>NC_138785.1:70944637-73494799 GCF_965178545.1 Coloeus monedula
GCTGTGGCTGATGGATCAGGACTGACAGGTTCCCAAACAATCTATCCACCTTCATGCCCTTATCCCTCGAGTGTCTGAGCCTACTCCACAAAGTCAACAATGCCTCTCTCCCTCACTTCCTGCTGTATTCAATCTCCCAGGCTGGGGGGATTGCTCTGCCCTTTCTGAATGAAAGGATTTGAGGCAACTGCTGAACTTGCAGGAAATCACGGTCAGGCTTTTCATTTGGCTCTTAAGGGTGTGAGCTCAGAGGTTGCTTTTATTCCTTTTGGCTTAGAAATTATTTGATCTACTTACAACAGAAGTTCCCACTCCTACCAGCATGACCTGCCCTACACCAGGCAACAATGCCATAATTTCAGAAAAGCCCAGCTTCCAAATAGTCAGAATTGTTCCTTTTAAAAGTTCTGAAAATCAGATCAGGATTCTGGCCAAGGTTGAGTAAGGAAGTAGCTGCACAGAGCAGCATCACATACACGTTGTCATCTGTGTTCCTCCACTGAAAAGATACAGTCTGCTGAAAAAAATCCCAGTACCTCCAGGACGTGAAATTTTTTTCAGGATAGATAAAGTAAAACTGCCAAAAGGATTGAAAATGGCTACATTGGTGTTTGCTCTACCTGGAGAGAAATGACATCTAGATCCAGGAACTGGCTGGTAATGACATGGAATAGCACTGAGCTCAGTGTTACAAATAAGGCATTTATAACCAAATTAGACAAAGATGAACTAAAGGACAGGTGAAGGTGACAAATGTCAGCAGAACTGTGCAATGGGAAAGGGGATATTTTGACCTGACGTAATAGCTCATGGAGGATTCAGAGCACGTATGTCACTGCAGTCCGTGAGATGTTATGAGTTCAGATTTCTTTAAGATCTTTTGGACAGAATGTGAATAACAGAGGTCTAAAAGGGCTTGTGCTAACCTGGTTTACTTCCACATACTGAAATTATGAGAATAGGAAGGAAAGCATGAATTGCCTAGAATGAACTGAAGTTATTTGATGTATTAGAGTTTGAATGTACATTTTCATTTTGAAAGTGAACTTTGTTGTTAAATAGTTCTTAATAATCCTTCTTCTTGTAAAATGCTTTATATCTCCAGTGATTGACAGTTAAACTAAAAATGGATGGTGCAAAGACAAACCACAGTAGTGCAGCAGTGTTTGTCCAGCCTATCTGGAACTTGAGTGCTCAGCCACAGCTCTTAAACAAGTAAAAGAAGAGCAAAGATGAAACCAATGTAGCAGCAAAATGTCCAAAGAATTTATCTGATGCACTGCACAGTGAGCAGAAAAGCTTAATATTGCATTCAGGTCTATGTCTGAAGTGTCACTTTAAAAACCATAAATATAAAATAAAAACCTTAGAATGTCAAGCTGCCAGGGTTTACTCTTCCTGGTATTCAGTGTAAGCAGTTGGCATTACTTCTTGTCATCAGTCATCCTTTTGGTGGGCTAAGCATGCCTAACAAATTAGTTGCTCGTTGCTTATTTGGCTGATATTTTGCTGCTGTGTCAGACTCTATTTGGATATTTAAACTGCAGTCTTTTTCCAGGTGCTGTGTCTTTCTCTCTGAATGGTGCTATTAATAGAATGTTCCTTTTGGTCTTTGCAGTTTTCATAACTGCCTTAAGCTCACAGTCTGAGTTAATTCAACTTGTTTGAGTTTTATGTTCTCTGGCTGAAACATCTTGCATATGGAATTTGTGTTTCAGAAAAGCACAGACCAAGTTATTGCTACCTAGAGAAGACCAACATCTTTATTTCTTAAAATTTGATAAAAGTGAGGTATAGACCGTGCACTCAAAAGTGTTAAATCTAAAGAGACGAGATGAGACATGAAAACTCAGAGCAGTAGTGACTGGAGTGAGAGTAGAGCAGAAATAATGCAATTACTGACCTTTGTGTGAGAGGAGAAAGTGAATGAAAGCTGTCTCTGAGAACTGTTAAAAAATTTTAAAAATAGGGGCTATGTATGAGGGATACTTGAATGTATATGCATGCACATGGTGTTAGTGAGAGGTTCTAAAGAATATCGTTTTCTTAGTGGATATCTAGCACCAGCAATTCCTAAATCATGTTTTAGTCATGAAATGACAAAGACACTCAAGGAACAGGCTTTTGCTGATGTAGGTATCAGCAAAGGGTTTAGTTTTCTCACATTCTGTGAATGCAGACAGTTTTACAGATAGACTTTGGTGTTTGAAAGTTTCTCTGCCTTCCCATTAGAATTAATCTGCCACTAGGAAGTCACTATGAGAGTGTTTTTATTCAGAGGGGAAAATGAAAATTATTTGGGATCGATTAAAACATTGCGGTAGTGGTAGGTAGAAGTGACTCTTAAGTATCCCTGTTTATACTATAATCCTAACACTCAAAAAGAAATTCAAAACAAAAATTGAAACGTTTCACTTCTGGGAGTTTGAAATGGTTCACTCTAAAGTGTTTAGGTATCACCTGTTTGTATTTTAAAACAAACTTTTGCTGAAATTAACACTGATTTGGAAAGTCCGTGTTTATTAGCAGAGCTTTCTCTGTGACAAAAAGTGATTCACTCATGTCTTTTTTTTTTCCCCTCAGCCAGCTTTGCATGAAAATTTCTTGATGTTGGATCAGGTGCAAGGATCCTTTTTAGAGAGCTGACAGAATATATGTAAACTGTGAGAACACCTGATGGCTGCATTTCAGCTGCAATGTGATAGCAGATGTGTAAGTGAAACAGAACAAGACAGGAATACCCCAAGAGCCTGAGTTCAAGACAATGTAAAAGACATGAGCAAAGTGAAATGATAAATCTGTTGCCAGAATCTGTTACCAGAATATTTACAGCTGCTGATGTGTGACCCTTGCTCATAGATACTGTCTGCAGAAGTAAGTTGGGTTTTGTGGGGCGTTTTTGTTGTTGTTTGTTTTTTTGTTCATTTTGTTGTGGGGTTTTTTTTGGGGTGCAGGGAGATCAGAATAGAAGGAAAATCCATCCAGCCTGCATGACTCTATAGCCTTGAACTCCCCCTTAAAAACAAACCAAAACAACTCTCTAAACCAGCTTGAAGTGACTTTGGACTTTTCTTTTATTAAAGAAAAGAAGCCCCAGCTATGACCATGTACAATTTGCAGACTTCTAAAAATTGCAGCTCAAGCTTTATAAAATGGATTTTCATTTTTAAATATTAAATATTATTAAGATATAAATATTATTAAGAATTTAAGCAGCTCAGACAATAATTATTTTAAGTATTAAAGATGCCCTCGTGTTAAAATATGGCTATACCTGTCTTCTATTTACTTGTCCTTAAAGTGAGATTTACAATGTGTATAAATCCTTATTGAGTGGGAAATTCCTGTGTGTCTAAAATGAACTTCATAAGAACACAAATGAGCAAATGAGTAGATGTGGAGATAGAGCAATATACTTTCTTCAGTGAGAGACAGAAGGCAGTGTGTTAATTACTAAAAACACAAACATGCATCAAATTGTACAACATAATTATGCCTTTAAAAAAACCCAAAGAAACAAACCAAAAAAACTCTAAAGAGACTCAGGTGCTTCCCAGAGCTAGAAATTTAAGCACTCTAGTTGTTGTAGCTGACTGATACTCCACTTTCAGAGTAGAAAATCTTAATTGTTTTGCTCATCTCTTGAATACTTGTTAAACAGCTGCAGGGAGGGGGCAGAGTAACGTGTTTGAGAACACATTGGTTGGGAATAGCTTCCACAGTTTTTATTAACACTGGATCACAATGCAGCCAAGAATGCGAGGATCATGGTGTCACAGAAGTACCAGAAAGCAGTAAAATTATTCTGTGGTATAGGAGTTAAAGTCTTCATTTGTGAGGGTGACAATCTCTGGCATCTGTTCAGTGTTATCTCAAGGCTGTCTAAGAACTGTTAAATGCTCTGGGGGAGGAACAGGAGAGATTTGAAACCTGTAACATTTTCTTCTGGAGGAAATGTACGCACCAAGGAGAAGTGCAGAACTCCTGAGGTTGGTAAAAGCCTCTTGAGGCTGTGTAGTTCCACCCTCCTGCTCAACACAAGCTCTTGCTCAGGGCCACGAGAAGCTGAACTGTGAGTATCTCGAAGGGTAAAGACTTCACCAAGTGTCTGGGCAAACATGTTCCAGCCCCTCAGTAGAAAGTGTGTGTGGCATTTTTCTCATGTTTGAACTTTCAACCAAGTCTTCCAGTGACACATGGGGAAGCTGTATTCTGCATTGACATTAACAGCCAGAATTTTCCCTTGTGACAATACTCAGAAATGTCTCTTCTTTCCTCTTGTACACCATGGTATATTCAGAGAGGAACCAACTGTACTGTGGATGTATCAGAGGGATTGTCTATTTGTCACAGCGCACAAGGCAACTGAGCAATTAGTCAAGATATGAGTCAGGCATTTCTCATTGCTAAATTAACCAGTTGTTACAGCTGGGCTGAACTTTTCAGCCAAAAAATGCTAAGCAGAAAGCTGCAAATTCAAATTGATGAAGAAATAACACAACTTCTATGTCAGCGCTGACAAATACTTTCCATTAGAAAATGTGACCTTAAGAAAATCTGAGATAAATTGAAGTACTTAATTTAATCTCATCTTGACTGCAAGGTTTTAATCTTTATTAATATTTTTAATGATATAAAATCTCTCTTGGTTGTCAAAATTCCAGTAAATGTTAGTACAACAGAAGAATCATTTTTGCAGCTACTTGAACTTTTCTTTGCTTCCTTTATAAAATATGTATCTCATTTGCCTTAATATCCTATTATAATACTGATCATTTTGATGAATCATTTGATATTTTGGACAAATTGGTCACTATTATTGACAAATACTGTGGCAATGTCTGTTCATCTCCAGTCAACAAGGGATGGAGAGGTTTGTAACGACTTCTCGTGAGGGAAAAAAAGGAGCATTGTCAATATGTTGCCAACTAATTAGTAATAATTTAGATAGTAGAGATATTAAAATTTCTGTGCAAAAATGATTTTTTTAGGTACTTGCTGAGATAACAGCCAGAGCTAAAGATCAGGAAGTTGAGGCACTCAGCAGTGACTACAGAGTAAACCAAGCTGTCAAAAACAGTGGTTGTTTGATTGTGAATAAAACAAAAATCTAGAAGGAGTTCAGCTGGGGTTTGGAAGGTAAGTTGCTGAACGCTGCTAAAGGGAGAGTAAAAGTTCTTCTGTTTCTAGATTTATGTTATTGCTTCCCCAAATGAGTGTGGTCATTAGGAATAAATACCTCGTGTTTACCCTTGGCACCAAGGTTATGTAAGGGTTGAAGTGCCTTATAATAAACCATGTTTTTGTGCACAGAAAACAGAAATAGTCTGATTCTCGACTTAGGTTATGCAGAGGCACTGTATTTCACAGGAGAATCCCAGAAACATAAATGTGATATGAATTTTGTGCCTGACTAGTTGATTAAAAGGATGCTTTAGTGGCTGCTGCACACTTTATGTATTCTTATTATCCTGCAATTGCACAATGAGATCTGTATCTAAATCCAATCTCTTTCCAACATCAGTAGCAAGTTTAGTATCATGGGAAAATTATTAGAGACAGTTTAGCTACCGGGGATAAACTAAGTGATGCTGGTGCTGGCACTGCTGTGTTGTTCACTGTGGTCTGACACTGTCCCACAGCTTTTCTTCATCAAAAAGAGGAAGCCCTATGGCTATATCAGATGTCAGGGGTCATGTAACAGCAGACCATAAGCAGGGGATGCTTTTGTGGCCTGTGCTGAGTTGTCTGGTTTTGCATCTAGACTATTACCACCTCCTGAAGTAGATTTTAAAAGCCATTTCTTGGTTGCGACTGAAGCACAACTTCAAATGTGCCTTCACTGTATTGGGAGTTTTTATACATGGAGGGTGCAGCTGGTGAATTTCTGTTTAATGACCACAGCCTTTATCCTTCATATTTAAATGGAATGCCTCCCACTATGCACTGAAACAAGAACATTTAAATGACCAGGAAATTTCCCTAGAAAGGTATCTACCTGATAATGTAGCTGGAATACAAGGACCCCATTGTGGTTTAACCCAGCAGGCAGCTAAACACAGCATGGCTGCTCACTCACTCCCCCACAGAGGGATGAGAATGGGAAAAAGGTAAAACTTGCATGTTGTGATAGAGACAATTTAATAGGACAGAAAGGAAAGGGAAAATAATGATAAAAGAACATAGAAAACAAGTGATAGGATCACAAAACTAGTGATAGGACAAGGGGTAATGGCTTTAAATGGAAGTAGGTTTAGGCTAGATCTTAGGAAGAAATTATTTCCTGTTGAGCTGCCCCATCCCTGGAAGTGTTCAAGTGTTCAAGGCCGGGCTGGATGAGGCTCTGAGCAACCTGGTGTAATGGAAGGTGTCCCTGCCCATGGCAGAGGGTTGGAACTCGATGGTCTTTAGGGTCCCTTCCAGCCCAAACCATTCTGTGATGCACAAGGCACTGGCTTAACACCCACTGACCGATGCCTGGCCAGACCCTGGGAGGTGACTGCCATACCCAGCCAGCTTTATGCATCTCCTCTACAACCTTTCCATGTAGTTCAATCCTGTTTTGGCTATTTGTGAATTAGCCAGAAGCTGCAATTACCAGAATTCCTGAACAAATGGAATCAGCTTGTTTACCCTGTCTAGGCTACCTTAGTTTCCTGATAAATTTTTGTGACTCAGGCCTCATCCTCTCCTTGGCTCTAGGCTCACTGACAAAATACAGCACCTCACTGTCGGCTTAAAATAAATATTACAATTCCTATTACTAAGTGCAGCTTTTACCACACAAGGTATTTCTCCCACATTTGTTGCTGCAGGTATTTTTTAGCAGCCTGAACATTACCCCTGATCTTCAGTTTCTGTCTGTAGAGGCATCCCCTGCTTAGGGTCTGCTGTTCAGCAACCCTTGATATCTGATAGAGCCATAGCCAATACACTTTTTGATACCTAAAACTTGCCATTGGATAATAAAATCAGCAAGTCTCCTATGAAATGCCTGTCCCTGAGATACAGTCCCTGAGACAGCTGAGTATAAGCTGCTCTCACAAGGAGGCACAAGAATATCTTTGGAAAAATGCTCTAAATGACCTGTTCACAGAGGGAGCTTTTGCTAAATCCCCATTAAAATTAGCTTAAGCCTGAAAGCATGTAATTTTAATCTTCTCAAAGTCCTGCCATCTCCTTTTAATATTTATAAATGGGTAACAGGAATACTCAATCATTTTTTAATCCAGTTAAACCTAACAATATCTTGTGGTAAAGAGTTCCACAACAGGAGATTCTACTGCAAACTATTTGCTTTTAATCAATTCCAAAATTGCCCATATGAGACCTTTTTTGTTTGCAAAGGTTTTGGCTTAAAGATGAACTTGGAGCAAAGTCTGACGTGTGAAAAAAATGAGCAAGTTGAGTTCTGGATCAAGATATGGAACACTGCGGCTACTCTTTTTTGCATCAACATTTGGTCTTTTTGAATGCTTATTTCAGCTCATGTTTTCACTCTCTCTTAGCTCATTCATCACCAAGAAAAATCTTTCAAGGGCAAAAATAAGAAAAAGGCATGGAGGAAATGATAGAAGGGAACTTGCATCTGGGCAAGAGAGGAGAGGTGTTAAAAGGCATCTACGACATCTCTCTGTGAAAAGGAAAAGTCAAACAGAAGAGTATATCTTATTTTGTCTGTTTATACCTGTCTTGTTCCTCAGGGTGTTGTTACCTTGCAGTGCTGTTACCTCTGTGCTACAGAAGGAATAGCTAACTACAGTTAATGTGCTAAATCCAGCCAAAGTGGGTGAAAGAAGCTGCATTTTCAATAGTGTCAAGAGGCTTTGGGAAAAACTACTTTATTTCAGTAAGTCTCATATCAGGCTGCAGAAGGGAGGCAGAGCAGTAGAGGCAGTGCATCCTTTTATTGTGGCAGTGCTGAACATAATCCTGCAGAGGAAGAACAGTGTGAACAAGGACCACTAAGGCAGAGACAGCAATGGGTGCCCTTTTCCTTAGACCATGGTTATGCCTAATTCAAGGTTAGACTTACATTAATGCCAAATATGCTTTTAAGATTTATAGAATACAAAGAACACAATTTGAAGCTGAAGTGCTTGCACTGCTGTGGAAATTAGTTCTGTGTTCAGACAGTATTTCAGTGGGGACATACTTGAGTGTATACATGGGTGTGATACCTTTCTTGATAGTACTGCATTGTGGCATGCTTGTATTTGAATGCATATATTTAATTTTCAAATGTACAGCTAAGTCTCTGCTTGTGGTTCTGTGTATCCATGTTTCTCAGAGTCCACATTTTGATTGACCCTTCAGGTAACTTTTCAAGTCCATAGAATATGTTCCCTAAATAGGGAGTTAATTGAGCTTGCTTGCTTGAGTTCCTGACCAAAACGTTCCAATGTGTAGAGGTCTGGAGGAAAGGTGGGTGTGTATAGGTAGATGTACAAAATATGCATGTGTGTGTATGAATAGTGTAAATTCCTTAAGTATCCTATAATGCCATCCCTATTGAAAATGAAGTCATGACATAGTTACTGGATGGTTGTATGAAGTCTAGTTCTTCATATATGAGAGGATGATAGAAACTTTCTGCTGCATAAGTGACAGTTGTGGGTGTAAATCCTGACTTTTAAGCTTAGGTTTTCTTTTGCCTAAGTTTGCATATTATGCTGATACCTCTTGTATAAGTGTCTTATAGTTCAAGCACCATAACTGCCTTTGTGTGCACGTTGTCTTCTCTTTTCTTATGGAGCAACATGCTGGACATGGAGTATCATGATACAGGTTTAAATAAGCAGGTTTAATGGTAGGCACTTGTACCTGGAACACAGGGTGGTGAGAACTCAGTAATTATTGGATGTCTGCAGGCTGTTTTGGGATAACATGGGATGTTTTGGTTGATTTAAGTCAACCTGGGAGCAGTAGCTAAAAACTGTAAGGTGCTTTAGCCTTGCAGAATAGGTGGAACAGCGACTGCAGCTGACAATAAAAAAATCTGTCAATCAAAATGATTGGAACACTGTGAGTGATTCCCCTCAAATCATGCAAAATAGAAAAAGAGAGTTAAAGCTATATAAACTACCACCACTTACAGAGAAATTGCCAGTTATCAGAGGATGTCCCTGTGTGTGTTTTGAACAAGTGTCATCAACAACCAAGCACAAAGACTTCCAGTCCTTCACGCCTGGTGCACTTTGTACAAACACACAGCCATTTCCCAGGAAAGAGTCCTGTGTCTAATTCCCTGCAACCTCACATTGGTTCAGTGTTAGAGTGTTTTTGCAAATCTCTCCTTGCTCCCTCCGTACTGATTTCATTCATTTTATGATTCCAAGGGCTACCCTTCTGTTTTGCTTTTGTCTTTCTTTAACAAACCATATTAATTTTTACCATTTTAATCCTATCACTGATTAACTCTTTTTCTCAAAAAGCATTCAGGCATAATGTAGTATGGTATAGTGGTGTCACATCTGCATTTTCCTGGAGCATATATCCTATTTTATATAGCCAGACTACTCCATTATATGATGAGAGAGTTTTGCATTTTTCTGTATTTTACATAGTCAAGGAATATAAAACCAAAAGAAAAATAATGTGTTTTGCTTTAGTCCTGTGTTTTCCCCACTTTACAGTTATTTCTGTAAATAAACAGTGAAATAATAGTAGTCCTGTACCCTTGAAAGAATCCAGACTAGGAAAGAGCAAAGCACCGAAACAGTTGTTCAGACCTTTCAAGACAAGTTTACTTAACTGTAACGTAAGCAGAATAAGTGATTGTGATGGGTAAATTGAGAAGTTGGTAGATAGATTGCACTATGAGAGGAAGAGGAGGAAGCAATTTTAAATTAGTACCCCTGAGTTCTGGAAATTACTTACTTGATTATGTTCTATTGCTGGTTTTGGCACAAACGGTTTATTAAACACTATAAAGTGCAAAGGCTTCTGCCATTTCCCAGGTGCTTTCCAACTCAGGGTTTATATTGAAATTTGCTCATTGATTTCCAGGGTCAAATATAAATACCCTCTGGGCTATCTGCAATGTATCTTTGAATTTTAATGTTGAGTTAATAGAACCTATTTTAAGGTTTACAGCAGATTTCATATTTGGTTTGTTCCCAGTTCCAGGTTTTTAAAGGACTAGCATAAGCGACAGCCATCGTATCTGTCAAGAGCTGAATGAAGAGAACCTGTATATATATGTATATATCTATGTATTTTGTATTTTCTATTTCTTCTTGTGTCACAAGAAAATTTGCAACGGATCCAGTTTTTGAATCCTGTTTCCAAAAAGTTATACTTAGGATTAGATGGATTGGTCCCTGTTCACCACCTCTCCACCCCTCCCTTCACAGTTTGCAGACCCAGAAAATCACATTTGAAGTTAACTTCATCTTGCTGTCAGCCAGATAACAACAACCCTTCTGACAGAGAATACAAGAAGCTCTTCTCCCTTCAGTATAGGAGGGGGGATGTATGGACTTCTAAAGGGGGACAGCTGTTGCTCAGGAGTGTGGGAGAATTTCCCTGTGATACAGGATGGGTCTCTTCCCCTTAAACTATTGATTGCTTTGTTTGCTTGCTTTGAATGCCAAAAGGGAGAACACAGAACTGATGCAGAACTGCAGAGGTTTTAGCACAAGACCCTGCAAATGTAATAAGTCACAATCTTGAGCATTTTCTTGCTGTTTCTCCAGGAAAACCCATAACCTACATCTAATTAGCGACATTGACCGTGGTTCTGCAACACCACCTAAAAGCTTTCAGGTGACTACTGAAAAATAGAAGACTGGAATGTTTGGGCTTTCACTTTAAGAAGTAGTTTTTCTTGAAACAAATAACATTCCTAAGTATTTGAATCTTCAATTTCTATTTTACTTTCTTCTGTGTAGCCCTGACTCTGTGTGGCTTCAAATATCTGCTCTGCAGCCTTTTGTTGCATATGCCTCCAATATAGTTGGCATGAAGAGAGTTTTTAAAAGCTGACTTTAATTTATTGGTGCTGCATTGCCCGGATCAATATTATTGCATTTGGAAAGTCTATCCTGCCATTAGATTTACCAACCAGAAAATGGAGACCACTAAAAGGCTTGACTTCAATTCACATTTCTAATAAATTTTCTACAAATGTGGATTATGATGCAGCATTTTTTTGTTCCTTTGAAATACTAAGGAGATTCTCCAGTATTTCACAAGGACTGCTCTATCACTGTCACATATGATCCTTCAGGGTGGGATTAAGTAATTATGTGTATCTTGCAGTGATTTAAAGCTAATGCTTTCCACTTTACTCAGGAAAAGAGATGTAAGAGGTGTCATGGGACTGCCCAGGACTGAAGCAATCAGAACCTGGCCTATAACATCTATTTCTAAAGTTTGTTTTCTTCTCTTTGTATACTTAATTTTCTGAATACCATTAACCAGTAAACGTGTTAAGAAAATGGCCATCCCCTATTTATATGTTTAAATTTGTCACTTCGGTCACAGGGAGTACATTCCCTGGCTGGTACTCAATATTAATGGTTGAATTAAAACAAGCAGTTGCCAAAAACCACATCTGAGAACTGCCTCTAATTTTCCTTTCCATTAATCCAGGATAACTACTTCTACTTTCCTTCTTTGCCTGCATTCTCAGGTCGTGTTCCCCTTTGCCATGTCCTCTTTTTGTTGATTTCCTTCAGCTGTAAAATCACTCAGCTTCGTTCACAAAGAGGAGGACTGAGAGGAGAAAGTTACGGAAGTTTGATACTTGTGTTACCATACTGGTAACTCTCATCACTCTTCACTCTGATGAAAAAGCAGATTGTGCTGCCAATCTGCTTTGTGTAACAAAGTGATGGAGTCATATTTCTCCCCCTAAAAATACATTTTTGTTTTGATGTTACCCTATTGAACAAATATTTTAGAGTTACATGAAACCTTTTCATTATAATTTTATATATTCATCTCGAAATAAGGAGAAATTGTTTTTTGTGCTGGTAGGTAGCAATTTGCTGTGCTTAATGTTCTTGTATTTGCAGTGAGTACCTGGAGTCCTCTTCTTTCCTTTTATTGGCTTCTAAGTATGTTGGGGCGGGTTTTTTGGGGGAGAAGGGAGATAACACTTAATGATCAATTTCTAAGCACCAAAGCATGACTGTGAAATGCTAACTTCTATTGCATATTCCCAATTTGCAGAACTGAAAGGAATCAGCAAGATGTAAAAAGCAAATCTTGGTTGCATTCAAATCCAGTGGCCATCTATCTGATACTGCCTTTAAATTTATATCCTGGATTTTCCCAGTAGATCTGTAAATGTCTATATACGTTCTGCAAACAGAAATACATAGCTCTAAGGTTAAAGGAATATCATTTTTAATTATGCCCTTTAGAGCATTTATCATTTCTTTCCAAGAGTTATTGGACTCCAGGCATTCATATGCCATATGGATATATATTCCCTTCATCATGAAAATTCCAATATAAATTCCACCATCTTCTTTTCTTTGGATCATTTGGCCTGAAAGTTTTAGGTACCCTGTCCAATACTAAGTTGCATATCAGTAAAATGGC
This sequence comes from Coloeus monedula, assembly GCF_965178545.1. Lineage (NCBI taxonomy): Eukaryota > Metazoa > Chordata > Aves > Passeriformes > Corvidae > Coloeus > Coloeus monedula. The sequence goes on from NC_138785.1 coordinate 70,957,190, forward strand.
TTGCAAATTCTCTCAATGCTTGAATGGGGTAATTCTCTGCTTTCCATTTAACTCAAATTGGTATGTCCTTTAATTTTTATTAAGTTTATTAATTATTCCAGTGAAATAAAAATGGAATGTTAATCTCATCAAAATGATTAATCATTAATTTTTGGTTGGTTTGGGGTGGGGTTTTTTTCTTCTTTGCTTGTTTTTGGTTTGTTGTTTTTTGTTTACCTGGAATTCCAAGTTATAATAGTTCAACAAAAACAAACTTCATCTGGCTCAGAAAAAAATGGTGCTGGGGCCTTGAGAGGTTCCTTTCTTTGCACTCAGTGTTTTGCTACCTGTCCCAGTGATTCATCTGTTGCAGTGACTGATAGAAGGGATAAATTACAGGTTCTTTAGCTCTGTCTTTGGCAGACACAAATATAGAACTTTTATTTCTGTCTAGAAGAGGTGCTGGGAAAAACTGTGTCATTCATGTTAAATACTTGGTTTTGATGAGGAAGGTGCTCAGTGTAGTAGCAAAAAGACTGACTTTGGCTTCTTAGCCTCTGGTTCTTAGGATGGTTATGCAAAGTACAAGCTCTGCTACAGACTCCTCTTGGTTCACACCCCAGTTCTGCATCTAAATGGCTTTTTAGAATGTGATCAGAAGTTGAGTGATGGAACACATCTCCTGGAGGGATAATTGAGAAGATAATTTATCGGTTTCCCTGTTGGTTATTTATCCTCCCTGTGTAGTCAGCATCTCTTTCTGAGATGTGTGTGAACAGTGAGTGCTTAGCTCATTTCAAAATTTTGTTAGTTATGCAGCCAGGTCCTGGGAGGCCTGGGGCCACCCAGACTTAAAAATAAATGTAGCCATGTGAGCGAAATGAGTGCTCAGGTCCTCTTGCTCCTGGGGTTCCTGTGGAGAACAGCTGTCTTCCCCGACAAATCATCTCATATCGGCTGATTTGCGACACCTGATGTTTGCATATTCTTACCTGCTGTTTATAATTCAGGACTTTCCACTCAATCTTCCTTGGAGTGCTGTAACACAGAGTACTGACCTTGGTGTACATTTGATTGGTACAAGAAGCTCAGGGAGCTCCTCTGTCAGATATAAATTCTACCTGAACACTAGAAAAAGTGATTAAACACTGAACTCTTCTTTGCCTGTAGATGTCTATGTGTTTCATGCTTGATACTCCTTTCGTTTGGTCCTGATGAATTGGGTTTTATCTTTTTTTTTATTGTCCTTTTTGTTCATTTGTTCCTCAGGATGGTCAGGGGTTTTTATGTCTGGTGGATAATTTTGTGTCTGGAGGACATAACATTCATTTAACTTCACTGTAAAATTCAATTATAGGAACGTCTTGATCTTTTTTAATACAAACCACTTCTCCCCTTCGAATGGTGTTGTGAGTTGTTTAAATGTGCATGTTATTGATCCACCAATAAAGGGTTGTGGTTTTGTCCAGTAAAGAGAATCTCTGTCAGCAGAAGTTGTAGAGGTTTAGAGTAAGTAATGGCTTCTGATTTTTGCCTTTTAAGACCTAAAACTCACTGACGGTCAGGATGACAACCACTCACTCCTAGGCTGGACAGCAAGTACTAGTTTTATTTTCTTTTACTTCTCAGTCCCTAGTAGCTTCTACCTGTTTTTCTTCAACTTTTACAACAAGTTACCAAGATCCCCATTCTAAGTCATTGCAGGAAGGGCATGCTGATTGAGAATTTGATAAATTACTTCTTGTAATATGATTTAACTTTCCAAGTATTCTTCGTTCCTGCAGTGTTTTTCTCCTCACTTACTCCATATGTTCACTTTCTGTCATCACCATCTGTAAGAAATATTTTTGGATCTTGACTCCAAGGTATGTCCAGTTACAACCAGTGTCTTCTAGGCGGCGAACTTTAAAAAGTACAGCCTTGATTTTTACTTTTCCTTTGCCAGTCGTGCTGTTCACTTACCTGTGTGACTCAGTAGTTGAATGTTACACTGTTTACTGTTTCTGGAATAAATTCTGCATATAGAGGAGTATTTTTCTGTGGGAAAATTACAAGGAAAGGGAATAATGGCACACAATAGAAAGAGGCTGCCTGTGAGAATGATAAAAAAGGGACTGAAAAATATAAGGAAGAAATAAAACAAAGCTATTTGAAAAGTGTTGGACTAAAAAGAGGTGGTTGTAAGGAAAAGAAAAATTAGTTTTAATTTTTAGATGCTCATGGAATAAAAGTCATCTCTCCAGTGGAACTTTCTGATTTCTGAAGACTTACATCAGTTACTTGGTGTTCCACTGTGGTTTTGTCATTATTGGGTTCTTAGTTAATCTTAAAACTAAAAGTTTCCATGTTTATTTCTTTTTTTCCTCACAATATTCTGTAAATCCTTCCCCTGAAGTGATTATAGGAAAAAGGTATTACTTTTATTTTTTTTTTTTTGGCAAATTAAAAAAAGTTAAATCTTTGTGTTGTCGTAGCACTGCCATGGGTGAGTGGTTAACCACTGACTCTGCAGTATCTCTTGCCTAAGGTTAACTTATGGGTATTTTCTAAATCCCAGCCTGAAGAGTCTTGGCTCTCTTACTTTTATATAGTTCCCATCAGTTCAAATGCTATTAGCCTGTGTATGTTCTGGTTGTGAGCACAATTCTGAGCAAGAAAACATGAAGTAGTTGTATAATTCAAGTATTATACCTGTTGAGTTTTATTATACAAGCTGTCCAGCTGATTTGGATCACAACAAGACATGAAAAAACATGTTAGATCTTTGGAAATCAAAGAAATGCACCAGTACTGTCTCTTCAGTGGAGAGATGGTGTTCTCTACTCATCATCTATCCTCTAGTGGCTGCCACACACATGGCTAGGGACACTGATCTGCAGGCGTTTATGTATCTACATAAAGAAGTTGAAAATCTTCCAGTGAATTGCACTTTTTTTTTTCTCTCCAAAAAACTGGGAAGCTGGAGTAAATGGCAAGATTATTCAGATGAAGGAAAAAAGAGATATTAAGTATTGGAATAAAAAGCTGGTTTGAAATGCAGATATTTGCTCAGACTGAAGAGTCTTCTGTAGCTGATTTGTACCAGAGACTATATATTCAATTTTGAAAATTCAATGAGCATCCTTATCACTAAGCTGTTGAGTGCTCTGAAATATAGGCCATAAATGGAACAAGTGTAAATGCTCCTTCAGACAGCTTCAGACAAATAGCTGAATTAGATGCCTTTCTTCTTGTTTTGACAAGAAATCTCACTCTCAGATACTCCCCATCTCTGCTGTTAAGGGTATTCTGTGCATGCCATAAAGGATTTGCTGGTGTTCCAGTGGTTACAGCACTCACCTGGGGCAGGGCTGCCTGGTTCAGTCCTCTGCACTGCAGGAGGCTGAGATTGGGTATTAATGTGTCCCCCACTTTGTGGTGAATGCTTTAAGTGCCTCCTCTAAAATAGGCATTTATTTCAACCTTAGAAGACCTTAAATGTCTCTCTCTGCAGACTATGAAAATGTTCACAGTCTAGGAAAATCATTTATCACCCTTCTAGGCAGCTGAACAATCTGCCTCTGCATTCTGACCTGAAAAATATGATCTGAAGAGTTGCTGTGGGTTGGAGTTTCCAAGCACAGTCAGCATGGCTAATCCAAATTCCTTAACCTTTCAGTTTCAGAATTTACCGGTCTTCCTCTGGCAGGAGTCCAGTTAACCCTGCCCCTTTGGGATTTACACTGTTAATAGAATTAATTCAGCTGTGCACAGTCAGTGCCACAGGTGCTGTCTTGTTTACCCTAACTGAACCTAGAACACAAAGATTCAAAGGAGTGAGCTCTTGTGCCAGAAAGGGCAAATATTTACTGTTGAATTCATATCCTTTTATAAGAGAAGTTTTCCTGAAGTAGGATTGAAACAGGAAAGGATTGTCAGGTTGGCAAGAAGCAGACAACCAAATAGCAAGTCCATTCTTTGAGTTGCTAGTGCAGAGTTTGATTTTGTTCTGCAGTACTGAATATGTCAAGTGGCAGGCTTTCTGCAGCTTCCATTAGCTGGTTTTAAATGGTGTCATTAGCAGAAGAGGAGGTCAAGGGAAAAAACACAAGTGAAAGCTATCTTAGCTCAAAGCTCCAGATAAAAGCATGTTACAGATGAGAAACTATATATAGTGTCCCCAGATTGCTGAGCAGAGAAGTGAGCCAGAACGGAGGGAAGCATCCTGGTTGTTCTGTTGAGTCAATTTCTGTTTCAGTAACCAGATCTTTCTCCATGTCTTTGTATAATGGCTGAGTTTACTCCCACTGTAAAATTTCAGAAGGTTGATAACCCAGATTTTTCTGAGGGTAATCGAGTCTCTTAATTCTGTAAAGAATTACGACATTCTTTTAATTAAAGCAAAGAAGCAAAGACTAGAGGAAGAAAAAATTGTTGGTTTTTAAGGAACTTCCAAAGCTGTGTGGCGTTTTCTGCCAATGCTCATGTTGTTAAACAGCCTGTGGTACTGGATGGTTGGAACTCTCCATAGAGGTGTGATGGTTCTGATGGAAGCCTGCCTAGATGACCTCATCATACTGGAACAATCCATTTTGCAGTTGTGGTGGCACTCACCAGCGATTCAGCTGCAAATCTGTCAAGAGTTAAGTGCAAAGACAGATAAATTCCACACCGAATGAATCAGAAGGATTTGGAGCCCACAACATTTGTGTAAATACAGTCCTATATGAAAATATTTTAAGGTAAAGGAATATTTTAAGATCCTGATTAAATCTTCAGACTATTAAGATGATGTATGTTGAAATAAATACTTAAAGAAATTTATTTCTTCAAACGTACTCAAGTATTGTGTAATAGCCAAAGTCAGATTGTTCAAGACATAATGAAACTTTCTTGTGCCAAAATTAATAGTAACTAAGTTGAAAAAGTAAGTTATGCTAACAAATTTCTTTTCATTTTATACATGGGAAATGAGTCAGAGATTAAATCCCCAAAATTATGCAGGAATAGCATTGGTGTTTGTTGAACTGAAATGTGAAAGCACCAACTCTGAAGGAGGATCATCCTTGGCTCAGTATCTTTCTAAATTAGAAGGTGGTAAGAGACAGTGCTCCCATTCCGTGCTTCTGTGTTCAGTGTATTTCTCAGAGAGGAAAAATCCATGTTTCACACATTTGCAAGGCAGCAGATTGAAAAAAAACTATTTCACATTAGTCTTTCCTGTAGAGTTTTGAAAAACATTCAGTGTTGATCTCAATTTACTATATTTATTTCAAAACAAAAACTTAGTACAAACTGAACATACTTTCTTTGCATCCCTCTTTGAAAATAACTGATAATATTCAGAATGCTTGAGGCTTCTGTTAAATGAACTCTTCAACACTGACACCCAATATTTTCAGTTCTGCTGAGAATTTTTTGGGGAATGGCCAGGGAAAGAAGTGTAATTTATAAGGTTGCTGGCATGCATGTCCTAATCAAACAATTTGTAACAAAAACCCGCAGTCTGAGAGAACCTCAAGTTTTGCCCATCATGTATAGTCAGATGACGTGATGTAGCCTTCTCAGTTTTAGATACAATGAGGAAAATCAAATATCCTCTATTTCAGGAGTAAGGGTGAAAGATTTTCAGCATGATCCTTTTAATTTGTTGATAGGTGTTGAGATATGAAATTTAAGAATGAAAGTTTCATGAACTAAAAATCAGAAACAATTGTGTAGTAAATATATATTTGAGAAGATCTGAAATACCTATTTCTTCTCTAGGGCCATTGGAATTCTTTCCAGTGAGAGACGGTAACCTAAAGAAAAACTGATTTTGATTGCAGAACTTTACTTGAAGATACCAGAATTTAATACATGAAATGTAGACTAGGAGCTGAAAGGGTTCATTTATGAATGCACTTTGGAAATAGCTCCATCAAAATGCTTTTCAGGAATTTTAGGAGGGAAGTAAGAGTTAGCCATATTCCAGTTGAAGTAATTCAGTGAGTTATTTACTGACAAAAGAGGAAAGAATGAAATAAAAAAAGGATGGAAACTACCTTGTTAATGGGGTGGATTGGAATCTGAAAGTACCAGTCTTCATAGGATAGAACAAATATAACCTAAAGCCAACAGGGGCCTAAAATAAAAGTGCTTTCAAACTTGTCATGTTACTCAGTTGAAATCCAGCAAAGTCAGGCTCTTAATGATAGGATAAGAAGTAAATATTAATACATGTTTTCCAGATCAAAACATTTTAAACCAGAAGATCAGTAGACAACTAAGTCAAAGCTGCTTTTTAAATCAATCTAAGTCCAATTAAGTTTGCCTGGATTAGTTCGGGAAAAGGGAGGGAAAAAGAAATCCCTACTGATGTACTTCTAAGCAAATGCAAATATGGTGCTTTCTTGTTTAGTGTTTTTAAATCCAAAAAGGTTTTTTCAGATAATCACTTAATTTCTGGTGTGTTTCAGAGTTGTTGGTTTGCATTCTATATTAGATTTTTAGTACTGGTTTTGTCAGTTGTGTGTGTGGATGTGCTGTCTGCTTGTGTGCCCAGGTTCCTTCTCTTTGTCCATCATTCCTAAGCTGATTGGCTTATTTCTGCCAGTGGTGGGAGAGTGGAAATTTAAAAAAAAAAAAAAAAAAAAAAAAAAGTAAGGAAAATAATTTATATTTGGCATTTTAAATTTTTTTCTTAAGAGAGTAAATAGTAGGGATCACTCAAGATCTCTATTACAGTACCTGAGCCTTTTCCCTGTGTATTACTGCAGAACCTGCACTGGGGAGGGAAGGGGAGTGAGGAAGATTTGGGTAGAGATATGGTGATTATCAATGGCAAACAGAATTTCTCTCTGGTCTTGCACAAGGATAATTCACTAGGGACTCATTCACAGACAAAGGAGGAAAAGCCCAGTCATGGTCACAGTTTGTGAAACTTTATTCTGTGGTGACATGAAGTGGAAGTGCTGTATCCTCAGCATGTGGGGTTCAGTTCAAGGGGTGCTACAATACATGACTTAAAATATTTTCCTGTTGTTCATTTGAGACTCACCTTCCGCCTGAATCATTCTGGGCAGTGATTAATCATGTATTTTCCCAGTGATTTTCATGTGTATCACTGCAACGTAGCTGTACGTGGGACAAGAATCCTAATTCTTAACAAGCAATAAATGGGGAGGTGACCTAGAAAGAGAGATAGGAGGAAGAGAAGGATTTTCTCATTTTAGAGAAAATGTTCAGTTTATCCTTACTATTTTTATACCTGCTTATGTAAATAGGAAATGTCTATTAAGATGGCAAAGACAAGAATTTAAAGTTGTGATAAATAATACGGGTGGAAGAAAGCCCTGCTGTTTAAGGTCGGCATGTGGCTTTCTTGCTGTGCATGCAAAGCTCTGCCATCTGATGTATGTTTTGAAGTCCTATCTGTAATAATCTGTTCCACTATAGTTATCACAAAAAAAAGGGCAAAAAAAAAAAAAAAAATGCCCCAAACGCACAGAAAATCACGTCAACACCTCTTTCTCTATTTCTTTGCACTGGAGCAAATTAGTAGAAGAATTTGCCATGTAGATTTGGTGGGGGAGTGATTAAAAGAGCAAGGATTCTCTTTTTTTGGATATGAGGAGGCACAAAAAGTGAATGGGATGTTTTAATTATTCTCATCATAAACATCTTCCTGTAAAAGTTAGAGGGCTGTTGGATAGAAAATTTATATTTGCTGAGGAATTTAGCAGTGCAGGGAATTTTCTCATTGCGTTGGTCCAACTTGAGATGTAAAGCTTCTGAAAATGCTGGAAGCATGAAAATAAAGCCATATTTATTAGTTTTGGTGTTCCAGTTTTATTGGGACAAGAACAGGGAATTCGTAGAAAAATGAAATTATGCAGAAACTGCTTGCTTATTGACACAAAAGTCTATATATTTCAATAATGAAAAAATTATTAAATAATAAATAAAAAACCAATTCTGTAGCAAAATTTTCACACTAGCACGTTGAACGTAGTGCTGGGTATTTTTATGAAATAAGCATAAATTCTTTCCATTTTACTTTTGGCCAATTGCCCAGCATTGAAGATAAAACTTTCTTTGTACTGCAGCTAATTAATGTGGAATTGGGGGTTGCCTTCCTGAAGGAACAGGACATACCTATTTCCTTCCTTTGCAATAGTCACTTCTGGATTCTACCTATTTCAGCCAATTTAGTAGAGGTGTTCAAGACAAGATGTTCCTAATGGATTCTATGTAACGAGGCAACCATGTGGCAGAGAGAGACCATTATTCATGGCCTTCACTTCACTGCAAGAACTGTCTAAAATTATCAAAAAACTTTATTAGAAATCAGGAAATATGGTAGTGGAAAAGCAATGACTGTCCTAATAATGAGAAAATACTAAATTAGAGTTTACAGTCTGTTAATCATATGAAAATCCATTGCTGGAATACAAAGTCAGGAAAACAAGCTTCACAAATACACCTTGATATTAATATCTTTGAAAGAATGGAAAAGATAATGAAAATAGCACCAACTTTGATGGTTTAAAAAGGAGGTTGTTACATGGAGCCAAGAAGTGATATGCAGGAGATTAAATGTTATAAAGTAGGTGCTGAAGAAAGATGTATGTTTAGCAGAAAAGAGAATGTTGAAATTTGTGTGATATTTGGATACCTACCTCAGCATCATGTTTCAGCCAAAAATTGCTTCTTCACATGAAGCAGAGGAATCAAGCTCTCATATTTAGTGCTCCCTGCTTGCAGCTGTATTTTAAATCAAATTCTTCCAGAGAACAGAGTGGTTTCTGTGTTTGCAGCAATCCTCACCAAACCTTCTGTTCAAAACCTTGCACAATCCCTGCTGGAGTCTTTGTAAGCTTCCAGCATCTACAGTCTTCTTTGGAAAGGATTCCCCAACTCAGGTGAATGCACAAAAGGCAGCCTTCTGTTTTGTTTTTCCTCCTTTCCCATTAACCTGGATCAGTCTATCTCTGGTCGTTAGCTCTTCTGTGGAAGGAGGCAACATCAGTCTTTTCCCTACTCATCTTCTCCTTGACACTCACGATTTTATGCCTTTTTATCATTTCATGGCTCAGCTATCTTTTTCCAATATGACACAGTGTAATAATGACACCACACCTCTGACACATCCTCACTAAGATTCTTTGTCCTTACTTGAAACTGTGTGGGGCAGGAAGGGACAGGAGATACTTTTGTCCTCCAAAGGTACATTTACTGCCAATGTAGTAATTCTGGCTTTAAAAAAGACCCCCCCAAAAAAACCCAGTTGGTTGGATGCTGTCAAAATATTTTGCTTAATCTTCTAATATTGCATTAAATGGCTAAGTTGTATCTCATTCTGTAGCAGAAAGCTGGGAATAGAATCCAAATGGATTTAAACAGTAAGATCTGAAAATTACTTCTTCTAGCTTGAGGTATCAGAGGAAAAATAAAATGAACTTCTATTTTGAAACTGAAAGAGCCAAAACTTGGGTTTATTGTGTTGTTTAGGGGATCTTGTTTTTAAATTTGCAAGGCAACTTCTGTCCAGCTAAACAATCTTACTCTGTGGAAGTGGGCATGAAGAAGTCTTGACAAATACACCAGTGTATTGCATGTGTACATGCACAGTCACTTTGAGAAGTGACAGGAGAAAGCATAAAAATAACCAGTGAGAAAAGCCAAAGCACAAAAGGAGACACAGTCACCAAGGGACATTGAGGATTACAAGAAGGTTAGTGCTAATAAAGAGGTTGGTAAAGTATCCAGCTAATATTCAGAAGAGGGGCAAAAATAGCACATTGATATGCTGGTGTGGCTAAAGCATTTTCACCTTTTTTTCCTAAGTTTAGGGGCAAAATACCCCAAGCCACAATTGGGCTGTTATATAGAGCTAGCCACTGAGAAACACACAAGCTCTCAGCACAGAATACATTAACATTTTCTAATTATAATTTAGAGGCTTTTAAACATCTACACCCAATAAACTTCATTCTGAGTACTTAAGAGGTGCCAATGATCTCTAAAAGTAGCTTGGGGAATAAATGAGGTACCAGAGGATTGGCAGAGAGAATTTGCTTTTGATCTTTAAAAATAGTTGGGGAGGGAATCTTGGGAGTTGTGGGTTGATTAGCTTCAGGTTACTTCTAAAATAAAAAAAAGAAAGGTAGAAAAATAAGTTATCATTACGATGAAAACAAGGAGGTGAATAATTGTTATGGATTTAGGTCAATTGATCCAGTTTCCCTCTACAATGCATTAATAAGTGCTGTAGGCAAAGGAGAGTGTCAAAACTGCAGTTCTGTTTGCAGGAGTTTTCACCTTTTAGTAAGTAATGATAACAATTTTAGTAAATCTTTTCACCTGACATTCTCATAAGCAGCCCAGGGATCCACAGTCTAAATATAATTTGAAATATACCAAGATGGATACAAAACTGTCTTGAAAAACATATGGAGAGTAGTTCCCAGAGATTTATTATCAAAACAGAAGAACGTATTAAAAGAAGTTTCTTGGAGTTCTTGGATTTGAGAGAAGTCAATACTGCAATCAGTTTTTAGATGACAGATCATAGCCTGTGGTCATTAGATTTTCAGGGCTGCAGGTACACTGAAAGAGAGAGCAAAAGTTCAAATGAATTTTGCCAATTTTAAAATACGGTCTGAAAATGTTTTAAGTATGTTATTAACTACAGAAAAATGCAATGTTTTACTCTGACACACAAATAATGTGTCAAAAACGAGCCAGCAACCCTGCACCACTTAATCCTGTGTGCCAACATTATGGTTTGGCATGTAGCATTTCAAGAAGGACAGAGAACACTTGAGTCTGGGGAAGGATAAGGGTTTGGAAACTACTAATTATGAGGAGTGACAGAATGACCTGAGCATGTTGTAACTAAAATGTGATAGAGAATATGAAATCTTCAGTAGTACAGAAAAGGTGATTATGAGATGATTACTCAACTTTTCTTTTTTGTGCAGTGAATAACTAAGCTGCAGACCTTTCAAAGGATGTTTTGCAAACCAAAAACACTATCAGGTTGGAAAAATGTAAAAATCTTGAAATTAATGTCATATATCTCTGGACTGCAGTTGCTGAAATTTTGGAGATTTTATAAGGGACGTCTCTCTTTCCATACCAGATTTTACAGGATTTTTCTAACCCGTGTGTCGCTGACCGCTATTGGAAAGAAAAATATTATGGTACTTGACTGTTTAGTCTGACACACTCTGGTATTCTGGGTGTTTCTCTGCTCTAAAAACACAGTTAGTGGGGTGGGGTGCAGTAAGTGCAGTACCTTCTGTATGTGGACATCTAGAAGAAGAATGTTTTCCCTACTCATCAGGTTTTGCTTGCAAAGCAGTGACTTCAGTTGGTGGTTAGGAAAACTCCTATTAGGCAGTTGCAGGGAGAAGAACCACTAAAATGAAAGGCTTTTATAATGACCTGCTAGAAAATATGCAGCTTTGCTGCCAGCTTCAAAGACTCTTGAGTTAGAAACTAACTGTCATGGAGAATTGCAAGTGTAGCTGATGCTGCTTTGGAGGAGGATGAACAGCAAGATTTCTTGGGTGCCTTCAATCCTCTCAGTCTGTGATGAATTTCTCCCTCAGTCTCAGAGAGAGTAGCTCACAGACAGTGTAATCAAAACCTCAAAATTTAAGAGATTTTCATTGAGCTGACAGTTGAGTGATGACTTGTCAAACCTGTCTCTGACCAGTCTCAGTTGGCAGCAGTACTGGCAAAGAGCTAAGGGCTCAGTTGCCCTTTTGGTACCAAAATGGATATCTGCATTATTCCAAAGTGTGGAGATGTTTGATACGAAGCTGTGTTCAATAATCTTCATCTGAGGATGAGAAATGTTTGGGGCTGAGCAGTTCTATGGTCAGATACTAAGCTGATGTACATCTTTCTGTTTTCCTTGAACTGCAAAAAGAATTAGGAGTTCCGCATTATGTGTATAATGGAGTGATAAAGGTAGTAAGACTCTGCTCATAAACTTGTATTTTCTCCCAAAATGTGCATCACGCATAGATGAAATATTTAAAAATTACTCCAATTAAATTTCTTCCCCTTTTTCTGAGGATTCCTTTTCTGCCTATACTTATGTTTCAAGCAAGTCAAAGGCAGACAATAACTAAGGTTGAAGATGGATGTCAATGGTTCACACCTGTGTTAACAATTAGAGTATAAAAATATACACTTCAGTTCATTATGGAATCTCACGGCATAGGAGTGTCAGCAGGAGAATACTTCAGATTAGTTCTGTAGATTCTTAACTGTGCAAATGTGAATTTGCTGTTTGCTTTGAATTTTAATACCCTCAAAAGATTAAATAATATTTCTTCCTTCTGGAAGGCAGAGATTTTATTATATAACCTGCAGAGGAAATAAACATAGAAATACTCACCTAGGGCCTGCTTTAATTCACATGAAAGCTGAGACAAAAGCTTTTGTTGTCTCTGCTAAAAGTTGGCTTATTGCATACACTTTAGTAATTTTCTGAGTCAATTGAAGTGGGACTACTGTGATCCCTTGGGGAGCTTGGCATAAAGATGCAGTTCAGGAGAATGCCTTGCTGTTGGATTTCCACTTGTTCTGGTGAGTTTGGCTGTGTGGAACAGCTACTGATGTAGCCTCATGTCAGGTTTTACATCTCTCCTAAATCATGCTTTATCATTTGTTTGGGTTTATTTCAATTTTTGTGCATGTGAATCTTGCCTGCTGCTGGTAATACCAGCATAGACTGGAAGGGTGTAAGGTTTTGTTGCAAGACATCTACAGCTGGATCTGTGATCTTAAAAAAAAAAAAACCAAAAACTAACAAAACAACTTACAACCAACAACAACAACAACAACAACAAAAAAAAAAAAAAAAAAACCAAGCAAACCCCAAAATTCCACAAAGCCAAACACCCCTACACACACACAAAACAATACAACTCACTGTTGTGTGCCTCTTTCTGTACTGTTTGCAAATATGTAGATTTCTCATGCTTGATTCATCTATATTCATAAAATTCTGTAATAAACATGTTCGCACAACAAATCAGCACATCCTTCTCTTTCTACCACTACATGTCAGGGGATTCTTAATTAAAAAGTGAAAATTACTGAGGAAAACTTTGCAGTGAAACCAATTCTATGTGTATCTATATGTTCTTTAGTATCAAACTAGATAATTAGTTTGATATTTGAAGGCTATGGTCAATTCATTACTATAATGTATTAACCAAAGCAGTATATTTCTCACACAGGTTACTCAACAGCAGCTCATAGTCACAGCTCAGGCAATAGTTACACACATTGTCACTGTGTGATCAGCTTTATGTTCCATCAGACTGCACTGTGCTTCATAGCCTGTTTCATTTAGGATTCAAGTTGTCAATCACATCTCTGCAGCACAGGAATGATCACCAGATACAGTTCCTATTGATGGCCAGAATAATTAGGAGTGACCACTTTACTGTGAACACTGCAAAAAAGTAATGTCTCAAGGAAGTACATCAGTGCACAGCAAACTCAGCAGAAGGTACCGTGATGCTGAATTTAAAATACAGATGTAATCTGTAAAATTATATGACAAGAAAAATATTGGACTACAAAATGCGTAACACTTGAGAAAGCAAATGGCTGGCCTATCTCTGGGTAGAATATTTCATAAATTCCTGAATTTCTCATGCCTTCAAAGAGCTAGACTAAAATATTCCTCTGCTAAAATGAGCTGTCTGTACAATATTGAAAATACTTGGAAAAAGTTTTGCAAAAGCAGAGACTGGCTTTAAAAAAATACCTGCAGTTCTTACCTTTCCTCAAAGATTTGAATTCTTCAGGACACCAAAGTTTCATAAGCCTGTGTCTGGTCTGAGAGGGACAAACATGTTTAGGTCACTCATGTGAGCCACTGTGCATTTGAAGGTGCAGGTGGTTTTCTTTTACTAAATTGACCTGGTGTAATACAATGGTGGATTGCACACAGGTGCTCTGCTCCTTTACCTGATCCTGGAAAAAGTCAGTTCTTCATCAGCTGAGGAGAGAGGCCAGGTAGTTTTACATTTAAAGAAAACTAAAGACAAATTAGCAGGATTTTACTTAATGTTCATCTAGCTCACTGCTTCTGACCATGCATTTGTATTGTGGAGTTCCAGTGGCTTGTGTTGGAGCTTTATAAACTAAATAAGAAGGGATAATCTGTTAAAGATCAGTCACCAATGGTCTTATAAATAGGTTCTCTTAAGAGTAAAGGTTATATAGTCCATGTTTGCTTATGTTCCCACTACTGCTTGCTGAACCATGGAGTTACCATGGAGTTCTTTTTTCATTTGTCCCTGCAATATCCTTCTTCTAAAGGGGAAAAAAATGTAATCGTTTTACAAACTAGAATGTCAGGCACAGAGTATTGTCCACATGAGTGGGATATATCTGAGCCTGTTTAGGTGTTACAAGCAGAACAATTCCTCAACAAGGAGCTCCAATCTGTCACTGCTCAGCTGTAGTACAGGATTTGAACCATCCATGCAGAGCAATATGCTCATAGCTGAGCCAGTTCATAGTTTTGCACACTGCTGCAGAGGGTCATGTTGGCATTCACCATGTGACTTGCCAGAAACCTTTAGTACAGGAGAAATTCAAACACAGGTACCTTCAGCTCATCTTTTTTCACCAGACATTAATAAGCAGTAATTTGAGGTGCAAACACCTTATTTTTCTTTTGCGAGGGTTTTGATGAAAGAATGAGCTTTCTGATGGGAATGACTAATGATGGCAGTTTGGAGACAGTTATGTAATTGCTTTTTTTGAAATGCTTTTCACATTGAGTTTTGTGAGCATGGAATTACTATTGGTATATTTTTTGCTTAATAAGTAATTTTTCAAGACATTGCCTAAGCAATTAGACAATCAGTTATGCATCTCTTGAGAGCAATAGTAGTATAACTTAATGGAGACCTCCAGGTATGATGCTGAAAATGGACTGCCAACTATTCCTTATTGCTCCTTCAAAATTGCTCAGGGTGGTGGATGCCTTTTGGCTTGCTAACAGAAGGACAAAATTATTTGATCTGTTTTTTTTTTTCCTAAGCACAGCTAGTGAACATTCTTATGTAGGAACTTAATGGTTTAGAGACATTATTGTGGCATGTAACCGTGTGCCTGTCTACCTGTTTGATACAGCTCTAACAAATTCTCCCTTGTTGTTTGTATTAAAAATTTTCATATTTTTAAGTTTCCATCTAAAGCAAAAAGGAAATCGGATATAGCATTTCCTCCCACAATATAAGTTAAGGACAGAAAGTTTGCCTGGTGATGTCCAGTTGGCATTTTGACTTTAAATATTCATGAAAATGGGTACCTGCTTGCCTAGTTCCTGGTCGTGCTCCCATATGTGGGGATGAAAAGTCAGATAATTGATCATTGTCCAGGACAGTTAAAAGGAACATTTACTACAATACCATAGAATCTGGAAAAGATTCATCTGTGCAACTGCTGAATCAGTGGTTTACACCCACTAGCAGTAATTACTATAGATGCTAAAACAGCACTTTGCCAGAATTACTGCTGGCTGGAGAGACAGAACCCTAAATTCATGGTGTTACAAAGGGGTTCTGTTAATCTGTGGGAGCTGTTTCTTGTGAATGATCACCTCCTAAACCCCCTCTAACTCCTCATTGCCTCATTTGAATGAGGAGTTGGACCAGATGCCCTCCAGAGATTCCTTTCAGCCCACACTTGTTCATGCTTTTATGATTTCTAAGTGCATGTGTATGCATAAAGTACTTGGAGACTTTACAAATGTAGATGGATTTCTGGGCTGAAGGAGTTTACAGAAGGAAATGACACCTACAGTATCTTATGTGAGACGATGTGGAGGGGGTTTACTGGTGATGAACAAGTTCAGTAGTGCTTTCTGTCAGAAAGGCACTTGAGAAAATAATTATGGGTGAGGAGCAGGAAAATGCTTGAAGGAGAGGAGGATATGACTTGACAATGCACAAGGCAACTTTCTATTCTAAGGACAGAAGAAATCTCATCACAATTAGAGTAGCTATCTAAAGGTGAAAAGACTTAAGGGAGTTTTCTAGACTCCCTCTTTAATCAATAGATAGACAATATTTTAGAGGACAACTTGTGTGTTAAAACAGGGGTAAGTAGGGATAGTCACTGATAAGAAGATTTGTTAGCATCACAGTAATATTTTCAATTACAAACCTTTTTTTTTTGTCCTTAGTGGTGGTATCCATGCCAAGTGTTACATTTAATTTAAAATATTTTTTAATAATAACCTGATTTCAGTTTAATTGAATTTAAGGATCCCACTAATTTAAGTTGTAGAAACAAATTATTCAATGACAGATTTGAAGCTGGAAATCGTTGGAAGAATTCTACTCAATAAGCAAGTCTCACATTTATTTTTCTGTTGCTCAGGTAATATTGGGAAGAGATGATAAATTCATGTCTAGTAGTATGTTATGTAAAATAAATGGGAGAATCACAGTGCAGTTGAATTTGAAAGGGACCTTTGGAGGTCATTTGTTGCAAGCCTCCTGCTCAAACAGGGCCACCTAGAACCAGTTGCCCAGGACTGTGCCCAGATGCTTTTTCAATATCCCCAAGGATGGAGACTCCACAGCCTAAGGCGATGTGCCTGCCTCTGCCCCCTTTTCACCCTCCCCTCAGCTATTTAGAGACAGGGATAAGATGGCCCCTGAGCCTTCTGGCTTGAGTGCACAGATGCTTCAGTCCCTTCATCCTCTTTGTTGCTCTCCACTGGACTCTCTCCGGTGTGTCCATGTCTCTCTTCTACTGGAGAGCCCAGAACTGGACACAGTACTGTGGTCATGGCCTCATCAGTGTTGAGGGGGAGGGATGATCTCCCTCAGCCTGCTGACAAATGTGTTAAAGAAAATGGTACTTGAAGGAAATGGTACTACTGTAATATTTTAGATAATATTTTCAGATTTTATTTATTTGTTAATTAAAATGTGCAATTTGTTTTTATTCCAGGTTGAATCATTTTGACTTGCACAGCTTTCACTGAAACACATCTGATGATTATCTTGCAGCTAAAAAGACTAATAATGGACAAATGATTAAAGCCACAAAGTAATGAGTGCTGAGCATTAAAACGTGTATTATGGATACTACCATATGTTTGGAACAGAACTTCCCTCAGAATTCCTATAAATTTCTTCTGGTATTAAAAAGTAAACTGTCTCTCATCTGTAACAATCTGACATGCTCAGATAACAGATGGCTTGGAAGCCCTTACAGGTTCTTCTCCCTCTATAAAGATGTGCTAAAAATGAAGTGTATCATCTATTATTTTTCTGCGCCCTTTTTTATCACTTTCTGACTAAACAGAAAAGTGATGTATTACAGGGCAGTTGCCCACACTGTGACATTTCAGATGTGATTATCAAAATGCAGCACACTGGGGGTTGAGGTTTCTCAAATGAATGTGACAGGAGTCAGCATTTCACAAGTGCAAGCTCTGTAATCTCAGCACTCAGTAACTCCCTGGGCTGTCTGTGTGCCACAGTGGAGTTCCTGTAACTCCATGGCACAAGTTTTAAATTTCTTAATCTATACAAACCTACAGGCTGCTCCTGGGGACTTTCTCAAATTATTCTTAGAAAGTGTGTTTTGAAGGTAGCAAAGTTGGCAGACTGAAGCTTTTGTCTCAGCTGAAGTTCAATCAGCTCCTTGTACAGAGTGCCCCTCAGCAGCTGCTCCCTTCCTTAAGTACAGCATCTTTAAACTGTGCAAATTTTTATCAAAATCTGGATGATTTTTATAAATCTCTATTTGCATATTGGCCAGGCAACAAGGCAAAAGAAATTGTGTTGACTATCTAAAGAAGAGCCTGGAGAGGCCAGAAAGCAATAGGATGACTGAAAATCACTCGGGCTGGTACACCGGAAAGTAGAAAAAGTCACTCACTTTGAGTATTGTTCAGAAGAAACTTTTATTACTGTCACCTCCCTTCACTTCTTGAGGGATGTTAAGACCACAAACTACAGGGGGAGAAAATTCCTTGCTTCTTGGATTATTCCCCTGCCTGAGTACCTGACCTCCAGGTTAAACAGACACTCCTAGCACAGATCTGATGCACCAGCAGTGGAAAATAAAAGGAGTATCTTGTGTGCTTATTCAAGTGAGCTGCTTATGAGGCAAACCAGGGGCTGTCTGTGTACATTCCTGCACAGCATCGATGTGAATCATGTCTTGGCCTCCTTGCAGAGACCTGGGTCTCTGTGTGATTCTGCCACTGACATGAGCATCACATCTGTTATTCTCTTGGAGCCACTACTGATGTATCTTTCCCTATCGAGTTTTTCTAGCCTTTTTTGTTTCTCAGACTCTGTCTGTTGTTTGGCATTCCCAAATAACTGTTTTCCAGCTATTTTCTGTCAAAGGTGTGAGGAGGTCTGAGGGAAATGACCAGTGAACCACTGGTTTAGTTGATGCCTCTTTATAAACCTTTTGTACTCAGTTCTTTGCGTTCACTGGGGAGTAGTGTTCAAACACAAATCTTCTTGCATAACCCTATTCAGTTGGAGGTTTTGTGGCATCTTCCAAGGGAAATGGACTTCCTTCTATTTCAGTTTATTAAAAGGAGGCTTTGGAGGTGTTTTATGGGACAGAGTATTTAATACTGTTTAGTATTACTTTTTCTTCTACCCAGGGTTCCAACAGTTGAGTGGAGTGGAGGAGTTGGAGCACACAGGGGATGAAAGTACCGAAAACTCACCAAGATCAACTGTGACTGTAAGTTAAAGTCACCTGTGGGCTACTTTAATCTTTCATTTGTCTCCTTTTGCTTCTTACAGGATGAAGGCTTTTGCACTGAATTAACAGTGATACTATTTTATTGTTTTTGTCAGAAGGGTAGGTCATTCTAAGAAGAGTCAGACACGAGTTGGTGCCAATTTCTTATGTCAAACTGAGTAGCTTTTATCTTTTAAGCTTTGATTAAAATATAAAAGCACATGAGTAATTCCCCCATTTTAAGCTAGAAATGAGTCAAGACATATAAAGGTTGTGTATTGCTTCCACGTGTCCAGTATTATTCCATGGTAAAAAATGATTTCAGGTGTCTTCTGCTGTCTGGGCTGTTTGCTTCTAGGAATAAAACAAACTCTGGCAGCCAAAGAAGTCAGGAAAACACATTTTGTTATTATTAAATGAACTGTAGCAAAGTCATGCTATAGATGTATACTTAAATGGCAATATCTTCTTTAATGTGTTAAAAGACCACAATAGAACTGTTCAAAGTCACATGAAAATGTGTTGTAAAACACAGAGGAGGAGAAAGGAGTGAGGGGAGCTCTCTGTGAATATTCAGTTGTATCATAAGTAACAGGTTTCCATTAATGCTGCAACCCAACACCAGTTTTATGGGGACACTAAGCTTTCTGATAATGATTTGGATAAACTGATCTGTGACATTGAGGAAATCCTGACTGCAACCAAAAAAAATATTTGAGGAAGATGTTGATCTGCTAAAAGTGTAAAATAAGGGTAAGATAAGACAAATCGTTCGTGTGTCCTCCCTTACCTCCGGAATAACTGGGCACCTAATTCATTTTCTGTACTTTAACAGCCTGAGGAAATAGAGTCTTTAACCTTATGTTTTATTCCTGATGCACCGTGTACTCTACAGCTACTTTGACAATAAAATTATAGTTCTGCTTAGATGATGAAGTCTTACAGAAATAGCAATTTTTTCAACTCTTAAACATAAAGGTTACCTCTGGAAGTAGAATTATGGAGGGTGTATATGCTGTTGAAAGATTTTAAAGGAATTGAGATTTTCATTGTGAGAGAGAGAAAGAGAAAGGCATTAAGGGATCTTTCCTGCCCGTTTTCTCCTATCATAATTCTTTCAATTAAGTATATCCCCAACTGCTACAACCTGTCTTTTCCAAAACCAGTCCTTTAAAATGAATGTGTGTGAGGTTGGGTTTTTCCTGACTTTTTTGTTTGTTTTAGGGTTTTTTTGTGGTGTTTTTTTTGTGTTGGTTTTTTTTTTTTCGGTGGGGGGTTGAAGAAAAGTGTTATGTTAAAGAATTCAAAATCTTGCATCAGCAGAATTCTTCAACAACCTTAGTTTTTAGATATAATGGCGTAATATATTGTCTACTAAAACCTCTTAAGATGCTGCAGTGTGTACATAAAAATCCAAATTTTGATATCTTTAATTTTTCACATGCACACATCATAATCTGTTTGATTTTACAGTTCAGCAAACTGAGAGCATCCATTCTACCCTGCTGCGAGAAACGCATTAGCAGCTGGGGAACCCAGATTCTAAACATCAGTGTTGTAAATTATTAAAGGAGGGTTGTGTGTGCATTGTGATGGGCTGGCACAGTGTGCTTGAACCCATACATCAACAGGTTCTGTCAAAATGAGTTATTCATGAACACTAGGCCAACTTCTGCCTGGAATCCTAATTTCATCTGGAATCCTATAGCAAGCAAAATGATTTTCACTATTAGGATATCATTAAACTGGGGATTTTGGGCTGCATCGTGTTTTCTCTCTGTGTGTGGCTAAAAAAAAAACCTTAGAAGAAAATCTTCACATGTTGTAACAGTTTTGTTCCAACGTGGATAACAGATAATCATGAGTTTCATGTTGGCTCATGAGGATTTTTGTACCTCCTATCTTGATTCCCATTTTGGTTTGGATGCTGGCAGTGTGCACGCCAGCTGAGAACTTAGCTCCTGTTCTTAATGCTGTTATTCAGATGGGTGTTTTGCCATTTCCAGCTTCAGGCTCTGCATTTGTAGTGTCCCCTTCTAGGCACCAGTAGCATCCCAGTAACTGAGCACACTGATACATGTTTTGGCAATTTTCTTTTTTTTATTTATTACCTTTTAGCAGTGAAAGAGGCATGAGATGTATTTATTGCAGTTTTAATTTTTTTTTTGTCCTTTCATTAACCCTCTCTTTCACAAGCATCTTTTTGCAAAATCTTTACTGTTGCATAAAGGGAAGAAAAAACCCTGAAAGTGCACAGATTTCTGATATCCAGTACCCTTTCAGAAGCAAATGCAATGACCGTAATCACAGCTAGTGTTGGTGCTGTTCACTGCATTGCCACAAGGTAAAGGCACTAAGTGATGCTGATACATGTGCAGCACATGAATCAGAACTGAGGCAGGGATCAGAATTCCCTTTGCATTATAGCCACCAGAACTCCAGTCAATGATGTCAATAAATACAGTTCTGAGACGAAAAAGCCTGGTGATAAATTGACTCCCAGCTGATTGAGTAGCTCACTTGGATAGTCCTGCTGCTCACAAGGTCTGATGATAAGCAGCTTTGGCACTGCAGGGTAGATTACTGAATTTCAGGAAATATTTTCCATGGTCTGTAACAAGGGGAATAAGGCCTTACTCTTCATCCACCCGAGAGCTGCCTCCAGTCATGCCACCTTTTCTTCTTGGGTTTTGGCAGAGGGAGAAAGGGGGGGGACGTAAGGGGAAAACACATGCCTAAAAGGGGAGCCAGACTTAAGTACCATGTGGCAAAGTAAGTAAACAAAACCCTTTAAAAGGGTAAAATTATCCAGTACCCTCATGGCATTTTCCTTCATTTTGTCTAAAATTTAAGTCCTAGGGGACAAGCGCCAGTGCAGAATTCAGAGGAAGTATACTAAAGGCTTGGGAGGTGAGGCAGAATTTGCACTAATAGAAATGACAGTGTTCTTTATAAAAAGTTTTGCTTCTTTTATTTGTCCTTATTCTCTTGTGATGTGGCATTCCCTCCCTACAATTCTTACCCATCATTCACTGAAATGATCCTTTACAGTGGGAACTGAAAAATGCACATTAGTGAAGTGAACATCCAGCAGGTTACTTTATGAAATTAATTATTCAAGGAAATGTGAGGCACAAAGCCAACCTAGTAAAACAATCAGGTAGATGAGCAATTTATTTCCTGGGAGAAGAAGGTTTAAAGTTTGGTTCAAAGAAAGTAAGCTCTTCTCACAGCAGCAAAAAGGAAGAAATGTTACACCTTCTGCTAATAACTCTCTGAATATAAAAGCAGAAGTTAATGCATGGGAGCTAGTGTACATCACAGAGTGGTTTATTATATGCTTCTTTATTGCTGTAAATTAAAATATAAATGGAGTAGGAACTGAAGTGTAGATGTGGCCTGTCATTTTCATCTCTGCAAGAAGGGGAATTTCTTCTGTAATGCTTTCACCCTCATTAGAAAACATAGTGTTAAGTGCATATGTTCATGTATATGTGTATGATTTTCTGTTGTGGAAGTGTTTGTAAATGACTGAGTCCTTGCACTGTGGGAGGAGAGCCACAAACACTGGTTACAGAGAATTCTTTAACAAAATCTCCTTCCCACGCCGAGAGCCTGCTCCCTGCAGAGGAGCTGTCAGGGCCTTGCTGGCAATGCTCTTGTTTCCTCTCAACATGCAGACACTCAGGCCCGTTGTCAGCACAGCTTCTGCAGAGGATCAGTAGCCAAAATTACCCCCTTCCTTTGTTTCTGATAGACAGCCGAACATAGGTTGAGCTTCCTCTGTACTTGTGGAGTTCAGCATTTTCCTATGAATGTTATCCTTCCCTGGCAAAGGCTATAAAAATCCTTTAAACGGGGGATTAACAGGTTTTCCTGCTTTTGCTGTAGAAAGAGCTGGCAGGATTCAGGCCCCAAGGACAGGCAATGTGTAAATGTCATGTATTGAGATGAATGAAGGAAAAAAGCTCTGGATGACATTGACAGGGAAACTGGTCTGCACACTAATGCTGGCCTGGATGAGATGAGGTTTGATGTTAAGAAGCACTTGTCTGAGGTTAACAAGTGCCCTCTTTGGAAGGACTGACACTTAGTCCTGCTGCTCACAAACCTGAGTTGTGCTACTGCTGAGACTCTTGTTTCAGAGTTATCATTGTACAGGCAACAAGTGGCACAAAAGTCCCACTAATCCAAACCCTAAGGCAGATAAAATGTTTTTCTTTTACTTTTCCAGTTGTGTGAGTGTTTTGGATCACTAAACTGGCCCTGATCACCAGTGTGAAGTCCAGCTTCATATATAAAGTTATCTTTTGTGTTCAGTGTCTGTGTGGTAGCAGGGAATCAGCCTTTTGATCACAACCACCCAACTCAGATCTCTACCCAGGGCAGTGACAGTCCCTTGTGGGGTGTGACACCAGATTGAAAAGAGCTGGAGCAAATGTGAAATCGTGTTAGGTCAAATTGTGGTGAAGGTTTTGCAGGGCTGTGCCATCTTCTGTTTGACAAAATTTCATCTAGCAGAACTGGTACCTCAATTACTTTGTGAGTTGTCCTGTTTTGCCCACCTGCTGAGCAGTACAAACAGAAATGGCAGACATTGTAACTCCCAGTAAAGTTGTTGGTGAGCTGGATGAACTCAGAAAAAAGTTCCATGTTTAATTTTGTTCTGAAGGAACCTGGATTCTTTTTATATGGTTATATCTTGTGTGATGTTTAGCAATCTTTTTCTGACTGGAAGGCTGAATTTGCTGAGATTCCAGTATCATATCCTCTTCCCATCTTAGAAGAGTGCCAAATGTGTGAATACATAGGCTCTCTTATTCCTTGCTATTTTTTGGCAAAATAAATTTTAAAGAACAAAATTCAATTAAATTCCTAATCTTCTCTTCAGTTATATTTATTAGCACCACTTTCTCTCTTCCAAACTTAAAATAATACTTTCAAACTGATATCTTGTTGTCCAGACCCATCCAAGACATGACATTGGGAACAAGAAAAACTGAAGAGCTTTGGTAAACAAACATTGCTTTGTGTCTCTGAGAAGTGCTCTCTTGCACTTGGGATGATTTAAAATAAAAAGTGTATTCTGGGGCAGCATTTCCTGGGAGGTTTGCACTATGTTGCAACCAGCACGAGGATGGTTCAGCTGCAGAAGGGATTCTTCTCAAAGGGGGAACCTTTAGACTTTAATCATTAGATAATCACGTTATTTACAAATGTCTTTCAACCATGATGTAATAGAATATGAAGTTCATGTGGAAAAGGAAGTAGAAAAATGATGACATAATAGTTGGAATGTTCCAAAGTTGTATGAAAGGACAGACATATAGAGGTCAACTCCTGGGAGCAGTGTCTGCTTGAAAAATACTAACAGTTTCATATTTCAAAGGAATTGAAAAAACAGGGAGGGAGATGAAAGGGTTGAGATTAAGCCTTAGTTAAATTTGTTCCTTCTCACTAGGATCACATAAGTGAAAATTTGTAGCAATAGTGCCTTTTCCACCTTTTTAATTGCAATGCCGGAGCAGCATCGATTAGCTCCTCACAGTTTCAGAGCTGACCTGACACCGAGCCAGCAGTTGCCACTGAATATTTTGTCACTTTACCTGTTGAGAACATTTTAATAAATGTCAATTGAGTCCCCCATAAAAAGCCACAACTTAAAGAGGAAAATGAGAAAACAGTGTTTGAAGACTTGTCCTCCTGCATCAGATCAGAGTTTCCATCGGCCTTAGTGGTGCAATCTCATGTCTTTCCCCTGACAGAACTTCAGGCCATTCCCTCAGGTCCTGTCACTGTCACCGCAGAGAAGAGATCAGTCAGTGTATGCCCCTCACGAGGAAGTTGTAAATGCAGTGAGATCTGCTCAGTCTCCTCCAGGCTGAACAGACCAAGTGACCTCAGCTGCTCCTCATGTGGCTTCCCCTCAAGGCCTTATAGATATGTAGATATATGTCCTTATAGAAATATACCCTTAGATGTAGACTCAGTGCATTTGTTTTCCATCTACAGGAATTCCTCCTTTAACTTGATAGGTGGGCATCTGCCAGAGAATTTGTATTTGGTGTTCATTGACACTGCCTGAAGTGCTTGGAAATCTAATAATCATACTTTGTCTAAGATTTTGTTTGGAAGGTGATTGTTCTTTCTTTCTGTTCCCATCAGTAAGAAATCTCAGTAACAATCTTGCATGCAAAACCTCTTTTTTTGCCTTCTCCCTCTGCCCACCACCCACAATTAAAACATAAGACTTGACTATCCATGGCTAACATACAAAATTAGGAGATTGACTGCTGTTTAATGATTTTATGAATAATCACTTTTATCTTTTAGTGCAAATAATTATATATGTCAGCTTTAACCAGTGCACTTCCATAGCTACAGGTTGAGAAGCAGTGGTGGTTAAAAGGGCAGGGATACCACATCCTTTTCCTTTGACTTACAGATGGAATGTACAGATTTGAATTGCAGTCACCTCTCCTTTTCTGGAACAGTTGTCCACTTAAAAGCATCCCCATACAACATCTAGAGGCACTGAATATGAAGAACTCAATGCTGAAAACGTTGGCACCTTAATCCCTCATGGGGAAAACCTATAAAATATGACCAAATGCTCTGGGAATAGTGAGTGATTTAGATTCCATCAAGCTTGTGACATAATCACAAGAAATACGTGGCACTGCCAATGTTTCAGGCATCTAATATCAAATTCTCACAAACCTGTTAAAACTGAAATTGCATCCCTAATTACCAAATACATCTCATCAGTTTCTATCACTCCCAACACAAATGTGAAAAGTTGGCAGAGTTGGAGCACTTTACTGTCCTGTTTACTAACAGGCAGTCTTTATGAATTTACCTCTGGAGAGTAAGACTTCTGACTTTTCCAGTGCTACATCAGCTTCTACCTTATACTGCGTACTAATACTATTCCTGATGCTTTATTATGAGGTGAACTGTCTTAGAAGTCACCATCACTTTCATATGGGTAACAGTGCTGAATGATTAAATCCTATTGTCTGCACTTTTTATAAAAATCATTAAAGTGGAAAAGAGCTACCTCTAAATTGAAATTCTGTCTTCAAGGTCATTACCATTTTACCTCTTCTGCATTGTCAGACACATACTGTTGCATACTCTAATGGTAGAAAAATATATCCAATTTTCAATTAAAAAGACAAAGCCATACAATCTCTGTCAAGTCAGAAAATGGGAAAATATCCATCAGCACATTGCTTTCACAGCCTTTAGCTTTCGTGTCAATGACCCATAAAGCTATTCTCAAAGATCAGTATGATTCTTTATCCTTCAGCAGAATAATCCCCAAACCAGAATGTGAAAAGCAGGGAGGCATATGTTACTTTAAGCTCTAATTGTTCACCTGTTCCTTATTCTCATTACTGATCCTGAGTGCTGATTATAGTGATATCAACCAGATTTTAATAGTTTTGGTGGCTAATATCTGATTCAGCACTTAAATGGAAATTATCCCATGTATTAGCTGGCGTGCACCAGCAGCTGATTTTTTCTAGTATTAAATACAGATTTAATAACTTAAAGAAAAATAAAACAACCCAATGTCATCACTCACCAACTCTGTTTCTGCAGAAAATTGCTGGAGCATGTTCAGTGGAATTGGTCTATCTGAGTGTGAGAAACACCCTTTGTCAGTCTGGCAGAGTAATCAATCAAGACCTGAAGTGTCCTGTGCAGATGCTCCATACTACCCTACTGGCTGAATATAATTAGATAAACCATATAACCACTTTGCTTGTACCTAAAGGAAAAGCACTCTCACAAGGCCCTTATCATCTCATTCTGTCTCTTAAAATCAGAGTATCAAGGAGAAGCTGAACTATACAGCTGGTAATGCAAAATAAAAAAAAAAAAAAGGAAAAGACCATCTTTAAATTCATCTCAAGACTTAACTTGCATATATGCACACATTCAAATGAAATAAAATTCTATCTGTATGCTTGCTAAGGTCAATGTTTTCTGCAAAGGAAAATTCTGACCTCTAGTATCTCAACAAGCATAAAAGAAAGCATAACCCTTGGAGTGAATTACAGCTGTTGTAAAAGCTAAGTAACTGATGAATAGCAAGTGGTGACAGTGCATTGAAGATGTACTTAAGATCTCTGAAAATCTGAGAAAACCCTGAATTATTGCTGACTCTCCTGCCTTAGCATGACTCTTTATTTTTCAAGTAACTGTCTCCAGGTGTTCAAACTCTTCCTGCAAATGACAAAATAACCTGCATGGTTATATGCTTGAAAAATCATCCACAGAACAATGCAAAGCTTCTTGAAGCATTTGTAGTAAGGGTCCTCTTGAACATGCACAGTTTGACCCACCTTTCGTCCATCAAAGTTCTTGGGAATTTTGCCATGATTTCAACAGCAAAGGTCTTGTACTTCCTGTCAAAAGGAAGGAGAATCACACTGGTGCTGATAACTCAGAAATACTCCAGTTGTGAATTCCTATGCATTTCTTCACAACTGAGTTTCTAATCATTAAATGGAATTCATGGCCCATATTGGCCAGTGTATGGAGCTCATGCTCCAGAGTGATTGTTCCATCCTGTGCCCAATTCCACTTTACCTTTCTGAGCACCCTTGGGCATGATCAGGTCATGAACTCCAGAGCAGGTGAATTTTTCCTTTAATCCAGTCCTTTTTGCCTCGCATGTCACGGTTACAGTAAAGAAATATATGTTTTCTCATACTCAAAAAGTCTCTAGTATCTTCTCCAATCAGAATAGTTTGTCTCTCGCTATAAGTTGTTGTGAGTTTAATCATCTGGAATGGACTTAGTGTTGTGAGGAGTGTTTGAATTTAAATCACTCCACAGACATCTCTACAAGTAGTATGACAGCGGAAAAGATAATTTCACCTCCGGCTCTGTTGGTTCCCCTAATCTGCCCAAAAGCCCAATAATGCTGATGTGCCCTACAGAGATACTCTTTGGCTTGCAAGAATAAGTTTTTAGAAGATTTATTGTGTACAGATTTCATGAGACAGTAACTAGACTGGTAGTTGAGAGGTTTAATATTTATTCTTATTGAATTTCAATCTCAAGTAGCACAAGCATGTGAGAAAATGGAACCTGACTCTATAATACAGCTTCTTAAATTTCAGCACTGGATCCCCACTAAAGTGATTATTTCCAATGGGCTACATTTTCATGTGGGTTTGTCTGGGCTTTTTGTTTGGTTGGTTGGTTTGTTGGTTTTTTGTTTGTTTGTTTTTTGGCGAGTGATTTATTAATTTCTCTTGTGAGTGGGACTCAACATTTGTTTGTTGGAATGTGGAGATGGTTGGGTTTGGGTGATTTTCATATTTGGATTGGTTCTGTAAGGCATGTTACTTTTGATATTCTATGGAAAAAATGGTACACAGCAAATTTGCTGCAATGACTTTCAAACATTCAAAATGAAGCAAGGCCTTATAACAGTCTTAACCAGCTGGTTATTTAAAATGCCATTTCACATTCAGCTACTACAGCTAAAAGAGAGATGAACAGGGTTATTTCTGGAGTGGTTGCAGAGCAGCTGAGATCACACCTGGCCCAGTGTGGAGTCTAAATATTCCCAGACATCAACCAGCTGTGGCTTCTTACTGGCATTATGGCTTTTTACAGGTCTGCTGCTCATAGCAGGACCTGCTTCTGCTTAAATCAAGGTCTGACTTACCTGTTGACAATATTGAATTGGAACCATTGTGATCTTCACAAAATGCTTGAGTTCTTTGAAGTCTGTGCACATAAAGGATTTCTTCCTTCCGTTTTTTATTTTATTTTCCCAGACGAGTATATTGGTACTTGTTTATTGTCAGATTTATCTTTTGATTTTTATGGTCTCCCTTCCCAACTGCATACTATTATCACCTCTTTATGCTAATGCTCTCCCTAGCTGCCTGTATTATCACTCTTCCGTTTATCTTCTCACCGTGTGTGATCTACGGTGCTCATTAGCTTCCTATTCTCAGATCACTTTTTGCCTCCTCAGCATGCCAGATGACCCTTTTATCACCCAGCTATGTTTCACAATCATAGATAATGCTTCATACTTCCTCACTATTCCTTAGCTTTTATTTTTGTGTTGCCTATTACTTCTTGCCATTCATTTCTCCCCAACAAGGCTTGTTTTAATGCTCACCCAGTTACACCAGGTTTTTTGCTTAGTACTGTATCAGTTGTCTTCATTGCCTCGGTAGTACTTTATTGATTTCCATGGTTCAATATATCAGAGTATATAATTCCTAGCAAATTTCTTTCTCCATCAAGTTTGTTTTCTCCACCCTCTTCCCAGTCTCCTCTTCAGACCAGACTTCATATTCATGAGGGCAACAGTACATTAACTGCTTAACTCGTTGATTCTTGCACCTTACAAAGTGCTTCATCCATAACCTTACACATTCTGCCTGAATCCAGCCAACTTGTAATTCCTGCTCTGGATATGGCTACTTAGAGCACTTCTTTAATGTGTATTTTAGACAATTTATATGCCTCACTTGATACTTCTGCAGCCACCACATAAAATGTTTTCAGCTCATTGGCTCCAAGGTACTTAAAATTGTATTTCCCAAAGCTCCTTTCAGGTTTTATGATTGATCATGTTAAATAATAAATTCAAAAAAAAGAGGAGAGTTGTTGCTGTTTTATCCCAAAGATCTTTTCATTAACAACATGTCTTTGAGGAGCTGGGAGACTTGTAGACTGTTATACATGAATCCTTTTCAAAAAGAAGCCTTCCTTGGTTCTGTGTAAACCCCTTTCAGTCTCATGGGGGTTTTGATAAGGTAGCTGCTCAGATATCTGTAAATTTAATCTTCCATGTAAAGTTCCAACTGTCATGTGCAAAAAAAGTCTGGATATTGCACAAAAAATCATAACCTACACAATAGAATGACAGAATAAATGGAAAAGAAGGTAAATTAAAGACATTTTTGGATAAGCAGATCGGTTATTGAGCCATGAAGTATGGGGTATAGAACTACAAAGAACAATCCCAGGAGTGGATAGTGTGGGTTTAGTTTTCCTGTTATTTTAAAATATTCCCTAGGTAGTTGAAGTTCTCCCAGGTCTGGATTATTCCGGAATGTACTAATTGCCACTTCTTGGGAGTTTATTTTTGTATAGCTACCCTTAAATATCTTTTGACTCTCTTTGTTTTAAGAGTTCTTCTATGTTTGATCAATCTCCTGGGTTTGGCAAACTACCATGATTATAGAAAGGACATGGTTGAGCCAATTCATAATTTTACTGAAGAAATTAATAAGTTCTGCAGCAAAAGAGGGTCCAGCAGTGGAAAAAAGTATTGACTGAATGGCTCCAAATTGAAGATAATTCCTTTCAATTTCAAACTTTAGACTCTGTGCATGCACTAACAGTCTGGTCACAAATTGATTTCAATACCACTCATTCTTCTCACAAAATATGGTGGGAGTGGATGTAAAATGTTTTCTACAAAGCATATATGGTGCTAAGTCCTGCATAGTTGGGGCTGGACTATATGGTTGTAGATATTTTTATAGTGTACTATATTCTGTAGTGTGCTTTATCCAGAGGCAGACTGAGAGGGGTCGAGAGAGTGACACAGAAGTTTAATAGTCGTTTGTTCATCTTCGTTTCCTGTCAGACAGGCGACATGTGGGGTTATCTGGTCACCTTCATCATTAGTCACCTGGAATATGTTGCAGTTTTCTAAGAGAGAAGCATTTGATTCTGTGACTGTGATGATTAGGAGGAGAGGTTTTAAAAATCTTAGTTCATCAAAGGGGATAAACAGTTTGAGGCCCTTGTTTTGATGTCAACAATGAAGCATAGCCAAGACGACTGTAGAGAGCAGTTGTAATCCAGAGGTCTATTACCACTGGGGAAGCAAGAGTCAGAATCTTTCAAAATTTTATAAATATTGCACTGACTTTGTGCTTAGAAGCAGTGTTGGCACTTTTACAGGCTGCCCTCTGGTAGAAACCAGCCTAACCTTGAGGGTATTTTAGTTCCAAGATAGAGTGTTGTCCTAGAGACTCCTGCTTCAGGGTAACAAGGCGGTAAATTAAACCTGGTTTTGAAATTGGCAGTATTTTTATCATCCAAGGAGGCAGTCCCCTACATCTGAATGAAAAAGTTATATTATCTTTAGTCATTACTCTTATTACTACCATGAGATGATATCCCAGCCATTGTAGATGACCTCATGAGTATTGCTGTCCAAAGGAAGGATAAAAGCAAACCTCGTGTTCTTCAGGTGCTGGCTGCTGTCCCCATCAGACATGCCATGAAAAGGCTTTGGTGCTACACCAGATCTTACTAATTTTTCCTGGAAGTACGAACATATGCAGAGAAGATGCACTCACATGTGCATTGCTCTCTGTTGCAGAGGAAACTTAAGGTATTTCCTTCCCTTACCCATCTGGTGATGAGTAGCAGCAGTGCAGTCTTTTTGGTCAGGAAAATGACTGCAAAACTTAAAATCTGCCATAGATGTGATATCAACTTCTTATGCATTTCCCTATGCAGAGAAAATAGAAAAGAGGATGTCTGGTGTTGTAAATCTGTGATTTTCCCATCAGCCACTGTCTTTCTGAAATTAAAGGGGAAAGTTGCAGAAGGGAGGTGCTTTGCATAAACTGGGTTTTCTTTTCCCCCTTGAAATAAATCCAGGTCATGGTTAATGAAGTGCATATTTGTCTATGGCTGAAAATCCCTGCAAATTCCCATTTCACTCGTACATATTATTTGATTTCTCACATTAGCCATGGATTAGTAACTACCTGTGGGACTGCTCTAATAGACAAAGGTTCATAAATCAAAACAGAAATTCAAATGTGTTTTGATCCCTGTTGTTTCTCCCAGTACATACATATATTTCCTTCAGAAGTCTCACATGTACAACAGTGTTAAAGAATTTCAGTTAATGTTACATATTTGACCGTTAGATATGTAAATAACAGGTCTAGTTCTTATCACCATGTAAAGTATATAAAGGATCAGATGGAAACAAATGAAAATTGATCTTGACAGAAACTTTCATTTTTCATACAGCTGGTTGTAATAAAGACAACTTTTTACTGGAAGGGATCTGTGAGATAATTCAGAGGCTAATGTACAGGTCATGCAGTATTAGAGCCTGCTCCAACTTTGCTCTCATACTCTTACTGAATATTCAGTATTGTTGAATATAGTTATTCATAGATGCTGAGATTCACAGCTCAGTTAGAGGACATGTAGCTGTATTACAGACCTGTGGAGCTCTGACGACATAGGTCAAGGGAGTGGGGAAAAAACCAGCTTATTCATGTGCCATCCAGCCTTTAACCTCCTTTGGACTTTCTAACTTAGAGATCAGCACTTTTTACCTGTTGTAGTGCTGGTCTTATTGATAGGAATCAATCCTCTGGGTATGTAGAGGTGCTGGAGCTCATTGTCTCACCTGTGGGCAATGTTCTTAGACTTGGGGGCAAATGAACAGCTACATGCTGCATCAACACCACTATCAAAAGCAGAGAATATAAAGTTACTTGCTTCCAAGCACTGGTGTGAAGATGAATTGCCACTCTGCCAAGGCTTCTCAAAATTACGTTGCGACTCCAGCCAACCTGTGCCATTTGAATCTTCTCCGTCTTTTTGTTCTGCTGACTTTCCTAAATCTTTTCTTTCCCCCAGGTTATATCACTGGTGACCTGTTGTACATGGAGGTTGTATAATGCATGTTGTACACAAGATAAATCCATTTGGTATGTGACAAAGATAGTGTAGAACAACACCCAAATGGAGTGGAATTTTTCCAGTGTGCTCTTCTGAATTTTAACTCTGCTCCCATGGAAGCACAGGGAACATTTGCCTTTAGCATTAGAGAGGTAAGAACAGATAAAAACAAGTGAGTTGTTTTAATAATTAGGCAGCTGATTTTTCCTAGTTCTAAATTCAGTTTAGACTGCTGTGTGGAAGAAAAGAAAATATATGAATAACCATAAAGCTTAAGGAAAGGTACCCATTAAAAAGTTCAAAAGCTAAGCATGCATGAATACATCCTACAAGCCAAGTTTTGAAAGTATAACACTGTGTAATGGTGCAACACGTGCATAAAATTATACCACTTCATCATGCCCATGTTTTTTTAATTAAAGAAATCAGTGCTCTATTTGAAAAGTCAATAGCACAACTAAACACATGCAAATTAGGTTCCTGTATGCCATATAGTGCCTCTTACTTGGACCTTTGCACAAGAGTTGATACATACAACATCCAAGGGGTGTAGAGAAATTTTTTTATCCCTTTTCTACAGAAAACTGCCTGAGGTGTGGAACAACCAGGGGCCAACTCTGGAGCGCTCTCACAGAAAGTCCAAACCTGCAGACTGGATATGTTTAGCTTCAAACAGGTTTTCTATTTCCTAGACCTGAGAATTCAACTGATAAAGGTTTTCTGTTTGTTTCCAAAACTGCCTGTCCTGAGAAGTGAGTTGACAAGTCTCACTAGATTTCTAGGTGAGATGGCAACAGTTCTGAGAGGTATTGGCAGAACACAGCATTACAGCAAACTTTTCATAAAAAGGAAACCTGTCCTGACAGCCATCTCTGAGACAGAAAAACAATAAAAGGCTCCTTGTGTGCTTAGTATTTCCTGTTGGTTATTTCCAGCTGACTTTTGTAACTGCTAGGGTATTTTTTTCTTATTATTTCTGAGGGGGCTGATTTTCCTCATGCAATTTTTAGAGTCATGGCCCTGCAGCCTCCTTTCTTAGTTACCTCTTTCACCTGGAACCAAACTACTGAAATGTAGATATTAATACACGTGGAAAATCAATCTAACCCCATGAGGCACAAGCAATCTGTGGCAAAGGAGGAAGGTGAGCTTTAGTCATTTCTCCTTGCCTGTCGTCTTTCTTCTTCATGCTAGGGAGGCCTCTGAACGCATTTAGTCCAGTTAAGCAGGAGCTGTCTTCAATGCCTGACATCAAATTGGCATTTTTCAGCTTACAGGCAGATCAGTGCAGCAGAGCCCTGCAATATGCAGATGGATTTAGAAATAGAAACATGGCCGTGTTTCACAAAAGTGCAGCAGATGCAAGTATATGTTGTTTCCTTCAAATTTCCCAAGTACTGTTGTGCTCTGGGAAGTTGATCACGTATAACTCTTTAAAATAAACCTCCTCACCCTTCCTCTGACAACCTTTTTTTGTGTTTCAGAAAGAGGATTACCCATTTTTATTCATTCACATCATCTCGCAGCCATCAGGTGATAAAGGGCTTCTGAAAATGATTGACCCAGAAGTGTTTGAATGGACAACTGGAGGTTAAAGTCTTCTTATCCTACTCACAATCCCCCTCCATCACTGGGATTGTTTGCAATACAATCAGCAGGAATGAACTAATATCTGTTCAGGCCCGGGCACACACAGAACAAAAGGAATTCAGGAGTGAGTTCATGCATGGATGAAAATAACTGGGATCTTGTTGGTACTGCTCACTTGTTTGACCCTTTAAGCTAACAGGCGTTTAGTTTCACTGGGACCTGAAAATCGACATTGAATGGGATTCCCCGTGAGCTTTACGTTCCTTGGCAGGTGACCAGATGATATGCTCACTCTGTGTCTGGTAAACCCATTTCCACACTGCATTAGGAATTTATCAAAGCAAGTCAAATCACTTCTCTACAAAAATGAAGGAATCTTGAGAGAATTTTGTGTCTGGTCCTTTAGTTCTTCTTCTGTCTCTCGTTAGGATTTATAATTTGGCAGAGTATTTCCGTGAACTGATATTAAATTCACAACGTGACTTCATCCATCATAAAAAAAATACATATATTTCCTTTTTTTTCCTTTGAAACAATGACTATGGGATCACTGTACTATAGAGCTCAAGTAAATTGAAGCACTAAATTGCCATATATGTAATTCACAGCTATATGTCACATTTCTGCAAACTAATCTCAAACTACCTTCAGATCATTGTCGGCAACAGAACTTTATGACTTTACATTTTCTTCTGAAAGCAGCTCTATTCTGTATTACAGGAAATGGTGACAAAGTAAGATTTATTATTCATATCTTAATAGATTTTCAGCTTTTTCAAAGTCTTGTAAATGACATTACTTTAATATAGTAATTTCAGAAAGAAAAGAAAAGAAAGGTAGCCTACACATGGGTTAGTGAATGTGCTTCTTTAAAGCAGGGTTTCCCAGCATTCACTGCAATTTCAAATAGTTGGCTGTTTCCATAATATTTTTCTGACTAGAAAATTCTCATGTTCATTTTAAGTATATATCCTGGGTTGCAGTGTATTCTATTCCCATCCTCATGAGCTGTTGAAATCAGGTGGGGCAGTGTTTCCTTGCCTCCTCCCCCCAGACTATCTTGCTGTTAATGGCCCATCATTGTCCTGCCTCATGACTCAGAGACAACTCCCTCCAGACCATCTTCTGTTAATGAGCCTAATCAACACTTGGCCTCATGACTCACTACCCCATTGTGAGATGCTCCACCCAGAGGGAGGAACCAAGCATTCCATCCTGGATATAATCTGAGATTCTGAACACCAGAGACAACCGTTCCCACTGGATTTCCAGAGGACAGGAGCTACACGGCCACCACTGGACCTTCTGAGGAGGAGCAGACCCTTTTTCTACAGGATCGCCCCCTCGGGAGGACTGCAGCCACCATTCTACCAGACTGCCACCACCACCCTGACTAACAGGGTGCCAGGTTGTATCCTAACTCTGTCAGTTTAACCCAGTGTAATCCGCTTTTATTTTTTTTTTTCTTCCCCCCTCCTTTTATTTCCCTATTAAATTGTTATTCTGACTTGGTGTCTCCTGCTAGTTTGTTTTCAAACTAGTACAGTATATCTGTAAATCTTGCTCGGAAAAGGTGTTTCACCAATTTTCTAGAGAATGAGCAAATACTTCAAAGAAATGTTTGGTTGTTTTGTTTTTATCTGTGTGCGAGAGAGCATGTTTGTGTGTGAAGCTGTATGTTCTGTTTTGTTTTATTTTATTTTCGTTTTGTGGCAAACAGTCTTGTCAGACTAGACAAGAAGGAATTCGATCGTTGAGTCACTCATAGTGACTGACAGGGGCAGGTATAGATTAGAAATTGTTCCCTGTGAGGATGGTGAGGCCCTGGTACAGAGAAGCTGTGGCTGCCCCATCTCAGAAAGTGTCCAAGGCCAGGTTGGATGGGGCTTGGAGAAACCAGGGATAGTGGAAGGTGTCCCTGCCCATGGCAGGGGGTGGAACAAGATGGACTTCAAGGTCCCTTCCAACCCAAACCATTCTGTGATTCTGTGAACAGTAAAATTATCAAAACCAGTGCAAGTATCCTCCAAATCTCCAGCAGAGTAGTCACATTTTCTCATTTCACTGTAGAAGGAAAAAAGGGATTGAAAGGACAGATGGAAGATTGAGAAGGAAACTGGGAAGTAAAGAGCCTTACAAGATAAGGCTTGTAGATCCTAGTGATGCCTTTTCCTGGTCTTAAAATCAAGAGTCAAACATGGTTAGAAGGGAAAAAGGGATTTTACTTTGGTATTTATTTTAAGGATCCTTAGGTGCACAACGTCCAGGTCGAATGCACCTCCATGCACACTACAATGCACACCCCCAAAAGATCTGGTCTAACATTATTACTCTTACTAATTATCACATCTATCAAAAATTCCCCAATGAGAGGCTCGAGTGAGCCCGCCTCCCCAAGGAGCCTTCCCCTGGATGGTTCTATCTTAGTTTATAAAATGTG
The DNA here is from genome assembly GCF_965178545.1 of Coloeus monedula. Classification (NCBI taxonomy): domain Eukaryota; kingdom Metazoa; phylum Chordata; class Aves; order Passeriformes; family Corvidae; genus Coloeus; species Coloeus monedula. The sequence goes on from NC_138785.1 coordinate 70,993,638, forward strand.
TTCTGGAGAGGATCTTGGTGTCTGGGGCATTCTGATCCCTAACTATGAAGCTTCTAAAATGTTTTGTCTCCTAGCTGAACAAGCAAGCCCACGAATGTAGGCAAAAAGCACTAAGAATACAGAAGTTGTAAAAAGGTATAAAGGGGTATAAAAGAAAAGGCAAAAAATGTCATGTCATCACCAGCACCGCAATGAGTACTTCAGATTTTGCATTGCTTCACCTTATCCTGCCCTGCCCCAGTAGTGGCTTCCATTCTACACATTCAATTTGTCTTAGTGTTCTCAGCAGTTCTGAAATTGCTGCACAAGAAGTGCTGTGTTAGCACTGCTGTCCTAAGGAAGTTCTTATTTCACCTGATGCTTGATAATATTTTGTAAGGAGTTTCTAAACAGTTAATACATAATGAATAGATTAGAGAAGCTTGCTGAATGAATTACTGCAATCTCAGCAGGAGGTGCATGCACTCTGGATTGTGCTCCGTGGCAATTAAGGGTTCTTATATATTAGAGAAGGCTATTCTCTAATTAAACCTATATCTATTATATGAAATTATAAAATATGTATGAATACATTACAATGTGTGTATTATGTGGTTGTTTGGGCTATGGTGGGGTTTCTGTGACAGAAGTAGAGGGTGCTGATAGAAGCACTTTGTGGCAAGGAGAAGATCAGCACTGTTTTGAAATGCTCTGAAACGAAGAGAATTAATTCCTCCATCTTTTTATTCCTTTTTTTCCCCCTGGCTTTGACAATCTGGCCCCTGCTTCAGGCAAAAATCAGGTTTATGGCAGAAGCAAATGCTGTATTACGAACTGCTGGAAGGTTTGCCTTTTCTTTCTTAAAGCATCAAATCAGGCTCTTTGGTTATTTTAAATCCTTGCAGTTACAAAATCTGTTCACACTTACTACTTTACTTCAGATTTAAGCCATGTTTTACCCATTTTCTTCTTTCAAGCTATATATATATATGGGTTTTTTAGGCCTTTAAAATTATTTTTTTATTCTGTACCTTGTCTTCTCACCTTGGTGGCTTTGTTTTGTGGCTTAAACCTTCTCAGTGACTTTCCTTCATAACTCAGATTTTTCTGAAATGACTGATTTTTCATTGGTAGAAAGAAAACGTGCTCATTCCTCAGTGTTTAAAACAGCAAATCGAGAAGATGACCATGATTTTGAGTTGGCAATGCTGCCAAGTACATCCTCTATGCACTATGACTCAATCAGCAAACATTACACAGCTGGAAGTGATGGAGAAGTAAAACTTCCATTGTACAGCACAATTGTTCATTGCTTCTTTCAACGTTACTTGTACAGATACAAGATCTTGAGAACTGTGGAAGCTACAAAGTCTGTTGCAAGGGAATCTGCCTGCTCTTAATGATCATCTTGAAGGAGGGAGACTCCACAACCTCCATCACATAGTTGGATATCTCACATAATATTTATCCTTGCCTGGTGACTACTACATGTGAGGTCTTTAAATATGCCTACACATCAGAAAATAAAGACTAAATATTTTTATTAAATGTTACTGATTTCCTATAGTTCTCCAATATTTTCTTTCTAGTACCTTGTAAAGGAGTCCTTCAAATTAATGTATTTCAAGCATTCAAAGCACATTTTTCAGATCTGAACTTAGTTCTGATTTATCCTGTCTCCTGTTTGTTTTCTTTGTTGCCCAGGATATTGCCTGTACAAGTAAATGTGTCAATGTACTTCCTTGCAGAAAAGCTGTGATGAGATGCTAAAAATGTCCTTTCCAGACTGTTAGACACACTAGTATTGCATGTATTGTGATTTTTATTCTTTCACAATTAATGAGCAAGCTATTCTTCCTTTTGTATGTAATGTAGATAACAGGGTACTTCTTATTAAACTTTCCTTTTCCTGTGGAGAAGCCTCTTTGTGTGCTTTGAATTTGGAAAAGATCCTGCCTTTCAAAAGCTGCTGCACTTTTTTAGTTGGCAGCAAAGTTGGCCTCAATTTTAAGCCTCTTCTCTGCAAAATAGGTTAAGATTTTCCTTACATCCTAATGCTCTCTTCCTGGAGGAGACCAGTCATTGTTGTGTATTACCTTGGCTAGTTAGCTGACATCGACTCTGTCACCTTTCCTGATCTCCTGGCTTTAAATTCAGCAGGGTTAAGAAATGTCTTCCCTCCTTTAAGGATTTACCTCTGAGAAGATACCTCAATGTAGGCACACATTTTTTTAGAAATGAGTTCTATTGTCAAGCACAGGGTGAGTTTCTTAAGTTTTCTTATTTATTATCTTTTTCAGTTTCTTACACACTCCTTCAACCTGAAGTTTTTAGACTCTTCCAGTAAACATTTAGTTATCTCTCTCTGTCTTTACATAACTTTCTTCCATCTCATAATTCTTACTTACTACATGCAAAAACTGCATCCTGGATTGGAGACTCAGTGTTTGAGATGGGGAAAATGTTTCATAGAAAATAAGTTGGGGGTTTTTTTGGTTGGTTGTTTTGGGTTTTTTTCCTTATTTAAATCCATCTGGTCAGTACAGACTGAAGATTAAACTCAGGCTTTAATGCTGGGTTTCTGCTCTGTACAGCAGAGCTATAAATAATGGAACAAACAAGACAGAAGGAGAGAAAAAATCTTTCTAGCATTTTTGTAGATATATCATTGTTAATTTTTTTCTAAATGAAGAAGTATAATTAATACAATTTTAGCAAAGAGAAATTTGAGAGAAATCAAGAACTCATTGAGTTCTGTGCTAAGGAGAGAAGGGAAGGCAAGGAAGAAGAGGGAAAAGAAAAAGAACATACCCTTATGTCACTCAGTCCATCTAACCTGTACATCCTTCTGTAAAACCTCCAGATTTGGGGGCTTGAATTCTGCAGGTTTGGCTTCAGTCACTGTGTCCTGAAGCAGAGACCAGTCCATGCTGCTCATCTTCCAGCCTGCAGCTCCTTCTCTAGGCTGATACAGCAACAGAGAGGCCCGGAAAGAAATAATTTACAGAGTATTTCCTTCAAGGACTCTCCATCACAAAGAGGCAGTTTTTGTAGTGTTATCAAGTGTTTGAAAGCCAAATACAAAATTCCGACAGCCTTACAAATTCCAACTTACTCCAAGTGACCTTAAAGTCACTCCTAAACCACTTCATGCACATGTGGGAACTCGAATCCCTCTTAACAGACTGTTAATGCTGTTAACAGTTTCAACTAATTACAGGAAAACATTGCCTTTCAGCACCATCATCTTAAAAGATCATTTCACTGTAGATTAAAAAAAAATCCAATATTAAAAAAAAAAATCTAAGAGGATTGCAACTAAGAATTGAGCCCACAAGAGCAACTTTCCTCTTTTTACTGCTCTGCTTAAGCATTTGGGATTCCAAGCAAAACAGATGCAGGCAAATATGTAGCTTCTTAACTTGGACTTATCTTTTTACATGCCAACAGTGTTGTCCCTATACTCTGTGCTAGTAAAATGTGAGTACATATAAGACAGAGAATAATCTCACATTACAAAATTTCCTTTTTTCAAAAAAATAAGTTTGGTCATGATCTATTTCTAGAAAAAGCGGTGTCTTCATACAGTATTTTTTTCTAATTTACCAGCTAGGGTAAGCTCCAATCAGAGTGTTTGGTGGAATTTTGTTGGCTATTAGCTCACTTGCTACCTCTGCTACAGTGAGGAGAAGGTGTGTGAACAATTTGTCAGGTGGAATTAACCACCAGTCGGAAAGTTTTGTCTGTAGAGGCACTCGAATGAAAGGTGAACAGCTGTCATTTAATTTTGTATTTTGTAGTCCATTTCACTTGGATTAGCGTCCACCTCTTTTGGACTGCTGCCATCAGGGTCTCGGAAGGCATCGTAGTGATTCTCCACTCAGTCCAGAACCCAAAACTATCAGTCAGCTTAGCAAAACATTAATGACATAAGTGCTCTAACTGAAAACAGCATGGTGGTTTGCACAATCTCATCCTAAAGCATTTTTGTTTCTGCCCACTGAAGCATGTGAAGTTCAGATGGAGCTGGATTGAACTGTAACATCTGTTCTGAAACCACCTATTCTTGCTGCTACCCTCATGCTGTCCTCTCTGAGACCATAAAACCATATCTCACCATCCAGACTATTCTGCATTACTTACAGTTTTCCAGAATGTGTTTTTTTGTGTTTGTTTGGGGTTTTTTCCACATTGTTCCTCTGCATACAAATTCTAAATGTCCAATTGTGTATTATGACACTTTGCTTAAGGGCTTTATTTTGTAATCCCAAAAAAACCTTAAATTTATCATCTGTTTAAGAGGACTGATAAAGAGACAGTAGAGAGGAACATTTTATTCCCTCCTTTTCTGCAGAGTTGCTCCCTGGTCATGGCCCTCTCATTTGCGTTGCTCATAACTATCTGAAACTGGTCATCCGAATATGAGTCAGTTTTTAATGCTTTTTGTCTCTCCTGCTAGAAAGGCAATAAAGAGATATGGAGCAGGCTAAAAAGTACTGGGTATTGACTGTTTTAAATATGAATATCCACAGAAGACTGTATTCATTTAATAGCACTATTGCTGCTGTGGCAGTAATAAAGGCTATTTAAGACTTTTCTAGGTGGTGATTTTGTTTGTTCATCCCTTCACTTTGCTTCGGAATGAGAGTGTTTGTTCTCCTCAATCCATTTTGCAAGAGCTATTAAATAGCTGCGAGCATATTCCAGCAGAATCACTGATGCTTTGATTTTTATGTCCTTGATTTATCCTTTAGAATTCCCTGAGACCATTAGAATGTGACAAACAATTTGTAATTTTTTTTTTTTTTTAGCCCTGTTAATGAGTTTGTTTTATTCAGTTAAACTAATGGTAAATTTTTACGTTTTGTCATTCCCTCTGTAAAGATGTAGACTCACCTTCAGAGCAGAAGTCATCTGGCAACTCAGACCCATACTGAGTTAACCATAATATGGATATGAATCCTTACAAAAGTTCAGAGGTTTGTGTTTGGCTCCTCAAGAGCAACTTTTATCAAAACAAAAGCCATGTTGGTATAGCTTGAGGTGAATACTCTATTAACAATAAATGTATTCTGCCTTCCTAAACTCCCTGCATAATAAATGGAGATTCTCTTCAACATCATTTGTGTTTGCAAGCAGTTCAAATATTCCTCTTGCTTTGGTTTGCTAGAACTGGTGATATGAATAGTCAGTATCCAAATTGACAGTGAGATCTTTTACCCCTTTTTCCCATTGCCTGTGAGAGACCCCTTTAACTGCTGCTGCAGAGGGGACTGAAATGTCTGATACTTGATAATAAAGCCTTTGCTCTCGTTGCATCTTGGGTTAAATCAATCCCAACAAGTAACACTGGGATCTAACTAAAAGTGTTGCTCAGGTGCAGAGGAAATAGCTTTCTGCTGGCATTATTTACCTCACTTAGGGTGAAAATAAAGCAGCAGAGCAGATCTGGACTGACTGAAACCCCTGGAAGAAGACAAGAGATGGGCTTAAATACCTTCTTACTCTTCTTTTGGCCCCCAGTGCACAGATGGATGCCATTGGTGTGTGACACCTGCATGAACAGGTACATAGACATTCTTTGACAAGTCCTTCTCAGGTTGTTTTTTTCCTTTTTAATTTTCACCATTACTGTCTTACTGTCCTTTACAGATTGCAGACAGGAGGCAGAAGGAAAACGTGGGATGTTTTTCTCCAAGAGAAATGAGACAGTCACGAAATAATTTTTAGAGGACTTAAATGAAACTTTGAGATAAAGAAGTCCATCAAACAGATCTCAGGAACCCAAATGTTTAGTCTCATTTCTATAACCCATGCAATGATTTTAAATTAAAATATCGATTCACTTAATCTCATTTTTTTCTTGGAAGGCACCATGTCCATGTAAAATTAGGGGGAATTCACTTTTTAGTTCAGTGAATGCTGGAGTAGTTTCATAAGTCCAGGTAGTTTTGACGTTTGACTTACGCAGAGACTCAAATTCCTTTGGAACTGGACTTTCTCTTTCATCCCTTCTCCTACTTTCATGTGGACCAACTGCCCTTAAACTGCACTTGAACTATCAAGGCAGATTGGCCCCTGGTCTGTGCCATAGGGAAGGAAGTGGCAGATGGGGATGAATACAGCTCTTTGTCTAATTTATAGCTTTTTGTTTACCTCGGGCATGTAGACCCAAAACTGCAAACCAGAGAGTAAATCAGGGAATTCTTTAAATAGGTTAAAAAGCTGCATGAAAAGAGGGAAACTGCTCTGAGTACTTTCATTGTTCCTGCCTCCATTTGCAATCTGATGCCTGGTACTTAAATCTGTTTTAATTAAGGATGTTTCCATTGAGGTGGAGAAAGCTTTTCATCTCTGTTTGGTTAATCACATCATCATTAGCTATTATAAAGATGTTTACCTCAAACATATTAGTGGGGTTTTTGTCCTAAAGGTGTTTGTTTTCCCTACCCATAGTAAGCAAACCACTAAGTATGGAAGAATTAACTAGAAAATTTATTTGGGATAAACTGTTATCTCTTTAAAATGTTATCACTATATGCTGTCAAGAGACCCAAGAATTAGGAAGCAGTTTGATAAACAAATACGGCCAATGGAAAAAGCAAACAAACTAAAATTAATAAACAAAATTAATATATTATTAAGACAGTTAGAGGCATTGTGACATCCTGCATAAAATAGGCCATAGGACTTCTGGAATAACTCCTTCATCTTTGCAATTAGCTAAGACTGTATTTGGCAATTATCTTATATTTCTGTATTCAGTCTTATTTTAAAAATTGTTTGAATGAATGGAGAATACCCCATAGCACTTACCAAGTTTTTCAGTTTTTCACTATTAAATTATCTTCCCTATTAAAAATACAGATTTTGTCTATCACCTACGTGAAATCAGCTACAACTTGCATTCATTAAACTCTGTCATTAAGGAAATGCCTTAAAAAGGATTTCAAGAGGCTTTCTGATCCATCCTTCAGCTTCTTGGCAGAAGCAAACCCCAGAAGTTTTCCTTGCCTCGGGGCAGGATTGACTCTACCTAAAGCATTCTTAACTAGAGTTTGTCTAAACTATTCTTGAAAGACACAAATGATTCTGTGATGCATAATCTCTCCAGTAAATCTGTGCCAGTACTTTACTTAACTTCAGAAGGCTGTTCTCTGAGGCCTAACTGAAGTCTCTATTTCAGAATTGTAAGCCTCTTGTTGCTTGTTCTATCCATTGTGAAGAAGGAAAAGAGATTTGTTCTTTTTTTCTTCCAGGTGTCTCATACAGTTGAAGACCATGTGCCTGCTCTTCCCCCCACAATGATCAGCTCTCATGTGCTAGAGTCAAATTTCCTGTACTACTTCACCAAGTCCTTAATTCTGTAATCATGATTCTGGTCTTCTTGGGAATCTCTCCATATTTCCAATGTACGTGGCAAGCCAGCAGACTTGATTTTATTACCCATAAAAGAATATGGCTCTAATTTTTACTGATTTATTTATTTTTATATATATGTACACCTAATATATATACACACACCTATATCTATTGCTAATGTTGGCCGTCTGAATTATAATAAGATGATTAAATTGACTACATTAGCCAAAGAGACAAAGTCCCCTTTTCTATAAATATAGTTTGTCTTCATTGGGTGTAGGTAAAATCTAGTATTCAACGAACTGAATCCAGTTTTATTTCCTTCAAAAGAGGCATGTACACTGTTTTGTCTCAGGACAATTCTGCAAAGAAACAAGATCCAGGTTCTTAAGGAATTATTTCTTTGATGGTGTTGCAGGTCTGAAATTTGTTTCTTCCCCCACAGTGTAAGAAAAGCTCACACCAAGTTGCCATCAAGTTTAGAGAAGTGAGGGCTATATTCATCATTAAAAGCACCATGCAGGTGGGCTTACAGTGGCTGAGAAATGCCAGAAATATCTGCCAAGTTCATGAAACTGGCCCACCCTCCAGCCCTTACTGTTTTTGTCATTCAACTTTAGTCATTCCCAAGATGTGCTACATTTTTGTGGTCCTACATGAGCTGGCAGAGGACTGTCACATCTTTGGAAAGAGCTATTTCTAAGGTGAGATAAACCTTATCTGATACTTTAAATAGTACTGTAAGAGGTGAAGGAGGGGGAGAGAAAGCTTTGGAAGTTCCTTCTTTAGAATGCTCTCAATTTGTGAAGGTAACTTCAGATGTTCTTGCAAGATTGTGGTCATGATCAAGGATTAGATGGAAGGCAGGGTCATAGCAGGAGCAGGAATAGCAGTAAAAGAGGGTGTCTGAAGCTATTTGAATAGAGTAGGAGTATTTTTAAGGAAGTATTCAAGTAAGGAAAGATGAGAAGCATAGGAAGGAAGATGAAATGTCTGTTCTATGAAGCATCTGAATCAAGAACAAGGATAGATGTGATAATTGGAAGTTGCTATGGAAAAGAGAACTTGTATCATCCACAAAAGTTGGTATCTCTGTAACACCTCCGGAAAGAGCTATAAACATATTTCTTCTACCTTCCCCCTGCTACCTCAAAGAGATAAGCTTATCTCAGGCCATCAAATATCTTTCCCTCCCTGTATAACCTATGACCAATTTCAAACCAGCAGCGCATTGTACTGAAGTGCCAGAAACTTAAAAGCTGCCTGTGAGGAGATCAGGAGAAATCAATGGCAGCTCAAGCTCCTGAAGTAGCAGGAGATTTTTTAGATGAAAATGCACAAGTGAAACATATCTGTCGGTGTGGACATCCCATTTCAGGGTCAGATGCTGGACTGTCACATTTTCTGCTCTCTGTTTCATCTCCTCCTGCATTTAAAAACTTCTATCTAAACTTCCCTCTTAGGGACAGGCCTTATCTACCAGTCTGCATAGTTTGAAACTGAGTATTTCCCTCCTTTTATTTCTATCCTTACTTTGATTATATTTATAGACTAAGACCATGTTGCCCCCCAGTTTTTACTCTTCCAGACTCCATAAATTTAACTTCCTTACTCTCTCATCTTTATGTCTTATGATCTTCTAGTTCTTATATTGGTTTTGTTTCCTGATTTTGTATTTCCCTATATTCTGTTCATTCAGAATACCTGTTTTTTCATTCTTTAACCCAATTTGTTATAAGTAATTATTATTACACTCTTCCTTTTTAAAAATAAGGAAATAGCTGATGCCAGACTTTTCAAAGATGTCTGTAATGATACAAGAGGACAACATAATTTACTGTTTATGAAGCAGAACTCTTCAAAGCTCCAGTTTTTGATTTGGTCATCTATAATGAGGTTCTCAGTTATGAAGTCTCCTGAAATCTCTGTGCTGCAAGCTGCTTTCACAGCTCCTTTACAGTTCATGTGTCTGTATCCGTGTCATGAAGTTTTATAAAAAGGTAGATAAATAAAAGTTATTAGGATCTTTGCAAAGGTTATCAGATACAAGTATTTCACCTATATTACACACAAAACTGCAGCCATTATCTAATAGTTTCTTCCAGATTTAAATTCAGTGAAAGGTATCAAATCCCTTGTATGAAAACTCCCATAGTGAATTTAACAGTTCAGATATAACTTTTAAGCTTCTAAAGTTGTGATAGAAAATATTGCTCTTCCTCTTGTTTGTTTAATGGTTAGTGAGAAGCTGATGAATTCTGGTAGTGAACCAGTTGGTGATGCCACTTTGAGGTCTTAAACATAATACTCTATTTTTATAATGTTGTTTACCCCTGACCGAAATCTTACTGTTAGACCAAGAAAAATTGACTTGATAAAAGAATTGTGGGGTTATCAAATAAATAAATAAAGAAAACCTTAATTAAAATAAGTTTAATATTGAGAAAGTCTGTGATTAGCATTACTTCTAAAAGCATTAATTTAAAAAATATTCTTCAGAAACCTAATAAATTTGAAACAGAAAGTCTCTAAATTCTTATTTATGAGATACATTTGGATCACAACCTGAGATTAAAACTGTGTGAATTAGACTGCAATTTCATATTTCTTTTGTTTTCTGGGACATCCAACTGGCTGTGAACAACCTGAGTGTTTACATTAAAAGATTGTCTCCCTGCTGATAAAGATGATTGCTTAATGATAAATACTGAGATCTGAAATACATGAAGCGCCACTTCACAAGGGTAATGTAAAAATACCATCAGAAATGTCCTGCCCTATGTGAGGAACAGTCCAGCAGATCCCACGCATAGAATCAATTCTAATACCCATAAAATCAATTTCCAGACTTTCCCTGTACATCAGCAGATTCAAATGAAGTGGATTTTAAAAAATAATGCAGAGACTACAGTGGGTAGGTGAAAAAGCAGTGTGGCAGATTTGGGTTCTCCTGTCACCACTTCATGTCAGGAGTCCTTGAGAGATGTCTCTATCCTTTTACCTGTGACCTTTACAAAACTGGGAGTTAATTTACTAGAGCCAAGAAGCACTATTATCACTATTTGTTCATGTAAATCTGAGACTATTTAACTAGAACAAATAATAGTCAAGAAATTGAAATCATAGAGTAGTAGAGTCTTGCAGTGGTTTGGGCTGGAAGAGACCTTAAAGACCTTCTCGTCCCAATCCTCTGCTATGGGCAGGGACACCTTCCACTATCCCAGGTTGCCCCAAGCCCCCTCCAGCCTGGTTTGGAACACTTCCAGGGATCCAGGGGCAACCACAGCTTCTCTGGGCAACCTGTGCCAGGGCCTCACCACCCTCACAGGGAAGAATTTCTTTTTAAGTAAATTAATATTGATGAGAGCAGCACAGCTCCGTGGAACAAGGAGTATAAGGCAAACACTGAGTGTCTGGTTGAATACAGAACACTGATGATTTGATTAAAGCAGTCATTTGTTTATGGGATTTAGTTTTATTTGTATAGTAAATTCTGATAGATGGGCTGTCACATTGGTAAGGTTACTTTTCTAACTTTATGTTAGCCATAATGTATTCTATTCTAGGAGTTTAGAATATGATTGAGAACTTCAAAGTGTAAACCCCTTGGAAGACAGTGAAGGGTGAAAGACATGGAAAGGTGCAAATTGGTTCATGGGTGAAGCCCAGGGTGGGGACTCAGGAGACCTGGTGCATTTCTAGTTCTGTCACGCTTCTCTGTGACTCTCAGGATGACACTTACTTGTCTGTGCATCAGTGTCCATTCAGAAATGGAAATAATCATCCTCACATCAGTCAAATCCTTCTTCCTTTCCCTTCCATATAACAAAACCATTAGAGCAGGACGATATTTCAAGATCTGTTTGTGCCTTACCCATCACAGAGAGTCCTTGAAATGCTTCTGTAATGCAGGTGCAAATTAAGAAATACATCCCCCTCACTCTTTCTGGAAAGAATCTTAATTAACAACATTTTTCAGAAACCTCAGTATTTTTCATTGGTGTAAGTACAATCAGACTTTAAGGACAGGAAAAGAGAAAGAAAATAAGGACACTTTAGATATAGGTGTTGAAAAACATAAGTGGTGTTAGAGAAAGGCAGCTTTACTTAGGAAGCTCGAGTGAAAAGATACTTTGGTTTCTTTTGCTGGTTTTGGTAGCACTTTTTCTTAATAGTTTAATTACCAGGTTGATTAGAAGGAAGGAATTTGTGTTCATAAATGGTACTTATAAAAAGCATCTTTTCCTTTGTGGTCTCTGAATGAAAGACGGTCTTCGATGCCAGCTTAACTGTGAGTAATTGAATAAAAGAGCAAAATATACTACCTGGTAATGGAATCATTATGGTCTACAGAATACACATATAAAAGCAGCTGAAATGTATTTCTTCTGCTCGACAAAACCAGAGTTTTATAGATTATAACTTCGCATCTACAGAGGAATATTTTTATTAATTATGAAAATGGCACATTAATACTCTATAGAGCAGTGTTATAATCAATGTTCAGGAGTCAGCAGTTATATGCAGTTGCTCTTTAGCAGTGTACATTCTTCTGTAAGGGAATCACCATGAGAGTTTCAGTCTCAAAAGCAACTTTCAGTATTCAAATAGAGAAAGTCCCCTCTACATCAGATGGGATGTGCTTATGGCTGAGAGTAACACACTGGTTTTTTTTGCATTAAACAAAGGCAGCAGGTTAGGAAACAGCAGAGCTGCTGATGTGAGGAGCACAGGTGCCTCCTTACTCTGAACATGTACGATATGTCCAGTAGTCTTGGAAGTAACTCTGAGGTTGTGAGGTAACAGTGACTTAGCCAGAGCAACCCAGATCATTGCAAATTCTTGAGAGTTGCAGAAAGCAGAATCATATAGCTTTTTATGTATCCTTACATTGTTATCTTTATACTCAGCTTAAGGCAGCAAGGGGAGAACACATTCCTTTTTCTCTGTGCTTTGCAACTCACAGTTACTGTTTCTTTAAATGACTCTGTGCTCACTGACCAGAGGAGACAGTCATGATTATTTCAGTGACATCTACGAAAATCACCAAATCAGAGTCCAAAACCTAGTTTGGATTGATAAACTGACTTATATTTTGCCTTATGGCTGATGCTTTCTCATTACCTTGCTGTTTTCTTTCAGTAAATGAGTTTGGTGAGTCAGTGTTTTGCCTTGTTTGGGACAATGTGATATTGTTAGAGCCCTTGATCTCCTTTGTCTTCAGCTTCGTTTTTCTCTGCTTTCTGATTGCCTGTTTTTGTTGCACTGCTGGGTCTTCTCTCATCATTGTCTGTCTTGGACATTGTCTTATTTTCTAGATTTCTTCATCTTCCTCTTTCCCCCTCTCATCTTCAAACAGTGTCTATGATGCTATTCAGTTAATATCCTGTTCTCCACTGTGCCAGAATTTCCACTTCTTAGGAAAACAATGGCTCCCTTCTGCAGGCAGCCACTGGTTTAATGTACACAAAAGACAAATTCTGCTTTCATCACAGGACAGACACTTTCTTCTGCTGCTGTGGGGCAGCTGCTGTAATATCACATTACATGTCATGATCTGCCTGAGTCTGTCCAGTGGTGGGCATGCAACAGAAATTTTTATTTCGTTCTTCAGAGGTGTCCCCAGGCAGCTCTACCAGCTGGAGCAGGACAAGAATAAGAATATGGACTGTCCAGGGAGTGTCCCTCTTCTGCTTTCACGTCTGAGCACATGCTGTCTCTCTTGCACAGCTGTGTTTCTCAGTCAGCAGGTTGGTGACATGAACAAGCACAGTGGTGGCTCATGGGGAGTAGCAGTTTAGGGAAAATATGGGTGGGGGACACAATACTGTGATTCACAATGTGAAAAAAACACAGAAATTAAGTGCCTTTTTCCTGGCTTAGTTCTTCTTGGAAATACCTGCTCCAAGATATCTCAGCATACTAACAGGATTTAGAAAAGAGGCAGCCAGCTGTGAGGAGAGATTAAGGGCTAACAGGGGCAGCTGAACACACACAAGTCTATGGGATGCTGAAAGAGTTGGCCAGTGTGATTGGGAGAAAGCTCTCCCTCCTTTATGAAGAAAACAGCAGTCAGAGAAGGAGAAAATAATCAATGTTGCACTAATTTTACTTAAACAGTCAAAAAAGAAATGTGAAAGAGAAGGTGACTGAAAACAGCACAGTTTCCACGGACAGCTAAGGCTTGGCTATTCTGATCTCCTTGTGTGACTGTAAATATGGACAAGGATCTTCATGTCATGTTTATTATGCATGTGTTTCATTCCTATATTTGTAGTCCTGTACAGGTCAGATGACTATGAAGTCACATGCTGGAAAATGACTTGCATGAAGGTTTTATTTAGGTTAACTTTGAAGGCTTGTTTGCTTTGGTGAATTTATTTTGATTGTAGTTGCTTTAGGCCTGGCTGGAGTTCTGACCTGTATGTTTAGCCTTAGCTAAAATGTTAGTCAGAGTGTACCTGATGGGAACAGTGGCCAATAGCTGAATGAGCTCAGGTAAGAATATTAATGAAGCAGGAAGAACAGGAGAGGGAGAGAAAAAAGTAAATGTATATATGGGATATCAGGTATTTCTGTGACCATGAGATACATCTTTGTGAACACCCCAGAAAAATTGCAGATGCAACACTACTACAGAATTGTACAGATCAATGAATGTAAGAGAAGTCAGAAATGATACTCAGTTTTGTGCTGAGGAGTGTCAGCCTCTGTAGAGACAAGTGACTGACTCTTTCCATCTGTCCAAGCACTTCATTGGCTCACTTCCCTGTGGGCTCCCTGTGGTGCCCCATGGACCCACAGGTACCATAAGAAAATTTAATTCAAAGTGCTCCAGGTAATACAGAGTGCATGTTGTGGTTGAGCAGCAAAGTTCCTTTCTGTGTAACATCACAGCTGCCATGGAGCTTGAGGGCATAGGGTCGTTTTAGGCATAAGGGTGGCTGAGTAGATTTTGGAGACAACCTAACCTGTTGCAGTCTATATCCATACTCTTCTTGGGACAGAATGTGTAGAGAACCATTGTGTCTGCTGTGTCTAGGTTTCCTCTTAGAGGAAACTAGCTGGTTTCCCAAGGAAATTAGCATGTACCCAGCCAGGTACATCAGGATCAGGAGACCAGAACTCAAGAATGAAATGCAAAATTCCCCAGTCACAGTGTACACACAGCTCTGAGCCTATCTTTTAGAGGAAAACAGATTTGAGCCTTGCCCCACTTTTCTATTACAGCTGGAAAACGTTGCTAATAAAAAACATTTGGCTCAAGATTATTTCCTGAGATCAGCAAATCACCGGAACACCTCAGTTAATACAGAATGAGTTCAGAATTCTTTTTCATTGGTCAAAAAGCATAATGAAATTCTCTTTTATCAAAAAAGTATTCATACAATCCCAGAATGGTTTGTGTTGGAAGGGGATAGAATATAATTTACCTGCAGGACCCCTTATTACAGCACAGCCAGGTATTCTCAGTTGTGCCACCAAAGTCATGCCCTTGTCAAATCCTCTAAAGGCAGAATGCCACATTGTTGTCATGGCAATATCCAGAAGCATGGCTGAATGAAGGAATGCAAATCTGGATGTTCATGCAAGACTGAGTTAGACATTGCTGCAGTTTGTTGCTGAGTTAAATCAGTTGCTAATTTAGCAAGGGAAGTGCAATAGGTGGGGATTCTGCTCTGTGTGTTGAGAATTATAGATTGACATTTCTTAGAGTTTCACCCCTAACCATGTTTGTATTTAATTGGAATTCCCCACGGGTGTGACTGCAGTCAGTGTAGCCTGTGGGACCACGGTGAAGTGCAAAATTTAATTATGGCTTAATGTGACCGTGTTATAAATTTCTACATCTGTCAGACAACTTGCTTCTTTCCTAACTGCTTCTGCTGTTTTTAAAGATTTCTAGATTGACTTTGCTTTGCTGCAGAATATATTCAGAATTTTTATATCCCTAGCAAAGAAAAGAGGCAGCATTTCATTGACATCAGCAGTGCAACTGGCCTATATTGATTCAGTGGCATTTACTATTTAGATAATAATTTAAGAGACCTTGCTGTAGCTTATGAAGGAAATATTTATCAGGATCCTTAATTAATGGCTGATGAAAATGAGGTGCCCAAGGCTCATAACACTTGTTCATAATATAAGAAACAAAGGCCTCATTTAATTTCTCTCGAACCAGAGTCCCTGCTCCCTGGGATGTACTCCATGTAATCTAATTATTTTAAATCTTGCTGTATAGTGCAAAGTACTGTGCTTAAAACTAGAGCCATATGCACTGATAAACATGGGGGTTTTTATTCTCTGTTTATCTGAGTATCATCCTCCACTCATTACAAATGTACTCATGGGAGTTTTCCTTGTACACACAGTGTGTTGCTGGTGGTGTTATTGTATTTACACACCATAATAACAGCCCATTACAGTAAGACAGTATAAAGTATCACCTGGTGATAAGGATTCTGCTATTTCCTTTTTCATCACAATCCTGTCCAACAGTTGTCATATAATCATTCATTTTGCACAAGTTTTCCGTGTAAAAGTCAGGTACCAAACTCATAAAAAAGCAGTCTGGGCTCTTTATTTCATTTTCCAGAGATGGGATTATTTGGATTGATAGGGTGGATTAATTCCATTCTAAATAAATATATGAAGTAGGTACCTATATAATTTCATGCCTGAAACTTGATCCAAGTAATTCTATATGTTGACTTTGATATTGTAATCCTGTATATATGGACCTGATCAATAGCATTAGCAACATACCAAACTCAGAGAGGGTGGCAGGCCATTGAGAGGAATGTCATGCTGGTACTAAACTGGGTGAGTTTCTCTCAGGAAGAGCATATATTTTTCCCTGAATTGTAGAAAGAGACTGAGAATAGAGCTAAAAGAAAATATTTCAAGTGGTCAGAGGGGAACACTACTGTGCGTGTCTAGAAAGAAAAGGGAGACTCTGGAGTAAGGAAATAATATGAAATATTTTCTCACTGTCCTTACATGATTTATTGCATCCTAAGGGCCCTATTAAAACTTTATACACAGATCTCATCTCACTTTCACTCTTATTTAGAATTTCCACAGATACTTTTTTTTTTCCCCCCACAATTTTGTCCAAGGTAGAATTTATGGAGTTTGTACATTTTCTGGGATTTCTGGATGTCATCCCCATCAGACACCATGATCAGAGTGCGGGGACTCTGGAAAATGTTGGTTTAGCTGCTACAAATGCAGCCCAAAATAAAGAGAGAATCTCCAAACCTTCCTTGTTAAAGGTTAGCTTAAGTGGAAGTGCTGTAGGATTTTGAACTGACCTTGGTCCTTCTCAGGTGGGAACTGGAAAAAACAGATCTGTTGTAGGTCCAGGCTAACACACCCTCACTTTTTGATGCTTCTGCAGAAGGAAAGTTGAGTTTCTGTCAGAGTAAACCTGTCCCTCTTTTCCTTTCAGCTGTGCATCAGAAATCACCTCGCCAGTCACCTCTTCCAGCATAAAAATTATTTCTTCATACAACCATATTAATGGAGAAATTAATAACACTCTGGGAACTCCTGGAAACTGCCTACCCCAATCCTCCCACCATGGGTCTTCCAGAATCCTCTGCCATGAGAAAATCCTTGGGTATCTGATCAGATGTTTAATATCTTCACCCAACTTACAACTTCACAAATACTTCATTTTTTTTGTTTTGGTTTGGTTTTGAGTTTGGTTTTTGGTTGGTTGTTTGGTTGGTTGGTTGGCTTTTTGGTTGTTTTTTGTTTGTTCGTTTGTTTGGGAGTTTTTTTGTTGTTTTGTTTTTTTGGTTTGATTTGGTTTTGGTGGGGTTTTTGTTTGTTTTGGGGCTTGGGGTTTTGTTTCTTTGTGTTTTCTTTGGTTTCTTCCCCTTTGTTCCTTCTTAGAATTACTGGGTTTGATTCTATCTCCTATGTTCAGCTGAACAGAAGCAGTTTGAATAATAAACATAAACATAAAAATAAACATAATAGCAATACCCCTGGTATCCCTTAGGGGTTAATCTGCATATTGTTCCTTTAAGTTTGCATTCTCAGAGCCCTTTTCACCTTCAGTTTCTGTGTCATCAGTGTTTCTGTTGGGAGTTTTGGGTCACAGTGACAACACAGCAGCTGCCTTCCCAGTGAGTGAAAACATTCCTGGCCAAAATGTTCGAGGCAATCACTTTGTAGATGATGCATCAACTGTTCCCATTTTTGCTAGCTTTACCTTCAGTGGGGTGTTCACAGAGATGAAATAACGAGCAGTATATAGATGGAAAAACAAAATTAAGTGTCTTCCTCTGTCTCCTCTTGGGTTTTGTCTATCAGTAGTTACAGTAGGTGTAGATTAACTGAGGCTGGCCCGAGGCTGTGTAAGGTCTGTCTGGTTAAGCCTGCATGTTTGCCTTTATCGTAGAAGAAGCCTTAACTGAATTGTGGAATAGCTTCTCTTTCTACTCCCAGGCTGTGGAATTTAGCCAAGAACGGGCTTTTTTTGTGAGCTGGAGCCAATTTCCCAAGTTCCTAAAACTAGCTGCTTCCTGAAGAATTATCACAGCTACACTGAGGAAGCTTACTCTCTACAAAGGGAGGAGAGACTTTCAAATCCCGAATCCTGTGCTAACCCAAGACCAGGTGGCAGGGACAACATGGATGTGCTAAACTGCTCTGAAATCTCTGTATTTGCAACTTTCACCAGATTAAGCAAAGGGACTAAATGCCAGGTACAGTGTCATGTTAATGTGGCTCACAGATGTCACACCTAACTTGCCTCTTGCAGCCATGCACTTGGTGAAATTGTCTGTTTGAGCATTGGGAAGCTTGGGTATTTCTCTGTCAAAACTGTATCTTTTGATACTTTGCATTTCACTTGACAATAGTGTGTGTTCTGAGTGCACAAGTGTTCCTTTGGAAACTTCCTTCTTGCATGATACGTGACGTTCTGCTGGGAGTGTAAGGCAGGCTTTTTGTCAGAAAAATGTTCTGGTTCAAGTGGTATTTTAAACTTATAACACAGGTCCAAATCTGTCCTGCTTGGAGAGTCTGTTGGATGGAGGAATTAATGTGCTTTTTCACTTCCCTGCCCAAAACTTCTTGGCTGGTATTTAGAAGGCACTTCTACCCCATTCCATTTCCTTTCCCTTTTTATATGCAACAGCAGTGCACACAGCACCAGTGTAGCTACTTTTTCAGAAATCTTTGTGGTTCTGCAGATCCACTGTAGCCCTCAAGTAACAAGTGAACAGCAACAGAGCAGAAGTAGGTGGGAATACCTTGGACTACATTTGAAATTAGGATTAATTTTTCAAGAGAAAGCCTGTTGATGATAGTTCCTACTGTGAAAAATGTTCTATTGGTAAATTGGCTTTGCTTGTTAATAGTTTTGGTACATTAAGCACCTTTCTTATTAAAAACATTGCTTTCTCTCATTGTATCTTTTAGTAAAATGAGAATTTAACTGGGAACTATATATAATTAAAAGTGAAAATGTTTAATCCTTGAACAAGCTACCAAGCTGAACAGCAGATTCTCTATGTCCTGACAGTACTTATATCCAGGTTTCATTGTATTCAGGAGTACATTTTAGACACACCCAGTGTTTCCTCATTGAGTTCAAAAGTGGCACAAGGGTGAAGCACAAGTGTTGGTAATATATAAGTAATCAAAGTAAATTTTAAAATTGTTTCCTATGGCCTGTATATCCCTGCAGGCACAAGAACTACTGAAAGTATTTGTATACCCATTCCAAAAACATTCATACAGAATTATGTGGTTTTAAACTGGTAAATAAAACACTCTGGTCTCCTGTTGGTTTCTTTTGCATAACTCAACTTCAAGTTCTGATTCTTTGTCATTCTCCAAAGAACTTCCTTTTGTAACAGAGTGTTAAAAACTTAATTCTGATATATATTTTAAATGTATTTTAATATTTATCTCATCACATATCTGTGTTAGTATTAATCACACATAATGACACATTTCCACAGTTCAGCATCATACTTTAAGAATGTGTTGAATTTGAAACACTTCAAGTGTCCCAAAACAGATGAGAATGAACTTGAATTTCATGCAGAATCAGGATCATAATCATGTTTGCATTAAATGAAGTTATGCTTTCCCCTCTTCTGCTGCCTAGGCATTAATCGTCCATGAAATCTTCCTGTTTGCCTCAGAATACAATTTTGCATAAGTGTCTTGCATCAATTCATGCTCTTGCTGCTTCCTCATAAATTCAGGGTAATTTCTTTGATCAGTAATATCTTCTTCACACAGCTCCTGCCTTCTGTTTAACCAAGCTCCATTACATTTGCAAAGGGGCTGCTTGGCTGACCAATTTCTTTTCATACCGTTCACAATCTTTTCATGTTTTTAAACTTGAGTCCATCCTTATCACTCATCTGCATTTAAAAAGTTTCACCCGATGTGTACTTTATCGTTTCTGGCTGGAAAACATTGCAGCACATGCAGCTTGTATGCATAAATAATAGACATTTGTGAATATTTTAAATTTTGCCACATATTTGATAACTGAAGGATTATAACTTGTTTTGTAAAAACTTCTCTAGTCTAAAATGTCATTTTTTTGGTGGTTCCCATCAGTAGCAGTTTGTTTTGATTGCCTTACTTTACATTTACATAGTATTTGAGAAATCAAAATTAAAATTGAGAATGACTAGCTGATGTCACCAGATTAACCAGCTGCAAATTGGAAATGCTCTTGAAGGCAGTGCATATGTGAACATGACCTTTGATGTTTGCTGTAATATATAGATACATATTTGAAAGCAGCAAGAATTAGAACTATGGTCCTCATTTGGGGAAGCAGTTGAACAGTCTTTCTCTGGACATCTGTCTCTCAAGTATTAATTCCTACATGTCATCAAGAGAAGTCATTTAGACAAATGCGTAAATTGGATGGAATATTCCTTTTCCAGAAGTGCCATAACTCCAAGTGCCTCCTTGATAGTGTTATTTATAGAGAGCTCCCCTCCACTTCTACTTCTGCGTGAACAGAAGAAAAAATAGAAATTAGTAATCACCCTCTTCATGATGGGGTAAGAGTTTGCCCAGAAAACATGATTTCTAACAAAATCTATTT
Organism: Coloeus monedula; assembly: GCF_965178545.1. Classification (NCBI taxonomy): domain Eukaryota; kingdom Metazoa; phylum Chordata; class Aves; order Passeriformes; family Corvidae; genus Coloeus; species Coloeus monedula. The sequence continues at coordinate 71,014,072 of NC_138785.1, forward strand.
GACTGTAAGTCAGAAGGAATAGAATTTGATGTTACTGTGAAAAAATTACTACAAGCCTTGCTGCTTTCTTTTTCTCTTAAAAGATGTCCTCATTAATGCCACTGTCACAAAGACACATGGCATACAAATCATACCTTTATATCTAGATGAAATATTTATATGCAGAATGTTTTCCTCCCATTTTAATTTGAGGTACTTAGCTAATCATCAATATATCTGTGCCTATGTGTAGCACAGTGCCCTTCCCAGCCCAGGTTTGTGAGGGTCGATATTGAAAACTTGGCTCCAGTGATGTTCCAGTAGTTGTGATCAGCAAAAGCAGCAGTGTGATTGTGAAGCCCTCAGAACATCTTTCCTACTGCCTGAGAATTCCCATCTTTGTCTCCCATTTCCCTCCTGAGGCAGCTCTCAGGATGGTCATTGTAATTATTCAGTCTGAGCAACACAGGATTTATTCTGACCATGATGCAATAACATAGAAATCACTCAAACCACTTCATTCAACCTGTTTTCATCTCAGTTCATCTTTCTGCATAACTAAGATAGCAAAATTTAACTAATATATAGGAATTTTTAAGTTAGTTATTCATTATGTGGTAAGTGAAAATACACAGAACTATGAAAATGAAAACTAGCCATCTTCATAATAAATTAAAACAGCAAAAATTATCGTGTAAGGTTTCACCCAAGAAAGAGGAAAGGATGAGAACAGTGATGAGGAACCAACCAACCAGCCAAAAAAGAGTGGCCAAAAAATGGCAATCACATCCATAATGAGAAAACTTCACCAGGTAAAACCAATAAGGACTACAGAGCATTCTGAGGAAGAAAAGCCTGTATCTGGAGGGACACCATATACACATCTGGCATATGAAGTTACAGGGTTTTAAAGTCAAGTTGATTTTGACTATTAATATCTTGCTGTCTGGTGTCTATTTTAGAAATAGTTAACTATATGTGCATTTTTGATGGTCTAACCACACTTTCTCCTGTAATTGTAATTAGTGTGTTGGATCCACTCCACACACTGGGTATAATTTTTATCTGCATTTCATCTTTCAGTTGGAAAGAGAATTTGGGTGACATTAATTGGTGTTTTCAGAGACTCATATATTCATGTTTCTTTTGAAAAACTTAGGCTCTAGAGAGACACTTTTACAGAGATATTTTTGAGTTGAAACAATGACAAGCACAGAAAAAGAGTGGAAGGTGGGATTTAACTTGTTAAGCTGAGTGAATTTTTGCTAGAAATCAAGTTCTTTATTTGGCAGAAGGCAGCACTGGCTCCAGTAAAGGTGCAGGAGTTCTTAATTCAGCTCACGCTTTTCATACAGATGCCTGCAGTCTCGTTAGCAAGTTTAACTACTCTGTGCCTCAATTTTCCTGTATAAAATGTTTGTTAGTTACACTCTGCATGCATGCAGGTAATATTTACAAATGTAACTAGAGTAGATTTGGCATTTAAGTAAAACCTTACACAGTGAAGGCCTTGTTGCCTTTCTAAAATTATGGTCAAGCCTGTTACTTTGGCTAGAGAAGGACTGTGAGAAAAGACTGTGAGAAGAAAAACAATTAGTTTTTACCCATGAGAATGTAGTATCAACAGAGGCATGAAATTTAAACAGTAGAAGGAGAAAACAGCAACATATCTGCACTTGTTATTTTTGTGAATGCTTGAATGCTCATGCTATAGGTAGCCAATGACTATATGCTTGAGTTAGTAGTAGCCAGTAAGTCTATTGTAGTAGTTTAGCAGCCAATGAATCCGTAACACGAATGATAACATACAAAAAGTGTATAAAAGAGGCTGCTTTGTTTAATAAACAGCTTTTTGGCCCTTGAAAGAGGCACTGTCCGTGTGTGTCGTGACCGCCCCAATAGCAACAAGTTGATGCAAATAAATGCAAATACATACATGCAAATCATAGATTTCAGCACAATGGATGGAATTCAGTGACTGGGCAAATGTTGCTTTGCATTTTTACAACGTTTCATGTTACTGTGTGTTCCAAAACATTGGAACAAGGGAAGTTCCTGTTTGACAGAGAGGCAAACAGTCTTCACCTTGAAGATTTAACACTGGAAAAGGACTCCAAAAATTCACAGCTTCTAGGTTTTGGATTTGAACTCAGACATCTCTTTTCAGTCTTTGGATAACTGGTTCCACTTTGGTGTAGAAGTAGTGTTGTACCTACATTTAAAATACTCTCATTCTAATTCATGAAAATCCTCTGCTTCACAATCTTTAAAGTGAGCCAGTTCTTCCCTGGACACAGCACTGCATAGAGGATAGAGGGAATCAAAATCAGGTTTACAGCCTGCTGCACCAAAATGTCCGTGTAGCAAAGACTAAACAGGGATGCTCAAGCTAAAGCAAACAAGCTCTGTGGGCAGTGCATGTGTGACATTTTTTGCAATTCCGGTTTGAAAAGATGGATTACATTTTGGCATGTACTTGTATCTTAAAAGGTGGAGGAAAACAAACTTTGTTTAAGAGTGTGTATGTGATGGAAGAAGCTAAAAAAATCCCATTAGTTCAATACCACATAAGAATTTTGGTTAGCCTCAGTACCTAAATGATGTTTCAGTTCAACAACTTTTAATTTAGCTAAATTTGATCAGCAGACTGAAAAATTATTCCCCAGCCACACTCTCTAATCTGATGTCTTCACGATCCAAGGACTGTTTGTAGAGTTCATCACTGAAATGTCTTATCTTTCTGCTGGATCATCACCTGGCAGTGGCTGTTGCAGGTTTGCATGTCACAGGCATTTAAAATCTTGGCTAACATTCAAGAACCTGAACAAGCAGCTCATGCTAATCAATAGTGAAATATTTCAAATACTTGTTTCTGCTCACTGTAATAGCCATGGTAGTTGTACGAAGAAAGTCAGTCCTGACCTTTTTAATGGATTATTCACAGTAGCAGAAGGAACAGGACAGCCTCTAAATGGGTGACTATAGATTTCACGTTTGCACAATTTCACTAAAATGTATGTATTCATTAACTGAAGGGGAAAATGTGGGGATTTAATGGCAATAACATATATTTAAAGAACTTTTCAACGTCATCTAAATCCTGGCCAAATTACTTTGAAAGTCTGGAGTTTAATAGTAAAAATTTCATATGCTGCTATACAAATTCAAAGAACAACAGTAAGATAAAAGGTGAGCTCACACAAGATTGTAATACTAATTAATGTGCACTCCAGTATTTAAATCTGTAAGTCTCCATGACTTCATAGTATTTGTGCTGGAGATGGTTTGATACTCTCATGGTAGGAATAAAGTAGTATAAAATATAAGCATTTTGAATATGATTACTAATAAGGCAACAGCAAAACTTCAGGTGAAGTATAACATCTGGGAAAATACATAGAAAGATGTAGATATAAATGAAAATTTCAATACAATATTCCTCTGTATCTTGGAGAAAATCCTGCTGACAAAAGTGGAGATAGTGGATGATGTGGGAGAATTACTCCGTGATGAGACACTAAACAAATTGGAACAACATATTTAAGCAGAAATATTCTAATTGCTTACTGCAGTTTTATGTTTTTGGAAAGCGTCTGGTCATTCCAGCACCAGATTTAGCACATAAAATTTTATTGGAGGTTTTTATGCAGCTGGTGTTAAAAAGGAAGTGAATTTATTGAAACCAATGAAGTATACTCCTCTGGATGGCTTTTCCCCCCTCATATACACCAGTTTTACATCATTGTAATTCCTCAGGTGTCAGTGAGGTTACTCTTGATTTCCACTGGCATAAAAGAACAAGGACTTGTGACCCTTCCCTTCCTGTGTTTTTATAGCTGCAAAATTCTTGCTATTTAAAAGCCGTGATGGAAAAGAATGGTGAAAGGCTTTTGGTTTATTACTTTATTCTCACATTAAAACATTTTCACATTTCACTTTGCTGGTTTTTTTGTTAAGAGGTTTGAGTATCTAAACCAGCTGATCTCATTCTTTGACTTTGAACCGAGTCCCTCCTAGAGTAAGAAAATATTTTAATGTGCCTGTCTTAGCACCATGCTGAAAATGCAGAATAGGCCTTTCAAGCTGTGGATGGTTTAGTTGCTTGGAAAAAAAATGTTATATATTTAACTGAATTAATTTGTTTGTGCCTTAGTATCAAGCTGTGATATGCATGTTATATTTAACAACAAGCATTCAGAAACCTTGTTGGATGCTGTCATGGATGGAGTGACGCACTTCACTCCCAAGAGAGAAGTAGCAACATGTTTATTGGTATAAAACAGTGATTTAACAAAGTTTAATAATAAATGTGACAGTGTTTTAACAAGGTGTAATGGGAAGGTACACTGGATTATTTACTGCAGAGATCGCAGGGCGAGACAAAGCAGTCAGGGAGACCCTGCCATTGAGTCATGAGGTTCAGAAAGGAGGTTGTTGCTTTCTGAACACCTCTGTGAGGAGTTTAGGTTTACCTGGATCCAGACTTAGACCCAGACTTGTCCAGCTCTTTATGTCTAAAGAATTATATGTCCACAATCCATCCTGTATATTACTTAGCTAAGATTTCGAAGTTACCATGAGTAAGAATCTGTTACAGCAAGGAATCTCTCAGCCTCAAGGAGATATCTTAAGAGGTGTCTCTACTCAAGGGCTGATTCTGGCGTGGATCCCACTGCTGTGCAGGAGACATCCATAAGCCCTGGGCTGTCCACGGTTTATGGAGGGAGATGATTCCCTTACAGTCATGTTTGCATACCAGCCGTGTTTCAGTCGCTGCATGCTCAACCAGCCCTCAGGTGTTCTGCAACATTTATGGCCCTTAGCTGTTTCAGCGGGGATTAGTCCCGACACTTAGCTACAGACTCTTCCCAGAGTCCAGCTTAAGCCAGATGCAGCCACCACCACCACCACCACTGGTGGCTGTTGCTTAGGCAGAAAAGGACAGCAGGAAAGCATCGCAAAATCTTCAAAGGAGAGGTGTTCCACACCCTTTTAATTCTGTCAGACCAGTGCTTCACTCTAGTGACCAGTGGATGTAAAGTAAACAAGTATGACATCGTGCTTTATTACAAGAGTAATTTTATTCCTTTTATCTTTTCAGTTCTCTGCGTGCTTCTTATATTTGAAAATCAGTACTATGTGTCCTGAAAGTCTTTTCTTCAGTGGCTCAATAAAAACTTTCCTAAGTCATGTTTCCTAGTTCTTCATTTGCTCTTGTTGCGGCCCTCTGAATTCTCCATCACTCTGGAAGTACAGTCATGTCTTAGTCTAAGTGAGAGTTTAGCAGTTCTTGAAAGCCAGAAGGGATATTCACTTTTCCTGCAAATACTCATGATCATAAAACAGAAGACCATCCCCAAGAGTCACAAGAGGCACTTTCTCTTGTTGAAGTTCACGTGGTTGGTGGTTGCCTAGCCCTCTCATTTGTCAAGGTCTTTCCTCAGGGCCTCTCTGCATTTGAGGGAGTCAACACCTCATCCCAGTTCTTCATCATCTGTGAACTTGCTCACTGTCCCTTCCAGTTCTCATCCGGGTCATTCATGAAGATGTGGAAGAGCACAGGGGCAAGGATGGAGCCCTGCAGAACCCCACTAGTGACAGGCGGCAAATCTGATGTCACCCCACTCACTATAATTATCCCTTTGTGCCCAATCCTTGAGGCAGTTTTGCACCCATCCCATGATGTGTTGATCCAGCAGAATTTTGGACATTCTGTCCAGAATAATCCCGTGAGAGGCAGTATTCAAATGCTGGATTCTCAGTACCCAGGAAAAGACAAGACTCAATTCTTCCCCCCTCTGCTCACACAATGTCTTGCAAAAGAGTAGTGGTATCAGTTTGCATTTATACACACTTCTGCAATTCCAGATTATCAAATTCATCAGATTAATGTTCTATATTTATAGCTCTATCAAGGAAACAACAGTGGGGAAGCCCAAACCTCACCATACTGAGGGATGCATTAGCAATTTGCCAGGACTCTAAAGCCTGCACAGAATTTGAATATTATATATACACTATATGTTTAATCAAACAAACATGCATAACTATATTTTCTTCTACTGCTGCTTTCCTGACAGCTGAATGGTAATTATTAGAGTTCCCCAGGTGTTTTTTTCCCTTTCCTTGCTTTGCATGTACAAGCTCTCAAAACTAAAGGTAAGTTTGGAGGATGGGAGGAGGCAAATGCTGCTGTTCTGAGCACTGTCTGAGACAGAAAACTCAGATCCTATTGCTCAGTGCAAACTTCACTTGGTGACTTTGACAATTCAGCTGATCTGCCTGTAAGAATGTGAAAGGTATTTGTTTTATGTGGCTATCTTGAGACAAATTAACTCAACAATGTGTGTAGTTTTAAAATTTTATGTATTGATTAAAATGGCAAATTGTGGTGGGCTTGTTAATCGTGGATTTTGTGTCTCCTCATGTTGTCAAATTAATTTCTGCCTTTGATACTCCTGCTATCCTCAACGAATTTGCTGCTCTTTAAGATGCAATGTGACACCAAAATGCAGCCTTAAGTTACAGAATATTTTAAAGGAGGAAGAGTGGAATCCAAGAGCAGTTCATCTAATCTGCCCTGGACACACACACTCAGAGTGGATAAATCATTCTGTGGAGATGTCTGGCTTTCTCTACCATAGTTATAAAGCTGGGTTACAACACTTAGATTAGACAGGTGGCTTAGATGTGTAGAAACCACGTTGACTAGGGAAGCCTCTGGGCTAGAAGCAGCTGGCACCTGACAGCACACTGGTGTATTTCCTTGCTGTGATTCCTATTAGGAATCCACTTTTGGCCATTGAGAAGAGATAAGTTGCTGCTCTAGGCAGAAAATCTTTAGTCCTTACTAACTTTTAGGTAGCAGAAATTTGCAGATACAATCTGGACATTTAGCAAAGAAGTGAACTGAAGTTTCAGCCGAACTAGATCTACCAGTAACCGATCCTTTTTCTTGACTGATGTGAGTTTCACTGGAATGCCTTGGATGAGAAGAGAGAAATAATATTTAAGACTTGTGTGCCAAAAAGCTGTACTTGCTAAGTTCAAGTCTAATTGGAAGTGATCTGCATCTCATCAAATTCTTCTTCTGCACTGTGTGAAGGAGATGTACTAAGTGTGCTATGTATAACAGCTCTCATGTGACTTTGTATGTACTGCACGTTGAAACAACAATCCCTGACTACTATTATACAAACTTTCCAATTTTCCAGGGAAAATTCTATCTTTAACCTGTCTATTTTACTAAGTGACACTCCTTATTCTCACATTTAAATAACCAGAAACTATCTTCCTAATCATGTCAGCCATCTACAATGACACAATTCACGAATTAACATCACTGCACAGCATTGTGGTGCTGCTCATTTTGATGTTGCACTGCACTCTGAAAAACCTACCCACACATCTGACTTTCCTCTGTGAAGCGAAAAATTTTTCATGAGCTGTGCTCCTGAGCATGTTACCTGATCAAATTTAATCACAACCATGACCCCGTGTTCCTGCTCCTGTGTCCCATTAGCACTCCCTCATTTCAGTCCACCAGGACATATTCTTAGTAATGATCTTCCTTGAAAGGTGTATGGTATGCAGCATCATTACTTCCCTAATAATATCATGTTTTTCTGTAACGTGTCTGTCTGCATGCAAGTCTGTGCCCATTTATTTCTCTTCATCACTGTATTTGCTGTTATCAACAACCTTCCTTCTTCCATGTAGCCAGTACTTCCCTCTGCCCTCCATTACATGGTATTAATCCCTAATGGTCTGGCAATGAATGCTTAAAATTTAACTTATGAATTCTGTGTGTGTAAATGTATTCATGCCCCCTATTGCTCTGCCTACAAGACATCAGCTTCCCCTCCTTCCTCCCAGTGTCCTGCAGTCAAGAGCATCAAACAGAAAAAAAATGCAAATGTGGCTTCTGCAGTGCATTTGCATTTGCACTCTGCTCTGGTCAGCAGAGCTGGGGGCTGGCAGAGAAATCTGGCTGGGTCTGAACAAAACTCTCAGCTGTCATCAATACCTGTGGATACTGATGAACAAGTTACTTGTGCTAGTCAAGGGCATTTTTAGAGGAGTTTGTGTGGAAAAAGAGTTTAGCACAATGGGTAGGATCAGAAGTGCAATACTTAGTCACCATTAAATGTACTGAGGCCTGAGGAGCTCAGCAATAATAGCAGGAAGGAGGCTATTGAACAATCCTTTTTTTCACCCCTCACATGCAAATAGGCTTAAATGAGATGATCTGGGACAATCCATCTACTCAAATTGCATCATCTGTGTCAGGCACAGCATGAGCAACGGTGTGAGAGAGGGCAAGTGAAGAGTGACCACAGCCCAGGCAGTGCCTTCCCCAGCCCAGGTGCATCTCAGCAGCAGGGCAGGGTTCTGATAAGGTCTCCTGGCAGTCTCAGAAAGGCACGTTGAGGATTCCAGTTGCAGGTCCATTTGGGAACTCCCCCACTCAGGAGCAGCAGGAGATGGGCCAAAGGCAGAACTGGAGAAAGGGCTGCAGCACTGGTCTGACTGCTCCTCATCCAGGAGGCAGTGCCAGAGACATGACTGGAGGTGGGTGCACTTCAGATACAGCCAGGGTCTCTCCAGGAGACAGAAACAGGAGTGTTTAAACTTACAGTGCAGATCAGACAAGGGCTGGGATGGAGGTTAAACAGATCTCCTGAGCCCCTGGGCAAAGGGTGGGGTAGGGTTCCCAGGTCAGGCTGGTCAGGAAAATAAAGATCTGTGGCACCATGTACGGTGCTCATACTGTTACTCCAAGCTCCCTGGAATATGGAATTGCAATGAACAGACCTCAATCAATTTGCTTCTTATAATTTTTGCTCTTTTCTGGCCTTAGGATATCTCAATCAACTCTTTAGTTTTTGTACTCAGCATGATGTAGCTAATCTGGACTTTTAGATTGCTCCTACCACAGTAACACTCCGTTGCCAGAATCCTGTTGTCTTCAGGTTTATGATTCTTCAGAAGACCATTATAAAGATCCCAGTACATGTGACACTGTTTCCTTTTCCATGTCAAAGTGTGTTATATAAGCAGATTGCTTTTGGCGACAGGTTAGCCTGCATTCTAGGGCAAAACGACAAACAGCTTTTCACATAAATCAGGGAAACCTTTCCTTTCACTGAGCCATATTTAGGATTTTGTGTCAGAGTCATTCTCTCTTCTAAAAAATTGGTGAGGCATGTGGTTATTAAATGGTTCTCCCACTTTTTTTTTTGCCTCTTGCCTTCAACTGTCAACATGCAGGAGACAAAAATAAACCCTTGACTTCAACCATTGATATATTTGTTTTAGAGCAAAGCATTTGTGTAGACAAGTAAAACCACATTCTGTCTCGATGGAACTTGTTCTTGCTTAGAAATAAGGTTAGTTCTATGAGCCTGAATCATCTGAAAGGCTTACTGAGCTGCAAACACACTGGTAGCTGAAGTGCAGATGAGCTTAAAGTACACACTGGCCTAAGAACCATGTCCATTATCAATTGCCATTTTGGCATCTTAATTTCAGCAAGGTGTATTGAGTAATTTATCTTGCCACTTTCTTTGTTTACAGGTAGAGACCAGTGCATTGCATCCTTCCCTTGTGGCCCCTGAGGACATGCTCTGTCTGTTCTGACACTGTGCTAAGACCATGTTATGCACCACTTTACCAGGCAGCTTCATTTATTGTGGAAGGAATTCAGTTATACAGTCAAGAAGTGAATTTCTGTGTTGTCCCTGTGTGAGCTCTGTGTGGACTGTCACGGCACTAGAACATGTAATTCCCCCCAAAAACTCAACACCAAAATACAGACTTCATCTATCCCCTCTCAAAGTGAGGGAAAGAATTTTATTGCAGTTGCTTGGTGTATTTTTTTCTAATTTTACATCTATGATGCTTTATTTGCTCAAAGGTATGTTCTGCATAAGGTTTGTGGAAAAAGTAAAATTCCATGCAAAGTGTAGAAGCTGTAGCTATTTATTTAAAAAGCCAAATACATGCTTGCAAAACTGCTTTTTCAGAAAACAATCATCATTTCCATGAAGAATGGCTCCATTGTGGCTGAAGGTCAGGAAGTCCTGACCATTGTCTTTTGGCACCAGATAAATTTTAATTTTCTTCTAAGTGTTTCCAAAGTGCTCACCAATTAACGTCTCCTGCAAAGTTTGTTGCAATATGCAGCATAATTACTTACCTTTTATTTCCTTACTTCTAAAGGAAACCTAGCTGTTAATAGGACCATAAACCAATTACCAATGCATTTTCTTCATTGTTGAATCGTTATTCATAGCTCATTTTGCAGTAACTGAGGATCAAGTTCTAGTGGATTCACGTTCTGTCTGTCAACATTAAACAATTCACAAACCAAGTAAATTTTTATCCTGAGGGAGAAATATTCCAAGACAAATACTCGTATTTTCCTCACCCTTTAGAATAATATGTTACAGTGAAGTTGCAATGTCAGTGACTTGTTTGTGGACAAAAATAAAATATACTGTGTAACGTGTCAAGGGGGATAAACTTGCTATTCCAGAGGCAGTTGCGATCAGTATATCTCCCTGAATATCAAGCCTGGCACATCAGCCTAATATGAATTTTATGTCTAACTCAGCATTAGAAACAAGCAACTTAGTTTGTAAAAAATTGAAAAGTTGGAAAGACAAAAGATATTCGTCTGTGTTGTTTATAGAAAGTCAGATTTGTCATTGCTTCATGTCTTAGGCAGTGTTTTTCACATATGAAAACAAATTAAGCAGCAGTAGTTTGTAATACTTGTAAGAGTGACAAAAAGGTGCAGTACAATAGACAGTCAAATTCCAAATGCATATTGAAGAAACCTGGTGATATATCTCTGTCATCCTTCAGGAATATTAGATGTTAGGAGGTTTATTGCTTGAAATAGTCATCAGTTTCTGTCATTAGGCCCCCTGGATCTTTCTTTTTCTCACTTTTCTAAGCTGTCTCCCTATCTCCCTCACCTCTCTCTCCCTATCACACACAGAACTCCTGTAAGGCCTTTTAGCCTTGCCCATGGCTGGCCCTGGAGCTCTGTTGGAGCCAAGCCAGGTTTATACCAGTTGGGAATTTGTCCTAATGGCCCTTTTGATCACTTTTGGGACCATTCAGTTTCAGCCAATTTGACTGTGAGACAACTGCTTAACACTGAGTGTTGGGTATTTTCTCCTCTTCAAATGCCCAGATCCTCCAGCATTCCCTGATGGTGCCAGGGAACAATCCATTGTATCCAGAGAGGAGGTCAAGCCAACTAAAATGCCATAACCAGATGAAGAGCCACAATTCCAATGGATCAAATGAAAAATGGGTGATGGTCTGTTTTCCTTAGAGGCAAATATTAAGGGATATCAAGAACCTGTGTTGCTAGGAGATGGAGTCTCAGTAAATATCAAACACATTGTTTGGCTCCTGCTCCTAGCAGAGCACAGTAAATTCACTTACCCAGTACTAGGCAGGAGGAGTCAGTGGAAACCCAAGGAATCCACATGATACTATCTCAGGGGGCAGGAATTTTAAAGGAATCCAAAACAACAACAACAAAAGCTTTTGCAAAGTTCTAAATATCAATGGTTCTTGGGGTAGATACTTGAAGTGCACTCAATTATAACACATCCGTGAATTGGCAGTGGAAAAATCCGACTCCAGCAGCAGAGATGAGTTGCAGCTGCAGCTGATAGTGAGGGATGCAAACAGAGAGAGCACTTACGTGATGAAGGCAATCAGTTGTGTGCTTCAAAGCAAAAAAGCACAGTCGTGATGAAGGCAAGACTGGCAATCAGTTGTGTGCTTCAAAGCAAAAAAAGCACAATCAGTGTGACAACAGGGCCCCATTGTTGGCTCTGGCTTTCTGTTGAAATGACTTGCACAGGGGAAGGGCCCTGGAGCACAACAGCCTTGCCCCCAAGCCCTTAATTTCTTCTGTGTTCTTCTCTGTGTTCCTTTCTTTCTTTCTTCTGCGTTTTTCCCCTTTCGCTTTATAGCCGAGATTTCCTCATTATGGGGCAGTTCTTCAGCGTGGTTAAAATGCTTGGAGTTGCCTTACCTTGCTTATATTTAGTTTTGCCCTCACACCAGTAGTTCAGCTCACAGCAGTGTCTCACTGCAGGGGTGGCTGGCAAGCCAGTAAAGCAGGTGCAGCTCTGCACCCTGCAATGGCATCGTGCTCCTTGGGTGCACTATACAGTGGCCACATGAGCAGGCAGTGAAGCAGAAGACACGAGTGCACTTTTCCTAGGTTTTGGTATGCATGGGTTGAACAGTGCAAAGATCACTGCTCAGTTCTGTTAAGAAGGAGCTGTTCTTCTTTTTCCTTCCCCAGTCAGCAGTTTTTCTACCAAAACTCTCTCTTCACCAGCCCTGACATTCTTCCACTGTGGACAACTTGATATTCTTGGGGAGCCCTAGCTCTTTTCAGCTCATCTAGCTTTTCAGAGTAGTACAATTCTGTCCCTAATAAAATTGTATAATTTTAATTTCTAAAGCCTTTGAAATGTGTCTTTTCTTTTTCTGAAAGACCCATCATTTAGAAGTTCTTAGAACCACACTTTTTAATAAGTCTCCTGTCCCAAGCAACTGTGACTACCTGACTGGTACCAACCTTAAAGTTTTGACAGGTTTACATTATTCCTGATTTCCTTTCTGCAGCACATAGAGGCATCCCAAACATTTACAGAAAAATAATTCTTTGCTAGCTCCTAAATTGAGCTTCTCACTGAACAATTTAAACATGGGTAGCAATACAAAGAAAGACTTGACAGGAAAAGGAAGAGCACGTAACAACCAGGCAAAGGGTTGCAAGAAGTGGAAATCATGAAGATGAAAGCATGGTCCTTAATATATGGTCTGTGCAGTACCTTATCTTGTGGTTCTGCTCTCAGTGAAATCAATGGCAAAACTTCACAGTCTCTATTTACATCAGGGTGCAATGTTGCAAAAAAAAAAAGGCAGGCATTACCCATAGAATTGTAGAATATCCTGAGTTGGAAGGCACCCACAAGCATCTTTGAGTCCAACTCCTGCCCTGCACAGCAGCATCCTCAAGAGTCACAGCCGGTGCCTGAGAGCATTGTCCAAATGCTCCTTGAGCTCTGCCAGACTTGGTGCTGTGACCACTGCCCTGGGGAGCCTGTTCCAGTGCCCAGCCATTCTCTGGTGGTTAGATGTATATCCAACTACCTGATATTTTCCTAAGTGTTTATTGTCCTAAGTGGATATTGCCCTAATATCCAACCTAACCCTGCCCTGACAGCTCCAGCCATTTCCTCGAGTCCTGCCACTGTCACAGAGAGCAGAGATTGGAGCTGCCCCTGTGCTGCCCCTTGGGAAGATGTTGAAGACCACGATGAGGTCTGGCCTCAGTCTCCTCCAGGCTTGGTCACTCCTCATACAGCTTCCCCTGTGGACCCTTCACCATCTGCTATTCTGATCTGATAAACTTTTTCACCTCGTTTAAATTCAGTGCTCTTGCAGTGGGACTGGCAGCTACCCTGAATGCAAAGTAAGTGAAAATTAGCTATTACTCACTGTTACAGCAAGAACCTGACAATGTTTGCTTGCACTGTCTGGAGATGAGAAAGAGGGATTCAGTTCCTCTTTGCATTTCAGAGAGCCCAAAGGATTCTAAAAGCCTTCAAGCATTTGCCATGAAAAAACATCCTTTAATAAGCAAGTAAAGAAAAGTGAGGTACAGCCAGCTGCAGAGGTACCCTCTGTTGTCAAGTGCCCCACAAGCTCTGAAGGAGGAAGCTGAGGCAGTTTGCTCTGTTTGATGCATTGTGGTAATCAGGCAGCTTATTTTCTGACCTTCAGGGATCTGGCTCCATATGAAAAGGAACGTAAAAGTGATACATAAATCTATGTGAGGAATGGTTTCATTGAAACCTGTATGTCATGGTTCAGAAGTACTGGAAGCCAGGCAGGCCCAGAGGGAAGGATGGATCAGAAATGGCAATGTTCATACCCATATATATAGATATATCTTTGTGTGTCTCAAAACTCATCCAACTGCCCACAAAGATCTGTCCCACATAAAAGCAACTGATGAATGACAGTCGCTCCTTAAAATGGTAATCAAATTGTACAGAATGCAAAGCAAAATTAAATCTCATTATCAAATCCTTAGATTAAAAGCAGCCTCTGGGAGGGCACTCAAGATCTCTGTGTGTGTCCTGTGGTGTACCCTGGTCTCTGGACATCTGCTGTTTGTCACTGTATATGTAGGCTTTTGTTTAGATCTGATACACCCATCCTCAGTTTCTCCTTTGGATTTATATATCTGTTTAATCATGACTGGAAATTAGTAATTTCAGTACAGTGATTTCAATCATCTTGCTCTGTGTGCCATTACGAGGACCAGACTTCAGAAATTTTTATTTATTGGCTGAAAATACAAGGACTTTGTTGCATTCATATTGAACAAAAGCATTGCTTCGAGCATAAAAAAAAATGGGGAGGTAGTATTTTCACATAGAAAATTGTTTTAACTTTAATCTATATATTAATATTTCCTCCTTTTTTGTCCTGCAAGCTGTATCTAATTAATTTTTTCCCTTGTAATTATTTTTTTAGACTGTCAGGGAATGCTGGAATTTCTTTTGTTCAGCTATGTGGGATTATGCTAAGAAAATCATGAAATCCTCAAAGTGAATATCATGTGCCACTGGCAACTTGCATACATTATTTGCACAACTGGGCAGCTTGCATCAGTCTCCTTGCAATGTGCACCTGAGCCCGCTTTGTAGGGATTGAAGAAAAATTGAAATTCCTCAGGAATGTTTGGTGCACCATAGATCAGTTAGAGGTCATCATGTTATTTAGTGTTTTATGGTGAATAAATCAGATGCTCACTTCCAAATCCCCCTTTATATGAGCTATAATACATCGAGTTCTTTATGGAAAAGGAATTTTTATGAACTGAAACTGAACCACATTATCCTGTAAAGTAATGGGGCAGTGACACATATAATGAATAGGACATCACTTGCTTTTTTGTATTCTCTGCATCACAGTGAGAGCACAAAAAAGCTGAATCAAGTAGATGCTTCTCCCTGTGTACAAACACAAGACTTGAGGCAGTGAGGTGGGAGTTTTCATATCTAATTTAAACATCTACACTAAGAGGATTGTTTAGATTCTCCATAAAAGGGGGGTCTCCACAACCTTATAAATAAAACCCAGTCTAGCAATAAAGCAAAATACCATCAAAAATGTACACTGGAACAAGAGAGGCAGGTAAAATAGCTATTTATTGGCCCTCAGAGGAGTTTCCTGTGGATGAGTATTGAGATGGTGAGGTCTTAGTCTTCAGAACACATGGACAAGATCCTTTGAATCTGCCCCTAGATTTACAACTCAGGCTTTGCTGTTACATCGTGTACTTAATAGTGCTTTTGATTGGTACAGCTGTAAAATTCTTCCGTGAATGTAATATATTCCAAACCAGTCACAAGTGTGTCATGAAAGTAGAAGAGTCACATTGTACAGCTTGATTCATCACAGACTTCAGCTACTACAGGCATTCATCCACAGCCCTTAGCTAAATGCAGAGCAGCATGTGGATTATGAAAAGTTTCTGTAAAATTACTTACTTGTTTCTTAGAACTTGTCTCATTATTTTCCCTATGAAATAGGTAAGACAGGTGAGAAGAAGTCTCTTAATTTTCATAATAACTGATTATAACTTTCAAGTGTCTATTTATTTTTCTTTTCCTTTTTGGTAAAACAAAAACTTATAAATGGAGAGATTTAATTCTTAGGAGAAACATAATATTCTGGAGGGCCAGGGATTCTCTGCTGACTAAGACTTAAAATACTTTTTGACTGATTCTTAAATAAATTTTGGTATGTGTTGTAAGAAGGCTATAAATGACTTAATTGATTTTCATATGCCCGTTCCAACTTCTTATCCTTGAAAAGAATGAACATACAATTACCTTAATTAGCAATATAACAGCTGATTGTTGCTTCAAATATGCATTTTGCCATTTCTTTTCCCTCAGTGTGTAGCTCTGAAGTGGTAAGAAGTTCACAGTGGAAATGGGTCTGAGGAAAAACTTCAAGTTTCCAGCTTGGTCAGAAAAAATTCCAACCGTGCTCCCTCCATATTCAAAGAATTAAGAACTATGAGATGATCTTTTTCATAGTTTAGTGTAAAAGGAGCTCAGGCTCCAGACTAAGGGGATGATTCACTTATCGTAAAATTCAGGTGTCTGAAATTTAGGTGTCTCATCTAAAGTAACTGCCTGGGTATCCTGTCAAGGGACCAGAAACAGATAAACAGCTGCAGGAGGCAATACATCTTATCAGAAAACAACCCAGACTGGGCCTATTTCTCACTCCACTCACTCAAGGTGCCAAGGCACCCAGTTAGACTTCATATTTAATTGGGCTTCAGAGAAAGTTATATGGTATTAGAAAACTGTAAATCTTTTGCTTTCAAGCATTTAGCAGGTTGTACCTTAGGGAGCACATTTGGGAAAAAAAAAAAAAAAAAGTGGCTGCTGTAAGATTTATAACTTGGTTTTTCGACTTTACTACTATGTCAGTGCTGGGATTTAGAGCAAACAAGAAAAAGATACTTTACAGATCAAATATTACCTTCACTATAGGCCCTAACTAGAGGCACTGTGAAAAACAGATTAGAAGTAAATGTTTTGGTCTTCTTTTATTGCTCAAATTTAAAATAAAATATTAATGTAATTCAGCTTCAAACAAGTTTAAATAACTTCAAACAAGTTATAATATATTATATTTAAATAATATAAATATGGTGAAAAGAAAGCCTTGCTCTGAACTTTTAAGTAGAAGTTTTTAGATTTGAAGAGTCTTATTTTTTCCATTGTTTTGTTTTCCTGCTTTTAAGAATCCATCTATTAATAATATCTGTTCTTCCTTTCTATCCTACGGGAGATAGCAGAAAATAATCACATTTTTTCAGACTCTTAGAGAAAACAGAAGCATGAAAGGGTTAAAAATTTATTTCAGAGAAACTGAATACAATAGAAATTCATTGCTATGTTTTGTTTAAAAATATTTTAGTGATCTGTTATTATTAGTGCTGCACCTGTTTTGCATGGAACTGTTTATGAGCTGATATTTTTGAAGTAATTTCTGCTTGTTCCCAAATCAGTCCAAAACCTGAGCATAAAGAACTTCAATCAATGAATATAAATATTATAAAATCAAATTAATCAAAAAAGAAATATGTAATAAATACAAATTCATAGCAAATATATTTTTCTGAATTGATTGCTAATATTTTTCATTAGTGGATATTCCTTGGGTTTTTATTTGATGTCATTGGTGATGTGGCTCAGCAACAGAGTCTTGATTTACAGGTCTCAGTGTCTTTTAATCTCTTCCCTCCAGTTATAGTTAAAGAATCCAGGATATAAGCATAGATGGAGCTTCCTGCATAGGAGACACCTGTACAAAACTGGTGGGAAGCATTGCTATGCAGACAGTATTCATGGCTTTCCTGAGAAATGTGGTGAGATAAATTACAAGAAAGAAACTGAAGAGCAGCTGGCCTTGCAACAGAGAACGTGTTTGAACATGATTTGCCAATAGCATAAAAGACTTCTAAAAAATACGACTATTACTGCAGATAGAGGACATCAGCTGTCTCTGGCAGATATGTGAAAGTCCTTGAAGAAGCTAAAAAAAATCATTTTTTTGCCTAAACAGAGGCTTATAAACTCATGGGCTGAAGAGTGTGGGAAGAAAGGACTGAAAAATAATGTAACTTAGCTCACCTGTGAAAGGTGTAGAGCTAATTTTACATGACCTGTAGTCTTTGATAATGAAGTCACACCTCAGATGACACAGTCTGTCACAATATTTGTACTTTGGATCACTGTGGGAATGTCTAATAGTTGCTGTTCCTGAGATTCCCCTGCCCTCCTCCTTTGAGGACCAGGAGTTAAATGGACAAAATGGTTTCCTTCCCCTAATTGAGCCCACCTCAATGAATGTCACTGGCCCTTAGCTGGCTGCAAAGTACACACCAATCCCCTCTGACAGTGATTTTTGGTATATTTCCTTGGCCACCTCTGTCTGTGACATGAGAATTCACCTTTCAACAAGGTCACCTCTCCAGCAGCTTCCAGTGCTTAACCCCCAAACTCCAGCGGCTTGAACAGCCTGATTTTGCTGTAGTTTAGCTCTCCTGGAGTAGATTTGCTAGAGGATTACATAGAGTTGACAGAAAGTATGGTAAACAAGAAAAGAGTGTGGTAATTTTCCCATCAGACAAGAAAGAGAGCATTTTTAGTATATGATTGTAATGGGGTTTGCATTGTTGTGGGAGTCCATGCCAAAGTCTGTTAGAGGCAAATCAGGTCTCCATCAAATTCCTTGATTTGAGCTGCTTGACCATTGCTGATGAAAAACAGGAATCAGTTTTCAGGGAGGTCAGTAAAAGTATAGAAGGTATTTAGTAAATTATTTTATAGTCAGAATATGAGCTACTGTGAAGAAAATGAACTTAATCCCAGCCAAAATCAGTGCACCCCATTTGACAAACTGTTCTTCCTAACCATGTATTAATATACTAACCATGTAACCATAATCCAGGCCCTTGGGTTAATATTCTGTGTTTGGTTTAAGATTTTGGTTGTGGTTTAGAGGCTCGTCCTGATTTAACAAACCTCATCTGTCTTTTTGCAACCTCAAAAATTTCAGTCTTCCAGCCCATCTGAGAGGAAACTGAGCTATATATTGAAAATAGCATTGGCAGATTGATGGAGGCACATGCAGGGAGTATTTAATGAGTAGCCTCAGGGAGCACAACTTGGTGCAACTTCTGTTTTATTGGGGCCTGGAGGAAGTGCAGATTGCAGCAACTTAGATTCCTCTGATGTTACCCAGTGTGTCTAGATATAGTTCCAGCCCTCTAATATAGAAATGCCTGTTTCATGCAGAGTTGTGAGTGCTAATTGTGTGACACGACATCCAAAGGCAACGCTGAGCAAACATCTGTGCTGCTCTGATGTGCTCTGCCAGGCTGCTTTCCTGCATTCCCAGGTAGGCAGCTCCCAACCTCAGCAGCTGGAATGTGGGAACATATCTGACTCATCAGTGTCTGAAATGGAGCTGCAGCAAATCTTAGGTCACTGTGGTTTATATAAATTAGTCTTGAAATAAGATTTCATAGGAAGTTTTGTCTTTCTGACACTTCTTCCAGCAGGAGAAGAGAATGTCTCCCATTCCCTTGATCTTCCTTAGTTCTGCTTTTTAGATCTATGACTTGCTGCTGACCTCTCAGCCCTATCTCCTGCCTTGCTCCCTCTTCAATGATTGCTGGATCATTCCATGAAGTCACTAGCATGAGAGAAAACAATCTGCCTTTTTTTTTTCCTGGATTTAGTTTCTGCTAAATTAGTGACATAAAACAGCTTATAAAGTGTTCAGTGTGTACCAATACCTGCTGGGACCATGAGTGGGGAGAGAGATGGGTGAGAAGGAAATTGCAGTTGTAATGGGAGTAGTGGATGGAGTTACTACAATAGCTCACCATGTTTTATTGAATAACATTCCTAATTCCATCCACTTCTTGCAGTAGATGTTAGTCAAATTATAAGCTGTAGTGTATTGCTCACTTTTTTGGGGGAAGAACAGACACTCTTCAGCTTCTGGCTGGGTAGGGCAGCAAATGCTGATAACTGCAGGCAACAAAACGTAAGCAGGAGGCAGAACCCACAGAACTGATGGCCACAGAGGACTGAAATAACTCAATGCTGACTGGTTAAATTTATCAATTTAGTTACAACAGCACATGTTTTAGTTCAGTTTACAAGACATTTCTGAAGTCCAGGATGGTTTAGTAGAGGCTGATCACCAAATAACACCCACATTGTTACTTGGGACTGAGGTACTCGTCAGAACTTGGGTTGGTCATCTCTGCTTTTCACTGCAGGGCTTTCTCTGAACATAGTAAAGACATTTCCTTTGGAATATTAGGCCCAAATGCCAGACTATGAGTTTAAACTGCATTTCATATTAGGTACCTTGCTCAAGGTTCCCAATTCTGCTTTTAAACCATTACTTAACTTTCCAAAATTAACAACTTCATAACCCAGCCAGGAGCCTCAAGCTCAGCTTTTGGGATAGGTGTTTTGCTCTGCCGCTCTTAAAGTACTGTTGTATTTTTAAAGGGGTTTTTTAAGGGTAAGATAAACTGCAGAAACAATGCTTAAATTCAATAACTCAAGCTGGAAGTAATTTCCTATTTTGGCTTTCAAACATCTACCAGCAGAGAATTTCTCTCTGTTGTGTACTATATTTTTAGCTGTCAACATCAGACTTGGTGTCAGTGCCAGGCAAACTGTGACACTAACTAGACTTTTAAGTGTGATCTGTAATCCAGCCTAAGAAATTCTAAACTGAGACTTCACACTCCATTATAGCTGTATCCATACATTTATCATTTAGGAAAAAAAAACCAGCCTGTAATGTTTTATTTCAGTAGACTAAAGTGTGATAGCTTTCAACAATTCTGGAACAAATCCATTCAGTGCTTAATTCCCAGTGAGGCACAAAAAGTTTGCTTGAATATTTCCAAAGTTCTTGGTCCATCTCTTGTGTTATTTAAGAAACATTCTTAAGCTAATGATGCTTGGAGAATCTTTTAAGCAGGCTGCTCCTGCAGGTTGATGGACACAGGCACTTTCTCCCTATATTGTCAGGCCTTGAGGGATCTGTCAGCAGAGCAATAGCAAGTAAAAACAAAGAACAGTTTATAAACAAGGGGTGAATGCTTTCCTTAGGGAAACTGGGATGTGTCTTTTACTCTTCTCTACACATTTGGGCCTGCTTTTATCCCCATCTTTATCTATTTACACAGGCAAAATCAAGCCAGATGAAGCATATGGGAGAATCTTGGTTTCTTTACTTTCCAAAGTTCTAGATAACTACTTCAAAACAAGAAGATGAAATAAAATTCTGCTTTTTTTGAGCACTGAAAAAAATGACACCTCTTCCTAGTTCTTAATGCTGTTCTTGATGAGGCACCACATTTCATTGGCTTCTTTGACTGCCTGGTTTAGAAAACTTCAGTTCAAAGTTTGGCATCATGGATTATGTTGTTTTTCTAGAGATGCATTATTCATAACTACATAAGCACTTGGGCCACTTTTTTTCATTATTCACTCAGTTTTATGAAGTCTTTTCATTGCTCCTAACCTTCATTCTGACTTTTCGTTACCAGAACAAGATTATTAGCATCTGGATGTAAATATTTATTTTTCTGTTCATTGTGTTTACGAAGAGTTTGTTTGGCTGAACAAAATCAGCTTCAGTACTCTTTCCCTGGAGGACACCTTGTGTGCCTTTTGGCTTTTCCCTGTTACTAGTTTAAATATTTTTCTATGACTTTGAGTGGGTACATTTGAATTGAACATAACCCTTCTTCTCAGTACAAGTTCTTCAAATCCCAGAAGTTTCTCAAATTCATAGTAAATTTAAGTCTCTCTTCACCACCATCTCATCACTGCTTTGAGACTCTGGATCTCTGTCTGCCTTTGAGGCTTCATGTTTGACAGCATTCTTATTCTGGAGAATAAGAGTGTGGAGGTTGTACCTTATCCTCAGGTCTGATTCCACCTTTTCCTTCCAACAGCAGGTAGTTCACTCTGCAGCCTCTCACATGCCACAGAGGTGTCTTTGCATCTAAGAATTGAATCTCCCATTCCTACTGCCTGCTGCTTCCTATCCATGAAAGTCCAGAGAGTACACTGACTTCAACCTGTCTCTTCTCAGGTATTGCACCTTCACTTTCAGCTGAGTGCCCTCATTCCCTGAGCCTTAATGGGCTGAATGTTTTCAGGTTTCACCAGGTAATAACTGTGGGACAAATTTTACAACAGAGCACCTCTTCCTTCAGCTTTGCATATAAAGTTTCAGTTATTTGTTGGCTGTGATGGGCTGCTAATATTTTATAAGTGATATCTTAGGAGATCATCTCATCTTTCTTTGGCAGATTGCATAGATTTCAGAGTTTTGTCTGTCTCTATTTTAGGAAGTCTACAGCTTGTTTTGGGAGCTCCCCCAAAATAGGATTTGCTCATATGCATATGTTTACCTGTCTGCCTAGTGTTTTCCATCTCCATGTAGGGTGTGTTGTTCAGTAGCTTTGGTACTTAAAATATTGCAGGTAAAGCTGATGTCTGGGGGATTAACTAGTTCTTCACATAATTGCATTCATAGATATAAGGTTAAAAAAATTCAGTGCTAAGCAACAAGAATTACAATTAGCTCTGTCAGTTGAGGGGTTGTTGCATGAACTTCTCTAGCATCCAGTGTATTAGTAGTTTTTGTGTTATTTCCCTAACTAGTTCTAATGAATGCTAATATGGCCTTGCAGATTTAAGAACTGAGAAAATCAAACCTACATGAAGAAACAGGCTTTCTTTTCAGTGTTTCAATTTAAACTGTGTTGCTTATGCAGAGATTCAGTATTACCTGTGAGTTTGGTGTGTGAGTTCTGTGCATGGGGTGCACAGAAGGTGAAGAGATGATCACTTAGTGTGCAATTTGAATATGAAGTCAAGATTCTGATAGTCTGACCTGATGACTTATTTGCATGATGTGCTCTTAACCCTTTTTAGTGAGAAATAGGCATGTGCAGGATGTAATTAACCCTCCTGTTCTCATCCAGGCTGGGTTTGCATTACATAAATAAAGCACAGATGGGAAGAATATCCTAAAATACCATCAGGATCAGCTCTTTCTTTGATTATGCTGATTATATGTGGCATGTAGTTGATTCATGTACATTAATGTACATTCATGTGCATTTTTGTACATAATTTTCTTTTGGATTCTTGGATAATTTTTAGTAAGTTAAATTCCACTGGTTATAATTCGTTTTTTATTGCAAATGGTACAGTGGAATCAAATACACCACAGAATATTTTCCTACAGTTAAAAATTTAAACTTCTGGTCAGTGCTGTAACACACTATTCGGATGTGTTGTAATGTAAAAGAAAAGTAGTTCCCATAGTCAGCAGCTGGGATGTAAAAGAATTTGAGTTCCACGTCCAAAAATAGGTAGAGGAAGAGTAAATAACTTTGCTGCTCTATCTCACATTTCAGTGAAACAGATTTCGGTCACTAGATCCTTAGAATCTCTTGATTCCATCTCCTTTAACACCAGTGGGAGCATAGACAAGTAATTGACGTGTAGATATTTACATGAAAATATTATTTGAGATAGTTTAATCTTTAAAGGATATCACACACCATACTGAGATTTAAATTCCTCATTCCAAACTCAGAGGAAACATGCACCCCTGTTAACTGGCTAATCAACACTTCTAAATATCAGGGTATTTTGCTAATGTTCTGGAACACAGTTTTTAATGAATTAATTGAATTCCACATCCATCCTTTTGTAAAGGGCTCCTGTGTATATGCAAATGAATATCTATAGGCAAATAGATGAAAGTGAAATCACTTGAATATTTAATGGCTGTGCCTGAATGTTCAGTCCATGTTGTTGATACACAGTGCTGCTGATTCGCCCAGTGACCATTCACTGTTAAGGGCAGCTATACTGACAGAGCTTTTCTAGAGATTTTTACCAGAAAGATTTTAGAATAATTTCTAAGTAAATTTCCACCTCTTGGAAGTCTGAGGGGTTTTTTTGTTTTGTTTTGTTTTGTTTTGTTTTGTTGGGTTTTTTGGTTTTGGTTTGGTTTTTTTTGCAGCAACAGCAGCAGGATGAAATAACCTTCACATCATTAATGGCAATAAAATCTCTCAATGCAAAACTACCTCCTGTTGTGGTGGATGGGTTTTCTATAGATGCACAATATGCCTTCATATGGAACAGCTTCAATTATAGATTAAGAGAATTAAATGCTGAAAAGAGCAAAAGGTAAATGCTCAGACAGACTACACCTGAAATTCAAACAAAACGGCAATGGCAATGGTCCTTGGAAAAAAAAGTAATCAAACAATACTTAGTGGAAGTGTTAGTTGACTGTGCATCTTCTAAATGTGTAAACCTTATCTCTTACATTGTATTCCTTTTGGGTAAGTAGGTTAGCAATTAAAACACATGTATGTAAATGTTTGTAGTGGATGGCTGAGGAACAATATTTGCATGGCATTTACTCTGTATTAAGTTTCTTAAAGTTGTGTTTTTATTGATTACTTTCATTTCTCTTTGAAAAAAATAAAAAAGAAAAAAGCAACAAAATTACCATCCTGAGTTGGAACAAATCACAGTTAATACTGTGTGGATGAATTCAGATTTTGCTAATCCAATGGAGCCATCTTTAATGGAGATTCAAAACAAAATAAAGAAAATTCACTTTCCTTCTTAATAAGTCTCCTCCTGCCCCAAATATTTAAGCCCTTTATACAAGGTTAAATTTTTAAGAATATGGAATCTTTCAGACTTATAAATACCTTTTTATGAAAATACATTCTAGTAGAAAATGTGTGGAATCTAGCAGAAGTGTCAAAATAAAAATCTAGTAGTTCCCATTCTGTCACTACCAGTTGTCAGTCCAAGACAGTTCAACATTTGAGATATGGATAGTATCAAATCCGGTTCTCTGAGTTGCTTTTTTTTTTTTCCTCAGTAAAAGCCTTAAAATATAAATAAACACAAACGATTTCAACCTTGACATTGACTTTTGCTGTGATCACAGCACATCCACCTTCATACCTCAGCCTGTGGGAATGAAAGAGAGTACATCAAAGAACTTTTCTTCTCTGAGGGAAGAAAATGTGAAAAATTCCTATGTTTTGTGAATGTTCATTGTCATAGAAATACCTTTAACATGAATGGGAACACACTGTCAGACTGTGGCTATGGCATAGCCTCTGCTAAGCAGCCAGAATGGTTTTATGTTGGAAAAGGACTTTTCAATACCTATTTCAGAAAAGCCTGCTCCTCTTACAAGAAGCAAATTGGGTTTTGAGGACCAGTAGACCAATAGGATGGCACAGACAGGAGCATGTAAATATGGGTACATGTACAAAAAGTCCTACACTTTCTACGGAGCTGTGATTAGAAATGATGAATGCTGGTCTAGAGACTACGGATCTCGTTGGAAAAATATTCCAATTCTACAAATATTTGTGGAAGTGAAAGAAAATGTGTTAGAAAATCCTGAGCTCCAACTGGCCTTACTGATGGCTTTCTCTCTAGTGTTAGTCAGGAAGCTCATCGTGGTTAGGGTTCAGTCTGTGGATCAGGACACATTCAGAGTCACAGAATCATTTCGGTCTGAAACGCCCTCTGAGGTCACTCAGTCCAAACATTCCCCCAGCACTGCCAAGGCCACCACTAAACCATGTCCCCAAGCACCACATCTACACATTTTTTTTAACTCTTCCAGGGATGGTGATTCCACCACTGCCCTGGGCAGCCTGTTCCAGTGCCTGATCACCCTTTCTGTGCAGAAATTTTCCCTGTTACCCAATCCAAGCCTCTCCTGGTGCAACTTTAGGCCATTTTCTCTTGTTTTATCACTTCTTAGCTGGGAGAAGAGACCAACCCCCACCTGGCTACAACCTCTTTTCAGGTGTCTCTACGTAGATGTCCACATATGAGTTGGACATGTAAGCTGCCATCGCAGTCAAACAGAGTTAAGTCACCAGATCCTTGTAATCCCTTGACTCCATCTCCTTTGGCTCCAGTGGGAGCATAGGCAAGTATTTCATAAGTAGATATTTACATGAAAATACTCATGAGATTTTCATTTTACATGAAAATCTCATTTGGGATAGTTTAAAGGATATCACACACCATGCTGAGATTTAAATTCCAAATTCACAGAAAAACATGCATCCCTGTTAACTGGCTAATCAACACTTCTAAACACCAGGGTATTTTGCTAATGTTCTGGAACAGAGCTTTTAGTGAATGAATTAAATTCCACATGTATAATTTTGTAAAGGGTTGCTCTCTGTCATTTTGAAGCCATTCCTCCTTGCCCTGTTACTACATGTGCTTCAAAAATCCTCTATCCATCTTCCCTGTAGGCTCCCTTCAGGCACTGGAAGGCCACAGTTATGTCTCCCCAAAGCCTTCTCTTCTCCAGGCTGAAAAATCCCAATTCCCTGTGTCTTTCTGAGGGGAAAGGTACATGACAACATATTCAGGTTACTCTTCATTCCACACAAATCTCAGCAGATACAAAAGGCACATGGAAATTTTTATATGGAGGCTAAACAGCCTCTATATCAAAAACTTACTAAATATAGACATATTGGAGTTGTTCTCAGCCCAAGCTAATGGATCAAAATGTATTTAAAAAGATTTCTCTTAAATGTAAGTTAAATACTTAACCTTAAGTGTGCTTGATATTGCATTAATGTTTAAAAGATTGGCATTTTCAGACTGTCAGTGAAAAAGCAGAGGAGAAGATGGATAACCTGCTGCAGGCCCCTGCAGAGCTCCAGGCCATGGGCTGAGGGACTGGAAAGCCTGGCAGAAAAGGACTTGGGGGTGCTGGTGACAGTGGCTGAACATGGCCCAGGTGGGCAAGAAGACCAATGGCACTTGGCCTGTGTCAGCAATAGTGTAGCCCCAGGACCAGGGCAGTGATTGTCCCCCTGTGCTGGGCACTGGTGAGGTCACACCTTGAGTCCTGTGTCCAGTTCTGGGCCCCTCAGGACAAGAAAGACATTGAGGGGCTGGAGTGTGTCCAGAGAAGGGAGCAGAGCTGGGGAAGGGTCTGGAGCACAAGTCCTGTGAGGAGCAGCTGAGGGGGCTCAGCAGTTGAGTCTGGAGAAAAGGAATCTTGGGGGACCTTCTGGCTCTCTACAACCCCATGACAGGAACATCCAGGAAAGAGGACAGCTGAGGGTGGGTTGAGTGTCCAGCTCAGTTCCCTTCTCTGGACATGCTCCAGCACTTCAGTGTCTCTCATGAACTTCAGACTGTAAGATCAGGAAGGTCCCTGCGCTCCTGATATCTCTGGGGCTTGCTGTCATTTTAGAGTCTAGTAATTCTCCAGGTATCCCAGCTGTTTACTAGCACTGCAGTATTTATTTTCTAACCTTCTCATCTACTCACAAAAACTGAGTTCTTACTGTTAAACTGTCAAAAATATTATTGACTTTAGGCACTGAATAGTCATCCAGATGATTTTTAGAAGAGTATGGCTGTTAGAAAGGGACAGAGACGACTTTGAACAGACAGCTAACTTGAATTTGGAGTCAGGAGAGTTCACTAGGACAGACATGAATCCTGGGTAACCAGAACTGTTGAATAACTCTGAATAACTAAAGAGTAGTCCCCAGGATGGTTAATTTCCTATTACAGGTGTAGTCATTATGCATCACTGATCAAACAGAGCAGAATAGGAAATGTTGTTTACCACCTTCAAGCTAAATAATCCAAGCCATGGTTCTTGCTTTAATATGTATTTATCCCTCTGTTGCACAATGTATCATTGCATCTTCTAATGGCTTTCATCTTCTCTCACACCATTTTAAAGCTTTTTAATCTACCTATATAATCAGCATGCACACAAATTCCAGGCTTTAGTATCCACACCCATACAGTTCATGGGATTTTATATTTCAGAGACCTATTTGGATGTTTTCCAGTTTGTGTGTCCTTTTCTACTGAATGCCACACGTATCTTTTCTTCCAGCACCCTGTAAATATTACAAAGACCTTCACAAGTTCCTTTATGCATTACAGACACCCACCTTGTTAGTCTAAAGTACAGATTCTTCTCAGTTACTGTGTTAAGCTCATTATTTCAGGCACACAGCTATGACAATTAAACTTGTCATCTGTTAAGCCTCCATGGTATTCATTTCTCCTGTGTGCCTTTCCTTTCCTCTGTGTCCACCACCAACTTAAAGAAATCAGAGTAATTATTTTTGTTTGGCTTTTGAGCCATGCTTCACTGACCAGAGCTCTCTTTCTCTTTGAATTCTGTAACATTTTGTCAAAAAAACCTACAAAATAACCAAGAATGATGGTTTATAATTATAAAATCTCAAAGTAAACAGAATAAATCAGTATTCAGCTCTTAATTGTTCTCTCTGCATTAAAACTGCCCACTGTCATTTATACTTCCCTAAAGATTTCAGTGCTACTGCTGTTCTACATTTCATCTGGATCATGGACCAGGGAAGTGCACATCCCAGTTATGCAAAGAGTTATATGTTCAAATTTTCTTGTATCAGCAGCTCTGCAGTTGACTTATTTTACAGCACCGAGTTGTAGGACAGACAAGCAAATGACAGGGAACAATGTACAAGAGACTCATGTTCAGTTTAGTCCTCAAGCATGAGGTTATCCTACAGACATTAGTGAAGAGAAATCACTGTGTAACGAATGTCTCTGGATCCACTCACATATAATGTTATACATAATCTTGCTAATAAGTGCATGAGGCTCCCTTTTAAAATATTTACATTTTTTAAATCAAATATGTCTGCTGTGGGACTTGTTTGAAAACTCATGGCTGCAGTGACTGGAAAGATTTTTTTCAAAGTGAATGCAGTCATGGTCAGTTTATTAAGTTCAGTGCCAACATTGTTCTTTAACTTTCCAATTTTTTTAACCATTTCTGGTCTTGTAAACTAGGTTTTACAGAAAGACTGTGTTTTACTAAAGTAAAGAAAGCACATTCTGGTTATATATCAGACTCTTATTTAATGATTACTTAGCACCTCCTGTATACCCTTGTCTCAGTGCAGTAATCAGGATAGGAACTGCTAAATACCTGGGTGAGAACCACAGAAAATTACATGTGGGGATGATAGGGAGATAATCACACACTGAGTACAGGCCCAGTGATCAAGGTTGTTGTGATGATATAGGTGGAAAACACAAAAGCAGGAGAGGAAGGGTGATATTTCAGTTGTTTTAGCAAATACAGAAAGTCAGTGTCAAGGAAGAAAAAGATGGAAGTTGGGGCCAAAATCCTTCCAACACTAAAAATAGGAGAAAGAAGTAGAGGATCTCATGACAGAAGAGGGAACTGGAGGAAATATCATAGTGGATGCAGTGGTATCAAAAGGAGCAGAAAGAAGACTAGGTATTACCAAGATAAGAAAAAATTTATATTATTATTCACATAAAAATTTTCATATCTGTACATAAGGGATTAAGAAATGGCTTTTCTGAACCTTTACAGGGAGAAGAGTATGAAAGCCTGTGCAAGGCAGTGCAGAATCAAAGCAACCCCCTCCAAAGGCTCTGAAATAAAACACTGGCAAAATAAATATATTCAATAGCAAATCCAGGTGTGTGGCTCTCTGCAAACTGCACTTTGCACAACACAGTACGTTCCCAACCAGCACAAGGCCAGAACTAATACGAAATAAATGCAGCAGCATCCCCTTTTTTTTCCTACCACTGAGCCAAGCACTAAAAATTCAGAGCAGCCCTGAGTGATAAACATCTCTCCCTCTATAAATGACTGGCCCGTTGCTAATGGCAACAACTCTGTTCCTAAAGTTAGCTGAGCTCTTACAGTGGCAAATTCGGTGTCCTCACGTAACTTACAGGATTCAGCTCATCAGTTTTGCAAACTCCTGCAGCCATACAACTGCATTTAAGCATGAACTTTCCTTTCTCTTTGCATGATATTTATCAAAGAAAAATGCAGTTAGAGCCTGAGTTACAGAATCCTGAATATGGAAGTGGAATCAGTATTTAGTCTTGACATTGTGTGATGCAATTTTATCCCATTTTATGCCATTTTTTGGGTTTCGTTTTATTGTATTAAACAATTCCCTACAATACTGTGGGACAGATCCTTTAATTCCAGATACAGATGGATGCAAGTAATTCATCCAAATTATGGGACACAGCTAAAAGAGGACTTAGGACTAAACCATGTGTTACTTAGGGTTTCAAACTGTGGTTAGCAGATGTTTGCTGAGATGATGTGATGTGAGAGGAAAACATTGCATTAATTTATGATTGTATTTTGCAAAAAGATACACACCATATCAAACCTCTGGGGTAAATGATTGTTAAAAACAATCCCTTGTCCTGATTTGTGAGCCTTACTTTTGGTTTCAGAGACCCTTTCATCAAAGTCATGAGGAGAACAGAAGTTTTTTACACAAGAATTATTTATGACCAATTTGGAATGAGTTTTGTGAATGTCTTCTGGTATTTGGATTTAAGTTTTGAATTCCAACAGCTTACAAAATTGGGAGTCATAAACGGGATATCTGAATTGTTGTATTAAACAGTGCTTAAAATTTCCTTTTAAAAACTAATTTCAAATTTCATGTCAATTTTTTTTTTTTTTTTTTATTTTTTCTGCATTACAGAAAAGAACTTTTTCCTCATAATTACAAAACTATGGAAACAATTAATTCCAGCCATGCAGAATCTTATAATCATAGAATCATTTAAGTTGGAGAAGACCTTTAAGATCATCAAGTACAACCCTTAATCCAGCACTGCCAAGGCCACCACTAAACCATGTCCCCAGGTGTCACATTTAAGTTTTTTGAACACTTACAAGGATGGTAATTCCACCATCATATGATAGTGACAAAAAAGATAAATGGGGAAAACGTCAAAGTATCAGTTCATAACTTTTACAATATTGCACTTGGAGCTTCATAAACTGTAGAGGTAAAATACAAATTATTACTTTTCCTCCTTCATGGCTTTTCGAAGGAAGGCTTAATTATCTAAAGTCAACACTGATTGTCCCACTATAAAAATTATTACAGTCACAACCTGGAGCCTTAAAGAGAATCAGGACCTGGGACAATAAAAAGCACAGTGCACAGGGGTATCTGCTCAGAGCTGTGTATCAACCTTAGCAGATTTCAGGGAAAAAAATAAATCAATGTGCTTAATAACTCTAGGTTGGACACGTCTGTTCCATTCTGTGCAGTTTTATGCCATAGAAATTGCAAGAGTGTCTGGGACTCTGTTTTGTAAGGACAGTTTTATGCACACACTTCCAGCTGCTGTTTCTGAGTGTGAGACACAGAGATGAGGGCTGGGGGAAGGTAAAACAAATCAGAAGATCACAGAGTGATTTGGGTTGGAAAGGATGGTAAAGCCCATCCCATTTCCACCCTGTGCCATGGGCAGGGACACCTTCCACTATCCCAGGTTGCTCCAAGCCCCGTCCAACCTGGCCTTGGGCACTTCCAGGGATCCAGGGGCAGCCACAGCTTCTCTGGGCAACCTGTGCCAGGGCCTCCCCACCCTCACAGGGAAGAGCCTCTTCTGCAAATCTAACCTAAATTCCCTAAACAAAGAAGGACATACTCTTTTTAGTGATTCGCTGTTAACAAGGCATGGCGAGTTCTTATGCAGGTTTTACACAGGCTGTCTGCATCTAAAGCAAAAGGAACTGATAAATAAGGTCATGGATGCTACCAAAAAACTCTGTGAGCTTTACAAGCTTTTACCTGTCTCTGAAACGCTTTGCAGGTGTTACTGCTTGTGCAGCACACTTCCTGCCAGGTAAATAGAAATCTCTGCCTATAATGCTTTGCAAGCATTATTTGCTGCCATAAAACATGAATAAAAGCATAAAATACTGAGGAAGATATAATTTTATTGTGCATTAAAAATAAAAAAAAAAAATTAACAAGCATGACAGGTTAACATTTTACAAGCTTCAAAGGAGCAGGTGAATTATGGCATTATAGGCAGCAGAACAAGCTATCTTGTGTTTAGCCTTGAAGATCTTTATTTTTCCAGACCATTTCTAATTAGAGTCTTGAAATTAGATCCTGCTAGCAAACCCCTAAATTACAGGGAGTAAAGAGGGGATTCGATCAAGGTATTTTTCCAGTACAGGACTTTCAAGCCCAACACAATCTGTTTTGCATACAAAGCATTGGTGTTGTACAGGTGTGGAATGATCATAAAGAGTAGAAAAAGATGTAGGTGTTAAAAAAAAAGAGAGAAAATAACAATTCCCTGTGCAGATTACCTGGGTGAGTTAATTTGCCAAAGGAGGAATTGCCATGTTGTGCATAGAACCAAGAAAACAAGGGTTTTTTTCAGAATAAAGGTGAAATTCCACATCCGTGTACAGAAGTGAGGTGCTCAAGATCAAGAACTAGAAAAATCATATCCTAAGGCAGAAAAGGGAAGAGGAAAGGAAAAGGGCAAATGAGACAGGGAAAGGGAAAAGACTGACTTACAGGAGAAAAAAAGCCAAAGATTTCCTTGTGTCTAGAATGAAAACCATGAAACCTTATGTTCATAGTATATAATTTGGGCCAATATACTGTTGCAAGAAAAAGGCAAGGTATCATGGGCAAATCTTTCTTTTTACTGACATCTCACATAGGGTGTAAAGATTTATATGCACTCATATGAGGAAACAAGGAAAAAATCTCTCTTTAGATTATGTTAAACTGATCCAGGGTGATTACTTTGGGAACTGAGGTAGATTATGCACATGCTTAAATATCAATTTGTTAGCAGAGGACACAGGAAGGAAATCAGTCATCTGAAATCAGTGGCACAGGTTGTCAGTGTGTTTAGTTAAGTGAAGTCAGTGCTTCTCCAGGATTCCAGGGGGTTCTTTGCTTTACTCAGTGACCTGATATTTTACAATCAATGAATTTGCTGGTGTCTGTAAGAATATGTAGTCTGTGTAGTAGTGGAAATAAATGGGGACTTCCACTTTCAAGTTAATTTTTTTGAGAGTTAGTGATATTTTCTACTATGTTAAAAAAAAAAAAAAAAAGAGGACAGGAAATATTGGAATAAAAAATATTAAAAGGAAAATACATTACTGAAATGCTGGAAGATCTCGTGGGGAAGATATAATAGGTAGGGAGCTCATAAAGGGCAAGCCAATGACTGTCGTCTTATTCCATCTGAGAAGCAAAATAAATAACAGATTCTCAGAACAACAAGAAACATGAGAATATAAAGGCAGGAAAAATTGAAGGGAAAGATCCACAGAATTATTTTTAAAGTGGTCGTTTCAGTACTGGAGCAGACATGGGAAATGGCTCTTGGATCAATTCAATCTTGAGAGTTTGGACATCTGGCTTTAGTGGATTCACAAAAGATAAGGGAATGTTTCTACTTCAAGAGAGGACAGTCCAATAATAACAGAGTCTGATGTTTGTCAGAATTGTTCCAATAGTACCAAGCTTTATGCTCTGAAACTGTCAGTCAGAAACAAATTGCAGCCAAGACAAGTTTTGATGCCCATTTGATGGGCAGAAGTGATAAAATGTATGAAAGGTTCAAATGCAAGGTGTCATTATTCTGGTGCGTTGAACCAAACATTGCAAAAATGAAATGGTAAAAGGAGACATAGTCAGGAGGAGGATAATTGCTGGTACCAGAGACATTGGCCTATTAGCACAATTTCAGTTACATTTAGATCTCACTCTGGTAGAAGATCCAAAACAGAAAAAATGAAAAAATAATGATATGACTCCTTTTTTTAAAATTTTTTTTTAGTAGCAGGAAGGGAGATAATCTCAGACAATATTGATTGAATAAAGAAGAAAAACAGAAATAAGGAAAGAGTTCCATTGAGTTTACTACACTAAGAATTGAAAGACCAGAAAATTTCAGTAGGGCAGGGAGATACAAAATCTATGAAAGTTATAGAAAAGCAAAAAGTGCAGCTGACACCTGTGTTTAGCAGAAGAAAGAGCATATAGTTCACACCAAAGGCAGAGCATTGTGCAGGACCATGGCATTTTCCCAGAATAATAAAAATTATTTGAGGAATTTTAGCCTTAGGTAGAATAGCAAGTCCTTATTTCTGTTACAATACAAAAAAATCAGCATGAACGGAATGCCAAAAATCTTAACCAAAAATGGTCCTTACAATTTCAATCATAATTTTTTAGCCAATCTAATAATGGATATTTGTAAAGGCAAATGAAAATATATAAGGAAGACATCATAGGATGTTTGTGGTCAGTATCCAGATGAGCTGGAGATAAATAAAGTCCTTGGAACAATATAATGCAAAGACTGATGTTTTTGCACTGTGCAGACAGCAAAACAAGGTCAAGGATGTATCAGTAGCAAAAAGACAAATTACTGAAGAGATGTAGCCACATGTCTTTATGGGAATAGAAGAGCTGCCAAGAGAATATAAAATCAAACTTGTGACATCAGCAATTCCAGCAGCAGTCTCTGACCTCTGTATTTTCCTACTAGAGAAGGTAAAAAAAAGAGCAAAAGAGAATGGAAGATATGAGAGGTATTTGACAGATAAAAGGGCTTAAGGACTCATATGCAATGAAAGCCCTGAAGCTCAGCAGAAAATTAGCATATGTATGTGGAGAAATAAAACAAGCTTCTTATATTAGCTTGTTTATCAGAAACCAAATAGTCCCAAAGTTATATACTTTGAAAGTCCTCTTGGCCTTTCTCCTCCCCAGCTTTTTCATGGAAGAATCTAAGCATCAACTGTATTCATCATTATATTTGGAAGGTACTGGTGTCAGCTGGCTCCCAGTCAGCATCACTCTAGCAACAGAAAATTTCTGAAAAAGAAATCTAGGATGCTGCCAGGGTTGCTTGGCATCCTCTGCCAGGCAGAAGATGTGTTGGTTTATGACAGAAATAAAACTGAGGATGATGAATTTTGAGATAGTTTCAGCAAGCTGGCCTTGCTCTGAATGAGGCTGCTGCCTGTGAAAAGGAGCAGATAAATGTGTGTTGTTTATTAGTAAGAAATGGGAAGTTCTGGTGAACCACTGTGTTTCTGCAGCTCCAGAAACAGCTCAGCAGAGTTCATGAGTGCAGCAACGTTTCAATCATCAGAAAGAGCAGATTTTGGAAAGGAAGTAACAAGGTCATTTAACATAGTTGAAGTATTGATACATCTACCTCTTTGGTGAAATATTCTGTATTCTGCCTGTGATGCAGAGGTAAAGGCAAGGGATGCAGAGTTCTTTGGTATATCTATACCTAAATCTGTCTCCATCAAAGAAAACCTGTCTGGAGACATCTGTAGTATCCATACAAAAAAAAAAAAATCAGAGAAATCAAAAAATGGTATATTCCAGCATGTGTAGGCTGCTCAGAAACTCACAGAGACCTGCAAAAAGCCCAGTCTTTACATACTTGGCAGTTTGATAACACCCAAACAGATTGAAGCATCTTTGCCCTTAGAGAATTCATATTCAACAAATAACCTTCTCTTTTAGATTCAGAGACTCTGATCAGAGAGGGTGCTTTCTTTTAATCTTTGTTAGCACCAAATAGTCTTGGGGGAAGTCTTTGCTAAGCAAAAATTCATTTGAAAGAGCAGACTTCTGAGGAAGGTGTCCAAGTACATATATGCTAATATTGATCTGACCATACTCTTTCAGTCAATATCAATCACATTTATTAATTTTTTTATTAATGAATTACTTATTCAATATGAATCAAATATATTCAGTGCTGCCCAAGAAGAGAGAACCAAGGGATGAAATGCAAAACAGACAAATTGTGACAGTATTAACCCCAGGTTGGCACTGGAATTATGGTATGAAAGAATTGTTCATGCTCTGAGGCTTTGGAAGAGCTGCTCTCCAAAATCCTGCAAGAGCACAAACAAGGGCATGCCATGAGTGCAGCAGTTTGTAGGGTTTTACTAGGCTGGTTCAAACCTAAGTAACAGCTGGGAGGAATATAGTGTGGGAGGGAAAATAAGCAAACAAGAATGTCCAAACACACCCCTGCCCCCAGGAAACAGTTGCTAATATTATTAATCTCTACAAAACTACCTGACAGACCTGGGAAACAGGCAGGAACAGCTTTTTTTGTGTATGTTAGGCTGATTTTTTCGAGGACACACACATACATTACTGTAGATGATTGTTTCTCTGTACAAACAGACCTGGCTGTACTTTCACGGTTGTCACCTGCACAGGTCATGCAAAAAACTAAAGCTAATTCTTGCCAGGTATGAAATTCCTAAGGTCTTCATGAAAGCTGTGAGCTTTTATTAGCACCTCTGAACTCCTCAGCAAAGAGAAGGCAGAATTGCACATACTTAAGGGAACAAAAAAAGTAAAAATCAGGAGAAGCTGTGTGTGCAACAATTATGATGTATTGATCACCTGCACCTGGATTGTCTCCAGCAGAACTGATGATAAGTATATTAGGAATGGCCCTACTTGATGCACTCATTAATCTTAAACCTCTAAAGTCCAACCAGAAGGAGCTGTTGGAGCAAAATCCCAAGATACAAACTTGGCCACTGTAATGGTCGGGGGTAAAAAAAAAAAAAAAAAAAAAAAGGAGAACCACTCCTAGAACAAAAGGATTGGTTTTTTCCTTAAAAATCTAAGAAATCTTCTGGTGCACTTTATGAGAGATCTTACTTGTGATGGCTGCAAAAGTATTTCTTAAAAGGAATGAAGTGCTGCCTTCTTATTTCCTAGTGCAGGTAAGAGAAAACAGGTGACTTGTAGCGGTGACAGGAGGCAAAAGCAAAGAGGGGTGTCCTGCCCCCAGTCCCTCTCCCAGTCTCAAGGAGCTGCACATAAAACTGATCCAACCTAGTCTAAGTTCAGAATTCAATTCAGATTTATTTCTGTGACTGGATGACAAGATACACCAGTGGAGATAGCTTTGAGTCATTTGAAATTGTTTCAAAGCTCTTGATTTAAGGAGGCAGAACACATTTTAACATGGCGGGAAAAAATAATCTCTCCATTTACTTCATGGGTGTGTCAGTTAATATTATCAGTTAGTTGTACCAGCCATTAATTCCTTTATAAATTAAATTCCTTGGGCTTTTTCTTTGAATGAGGAGATGTAAAAAACCTGTTCAAAACCCCTGTCATCTTCTAAAGTAAACAGAACAGTATGCACTTGAATTTAGAACAGCACACAAAATGTCAATCATTGAAATTAGAGATCTGTTGCATGCAAAAATTTATGCAGGAAAAGAAACAGTTCTGAAGCTCTGGATGATATAAAATATTCCCCTGCATAGTCACATAGTAAAAAATTTGTGATTTAAATGTAGGGTTTCTTCTTTGTCTTTCTATTTTTTTTAAGTATGATATTCAGACTCATCCTTATGTATTTAGATGTTTGGTTCTGCACTGGTTTATAAATATTTTTTCTCTGCATCGTGGGAATTTCCTCACAAAGACCAATACAAAATATACCTGCTGTCTGAATATACACATTTCTATTCTTTTTTAATATATATTTTATATTATATCTTTTCCCTTAGCTTTTAGACTGTGTAGGCGTAGCTTTGCACTGCTCCAGGAAATTGAAGTGTGTTTTCTTTGTAAATTTTGTAACCATTGGTTTTTTCTCTTTGGGAACAAGAAAAGGCTAGAGAGTTCCTCCAGAGAAAAGGAAGTTCTGCTATAAGTGACATACAGAGAGATTGGTTTACTGAACTATTTTCTTGTTTGTTAAAAGGATATATAACTCCTCATTTTTCACTTACATTCCAGCAGCATCTGCAAATCCCAGTCCTGAAACAAGCCCCAGCTCTGCCTGGCAGTGGGAAAGATCCTTCTTGTTCTGTTTCGGGGAGCTGATGTGGACCATATTTGGTTATCATGCTCCATAACAATTTTGACATTGGTCAACTGATGCCATCCATGGCTTCTCTAATAGCCTGGCCCCAGCAGCTGCTGTGCATGAAGCCAGTGTATGTAAGCAAATGTAGCTATATCCATCCATGCATCCATCTATGCATCCATCCATCCACCCACCCTCTGTTACTTTCCCCAAAGGCCAAAGAATAAAGCTTGGCCCCTGTATGGATGGAACCCATGAGCCCACAGTTCTTGGACAGCCACGGGTTTTAGCTGAGTGTGGAGCCAGCTTTACCCTCTACAGGGCTCTAATTGCAGATCCCTAACTCAAATACACAAAGTCTGGCTGGGACTGGTACTTCAGGCTGCAAGGAGGGGTGAGCTGGGCTAACAGGGCACAGAGAAAGGGGAGTGGCTCACACTCCAACATGGATTATAGCTGACATATTTCCAAGGAAAGCTGAGTTGGGGCAGTGTGACTGTCCCCTGCAGTCAGAGTCCTGAGCACAGCTTGATGCTTTTCCTGGCCTTGGGTCAAATATTTACTTTGTGCAGAGTCACTGTATCATATTTACTTTTCATAATCTTCTGCTTTTATGCATTTCAAAGTGCTCAGCCCAGGGTACTCTTTGTTTACCTTCATTTTTTCGCACCTTGTGAACACTTTTGCTATTTCTGTCTCCCTTTCTAAGGCTGGGGGTGAAAATGCTACAGCCCTGAATTTTCAGCAAGCTGATCATTCTCCTGGTCTCAGTGCTTTATATTCCTGCTGGGATATTCTGGGTACTCACAGCATCAGGTCTTCAGGTTTTCTTTGCAGGCAGACTAAATGAAACTGGGTAGGTACTGATAAAAAACTACAAATGGCAGCACTGCTGAAAAAAAAAATTCTCTAGTTTCCTAAAACTCCTCTATTTTTCTTTAATTCAGTTTCTTTATTTATGTATTTCTGTATTTATGTAAATATGTCCTTTATGCTTTCGACATTGGATGTCTCATAGGTGGTGTTAGGGAGAAAGGAGTGTGAGTTATTTCCCCAATATGGAAAGACAAAGGGGTTTTTTTCTGCACCTTGTTAGTTTAAAATATTTATAAATAGATTAATAATTCCTCCGAACAATATCCCATAACTTTGGGAAAAGATAAAAAATTCTCACTTAAATGAATTACATTTTGGAGCTCAGCATTTTTTATATTATTTTACCTTAAGTAATCCAACTGAAATTTAATTGAAGGATTGGTTTATTAAAAGTGGAGAAATGAAACAACTGCAAAATTTGTTCCTGCCTCAAAAAAAATCTATAAATATATTTATTTTGTCTCAAGAAAACCAGTGAGAGGGAGTTTCAAAAAACATCCTCCCCATATGGCTATTTCGGCTGTGCAACTAAATGGAATAATTCACAATCAAAATTTACTCGTGTCTTGGAAAATGGATCTCGTTTTTCTCCTCAGGGGTCTGTATCAGAACTCAGTGCCAGCAGTGTGACATTCACAGCTGCACAGTGGTATCACACGAGAACCCTGATTCCCACATGCCTGTCCGTTAAACACCGGCTGTCACCTGTAATGGCTGGCAGATATAAATGAGGACACTAATGGCTACATTTTGGGTACTCACAATTCCTTTTATAAATAAATACACATTTCCTATGTCTTTGGGAAGCAGTTTATTTACAGTTCTTGCATTTTCAAAGTGCAGCTAAATATTATCCTCATAAATTTGGCTTCTCCTGATGGGATCCACAGCTTCGAAACTCTGTTTTGTTTAGAACTTACTAGGCTTCAGCTGTTGGAGCCTTGGAGCATGTAATGATGTTTAATTCAGTTATCCTCAGCATACTCCAAAAAGCAGTATAATACCAATAGCCCCAGTTTATGGTTGTAATCTATGCTATGAGAGTATTTTTGTGGTCATCTTCTGGTGGAATACACCTAAACACCACAGTTTAAACCTCCTGGAAGATTTAGACATGTCCTGTGGAAGCTGTGCAAGTGTGGGTCACTCCTAAAAAAGACAACTACAGA
The DNA here is from genome assembly GCF_965178545.1 of Coloeus monedula. Lineage (NCBI taxonomy): Eukaryota > Metazoa > Chordata > Aves > Passeriformes > Corvidae > Coloeus > Coloeus monedula. The sequence goes on from NC_138785.1 coordinate 71,053,547, forward strand.
AGGAGGAAGCAGCATCAGATAAGAACCCCTTTCTTTCAGGAAGACACACACCAAAACCAGAGGTGTTCAGGGTTTGTGGTCCCCATTGGAGCTAATTTGGATCCTTCCATCTTTCAGGTGTGCTCACTCGCAGAAGTAGAAGGAATAACCTCTCTCCTTTCTGCTGACTTTGTCTCATTTCTAGGAAACAATTTTAAATTATTGTTAAAGAAAAACCCAACAGCTTCATATAAAACTAGTATTTTATGTTGAAGGTGTTACATGGATTAGATGGGACATAGAATCAGAGAATCACAGAATGGTTTGGGTTAGAAGGAACCTTAAAGGTCGTCTTGTTCTACCCTTCTGCCATGGGCAGGGACACCCTCCACTATCCCAGGTTGCTCCAAGCCCTGTCGAGCCTGGCCTTGAACATTCCAGGTATGGGGCATCCATCTGAGTCCAAGTCTCTGTGACACATAGTTCTTAAGAACAAATGTAGTCATTGGATATTTTAATGTATGCAGTAAATATCATTTTACACACACAGCCTTTGCAGCTTCAGTGATTTGTCAAAAAGGTTTCTCATCCACTAGTCCACACAGGACAGTGAGTCCATGTTTAACTTGCTGGGGAAGTCACACAGGGCAAAAGTTTTTGTGCCTTTTGCATGAAAACTGACTTTATGTTGAGCTTACAATTCCTGCTGAACAGCCCTGTGGGGACAGATCTCTGAGGGACATCAAATCCTGGAAAGGAAAAAAAGAGTGGCGGTGCTGTATTGTAGAGAGAAGAAACTAATTAGAAAACAAAAGGTTATGAAGAGATACTGAGAGGGGAGAAGAGCACAGAAGTGTGGAGGAAGAACTTTGCTTGGAAAAATGCAATTGGGGAATACTCTGAATCCTACATACGAAACATTGAGGAAGCTTATCCTTCTGGTGAGGAGAGGATCCAAAGGTTATCTGGTGAAAGAGGTCAGCTCCACTTTCTTTTTCCAAGAGAAAATTAAACTTTAAAAAAAAAGGTCTTACTGGCATATGCTAGAGACTTGTTGCCTCTTTTAGGTTTGTGATAGATCGATGCTTTCGATGTTTTTGGAAGGCAGAGAATGTCTCATCGTCAGATGCTGAGATTATTTTGTACCTAAAATAGTAGGTATAAAAATAGCACCTGATAGAGCACAGACATCTCCTTCACTCCCACGCCCCAGAAGGGCAGGGAAGAGGCACTGTGATGGCTCCAGCAATGGTGTGACTGCTCCTGAAACCCAGACACCTCCAGCCTGCACAGCTACTCGGCTCTGTCAGTGTGACTCAGACTTTAAATTACGAGGGATGCATTTGCAATGTTCAAGGGTGCATTTTAAAGTCAAAGCAAGCTTGTAAAATGTCCAAATTTGTATATGCAGAGCTGTCTTGTGTCATGTACTCCCTGCTATCTTCAATTACACTAATAAAATTTTCATTTAGGAAAAGAGGTTGGATATAAAACTGGATAAATTCTTTGAGTTCTTTTTTCTTTTTAGATTATTTATTAGTGATAACAACTAATGTACTGCTTAAGGGTAATGAATCTTATTAAACGCGCTTTAAATTATCTCCTAAATTAATACAAGAGTGCAGTTCCAGTGCTAAAGACCCACATAGGACTGGCAGAGGAACTAATATTTGCTTCTTATGAAAGACTCTGCTTTGCCTCCAGCTAAATTATGTATATCCAATCAAATTCTTGTCCCTAATAGAGATGTAACATATGTAAGCAGATTAAAATGTTATGTACTACTTACAGGAGATGTCTATAGATTTCATTCAGAGAGTCTGCCCACTTCTTGCAGCCTCTATGTGATAACTCATTCAATGTTTTTTTACCTATTTCTCAACATATTTATCAGACATTACTTGGTCCATGACGCAGGTCAGTGTCATAATCATGCTACATCAGTATGAGTGAAGGGATTTTGTCTTCAGGGATAGAATTACCACCTTAAGATGCAAATTTATTTTTGAGGTGAAAGTCAGATTTCTAAAATTTAAGCAGTGTGTGCATGTAGCTGCCTTAAGAACACACAACTTCATATATTCCCCAGCTTCTGCAGCCTGCAGCACCTGGATAATTCTCAGCTGCTCTTCTCTTCTCTTACCCCTGCTCTCATGAGCTTGGCTGTGGCTCTAGGGAAGTATTAGATGTGACTATAAGAAAATACTCTATGGGAACAGTTATTTGCATTCCCTTTAGCCTGGGTATCCCATTAATATTCTGTCCTTCAAACACACTGCCAAGTTTGAATTCAAATGCATCTCTGTGTCTCCTGTGCACTACCAGAGGTGAGCTACCACAGAAAGTCGGTCTCATTCCAGCTCCTGAACATGAGTGAGAGAGAGGTTTAAGGGAGGATTATTAGCAAAGAAGACTGAGGGAAAAGTCTGGAAAAGAATCAGACGATTAGTGGTCAGCTTTTATATTCAGGAAGGTTTCCTTTCCATATGGTCCTGTCACATGTAGTGACACTTTTGGGCACAATGAACTTTTTTAGCTGACCTCTCAGCAGTGTGGAGATTTACTAAAACTCCTGTGACCAGAGTCAGGCTGTGCCTGTTGCCCAGGGTGCTGCTGAGTCTCCTGTGACATTGAAAAAATTGCAGGTACTGCAAAGGAAAGGCCAATAAATTTGTTGAACACAAACAAAATCAGTAAAAAATACATCAGGTGCAAAAAGATCCGAGAATTTTCATTTCTTCAGAGGCCACAATGGTCTAAAACTTTGGTATGATATGTGATTTCTATATAAATATAAAATTTTAAATATAAAGTAATAGTTAGCCATAAAATGCACATGTTCAAAATTCACTGAACCCAATTCAGTATTAGAATAATTTGTATAATTTCTATTCTTTCTTGATGCTTAAAATTAACTTTTCCCTTGAATATTTCAGAAGTAGGTTATTACCAATATTCTTTGGAAATAGATTTAGTTCTTGGAACAGTAATAACGTTTTCTTCCTTTTTGTTAAAGTTCTCTTTAAACATTCTTTCATGTTTTCACCTTTTTCCTGTCAGCTGATATATCCCATTCAAACTTGTTTGTCTTATGACCATCACTTTTACCAACAGTTGATCTGCTGTTCTTTCTCTTCACAGTTAGTGCACAGAGAAATTTACTTCTATCTTGAGCTATTATAGCAGCACACATTTAGAACACACTTATTAGAAATATATGGGCAAAGCAACTGATAACCAGATCTCTCCTGTATCACCTCTTTAAAAATTCTCCATTTCATTTTCCATTATATATTTTGCACCAAATTAACAAGCCTGTGAGCACTTGCTCCTAGTACTGTGGTGAGCTGCTTTCTGAGCTGTCACATCTGATCACACACAACCAGGCCCCTCAATTTTCATGGATTTTTGGTTTTTTTGACTGCCTGATATACAAAAATTTGTCACACAGTGAACTGCTATTAAAGGCTGGTGCAGAAGCTCAGTGACCAAGGCATGGGAAGGTCATTAGATCATAGAATGGCCTTTCTGTAACAGAGAGCAGAGGATTCTGCCCAGGGATTCCACTGCAGGGCTCAGCACTTGAGAGCTTGCCTCAGGTGAAGACTTCTGCAGAACCTGAACTGATAAACAAGAAAACAAGCAAACTCAGTGATGTATTATTTTATTTTATTTTATTTTTTATTAAGACAGGCTTAGAATTTGTTGAGCCTGGAGAAGAGAAGACTTCAGGGAGATCTTTTAGCACCTTCCAATGCCTAAAGGGGCTCCAAGAGAGCTGGAGAGAGACATTGGACAAGGACGTGGAGTGACAGGACAAGGGGGAATGGGTTCCCAGTGCCAGAGGACAGGGAGAGATGGGATATTAGAGTCAAATACTTGACTGTGAGGGTGGTGAGGCCCTGGCACAGGTTGCCCAGAGAAGCTGTGGCTGCCCCTGGATCCCTGGAAGTGTCCAAGGCCAGGTTGGAGGGGGCTTGGAGCAACCTGGGATAGTGGAAGGTGTCCCTGCCCATGGCAGGGAGTGGAACTGGATGGCCCTTTAGGTCCCTTCCAACCCAAACTGTTCTGTGATTCTGTGGTTTGTGGAGCTGAGGAGGTCAGTAGTTCCACCTTATCTCCAGCAGGAGTTGTCCATGTTCTGCAGTTCTGAAAATCAGGTTTTATTTAATAGCATTACTTCCATGCAGAAGTAGGTTTCCATGCATCAAGAAATCACCAAATTTCTGTGAAAAATGATAGCTAGATTTCATAAAACCTTTTTTCTTTTTCTATAAAGCAAGGTAACATCTATCCATACAAGACATGCCAAAATAATTTGAAGTCAACATCATTAGGATATAAGTTATTTGTTGACTACATAATCTTTTATTTATGGGTACATCAATAATTTTGATTTATAGTAGTGTTATCAGGCGATTGGAATAATACTAATTTATTAAACATATCCCGTAACTAATAAAATAAATATTAGGAGAAGAAGGATCTCACATTTAAAAAAAGTACCATAGGACAGGCTCTCCCCTTTAATGGTACAAAGACTGTGACCTCTCATAATGATTTTATCAATAAAATATCAAGTAATAATTAAATCTCCATCATTTATAAACTGGAAACTCAGTTAGGTCTTTCTTTAGAGTATAATGACAGCTTGGCAATGAAAGGAATGCTAGGTGGAGAATAATGATTGATCAAATTGTTAAAAATGTGAAAGTGGATTAGAACAAGAAAACAAGATGCAATATGCTTGCAAGGGACTCATCCTACAAGCTGTCACCCAGCTTTTGTACCTAGAGAGGAATAACAATAATAAATATGGGTTTATTTGCTCCTCAGTGAGGAGGTTTCTGATTAAAAAATGCTCTACTTTTTTTTTATATGCCATACTTTTTAACTCCCCTGCTACTGTGTACCAAATATTTACAATATGCTGTTATTGCAGATTTGCATATGAAAAGACAAGTGATGACTGGGAGATTTTTAGTGTGGACAATCAAAAGAATTTGTTTTGATTAAGGAGTAAAAGGGTTGACTTTAAATATCGAGTTCGGGAATAGAAGATGATTACAACAGATAGGAGTAAAAAGTTGGGGGGAAAGAAGAAGAGAGGGAGAGAATGGGGTGGGGGAAGGGAGACATATTTCTTAGCAGGGACAGCATCCCACACACCACAGTGTCAAGACACTTACCTTTGTCTAATTCATCAGAGGTAATGTTGCATTTCATGAACCCTGTTAAATTTCACTTTGGCCATTCACAGATTCCTCAAGCAGACATGACTAATTTTATGGATTTTTATTAACCAGAGTTTGGAGATTGGATAAGATGATGCAGAAGAAAAAACAGTTGTTATATCTGTCTGTGTAGGTTTTACAGAGCAGTTATTAACATGAGGGGATCTCAAGCAGGGTGGCAATGAGACACAAAGACACATCTGAGTAGAGATTTCTCTTCTGACTGGAGCGGGGGATTCCATGAAGGCTCTTGTACTTGAGGAACAAGATCTCTGTAGGATCAGGTGCTCTTTCACAGCTTGCTCAACTGGAGTGTGCTCAGTGGTCAGCAAGGAGGGCTGGACTTCTGGTCAGACACGTGCCTTGGCTGAACATAATTTTCTCCTGGCAGATCAGCTGGTCACTTGTGCTAATATTTATGATGAATTTATTCTATCTTGGCCCTGCATCCAGCATATTTTTCACTCTTCATGGGCTGTGGAGGGAGCCTCAAGCATTACGTGAAACTGAATCCTTAATGATGATGGATAAAGGGATGAAACTGTTGCAGAGCACCACTGGTTGAGGAGGTTTTCACTTTTTCTTTGCTATGGCTCACACTGGACTGAGGCAAAAGAAGTCTGCAGTTCAGGGGATTGCTTTCAAAATTCTGTCCTTTCCTAGAAGTGGGTAGATAACAGTGTTTGCCAAACTTACAGCAATGCTTTGACCATTTCACAGAAGACCTTAAACATGAATATAAACCATGTTATATGCTAGGGCTCCACTATGTCTGCATTTATGAGAGATAACAGCACTGTGCACATCCAGCGCCCTACAGGTTTTTCTCCCTTTATGAATTTAGGCAGTTTTTCAAACAAAGCATGTATTATGTATGCAGCAAGGGAAATGTCTGCTTCAGAAAAGCTGATGTCTCAAAGGTAAACATGTATAAATGTTTATACATTTTTTAACACATATTATTTACCCAGAAGAGCACAACAGCTGCTTCAGAGTTGTTCTGGTCTCAGTGGTAAATAGGTATTTTGGCAGTTGATCGAAACAGAAATGATTCTTTGGTTCCATTCCATTCTAGCCTCTCCACTTGTTAGTCTAATGATTGTTCCAAAGGAATCAGGTGTCAGAGGAGATTGATTTCACTTCACATGGAGCTTTGCATAGATTAGACTGGTACCTCCATGAAAAGCCCTCAGTAGAAGGCACCTTTTGTTTTTCAGTCTGAGTCATAATTTAGTCTCTGCTCCACCTCGACCTTGTGATTTGCATGGCCTTCAAACAGAGATGAATTCTTTCCTATTCAACCCCACCCGGGAGTATTTGTGTAGGTGTTCACCAGCTACCCTCATCCCAGCTAGCAGCAGCAATCCAATTGGAATGGCAGAGCACTGTTTAAATCTGCTTACTTACCCTAGTCCCAGAACACCAGATGAGCTTGAAAGAAATCTCATTGCTTCTGTCAATGCTGAGAGAGAGACCAAATGCTCTCACACATGCTGCAGTGAGTGCACTGCTGGCTGGGTCGACAAGAATTGGCCAGATGCTTGAAGACATAACTAGATACTTCTTCATCCTGCAGGAAAGCAGGAACCTGCCCCCTCCAGCCTGCCTCTCACAGCACTGGGACACAGGGCTCCACTGCCTCCCCAGTGGGTAGTTCACAGGTTATTTTTACACTCAGGCCTACAGCCAATCACTAATTAAGCCCCAAGTGCACACCATGTGCATCACTAATGCATCTGTGTGTTAGATTTTGTGATCCTCCTGGCTATGCTCATTTGTTATAACATCAGCTCACTTTCCTATCTAAAATGCTCTGCAGCACTAGAGATGGTTGTTAGCTGGGATTAGTCCTGATGTGTTTTATGCCCTGAAGTTTATCACAGAGATCTCATTTCTCTGGTCTGTGGTAGTTGTTCCAGTTTTTTCCCCCCAGTCTTCCATCCTGGCAGTACTAACTGGGACTTACAAGAAAACTGAAGAGGAATTTTTCTCAAGGGCATGTACAGATAGGACAAGGGAGAATGGCCTTAAACTAAAGGAGGGAAGGTTTAGTTTAGATATTAGGAAAAGGTCCCTTCCAACCCAAGCCATTCTGTGATTCCATAACTCCATGGCCCTCATGGCTCTAAATGAACCACAGGAATAAATGGGAAGGAGTAGATTATACCACCTCTTTTGCCATTTGTGTTTATCTATGCCAACTACAATTTTATTTTGTGTAGAAAAGCAGTTATCTGTCATTTTGTCCCACTTCACAGACCACCACATCAGTGCAAGCTGATTTTCGCTGTGATTATAAATTCAGCTACAGAACAATTAAATGCAGCAGAATATGCATTGGGATGTTTTCTCTTAGCCTGTGTTAAGAGTGTGATAAACTCCCATAGATGGATATAGAGAGAGATGAGGGCTCTTATGTGTTAAGCTGCCACAGAAGATCCTCCAGAGCTCATCTGGAGAGCTCATCTTTGGAAATAAACATGATTCATTAAATCAACCACCAGAGTAAATGTTATGAGATGATCTATTAAAGCAAAGTTGCTTTCTTACATATCAGGACACAGAGAAAACAGAAATGTCACTGAATTTATAAAACATGCACTTATATTGCTATTTATTCATGAGCTATCTTAACATTCAGTGGTTTACTTACAGATTTGAATTATGTTAGATTTTTTTTTTTTAAGTATCATACTGAGTATGGCAAATAATTAAAACAAAAACAATCATAATGTTAAAAGGTCAGATGGCTCAGAGAGCTGGTGATGGGATGAAGAAGTGATCATTGTGAAGTCACAGGCTGAACAGAAAGTCGTTAAGGATGTTCTTACACCAACTACAGTCTCAGGACGTATTTTAAGTTAGTTCTGTTGCCTTTCTTAGCAGTCAGTGAAGCGCAGTAGTCACCTCCAGAAAGCAATTCATCTCACCCTTCATAGATATTGAGAATGGATATTGTCCATTGGATATTGTCCAATGGATATTGTCCCAGTAGGTGAATGCCACCCTGAAATTAGTTTTCCAGTCTTAGAGTTCTTCAGTAGCCAACTGATATGAATGTAGAGTCTTCAATGTAAATTCATGCAGCATTCTGTATTCACAAACCAACATTATGTTTGCTGACAGCCTTAGATTAGATGAAAAGACAAGGCAAAGTGAACAAATGAAATATTTCACTACTGCTAGAAGATAGAGATCAGGAGAGATTAGTTCCTCTTGCTTTTAAAAGAGAGCTGTAGTCCTGTGTGCAGTTCTTGACAGGTAGCATAGATAGCTTAATCAGTTTATGTTAGCTAGAGAGATTAATTTATTAGTGTTTTAATTTTCCCTGCACCAGCAGCACATTTACTCACAAAACAGTATTTGAAGGACTTTATTTAACGAAGTAGTTACTGCAAGTTGGCAAACAAGGGCAGTGCTCATCAAATGTGAAAGTGCCTGGGAGTATCTAATGACTGATCTGCATTTCAGGGAAGAATGTGCACTGTATAAATATTGTTTGTATCTGGATTCAAGTGACAAAAATCCATCTAGGAGGTGTTTATTAGACAAGAACTGAAGGAGGTGAAGATGTTCAGGTGGGAGATGCAGTAAAATATCTGCCTTTTCTGTACCATACCATCAGCATCAATAAAGAGGTGCAGTCTAGCCTGCTTACGAGCATCTGTAATGGAGGTTTTATTGCCTTTGCTGACTTACCCTAGTTACAAATGTCTTCAAACACTTTCTGATATGTTTTAAATTGAAGATCTCTAGATGTTGTGTCTTAGTTTCTTATGAAATCCTAAAACCAATTTCCATCCACATCCAAAAAGGAAACTCCAGCTCTTGCAATCTCAGTCTCCTGCAACTTGCCACACCTGACTCCTGCAAATCTTCTATTTCAATACATTTCTATTCTTGTCTCCATTAAATATCTCAGTTTCCTATGGCTTTCAGGGAATCACAACTTCCTTAGCAAACCCCAATCTTTTTCACAATTTTATTTTTGTCTGTCGGATCGATAAAATGGCTGGACCTCACACAGCATTAGGTCCAGTTTATGTCTGCAGTGGTTAATTCTGTGTTACAGATAAATGATCTTTTTTCCTGGCAACTTTTGATCAGCCACCTTGTACCAGTCTTAATTAACCTTTCCATTAATTCATCAATCTTAAAACTGCCTCAAAATATCTAGTGTTCTCTTCTGAATTCCTTCCTAATGATCTGGGATCACAGTTACTGAAAGGTTCACTACAGCCCGCTGAATTTTGAGTTCCTCATCCCATCTGACAGATCTTTTTCTTGTGTGTCACCCCTTTCAGCCCATTCTGACTCCAAGTCCCATCTTCTTTGGGCCTTCTGGCATGGAATGAAAAAGTACTCTAATTCTCTAAATACTCTGTTACTGCTTTTATCCATAAAATATAGGAAGGAATCAAAACTCTCCTCCTTTAGAAAATTTCAAAGGAAAATATTGCTAGTCTGCAGCTCAAGTTTAATAGCCTGGTCATCGCAAATTAAAGTGATGACGTGGGCAAATTTCCCAATAGTCAAAGAGAAGGATGGGGTAAGGCTCTCTCTCAACTTAATCTTAAGTCATCCCATTCATTTAATACTTAGTACTTGAATACTTGAATCTGGCTTTTATCCTCATAGGCTTTTAGAAACGTTCATCACACAACTTCCCTGAAATAGAACCAGACTATTTCTGCTTTACAGGAAGGGATTCATCAGAGAAGCTAAATGAATAGAATAACATAAGAGATCGAGATGAAAGAGGAGGTTGACCGAGATATCCAACCTCTTTCAGTATTCCTATTTCTATTTATTACTATTTCTGCTCAAGCTTTGTACTTTCTGTACAATGGCCTTTGTTGGAGTATCTTTCTTGATTCTGTTGTCTATGATAAATGCAGCTAAACTGCAGTAATAAATAAGATACCACAGTGGGATCTCCAGTGACGATTTTATATGTTGAGAAGAATCAATAACTTTGGAGTTTAGGACTTGGTTTTGCTCACGTGTCCTTGAATAAATCAGTTTGCCTTCAGGGAAGAATCCTTCAAAGCTGCAGTGCTGGAAGTACAGTTGGGGCTTTTGCAGGAGCTAAGCAGGGCTGTGAGGAAAAATGCCAGGTTTATTTCCTTTCCTTTGTCTCCCTGGTGTGGGTTTCTCATTGTCTACTTGGTCCTTGAACTCTCATTCCTTGTTTATCTCCTTTGGTCTTTCCAAACACAGGAAGCTACAGAGAACCCTGGCCAGCGGCCTAGAAAGGGGCAGCTGAAAATGAGTGGAAAAATGCTGATTGCTTTTGACTCCTACCTCCCCTCAGCCCCACACACCTCCTTAGTTATTACTTTGAAAAGAGACAGCCAGAAAATATGGTTAGTTTATGGTCTTGTTAAGACCTTGCACAACTCACTTTTTTCATTCAGTCATTTATATCCAGAAAGGCCCTTTTTTAAGGAACGTGCTGTTGCTACGCAACCAAAGGAACCATATAGAGAAAGGAAGCAGGAAGGATGAAGGCGAGAGGGAGGTAAAAAAAGAAAGATGTGCTTGGGAAAAAAAGAGGGAAGTCACAGACTATGGTTTGAAAATCAAAGATAGGAAAAGCTTTTCCTTTAGCTGGGTGAAGGCAAGACACAGGAAATGAAGGAAATCTCCCTTGTCCTCCACTCCTTTTCTTGACCTTGTCCAATCCCATCCAGGTTGTAGAGCATGGCCAGATGACTGAACAGTTTAAGAAGTAATAATTTAAGTGGTTGGAGTGTCTGACTAGGGTTCAGGAAGTCTGTGAGATAGTCCCTGCTTACTGAGTGTTTTAGTGGGTCACCTGAAGCAATCTGTTTAATCTCCTGTCCTAATTTCCTTCCTCTAATATGAGGATAACGCCTTTGATTTCTGCCTTGTCATTTTAGACTTCAAAACTTTCTTAATAAGCAATGAATAAACACCGCATTGAGGTCTCAGGGTCTCTGCTTTAAAGGATAGATATTAGTATTAAAATAAGTATCATCACACCTTGTTACGATCCGGTTTAAACCCAGAAAAGCAAAGCAAGCTAAGTCTCTGTGCATAAACCGGAAAGAACTTAGAAGGTTCAAAATATCCCCAGAAACGAGATTAAGACCAAACGAGGTTAGATGTTGCCAAAAAATTGATGTATTTTATTTAATAGTAGAGAGGCAAAGAGAAGGGAAGAGAAAAGAGAGAAAGAAATAGAAAAAAGAAGTGTGCATGGGGGGTGGGGGAACAGGGAGAGGTGACAGGGATTGGATGGAAGCACATCACCCATCCAATCACCCAATGATGTCTCGGTGCTCCCCTCCATCTGGTCTGCTGGTGGTGAGGGTCCCCCGTCGGCACTGTGGCCACGCCGCTACACGCTGCCACACACCATGCCACGCTGCCACACCACACACTGCCACACACCAAAGAGTGCAGAATCCCATGGATTAATAGATACTTTGGGGCTAGGTGGGAACGCCCACGTGTCTCTCTTGCAGGGGCTGGCTTGACACACTGTCCCTTGCAACACTGAGGGTCTGTTGCATCATCTCTGGTGCTCTGGTGCAGGGTCTGGGGACCCCTTTGAGGGGGCCCCTGTGATGGGCCATGTCACCCCCTCCTGCTGTGGATAAGCTTCTCCCCCCAGTGAGGACCCCTCAGCTGGGCTCTGCACAGTTGGAGGATGGGAGTCACTGCATCTCTGACCAGAGGCTTTTCCAAGACACCCAAAGCCTCTCCTCCCTCCACCCCTTGGTGCGAGGGTCTGTGTGAGCCTGGCAGCTGATAGCCCTGGGGCTGTGGTCTCCATCTTGGAGGTGTTAAGCTTGTGCTCAGTGAATGTCCCCAGCCCTGAGTTGTTACTTTATCTTATCTTCATCAGTGAGCAGTTTCAGGCCTCAGAGCCGAATTCAGGTTGTGGTAGTCTTCTCTGCAGCTTTTGTAATACAGTTTTAAAAGTCTTTTAATAAAATGTTTAAGTCATAAAATAAAATATTTCAGTCTCTGACACACCTCACTCATCTTCTCACTGTGACAGTGCAAAACATCTTATAGCCCTTAATGTTGACACCTTCCCATTCTGTCTCATCCTCCACATTTCAAGGCTGTGCTTCAAATGCAGGAGGACTTAAATCCACCCCATCTTACTAAAGGCCTACACAAGGAGGTATTTTGTTCCTTGGGAACCCAGGCCACTTCTGTACTCTGTGGGTATACCTCTGGATCTAATTCACACTTCAGAAATGCCCATTTTGCTTTCTTTTGAACATCTTCTTCTAGGAGAAGTCTAGGGTGAATAGGTGCCTGAGTTAGTTCACTAAAGCTGAATAAGATGCGTTCAGGCCAATGTGGTTTTCATCCCCTTTATGTATGTCTTTTACTGTGTGGTGTTTCCACACAGTAGAAATCTTTCCTTCCCCCATGAAAGAAAATTTCCAAACAGAGTAAGAAAAGCAACAGAAGGTGGAACTGAGCCCTGCAAGGGAACTGTCAGGACGGTGCTGCCTCATTTAGAATTAATTTGTTTGTGCAGGCTTGTTAAAGTGAAAGTGGCATTTTTTTGCTCTGATGAAGACAGAATTAATTTAACTACAATTAACACTTCTGCTTTGTATAGATATTCATTGGTGCTCGGCTTTTTTGCCTGTGATAGAAGATCATTTACAAACACAATTAAGAGTAAAAGCCCCCATGTCTGTACTGACATGACAGTGTTTCCAAATACTGAGTTTTTATGTAGTGCTTGGAAGTTTTTGTGGGGAAACACAAAAGGTGGAAAGCTCTTAGGTGTGAGAAATAAAAGCAGGAATATACTTAGCAAGATAAGTTTAAGCCTTATAATGGAATATTGTGTATTGTTATGTCAAGGCATAACAAGCCATCATTGAGCATAGCAGAGGTACATGCGCTGATTGGGGATTGTTTAAGACAGTTGTCTGTAACTTTTAGAAGCATGCTGATTGGCTAAAAAGCTTTTAAGAGTGCTCTGTAACCAGGAAATTTTTGGATGTCCTTGGCAGTGTGAGCTCTGTACCAACTCTGTCCCAACTCGGTATGTGAGACAGAGTAAAATAATAAAAGGCTCCTGGAGCGCCTGTCCAGGCTCCCCGTCCCGTTTGTCGCCAAAAACGCCGACAGTTTCCTGCAGGGTTTTTTTAATAATTGGTGTGGTTGATGTGCTGGTCACTCTCCTTGCAAAACAAGGAGCAGTTGTCATTGGCCATTAAATAGGCAATGGAGATTATTGGTGCAGTTTCCTCCTTGCTTTACCTTGCAGTGTATCTTCATGGAGCATATCAGCTCACTCCTGAGTACCTGGAATATCCTTTGTCTGTCTAATCTAGTCAGAAAACAAAATCTTTGGTGGAGCCTAAAAGATCAGCCCTTAGGCAAAGGATTGAATAGTCGAGCATCTGAGGAGCCTTGGACCAGGAGTCAAAGTTTCATATTTATCCATCTCTAAGTGGGTCCTGGTTAGGATGCTAGTTAACCTTAATCTGACTAGCCCAGGGAAAAGCTTGGTTCTGGATTAAATTGATCTTCGCTCTGTGTTCTCACAGCCTCTATGATAATGGAGAAATTTCACTTCCAGAGACAGAATTGGAAATGTCATATTTGCATACATATACTGATGGCTTTCTACAACTGTTGGCACCTCCCTTCCCTTCCCTTTCCCTTTCCCCTTTCCCTTCTCTTTCTCCTTCTCCTTCCCTTTCCCCAGCAATTTCCTTAATCATAGCTGTTCCTACATGTTTCTGATCCCGATTCCAAATCTGTTCCCACATAGTTCTGATTCTGATCCCAAAGCACTCACATTTCCTGAATCCTGTACAAACCACAGAGGGAGATTCCTCAGTTTAACTTGTAAGGACATCTAATTAATTTTGAAGTCCTAAGTAATTTTGAGTATAAAATGCCTGATTGTTTTAGGTCATTAGCAGGGGTGGAACAGCAGCAATAAACAGGTGATTTTAATTCAAGCTTCAGGTATCTGACATTAAATTTTGTATTATCTTCCAGCGATAATTAGGAGGGGTCAACAGCCTTTGACTAAACACTGCAAGTTTCTGAAGACTGTTGAACTGTGATCCTCAGTTTACATAATGTATTTTCTGTATCATGATGAGATTTTAACAAAAAAATCAAAAGTATCTGTCAAATGTACCTTGTGCCTTGAAAGTATGTGATATCTCATGGGAAAATGAAAAAAAAGGAAAATAGAAACCCAAACATTTTGTTCTCAATTTGAATTGCCAGTTGTTTATGGTGGGCAGTGGCATGACCATAAAATGCATTTTTAAAGATATACATTTCGAGTTTTATAAAGATATCCATGTTTTTTTTAAGACAGTGAAACTCTTGCCATAAGCACAATGAACTGTATCATGTATCTGCTGTGATGGAAGGAAGATTGACTTGCTGCCACACTGTTGTTTAAATAGCTGCCAAAACCCATGTCTGATGAATGCATTGCTATAAATGATCTCCACTTTTCACATCCTTCTACAAAGACCTTGTTAGACAAAGAGTTTATCTCCAATACTGCAAAGGTTTAGCAATATCTTAGTCATGTATTGTACTGAATCATAGAAAACACTTCAATTCACTATATATTTAGCTTTTACAAAATAAAAGACTAAGAAAATTCCACAGTAGGTAAAATAATATGCAGTTTTGATATGAAAAGGTAACTTTGATTTGAAAAAAAAAAGGTAAAACTTGGCATAAATTCTAACTATCTATTTATACTGTTAGGTGCAGAAGGAAAGATCACAAGCAGAACAATCACTGCTGTTTTCAAATCTGGGCTGATAACAATTAAAAAGCTTTTTGTTAATAACTGGATATTCTGAGAACAATTTTAATAAGATCACCTGAAGTCCTTTCCTTCCATTACCTAAAGGGATTTACAAGAAAGCTGAAGAGGGACTTTCCATAAGGGCATGTAGTGACAGGACAACCTGAAGGAGGTTTAATTAGATATTGGGAAGAAATTCTTCCCTCTGAGGGTGGGGAGGCCCTGGCACAGGGTGCCCAGAGAAGCTGTGGCTGCCCCTGGATCCCTGGAAGTGTCCAAGGCCAGGTTGGATGGGGTTTGGAGCAACCTGGGATAGTGGAAGGTGTCCCTGCCCATGGCAGGGGGTTGGAATGAGATGATCTTTAAAGTCCCTTCAAACCCAAACCATTCTGTGATTCTTTGATTATTTGCAAGCAGCCATTCAGGTTGTAGAGGAGAATTTACTATAGAGAGTTGCAATAGTCCTGGCACAAGCAGGTACTTAACAGTGCCACATTGTATGAGGCAAGAGAAAATGGCCTCAGGTTACACCAGGGGACGTTTAGATTGGATATTACAAAAAAAATTTCATTCCTGAAAGAGATGTCAAACCCTGGAAGGGGCTGACCAGGACAGTGGTGGAATCACCACCCATGAAGGGATTTAAGCCATGTAGGTGTGATGCTTAGGGACATGGTTTAGTGGTGGCCTTGGAAGGGTTAGGTTAAAGGTTGGACTACACAATCTTAGAGGTTTTTTCTAGCTTAAATCATTTATGATTCTAATAAGTTGATGACCGAAGAGATTTCATTTATTCATAGCTTCACTCAAAATTCCCTGTCCTGGAACGAGGGAAAGTTGCACATACATTAAACAAGCTATGGATTCCTGAGCAGAAGGTGTTGCAAACACTGAGCAGGTACAGAGCCAGTAAAACAGTTATTAAGATACCATTTCAAAAGCAGTCTGGAGTGAGTCAGGCAGCCTTGTCTATTTCTGTGATGTTTTAGAGGTAAAGGGGGAGAATTAAACAAAGGACGTTTTTGTTTAACAGCTTTGTGTCCTTGGTCTGCTTTACTGCCATTATCTTGGCTGCATCTGCCACGTCTGTCAAGTGTGGAAGAGAACATTTGCCTCCCACCTCTTCTTCTTTGATTCGTGCCTTCAAGTTGTAGCCTTTCATCCTGATTTTCTTATGAAAGAGAGCTATTTCTCTTAATGAAATGTTCTCCTCCTTTATGGCTGGCGTGGATTATCCTATCCTTTCTGCATCTGGTGTTCAGGAGTGACCTTTCATGGCACTGAGGTGCATTCTGATGCTGATCCCTTTGGAATACCTTGACATGCTGTCTGTCTGCCAGGTGCAGCATATGCAGCACTGCTCCAGGGGGATGTAGGCAAATGGGAATTACACAGGCCTCAGCTCACACATCTTCCTGACATCTTAGACTCCTAAAATCTTGTCGTGCATGAGCCAATGTGAGGGAAAGTGAGTATTGTGGGATTCAGATGTAGATTATTGAGAAAAGAGATGTGCCTTTTTCAATGCAGTGACCCTTTGGGATTGATTCCTTCCCTTAATATTATCCAGGACTAATAATTTAGAATCATAGAAAGGCTTGAGTTGGAAGGGACCTTAAAGACTACCCAGTTCCACCCCCTGCCATGGGCAGGGACACCTTCCACTATCCCAGGCTGCTCCAAACCCCATCCAACCCGGCCTTGGACACTTCCAAGGATGGGCAGCCACAGCTTCTCTGGGCAATCTGTTCCTAAAGGTATATATAATAATATATAAAATAACATAATATAAGTTTTAACCGATTTATATCTGCTGTGGAATTTATATAATATATCCTTTCCTGCAGTGATCTAAAATGTAAATTTGAATGAAAATCTGGGCCCTAGTTCCATGATTTTTAACTAAATAATTAAGAGAGTTGCTTTAGTTAATGCTTAATCACCTAATGACTGTTAAAACTTTTAGAGACTGTGAACACTTACCTCTTCCACTAATTAAACAGAACATATTCTTGAATAGGCCTTCAGAAAACAGAACATTCAAGTGCCTAAATTTGGAAACCAAATAGGACTGATATGTTCTCAGTTATGTGTAAACTCACCTCCTAATTGATAACGAATGAGTACAAATAAATGTATTCACTAATCTGTTAAGATGCTTTCCTGACAGATATGACTAACAACATGATCTTGTTCCTGTCCTTCTTTAGGAAAACTTGCCACTGTCCTGATTACTTGCTTAGTTCATTATGTTATGGCTAAATTAACCCGAAAATTATCTAGTACGAGCAAGTCCAAGCACAGATTTGAATCCTGTGAAATACTTGAAAATGCTAGTGCAGTGCTAATATTAAAAGTGGGGTGCTGTGAAACTTAGTGAATTACTTAATGTTTATAAATTATTTTGAAATAGTCAAATGGGGATTGCATTGCTGAAATGGTAATAATGACGTTTTGTGCAGTTGTGCTGTTTGTACATATCAGTGCTCTCAAAACAATGTGAAAAACCTAAGAGAGGAAATTCTGGTTTTTAAAGGACACTGAGTGAGATTACTGTTGTCAACTGTGTAGCATTAAGAGTAATAAATGTCCACAGAATCTGGTATTCAAGGAGAAGGAACGTTGTTGCAGAGACCACTGTTGTGCTCACAGATCCCACTTCCAGAGGATGGTTCACCTGTGTAACACCAGTGAACCCCACCATGGTGCACACACTGAGACATCCCCCACTCATGCTCCCATTTCAGCCTTGTGGGGCTCTTCCCTCTGCTCTGCCCTCACGCCAGACACAGCTGTGTGCCCATGCTCAGCACACAGGTCATACCCTGTGCTTTGGACAGAAGTGCAGTCAAGTGGATCATCAGCTCAGCTCAGGTCTGTGCTGTGGATGATCCAGTGTAGCACTACAGCTTTAGTAAGACATCATTATGGGTGTAAAATGTACATTTTTAAAACTGTGGGTGATTTAGCTCAATGCAGTGGGCCACAAATTATAAGCTGGCTGGCTTTATGAGCTAATCAGGATTAATATAATATCATCTATGAGCTTTGTGAGATTCCTCACATTTTTGATAAGTATAAAACTGTGTCCATCTTTTCAAACTACCAATTTGAGCATGGGCTGATTTCTTTTACAGCACTTATTATGTGGGAAGAAAGACTCCATTCCATATATTGTAGCACAATATACATGTCGTTGTTCACATTACTCTGAAACAGTGGCTGGGAGCACTGAGCTGCAAAATGTGTATTGTTAATCATTGGGTCATTAACCTTAACAATGTCAATGCATTCCCCTATCAGATCCAACTAAATGACTGCCCGAGGTAATAGTTAAGAGAACATTTCACACAGATGAACATATTAATGCTTTATTTGGTTCTAAATGCAGTGTGAAGGATTTAGGTAGGAGCTAATGTATGTCAGGAGGAATAAGAAGGATGAAATACAATTGAAAAAAAAAAAATTTTTAGCTTCCCAAAAGTAGGAGAGTAGTCCTCAGTTCTGTGTAGCTGAGAAGTGCATTTCTCTTTAGTTGCAGTCGTTCAGGTAAAAAATTGTGCTGTTTTGGAGAGGACTTAAAGTTCTGAGATTTCATGAGAATCCAGAGACTTTTCTAAAGTCTAATACCCAATTTCTGTATCCAGTGTGAGTTCTGTGATCTGGTGTTTTCACAGCAAAAGGCAGATGGTAAGACTTGCTTTATTTGGTTACAGGTGTCGGGCTTCTGCCTGAGCTGTGCTCTCTCCCTACATTGGGCAGAGCAGGTCTTAAACATCCCTCTGAAGTGAGAAGATGCCATTACTATCCACCAAAACCTATTGCACATATCCAGTACAGCTGATCACAAGGCGTAAAACCTGTGTTCACTGGTCTCTTTGGATCAGAGGAGAGCCTGGGAAGATGTCACCCAGCAGCAGACTTCTGCCAGTGACTTATTTTCCAAGCTGCTCTTTGTACACCTCTGTCCAAGGTACATCCCTCAACCCCAGGCTCAAACTACGTGGCAGCCTAGAGTAAACCTGCTGCTGCTCCTGGATACCATCATTTCCAGGGACCTGAAGGAAGTCTGTAGTAGCTTCCTCTGGGTCATTTCCACAGGATCGTCTGCCACCTTGTGTGGCGGCTCAGAAAGCCAGTGGCACAAAATAGCCTCTTGCCACTGCTGGAGAAATCCATGTAATCAGCAGCCATTTCCCAGGCTGCACCCAGGAAAAAGACAAATAATGCACTGGAAATTGGATGATTGGTCCTGGTGGTCTGCAAATGTCCTGGAGGATGTATAGAAAAATATGCAGATTGAAGGACTTTTAAAACAGCCGCACCAGGCTTTTTCACTGCAGGTTCTTTCCAAAAGCCTCAGTTCTGGGGTTTTCACACTTCCCTTGTAGGATTAAATACACAAAATTACACATTTCAAAGTTGGTTCCTGTTAAGCTGTTAGACAGCCTAATGACTTACTCCTGTAAACAGTATGGACTCACATTTCCTACAGAAACCAGTCCATTAATGCTGCCTCACTTGGCAATGAGCAAGAACATGGTACTCTATAAATATCTGACAAGTGTTATCAAAAAACAGATATAGCAATTAATTAGGGACTCAGAATAGGAAGTGTGGTATTGCTTTGTGAGCGTTAAGAGGACGGGGCCACTGATTTTTCTAGGTTTGATTTCATTCCCTTACTTTTAGTTATGCTCCCCTGAAGGACCTAAAATTTTACTCTCCTAATATCCTTTGCAGACTGTTATCATGTTCTCTTAGTCAGCACTTAGCAAAATTACACTGTTGGAAATGGCTGCTGAAGTTGAAAAGTGGAAAATATTACACAAAGGCGTTTTTGTTGTTAATATTATGAAAAATTCACCTGCTTGTTTTGTTGCTTGTCTCATGCACATGGATATAAATCAGTTGTAATTCCTAGTGAATAAATGCTGCTAATTCTGCAGTAGTTGGGCCTTTTATGGTTACATGGGCTTGGAAGGAAAAATTTGGTAGCATGTTAATTCTAAGGAAGCTTTTTAATGTCCTATTCCTTTTTGGGATTAAGGATTTGGATGCTGATGAGTGAGTTTTTGGATGCTGAGGAGTGAGCTTTTGTCATCATTTTTAATGAGACATTTATAATCTCTCTTGATTGTATTTAGGGTTTTTTATTGTTGCTATTTTTTTTTTTTATTTCACTCATTCAAGCAGTCACTCTGTGAAAGCTTTTTTTAAGTACTCCAAATCTATTCTGGTAATGAAGAAATGAATGTCAAGCAAAGCAATTTTTTCTAAATTTACAACTCATTCCCTTAGACAAGATCAAAACTGACATAAAGAAAATATCCTTTATGTGTAAAAAAAAAAAAGACCAAACTGCAACTCCCCAGCTACATCCACTGGGATACAGTAAGGTGGCATTCTTAGCCATTACATTTGTCTCACCTAATCCCAGTCATTGCATGTCACATTTGTTTATCTGAAGATGAAAAAGTAATAATATTTTATAGGAATGAAGCTTCTGCAGCTGTTGCTAGGTCCATCAAAATTCAACTACTATTTCTGTACATGTTCTTAGCCTCCATCCCCCTCTCTCTCTCCCTCTGTCTCCAGGTAATTGGAATTTGGCCCAGTAAAGCTTAAAAAACAGAAGAGTGACTAAGAGAGTAAGATGCAAGCCAGGACTCTGAAAGGAGAGAGCTACTGCAGCACAGCCAGCTGGGTATGGAACTGGCATCATAGTCTTAATATTTATGTGTACCACCAACATAAATGTGTGTGGGACAAATTCTGCCTTCTCTTCTTTTTCAGCATAGTTTTGATATTTCACTTTCATTCCCCTTTCCAGAAGAATTCTAACTCTCATCAAGCCTTTGGCATCGTGCAGCCCATGTAACCTGGCTTTTAGAGAAGACTTGAAAAACCGTGAGGTTATGCAAGGTGAATCTTTGCCCCACTAGGCCCATTTTCCTCTCTTTTTGCAAGGAGGTACTCAAAGTGCCTATAAATTCCATTCTGGAATATATAATGCTCTAGAAGTGCTGTAATAACCAGGACTGACTGTTCTGAGATGAGAGTAGCTTGGTCTGGGAGTACTTTGTTTTCCTTCCATGCTGCTGTTTATCTATCCCACAGTGGAAAGAAGCTGTTGCAGTAGATTTAAACTTGCAGTCCTACCTAGCCTTATGGATAAATCGTTAGGGCCTTATTCCAAATCCAGCTTTGCTGCTGAAATCATCTGTCTGCATGCATGGCAAGCCTGGCTCCTAAAGATGATCTCAGATGCAAGTTGGGCAACCTAACCTAGTGCTCCTTGTGGAGTAGAGATGTGCTTGAGAAGCCTAATACATTGGGTTGTGACTGGCAAACAAATACATGATAGTGAGTAGACTAAGCAGCTGTAGCCATGCCTGCACCCTGATAAGGAAAAGGATCAGAGATAGCAAAGATAATGATTATGGGTTGATACTCAGATAGAGTCGAATCTGAGTCCTCTTGGCTTTATTTTAAGGGATGCTGAGATGAACTGTTCCAGTTACTGTCATTGTTGAAATATGTGCTTTTGCTTGAGTTTGTCAAGCTTCAGGTTTAGATTGGATATTAGGAAGAAATTCTTCCCTCTGAGGGTGGGGAGGCTGGCCCTGGCACAGGTTGCCCAGAGCAGCTGTGGCTGCCCCTGGATCCCTGGAAGTGTCCAAGGCCAGGTTGGACGGGGCTTGGAGCAACCTGGGATAGTGGAAGGTGTCCCATGGACAGGGGGACTGGAATGGATGTTCTTTAAGGTCTCTTCCAGCCCAAACCATTCTATGATTCTGATGGAAGTATAAAACACATTTCAGTTATGTGCTGGTTAAGCCATAAAAATATCTGTGTCTTAACTGCGAAGTTTTTCCTGAGCATTTACATAACCTCCACACAATTAGAACTCTCCCTCACTGATGATACTTTGTCCCTATTATTCTTGTAAACAAACAATTGTGATTAAACCGTTTTTATTTCTCTTTATGAATATTTATATAATGATCTACGAATGACACTGCAATACTTAGCTGATAATCTGGTGTGCTTTTGATTGGTTCCAACTGCTTGAGAATATCTGGGCTGACAAATTTGTACTCCAGATAGTTTTTTATTCCGTTCCTTAATCTTTTATGTATATGGTTCAGTCTTCTTTCTAAGGCAGTACAGAAAGCAGGATAATAATCTGGTAAATCAATAAATACTATTGCAATGTTTCTATACCTTTCGCACAACTTGGGTGAAAGTATCATGCCAGAGTTTTTTCCCAAATATTCCTTTATCCTATAGTTACTTTACTCTTTCAACAATGCTCCAAAAATACAGGCATTTCATTTTCTTTTGCTTAAGTTAGCACATTTCTCATTGAAGGCCCTCAAGGGAAGTGGAAACTCTGAAATTCGAAATGCGATTTATGCTCGCCTTGTAAAATGCCAAGGAAACTGCTTTAAGACTGTAATAACCCTTGCTGCTCATTCCATGAACATGCCTGTAGAAAATGTTAATTTAATCAACAAATTATAGCTTCACACAAAGCAAGAAGTGTGGAAATACTGGCAGAGGAGGAGGAAAGGTCTCTCATAATTTTAATGTTTAATCATGAATTTGAGTCTTTAATATTCCTGCATAAATGAAGAACTTCTCCTAAATGGATTATGTTGCACTTCCCATTCATTTTCTCTCCTGATTTACATCTACATACATGTCCATTCAAAATCTGTGAGAACTCACTCATGCTGACATGAATGCATCTTAACAAAATGGTTGATAATTTATTTAATTTTTTGCTTGTCAAATACGCTGTTTGAGAGGGAGCTCAAACAGAGCTAGTACTTTTAGAGGAAACCCTGCAGCTTTCACACTGGCTTCTTCCAACATTTTTAGCCCATGGATACTGATCACAGAATGCCTGACACAGTCTAAGTGTTCCCTGCCAAATGTTGAAGCAATGAAGTTAGAAATAGGAATATTGGAATGAAAAGGACCAGAAATAGATTTCTACAAGTCAGCTTAAACATCCATTTGCAGTAGGGCAATATTACATTTTTCAAAGGCGTATATTAACTGATTAGATCACCTGCAAATGGAGTGTTAATTAATAATATCCATAATAAAGTGCAGCACAATTACATTTGCAGGAAAAGCTGACAGATCTATGTCATTCAGGCATTAATCCTAAAGATAATGGACCAAATTCTGCTCTGTGTGGTTTTTTTTCCCAGCTTATATATGGAGTAATTCCAGGGGCACAGGCTGGCTGTACCGTCCTGTGGCTGAATATTGAATTTGTCCCATTATCCTTTAATGAAAAGCTTTCTGAAAATACCTTTCAGTGAGGCACACTTGGGCTCTTGCCATCTGTTTGGCTGATAATAATTCAAAAGGTAAAATACTTGATCTCATGGAATGAGAGGAATGCCATGGAGGGGAAGACAGCAGCTCACAATCAGTTTTATATTCCTCTAATCCTAAACTCAAGTAACACTTATTTCACAACATTACTATTATTATGTAATTCATGTCACCTACAGGAAATCTGCAGGTAAAAATTTTGCACCAAGAGTAGATGTAATTTCAAGGACAAAAAGCAAAAAAAAAAAAATTCTGTGGATTACACTGAGATTCTGATTGCAAACAAACCCACTTCCCTCCTCAGGGATATACTCTACAGTTGGCAGGGAATGATCTGTGGAAAAGGAATTTCAATGTGTACACCATAGCTGTAGTGAGATCAGAGTCCATCTGACTCCTGTGGCACGCAGGGTGTTGCCTTGATTGACAAAATGGGAACAAAACGAGACAAATTTTGGATGGAAAATATTATTTACTACAGCAGGAGATTTTTATTAGGGTTGTAAAGGACTTGTGCACTCCATAACTGGTATAGCAATAGATCCAGTGTAAGAAGAGGATCAAGGATCCTGTTTTAAAGCCCATGTCTGCTTTCCAGAAGAACACAGAACCAGATGTTCTAACTTTCACTGTTTGGCACTTAGGCTAAAGGGCTGTGAGGAAAGGGGAGGGTGGAATAAATCAATAAGTGCAGTTATTTTCCCCAGAGAAATGTTTTTAGACACAGAATAAATATATACTCTGCCTCAACCTGGGAAAGGAACCTGCAGCAGTGTTGTGAGAGTGCTAAAGGGCAGAGGAAAAATGGGGCCAAGCGTGAGGAGGCAAGTGATAAAGCGATCGAGAGAGCAATGTCTGGTGGTCATAACTGTACAGCTTCCCACAGTCAATAGAAAATATTGATTTACTGTACTCTGGGGGCTGCTGATGGCAGAAACACTCCAGCACAAGTCAGCTCTGCACAGTGGAATTTCTTGGTCATCAAACATTTATTCCAATACTGTTCCAGGTGTACTGCCAACAGCACTAGTAATTAGTAGTTTCCTGCATTTTATATTTTTGCAACCAAAGTTAGGTGATTCTAAGACTCAAAGGTCCCAACTTTGTCTCTTACCCTCCTGCTCTCTGCTGAGCTATGGTCACAGTAAATTTTCTATGCATTTCTTCTCCAGCAAAAGAAGGCAGGAAATATCTCACATGATGTGTGGAACTATTCAATGGGTAAAAAAATTTTGGGCCTGTGTCCTAAAAAAAGCCACCAAAAGAATGTACTCGTCACTCTACCTAATTAATATTTGTTCTAATCTATTTTTCTTATAGAATCACAGAACCATTTAGGTTGGAAAAGCCCTCTGAGATCATCAAGCCCAACAACTCACCCAGCACTGCCACCCACCACTCAGCCATGTCCCTAAGCACCACATCAACGTGGTTTTGAACTCTTCCAGGGATGCTGACTCGACCACTCCCTGGAGCAGTCCATGCCAATGTTTGACCAGCCTTTTCATGAAGAATTTTTTCCTAATGTCCAATCTTATGACAAAGCAGTTTCACTACTTGCAGTGTGTGCCTTGAGCAGACGAAGTATTTCTCTGCAGGACAATAATTTATGGGATGTGTATTCCAGATGTTCCTGTCCATAAAGGTGTGAGAGTACAGAATGGGATGGTTTGCTTTGTTCTGCAGGGGGCTTTGTAGCTCCAAGATCTCCTTGGTGAACTACTGGAATTATTCTTGTAATTTCCATATCAATACCATTTGTTTGGGAATTCTCTTTCTTCAGTGTATGTTACCCCTGCTTCTTGTCCCATCTGAGCTCCATGGAGGACCTGGGCAATGTGAGGTATAGGAGAAATGTGATATTGTCTATTTTATGATGAGTTTTTTAATTGAAGCAGGTAAACTAAAAGTGCCCTGAAGCAGCTCTAGATAAACTTAACAAAGTGAGTACATTGTGTTCATGTCTGTATTGGACAGGCACTTTTAATCCTTTTTGATGTTTTAAGAGCTTTATATGTTCCTCCCTCATTTTTCATCTAGAAGGAAGGAATATTTTCCACCTCAAAAAGAAAAACAAAATATAAAAATAAAAATTCCTATTTCCTATGGAACAGTTAAGCAAACTGAAGAGCTACATAAATAACTACATAATAACTGGCAGGTAAAAAGGTGATTGGCCAAGGTATTTGAAGGAATCTTGAGTGACCAGACAGCAGTTGTGTCTGGTTTGGCTTCAGCTTCCTGGAATCTGCAACTGCTTTGGGTTTGTTTAACTTGCAGAAGGAAACACATATTTTCCCTCACATGAAAGGAACTGCAATCTTTTGTTACTTGGCAAACACATCCCACAGATCTGAATGTGAGTCTGGTTTTGAAGTGCTTTTTGATCCACACATCTTTAGAAAGCTTCCCCAGTGCTTTTGCTTGAGTACTTATCTATTTATTTATTGTCTCAAGCAAACAACCCAGACCTTTTTGATATATGTCCTGCAGCATCACTAAGGAATTCCGTGACAGTTCCCACCACTGCCTGGGTGATTTTTGACGACAGTTCTCAGCTTGCTTTAGTCCATTTCTGTTTTTCTTCTTCCAGTTGCTTTTTGTCATACCCTGCTGACCACATCACAGGTTCCCATGATGATTCTGAGCAGTGCAGCTTTCCGAGTAGAGGTTGCTGGACTGAAACTCAAGAGCACAGTGTGCTTTGCAGCGAGGCTTTCTCCTTGCCAGCCCCTCCAGAGGATAGATGCCAGGATTTGTGCTGAAACTCAGGCTTTATATTCAAACAGCTGTGGAGCTGTAAGGACTGATGCTGTGGTTTCATAAATCATAGAAAGGAATAAAAGAATATCCAGCAAGTGGCTTGGTCTACTATCATCAACTGCATTCATTATTCCTTGCAGTAGTCATTTCATTCCTTGAGGAAGCTGAGATCTTAATATTTAAAGTCACAGGTCTGAGGCAGCTGGGATTTAAATATCTAAGGTCACAAGTCTCCCACCAAAAAACCTGGTAATTTTTGTTACAGTCTCACAATACCAATGTTGTTATAAATATTTATCTTAATTGCATCACACAAGCTTTGACTGTAGCCTTAAGAGCTCTGATGAAAGGTCAGTGGATAGGAAGGAGGGGTGCAAGGGAGAAAAAGGATGGTGTTTGTAGCCTTTAGGTCAACAAGGAGTCACTGGTGAGTTATCCCAGAAGAAAGACACAAATTTAAACAGACATTGAGAAAGCTGTGTTCAAAAAAAAATGCTTTCCCTGTAGCCAGTAAAAAACTGGAGCAATAGGTAATCTGAGACAGGGAAGGTTTTAAAAAAATGTTTTGAAGCTGATAATAGAAGTTCTTCATAAATGTTTAGAGTGACTTTTTCAGCAGTGGGTGTGAAGAGTAGAAGTGTTGATAGGAAAAGCAGGTGATCAATAATAGTGCAAAGTCGAAGGCTGATATGTTGAAGAACTCACAAGTCTAACAGGAACAGGGTAAATGATTTTTTAAAGCCTGGCACTTTCAAAAAGAGCCTGAAAGCTTGCAAAGGATACTTGAAAGTATGCAAAGGATCAAGCCACGTATCCTGGAGGGAAGGTTTGCAATCAAAGCAAGGTGCCAAAACCAACAACTTGAACAGTGATGCCTGCATGGATTGAGATCCCAGGCAGGTGGGGTGGTTGATTAGTATCAAGGGGAAGAAGAGCCACACTTCGTGTGTATTTATTTTTACATCTCACTGATGATATAGTAGTCAGATACAAGCAAAATTTGCCAAAGTCTGACACAGGAATGACAACCTGATGAATAGAAAATGTGTGAATTTTTAAAATCCTATGTTTTTCCCTTATTTAAAAATGTGTGCTTCTTCACAAGGCACTGTCATGTTTCCGAGTCTAGCTAGTTTTGAAGGATTTAAAATTCAAAGCTTCAAATTTTTTACAGATTCTGTGTATGGCAAGAGATTGTGTAATGGATAGGTGGTGTGGGGTCAAAAAGAAGACCATCTAAGCCACAAAACACTGCATGAACCAGGATAACTAATTTATAAAGAAACTATTATGTTTGATTACATTTAATAGGGGTAAAAATAGGCTCAATCCACTGTGCCATAAAAATATGGATTTTCCTGAAGCAGCACAGACTGTGATACACTGGGAAGAAATGGAATGTTGAGGAAACACTAAAGCAACTGCTTGGTAATCTTTAGGGTTTGTTAACTGGTAAAGCAACTCCCATAAATCTGCTAATTAAATAGGTAAACTACAGTGATTAATGAAACTGCTGGATTATAAAATAATATAACGAATGTAGAGAACATTGAGGTCTCCTTCTGGATTTCATCTAGAAAACCTTGAATTCAAAAATATTTACAGAACCCAGACTTCTGAGTGAGAGCTTCAGGCCTCTTGCTCACCTTTCCTCAATAAGCATCCAAAATGCTGATTGCAGGTTGAATTGCTATGGTGAGGAAAAAAAAAAATACATACAGTTAGAGACTGTATGGAAGCACAGAGGAGCAAAAAGAGCATTTAGGAACAAAAAGATTGATTAGATCACCTTCATTTTGGCACAAGAAATATCTGCATATGTAACTTCAGAAGAGTTAGGTACTGCATGTTACTGATACGCTTTCTCCACATGGGCATTATTAAAATTAAAAACAAGCTAAAAAACTCCCAACACTTGATAAGCAGACTTATGGGGAGCACGTGATTGCTATCTTTTATTTATGTGTGCATGATAGGATGATTTGAAAGAAATAATATTCTATTACTCAGAGAGATGTTGATAAACAAGTGACTTAAAGGAGAGCAGAACTAAGTAATATGTGAAAGGAGATGCTTTTCCATAGGCACAACAAGAAATAATTTCAGATTTAGAAATTATGTATAGGTTTTCTCTACTGTTTAACTTTCTTACCTGATTAAAAACCATAAACTTCTTGGCTGTGATAAATGGTCTCCTACATCCATCACAACTGTTTGGGGAAAAATTGCTCTTCAGTATTTTAAGGATTTTTTAGCAGCTTTCAGGGTTTTATTTATAAATTTTATTTCCCCTCATGGACACACCCCATTAATCAACTACACATTGCAACTTTGGGTCAAAAGTGGTCCAAATAATTTTTTCTTTAATAAAAGGTAATTCTTTCAATGTTGTTTCCATACTAGATGTGAACAATGTGCTGTGCACATGAAAGAAACTTTAGTTTCTTGTACTGAGAGAATTCTTCAGGACTGTAGGCTTTGAAAGTGCTTTGAGAACTGCAATTTGGGTTTTTGTTTCTTTGTTTTTGGGGTTCTTTTTAGAATTGTTTTCACAAGGAATTACTGGTTATATAATTTTACCACCACTGACACCTACTATGGTATGTATACTAATAAATTGGTTCACTCCCTGTTTACCTGCAGGGTTCTAGATTCTACATTACTGGACTATAAATACATCATTTAATTCCCAGGGTCTAGCATGTAGGAAGCCAGTTAGTTTCCATGCTAGAAAACTCAGTAACAGGACAAATGAGAAGTGCATTCAAAAGAAAAAACAAAAAGGAATAAAGGAAAATTATTTAAAAGTCAATAGTTTACAAAGAAAACAGACCCATCAATGTAACTAGTCTGGCTTTCTATTAGCCAGGTTTTAGCTTGGTGTCACCATTTGGGGCAAGGAAAAGAAGAATGATTTAAGAGTGAGAGATCCTCACATCCACCTGAATCCTACCACTGGCACTGTTTGGTCAGTGGGATTCTGTGTGGGCTCAGGGTGGTTGGGTTGTGGTGAACATGAAAACCCACCAGAAAAGAACACATGGGGTTAAGCAGCCTCAGTCCCCAAAGCCTCAGCAGGGACTGCTGACAGGCAAACAGCATCCCCTCTACTGGAGTTAATGTTTTATGTGAGAAATGTGGCCCTACTGTGCTCTTTGAAGGACTCTCATAGGACTGATTTCAAGAGGGCCAAGATTTCAGTCCTGTTTGAGGTGGAGGTGACAACCGGTGAGTGCCTCTCACTGTGACAGCAGCACTGTGTTCTCTGCTGCGGCTGTGTGGGGACAGAGGATGGGGCTGTCACCTCTGTGCTCTGCTGTTCAGAATAACAAGGCTCACCCTGATCACTCCCTGCTCCAGCTGTGGTTGTACTTACAAGAAAGGAAGCAGCAACTCTTTTAATATTCCATGTTGTAGAAAGGGGAGGTTTTATGAGAAGTGGGAATAGGACACAGGCCTCATGATTTACCAGCCAGACTAGCTGCAGTAAGATATTTTATTTAAAAGGCCAAGTCATTTACTCCTCACTCTGAGAAAGGGAAGCTGTGCACAGGCAGCATTCTTGGTGAGCAATAATTAAATCCTTTTCTTCCTGGGATGGTTGCTTCTTGGGGAACAGCTCCTGTGAAGGCGATACCTCCTGGTGGCTCCTGTGCCACTCCTGCTGCCCATCCCACTCTCATCTTGCCCAGTGCCAGACTGCTTTGGCAAGAAACAGGGACAGATCTTGACTTGCCCCAACTTCTGTGGGAGCCAAGGGTTGGTTTGGGATGGTTCCAGCACCTCACTTTTAGATTTTACTGCATTTTTACTGCTATCCTTCAGTCTCCATGGCAACCCTCCCTGCAGCACACCCTCCTATGCATTGCCTGTGTGCAACATCCAGTTTTTACACACCTTATTTCATTTTTGGGGTTTTCTCTTCTGTTTATATTTTATTGTGTTTTCCTATGGAAATAGTTCCTTTATTATGGACAATGAGCCCACTGTGCTACCAAATGAACACTTGGGTGGCCCTTTCTAGGTCAAAATCACGCACTAATAATCAAACATTGTTTTCCTGCACTGTTTCCTGAGGTTAGTTTATAAATTCATGTTGGTAGTGCTAATGGCACAACACTGGTGTTTTCACTGCTGAATCTACATACAAACCAAGGACAATTAGGATGTATGCAGTCATGCATGATCCTTTTGGAGCCATTGTACAATATTTATGGGTTTTTATGCTTCATCTGTTCTGAATTACACATCTCGTTTGATGCCTTGAAGTGGCTACCAGAAAACAGAGGCTACACAAGATTAAGAGAATAAAGAGGGTATGTATTTGAAGGGCCTCCAAAGGTACACTTTGGGAGTCAAAAAACTCTGAGGGGCTCTACCCAAGATGGACACCTGGTCACGGGTGTTTCACACTTTTGTAAGTTTGGTCTATTTGCATATCAGGGTTAATTCTCCAGTTACCATCTCAGGCAATGAAGAAATTACCCCAAGTTCCCCCCCCTCCCCCATTCAAAGGCTTTAGTTTACGTATTTTGGGGCCTGGGACAACATGGTGTCCTTGAAGTGCAAACCTAGTGAGGGTTTGTTACATCTAACCAGCATGAGAGAACAGTGGCTAACAGGCTGTATGAAGTTTCAGAGTTACATACTAAGCAGTACAGGATCTGTAAAATATAAAAGTAAAAAACCTAAGGCATCGCATTCAGATGGAGCCCCATTGAAAGCCTTGTGCAGAGGGTAAGGCTATTACTGAGCAGTTTAATCAGGACAGCATGAATTTTGCAATATTGTTACCAGCTTCAGATCCTTATGAACGATATCTGGATGAATACAGTTCTCCCAGTCCCCATGATGCACTGTCAAAGATTTAAAAAATATCATAGGGCAGCCTGAAGCAACCAACATCTGCTTTTGGACATGTCATATTAGCAGTGACATTGCCCACAGGAAATAACTTCTTTTCTTCTGGTGGGATTTTCTCTCTCTGTTTCCGAAAAAGTGTTTTTGCAAAGCAGAAAAGGGAAAAAAGAGTGAAGAGAAAAAAAAAAAAAGAGAAGTAGAAGGAAAAGAAGAGAAAAACCCCCCAACAACAACAACAATAAAGAAGAAATTAGAAATGAAATACAAATAAATAATATCAAAAATAAAGTAAAAAGGAAGGGAAGGGAAGGGAAGGGAAGGGAAGGGAAGGGAAGGGAAGGGAAGGGAAGGGAAGGGAAGGGAAGGGAAGGGAAGGGAAGGGAAGGGAAGGGAAGGGAAGGGAAGGGAAGGGAAGGGAAGGGAAGGGAAGGGAAGGGAAGGGAAGGGAAGGGAAGGGAAGGGAAGGGAAGGGAAGGGAAGGGAAGGGAAGGGAAAAAGACCAATTGGCAAATAGCTCAAGAAGAGTCCTTGGAAAACAAATAAAAACTTACTTTGCAGTTACCACACTACTTCCAATAGCACATTTAAAAGAACTCAATCAAAGCATGCAGACCAGGCATCTAACCCAGCCTGACCTTCCTGACACAAGTCCATGTTTTGCCTCCTCTGGTCTCTTGGTCCTGTCTGAGTGTTGAGAATATTGTTTTCAGGAACACTTAAAGGGCCTGGCTCCAAAAGTGGACAGTGGCATCCAACAGCTTAAAAGAACTGGAAGAACTGGACATTTCCAAGCTCACTTTGTTCATGATCTCCAATAGAACACTTGGTCTGTCCCATGCAGGGCTGGCTGTGGCACTTAGTGCCATGGTTTACTTGACATGATGGTGTTCACTCAGAGGATGAACTTGATGATCTCGTAGGTCCTGATGATCTCGTAGGTCCTGATGATCTTGTAGGTCTTTTCCAACCTTAAGGGTTCCATAATTTTATGATTCTATGTAGCGCTTCAGTGGAAAAATTAGTGTTGATTGTTTTACATCACAAAGATCGTGTGAGGATAAAACTCACAGAAACTCATTAAGCATTCAGCTCATTGAGTCATCAGTAGAACAGCCTGGAAATAATGTTTTACATTACAAAATGGCGTTATAATTTATTAAAATTTTAAAATCTTATAGGGTTTTTTTTGGTGAAATTTCCCAAGAGAGGAAAGTTCCTTCCAGATAATTCAAAGTGAATGGTGAAAGTAGCACAAGTCTTCTCACAAGAGTGCTTCTGTGGATAGAGGAAGCTGGAAATCTGAGAGCTCTGCAGCTGAAGACAGGCTGGAACAAATGTCTTCTCTTCTTGAACTAATAATCCAAATGAACAAATAATCTAAATGATAAGTGATGTGTGCTTATGTTAAAAACCCCAAAAAACTAAATGAATTAGTTTTGCCTAAAAGAGTGTCTTAGAGCGTACATACGACAGGAGATTTTACAGACATGGGTTCCCACCTGATCCTGTAACTCAGGGTTATAGATAAAATCCATTCTCACACAAAGGAACCTAATTGTCCCAAGGTGCAGGATAAGAAACACAAATAATTAGGCATTTGCCAAATAAGTAGATGAAACAATGGTGTAGGAAAATGTTTTAATGGAGAACATGAAATGAACCTGTGAAAGAAAAGGAATAGAATGTTCCTTCATTGATCAGGAAGATACGATATTTTGCAGTAAGGCCTTTCTCAGGAATTCAGGGTACTTTTTCTGAGAAATGAAGCAACTTTTCCTCTTAAAAAAGAAAATTCACTTCTACTTTTTTGATTCGGTCCTTAAACATAAAAGATCCTTGTACAAATTAACTATTAGTGAAAATGGTATAGGAAAAAAGAAAGTTGTACATACAGAAGGATAAAGCCAGAAGACAGATAAAGTAGAATAATTAATAGAAATATGCCTAACAATTCTTCCTCTTGCCTGTTTTCCTGAAAAGCATTGCCTGCTTTATCACGGTCAGGTAGCATAAATGTCCACTGACTGAGCTAAGTCCCCTGACACAAAATATATTTTATTTTGTGATTGGAATTACTTTTGCACTGAGCCAACCAGCTTTTTATGAAATGAAAGCTGAGTGCAGCTCTCAGGAAGAGCACTCGGGAGCTCTGCTGTACTGACAAAAAAATTACATTACTGTCCTAAAAGGTCTTGAATCCTCAATTTGGCAGACTGAGGCACAGATCTCACATTATTCCTTGTATTTGACTGGAAAAAGAACTAAAACTCTGCTTCAGCAAAAAACGGTTGAGGGCAAAAGTCAAATGTGATATGGGCAATGTAGTGAATGGACTACACTGCCATAAACACTTCGAACAGCTACAAGCTGTAGCTGTTCTTCCCCCATATGTAAATTCTCATAATGAGAAAATGCTCTTCTTTTCCACTCCTTCAGGAGTTTCCAGTGAAGAATCAAGGAGTATTATTTTGGCATGAGTGGGTTACATCTGCAAAAGCAAAGTGAACACCTAAAGCTCTAGGAGGAGATTTGTGATTTTTAGCTTTCTTCTTACAATGAGAACAACTTTCCTCTTGCATGAATAACCTTTGTATAAGACGGAGACAGAGATTTGTCTACAATCTAAGGGTCATCAAATTCATTGTCACCTCGTGCTTCATATCAAGTTAATCCCTTGCACTGCTTTCACCAACACGGCAGACTAAATATTTTCTAAGAAAAAAAGAAAAGAAAGAAAAGAAGTGGAAAGAAATGCCTTCAAATGGAACCTTAGAAATCAAAGCACTCATCAATCCACACACAATTTTTCCTGAGGAGAAATAATAGAAATGAGCTGCAAATGATGTGTTTGATTCACGTTGCTAATTCTTGAGTCTTAATCCATGGATTTATCTGGACTAACACTACTGTAGAAAGAAAAAAAAAAAAAAAAAAGGAAAGGAGTGGTGAAAAATGTTAGTCACCCTTTATAATGCTCTCTCCTACTGAATGACTTGCTACAACCTTTAAGGCTTCTGCTCTGATCACAGAACAAAGAGAGGCTTTCTAGGTGCATGGTTCAAAGCACAGGCAGCAGATTTTTGCTTTGAACTGCCCTGTAAAAGAGCCTGTATCAATGGGCAGGAGCAAAAGGAACTGGTCCCTGAACATGACTATCTGAGTTGGATATCACTGGATAACAGAGATGCCCCAGTGACAGCATGGAGTAAAGCTTCCACACTGATGAATGGCACAAACTATTCCCAAGATGAGTGGCTGAAGTATTAAACTATAACACTTCTGGATATCTGCCCTGTGTGGCACCATATATTTATTTTTTTGTTTCAAGTCAGATAGTTCAGTTATTGCAGATGAGTGAGAAGGCTTTGAGTTTAAGTGCCAGAGGCTAAAGAGATTTTGCCTCAGGATAAAATACAGGAATTATTTAAGAACTGGAAAGTATTGTAAATTTAATAACAATCATGAATAAATTAAACCAGCCTAATTAAAAAATGATAAAATGATAGGTTCTGTAAGAAAAGCCTGACTGTGGAAAGTGTTCTGCATTTAACTTTTCCCATCCCAGTGCCTGCTCCAGAGATGATATCTATATCATTTTTTTTAACTGTGCTAATGTGGTGTCTTTATTCTGCATCTTCTTCTCCCATTAAATGTCACAGTTACCCAGTTTAGTTGGAATTATGTACATGTTATACCCCATTGCTTCACCTTTCTCCTCATGGCAGTCAGCTGGGAGGAGCACAGAGACATTGTCTGAGCAGCCAGGGACTGGGATGGGAAAGATAAAGCCCTGATGGAGTTAAATGTGGCCAGGGACATCAAGAGCAGCATGAAAAGCTTTAAGGTCTCATCCAACCCAAACCACTCTGTGATTCTATGAACTACAATCACAAGCAAGGAGTAACAAACCTCCCAGGATTGTCTTCTGTTTCCCAGGATATTTCTCCCTGAATAGCCACAGATGCCATTCCAAGAGTTCACTCCTGTTGTTTCCTGTAACTATTTCTCTGTTAACTATAATTATCCACTCCAAATTCTGTTTCTGACTTCATCTCTTCTGCATGCTCTTTTCCTGTGTCTTGCTGAGACACAGAACTTCACTCTGTGTTTGGTTCATTACCCAGAACCCATTACTACATGGGCAATAAGTGTGGAATGATGTATTGTTGATCACACAGCCTAAGAAAATCCAGCTGTTTGGTAGCTGAAATCCAGAGTGAATTGCAGTTCTTTCTATACCAATGGATTTGACTTCTTCTAGAATTGCATCTTGCATTATCTTAAAATTGATTTGCCTTCTATCATGTATTTCTCATGTATCTGCCATTTACTTATATTCTACCATCACATTTACTACTTATTTTTTATTAAATTAGAGTTATTAAATTAATAAAGCTGTCATCCTTGAAAGTGCCCACAGGACATCTGAGAATCAGCTGGGTTTGGTGCTCCTTTGATATCTTAGCACACACCCAGCAGTTGCTAGGCCAGACCCTTCCTGCTTTCCTGTACATGTCCCAATGTTAGAAGCAGAATCCTCTTGTATTTACATGCAAACAGATTTTGCTTATCCATAATTGCAACTTAAGTGGCTCATTTCAGACTCAACCACAAAACTATTCAAAAAGGCAGAGCAGAAATGTGGTATTTTAACATGTTAAGTAAACTAATAGGATCACAGAATCATAGAATGGCCTAGGTTGGAGGGCACCTCAAAGATCATCCAGTTCCACCCCCTGCCATGGGCAGGGGTACCTTAAACCAGACTAGGTTGCTCCAAGCCCCATCCTACCCCTGAACACTTCCAGGAATGGAGCAACCACAACTTCTCTGGGCAACCTATTCCATCTTACTGCAGTCAAGGTTTTAAAACTCCAGCATTCAAGTGGCTGAACAAGTTTAAAACGTATGGGCTTTTTCTTTGTTCATTTATTTTTTGTGTACTGACATGTTGAATGTGTTTTAATCTCATACTAGAATTTCCAGCCACTGGAAAAAAATCCATATTCACATAGATTTATATATGTATGTATTTAACATTCTTCTGCAAATCCACAGTAAGAAAGAAGATGCTGAATTGAGGAAATGATCTTTCAGTTGTTTCAAGGACAAGAGATCCCCTTCAACACAAGTCTGTGCTCCTCATGCAGATGAGCCTGTGCCCTCTCCAGCACAGTCCTGCTTTCTACCAGGGCTCTCATCTGTACCAGCTCTTCATGAGATGAATACACACAAACGGACAAGACCCTTCCAGGGACTGGTATGAATTACTTTTACCATAAGATAATGTCCCCCATGGTGATTACAGCTCTGTCTTTTAGGAACAAGCTGGATGCCCCTGCTGGCAAAAGTGTGCATAGACTCATAAAGATTTATCTCACTAGTGGTTAATTCACTGGTGCAATACCTCCTGTGTGGTGGCCGGTGAACACATTACAAGGGACAGAGAGCTCTCAGTAAGACAAGTCCCCAGTACCACAAGAACCACTTCATACTAGGGTGACCAAAAACGCTTCTCCCAGGATGCAGTGTTCTGTAATGTTATTCTATCCCAGTTTGGATTCCCTGGTTGGCTGTCAGCCTCTACCCCTTGTCACTCCCATTGGTCCCCATTCCCTGGTCCCAACTTTTCCCCGCCCCCAAATAAAACTGTGAGTTTCGGCATCGTGTTCTTATTTGCCTCTGCGCCCTTGGACAGTGTAGCAGCAATAAATGCTCCTGCTGGATCACACACAAATGCCCTTCTCGACTCTTTGCTACTGACTATAACACTGAACCCACCCGTGCGTCTGTGGGGGCACGCGGGACCCCACGGAGATGGGCAGGGACAGTATTGCTCCTGCTTCAAATTAAAAGTAAACATTTAATGCTAAGGAGCAACATATTCTTAACCTGATTGTTTTGCTTATGTACCAAGTATATTCTGCTCCTTGGGGCTGTTTTTTAAATGTTATTATTTGTTATTAGCTTCATAGGTGGCATTTTTAAAAATATGTTAACATATGTGCTGCTAAATAATTCCTTCTATGCACAGAATATATAATTATATAAGTGATGTGATGTATAGTACTTAGTGCAAGCACTTCTCCATCTGCAGTTCTTTCTACCTTTAACGGAAAAATCCTACAAAAAGTATAATGTTTTAATTCTTTTAGCCCCTTTTTGATATGTATTTAATCCCATTAAAATGCATTTTTGCTGGAAAAAATAAGGAGATTAATACTTTGCTACAATAACTCCCTAATGTCATATTCCCTAATAAAATTCTTAGTCCATTATTTCTCTGAAAAAATCACAGTCTTCCAGTCTATAAGTGTACTACCCAACTGGGACATTTTTTTTGGCTGGATTTCTTTTCTTCCTTTCACTTCTTACAGGCAGAGAGGTGGAAGGCTGACAAGGAGCCAACTATAAATCATTCATTTTCAAAATGATGTTTTGACCAGCCTCTGGAACTGAGGAAATGATCATTGCAGCCTTTGGATGTGGTCTAAATTATGCCACAGGCTATGGTTCCCTTAGTGACCATACAACACCTGCAAACTGCACATTCCTGCCATTATTTTCTTATTACTCTGATAATCCAATCTTTTCCAGTATTCTCATCTGGAAGGTGGTAGCCTGAAAGGCAGAAAGGGCAGAAGATAAGATCACAATTTTACACTTTGATTTTACTGGAACGAAGTTCTGTGTTTTCCCCAGTCCTGTTAATAAAGCCACAGAAATTCTGAGTAATTTCTACTATATCCGCAACAGGGTGTTTCACTGGGGTTTTCTCCAAGTCTGTTCCGTAGATATTGTTCTAGCACAACTGGAGTAACATGTCATGGGAGGTTCCTTCTTCTCCTTCCCTTGCCATAAGTTCCTCTGGGATAGGATTGCCTTAAGCACCAGCAGCCAGCCAGGGATGCCGTAAGGAAAGCAGTGACTTGTGTGGTTACTGACCTTTGGAAAACTTTGCCACTGGAAAAGCAGTACCAAAGCCTGTAGCAGCAAAGATGAAACTACACAAGGAACTGTAAAAACTTAGTCAGCTGGATCTTATCACATCCATGTGGAAGTGATAAGCCCAGTCTGAGGCACTGAGGTACTTCTGACAGCAAGGTACAGGATAAGGGAGACTGATTCCCACTGATGACTCAGGCTAGTCCCCGCAAACCCTCTGTTGGTTTGTCTTCTGTTTTTTTCATTAGATATTAACCCCCATTTTTCGAGGCAGTGACACTGGCTGTGCAGGAATGCCCGCATGAGCCTGTTAAAGATATGTGAACCGGCTTTATTTAAAAAGCAGAAGCCAGGTTTTGCGTGGTGTGGAGGCACCAGCTGCCACCAGTTCTGGACATTAGAGAATATTTCTTCACCAAAAGGGTGGTCAAGCATTGGAACAGGCTGCCCTGGGCAGTGGTGGAGTTGCCATCCCTGCAGGGATTCAAAGGACATGCAGGTGTGCCACGTAGGGACATGGTTTAGCAGTGGCCTTGGCAGTGCTCAGTTAATGGCTGGACTTGATCTCAAGGGTCTTTTCTAAGGTAAATGATTGTAGAATTCTGTGTTTCCTCCACTTTGGATCTCAGGTCCCCACCACTTCAACAAGAGAGACTTAACACGACATGCATCCATACACCTGCTGACATCCCCCTCTCTCTTGGTGCCTGGAGAAGGCTTAGGTCAGGAGGTCCATGAGATGTACAACTCTGCACATGGAGAATGACAGAAACTGCAGCCCTGCCAGTCCTGGCACACGTGCAGCAAGGCTAAGGAAAGCTGCTGAGGTGTCTAAAAACTTGCATCGGGAACTGAAGTTCTTTGGGGGCATGATACTGTCCCCAGAAATCCTCCCTAGAATTGCCTGCAGTGTTTTCAGAGTAAATCCAAATCAGACTTTTGTATGAACCCAACTGCATTTATAGAATCCCTTGAAATAACTGACCCAACCAGTGCAAAGGTCAAAATTTTAGAGATGTGGTCAAAGAGAGATTACATTTGATGTTTCTTTAGGTAGGGCAACCATCAGTTCAAAGCCCATGGCTCTGTCCATTGCGTTGGGATCATGGACCGTGTGTGTCCCTGGTGCCCAGGGTCAGTCAGTGCATCCCAGAGTCTGTCAGTCAGTGCCAGGGTCAGCCAGTGCATCCCAGAGTCTGTCAGTCAGTGCCAGGACCACCCTTGGTGCTGAGGACAGACGGTTTTAGGGCTCCCAGAAGTGTCAGGTGCCCAGAGAGGCTTTGGGGATGTGCCGGGTGCCCAGGGTTTTATGGGATATTGTTGCATGGCAGGGATGGGGTCTCAGGAGACTCTGCTCAGGTGTCTCTTGTCCTTCCATGGGGCACAGCCCAGCCAGGGGATGGCCATCAGTGGCTTGGGCTGCCCACTTTGTCAGGAGAGTCCTTGAGAGCTCCCTCCTGCTGGGTGGCTTTGTACTTGAATGGTGATGCCCTGATCCCACTGAGAGGGGGTGGGGATGGGGTCTGGGGTTTGTCAGCTGGGTGATGCGATTCTGGTGGCTGTGACATCACAGAGGACAGGTCACAGTGGGAGCCATCCCTAAGGACAGCACCAGGCAGCCCCACGGCAGCTGGACTTGGGTGATCCATGTGTGCACATGCACGGGGCAGGCTGGGGTGGAGGGGGGACTGGACAGAGGCCCAGGGGGGTTTCTAACCCTGAGTGAGTGCTGAGCCCTTCAGAGCAGGGCAAGGTTCTGCCCTTGGGGCTGGGGACAGTGGGACTTGGGGCTCTCTGTGGTGGCTTTTGGGCTCGTCCCTGCTTTGTCAAGAGACCCCCTGGGACCTCCTGCAGTGGCTTTGGACTTGGTGTGGTGATGCCCAGAACCCACTGAGCAGGGGGTAGGGTTGAAGTCTGGGGCTTGTCAGCCGGGTGATGCAGCTCTGGTGGCTGTGACATTCCAGAGAGCCATCCCCAGGGACAGTGGGAGCCAGTGAGAGCCATCCCCAGGGACAGAACCAGCCAAGCCCCCTGCAGCTGGACTTGGACAATTGGTGAGCGCACACACACAGGGAAGGTTGGGATGGAACGGATGCACAGGGGGGTTTCTGACTCTGAGTGAGGGCTGAGCCCCTCAGGGCAGGGTGTGGTGCCACTCTCTGGGCTGGGGGCAGAAGGGCTCAGGGCTCCCACTGGTGCCAGAGAGGCTTTGGGCACGTGCCCGGTGCCCCTGGCTCCATGGAATGCTCCAGCATGGCAGGGATGGGGCCTCAGGGGCCTCTGCTCAGGTGTCTTTTCATTTCATGGGGCACAGCCCAGCCAGGGGATGGCCATCAGGGTGGCTTGGGCAGGATGGGCCCTGTGCTGTCTCCAGCCAGGGACTGCAGTCCCTTCAAGCCTGTTCACCCAGACCTGCTGGATAAACCTTTCTCCCATCTCCTCCAGGCCATGGCTGTGGCAATCACACTCCTCGTGGCTGTGCTGGCCATCCTGTTCAAGAAGACACAAGATCCACAGGCTGATACGGCCAGGGTCCAGCAGATGCAGCAGCATGAGGAATTTCTGCGCCAGCAGATGATGCAGATGCTGCAGGAGATTGAGTGGATCATGTCCCCTCAAGAAGCCCCAGTCCTCTCCAGGTGGCAGTTCTGTCTCTTTTGGGCTGCTGCAGCAGTCATGCTCATTGAGGTCTGCTGGCTGGCCTGGCAAATGAGGTTTTCCCCTTGCAGCTGCCGTGTGCAGGATGGCTCTGGCAGCGAGGAAGAAAATGACTGTGAGGACAAAGAGTTCAATAGACCATGCTACAGTGTCAGGTTGTTTTCTGCACCCAACCTATTGCCCACGCAGAGACTGTCTGACATGTGCAGGGATGTGAAGAAGATGATGCACGATGTCCTCCATGTTTGCCAAGTGCTCACCAAGGACACTTTCATGCCGGAGATGCACCCAGCGACTGGGAAGAACAGCATCCATGAATCCTGGAGTATCTTTGAGGACCGAATCTTGTACCAGCTGCTTGTGTTCCTGCAGCCACCCTCCAGGCACTCTTTCAGGCTGGAGCTGTACAGTGGGACACGTCTGCCAGAGAGGTGCTCCAACATCCGTGTGGTGCTGGAGTGCACGTGCTTGAGGCAAATGGGGGATATTCCGTGTTTTGTCCACTCCTCCAAGAACAGTGATTCGGCCCAGTCCTCACCCCTGCTAAAGACCCTCTGCACAGGCTCCTACCTAGACGTGGAGGAAATTGCCTGCTGGGTGAAGAGCCTGGTGCAGACAGCCTGGGAGCATTTGCCTCAGTGGCAGCACTGGCAGCTCACGGTGCTGCCCAGCTCCCACTCCTGCCGGGTGCTGCTGACCGGCCCCTCCGACATGCAGCTCTGTGCTGTGCTGGTGTTTGCCGTGGAGCAGGGCAGCCCAGGCACCTTCCTGATCCTTCAGTAGAGAGTGGCCAGCGTTCCCAGGTGCTGCTTTGGGCTGGGGCTGCATGGGGAGTTGGGAGTAGACACAGACAGACAGCTGACCTCAACTGCCCAAAGGGATCTGCCAGACAATAGAACACTGAGCTCAGAATATTAAAAAGGGAGGGAGAAGGAAGAGGACTGGGACACGTTTGGAGTTAAGGCACTTATCTTTCCAAGTCACCATTACAAGTGATGGAGCCCATCTTCCCTGGAGGTGGGTGAACACCTGCCAGCCCATGAGGAGACAAATGCCGTAACTCTGAATGTCCCCCCAGAGTCACAGAGTCAGTCAGGTTGGAAAAGACCTCTGACGTCATCGAGTCCATCCTATGACCCAACACCACCATGGCACTGAGGGCCATGTCCAGTCTTTCCTTAACCCTTCCAGGGAGAGTGTTAAGTACCTCAGCCTTTTGCTCACCTTTGATGACTGCGTCTTCCCCTGGGTCCAGTAAAGAATGGAGGTTTCCCTTTTTCCAGAGGTGCTTCCCCTGGTGGGCTCACCAGCTGTGCCAGGAAGTGAAGTTCTCATCCACACACTCCAGGACCCTCCCAGACTGCCCCTGCTGTGTTGAGTTTCCAGCACATATCCAGCAGATCCCTTCTCCTTCCTTCTTTCCCTCCTCTTTATGTACTGATCCTGATGGAATATGGTATGGAATATCCCTTTGGGGGTACCTTTGGGGTACTCTAACCCTAACCTTGGGGTCAGCTCTCCTGTCTGTGTCTACTCCCCACTACCCAAGTATCCTGTTGTGGTTCCAGCCCCAGCCAGAAATTAAGCACCATGCAGCCACTCGCTCAACCTCCTTCTCTTCCCTCCACCCTGGTGGAAAGGGGAGGAGAATTAAAAGTAAAACTTGTAGGTTTAGAGAAGTTTAAAAATTAATCATTTAGTGAAGCTTAACAACTGAAAACAAAGTAAAATACTCCAATAGTGGTAAATAATAATACTAATTATAATACAGCTGAGAAGAAAAAACCCCAAACAAACATGATGCACAATACAAGTGCTCACTACCTACTGAGCAACAATGCCAGAGCTGCCTTTCTGAACCCACATCAGGCCCTGTTCCAGATAACTCCCCCAGTTTACATACTGGGCATGCCATTCTCTGGTGTGGAATATCCCTTTGGCCAGTTTGGGTCACCTGTCCTGGCTATGCTCCCTCACCATTTCTTTTCTGTACCTTCTCACTGACAGAGCATGAGACCCAAAAGATAAAATAGTCCTTAGGTTAAATAGGATTTCACAAAAACAAAACCATCAGTATTTTGTCAACATTATTCTCCTCAATCAAAAACACAGCACTGTACCAGCTACTGAGAAGCTAAGTCTATCCCAGCCC
Source organism: Coloeus monedula (assembly GCF_965178545.1). Classification (NCBI taxonomy): domain Eukaryota; kingdom Metazoa; phylum Chordata; class Aves; order Passeriformes; family Corvidae; genus Coloeus; species Coloeus monedula. The sequence goes on from NC_138785.1 coordinate 71,096,283, forward strand.
AAAACAGGACATGTCCCAGCCTCCTCACCAGCATGACAGTGCGAGAAGCAGAAAAGGCCTTGATGCTGTGCAAACACTGCTGAGCAATAAGAAAAACATCCCTGTTTTATCAACACCTTTTTCAGCACAAATCCCAAACACAGCCCCACACTAGTTACTAAAGAAAATTAACTCAACCCCAGCCAAAACCAGCGCACTGAGCAACAGGTTTTGAATTATTTTCTGTGGTACAGAGGGAACAAAATTCAGGCACCAAAGCCTGCTAGCTAGTTCTCATAATAGTACAAAAGGTCATTTTTCCAAATGGCTAAATGTACCCCCAGGCTTTCAGGATTATGTGCTGTGTCATTATTAAGAAAAATCTCATTGCATTAAGAAGCAGCCATTGCTTTCAAAAAGACAGAGGCAGTGAGGTTTTTTTAAAAAAAACAAACCCAAGAAAGCCTTATCACAAAAACAGCGTGAGCTGCATTTGAAAATAAAGTTTGTAGTTAAAATTGACATTTCCCTAGTTCCTGTTTCCACCAGCAGCCATCTCACTAAGGTCTGACAGGTGTTTGCAGGGTTGCCAAGCCCCTGGGTTAGTTCAGTGCATGAGGAACAGTGAGATGAAATTATTTCTGTAAGTGGAGTTCTGAAAAATTAATGGAAAAGGTGAACTACTCTCCCTAAATAAAAATATATGAAAGCAGACCTCAGACATCCTTCAGTATGGGGAAGTGGACAGAGAATGCCCTAAGTCTCAGCTTAATATTAGCTGGAGTATCAGAGACTTCAAACTTCACTCAAGGCAAAGTCAAAAGGGAGGACCTATGCCAGCAGCCATGCACTAATTCAGCACTGAGAGTTGTGAATAAACAGTACATTTCAGGGCACAGAAGCAACTTAGCTCAGTAGAACTACATCTAGACAGTCATAAATAAACAAGCTGTCATGGTTTGACATCATAATTCACCAGATTTGTTCAAGCACAGCAGCTGTGGGTTCTAGATGCTGAGATTTCCTGGTTGGCCGCTTGAATTCTCTTTCCAAAACTGTTTTTCCAAGTCCACAGACAAGAGACTGGCAGATTTTAGTCAACGTTTGCAATGGGATGGCATGCCCAGAATATTAGTGCTGTTCATCTGAGAAGAATCAACTTGATCACTTGTGATGATCTGTTTATAACCCCATTGGAGGAAAGCAATACCAGAGCAGACCCCTCAAAACATGCGTAGTGCAGACATTCTCTCTGTAGATTGTTCCCACTGAGCTGCAGAACTGAATTTACCGTCTCAGAGTTGGGCAGAGGGAGTTTCATCTCCTGTGCATTCCTGGCTTCACAGCACTGAAGGCAAAGCAGAGTCATCCACAGAAGAGGCCTCCAGTCCCCCTGGCCAGTGGCAGCAGCACTCCCAGAGCTGCTTTATGTGCTGTGTCCTGGGTGCCAACATGAAACATCCCAGCTCTGTACTGCTGATTTTTATTCTATTAGAAAAGATTTTGTATCTGCAGAGGACCTTTCAGCTGTAAATCACTGGATGTACTCAGGTCACATCCTCTGTCCCTGAGCTGTGATGTCTCCACACGTTGTGAATGTTTTTATCTCCAGGCTGTTACATTCGCAGTCACCTGCACGTGCCTCTCTGTGTGAGCTACTTCTTTATGACTAAAAACAATCAGCAAAAATAGAAACTTCTACTAATCCCATCTCTGTGGGACCACAGAAAACCCCTGACCTTTGTCTGGAATCTCTATTGTACACCTGGCCCAAGGCAGAGCTGGACATCTCACCCCCACATCCCACAGCATCACTAATACACTCTTATCTCTTGCACAAAGTCTTTCCTTGTTCTAGGAAACCTGGCCTCAGTAATAAAGATAACAGGCAAGTCAGTGTCTCTGCTGATTGTCGATATTTATTAGATATTACAGAATCCACAAGAATTGAATCTTCTACCAGCTGCTTGTGTTCCTGCAGCCACCCCCTGGTCATTCTTCCATCCTGGAGCAGGGCACTGTGGGGCAAGAGTCAGAGAGGTGCCCTGACATCCGTGTGGTGCTGGAGTGCTCTATGGAGCGTCTGATGGGATGAGTTTTTCCTTGTGTTTTGTCCACTACTGGGGCAATGAGCTGCCTCAGGATCAGAGCCCACTGCTCCTAGAAACAGGCTCCTACTTATACCTGGAGCAAATCTCCACCTGGGTGCAAAACTTGCTGTTTTCAGCCTGGCTGCATTTGCCTCAGTGGCTGCACCAGCATCTGATGCTGCTGCCCTGCTCCTGCAAGTTCCTGGTGAGCAGCCCCTGAAGGAGCAGAGCTGCACTGAGATGGTTTTGGCAGTGCAGGAAGGCAGCACAGGCAGCTGTCTGATCCTAGAGTAGGCTGCAGCCAGCTTTCCCAGTGTGCTGGCTTAACGGGACTGGTATGGGCTTAGGCTCATGTGGGGTTATATTTTCACTTTGTGCTTCCCCAGGGGCTGGTTTACTCTGGGGTAGGGTTAGACTACTACACGTACTCAATATGGGGCTACATATACTACGTGTACCCAATGTACACATTTTTATGGTTTGGGTGGATTTTTCTATGCAGATTGTGATTACATGCTCATGAAAATGATGCAAGAGCTTAGGAATGCCTCGTTCTGTATATTCTGGCTGCTCCAAACCCCCACAATTAATATGAAGGAGTTGATAACCTGGGTAAATATTTAATTCACTTTTCATAACTGAAAGAGTGCAAAACAGCCAGTGCCTTTTGAAACCCTCAGCATGGGGACAGGAAATAGGACAGGTCCAGTTGCTATGAATCAAACATCCCCCCAGAAGGCAGGCAGCAGCATTGCCTCGAGGCAGGACACTTCTGCTCTGTTCCAGCCTTTTTACTTAGCCTGAGGCAAGGCACTTCATTTGCCTTGCTCCATTTCCCATATGCAAAACGCTGTAAACATGGGCTGGCTTGTGAGGACATAAGTCCTAAGCAAGCACCACAGGTGTATAAGTTAGGAGGGGACTTGGTGTACTGTTCTGAGCCCTTTGTCCTGGACTAAAGTGGCATGACCATGCAGATCTTCCCTTGGGAGTGTTTCAAGGCCAATAGATGGAGTGCACTATATGAGAGCTCCATACTTTAACCTATAACTGCTGCAAAAAGTGGATTAAGCCTTTTATTTCCAATGTGACGGTCATTTATTTTACTGGCAAAACATCTGACACCTTTTAAACAATCTTTAACACTCAGGTAAAATACTGCCTTCTCACCTGACTACTAAATAACTGACCTGGTTAATGTTTTATTTGGTCCTTTTCAGCGCAAAAGAAAATGCAATTATTTAAAATTTGGTTGACTGTACTCTAAGAGTAAGAGAATATAGGGTATTTCCAGATAACTGAGTTGGAATGGCTTCTTAAAACAGATAATGTTTCCTACATGCTTCACACTCATTTATAGTCTCATTCCCACTTTTTATATTCCTTTTTTTTTAAAAAAAAAAAAAGGGAAAGCAAGTAATTTTTATCTATTTTAAGTGCACTGGTGATGTGAAGTAATCAGTAGTCACCAAAGTCATATTTATAAAAGTAGCTATTTAATAATCATTGCTTGCCAGTGTATTTACTGTAAAGAAATATATTTCATCTATAAAGAGCAATTAACTTGTGCAATCACTCTGTACTGTAAGACATTGATTCTCCTCAGTACTACATTGCTATTAGTCTCCAGCTGAATGTGATAACTAACCCAGGACTGACACATAACAGAGGAACAAAATGTGTTTATTTCAGAGGAATCTGAACCACTTTCAATTTCCAAACAATGAGAGAAAGGATGACCACTTTGAAGTATTGACACCCTTACCTGTACATTTGATTTGATTGCTTTTCATAATAATTCTCTTTGTAGTGTTTGGATTTCCCTTTTCCAGTGAAAGCTGAGATAATTTAAACTCAGATATGGCTTGACGTGATTTCTGTTCACAAACATATCAATCCACAAAATCTTACTTATTGTTGCTAAAAAAATCTGGCAAAAGAGATCTGTAATGGAAAACAGTGTTAAATTTTATGACTGTGAAATCATCTCATAAAAAGTTAAAGGCCAAAAAATAAAAGGGTCAATGGATGCCATTAATTTTATGTTCATCTGCTGCCTTGTATTGGTTAATTTTAGTAGGCAGGTCTAGCAGCAACTGACCAGAAACTAATAGAATGAGTAGGAAATATAAATCTTATTTACTATATAATCTTATTAAATATATATATGTATGAACTATAAACTCTCCCTCCCTTTTATATAGATATACACATATACCTTTTATATAGATACATGCACGTATGTGCACATGTAGAAGTGCCACAGCTTTTCACTTGGAAATCTCCAAATCTGTCCCTTCAGCAAGGTCAATGCCAAAAAAATCATGTTCACTATTGCCTGGAAACTTTCACTCCTTCACCCAAAACCTGGCTCCTGCATGTGTGGCAAAAACGTCGTGTGCAGCATGCGCAACTCAGTCATCAGACCTGCTGGAGATCCTAATGGTGAGAGAAGGAGGGCTGCTCCTAATTATTCAGAACATTTCACATCAACCAAAACATTCTAAGAATGGAAATATTTCTGTATTTCTCTATTTCTGGGACAGGTTCAGGCACATCTTTTGAAAAGAAGTAGGAGGCATAGAGTGGATAAGAGAAAACTCACCAGGCTTTATGTGGTATTATGCTGTAACAAGGCATGTAGGCTTCTGAATCCTACACATTTCTTAGGGCAATAAGCATACAAGAGAGGTTTGCTGAAATCTGAAATAACAAGAGTTAGGTCAATTATGAGTTCAAGCTGCAGCAAATTACACGAACAATTTCATCATTTCTTGGTGGTCTAGCAAAGACCAATGCATCATGCCACTACTACCTTCCTGATTGCCAGGCTACCACATCCCACTCAGATCACAGCTTGCACTCCTTATGATTAAATTGCCTGGCACATGTGAGTTAAGAGTCTTTAAAAGTCATTAGTTTCTAAGCATATGCATTTTCTTGGTTCCTCCTCATTTGCTGCCCATCATTGTGCAATCGATTGTCTAAAAGCCTAATCAGTTGGTTTTCAACAATTTGCAATGGCCAATCAATCATGTCTGTGAAAAGTTAGCAGTTCTGTCTGAATCTTTGTAGGGTTTGGATTTTAATAGCTTTCGCACAGCAGAAGAGATGCCATTTTGGGCTGAAAAAGATACAGCACAGCCAGTGCTCCTCACTTGTTAGTCTTTAATTATGCCATGGACTCTTATACTAAACAATGAAAAGTGTGGGTCAGCTTCCTGCTGCTCTATGAGATGTCACACTTTTGACTCACAATAAGATTAGATAAGAGCTTCTGTGATACTGCAGTTATCTGATGTATAAATGAATATATATATTCCTATGTATATTACATATATATGCATATATCTGTCTGGAGCTGGATGGGGCAGCCCCTGAGCTCTCCTGACAGAGGCTTCCCTGCAGGCCCTGCTGCCAACACCTTGCCACAAACACCAAATCAAAAAGATAACTAAGTTCTACTAATTATTGCTAACTGCCAGTGGGTGGGCTGTTCATGGGAATTGCAGACTCAGTCTTTAAAGATTTCACTCTTATCCATGCCTACATACCTGATACAAATAGTCTTTGCAGTGCCAAAAAAGAAGTCCTACTGCTCTTATACAGAGATCAGACATAAACAGCCATTATTACAGATCAAAAAATACATATGGTTCTCCTAAGTTGAGTTTGTGGTGAAACACAGACTTTTCTTCTGAGGCCTGAGGGATAAGGGCTGTTGTTTCTAGTGTTGTAGGTTTGTACATTCTTGTTAACACAGCCATGGCTGCAAATATTTTTCTCCCATCTCCTGGAGAAAAGATGAGGGAAAACATGGCTCTGTTTTCTAAAAGATAAGTCTGTAGCCTGTGCGCTCTGGAGGGGAAAGCTTGCTCTGCTTGTGCATTAATCTACCCAGCATCATCACAACTGTGTGGAGTCCCAGATAAAGTTTATTGGCTCTGCTCTGTTCATCAGAGTTGTCACAAGCAGAGCAAGAGAACTGTACATGGAAAGTGGTGAGAACTGTACATGGAAATTTCCAGATGCTGTATTCAGGAAGGACAAGCCCTCCTAAAAACTGTTTGTCTGTACAGTGAGAAAAACCTAAATTATATTTTCCTTTAAAAAGCATGACTGGTCTCATTGCAGCCTTCAAGTAGGATTTTTGGAGGCTCCATTCATGGTTGTGTGGAAGATAAATGGTTTCTTTGGTGCATAAGAGATGACTGGTTTCACGAGGTTTATTAAAGGATGGGACATAAAAATTTGACTAAGTACAATTAACCTAAGTTTTTAGTGTGGAACAAAACAAGTGTCATTTGGTCTGCCTTAGAACTTAGATATTGAAGCATTTGAATGGTTTATCAACACAGAAACAAACAGGAGTATGTTCTGTTGAGATTGCTTGAACTTCTTGAACACAGGATATTGCTTGTAAGGTATTGTCTGTGTTCCTTAGGGATGGATGTTGCAGGAAAAAAAAACCAAACACATAACTGGTTGTTATGGGGTTCCTTGGTGATAACAACTACACAATGGAGTTTAATACTTTGACTTGTAGGACTTTAAAGCAGGCTTATCATTTTCTAGAGCTTAAACTGTTCAGGATAAAGTATCCTCCTTCAGACATCTGCTTCACAGTACATGTGATTTTTAAACTTCCAATTAATAATGTTGAATCTTCTCCAATAACAGGATTGAGAGGAGTGAAAGATTTTTTTTTTTTTTTTTAAGGTGTTTACAGCCTTACAGATATAGTAATACCCAAAAAAGTAAAGCTAAGACAGAAAACAGTGAGGAAGGTAACCAAGTGTTACAATGGCATGCAGAGTGATTTTAAAAAAGTATAATTAGAATAAGAATATACATACCCTGAAAAAGGTATTTGGAGGGGAGGAAAAGGAAGGAGAGAAATATATTATCATGACGAGGGACAAGTATAAACACAGAGAGCGTTAGGAAATTATGCGCTGAGAGAAACTCCAGTGTTCTTTTTCTTGGCCTTTCTTTCTTTGTCACTCAGTATCAGTAAATCCCACCATCAAGTTATATTATTCTTCTTTTTCTAGTCATTGGCCATGTGACGGAAAACCACCTCCTACAGCTGTCTCTCACTGAAGCAGTTGAAGTGGCAGATGTTTGCTTCTATAGATCTGAGGTCTCCAGTCTGCCCAATGACCCAGATTGGAACCATTATTCTGATGCCATGTGATGCAGTAACATACACCAAAAACCCTTCAGATGTTAAATTATGAAAAACTCTTCCATGAGATATTCCCTAAAGCCCTAAATCCAGGTACCTGAAGTTCACTGAATGTCAAAACTGACAGCTGCCTTTGTACCCTGCTGGAGTGCTCACATTATGGGAGTCCACCAACAAAAATTCCATGGCATTTTTCTCACAAGGCACTTGCCTCTGTTAGCTCAAAAGCTGTAAGGAAATCATTGTATGGATTGCTCACAGAGAGTGAGGTTAAATGCTAAAAGACATTGAGGGGCTGGAGTGTGTCCAGGGAAGGGAATGGAGGTGGGGAAGTGTCTGGAGTACCAGGAGCACCTGAGGGAGCTGGAGAGGCTCAGCCTGGAGAAAAGGAGGCTCAGAGGGAAACTTACCATCTTCTACAACTCCCTGAAGGGAGGGTGGATCCAGGTGGGGAGCAGTGCCTTCTCCCAAGGAACAAGCAATAGGACAAGAGGAAGTGGCCTCAGGTTGTACCAAGGGAGGTTTAGTTTGGGTTTTAGGAAAAGTTTGTTCTCAAAAAGAGTTGTCAGGTTCTGGAAGGGCAGTGGTGGAGTTGCCATCCCTGGAGGTACTTACAAGACATGTGGATGTGTCCCTTGGGAACATGGTTTAGTGGTGGCCTAGATTTTGTGCTGGGTTAAGGGTTGGACTCAGTGATCATAAAAGTCTGATCCAACTTAACCATTCTCTGGTTTCTATGCTTTTTTTAAACTCATCATTGACTGTGTGGGCTTACTGCCTGAACAACAATAGAAACACTATACATTTCCCAACAGTCTTACTTGCCTTTAAAACCTTCATTCTTACTAAGATCCTTTCACATCATTCGTACTCTACGTTTTTTTCTTTTGTTTCTGTGCTGTCTCTTAAGCCTCTCACAGAACATTCAGTGTAGATAAAGAGAAATAACTGCAAGTGATTGAGTTACTGTGGCCTAATGAGTAACTCTAAGACACCCGAGTGAGTTATTTTCTAGTTTACTGAATACATTAAAAAGAAAAACTGCCCCCAAAAAATGTGTTATTACAGTGGCTTGTAAAGACAGTGTAAGCAAATATACAAAAAGGCTTGTGGTTGAGATGAACTTGGTTTATGCCGTTGTTGCTCAGTTAGTGGCAAATCTTTACCCCTCATTCCTCACATTTAAATCAATTGACAAACAGGTTCAGGAACGCAAGTTGTTCTCCTCTTTCCTAAAGTCTTCAAAATTTCATAGCTGGTGATCAAACAAATAAGCTATTAAATTGTATGTTCTGAGAGGCATTTTTTTTAAAAATCCAATAATTACTTGACACAGTTATATTTTTTAAAAAATTAAAACAAGAAAAACTTTCTGCAAAGGGCATTTTTTTAAACAGATTTATGCATTTCCTTTCTCTCCTGGACTTTCTGTGCCTTGTGTTGTTGCCACCTGTGATCTCTCCATCTCCTCTGCTGCTGCTCCTGTAACTGCCCTGGTTCTCTGTGCTGCTGAAAAAGGAAACCAAAGCAAATGCAGAGCCCAAGTGCCTATTCAGGGAGGTCAAACTGCAGACCCCACATGAGTCTGACCCTCTCTGCCTCCAAGTCATCTTTCCTCCCTTTGGACAGTGCAGCTCAGCTTGACTTCCACATCTGGCCTCTCTCTGGGTGACAAGCTCATATTTATTACCTTGTTAAAGGTTAGACACAAGGGAAACAAGGGGGAGTTACACTCTGTGCAGAAAAATAGATTTTTATATCCTATCAACTGAAAGTGCTTAATGTGGTCGGTAGGGCAGATGTGATAACCTGCCTCTTGCAGTAAAAAAAAAGCAAAATGAAAGTGCAAGTCTTGCTGGCAGGGATTGTTCTGACTAACAAGAGATCATTCCCTACAAATAAAGACTGGCATATGTAGTGTCTATAAAAACACACAAAAAAATTACTGAGATCCTCATTACCCTCTAAATGTGATCTCAGTAGTGTGGGTGCTTTTCTCTCTCTTTTTCTCTCTTTCTCTCCTTTCCTACTCCTAATTTCCTTTCTTGGCATCTGGGTTGGATGGGTTAGAGTTTGCTAAGCGAATGCTTTGTGAAATGCTTTATTTTGATTGAATGCTTGCTTTAAATTTTGCCAAATTCTTGATCTTCAAAAGTTTGCCAGTAAAGTTTGGTTTTTAGCCTCCTGGGGACTTCTGTTGAGCTCTCCTTTCTGCCATCTCATGGCAAAGTGGTACCTTAAGCCTCTTTTAAATTAACTTTTAAATAAACTGGGACCAGGGCTCTGCGCCTCTATTCCAGGCAAGGTTATGGAAGAGATCATCCTGAGTGCCGTTACATGGCATGCAGGATAACCAGAGGATCAAATCCAGCCAACATGGATTTATGAAAGGCAGAAGGGTCCTGTTTGACCAACCTAATCTCCTTTTATGGAAGAGTGGCCCACAGAGTAGATGAGGGACATGCTGTTGATGTTGTCCATGTAGGCTTCATTAAAGCATTTGACACCTTCTCTCACAGCATCCTCCCAGAAAAATTGGCTGCCCAATTGCGGCTTGCATGGCTGCACTCTTTGATGGGTAAAAACTGGCTGGATGTGGTCAATGGAGCTAAATCCAGGTGGCTGGGCATTTGTGGTGCTCCTCAGGACTCAGTTTTGGGGCAGGTGGTGTTTAACATCTTTACTGATGATCAGACATGGGGAATGAGTGTACCCTCAGTAAAGTATGTGGGAGCATTGAGCTGCTCGAGGGTGGTGTCACCATCCCTGAAGGTGTTTAAAAGATGCATCTGGATCTGGCACTGGGTGATGTGGTTTAGTGGATTAGGGGTGACAGTGTCAGTAGCTTGGTTGATGGTTGGACTGGGAGGTCTTCAACATCTTTTCCAACCTTCTAATTTCTGTGATTCTTTGTGCACCTATCAAAAACTTGCTTTTTTCAGCTCTCAGACACGGTGCACTGTGAGAGGTTTCTTTAAAGCAAAGAATTCCGAACAGGAAAACAGCTGAAGCAGGACCCAGGCAATTTCTGTTTTTCTTTGTGGTAACTTTGAATTCAGAGCAGTTCAAGGCTTTTATACCTTGAGATATCGAATATCTTGAGATGTCTCTTTCTTGGCACTAGAAGAAACCTATCCGACTAAATTATAGCAGACTGTAAAGTTTATCCACCTAAAGTCAGAGGAATTCTAGAGGTCACCCAAGGCAAACTGGTTATTTCAATTCATGTATTTTTTAGAGCAAATCAGTCACTTTTACTTTGCCACCCATGAAACACTGAAGCTTTTTCAGGGTCTGTGACAGGTTAAGAATAAAATCAAGCCTCACGTCTGTAAAATCATACAAGGCACTACAGCTTCCTTGGGAAATGTTTACGAGGTCAGCATCTGAAAAAGTGTCATATCGTCTGTATTACCGGGACACCGAGTCCTAGTGTCATTAATCTGACAAATGAGCCAGCCTTCTACTACTAGTTGTTTTTCAATTTTTGTGTTTATAAAATATCACGGAAAGACTTGACAAGAATCCGAAATGTTTAACAGCAGGAAACATAAATACATGTTCTCATTGGTTTTCTTTAAATTTTTTTTCACATTTTATGATTGGAAACTCCCTAGTATTATACCCCATCTAAAATAGCCATTGGTCTTAAAGAGTTCTTTGCACTTAATTGATTTTCTAAAAGGTGCCATTGTTGATTTGCTCTTTGTGTCACAGGTATAAAATTATTTGGCTGGTGGCTGATAAGAGACCGTGAAGGTGTTTCACAAAGCTCTTCTATCTGATTCAGAAAATTCTGTTTGTAGGGCTTGCCTTGAAACAAGAAAATACTTAAAATTCAGAACTCATATGCTTCTGAATGGGTTTGGGAATTCATTTTGTTATCGTCTTCGATTCTTGTTGTTAAAGCAATCCAGGAATTGAGAAACACATTAGCCAAACCCTGGGGAAATGCATGGATATGCTAAAGGCTGGAGGAAAGCTGAAGGCTGGAGAGATAATGAATTCACGAAAGAGTTTGTTTTCTTTAGCTCTATCTCAAAAGTTATTTGGAACCATAAGGAAGTAACCCTTCCCATTGGTCCAGCTCACAGATTACACTGGTCAGCAGACCAGTTTATTTTATGTGCAAACCTGTCATCAACTTTCTGGTACATGCTTTGAAAGAGAGCAAAAGGGTGCTCAAAACAATGTTTTAATAGTATTTTATCTGTACTGGCTGTCACACAACTGGGAAAAAAGAAAAAGTGAGGCACTGACAGTCTACATCATTTTTTCAAGGCTGTTGTGCTTGTGACACCAAGAACTCAGTCATTAATTTTTAACACTGTACAGAAGTGGGAATCATAATAGTTGTTCAAAGGACCTGATAATACATGTTAGACTCAGTGCTGAAAATTGGTCATGGTCCTTCTTTTCATGTGTTGGCTATCACTGAAGACAGAACTAAATTAGGGGAAAAAAAACATCAAAAAAAAACATTAAGAAACTTTAAAACCTGCTTTCTGTCTGATTATGTAAGGTACCAAACTTAAATTTCTTTGGCATTTAATGCAGTTTCCTCTTTTTAGTATATGACTTAGTTATTTGTTTCTAATGGCGCTCTCCAGTCATATTTTTCTCTGTAATCATCATTTTTTACTTTAGAAGATATACCAGGAGTTTAGATTATACTGGCATTTTATACATTTTTCATCTGGAAGCACAGCAGCACCATAGAAAACAATTAAAGCCCTGTCATGGCCTGTTATGAAATGACCCATATTTAGGGATCAGTTATTCTGAACCAGAAGATAAATCTTTGATTTCAGGTCAGCTTGAGGCTTCCCAAAAATGTGGTGAAACAGCACCCACAGTGAAGTTTTAAAGCATTCTTTCTAACTTCCCACTTGGATGTTTAGTCTAAATATCCAAACACACTGGAAAAAAGAAAAAAAAGGGGTTATATCCTAAAAAGGTGTTTCCTCCATATGATTAAAAAGTGTTGGGTTCTGAAATCAGGTTTATGTAATTTGATGGAGTAATATTTGAGGTAAATTAACTGATTAAGCTTTATAATATGTGGTCTACCCAGCTAGACATATGGGGTTTTTTTACTGCCTTTAATTTAATAAACCATCACCTCAAATCAATAAATATTTATAAAGATGATATTCAGGAAACATGAAATAGGGTTGGCTTGACATGACTGAAAATAGCCTTTTTTCTTAATAAAACCACAGGATTTTATTTAACACCTATGTGTTGCAGTGGGGATACTGCAACATGCATATATCAAACCAGGAGTCCCGTGGAAAGGAAATATATATGGACAGACGGATTCTTGCTAGATGTTTCAGAGATGTTTATTTCTCCAGCCGCATGGCCGGAGCTCTGCCCAGGAACTGTTCCAGTCCCGGGACCGAGGGTCCTTCTGCCCGCGCAGGGAACACAAACCAACCCATGGGAACGAGGCTGAGCAGGGGCAGGGAAACCCCGTGTCTGTGCCCTCAGGGCCCCTCTGCCAGGGCCACATGGCAGGGGAGGGACCCCAACACCTATGTAAAATCTGTTAGTGGAATAAATACCTTTCTGTTTTGCAGTTCATTCAGATTTATGTGGTCTTTTCCGGCTTGTTTCATAAAATAATCTTTTTTGTTTTGTGACTTTCCTTCCAATCCCTGTGTTAGCAAGCACTATTTATTTTAAAGCTCTAAGCATTCAACAGCAAAGTAATTTGATTTGGTGAGGATATTTTTTCCTTTAATTTCATCATCGGTTTCTGCTCGTGATAAAAATCAGCCCAGCATTTCCAGGAATAAAGTTTTGCAGATACATGGTAAAATCATGTCTCAAAGAAATCAAGGGAAAAATAATTTTAATTTAAAACAGAAGAGAATTTAATGTATTCTTTCCTGTGAGGGTGGGGAGGCCCTGGCACAGGGTGCCCAGAGAAGCTGTGGCTGCCCCTGGATCCCTGGAAGTGTCCAAGGCCAGGCTGGACGGGGCTTGGAGCAACCTGGGATAGTGGAAGGTGTCCCTGCCCACAGGAGGGGGGTGGAATGAGATAATGTTTAAGATCCCTTCCTACCCAAACCAGTCTGTGATTCAGTTTTCACCCACTGAATCCTGATTTCCCTTTTCCTGGTGGATTAAAGAACAGTGGAGGAGCAGGCATGATTCAGTTCCCTTTCCCTCACTTCACAGGCACTGATTATTGGGCAATAATGGGATGGCGGGATATGTTGGAACAGATCTAGTTATGTTTCTTCTGTCAGATATTTCCCATAAGAATGTGTGAGGTCCTGTTCTACAGGTTTGTGCTGCAGGCTTCTTTTGGCCTGTATGACACAGTCAAAGGGAGCAATGCTCCAAGGTTGCAGTTTCTTTTCTCACCAAGGAATTTTTCTTGTTCCCCTAACCTCAGATGGCCCTGCCACCACAGCAGTCTTTCCCAATACAAAAGACTGTGCTGCTCTACCTCCATTCCAGAGACCCCTGTGGTGTCTTTGAATTTTTTTTCCTTTTTATAACCATTCTTTGAACCCTTAAACTCTTCTCATATCACCTCAGTCCCTCTGTCCTACTTGAAGTATTTCTGGACCTTCAGACCCCTTTTTTCAGTCAGGAAGGAAAAATTCAGTATTCCTGGCTTGTTTCAGCTGCAGTAAATGGCCAGTTAAGATTTAGTGACCAGCTATTGCCACTAGTTTGACAATAACTTAGCACAATCATTATCTGCAGGATTTGGCATGTACTCTCAGAGATGTATCCAAGACTGCAATAGGCCCTTATTAACAGCCTCAGAAGACTGACCAGAATTCATTAATGTGCATTCAGAACACTCAGTTCATTATGGTGGGGCATCAGTGGAAATTTTCTCCCCATTCTATGACACTTGCTTGGGTGAATATATCTAAGATCGTTCCAGAACTACAGATATTCTAATTCTCTTGTAAAACTTGCCCCAGGTTTACATCTGCAGCGACTTGGAGATGTAAGTCCTGTGGTCCTGTAAAAAAATATACTCTGCACCTTTCTGTGGAGGACAGAGTACAAGAGATTGAGAGAATTGGGTTTATTTTGCCTGAGGAATTGAAGACTAACAGGAGATCATGTTGCTGTCCTCAACTGCCTGATGGGAAAATATGAAGGTGTCAGAGCCAGACTTCTTGGATGAGCACAGGGAAAATACAAGGGACAGCAGATATCAACTGAAATGTAGGAAATTTCAGTTAAATATGAGGAAAAGCTTTTTCTCCATGAAAGGCTGTAAAAATATTTATCCTTTGAGATACTTCAAAGCTTGATTGGACAAGTGCATGTGCAGCATTTGGACTTGATTTCAAGGGAGTTGGAGCCGGCCATTTCACAAGTCCTTTAAAAACTAAATTATTCTATGATTCCATGATAAACTTTATGTGGATCCTATGTCATTGCTTTCTTTGCATGGCCTTTGTTGGAACATAATTATATCATTTTGAAAAAGGAAATACCTCTGTGGCTGCTATTGTGGAGAGTGCTGAGTCTACCTCAACTTTTGTGGCCCAGCACACAATGGGGTATATTTTCTTCATGCTGAATCTTACTTACAAATCTAAATGTAAAAGATAATCTGTTTGTATTTCCCATTAATGTGTGATTTAGTGAAAATGTATTAATCTATTAATGGCAAAGCAGCTCTATAGAATTTTGATTTCCCTCCAAGTCTGTTAAAAGACTCCTAATTTTAACTTGCTGCTCCAGCCTTCTTAAGAACCAGCCAGCTAGTAAATAATTTTTTGACCTTTTCATTCTCCTGGTTAGTGGTGTGTCAAAATGCTTTGCAGAATATTTTAATCAAATACCGAAACTTGTGTTATGCTTAAGATTAATAGTTGCAGTTTCCAATGCTCTAAGTACCATTATGTTAACAAACATTGAAATGTTAATTACAAGAATACATTAGGTGACCTCAAATATGTATTTCACTGAATTAAAATATAGGGTTTTTTTCAGAATTATGAAGCAAGGGACAAAAAGAGTGGACAATAAATAAAAAAACAAAAAAATTACAAGGCAACATTTAAAAAATATTAATATGTTTTAGGCACAGAGGAGAGAATATCATCTGTTGCCTTGCACCTTAGGAGACTTCAAATTTCACCTACTGACTCTTGAATAAAACCTAGAACTAGTTGTACAATTAAGACATAAATATGTTAAAATAAGACAATATTCTGTTTTCAAAGTCTATTGAAGCATTATTTCAAAACCTCACATGACAGAAAATAAACCATATCCCCAGGCAGATTTGTTCAGTGGTTAATTATTTTCACATAAAATTGTAGAGGGTTGTTTTATGCATGGATGTTTGTAGCTCTCCAGCAAAACAGTGAAGGGCTTGTAGGCACTTGCCCCACCATGGAAAATGTTGTCTCACTACCTTGTGCTGCAGAGCCCCATCATTCAGGCTCCCACCTGGGAAGGGGGGATCAAAGTTTAATATTCTCATCATGCTGAGAGTGCTTTGTTCATATACTGAAGCATATTTTACTTTAGGGCACTCACAGTCTTCCCAGTCAGTGCCATTTATTAAGCCAGTGCGAGAGAACAAAGGAAAATAACTCCATAAATTAGGGATTAGGAACTAATCTATAGTGCCAGGATTTGAGACCTAATTCCACTGAATATGTAACCACCACGAAGGAAAGTGGAACACTGTTGGTGGGATAATTTCAGAGAAAGGCATAATCACATATTGCAAGTTAACTGGGATACACTTGTGAGTAATGAGAGATCTGCGATTGAATCTCCACAGGTAGAGAAGAAAATTGAATTTCCTTGCTCTGTCTCTTGTTTGAGTGCCTAAACCAGTGGATTATTGACTAAAAATGGGTGATGTTCCTTCCTTACATGTGTCCAGTTGGTGACCCCAGAATTTAAACGAAGTCTTGATTGCAAATTTCACTCAGCACTCATTGTTTTCTTTTTGCAGGTTGTGAAAGAATGTAAGAGTGGTTTTTCATGTTTCTCTGTTGAAATGTGGAAACTCTCAACAAGCTGAAATTGCAGTAAATGCAACTCTTCAGCTGAAATTTAGACCAGGTTTGATAAAGTGTATTAAAAAGTCATGTAAGGTAGATAAAACTTTGATGATAACACGGCCTGGGAATGACTCTTTGCTATATTATTAGTCAAGTGAGACATAGCAGATTTCAATGTGACTCCAGGCTTTTTTTTTCTCTCCCTGATTTAATTTTAGCTTTTGCCTCACACTTGTATGAAATTGAAATTGAATGGACTGTGCTTTCTTTGCCTACAGACTTGAAAGTGCAGATGTATTAACTGTTGCTGAATTGATAGAGATCTCAAAGCCCACATAAAAATTGAGCTAATAATTTAAGAGAAACCCTGTATAAATTGAGTATATTGTTCTTATTTATGACAAAAAGAGAAAAACGCCTCTGTTTTTCATATATTTGTCTATTTTCAACATGTATCTGTAAAACAGAGACATCAGCTGCACAATTTCTATTTACCAATCTCTCTTTTCTCATTAGCATGAATCTACATTAGAAGTTCAATATATATTCATGTCTTTCAAAATAATATATGTTTCTAACAGAATTCATATGTCCTATGGGACTAGGGGAATATTTCTTTAATGGGCTGAAACAACAATAAGTAGTGAGAATAAATAACACAATCTGCTTTGCCTTACCCTTGTATAAGCTATTCCAAACTTAACAGAAATATTATGGACTAAGTTTCCAGCAGGGCACTGCACACAGAATCCATCAACAAGAAGGATTGCAAAGCTATAGAGAATCAAAGTAGAATATCTGCGATCTATCAAGATATGTCAGAGACTGAAGTAACCCAAATTTTGACTTAAAATATGTTGATGCACACACAAACACAGTCGTGTCTCTCAGCATAGATTCACATACATATATATAAGTCCAACTGGATGGAATAAGACTGATTCTCTCTCTAACCAGTCTGTAGAATATGCTAATTGAAATTCTTGCTCTGCTTTTGAATTCTGAAAGGTTTTTTTTATAAGAGGACATTACACTTGAGAGTTTTAGAGTACATTTTCAAGAGCCTTACTACACTTTGAAAGCGGCCAGTTATTTTTTTTCTCAGTAAGGTCCTGCTGTCAACAGAAAAAGGAAAAGACAACAGGACACAGATTATTGTACAATGAAAAAGCTAAAGTGTGGATTTCTCCTCATTAAAAAAAAAAAATATATATATATACCTTGGTTTCTACGTAATTTAAACCTCTTACAGTCTTCTCCCAGTACCAAATATAATACCAGCTGCAATTATTTTTTTCCTCTGACCTTTTCACTGATATGTAGTGACATTATCATTTTGACACATCGGGGTAGGATAATTAGAAAATTAAGTGGGTTTTTTTACTAATGGAAACAATCTTTAATTAATTTAGCCAGTGCAAGAGAGCTTTTTTCAGAACTGCAGTGACAGAGACTGACAGGGAAGTATCCTGCTGTGAGTGAAGACCAAAACATAACATGTTTTCGCATGAAAGAAGATAGGCAATTTGTTTCAGTGCTTCTAAATTATTATACAGCCATGAGAGAAATGGGAAAAAATACACAGAGATTTGTTCTGTTGCATCGTTAGGGCATTAGGTCTATCATATTCTCTTCCTGTTTGCAAGCCAGTGACCATATTCCTCTACACAGATGGAAGGGTAAATGTGATACATTAAAAAAAACCAAACCACAGCATAATCAGAACTTTCCCCAAAGAGTTTGGGCAAAAGCTTCAGTGAACTAGCACCAGCATATCCACTTTGGTTAAACTTCCAAAGTGAAGGATTTCACATTATGGAGGACTGAGAGGTTCTGTCACCTTCCACAAGAAGGTTTTATCTACTGAAAAATCGTTCCGAGGTTGAGTGAAATAGACCCTCTACTTCCTACTGTGTCCTTGACTTTGCTTGAGAGAGGCTTACAGCAAACAAGTACAGTAAGATAAAAGAACTATACAATGGTTAAACCCATCTAAAGCAAGCTGATGTCAAAGCAGTGTTGATTCTCATTCCTGTGTAGTTGGGACATCATGAAACAGTTTGGGCTGGGAGGGACCTTAAAGCTCATCTCGTCCCACCCTTCTGCCATGGGCAGGGACACCTTCCACTATCCCAGGGTGCTCCAAGCCCCATCCAGCCTGGCCTTGGACACTTCCAGGGATCCAGGGGCAGCCACAGCTTCTCTGGGCACCCTGTGCCAGGGCCTCACTACCCTGGCAGGGAACAATTTCCCCCTAATGTCCCATCTAACCCTGCCCTCTTTCAGTTTGAAGCCATTTTCCCTTGTCTTATCACTAGAGTGAACAGGTATTTGCAGAGACAAAAATGAGAACCACAAGTGGATTAATTTCCTACCTTTTCCCTTCATAATTCTTAGTTCCTGGTACAGTATGCAGTGATCCAGGTTGTTTAGTCCAGTCAATTGACATCTGATTTACGTATAGTTACGTTTATTATAAGTAATTACTTCAAACATATTTTATTTCAGTATCAATATACTCCCAATTTTTTCACAACATACCCACCTTATGCAATTTATGTAAAAATGATGAAATTAATATAATTCAAAATACTTTATCTGATCAATAAATTATTTAACTGCAACTCAAAATACTCCTGTCTGTTCTATCGAGATTAGTACTGTAGTAATGCCCCAATTAATTTCTCTACAGAGTCTCACTCTATAGATTCCTGCATGGAAAATAATTTCTTTGGAAAGTTAAACAGCACAAAACAACACTGGACTGTCATAATGAAGAAAGCTGTGATGGTCATTTGCTGTTACACCATTTAAGATTTTAAAAATAGTGGTTTTCTCTTTTTTGCTTAGTTCAAGACTTGTTTCTTGTTTCTTTTTTTTTTAAATTTTGAGATATGTGTTTAAATATTACTGAAATTGAGTTTCTTACTACATTAAATACCTAACAATTGTTTTGCAATTTAAAATCTGTGATTTTAGTGAAAAAAATCATGTCCAAATAAAGGTTATTTTTCATTCCCACATTTCATTCCCTGTTGTTATTAGCTGTCACCTGTGGGTCAGACACACCTAAGCAGTGCAAACCCTCAGGTCTTTAAATGTGTTTCCTTTTCACGTGCATTCCACTTTTATATGTGGGTTCTTTATGAGAAGATGAGTTTATTTACTCAGGCAGTTACCTTCAGCGTTGCACAGTTTTCAGCAAATTCTACTGCCTTTTATATTCTCTATTGAATTTCTCCTTATCATGCTTTTTAGTGTTATGTAAAATATAAAAGGCAAACATTATATTGTCTCCCTTACAATGGCTAAGCATATAGATCAATGCCACTGCATAACTCCATCCTATAAAGCACTTAATGATTTCCAAGTATGTTAGTTGAGACAGAGTTTACCATTTTTTGGGTTGTGTCTAGTAATTTAAAGGCTCTACCACTATGAAAATAAATATCACCCCACTGATAGATATACTATATTTAGTTCAGAGACCCAAGAAAAGAAAAATGAAGTTTTTAAAACTGTGGGGGAATAATTTATCCTGTTGGTCCATCATCCTGAAATGTTGAAGAGCTGAATTATTTGATCCAGTATCCCTTGCATCAATGTTGAATGGAAACCTCTTTTGTTCATCTTCTCCTGAGCTTCAGAATGGGCACATGGCTTTCAACACAAGCTGCCTCATAAATAAGGGATCTCAGTTATCACTATCCCCCAGGCATGTCACACCATCTGCCTCATCTTGTTGAAACATCCCAAACCAAACATGGTATGTTCAAAGAACATCCACAGACAGTCAAAACTTCAAATGTAAAAGTAGCCAGATTTTACTGTCCTATCACTGCTTCATTTTTCTGAGGGGCGGCTTCATCATTCTTATGATTTGGCACAACCCTTGAAGAAGAAAACCCCTGAAGAGGTTCATAACATATATTGCACCATGATCATACCACAGACTCCTCCACCTGCCTTTCTTACCCAACTGAAATGCTTGGCAGCTTTAGGCAATATTGACTAATGCCTTAAAAATTAGCAATTTGATTCCCTTGTTTCATAGACTTTTCTGTATTATCGGGCTATTAAAAACTTCACAGGTCTCTTTTACTTTCTGCTGAGGGAGTTGGGATTGTTTATCCTGGATAAAAGGAGGCTCAGAGGAGACCTTATTGCTCTTTACAATTCCCTGAAAGGAGGTTGCAGCCAGGTGGGGGGCAGTCTCTTCTCCCAGGTAACAATAGGACAAGAGGAAATGGCTTCAAATTTCTCCAAGAGAGTTTTAGGTGAGATATTAGGGAAAAATTCTTCCCAGGAAGGCTTGTCAAGCACTGGCACAGGCTGCCCAGGGAAGCATTGGAGTCAGTACCCCTGGAGGGCTTTGAAAGATGTGTGGATATGGCACCTGGGGACATGGTTTAGTGGTGGCCTTGGCAGTGCTGTGGGAATGGCTGAACCTGATGGTTTAAGAGGTCTTTTCCAAGCTCAGTGATTCTGTGATTCTCTGATTTCTAAGGCATCATTCAAACGTGAATCCCAAATGCAGGGATAAATCAGTGGTGGAGCAGGGCACCAGTGTGTGTGCATTGTATGAATATGAAGATTTTGGTTAAAATTTGGTGTACTTTGTGTTGGTACCTATCTTGTTTGCAAATGCCTTTCCACAGCTGGATGCTGAAGCCCAGGAACAATTTTCCAGTTAAGATCTTACTCAACATATCACCTGGCAGGAGGGAGAAGAAGGCAGGGCTCCTCATTCTGTGTGAACATCTCTTAAGAAAGCCCCTCTCTTCACCAGTAGTGTTCAGCAGAGTCCAAACTGGGCAGGACAGAGTTAAGGTGGGAAAGTTGCACAGAATCTAAAGGCGACATAAAGCTGCAGAAAATGGCTTGACCGAAATGCCTGAGAGATGAGGAGGAAACCGTTCAGCAAATTGGAAATTGTGAGTCATTAATGATGCATATTGTTCAATTTACAAATTAAATTAATTGTGTTAAAAGTTCATGGTTGTGAGTCAAGTAATTTTTCAGAGTATGCACATGTTTCGAACCATTAAGGAATTTCTGTGGATGGAAAGTGAGCTGCTTTTGATGATTATGTCTCTTTCTTAAGAACCCTAAATTAAATTTTTAAAATGTCAGGCAAATTACCCATGTGAGCATTTCTGAGGCACAAAACCCTTTTAAAGATGTTATTTCTTTGTCTGGTAAGACCTACTATGCCTGAACATACACCACACTCTGCAGCATCTGGCCTTTTAAGCATTAAAAGCTTCTGAAACTTCTCAGAGGATAAAGTTATTATGAGGTGTATTTTAAAATTAATCCAATAAATTAAGCAAGACCTTATTAAATTCAAGTTACATTTATGGTTTTTTCTGTTCCATTGCTATGAAAGAAAAAACTACTACTTTTCTTCCCTGTTCATTAACTGCTGCACTGCAATTGTTTAGATGGCAAGTACATAACTTACTCTTTTATCAGATTTATTTTTCCAGACATTAATTTGTTGGAGAGTCTATTATTATTATTTTTTTAATAGCTTTTGTTTTGGTTTTTGTTGCAGGCCAGTACAAAAGGAATATATTCTTTGAATATTTTATTATTTTACTTATGCATTTATATTTTCTGCATGCAGAAAATAAAATACACAATAAAAGGTCTTACCTTCTTCTTCTCTCTTTTCCTAAGAGAAATGTATATTGATTGGTGATCTTGTTTTGTATTATATGTCACTCTGTTGTCCTGCCTCCATTTAGGTGATGTGATCATTTCACTTTAGAAGACAGATTTTCTTCTGGAAGCTGAAGAAAGGTTTTTCTCCAAGTTCATCATCTTATTTCTGCTTCTGCCAGAGGAATTTGTGAAATTTCTTTCACTGGAAGTACTCAGAACAAAATTCAACTTGGAGCTGGGGAATTTTGCAGTTACATGATTGAATGGCAGACACTGGGGAGATGCAGGAAAATTTCTTTACCAAGGTGCAGCACATAGTTCACCTCAGCTGGTGTTTCTTTGTAATCTCCAAGCCACAGTCTCTGTGGAAATACTCTGGTAGAGAATTTGAAATCTGATTCTCTTCCAATTTAATGATCAGCATGATTCCTGCTCTTCCCTGGCCCTATAAGCAGGAGACAAAGAGAAGGTTTTTATAAGTAACAAGAGTAACATCAGGTTTCCATTATAAAAAATAAGAAATACTACAAACATCCCAGTGTGAAGAGTCCTAATTCAGAGGAGAGTCCTGGCCACAGGTGTAAGGTGGAACAAGAAGGACACATTTATGATGAATTTTAAACACAGCCAAGATGAATTGCCTTTGAAACCCACTGAAACCTTTACAAATGTGGACACTTCCATGGAGTTGGTCAAGTTTCCTGAACCTCCAGGAAACGGTCTGGAAATGATACCCAACTTTCATGGGCTTATGGGCACTGATGGTAAGAAAAACTGTCCTGAAAGAAGTGCTTTAATGCCTCTCAGCGGCTTTTCTTTTCTTTTCTTTAAATAAAGAATCTCTGAGGGCCCTGTGACTGTGAGCAGCACTGGCCCACGAGCCATGAGATGACAACATCCCATCCCTCACTCCAAAACTGGCACTTTTGTCCATGTGCTGAGGGACTGTTATTCCAAACCAGAGATTTCTGTTTTGCAGGGGTGACTCACAGCCTAGTGGAAGGCTATAAATATTCATTCCAAAAATGCCAGAATCCGTCTGTCTCACCAGCCTGTTTCAAATTAAAGCCTACTGCTTGTATTGAAGGAGGGAGTCTGGGTTGCTGGATAATGAAAGCTAAACAGGAACAGATCTGAGCAGTCACTGCTGCTGTGACA
The DNA here is from genome assembly GCF_965178545.1 of Coloeus monedula. Classification (NCBI taxonomy): domain Eukaryota; kingdom Metazoa; phylum Chordata; class Aves; order Passeriformes; family Corvidae; genus Coloeus; species Coloeus monedula. The sequence goes on from NC_138785.1 coordinate 71,119,370, forward strand.
TTCTGACATGGAAACATGAAACTATGATGCTTCACCTTAAACACATCTTAGGAGTCTTTCATGTAAAAAAATCACAGTAGCATGTGCTAAAATACAGTGGTATGAGCTGTCAGTACATGAATTGAGGGCTAGGGAGCTATTTTTGATTAAGTATGACAAGCAAAAAGGACAGATACTGAGCTAATAATCGGTTCCAAGATTAAACACACCTCTTTTTCTTAGCTTCACAGTGGATGGCACATTCATATTTTATAAATTCCTACTGTCTAGGTCTCAGAAGGTATGGATTTTTTTTTTATTTTCACCCATGTCTGTTTTGAATAACTTAAAGGGAAGAGAAAACATATTCTACTTCAAAAAATGATTGATGCACTCAAAAACAACAACTACAGGTAGATTTTAAATGTAACTACTTCAAAAATGGAAATAATAACTACATTGTTTAGCTAGCTGTATGCATTCTGTGAATACTACGAAAGAGTGTGACTGTTTTTCTTGTTGCTCTGGATGTGCTCTCAATACCTTGTTTTCCCTGGATCAGCATGAAATTTTCAGAACTCAGGATTTGGGAGCCTACATGATTATTAAAAATTGAACATACCTAGGCAAAGAAAAGTGTCACACTGGTTCAGTGAGCAGTAATTTAAATTAAAGTGCTTAGTGGCATCAGGTGCCACTCCAGAAAGAGAGGAATCCTGTCAGCTCCACTTGGAAACCTCAGATTCCCTACAAAGTCTTCAGTGGCCCAGCCATTAAGTGGGCAACAGAATTCGGCACTAGGAATTCTCTTTTATCTTTAGGAACTTCAACCAATTGCTGAGAAAAGTCCTGTGAAATGTCAGTGTCATATTTGTCAACTCCACTTAGATGGGCACAGTGTAAATTAATTGGAATTAAACTTCCGTTGGGGCAGCAGAGTTACGTGACAGCTTCATGAAATTTAGTAGCAGGATTCAGCTTGCTGTTTAAAATGCCTGAATCCAGGAATCTCTGTGTGGGAGCAGTGTGTGGGCTGGGTGATTACTACATGCAGTGTATCCTGGTAGTACTCTCAGAGGGGGCTAGAAAGCTGTTCAGATCACCCTGAAGTAGATTCTGACGTTCATTTAGTCAGAATTTCTCTTGTCAGTGGCTAAATCAAGCAGGGGTTTGATAACATTGTAGAAAATCAGCTTCAACCATCATGTGATATTTCCTAGAGTTCCTGAGGTGTTTTCTCCCACTGCTGGATGGGATATGAGAAGTTGTTGATGAACACAACTTCATTGCCTTCTGGAATAAGGCTCTATAAAAGTCCTGGAGAAGAAGAAAAATGGAATTTTTATTCTTCACTGTACTTCCATCCATACGTGTGGATGTATGGAAACAATGGTTCTCAAAGCTGATAGGATCAGAACTTAGCTCCAATGACTCCAGCTAAAAATCTACTTTATACCAGGTAAACCTTGGTATGATAAAATGTGAAATAAAAGGTCCCTTCTAATCCAAACCATTCCATGATTCTACTGCCCAGTTCCCCACTGTCCCTGCAAATTCCAGTGATAAAAACTTAACCAGAAACACTCCTACTGCAATACTGCAAAAACCAGACTGTTACAGCGGGGATTCTGTAACACAATGCACCAAACCAGGAGTCCCGTGGAAAAGAAATATATATGGACGGATTCTTGGTAGATGTTTCAGAGATGTTTATTTCTCCAGCCTCATGGCCAGGGCTCTGCCGAGGAACTGTTACAGTCACGGGACCCGAGGGTCCTTGCCCGTGTAGGGAAACACAGAACAACCAACGGGGAACGAGGCTGAGCAGGGACTAGGGAAACACCGTGTCTCCCTCAGGGCCCCTCTCCCAGGGCTACATGGAAGGGGGAGGAGACCCCAACACCAGACACCACCCAAATTAATTTCCCTTGTCGTTTGATCAGTGCTTTTCTTGAGGTAACAGATTTTGTAGAATTTCTCTTTGAAATGCTGTTCAAAGCATCCTATCACAGAACAGCGTGAGATGTCATCCATGGTATTTTATCTTTGCATGTGATAAGATACATTTCAGGTTGCTGCATCAAATCCCCGTGTGGGGTGTATTCTACAGCATTTTATTACACCATTCAATGTGTGTGTTTTGAGGTCATTTCTGTAGACGTTTCATCCAACACGAAGTTTGGCCTTTTAGCAGCAGGTAAGCTCTTCAGGGGAAATATTTCAGAGGGGAAGCTTGAACACATGAGAAAGTACAGGAATACAACAGAGCACAAATGAGGGAGGAACTTGAGAACACCACTAACCCCTCTGCTGCTGGCAGCATTTGTTTCACACATTTGCCTGTGGGAAAGATGAAGGAAAAAAATATTCCTTGGTTGTTTTTCCAGCATAGAATCATAGAATCATTAAGGATGGAAAAGAACTCCAGGGTCGTCAAATAGATGAGCTATATCCTGATAGGATCTCTTTAGGGACCATTTTGGTAACTGACAGCCAAAGTAACTTTTAGCCATCTCTTGAGATTTCTAAAAAAAAAAAAAAAAAAAGTCTTTTTCTTTGTTCCCACTGATCAGGGATTTGCTCTGCCACCATAAGAAAAGTCTAGACAGCTTTACTTTTCCTCTGCAAGTCCCAGCTGCCGTCGGCCCAGAAGGCCAATTTAACACTCAGGATGCAAACATCTTCTCAGCCCCATTCTGCCCAGTTCCCAGCGGGAAAAAAAGCTATAAAAGTGGCATTTCAGAATCGATGGAGAAAAATGTTCACATTTTTATTCTTTGATTTTCTTGATAATCTTTTACCTCCGAAGCACAATATCTCCAGGCAACATCTGGAAACAGAGCTGCTGAGAACTCAGCTGAGGGAAGAACACAGTCTGACTTTTGGAAATCAATCCATAGCTCTTCATCCTTGGATACTCCTCAGGCCAGCAACATAGGCAGGTAAGCAAGCTTGGAAACCATATTCAGATCCCTTCAAACCCAAACTATTCCATGAATCTGTGATAAAGATTGAGGGAGAGAGAGTAATTTACATTAAACATTAGTACTTTTACTGAAATGTGGTCAGTTCTCTTTTTATGAATGCTTCAAATAAGGCATGTTTCACAGGTATATTTCCAAACATAGAAGTGAACTTGTACAGAATTTAAAAAAAAAAAACCAAACATAAAAATAATTATGAAATAGTTCATGAGACACTCAGAAAATGTCTTTTTAAATTTTGATGGAATGTTACATAAATATTAAAGAAAGTATTCTAACCTTAAGTTTAATAAAATATATTATTAAGATCACAAAAATGGTCCCCATGAAATTATCTTGAAAGATATAATGAATTACTGTTATATTGCATAAATATTAATGAAATTTTATTCCTCAGGCATTAAAATTTTCATGATGTTTCATAGAAATATTATCAAAATGTCAAACAAAGCATAGAGCAGTAATCACAGCCACAAAGAAAAAGATATGAAAGTCACTTTTTTGTATGTAAAACATGTCCATTGAGAGTACACTTCCTAAACTCATGTATAAATACTAAACCTGGATTTTCAAAGAGCTTTTGAAAACACTTCTCTTCAAAAGAAACTTCATTATCATGGAATAGAAAGAAAAGTTGTCCCATGGATTAACTACTGATTAATGAATGGGGGAAAAGGTAGCAAATAATTAAAACTTTTACAATGAAGGGAAGTTGCCAGCATAGGTAATATAGAAAAGATACAGAGAGTGAGCTGAGAAATGTTACTGATTATTCAAATTTAGCCAAAGGAATAAAGAGAGTCTTGGCTGTAACAGCAGCTGAAGGAGGTCATGGGTCTGAGTGACAGGAAAATAAAAAATGACATTAGATGTTGATAAATGAAGAACATTGTAGAAACATCTCAGAATCACTTGAGATAACTCTGAGAAAATATTAATAAGCAGAGGCAAGCCAAAAAGAAAAATGATGCTTGGTTATTGGGAATGAAATAGAAAATGAAGAGGAAATACCTTAAAGCCACTGTGTAGCTTCTGAGAGTGGTCACATCTTGAGTACTACCCTCGCTTACATCCAAAACTGTGAAGTAAAACTGAAAAAGGTGTAAAAAGGAAAGAAGCAAATGGCCAAATGCAGGCAGGCACTCAGCAGTGTCTGTGTGAGAGATCAGAATGAGTTACAGAATTCAAAAGGGAGCAATTGAAATTCTACAAGGAGAGATCTTACAAATACAGCATTTCCACCTTGGTCCATTAACTGACTTACATCCATCAAGTAGGGGTTAAATTCATCTGAAAATAAGGACACACTCCTTTGCAAATAGATACTTAAGAATTTCCCTGCTCCTCTGCATCAGTGACCCTCATCACTGAATCTCTTGATTATGCTCATTTTTACAGTTGTAAAACTCCTATCATCAGTGGAAATTTCTGCATCAATTCCATGGTCAAATTTGTTACTGTTTTATCTTTTCCTGGAGAACAAAAGCCAAACGGATTTTAAGTATGCAACACAAGTTATAGATCCAACATCTGGTCTTTATGCAACGAGTTTGCAGAGCTGTAACTTCTGCCCTCCACAGCATTCACACAACAGTATAAAAAAAGAAAAAAAAAGGACCAACCTGCAAAAAAATCTCTGCACACCACTGTTTAGGCTTCTCTGAACCTGGGGAAGGCAGAAGGAAGGGTAATTGCTCAGCTGATGCAAAACGAGGCTCAAGGCTACAATTATTTAAACAGCGATGCCTGCTGGCCATGCCTTCAGTTACCGAGCAGAGCTGCTTCCCTCCCCTACAGCAAGTAAACTTGAAAAGGACCGATACATTGTGTACCAAAATGTGTCTTTTCATTCCAAATCCAGTAGCAGGTACGTATCTGATGAAGGAATGTGTTTGTTTGGAAATTCTGCAAAGGCAGTAGAACATCTACTCATTATGAGAAACAAATCTGGAAATTATGTTTCAGCCTTTCAGATTGTTCTCCGATCAACTGGCTCAGTTTTGGTAGATTTTTTCTGTGTGGTGAGTTTAACCATCCTTTAATCATCTTTGAGGAACTTCCATGGACTCACTCCAGTATGTCCACGTCTCTCAGGTACTGGGAAGCCCAGCATGGACACAGAAATCCAGGTGCACCTCACCAGTGCTGAGTAGAGGGGAAGAATCCCCTCCCATCACCTGCTGGGAAAGCTCTGTCTAAAGTGAATGTATCAATTTTTAAAAGGGTTTTGTGTTATTTATCAGGATTCTTTTGAATATAGAATTTATAAATGGTTCTGGTTTGTTATCTAAATGCACATCAACAGCAAAAACCACTGTTTTCTTCAAAAGAAATCTTTTTGTCAAATGTCTGTGCTGCCAAGAAACAGCACCTAGGTCTGAAAATTTATTCTAAAGTGCTTTCTTAATTTGTTACTTCTCCTTCCTCTATTCTCTTCCCAGTGAGTCTAACATATTTTTGAAAAGTGTATCTTTTCAGAAATTCAAAAGCACAATTTTCCTTCTTTGGAAGGAAAGGAAGAAAGATAAATAGCACAGCAGTATATGTGACAATGGGAACAGTATGAAATGAAACAGTAGAGTAAGAGTCAACATGGTAACATTTGATTTACAAACCTGAATCAAAATGATATACAAAAACAAAAGACTGGAAGTTTCATACTCTTCATATGCTGTCATCTGTGCTTTTGTTCTGGTATCACCTCGGGGTTCTCATTATAAAATATGTAAATTCTTAATGTACGCAAAATAACTTGGATGAATAAATCCATAAATTCTCTTTGCTTTTATAATTACAATCAGTGATTCAATGGCTATTGAGAGACAAAGCTCAGGTACTTCTATATCTTCATAAAATTTAAAGTTAAAGGAGGTAAATGTGCCATCATGATCATCTAGACTGACCTGCATTGACTGAATCATTTCTCCCAGTGAGAGAATCCTGTAATGATTCCAAAGACTCAAGATCAAGTGAGACAAGATTATATCAAAGTCCTGGATTCTATCTGAATCTGTCAAAAAGTCATCTAGTACAAACCACACAATTATGGGCTCCTTCTTACAATCAGGGAAATTAATTCATTTGGAAACAACTGTCTAGGCTACATGGGAAAAAATCATCCCAGAAGTATACATTTTTCTAGATAACTAAATTTCTGAAGTCTAAAATTAGGTGAAATGCATCCCTGAAAAATGGATTTTTAAAAACAGATTTTTAAAATTAATTTTAGGTCTTGCCCTCTGTACACATGGCAAGGTAATTGATTATCCTCCTCCACTGACTGAAACAGGATAATGAATTCCCAAGTGTATTGGCTCCTAAGATAAGCTGGATAGAAAGATTCTCCAGGATAATATGCTGTTTAAAGCCATCCCGTGATCATTTGCTGACTGCACACTGGTGCACCCCAAAACTCATCACATCATCAGCCAGCAGAAAATACCATGTCCATGTGAGGGGAAATGTTCAATGTATGAGGTTAAAAATTCAGGGAGCAATCAGCTCTTTAACAAATGCATGCAGCCAGCTGAGCAATAAAAGCTGCAAGTAAAGAAGAATCCACAGAACAGTTTAGGTTTCCTTCAATAAGTAGGAGAATGGAAGAGTGGAATGACAGGAAAGGGACTCCAGCACCTGCCATTACTCTGGCACAGCTTGATCAGGAGAAAGCTACCATATGACAAAGAAGTATTTTGAATTACTGTAAAATATATATATTTGTATATAATTTGACCAAATTCCATGGTCCTTTTACTAAATACATGTTCTACTTAAGTGAGTCTTCAAGCTGAATAAATAATATGAGATTTCTTAAATTTTAAGAGTTGTAGGGTAGTGCAGAAAGACTTACAGGGTAATGTGCAGAGATGCCTTAAAATTAACCCTAGGCTCTATCTGGAGGCATTTCTTCCATTTCTACTTCAGCCTGTAGTCCATGGGATTTTTCTATTATTTTGTTTTCTTAATGCATGAAACTTAGAGATGAAAATATTAAGGAAGCCTGAAATGAAAAGTGGGTCTGTGTATAATCAGTTCCACTGAACACCTGTGAACTGTTGAGTTTAACTGGGTTACAACTGGTGCTGTGCTTGAAGAGAGGGAGAAATGTGTGTCAGGATTGTTAATTGATTTATTTGCCATGTAGTTACAGTGAAGTGAGACTGTTTTTAGCCATGCCCTCTGTTCCCATCTCCCACTTGCAGAGCAGCAGATTAAACCAGCCTGGGCAACAGAATAAAGCATTTGGAGCAACCTGGGATAGTGGAAGGTATCCCTGCCTAGGGCAGGGCTTGGAACAAGATGGTCTTTGAGGTCCCTTCCAGCCCAAACCATTCTGTGATTCTGCTCCTTCCTAGGGCTGGACAAAATTTGTGTGGTTCAGGTCATAAAATTCCTAGGCTTCTCCATACAAGAAAGAATTTACTCAATTTTTCAAGCATTTTTATATATAATCTTAGCACTAGAAGAACTGTGTGCAAACATCAGTGCTACATAAAACGTGAGCTTTAATAATCATCACAAGCCTTGCTGATCTGAATGGAACACTAAGAAAATGCCTGCCAGAAGCTTTTACTTCATGATCTATATCCAAACCTCCAGGCAATCGACAAAGTCAGTAAGAAAGGACCATCCTGAGAGAATGCTGAGAGGATACACCTTTTGTGACCACACATCACAGCTTTCAAAAGCCAAACCTATCCTGTTCCTCAGACAAAAATCTGAGTAGCAATATGATGAAATAAGAGCTATTGGATTGCAGCAGAAATGTGCAATTTGTCTCACCATTTAACTCCTTGTGTTCATAACCACGAGAGGTTCCATAATGAGCTGATTGCCAATTATCCCGTGACACAGAGAGAAGGAATTTCTGAAACAGGCAGACCCTGTGAGATGTTTAGGGAGCAAACTGACATGCAGTTTGCTATAGCTTGAGTTTCTGAAATCATCTGAGGTCTGAGCCCTTGTATGCAGAACATGCTACAGCACAGTGTCTTTCAAGTACAGGAACATTGTCAAAATCTGTCAGTTTTAAAGTGAAAAGTAAAACGATCCTCTGGAAACTAGATGAAGAACTAACATAGATGGAATTTCAATACATGTGGGAGATAATACTTATTCCTACTTTTGTTCAGAAATAAATTAAATCCTCACTTTGTCTTTGATTGTTCCTTCTGATTTGCTGCACTCTTTCCACTTTCTCTAAAATTTTAACTGCCATTCACTTCAGATTCCACCATGTACTGAGATGAAATAGACACAGAACATGTTCTGATTATATTCTTAAGCTCAATCATCATGAGTTAAAATTATCCATTTGCAGACTTACATCCCATCTTAATCAGGAACTTGATCTTGACAGATCTTGAACAAGCCAGTCTAGAGGCAATTGGCTGTGTCTTAAACCATGTATGTTCCTGAAAAGTCACTTATCCAAATGGAAATCTGGCACCTCAGGGTCATTAGAACACATCCTTTTTAAGAGATGAAGGAAAAGCAAGGAGAGAAAAAATAGTAAGGAGGTATTTTTAAATCTTAAAATTGCACATATTGAGTTTGAAACATTTTCATTGAGTACAGTGCACTCTGTGCCTTTGTACATGATGACTTCTTAGCTGAGCTCTGTCCTTTCTCCATATGGCAAGGCATTCCATAGACAAATAAAAATCGTGTGTATACTATTGAATAGAATGGCAATATTTCCATTTATTTTGTCAGGAAGAGGAAAAAAGGTAGCTTTGCATTTGGAGATGCATATTGATAGTAGAGAAAGCTTAAAGAAATTAAACTACACTTCAGTGAACTAATTTAATCAGGTGAACATGATCCTTGTCAGAGCATCTCATGTCTTTTTCATAAAGGGCACCAATTTCATTTACATGCCCAGCTCTGACTTGAAGTGAACTCGTGATGGAAGCATCTTGGCGTGCTCTTCTCTTCTCCCGAGATGCAGGGCATTCATGACATTTCTTCACACTCAAAGGAATTGTATTGAACTTTATCCTAATGGGAAGGGATTTAGGTATTACTGAAGTAATTAGTGCATAGGAGGGACTATTTGAAGAAAAAAACCCAAATAATTTACAAAGAAAATAACAGATAGTGACTAATTTCTAAGCTCTGTTCTGGCTATTAAAAGTTGGATTGGACAGCCTGACAGATGATTTTATAATGATACACATGGGATGTTTTTGATGATGGTTTTGTTTCTGACGTACTCAGGATCTGGTTGGTCTCATTTGGTTTGAACCTTTGTACTGGGCAATCCCCAAGTCAGATAACCAGACCCATCATAACAACATTTTATCAGCTGCAGATGACTAACAGTTAAAAATATATAAAAATTACTCTTAACAGCTGTGCTGTCTCTCTCTCTGATCTCCCAATTCTATCCTCTCATCCTGTATTTTGAATAAAAGGTCTTTAGAGACACAGTTAATTGAGTATGAAAGGAAAGGATTGTATTTAATAACCCAGGGAATCTTTCTCAATCCCACATTTCTTCTTTGGTGGTGGACAGGGCAGTGTTCAGCTTTATTTTATGGACCTTCTGAGAAATAGCAAATTTCAGTATTAGCATGGCCATAAGGAAATTTTTCCTCTGCCCAGTCATCTACAGCATGAAAAAGCCAGATGCCAGGGAGTGGGGGAATATGCAGGGTAACTAATGTAAAAATTCTAGTTTTAGTGGGATTATAATGATCTCCTAAATTATCTGTGCCAATGGTTTCTTTCCGGCCTTGACCAAAATCCCATTGTGGTCAATTTTAGTGGCCTTGACTTTAAATATATAAGCCCTTGACTTTAAAATAATAAGATCTTCCACTGAAAGGAATGGAGCTCCCGTCAGTCTAACGCAGAGTTTGCCTCACTCTTCAGCAGAAGCCATTAGAAAGGTTTCAGAGAAAGTCTTACATTGAAAATACCATGAAACCCTTAAAGGGAACAAAAAACCCACCAAAAACAAACATACAACTGAAAATCCACAGAGGACAAACACACGGGAAGAGCGTATTTAAAACCACAGACCTAAAGGATTTTCTGTATGGGATGCAACTAAGTTATTTAGATGATACAAGACACTGATAATATTCCTATAAAGCTATTTTGATATTAAAATATGGCACCACAAATGTTGCTTATCAGGAAGGATTTATAAGTAATGATATGAGGAGGTGTCTGCTGCACATTTTATTTCCTGTCTAAAATGCTTTTAAAGATATGTTTTTAAAATATAATTGGTTGTGGGGGAGTGAAGAAAAACAATTACTGTGGATGTAAAACATTTATATTTGTTCACTTTTTCCCCCTAATTTTAAGTTACAGAATCACATAGGATCACAGAATGGGTCAGGATGGAAGGGACCACAGAGGGTCATCTGGTCCAACCTCCTTGTCCAGGTAGGGTCATCCTAAATCAGAATGTTATCCTTGTATAAGTCAGTCTTTCACAGCTGGAGATCTCACACTGCAGAAACATGGAGCTTAAAATGATCCCATGGCCAAATTAAAAATTTTGAGCCTTATCCATTTTTTTGTGCTCTTGTTTCACCAAAATAAGAGATGACCTCCATGCAGGAATGATTACACATCCAGAATTTCTTCAGGGCATGGTTCATTTAACTAGGAAACAAATATACAAACAAAAACAACCCACACAAGTAAACTTAATTTTGGACTAGGACAGGGACCTAAAAGTTTTCCAACAAGTGCCCAACTTCTTGCCTGCACAACCTCAGCAGTCCCAGACAGAGAGGCCCCTCTTTCTGTGTCTCTTACAACTATGTTCTCTTAAATATGCAGATCTAAATAACAAATATTAAAGAAATTTATCTAAAAGTTGTGCAGGGATGGCCCATTGTCATGGTTTAACATAGGTAAAGAAGGCTCCATCAGCCGTGGAAGTGATTCTCTTGCAAAGAGGTGCTTACATCTTCCTCTGCGACCTGACAGAACCTATCAACTGGCTAGTTTGACTACTGGCAACTTTTTAAGCCACTTAAGAAGCTTGACACACCTCTGTGATCCACATTTAAGAATGGACAAAACCCGGGAAAGCTCTCTTGCTTCCAGCCTTTGGACAGGTAACTGGGGGGCCTGCACAGTCCAGTGGGGCTGGACCGGGCCCTGCTTGGCCTGGGCTGGCCAGGAGACAGCCGTCCTGGAGCTGGGCAGCCCTGTTCCACCCACAGCCCCTCAGTGCAGGCCGGCCCCCGCTGCCCTGCTCCATGCAGGCGGCGCGGCCCCGCTCCTCCCCCGCCTCCAGGGCGGCTGAAGATTCATCTGAGGCTGTCCCGATGCCCGGCAAAGATCATGTGGCCAACAGCGATAAGCGAATTCCAGCTGCGGGGCTGGGTGAGAGGAGCCCTTTTAGTGCTGTAAGTTTCCTCTAGCAGACATTAATCCTCTTCTGAGTCAGAGGAAGAGGGAGGGTGGAGGCAAGTGAAGAAAACACCATAGAGACACCAGAGTCAGTAAAGAAGGAAGAGTTGAAACCCTGAGGGAGGAGAAAGAGGAGATGCTTCAAGCCTAGAGGCTGAAATTCTGTTGTAAAGCTATGGTGGTGATGGACTATGGTAGATCAGAGTACCCGTTGTAATTTCATGAAAGCATGGGAGGGTGGAGCATTCAAATTGCAATTGGGAGCAGAAGTATCTGTGCTGAAACAAGCAAATGACTGTAACTGTGAGCAAAAGTACTTGTGCTAAGCAAATGTTGAAGTATCTGTAATTTGATGAGAAGCTTGTACAGAGAGAGATGAAAATTATGAGGACTCTTGCTCCCAAGGAAGGAGAAAACCTCTATACAGTAGAAGAAGATGCTCCCAGAGATGGGTAAAGAGAACCTTTGCTTCTGAACAGCTCATCCTTAAAATGGTACCCCAGTAGCTCAAGATTGGACACTCAAAAACAATTGTGGGGAAAGCTGTAAGACGAGGGAAGGGACTTTCACATGAGAGCAGAGAATCAACCCAGGCAGCTGTCTCATGACATTGAAGCCATGAGAGAATTTCTTGTGGAGATGTCTCCATAGTATGAGCAAGAGAGACTCCTCTCCCTAAGTGAACTGAAAAAGATTATTATAGAAGTGGTAAACTGACTGAAAATCTCAAGGATTGTCTTTTTACATTGTCAGTGGAAGAAGGGAGAAAGGTGGAGGAGGAGAAGTGTTCTAAAGGCTTAGTCTGACTTTTTTTTCCCTTTCTTTTAGGTCTGTTAATAAACTTCTTTATATTCTTTTAAGTTTTGTGCCTGCTTTGCTCTTCTCCTAATTCTTATGTCACAGAGGGAAAATAAGTAAGTAATGGATATTTTGAACCAAACCACTACACTTAACTGGTGTTTCTGCCTGGCGTATGGACTAAACCCGCTACACCTGTATAGAGGAAAATAACTTTATCAGAGTTCCTAACATGATAAGGGCTCTCCTGCATATGCCCTCAGTGCAGAAGCTTCAACATCAGGCACAATGTTCTTGGATAAAAAGACACAACAGTCAAAATTTATACTGCCCAGGTTTTCTTCCTGCAGTGTTTTTGATCTTAGCAGATCGTGTTCTCTCATGACTGGAAAGAGAATATTTTACCTGAAGGTCATTCCTATGTACATGATCCTACATGACACTGAACTAATGAAAAACAAAAATTTGCCTCAGCTCTACCACCTAGGAAGGATTCACTGAGAGAAAAATCATATGAATTCAGTTTTGATGTCTTATCCCCAGCAAGTTCACAAATGTCATCCCTCAGACAAACTGTGCCCTGCTTCCCTCAGAGAAATATATCCCAGCAGAAAGTCCCAGCGTGTTTCTGTCCATTTGTCCCTCAGTTTCACCTGCCTGGCGCCAGTTCCCCACATTCCATGTCTGAGCCATTCCCCACTAAAACCTCCATGTGAACACTACTGTGCAACGATGTGGAGGGAGAAATGCAGGTATCTCAGATTCTCTTACAGCTGTTCTGGCATCTCACCAGCCAGCCCCATGCAGATTTCTTGTCTACAGAGACATTTAAATTCAGATTTAGGTACCCGTGCCCCTCTCTGAACCTTCTCCTTCAACAGTTGCTCATGGCCAGTGTGTCCTGATCATGAAAGGCAAACCACTGGCAAAGGACAGCTCAGGACAGCTTTGACTGAGATTTACAAGGTTCTCTAAAAAGCAACTGGGGAGTTATCTACTGTGCAAGCACTGAAATATGTGTCCAAGAAAAATCTGATGACAAAAATGCTAAGTTCAACCTTTAATCACTGCATTCAGCAATCTGTGCGTCATCTACACATAACATTGCTGGAAACATGGATTCCATTTGAATTGCCTTCGGTGTTAGCTGGATTTCTGCGCTAATAACACTCGGTATAATTTGTTCTGTCACCATCTCTAGTGTACTAATTTAATTTTGGTTCCATCCAAGCATCCATCTGCTCACAAACATCAGCTACAACAGCCTGAAGGCTCTTCTGTAATGTGCCAAGCTCAGGTGTGTACATGAGTGTCTTACAGCAGATGCAAAATAACTGATGGAGAACATTTTTCTGTGCTGGGTGAGATGGTCCCCATTCCACTCTCTGAATGAATAAAACCTTGCACATGGAAATCAGTGTGATTCAGTAACATATAAAATCACATATAAGGTTCTGTTGCTCCAAAGGACAAACTGTTGCATGATACCGAAAAATCTTAGCAAGAACAGTGTGCAAAACCAGCTGATTTGCATAGAAACACTTATTCTGAACTACAGTGTAAAAATACAAATCAGCTTCTTGTTTTGAAAGTAAAATTAAAGTGTACAAGAAGTGCTCTAAGGTCTCTCTACTTCTACAAGAGAGTCTCCCATGGATAAATTCTAGAGTTTGCACTGATTATTCTGTTAGACACTGCACAACAAAAACAGAAAAGAAGAACACAGCAAGAAAGATCCCTGATATTAATAGAAAAAGTGAGGGACATGCTCTGAAATTTAATTTACATTCTGCAGCAGACAAGATAAAAGTAAAGCTATGAAACAAAACTGAGGGATGGAAATTCAGAGATTGAAAATTACCCTGAAATAACCTGCTCTTTTCATTTGGTAGTAAATCCCTACCAAGCAGGAGCTTTAACTTTCTGCTAGACACATCAGAAAATATCTAAATTCACAGCTATAAGCAGACTACCATATCAGTATGCACACAATATTTGGTTTTATGTGTTTCTTATGTAAATGTGTTTCTGACTTTATAAACAAAACTGTAATCTTTCCCGTTTTTTCAATAAAACCCTTTTACTTTGTGCTTTAAGTTTACACAATGTTTAAAGTGGAGTCAAGTGCATTTCACAGCACAGCACAGCACTTCTGCAAAAACAAAGGTTTCAAACAAGTCAGCGTAGAAACTATCACTCCCTGTCTTGCCTCCATGTCTTAAGAACAGAGGTATTTTCTCATTAAAGTGAAATAATCAGTTTGCCCATGGCTGTTACCAAGCAGGAAAAGGAAGCCAGAGGTACTGCCAGGTGTGTTCTGTGTCTTTATGGCCAGGGGCAAACCCATAATGTCTCAGTGAAGATACTCAGTGGAAAATGTAACAGGAATGCAAAGGACTCATCCTGAGCACAAAAAGCACCACCAATTTTTGATTATTAAGTGAATTGTCACTTTTTGATACATGCAGACAGAGTTTTCACACACATTTAGGGAGCTTAGACTTCTGAATTTTGTTCCAAGTGTCCTTAACCTGCTGCAGAGCTGTGCACATTTCACAATCAACTTCTGAAATGATAACCCAGGTTTATGACTCTGTTTGATGGGTTTAAATTAGTGTTACCCAGGTTTTATCTGTCAGCTTCCACTGGTGTGAGTTCAGTGCTGTGAATTCCAGCATTAGCATTCTCTATCCAAATCCCCCTGCAAGAAGCACTGACTGTTTAACATGTATCATTTCTCCCTCTTCAGCAAAGCTGAACACACTCACTCTTCCCTTGACACCACTAAAATATCTAAATGCAGGACAGATTAGGCTCTGTTAGTTTTGTATTTTCTGAATAGAAGGTGAGTTCTTTTTCTGCGTTTGTTTGTTTATATAAAGGAGCACTCTGTGCTCAAAGGAACGGACTGTGAAATCCCAGGAAGATATAAGAGGATTTGTGTCTCAGCTTTAAAAGTTGACCCCATCGTCTCCATTGAATTACAGAAAGTTTCCAGACTTAGCATGTGGAAACAAGTGAAATTGCAAACAAAAAAAACCAAAAGTGTGTAATAAGCTATTCAGCTTCAAGGTTGTCTTCATGACCAACAGCACTCTTGAATTGTTCAGGTCTTTTGATAGATGACATCATATGATAGATGACTTGATCTCACCCATATGCCAAAATGTGATAATGTGATTAATATTTCTGTTCTATCAGAGGGGTGGTGAGCCATTGAGGAGATGACATTCAATAGGAATCACCAGGAATTCTCAGCCTTACACAGTATTTTGTGTAGGGACACAGTCTTGTTAGGAGAAACATGTTCATCACTGATTTCAGCAGTGATCTCTCTTCTCAAATCTCTCAATCCCTGAAGGTCAGGGCAGGGACTAGGGGGATGAAGTTACAGAACAGAATATTCCAGTTGGAAGGGACCTGTCCTGATCATCTCGTCCAATGGCCTGACCAGCTCAGGACTGACCAAAAGTTAATGTTGTGAAGGGCATTGTCCAAATGCTTCTTAAACACTGATGGGCTTGGGAGCACTGATCCCAAAGTTGGTGGAGGGTTCAAACTTGGTGCCTGTTGGACCAGGGTCACAGCCTGGCCTCTTGACTAATGAGGATTTCAATAATTTCCTCCTAATTTACACCAGAGCAAATGATATATGAATCTGCATTTCCAAAAGGTTATTGAATACTAGAGACCTTTCAAGGCCAACATAAATCTGCATTTTCAACTCCTGAAACTTTCAATTTTTGGCATTGCTATTAAATTAGCATTTGATTCCTGAATTCAGTCAGAGAAGATATAATTTTGGTCAATCTCGGAATGCAAGGCTTTGCTAGGAAACACAACTATGCTTCCTACTGATGACTTAAATAATGGGCAGTATATCTTTCCACAGTTATACTTTTCCTAACATCAAATTGCTGAGTGCATCTGAAATGAGTATTACACATTACCCCTTGGCTGAAGGTGAGGACACACAGATGCCAGTGTCTGAACAATGCTTGTAGTCATACAAATAACCAATGGTCTTGGGAGCAAAAATTAAAAAGCTCGTAAATGTCTAATTCAAAAAATACCAAACCTTCTGAAAACTTAAATTTCTTGATTAATTTTTCATATTATTCATTAAAAAATGTCAGTGTCCAGCAAACACTGGTTCCTTTTGAGAACAGTATTCTTTTCTCATTACCTGGTGCTCACTGCTGCCATATTTTCAGACACCTGCTGGAATGTTTTTGAGAGCAGAATTAAGAATTTGCATGCCACAGATTCAGAACAAGCTGAATTATTTGAGGCAAACAGAACTGCTAAGAGCCAGGTGCCATTCCATGCCATTCAGACCTGAATGCTGCATTAACTGTGGGAAGTACAGTGACAGAATACTGCAGGCTGCAAGAAGAAATCATGGCAGAAAATAGTATATGGGACTTAAAAAATTTACTTCTGAAAGTTGTCAGGAATGCACTTAAGGAAGCAATTTTTCTGAGGATTTAAGAAAAAATAGGATTTCTGGGGGTCCAGAGGAAAGAATAAGTAATTTTTCCCCTTCTCATATCATTGATTGTCTGATGTTCTGCCACTCAGAAAAACATGTATGATTTTTTTTTCTTCCTGTATTTAAGTTACTAATATTGTAAAAAAATCCTTGTTGAGATTTCCTTTTGTTTCCTTCATTGTTTTCATCCACAACAGGGAAACTCAGAGTAATCACATATACAAAAACACGAAACATCTGGGCAAACAACACATATCCCCTTTCCTTGCAGCTGGCCTCTTACATATTCTATTCCTTATTATATATGACCTTGTTTTTTTCAATCTACTCCTCACAAATAGAGTTTGTTTCACTTTAAATATGGTAATTTACCCTAGGAGCAGGAAATTAAAATATTAATTTTTTCTGTAGGGCTCGACAATTATTGTTATTATTATACTAATTCTCAGCAGTCCAGTGATAAGTCTGAGAAACGGCATCCAGTATGAGAAGAATTCTGTTTTAATGCATTTTTAATACATTATTCATGTGTGTCCCCCTTTAAAATTACCTGGCACAGAGCCAGGAAGACAAGGGTGACTAAAGAGTCATGCTTTAAGATGACATGTCATTGTAGCCCTTTGCTAGCTTTGTAACGAATGTTTTAATTAAAGAGCAGCACCAGGCAGGCTTAAAGCTGGATCAGATTGAGCTGCAATTCCTAATTTTCACAATTCAGGATCTTTGGTTCTGAGAGAATTGGAACACCCTCAGCCAGTACTCTCTTGCTATTCAGTATTCTGCAAATACATTATAAATAGAACTTGAATTTTTAAGGTACAGTGTTATATAAAAGGCAAGAGGACTGTTCAGTTCAGATTAGACAGCTAACAGTGTCCTTTATGCCAGGTTTGTTAAAATAAACTATGAAAGAGCAAAGTAGAACATGACCTCAAAAAGACCTGTCTTCAGTGACATCTTGTAGTCATTTGTCTGCTAAAATGCAGGCAGATATTTGTTGTAGAAAGGACAATGCTGGCTCCAGAAGGCAAATTTGTTCTGAGGCTTTACCTGTAAGAGCTTCAGATCCATGTCTGTCTCCTTTTATGTGCTTCAAAATTGTGTGGAAAAATAGGATAGCTGAAACACCCTTGATTTATCTCAAGAAATTAACCATAATAATAATTGAGGTGAGGATGTTTTCAGATACTAGCGCATAATTTGATAAAACTTTATTCTTTTCCACCAACATTTCATAATATCAAGAATTTTGGGGAGAAACCTGGAGCAGAAACCCAATATTCAAGTCAAAACTTAGCTGATTAGCTGATCCAGACCAACATAACATAAAAGCGTTTTTACTGAAAGTTATGAGAAGGGGATTGGATCCTTAGAAGACACATTTTTTTACCAACTAAATGCAGGGATGTAATACAATGTACTACATCCAGCCAGCTCAAATCTGCATGCTTTAAAGAAGCAAAAACAAGTTTGAATTTATGTCCTACATTCAGTAGACCACCTTGAAGTCCCTGGAGCCTGTCAGTTTAACCCTTCAGA
The DNA here is from genome assembly GCF_965178545.1 of Coloeus monedula. Taxonomy (NCBI): domain Eukaryota; kingdom Metazoa; phylum Chordata; class Aves; order Passeriformes; family Corvidae; genus Coloeus; species Coloeus monedula. Next base: position 71,137,541 of record NC_138785.1, read on the forward strand.
AATTTTATCTTTCTCTGGCATTTCTAAATAAGATGCAACAAGGCTTGTTAGTAATGTAGGTTAAAGGGATGTTCAAAGGGATGCAAGAGGTAAAGAGATGCTTTATCTCTTTTAATGTGTCAAAAAAATCTGAGAAATCCTCTTCCCTGTCCTGTCACTTTATGTTTTTCTACCATGTTACCTCAGAGAGCTCAGGGAAAGTGGTCAATCAGTGAAAAAAATCACTCCAGAAAGGTAAAGTGTGAGCAGAAGGGAAGGGAAGACTCCTAATTTACTATACAGCTATAGGGTGTGGGAGTTTCTAGCCTGTGGCTAAGTTAGAATGAGAAAAATAAAAACATTGAGAAGACAAGATGAAATTGAACACAGGGTGGGTAAAAGGAGGCTCAGGGGGGACCTTGTGGCTCTGCACAAGTCCCTGACAGGAGGGGGCAGCCGGGGGGGTCGGGCTCTGCTCGCAGGGAACAGGGACAGGAGGAGAGGGAACGGCCTCAGGCTGGGCCAGGGGAGGTTTAGTTTGGATATGAGGGAAAAATTCTTCACTGAAATGGTCATCAAGCTCTGGGACAGGCTGCCTGTGGAAGTTGTGGAATTGCCATCCCTGGAGGGATGTAAAAGCCATGTGGATGTGGCACTTGGGGATATGGTTTAATGATGACCCCGGCAGTGCTGGGGGAACAGTTGGACTTGATGATCTTGGAGGGCTTTTCCAACCTAAATGATTCTGTTATTCTATAATATAACCTTAGATTTTTTTCTCCTACCATACTGTGTGAATTCTGAATTACTATGTGAGCAAGGTTTAGAGACATGACCTGTGTTCTTCCTACATTGTAATTTATGGAATTAGTAGGCAAATACTTCTTACCCAGCTCTTAAATTATGCATTTGTTACTAATTTCTAATAGATGTTTATCTCAGGAGTAGTTGTATTTTATATTATCATTAAAATCTCATTGAAAAATATCTCAGGAGACTTTGGGACAGAACAGGAGATATAAATGGAATATCTTATTAATATTCCATTAAGTTAATAATATCTGTCTAAGTGAATCACAGTTGTATTTCCTGCCAGCTTTTAAATACAGATTATTTTATTTCGGTGTTTAAATTCCCATTGTGTACAGCTGTGCTAGTTTCTATAAGCTATTTTTTTTACTGTTTATCTTGTGTTCTTTTAAATGTGTTATAGATACATTATTGAGCTGGAGGCAGAAGTATAATAAACAGAAGAGTCTAAGGCAAAATAATGAATTTGACATTGTGTCCAAAGCATAAGCACACGTCTCAGTGAACACCAGACTCTATCTGATTACACATTCACGCACTGCTGGGTGGTAGTTTATTTGCTTTGACAGAGGGTCCAGAGGAGTGTTCAGTGAGCCTTAATTGCCTTAATTTATACAGAACAGAGGGTTTTTCTGGGATTACATTTCTCATCAGGTTCCAGCCAGATCTCTCCACACTGGTCACTTCACATTTGTACAGAATATGTGCTGCTTCATCGGACACTCCACCGCATTTGAAGAGGCAAATAATTTTAAAGGCTAATAAGAGGGGATCAAATTGTTTCCTCCTGTAAACAGAATAGAAATAAACAGAGCTGTGGTGGAAATTTGGAGAAGGCTGAGCTATTAATGTTACCTGGTTTTCTTGTGATTTTTAAATTATTGTGAGTATTGTTGTTAATATTAAATACAGACACTTTCACTCTTGGTTTCAGTGGGAACTATTCCTGTTTTTACAAGAAAAAAATAAAATCAGCCAGGGATTTCTTGTGGACCTATGGGCTACATGGATACCCATGCAGGTCTGTAGGTACTTTTTAATGTTAAAATTGGAAGAACAGTAGCCCTGGTACATTCATTTTGGGTCAACTGTACCAGTCCTCTTGCTATGATCTCATTGTTCCCCAGAAATTTTCCTGATACCAATCTGATTGTATGAAAGTAATATCAAAATTAAAGCTGGATAGATTAACAAATCAAAATCTAGAAAAAGAACAGAAATTATGACAGAAGTTCTTTGCATGAGGGGACACTGAAAGTAGTGCTGTATCTATTGCATAAAGCAACACAGTAAAAGAAATGTAAAGTGAAAAGCCAGAAGTTCTGCTGGAAGGGCCAAAGTAGGTACCAATTGCTTCAGAAAGAAAGAGAAAATGGTAATCAGACAAACTGGAAGTGATGGCAGACAGAAGTGTTTAAGGAAAGAGTGGTTGCTCTTCTTCCTCAAGCAGATCATCAGTTCTGTGCCAGGGGTGTTTTTATAGACCAGCAATGTCTGTATCATCCACGGATGCCACCAGGTTTTTTCTTTTTACTTCAGTCAGCAATCTCCAGCTGGAAACCTTGATGTTAAAAATGCAGAGTATTGTGTAGTTATGAGTCACTGAAGGCAGTAAAAGCAGACTGAGCTTCCAAAGGAAACCCAGCACCAACCTGCAGATGGTGAGAGCTGTGCAAGGCAGCAGGATCTCAGCTCCCGAGCAGCACTTCCCAGAGAGAGCACTTTGCTCTGGTGTCTCTGCTAAGTTTCCTTGGAAACTAATGGCTAAACTAAGTATGTACAGGCTGTTCTCTGAGGTGGAGACATTATTTTCATGGGCTCACAGCTCCAGCTAAAATTTCCCAGAGGACAAACGAGCCAGAACAGAAGATCTTAGATGCTTACACTAGGATTTCAGTGGCTCATGTTGGTGCAATTACCAGCTGTGCCAGCTCACCTGTCTCACAGGAGAATAATCTAAAGAATTTGATGTTACCCTCTATTATCTGGGATCTTTAAGAGATCTTCACATATATATTTATTTTTATAAAAAGAGATAAAAAGTTATGCCTGAGTTTAAAAGGCACTTTAGCATTGTAGAGGACAGAGGAAGTGTTTATGGAGATCATTACTGCTACCTATTCTTCAATTTTTTTGACAAGTACCATAAGCTCCAAAAGCCAATGTCTCTGCAGCAAATGAACAGACATCACTCTGTTCTTCTTGAAATTTTAAGTTTTATTTGCATAAGCAATATTTAAAAGAGATCATGAAGATCTCGTGCAGAATAATGTGCTGGTGTTGAAGAATACATAGGGAATTTCCCAGTCAATAGGTGCTTCCCAGTCAGAATATTTGTCCTAAAGTCTCATCTTTATCACACCAACAGAATTGAAAATTTTATTTTATAGCAATTCTGCCACTGTACAGTAGATAAAATAATTTAGAGTACACTGCAGCAAGGCTCATCCTTTAATCATCCTTTCCAAGGGAGATACAACAACCATTTGTCTACACTGGCATAATAAAACTGTTTGCTTGTTAACTTCAAGAAATTTCAGTTATTCTGCACAAAATTAAAGTTGTTCATTAAGGAAAATCCAAAGATATTTACCTCCTGACACACACAAATAGCTCATTTGCTGTGATTAGAAGAAACCTGAAGGTAGTAGTAGTTATGGTGTTTCAGTCCCTGGGCAGTCAAAAATCATTAAATCCACATCCCACGTTTTGTTCCCATCACTCCTGGCACTAATGACAGGCATAAAAACCCCCAGTTTGTGACTGGGAGGGGATTAGGCATCCGGAAGATACAAAAATCAGTTTTATCAAGAACAGGATGGGTTTGGAAATACTCCTAAGGAAATCTGAGACTCCTGGGGAACCTCTGCCTCTCGAGACACGTTGCCTGCAGATCTTCAGTTTGGGAGACAGAGGGAAGAAATGTCCTAGGGAGATGTGGAAATCTCTATTTGGAATTTATGACTGGAATGCAGGAGTCAGACATGACACTTTAATTTCCTTTATGGATTCAACCCTAAGTAACTTCCTTTTATGATTAAGCTGTGCTCCTCACAGGAATCTTGTTGCAAAGGAGCAAATTTGACATCCCATGCAGGTAGTAATCTACAGATGGGAATGTGTCTCCTTGTCGAAGATGCTGAACACATTAATAAAAAGAAAAAAGAGACAGAGAGAGAGAAAGAGAAAATGTTCACTTACAATGAAAAAGCTAATTTAGCTTCCTGCCAGAAATGCTATAACGTATGACACGAAATTAATGCCAGCAAAGGAGTAACTTACAGCTGATTTATGAGTGATTTAGAATTAATACTGTCCTTCAGATTAAAAAAAAAAAAAAAAAAAGTAAAACCAAACTAATGAAAACTCACTACACAGATAACTGTGTGAACCATAATTTTCACCTGTCTGTAGTTCTCCCACCCTCCAGTCCTGCATTCATGAGTTTTGAATATTTTGGAGAAATCTGAATGTTTTTGAGACCTGTGGGGTTTTTTACATCGTTTGTTTGTTTGTTTGCTTGTTTGTTTTTTGGGGTGTTTTGTGACTACAGTTTAGTTTAATGATATTATAGTATCACTGACCTTGAATCTGCGGGCCAAAATGTAGATCAGATCAGCAACTCTGTGTTCAGAATATCAATATGATTAAGGTTAAAACAGATTCACAAAAGCCAAGCTAGAATGAGAACTTAACTTGCCAAGGGATGCACCATACTTGGCCAAGATGCTTAATAAAAAAATACTACACTAATCTGCTCAGAATATAAAATTATCATCAACAGCAATAGTCACTGCTGAAAAGAATTGCTCTGGAACTGTAAATTTTAACCAAAGTGACTGAAGTCTTGTTCAAAAGCGTGACAGAAAGAGAGAGAAGAGAGGGATATAATTTAATCACACTGTAGAGTCGATATCTGTCTGCAGGAACATTTGCTGTTTACTGCAATTTCCACAGGCCTCTTACAGACTTTTCATTTTTAAATGGAGGCTGCATGAAGATTGTGAAGTAAATGCTGCAAAGGGTTTACTAAATATAAGGATATACATATGCAGAACAAGTATGAGAATTTATGTTGCCATTTTAAAAATTATGCAGGGCTAAGATTGGTGAATAGACACAGGAAAACTTTAGCACAAGAGAAAGCAATAAAATAGAAAAATAAGGTTTTAGACTTATTACTTTTTAAATTTATGGTCCATGAAATGTATTCAAGAGTTCAAGCCTTATCTTCAGGTGATTTAAACTGGTAAAGTTGTAGGGAAAGGAAGAAATCTGTGCTGAATTCCAGTGTCTCAGGATCCTCCTCACACAGAGATGCCAATTTTCCATCTCCACGTTCCTGCCATAGGTCACACACAGCAGGAGGAGCTGACTTTCCTGAAAAAATCAGATTATACAAGGAAGCTGATCTGAGCTGACATGATTTGATTTGGGTTGGAAGATTAATCCAGACTTCAGCTGCCAGGGGCTTTTAGATAAATAGCACTTAGCCCACTTACACTGAATGGATTTTCTTTTTAAAGGAAGGAGTATTAATTAGAACAGCATGGAAGTGTAAGAAATCTGCAAAGATTTAGGATTCCTGTGACAAGGGCTATGAAATACTGCTGCCTTCAGAGATTACAGTGTCCATGTTCAGAATGGGATGTGTGTTCCTGTGATCTGCTTAACTGCTGTACTCTTGGCTCATCTATGAGGAAAAAATGTCTAAAAGCACTGAGGAGAAAACAAAATAGCCTGGCCTGCTTCAAAAGGACTGCGAGGACAAAAGGTTTGAAATTATTTCAAATACCATTCCTGGCCTGAGGCTGAGCAAAACCTTAATCCAAGACAGGACAAGCATTGTGACAACTTCACATTCCAGTGCACTGCATGGGTGACATCAGTTCCATGTTGTCAGCAGTCAGATGTGCTCCTTCCATGCGTGTTTCCTTCTGGTGTGCCCTCTCGGAAGTATTTTTTGGTTTGGACATGTCATTACTCAGGTTTCTTGTTAGAGCTGGTTGTTCCACAAGTAGCAGATTGTTTGGGTAGGTTGCCTCTGACTTAAAGCTGTGGCATGACCAGAATTCTGATTTGCTGAAGCTCAGTAAGCAGCCTATTCATAAAATGCTGGATGACTAATCCATGTTCTCTGGGATTTCCAAACGAGGTTTTATGAAAGCACTGTTCCAATGGCTGGAAATTCCTGCAAAAACTGAGAGCACTGACACTCAGCTCCATGTTTCCCAGATGTCAAAGAGTTTAGTCTAAGGAACAAGAGCCCCCTGTGGGAAATCGCTGGGGACAGGTGACTCAAGGACAGGCACCCATCCTAAGTGTGTGTGATAGGTTAGCAAATGTGGGGGGTGAAAAATGTCCAAAAGAACTGTCAAACTTCTTTATAGATATTTTTAAATCCTACCAAATATCTGGACTAAATCCTACCTAATGACTGGACTTGGACACAGAAAGAGAATCACCCACACTAAAATGATGCCATTTAGCCAAGATGAGGTAATGCTATATATGTGGAAGCTTGACATGTATAAAAAAGAAAAATATTTCTTTTGGAGTAGGAAATCCTAGAATCCATATTTAGACAGGCAGATGAAGAATCCTTTCCACCACAAATTATTCTGTGAGCTGAAGAGTTAAGTCTCACTCTTTACTGTCCAAGCCTTATGGATTTACACAAACAAGTGTGGTCCAGCTTTTAGGACATCTGGTTCATTTTGGGAATTTGAGTAAGTCCTGTCCCACTTGTTTGTGTTGTCTCCTTTTATTCTTATAACCATCACAAACAAAAAATTTACTTTGTAAATTCAAGTTTTGTAGCTGCACATGCTCCTTTCCCTCTTATTCTTGCTTGATATTTAATTACTCCTACCACATCCTGTAGGAAAGAAGGGAACACTTCAATCCCATTTGAACTATTAAATGGCATAATTCTAGCAACCAGTTCCTAAAATACTGGCTTATTTGGTCTCAGTTTTTATTGGTACCATTAAAGTAGTGATCATTCCATCAATTTCTTGTTCTAACAACTCACTAACTACTGAAAAGGCAGAAATATATATATTGCACACTGGTTTTTATTAATATCAAAGAAACGAATATCAGTAGAACTTTCATTTTGTACAAGCACAAAAATTCCCACTTTGTAAGAAATAACTCTGATGACTTAAAGGCAATGCTAAGAATACAGGGGAAGTTTCTTCATTGAATCTCAGAAACATTTAGGTGGGAAAAGACCTTTAAGGTCATCAAGTCCAATCTTTAACCCATCACTGCCAAGGTCACAACTAAACCATGTCCCCAAGTGCCACTTTTATGTGTCTTTTAAATCCCTCCAGGGGTAGTGACTCCCTGGGCAGCCTGTTCCAATGCTTGACCACCCTTTCAGTGCAGAAATATTTCCTAATATCCAATCTAAACCTCCCTCACTGATGTGTGATACCTCATGAACACATTTCAGAGATGGCTCAGGTAAGTCCTGGGTATGTCTGCAGCTATTTGGGGCCAAAAGTAGGGTGTGGAAAGTATAGGAAATAATGCAAGTAATAAGAGACAAGATACTTGTGAGTAAAATTTGGAACATTGGGGAGATAGGAGTTTTCAAATAAAAGTTTTCTGAACACTCAACTGCTCGTCCAATGAGTGAATCCCTTCCCAGAGAGAGCAAATTACCGTGTAATAAACTAGCAAAGCTGAAATGTACTTTGCCTGTATTATGATGGCATATTGAGGATTCTTCAAAGCTGCTGTGGAAGAATTAATCTTTTTCATACCTTTCAAGTTCGATATTAATTTTACAGATACATCTCTATCTATCTGAATACCCCCACAGAATTTTGAGAGAGATATATATCCATATATACATATATACATGTGCAATTGTGTGCATATAAAAATATTTAAGAATATAGACAATATATATAGATAAAAAAAATCTTGGGTAAGAAATATATAATAGCATTTCTCGTTCATAATCTTATTTTCAGTAGGTAACCCCATTCACACTCATTCTCCTCACAGAATAAAATTTCAGCCGTGACATCCAATGGTTTCCTGCTCAACTAAGTTGGAGTTAGGTAATTTTTAATTGGAATTTCCATGTGAAAGAAATACTAAAAAAATCTTTTTCCCTTTTTTTTCTGGAGAAGAGTAAGTTTATTACAGAAAGCATGTATTTTGCAGTTCTCCCCCTCAAGAACACAGATTTGGAACTAATAGTTTTTAAAGCACAAATATCTTTAAGGCCAACAAAATTAAGTTTTTGGAAATTGCTTTTGTAATGGATGCTGAGTATGACAAGCTCTTTCTGAAAGCTCTGGCAGACAGCCTCACACATCTTCTTTTTAAGACGGTCTATGATTAGAGCTCTGTGTGTAAATCAAGGAAAAAAGGTGACAATTTTCATTGGCTAGAGACAGTGAAAATAATCAAGGTTCTCCATGGTCTGCCAAGATGAATACATAGGTAAGAAAAGGATTTAACTGCACACTTTCACTATTAAGGGTGATTTGATGTTTTCAAGCAATAGAAGATAAATAAAAACAGAAATATGTGGTGTTCTTCACCATAAGAATAAGGCAGGAAATAATAAAAGTTTTACAGATCTCCTGTCTGATGTGTTTATAACAGTATTCAGCTACTACCTGGCGTGCTTTTCATCAGTAAACTTCAAAGTGCTTTTCAACGCAGGTAATCTTAGGGAGATTTGGGAAAATTACAGCTAAAACACATTTTGATCAGGTTTTGCATAAGAAGAAAAAGTATAACAATTTGATTTCCACCATCTTTCCCAGATATCAGGTAAGTTTTTCACAGAAAGTACAAACTACACCTCAGTTTTTCATGGTGCAACACTTTGTGTTGGCACAGGCACCACAACTGCCTGAAACAATGTCTGAGAAGCAATTTGCAATTTGTTTACTCCTTTTTTAAAACTGCTGTTGTGCCAAAAGACTGTATGGAAATAACTTGGTTTTTAAGCAACCAAGACATGGTTGTAGTTAGGGGCTTTGCAGGTGTAAGAGGTCTCTGACTGCACATCTCAGTCATTAATGTAGGGAAAGGTAAGAGGAGCTGTCACAAAACTGCTTAGAGGGGATAAAGAATGGCCACTATCAGGTCTCATGGGTAAGACTGGGATAAAACTCCTTCTTGAAGAGGCAAAATCATCTCAGTACTTATTTGCACAGAGAAGCTGTGGCTGCTGCATTCCTGGAAGTGTCCAAGGCCAGGCTGGACAAGGCTTGGAGCAACCTGGAATAGTGGAGGGTGTCCCTGCCCATGGCAGGAGATGGAATGGGATGATCTTTAAGGTCCCTTCCAAGCCAAACCATTCCATGATTCTGTGATGCTCACGTAGCTCCCAATGCATGGACAGTTTTTGTGGCAGGTTTATCCTGCAAGCTGTGAATTATTGTTTCTTTGTCCAAAGTCTGAATATTTTATTGTTCCTGTCAGAGAACTGAAAGGTGGAAAAAACCAAACTAAAGCTGTTCCCTAAGGTCCTTTCTGAAGCTTTTTCAGTGACCCATCTGATAGCCAGAGAGGATTCTTGCCAAACAAAAAGAAAAAAAACCCCACCTGTTTAAGGGAAAGGTTTTCAATGCATAAAAGAGATTTTTTTGTGTGTGTGATACACAGGTGCAGAATGTAGTGTTTGATGACCCCAGAGATGCCCTCTTCTCCTAAGATATATGACAGTGTCTCTTAAACTTGTCCTAATGGAGTAAAGGACTATATTTCTGCAGAGCTCTTGCACTGCAGAGGAGATGCATTAGTGATGGTGGTTTCAGTGCTGACTCTGTGCTGCAAGTAGGACCTGAACCGAAATCTCCATATTCATTTCACAAAGGTCAGCGAACAGACATCATTGCAGTATATCTTTTAAGCCTGAGGGATCTGATTTTATGCTGTATCATTTTAAGTTTACGTCAAATTACTTCTCTGAAATCACGTCGACACTGAAATCAGTGGAGTTAGGAATGGCATAAAGCTGGAAGAAAATAGTGGTGAGTCATGCCTTTTTATTTTCAAATAGAGGAGGCAAGTGTTTGTGATGGTTTCACTGTGAAGTCAGAATAAAAGGGGAGATTTGGAGTCGGGTTTGATGTCTTGTATGAACCTGTAGCTCAGCTGGCATGAATCCATACAAACCAAACCCAAAATGCAGCACATGCATACATCCCAGTGAACAAAACCTGCTGACTTTTACATGGCTTTAGCTGCAAAGTCGTTTTAATTTGACATATTTTCCCCTGTAAAGTGTTCACAAAAATCTGCAAGTTGTCAGGGAGTGTTTGCAGGGAGGAATGGCTGAACAGAAAGAATGCAAAACAGATCTGCTGGTCTATACAGCAGGTAAAAACAAAACAAATCAAAAAAGAAAATCTACCCTGAGAACAGAAGCGTTCTCTTCACATATTTGTGATTCCACAAATTGATCAGGCAACTGCCCAACTTCAAGCCTGAACTCCTTCTGTGGACTGTTGTCTTTCTGAATTAGTGGTAAAATCTCCAGCCTGTATGCACTGAATCCATACATTTAATGATGTGCAGCCAAGCACAGCAGCTCTCTGCAGAGCAGCCCACAGGTATTGTTCCCGTCTCAGTCACACAGGCAGCGATTTAGGGATGAACCCAGGGAGTGCTGAGTCAATATCCCCCCAGTGAGTATTGCAGTACCACCACATCACCCGGAGAGTGATGGAATTACCAGCCCTTTTTCCTCCTCTGAAATACAGCTGGGTCCTGGCCTTGGAGCACTGCAGTAAAGGAGTGTAAGTGTTGGCAGGATATACCACACACTCGGCCAATTTGTGAACACTCAGTGTGTTCTAAAGATTGTGCCCTGCTTCACACCATAGCAGTAAATCTGGATCAATAAAGGCAGAAGCCCTCAATGTTTTGGGGAAAAAAAGCCCACTTTTCTTTTTTTTTTTTTTTTTTTCATATTTCTGGATGGAAGCTCTCTTGCATTCCTTCTCCTCTCATACACCCAATGCACAGTGTGAATTTTAATGAAAAACAACTTACATTAATTAATATTTCCCTTCTAGCTTATCCATAATTAGTGACTTAGACTTGACCTAGTCTTTGCCGTCCTAAGATTGAGAAATATTTTATAGGTGTATTTTTACCCTAGAACTCTTCTACATCAATTCTACTGTCACTGCTGTACAAAGGCAGAAACCCAGGAGCAAATATTTTGTGAAACCAGAGAAGACTGGAGCAGAGATGTTTAAACCAAATTACAGCCCCACTCTTTTTCCCTTGGAAAATACTCAATGTAAATTGTGGAGTCCAGCAGTACTGCCAAGGGAGCAATTTGAAAACTGCAGGTATGGCTGGACACCATCTGGAACAAAGAACTTGCTCATGAGAGCAAGAATTGGGGAAGTATTGGAACAGGCTGGCCCTGGAATGTTCAAGAGAGGAGCAAATGTGGTGCTTGGGGACAGGATTTAGGAGTGGACCTGACAGTGTTTGGTTGATGGTCAGACTCAAAGATCTTAGAGATCTTTTCCTTAAAGGTTCTATGACTTTATGAGAAATTTTTACACATTCAGGTAGTCTCATATGAGGAAATAACATTAAAGCAGGACTGTTTTGGGGAGCATAAATATATTGAACTGGAAAATGTAGAAGTGTGTGTCCAATACCAATTTTTAAAAGTACTTTCTTTCATAGTGGCACCTTAAATTAACAACTAAAACCCTTAAAAACCCCCACCAAAACTATGCCAGGTGCTAATTCTCTAATACGAACATACCCAGACTGCTGATCCCATCATATACTATAGATAATTAATTCAAATATTTTGCAGAGTAAAAGTTTAGATCCACATTCCCTATGCATCTAATCAAGAGAGAGAGGTTAAAAAGGGAATGCTGCAATGCAGAGCACCTAATATTTATTAATGTGGATTAGTAGAGTGCCCAAGATTCAAAAAATTCCTTGGAAAGAGGAATCTGCTGTCACACAGGCAAAAAATGAAGGCACAGCACTAAAGGGAAATGGTTGGTAAATGAACACCTGATCCAGGGGCTGTATCTTTCAGATGTTGAACAGGAAAAAATAAAAATTGCGGCATACATCTAAACTGAGAAAAAGAGAAATGGCAAAAAATCCAAGACAATAAGAAGATGCCAGAAGCCTCCTAGTTGTACGGATTGTGTGGTGTTCTTTTTGTTGGAACACCCAGAACCTCTCTCTTTTAATGTTCTCCTTCTCAGGAGGAAGTGAGGCAGAGAGAGACTTTTCATAGAGATGGACAGCTAAAGAAGATGCTGTGAAGGAAAGCAAAGTATTTGAGAATAAATTACATTGCTCTTTCTGGCTTTTGTTTGTTTTTTTGTTTAAATAGATGGTTTCCTATTTTATTCCAGACCACCCAGCACTATGGAACTATACAGCTGGAAGGGCCAAAAAAGAAACGGGATTTTTAAAGTATTCTTTAAAGTAGTTTCAGTTATTCTCATCACCTATAAGGAGAGTTTATATAACCTGTTCATGATGGTGTCCCATGTTGGAACTCTACAACTTGCCTGGTCAATATATCCCAGGGTATCTCAACCCTGGCAGTGTTTTTGCTCCTAATATTTAACTCAAATTTTCCTTGATATAAATTAAACAGACTGCTCTTGTCCTACCCTTCAAGGAGATGGAAAAGTGATAATTTCTTGTCTCTTTACTGAATTATCCTCAGGATGGGTTCTGTAAAGCTGTGGTCTGTAAGCAACTTTGGGTTATGAACAAGTCCTGTAAATATCTAAAAGGTAGTATCAGACAGACCAGAGACCAGGGCAATTCTCTTTTTTTCTTTTTTTTTTCCCCGGCATATTTGAGGAATATTTCTATTTGCATCTTTGGCCTGCAGATGTTAAAACTGACATCGTAAGATGTGCCTCAGTCAACATAAAAAACCACTGTATGTGACTCTCACCCATCTTCTCAGTTTTTATGATGTTACAACATCTTTCAATTTATTTATCCCTCTGAGTTTAGTATTTTCCATCTTATCTTATTCCAAATCTCTCCTGCCCTGTTGCTGCTGTTTCCCACAGGGCTGTGAGATCTCAGGGAGTCCACAACAGTTTCTATGTGAATACAGATTAAAATGCCAATTTTTGCATTCATTCCTAGTGCTTGGATTTCCCCCCTTTTCTTTTTCAAATTAAAATTTTGTTTGATCACAGTTCCTGTAAAAATGAGAAAGAGTTGCAAATGTTGAGAGAATTATGCTTTCAGTTTTGTTCCAATTCTTTTCTTCAGTTTGTTTTTGTTTTGTCTTGGTTTGGTTTTATTTTGCTTTATTTACCTTTCTAACTCCTCATCTACAGCACTGCACAGAATTTGATATGGCACAATAAATTCCTCCATGTAACTCAAATTGCATGAGCTCTGTAATGAAAGATGTTGCTTGCAGGGCTGAGTTAGAATTGCCAGCATTACTCTGAAACTTGCTGGTGTACACTAACACCTGTCCTACCTCTTCCCTCCATTACCAGGTAAATGAAATTGAATGGGAAAACTACAGAAATAGGCCAGCGAGAAAAAACAATTATTGAGGCTGGTGGTCACAACCCCACAAAACCCCAGTGTGACTCATCCCTGCCAAAAATGAAAGTTCAGCAAGAGGAAGTTGTCACAAACACAGGGTCATGCTGGAGAAGCAAGCTTTATCACTTGAATTGCAGGGTTGGGGTGACATCTCACGCTGGTCCATGGATCAATCATTCCTCCACTGTACAGGAGCAGCTGCAGATTCCCTGGAGCCAGAGTTGGGTGTCACGGGAAATAAAGGACATTTTACTCCATCTTCAGGAATGATTTCATCAAGAAGTTTCTTTAAACAACACAACACCAATTTAGTGACAAACCACAAAATTCCCTTTCAAGATTTTGTGAGACTCTTGGATTTTCCTTTCTTTTCCAACAGGAAAAACCTATATAAGCTTCTATACAAGACTGTGCAAGTGGTTCCAATGCAGCTGCACCAACTTTCCTGTCCCAAAGCACCTGATACACTGCCAGAAAATCCTTATTACTCTGTTATAAACTAATTGTTCTCCATGGCTGTGAGCAGGATGAGAAGAACAGACTTTAGATGCAAATACTTTTAATGTAACATTGAAAGTTCTCTCTCCTTTACCTGCAGTCACAGTAAATCTTTTTAAACTACATCCCAACAGCAGGACTATGTTCACTACATTCCTGCTTAGCCAAGCACTCCTTTTTCAAGGGAGGTGTTAGAATAGGAGACAAAATATTTGTCAGCAAAGATTGCATAACTGAATCAGAAATACTAATTTATACATCCTTAGTTAAAATGGGTGGCACTGCAGTAAAGCATCTGTGCTGACAGATATCTCCTGCTCTCTGTAGCAACTGAATTAACAGATCCATTCACAGTGTAACAGGAAGATCTACCTAAAGGCAGAGCTGGGATGAGGGTTAGAAGAGAGTACAATCTTCTGGTTTCAGTCCCAGTCATATTATTAACTGCAAAATCAAGCTGTGTTTTCATCTTGTTATTGGTCTGAGCTCCTCTCTGCTTACATCACTGGGAACATATGAAACACAGCAGTTTCATCATGAGAAGATCACAGAGAAGAGTAATGACAATTCCAGGAAAGCAATGCCCCTCCTGTGCTGAAAGCTGCACCAGGCAGGGACCACAGCCCTGACCCCTGACTCCAGCAGTACCAGGAATATTGGCTGTGCAAATGAATATTGATCACACAAACAGCAACCAGGATGTTTAGATTCTGTCACAACTTAGCCATCACGCAGTGAGGAGATGTAAGCACAGAGAAGACAAAGAGCTTTACTAAGCAGATGATGTTCCTGTCTGGTAAAACACTTGGGATGATGTGAATACCAACACATGACACTCGAAGGGCTTAATACACAGCTGGGTATTTATGTGAACACTAAAGGTCAGCATTGTTCAGTCCAGTGTCAGGCACAGGTTGTGCAAACACCACCCAGGAAAAATCCAGGAGCAGGAGAACAGAGCAACTGTGGGTCAGTCCTGCCCAGTGCTCCCCACGCTCCCGTTGGCCTCCTCCTGGGACAGAGGGATGGTTGGGAGCAAAGGCAGCAGCAGTTCAGAGCAGCCCAACTGCACTTAGTTCCTCTTCCTCTGTTTCCTTGGCATCCAGAGATGGAGCAAAGGAGTGAAAGACAAGACTTTTGAAGTTCAGAGCTCTGCCAACCACCATAATTAGTAAGATCCTTGTGGGCCTGCCAGCTGCAGACACAAGATATCTTATGCACTTAGAAGGAAGGTGAGTTTTGCTTTGTTCCAGAGGGGGAACATGGACAGCCTTTCCCAGAAGTTGTTTTTCTTCCTTCAACCAAGAGCAGCATCTGTTTGGGTTTTTTTTCTGCTCCTGCATTTCTGTGAAAAGCTGAACACATTCCAGTTAATTTGGTTCATTGGTTAATCATAAGGCTTCCATCAAGTGAGGAGACATTTCCTTGAAAATTACACACCAGGGGAGTGGAGTGAGAATTTTGCTGCGGGATAAATAGCACATTGCATGGGCTGTGTAAAAAAAAGGTAAACTATTAAGGAGAATATGAAGGCCTGAATAGGTTGGAGTAGCTTAAATTGAAGACCAGTGTTTCTTCACATACAATCTAACCATTGTGAAGTAAGCAAAAATACAAAATGTTCCACTCTTGCTTTAATGTAAGGGCTAATGCACAAAAAATTAAGCAAAATATGAAAATATGTAAAATAATGCATCATATGTGACTGCATTATGCAGTCTACTTGTTCTTGCAGCTCTTTTAAGAGATGAGAATCCAAAGAGCCTCCCTAAATGCCTTGGACTGTATAGGTAAGCCACCTGATTTTTAAATTAATTTTATAATTACACTGGACAAGGTTTATAATTTATAATGGACATGAACAGGTATTCCTGACAGTTTTCTAAGCTCTTTCTCTCTCTAGCTGGAACTGGAACTTAAGAACAGATTTTACTGTTTTGTTCAGCAATGTCTTCTTTTGACTTCGAATGGTGCCAAGAAACCATAAGAAAGACAAAAGTAAAAGAATTAGCCAGGCTTTCCAAAATCTAGGTCTAAAGAAAAGGACAGAAATAAAGACTGCAAAGTGAATAAAGAATCTTATCTACCTCATTAATGCTGTATTTTTTTCAGTAGACAAAATCAGAAATTATTTAAATAGGTTTGTTCTAAATTGAAACAGAGACTCAAAATTTCTAAAAACCAAAACCAAACCAAACAAAAACAAACCCAAGGCAAAGCAAACCTAAAAGTTTCCTTAGAAGATTAAAATAAACTCAGTCGTGTGTTATTTTCAGGAAAAGAAATAGGCACAGGCTGCCTGGTGCATGGTGGCTCTATAACTGGCTTAGGCAGAGTCCTCTGGAGTGAAAGACTTCCCTGTATAGTGGAATAATTCAGAAATCAGACAGCCTTGCCTTTGAATCATTTCCCTGCCTTATAATTCAGAAACTGATGACAACTTGAAATTCTGGCATACCTGGAATGACCTTTGAAAATTCATTCCTTACAAGTTAAACAGATGGGCACAGAACACTTTGCTATTTTGGAAAACATTAGTTTAAATCATTGCTTCAATAAAACATTGCCTTTACTGCAAATCCTTGTTTGCCTGTGAATGCACACAGCACAACATTCCAGATCAGCTCTGGCTGTAACAGAAACTGCTCTGTTTTCTCCCATGTTTTCAAATTCCAAAATAAGAGGAAGAAAAGAGAAAAATTACCTAAGCACAATGACAGCTACTTAATGGTTTGTTAGGAGAGCAGATATCTGTAGTCAGAAGAGCAAATACCAGCTGAGTTTGTTTAAAAATTAGGTTGCTGTGCTCCTTGGCACAAGTCTCAAACTATCACATGCAAAAAGTCTGCCATTAATTTGGCATTTCTGGAATATTTCAATAGTACCTGCAGGCATATTCATGCACAACACATTCTTAAGGTGAAGCCTTAGCAAGTATGTCCTTTGCCCAATTTAGAACGAAAGATCTGCAGAAAAGCTCTGCACAGATTTGAAATTTCCAGTATGTTGCTTCACCCCCAGGACCGTGCCTTGCTTCTCTCCCTTCTCAAGCACTCTCTAGCATCTGAAGTGCAGAAGGTGAAGGGAAGCCCTATTAATCAACCACAAAGTACATTAAAGCACCTAAATAACTTGTTTATACAAATGATCTGCTCCACTGTAAGTGATGAGGTCAAGAGTCCCATTTGTTGTGCAGTGCCATTTTATTGATGTGGCGGGAGGCATCAGCAACTGCAATTTTGTCACGGTCTGCTTTCCATCCCTCCCAAGGATCATCACTCTTGGGCTGTCAGAGGCATTGAACATCCCAGTGTGTGCTGCATGTTTGATAGAGCACTACCTCAGCCATTAATCATGCAGGGAGTTAAATTTCCTCTGTCAATATGGAAATTCTGCAAGGGCGAGAATGTGTTATCAATTTTTATTGAGGAAATGACAGCAAGAAAGTGGGTCAGTGTGAGGTTGCCTTAAAGCAGTTTCTTCAAAATTAAAATTATACTGACCAGCTACATTTCATAATGTGATTTAACTTTAAACTATTTTCCATGTCCTGTTGCATACCAAGTCTCTAGGACTGATCTTTTTTTTTTTTTTTCTGAAGTGCATCCCTTTCTAAAAATATACTATCACTTCAGGCAGGAAAAGGAGGATTTTAAACATTATCCTATGACAAGGTCATTGGCTATGGCAAGAAAAAGAGATCTTCCAGGGTCTTTCAGGTTTTGGAAAACATTTTAGAAAAACAAATATACTGGCTGGGACACTTAGAAATCCCCTCAGTTATCAATAGTCATTCAGGTTGTTGAACAAGTGCAGAGACTAAAATAAAGAAATATTAAATATGTCAGGCACTGCAACTTAACATTCCTGTATTCATTAAGTGCAAGAATAAAAAAAAAAGAAAAGTCAAATCAGCTTCAATAACATCAAAATTAAACTTATAGAATTATGATCAGTATTAACATAAAAATATTTCTGAGACCCCTTTAATTTATCAGACGAAAGTATAATGAGACACTATGGGTGGAAGCTGGAGGGAGACAAATTCAGAACAGAAATAAGGGAAACATTTTGAGGATGAATGAAATCAACCATTGGAACATTATACTTTGGGTGGACAGTGAATATTTCATCCCCTGACATTCTAGAATCAGTAATTTTCTAAAAGAAATGCATTCACACATTTACAAACTGTTATGAGTTTGATACAGGAATCGCTTATCCTGGGGAGGATTTTTTAGTTCACTTTTTTTCTTCCTTGCCCCTGTAAACTGTTCTTGAGCCAGAAGCAGCACTTGAGAGGGTCACAGGCTTGAACTGCTCTCTCATTGCATATTTCAGTTAATGTCTCTTTGAGTGGGAAAAAACTGAATCTGCTGATCCCAGGGTTGAGCAGGCTTAGGTTGATGCCTCTATTCTTTGTGCCAGCAAGTGACCTTAATTCACGTATTCTATCTATTTTAATAAATGGTATTATTTACTGCACTGACTCAGTGTAGTACTTCTTAAATATTTATGAAAGCAGCCTTAACATACATAGCACTAATGTTTATCCTTTGGCTGGTGCCAGGGAATGAGCAGTGCATGGCTTGAACAATGAGTTTGGATTATGCAGAATTTATTGCTTTTCTTTTTTATCTTTTTCATGCCATAGAGAGAAGCTTTCATCTGTTTTAAGGTACAATACAGTTTCCTCCACATGATAGTATTACTGCCTTAATAGATCTCCTTTTTTCCTAACTCACCCTGTCATACCTGGCTTTGAATCTCCCTTTATGCATCTACACATCTCTTTTTTTTGTTAACAGAACACAAATATTTTACTATTTTCTTGACGTCCCATGTTCTACTACTATTTTAAGAATGTCACACTCTATTTAAGTGTCAGGATGAAGACATCTAGTGTAATCTCTTTTTCCTGTAAGTGCTTCTGACTTCTTTTTGTCTGTATAATTCTGTCTTGCAAGGAGCCTTTTGCAAACTAATGTTCTTAGGAACACTGGAGATTAAAACAGCTCACCTATGGCATTACAGAGAAATGAAACTGGCAGTAGGTGAATGGCTGGGGAAGTGAGATATTAGAAAAAAAAAAGAAGTAACCACACTGAAGCAGTCAAAAGCTTATAGCTGAAATGAGGGATAATGAATTAAAAATGAGTAATATGAATTTCTTCTGAATGAGGTAAATTCTGGTTGGAGCTTCCAGGCTGACAGTTCTGAAGGAGTTGTCTGCAAAAAGGATGGTGAGACTGGAAAAGTGCAAGTTTTTCCTCATCACTGCGCATTCGACCTCAAGGGAGGTTTTCTGCCTGCATTCATTCTGTCTCTTGGGGATTTGGATCTATCAGACATTGATGAGAAATGATCAATTAATTTAATATAAAATCACCTTCAAGTTGTAACTGGTGATGGTTATTTACATCCTACTTCACAGGCTGGTGTCTCCAAGGTGATGCTAAATCTTTGCTGAGCTGCAAAGAAATAGAAACAAAGTGAATAGCAACAACAACAACAATAATAATAATGACAATAATATATTACTTTATTTAAGAGGAACTTTGGGAAAGAGCTTCTCAGTGTGATGAAAATAAATGCGGATTATGTTAGAAAACCACAATTTTAACTTCACCTTTTTTCTTTTTTTTTTTTTTTTTTTTTTTTTTTTTTTTTTTTTTTTTTTTGCCAGACTGGTGTTAGACCTTTCAACAGATTCTCCATAAAAATGTAGAAATGACCAATATACTAAAATAACTGCCTATGTATGGGAACAAGGAGCATGGTGAAGCAGTGGTAATAGTTGCACGAGGGTACCTACATTTTTACAGTCTGAAACTGTGGATAATTATTTCAGTAAATTTGCAGAACTGTGGGTGTTGCTATTGCTCACCAGTCCTGTGACCATTTTCCAGATTCAACTGGCCCTTTCAAACCCCTTCCCATAGGGAAGGTAAATAATTTTCTTGCATGAGACCTAGAAAACCCCACATATATTTCCTTGACCTGCTGGATCACGGCTCTGCACAGCTGATTATTCTATTGGCAAAAGCATAAAAGAGACAAGCTGGAGAAACATATAAAAAACCTAAAATCTTTAATTAGAAAAAGAATAATAATCTTTCCATGAGAAATGGCATAACCCTGCAATCTGTAAATAGCCATTAATGAAAGTATAAGCTATTGTTCATTTTTACTTGTTCTATTTTATTCCTTCCTTCTGTTTTGGTAGGAAAGGAACCAATTTCACAACAGAAATTCATTCTACATTTACATAAAATCATTCACAAACTCGATTTTTAATCCTAGAATTAAATATATCTTGAAGTTAGGAATTACAGGAATAGTATTTCTGTGTGTAAATAGATACTGGATAAATTATTAACTAGTTTATCAGTAAAAAAAGCAATAAATTGATACTAAAAGGCCTATACAGCAGAAATGTGTAATACCTCCTATTTTTTAAAAAATTCCATTACCGTGCAGATAATTTTTGATAATTTGAGGTAATAGCTATTCATTCTGCAAGTGGAATTGTTTCAGCTACAAGGACCTCTAGAAAAAATATAATTTCCAGGATCACAAATAAAACAAACTCAAAGTTTCTCCTTTCGACTTAGTCACCTTTTGGTTTCTTTTAACTTGGGAAACCCACAAACCTAATCATAAAGCTTTCTTCTGGTCTGAAATCCTCACTTCTTTGATTATTTTGTTGTTGTTGTTGTTTGTCTTGTTTGTTTTGTCTGTTTGTTGACTTCCAATAATTAAAGCAAGGCAGTGAAATCATAAACAAAATTCCTCACAATTTCACACTGTGTACTCCAGCTGTACTTGTCTACATAAACACAAACACAAGTTCAAAACTATATTTATCCATAATGCTGTGAACGTGTAAAGCACATAAATGATAGAGTGCCACTGACTTTGAAGAGTTTGCCTAAAAATTAAGAATGTGTTTGACAAAAAAGTATTGAGAATATTAAGAAAATAAAACCTCCATTTCTTGTATTGAAAACCTATTCCATACATAACTAAGGTTTATTGACTAGAGGCACAACATTAATAGGTTTTGATCTCTCTGGTGGTAGTTTGGGGTGAATCTGCAGAAAAAAAAATATATCTATGACCAGGGTTAATTAAAAATTTAGGTAGCATCAGAATATGATACCTTATTTAAAGCAATATCTGCTTCAGGCAACTTTACTCTCAAATGTTTTCGCAAGAGAAAAGAATGGCTAAAGCCTGAAAATTGAGCTCTTTTCTCTTGTTTCACTTTATGATTGATAAGAAATGCCATCAACTGTACAGGAAAGCTTAGGAAGTAAGGATTTTTTTACACAAAATTTAAGCATCGTCAGAAATCATCATTACCTTGGCTACCATAGTGAACAGTATTACTGCAGAAGCAACTATATAAAAAACCAAATGAGTTTCCCTGAAGACAAGACCCAAGCCTTGCAATTTCCCTTTCATTTGCAAGATTATCATCTACTCAGAAATATCCTACAGGGAGGCCAAGGGATCTCAGTCTGGTCACGTTTTATGGATATGCACCATACAGATGAAGGGGAAATGTCTATATTGACAAAAGGAATCACTGAACAAACAAAGTGTTATCTCTGGGGTCCAAAGACAGACAAATTTACATAAGAAATGAGTCACACAGTTTAAGAAGAAGGTTAATTTAGCATTTCAAAAGTTTATCCAAGAACATGATCAGTTCCATGATCTAAAGTCTCCAAGATTAGAAGGCTTTTTAAGTGATATTAGCAGGTTTAACCAGCAGATTTTAGGGAATTAATATAGGCATCACTGAATAAATTCTAGGAGCAGAGCATTGTCGCTTTAGATTCTGTAATTGGAACAAAGAAGGCTTAATAATCGTGGATGCTTTTACAAACCAGAGCCCTTCTCTTATGGAAAATGACCCCGAAGTTAATACCAAGTGTAAAATATTTTGTTGCTCTTGCCAAATATTTACCTAAGAGGTGTCTTTGCTTTGGACAGACTGCATTAACATCTCCTCACTGTGCTGTCTTTTACAATTCATAAATAAGTACTCATAACCTAGAGAAATATGGATAAATTAACCAAAAATTAATCTGAATCCATATCTGAATACACTCAGACAGAATGAGAGGGCTTAGCTTTTTTTGTTTGCTTATCACTAACTGTGATTAATGATATCACTGAATCTGAGAAGGTTTGAAGGTCTAGTGATGCAAACAATGCAAAAACATTTGAGCCTTGTTGAACCTGCCCATAATTATCTGATCCTTAAAGTGGGTTGGAAATATAAACAAGTTCTCCCAGGAAAGCTTCAGATTTCAGTTTCCTAATATTCCCTATTTAAGATAATTTTCATGCTCAATATCTTTAATTCATTTTCTTTTTGAACTTAGTCCTTTGGGAGAGTAATTTTTTCTGACATACACTAACAGATCAGTATGTTTGGACATGGAAGTTTTATCCTTCCCACTGGTGTTGTTACAGATGCATGACATAAGGATAAATAAATGTCATCTAAGTTCCAAAGGACCATCTACTCTGGATTCTCGAGCCTATCTCTGCTCCTGAAAGAAAGACAAATAAAGATTGCCAGAAGTGATATGAACAAAGAAAGCAAAGAAAGAGTCAATAGGCTTGGCCAGAGAATGTGTGTGAGCCTTCAGCAACACTTTCTAGTGCTCACAAAGCAGCACTTTGGCTTTGGGATCGAGCTGCTTTTGTATTCTCAGGGATCCACATGCCTGTTTCAGCCTGCCTCAAACTTTGGTTGTGCTACCAATCTTCTCTGCGGTTCATCCTGACATCATCCATCTTCCTCAGCAAAAGAGAATTCCTTGTTCAAACTTCCTGATTCCTCTGCTTCTTGGTATTCTTGGAGAGCCGACACCAGCTCTTTCCATAGTTTAAAAAGTTTCAAGTTATTAGATGGCTCAGTCAGATTCTGATATATCACAGACCACCTAATGTCATCAAATAGTCTTCTGACAGACTTCTGACAGTCACTTTTTATTCTACATTCTTGAACAACTCTGAGGATTTCAGGAGATTGAGAAGGTGCCACAGTTTTTGCAGTTTGCTGTAATTATTTTCCGTGTTAAGGATTTGTGCTTTGTTTTGAATTTGTATCAATCCATTTCTAAATTTCAACAATTATGCATGATTAAAGGTCCTTTAGCACTTGGCATTTTCTTCAGAGAGAGTATTTATGTGCTCTAATGAAGTCCGTTCTCAATCTCCTTGTGAAAATCCAAATATTTATCACTCTGTGGCATTTCTTATGTCTTCAAAAGCCTTTATTTGTGCCTCTTGTCTGCTCGATTTTCATCTTTTTAATATCCTACTAAAATCACTGAGCATTCTCACTGAGTACACAGATTTCCAATACTGGGCTCACAGATGTCACAGGAAAGCTACTGTTAACTTTCATTTTTAATGAATTAATCCCTGCTTTGTACATCAGGAATCACAATCATACTTTTGCACAAAAGGCTTGGTTTTCTTAACTGTAGAACTCTTAGATCCTTGTACTTCCTTAAATTTCCAGCACACCTTCTGCATGACTGACATTCATTGCTCCATGGTCTCTAATATTTTATTCAGCTGTGCTGACACATGACTTGTTTGAGACATCCAAAATTATCAAGTAAAACCAAGTTCTTCATGTCATTGGTGTACTTTTTTTATCTAATAGAACACAAATCTTTGGGTCATCTCCAGATGCCACCAGGAGTAAATTCAGATCTGTCTCTGGGTGATTGATCAGCATATTCCCTATCTCATAGGAATATTTGCTGTGAACATCTCCATCTCAGTGTTTTCTTTCACTTCTTTTTTACTGCGAATTTAACCTAGAAGACCTCCAGGAGCTCCTCGGTCTGACAGGAGAACAGCACAAGGGATGAAGCATTTGTTGAGGTCTCTAGATAACACCACAGTGATGGATAACTTCACATTTGCATTTTTATAAAGACTAAGAAGAATTTCGTCCTTTCCTCATGGCACTGTTCTGACAAACTGAACCCATCAAGAACTCTCCTGGATGAAGTTATGTGTGACATCAATAAATACACAGAAGCACATTTGCTTCACCATTGCAACCCTTAAAAGCTTGGGAGAGAAAACTGTACCAGCTGAAAACAGGTGGAATGATGACATGGTTATGTTTCTTCTGAATTAAATTTAGTTGCATTAAAAGTCCATCAAATGCTCTGTCATTGCAGTCACGAGGTGAAATTCAGGCCTGCTAAAGACTTATTTCTTTGTTCCTTAATTTTATCATTTACACCAAAGTCATCAGAACGCACAAATGTGACTTACAAATATGCAAGTCACAGAGAGCATCTGGCAGCTTTGTGCTCAACCACCCTTCACAGCAGGTATCATTCACAAAATAATATAAGCACACATTGGGGCACTGCTGTTTGCACCAGCAGCTTCATTAATCTCTATAAAGAATACAGATTTTCATGGATTTTAGTTGGCTATAAAACTTACATTCATACCGGTGCTGCCTGACTGTCACGAAGTTTTTAAAACACATTTAAAATAGAAAATAAAATTGACAGATTTCAAAGAACAAGAGCACCAGCTGTATGCAAGTATTGAAATCAGACAAGTTCTTGAATTCAGTTTGCAGCCTGAGTTACAGAATATTTTATTATTTATTTTCTAGGCAAAGTGAAAAATCATAGAACAACAGAATGGTTTGGGTTGTAAGGAACCTTAAAGATCATCCAATTCTAACGCCCTGCCATGGGCAGGGATACCTCCCACTGTCCCAGGTGGCTCCAAGCCCCATCCAGCCTGGCCTTAGACACTTCCAGGGATCCAGGGGCAGCCACAGCTTCTCTGGGACATTTATTCATCTTTTGTTATCAGCTGTTCTACAGTCACAGAGTAATTTACATTTGCTACAGCAAAGTAGCTCTCCTGACTGCCATGACACTGATTTGTCCAGCAAAAGTGGGGTCCATCAGACTGAACCCGAATTTGCTTCTGTAATTATGACACTGATAAGGTCTGCCCTGGCTGTGAACTTAACAGAACCATAAGAGCTATTTGGTGGAGGTGTCTGCTTAACAGTTTTTATCATGTTATTTTTTTCAGTTCTTCATGGCTGCCATGGAGTCTATGAATTCAGTTCATTTGCCAAATCCACCTGTGTCATTTGGGGCGCTCTAGGACACCCAACATGGCTTGCAGCCACAAATCCAGAAGATGTGTGTTTTTCTCCACACCATCCAAACTTGAGGAGGTGCCACAGCTCTGCTGATGTGTTTGGAGTGGCTCCAGATCCCTGGTTTGCAGCAACTGCCTCCAGACTCTCACAGACATCTACTTTTAGATGTAGCAGAATCTACAAGCTGAGACCCATCCTAAAATTTGAATGTTTCACCTAAAACAGGAGAAGTACTAAACTGTACAATGATAAAAATAGCAGGAACTTTTGGCCTGTTTCTGGTTACAGCCTGATTTTTGACTCAGGAAGTGTTTTAGTGTTCATTTTTCCCCACTGAATATGTGGAACAGGGGATATTCCAAATACAGACTACTGTTCATTGCTTAATCTTAATTAAAAAGCTCCACTTCCCAGTGGCTCTGTGTGTGCACATTTTATTCTGGTAGTAGTAACTAAAAAATAGTCACCAGCAGATAGAAAACACAATATATTTGGTTTCCTTAGATGACCCATCTTCCTGGAACATTTCTGGATAATCACATAGTCACAGCCTCTTACTGTGACTAGTAAAAATGTTTAGAGAATTTTCAATTAAAAATACCAGAATAGTGATTGGGATTTTTAGCATGAGCCTTTTTTCCAGGCTGCTGAATGGCTGGGATTTTCCCCAAAAAATCTTGATATAAATGAGATGCAAAGTCACATGTGAATAAAGAGACAAGTTTATTTTGGAGAATTGAAAGTAGCGTATTGCTCTTCCCTATATAAAATCACAGTTCAGCAAATCAGGCTGTTGGGATCTGGAAGAAAACTCTTTCTTTCCTTTTTCCCTATTGTCTTCTCACTTGCCTCTCTATAAAAATCCTCCAAAAGTTCCCTGAAGTTAATGAAATGTCACCAGAGTAAAAGGAATCAATTTCAGGCCATTTGTGTTGTCTCACATTTGATCTTCTTGATGTTTTACTTGTCTTTGTCTTCCTTTCTTATTTCCCGGGAAAACAAAATAAGCAGGATCAGAGTCCAGTTCATCACTGATTTTCTACACCAGCATGAAGCCATTTATTTCATTGCTTTATGCAGGTATGAAATTTGATTTATAATGTTTGGATGTGTACATGCACAAAGTGATAAGTTACAAAGGAAGCACGTCAGAGAAAAGATAATGAGATGAGATGCATGATGTTATTTTTCAACTTAAAATTTGTTAAGGATTTGTTTCTTATTAAATGCCTGAGAGGCAGTGTATCAAATTTAAGATTTCAAAATTGAAATACAGAAGGATCTTTAACTGTCATAACAGCAGCAGATAAAGTATCAATAATTTCTGGTTTGAATGCAATCTGAAATTGAATTTCTTTCATTCTATGACAAAGTTGATAACAAAGCAAAACAAAACATTCCAATAATGTACATTCCATATTTCTGAGAATAAATATAATTTCTTTGTTGAACAGCCTGGAAATTGGCACATTTCATGTACAGAGACATTAAAGTATTAAAGTAAGCAGTTATTTGCAATCAGAGTAGACTAGAACTTCAAATTAAAATTGCAATGTTAATACGGTCCACTGCCCCTGCCCATTCCTTACATTATTACCTACAAAGTTCCATTTTCTTCAGGTTTTTTTCATGTTCAAGTAATTTAAAATGTAAGTTCAGCAATGTATTCCAGACACAACCTAGCTTTGGTATTCCTGAGATGCAAAACTGCTCTGAAATGTTTTTGAATAATCTTTCTTTCTAAAGTAGGTACAGATGACATCCCTTCTCCTGATGCTGGCACTCAGCAGTACCGGGATTATATGCAGAGGAAAACTCTATTTGACTTAAAAAAGACAGAAAAACTCAACTACAGCTATAAGACGTAGCTTTTATAAAGTTCTGGAGACCAGATCTAGTTAATATTTTAATAAAAATGTTCCAAAATAAAACACAAGTCTAGGGAAAAAAATTGGAGGACATTTTCTGAATAGGTTTTACCTCTAGAATCCAGTGTGGAGCATGGAGTCGTGAAATATTAGGATTTAAGTATACTTGGTTTGAGTAGACTTTTGCTGAAGTGCTTTACTCTGTATTTCTAAGCGAAAAGACAAAACACACGGTTTATAATTCTCATCACCAAAGCACACTTGAATAATACAGAACAATGATCTGCAAAAAAAAAAAAAAAAAAAGAACCCAGCCTCAAAGGATTTGGAGAAATTATCTGATGGCATCTGTGATACTGCCACTTCCAAAAGGTGAATCATTTAGCATTCTGCCAGTGCAAACTCTGTAGAAAACTTTCTTTGAATATCTCCATTGAGCTGCTGGATATGTTTTGTTAAACATTTAAAATGTATCAAGAAAATTTAGCCTTTTTTTTTTTTGTTTCCCCTGCAGGGCAAGTTACTCTGTCTTGTTTAATGTATTCTGGCCCCAAAGGAACTTGGCATTTAAACATGTGCATAACTTTAAATACAAGCTTAAAGACAATGCCTTCTCACATGCTTGAGTACCTTACTAGGCTGGGACCTATAGGCCTAGTCCAATTTCAAACTGTCTTTTCATTCATTTTAATGAGTATTAGATTGGATGCTGTATGAATTTATTTCACCATTGCCATCTCCCAGTATTTCTCCCTGGGGACTGAGTGCGAGTACTTGAGATACAACATGTGTTGCTTATCACTTTCAATTATAAAATATGCCATGTTTCCTATCTTCCTGCTCCTTGAATGGGTGAACACAGAAGGACTTCCCATAGGATGCCTTTCAGATTTAAATCTCACCATCTAGAGATGCTCATATGAGGATTTGATTTTCATTTGCTGTGAACATTTGTGCCAGTAAAACTTTATTGTCTGGATGTGTGCAGAAAGTGAGCAGAAAAGATGTGAGAATTTGAAATCCTTTGCTGCTAAATCTCTTTTACATCTTTTACTATGCTTGATGAACAGATGAGGGTTGGCTGCAAGAACCAGGAAGAGAATTTAATTTTGCCAGTTACATTTTTCAATGGATTAGTTGAAATTTCTCTAAATCCTGGACTGCTGAGAGTTGTACAAAGGCCAATATAGAAGAAAATCTTTCAAGGAGATCCTAGGATTCAGTTCAGAGTGACAACAGAAATGGCAGCCAGTGCCACACACAAAGGAATTGAGGGAAGTAAATGACAGCTGACAGAAAATGCTTGAATATGCATTAAAGCTGGGAAAGTAGTAAGGCCATTTTCTGTTTAAACTCTCACATTGCACAGATGAGAATTGTTAAAGAGCTGCCACATTCAACATCGGTGGTTCAATTTCAGTGGTGAGAAAAGTGCCTGTGAAGTGTTATAAGCATACATGAGTTGTATGCTAAATGGTTACATTTGATGATAAAACTTGTGAGTAAATACATAAAAATGTTTTCAGAAGAAAAATCTCTCTCCAAGACAGGATTAAATGAGATAGAGTTTATATTTATCCCTATGCACAAACTTAACATACCACAAAATTCTATAGAAATAGTTACAAGCCTAAATAACCAGTTCACTTTACAGACAACCTAATAAATCATGTGGTGAGGATGTTTGTGTCTAAAAATGAAGGAAATTCCCTTCACACTTGAATAATTAGAAGATGGAGCACAAGGGCATAGATGGGGAGAAAAGATGAAGATCTGCTTCCATGGAAATAATATCCTAAAAGCTGGGTTATCAATCCAACAGGACAGATTCCCTAACACAAGAGCTGCCTTTTAAATTAGCTCCTGTAAATTAACCAGCTCAACTAAACATTGGCAGGATCTTATCACCATAATGCACAATAAAGTCTACACTATTAAAATTCTACTGAAGAAAACTTAGCGTGAGATAAGGCAGACATGAATGATCATTTACCATTAATCCTGATGACAACCATTTCCACTTTGCTATTGAAATTCCCTCCTTCCTACATTTTCATTTCCGAATACAATGCAAACAACACGCTCCAATCAATCACTTATACATCCACCATAATTTTTATTTAAGGCCCTGTATCTTAGATATATAAGCCAATGAAGATAATTTATCTTCCCTCTTGCTTTCCAGTCTCACTAAAGGAAAGGAAAGGTAGAGATAGGTAAGGTGGTACAGAGAGGTAATAGGTAAGATACAGAGTTTTAGGGTTAGTTGGTAGTTTCAACACTGACTTTTGCATTCAGAATTCATTCAGTGATGAATCCCAGATGTTGACAACAATCAAAGTTTGTCCCAAAACAGAGATAAGTTTGTCTGGCACAGCATCACCTGAATGTGATTATATTGTTAGAGACTAAGTCAAGATGAGCCACCTTGGTCGTCTCTGCAAAGTGATTCCGCGTTCAGGTTTGTCTCACATGGTGCCAGGTTGTCAATGAAACACAAAATCACAGAATGGTTTGTGTTGGAAGGGACCTTCAAGACCATCCAGTTCCAACTCCCCTGCCATGGGCAGGGACACCTTCCACCCATGATCCTGCAGCTCATGGTCCTGAGTTCCCTTCACCCCTAAGGTAAGGAATCCCAAGTGTAAGGAATTAGGATTTTAGTCATCACAGGTTTTGGATCTTTTACTGAAAATGAGGACCCTCTATTCTGAAATCTCCCTCACAGATCACTGTGGTGGAGCCATTGAAACTTTTGCTTAGAACATGATTTGGTAAAAAATGAGAATTTCTTTCTTTCTTTTTCCTGGAAAAAAACACTCTTACACAGTTACTGCATAGAATAATTTTCTAAATGAAGACAGCATTTCATTCAGTCTCCATCAGAAGATGCAACTAGGGATTTCAGAAGGTTAGCAAAGTAATAAATGAGAAGGAAAGAAAATAAAGCCAACATTTTTATCACAATTCATAGTGACAATAGAAAAAGATATATATGTAAAATGATTTGAAAATTAAGCCCATATAACAATGGCTCTGAAAGAAACATGAACTAAAAATTACAATGAGAAAAAGGATAAAATGCAGTGGAAACAAGAACAAGGGTTCAATCAACTCCTGCAAATGCAAATCAAGACATTTAACATTTTGAAGAAGAGCAATATAATGCAGCAGGAAGAATTTGTAGACAGGAACACATTCTGGGGACTTGATGGATTCCACCTGAAAAGCAATTCACTTATGCTAACCTCAAAAGAAATATTTAGAATGAGTCATGGCTCCATCTGGCTTCTCTGCATACAGAACAGGTACGGGTAGCCATGAACTTTTAATCTTAAAATATCAAGAGAACAAATCCCTGTCAGAGGCATTCTGAATGTACCTATGAGAGGAAAACTGTGTTGCTAACAGAGTACTTTTGCTGGTTGCCATCATGCCCCAGGAATTTAGATGCCAGGAATTTAGGTCTTACATTCTTAGGGGGTGTCAGAATAAAACCAGAACCAAAAATTTCCTATAGCTAAGAAGAAGAATTTGGATAAGGATTGTCATACGTATTGTAGTCAAACATAAGACTAGGGAACAAAGAAATTGATAACAACAAATCCCCAGGACCTTTCAAATATTTACCTTTTTAGTTATTGATAAACCAACACTCAGAGATCACACTGAGTTGCTTTGTAACAAAAGATGATATAATTGTTTTATTAGACAAAATTCCATTAATATCTAGCCAGGATGAGATGCATTGGATATGTTTGAATAAACAGCTGTTATCCTCTCCCTAAGCCCTCCAAAATGAACAGTGCTGTGAATCTCTTGTCTGCTTCTGGGCCGACCCATGCACAAGGCAGACTTGTGGGCAAGAAAATGGGAGAAAGAAAGGGTAAATTAAGAAAGACAGTTCTCAACAGCACACAGGATGGCCAAAAACCCCACCTGCCTAGAAGAGAAGTGCTCAAATCTTCAGCGAACAGTTAAGATCTATGTTCCCATCGGCTGTCTTTACTGAATATATGCCTTAAGTGACAAAACTATGAGTGCCTTGAATAGTTCCCTGTCTGCCAGGTGTCCCTGTGATATCTCCTTCCAGTGGCAGCTCTGTCAGACCTCTGGCATTTGGGTCCTCATTAGCCTCACACCAAGCTGCCACCTTGTGTAACACCGTAAGGCACCCCATCAGTCCACCATAAATATTGCAAGGCTTCTAATATAGATATTATAATGCTTTTCCTCCAGGAAAGGGCTTTACTATTCCATGTAATCAGACATCGTGAATGCAAGATACCTGGTTTCCAACCAGATATTTTTAATTCCTTACTGCTCATTAATAGATCTATGTAGACAGAGTAAATTTCTACCTTATTTCTCATGTACATATTCCTCCTGCCTGTGTATTCTTCTCATTTTTATGAAGTTTGGTCATGTCTTTCAGATACATTTGGTGAAAAAGCTCATACTACAAGTCTTTGCAAATCTTTTAAGAAGAGAATGTTACACAAGAAAATGGCAGTTTCCGTGGCACTTCATTTAAGAAAAGTGTTTCAGACTGACATATATATTTTTTTTGTCAAAATTCCAGTTGCTTACATAAAAATATTCATGTATAGAAATGTATATTATATACAGGTAAGTGTATTTATTTCTTATCTATATGCATAGATATATAACACATATATTCACACAAATGGAAAGCAAAAGAAGAAAAGAAACCAAACTATTTTGCATACTATATCATGGGCTATGAAAACTGCATTTATAAACTTGTTCTACATCAGACCTATTTATTCCAGAACAAATATCCATGATAGAGATAAGTTCATCTTGACTGGTGCATTTTTTTTAATTTATTTATTTGTGTGAAACTGCTAAAGTTCTTATTTTCATCTCAGTGCAGAAAGGGGTTTTTTTTACCACTAAATTTCATGAAAAAGTAAAATTTTTTTTCTTTCTCTACTGTTGAATATCATTAATGGCCAGCATGGCAAACTTTGACCCCTTCGAATTCCACTCATACCTTTTATTCTCTCCTTGCTACTTTTCATTATTAATTTCCATTTTCAATCAACAGTGAGGAGTGTTACTTAAGGTACATATTATTTTATTAAATACATAAATTTACTTCAGTGAGTGGCTCTATAAAATAAAAGTGAAACCGGTCATGAAAAACAAACCAAGAAAAAGGAGAATTATTTAAATAGAATTAAACCAAATAACTTTCTAAATGAAAAAAAATAATACGATAACGAAACCAAACAAAAAACCCCAGCAAATTTGGAGGTAAGCTAAAATTTGGTAAGAGAGTTGCAGAAACTATTCAAAAACATCACAGGTTTTTTTCTGTGTGGGATATTCCTTCACTGTCAAGGAATGAACCTGTCTTGATGCTACCAGCGCTCAGTCTCACAGGATGCACTGCAGCGTGCAAAAATGTTGAAGTGTTTGATGCCAGTGGGAGAAAACCAAACTAATTACTGCAAGATACATGTTCCCCTTCTTGATTTTTTGTTAGGATCCATTATACATCAGTTAAGCCACGCACTCAGAAGTGTGTCTAAGAGTGAACCCAAGACCTCGGAAACCCATGGAAAACACCCAGCTCACGGACACCTCACCCCAGCCACTTCTCAGAAGCATCATAATAGATAGTGATAATACATTTGATAGTTAAAACTAATCCATCATCTTGGGCAATGCAAACTGGAGAAGACATGAAGAAGGTAAAAACTGCATATAGACTACAGAATTATTCTGCCAGTTCACAAATTAATGCACAACTTTCGAGGTAGAGTTAGAGGTCCAAAGATATTTGATTTACTGCCCCCATAATGCTGGAGAACAGTGAGGCTTAAAGTACAGACAGTCTGAAATCTTCATTTAGACAGCATTTAATACATGCAGCCAAGTACTATATTGAAGTATTTGAGAAGTATTTTAGTTTCCAGAGTCTCTTAGGGCTAGTAAAAATCGTATCTGCAAAATCACTGAGAACATTCAATCAATTAAAGACAAATTTGCAATCTCCATCAATAACATCTCCCTCTCTTTTATTTTCAATTTTAGAGATTAAAGTTTCCCCTATGGTAAAAAAATTCTCCTCATCAGCTGCTTGATAAATAGGTCTATTCTCCATCCACTGCAGGCTGCTCAGTTCTGCCATCAAACAGATTCTGTTGAAGCATGTTTTCATGTTGTTTTGAAATCAGCATGCAGACGTGGAATTAAAAAACCCCACCTGCTGTTTTTCTCACTGTTCTTTGATCACCTCTGCTTGGCTATTTTTCTAGGGTCACACAAAAGGTCTGACTTGGTGAGGGGAAAAAAAAAAAGAAACAATGAAAAGGTTGCTCTTCTGGCTGAGAGCACAGGAAGCTGCTGAGAGAGCTAGCTTCAGTTCCCTCTTTATTACAAGCTGGCCTTGTCCTGTAGGCAAATCCTTTAAATGAGAGATTCTAAAAGTGTTTTATTACCAACAACTGGGGACAAGCACTCAAAAGTGCTTCAAAAATTGTAGGCTATAAACACACAAAAATCCCCCAGCCTGGAGATCTTTTGTAACTTTGATTTTTCAAGCTCAGTTTTGTAGTCTTCTCTTTTGAAATCAGTTGAGGATAACTGGGTTTATTGCAAAATCACAGGCTGTCCCTTTGTTTACCCTATTTGTAAAATAAAAACAAGAAAGATACTCTAGCTCTGGGGGAGGATGGTGCCATTAATGCTGGGAAAGCTGTTCAAGATCTGTGGACTGAAAGCACCTACAGGTAGTCTTAATTCAGGTGCATATCCAAACCCAGTGAGTTCCCCAATCCCTATTTAATCTCTAATTCCAGATGTCTCAGGGTGCTTATTTGAAACCTCACTGAGGGTCTTTCAAGACCTTTGACATGGCCCCACACAACATCCTTGCTGCCAAATTGGAAAGATATAGGTGTGATGGATGGACTATTCGATGGATAAGGAATTGGCTGGATGGTGACATCCAAAGAGTTGCAGTTGAAGGCTGCCACAGATGAGTGGCAAGTGGTGTCTCTCAGGGTCAGTACTGAGACCAGATCTGTGCAATATCTTCATTAATGCCAGGGGCAGTGGGAGTGGATGACACCAAGCTGAGCAGTGCCATGGGTTCTTTAGAGGGAATTGTTGCCATCCACAGGGACCTGGACAGGCTGGAGAGGTGGAGAGGTGTGAACAGTGAGAAATTCAGCCAGGCCAAGTGCAAGGCCCTGCTCCTGCACCAAGGCAGCTACGGGTGTCAGAAATCTATTTGTACCATGGGCTATGTGAAAAGAAGTCTGGCCAGCAAGTTGAGGGAGGGGTTTCCTTGAAGAAGGCCTTGCCTCTTCTTCCAGAGAATTAATTCCAGATGTTTTGGTTCATTTGAAGGTTCATTTTTATTAAATTCTTAGAGGAAGGAAGGCTTTTCTAGATGGAAAAGATTCTGCTTGTTTCAAACGTCAGCTACCTTATATGCATGGAATTTGAGCAGTGCCTGAAAAAAATACTACTAGGGCTCTGTTCTGTAGTCATATAATTTTCATTATTTTTACATAATATAATTGTAAATAAAAGAAAAATCTATCCTATTAAAAATGAATCCCTATATTTCTGTGTTTATTCCTACTGAATGTCATGGTGAATTGCTCTAAAACAAGGAGTTCCATAACTTGCTTGTTACCCTTCTCTCTGCTTTTATGCCCTCATTTCTTGTGCACTTAATTTACCTATAATAATTTAATGATAACCTGATAAACAAAAATAGCAAAAAAACCCACCCCAGTTTTAGTAACCTCAATAGGTTTATATCATGAAAGATCAAAATCACTAGGCAATATAAGATTGCACTATATATTATTAATGTATCTATAATTAATCCACCCATGAAGTGCTAACCAATAATAAAAGTTGTTTCACTACCACCCTTGCAAACAACAAAGGTTGGTTTGTTAATTAAAAGCAGCAAAGGGGTTTTTTTAACTTTTTTTTTTTTTTTTAATTCTTTAATTGAGACAGTGCAGCTCTGCCCTGCTCACAAAGCAGGGTTTGTAGCAGGAGGTCTCAGTGTGCTCCTTCCTCAGAGAGAATTTATTAAGATGAGGTGTATTTTTTATTTCTGAACCTTGCTTCACAGAAACACAGAAAGCAGCAACAAACTCTAAACCCATGAGCAGATTGCAATGCACCCAACCCTGGCTATTCAGTCAAATCATAACAAGATTTGTATGGTCCTTCAGAGAGTTTTACAAAGAGCAATTCCAATATGAAAATACTTTAGCTTGTTTGTTTCTCTGATTCAAAAGAAAAAAAAAAAACAAAACTGAAAGGTTTAGATGTGTTGCAGTGATAAAACAAAAATATCAGAATTGTTTTGGATGCTTTCTAATATTCCCTCTCCATTTTCCTATTTTGCACCAATTTTTTGGATAAAAACTGATGGTATTGTTTTTCAGCAAGTGTATCTAGTTGAACATATTTTCCTCTGCTCTGGGCAAGACGCAGCTTGATACACCACTCATCTAGAAACAACACTGGTTGGCCTTATCCAGCTTTGTACATGAAATTTTCAGTCCCTTTAATCCAGCTCAAAGAATTGTCCAATAAGACCCATAAAATTAGAGGGAAATGTACATGGGGAAAAAAGAAAAAAAGGGATGAGCAGGGCCCCAAAAACAGAGACTTGGGAAATGGTTTCTAGAGCTAACTTTAAATTAAGTGTCCCCTATTTAGAAATAGATACTAATCTGACTGCCAAGGTGGGATGCAGCCTTTTCTGTGCTACCACACTTTAGTAACACTATGATGATAATTAAAACAGAGTGAAACAGTAAGCTTTATAAATAAAAAGAAAACTACATCTAAGTTGATTATATTTCCTCCTTTTATTGTGATTTTGACACAAATGAAGACAAGATATATTTTATTCATTTTCTATTTTCTCCTCAGGTTTTGTTTTATGGTCCTCAGGGATACAGGAGTGTGCATGTAAAGAAGTCTATAAATTAAAACAAACTGTGTTTATGGTAATACTACTACATCTTTACAATATGTTCACTTAATGTGAGCAAGCTACAGTTTTCATGGTAGTTCATTTGCATTTCCAGCCCTGCAGCTTCACAGGTATTTTGAGATACCAGTACTTTGCTTCTGGAAACCACTATAGTGAAGGGAAAATTAAAAAAAGAAAAGGCACAACAACATGCTCTAAATTTTCTCATCTTAAACATTTCCCTTCAAGTAAGTAACTGCCATAGACTCATAAAATCATAGAGCACTTTGGGTTAAAAATTACCTTAAAGATAATCTTGTTCCAACCCCCTGCCATGGGCAAGGACACCTATTTTGTATCATTCAGATACAGTTCTGCCAATAGGTGGGGATGGAGAATCTGAATCTGTCTGCAACCTACTGCTCATTGATTATCAACACCGTTGGATTATGAAAAAAAGCCCTGGGTTTGGTTGCTCATTCATAAAGTTATAATATTTTGAATTTCATTTGTTAAAAGTTATAATTTTACACTGCTCTCAGTGGGTTATTATAGACAATCTTCAAAGAGCAAAATCATCTGGTAAGAAAAAATAGAAAAAAATAGTATTTTCCCCCTTCTCTAGGGTTGTTCTTGGACTCTGGATAAAGGATGAGGACAGAAAAATTTTCTTTTGAGTCTTTGGTTTGTTTGTTTTAATGAGTGACCAGAACGAGCATTTTACACCAAAAGGTATCAACATATGGATCTAAGTTTTCATTCTGCACCTGTCTTTGCTTTCCTTAGAACCTCAGCAATTCTTTTCCAAAAGAGATAACTGCAGGTGGCAAAAGTCTCACCAGAAGTTGTTCAGTGAAAGATGCCAGATATAGCCCTTCACCCCCAAAATATATGATGTCATCCAAATGTCTGAATGAAAACATAATTAAATTAGTGCTTAAGCTATCAGTGATGGCAAAGGGAAAAGGGATCATCCTGTACCTTCTGCTGCTAGAAGTCATGCTCACCTATCCAGTGGAGCATCCAAAAATGTAATACATAGGACCATAGAATACCCTGAGCTGGAAGGGACCCACAAGGATCACCCAGTCCAGCTCCTGGCCCTGCACACCCCAACAATGCCACCCTGTGCATCCCTGACAGCACTGTCCAAACACTCCTTGAGCTGTGTCAGGCTTGATGCTGTGACCACTGCCCTGGGGAGCCTGTTCAGTGCCCAACCACCCTCTGGGTGAAGAGCTTTTTCCTAGTGTCCAACCAAACCTTCCCTGACACAGCTCCAGCCATTTCCTCGGGTCCTGTCACTGGAAAGAAAATGAAAAAAGTTACTAACACTACTGCTTCTTTCATAGGTGCATTTCTCTTTCCTGAAATAACTCTCAAATTTTCATGCATATATTTTCATGCCAGAAATATTGCTATTATGCCTCACTCCTCCTATAGACGTGATGGGAAGAAAAGCAAATGTTTCATCTCTATAATATGCAGAAATTAATTGAGTGTAAGAAAGTTCCATTGAATTCAGCTAAAAATACCCTGCTTTCAGCTGACATCCCCGAGTCATATGCTTCTTAGGTTCTCGTGCAAGTGCAGGAGATTAGTACACACCCCATTTAATCTGATCATGATTGCCAGCCATTTTAATTAACCTTTATTGGCATACCTATATTGCCAAGAAAATATACTTTGAGAAGCCCCATTAATAACTCTATTATTTGTTAGGTTGGGGTTTTTTTCAGTTTCACCCATCAAACTCTTTAGACAGATAATAAATCTGTGCAGCTTAGGTTTACTGGTAGGCTGTTTGTTTTGCTCTGTTTTTCTAACAACACATTTAAAAGTTAATTTTTTGAGAAATGGGTACTTAAGAAAATAATTTCATCCCTACCATACAGGGAGGAAAACTGAGGCAGAGGTTATGTGGTTTACCCCTCACTGTACAGCAGGTCTAAATGCTGGGTTCAGTCTGGGTGATGAAACAGATAACCCAGATAAATCAAATGTTTATTTAAATTTAAATATTTAGGAATATTGAAAATTTATTTCATTTTCAAAATTTCAATTTAAATGTTAATACCCTCCCACTTTCCATCCTTCCTTGTCTCCCACTGATCTATCCCCACCTGATTGTGGGTCATACAAGCTAGGGGCAAGGAGATGGTCCAGATCCCTTTTATGCTCACTCAGGAACATGACAGTGAATCCAGTGAAGCACCCTGTGGCAATGGAGCTTTTATGTCCTTGAGTGACACCTCTGCACCTGATCACCACTGGCCTAAGGACTTGAGACCAGGGAAAAAGTCAAGGTTGAACTGACCCTTGGGTGATCAGTTAATCCTCTTCTCTGTCCTAAGGTAGCCTTCTGTTCTGAGCCTGCCCACATTTCCTAACCCACAAAATGAGTTCCTGAAGGTGGTGTTTTGTTGTATTTTCCCAAATCTTCCAGAAATCAGATGTTTCCTTCTTTTCTGCTATTTTTCTTCTTTGGTATTAGACTCTGACTCCATATGTTGCTTCCTTCTACTACAAAGTTATTAAAGAAATCTCAGCAGAACATCCCCCACTCTTAATTGGATCCTTTCCACTTTCCTTGGGAAGACAGAGCACTAAAGATGATATGTGGCTGATTAGTTGTTCTCAAAGGAGTTTGAACGAACCATCTTTACTATAACCTTGCTCTGCAAAAGCACAGACATCCCAGCAAGAGCAACCTTTGCTGCTCTGCATCCACCATGGATTGCACACTTTGGAGGATTATCCTGGTTTCACTCCTTTTTTTTTATTATTTTAATTTTTTACAGATCTAGTAGAACTCATGTGTTGAATTGAGATTTTTCATTTGCTGCCATTTGAATAATAAACACTGCTCTCCACACAAGTGAAAATCACAGCTCTGGCCTTATGGGCTACTCCTGAAACAGCCTTGTGTGTGAGAAATCACAGCACATCATAAATCCTATCCAATATTAAAACTCATGCAGAGATAACAAGGTGAGAATGAGGCCTGTTTGTTCTCAGTTATGCTATCACATTTACGGCTGCTTAGCCCTTGAAAAACAAGAAAAACATTTTGTATTTCAACAGTGATCTGCAAGCAGGAAAAGAAGGCATGATTTCAGAGAGAAATACCACAGTTACCTCTTTAGATTTTCAGGCATTTTAAGTAATGTTACTTATGAGCTGCTGTATTTTCATTTAGCATGAAACAAGACACAAGGCAAAGTAGTAAAATTTCAAATGGCAGTGAGAGCAAAGTTTTCCCTGACTGCAAATGTAGGGAAAATTGGAGATGACACGGTGGAACTGAAGAGAAGAAGGAAGCAGTGAGAGTTAACTTTGAACATTTAGTGTTCTAAATTTGGAAATTTAGAGTCTCCTTTGGACATTTATTGTTCTAAGTTATTTTGTCAAAATTATTCCTATTTCATTGTTGGTGCTATGAGATAAATCCAATAAATACTAATGGAAAAGTATCTTTAGTTTCAAAAGAAATTTGAATACCAAATCGGCAGAAGTCCACTGACAAAGTGCTGAATAACCCTAAACTTTTCTCCCATACAAATTGGGAGTTGTGTGCCATACGATAAAAGGAAAAACAATGTTATCCTACTGATAAACAATAGGTTTCTTAGAATAAACTAAGCAATACTCCTCCCTAAAGTAGCTTTTTTTCCCCTCTGCTCATTGTCAAACTTTTGGCTCAAATCATCCTCAGTTATCCTCTGCCTGGACACCACCTAAAGAAGCCATATATGTTTTGTTTCACGTGCATATATTTGCTTCAATTAAATGTACAGAAAAAGAAACCACCTGTGTTAAATCATTATCCTTCATGGGGAATTAATTCACAGGAGTATCATCATGCGTCTTCTGTCCCATAATTCTGAGGTTTTCCAAGTCCACCTTGCCCGTATCAAAGAGGGATTTCAGGAAAATGTAGTGTGGTTCACTCAATATACTACAGCTCTGGTGATAAGGAAGATGCTATCTGATAGTAAAGACTCCTTCTGTCTTCTCCCCCAGAAACTGTTACCATATGATCATAAATTACCACTGGACAAGGTGCTCTGAGATGTCTCATATGTGGGTATTTCATGAATTCTGCAGCACCAAAATAAAAGCGATTGTGCTCTTTCAGAGCAGCTTTTGTGGAGTTTGTAGCATCATTTTCTCATTTTACAGATAGAGAAAATGGCTTACAGGCACTAAATGGTTTATGCAAGGTCAAATAATGTATAAAAAGTTAAAGCAGGAACAGAATCTAGAATGTCTCATTGCCATATATGGGTTTTGACAACCAGAAGGTGTATTTCATATTTGTATATTTAAGTGGGAAGATTATCAAGGCCACAGAAGAAGCCAAAAGCTCAAAAATTGGTTCACATACCCAACTGTCTTGTTAGAAAACATAATTCTGTAGCCTTGCAGTGGTTAAAGACTCCTAGATTCACTGGATCTGAAGCTCTTTAGCAGGGCACTGCATGAAACTGAGATAATTAACCATATGCAGTGCTGAGTAAACACCTTGTTGTTGAACTCCTTTTTATATTCTTAATTCCAGCAGACAAAACATTTTCCATTGGCCAAGGCCAGAAGGACCATTTTGGAATAGCAGGGACTGTTGAAGGGTTTCCTGGATGGACCATCACTCAGTTATAGGATAGATGTTCACTTGCTCAATTCCCTCTCCTTTCTCCTGCCAATAATGTTTCATTTTTTGCCAAATATAGATTAATTTTTATGTGTCTGAGGAGTGATAGATGATGACTTCAAGACAAAAACAGATTCAGAAAAGCTTGCTCACAATGCACAGTGTCCCACCCCATGGATAATTATTGTCCCCACACCAGCAGGCTCACATACAGCAGCCTGAAGAACTTCCCTTCATTTATTCTAGCGATGGCTTTAACAAAGATTTACTGAAGGGTTGTTTTACTTCTGGGCATGCATATCTCTAATTCATTGTTTAAGTAGGTAAATAGAGAATAGGTCTGAACAACATTTTTTTAGTGGAAGAAAAGGGTAACTGAGTCATTTCCTTTGCATTAAACAAACACACAAAATACCCTTGTTTAATCAACCTTCAGTAATATTATACAAACTGGAAATCAGAATAATCAGAAATTCAGGTCAATTCTTTCCTTGTTCCTCCTGACACCTCACATTTTTTACCTGCTATAATAGGTCTCCATAAAAGTAAGGAAAGAAACTTCCTTAGGAGACAGTTTTTCACAGCAGTCAGGCTCAGAAATGTCATACACAATGGGATAACTGGTATAAAGGAAAATCCTGCTAAAGGTCTTTTCTCAGAGAAAAAAAGATGTTTATATACACACACACAAATACATATATGTATATATATATATATATATATATATGCACACACACACATTTTTTGTGTATACGACACCAAACAGCCAGGAGCAATTCAAGCAGAGATTAGATGAGACCTCAGCAGCTAAGCAGGACCATCTCCCACAGGTAGTTTGACTTGGCTCCAAATTAAAGTTGTGTAGCCTTGGGCAAGGCATGATCATAGTTTTCATGGAACTGACCACTGGAAACATGTTGTTATGTTGATTTTCACAGCAGATGCCTGGCAGAAGAATTAAGATGGAACAAAAATATTCTGTAGTTCTACTTTGTGTGTTAGCTGAAAGAAGATAGCAGCACTTTGATCCTGAGGTTCCATTCCCATCAGTGCTTCTCTGCAGCTGATGGATGGTGCTTTCACCTGGCAGCAGGAGCCCAGCAGGACATCCCCCCCTCCTGGGAGCCCCCATAGGTGAGTGTTGACAAGAACCTTGGCCACTGCCACATTCTGAGTCCCAGCCCAGCCTGGGGCTGGTTCCACTCTAAAAGTCTGCATGAGGCCTTGTGATAATTCCACAGTGCAGCATTCAATTCAGTTTAGGATTATTCAAAGAGCTGATTTTAGTTCAAATACCAACAGAGAAGGGCAGGAGTGGCACAGAAAGAAATTACTATTTTTCATATTTTCCATGCATATTAATGAATTATTTTAATTAAATCCAGATAAACTTCCAAACACAAATGTTGTGCTTCAAAACCTTGTATTTCAGAAGTGTTGACATGAATCCCTTTGATTTCCTCATCTCCTCCCCTTCCC
The DNA here is from genome assembly GCF_965178545.1 of Coloeus monedula. NCBI lineage: Eukaryota > Metazoa > Chordata > Aves > Passeriformes > Corvidae > Coloeus > Coloeus monedula. The sequence continues at coordinate 71,179,549 of NC_138785.1, forward strand.
CTGCTACCAAGCTGAAACCATTAGATTAATTCACCGTGAATTTGTGATTAGTTTGGCTAATTCTGAAACCCCATTACTTTCTTGACAAAAAAAAAGCTTTTCAGCTATTCATCACGTTCTAGGGCAGAGCTGTGGGGTGGCAAACCACACCACAAAGGTTCACAGTTTATTAGAAATGCTGGATCAGCAAGACAACAACCAACATAATAGACCAGCATATAGGCCTGGGTATGTCTGAATTTTCAAAGCAGCTCCTGCTCATTGAAACACTGAAAATATTTAAATATACTTCTGCAGCCACCACTTGACCACACCTGATCTGGAAGACTTTGGGCATCAAATTAAACTTATCACAGGTGGGTTCAGGGTAACAAGTTCCCATAGGTGTCATATTGTCTACATGTCATAACAACCTCAAATGTTTCTTTATGAGGAATTTATTGGTATTCTTGACATAACATAGAAGTCTGTAACTTTTTATTTAGTCTCTATTGATGCCCACTGATTACCATATCAAGACACACAGTCTGCAACAAAATCATCCCCCCTTCCATATCCAGGGGCTGATCAAATGTTTTCTGTGATCTCCACTCTTCCAGCTTCAAAAAATGGGTGATTAAAAGACAAAGACCTCCAGAATACAAAGGAGGGAGGCAAATGATGGTATCATTCATAATTTCATAAGTTCTACTCTCTCACCAAAAGAAATGACAGCCCCAGCCATATCATCAATTAAAACAGTACAAATACAAATTCTTCTCCACAAACATTAAGACCTTTATTAGATGTCAGAGACTTCTGCAATACCCAAAACTCTTTCAGATCGTGGCAAGCAGGACAAGTCATTCAGTTTGGCTAAGAGTATGGAATTCTGGACTACTTACAAAGAGTGCCGTTACTGGAAAGCAGATGCCAAAAACATGGATTCTTTTATGGTAAACTCTTTCCCCGCAGGAAATTATTTCCCACCCAGCCCTAAGAAGATTTTGAGATTTCTTTCCCATATATAAAACTGACCCTAAGACAGAAAGGGTACCTTGCCTTCTGCCTGCAGAAGAATGTAAAGCAATAAAAACAACAGTAAGTTCATATGGAATCAGGTTTTTCTCAAGAGCCAGGCACTCCTCTCAGTCCCCAAGAGGGAATTCCAGTTCAGAAGAGAGTATAGGAATGCAAAAATTTTCAATTTTCTTTCCCCCCCAAAGATCCTAGAGGGTTTATATAGGACCAGAAAGAATTGCACATGTGAAGTTCTTCAGCCCCTCTAACGCTGACCCTTTGTTGCATTTGGAGGTTTACTCCATTTCACCTGGCTGTGAAATAATTTAGCTCTAAATCCTAATTGCTTTCTAGCAGTGCTGATTCTGAATCTGGCAGAGCACCAAGGTCTAAGGAAAGAATAAGGGAACAAATGATAACCTGGAGGGACTCTGGACATAAAATGCCACACAGTATGTTATTGTTATTGCTGTTAATATTTGTGGTTATCACAGTGCCCTGAAATCCTAGGGCTGGACCATGATCCCAGCACACTAAATACTAGTTTCTACAATAAAAAAGTTAAAATATTACTAATGTCTCTTTAGAGAGACTAGATGATGGTTTATTCCTTAGGGGTCATTTTCTTTCTGTTAGTATAAAAGTCGACTGACAAAGATAAACCACCAGCATCTTAATTTGGGATGGATGGACTGCTGAACCTTTTTTCCGTTGTCAGAAGCTCCAGGGAATCCATTTTCATGTCAATGCAAAGAGACCCCAAGTCCCAGCGGGCTTTTCTATGTTCCTGTTCTCTGAGAGATTTCAGCTTTGCAGCCCAGGAAACTGAAATACAGAAAGAAATTACTTGTCCAAGGTTACAGGGCAGGTTGTGGCAGAAACAGGAATAGAAACTGTAGGTGGCAAGGCACATCACCTTTTCTAAGGAACAGAGCAAAGTATATTTCATTCTCCAGCTTTCCCTAATGTATCTATTACAGAGCAAATTCAAGGTGATATATCCTCTTTATTCAAGCTCTTTGTTTTCTTTTTCCGAATTTAGAAGAAAAGACAACTTTGTTAGACGTCATTGTTAGTTATAGAAAATACTTTGGATTTCTTTTATTCAAAAGGTAAAGAGGAATCAAAACAGTTCTATTTAATTGCTGCTGTAATTTTGCTTCCTTAGTGCAGAAAAGCAGTTTATCATGTTGACGGGGAAGGAATTTATGAACCTATTTGTTGTACTTGGAATAAAAAAATATATCACTTAGAAATTAAACTGAAAGGAAAGTTCTGAATTTTTAAAATTGTGCAAAAGCCTGGGAAATAATGGGAAATAATTAATTGTTTCTAGATTTCAATAATGGCATTCCCGCTTTTCCATGCAAGTGAATACTGAAGGAAGAGTATGTCATCAAAGTGTAATCAAAGCTGGCTTGTTGTGTGAGTGATTGACAGGGACAGAAGCAGAACTTGGGTTTTTTCAATCATCTCACACTAATACTTCAGTGAGACGCAGAAGTGCACTGCATTAACAAAGCTAATACTCCCCCAGAAATTATATAAATGCAAATATACAACACATCTCTCATTTAATTACATTAATATCAGCTCAACACATCAGCACAAAAGGAAAAATGGGCGTAATCTGAAGTGGACTGACACAAATTAACGCAGTGGGACAGGAAACACAAATTACATAATGTATTTGTGCCACCTGAGTAGTGTTTAACACTCCATTGGTAGGGGATGATCGACTGAGCAGGGATGTAGGAAGCACACGGGCTAATCAGAGCCCTCATTAGTTGCACACAGAAGTAACTGGGGAAGGAAATCGATACCACCTCAGCAGCACGATGAGGGCAGTGAACCTTCATCTGCAAATCCTCAGTCGTGGCAATTGAGGTTTCTCATGCAGCTGGTGCCTACTGAAGTAGAAGGGACTAAAATCACAACAAAGATTTATAGGGCGAGATCCACGACGAGGTTTTCGTTCTGGTTTTGCCCAGAATGAAGATTATTGACCCTCAAGTAATGATTAAAGCAAACAGAGCAGGTTATATCATGAGGACAGTTCATTTTCCCTTATTAAATGGAAAGAATGAGATGTGAAAAGGAGCAGAAGATTCAAGGAACAAAGCTGGTCAATCAGTTGATACAGTCTTGCCTGGGCTGGTCTAAATGAAAGGCATTAACAGGTAAAGATGAAGACAACTTCAAGAATCTACTATAGACTGGAAAAGGAGACACAGAAATTATTATCATCCCCGATACCCTGATTGTGCTGCTCTGAAGCATAGAGAGTTTGCCACTGGAATTTGTATTAAATTCTGATCCTCTCTATGGAGAGCTACAGGAGCAGTCAAAATTTACTTTGACCTATCACTGACCCGCAGTGAGTAAGAATTAGAATTACAGAATTAGAGGTAAAATGACTTAACATCTGTTTGAAAGGCCTTGTACTTCAGAGACCAGTGCTTTCCCTGTATCATATTTTTTCTCTGTATTAGAAGATTTGCTGTTTGTATTATTCACTCTTTTTTCTTGGTCCCACTGTGATTTTTAAATAGTAGACAATAGAGCAGCTTTTCCTCATTGGAAAATCAGACCATGGTATTGCAAAGCTTAATTCTTCCCTCATGATGCATAATTGAAAGATGACCCATCGATACTAACCTCCATTTTATTTTAAATAACTTTTTTATTAACTACCTTTGATTTTGAAGCTGGGTTGATTTTAATCATTATGTTGTCTTAATATTAATGAAGTGATTACTCCTAGTTTATTTTATTTGTCACAGACCATTTCTGAAGGGAAAGGCAGATATGTCATTAGAAGTTCTAATATATCTGACTCCTCAATTCAAAATCAATCAGATTTTAATTCCATATTTTTTATTTCACTTAGAATATTCACAAGGTCACATCTCCTATATTTAGGGTAGATGCTATCTTTGTCCTACATTGCATTACGAAGTGGAATATTGGAGGTGGAATAATATATTTTTAATAGGATAGGCACAACCCCTAGGCCAAAAAGAAGAAAAGAAAGGAAGAAAAAGAAAATCTAACCGTATGCAAATGTGATCCAGATTCTTAAACTCCACAGTCGTAGAACTGCCTTTGGACAGGGGATTTTCATGTTGCAGTTCACAGTCCATAAGTCCATAAGCTGTCACTTCATTTTATACATCAATTACCCATTCTAACTATGTACAAAATGTTGTGAACTCCTGTGTATTCATCCTACATTAACCACTGAGCTGTGCAGACACATTACAGTGAGCTCTTTTCTGTCCTTTACTTGACAAGTGTAGACAAATCCTATAGAAAACAGGAAATTCTCAACAAAGTACAAAATTTTCAGCTATTCTCCCATTTACTTTCAGTGGGAATAAAGCACCTAACTTGTCATAGCTGAAGACACAGAAATTCACATTTATATAATGCTTAAATATACATAAATTTATCCTCTAAACACCTGACCTTCTTTGAGGGTATACCCTTCCTGCTTTTTGCAAGATCGAGGTGTGTAAAAATGCCAAAAGATCAGGTGAAAAATCACATGCCTTGCTAAAAATAAATATTTTACTGCATTATATTATACTATACTAATTCATCATAAACTGCCAAAACTGACAGTTTCAGACTGCAGAAACAATATCTTTGTTCTCTAATTTTTAAAACTGAAGAACAGCTCGATGTATAACTGGAAGCAGGAAGAAAAAGATTGAAGGCAAATTTTCTATTAGTTTTGTGTGAGATGGGAATGTTCTGGCAAAAAATAAAAAAGGAGTCTGATACTGTAACAGAGTAAGAAATTTCTCATTTTGGATACTTTTGGCAACACTTCTAACCTCTGGTAAGAAAATATTTGTCAGAAATGTTAGCATCCCATCAGAATATTTGTCATTGTGAAGTTAAGGGTGTGACTATTTTTGACTGAATGGTTTTTGTGCTATAGAGAACTGTGAAAAAGGAGATACACTCCTGTTACTCAGACACAGATGATCTGAGGGCTCCTCTTTTCCTAGAGGCTTTGCAAGAGGGGCAATAGAATTTTTACTTGTATGTTGAGGGGAATCAATCAAGAAAATTTACTTAATAGCCTCATGAAATTCACAATTTAGCATTCATTTTCTTGGTGGGAGAGGATGGATGGGTGTTCAAAAACCACTGCTACATTTGCAACAAGTGATTTGTCTTTCTGCAACTGCAAAGATGATTTTGTTGTAACACATTTTTGTGTTTTGCTTTGGACACACATATCCTCTCAAGACCAATAAACGTGTAAAGTGAAAAAGAAAATTGACAGAAAAGTCTGATAAAGTTGGGTATAAATTCCTGGTCAAGGGTCTAATAAGCATTTTGAAAGTTCAATTAATTTAAACCTTATGAATTCCTGATTAACTGCTTAATTAAAATCAACTTTTCATTTTCTTTGAGAAGTTGAATTCTGAGTTCTTAACTCAATAGAGCCATTTTTCTACCTTCACATATTTTTGCCTCAGTTTTTATCTGAAAAAAAAGTATTAGACTTTCACTATATTTTTTTTCAAATTATCTAAGAAAATGTTTATTTAAAGTTTAATATTCTACTTAAATAGGTTAATCTAATTTTATTTTTAAAGGTAAAGCTAAAGGAAACCACATAATATTAACCACAATGTGTCACTTAAATTATCATTATAAAAATCTGTTACCAACACAGTTCCAGCTGCAATTCAGTAAAAAGTGACTTTTTAACGCTCAGGTATGAGGAAAAAGTTTCAAGTTAAACTTTTTTGTTCTTTAGAAAAGAAGAAAAAGCTGAAAGATCAAGGTTCTATTTTCTCAATTTAGACACATCGAAATGTGTAAAGATTAAATGATGTGACAGAAACTTGCAAGGAAATTGATTGTGAATTTAAGTAAAAAAAAATTTCTTGAATTTTCTCTTTAATAGATATAATTTAACATGTCAAATTCAAGAAAGTAGGTATGCATAATGTAAGTTCATTAAAGCATGTACATGCTCAAGTTTGGTCTATATATTGATGAAATTTAGTCTCAAATTTAAAATTAGATTATATTTAGTCAAGGATTTCTGTAAATCCCTTTAATAATCTCACAGCTTCGTGAGATAGGCATATTTCACAATTCAGAGTATAGTCACAAAACATAGGAAAGTCAGTTTTTTTCTAGTGACTTGTTTGTATCTGTTGTGTTTTCATCCATTTCAGGAGAATTCCTACTGATTTTGGTTGCTTTATCCATTAGGAAGATCAAAACAAAGGTCTGTAACTTTGAAACCCTTCACTGTGAAGAGATTTCCCATGAGATATTACAGGCTCAGCTGAGATCTGTGGGTCACAACTCCATTCTCTGATGTGCTCTCAGACCCATGAAGCTTTTTTTGGGTGCCATGCTGACTGTAGGAAACCTTATCCACCTCCAGCTCCTCCTCTAGGCCTCCTTCTGTCCAGCATGGGTTAGATGGGTGCACACTGAGCAGACTCAAGAAGGAGGTCAGGGAGCTGGGCCTTGTATGAGACAGGAGATCCATCCCTTCCCTGACCATAAAAATCTCCACTTATGACCCATCTGGAGCCATTTTTGGTGAAAACAATTAAAATTTACATCCAGAATCAAACCAGTGATGCAGCAACAAAGATTTATGAAGGCAAAGGTAAGAGGTAGGTAGGGAGGGGGCAGAAGAAAAATAAAACAATTAGGAATGAATAATCTAATTATCCTCAGATCAAATCCCAAACCTGTCTCTTTCCCTCTTTGTGTCTACATATTCTTTATTCCTGTGGCCAGTGACATGTTCCCCTGCCCACCCCATGTGCTCAAGTTGCTGTATCCGGAAACAGCCTTTCCTTGGCAGAGTGTTCTGATTTTTATGTCCAATCCTTTTCTTAAATCTCCCTAGGGCTCCATTTAGATTAAAATCCTCCTTTCTCCCACCAAACATTATTGATCCTTAATTTATTTAGGAGGCAGTTTCAGCACTCCTTCTTCCAGATATTGACTGCCCTTAGTGCCTTGGAAATGATAATGGCCCTTCAGAAAAATAGGTGCTATCTCTTGCACTTGAGTAGGCATTAGAAAAATATTAACAGCTCTCCTCCACTTGGGCAGACAAGGAGTAAATCTCCTTGGGGAATTTTTTTCTGTACACTGAACCTTGTATCTCATATTTATGTGCAAAGTCCTAATGATACATCAATGGAATTGATGCTTGTAGCTCATTAGTAGGTGTTGGTTGAGACAGAAGTGAAAGCAAAAAGATAAAATAGGTCTTAGTAAAGTTGACTAAACAGTCTTCTGAAGGAAAATGAAAGAAGCCAAGTCTCTCAGTTCTTTACACTGGGACTTGTGCAAAAGCTGTAACAATTGCCATGTTAGCATTTATCTGTCTGAGGTACCTGCCCAGACTCTGCCTCACAAGGCATAAGTCCATTATCCTAAAAAAGAGCTCAGGAGAGAACAGTAACACCTTCAGGTTTACATGTTCTCTCAGAGATCTTAATAACATCCTACCATGTTATGAAAGACTCTCTCTCATGCATCATCTGGTAGAATGCCAGTCACCCATTTAATAGCACTCCTAAACCCAGAAATACTCCCTAATGGGAATCAAAGAATGATCAGAAAACTTAAGTTTCATCACAGCTGACAGCAAGTGACTGTGTATTACCCTGGAAACATTTAAAGGAGAGGAAATGTGTGTTCTTCAACTGCTGGATAGAGGAAAAATGGCATTTGAAAAAAATAACAGCTCTGCAGAATTGTCTGTCTACATTTTATATGCCCCTTTTTCCAAATCAGTGACTGTGATCTCATTAATAAGTGTTAATGAACTACACCTCACACAATCTCCGTGTTCCCTGGATTTATGGATGAAGAAGCGATTGAGGCAAAGAAAAGGCAGAAGTGTCCCCACCCCATGGCACAGAGAAGGACTTCGGTGTCTGAACACAATGTATTGCCCATCTATTCTGGATTCTCTGTATTTACACACACAGCTGGAAAACAGACACCCTGACCTTTAAAAAAAAACAGCATGAAAATTTCCTTGGTGTTTTCACCTTGCCTTAAACAAAAGGCAACTTTTCTCTGTGACAAACTCTGCTGGGTAATTACATTTTCTACAAAAAATGTTTGTTCTCACCTATTGTTCCATGTGTTTATTAAAATAAATCAGGCTTAATGCATCCACCTCACAGAGTGAATTCATCTCCTGGCAAAATATTTCATTTCCACTTTAGGCTATCACTAAACAAGGGTGTGGACTTCAATGCATAAAAGCAACATAGATGGAGTCTGACACCAAAAATGATTATTAAGTTAATAGACATCATGCCCCATTAATTTTAATACATTTATTAGTAGAAACTATTGCAGCCTTTGCATAATAATTTTGGAAAGTAATAAATGTGCTAATATTTGGCTTGCAAAAGTAAAGCGTTTATTTCTAATTGTTACTTTTTCCTAATCAAGTGCTTGGCAGAAACTGTCTTCCTTTAACCCACACGTCCTCTGACTGCCCCACACTGCTCTCTAGAAGGAAGAAAATTAATTATTTCTTATGTGTATGGTGCCTCCTTCTTCTCTACATACATCTGAAGGAATTTCTTATCCTCCATCAGAAAGAAAATGTGGTCCTTTTTAAACTCCATGTCTTTGTGAATATTCATTACAGATACAGGCCAGTACCTAGAATATCTCTTGCTACTCATTTCAGATCACCCATGTTTGATTCAGTTGCACAATTAAAACACTTATGGTTGCTGACTCACCCATCTCAATGATGGAGAAAGTGAGGGCTTATATGTATATTCTGAATTTTTTAGGGCAAATATGAAATCAGGAGGCAGAAATTCCATTCATCTGTGCAAGAAAGGTACAAGAAGAAAAAACCTACCTGTCCTGCAGCTTCTGGTCCATCTAGCCCGTCTTGGACTTGATCTTAAAGATCTTTTCCAGCATTAGTGATTCTGTCTTCCTAATCAATAACCAACATTACATGAAAAGAAAAACAACAACAAAGAAAGCAAACCCAAATAATCTGATATTTTTGCTAGAATGCAAAAAAAAGGTACGTGTTCCAAGGATCTTTTGGTCATGTTCAGGGCCACGCTGAGGTAGAGCAGAAACAGGATTCAAACCTGTGCAAACTAGGTGAGAAAGGGTTTTTCAGCCCTGGCAGTAGAACCTTTCAAGTAATACTGAGTCTTTCACCACTGGGATTTAACTGCTGTGGCATGTTCCTTATTCAAGAGAATAAAGGTGCTGAGCTCATGCTGAGGCTGGGGAAGTGGCACAAACCTCAGCACCTAAACTGTCTGAACTGGGGGATGTGCTGCCAGCAATGCTGTGACCTGTCTGTCTCCTGGGATCATAAAATATCCTTGGGCTTCGAGTAAATCAGAGGTGCTATGGGAGCCAGGAGGAGGGAGGAAGAGGACTGAGCAAAAACCAGATGCTCCAGACGTGCTTTATTGGTTTAGAAAGGAAAAAGTCATCACCTTGAAAGAAAGACGTGCAAATATCAGGAATAACCTACAAGTTTCTATCGTGCTCAGACCCAGCCAGGATCAGTCACTGTGAATATCCAACCTATGCCATCAGGATTATGACAGAGCTGCACCCAGGGCCCGCAGAATAATGCAGATATCCCACTATGGAGTGATGAGCCACAGGACACCTAAGTGTAAAATAAGATGAGAAACAAGAGAGGGAAGCACCAAGCTGTTCAAACTCCAGGAGGGATTACACATGGGAGGATAAGGAGAAGGGCAGATGTTGAAGGGGCTTGGGCAAAATGATAGTACTGCAAAGGGACAAAACAGCCTTCCCAAAGTCTCTGATCCAGATTCCTCACTTCTAATATCTAAAAACATTTCAACAAGAACAGGGTGAGGATCCAGCATATGTGGGAAAATGTAGGAGTTTAATGACAGAAATGATTTTAAGGTAATTTTTTTAGAAATTATCTGTCCTGTAGAAATGCAGCTTTAAGACACTGACCAGGGAGAAAACTCAAAATAGGACTTGTCAGCTGTAGCTTTGAGCTTATATCTACAGGCTGCTATTTTCCTCCTGAACATCTAATTAAATCCCAAATTTTAAAGCTTAAACCTAAGTGGGGTTTCCCACTGGAATTAGATGTTTGCGTAACTTTGAAGGTATTTTTGTTTTAACTGGAAACTGGAGGATAAAGATGATGTCCCATGAATTCTGATAACTACACTAAAGATTACAAATAAAATCATGTAGTACAACAGTGGATTCCAAGTAAGACCTCTGACAAAATGTATTTTTCAAACTCTCTGTTGTGTTTCCAGCAGAAAGCAGACGTTATTCTTCACACTCCAGGTAAGAGATTGAATTCCAAAAATGAAGAGGCAGTCTGCAGCCTCAGGCTGAGCAGAGAGCCCTATCTGAACTGCAGCATGCAGTGGGGACTTAGGAAGAACATACAGTCCAGTCGATGATAAAATGTTTGTTGCTACCTCCCTGGAAGTTGTAGAAAATCAATATCCCCATCAGTACCAGGTCCACTGGCTCTAACAGGCTCAGCTTTGCAGCAGGCTTGGATTTCTTACATTCAGTCTGAAGCCTGAGCAGGGAGGGAAATGTGTGCATGTGTGTCAGTGCCTTGTGTGTGTGCTTGTGAGAGAGAGGGATGTGCAGTGAGCTGGAAACCAATTAAATTGTAGTGTTAGATAGGTGATGAAAAGGGCTCTGTAAAAGCAGGATAGTGCCAGAAGCTGGAGTTTATGAAGCACCTGGTATCCAGTGAATAATAATATTAAACATGTTCCAAACCAATTTATTTGTAGGGAGAATTGGAGTATGAAAAGCAAAGCTTAAACAAAATGTCAAGTTCAGGCCACAAACCTGGAGGAAAAAATGAAAGATTGTCAGAACTGGTGCTTAAAAATATGCGCCCAATACTAAAAAAGAGCAGTTACTAATGAAAGGCTTGAGGACTACCAATACTGACTGCGAAACCTCACGGAAAATAACCCGAAAATGTTAAGTGGTTGGGATAAGGACTCTCATTGAGGGGAATAGAAGGAGGTGGGGGGAAAGCATGAGTCATACAGCCAATTTGCCAAAGCTCTTGCATTTATCACCAGTATCCTCAAAGGATACTCTGAGCCTCAAAATCCAGTGTGGCCTTTGGGCAGCTGCTGGTGGAAATGCGGCGCGGTTGGCCTGGAATCCCAACTGACCCCACTGTGCCCTTTGTGCTGCTGCACCTTCACCTCACCCTTGTTCAGGGAGGGAACTGCTACTCCTGCTGCCTCCCAGATGGTGATGTGGGAGGAAATAGAGGCATTAGGAGAGAGTTCAGATGGAGTTCATCTGCCTGAGGTGACAACTTGAACAGTCCAACCTGGGGGCAGCCAATGGAAATGTCAACAGAGACATCAGTTCAGAGTCCCCCCAGAGGCTGAACGAGGTTACAGAAAAACCAAATCCTCTTGCTTTTCATGTTTTCTCTGTCTCCTGTGTGCATCTTCTGCACTCTTAACTTGCTCTAATCTCCACCTCTCCTTCCCCAGTGGTAGCCCAGTGTAACTCTGACACCAGGAGAGCTGCAGCACCAGTCTCAGAGAGCAGCTTTGCCTCTCAGGCTTCTAAACCCATCAGCTGGGTCAGGCATGTCCACCACTTAATTTTCTAAAGAATAAATAAAATAAGACTCTTGATATTGCCCCATCCTTACAGGATGAGGAGAAGGGAAGAAGAAATGCATGCTCAATCTTCACCCTGTTGAAAACAGGATGGTCAGGAGAAATATTTAAAAACAGCTTCCAGCCCTGATCTGCCTCTGGCAAGAAGCTGAATGAAAAACTGAACCAGCAAAGTCTCCCTAAGCAAGGTTTGAGTATTTTAAAAAAAGGCAGAAAGCTAAACATCCACTTAAATGTAGGCACAGCCACATTTCCGTGTTTGCACTGTACATACAGAGCTCTGCACACAAGGGAATCTCTGGGAATTAATGAAGATTTTTGCCATTAGAACAATTATTTGGAAGTAAAGCCACATTTATGCACATGCTAAAATCAAGGCAAGAAAGAGTTCTCTGCACAGGGAGTAAATGGAGCTGTAAGCAAACCAGTTGGAAACTTGTTTTTATACAGCCAGACTAATTAGCACTGGTTTCAATTTTTGAGTAAAGAAATAGTTAGGAAAAGATAAGTCAGCATCCATAATTAGCATTCTGCATTGAGTAGTAAAGACAAGTGCAGTACGTTGACACTGGTCGTTTTGAAATACAGGAACAAGATAAAAACTGCTTGCTACAAACATCCAATTTCACCTGTCACAATCTCATTATTTCCTACAGGATTGTACTGTCAAAGAAATAGAGTTAAGCACTGAATTAAACTCAAAATATTGGCAAAATCGGGTGAAACTGTACACAATATTGAAGCGTTACCCTCTCCAGTTTTTTTGTAAATATAAACAAATGTTTAAGCTTTTTAGCAGCTTGCTTGCTTGCTTGCTTTTCTTTTCTTTCTTTCTTTCTCTTTCTCTCTTTTTCTCTTCCTCTCTCTTCTTTCTTTCTCTCTTTCTTTCCCTCTTTCTTTCTCCTTCTCTCTTTCTCTCTTTCTCTTCTTTCTTTCTTTTTCTCACTTTCTCTCTTTCTCTCCTTCTCTCTCTTTCTTTCCCTGTTTCTATTGTGTTATGTTTTCTGTGTTGACAAACCTGGTTTGAAATCAAAGCTCCACTGATTTTTAGTGGTTCTGTTCTAGTATTGATACCTGTTACCTGCTGCGTGAGGTAAATCCCTGCCACTGAAATCAGTCAGATAAAAACCAAAATCCATCAAACAGAAAGAAATTTTAAAAGAGAAATGGCCTTTAGTGTTCCAGCATTAGTGAAATGAGGACCAGGTGTCCAAGTTTAAATTTGGAGCACTTGCAATCAATAAAGGTGCTTCAGATCTGTGCCCGCATGAGAGCAGCATTGCTTTATTAGATGAGCACAGGCTTAAAGAATTGCCATTTTCATAGGTCTTGATGTGGTTTCACTGGAGAAGCTTCCACATAATGCTGAACAGAAGCAATTAAAAGTGGCAATGGCAGGTTATAACTGCAAAACACCTTTGGAAGTTCTTGTCTTTTCAGGGTATCTTAGTAGTAGTGTTCCCATTGGGATATCTGTTTAGATATCCTTTATGGATTAAAGGCGTAAACAAAACCATTTCTCTCCCACAGGTCTGCAAGCTGAATACCTGTCAGCCTTAATGTGAAAATACAGGAACAGTGAAAAAAGACTCCTTCTAAAGTATAACAGAAATCCAGTTGGTAGTTCACCATTCAGCAATAACTACCCCATTCTGCATCTCTCAGCAAGAAAGACAGGACTCAATAGGATTTCACCAAATTTATTATAATGGTAGAATTATTGGAATAAGCCTACCAGAACACCTGAAGGGACTGATGGAGTATAAATACCATTTCCATTAGGAAGTAGGTATGAGTGAAGCTCACCTGCCAGCCAAAAAGCTCTCACATCTGCCTGGGATTTAGCTATGCTTGGTGCCTCCTGTTTGATTTTTCTGACAGTCAGGATCATTTCTCTTTGCACAACACACAGGCTTTTTCTTTTCTTTTCTTCTCTTTTCTTCTCTTTTCTCTTTTTTCTCTTTTCTTTTCTCTTTTCTCTTTTCTCTTTTTTCTCTTTTCTTTTCTCTTCTTTTTTCATGAGTTTGTAGGTTATTTTTTATTCATGGTAAGGAATAATGCAGTCATCTGTCTGTGGAAAGAAAAGCATAATTTATGCAATTTGACTGATCATTACTTCAATATGGTTGGTGTAGACTGCTGTAAGATGCTACCAAATTGTTTCTTCATCAGCCCCATTTTGCATAAAGAGTAACACGGGAAAATAGTTCAGTGAGGCTTCTCTCTAGCTGTAAAATCTTCTCAAGCCAGTCTTCCCTTCCTCTCTCTTACACACAGATAACTAATTTAATAAAACACCACAAAGCACAACAGAATGGAATGGGGGAGAACTAATTTTGAAAAGAAGTTCCTTTTGAGAATTTTTCAATGCTGAGATAATCTAAAGATCCAATGAACAAAAACTGTTTGAAATGTTATCTGGATAGTTAACCCCAAGTTCTCAAGAACTCATTGATAACTTAAAATTTCTCCTGAGTACAAAACAAAACAAATTCAAAACAGAACACAGAAGGAGAGCTGTTGAAGTTTGTTGTTGAAAATCAATTTTTGCAGCCTGTTGTTGAAATGAAAAATGAGAAGACTGTTTGGGGCAACTCTTAAATCTTCTCTACATCCCTGCACCCCAGGAGACTTCCCTATCCTGCAGGAAAAACTGAGTTCTGTATTCCCAAGTATATCACTACATCCAAAATATATCAGAACATATTCTGGTGAACTGTGACCATTTTTCCAGGCATCTCAAATCATGCCAACATTGTTTATACCCCAGCAGTCTGTCTGCTGTACTCATGGTTTTACAAGATCTAAGTTTTTGGATATAAGACCAGAACCCATGAAGAATAATTTTTTTAATGACATCTCCTGATTAAGAACGGAATTTGAGATCTGTCTGTTGCAAAGTAATTAATCCACCTAATGTTCTTTGTTCATTCCATGTATGGAAATTTCTTTTATTCAAATGACAGCCATTCATATATCAAATGCTCTGAGAAAGCCAAAGTTTCTCTTTCACAAACAGACCTTTTTGGCTAGACCTGAAATTCCGTCAAATAAAGCATGCTCCTGTTTTACAAAAACTTCTTTGAAGCTATGCTGACATTAATCTTATGGGGTTTTTTTCTTCTAGTCCTTTGCTGCTGGTGTCTGCCTCCATATTTTACTAGTTGTGCTACTTTATCTAGAATAAATCAACTGATTGATGCAGTATATTTCCCCACAGAATTCATTTTAGCCCTTTTCAATACTGAAATTAGTAATCTTCCAAGCTCTGGAACAGAGACTTAGTTACCGACAAACATTCATGGTTCAGAGGGCCCTTTGGCTAACTCCCTTAATGCTTATGATACATTACTTTGGTTTGCTAATTTATTGACATTTGCCTTTTTTTTTTTCCATCCTGAAGTGCAGGAAAGCTCGACCATCTTTTACAGCAGGGATAGGCAGCCTGTAGATGGCACAGGATGAGGGATCTGCAGCCTATTTTTCATTTTCACACTGTTAGGGTGGTTTCAGTAGGTGCCTGTCATTAGTGACCAGCTCTCCACTCTCCCTACATGAGCAGTGCCAGCTGTTTTCTCACTTCCACTTCTCAAGCTTTGCCTGGACAGGTTCTCCCCCTTCCAAACTGAGCAATAACCTGCCCTTGCCATCACCATTTGCAGTTCATTTGCATCTGACAGAAGCTGCTGCCCCATCAGTTGTCTTCATTTTCTTCACAAACACAAGCAGTCCTCCCCTTCCTATGAACTCCAGATTTGGGGAAAGGCAAATCTGGTCTTAAAATGTCCTGTATCATAGTTTTTAATGATAATGCCTGTTGTAGTTCCCCACTTCCTTTGGTTTCATTTGTGGCATTCCCACAATTTCTTGTTTGCCACAAATTCTTTGCACAGAACAAACCCGACCAGGCAGTAATTGTGGGTTAGTTGCAGAGTTGCTGTATTTTAAATTAGTGATTAATTTTTTACAGAGAATATAAGATGTTCCCTTGCTACAGATTTTGCTGTATTTCTGATGTTTTGAAATCTAAGTGGGATTTGTCACTATGTCAAATTAAAACTCCTTAGCTAAAATTGCTCAGTGTGACACAGTTTTTGATGTAGTTGAGGTCATTCCTTATTGAGAATAGGGAGTCTACAATAAATTCCTGCCCAGCAATTTCATTACATACAACTGTAATGAATTAGTATTTAGAGTCCTGTAACTCTCAGTGCTCTGTGATTTATGAGCATCTAATACTGACCGCAGCAATTTTCCTTGCA
The DNA here is from genome assembly GCF_965178545.1 of Coloeus monedula. Lineage (NCBI taxonomy): Eukaryota > Metazoa > Chordata > Aves > Passeriformes > Corvidae > Coloeus > Coloeus monedula. The sequence goes on from NC_138785.1 coordinate 71,195,483, forward strand.
TTCTGATTTTTAACAATCACCAGCTCCATCAGATTTCCTTTCTGAGTATGGTGTTGGCAACAATGCACACAGGCTTGCTCTTGACAGGCAATTTGGGGTTCTTTTTCACACATAAAGGATTTCCAGTTTAGATTTCCTGCCTGAGAATTCAGACAGGCCTGACCTGTTTTAGCCTTCTCTGTCTCATTTGTTTACATGTCTCTTGACCAGAGAGAGATTTAAATGACCACATTTATACAATCTACTCTCTCTATACTTCACCTAACATGTCTTGGTCCAAACTATTCGTCTGGTGCCATTTAAACACTCCTTTTTTTGGTATCTCCTGACTCCTTTCCTCTCTATGCTGCAGGATAAGAGATTTTCTGGGATATTCATGGATAGCCTGGATATTTTTAACTTCAGTCTTTCTACCCATAATAGTCAAGCTTTCCAGACTGTGAGGAGCAATGCCAGATGCTATGTCAGAGTCCAACACAGATGGAGCCAAAGGTAGCCTGTTTTCAGTCCCACAATCCTGCCAATTCCCGAGTCATGGTGTTTGCAGTCACTCCCAAAAGGGAACAAATCGACTTGATATCCTCCCAGCTTTACACCATATTCCATCCTCTTCCCCCAGCATCCTCTCCTCTGTGGCAAGTGCCACTTGTGGGTGCTCTTAGTGATAGCTGCACTCCATTCTGCTTTGAGATGGGTTTTGCCTACATCAGCCATTAAAGACCTCTGTGCCAAGAGCACTCCCTGCATCCCTTCATTAACAGAACTGTGCCTTCAAGGGGGAAACAGGCTGTGACTCACTCCAGCATCTGCTGGCACCATAAGGAGATGGGAATGGGTGGCTGGGAGGGTGGGTGGGTGGATGGATGGAGCCAAACAGACAGAGGAGTCTCTCAGTCCCAGTGACAACTTCTGAACATGCCACCTCCCAGCTTTCGTACCCTCTGCTGGCAGCTGAGCTGAGGACCTGACCCATCAATATGCTGCACTCACACTGAAGTTTCAGGACAGAAGAAGATTGTGGGGCTTCTGGCAGTTGTGATTCTTTCACTTCCAATCTCTCCCTGGCACTGCTCAATGGGAAATGAAATGAAATTACATTCCTTGTCCTCACACTTTCTGTTCTCTACCCTGTCAGCAATGTGAACAAGCACACAAGACACAAGGATAGTAAAAGCTGGTGAAAAAAAAATTCTTCTTATTAAAAGGGACTCTAACTGTTGAAAGGATTTATGAAGAGGTTGATGGATAACAGTCACTTGAAAGATAAAGTACAGGACTTTCTACAATCATGAGAGGAGCCCACCTCAGCTCTAACCCACACAGAGACAGCCTAATAAAATCGCTTCCAGTTTTACAGTCTGAAATAAAGACTGGACATTGGTAAGACTGGACACCAGCAAGACTAGAAAAATTGTGTAGAGTTATAGCAGTTAATGTTACTAAGTTCTGATAGGCTTAGTTTTAATACAGCTGAATATTAGAGATTAACAGAAGACACAATGTAAAGAATAGATCATTACACTTCTGCCCAGTGTGAAATTCTGGTATCTTTTTATGGAACATCTAGTACTGTGTTCTGCAGGACACTGGTTCTAAGCTGGACAGCTTAGGTTTGAGCATATATTTCTTTGCTAACTTGATAGCAAATCTTCCCAGCTGTATAAGAAACAGCACTGAGGCTATTTCACTATAACAGAAAAGGGAATTCCTTTGAAAAGGAACTTTTCTTCCTAGAAGATGCTACCTTTGGGGGGACCAGGGCTCAAATCAAGAAAGGTAGGGGTCAAATCACTGTGTTTATTTGCATTTTGGGGGTTTTTTGGGGGTGGTTGGGTTTTTTGGATCTGTTTTGGTTTTTTCACCTTATACATTTCTGGTTACATCGCTGCTTCAAACCAGAACAATCTCTTAAGAAACTCTCTATCAGAATACAGCAAAGTAAGTGACAAGCAATGATCACATTTTGCATACCCTAATTCATGATGCTGTCTTGAAGTTTTTTCCTTCCTCCCAAAATTTGGAGGTCACTGGATGACTCACATAACCAGTGGTAGGAAAAAAGCCTTTTATCCATGTTCAAACATCCAGTGTTTCTAATTGGGCTACACTGTACAGATAAAATGGTGAAACCATGGATAAACTGGATCCATATCTTCTGATTAGAAAGTGAGAAATTTGCATCTTTTCTTAGTGAATTTGGACAAGCTTGTTAAAATGAACAAAACTGAATATTAACTGTAACCCAAACAAGAGAAATTGTTTTCAATTACGTGAACAGATTTATCTTGTACATTCCTTGCATCTGCTGAAGTGTTATATTTTTATTATAAAATAACTGCTTGGTCAGAGCTGGGCTTCATTTCCCTTGAATATAGGCTGTAGGAAACCAGTCATGTGCTGTTTAAAGCTTTTTACATTACTTGCAGAATTTTTCCTTTTAAGAAACCCATAATATCCACAGAAAGTGAAAGAAATACTGTGGGGTAAAAATTTTGAAACTTCTGCATTTTGAGCAGCAAAGAAAAATGTCTTTAACAGCTGATACACTGGGCTCAGAATTCAAACTGTCCCTCGTTACAGACCTAAATTTATCTTCCATCCCACACAGATTTCTACTCTATCCCAATTTTTCTACTCAAAATTATTCACATCAGAAATGTAGGCTCATGAAATGCAGTGGAGCAAAAGTGTTATTTATGATAAAGGAACCAATCCCACTTCTTATTTCAGCTTTTTGACTGTGGGTTTATTGTGTCCTCCCTCTGGGGGCTAAGTCCCATATGGTATCTCACATTTGCACCCAAGCACGTTGAGAATATGGTGTCTTTGCATCTGAGAGCTTGAATTAATCTACTAGGACTCAGTCATAAAGTACTATAAAGAGCTAGAGGCTTTATTGACTTCAAGCTCTCTGGATGCATTTTTGCCACGTGAATTATTTAAAGTCCTCTGCAAGCTTCCCTGGGGCCTTTTCAAAAGGAACTCAAAATCACCTTCAAATATGCTCTGGCCAACCCTCTCTTCTAAACCTGCTTTCTCTAAACAGCCTGAATTCTGGCAGCATCTTCCCGCCTCTGGGAGGGGAGTGGAACCCAACAGTCAAAATTTTCAGACCATTGTGCAGTTAGAAGTAATTATTATATTCTAAACGACTGGCATTTTTTTTTTCCAGGACAATAGATAAGATATTCTAATAATTATAATTGTTCTGATGCCCTGTCATACTTCTATACACAAGATTTATCTTCTTAAGGAATATGACAAGTAATGCTTTTTCAGAATTGCACATCCATGGCTTTATACAGTCACGCAGGTTCAAGAATACTTGCTTTTAGTTAATTTGCATTAAACCTATTTAATAAAGCTATTATCATTCAGAAATTGTTTCAGAATAACAATAAGTTTTTCATTTCACGATCTTTTTCAAGAACAATTTCTCCATGAAAATCAACTCAAAATTATATGGGGTGCAGGAATTCATTATGAAAGAGTTCTGTTAATACAGTTGATGATTACTCCAAACAGTGCTTCCAGGAAACTTGGTTCCCAAAAGTTTTCAGCTGATGAATCCAAGGTTCAGTCAGAATATTATCTGTAGGAAATACAGCAATTAAAAAAAAGCTAAAACATCACCAATAGGCAGATGAATTATGGCTCTAATTCTTTTTTCCATCAGACACCAGTGGAAGTATTTTTATTTTTTCTCTGATCCTGTTAACTTAAGCAATGATTTTTTGTTGTTGTTTGTAGCTAATAAGGAAATCATGTAGTAACACCTCAGCCAATTCAGGACATAGTGAAGAAGCATCTCTACCCTGGTTTAGCATCTCTGTTTCTTCCTTTCTCCTCTTCATCATCTGGGATTTTATCAGCTCCCATTCAGGCCCAGATAAAGCTTCTTCACCTGTCCATATATACTACTTAAACTCTGAATAAACCATTTTATTGACTATTCCTGACCTCTCTTTTTCCATTTCCCTTTCTTATTTTCAATTTCTGGCTCTGCCAGGATTTATTTAATGCATTCTTCCAAGTCTTATCAGGAAAAACCTGCCCTGCCTTGTATTTTTTATGCACCACTTGCAGTGACAGTCTTAATAAATAATAAGTATTGATAATAAGAACACCACCATTGCCCCAGCTCTTTTCTTGAGCTGACAACTGTGACACAAGCCACTAACAACATAAGAAAACACTTTATTCACCAAACAATCCTGACATTAACTTCCCCAGCAACAAATAATCATCTAAATAATTTGTAAAATTGTCAAGTAACAACCTGGCTTTTCTTTTTCAGCTCCCACTTACATGATGGAATTTCCATTTGCAGCACAATGCAATATTTAAATCGAAGTGTCCTGGATGCTTGTAAGATACTACTCTTATCCTGAAGGGAGATCCTTACCTGATGCAATTTAAGATTTCTTTCTCTTTGAAGTTAATTTTAGATAACACCAGATGAGGATCTAGCCTACAGTTTTAGTAGGGCTCAAAGCCAACACAAGGAGAAACCTCCCTCTTGTGTCACAATCAATAGATTTCCTTCTCCCCTTCCAAGAATCCATGGTACACAAAAGTGCACTATCTCAAGTAACTGTAGGATAATGGCAGTTCAAGCTGATAAAAAAGGAGGATTTTTGAAATTCTGATATTTCATGCAATTCTATACTAGGGCCAAAGTTAAATTGCAAAGGCAGGATCTGAAATTCCAAAGGAAGATCTCATTCCTTCCTAAACTGAGACAATATGATACTGGTGTCCCCAGAGACCAAATTCAATTAATTCTATCATGAGGAAGTTGTTTTCTGCTATATATTTGCAGTAATTTACTTACTCTTCTTTTTAATTCAGGAAAATAGATAAACCTGATTCTTAATTCAATTGGAACTTTTATCATCAAAGACAAAGAACCCCCGTTATTTGGGACGTCTATGTTTCCTTATTAAAAAAACCCAACTTACAGATTGTCAGACTATTTCATAGTGATTCTCAAAATAGCCTTTTCAGTTTTCTGAAAAGCATTTATAACTGTGAAAAAATCAATTTCTCCTTTATACATTAAAATCAGTCAACAGGTAGAAGATTTTTAAGTCTTCCTACACTGTAGTTTCTTGGATCATGAAGATTGTCAGACACTGACCAAACAGGTATTAGGACAAAACAAACCAGTGGGAAGATATTTCCAGTTCTAACATTTTTCTGGCTGTTGAAATCTGAATGCTTCTGCAAGAATATCTGGGTTATTTTTTTAATAACACATCTGTATCTGGGAAAACTGTCAGGGAAAGTCTCTGCTTGAAAGTATAAACATTTTTTAAAAAATAGTGCATTGTGGGGAGTGGTTCAAAGGTCATAAATGTTACAATACCAAAGCCTTCATGAGGAATCATCAGTGAAAGGGAGAAAAAAATTAAAATCAAACTATTTCTACCCATGTCTTCAATATCTGCCTCTTTCCCCCAAAAAAACCATCCTTGCACAAACACAAAGCAACTCATCAGTATTTCCAGCTGAGGTCTCTTGAAGAACTGGCATTATTATCAGACATTTTCCACTTCTCTCTGTACCCACTACTCCAAGGGGGGAGCAGTTCCTACTACTGCCACAGTAGGAACCCAGAAATCTTTTACAAACCTTTTGTTTCTAAAAATAACCAGAATGAGGTTTACCACTCACACAGAGAGGGGCATTATCTATCAAAAAATTATTTGCACCTAAGTTAGAAAGCAGCTTGCTTTGGTCCGCAGCGGCAGTAAGGACAATAATTTCACACGTAAGGCAAAGGCAAAGCAAGACTGGTTCATAACTTAGAGATTAAAAAACTCTAAAGGTAATTTTTCTTTGCTGCTGCGTTCTCCCCACTTCATGCCTAAACGTGACACAGGAACAATCTGATCCCTTCTTCTGCCTGAATATCATGTTCTGACAGTGAATGCAGCAAATTCTGTAACTGCTTTGGTTTGCATTTGCTTGAATTCAGAAAAAAAACCCCAACAGATAGTTCAATAAATAAGCATATTAGTTCAGTTTCTGAGTAAATAGTAAATCAGTTAATAAATTGAATTAATTCAATCTTCTTTCATCATTACATCTTAATGAAATCAGGAGAATAAAAATCCTGTAAAGGTTCTAGATACTCTGAGGATCGTTTATACATTGAGTTTTGCCCCAACGGTGTTAGTGGTGCTGTCTCATTCCACTCCCTTTTATGACATATAGAATCACAGTGTCACAGAATCATGGAATTGTTTAGATTGGAAAAGATCTCTAGGGTCATCAAATCCAACCATCAACCCAATACTGTCAAATCCACCACTAATTCATGTCTCTAATCACCACATCTGAATGTTTTTTGAACATTTCCAGGGGTAATATACAACTCATCTCTTTAACTCTTAAATAAATCTTACACTTTGCAAGCTCCCTGCCTTTATTCAGCTGTTCAGTGAGCTTTCACTGAGCCTACACAGCTTAATATTCTTATAAGTGAGGCACTAAGACTGTATCTGATGATAAATTTGCATATCAAAATGGGAACGTGAGCTCAAATTGGAAAAGCACAAAAAAAAGAAGTGATCAGAAATTAAGAAACCATTCTGATAAAGCCAAAGCCTGAATCTCTCACTAAGAATACACTATCAAATCACACTGAAAATACCTATTGAACAGCACATAATCTCATTAACTAAAAGTGAAAATTACACTTAATTCTTGTTGTCTGAAGGTATGACTTACAATAAATCCTCCTGACACAGCAGTGCATGGGCCCAGGAACTGGGATTTGTTATAATCTACTTACCCTCTGAGAACCTAATTTCCACTTGAAATAATAATTTTTAAAAAAACCCTTAAATACATTGACCTCTAATACATTCAAAATGTTGGAATAAATCAAGTAGCAGAGTTAATAATTGACTCTTTACTAATGTGCTGCTATGAAAGAAAAAAATTCAATATGCTTAATGCTATCCCTAATTCGAAGCTCTAATAGTCCATTCTTCATATTACTCTTCCTGCCAGCTTCCAAGGTAAACCTTTTTAAGGTTTTGGGAGAGGGACCAAAGGTGGAGGAAGAGTAGAGTTGTAGTTCCAGTGTGGGGGTCTGAAGGGGAACATAATTCACCACTTTATGCCACATTTCCCACATCAGATAAATGATATTTGGAATTTACCTAGTGATAGAAACTAACACTGGAGCTTCATTGCAGCAAATACTATAACAAGGCACCACATTTTAAATAACTAAAGAGTGAAAGAAATCAAGCCATACTCTGCCCATTTTTGACAATGAAGTATGGCAAGCACAGGGAGAAAAAACTGTACAAAAGTCACACTGAAAACTTGAGACAAAGCAGAAAGTGGAGAAAATATGTTCTGGTTCTTAATCAAGCTAAATAAACATCTTCCCTCCCTCATCAGTTCAGTGCCTGATTTTCTACACACCAAATGTAAAATGTGCATACTCACAGCTATTCCATTCCAAAGTTCCAAGGGCCACTGATGAAAGATAACCAGGCTTATCTGTGGAGGGAGCTTTCAGCATAAATAATAAACAGTCAGAAATGCAATATTATGCCATATTTATTTTATTATTTATATCATGGGGAATGGGAGAGAACATTTTTTGGAGAAACCTCCCTTTTATTAGACACACTATCAGGATTATTCTCATATTTAAGAAGGGAAGGGGTCATTTACACTGGTTCTGCTACTGAGTTAAATGTCAAAGGGTGTTGGGATGCAGTCTCTGTGATATCCTCGTGAATGTAGCACTGCACAAGATATTTGGGCTGCTAACTTTGACAGGAAAAACATTTTTAACATGTAAATGTCAACAGAGGTTCCAATTACTATATTTCTTGGCTGAATAGGAACACGACAAATGTAAAAATCAATATAGATGTATTCCAACGTATCTATTTTTATATTCCAAGAAAAGCAAAGCGAGGCATTAATTCACTGCTCCCCGTGGACAGATTGGTGTTCAGCCATCTCCAGGAATAATGGGCTCCATCCCACGTACTGGTGATGGCAGAGCTGGATTTCTCAGCTCCTGGCAAAAGGTTATTTTATGGAGACCAGTGCCCTATTGCTACAATAATCACCTTATGCTATTGGTATTTAAGTAACTGAAGCATTTTACCTTCTAGTTTGATTTCAATCTCTTTAAAAGTGAATGTTTTCAGCGAATCATCAAATTGTATCATGAACTAAAGTATATTTCTCACATAATCTAAATATTATTTCCTGCAAAAACAGACTGAGGTGTGTACTGTCATTCTGCCCACAATAGCCACTTGTCACTCTTAATAAGCATACCCGAAGACTTATCAAATTGTTGATAGATTGATTCTCTTTGACAAAGGATCACAACTTATTTTATATCAGCTGGGTAAACCTGCAACTCTGTTTCACTTGTAGCTGATGTAGTCATGGGCTAACTCTCAGTTACTCATCCTCATAAAATTCTGTTCCCCAACCTGATTCTTTGCACTCAGACATTAATTCCCACTGTCTCACTGAGAATGTCTGTTCCTAATTAAATTAAATCTAACACTATATCTAAGAGATAGAGTCTTTATTTTTTTGCCTCCCCTGCTGTCTTTGAGGACCGACAGATAAACGATTTTGATTTGATACTTATCACTACTTCCTTATAGTTCCATTAAAATTCTTTTCTTTGTCTTCTTGTTTTAATGCTTTATAGGATTCAATTTCCTTTGCTAAAACCTGTGACCTGCAAAATTACAGTGGTGAAAAAGGGATATTTAAAACCTGATTTCAGGTAATTTCACACTCATTTTCCTATTTGAACTTAAAAGCTAGTGAGGACTAATGTAGATTCAAGTTCATTAGAACACTTAACACATGGCACAGAGAGCTTTGCTTTGCACCTGCCTCCTGAGACATTTGACTTCTTCCTGTTACAGTCCTAAATCTGTGTTGTGATGAAACCCCAGCCAGCACCAGCATCACACCCCACTCATTCCTCATCAGTGAGGGAGAGACTTGGAAGGGTGGAAGGTCAGACACCACAGTTACAGTCAGCTAAAAGAGTTACAATAGATTGGCATCTTTCCAAAGTGATTTGGAAATATAAACTCTGTGAAGTATAAATCCAGTAATCTAGGAACAGATTGCTAATTACTTATACAAAGGAAATCAAGTTGGTCTTCATAAATCAGCAGCAACTGTGGCTGTTTAGGGAATTGAAATAACACTTAAATGCTCTATCTAGAAGGACAACACAACACTCTTTTAATGAAATGCTACCACAGACTTCCTGGTAAATATTTGGAAGTTATGTCAGCTTGTACTTAAGAGCCACAGCCTCACTCTTCTCCTATGAGTGTGTGCATAAGATGCTACAGCTGCTGCTTCACAGTTATCCTTGCAGGACTGCAGTCAACTTTTATTATTACATATGTCATTATTCTGTAATTCATAGGCAGACTTGTATCCTGTTACTTTCTAGGAGTTTATGCAATGAAACCCATTTGCTCTGCCTTGGCTGATAGATATTTCAGCACAGTCATACAAGTCATTGACTTTTCTCCCAGAATCACACAGAACAGGGGGACAAAAGCCCAACCACACTGAGCAAACTGAGCAGATTGGCGCCAATCTTTTTTCTCCTATTTGAACAATCTATGCCTCTGATGACTATTCCAAACCAACAGGACTGGTCATGAAATCAGCAGCTGGACTGGTCAAGGTTTAGAGGACAGTGCTCCTTCCTTCCATCTTGCAAAGGCCTCCACAGTATTCTCATTGTAACTCTGGATGTCAGAATCACTGCCATGAGCAGGAAATGCTAAGAGGACACAGTTCTGATGCAAGGTACAGTCAGGGCCTTACAGAAAACAGAGTAGAATCGCTGCCCTGAGATTGCAGTAGATTTTCAAGATTTGAAAGCTGAAGTTGGAAGTTTGTAGAAAACAGGCAGCAATGGAAGACAGAAAGTGAAAATGTGTGCCTTCTCCACCAACTCTTTGTGAAAATTATCTTTGAGGGGTTTCCTCAAAAGCATTGCAGGCACTCTTTGTATAATCAGAGGGAGGAGTCTTTGCCATGCCCACCCCAAAGGAGCTGCCAAGCAAGGACATGAGGAGAAGATGACTTTATAATGCAGAATGTTTTTATCTGCATTTAAGTGACTCAGGGATAACATAAATTATATTAAAGTCTGCAGCAAGTGGATGAAATATAAAATGAGCTAATATTCCACAGAGGATGTGATAACATCTCCAGATGAAATTATCTCTGCTTGTTATTGATATAACCATTTAAAATGGCTGATAAAGCATAGGAGAGGTGAAGAAAACAGACAGTTCTAAAAAACGTGAGAAACAACACAACAAGGGGCAGGAATAGGATGCAAGAACATGAGAACCAAGACTACCTTAAAACAAAACAGGTTTAAGGCTTGTCTAAACGTGGCACTAGGGCACCATTGAGGAGCATCTAAGTCCAAAATCCCGGAACGTCTTTCTTAGAGAAGAACTACTAATGATCAGCTTAAGAATCAAGTGGATTCTGTTTGCCTTTGTTCATTGGTATTGAGAATCATTTATGAAAGAGCAAAACTGGGACTTCTGTGATGGACAATAAAAACAAGGAGAAAGGCACTGCAGAGATATGAACTTTTAAGGAGTACTCTGCTGCTTGAGATGCTTTGTCTCAGTCAAACAATGCAAATCAGCCATGAGACTGATTTAACTGTGATTGCTGCTTCTTGCCCTCACAGTGAAACAGTTGTAGTATATTGATGAACCCAGCCCATTCCAGCACATATTTTATAACCATCATTTACTTCATCTGCTTCCACAGACAGTGATTTTGGTGGGGTTTTCTACAGGATACGTTCTAGGTATTTATTTGATTTTAGACTGTTTCCACAGTCCAAAGAGTATCCAGCCCAGGAAATGCATTTTTTCCTTCTCTGCAGATGCATTTCAACATGTTTGCATTTGTCATTTGCTAAATACATTATGACACACCATGGCTGCAATTCCCTAAACAATTCCTCCTATGATAAAGAGATTTGGAAAGAGCTGATCAAGGCACTGGGCTTATTAAGTTCCTAGTAATAGATAAATCCATACGCTTCAGGAAGGTAACAGCAGATGCTAAAATGTGTTATTGCTGCTGGATAAGTACACTTTGCAAAAATAATTTCTAGTAACAAGCTTCCAGTTTTCAGTTGCCAGCACATTTATTCTGGTTGTAAAATACATACATAATGCTTTGTAGAAATACATTTGGTAAGCATGCAGTCATTCCAGAGTGCTTTGATCACTGTGTTACTATCAGGAAGAATTTCTGCTTAATCCAGCTGCCAGAGCCTCTTGAGACTATCTAAAGAACAATGAGGCATAACTTCATTTTAAATGAATCTGGTTTAAAATGAGGAGATACCAGGGGGCACAATTCTTCTCCACGACCTAATTGTACTTCCCCATTCATAACTCCTACAGTTAAGTCTATGCTATTGGCAATCAAATCCTGCTATCAGTTGTGACTCCAGGGTGTATCCAAAGTGACTCCAAAATTAGTACAACTACTGCAAAGCAGTCCTTGTTTTGGAGAATGAAATCTCAGATGCAGAGGAGGGTTTATGTACCATCATGCTCAATATTAGAAGCCTTAATTTTAGGGGACTTCACCTTCATTACCCACATGAGGAATCTGCTCGGGCTGCCAATTGAGGGAAGCATTTTGATGTGTTCACCAAGCAGAGCTTAAACAAAAGCAAGCAGGGCATCCTCAGCCACATGGCCAAATGCCTGCTCTGGCTTACTGTGAGACTCTGAAGCAAAAATAAAGCTTCATGCCATTTCACCAGTATTTCATTATCAAAAACTACAGGATACAGTAAATTTATTTAACAACTATCACAAATTAGTAGAGCTATAATTAAGCGAGATACTTCAAACATTATGCCTCACCACAGGGGACTGTAGGTCCTGGTGCTGCTTCTTGATGTTATTAGGCCAGAACCTGCTTCCTTCAGTTTCCTTCTTCACTTTCTTTTCTAGTTACTAATTTGTTATAGACTCCTAGTTCTAACTGTCGAAAGAATTTCTCTGTTGAAATAGAGGCACTTTCTAATTCACCTTTGTCAGCCTTATTTTCTCACTTCTTGTGGTTTGGACTGTCATATCCCTGCTCTTTTTTCTTTGATTGTCTTTAGTTCTGTTGGGTTTTTTTCCCCTCAGTTTCCAGAAGACCATTCTCTGGCTACATAAAAACAGTCAGACAATTCAAGTTACACTTTATTAGACTGTAAGTGAAAACTTAATTTTTTTTACGTTTTTCTGCCTAATTCTTTGCCTATCAGATCTACAACTGGGTTACTTTAGGTCCTGCACTGGAAATAGGTTACCTTTTAAATCTAATCACTCTCCAGGACTTTGGTATTCAAATAGAATAATTTTTTTTTTGTCACTAGGCACCAATAGCACAAACCATTTACTGGAGGAAGGTCTTTGTGATCTACCTTTCAATATCACAGCAGCAGATGTGCCTTTCTTTTAAAGAAAAGAAATAGAAGGAAGTGGTGAGAAAAATCTCATTGTAAAGAAAAGCTTAGTGAGTGGCTTGCAACTATTGTACAGGGAAATGGGAGACTTCCCACCCCTCTCATTGAACCTTCTCTGCCCCTCATGGAATAAGTGAAGATTGTGTGAACAGCAGCTTTCCTCTTCAATCTGCTAAGATATTCACCTGAGGGGTTAAGATATCCACCCACTCTGCTCCAGGGGAACCAGAGCTCTCACCCTTGGGGGATGAACCTGTTCTTTCTCTGTGGTCACTTACCCAGCCAGCTAAGGTCTATGGGGGCATGAATGAACATAAAATTGTGGTTCCTTGTTGCAGTGCAGTTCCTGAAAAGGTTTAATTACTTCCTACAGAGTGAGATGCTCACCAGAAACAAAGAGTGAAAAGGAAGATAGTTTCAAGTATAGGTGTAGCAAAGGGAGTCCTTATCCTCTCCAGCTGGTATTGAAATTGATCCATGACTATTAATCCAGTGCTTCTCTTTTAATCCACACTCAAACACAAAAGGGAAAATAATGTCAGAAGTTGTATTTCCTACGGCAGGACAGTATCCCAGAGGTGGGATGTTCACATCTACATTTTTGTTGACACAAGAGCTTTGAGGGTCTGGTCATGCCAAGAAGCAGAACTTCAGAGGCTTGGGAAAATGCCATTGAAAAAAAGAGTTTTAAGAGCATCTGGGGTAAAGCGGCAGCTGAACTTCAGGATTACAGTTTTGGTTTCAGATAGTCAAAACTGGAGGTGGGCTGGAGCTTATGAATGAGGGAAAGAGAGCAGGAGGGAAAATAAATACATACTATTTATATATGCCTGTGACATTTAATAATTGCAAGAAATATAGTAAGTGAATTTCATCCATCTGTCCCACAAACCACCATTAGTCAGTAGATTTTTTATAATTCTCATATCAGAAGAGGATGTTGAGACTTTTTTTCCCCCCTCTTGTTCCACTTTCCCTTATGGATTACACTAATGAATCACTATTTTTCCAGCTATTCTCATTTCATCTCCAAAGAGGCATTTCATACTTCTTAATTCCAATTTTCATTATCTCTTTAGGAAGATGCTTCACTATGTGTGATTTATTGTACACAGGAATTAAAAAAATAGATAAAGTGCATTACCTAATTCTTTCCTTCTTGCATTTACCTACACTGAATTGTAAAGCAGAAGGTGAAAATTGATAAGAATAGTCTTGCAGTACATAAAAAATTGGTGCCATTCACCCAATTTTTTAATGTACACATTGACTGCGGTTTTATGAAATAATACATTAAAACAGTAAATTGGCTGCTGCAAATGTTAATAACCAAAGTAATACCTTGGTAGTCAATGTGCATATGCAAATAGCCAAAATATTATGTTGTGGTAATATGCACCATCTATTACTATATTCTCACCCACTTTTGGCCCAAAATTATTTCAAAGCCAGAAATATATATAATTGACGTGCAATTCCAAGTCTGATAAGTGGGTAAGTCACTGTTTATTTTTTTTTCTCAATTGTCTTTAAATTGTAATACTAAGGGGCTACTCTACCATTTAGATTATTTCAAGCAAATACAGATTCTACATAGAAAATGGACATTTCGATTAAAAAATAGTTTTAAAAAATGAACTCAGGAAAGCAAGGAAAGAATAGCTCTTGGCAATAAGTAAAATCTTATCTAGTTCTTAAAAATCTCACTAATGCATACTTCTGTCATGTGTTGATGCAGGCAGAGGAAATCATCTGATTATTTGACAATAAAAGTATCTTTTCTCCCCCTTTTATCTGTAAACCATCACAGTTTAGCCACTTCATTAACTCCATATTTTGAATATTTTACTAGAAAATTTCTCCGAGCTATTGCTACATCAAAATTAAAAACTTGTACTTGACCTAGAATGTCTTTTAAGAAGTCATTAATTTTCAATCCAAAGATAAATGATAGAGTTGTTGTTCTAATGACTAATGATACTAATTGTTAAACTTGCGTGTTTTACAGTTTCTTATACTTCTTCTTTTTTTCCCGATGGGCTAAAGTGCCCTTTACTTTCAGAAGCCTCAGAGGATGAATTTACATACAACATCTGCAAGTCCTCTCTTAACCTTCATTTGCTGTGTTAAATGCTTGGATGTTTTATGTATTTATTCATTTATTACTGGTAGGCTGCCTTCCCAGAGCAACTATAGCTTCTTCTCTTTCTGAACCTTTTTCATTCAGCAATGCTCATTCTTTACTACTTTATCTATAAGCAATACTAGTTGTATATTTTTTGTCAGTATTGACTTGGTTTTGCACACAGGGCTGTATTTGCCATTTTAATGAGGACCTTGTCCTCTAAACATTATTTCTTATCTCATACAAAGACAAGGAGTATTTTGAAAGAATATACATCTTTCCTTTATCCCACTTTTTCCCATGTTACATCACAATTTGAAATACGTTTTCTGAAGTTTCAAAGTTCCTTAATTTACAGCAACAAAAAGATAAACACTGAGTTAAGGAAACAAAGGGTGAGGTTCAGCTCATAGACAAACATGCTCAAAACTTAGCTTGGTGGTGGGGTTGGCAGACAAGATGCAGCATCTGGAAAAGACTCATGTCCCTCGTGACCAGAAATTGGATATTGGCCTGGACATCTCAGGGTTTTTCCTAGGGAATGTGTGGTTGGGCAACTGAATTAAAATCACAAATTCATGGAATTTTCTGAGATAGAAGGGACCAATCAAGATCATCTAGTCCAACATCTGGCCCTGCACAGACACCCCAACAATCCCACCTGTGCCTGAGAGCATTTTCCAAGCACTCCTGGAGCTCTGGCAGCCTCAGGGCTGTGCTCATTCCCTGGGGAGCCTGGGCAGTGCCCCAGAACCCTCTGGGGAAAGACGATTTTCCTGACATCCCACATGGACCTCTGCTGACGCAGTTCCAGCTGTTCCCTCAGATCCTGTCACAGGTCACCAGAGGTCAGTCAGTGGAATCTAAAAAGCTCCAGAGTTCACAACAGATTCTGTTGTGAGAGACCTGAATACCTGCACTGACTGTGTTGATTTTATCTCCTGCTACTACAGTACAAACTTAGCCTAAACTGGTAGACATGCCCTCACTGGCAACTGGTTTAGGTGCGTAATCTTGAAGCTGAACCATTTTTAAACCAGCTAAATCACAGGGTAGAAGAAAGAGACATTTCCCTCCTGCTTTGCAATGGAAAATGACCAAGGAAAAGGGTATTTGACAAACTAGACATTAATGCAGCCTTTTTTCCTGCTTTGTAGAGTATTCACTACTGTAATTTAAGGACCTGCTGTCCTCATTTTTCCTTGGAAGCTACACAAAGCTTCTTAGGTAGCATTGCCTTATGCCTGTTACAAAAAATGGCTGTTTCAGATTCGGGTATAATCTACCAAGTATTTATGGTCCAACCTAAAACTTGCAGGTGAACTTTCCTTTTTAACTTTACCTTTTACATTTTGTGCACAAAATGTAGAAAGAGTTCCATGGGAAGTAACACTGTTCTCCTTTAAATACTAGACCTGTTCTTATCAGAGTGAATTGAGAGAACAAACTATTTCGTATTTTTAAACTGTTCTTTAATGAAAAAAAATGTTAAAATTATGAAAACCTGCAGGGGGACAGAAAAAGATTGGATTTTACCATAGTTAACCAACTAAGCTCAGCTTGAAAATTTTACTCTGTGGAATTTTTGTACCTGCTTGCCTGTCTAGCAATAGAAAAATTACCTGCAAGTACTTTTCTTACATTACACTGAAATCCATGAGTCCAAGACCTGATAGACATTTTTTTCATTCAAACACTGGGCTTTAAGTGACCAGAAAAGTGGAATCTGACCTTAGCAGCTCATAGCAGGGTTGCACCTGATAGTAGCTTATCAGGCTCAAAGTTTCATCAAATAGCATAAGCCTCAGTGAGCAAAACATTGATTTGGTGATAATCAGAAGGTTGGAATGGTAAAATGTGCCAGGGCACAGAGCTCCTGACAGTTTATTTTCAAGCCTATTGGTTTCAACAAGGTATGTAATTACTCATAGACCATAAAACCACTTTAAGACGTCAGAATTAGTCCCCCTGTACAGCTCCATTTACCATTCCCATGGTTTAAAATTCTGGAATCCTGGACGACATTTAGCACCAGGATAAAAGGAAAGTAGAGTTTTAACAAAATTGTAGATCATGGGTGAAGAAGTAAAATCATATCGGAAACATATGCAAGAGGCTTGTTCTGCAGAAACAGGAGAGTGTGATTCTGTGTGAAGGAGGGATAGTTTCAACATTTTTCTCAGTCCTCCCACAAATCCAGAGGGAAAGCAGGATTGTAAAATGTGCCTGAGGTTCTGCAAATCTGTGAGTTTCTTTGAAAACAATACAGGCATCCAAGTACTGCTGTGCTCCAGACACTTGGTAGGGTTCCATAAAAGAATGAAATGTCGTGCAGATGAAGGATCACAAGAATCCCAGCGCTTACAGACTTCATCCACCCAGAATGAGTCACCGTCACGATGGCCACACCATAACAGATGGCTACTCTGAAGCAAAAGTGCTGCACTTCATACCTGGAGCTGCTTCATTAATGGAATATGCAAAAACTAAGATCTACAACATGTTAGGAGATCTTTCATGAAGAATAAAAACCACTCTGTGTGTGCTATGTTGCATTGCATTGATGGTACAACTGTGATTTTAAAGTTTGGTGCTGGCTTTAATAAAAACCTTAAAGAATCACTGGTGCGTGCTTTGAAATTGTTCAATATAGAACTTTCTGTCATGAATTCTAGAACTTTCCAATAGGCAAGGTTTCTTACTGAAATTGGTTAAAATGAAAAAAGTGGTAATTTAAGTCTTGAAGTGGTTCAAATCTGAGTGTAATCCTTGAAACAGATATGTTGATATGAACCCATTAAAAGTAAGATTGATTCAGTTTAGGAACATACTACATAATCTTTTTGGTCTTCTTTTTATGCAGGAGTTCCAAGCAGACACTGAATTATTAATAGCTGATTAATATAGGTGTTGGAGTCAGTCCAAATTCAGCACCAACCTCAACATGTTATAGTAGGATGGTGGAATCTCTTAAGAAAATCTCTTGCTCTTGATTCACAATGATCCTAAACTGAGAGCATTCAATTTTTCTTGGGCTAATCAAAAGCTCTGTTGTATCCTTCCCATGACTTGTCCAGCTGTTGAGTTTCTGGATATTAAGATGCTTCTGTTGGTTCAATGACCTTTCCAGTATCAGATACTTTCCCACTCAATCTATGTCTTATACAGCTAACTGCACCAATATTATAAAACTCTCCAAGCTTTTGAGCAATTTTTGGTACTCCATGAAAGTGGAGTTATGTTTGAGTACTACAAAATTTACAATTTCAGGTTATATTATTGCAGTGGTTTAACCCAACCAGCAGCCAAGCCCCTCGCAGTCCCTTGCTCACTCCCCCACCAGAGGGATCAGAGAGAAAATCGGGAGTGTAAAAGCTACAAAACTCGTGGGTTGAGATAAAGATAGTTTAAAAAAGCAAAGCCCACCCCAGCCATTGGGAAGAAAATTAACCACCCCAGACAAAACAAGCAAAATTTTCATAAAATATATGGGTAGAATTGAATTGATTACTAGTCCTTGGAGGACTGTAAAGAACAGGCCACCACTAATATGTGGCAGTACAGCAATTTCTTTAAAATTACCTTTGAGGTCCAATGTCAAGCCAAATTTTAACATGTTTTATGCCATGCTAAACTTAATTGTTCTAAGTATGCCATCAACTTAAAAAAAAATCAGTGTGCTATTGTCTGAAAAATGACTAAATGGTGGCATAAAATGAGAAAGAAATTGCAGAGTACTTTATAGGGATGGAATCACAATAAGATTTGCAGCCTCCAAAAAATATTTAAACTAATACAGCTCAAAACTCTTAAAATATTAAGCCCTTAGAATGAGAATATTGGGTTAAAACTGTGAAGCATCTCCTTCTAGAGGAGACCAGCATTCCAATTATCAGCTCACAGTAATACTTCAAACACAAATATCACTGGACATGGGTCTTTTATGTGCCAAGAGCAACATATTATTCACAATTTCACTTTTAGTGACAGAACCACTCTAACTGCATTTCCCAGGACTGTTATTCAGACTGCTTAAAGATCACACTCTAAGCACTCAAGAATAAATCTATCTGGAGCTAAAAGATGAATTGTATTATGAAGTTGGCATCAAGTTAAATTGTTCAAGCAGGGAAAAGAGGTTAAAAAAAATTCAAAGCAGAATACCCACAAATCTTCAGGTACAACATACAAATATTGGCACTGCCTTCTCAGGTAGGTCCCTTATGTTCTGTTGTTATGAAAGAACCTGGAAAAAGAAGAATTTTTCCATCTTGAGGCAGCATCCTGAAGTACACAAGAGGACCATTGCTTCAATCATGGAAAACATCATTTGGGAAGAATACAAAGCTGGGACATCTAAATATAAAAACACACAAACCAACCCAAACAAACCAAACAAAAGCACTCAAAAAAGCTGATCTCCATTTAATGTAAGAGGAATTGAAAGTTAAAACCATGAAGAATATTCCCAAGGCTACACAGGCAGTAGTAGATGTAGTAGAGCTTCTGTAGGGGGTCAGAGATTTTGCGCTTTTACTCATTACCAGCGTTCAGTTCGCAAATGTTCCCATCATTCCCCGTTTTCCTCAGTTGTACAAGGATTCTGCTCACAAGCAAGAAAATGTTATTTCTATACACAATCTGCATTATCTTGGGAAGGGAAGCATGCAGACACTGGACACTAAACTGAAGAGGGTATTTTAGCTGCTGTGGGTTCCAGCACATAAGCCAGGAAGAATATTGGGCAACCTAAGCCAAACACAGCAGTCACAACACGAAACGTCACCAAAGAAGCACACTTGAACTCTGCACATCTTTTCAATTTCACTTTATCATACACTTCATCCAAGCATCTCAAAACTCTTAAAAATATTTATAAAATCTTACAGAATTCCTGAGAAGTAAATTACCATGAGTTGCCACTTTACAGACTGATGCACTGAAATTAAAAGACAACTCAGCATTAGAGCTAGGGAAAGAATTTCACACATCTAACACCTTCCCTTCAGTCCTGAATAAAAATGTCGTAAGCTGCCTATAACAACAAGTACTTAGAGACACCCTGGCAGCTCTGAAAGACGTATTTATATTAAACTCTATTAAATTGCAAAAAATTGTTGTTTTATATTGATTGATTTTATTTCTTGCCATGCCTTCTAAACAGTTAGTGAAATGTTGCAGTTCTCAGAACTGAGCAGACAGAGACTCCTCATCAAATGTCTTGTCTTAAACAGGACTTTTCAATACAGATTCACAGAGACATTCAGAGAGTTTGTTGTGAAGTTAAATTCAGATAATCCCGAGAATCTTCCTGAAAAGCAAGTAACCATAATTATTTATGTCTCAATATATGCTAATCTGAACTTGCATATCCAATTGATTTCTACTCTTTTTTCAGTGCAGAGGTTACAATCATTCTGTCATACAATTGTTAAATTTGGAAAAGACCTGTAAGATCATCAAATCCAGCCTTCAACCCAGCACCACCACCATGTTCCCCACTAAACCACATCCTCAAGTGCCATATGCATGTTTTTTTGAACACTTCCAGGAACTGTGACTGCACCCCTGCTCTTGGCAGTCTGTACCAAAGCTTTACAACTCTTTCTGCGAAAAGTTTTTTTCTAATTTCTAATCTAAACCTTGCCTGGGGCAAGGTGAGGCCATTTCCTCAGGTTTACTGAATATTCAGTGTCACACAATGATATTTTATCAAAGATGTTCACAAATAAAATGTTTAAAATATATTAAATTAATAAGTTCACTGACACGGAATGAAACTGGGATAACTACAAGATTTCCTTTGATTTAGTTGAAGTTCCTTTGTATTGTCTCAGTGTAGTGGCAGAGTATTTGGTCAACAACCTTGCATTAACTTTGAGGTACTGAGAAGTGGAAGCCAAGAAAGAAGAATTCCACAGAGAAAGATGGAATATGCTACACTGTAGGCAGCAGTAAGTTAAACGTGTCTTTGTGGATGCTGACTGCAAATATGATGAGAACATAAAGAAATATTAGACATAGTTTGTCCATTATTATCACCCTGATTTATTTAATGGACAGTAATTCTTTAGAAAAGGGACCACCTCTTCATGCATTTTGAAATTACACAACCCTTCTGCCCATGTCCCTAACTGAACTGCAACATTAACAGGACAGACCCTCCATCATGATTAAAATGCTAAAAACACTTTCAAGCATGCATTGTACATAGCCCCCAAAGATAATTTTTCACTGATTGGCAATGGTGGTTTTTTGGTTTTGTGGGGTTTTTTGGTGGTTTGGTGGCTTTCTTTTCCTTAAGCTGTTATTTGGACAGATGTATTAATTCAAGAAAGAGTAGATATTCATTAAGGATAGTGAAGAAAAATGGGGGGTTTTGATCTAGATCTTGGTTTCTTGTGTTATTTTAGGTGTGAACAGTGCAGAACTCAACACCCTCTCAGGCTCACTGTAAATTTTGCAGCTGTGCTTTAATCCATTCCTCAGTTCCAAAATGAAGAGGAAGAAAATGAGGGATGGGTTTCTTGAGAAAGAAATATTTTGGGGAGGTTATTTGTTTTTTTCCTTTCCTAGATGTGATTCTTGTGTTTTTATGGAACATTAGAAATGCAGAGTTTGTCATGGTTTAGCATGGAGTGGGAATCAGTGAGAAGTGCAAAATGGCTGGATACAGATTACCCACTATTCAGCGTTCTGATTTAAGTTCTAGTGAAAGCTGAGATCTAAACCCTGAGATGGGGAGGTAGAATGTGCTTTAATCTTTCCTTTTGAAAAAGATTTCTTTCCCTATATCTCACATTTAATACTTACAAGGGAATTCTTTCCCTATTGTGATAGATTTATCTCATGAACACAATTATGTATTCTGTCCTTGAGGCTGAAAGTGTTCTCAAAAAGTTCTTCCTGTTACTCAAAGGAAAAAAGTCTGTAGAAAGTGCAAAACATTTTACAGTTTATCAATCTGAATCAGCAGGTGTAAATGTCCATTGATCTACCGACAAGCCCTAATAAATTTTTAAAAAATGACTGCATGTCCTGAAAAAAAATACTGTCCAGAATTTTTAAGTCTGAAGGGCATAATTTTTCATATTTTAAACTCTGGAGTAGTTCGTACTGCCAGAAGTAAGGCTCAGTATTAAATTAGAAGTGCAAACCTACAGACATTTTTGCTCTTGTATCAGTGAATGTGACTGAGAGGTAGCCAATAAATTTGCAGCTGTGCCACTGCACTGATTTCATTGGATTCACAAGCTAAACAAAGTCAGTACCTCTTAATATTCAGACAGAAATTTCCAGTTTATTAACATACACACAGCTACATGAGTTGCATACAACGCCAATGTTTCAAAAATCATGTTCATTCTGAGGTAAGGGATTCCTGTCTCAAGAGCTGTACTAGAGTATATCCTCTTCTTAATTGCTGCTTATCATCCATTCTCCTGCTCTTTCTCAGTCTGTGATAACAAGATCTGCATGTCACATCCTCACTGACAGTGGAACTTTACCCTCTTTGAGAAGGAAGGTCTTCTCTTTTTGCAAAGAGATGAGGTGACCTGTTCTCCATTTCTTAGACAAATTGTAGACTGTACAAGTGACTCTAGAGGTCCTCAATCTGTCACAAAGCCAAAATAATCTATGGCTAAACCTCCTTCCACATGCCTACCAAATGTTTCTCCTCACATTTTGACCCACACTCTATGGATTTTTCATTTCCCATCTTTCAATCTTTTATTTTCATTTCCTGTTCTGTCTCTAAATTTCTCTTCCCCTGTGCCCACTTACCATATGTTTTATTCTTCCTGATCCTACCATCAAACAGAAATCCAGACTCCCATGATCAGAATATACTCTTTGCTGTGTCAGCACAGATCACAGAACCACAGGATAGTTTGGGTTGGAAGGGATCTGTCATCTACTCCAACACCCTGCAAGGACACCCCCAAGGGACCTTGGGAATGGCTTCAAACTGAAGGAGAGTAGGTTTAGATTGGATATTAGGAAAAAAGTCTTCCCTGTGAGGGTGGTGAGGCCATGCAAAGGCTGCCCAGAGAAGCTGTGGCTGCTCCTGGATCCCTGGCAGTGTCCAAGGCCAGGCTGGATGGGGCTTGGAGCAACCTGGGCTAGTGGAAGGTGTCCCTGCACATGGCAGGGGCTGGAACAAGATGTTTTTTAAGGTCTCTTCCAACACAAACCATTCTGTGATTCCATGATCCTCAACTAGACCAGGTTGCTCATAGCCCCATCTAACCTGACCTTGCATGTTTCCAGGGATGGGGCATCTACCACCTCTGTGGACAACCTGTGACAGTGTTTTAATACCCTTGTTGTACAAAACTTCCTTCTTATATCTAACCACTGACGGCCTACAAGATCTCAAAGAACATCAAGACCATCAGCACACAGCCCAAATAAGTATCCATCCAGTAAACCTGCCCAACAAAAGTGAAGAATCTTTCTCAGTTGTGGACCCCACCCGCTGAAATGGAAGAATCTGCCACCATGACCTGACCTTCATTAGCTTTCTCTGTTATGCAGGACTATTTCCATTTATATTATGGAGCACTGCTACTTCATACAGCATGGTTTCTGTCAAGAAGTGGTCCAGAGACTTCTTCAGCCTTCTGAAATATCTTCCAGACCATCCACAGTGGTCCATGGCTCACGACCCTCTGTTGCAGAGATCCAGATCCTTATCATTTAAATTACAGATACATTTGTCAGTTATAACAATAACTGAGCTACACTCACTTGAGGGTGACTTGACTAATAAACTCTTTAGAGAGGTGCAGCCATACACAAGCCAGGCATAACTGGCAATCATGAAACGTTCTGGTAAGCCCCCAAAAGTGGTGGAGGAATCCAGCTTCCCATGTCATCACCAACTGGGAGGCAATAAGAACAAACTACCATCTGGCACACTATGCCTTTGCCCCTGTGAACTTTTAAAAAGATTATGTTGTCATATCAATGAGGAGAAAGTGTTTAATTTATTAATTCATCTTTAAAAATTATGGCTAAAGTTGTGTACCTAGTCATGACATCTTTCTTTAATTTGATGCATTAAGGAATGTTATATTTGGTGTCATCAAATGATCTCCCTTAATTATGACAATGGGTAACGATGGTCATTAAAGTAATGACATTTGTCACCATCAGTAGTAGCAAGGGTAATGAATAATGAGTAAGGCAAAATTTCCAGAGTCTTTATAGTCTTACATTCCACTCAGCAGCAGGCTAGAAAAACACAGAAACAAAATAGTTCCCTGAGGACAAAAAAAGTTTGAGGAAGACAAGAGAGAAGATTTAAAACGCTAAAACACACTAGCCAAGAAAGATATGGATTAATTATGTGGGATAAAAAAAACCCCACCAAAACTTAAAAGCCTTGTGAGCAAATCCACCTTATTAGATCTGCAATAAGATCACCCTATATATTCTTTTCATAAAGAAACACAAACCAGTTTTTATTGTGACTGCCCACACCTGGAGTATGGTATCCAGTTCTGGTCCCCACAATTCAAGAAAGTTGTGGATGGATTGGAAATGGTCTGAAAGAGGCCACAAAAATGTTTAAAGGGCTGGAAAGACAGAATAATTTGGGTCCTTTTTCCCTGGAGAGAAGGTGGCTCTGGGGGACCCTCATCACAGAATTCTAATACCTGTAGGGTGGCTACAAAGAGGCTCTCAAGCAGCCCATGGAGAAGGCAAGGGACAACAGGCATGAGTTGTACCAGAAGAGGATTCATCCAGATATACAAAAGAAATTTTTTACACTGAGAACAGTCAACCACTGGAACAACCTCCCCAGAAATGTTGTAGAGTCCCCATCCCTGGCACTTCTCAGAGGTGACTGGGCAGGGTACTCAATAATCCCATGTAAATCCCATGTAAAAGCTGGACCAGGTGATCTTTCAAGCTCCCTTCCAATCTGTCTTATGGATTGTTCTGTGATTCCATGATTTTACACTGAATCCCAGAGGCCGTTTTTATCCTGATCTCGAACAGAAAAACCCCCTGAATCAAGAATGGTGGCATGTATTTTGAGATGCAGAATTATCTTTTTTCCCACCTACAAAAGTAACAACCTATATTTGTAATGCTTCCTAGTTTTGCTCCGGCATATAAGCACAACAGATTCTAAATATAATAATATTTTACTTTCTTTCTGACATGAACATCCTGTGCACATGCAGAAAGGTACAGCATATGTCTTGCATTTTCACATTAAGCTTCCATGAAAAGTGATGCAATGTGGCATGGGGAGTGTTTCTGCCAAGCGGCATGAAGAAACGACTAGGGCAAAGAACAGCTCAGGTAGGCCTACAGTTCATACCATAAATGCCACCAAACCTGGTGTTACATCTTTTTTTTCTCCAAAGAAAAAGGAGAACAAGCACTTTATTAGTGCTCATTCTCTCTGCCCAGATTGTCTGTCCAGCTACAGACCAAGCAGGGAGGAAATCTAAACTGGACTAACCAGTGATTCCAGCTAAACTGTCATTATGAAAAACCTCTTCTACTACCTGCAGGACCTACTGCTCACTTTAAAATTGGCAAGGAGGACACTTAAGGCTGCTCTGACATGGGCTTTTCTAGGACATGACATAGCTCTGCTGAAATGAATGAAAGTACATTTTATAATAAGTGTCATGCTGGCTTTTAATGAAATGATGCATTATTAGCAAAGATTAAAAGAACTAATTATGTACAGCATGGTTGAATGATGGCTGGGGGGAGAGAGATGATAACTATCTCTGTGCATTTAAAAACTGAGCATTAAGAAAAGGAAGGATTTTTAATTTTTAAAGTAATAGAGATGGGACAGACTTCATTAATAAACCAAAAAAGCAAAGCAAAAATAAAAAGAAAACCACAGCTGGAAATTCAGTAAAGCTAATTTTGAGCTCAATATCAAATGGTTATTTGTCTGCAAACTGAACTCCTCAAAGTGATTGTGAAATCTCTGAGTTTGGCTACTAAAAGCACAATGAGAAAAAGTATATGAAAAGAACCCAAAAAATTATTTATTGAATATGGAAACCAGATTGCCTGAATACATCTTAGACATAATGGACAGCTGTTCCAGGAGAAAGGTCAGACTCTGGACAGTGAGTACTATAATTCCTCCTGGTACTCTCATATGGATGTGATTTAGCTCTTACCATGTGGGGATCCACAGCCTCTGAGATGAAAAACATCACAGTCAAAGACCATAACACCATTTTCCTGACATTTCCTGTGAAACCCGGGCTTCTTCAGGCACCGTTTTGATACGATTTTAAGAAAGCGGTTTAGAAATAAAAATATTTAAAGCAGAGTTTAAATAGCAATTGTGACCACCAGGTTATATAACCTATCAAGTGCACTAGCAGGCTCTATAACTGTATTGGGATGCAATAAAAATGCCTTCAAGAAAATTAAATGGCATGAAAACTATGTTGAAGTGGAATCTTAAAGGTAATAGATTTGAGCATGGAGAGAAAGATTTGAATAATTTGACAAGGTATGGATAAAGAGTTTCATTAATTTCAAAATGGAGTTTGCTAATTTTATGTTTGCCAGTTGAAGAGGGCTTGGTGCAACATCCCAGGAAATATCTACCTACCCTACATCCCATGGGCACATCAAATGGAAAAAAATACTCACAGCTGGAGCCTCAAAATCAATGGAAGTTCAAAAGAACCAACTAACTTTCTCCTTGGATGGAGCATATTTTTCCCCATGTGCAGCTGGGCAGCAGGAGAAGAGCTGGAATAGCATTTCAGCAAATGCCATGGTCTCTTTATCAAGGGCAGTAAAGCAGTTTCCATTACTGTTTTCTTCCCCATACTCAGACTTGTTAGAGACAGGCATGACTTAATGCTGGTATTTCTCCCTCCTTCCCTATCTCCTCCCTCCAAGAAGCAGAAGTCAGGGGGAAATAGCTGATGCTACTACTCCCAAGGCAGTCTCAGACCATCAGGAAATCAAAACTGAGTCTATGATTAATGTGAGCAATCAAAAGAGAAAAAAGCTCCTTCAGCTCCAAGAAAATCTTTTTTTCCCCCATTATGAATGGGGGAAAATGTCTTATTCAGCTGAAGACAGTAAACAGTCTTATGTCCAGTGACAGATGTTACATTCAAATGGACTGGAAATGTGATGAAGTCTCCAGTTTTGTCCCACAAAGTCTGCAGCTTCACTGGAGTGAAACACTGAGAAAATGGCAACCAACCAGCCCAGATTTATGAGCAATCCAGAGGACACAGGATATGGAACGTGATCAAGAACATAAAATACCTGAACTCCTTTAAAATATTGAACCTTTAGAACATTATGTTCACAAAATAAGACTTAGTTCACAAAAAAATGAACAGGTACGAACACTATGTGGATTAGTTTGGAAATGAATTACAGTTCAGTGCACAGTCCAGAGTACATATTCTCTGCTCATTTGGCTTCTGTGTGCAAACTGTCTGTGCATGAGAACTAAAAAAGAAGAAATAGAAAAATTAATTGGACTAGAATTACTACTTCACACCATATTAAAAGAAATTAAGAAGCTCAGTAGAAGCCAGATCAGAAAGGACCTTAAAACAAATAAACGGATTAGGTTTGATGTGGAAAAGGAGAGCTCATGGATGTGTGGTTAAAATGGGTAATAGGATCAGAGGAATGAGGGGGAAGCACTCCTACTGGGAGCCTCTGATGTAAATTGTAGAGTAAGACAAACTTTGACCAGGGCATGAGAAGAGGAGAATACAGTAGTGAAGATTCCAGACACTGAATATTCCAGAAAATGAAGCTTGTGATTACTTACAATTTTCAATCAGCTCTAGCACAAATGTCATAAGGTGCTTTTTCCTCTCCTAAGGTATGGTAATGATTTACTTTTCACAATCCAAGTTCTTCCTAAAGTTGAAGAGCTTGTCAGTAAATCTAGATCTTTGGTCTTCTGTTCAAAAATATTATTCTTTCTAAAAGAACAAAGACAGATTTTTGGCCTCCTGGGTTTGGAAAAGAAACACCATGAAGTTTGACTGAGTTGTGGCTGTCCCATCCCTGGAAGTGTCCAAGGCCAGGTTGGATAGGGCTTGGAGCAACCTGGTCTACTGAAAAGTGCAGGAGAAGATTTTTAAATTCCCTTCAACCCTAACCTCTCTGTGACTCCATGACTGTATTTTTTTTCTTTAGCATATACTGTAATACGGTTAGCAGGTAGGAGATAAGAAGTCATGTGTTTGTTTTCCTTTCTGTGAAGTCCACTTCCCCAACCAGAAAACTACAAACAAACCCAAACCTAACTATTTTATGTCTGAACTCTCAAGTTGAGAAATTACCAAATTTGAAATCAGAGCAGAAGCACCCACTGTTTACTTTCTTACCAGGGTGTTTCCATAGTGAGGGAGAGCGAGAATCTCAGTTTAATCTGAGTTAGTCTCATTCCAAATCCCCATATCAGATATTCTCACATCACAATTTTTGTTATACATAACAAGAGTTCAATAATCTTTAAGACTTTTGACTTAAAAACTATATGTTTTATAAAAATGTTTAAGAACAAAGGTTGGTTCTTAATATGACAGGAATATTTCATCACATGCTACTTTGATTTTGCTACACAGCCTTACTAAAAACTGACTGTTACAAGACAGAGTTTATGCTGAAAGCACAAAAATATGAAAAACAAAACAAAAACCAATGCCCCCCCAAAATCCAGTAAACAAAATTAATTAAGTTGTAAATGAAGAAATATGACCTAAATTGGCAAAGGGAAATATTCATGATTGATGCAATTCCACAAAAGACAGGAGTATTAATTATGAGCAAGACACCATATGTAGAAATCTTTTGTGTATTATATTCTGTGATGTGGTAGAGTTCAGATAATTTGTTTTTTAATGATTAATGAAGTCAGAATCATTAGCATGTGTTTTTTCCTACAAAGAATGAAGCAGATGGATCTGTCAGGGCTTTATAAAGTTCAAATTAAAGATGAGGATTTTCCTCTCCACTGTTTGCCTGCGTTCTACGGGGGAGGAGGGCACTGAGAAGGAGAGTAACTGCAATTTCTTTGATCAAATGAATTCAGGATTCTGCATGAATTCTGAATAAACCCATAGGTGTTTGGAGGTTTTTCTTCTTGTTTTTTAAGCAGTTGGGTTTTCAAGTGGGTAAATTGTATTTTATTCCTTCTCAAGAAATTTATATTCTTATTTCTTAATAAGCCATTCCCAAAAGGCTTTCAAAAAGGTTGCATTGCAATGGGGGCTTATTGCTCTGCAGTTGTATTGTAACTAGAATTCAGTCTCTGACTTCAAGAAAAGGCCTATAGGCAAAACTAAATCAATTTAATCCAACTTAGCATCCTTCAGGGTCTTTCAGCAAAGGTATCACAGCACAGACTTTTGGGATCTTTTCAGCTTATGCAACTGTTAAATCAGAGCAAAGAACCCAGACTGCTCCTGGGCTTTCTAGAACCGAAGTACTTTTCCAAGAACATCATACAGATTATGTGTTTAATGTCCAACCTTCTTCACAGCTGCACAGTGGCTTTTCTCCTCCTTATCAGATTTAGTAATCATGACAATTGATGTTCTGAGTTTACTTGATACACAGTTGTCCCACAGTTGTGCTCCAGCCCTTGCTCCGACTCTCAGACTTCCCATATTTCAGTCCAAGAAAGGACATCCCCACATCTGCTGCAATTTTTTTTTCTAAATGTAGATAAGAGCAGTGTAAAGGCTATGTGCACATCCAGACATGAAAACTGCTTCCTCAGACTAATACTGTTGCAGAGGCTTTATCACACTCTCACCGTGTCCTAATTATAAAGTGATTTTTATGAGCTTCCAAGTTTAGCGGAGAGACAGATATGACAATTGATAGGTATCAATTTGTCTGTCTCTGGGACTCAGGTGTCCATATAGCAAACTGGAGACCTCCAGCCTGGGTGATGTTCTCTGGAATGCTGCCCCACAATGACACCGAAATTTACCCCAGGGTTGCTGTTTCCTGGAATTTTGAGAGTTCAACATTGGAAAGATCAAACCCCATGGACCCAAACCTTCCTGTTAGTACAGGTAAGCTGCAGAATTGCCCAAACTGTCTGGGAGCCAGAGAGAAACATCATTGCACTAAATCACCTTATAGGAAGTCCAGTGATGACTTTTTCTCTTACACAGAGAAAATATTCCCAGAAGAGCTTGAACTCATGTTTCCCCCACTGTCGCAAGCTCATGGTTTGATTACTCCAAAAAACCTTAAAATCTCTTTTGCACAGTGGCACTGCTCAGCTTTGCTTGGTTTTCATGAATTTTTTAATCTTTTCAGTCTTTTTAAGCCAAAGTGGCTAAAGTTGGAATAGGGCCAGGTGTGCAGTGCCACTCCAGCTGTGTATCAGGCAGGCTTGGAGGGACAAGATCTCACAGTTGACCTGAGGGAAATCACATATGAACCACATAGACAAACCTTTCAAGTTGATTGTAAGTGTTGAGGATCACAACTGGTTAACAAAATGCACACCAAGCACCTTGGTGCTTCCATGAATTTTGTCCCTCACCCCTAATCCAAATAGTTATCTCTGGTCATTTGATTTGGAGATTGAGTCCCTTTCTGTCACTGTGTGGGACTGATCATCAAACAGTCACTTTAATACAAACCTGAAATTAATTAAATTTACCTGGGATTAAGGAAATACTATGCTGTAATTAGAATGCTTTCCTGGACACTATCTGTTTAATCACACATCAGTCAGCCTGACTATAATTGTATCCTCATAATTAATTTTCCACTGTCCACCACTCCACATTATTCTGAAGGAAAGAAAACCTTTCCCAGCAGATTGCAAGCAAGCATTGCATATTTTTTTTTTCCATAACTGTTCTGATATAAATCATCTTAATGAAAACTTGATACAAAATTTGAAGCAAAATATGAGCATGGAGATAATATCTGCATTTCCTATTGAAATACTGTGCAGATTTCAGTGTCATTGCAAGAAGTTACCTAAAGAGTTAAGAGAGACTTTACAAATACATCTGTCTGCACCACCAGTCTGTGTGGTACAAGAGACAGGGAGCCTGCTGTAAGAATATAAACCTCTAATAAGATCAGAGACTTTTACTAAGCCACTCATGCTTGAAGTCTATTGAAAGACAATCTTTGGTACAGTACTTCCAGAAAAGATGTGAACTGAAATCAATATCCAGTAAAAAACAGATTAAGAGACCGAACTAAAGAAATCAGAAGTTACTCAGCAGAACAGACATATATCTTAAGGATTATCATTGATCATGAAAGCATGGGGTCTTTTTAGATCCTGGGAGAGAGCAATTTCTAAGGACGAAACCCTGTCTCTTCTTTCATTTTAGGTATAAATCCCTGTAGTACAATAAATTTTAAATCTCCATATTTGAATTTAAAAATAGAGTGGGGAAAAAAAAAAAAAGAAGGTTCAGATATCATCTGATCCTGGGGAGAAAAATCTAGTTTTGTACAAAAAGGAGCTTCTTTTTACTCACACATTTGAATATGTCTTTGTTTTTCTATGAAATGAGGCAATTCATTT
This sequence comes from Coloeus monedula, assembly GCF_965178545.1. Lineage (NCBI taxonomy): Eukaryota > Metazoa > Chordata > Aves > Passeriformes > Corvidae > Coloeus > Coloeus monedula. Next base: position 71,226,701 of record NC_138785.1, read on the forward strand.
CTGAGATGAAAGATGATCTTGCAGATGGGAAATGAACATTCAGCAAAGGTGAGGTTATTGCCAACATCTTCAGAGACCTTTGGCCAACTTAATTACTCCATAATGCCATTCCTGACTCCAAAATGTCAATAGTAATAGTGTGCATCCTTCCTACTCATGTGGCCAATGCTTTGGACATGCCATAAAATCTTTCCATGAAAATAAGCCCATAATTTCCAACTACAAAATGATCTGTATCACAACAGCCATTTTTTCCTCTCCTTTGCTATATGTTAACAGAATGAGTTCGTATTTTGGTTTTCAAAACCAAGCAATGCACTTCTTTAACCTTTTAATTACTACTACTAAGAAGATGCAGGACCCAAAAGTTTAACAGCAGAAAAAGGCCAAATATCATAACAGGAATTGCAGGTGGAATGTTTGATGTGACATCTGAATGATGAATTTCAGCAAATTAAACAAACCTATTTTACTGAACAGCATAGTAACTTATTTCCACTGTGACGCAATTCAAATCCTGGTCTACCCAGCACTGAAAAAAATTACAAAGGGAAAAGAATACCAGAAGGAATTAACAAGATACTCTGTTTTGTTCTTCATTAAAGTGTATTTAGCATTGAACATTGTTTAATATTTCCTACATGCATCCATGCTTTTTGAGTCCTTATTCAGCAGGGAGTATCTTGCAACCTCAAAATACCAAACTTCATAATAAATTCAAATAGTCCAATTCTATTTCCTCACTGCTGTAAAAAGGAAAGAATCTTTTTAAAACCAAATATGCCACCAAATTTGCTTGGTTTTCTTGTCCTCTGGGTTACTTCTTTTCTGATTTAAAGTTTTATTCTGGTGCTTTCTAAAAAAACTTTCACATTCTTAGGTGGGTTTTTTGTTCTGCTTTACTATTAGCATTAGAAGAAATAACAGTTTAAATATGTAAATACATAAGAGCTCCCCACAAGTTGACAACTTTGAAACTCTCCTTCTGATACTTAAATGGACTCTTTTTCTTTCCAGGACTTTCCAGGATTTAAGTTTGCTGTCCTACGGTGAAGCTTCTCTGCCCACCACACCATTCCTTCTATGGCCTTTATGCACAGACAGGTTTTTTTCTCTATGCTTTCAATATCAAAACGCAAATGAAAGGAAAGAGAAATTGTCTTCCCCAAAATGCAAAAAGCCTGAAAACACAGCAGTGATGAGGCATTTGATCCTTTCCTTCTACTCAGCACCAGGAAGACTCATGGACGTTTTGGAGTGGGGAAGGGTCACAACGTTGATTCAAGGATTGGAGCATCTGTCACGTGAGGAAAAGCTGAGATCACTTGTGCAGCTCAGCCTGGAGAAGAGAAGGCTCAGGGGGATCTTCTCAATCTGCATAAACACCTGAGATAATGCAGAGGAGAGTGCCCAGCTCTTTGTGGTGGTCACTGAATGGACAAGAGGCAATGGGTACTAATGGAAGTACAGGAAATTCCATTTAAACATCAGAAAAAACTAGTTTGTTGTGAAAGGGATTGAATGCTGAAATAGGTTCCCCAAAGAGGTTTTGGGTCTCCATTCCAGGCCACTTCCAATCTCTATGATTCTGGGATTCTACTGTTTACACTATGTGGAACCTTCCAAAAAATAGTGATATAAATACCCTAATTGTTTATTTGATCATACTTTATTAAGACCTCAGAAGCATACTGCATCCTAAGCTTGCTTCCAATATCCCTCGTAAGAAATCCCATTTGTGCCATCCCAGTTGACAAAACCTCCAAATTTTCACAGTTTTCCTGTGAAACCTTTACTCTCCCTCTGAAAAAAAATCCCACAGAAAAAAAATCCCATAGAAAAAAGAATATTATCTATCAAGCCAGACTTATTTTAGTGCTCCCCATCTGAAGAGCTGTTTATCTTTCTTATTCTCACTCCTCTATCCAAGTGAAGTTACAGGGGTTTGGGGGTTTTTCCCTTTGTAAATCTGTTTTCCCAGAGGAACCACCATCATCACTGATGGCCTTGGCCAGCAGTGGGCCTGGCTTGGAGCTGTCTGGAGTTCATTCCTTGGACATGGGGGAATTTCCAGGAGCCTCTCATTAAAGCCACCACCCCTGTATCCCCCCTGCTCCCAAAAGCTGGCCACACAAGCCCAATACAACCTACTTCTCACAGCTTCTGCAGCCTGTAACAAAGGAGGGCTGATTCTGTGATCTTCTGCCTGTCGGCTTTTCTTTTCTTCCTTCCCCCACCCTCTGTTCCTGTGATGTGAAAGTAAAGCTGTATTTTCACTGCAGAGCTTCATTTCTTGTGTGTACCTTGTTTCTCACTCTCAGTTGCTCTTGGTCTCTCCCTTGATCAAGCACAGCCTTCAGCCTGCACTTGTGCTTTCATGGTTATGCCAGCTAGAGGCTTGAATTTGGGAGAGCTTGTTGGATTTCAAAGCAATAGAATTGCCCACTCTGAAAGGAAGGAAAATGATCCCCTTGCACTGACAGCTCTCCAGTTGTTTACTTCCATTTTTTCCTTGTGCTCTCATGACCAGGCACGTTGTCTCCTAATCCATGACTTTTCAAGCTGGCACATCCCTAAGAGTCACAGAAAAAGTTGTGCTGTCTTCAGTTAAACTTGGATAGCAGCTCTTCCCTCCCTTTTCAACCCAGCAGACTGCAGAGGGAGGCTGAAACACCCACTATGGCAGATTCTTTGTGTGTCATCTTCAGGGTGTAGGCACTGAGGGACAGGCCACCTTAACCTGCTGCTCAAATCTGGGTGGTGATCACTGAAAGGGACTTTGCAAGGCAAACATTAACGTTAATTCAATTACAAAGTTCCCAGACAATACACGCTAAGGAAATTGCACCCCATCCTCATGTTTGTGTGTGTCCAAGTTCCTTGGTTTTGTGCTAACTAGCTTTCAATTAAAATAGTGCACATATTTTTACTGATGCCAGAAGGCAAAACATTTTGGAGCTTGTCAGCAGGGGAGGAGTCCTGAATGGTATCTGAGAAGGAGAGTGGAAAGCAGAGGTGTATACGACAATTGCATCCAGGAAGAGCTCTGTGTAATCAGATTTTAAGTGTTTCTGCTTCAGTACATAGTCATAAATGTCAGCTGAAAGTTAACTTTGTTGTTTATCACATGCATGTTAATAACTTAATTGAAAACCAAAGTGCTCTATTGATTGCAAATGTAAATTGGCAATGCTGTGGTCTCTGCCTGCCAGTCAATGACAGCAGCACGAGCCAGGGAGGCAAAAACAGAATAAGGGAGCTGATTACAGAAGGCATTGAAGGAAGAGATAAATGTTAGGGAATATTTTTGTATTTCAGTATCAGCAGACTCCCTACAATACAACTCTTCATGCAGCAGCTGATGAAGATTCAATCCCTATAGCCTGTTTCTTTCAATTTAAATCTCAGATGAGACACACACACATACACACGCATCCCCACTGCCCCACCACAACCTCCTTCAGGGAAGAGCAAGAAGCAATGCTGGTTTCAGGAGACAGCCCCTCAGGGAGCACTATCTAGACTGACAGCTGCTGAATGGGATCAAGGACTCCAGAACACTCATTCTTCTCCCCAGCTGTACTTTTACTGACAAGAATGGCATAAAACTTTCAAAAGAGTGACTGTATCCAGAGCAAATAGATGCAAGCAACTGGCAACACTTCAAGAGGGTGATCAAAAATCTTCCTTTGGGAAGAGAGAGGGCAGCTTTCTTGTAAAGATGGGCTTTTCTGTACAGGATCTACAAAGGTTTTGTCAAAAACCTTTTTTGTAAATGTGAACACCTTAATATTGCTTGAGTTTTGATACTGATAAAAATCCATTTAGTGTCAACGAAGACTTAGTGCTAGAGTCAACAAGCACTTAAAATCTTGGGTTTATAATTCACCCCTCCCTGCCCTTAAATTGCCAGCCATCAAACAGCACAACATTATTTTGTAATTCCTCTATGAATGTCTTTCCGTATTGTTTACAATAATAAGACTCAAATTCACTTGAACTCCTAATTATCAGTGTAGTCTGAGTAACTCTGAATCCAACCCCTGTTATTGTATTATTATGCAGAAAGGGTCATAAGTGTGATTTGATTGATGCTCTTTGTTTCCTGTACACAAATGAGAGTTTCCCTCTGAGCACAGCAGATACTGTCTAGAACAATATTGTTATGGAGATAAAGCACTGTGGAGACATCTTTTAAAGGAGAATTAAAGTAATTCACAAGCAGCTGAACTCGGGAATCCTGTGTTCCTGTGCGTTGGAGTCCCATCTCCTACTGCTTTCCGTCATCATCTGTTCCCAAAATCTTCTCCCTGTTACAATATTCAGTACAGGGAAAGCCACTGTGGTGCTCCAGCTGCCTTGTCACGGATCTGGACTGTTCCCTGGGGAGCTGTATGTGGATTTAAGCTGCCCATACATCAATCACGATGTGCTGCTGGAAACACTGGCTGGCCAACCAAAAGAGGCCGAGCTTATATGGTTTTCTTTGCTTGGAAGCACTAGCTTAGGTTATTTGCCTATTCAGACAGAATTGTCACAAAACATTTGACCCTTATCTGTCTCCATTTGCCACTTCTGACAAATGGAGCAACAATAGCCAGCAGATTCAAAAAGCAGAAAGAGGAAATGAAGCATCAGGTACACAAAGAACTTGATCTGATCAGCCTCACTTACACACAAAATTATTCTGGCCCCCGTTTTTCAGATCTGTTTAAAAGTTTAGCTCCAACTCCACCAAAACTGCTAGGAGTCAGTAAACATATACTAATCTGATAATGAATAATTTATGTGAGCGTATAATCTGCTCATTTCAGACAGATGGGTAAGGTGAAGCCACATCAAATTTCTAATACTAGGGGGAAAAAAGCAGACAACGAAAAAATGGTTTTGTTAGATATACAATAAGAATACCGTAAAAATCCCTAAAGTCTTAAAAGGTCAAGTGACAAATTATATTAAAAATTACTATTTAAGTCAAGTAGTAGTTGACTTGATTTTTTGAAGAAACTATAATTGAAGTACTTTAATTTTTTTTTTTCTGTCTACATAAAATAAAAGAATTGCATAATTAGCACATAATTACATTCAGGAATGACTAATTTTGGATTCTACTAAGTATGTATTAATTGTTATGCTGGCAACTACAAAACAAAAAGTCAAAAAGTGAAAACCTTACCCTATCAAGGTCAGCATTTGTATTATAAGACAATCAAAATAGTGTTAAATCAATGGATAGTCAAACATGCAGTGGCTGCAGGGCACAGGGCAGAGAAGTGGAAGAACAGCCAGGGACTCACAAGGCATTTCTGGCAGGATTCAAACTGACCTTGCTCTGGAAGGTCTGGTGTTCCACCCAGTGAAGACAAATATTTCCAGTGGCTTCGCTGGTGCAGGATTAGGTCCATTGATGAGTTATGTATTGACTGGTGTTCATTGGCTCTGTAGAGTCTGTTCTGAAACCTCTTCTCCATCCTCTGTCATACTTAATTACTCCTATTGTTCAGTTTGAGGAGTTATAGACTCATGACAAACAAGTGAGAATAAAACTGTTATTTTATAAGCCAGTGCTCCATTCCAGTTTGTGAATTTTTGTGGTTTTAAAATGGTTTTGATCAATTTTTTTTTTTTAAGAAAAAATACCAAACAACCCTCACATGAAACAACTTCATTTACATACCATTTTTGTCTCCTAGGACATCAGGAAACATTAACATATTCCTACAGCCAACTAAATGTATTAACACTGCATACATTGCTGACGAGGCTTTCTTTAACAGGAGGTCAAACCCCATTTGATCTTTGAAACCTGCTCATCCTTTTTTTTGTTCCAGCTTTGATATCAAGATTTCTCATGATCCTGAAATCACCCAAGATAGTTGAGGCATTGATAATATCAAATATCCCAGTTCTGTCACCTCTTGTTTCTATCTCATAAAAAACCCCTACCAAATTGCTACCTTTTTTTTTTTTTTAACGTTGGCATACAGTGATTGTCCTTTTGCATCTAAACACATTTAAAATAAACCAATTAGCATTTATCTGAAATATTAGGAGGTCTGGTTGTAGATTTTAAACTTGGTCCTGCTCACATTAACACCAATCTTGCAGGACTTCCAGGCAGCTGTTTTCACTTCTGTTATTCCTACATTTTCTGCTCTGCATCCCATCAGTATTTCAGGGATCTCAAAGGGATAATTAGCTGTATTGGTCAGTCTTACATACAGGTGGACCACAAGTCATATAAATGGTTGTGGAATAATCTAAGCATCTCAAAAATCCTAAAAAGCAGGAAAAGTTGTCTGTCTTTGGACAGGAACAACAGAAGGAAACAATGAGTGAAAGGCCTTTTTGTAAGTCTTTCATGGAATGTGACCTTCAATGTACCCAGACTGTGTGAAGGAAGGCAACTCCTGCCAGCCAGATTAAATTGTCAAAGTGAATGAATTTAAAGCCGAGGTTTTAACTTTCTACTTATTTACATATCACATGGAGTTTAACGATTAGCAAATTAGACACAAATCATGTGCAAATCAATGCAAATTACTGGTTCACACACACAATGTAAACTTCATTTTTCATGTTGGGATGTAGCCAGTGCCTGGTTAACAAGCATATGGATTTCTGATCTGGGGTAAATGAGCTACTCCCCCCTCTTCCCCTCTCATTCCTCCACTTGGCACAAACCCACCACATTTCTCATTCAATCCACATAATTCACTCAATACTCTCCTCATGTCAGGCTTCATGTAGGCAGGTAATAACTTCTAGAGTCATTAAATTAGGCTGTGTGCTTTCTCTAATTTGTGCTCCTTGGTTAGAGTTTTGTGGTCACTTTCACTAATTAGAAATGCTCGGTTTATTAACAGAAGATATATGCTCTGGAAAGCTCCTGAAGATTTCCAAGGTGTTTATAGATCCCTGCAACTTTTGTTTTCTTAACTTTTGAACTGTGTCATATATAACTATTCTGAACTGAGCTGACGAAAGCCCTTTGATCTCATCCTCATAATTAAAACCCAATGCATTCACTGCTTCTCCAATGTCACTTTTTGTTTCAGAGGGGATCTCCCTTTCCCCAGGAGACACTACACACAACCAGCATCACAGAATCAGACAATAGTCGTGCCCAGAAGCAACCTCTGGAGGTCTGTTCTGCAAACTCCTGCTCAAAGCAGGAGCAACCTCAGAGATAAATCAGATTTCACAGTCACAGAATCACAGAATGGTTGGGGATGGAAGGTACCTTAAAAATCATCCAGTTCCAATGCCCTGCCATGGACAGGGACACCTTCCACTAGCCCAGGTTGTTCCAATCCCCATCCAACCTCGCCTTGGACATTTCCAGGGATGGGACATCCACAGCTTCTCTGAGCAACCTATGCCACTGCCTCACCACCTTCATTGGGAAGATTTTTCCTAGTATCTCATTTAAACCTATCCTCTTCCAGCCTGAAGCCATTCCCCTTTGTCCTGTATCTATTTCTTGGGCACTTCTGGAGTCTGGAAAATCTGCAGGCTCTGTGATTCTGGTACCTTCCTGCTGAGCCTCTGCTCCTGTGCTGAAGGGAAAATGAATTTCCTAAAATCCAGTGTGAGTTTCAGCTGCTGGAACTTGTGGCCTTTGCCTCTTGACCTTTCATTGTGCAACCCCAAGACTCTACTCTGCCTTCTCTCCTTGTCGCCGTAGGCAGTGGAAGGAAGGTTGCTCTAATTCCCCTTGTAACTTCTCTCATTCCTGTGCTCCAGCCTCCAGCCCTCTGCTATACTCACACCACTTTCTCATTTTTGGAGGACTCCTCAGTTGTAATTAAAATAGCCAACTGTCCCTCGGTGTGCTGCTGCCAATTAGCTGTGAATTCTGAATAATAAACTTCTTATGCAATTAGCAGCCACAATTTTTCTCTCCTCTCAGAAATTCTGTGTAGCAAAGACCTTCCTTTAAGTCTAGGTAAAGAAAAAAAACGCCTGGAAAACTCTGTTTATCACCCTAAAACTGATTTTGGATTGTTGCAGACAAGGAAGATCAAAACACACAAATCAAGGGAATGTGCCCACTGGCTACATATAATCCTTAAAACTCCAGTGTGTCTCACAGAAAATCCCACACAATGTGTATGTACAGCAAAAGTTGAACTGAAAACATTGCTGAAGCCACAGCATCCACTTAAACTGCCTCAGGCTGGAACATCTAACTGGGCATAAGTGATTTTAATCTCTATCAGATGTGAATAACATAAACAATCAAAGGAATATGTCTTCTTTGACATGACCCTTAATCACTGCAAAAAAAAGAGACAGTGACCTTGATTAACATTGTGCTGCTGAATATGTGATATGAGAGATCCCATTGATCATGGATTCCAGCAACTGGGGACGTAGAGAGCCTTTGTTTTCATCCCTTCACTTAGTGCCTACAGAATTTAAGGTATGATCAAAATAGAGGAGAATGTTTTGCAGGCTGCATCTGTAATCTTCTGCTCCCTGAGGAATACAAAGCTCTTACATCTTTTGCATGAAATAAGAAAGAAATACTCATATAACCTGGGCTCAATTGCCAGTTCAGTTTCTATTTGAATGTGTGTGCAGGAGGACAGAGTAAAAACTGTGCAGGCATCTGCAGGCAATATTTTGTTGACCATTAGCTATGTAACTTCTACAGCATAAATAAGTTAAATGTGCTGTTTTTATTATAATTGTTGTTTATTTTGGAGGATTTAGGCTTTGAGAGTCATCCTTTAATCAGAAAGGTGTTTTGTTCTGTAGCAGTATAGTCATCCCTAAAACATATTAAAATATACAAAATTTCTGGTTTTTTTAAATGTTAAAAGTAACATCTTTCTGATGAATATTTATTTTTTTTAAGCTTGCTTATTTCACAGTTCATCCTTCTCCCATCTAAGCTGCTCTTTCCTTTGCTCCTTGCTTTGCTGCCCAAAGAAATTAATTCTGCTTATGCCCATGGTTTTGCATGTATAAAATATCAGATACCAGCATTTTCTGACCTTCTGCTTCTTTCAGAATTCTGTTCATTATTCTGTGGCTTCAAACAACCAGGTATTACTAATATTTTTTAGACTTCACAATCGTCCATCTGATGTGTCGAATGTTTTAAGAGGCTTAATCAACAAACATCCAGCAAGATGAAATGTGAAGAAAGCAGCTGTAGTCTGAATCCTGGACAAAAAATGCCTACAAATAATTACAGACCTCTCTCATGAACCCCAGACACAGTCAAACAGACTAAGGTTACAGTTCTATGCTAAATCCAGTATTACTGCTGGCATTTACAGCCCCAAAAGTTAAGAGCTCTGGAAAGGATGTGTGGCTGTAGCTGATTGCAAACCACTGGGAATTATCTCAGCAACTTCATGACTCCCAAATTTTGATCAGAATTTGCTTCACAGGAAGTTATTTACCAAGTTAGGGCCCAGGTTCAGGTCACCATGTGGATGCACCCTGTATTCCAGGTCCTGAGGACAGCAAAGAGGGGGCACATAACATTTCATTGTTTTACAGTAGTTAGGAAATCTTTTATAGTGCATTGGGAAGCGAACAGGGAGTTCCTCACAGCTTTGGGTACATAAGTTGTTTTTGAAAGCTTGCCCTCCTACAGACATCCACTTCTGAAAACACCTCAGTGCTTTGGGTTTAGGAATTAACCTACATGGGCACCGCAGTGACAGAATTACTTCCTCAGCCAGGAGACTTCATTTACAGCTCTGCGCTTGAGATTTTTGCCCCTGTTGCAGTATATCACAGAAACTCATTAAACGAGATGTCTGTGAACCACTTGCTTTGTATCTAAAAATAAGTTCAGTGCCTTATTTCCACCACGGGATCAGTCCAAGAGGGAGATGCTTTTCTTAAGGAATACAAATGTACCATCATGAACACTGCATCTCTTTGCCTCAGAAACCACATGGATTCACAGAGCAAGTGAAAAGGCTGTGGTTTTTTTCCCCCCCCCTCATGTTTCCCTTCCCTTTAGCTCTTAAATCTGGGCATGGTAAAAGAGGGTTGAGCACTAAACTGTACCCACAAAGAGTTTAGGGCAGTACCAGGTCTGTCTCCAATGCTTCTATTGAATCAAAACAAGCTGACATATGCTGGACAATAGGATGGCTGGTTTTGTGCTCTCAGAGCTTCAAACTGCTGTGGAGCTCGAGCTGTGATCAAACTGAAGTTCAACAAAACAAAGCAGAGAAACCCACCTGAAGCAGCTCTCTCTAGCTTTGGGTGAATGCTATTTAGCACTTGCAAACTTAAGCCTTTCTTCTAGGTGTTCACTCTGTGCACTTTATCTGCTCCCAGGATTGCTCCATTTTGAAGATGAACACCAGTGTGATACTGCTCTGAGCCACAGTTCCCTTGGCAGGATCTATCAGGCAAAGCTGTTGGTTTCTCAGCTTCTGCAGAAAATTCATTCCAAATATATATCTCATATAAAACACATTTGATTTTTTTTTTTAAATACACCTCCCTCTCTCCAAGTAAATGCAGGTTCTGTTGTAGCTCAGATGTAGAGCCTGGGATCTGAAGAAGGGATAATCATGATCAGACTTACCAGGACATGATGACTCTGAGTGGAGCTCCTATTCCAAATTTGTTGCTTTTCCTTCGTAGGTGTTACTTTAATCTTTGCCACAGGCATCAACTCCAGACAGCTTTTGAACCATGCATTTGTCTGTGCAGGACATTTGAATTCTATCTCTCCCTTGATATAGATGGTATTCATTAACAATCTGGCATCAATAGGATGTTTGAGCACAAAAATTTTTTCTCTTGGACCCCAAGACTCCAACATGGGCCTTTCATTGCCATTGCAGGTATAGAAATTTATTCCAGTTTCCTACCTTTCCTCAGAAAGGAGCAGGAGGGGAGTGACTGTCTCTCAGCAAGCATTTAGACAAAATAAGACTGAGGAAAAAGTATTGGAATCAGATAATTATTTAGGTTGGAAAAGGCATTTAAGACCATTGAATTAAACTGTTACCACTGCCAAGGCCACCATTAACTGGTTAAGTGCCAGATCAGAGGTCCAAATGAGTGATTTAAATCTCCATCCTTGGAAATTTTCAGCACTCAACTGGACAAAGTCCTGAGTAACATGCTCTGACTTTGAGGTTAGCCCTTTTTTTGCACAGGAGGTTGCACTACAGACCTTATACATTCCCTCACAACCTAAGTTTTGTATGATCACAGCACACAGACTACACAAAATTGAGAACTAAAGGTGGGATTAAATATGTGCAAATCAAATCCACAAACATACACAACAGCTTCTTTAGACTTGTAGTCAACTCTCTAGACCATTCTTGCTCAGTGGCCTCAGCAGAGGTGGGCTGAGATACAGGACAGTGTCTGCAGGTGGTAGTGTTTGATTGTGCTGATATTTAGCAGAAAGAAGGAGCTGATGGCTTTGATTTAGGGTTTGTGATTTTTCGTAACTGGCAAGCCAGGCAGAGTCTGTGGATGGGTGTTTTCTATTGCAGTCAAATCAAAACAAATAATATAGTTAAGGCACCATGCAAACTGTTTGGGATATTGTCATATCATTACATGGCTTCTATATCTGACAAACGTTACTTACATTTCAAAGCAAGTTTTTCCCCCCAGCTTTCCATATGTCAGCTGCTATCAAAATACACTATTTAGAATTAAGTGGAACAAAAATTAAAATTATTACTTTTTCTACTCTCTGGTCTTCAAGTGCTCGAAGAAAATCCCAGACACTGCAACGTGTTAAAAGTCCAGCTTTATCCATAACTCCAGAACCACTCTACTGCCTCCAAAGATTGTCCAAGCACTAGAGGATCCCAGCCTCAGCCTTGCAGCAAATAACAAACCTGTACTTTTCCCAGGCATTGCTTCAGTCATTCAAAACTCATCTAAAATAGAGAGCTCAAGAACTGGGATAAAGATTCTCCCGTTTCACGTAAATGTTAAATATGACTGTCTCTTTGGAGGGGTAAAAAATGTTTGTTCTATAGTGTCAATATATGGTGTTAAAAAGCTAAAAATAAGAAATCAGAAAGAACAATACAGACTCTTACACAAAGTGACACTGTGGGAAAATTTGTCAGAGAAGCAATCTTCTGTGTGACTATTCAGGCCCTATATCTGAAATACCAAATTAAATTGAGAAGATACAACCATAGAATGGTCTGGGTGGAGGGGCCCTTAAAGCCTGTCCAGTTCCAATCCCTTGCCGTGGGCAGGGACAGCTTCCACTATCCCAGGTTGCTCCAAGCCCTGTCCAACCTGGCCTTGGACACTGCCAGGGATCCAGGGGCAGCCACAGCTTCTCTGGACAACCTGTGCCAGGGCCTCCCCACCCTCACTGTTTTCCTAATATCCAATCTAAACCTCCTCTCAGTTTGAATCCATTCCCCCTTATCCCATCACTACATGCCTTGTAAATAGTCTCTCTCCATTTTTATTGAACTCTCCAGACATTGGAAGGCTGCAGTGAGATCACCCCAAAGCCTTTTCTTCTCCATGCTGAACAATCGCAACTCTCCCCACCATCCTGGTGCCTCCTCTGGACTCTCTCCAGCAGCTCCACCTCCTTCCTGTGCTGGGTCCCAGAGCTGGAGGCAGCTCTGCAGGTGGGGTCTCACCTGAGCAGGGCAGAAGCACAGAATCCTCCCTTTCCTGCTGACCACACTGTGGGATCAGCCCAGGACATGGGGGATTTTAGAGATGGGTCATGTCCAGCTCTCACCCACCAGCACCTCCAAGTCCTTCTCCCAGGTCTGCTCCATCTGCTCATCCCCCAGTCTGGATGGTACAAATGACCAGTCCGAGAAGTTACATGAGCACATAATCACATACAGTCTTTAAAGCTTCATCAGAATTGCTCCTAAATGGCTGCTTAAAGCCAATTTCAGGTCATAAGGAAAAAGGCATCCATCCAGTGTGCTTTCATTTCATCTAAAACCAAGTTCCAGGGAACATGAGCAAATACAATAAAGAGAAAGTTCTGAAAGCATTGCAGTATTAAAGAAAAGAAATCCCTTTATGTATTAGCAGAAAGGATATTATCCTGCAGTTTTCTTGACCTATTATGGAAAATGGTTTCTGACATTTCAGGTGAGGGTAGTACAGTAGTGGGCATGGTGCTAGGGAAGAGAAATCAGTCAGAGTAATTAGCAAGATAAATGCAGATTTCAACAGGTGAGTGACGAGCAATTGCTGAAGCTGGATGTACTTTCAGTCTTAAATTCAGATAGTAATGTGAGACTACGAGACAGCTATAGCATGTTAATGTAAAAAGCTACTCAAAAAGTTAGGATGAAGGTTAAAGCCTAGGCTTTAACACTTGAGTTCCAAATTTATTGATGGATATGAATAGAACAGTTTACTCATACAATGGTTTTACAGTCCCTGATCTCACGTGTAGGAAAAAGCCGTAGTGCCAACCTCATGCTTATAGATTGCTGGGAAACAAGAACAAAGCAAAAGATGATCTACGTTACGGAGAGACTTAGAGTTTAATACCAGTGGGAAATTTATTTCAGACAGGTTTACACCATGCAGTCAATAAAGCACTGACTTTGCAAGATTGTGTGTATGTGAGCTCACTAGGACAGTCTGGCCAACAAATCAGGTGTAACCTTGAGTTTGTCACCAGCCTCCATCCATTATCTTTTTCTTCCCCCTCCGAAGTAGCACTTACATTGCATATTATGTCTCCTCTTTTCTACAAGAGATAACCCAGATCTCTCCAGTTTTCTTCAGAGGCAACATTGCTTGATTTCTTATCACACTTACTACTTTCTTCTTCAGTTGATCCGTATTAGAGTTGATTATTTATACCTAAATGTAGAATTTTGAACCTAGGTATGTCTTTTTTCCCCTTTACTCCTTTTTTCTTAAGACTTTGGAATTTTAAACCCAGGTTTAAATGAATTGATTCGATCAGTCTTTGTTCTGAATGAATTTTCATGGTGCCAGTATTAACGGTGCATATTTATTTACGTGGGTAATTACTTAAGCCTCAACACAAAGTGGTTTCTGACCTTGTAATTTCTGTGGTCTAAAATATCTGATTTTTTTTCAAAAATTACTTCTCTCCTCAAAAAATATGACTTTATCCATATAGGTTTTATACTTACCCTTATCCTACTGCCCTGATCCAGCCAAACAAAGGCGTCTAAGGGGCCTCATATCAGAAACAAAATCCAGGCAGAAAAAGGTTGTTAATTCACTGGGCTTTTCTTAGATCTCAAGATTTTCAATACAGTTACCGCTGACCTTGAAACTTTGGATTTGTGGCCGAGGAGATAATGGCAGAAGTGCTGATAGACTAACTAGTGTTTTGGGATATGAATATGGAGTTTACTCCCACTAGCAGTATATCATTCTGCAGCTGAGGTATTACTTATCCTGGTCCTCTTACCTCTGTCAGCACTATGAGTAGTTATCTCCCTCCATATCATTAAGGGAGAAAAGTCCTGTAGAGTGGCAGGAAACAATTTACACTTTGGAACAAGAAACACAAAGTAAAAGGGAAGATAACACAATTTGAGTGCAAGCCATAAACTGTGTGGCAGTGAGAAAGGACTGGATCTCAAGGACTGAAGGAAAACAAGAATGTTGTTACTTTACTCCTACAAAACAATCCTAAAATCCTCCAAGGGGGTGTATATGTGTGTGTGTGAAATCCCATACAAACACACCCAAGTCCTTAGGGTACTTTCTTAAAATTTCAAAATAATTTAAGAATACTTATTACCCTACACATTTTCTCAAATAAAGGGTAAAAATAGTACTTTAAGGTTTAAATCTATGAAATCAGCTTATTTTAGTGGCAGTTGGTGTGTTCAAGATCTTTACAAAATACACTACTTACCCTTTCCAAAATCTAAATAACTGCTTGCATTGAATCCCAGTGATCTGTGTTTCCTGGAGGTAAAGGGAACATTTAGTCAAATGATGGTAAACAATTGAAAGGATCCTGGAAGTAAAGTTTTATTCAAATGATGCTAAATAATCCAAAGGATCCTCTAAGAAAAAGGAATGGTGATGTTAGTAGACCTAAACAGAGGCACAAAGCTTCAAAATTCAGCCGGGAGTGAATTTCAGTGGCTCTGGTCACATTCCAGGTTACTGCAGTTGTTCAATATTAATCTTTCCTGTTGTGTTATGCCCAATGCTTGTTTGAAGAAACAATATTGGAAAATGAATTTGAAAAAAATGGACCAGGACACGGGAAATAAATTGCACATTGGACATCAAGATTACCAGACAGGGCAATTCTAAAGCAGGCAGTTTTCACACAGACCTTGGTGATTCAAGAGAACATAGTTTTAATCAATAAGCCTGTCTGACATGCAGCCAAAGATATGTTTTGGACTTACAGAAGTTCTAAGAATGATTTGTAAATATTTTGCTACCAAGGTTTATTTTAGAATGTGTAATATAATCTAAATATAGGGGAGGAAAGAATTGGGAGCTTTCAAAATACTTCTTAAAATGAGGCATGGGAAAAGAGTTGGTCTCAAATTCAGGGAACTAAATTCTCCAAGTATATCTTAATGCTCCCCTGCTGCTGAGAGCCTGCCCTGGGCACTCATGAGTGAGGACCAAGTCACCCACCCCAAACACACACACAGACAGAGTCAGGGGGAATGGAGGAGAACACAAAGTCTCACAATCCCTGCAAGTGACTTGGCTTGTGGAAGAATCCTGAAAGTAACTGCGGCTGAACAAGTGGCATTAATATAAATTTGAGTTTCCTGCTGCAGCCTGGGGAGAGGGAAGACATTCAGAAGAGCTGCAGGGACTGGATGATGCTGAGTAGATGCTCAGCCAGTGTAGCTACCAAAGGAACGTGCAACTTTGCCCACTTTCATTTACAAAGTGCCTTTTCCAGCTCCTCCCTTGGCATCATTAACATAATTAATACTTGCTAGAAGTTGCCTGCTCTGCCCATGCTGGGAGCAGCAACTTCCTAGGTAGCTGCAGATTCCTTGTATCAAAGTTATGTGTAATGCTGGGATGAGGATGGAGGGCATGAGGATAGAAAGTGAGGAATGTGCAGCCCTCTTTCACACATGTGAGGTTATTGTAGTCATGATGCAGTACCTTCTCCAGTCCTTTTCCTGGCTAAATCTGGGAAAACTGAATTCTACCCCATCCATGCACATTCATTCTGTTCCAGTGGCCAAATAAGGTTTCAAAATACCAAAGCACCAATATTAAGTGTATTGCACCCAAGCCAATTGCATAAGATCACTGGAGGTAGAATTACAGAATATTCTGAGTTGGAAGGGACCAACAAGGATCATCAAAGTCCAGCTCCTGGCCTTGCACAGGATCACCCCAGTAATTCCACTATGTGCAGATAATACTCTGCCATCACAAAATAGCTGCTTTGCCAATGAACAGGCTGGTTAGTCAGGACCCAAATGCCTCAGGTTTTACTTTTTTGCTTTGCAGGGTGGCCTTGGGCAATTACTTTCCTCTTGCCCCAACATCCCTTTCCTCCTGTACAAAGGATTTGCAAATGATCTGCTTCTACCAAGTATTGCAAGAGTTTAAGATATTCTTTAACTTTAGAAGACATATACTCACTCAACTGACTCTTATCTCCCCAAGCAAATATTCTTTTTCCATTAAGAAAAACAATAACCTGGAAAGGCACCAACAAAAGCCTGCATTAATATGGAATAAAGATTGCCCTTATGTTCTTCCAAGACTGTTGGAAGTACTAGTCTGCCAGCTAGGGAACACAAATGATATGGCAATAATATCTTGCCTGTACTTTCTGAGAAGATCACTTTGTGCTTGCAGATTATGCACTTTTTATGAAGAATTTTAGAATCATAGAATAGTTTGGGTTGGAAGAGGCCTTAAAAATCATGTAGTCCAGCCCACCTGGAAAAAGCAGGGAAAGAGGTGGGGTCTCCTAGAGAAGAGCAGCCACAATAATTATTGCTTACTATTTAAGTCCCATTTTCCTTGGAAAGGGGACAGCTGTCCAGCTGAACCCTGCTGGAGAAGGCACCTGCCACAGTCTGAGTCCCTGGCTTTCTCCTGGGATCACCTCCCCACCTCCTGTGAGACCCCACTGCCCAACCCTGCAGCTCTGGACTGTAAAAGTGCCACGTTTTACAGCTGACAGCGAAGATGGCAACGCCCAGGAAATACATTCTGAGCCACCTGATACCGACAGGCACCTTCAATCACGTGGAGACAGCAGAGCATCCCCAGCAGCTGCTGGCACAGCTCTCCTGACCTCACACTCCCCCAGCTTCCAGTGGCCTCAGACAAGTCAGGAGCAGTTTGGTGACTGCAGGAGGCATCAGGAATAATTACTAGTTTGGGTGGAGACAGTCTGCATTGCATTATTATTTATCGCTGGGGTATTTTCTCTTTTTCAAACCAATGAGTGTCGCTGCTGATGTCCCAGGAAGGCTGAGAGCAATCTAATGAACTTGTGCTAATGAATAAAAGAAGTGGTCTGTGCTGCAGTTTTTTTAAATATAACTATTTAATTTTTTTTTCTGATAACAGCAATGGTATTAAGAAAGTCTCTTTGTACTAAGAAAATGGAATTTATAGCTATAATCAGAATGTTATTCTTATTAGTGAGATAGAAAGAACACAGTCTATAATTTAATATTGTTGGTCTGCTTCTACATTCACTGCTTATTTATTTCCCAAGAGCCTAAACCATTTATTCTTTCATCAGTAAAAAAGCAGCAACTTCCCATAATATCTTTCAGGTCATACAATGTCTATATTGAGGCTATCACGTGTTGTTTTTTCATCTGTGTTCATCTGTGGTGGTTTTGTGTCTTTTGGAGGGGTGGAGGGTGTGAAGAGTGAGAGGGAAGAGCATTTGAGAAAGAATTGTATAACTGAGACCACATCCTCAAGCTCTCAGTCAGAAACTCCCAGGCAACAAATTCTGCATCCAAGACACTCAATTTTAAATGAAGAGTTAATCACTGGGTTTATTTTAAAAGGAGGAAAAGGAAAAAAAAAAAGGGGGGGGGGGGGAATGGGACAGGGGAAACAGGGATAAAAAAAAAGAAAAAAAATACAGTTATTTCAACTTTGGTTAATGTATCCTATTCCTGCTTCATTGCTTCATCCTGGTCAGGTGGTCCTGAAGGGATTTCTGTGAAATCTGGTACACAATCATCAGCAATTTATCTTCATCTGTCAAAAAACATACAAGTCTCATCCACACCATGAGTGATCTTCCTGTGGCTCTGTGTCACAGCTGACAATTGTCACGTTCTGGAGCTTTAAGCAGCATAAAGGCTTCACTGATGCTGTGGCTAATGGATTCACACACCTCTGCATTCACATTAATATTTACTGCTAATTCTTGTTGCCAATACAGAACAAATAAACAAAGTGTGGGAATTCGTTTGGGTTTCTGAGTGAGGCTAACATTTCTCAGCAACATCTTAAAGGTGCAATACATCCCACGAAGTTTTATCAGACTTGTGCCACCAGCATAAAGGAAATAAATGCCAATGGAATTAAAAATATAAGCCTGTACTGTTCTTTGAAAAACTGGCTCTGTGATCACATTATAGCATAGAATATAACTTTGTATTTCAAATGTTTTTAGTTCCTGTCTGTGTATGAGTGCATTGATAAGATAACGAAACATAGAAATAAGATATTACTGAACAGCTTTCCTGTGTGTGCAGCTATGCCAGTTGGAAAAAAAACAGTATCAGCAGCAGGAGTAAAGCATCCACAAATCAAAGTTTAGGAAGCCTTAGGAAGATTATTGCATTACCTCCAGTGCAGAGGAGATACAGATCTTAAACATATTCCAAATCTATTCAAGCTTCAGAATAGTTTGGATAGATTTGTTTTCCTCCATTTTACTCTGAGAGCTCATATTTAAACACATATCCTAAATAATAGGGGTTCTGAGAAGCATAAAACTCCAAACAGTCCACTGTCATTTTCCTGAGATGAATCAGCCCTACCTAACTCGGGTTTTGTGAGAGCCACCTGTCAGAGAAAACAAGGAAAACAGGGAAAACAGAGGATGTAAGTTGTGCAGCATCCTCCAGCAGGCTCCTGTCATGCCTGGCTGTCAGGGACCACAAGCCTGCACCACAGCCCATCCTGATGGACAGCTCTGGATCACGGCCATTCTATCAGACACAGAGTGTGTTGTCTGTCACGAGATGCTGGGCTGGGGTAGAGTAGGATGTGGATATTTCCTGGAGGTGATAGGGATCAAAGATAGAGCCAATCACTTAAAGCAAGCTCAAGGGTAGTTCATACAGTCAAACCAACTTTAAAAAACAAAAAAAACTCACAAGGTAGGACTAGGGGGAATGGCTTTAAACTGAAAGAGGGGAGATTTAGATGGGATATTTGAAATAAATTATTTATTTTGAAGGTAGTGAGGGCCTGGCAAAGGTTTCCCAGAGAAACTGTGGCTGCCTCATCTCTGGAAGTGTCCAAGGCCAGGTTGGACAGGGCTTGGAGCAACCTGGAATACTGGAAGCTGTCCCTGCCCATGGGGAAAATGGTCTCTAAGGTCCCTTCCAACCTCAGCCATTGTATGACTCTAGGATGTTATCGCCTTAAAGCATCTTGAATCATTCATATTATCCAATATTTCGTGCCAAATTCAATGAATTTTCATTATTAGCTTTCATTCAATTAGCTTTTCCCTTCATATCTCATTTTGCCCCACTTCAGCCCCCAAATCCTGCAGAAATCATCGTGTGGTTAATGGCTGACATGCCTCCAGCTGGAGGACATGATGTCAAATATGTGTTATGGATCCTCATACAGATTCACCTACCAGCTCACTATAGAATCACTTCAAAAGGAAATTTCACTTGCATTAATTTTATGGATGTAAGATTGGCTGTTGAATGCATTACTCCAGTGGAGAAACAAATGATCACAAGAAAATAATAATTTTTCCTCTCTCCATAAGGAACACTGCAGAAATCCATTCCTGCTGAAGTACATCTTATCCTGAGAGGTTCACAAATAGCAGGTTTTATTCTCGACACTCACCAGTGGCAGGGTGGTTAGATTTTAGATTTCATCTTCCCAGCAAGGTCATTTCCCCTAGTGAATCAGCATTTTGGCATCTCATTTTCTCTCTAAAAAGGGAGAAACAATGCCTAGCATAGCAGGAGCACACGGACACACAAATTTTTGGAGACAAGAGAGACAAGTAAAGGGTCAGATGACTTCCTTTGTGCCAAATAAATGACTACACTGACTGGTTGTTTTATTTAGATGTAGTGCAGACAGCTTGCAGTGGGTGCATTAGAACTGCCTTGCTCTTAATTACATTGACTTTTAAAAGCTTTGATTAATTATGATAGAAGCAAAGGTTTCCAGCAGAGAGGTGGCTGTATCAAAAACAGCTCCTGATGCTGACCAGATCAGGTCAGTGTTTGAAGCATTTTATGTCCCACAATAAACTGGACACAAAGTTGTCACTAGCAGGATTATAGATGTTAAGAAATATTTATATTGCTCAAAGAGATCTATGATTGCAGAAGACTAGCAATTTCTTTATTTAAATTGGTGGAACCAAATTAAAGAAAAAAATAATAGTTTGGAGTTGTTTTGGTTTAGTCACTGGAATGAAAACAAATCAGAACATGTATTTATTGTAGAGATGGATTTTTTTTTTTTTGCCCTCACTGAACTAAGAAAATGCTTAATTTTTTTTTTTTTTTCAATTTTGCAAAATTTATTCACCATGTGAACTACAAGCTATTGAGAGCATGTGTGAACAGAGTCAGATGCTTTGCATCTCTCCACCTCATTTCCATCCAAACCCTCAGTGGTTTTCTCAGGTTGGTGCAGGAATTTCCTGATACCTATGGCACTATTATGAAAAATGATGTGCTTGCCTGAGTTGCATAAGGAACAAATTTGCATTCAATTCCCCAAAGAGTCATCAAAGGTTTACATGTCCTTGAAAGCATCACTTAAAGTGGGGTTCACTGAAAACTAACTGATAGCTGAGCTTTTCAATGGTTCTGGGAAGTCAGCAGAGGAAAATTGAATTGCCCTGTGCCAGTGCTGCTGTCTCACCAGGAGCTCTGGATGGAAGCTGGATGACAAGGTTAGAGGAGATGCATAAAGTTACAGGACACAAGTCTCTCTGCCTCATTTTCTACACCTTTAATTCAGTAATGGCAGCAATTCCCAGGGCTACTGTATCAGGGCATATTCATTAACATTTCAAGTCCTGCTACTAATGGCAAGTATAGGTGGAAGATTTAAGAGAGTGAGATTCTGGCTTCTGGACTGATTTTGCAGTGCTGATATTTGTGGCTTCTTAAATCTAACTGTTGCAGACATTCCCACCTTCCCTGCGTTTACGGGTTTTTTAAAACCCCTGACAATTTCTGGCATTCTTTTCCTCCTTTATGTTTATATCCTTCTTTTTTGTAATCTCACTACAGCGATTATTTTCCTTTTAAAAGCCTCCTGGAAATATACATCCTCATTTTTTCCTGACAATCAAATATTGGGTATTTTTTATTGTATTTAGTTTTTAGCATTACTATTTGAGTTAGAACCTACTGCAACATGCAGATTTAGTTTCAAGACTGAAATTTAAGTCTATTTGAATGAGCTTTATATGACGTTTTTCTTTGTCACCTATGCTGTTACCCCATGTTCAGACGAACACTTAGAGGAACAGACTGTACTACAGTTAATACACTCTTCTAGATCTCTCTGCTCAAATTTCAAGATCTGATTAAACCTGAACAGCTCCCCAGCTTCTAAAATGCTCATGGGAAGCATGTAACAAACACTGTGGAAAGGAGATATGATCAAATGAAGTGCAATTGGAAATAAAAAAAAGAAAATTTGCAAATGGAGTGACTAAAACGAAATGGACTGAGATGAAATGAGGTGCAGTGAAAAGGACCGAAACTTGCCAAAATTATTCACATTGAAATCCTGAAATCAGGAGAGAAAGGTAAACAAAGAGACAGGAGAAGAAAGTGAAGAAATGAAATGCTAAAAAATAGAGAGAAAATTCTGAAACCAAGTGAAATGGATAACAGAGAATGGGATGACATGAAATGCACAGAAATGGACCAAACCTTCCCCAGCTGATCCTCATTGAAATCACAAGATTTCATTTCCTTTCCTGAAAGGAAGAATTTGAAATCAGAGAACAAAGTAGAACAAACACTCTGGAAAGGAGACATGATAAAATAAAACACAATTGAAAGAAAAAAAAATTTGCAATGGAGTGACTACAATGAAATGTACTGAGATGAAATGAGGTACAGTGAAAAAAGATCAACTGGGGAGGAAAGGAGCATCTTAGGAGAGCATACATCAGCAGTCTTGGGGGTCAGGCAACATAATACAAGAGACACAGAGAAAATTCAAGAGTCAACTCATGATGTATTGCTTTCCTTACTGCCTTCAGAATGGGGCTATGTCACAAGAAGTGCAGTGATACATTGATGCTACAGCTTCCTAATCCACCCCACCAACTCCCCTTTTCAGATCTGGCATGACCCTTGGTACAAAATACACTTTTGCTAAACTACTCCTTGTCACACAAGGGGATGTCCCTTCTGACTTTACTGTATGGTGAGCTTACCACTAAGAGTTCAAGCTCAGAAATTCAGGTAATTGCTCTCACTGGATTTTAGGGCCAAGCAGGCATTAGAAAAATGAAACATAAATGGTTCCTTGGTGGGAACCATACCCTCAAGACCATATAAGCTGTTGCCTTCAGAGGAGGCATCCAAACAGCAATTTTTCACATGTACTGGGGCTACAAAATTCAGGGGAGCACCATGAACACAAATGTGCACATCCCGTATGTTTTCCAAAGGCTGATTACAGGGAGTTAAGGATCCCTGCCAGCAACAGCATGGGCAATCAAAGTGGGAAGCACCAATAAAAAAACCCACTCTAAAAATCATCACCTGGAATGATGCCTTAGGTTTTAACTTTCATGTTTTTCAATCCTGCACTGCCTAGTGTGTAACTCTGAAGTTTCTTGTAGCCTGTTAATTTCTGCTCTCTCATGCTAGGCAGACATAACAAAGCCTCTCCAGGCCTGCTCTCCAAGGACACCCAGACTGTCCTAGGCCCAAAAGTATAAACCAAAAGCCTCTAAAGGGGGGCAAGCTTAAGGAAATTACATCATTGACTGAAACGTTAATTGGAGAATTAACCCTGATATGCAAATGAACCAAACCTATAAAAGTGTGAAGAACTCGTGACCCATTGTCCATCTTGGGATCCATCTTGGCAGTGGCCTCTGGCCCCCAGGGGGTACCTCTGAAGGCCTTCAAATAAATACCTACTTTTATTCCCTTACTCCTGTCTAGTCTCTGTTTCTAGGAGGCCACTTCAGGCATCAGAAAGACCATATTCCCTACTTCAAGTCATGGGCCCACACAAAGCATTAAACAGAAACCTGATGTTGTATTTACTGTCTGCACAGAAACACTTGTACATAGAGGGAACCTCAGGGAAGCACAGGCAGCAAATTAGAAGAAGTAACTTGAGCATGTACAAGGACATCTGAGTGAAAGAACTCAAACTTCTCTGCAATTAGACCTTCCCCTCACAGCACACATTTTTATCACTGACAATAAAGCATTTTCTGAAAATTAAGAAGTCCAAGCTCTCATCTACAGTTAAATTATAGGGAAAAAGAAACAAAACAGCATAACTGCAAACATCAAAATTCATTTCAACAACAAGTTCAATTAAAAAAAAATTAAATTTTAATTACACATATTTGATTTAATAGAATAACAAAACCTTCCTCTCTCCTGTTTTTTCTTTTATAGACCTTCCCAGCATAATACCCACCATCTCTCTGTCTCTTCCCCTTCTTTTACCAGGGGAAAGAATGAAAGAATGGGCAATTTTTAATTTTTTTTTATTTTTTTTTTTTTTTTAACAGGCCTGTCCATGCTTACTGCCCCAGTACTTACTTTCTCCTGGCTATAACGTGCTTGTTACATACTGCAGTTACGTGCAATAGACTACACCTTTTTAATAAACAAACCAGCTTTCCATCCTTTGGGCAAGTTTGTACAATCTCTCCTGCCTTCTCCCCACAGGGTGACAGGTTCATATCAGAGAATACCAAAGCACTGAAGGATGTCAGGTCCTCAGGAGCAACCGAGTCAGAAATTCTCCAGTGACTGTGGAAAGGGCAGACAGTTAGCTTTTCCTGATGTTAAAGATCCTTAAATTACTGCCTTAAGTAAACATTCAGAGTTCTTACTCAGAGATGTGAGTATGTATTTCACAAAGAGCTGTGCTGCAGTTGTAGCAGAGGAGTATCCTCCTGGTTTCCTCTGTTGTGGGCAACTTCATTCCCTGTCTCCTCCTCATAGTTAGGGTTTGATTTGTTTGTCTCCATCCTCAAAAACTCTCTCCCCTCACTGGAGCAAGTCCAGAGGAGCCCACCAAGGGGATCAGAGGGATGGAGCAGCTCTGCTGTGAGGAAAGGCTGAGAGAATTGGGATTGCTCATCCTGGAGAAGAGAAGGCTTTGGGGCAACCTAATTGTGGTCTTCCAGTACCTGAAGGGAGGCCACAGGAAAGATGGGGAGAGACTTTACAAGGGCCTGGAGCGACAGGACAAGACAGAATGGATTCAAACTGACAGTAGTGTTAGGTTGGATATTAGGAAAAAATTCTTCCCTCTGAGGGTGGGAAGGCCCTGGCACAGGGTGCCCAGAGAAGCTGTGGCTGCCCCTGGATCCCTGGCAGTGTCCAAGGCCAGGCTGGATGGGGCTTGGAGCAACCTGGGATAGTGGAAGGTGTCCCTGCCCACAGCAGAGGATTGGAACTGGTTCATCCTTAAGATCCCTTCCAACCCAAACCATTCTATGATTCTATGAACCTTAACCCACTTTTCTCCATTTCTAGAGCAAATCAATCAAACCTTAATACTTTGGAATTCTTTTTCCTTTTCTATGAAGTTTCTTTGGTGACTTTTGGTCCTAATCTCATCTGTCTTGAGCCTCTCTCTTGCTAACATCTATGACAGTTCTTTAAAAACTTATTATGCCCCCATCAATACCTCCCTTCACTATGACACTTTGTAGCCACTGGAATAAAGACTGCAAAAATGACCAGGGTCCAGAGGACAAATTCACACCATTACTTGTGGTTTATTGGAAGGACATAAATAAATCAAAAATAACACAGAGTCTTCTAGGCTGAGATAGTGAAAAGTTACCTTGTCCTCTGAGATTCAAACATTTGGTAACCTATGTTTCATTTTATTTTATATATTCCTATAATTAATAATAAAATTAAGCAAAAGGAACTCCTTTTTGCTTTGGAGTTGCACAGGAATTAGCCCAGTGAAATCTGGAATTGATATCCCTCTGTAGAACAAAAAAAAGAGAGGTCTCTCCTCTCTTAATTTGTTAATATTTTTCTAAATGATCATTAGTGAAACATTATTGAACTCATAAAACAAAAAGATAGACAAATTATGTTCTGCTAGTGAAGACACAGAGAGAGAGAGATTCAGATCTTTCTATTTTGTATCTCACAGCCCCACTGGAATTCACTAGAAGTTTGATGTAATACCTCAGGAAGATTTATTTGCATACCAGCATGTATATCCATGCCGTGTAATCTAAGAAAAGAGG
The DNA here is from genome assembly GCF_965178545.1 of Coloeus monedula. NCBI lineage: Eukaryota > Metazoa > Chordata > Aves > Passeriformes > Corvidae > Coloeus > Coloeus monedula. The sequence goes on from NC_138785.1 coordinate 71,252,325, forward strand.
GAAAATAAGTAGAATTTATTAAACAGGAGTGCAGCAGGAGGAGTGAGGTCTCTAAGAGCTCTAAGAACCTGGGTTACACTGGATCTTAGAGCTACTCAAGGTTTTCAAGTGCTAATGAAATTTCCCTGCTAGAATTCATTCTTTTCAACTAGCAGAGACCAGGGAAATTTTCATAAAAGTTTCCTCCTTGTGTTGTTTACAGCTACTTTTAGATCTTTCACATGGTTTTCAAATTTCAGAAAGAAGGTGGAGGGTAAACAAATATTTTTAAACTAGGTGTGATTTTTTTTTCCTTTTTCCTTTAGTCAGCTTTGTTAAATATATTCACTACATAATCTTGAAAGAAAAAAGGAAAAAAAAAAGGAAAAAAAATCTCTCTTGTAAATTCTGCTGAAATAGATCAAACTTAGAGGGGTTTAAAAACACCCAGCAGCGCAAGAACATAAAAAAGAATTTTGTAGCATTTGTGAAATGATAAAATCTAAATTCGCAAATTTGGTTTTCAGTTTGTATCGCAGTGGAAGAGGATATTTTTTTTCCAAGTTCTTTTAAAGTAATTCACGTCACGATCAGTGTCTTGACTTGTGCCATCCTTGAACTCATGCAACGTAAGGAATGTCAGCTTAAGATCTCAGCTCCCATTTTACCAGTCATACTGCACACATTGTTTTGATCTCAACCAAATTTAGCTGACCTTTCCAACAAAACCAGGACAGAACCCATCCAGTTGCATGAAAATTTTAGTCTTCTCAACCTAATTAAGGAAGAGGTAGAGAAAAGCAACTTCTTGAAGGAATATTTGCATAATAATGACACCAAAGACACAGTAGAAATTATTGGGCTATAACCAGTCGTTTTCTTAGCAACACCCTGTCTACAGCTAAATCAATTAAATATTTTATTATTTTTTTTTATACAGAGGGAAGTGTATTGCCACTAGTGAATTTTTTTTATGGCATCATGTTCTTATCTACAGGGTACCATACCCACCTATCTTTGTTTCTGTAATTGAACTTTCCTCCAAAGTTTGTTACCTTCCAATTTTTTCCCTCCTATCAGTGTAAATTTGCTTCAGAGATGCTCCTTAGCTCTTCCAGCTCTCCTTTCTACATATAAAAGAGACTTATTCTCCTGTTATATGGTTACTTTCTTGATTCCTGGGACTCCTTTCAAAACCTTGTCTGCAAAGATGCAGGGTGAAGAGAGCTAAGCTTTAGTTGCTTTCCATCAAAAAAAAAAAAAAAAAAAAAAAACAAAAAAACCACAAAAAAAACCACAAAAAAAACCCCACGAAAACAAAACAAATCAAAAACCAACCAAGCAAAACTCCCTGCATTTACTCCTTATCACAAGTCATTTTGAAAACACAACTGGAAAATCACACAGCCTTACTCCATCTTTCTCAGGACAGCCCACTGCAGATTGGGGTTAGCCCAAACAATGCAAGTCTGCTCATGAAAAAGCTTTGTCACCATCACCAGGTTTAATTTCATGAGCCCTAGATATTTCTCACCCAAGGGAACTCCCATTTCACTTTCAGACCATGATCTCACAAGAATTTGATGATATTGGGAGAGTTGTTGTCAGTATTCACATTCTCCTGTAAATTACCAACTTTGGAGAGCAATGTGGGACCTTGACACTGATCCTTCTCTCCCTTCAATTGTCAGAAATGAGTTTAACTGGGTGGAATTACATTAGTGGGAAACCAGATAATGGCCCTAACTCAGTAAGGCACATTATTTTTTTTGCTTTTAATCTGGTGGCAGTCCCAATGAAGTTAGCCAGCCTTGAGTATATTCCAGAATAGCAATGCTTTTTGAGTGAGGATTGGAATGTAAAGGTGTTCAGCCTGAATACTTCCCCTCTAATTTAATATAGAAGCATATATTTAGGAACATAATTTAGGAACCTGTGATTTAGGACAGAGAGAAAAATACTTGGCATGAATAACTTTACTGATATTCCTGTTATAGATGCCTTTCTGAAGAATGGAGAATCATATAAAATGGCCAAATTCTCAGGCATTGTCGGCGAGGGAGCAATGAGAAAGTAGATTCCAAGTTAAGAATGTAATGTAGAATTTGTAGGTAATCAAACAGGATTTGGACTGTTCATTGCACACACATATAGATCTCTCCTGTAGCAGGGCTTAAATGGTTTATTCAGTAACTGGCCCTTGATCCTCCCTCTCCCCGGTCTCATGTTCAAATGAGTCTCTCATTTGACTCCCAGACCCCACAGCAACTCCTGCATTTGGCTTTGAGCTTTCTGACCAGTTGTCCACCTACAGACACCCCTGGTCTCTCTAGAATCTGAGCAAAAATAGTAGTCTGAAGACAATCTCAGTCTTCATTAGTTATTCCTGATTAGTTTTAAATTCCTCCAACTTTATGCCTAAATTAAGGGACAATTATTATCAAACTAAGACCCCCATGGACAGGAGCTTCCATCCCGAGGTTGGCTGGTCTGTCTTGTAAAACAAGACTCATGGTAACTCCATACAATCTTCAACTCACATGAAGAACTTAATTTTAAATCTTCTCAGCTAAACACAGCTGACAGGCTTATCTCTATAACTACTAAGACTATAATAAATTGATAGTAATTTACGTGGGTGTCCAAATAATGAGGTGTAATGAAGAGGAGATTAGAACAATGTAAAAACTGTTACATGCTATTTCGACTGAATACAGTCTCAAGACAGATTACCAAATTAAAAGAAAAATATTTTGATTGCATGCTATGTGATCAAGATTTTGCCTGCTTTGGAAATGGCAAGCAGTTAAACTATATCAGTGAAAGATAATTTGTGAAGGAACTCTGAAATAATATATATACAAGAAACCTAAAAGCCTTCAAAGAAGATGAAAGATTTTTCAGGTCTGTTTTTGAAGCAGAAAAAACAAGAATATGTATTTATACAGCTGCTAGAAAAAGAAAAAGGTGTGGTGATTTAGAAGTTAAAATCACTTTTTTTTTGAATAGCAAGTGTTTAAAAGCACAACTGAGTCATTACCATAGTAGAGGCTGTAAGTTCCTTTAGGATAAGTGGAGGATGGGTTGGGCTTGATCTTACAGCTTTTAAAACAGATTAAGTTCTCTGCACCTCAACAAACTTTCTCTATGACTTTCAGGCCTTATGTCCTGTGTCTTAATTCCCTATTTCTAAAATAGGGGAAATGGCTTTTTTCTGCCTCTGAGGATTTCTGGAAGGATCAATACATTAAGGATGCGAGACATTCAGATATGGAGGTGATGTGAACTGTTCATCTCCGAGATGGATGGTTGCTGAATGGAAGCCAAAACCACAGTTTTCAGAATCACAGAAAGATTTATTATTCTGGTCCCTACACAGTGGAGAGCTGCATAAAGAAAATGTGACCTTGAGATTCCTATTTTGATTGCCTCGGTGTCCAGCAAAAAAAGCTGTACATTGACCCAAACCTGCACAGTTTTCTGCTTCCTTTTGGGGTCCCATTAAGCGACTATGCCCCTGCACTGGCTAATACCCTCTTACACTGTTGGTTAAAAGGAAAAGTATCATCCTCTTAATAGAGTCTTGTACCTGATGTGATGGCTGAGGCTGGAACCTCAAGTGCAATCTGGTGATACTCTGGGTCTATAAAAAACTGACAGTCACAGCCAGGAGAGAACTGTGTCACTTAGATGTTCAGGGGTCACTCCTCATATGCCAGCACTGTCTTACGCCTTTGCCTCTTGGCTCCTTAAGAGACACAAAAAACCCCACATTTCAAGAGAAATTCTTTCTTTTCTTCCATCCCATCCACCTGATCCATCAAGATATTCCAGCAAAGACCACTGCAAGTGCAGACAAATGTAACAAACCTGTGGCAAAATGGAGATGGATACTGTCCTACTTGGTTTAACTTTTTCATTGCATTTCAAAATGTTAAAGCAAGTCTAGCAAAACAACATACCAAACTCAAAACATGCCTGATGCAAGATAAAATCAACAAAAAAAATCTCTTTAGATTTAGAGAACTATTGTAGCTGAGTAAGGATTCAGAAAGCAGAATTCAGATCAGTGTTTCCTAAACAGATAAAGTGGAGGTGGGGGATGCAAAAATCTGTACTTGGAAATCGAGAAATATGGCAAGAAGCAGCAAGCAAGAACAAAATCAGAGAGGGCAAGGTGCTAGAAGTCCAGGTTTTATACTCCTCATTTTAACATGAAGAGGGATTAGGAAGTGCTATTACTTCCCTTCTGTTCATTCACAGAACACTGCTAAAATAGGAGAGAGGATTATTTTTTTTGCACTGAATGAACTGAAGCTATGGAAACTGAGGAGAAGTAGGGTACAGCATTCTTTTTGGTCCTAATCAAATGCTTTCCAATCTCATACTGAGGGCAAAGTTCATCTGCTTTGACAGAAATACTGCCAGCCAAAAGAGAAAGGGAATAAGTCTAATTGGCTGAAATCTCAGCTAATACAGCAGGAGTGGTTATGAAATTCACGTTCTTCATGCAACAGCAAAGGTATTCAGTGTTTATTGATTCACTTGACAAACAATTTTGTTGCACACATAACAAATAAGACGTCAGGGAAAGCAGCACATTATTTCCTGCTATTCATGCATAAGCACTCCAAGAGTTCTCGCAAAGCCTTAATATAAAACAACTTAAGCAGTAAAATAATAAAGAAAATATTTTATAGTCAGGACTACCCAGTTTGACCACTAGAGCATTTATAAAACAAAAACATATAAATTGCACCAAAGAATTACCAAGGTTGCAGAATCAAGCCCACAAAAATCAGACAATGGACTCCAGTGTGCTTTATAATATATTTTCTAATTATATAAGTTCATGTTAATTCTCTTCTGTTTCTTTTCCACAGTGTGCTCACTCTCCTCCTGAATTCTTCAGTGCTTATTACTATAGTAACCAAATGCTTCAAAAACATTAATTAATTTTCAAAATATCTCTGTGGAAAATTAAATCCATCTGGACATGGTCCTGGACATATGTTTTAAGGTGGCCCTTCTTGAGCAGGTGGTTGGACCACATGATCTCCAGAGGTCCCTTCCAAACTCACTCATTCTGAGATTTTGTAAATCTCAGATTTTGTAACATTGTCCTTATTTTGTTGAAGAGGAACAGAGGTAGAGGGTGATTAAGACTGCTGGTTTTGGATCTCCCTTTCAAAACACATTTGTATAATACTTTAGGCATATTTGCACTTGTCTCTTCAAAGAAAAGCTCTTTCCATCTTTAGTTTGGTATTTTTGCAGATAAGATACCGAGTTTTTCCTTGAGTATCACAGAACTAACAGTCTTGGGACTGAACCAGCACTTTAGGATCAATCAGTCCCAGATCTTTTCTTTTTCTCTCCTGCTTTTTTGTTATCAGGATGCTCATCCTAATTCATTGATCTCCAAACCTCAAACTATAATCCTATCAAGGTGCTTTCACGAGATAGTTTTCCCTAAATTAGCATGTGTACTTTTGTATTTAATATGGGGGGAAAGCCAGACACTTCTGTGGCTGCCCTTCGTTCTCCAAAACCTATCACAAAAAAAAAATCAGGTCAGAGAAGTCAGTGAGACTATAAAGCTTCAGCTCAAAACCAGACTGAATCTTGTAAAGTTATAAACAACTGAACAGACAGATTTACAACAAGGAGAGTCAGGAAACAATATTATGGTCTGATGCAGACAGAAGAAGTTTAATTCACCAGGCATTTAACTACAGCAGCTTCATAGTAGTCTGTTCCCCAGTTAGGCTTAGATGACCCTAAATTAGGATGGGATTTTGTGCCAGCTGAGCTTCCAAGGTAAAAAGAGGCTTCAGGGTATGAGTTTTTGCCTAAGGCTTGCATTCTCTAGGTGCACTTTTAGGGGCTTTAGGAACTTTCTCTTGCCTGACATCACAGCTGAAATAAACCCAGCTGGTATTACACCAAGTAATTCAGGGACTTTAACAGACTGTGTCTGGGAAAGGCCTCCAGCCAAGGGTTGGAGTCACACACCCAGCAGCCCCTGTGCAAAGCAAGCTCCACTGCTGTGCCGACTTTTTTCAGCTAGGAAAATCTTTGCAGGCAGTTGGGTCTCAGTGCCATGCAACTGCAGTCATTTGGCAGGCAGCAAACCACATCAAATTAGCCCCACTGAGTCCAAGTCATAAAAGAAACCCTCAGAAACAGCAAGAGATTAGCTATCACCGACTTCTGATTTTGTTATTTATAGCACCAACAATAGCCAAATAATCATGTGCTTGGGCACCTCTATCCTACCAGGCACACTAGTGTGTTTTTTAAAAAAATTATGATGGTGCCATACTGAAAATACAGTAATATCAGGGAGGAAAACTTGACTTTTTCCTACTTAAATTCTTATTTTTCTTTCTAGAACTTTCTAGTAGCTTCCTGGGGATTATTCAACACTATTCCTCGGCTACCACCATGTCAGCTTCCAGCAGATCTGCCAACTCCACTGGGATATAAAGGGCAATTCCACCTACTTTAACACTTCTCTTCACGTGCTGCACTTAGCTAAGGCAGGCAGGCAGTGTCTGTGCAAACAACCTGGTGGAATTCAGCAACTGAAGCAGAAACAGCTGATGAGATCCTCAATATTGTCTCAAAGTGCTTGCCATTTTTAGTAATAACGCCAGCAGATTAATTAAATCTGAGGGGAGTCAGAGAAGCAGGACCAAGTGAAATAGATATGGTTGCAGTAGGAGGAGAGAAATACAGAGTAAAATCCGGTCTTTGGGTCCTTTTACCCCAAACTGTATGGAACATGTGCCTTTCTCTGGCAGTAGAGCCTCTATGGCACCTTTTCTCTGTGTATGGTCACAGCTGAACAAAAACAGCAAGAGGAAGAGGAAAAAGAGCTTGCACCTGGTAGGAAAATTAGCACAAAAGAGGTAAATATTTGATTCCTTTACAGAGTGGTAAAGGAATGTTAATGTAATGTAAATGCAGTGTTGGCTGACTTTTCTTTCTCCCGTGTTCTCAGTCGTTTTTCATTGAGGCCACATCATCTCTGTCTTAGAGTCCCTGGGGGAATCCTGTTCAGTTCATGTTTTTCCTTTTTCTTGAAGTTATTCCTCTGCCAGAAATTCCATTTTTGCACCTTCAGCCTTCGGTCTTTACCATGACCAGCCCTTTTCTATTCACAGTCTGCCCATCTTGCTTATTTAGGTGAAAATTCCTCGGTGCAAGTTTTGTGGGTATCTCTGGGTCTGCACAAAATTCAGCACCAGTTGCCATGTTTTTGGTGGCAATTATAACACAACAGAACAAAATACACAAGCCATAAAAGGGGTACCTCAGGTTTGAAAGCAAGAACAGCCCTAGAAGAAAAGTCTTCTGGCTTGTTCAATCTTGGAAAGAAATTCAGCATGGAATTTTATACATTAACTAGGACAGAAATAAATGTTTGAAGTAGGATTCTCTCTTTTATTTTTTTTCCGTTTTCTTTTTTTTCCGGACTGGCCATGATCCCATAAAAATAATATTTTATCTTTTACTTTGCTCAGTTATAGTGAAATCCAGGCTAAGCCTATTTATTTTCTTCAAATCCTATAGAAATATGTGGTGATACTGCAAAGGCTTGGGGCTCAAAACTTCTCTAAAAGGACAAAAATTTCAAAAATTACATGGAAACTGAGTGCAGTTTCCACTGATTAAAAATTGTAATGAAGCAGGTGAATCAAGAGAATGTGTTTGTACCATCTTGATGTCGTATATGTATTCTATGACTGCATTTTAGAAAACCCTTTAGAGACAGACTAACTTTATTATTCCCATTTTTATAGGGAGGATTGAGATACAGAAAGAGGAATCTGTCACCATACTCTAAATTTGCAGTAAGGTCAACAATTGACACAGTCCTACTCTTCCAAACACAAGACTGTTCTTCCTGTACCAATTGCTAGACAAGAACATTTTTCAGAAAGTATTAATTGATTATGCACTACTGTGGGTGTTGCTTTTAATGAGCTGCAGATGTTTGGATACTGTACACATTAGATTTCATGTCTTTCATAAAACAGATGACCAGGTGTACAGAACTTCATATGAATATTTAATATCTCAGCTATTACGAGTTGGTTTTTTTATGCAGTTTTTCATATAGTGAAGCTAAGGATAACAAGATATTTCATTTTCTTTCTGCTCTAAGTTATTTAATTGTGCAAACATATATGCAGAAATATAACATATATGAATGTGAAAAAGAATTCTGTGGCATCATAGAATATTAATGTACCCTGCAGCTTTTTTACTACATAGCTCTGAATCATACCTAGAGAGGCACTGAGATTACTGATGCAGAAAGAAGCATTTTCTCAAGGTAGGTCTATTCTTTTTATAGTCCAGCAGTATGCCTACTCTCTTCACCAGGTGCTGGGCATTCCTGCCATCTGCAATGGTATTTTGTCCTTCTACAAAATCTGTCCACAGCCCTGTTACAAATAACAAAATACTACTCCCATTTAGGGTTTGGTGTGGGGGGGCCACAGCTGTGTCCAAAGCACAGAATAGGGGGTTATTCAGGTTACTTGCTCTGCTGAGACCTTCTAGGTGTCCTTTTAGCTATTTCATTTACTTAAAATTCCCAAATAAGTCTCTGTATAATATCAGTTTAACCACCACAGTATTTTAGAGCAGGCTTATAGTTGTGTGAGCTGAAACTGGGGAGGTTGAGACAATCATCTCCTCCTGTTGCTGTTGTGAGAAGTGAGAGTAGGAGACATCAGAAGATTCATCAACCCATATGTGTCAGATCTGCTGAAGTTTTATAATGGATTGGGCTTGGCAGAGATCCTCTTCTTGGTTTGCACTTGGAGAGGTGAAGTATCAGTTCTGCTGTTTGGCAGAGAACAAGAGCACTCATGGGTAGAGAAAAAAGGAAGGAAATTTCCCGAAGTGGAGGAGACAAGACATATGTGTGTCACTTCAGTATTTTGGCCTGCTTAGATGCTGCACAGAAACACGGATGAAGCAAAAGGATTACCAAGAAAACCCTTCTCTTTCAGGCTGGGTACAGAGGGGAGTGTCTCTCTTGAAGTCTGCAGCTGAGCAGATATTCCACAGACACCACTTGCTGCTGGAATATCGGATGTAGGACCAGCACAGCAATTAGGTATCGAAAATCATAAGCAGGTCAAAGTGCATTTAGGAAGATAGAGCAAATATTTAAGTCTTTAGACTTAAGAGCTTTAAATAGTGAAGAGATAAGTATTAGGGAATATATTTATAAATCCTGCACATTTCCTAAGGAGCTTTCCTTGATGCCATGCATAAAATAACTGCCTACTGTACAATATTCTGCATTATCTGCCAGCCAGCAACAAGCACAAGATGCTGAAGGAAATGAAACTTCAGTTGCAGACTGATGAAAATTCCTGCTTTCCAATGAAGAGTTTAATGGAAAGGTGTCTTTCATAAAGAGCAATTTAAATAATACAGTCCTTGAATTTTAGTCATGTGTATTCAAGTACCCATATTTTAGCATTGTGAGCTAAACCAGGTGAAGACTGAACAGAAGTATGGAACCCACATATGATTATAAATTAATCTTATTTTCTGAAGGTTGTGATTAAAAAAGAAAGATCTACTTATATCTTGGTCTGAAAAATTATTATTCCATTCAAGTAATCTAAATAGAAGGGTGCAATTTTAATTATTATAACAGTATGTAAATGCAGCTAAATTGAAGAGTTGATTATTCACATTCTTCTACAAATAAAATGAGGGCAAAATGCATTTTGTGGTTTGAAAGTTTAGGCAATACTAATGCAGTCATTATATTTACTGATGTGGATCTCATTCAATAGTCAAGCGAGTTCCAATCAATTTTCTCACAGAACCTGCATGTACAAATTTTAACTGGCAAATTAGATAGATGTCATCTGTTGGCTCTTTTGGGAAATAAGAAATCCCTCTACAAGATCATCAAATTAGTTTTCACCAATTGTATGAACTGATATTAAGTAATATGAGGTTATGTTTTATTTATTTGAAAGTCTGCATCAGGAACTGATGAGTCAAATCCAACAAAGCAATCCCAAGGGTAATTTTTATGAAAATGTCTGTTTCAAACCACAGAGTGAATGTGACACTTTTGAATGACTAGGGCACAGGCACCACTCACACACAACTTCTGTCACTGATCAGGAGGCTGAGCTGGGTTCGAATTGCAGCTGAACCACAGGAAACAGAGAGATCTGGATGTACAACCAGGAGTAACCTCCAGCTTCTCGATGGGAAGCACCAGATTGTGTGGCCATTTGAAAGCACCTGATGAGGGAGATCTCCACCGCCCAGTAGGAAATAATGAGGGGCTATTTCAGCAGGTTCAGCAGGGGAAAGAAATTAAAATGAAGAAAGAAATAATGACTTTCTCATCATGGTCCTTCCAGACCATTCCTGAAGTACACTGAAGATTTTACTGCCATTGTCTACACAGTCTTCCAGACCTTGCCAGTGAGTTTTGCACTGTAGAGAACCACTTGGAAAACTCCTGAGTACTTCACTACAAATAGGTCAAAACCTGGCCTTTTTGCCACCTCAGCCAGCATCCTTGACTGTCTGAACAGAACAGGAGTTCCCAAGTCTCACATGCAAACCTAATACATCTTAACAAATTAAATGACTGTAAGACACACAAACACATTTGCTAAGTCTTAGTATGTCTGTTCCAGAAATGGCTCTATGACATTAGAAGTTATTTCTATGTAGAGATGGAGTGAAATTGGAGTTCTGAGAACTGCAGTAATCTGTTGTAAATGAGAAGGAAACTCCACAAATAAAGACACTGAATCTGCACTAGGTAAATAAACTGTTTTCTTGTGGTGTGACTAAGGCACTTGGGGACTGAATAGGATTAATTTGTTTTGTGGCCATGTAACTAAAATTCTTTTTGTTTTCCCACTTTCCATACATTAAACTTCCTCTTAAAATTAAGTGTTAATTATTAATATTAATTTGTTTTAATTTTTACCCCAATTGGTGATTTTTACAGTGGTTTATAAACTTATTAAAAATTACTCAATTTCAGTCTGGACACAAAATTACTTTAGCTTTAGCCCATCTGTAATACTCATTAACCCAAACCAAATGAAATTAACTTACCAACAAAAAACCTCACCGAATCATATTCCTAATAAATTCTTGTGGATTTGCTAAAACAAATATAATAGAATCATAAAATGGTTTGGGTTGGAAGGGACCTTAAAGATCATCTGGTTCCATCCCCCTGCCATGGACAGTGATGCCACCCACTAGACCAAGCTGCTCATGCCTCCATCCCACCGGGCCTTGAGCACTGGCAGGGATGAGGCAAACACAGTCTGTTATCTCCCCACGTTATCTCCCCATGCCAGCAGTGGGAAAGGCAGGTACCTCCAGAGGACAAGTCACAGCAAAAATTGCAGCTGACACAGATAGTGCAGACCCTCTAGGTGGATCAGAGAGCGTGAGGGGATGCTGTTACAGCCTAACTTCCATGGAAAATGGACAGCAGAAGGGGGAATCTGTCTCTCTCATATGCTGTGTTTCAAAATTCGCTCTGCACTGATCTAAGAACACACATTCAGGTGATTGTTTTTAAGGGTTTAAATAACATCTCTCTGTTCCCTCAGCAGCAGTTCTGGTCCATCATTTCAGCATCTGACACCACTCACAACCCTCTAAGCCTCGTGTAGTGCTGAAGAGCAGCCACACCTTTTGCACCATCCATAAAAACCACGATTCCCTAAGGGTTTGCAGGTGAGGAATGTACATCTCCAATCACACTTCCAAGGGACCCTGAGTGCTGGGGACTGTCCACAGGACTGGGCTCAAAGGGACAGAGAGGAGGGGAAGGAGAGAGGAAGGGGAAAGGGAACCAACCGGTGTCACAAGAGAAACACCCAGTGGACTGTGGTCATCTTCTAAGGCTTCACTTCACTTGTTCTACTTTATGCCATTCCCACACAGAAAAATTATATTCACTGTGAACATAATGCATGCATGTAGAGAGCTAAGTATAAGTAAACATATAAGGGTTTTTTTCCTAAAGATACAGCAAAAAATCACACAAACAGTGCAATTCCTGGGAAAACAAGAGCTATAAGAGGAAATTCTGGAATACAGTTAATCCAAATATTGCTATTTTTTGCAAAAATATTGGGCTTACAGCACATAAAGAGAGTTCCTCAAGTAACTTCAATGCTTTTCTGCCAGAATATTCTAAAGGGGAATGACAAATAAACCACCTTTAAAGTAGTATTTATCTGGAACAACAGATAATAAGCAGCAGCAAATACAATCTTCCTGTTACCAAATTATATTACTGTAGCCTAAATTCTTCCAGGAGATGTGACTGCTGAAGCTACAATAGTTTGTTTTAAAATATCTAATCTGTGTGTATAGTTAGTAATTCTTATGCAGGATATTAAATATATATGCTGAGTCTTTTGTTCAATAGCCTGTGATATATAATCTATACATGGTTAAATAATTCACAGAATTCCAACTTTAATGAAAATATACAGATATAAATATGTGTATAAAATACTTTGTATAGATAGACAGAATATTGGTTGCTAAATAGAGACTTAGTTCAGAGACAGATTTTATATTTTAGTCTTCTCCTGCATAAGACCTAGGAAGATAAATTTGATGCCATCTTCACCTGGATTTAGAAAGACTCAAAGAATTGTTCTGGCATAACCCTTAAAGCTTAACTGTGTGTAACAACTTCATATTCTTCACTTTGGCAAAAGTTACTTCTGCTTGCATGGTTTTAGTGACACAGCAAAATGTCACTGATTCTTCTGCTTGTATAAAGATCCAACATGGAAATGTGAGAGAAAATGTGGCTGTGCTGGAGTCAGAACAAATTTTTCAATATCTGAGCTTTATTCCTTGCATTTGAAAGTTGGAGCTGAAGACAAATGGCTGAGGCTTCTGGCTAAGCCCTGGCTCAAGGGGAAAAAAAAAAGAGAGGCCCTGATAGAATTTGCAAATACCTCAGAACATTATACTTTAGGCAGAGAAAGGAGCAGGTCCATTGGTAACAAGATTTATCTTAGGAAACAGGTTTAAGCTCATTTAAGCTCATTGAAATTTTTCTAATGATTTTAAATGGTTTATCTTAAATAAGTTTTCTGTTCTATGGCATGATGTTAAAAAATTTCTGACTATGTTAGACCCCAGAGGTGTGAAAAGATACATCACATTTCTCAAACAATTTATGTAAGAAAAAAACTGTACACATCAGAAAGGCCAAAACATTTTGGTTTGTTGTACACAGAGCACAGTTCTTCAATTTTGCATGGTGCAATGATATTGCTTTCCACTACACCCACAATCAACGTGAATCAGTCTAAAAGAAGCTACACACAAGCAGATTTTTGGAGGGGGTCAACTGAAACCAAACTGAAACAGTTTGGGTTTTTTGCACATCTCCACATAGGAGCTGCATAATCAGCTGACACTGAGCAGCAGGTTCAGCAGGAGAAAGAAATAATGACTTTCTCACCATGGTCCTTCCAGATCATTCCTGAAGTACACTGAAGCTTTTACTGCCATTGTCTACACAGTACTTGCCTGCTTTGTCATTAAATGGGTGAATCAATCATCACAGATCCTGAATTCACTGAAAAAATATTGGTTAGTGGAGCTGTGCCAGCTCAGGAAAAAATGGCCCATTGACTTCTCCCTCTCAGTGACAAAGGGGAATGTTCTTTCAGTAAAAGGCAGAATTGATGGCCTTTTCTTGTTGATTAGAAAGGTCAAAAATCTGAAGAAAAATTCAGCAAATGGACAGAGAAGAACTATCTTTGCTAAAGGGCCTGTGAACTGACAGTGGCACTAAAACCTTTGCTTTAATTTGCATCAACACCCTCAGTGAGGTTCACTGACCACCCCTCTGGCCTTATTCACCCCATAACCATAACAGTATATTAGTGGTGCTGACTCACCTCTTGCTACAAATACAATTCTAAGTTTGAGAGTCTCATTCTGATCCCTCAGATCAAGAAAACATCCACAGCTCATTTCCATACACCAGGACAGAGGTGCAGAAGCAGCAAGCACATTTCCCAGTCTGACAAGCTGGGATTTGCTGCTGTGGTGGATATAAAGAGTCACAGAATGGTCTGGGTTGGCAGGTACCACAAAGCTCATCTCATTCCAACCTTTGCCATGGGCAGGGACACCTTCCACTAGCCCAGGTTGCTTCAAGCCCCGTCCAGCCTTGCCTTGGACACTTCCAGCAATGGGGGAGCCACAGCTTCTCTGGGGATCCTGTGCCAGCACCTCACCACCCTCACAGGGAACAATTTCTTCCTAATATCCCATCTAAATCTACCCTCCTTCAGCTTAAAGCCCTTGCCCTTTGTCCTCTCAAAGAGACCTATGAACTGTACATTGTCCTCCTATTACTTTGAGACGATTTAATTGGGCCTCCTTTTTCCACAGGAGAAGGCAGTACCTCCCCACAGAGCAGCAGCACACACATATTGGTAGACCATCTAAGACTGTACATTTTTTAAATGTGTTGTGGAGCTTTTATCATTTGTTTGCCTTCCCATCCAGCTGCTTGATCTCTCCCCAGGGCTAGCCCTGTGCAGAAAGCACAGTTGCAACCTGCACCATCCCAGCCAGGCTTCCTGGGAGCACAGAAACCAATCTTCTTAGGCAAATCCATTTATGTGCAACTCCAAGCACGTGTTAATTCGAGCTGATTTATTGATGCCAGCATCCCACCCAGTGTGTGGCAGCAGCTGCCCTGCTTTAAAGGATTCACAATTTGCCAGTGGGGGTAAACGACTCTGCATCCTGACGTCCCTTCCCTGCTCCAGGAGTTATGTTCTGTGCCAATACTTGGGCTTCCTGATCTCAAGGACCACAACTGTGCCTAGCCTGGAGTAGGCTCTCCTGGGGGAGCTTGGAAAGCCTGTTTGCACTCATCTCCCACTCCCCCAGCACCCACACTGGGTCAGGCACAACCGAGCCTGTTGTGTTTGAACAACTCTTCTATTCATTTTTCTCCCCTTGAGAGCTCACAGCTTGAGGAAGAGCTTATCTTTCATCTGAATGAAAAGAATTCCATCTGAATTTAGCAGCTTTTCTTACATCCAGCTTGTACTAGAGGGTTTGATCCAAAAACCTATGGCAGCTTTTCCAGTTTTTGCAAAGTGGTTTGGATTGGGCTTTTAGCAACAGGATTCTCTTCTGATGAACATAATTGTCCCACAAAGACTGATAAGGTGCACACAGCCAAATTGTCCCAGGCTGTCTCTGCCACTCACAAGTTAAGCTAGGTGGCCCTGTGAGTACATCTAAGAGAATGATAAGTGTAATGCATCATTTCTTCCCAGTGCTGTGATATTGCAACCTACAGAAGGGTTATTTGATTCACTCTGGGTAAAAAAACAGTCACTGATTCAGTGTGTTCTGATTCAGTGTGTTCTGATCCAGTAATTTCATTCAGTAACATCTTGGTTCCACTAGACTGCAGGAACCCCTAAGCAGAAACCAAGGATTCATTCAGCATGTGCAATTCAGCCTTATTCTAAAATCCACCAGTATTTATGACTATTATCCTGGAGATGAAGTGTCCCTGAAAGTTACACACTGAACAGGTGAGTCTTGATTCAAAGGCAATTTTTGAAGAGAGACTTACACATTCAAATACTCCTTGCTTTACACCAAAATACTTCAGGAAGATCAGTTGGCTGCTGGTTCTCTTGGCATATGTAGTAAAAAAGAGAAAAGCAGATTAAACTTCCTGTACATGCACAGGATGGCTTCCAGTCTTAACATTTGGATGCTTCAGCCCACAGCTCTACATCATGGAATAATCATGGAATCACAGAATGGTTTGAGTTGGAAGGGACCTAAAAACTCATCTCGTTCCAACCTCTGCCATGGGCAGGGACACCTTCTACTAGCCCAGGTTGCTCCAAGCCCTGTCCAACCTGGCCTTGAAAATTTCCAGGGATGGGGCTGACACAGCTTTTCTGGGCAACCTGTGCCAGGGTCTCATCACTGCCACAGTAAAGATTTTTTCCCCATCTACCCTCTTTCAGCTTAAACTGAAACCTTGTATCAGTGACTTCTGTACATAGTCAATTTATTAAACATTATGGCACCCATTAGAATAAAAGAAATCATATAAACAGAACTAATTTTTAAAGAAGAAATTTTTTTTCTTTAAAATTAATTCTACCTATCTCTAAAGAAAAAAAAAATTAAAAACCAATGAGAACTATAATTAGATTATTGAGCCACAGGACATAGAGGATCTAGATTATAAATGTTCAGTCTTTTCAAGTGACACGTGTTCCCTTTGGTTTATGCTCTACTGCATTTCTTTCATGTGTGAAATCTACTTTGAAGAGACCCTGGCACCAGAGAAAACTAGGAACTGTGCATGGTGGGAAAGCATTATATATCCCCCAGACATTACTGGGGGTAAGTATTAGTGAGTAATGGCATTAATTCCTTCAATAACAAGTTGATAAGGGGAATATAAATCAAAGAGCAACCATGGCTTCTTCCAAGACGAGGAAGGCTGAATGTGCTGAGGACATCTGAAAATCAATGCTGTCATATCCTACTTCACAGAGCTCTCCATCAATTCATACTTCCCACTGTACAGTACCATAAGATTCCTGTGATTCTTTATTGAATCAAAGGTATTTTGACCGGATTTTTTCAGGTGTCTATCTAATGGGGCACAGCTGAAGAGATTTTTCAGAAGTATCTGCATCTTGCTGATAGACGGAGCAATATTAAAGTACTCAACAAACAGGGACATCTGCCTGCTTTTGGTCATCTTTCTAGATCCCTATTTCCGTCTTCAGGAACCCAAACCTGTTGACAATTCAGGTCCTTTGCTATTGCAAATAGAAAACCACATAATAGGCAATATCACTGTGTGCTGTAACTACAAAGATACAGGCACAGACCTAAATTCCATTCACCCTGAAGTTTAAGTTACCCAGACCAACCACAGCATAAACTGCATGGCACAAACTCTGCTGTCCTGCTTATCTGGGATGTAGAACTTACAATTTGTATTTCTTTCTGGCCCAAAGAAGATAAAAAAAAAACAGCAGGGGAAAAAAAAACAAAATCCAAAGCAAACCAAAACAAACCAAACTCCAAATTGTCTTTAAAGTAGAATAAAACATCATCAATCGATAAATATATAATATCTTGTGCAAAATGCAAGCAATGCTGAAGACAAACTGCTTTAGCATGTGTCATTCAAGAGCCACAACCTTATGAATCAGAACCAGGGATCTTCTTGCAAGCCAAGAACACTTTCAGATATTCCTGGCCATCCATTCTCCATAAAAAACAGCTGGGAATTTCCTACTTTCATGAATTCAGATACTGCTGGTACCTATGTCAGCAGTAGAAGGTGGTTTTTATTTTTCTTTTACAGAGGCTGGACCATATAAAAATAATTAAAAAAAAAAAAACAAAAAACCTACCACATGAAGTGTCGATTCCATCTTGCTAATATATTAGCTGGTGGAGCTCATCCAACCTGAGTGAGCATGTGAGAACTAAGCCAGGCCAAGTAGTAGCTAGCACAGTTTCCTACCCTCCAGAGCAAGGATTAAGCAAGACCAAGTTTTTGAACTCTTCAAGTTTCCAATTTGGCTGCAGCTCTGCTTGCTGGGCAGAAAAACTGTGCCTGGCCCCTCAGAAGCGTTAAAAAGCATTTCCATTAAATGTCCCCGTGTTTTGATTAGTGGTATTTAAAGGTCTTTTGTACTTTTACAAACCAGTAGGCAGACTACCTCAAAAAATATGTATCCTACTGTCAAATTGTGATGAAAATGATACGAAACCACCAGATTTATTGCACATTCCCAATACTCTGTGACCTTACACTGTAAAGACTAGAGACAGCTCAGTGTGCTGGGCTGGTAAATAATACCTCTAGAAACTGAAAAACTTCAGTCTTAGGAAAGCTCAAGTCTGATCTTAAAAAAGAAAAGCCTCACACATACTTGAATCTACATTCAGAGGGTGAGACATTTCCCTATGCACCAAATACACCAAGTTTTGCACTAAAACGTCAAGAACCCCAGTGCAAAGTCATGAAGAGAGGGAAGAGCCAAGTGCAGCTCAATAAATGTTGTTATCCCCAGCAGGAGGAAAGCAGGACCATACGTCACCTTGCCCAACACCAGCTCCTGATCCCAGAATGGCTCAATGTCAGTCAGAGCTGCTGGTGACGCAAATTAATAAGGAGAAGAATGAGTTGGCTGATGTAAATGGGTTGGCTTGTTTGTCAGCATGAATGCCTCGTAAGATTAAAAGATCTCATCCCCACTAAAGGCAGGAACTTTATTATTATAACTTACAGAAAGTGCATGAGATCCCTTTCATTTTAATATAATACTCAGTTAATTCAAAATGAAGGATTCAGTTGATACGCGCATCGTTCAGCTTTTGATGTGCTGTTGAACATTATCTTCTGCTGTTGTTCATTTCTTCTTTTGTTGTGCAAAGAATAAATCCTGTATATCTGCCCAACCCTGCTCATCTTTCTGGTCTTCTTTTTATTTTTTCTTTTAATTCTATCACATGTATTTATAGGGATTATTAAAAAAAAAAAAAATCTTACTCCCTCCCCCCAAAGCTTTCATTTGCTCTCATATCACTCTGTTTCCTTTCTTGCATTAACATAAAACAGTTCGTCTGTGAAGACAGTGGCTCATCAAAATCACTTGGAGTAATTTCAATTTCACACTGATCACGCAGATCTGAAACCTCTCCAAGCAGAGATTTTCATCATAAGAGAAAATTTGGTCTCCTGTTGGGGTTGTTGATATTTCAGCTCTATCTCTTGTTAGTTCTTGGAAGAGATGTGTCATGGGAGCTTACCTACAAAATTGAATTGATTGCAACAATGATTCAGGATTAAACAAGATTACTGTATTTCTTCCCAAGGAGCATTTGTGCTGCATTTTTTATCTTTTTTTACTTTTTCCCCTCTCTTCACTTGTACTTTGAAACCTGGCCATTTTGAACAGTATAAAATCAGCTTCTGGTTTCATCCCACCTTCCCACTGCTTCTTTTGCCCCTTTTCTTCTGTTGTTTTTCTGTTACTAATTCACTTGCATCTGGAGTCTTCAATCAAGACCAGAGGAGCAGTGATGACAGGCAGTGAACAGCTCTCCAATACAAAAACAAAGGCACAGAAAACAGAGCAGAAAGACAAAAGTCATTTCTTATGATCTATGAATGTCTCTCAGCTCTTCTGAATTTTCTGGTCATGCTCTGTTTGTGTTTTTTGACAGTATTATTGGCCACATACAGATTTGGAAATGTCTTCTGTAGACTGTGAGATCACTGAGAGAGATGAAACCCTTTTTCTTCTGCACATTTTGAGCCATTCTAGGAATAAAAATCATTAGTTATACATAGACCACGATAACTAAGGTGGCTAAATTTTCTCATAAGAAAATATTTACTCCTTTCAACTAACTATAAAATTACCCCAAACCAGTTCAACACATTGATTGTCAAGTCATTCTTCAGAGATGTTCTTCATCATGAAAGAATATTAAATGCTTTAGGTGTTATGTACATAAATTCAATGTTTCTTCAGATTTTTCAGAAGTACTTTTGGTTAACCTAAAACACTTTGGACAGGTGTTCAAACAGGCACATGCTAGATACTATGGTAATGAATAATCTGAAAAAGACAGTGATGTTTAAGTCACCAGAAAGATGGATTTTTTTGAGTAATTTAAGATGTTATTAAAAAAAAAAAAAGAAAGAAGAGGATCCTGGATACCATACATGAGTATTAATCTCTCTTCTGAATTAAGGGTCTAGCCTATAAATTAGGTGTAAATTCCATGGCCTGTCCTAAGCAGAAGGCAAATCCTGATGACTTCCAGTGGTCCCTCCCAGGCTGCATGATTCAGAGTTTTGGATGCTGAGTTTATTCTTCAGCTCCTGCTCTTACTCAGAAAAGAAAATTATCCCCATTTTCTTCAGCTCAGAACTTAATGCACTCAGCCAGGATGCAGAATAAACATCTGATTTTCCCTGAGAGGATTCAAAACCTGATCTTTCTCTAGGAGAATGCACTGCACCGGATTATAACTATTCCTGGGCGAAAAGTGGAAAGGATATCCCTGACCTTTTCCTTTTGGGTTTGTTTCATTTCATATAATACAATTAGAGATTAGACTGGAGGGAGGGAGAGAGAGAGTTTAAATCTCTAGCCTAGTTGGCTCATGACTTCATCTGGGAAAATTCTGATTTGTGTTTTCTGCTCCAGGGAATTTTACTATATTTTATACACTCTGGAGGTAAGAATAAAGAGAACCAGGAAAAATGTATATACTGAACTTAAATCTTCAGACATTTCCTCACATCTCTTTTTTTTTGTGTGTGAAATATGGCTAAATTGAGACCCAAACACACTATAAAGCAGAACCTTATTGGTCCTGGTATCCCTAATTTAGACTATCTATCTACTAATATTCTGTTACAGCATAATTTTTTAATATGTGCTCTTCTCCTCCTTCATATGACCAGAATAATTTTCCAATTATCAATATCCTTAACAAACAAGAAATTTTTGAAAGGCATCTTAGCATTACCTGATTTCCCATTGAGGAATGTTATAGTAATTAATAATGAGGTGAACAAGAATATGTGTTTATATGGATTTGTTACACTTAACATGAAATATTGACATTCCTAATCTTTAAAGATTAAAGAAAAATAGATACAACCAGGAAGAGAAAAGCTATATCAACTTAGGCTGCAGACTGAGAGATATTTGTCCTATAAAAACCAGCAGAAAACACACAGGGAACTGTACGTTGTTTCCAAGGAGTAAAGTAAGCAGCTCTTTAAATGCTGGCATAAAGCTCTCTTCTTTTTAATTTTCACACTCCTCTCATCTTTTAGAAAATATTGCACTAGGAAATGCTGGACTTACTTAAAAAAACATTGCAGTAGTGCTAATCCTGGCCTCCTTAGCTGCGGAAAGGCTTGAAAAAGCAAAACTCTTCTCACAAGATGGAACATGCTTTACTCATCTATTTGCTCATCAAGCTTAATTTATCCTTCAGTGGAAGAGTTGATACAAAGTTCATTTTCATCTCAAAACAACCTTGACAGGCAAGAAAAATCACAATAAGTATTTTTTTTTTTTTTAAAGAACCTCCTGATTCTTATTTAAGATAAAATATTTTGATGTTTTTGTCATCATATTTTAACTCCTCATTTTCATTAAATGTGAGTCCCTCACCTGCCTTTGCATTCCCTAACAGTCTCTCTCCTAATGCATGTAGATTAGGATTCACATCTCCTAACTTTATATACCTTCACACCTGAGCAAGACACCACAGGGTCCTTTTTCTTTTCTGTGACAGGCAAAAATAACTCTTTTAGAGTGTGATTTTCTTGCCCAAAGGTCGTTGTCTGCTTTAGGATGCAACTAGCAGCACACTACAGTCACTTGCTTCTTTTCTTTTACTAAAAGAGGAGCCTTCAGTGACTCACTGTAATAATTTAAATATCTGCACTGAAGAGTCTGACTGTTTGGTCAGGCAAACCTCATCCCTGACATCAGACTCGGACAATGCCCAGGTAATTCAACAAAAGTTTGGAGAGTATCTGAATCTATCAATAGCTTCTTTTTCCCAAAATACCACAGGGTTTGTTTTTGAGGAGGACAAAATCTCTGCAGAACCAATCCCAGTGATGCCAACAATTGTTCACCTCCCCCAGGAACATGAGACAACAGCAGCCACTGCCTTCCCACAGTGCACAGGAATAGCCAAAACTTTCCACAAGAGGACAAATCAGCCCCCAAGCACAGCACAGAAAGAGTATTCTCTTAGAGCCTCTCATTTTTCCCAGTGTTATTTATTACTCCTCATTTTACACCAGCTCAGTTGGAGGATGTAGTTCCCTCAAATTGCTTTACATAGATATATTTCCACTTCTTTCCACAAAAACAAACCCTCAGATGGCACTTGGGGACGTGGTTTAGTGGCAGACCTGGCAGTGCCAGGTTAATGGTTGGACTTAATTACCTTAGAGGGATTTTCCAGCCTAAAAGAGTCTATGGTTCAATGTGGCTCATGTCTAAAGGCCTGGCTGTAAGAATATGGAGGTTTATTTTGATTTTTTATTCCCTGTGTACTCCTTGTATCCAATAAAAAGCTGAGCAGAGCAGTTTGTTTTCCTCAAGGCTTAGTCCTGTTCCATTGCTCCTGACAAGTGTAAGGTTTTCATTATTATGTAGAACACAAACCAACCAGAAGAGTCTTTTCTGTGGTCAAAAGCATGAGCTACAAATTGCAGGGGAATGCAAAGAGCGACTGTTTAATGGAAACTTAAAGCAGTAATAGCAGGTCATAAAACTTCTTCCAGCATAACTAGAATTTTGTTGTCACACAAAATTGCCCAAACAATTATGACACCATCAAGACAAGTGGTGTTGTCAGAGCAGGACTGAAAATTTAGTGGTTTTTACTTTTCCACTCATGTCAGTCATTGATTTTTTCCCCCTCTTATCAGCTTCTCTCTAGTGAACTACTTATTAGATAAAAAAGATTCCTCTCCTTTAACTTTTTTTTTCTTTTAATTGCCTGAGATTATTAGAGAAGCGCTTGTTTTCAGTCACTGTGTGAGCAGTCTCTCAGCTAAACACTGTGGTTAACCCTCTTTATATTACAGCAATTTTACACACAGCAGAAATGTCAATAAAACAAAACCAGGTAGCTATAAAGCTTCTCTCTGTTTTATCACATGCTGTATCCATGCACTGTAAAAGGTGCTTTTCCCTGTAAGGGCTGGAAACTGATAAGTTGCTGACATTTAAAGAGGAGGTTGTGTGGTCTAGGAGGGATGTGCTTTCAAATTGGAAATGTTGGTAACTGAGACCTCCGAAAATATGCAAGGAGTTTATGTGCTTGCAGATTGTCAGTTGCTATTAGAAAAAGATTTTAGTACATCTAGAAGTATCTAAATTCACCAGACAATTCCATCAGGATCTCATCTACAAAAGATACAGTCTCTCTTTGAGCCAGCAAAGGTATTATTAAATTTTTCAACCCAAACTAAAGTCCTATCTTAGGTGATTTAAACTTCTTTATAGGCACAATTCCTAGAAATTTAATATCAAATAGTTTGCATGGTCAAATGATTTGCAAAAGTCTGAGGCAGCAGTTGTGAGATGTGGAAGATCTTTTGGAAGAGCATGAAATGAGAAGGGGCATCAAGAGGCTTTGGGGGGCTTGAAGGGGCACATTGCTGGGAGGGAGAGATTTGACCACTACATCCTGCTTTTCACACCACCTGCCCACGTGTCACTGCAGCAGTGCTGGACCAGGGGTTTTACACTGTTCATCCTCACAAAAACCCCACCTGCATGAACTGCACCTCAGAGAGGTCCTTCAGGCCCTCTGCAGACCACAACACCAGTGGCGAGTTGTGACCCGAAGTGTGGAAGCCTTGGGAAGTCTTCATCCTCAAGATCCTGGTCAGAAACACCCCCAATTTAAACTGTCCCAGCCAAAGAAATATAACAATAATAATAAAAACAACAACAACAGCTACAACTATAATAATATACACGGGATGGATTTCACCTGAGGGCACACTGATGTCTCCCACTCACCCTCCTTCAGCATCTCTGGACAGTGACATTTTACTCCCATGATCACAGAAAAATTAAGAATCAGCACTGCACACAGGATATTAAAAGCAGCTCTGCTGAGAGGGGATTCCTCTGTGAAATTTCCCTGCCAACACACAATTGCAACCCGAACACTGACACCACTGGTAGACAGCAATACCATGGTCTGGCCAGATAAATTTAGATTAAATGGAAACCAGTGACTTGAAGCTAATGGGACTTGGAATCGCTGTTTAACTGGCAGAGGCCTTCAGCAGTCTGAAGGCTCAACTGCAGGACTGATATTGATTCCTTAAAATGAATACCAGTAATAAAAAATAAAATATAAAAAAAAAGTGTACAAGCAACGAGACAGGATAGGAAGCGGGGGTGGAGCAGATGGGGGATATGGTGGAGAGAGACCATCTTGAGCAAGAACAGGCAGTTCTGAGGAAGGGGAATGCTAAATTATACATCTTCAGCTAGTCTGTGATGTCTGATAGATGTTTCCTGGGAGTTATGCAACTCAGTAATTGCTGTTATTTCTTTCGTACCACGCTGATTTTTATTAAACCATTCAGCAAATGCTAATTTCAGAGTCGCTTGTCCAATTAGTCACAACACTTCACGGGTATCTCTGCTCATCCTGAGCAATACTTTTACCCCCTAAAATAAGGCCTTGTGCTTCCCAGGGCAGAGCTGGTAGGATCTGCCTTTGACATTTCAGCATATTCAAGTAATTTGCTTAGTCTTGGGGTCAAAGTCAAAAAAGATGGCTCTTGTATGTGATATACTTCATAAAAAATAGGCAAATTATCTTCAAATCTAAATTTTGATAGATGAAACAAACATCTTTGTTTATAACACTTAAAATTTATTATGTTTTCAGGGAAAGGGAGATGAGAAATTAGTATTTTTCTACTTTGACTAATTTAGATGTGGCACTTACCAATAGGTAGATTTCCTTCTGAAAGCTGAAAAATGCCCTTGCTAATTCTAACTGCCAAAAAACCCAATCCCAAACCCTCTTTTTGTCAGATTGCTGAAAGTAAGACCTTTTTTCAGAAAAGGAACTGTTCAATAGAACATTGTCAAATGGCACTATTAAGTCTGATAGCAGCATACAATTCAATCTTTTTTTGCAGGCAGATATTGCACACAAGAATGATGACTTAATTGGCAACAAGAATGTCTAAGCTATTGTATGTTTTAATAATTCCTAGTTTATTTAATTGTGTGATGAACATTAATTTCTTTATTCTACCTTTATGATGCATGACACTGTAGAAATGGCATTTCGGTTTCTGTTGTCTGTAATGTTTGCAATGTGTCTGACCTCAATTTCCATATCTATAAAACAAAGGGAATGGTTATGCTTATTTTCTCCTTTTTAAAAAAATAATATTCCACTGATGAGAAGTGTTATATAGGAATCACTGTTCTTACCCCGAGAGAATTTTCTGTACATTTGCATTTTAATTACAAAAGTATCATCATGATTATTTGCAATTATTCCAGGACAGGATTATTTTCACAAGCACATCGAATACAAAAATGTCAGGGATTTGAAGCGCACCTTCCTTCACAAAAGTCCCTCAACATAAGATCCTGTAGTTTATCATAGGATAAATTGTATACCTCCACTGCTACCTGACTCAGCCCTGTCCCTGTTCACATCACAAGAACGTGGAAGCTGTCTCTGCCCATGGCAGGTGGTGGGAACTGGATGATCTTTAAGGTCCCTTCCAACCCAAACCATTCCATCCTCATGCCTTGCCACGAGGATGTGCCCCTTTCCTGCAGTCCCTGGGCTTGCTCAGCCCAGCTGCTGACAGAGAGGATGAAGTCTGACAGAATATTCCCAGAATTCTATCAAGTGGATTAAGATACTCGTGGATTAAGACAGAATATTGGTGAAAGGAATTTGTCTGTGTTTAATTAATTAAAGATTGTCCCATAGTTTAGACCAACCAGCGAACCAGGGAAATTTGTCTGTGCAGGTAGCAGAGAGTCAGATATCTTAGTTATGAGTTTTGCCTAATTTTGCCACGTTAAAGATGTGCTGTAATGTTCTGTCTGCTTGCAGCCCTGTGATTTCCTCCTCAGCAGTCACTCATCATACCCCATTTCCCTCAGAAATACTGCTCAGCTGACAGGTTCTGGTATCCTTCCATTGTCCTATTTACTTTCTCTGAACAATATTTAATTTGAGGAGTTGACAGAGTGTGGACACCTATGAGCAAATCATCCTAAACTGCCTTCATGACCAACAGTGAGAAAGAGGCATTTCCCAAGGCTCAGTTAATCTCACATATTTCATGATTATGTGTGAGGACACAATGGACTGGAGCTCAGCTGCACCCAGCAGTGTCATCTTTGACTGCAGGATTTACGTGTCCCCATTAGCCCAGATGAATGTGGGTGATTTCCAATCCTGGGAAAAATAAACCTGAAAACACAGCAATCCTGTGTGTCCTGCATCCACATCCTTCAAATGGAGAGAGTGCTGGTATTTAGATAAACCAATATTTAGACAAACCAAGTAACGACAAGCACATCAGCCTGACGCTGGTTCTGTGGAAAATAACGGTTGTCACAAGATACAGCAGATAAAGACCTAAAACAAGATGCTATAAATCACATTTTCTTTTGAAAGTGATCCTATAAAGCTAATTTAATACCTCCTTTCACAAAATTGCACGTTAAGTGTATGGTGTCAGTTTTGCATACCGAGATTGCTACAAGGCATTTTTTATGCCATCACAAACTATTTGGGCTAAAAAAAAAAAAAAAAAAAAAAAAAAAATCAGGATAATCTCTAACTCATAGGAAGACTATATAACAAGCAATAGAGCAAGAGGAAACAGCATCAGGTTCTGTCAGAGGAGTTTTAGGTTGGATATTTGGGAAAAGTTCTTCACAAAAAGGGTTGACATTGGAACAGGCTGCCCAGGGCAGTGTTGGAGTTCCCATCCCAGGAGGGATTTAAAAGCCCTTTGGATGTGGCACTTTGGGACATGGGTCAGTGGTGGCCTGGGCAGTGCTGGGGAATGGTTTGACTTGATCTCAGAGGGCTTTTCCAACCTTGATAATTCTATGATTCTGTGATTCAAGTGGGACAGAATCAGTCCAGGCTATTTTTTTTTTTTTCAGCTGGTTCATAAACACATAGCATAGAAAATGTAACTCTTAAAATTATATACTTTGACAAAACGTCCAGAATCCATAAAGTAGCTCTTTTAAACATGTATATTGGTTAAGTGTTCCAGGATGCAGAGCCTGGTGAGTCCTAAAATACTGCAAGTGAAGAATGCAGAAACCATCCCAGTTTTAAAATGCTAACAGGTAATAACTCAAAAGACCCTAAAAAGATTAACTTCTGATGACAGTGTGGCTATTCTGGCTTAAATTAGATGATGGTGTTCTTTGTGAAGAAGTCTCTGATTCTCTTCAAAACATACCTAGTTGGAACTACATTTTGTTAATTTTTTTTTCCTCAAAGGAAAAAGTTCTTTCCTTTTCAAAGAAAGCTTTGTTTGATTTAAAGTTTGACAACAGTAACATCAGTTGCTCACTGTAATTCTTCAGAGCCTCAGCATAGATTTTTCTTACTGTGAGTGGAAATAAATTTGGCATTTTAGGAAACTATAGTTATTGGACTTTTCCCCTAAATTAAATGCTAAAAACGTATTTATGAAATAATGTAATAAATATTTTTCGTCTTGAAGTAAATACTAACAATTTCCTAGCCAAGTCTGCTTGAAAATGTTGCAATTCAAAGCAGGTAATATTTTTAAAACATTTGTCTTATATTTATTTTAAGGTAGAACTGACAGGAGAGAGGGAGGATTTTGCTTAAGGACACAGCATCAAAATAAAGTTTTGCTCTCAGTTACAGAAAGATATACTAGGAAGATACGGAGCACAGAAACCTTTCCAGCCTTGGATATATTCTATAAACTAAAGCCTTCACTTCTAGATCTTAAAATATTATGGCAAATTCATTCCTCATATCTATGACAGAGGTGCTCACATGGTGCATCATTTGAATAATATCTTGTCCTTCTTCAGAAAAATTATTATCCAGGCTCTCTCCAACAGGGGCCAGAGGTTGGGCAGAACTGACAGCGGCTGTTTTGAGCATGGAGCATCACAAATCATCTCTAACTGTGCTGGGAACACAGTGAGTGGCAAGAGCCTCCTCAATTTGCTCTGAAATGTTTTAAAACACAGAAGCCTGATGGTTCCCAGACTTCATTCTCTCTACCTATAGGCATTTCCCCCCTGCTTGACATTAAATGGTGTTGATGTCAAAGTGCTCTGTGTTTCAGGAGGTATTCTTAAATATTCCAACTTCAACACAGACAGGAGCTCACTGGTAACACAGATCTCTGATTTCCTTCTTATTTTTATGCTCAGAGCCATTAGCTCTGTGCCTTGTACTTGTGGCATGTTTGTGAGAGTAAGTTTAAATGCCTGCAGCAAGGCCTCAGAGTAGAATCAGAGGTCTTGGTGAAGTCACAGTGCAATAACAAAAAGCTACAGGCATGAAAACAGCTGTAGCCAGTATTAAAAACTCAGCCATCAATTATTGATGAAATATGCTCCTTGTGCTTGCAGAAGAATCCTTTTTAGGATCTTATTATTTAGATTTCTTAGTAAGGTGTTGTCAAATAAATACAGCTTCCTGCAGTTTGAATACCTTAGAAGCTTACCAGAAACCTTAGGTGGTTTAATGTTTGGGTATTCTTTCAGCTTATCTGAACTCACTGACTCAAATAATCTGCTGCTAAAACCAAAGCTGGGAATACAGGACCATATTCACAGAATCAACAAATCTGAGAATGGCATGGCAGGGACACCTTCCTCTATCCCAGGTTGCTCCAAGGCCCGTCCAACCTGACCTTGGACACTGCCAGAGATGGGGCAGCCACAGCTTCTCTGGGCAATCTCTGTCTAACCACTCTCACAGTCAAGAGTTTCTTCATAATATCCAATCTAAATATACCCTGCCTCAGCTTAAAGCCATTCCCTCTTGTCCTGTCACTCCAGACCCTTACCCAAAGTCCCTCTCCAGCTCTCTCAGTGCCCCTTTAGGCACTGGAAGGTGCTGGAAGCTCTTCCAGAGCCTTCTCTTCCCCACACTTGCTTAAAAAGATAGTCTCACAAACTGGTATAGATGTGCAAGCCTACAAGTTGTAAAAAAAAAGGAAAAAAAATTACAAAACTGTGGATTAATCTGGGCCAGATGCTGCATTAGTCCAGTTAAATATCAGTGATTTCCCCTTTTCTCTGCACAGCAGCACAACAACAGGCCTAAGCCGCTCCTCAAGCGGTTTCACACTTGGAGACTCCGAAAGGCACAAGGCTCAGGGAGCTGGTGATCCTTTAAAGATGCTCACTGAATGTGTTGCCAGTGAAAAAGGCAGAGCAAGCGCTTGGAACATGCTCTGCGTGCCAGGGATCTCTGCCATGATGCAAAACAGTCCTTCAGCTACTCCCACCCAACAGCTTCTCACCCCCTTATTCCAGTGCTTCCTTGGCTTCTGGTATAATCTGTGTTAGTCACCAGGGTGCTACAGCTTGTCCCACAGCCAGGCATTCCAGTGGCCAAGCGTTCCCAGAGTTGCCTGTGAAGGATGCTAAGGGAAGGTCTGGCCTAGCATTTTAAATTTTACACCAAAAAATCCATTAAAACTGCAACAGGATTCCAAAAAGGTAATGAGCTGCCATTGATTAAGTTGGTTGAAGCAAAGAAAGAAATAGTCCTTTCTTTTAAACAAAGCAAAACAAAAAGACACTGTAGAAAACATGTCCATACTAGTACAAATTTCAATTGGGGTTAAATCACTACTGCTGGAGAAAGCAGACATGTACCAAAAAAATCTTTATTCAATATCAGTGCATTATAAACTAAGCTGATGTACGACTGAGGGGTCATTTTGGCAAAATAACTACAATAAATTTATGCTAAAGAGAGGGTATTTTGAATTTTCTCCTGTTTAATTTGTGTGCATAAGGGATATAAAGTCACTTTAATGTTACTGCACAGGACAAGGAACCACAGTAAGGAAGCATTTGTATTACAACATGATACACGGTTTCTTAAGAGAACTTCAGGCAATGATAATTAGAATAAAGGATGTTTGTGACAATTTCTAATAAGATTAATATAATCTCCCGATAAAATTCTTCACAAGGGGCCTCAGCCTTGGTGGTATGACTCATTGCTTCAGTATTATCCACATTTTAGAGGTGTCTTATCTGCCAATATATGGATTTTAATATAGAATTAATTGTGGCTAGAAGATTTTACACAGCATATTTATGAAGTTCCTATTCCTGGATATACATTTATGACTTCAGGGGTGAGGCTCCTGCAATTCCTCCACCACTTATTGTCAAGTTTAAATTGGTTCCTGAAGCTTCCACGGGGAGAGAGCTTCTGTGCTCAAGTGGTGTCCTACAGACACGGTGTCAGATCACGCAGGTTAATGAGACAGGCAGCCAGAAGTGAGAATAAAGGCAGAGCAAACAGGTTCACAAACCCTCACTGAGCTTTGAGCCGTCACACACAGGCTGCTCCTGGGCCCCTCCCTGCTCCCCAGCTCCAACACGCCGGGCACTGCAGTCAGAGATTTCATCTGAACACACACACCAGGCAGCAGGAAAAATTTCCACACTTGATCACAGAAATCAACCCCAAAACATTCCCATTCAGTGCAGAAGTTCTGAGTATTCTGAAGAGATCAGATGAACTCAGCTCCCACACCTCCTTTCCATCCATGGTCTGGTTCCCTTTGCCACCTCCACCACCGTTTCCCACGTCTGCCAGACTTCTGTTTGTTTTTTAAGCAATGTGAGATTTTGGGGAAAGATTAGTTGTACCTCCAAACAAAACCTAACCCAAATAATTATGCTAAATGCCCAAATACTGCCTTTCATGCCCTAATTGCAGTAATCAACCCAACAGTTTAATGTTACCCAGCACACATTTCTGCACCATGGTCTGCAAGCAAGTTTTGTGAGTCTTACAAAGGCACTAACCTAAAAATGGAGAAATTCAAGTGTCTGTAACAAACACACCAGCACTTCAGGGTCTATCTATGAGAGATTGAAAGCCTAGGAAAAAAGGGATTTCCAGGCAAAGGAAGCTCTTGCTAAGAGGGTCAATGCTGAGTGGTTGGTTCCCACAGTAACACTTGTGCCATGCAAGGCACAATTTCAGTTCAGACAACACACAAATCCCCATAAAATAAAACATGGAAATTAATCTCTCTCATCAAAGCCTGATCTGAGAAATCACACTTTGACAGGAAGTAAATAAAAATCTAACCCCTCCCCCCCAAAACCCTACAGAGCCAAAGTGAGGGAGGGAAACAGTCCAGTTTCAGTTTTGAAGTAGCTGGGAAAAGAAAGGTGTCCCAAAAAGTGGATGAAATTGCTGCAGAGAAACAGTAGACTCCTCTCCTCCTACTTTACATTGCCGGCCCACAGTGTGGAGCCCCTGAGGTGTTTTCCTGGGGTATCCCAACCAAGTTACTCTCTCTAGCCAGGCAGCAAACTGAGCACAGTGGTTTAGCAAAGAGGGTCTCAGGTCACCACTGAGTGCATCCTGAGGGGAAAATGCAGAGCCAGCTATCAGCCCTTCTCTGAGGGTAATCACCACAGAGTGTGTAATCCAAAAGGAACACTTTGCTTCTGACAAATAATGCTTTGGAGATGGTGTGGGATGGCCCTGCTTTGGACAATCCTAATCGACACACCTGAGACACAGAGCTGTATATCCTCACCCTACAACATGTGGGGCAGAGGCTCCCCAGGCAGCTTTGAATAGACAGAGACTGCCTGGAAAAAGTGGTGGGAGGAAGGAGATTCTCCCTGGAGAAAGGGAAATTGGGTTCAAGAATAGAGCCAGAAGAAAAGGGAAAGACAAGGGAGGGAGCATACAGTGCAGAGAAAGGCATCTGAGAGGTGCAGGCATTGAAGCAAATGGGAAGGGAGATTCTTTGAGGACAGTTTCCAGCCAGAAAGTCAGTGATTGATGGAAAACAAGTCTGAATTCAAGGAACCAGATGCAATAGTGCAGTGGACAAAGGTAGTTGCTCATACTGGGGGTTTTTTATGACTATCCTATTTCCTCGAGACATTTTTGCATTTTAGTTCAGAAATATTATGGGACACGTCCTAATGAATCTTGACTTTTATAGTTATTTTGATCTCCTTATAAAAGATTACTGTAGAGAAAAGTCATGTCTTTTCTGTATTGAAACCCTGGATAACTTTTTTCAGCCATGGTAAAATGCTGCTTATCAGGGCTTTACTTGCTCAGAAAAAGGCTGTGGTGCCGTTTTACTGCTTCTGGTTTCAGATGCAGCTCAGGCACAGCCACTTTGGTTATCTCCAGGTCACGTTCTGTGGCACGAGATAGATACTATCTCAAAAAACAACACAAGCAATACAGAGGCCTGGACCCATCTGAATAGCCTGAGATGAAGATCCATGAGAATTTTGAAACCACTGACTCTTTTGTGCCATGGATGCCCTCGGCCAGCTCCAGCTTTCTCTTGCAGAAATGTGTGATAAAGGCTAAAGCTGTTTGACAACATTTCCTCCATCCCAGGCTACTGGAAAAGCTTCTTGATGGCATCACAGTGGAGAATTATAAGATGCCTACCCAATGAGGTTAATGTAAATAACACCGCTTCCTCCTGAACACAAAATGCTGAGCAGGGAGGAATAAAAACCTGACTCATAAAATAATCAGTCCTCAAGTATTTCTTTAAGCAAGAACAGAGTTTTCAAAAACTTTACTGCAAGCCTAAAATCCCACAGCTTTGGAAGGAGTGAGAAGAATGTGAAAGCAGAAAATAAAAGAACAAGGTGCTCTGCATGATTGAATTAATAATGTAGAAAAGACCTCCTGAGTAAGAAACACCAATCCTGAAAGGAAAAATAAAATATCACTGCAATCTAAAATACTTCATCAATAATAAATGCAATTCACTCTGAATGAGCTCTGTTAGCTCATTTTTTTCCTGTAGAAGTGCTGTAAATGCAGGTTACCTCCTACAAGCAGCTTTTGCCACACACAAGAGAGAGATTCTGCTGCTCAGATCCAACAATCTGAGGAGGAGCCTCTGCAGCTTCTGCCACCACCCCTAAGCCCCCAAACCAAACAGATGAACGTGAATCCTCCCTTGGCAAGAGCCTTCCCCTACCCACATCCTCGCAGCAAGGAATCACATTCCATCCAGCTGGGGAAGCTCCAGAGACGCAATTAAACTTAATGGAAGGTGTGGCTCCCAAATAAATGCATCTCTTAACCAGAGCACGGGGAGGCAAAGGTTGGTGTGCCCTCTGCAGAATGCAGGACACTCCGACATTCCCACATCAGCTACAGCCTTTCCATTTCTCTCTTCAAGTTTAATTTATGCCCTCATTTCCTAATGAGCTGCACTAAAACAATAAGCCTTGACGGGGAGGGCATTGTCAGGGGACAGCTTGGTCTGCCTATTCTCAGTCAGACTTTTTTGGGAGTAAAACCAGTGTAAATTAAGAGGCTTTGGAGCTGCCCTAGCAATTTTCTCTCTCTCTTGTATTTTTTTTTTTTTTTTAATTTTCCCCCAAGTTTGAAAGGCATTTGAGAAGGAGATTAAGGGAAAAAAAAAAAAAAAAAGTCTTTTAAGGAGTGATTTCTTCACATTTTCATTAAATCAAGGCAGTAGTTTCTGAAATGGAGACAAATGCCAATCTTTTACAGTTGTACTTGAGTCTGAAAGCAGCTTTCTGCTCTACCTTTCTGTAGTGAGGGAAAGAACTGAAAGATCCTCGTTCCTGGCTGTGCACAATTCGATGATCTGGGGACATGAGTGAAGCTAATTTATAAATACTCCTAGATTCAGCCTGGCCAATAAAACTTCCAGTGTGAAAACCTTTATCCAGGAAATCAGTTCGTATGTACCATCTTTCTTTCAGACTGAGACTTGAAAATTTCCCATAATCCACAAAATTTGAATCTGAAAGATGCAACAGTTTCACTGTGAAGGATGGTGACCATGGAGTGCAGCCCTTTCAGGAGGGGAGTTGCAGGTGTTGTGTGTTGGGTTTGTGGTATAATATTGGTAGATTTGACATCTGGAAGAATCAAGAGACAACTAAATATGTATCAGGGTGCTCTTTTTTGCTTTTCCTTTTTTAATATTTTTTGAGTGGCTTTTATTGGCTTGTGCTTTACAGGGAAAAAACCCACCTCAGATAATTTATTTTTCCACAAGATTCTTAGAGGATCCACACAATAAAAATTAGCTGAGGAAATTGATGGTGATAAAGCAGGATGCAGTAACAATATATGTCTCAAAATGCAACCCACCACAGTTCAAAAACTATTTTTACTGATGAAATATCTTTAGAAAATTAACAGAGATTACTGGTTTACATGTGAGTATTTATGTGGGTGTAGACTTAGACTAATTCAGTTTTATTTTTCTTACCATCAACCTGGTGACGGGGGTGCAGTGAGAGTCTCCAGTACCTGTGTCTTATTCAGGGGACACAGTGGCCAGTGGTTTAGGTCTCTTCTAGTCTGAAAATTTCTATAAAACATTTACAGACCTCTTTTTTCTTTCATTTTCTTCTTAAATATGCAGAATATATTTACACAAAGTGGGATGGGAAACGCTGCATCTGCCTGGATAAGCACAATATGCTCCTCTGACTGCAGTTTCACCAAGCAAAGTCCTTATGATGATGGAAAGGGGTGGAGAGAGACACTGAAGATTGATCAAACCCCCATTTTTCCTACATTCTTTCTTAAGTTCTGCTAAAATTTAAGTGATAAAGCCTCCATATACCATTACATCTCTCTTAAATTTAATATCAAATAAGCTGCAATCAAATAAATCAATAAATAAAGATATTTTAACCTATTTCTTCACTTATTTCCAAGGAATCAGGCATAGAACTTCAAGATGACTATACCTGACCATGTCCTAATTTATTTCAGGACTTGTTTTTGAGGCTTCCTTCCAGAGAGTCTTTTCAGAGATGCCAGTGCAAAATGCTTTTTCTCCTTCTCCTCCCAAAGATCCTAATTCGAAAATTTTCAAGGTACAAAGTGTAATGGCTTTCACACAAATGCTGACACAGGGATATGGACTGTAACTCCCTTTTCATGATTCTTCTGACAGTAAAGAAATTTTTAAAGGATTGATTTGTCCAAGAAATCAAATCCCAGCCCTAGAATTTTAGTGGGTGAAACAGTGATCCAGGTCCCCTTCCATTATGAGATGCTTCCAGCTTCTTCATGCTGAAGTGATGAAAGTTTACTAATAAAAGAGAAAGAATAGGTAGAAATGGATCAATCAAAGCAGGAAAGAAATTATAAAAAAATAGAGGAAAGGCAACCCGCAAGATCTTATCCAATACAGTTTTTGTGACTCCAGAAAATACCTATGATTTATGAACTTGTATCACTCCTTCCCACAGATACTTCTGTGTCACTGTTGTAGGTAAAAGAAAAATAAAGATTATTTCTATGAGCAGTAGAAGCACTTGAAGATGCACACACTGAGAAAAGCTAAAATCTCTTCCTGTGGACTGGTGACTCTTGTTCAGCGTACAATAAATGTGGAAGATACCTGCAGCACACCCTGTGCCCTCAGGCAGGGAATGTTTCCACAGACCCACACAAACACCACAGAGTGTTTTAAACTGCTCCCAGAGACAGGGATCTCCCACAGGGTGTGTGGGATTTCTGAGCCATCTCTGCCAGTGAATGGAGATCACAAATTTGCTCCCCAAATATAGACAATTGTGTGAGCACCCAAATCAGTTTAGATCAGGGCATTAGGGGAAGCTGGAGGAGCTTTTCTTCCCAGGACAAATAAATGACTCACTGAAACACCCCAGAGCTGTCTGAGCCCTCAGCTGTGCACTCTGCAGATTTACAGCCCTGTCTGAAGGAACAAAGAACCTCAGATGCACGTGGGCTTCACACACCTCTATGACAAAGTCCGGTGATCTTAATTTATTCCACAATTATGGACCAAATAATGGATCTTCCTTACGGCCTCAGGCGTAGACAAAGGCCTAATTAATAATGAAAATTGTGTATGACAACGAGCAGAGGGTGTCTGGGAGCTCCTGCAGGTTCCAGGCACGGGGCTGTGTAACGCTGAGTGATGCTGGGCAGTGACGCTGCTGGCCTGTGGTTTAACTGAGCCAGGCTGGGCTTCCACTCAGCCAAAAAACCAACCAAAACCAAACATAAAACCACTAAAACCATATATCTGGCTTCATATATATATGTATATATATTTAAATCATAGATTCATTTAGGCTGGAAAAGCCCTCTAAGATCATCAAGTCCAACCGTTCCCCCAGCACAGCCAAGGCCACCACTAAACCATGTTCCCAAGGGCCACATCCACGCATTTTTTGAACACTTCCAGGGATGGTGAGCACACCACTTCCCTGGGCAGCCTGTTCCAATATCTGAAACCCCTTTCTGTGACGATTTTTTCCCTAAAATCCAACCTGGTGCTCCTCTGGCACAACTTGAGGCCATTCCCTCTCCTCCTGTCCCTGTTCCCTGCGAGCAGAGCCCGACCCCCCCGGCTGCCCCCTCCTGTCAGGGACTTGTGCAGAGCCACAAGGTCCCCCCTGAGCCTCCTTTGCTCCAGACTGAGGCCCCACAACTCCCTCAGCCTCTCCTGGTGCTCCAGAGCCTTCCCCAGATCTGTTTCCTTCCCGGGACACACTCCAGCCCCCCAATGTCTGTCTTGGAGTGAGGGGCCCAATATATATGTATATATACATAAATATATATACACATATATATATATTAAAATTCATGCATTGGGATCTTCAGAGATCTTAAAATCTCAGTACATCCCGTCCAGAAGGTGACAATTGTGCAATATTCCAGCTTATTAAAGACAACACCTTCTTCCTGGGGAGTAGATCACTGTTTGTCACATTTTTGGTCATCTCTGTGTATCCTGGAAATTTTTGTGCAGGCACACTCAGAGTACACATAATTAAAATTAGTCACACTTATAGAAAAATATTCAAATAGATTATGAGAAATTAAGACTTAAAAATGGATTTTTGTTTTCATTTATCCTCTTGCTTCCTGCTAGCATCCAAATCTTTAGTTCAGTGAGGAGACTGAGCCATAAAGATAATTTAATATGACCTCCTCTAAATTCAGGCCAAAGAACCTTTTTTAAAAAATAATTTCTGCATGAAATACTTCAGGAAAAGAAAATAATAGATCAAAACACATCCTTCTAGCAGAGTTATTACCTCTGAATATTCTAGGAGGCTTTAAAACATTATCTCTCTTTCTTTGTTGTGTTTAATTTTTAGTGAGCTGGGGTAAAGCAGGTAAGTACAAACACTTCACATTCTGCAGTGATTCCACTCTTTTCAAGCCCATTATTATGCAGGAGTTACCAAACAACACTGGAACTTTGAAATTTTGCCCAAAGGGAGAGGATAAGATTGGTAACAGCTACTCACCTATCACACCTCACCTAACATTATCAAAAGAAGGAAACAGTCCTCAAGTAATTAAATATTTATTCCTTTAAAGGTATAACTAGAGCACGAAAATACATTTCTACCTCCCACAGCTTTTATCAAGCTGTCAAGTTCTCCATAACTTGGTGTTAACTGAGTCATAAAGGGAAAAATATCTAAAGCAGGAGAAATGTGTGAACCCTTGCTTGAGGATGCACTTGGTCATTCAGTGAGAAATGGGAAAAACTCCTGGTTATTCCCGATCTCTGCAGGTGCAGCTCAGCAGCAAGAACAGGCTGTGCTCAACTTCCAAAGAGGTGCCTGAATTCCCTGCTGAGATGACATGGGACAACGTGTCTGCCCTTCAGAGCTTCAGCCCTGACCTTTCACTTCTGGGCAAACTCCTGATGAAGTTTCAACCAAGAAAATTTATCCTTTTTGTCTCTTCCAGCTTCCTTCCTTCTCCACACACATATTCATCATCTTACAAATTAACTGAACAGCCCAGTCTGGTCTGAGGGCTTGTTTGACAGTGTATTTATAAAAAGAGTGAAAAGAAATTGCCTTATTTCC
Source organism: Coloeus monedula (assembly GCF_965178545.1). Lineage (NCBI taxonomy): Eukaryota > Metazoa > Chordata > Aves > Passeriformes > Corvidae > Coloeus > Coloeus monedula. The sequence goes on from NC_138785.1 coordinate 71,290,058, forward strand.
ATTACAAGCCTGTAAGTCAGATTCATACCAGGGGGCTCATTTAAAAAACCCAAACATACTAAGCTTTTGCTTGAAAATTCGACTGAAATCGGCGTTTTTATATGAAGAAATGTCATTTTAAGCCCATAAATAATCCATCTTCTGTCTTAAATTCGAGTTTCAGAGAGACACAGGAACCTTGCTTTGGCCAGCTTTCACGTGGAGATACAGCACAAAGCACCAGATATAAAAATATCCACACAGTATTTCTGTGTTTGTGGGACTGTTTCCCTCTGCATTTCCACACCTTGGCGCACCTCTTTTTAAGGTGTAAAAGAACTGATCAGCATTTCACACTCTGAGGGCACTGTAGCAGGAGAATACTGGATCAAAATGAATCTCGGCAGATGCTTTATCCCCTGCTCCCTTATTGTCAAAGCATTTGTTCAACTTTAAACATATGAAAACAATCATTCATATGGAGCCAAGCACCTAAACTCATCTGTGAGTTTAATAATGAGATTGAGATCACTGGGGACTAAGGATCAAAAAGTGCTACTATGTCTGAGTAATGTACTGTTATTTTTCTACACTCCAAACCTCTATTCCTTTGTAGTAATGTCCTGCTCAGTAGCTCCTTGACTACTGGCTCCTTGACCTAAAATACATATTTAGCTATTTTCACTTTCAGATTCTTAATAAATAAACAAGTAAGGGGAAAAAAAAATAATCTTAGGAAAATGATTTTGAAAGTTATCTACAGGTTTTCTGTTTTCTCTGACTTCTTAATTCAGGAACTGTCTCCTTGCTGAAGATGTGTATTATAAATTGAAATACTTTCACGGCCATTTTCCCATAGTTCATTAAAATGGGAAAGCCAAACTGGGAAGTTTATTAAATGGGAAGTTTATTAAAATGGAAAGCCAAACTCTTCTCTCTAGCCTTGTTCTCATGGCCACAAGAGAAAAGCTACAGGCATTTCTGACTGATTTGGTAACTTGGGTGTCTAATTCTCACAGAGAAAATACAATGCCTGACATATGAATAACAAGAAGAGTGACCAAAAAATTTATAACCACACTAGAAACTCTCCCCAGCTCAGTGAGGCCTCTCTGACCCTCATGTTGGTCTTCAATAAAGTCATTTACTGTATATTTACCTGCTGGAAGCAAAATATTTAAAAATAACTAAATTCTGTCATTAAGAAATATATAAATGTATTCACTTCTCTTGCATCATAGGTACAACTTGAACATTTCCCAGGTTGTAGGTACACAGGAAGATGTGTGATACCCACACATTTTGGTTGAGAACCAAGGTGATAGTCATGAGAAAGAGGTGCAGATTTCTGAGCAAAGGTGTGGAGTTCCCTTTTTTCAGTGGAGGACTGGCTCTAGAGAACATTTACGGAATCCACATTCTTTTTTTATGCCTACACTTGACTATTACACTCAAAATTCTTCTAGATCTGTAAGATTTGCAAGATTTCAAGACGGAAAGTCTGTGGGATGAATTCTTAAATGGGGCAGATAATGGAATTATCACTGTGGCAATTGTGACATTGTGAATATGGATTCCACAATTTACTTAAGAAAAATTTTTACTCTGTCACCCCACAGTTTTGAGTTCTAAGGGCCAGTGATTACTTTTCGCTTCTTTAGTAATTTCATAGAATCACAGAATGGTTTGGGTTGAAAGGGACCTTAAAAACCACCTAGTTCAAAACTGTCAGTGCCTTACCTGATTTAGTCTCTCCTTACATGACAGGAATTCCAGACATTGTAACACTACTCACGTTTCCATGAACTTTTCCATCCCTTGTTTCAGATGAGTTGATAAAAACTGCATGAGCAATTCAAACACATGCACCCAGTATTTTCTTCTATCAAACCTGTCCTCATCCTGTTGGCTTTGCTGCACGACCTGGGCACTGAACTGGCACATCCTGATTGGTTCTTGGTTCGTTTTTTCGTGTGCATCACTTTATCATTTATCAATACTGAGTTTTATTGCGTGACCATAAAGATATTCAGAGCACAGACGGACAAAAGGCAAATAATCCATCCAAAAGTAGGACTCTAATGGCCATGTACTAAGTTGCCCAAAATCACTCTGGGTTTTTCCCTCACTGCCTGATTTTCCTGGAGCATTTCAAAGACACAGTCACTATTCTGAGTGAGTGACTGATACCAGACTCCTGTCACTATGATCTTTATCCATGGAGACTCCAGCACTGGAGACTCTACACGTTCACAGATGACATTTGTCTACGTGCTTTCCTCTAAACTTTTCCATGTCTGAGATGCTTTTTAGAGCAACAACATAATTTTAAAGCAACCACTGAGTTAATCCATCAGAGTTTTAGAGGAAAACACTTCTGAAGAAGAGCTATTACTTTTATTCATGGCAAAAGGCCTATTTTCCTTTTTCATGCAACACGGTGGGACATTTTTACTTGTCTGTTATTTGCTATTTTTATCTTTAGACTCTGTACCTTTCTTTTGTCTCTGTAATCTCGTTTGTAAAGATCCCAATTACTTTTAGGGGGTTAATTGTTACCACAAGCAATGTCAGTCTATGTCAGACTCCAAGGCTTTATAGGGAAAAGCTCTGCAAGGACTTCCCCACATCTCATGTATTTTGGTCATGTCTACACTCTGCAGTTCTGATTGGGGAACTGCTTTTATTACACAGTACAACTAAACAAAGCAAAAATAGTAATTTCCTAAAAGGCCTCTGAGAGTACATTTCTTTACATAGACTGTGTAGGAGGGTAATAGAACAAAATTTGGTACTTTGCTATTCTGAGGAATAATCAGCGTATCTGAGACAACATCCAAACATCTCTCAAAAACTCTGCATGGGCTACACTTGTCACTATTGGTGTTGAGACTCAGTGTTTATAAGTGTTTCAAGTCCCCTGTGAGGCCATAAGAGTTCCCTTAACTTGACAGTATTTAATTATAAGGAAAAGGAATAAATGCTCATTGTTTTGCTTTTATATATACCAAGACTTTTTGATAATGATAACACGGGCTCCGTAGTTGAGCCATCTGTTGGGGTTTAAAAGGAATAAAAGGAGATATTTGTGCAGTAGACCTTATACAGGTCTGTAAAGAGTGGCACAACAGATGATTTCCAAGGTTCTGAAGTGCCAACCTTGCAAGTTTACAAATTGAATTATCTTTATGATTGTTCTGAGGTGTTGTATTTAAACAAATAATTTCATCCCACATGACACATATGTCTCAGAGGTATTGAGAGTTAAATCTGTCTCATATTTAAGCTCTGGTTTTGACTCACTGACCATGTTTGGCTTATTCTGGTTATTAAAAAAAAAGAGAAAATTCACAAAATAAATCAAAATAAGAAGACAAAAAAAGTAAGCACGAGGCAGAATTACTAACTCTATACACCAACTATGACACGGGAGATCTCTGCATTAAAGGAGATGAGCCGGATTGAGGATTCCAAGGTTAAATGAGTTTATTGAGTTAGTGGTTACAATGGTATGTCAGATACCTGTAATCCAAGCTACACCTACATATTTGCCTCTAAATTCTCACACTGTCAGTTTCCGTGTCTCTAAACATTCCACCACCAGGTCTTCTATTACTAATATTATAATAATAATAATCAGAATAATAATCATAATATAAAAGGCAATGTCAATCACCATATTGTGCTTCATACTCCACCATAAGGAATTCAATTGGCAAAAGTAAACCTCTGGTCATTTTAATGGGATTAATTGAAATGTGAGCAATCATAACACTACTAGAATATAAAGAACAAAATCCGGTTTAAAAGAAGCATTTTTAAGATGAATTAGTTTGAATCTGTTTTAAAAATTCACATACTATAATGAAGATGACTTAAAAGTTATATCATTTAATTATTGGGCCACACATTGAAGCATATTGGCTAGTACATTTTTGCACTGCAACAGAAGCAATACAAGCTTTATGGTCTACCATTACAATTCCATTTTTTTTTTTTTTTCACTTAATATACCTGCCAACCTAATGTTTCTTGCATGCATAAAAATTTTGGGGTTTAGACTTGAATTTATCATTTATTCCACACGTATACCCCCACGATGCAAATTCTTTGGCCAATTTAATGCTATAGTTTAGTTTAAAAAGGAAGCTTGGAGTTAAGTCCACTTAACATCAGAAGGCAATGTCCCAAATTTTGGGCACTGCAGAGAGTTACTTACTGGACTAGAGTCTCAGGTCGCATGCAAATTGTCACTTTGTCCCCCCACCCCATGCCAGACGCACACAAGTCGGCAGGTACGCATACAAAAAAGAATATAAAACCCTCCTGGTAAAGCTCAGTGGTTTAGAATGAATCCATAGCTTTAAATTCACTTAAGGCCTGTACAGGGGAAATATGTTTCTTCTGGGACCCTCTCCTCACTCTTGTCTGATATTCTTCTGGTTTTTCTCTCTTTACTAGAGGTTTCTTCTCGGGGGCCTTCATCTTCCAAGATACAACTGGAGAGTTCACTGCAGCAGTGCCATAGACCTTCTGATATTTAGTAGAAGCCACATATGATGCTTTCACTGTAAGGACCACAGCGTTCATCAGGTTTTTAGCTGCCTGGATGAGAGAAGTGGCACTGTCCAGCTACAAACAGAAAACAAAATGAAATATAGCAAGGTTACTCCAAAACAGAATACAGCAAGGTCATTCCATGGCTGGATCACTGGGCCATTTCCTGACTGAAGCCTGGATCCTCCCAGATCTCATTAAAGGTGGAACAAATCCTCCTCCTCCTCGGGGTACCTTGGAGTATCCAGCACTGGCAACATCATGCACTGATCAGTACCTCACATTACTTTATTTAATAAGTTAAAGGAAAAACTTGTGATGTCTGTGGGTTGTTTTTTTGTTTGTTTGTGGGCTTTTTTTGGTTGTTGATTCCTTTTCTACAGTTTAGGAAGTTGTCTGTTTTCTCACAAAAACCCCTTTACTTCTCACTTAAACCTTTAAAAATTTACTGTTACATGTCAAAAACTGCAAAACAGGTCAACAGGGATTTTTCCCAAGTGTTCCAGTTTGCTCTAATTATTCCTGTTAAGCCCAGGATAACACCCCCAATGATGTCTACGGGAACAGTGTGAGGCCAGCGCTGAGCTTGTTAGAGAATCCCATCTGAAAAGATGAAAGGAGGTTCTGAAACCCCTACAGAAATGAAAAGATGAGACAGTTAACTGCAGGTTTTGGCAGCTCCTGTAATGTGTGAGTTACTTATGGTCTCAAGGAACGTTACTTTGTGGTTACCAGGCTTTTTGTACCTTTGTGCTTCTCCCATGCACGAGTCTGCCTGAGGATCCTGGGTCCTTGGGATGTAAGAGCCCTTAAGGACGTGCTGAACTTCAAAACATTGGGACTTCCACTCATCAAGCTTCCATCGTACACTGAAGTGAAGTTCATACCACTACCCAAAACTTTCAAAAGGATTTCAAGCATATAATGGGGACTTCCAAGGCAATGTCTCAATGTTCCACGATGTGAATCAGGCACTTGCCAGATCCAAGTGGGTATTCTCAAAGTAGCAGGTCCTAAAAATATGCTCCTAAGGACTGTAACAAGCCAGGTTACTACTTATGATGTTCAATTATCCCTTTCCTAAAATACTGAAAGAGTATTATCACTTTTTTTTTTGTGATAAAGGCTTTCGGTTATACCATGGAAGCTGCTTCAATTATTTCTGTCTTTCCCAGACAGTAGGAACGATTTGGGATGTAGTACTACTTTAACTCTTTGATTCCACTCCACATGTTCACTAAGTTTTTAGCTATTTTTAATTAGTATAAATGTCCTGTGTCATTCCAAACCTTGCCTGCTCCCTATTTTGGGAGCATATGGCTCTGTAATATAAATGCTAAGCAAGTTAAGCAGGACAATCAGTCATAAGGCAATTACAAAAGCCACACCACACCTCACAACAAGCATTTCAAATCATTAACAGAAGAGTCCAGGCGAAATCTCCTTCAGAAATGTCAGTGACCGATGTGAACAAAAACAGACATTACAAAAAGCCTGTATTTGAAACCACATTATACTTACCTGGAGTTTATTTCCTCTGCTCTGGCCTTAAACTCATTAGAGTTCATTAAATACATAAACAGCTACATAGAGTAAGGTGAAAACCAAAAAAAAGCATTCTCATGATATTCACGTACGTGGTGCCATTCCCTGAAATACACAGTTAATTGCTTGCCCCCAGTAAATATTTTTCTTCGGGACTAATTTGTATTTCTGTTAGTAAAAGAAACGAAGTTAAAAGATGGAAAATTACATTACATGGCAGAAACATGACTGTTCAATAGGGAGTAATGAAATATAATCCAGTCTAGTGTTACTCTATAACCACACTACTGCATGATTTATAAGGCAATCTGTATGTTTGTTGGCAAATAACAGATCACACTCTATTAAATTAGGATATTCTAATTTACTACAGAGATCTACAATCAAGCATTATTCATTGTTAAATGATTCTTTCTGAAACACTGGTGGATTGATATTGAATATAAAGTGATACCGTCAAATAGTGTTTACTTCATAATCAGTGTGGATAAACTGACTGGATTAAACCTCTATTGCACATTCCTGAATAAATTCTGGTTGCTGAAGGTTTCCAACAGCTTCACATTTTCCATCATGAAAAGCCTTCTGGTAGCTGTTTTACATATATTAAGGAACAGAATGATTAAAGGAAGCATTTTAAAATGAGGGGGCACCTAAATTAGATGCTTAAACCCATACACAGAGTTCAACCTACACCTCTGAACACAGTAATTAGTAATTTTATGGACTGTATTGATAAGGGCATGCAGAATCTTGCACTTACTCAAGATCAGATGCAGGCTGCAATGACACCTTTTAGAAAACCATGTTACCTATTTTGATGCCATTTCAACTCTCTTCAGTTTCAATATGCTGTTAGAGTAGATAAGAGCTCCCTGTTCTCACCATTATTAATCACATTTTAAGATGCAGATACTCAGTCTTTGACCCTAATATCCATTTATCTTGTATAACACTTCCAAGTCTTGAAATCAGAAAAGAGACATAAAACCCCATTACAGGCTGTGTGTTCTCCAAAATCTGCTGGTGGCCATTCCATGCATCCAATTTGGCTACCTAAGCACTTCCAGTGACTTTCTTATGGCCTCCAGCTCCTTGCTTGTATTATGGCTCAGCAAAGAAGAATTAAACTGAATGAACATCATTCCAATTAACATTTAGATCTTCCTACACCGCCGTGTTGCTCCAGTTTTAAGCTGTTCTTTGTCACACTGGCACAAAGCTGGAATGAGGCAGCAGCAAATCAAGCCCTGAGTGTGTTAATTCCTTACAAAATCTGGGCACAGAAACATATGCACTTTTCCAAAAAAAAAAAAAAAAAAAAAATCATAAGAAGGAAAATTAACATTCCAAATAAAAGCATCACTAGGAAAATTACTGCAGAGTACAGAAGGCAACCTTTACTCCCTGCAACACCCGCAGAATTACAGATACAACAATGGATTTTGGTCCTAACACTCAACAGAGCCTTTGACTTGCTGCACAAAGTAATGGTGTTCTGCTGCTTAGACATCTTTAAAAATATGTTTGCTTGCTTTTAGGAAAAAAAAGCCCTCTCAACCATAAAAGATAAACTTAGGTTACTGTCCCACAAAACTCTAAGAACAGTGAAAGCTGAGGAAAATTCGAAATTCGTAAAGAACCTAAGAATAAATGCACTGGAGCTGGTCACCTAGAATAATTAAGGTTGGAAAAGATCTGCCAAGAACATAGTTCCAGGGTTTTCTTCCCCCTAGAGAAAATCCTTCAGGTTTTGAGGAGATTTGAGCTGCTTATCAGCTGTGCCGCAATTTTCCCGTGCTATTTGCATAATTTTCCAGAATCTTGAGATAATCAAGGTTTCTTGCTTCTTTTACATATACACATAATCTAAGTGAAATAACCAGCAATTGCAATAGCAAAATAGCTGAAGAAATGGGAGAGAATAAAGCTGGAAATTTTTCTCCTTACCAGTAAAGCAATGAAAAGAGATGTTCTCCCTGCATTGCCACACCGCTGTAACGGGGAAGAATTATGCTTCATATTTTAGAAAGGAGAAAATCTAACTTCCAGAGATGTCTTCATATTTATAATAATAAATATCCATAAAATGTAAGGGAAATTGAGGAAAAAAAAAAAATCTGTATTTCCAGTCAGTAAAGATATAGAATGGGTAGTTTTAGAAGAGCTGGTTGCTTAAGAAAGTTCTATATCATTACTGCTGATTTTAATAAACCTTGAAAAGTGGGTGAAAACATCAAAAGAATTGTAGATAGTTTCTAGTCTTGAAATATTTGAGCAATGCAAATAAAATGACCTGTGAAATTATAGGCCAGCTCAGCTGACAGCACTCCCAAATTAAATGATGCAATGTCTGTGACAGAATCCATAAATAGAGGAAAGAAATGCAGTTAATGGAAACCAAAGGGCTGTGTGGGTTAAAATATTTTCAAAGTAACCTACATCATATTTTGGTATGATTTAACTTTGAATTGCTTAAAATAATGCTGTGGGTATAATTGGATCTTTGAAAGGTCTTTTGCTTAGTAATACATGACAGCTTGATTAAAAACTCAGTTGACACAAAACTAAGAAGGCACATACACAGAAGGATTCCACATTCTCCAGCAGCTGCTTCCAGAAGTACATACACATACACACAAAATAATCAGTGCTCAACAGTGAATTTCGCAGTGGGGTCTTGGAGAAACCATTTGGAGGCTTCACAATATTAATATTTCTACTGAAAGCTTGGAAAAAAAGTCACTCATTTGATGAAATTTGCAGATAACAAAGGAAAGTGGCAAGTCATGAAGAGTGCAAGTAACTGATATCTAATTAGCTGCCAGAAGTCACAAATGCAGATTTCATTTTGGGCAGACCTACAGCAGATGATGCCTAATTATCCAATAAGGAACTTTATTCTCTGCAGGATCCCAGGCAATCACTCCTTGAGTTCACAAAAAGGAGGAGACTGATGAAATAGGTTTAATTATCATATTCAGTTTATCATCCATCGAGAGTTATGGGATACTGAGTCCTCTTCTCAATGCAAGAACAATACCGAGGAACTGGGAAAGAATTTAAAGAAACTCAGTAACAAAAACCATCTTTTATGGGAAAGATTCAGCCAGCTCTGTTTTTCCCATTTCCAAGTGAATGACTGAAAATGAGTTGACTGAAATCAGCAAGTACATGGTAATAAAGCTGATTATATTTCAGGTTCCACAGGTTAGACAAAGATAAAGCAAAACTTAAAGGCTGAGAGGTGAAGCTGGTAATTTTAGTTATTAATTACCTGAAATTATTTATTTAGTAGTTATATTAAATAATCACAAGAATTCATGAAAGATTGATTCTATTTCATGAAATTGTGAAATCAATATTGGATGGTTTTGCTTAATATGTATTAACTATTGGACATTTTTAGTGCACATCAATTCAGGGAGCCTGTGCATCAGTTATGCAGGAAGGCAGCTGAGATCATATCAACAGCCCCTACTGACCTTGAAAAGTATGAACACAAAAAATTAGTATTAGGAGCTATTGATAAACAGAGTTTGGTCTGGTTCATTTTGTACAGATTGGGAAGAGAAAATACTATTTATTTTACACGTTGAAAAGAATCTGTAGGCCCTCAAATACTCTTGGCTAAGACTTGATTTGTACATCTTTAGCAGGTGACAGGCACTGCCAAGCCCTTAAGGCTTTCTGTGAATTCTGGGTGCATTCCTTGCTTCTCCTCCTTTCCAAACAAAGTCCACACTTTCCTGGACAGGTACAGTTGCTCTTATCACAACCCAAAAGTCAATCAAGAGTCTCCAGAGAAAATACGGCTACAATTATGCAGTTGTGAACCGGGATGGTAAATCAGGAGTATACATTTCTCAGCTTGTATTCTTATGCAACAAAACATTTTCCTCTCAGCTGTGCTTAACAGTAAATCCATTCCTACGTACACAAGATGTATGCAAGAAAAAGATCTTATTCATAAAATTAAGTCTTACATTTCTGTCGCACATTTCATGCATAAAACATGACCCTGTTAGAGAGAGCCAATGCAAGAATGGCCTGTTTGCCATTCAGATGCTCTCATCCCTATGGAAGGAGACATCTGCTGCTTATCAGCACTACTGTGCAATGGCTGAGGGTCTGTTTTAGTCAGTCACTTCAAAATGTTCATAGGGTTCTTGCTAGCTACAGTCCATTGTGAGAAAACTATCCTATATACGTGAAAATCTCTCTCCCTCAAAAAAAAAGTCTTTATCTGGAATGTAATGTGGTCACAATGATGTTAAAAATGGATCTGTAGCCACATAGAGAAAATGGAATTGTACTTGTCCTTTCCTTGCCATTTGTTTTCACATTTGGCTGCAATTAACTTACTCCTTTATACATGATGAATATTTAATTCATTCTGGGGGTAGTTGTGTTTTATAGGTGCCCAATCCATTGAATAACCACCCTCATCTGCATTTTTTCAATTACAGGTAAGAAACCCAAGGGATTCCCAAGCCCATTTGGTTTTATTTAACAAAGGCTGCCACATCCAAGGACAAGAGAAAGCACAGGAATACAGCAAGAACTATGGGTGTCTTCTGTTTTCCATGGACTATTGTCATTTTAAAACACATTACCACCTGCTTTATGCTAATTTGCAAAAGCAGAATCAAGTAAAAATACTCCCAGAACTGACATTCCCAATAAAATATAAACAGGCATAATAGAGATGCATTTCTACATTTGCCTTGCTTATTCCAGGTAAATATTCTAGCATTTTAGAAGCAAAAGGATATAAGACAAAATGATATCCTAATTAACTGGCTTTGAGAAGAACACTTAACGTGAAAGCTCATATTTTAACAACTGAAATGGTGAAATGACAAAAAGACAATTGGAAACACCTGAAAGTTAACTAATTAGCTAATTATTTTTCTGGAAAATAATTATTACTGGTGTCTCTCCAGCCTGCAGGTCCCAAAGGTGGAAAAATACATTTCTGAATTTTTGATATATATTAGGGTTTTTTTCTATTCAACAAATGCATTTACAATCAATAAATTATTTCTCCAATACTATTGCTATGAAACAAAAATTACAAATTTTCTTCTAGCTACCAAATATAACATAGGTTATTTCCTCAGTATTTAACACTTAATTAATATCTTGTTGAATTGCTTTCACAAGCCAATGGGGGAAATTATTTTGATCCATAACAAAAAAATCTCTCAGAAACATTTAATTTTCTTTTTGTGCTCATTATCTGCCATTTCACAGGAGGAAAAAGATGCCAAACCAGTATCACTCACCAGAAACACTGTTAAGGACAAGAAATCCTATACAGCATTGAATTTTTAAAATTCAATTTCTTTAGCAGTCTTTTTCATGCTACAGCACTGTGTCAGAACTTTCAGAGTCTGTTGTTGAATTAAGGTATTTGATAACAATCTGAATACCAAAATATCTGGAAAAATTCTACAGGACAAGGAAAAAATCCTCAGTGAATAAAGCTAAAGGTGTTTTGGAGATGGGGACAGGATTTCACTCCATGAATTTGGTTGTTTATACCACACGGTTTCTTTGCTAAGCTTCAAACACTTTCTACACCAACATGCAACCAAGAAACATGGGAATGAATCTTCTGCCACGGTGGCTCGAGGCTTTTTCCTTCCAAATCTTCCTCATTCTGCACAGAACTAATGCCTGGAGGATGATGCCAATGGTGGAATGCTCTGGACAAAGAGCAAGATTGTCTAATGGCCATCCAAATTCCAACACTACCTGAAGCAAACTCAGCACAACCACATTTATAACTTCAAAACCATTCTGCCCCATGGAATTTGCTCTGAGTTCTTGGATGATTAACAGGAAACAGAATTTTGTATCACTGATTTAAACCTAATATTCAACAAGATAAAATGTCTGCAACAAGATGAAGTCCAAACTCTATCTGAGAGGAGAGTCAAGCTCCAACTATAACTAAAACTTTTCTATATTGCCAGGAGGCTTACTGAAAATGAGAGTAGGAAGTCTGTCAGAACTCAGTATCAAACCCAATAAAAAAGCAATTTACACTAATTGACACAGGGATTCACATGCCAGAAGTCTACCCAAGACACAGCATTGTCTGAACCTGAGGTCACAGAAAAGCACAGACAGGTCTCTGTCAAAAGCATCAGTACAAAGCTCCATTATCATATCCAATTTCAGCTAAATCTGAAAAAAAAAAAAAGGAAATCCAGGACATCTAACTAGTCTGTGCTACTGATCTCCCTGCTCCCAACCTGAGTTGTGACTTGTTTGTAATTTGAAGATTAGAAACATTTCAAAAGCCCAAAATAATCTAGTGCTCTTTCAAGCTGAGTTTTAGAAGCAAATCTTTTGTTCTCTATCCAGAGAACAGGTACAATAACAAGAAAAAACATGTCTTTCTAACACTCTTACCTGAAAGAAGTCCAGGTCATGTCTGGTTGGCTGGAAATTGTACTCAGTGATAAAATGCAGGAGACTTTGGATATGAAAAAAATCAACATAGCACAGTAACACTTTATGCTTTACACGAGGCTGTGTTATCTCCTCCTATTCCTCCTGATTTTGTCACAAAGAAAACAAAACGAAAAGCAGGATAAAGCAGGATTTAAGATGCAATTCTGAGGAATGTGCTATTTCCCCAAATTCTTTTTAATTTGTACAAGTGTCAGAGAGGTATCTGTATGTGATTTATCTCCACATCTTCAATTGTGAGATCTGCCACTTTTTGAGGCAAATCTACTCCTTCAGCTACTTTCCTATCTCTAAAGTCATGCTTGCCAGGTCAGCACAGGGACACTTTGAAGATAAGTGCTCCATGGGCACAGTTGGCTTTTCTCAGGAAAGGGCTCAGAAATGATGCATCAAACACATCAGAAAAAATAAAATAAAATAAAATAAAATAAAATAAAATAAAATAAAATAAAATAAAATAAAATAAAATAAAATAAAATCGTGTTGTAGACTGGAAGATTCTATTCCTTGCAACTATTCCTTGCCTCCTAATGTTTGCCTGCTGTTTTTCATGTACATTTTATGTCTTGTAGAAGCAGATAAAGGGTTTGATCATTCAAGATATTGATCATTTCTGAGGTGCTAAAAGGCCTTTTCTTCCTTGGAGCTGAGGGTCCTTCCAGTGTTGCTCAACTCAGTCAGTGAAAACACTCCCTTCTCTGTTTGATTCCCTGAGCACTTTCCAAGACTTTACAACACCGTGAATGAAATTTAAAAAAAGGAAAAAAAAATCAAAACTCCACAATAGTCTTCAAGGGAAAGCTGCATTTCAGGCAGACAGAGCTGGCTCTATCAAATACAAAAAATAATTTCTAATGGAAATTCTATCATTTTATACCAAATAAATTATTCATTATTAATGGTTCTATTTATTTGATCAACTCAATCAATGGTTAAACAACATTCAGTAAAAGGAGCTCCAGAAGGAATTTTTTCCCATGTCAATTACTGAACAAACAATTGTAATGCATCTATTCATTACATTTTTAACTTTAGCTAACACTAGATGCCATTAAAAAACATCAAACCAGGTAAAAATTACCTGTTCTTACTCACTGCAAGCAAACGAAACCAGAACAAAACCAGAACAAAACATTTGTAAAGGCTGCTGCAATTCACAGGGAAAGAACAAGCAAAGATGACAGCAAATTGAGAATAAATTGGAATGAATAAAATCTTGCTCTGAATTCTAAGGGCTCATTTTTATTACTCAGGTGGTATTATGCAAATATTCTTTTAGGATGCAAAGAACCTTTTGAGGTCATCTAGTTCAATGCTGTGTTGAAAATTTGAATGACATGAGGCTGTTCTAGATTTTGCTCAAATTCAGAGTATGTCCAAGGATGGATAATCTCCCACATCTCTGGGCTACAGAACTCCACCCTGCACCTGAATTTCACTACCCTCCAGTTAAAACTTTTTAACCTTATATTTAATTGGCATTTCCCCATGTGAAAACCCATTTTTACCCCTTTTCCTGTCCCTATGACCATGCACCTCTGACAGGTCTGGATCTGGTTCTTCTAAATCCTCCTCATAGGTGGTTGTAGACAATATCTCCCCTGAGCTTTCTCTGTATACATGCAAATGTATCTATGACTTCTGTAGATTATGTTGGCAATCTCATTTTCACTGCTACAAGAGCACGTGTCCTACCCAAATGGGAAAAAATATGAGTAATTGTAGAAAAGGAGGAAAAAAATATCAATTTTTGACAATTTCTTAATAGCTTATTGAAATTGTTTAAGTCCAGTACTATTCTCTTCAGAAAATACGTGTGGTTAGGGATTCCCAATTTACATGGAGTCTCTTTTCTTTTGCAGTTCAGTACTTTAGGTAGCATTTTCCCTGAGCAACAAATGCAGAAGTATTGGTGTCCTCAGTGATTCAAATAATCCAAATGGTTTCTGTGCTTTCAACCTCATGAGAACCATCCCTGCACAAAGCAAATTAATTCAACCACATCTCCAGATCTTCCCTCTAATCCAGAACTTATGTAAAGGAGATGAAGGTATAGACTTTAGAAGAATGGTGAAATGAAAAAGCATTTGCAGTGGCTCTTTCCTTATAAAGTTCTTATTTAAATAGTGTACATTAGTCATGATTACCTACAGACTTGACTGCACTTAGCTGGCATCAGAAAAATTCCTATTGTGTGTCTTTAACTATCAGTCATGATCCACCATGGATGGTGTCACTTGCAGCCCCAGAATTTCTTTGGATGTCTCTGACTGAACAATTTCTCTAGGAATGAAAGCAGAAAAAATAGGGCTGTCTGTTCATAAAACCCACTGATTCAGTGTGTTTGGTGACCTCATCAAAGCATTCAGGGTTTCCATTTCTACAAAATAAATCTCATCCTGCACTCAGCCTACCTAATTCCAGGTTCTGGACCAAAAGATTCCAGACTCTCTTTGTGCTTGGTGAAGAAGACCAGGAACCATGGAGCACTCAAGATCTCTCATGGGTTCATTCTCTATGGAGATCGGCCAAAGCACCCCACCTTTTAAACTCTATTTAGAGATCCTGAATTGCATTAGAATCTTAAAGATAGTACTGACACTCTGGGAGAAGCTCCACATCTGCAAAAAAATTGTCCTTAGATTTGACCTAGTGGTCCAAGAATTCAAACAACCTAATGACTGTTTCTGAGACTGTTTTCCTTAGTTCTTCTATTTTGGTCCCCAAACAGGTCAAATGGGAAAAACCCACAAACTACGAACTTATACATTTCTCCAATCTCCAGAAACTAGGAAGATTAGAGCATAGAAACAGCGACTTTATATAGATAAATGCTCCTTAATAAGCAATTTAAATATTTCTGTTCAGAAAAAATTAGGCAGCAGCTCAGTTCACAGAAAGTTGAATTTACTTACATATGAATACAAACCCTTGAAAGAAGCCCAAGGCTAAACTCTGACTCTGTACATGTCTGAACACATGGTTTAATTCACCTGCTTATGTCTCTGTAAATTTTTAAGGTATTACCAACCTAACCAGTTGTCAGTGTCTACCTGAAACAAGAGTATCTGCCCTCTGGAAATGGCTCTTGAGTTCCACATAAAGGAAGCCTGGAGTGAACATCTCAGATGCAGATGTTTACACTTGGCTGGATGAATCACTTTTCATACAGCAATAGAGATGACAGCAAAAACCTCTTCATGATTCAATTAAAATCTTTCTGAATAATAAAATAACCAGTTTCCATTATGCCAGAGACCTACTCTCATCTTTTTGCACAGCTTGAGCGGGGTAGCCTCCCACTGTTACTGCAGGATTTCTTTTTCAAACCATACTTCACCCGGGTGAAGTCTTTCTCCTGTTGTTTATTTGGGGGTGCAGTGTTTGTGGTTCCTTTGGTTTTTGGGGGTTGTTCTGTTGTTTTTGGTTGATTGGTTGGTTTCAGTTTTGGGGGTTTTTTTGTTTTTTTTTTTTAATTTGGCCATCCAGACGGGAAATAAATATCAAATGGAAGACAGAGAAACTCCGGTCTTGAACATTAGCTGAGTCTTGAATGAGTATGTAGTTTTTGAAACCCATCGTGATTCTATAGATCTCTTCTGCCTTCAGCATGGCTCAGCATTATTTGTAGAAAGGAAATAATGACAATATTTACCTCTGTTTTCAGTTTTACCAGGGTACACCATGTGTCTGCTTTGAGACACTCAGATGGGACTGATAAACATCCAAAGGATTACGATTTAAGAGAATCATGTTTAATGTCTTTCGAGTGCAACTGTCCCAGGATCAGAAAGTCCAGGGTGTTAAGGCAGCCCTGGTTTCCTCCGTCCACTACACTCAGTTCAAGGGCTACGGAGCACTTTTGTTGTAAATTCAAACAAGCTGAGGTCGAGGTTTAAAAGGACTGCAATTTAAATCAACATGAAGAGTCCTCTAGAATGCTGTGAACTGTCATTGTGACTTCTTCTGCTTAAAGAAGATTAAATCCACAGCGATTCATGTTGAGGCAATGGTGTTAAACCAGCCCAAAACTGCAGTAAGAGAGGGCAGGGGGAGAAGCATCTCTTTGCCAGCTGACACGGTTTGGGAACAGATGGTGCATTTCACAGCTCTCCCTCACTTCTCACATAGAAAAAGAAGGTAAGAACCAACCCACAAAGTTTTAATTCAACTTGTAAGAGAAATCAGCCTGGCAAACAGAGAAAAATTGGGAATTTCACATAGCTGCTTTAATCATACTGCAAAAATGCTTGATCCCTGTAGATGATCTCACATCATTAAACTATTGCTCACCCTTTGCCATTATGACTGAGGAACAAATCTGTCATTTAAATGCTGATCTCCTTAAATATATAGGTGTAAATATACTAGTTAATATATTTGGTTTGTTTCGAGACAGTTATACATAACGTGCTTGCAAATACAAAGCAATAAATTTTTTAAGAATACCCTATCAAAAATTAACTTTCAGTTTGCTAATAATTTATGAAGATTTAACTCATTTGAATTAGCATGTATTGGAAGAAATTTCTCAGATATTTTCTTTCAAAGTTTTCATATTAAACACTAAATAAAATCAGCTGAAATCTAGGCCTTAGAATATTTTAATGTAATGTACATGTAAATCTTATTAAACAAACTTCATAAGTGTCTGAATACACATTTAAGCCTAAGCTGTAAAACGCAGGAATCTGTGCACTTCAGACATTTTAATTTTTTTTTTAAATCATAGCTGCCAGTAAAATAATTTAACAGGGGAATTAGCTCAGTAAATGTAACATTAGTTTATTTGTTCTCCCAATGTTAAGTCATTCAGCCAAACTCACAGCCTGGGGTTACCTGGGCAAAAATTTGTTATTAGCATTGGCACAGACAGATTTCAGGTTAATTATTGCAACAATTCATGTAATTTGGAATATCATTCGCTCTACAAACTCCCCACTATAAAGAAGTCAGCCAACTGCTAATTTGCTCATCTTACAAGATAAATTTAGAATGCAAATTTCTCTGGATTCAAAGTAATCCACTGACATCTCTGTTCCATGATATCCTCTTAGTACTGATCACTGTCTCTAATTCACCATCATTACTGAATGACATCAGTTCTGATTCCCTTTTCCCAATCCTTATAACCACTCTTAAAAAGAGTTTCTATGCCACCAAAATGCTTTTGTATCATTGAAGTGAGGTTAGGGCACTGTACAGTTGCTCCTTGTGTTTTATCGATTCTGTGCAAAAAATAAAGCCTCCTGCATTATGCGAGAATAATTACGTGCTAAGACAATTTGATAAACTCATCAGCAAAGGATGTGCTTAGGATCTAAATTAAATATTACCTCCAAGCATTTGCCTCTGAAAAGAACAAACTTCAAATCATCTTTAAGAGCAGCAATTCCCATAAAGTTTTCCCAGTGAAACATTAGAGATTGACTAACCTGTTTTTCCTTTCCTACTGAAAAGATTAAAGTTTGCTGGAGAAGCTAAATTTCCTAGGCAAGTTCGTGGCTTTGCAAATGAAGATTTGGAGATTTCAGTGTTTGGTTTACTTAAGGAATAAACAGTAATAATAAAACTCCTTGTGCACATTATTCAAAGCCAAAAAAGCTACTACCCGTCAGGGAGACATTTTAATATTCTTTGTCGCTATTTTTCTCTTTCACAGGGAGGGGAACAACCATTTGTGAAAGTTTTGGTAGGTAGCTTTGTAAACAAGACTCTCACCCTCCCCCAGTTTAATTTAGATTGCCTGTGCATTGATACAAAGAGCATTCCTGAGTCATCAGGGAGGAATATCTATCCATCGCTATGGACCAAATCCCAACACGTGCCACTGACCAGAAGATGGAATGGTTTGAATCCTTACCCAATTGCTCAAAGCCACCTAGTCACCTGGAAATAGAAGTACTTCATCAATCAGACTATGGACCATCTCTGCTGAAAAGGCTGTGATTGCACTCTCTTTCTTTGATTTATTGAGGACATGTTGCTGCCTTTTAGTGCCTCTCACTGGGATATGACAAGACCCCACACGAAGCTGGTAAAGAGCTTTAAATGAACCAGAATAGCAAGATTTGCAGTATCCCTAGGGCCCAAAATCTTTGTATGATCCTTCTTCTGCCCTTTAGTATGAGAGATCTGACATCTTGACAGATTTAATAGATACCCAGGAGGCAGAACAAGAAAGGAAGATCTTCATAGTCCATCTTGTCTTTTTTAATATGCTGGGGGATATTAAAACAGTGAAGCAGTAATACCTGGGCCGAGGAAAATAGGTAACAAAACAATGCTTTAAAGTAAAATCATAACATTTAGGTAGTGAGACAAAAAACACACCAAGAAATTCAGTCAGCGGTATCCCTGCCCATCTCAAGTTTTTATCAAAGAAAAAAAAGAGTCAAATGCTTTGATTTATCATTTCAAAGGTTAAATCTGAGTTACGTCTCCCCAGGGTTTCCTGCTTAATTTTATGTCTTCTACAATTTACCTTTGAATTTTATTTCATCTATAAAAGAGGTCTTATAATTGGCATATTGTCAATACACAGATTCATAAATATACTGGAAAAAGTGAATAAAAACAGTAATAAAGAATATAAAATTAAATCCTATCCCATATAAACAGCCATTATCCACAGTTAGTAATGATAAATATATAAATAACACCATCTATCTTTAATCATAAAGAACTTCAGGAAAATTATGGCCCAGCACTGTAACTAAATACTGTAATTAAATTAATGGAAGTTTAGCAGCTGAGTTCAAGGGGATCAGAGCCTGCCTTTCACAGGACAATATAAACATTGAAGGATCAGTTTAACCATCAGCCAATGGACCACCTCTGCAGAGAAACGTGGCCATTGCTTTGCAGGTGAAGTTAACTCTGGGGCTTCAGGCCAGGGAGGAAACGCTTCTTCGCAGGTGACTAAGACAACACGTGCAATTAACTCTGTGAGTCCTATGGTTAATTAAAAAAAAAGAGAAGCTATCAAGAAAATCCCCCATTCTCATGTCTCTTCCCTCCACCCCCAGACCTATAAAGACATAGATGAGACAGGAGGTTACTCACCGTTGAGGAGTCACCGCTTCCAGTCTCAAGCGTAGCTCCCTCAGCACAGGTGGGTGGGTGGGTGGAAAGTTGACTAGCCCTGCCCCCATCTATGACATCACACTCTACCTCATAAAAGGTAGTGAAAGTGCTCTGAACTCCAGTCTGATTTCCGAGAGATACAGAAAAGAGATAGTGAGAGAGAGAGCAAGAGAAATATTGTGCCATAGCGTAGAGGTGAGGAGAGAGGGAAACGTGTGCTGAAGGAGCTATGCTTGGCCAAGGAACACAGGGCCTCCTCCACGATGAGTAACCCCACTGGCTGGGGGTTCCTCTCACTCCTTCCCACAGCACAGGGTCAGCCTGCCAGCCCTACAGGGCTTGCTGATTCAAAAGGGGAAAATTTTTGGCACCTTCTGATGACAACCAGAGAGGACAGAAAGCTCCATCCCAATTAAACGCTGACTGACATCAATCTATCAACCAGATGAATTTGGTCAATAGATTCCCAAGTGACTCTATTTTATGTATGGTTTTGTACAGCCAAACTGCACAAAAACATCCACACCAGTGCAAGCAGCTAAAATTCCAGTGACTACAACAGGAATTACATTTGTGTCCCCCCATGTGGGAAAAACATCCAATTCACACCTGTGGATTGACCCTTGAGTAGAGTAATCCAGAGGGTTGGGCCTCCTGCACTACTGCATGAAGGAGGTCAGGAAAAGAATTATGTTTTTCTTGCATCGAAAATGAGAACTGACAAACTGTGCTGAAAGAAAAAGTGAGGGAAGTATAAAAATTCTGGGCATACATTTATTTACAGAGCACACTTTTGAGTTCCAGAAAATATCAGTAAAATTGCAAAGCGGTGATGTTTTTAAAGATGTACATTTTTAGACAATGACAGCTATACAGGCTGAGACACACTTTTTTTTTTCAAAGGACATCCCAAGGACTGAAACTGGATGACTTAAAATGGGATATTCAGTCTAATTTATTGTAAATGGTATTTTTATCATCCAAATTCTGGAAAAGCAGGTTTTGGAGTAAACATAATTGCTTATATTATCCACTGGGATTTTCTTAATAACCTAGCTGCAGACTAAAATTGAAAAAAATAGTATCTTTTTTTCTGCTGCTAAACCTAACTCCATTAAATAAAACTGCTTAGAGAATGGGGGACTATTCAGTGCCAGTAAAGACTGCTAGCATAAGATCCTGCCTTTTGGAAGAGGAGAAATAAATACTCCTTAAATCTCTTTTAAGGATATGTATTAAAAGCACACGGAGTTAATATTGATGCTTTCCCTCAGGCTTTTTGGTGCTACAAAGATCATGTGAACTGTAATCTAATCATGATTAGTTTCTCTGTCTTAATAATGATTAATGTGCATTCCCTGCTTGGTCAGTGTGTTGTTTTTCTCTCCTTTCCTCCTATTGCAAAAAGAGAGTATGTGACTCATGTCTAGTACCAGTCACTCCACCTAACAACAGAAGTCAAGCATTTTCCTTCTTAACCTTCAAAACATTTATCATCATGGTTATCCTGCAGTATCTGCAGATGCTGCTTTAAACCAGTGCATGTGTGGATTTAAAAACTCAACAAATGGGTGCCCAGTGGGCGAAATGAAGAGTTATTGTGGCTGTTAGAGATGAAATGTAACTGCAGGAACACAATGCAAAACTAGGCTGCAGCTGAGGAATGCTAAGTGATGATAGTGCTGTTCATAATTTAACTGTTTTCACATCATCTCTTGATTACAAACTATTTGCACTTTTGAAGACAGAGGGGAGGAAAACCTCCTCTGGTCCCCTGTATTGCATCGACTCCTTATTAATATTTATGTCTAATGGCCTGCTAAAGAGAAAAGAAAAATCCAATTTTTAAAGGCTTTTATGGTAAAAAGTACCAAGTAGTGTTCAGTGAATTCATAACTTAGGTAACCTATGGCTTGACTACTGCACCACAGTTGTTTTTGCCAAATAAAGTAGGAATATATTTCGAACTCCTGTGACCACCAGACCTCATGAAGCCTAAGTTAGGTTGCTCCTTCTGATAAAGAGAAGGATGTTCAGAGGATATAATCTTAAATATGAGAAAAATTACACATGTAACAGCAGCTCTCCTAAAGAGAGAGTTTAGAGGGATAAAGAGTTAAACTGTCTCCTTATTGGGATGAAACATATGAAAGTAGCACAACTAAATCCTGTAAGACTGAGTATGGCCAAGGATATTTTTCAGTAACAAGATAAGAAATACGGAGAAATACGGAAAATTCCACCATGATAATGTGATATAAACAGTTCAATAGATTGGGTAGCAGATTATACCCCAGATGGTGTTTTGGGGCTAGTACTGCTTAAATTTGAAATCTTGTTTTGACCTGCTTAGTATGATTTCTGTAGTTGATAAAGAGAATATTAAGTGAAGAGCAAGGTTAAGACTGAGTTGTGAACATACACTAGAACACATTACTGAATAAAAGCAGAGAAAGAATACACCTCATGAAAACATTTTTAAAATGTATATACATTCAAGAAAGTGCAGAAATCTTCCAAATGCTCCAAGGAACACGACTAAGATTAATTAAATGAATGCATGGAAATGCAAAGAGATAGTAAATGAAGACTTTAATATCAAATATTTTCTTAAGGGATGTAAGCTAAGCCGAACAGCATAAGAAAACTATGTGAATGCAGGTCAAGTAATTGATTTAATCACTTGCACCCAGGCACTAGAAGTCATCTTAAAGTAAGGGTCCATGTTCAGTCTGACCTCAAAGATCTGCTGGAAAAAAAATCCCAGTGTGCTTTCTTTCTTGCTTAAAAGGATGAACAGTGGTGGGAAAGGCAGGCACCACACAGGCACCCCTGGGTGCTGTCTGTAAAGTTTGAGCACAGAGAGCAGCTGGGGAGTACCAACCCTGCAGAAGCATTACCCAGACTGGTACAGACAGGAGGTAAGAATGGATGGATTGTAAGGAATTGAAAGAAGAGCTTGAAAAGGCCATGTAAAAATGCCAAAGGGACACATTTCATAAAAGTCTGAGAGCTTAGCACAGACACACCTCTGACCCAAAGAGGGCCAGCTGCTGTAGGGCATCGG
The DNA here is from genome assembly GCF_965178545.1 of Coloeus monedula. NCBI lineage: Eukaryota > Metazoa > Chordata > Aves > Passeriformes > Corvidae > Coloeus > Coloeus monedula. Next base: position 71,312,775 of record NC_138785.1, read on the forward strand.
CATGATGGATAAGTGGGAAAATCCTTTTTGTACATTATCTGTCATAGTTAAGGAATGATGAAATATGGAACATCCTACCTGACACTGAATAAAGCTGTAACTTCTCTAACTTTTTGACAATGGAAATGTTGAATCCAGTTGCAGATACAAAAAAGGGGATTAAAATGTTTCTGCAGTCTTTTGGCCCAGATATTGATGCTCTAATCCAGTTTTACAGAGTTCTAATTTGGTCTTTGATGAGATTTAGGACACGTTACTTGTTTACTTCATCTCAGTTTCTAGACATACTATTACCTACCTGGTAACCCAGTTCACAAGGTTTTGATGATGCATTAGTCAGAATCAGAAAGAACTGATGCTAAAAGAAAACATTTGAGAATATCTAACAGTAAGAGGTTAGGACTGATTTTTCTGGTATTGGATAGTTTTTACTTTGACTTCATATCAATGTCTTAAATACATTGCACAAAACAAATCCTTTTTGTTGATGCAGCTGCTTATCAGCCATGTAAGATTAGATGTGGTAACAGGACTATTCTTCCTTTGCTTCTTATGAGGTACATAAATAATTTCAATAATAATATGTCCCAAGTATGGAAGAAAATATTTCAGAAGTTAAAGACAGAAGGCGACTTTTAACCTTCCTCACCCAGTTTGCTCTCTTTCTAAAGGCCATTATGACCTACCACCTTTAATAGAAACACATCTCATTTGTGAGTTTTATTAAACACTTTATTGTAAGCTGTTCTGTTCAGTATTTGCAGTAGATTTTGCTCAGGCTGGTAACACCTGTTGATGTTTTCCCTTGAGGGCAAATCTTGTCTGGGAGTAGTTCTTTGTGTTACTCATCTTCAACTCCAGTTGTCAAGAAGTATAATTAAAGTCAAAGGAACTGATGAGTCTGAACTTTAGTTGTTACTCTTAATATCTGCAAAAGCACCATCTGATAGTACTTTTAGAAGTGGGATTTAGTGTCACTATGTTCAAACTCAAGGAGTTAAATAATTGCAGGAGCAACAAGACGTACTTCTGTAAGAAATATTATCCAAAATTTCCTATTGTGGGTTAAAGCTGTCATTATTCAGATGGGAAATTCATTCCCCATAATTTCATGCGCAAGAAACAAATCTCAGTTTCATTTAAGGCCTTGGGATGAACCTATTAGCAAATCTATGCTCTGCATTAGGGAGACCAACTGAGAATGCCCCAGGGTAAAGGAATTCTTATTTAATACCAAATGGTGACACTTGGCCCCAAACCATCTCTGCTAAAGGCAGTAAGACAGGAAAAGAAGTAAACATCAGATAGCACCAAAGTCCTCTCTCTCTTTATAGTAATTCTTACAGGAATAATCCTTTAGGACCATATCTTAGGTTGTGTTAGAATGGTCTCTGAGCCTTGCTAATTACTGCAGGCCTGGCGTAATTTGTGTATCACAAAGGCATTATATTCCCATTTTCTTCCCAACTCATTCAGCATGGCCTGGAATAGGAAAACAGCCTGAAGTGAAGCTGTAACTACCACAGCAGGCGAGCTTTGAATTGTTGAGTGGCTACTATTTTTAAAGCAAATGCAGTATGTAATGAAGCAAATACAACAGTATTTCCTTCAATTCCCTAACCTTTTTCTGTGGTCGTATTTGTTTCAAGCCTCAGTCTTGAATCTGTAACATTTTGCATTGTTCTCAAGGAATTAGATGGCTTAATATTGTTTGGTGTCAGAAATGCTTCTCTTTGCAGAAAATTCTTCTAATGAGAAATTTCAATAAATGTAATCTCCACAAATGCTTGAATACTGGTCACCTGATAAAGCACAAGAGCATGTTCCCTGGAGCCAAAATGCTTCTTAATAAGGATAAAGTCTGACTCGTCTAAACTTACACCTACTGAATGCAGACATATAGATGGTGTGCATTCTTCTTGTCTCCATGAATATATTCTAATGAAGACAAGTGCAGTGTAATTTTGCTTTGAAAATTAAATTCTAGATAACATCTTTCCATTTATGCAGGATAAATGGAAAGATTACGATGTATTTTATGACGTATAAATATTTCATATTTATGTGTGTTTACATATGCATTTATATAAAATGAGGTATTTTCTTAGTCCTAAAAATAGCCTTATATCAAAAAAATTGGAGCTTCAAAAGAACTGAGATGATTGCATGAAAAATATTTTCTTGTTGGATTTTTCACTTGTGTCTTGAGCTTTGTTCATCTGCTTTTCCTTACATAAATTCTGCCTGCCACCATCCACCTTCTTTGAAGGAACGGCCATACACTAATAAAAATAAATTAACCTTTCCAGAGGCTTCTGCACAGTTTTTTCTGTGGATCACAGTTACGATCCCCCTGAAGCCCAAAGCTCAGGGTATGTGCTATCATCCAATCCAACACCTTTTATAAAGGCAAAACCCTGTGAACTCCCTGACACAGGAACAAGATCCTGTGGGATCTTTCACTTGCCTGAATCAAAACGCTAAACAAACATTTAAAGAGACCTCTGGAGGACTCCTGTACAACTTTTGACTTGAAATGGGTTGATTACTGACATTAGATCTTCTCAGCTGCTACACTGACTACTCCAGGCTTGAATTCCTCCAAGGAAGCCAACTGCATAAACTCTCTGGACTCCTGGTCTGTGCTACCTTTACTGGGATGCAAAAGGTAGGCTACATATAACAAACTAAATTCTTATTACTGTCAAATATTTGGGAGAGGTATTGCAAATGGCTTTAGAGCCACTACAGATACATCTATTTATGCCTTTTTTTTAATTTAAGATGTTTCATAGGATAATTAGGAATTCTTCACTGTTTTAACTTTGAGAAAGCCCTAAGACAGTGCTTCCATAAAATACATCATATATAATGAATATATGACCATGAGGGATTTTATCAGCACTCATTTTGATTAACCTGCATAACTCACTGGTGCCTTTGTCCTTTAGGAGTAGTAAATTGACTCAGTGTCAGGATGATAAATTTTTTATGTCACTACATCATCAGGTAGTCCCTTCTTGGACAGTGTACTGAGGAACATTCTGTGCCAGCAGGAGCTGGAGACTTCTGTATTAGTCAGTTCAAACAGATTTGTTCCAGATAAAGGTTTATCCAAACCTATGAAGTATATATGCTTCACATAGCCATATATTTTGGAACAGAGTACACTTACTATGGCTTTATTTCACCCTCACATTTATCAGTATATCTGCATAAATTCAAACACTTATGCAGAGGTGATTTAAATATGTCTTCAACCTAAACTGTCCAGCTGAAACATCTCTCTGTATTTTCATGTCTTTAAAATCTCCCAAAGCAGATGACATGAGCTAGTTGAATACACAGTGCAGATTAAGCTCTCTCACTTTCCCCCCCCAGCCCCAGACTTCCTGTCCTGGAAGCTGTTTTGTGCAACTGCGAAAATAAAGACCCTGAGTTTTTATTTTCTCTCCCTGCTTGTTATGTTTGGAAAGTAGATTATTGTGGAGCTCAATCAGCTTTATGGTCCTGACTTCATCTCAGTCCTTCCCCAACATTGCAGTTCTTTGATTTCATACTCTTATCCTGCTTTTGGTTTGGCTTTATTCCCCTGACCGTTTCATATCCCCTATTTCTTTGGCTTACTTCCTTATTATTTCCAAAGTGCTGTCCTTTATCCACTTCTTCCACAGAATCACAGGATCAACTAGGTTGGAAAACACCTCTGAGCTCATGGAGTCCATCCTATGACCCAGCACCACCATGGCACTGAGTGCCATGTCCAGTCTTTCCTTAAACACCTCCAGGGATGGTGACTCCACCACCACCCTGGGCAGCCCATTCCAATGTCTAATCACCCATTCTGTGAAGAAATCCCTCCTAATGTCCAACTTAAACCTCCTCTGGCACAGCTTAAGACTGTGTCCTCTTATACTGTGGCTGGGTTCCTGGGAGATGGGGAGAATCCCCTCCCTCCCCTGCTGCCCACCCAGCTTTGGATGCAGCCCAGCACCCCTGTGGTTTCTGGGCTGCCTGTGCACATTACGGGGTCATGTGGGGCTTTTCATCAACCAACACCCCCAAGCTCTTCTTCTCAGGGCTGCTCTCAGTCTATTCTCCTCCCAGCCTGTGTTTGTGCCTGGGATTGCCCTGACCCAGGCACAGGACCCTGCATTTAGCCTTGTTGAACTTCATGAGGTTCTTACAGACCCACCTCTCTAGTCCCTTTGGATGACATCCCTCCCCTACAGCATGTCAGTGGCAGCACACAGCTTGGTGTTGTCATAAAACTGGCTGAGGGTGCACTTGATCCCACAGTCCATGTCACTGACCAAGATGTTAAACAGTGCCAGTCCCACCACTGACCCCTGAGGAACACACTCATCCCTGGTGTCCACTTGGACAGTGAGCCCTTCACTTCAACTCTCTGAGTGTGACCATGCAGCCAACTCCTTATCCACTTCTCTACAGTTTAGAGACAAGGATATATGGGCCAGTTATTCCATTTCCATTATAAATTTATAGTAAAACTCATTTTGTCGTTAGCTGAGGAACCTTTTTGCACTCCTGAGAATCTTGAAGAAAAGGAACCCAACAGTTTTGTCAATTTACCAACTCTCCCTTCAGGAAACTTTCATTCACATAATGCTCAATTCTTGCCTGGTTCAGGAGAATTAAATCACTCTGTTTACCAAACTCCAAATCACACTTTGTCCATTCTGTTAAATATTTTAAATGTATTTTAAGCATTTTAAATGCAAAGGTTCTCTCCAACTGCCAACCTTGTTTTAAAGGAAAACACCCCAGAAAGGCGGGGTTTTTTTACTCTTTATCAATTATTTGGGTACATGCTCTTAATCCAAATTCAGTGAAAGATGGCCTTGCTCACTTTTATTAACAGGTGAACTTCAAATTACCTGATTTTTCCTTGAGTCTACAGAATTAATAAGTAGGAATGTGATACTTTACTGCCCACATGATACCAACTTGCTTTTACAGTACAAGGTAGTTTAGAGTGATTCAGCCTTAATTGAAAGAAAAGTAGGACATTTAAGCCATTTTTATTAGATGAAAGATCTGTAGGCAGAATTGATAAGGAAACTGCTGCTGAGCTCACCTGAAATAACTGCTGGATGCTCACTGTTATTCTGTGATAAATAATGAGCCTCATGCATGTTTGATGAGGACTGGCTCTTTCTGGTTACCTTACTCTGATCTCTGATCACAAATAAACATACAATTATTTTGCAGTATATCCTGTATCTGTTTATACTTTTATGTATCCACCCTCCCAGTCCAGGTGTTATGCCAATTTTCATCATGTCCTACCCAAAATTAATGGAGTGGCTCCAGCCCTTTTACCTTCCGGTTCCTGCCAAATTCCTCACTTAAATTCACCAAGCAAGAACTCCTTGATAAACTCACAGTCTTAACTAAACTGTCTTGTACCTTCAACAGAATATAGGAATCATGCTCTGGGTATCACAGTTGAGCCTATTATGTTAAGATAAATAGGACTTGGAAAATAACTGGGAACTGGATCCAGCTAAAGTGTATGTTTGGAGTGTGCTTTAGCTATTGATTCCGTATTTTTGGACAGTGTTCAAAGGCACGTGGCTGCTTTTCTGTACAACCCTGCATATCTGTCTGGTTCTGAAGTTTAAGACTCTGGCAAATTTTCTGATAATACAGCTGATTTTATCTTTAGAGCTCTAAATCAAACTGAACATGATAAGGAGCTGCCTTGGATAAGGGATTTTCTTAAATTCTGCTCAATCTAATCCTGCAGGGAAAAATTGTGGCAAATCTACTAATATAAGCAAGAACTTTAAAAAATGCAAGCTTATAGCCTAAATGGGTAGTAGCTAAATGAGCTGATCAGCTTCTGAGCAGCAGTAAACAGAACAAGTGGATATTTATTCTAGAATATGAAATGAATATATAGATCTGTTTTATTGTAATTCTCTTGCTAACAAGAGGCAGACATGAATGCTAGAAAAATAAAGCAGCCCTAGAGTTAGAAGTCTGATCTTTTTATCCAAATAAGAAACATCATCATTAAAGGCAACTCTATTGAACAAAAGTAGCTCCCACAAAAAGGCAAGGCCATCAGCAAGAGCTAAGTATATGTAAATGGGATTTACTTCACTTAGAGTAGTGTGCTCTCAGCACCTCAGAGGATTCATTCCAATATAATACTGCAAGTGATTATGAAGCAAACAGGCATTACCTTAAATAAACCAAAGCAAGAGACAAAGCAAATTATTTTGAAGTGCTTTTGCTCTGTAATTTCATTAAAGGAGGTTGTTTATTCTCAGAGGGGAACTAGAAATTGAATATTGAAATCTAAAATTACAGAAACATATATCTGTTTATGGACCAAGGTCAAAGAGAGTTTTATTAGGAACAAGGATATCATCTGCACAGTTAGAAATACTTTTTAAATCTTCTGCAATTTTTGCTATTAATTTCTTTTTGCTTTTATCTAACATCCTCCTCACCATTTTTTGTTACTTTCTTCCCTGCAATCTTTTTTGAGTTTTCAGGGCTCCTCACAGAAGAACTGGTATCAGGTTTTTTGCTCATTTTACTTTTCAAAACTCCACTGGAATCAGGAATTAAGTCTCACCTTGGAACATAAAGGGCCAAGTCAACAGACAGTCTAAATTGTCCTTGCCGTGTTAATATTAATGAGGAATTAGCTGATGTGTGCTAACTCCCAACTGCCACGTCTTACTCAACTGGTAAAAACAGTTTTGCTACCTGCATGGAAGGAGTCTGATGGGAAAGATCAAAGGAGAAAAAAGAGCAGAGAGGAGAAGGAATGGGAGAAAGAAAAGGGAAAACAAACAATGGGTCCTTTACTGAAATAATTTACAATTCAGGACTGTGACATTTTCTTACTTTTTGATCTGTTTTCCTATTTGCAGCAAAGTCATTGATGTCAAAAAGGACCCTTCATATGCTATGCTAGAATCATATCAATCTATAGAGGAAAAAGCAAACAAGATCAGCTTTATGCTTATTTTCAGAGATAAACCATACTGAACTACTGAATCTTGGGGGAAAAAAAAGAAATAGAAGTTTCATCAAAAGATATATGGCACATTAAATGTTATGTACACAGTATTTTTGAAGTTGTTGCAACATTTTTCTCTAACAAAACTGTAAGAACTGTGGGGTGGTTTTCATCTGTCTTTTAGCTTTTAATTGGTTTTATGTCTCTTTCCTTTATATATAAATATGCATACACCCACACATAGATCCAAACAAACATATGCATACATTCATTTCATTTATAAATATTGACTAATATTCTTAATAATGAAAAAATTCAAGCAGAGATTCTACTCCCCATAATAATTCTGAATCGTAAGTCATCTTTTGGATCAATCTGAATTGGATTGTGGTTCTTTATAAACACAGTAGTAAATTACAATATTGTAATAATTGTCATGGTGCTTGATATTTACATCTAAACACTTAAATATAGCACAATCACAGAAACTTACTTCTGTAGGCACAGGTTGGGAAGCTTGAGTTCTGCATTTCTATAGCACTTCTAACATGTACTGTATGCAAGTTGCCAAATAATGGTATTTCATTTTGGTATAAATAAAATACTGTTTATTTGTAATTGGCTATCCAAGAGAGAATGAAGAAGAAGATGGAAGCAGAAGCAGCAAGTAGACAAGCAGATGTGGATGTGCACTTGGATACCAGACCTCTGGATAGCAAAGGAGCATACAGTACCCAGCACCTCGAAGACCAACAGCTCAGAAAACACTGTCAGGAAAGCTCTGCACTGACTGTGTCATGTCAGATCACAAGATAATGCTCTCACAAAGGGATGCACAGGAGTTCAACTCACTATACCTCCTCCTGTTCAGAGCACCAGCAGAAGAAGCAAGCTGGGCAATCTTCAAATTTTCTGTAGGTTAGTTTCACTGAGTCTTTGGAACAGACACAAATAATTTCCATGGTCGAAGCTCGTTTTGCCTTTGAGACTGACTGTGAAAACCCCACCAAACAGAGACACAATGGTGATGGAGCCTGGGAAGCAGTGGGTGCCAACAATGCCAGACTGGAATGATGAACTCAAGCAGTTTGGCCACTTATAATTCCACAATGCATGGGGATGTTCCAGGAACGAGGAGATGCTCGAGGTTCACAATGGCTTATTCAGCATCCACAAACACTGAATAAAGAGACTCGAAAAAAGAAACACACACAACCACAAAAGCCAAGCCGGGAGAAGCACTGATTCGGGGAATTGTTTTAGAGAGATGAACATGACAACTCAATGGGTATGAAAGGCTGGACCCAGATGGCAGGAGGTAAGAAAAGATCATAGCAATTATGATGCAGCATAGCTGTCAGTGATACAAGGACAGATCACGCCGTTGCTGTCAGGAAAATGGAAGAGGATCTTTTCATTGCTGTGGGAAGATCAAGGTATTAAAATTACATACGTACATACGTCAAGAAATGAAGACCAATTGCAGGACAGATACAGGAACCTTTAAGCAGCTCCTTTTAGGACTGTGATATGACTTCAGAATGTCTGATCCAAGAAAGCCTGGCAAATGTTTAAGACCTTCTATAGTGCTTTGCAAAAAAAAAAAAAAAAAGTTATGTGACTGAGAACACTTTCTGTGACTTCTGGTATGTCTGAGGAAGGCCAGTGACACCACTGGGGAATCTCATGGATGGAATGAAGGCACAAGCTTGTTGTCCTAATAATCTTCGTACTTGATTGGGCTTAAACAATGAAAGGGTGCTTTTTCAAAACCACATTTGGAAACACATTGTTTCGAGCATCCTGGGTCTCACAAATCACCATCGTTTTGAAAACACACTCAGGAGAGTGGAATATGTCATAAATTTACATACATATGGTCTGTACTTGAGTTAGAGGATAACAAAGGTGTCATGGGGCTAAACTAGTGTGAAAGAAAATAACAAAATCATGAAGAACAGTCATTGTTACTGCTTGGTTCTAGTATTCTCCCAGAGGCTCTAAGGCCAGCATAGGAGAAGAAAAGAAAAAATATTTTAAAAATGTAAAAAACCTCATTGCTTATAATATTACTGCTGCCTGTCTTTATTTCTACAAAAGGTTGTGTGTAAGAGGTTTGTAGTGTTGAAAATAACTGAAATAACTGGGTGGTATTAGAGTATATAATCATTGTGCTTGCAGTAGTGTTCGAAAACAGCACATGCATCAAAATTTAAAATATTTTGCTGGCCTTCCAGAGTCTTTTGCTAAACCTAGTGTGCATTGGAACCTGAGTGAATGAATCCCATTAGTCATCACCATCTTAACATTATGCACTTCATATAGAGCTGGCTTCTGCACAGAGGAAGGAAATTACCAGTACTAACAGAGGAAAGAAGATTTATAATGAGCAAATATACAAAAGCTCCAAATAATTATAATATTCACAGCTTGGCAATGACTTTCTAGGCTATGAAATTACTTTTCTTTTGGAAGAATGGAGATTCTACAAGGTTAGTATAAACAAAGGGTAAGTGGAAAATCAAATTGCTCTACACAAGTCATTATAAGGCCTGGAATACTGGTGACAGAATTTAAAAAAAAATGCTCATGAATCAGTGGATTTTTGTTTTGTACATTATTGCAATCAAAAACACTCCCTTTCAAGTCCTACATGGGAAACAAATGGTTAAATACAAATCCCAGCTTACCCCTGATACAATGAGTTCTCCACCCAGGTTCTGAACTTCTGCCTTCACTTTGCTGCAGATATTGAGCTGGTGGCAGTACAGGGCAATGCGCTGCAGGTAGGCCAGCAGATCCTGCTTGCAGGCGGAGTCTGGGCACTGCACAAAACAGAAATATTGATTAGATGTAGCTGAGTTCATGAGATTAGAGACAGCTAATCAGATAGTGGCAATATGTGTGTGTTAGGTGGATCTATTCCACTTTGTCTTTACATGAGGTACTTGATAAAGTGTGAAAACTCAAATTCTACCTTTCATTTAACTCAAGATTTATGAATTGAAACCTAAAGATGCACTCTACCTTTCTGTAAAATGAGAAACCTCTTTATCAGCATTATGAAAATCATAGTTTTAAATTACGCTCTGCATTAATTTATGGTATTGTATTGAGCAGCCAAAAGACCAGGTTTAATTTGAAACTCCAGTCTGCCTGCTGGGTGTCCAAGTTAACATCCGATATGGACCAGTTAAAGTCCAGGAAAACCCAGTTCTGAGTGGTTATCCCCACTCTAATGCCAACTCTTGTCTGCCTGGCAGCTTCCCTGGCATTTGTGCAGACATTCAGAGGATGAGATTAGGTCAAATGTGCTGGATGCTGTGTGGGTTTCATAATCAATAGAACTAAAAAAGGCTCCAGTACAATTTATTCATAGTCTCTGGGACTCTTTAATAGAAACTGCATCATCCCCCACAATATCAACAGCATAACAAACAACAGCCTCGTAGTTAATATTCAAAGTCTTGCCTCAGGAGAACAGACCTCGGTAATTCACTCTGATGAAACAGAGCTACAAGGGTCCATTGCTAACAGCATGTCTCCAGTAAATACTCTTTGGGGCTACCCAGCAAAGTCTGACTGACTTCCTGCATAGCTTGGGGAACAAAGATTCCAAATACACCTTTTTATCACCTTTCAGAGTTTATGCTCAATTAAAAAAAAATATTATCAAAGCATTTCAAGAAAAACTGATGGAATTAAATGCACGTGAGTCAACAACATCACAGCTCCTGCCTTGAGATCACTGCTCTGGCCCAGCAGCTAATGCTGGCAAGGAATGTGTTCATGGTGAAGTAGTTGGATATATTGTTGTCTATAACCCCAAAAGGATCACTTAGCTTTCTTCTCTTCCTTTAAAACTAATAATAAACAAAGCTGGAGCTTCACTGTGGCTGCTATAGAGTCTCTCTTCCTCAGACAGCTGCCACACCATTCAGGCATTAATCCCTAAAAGACCTCTTCTCCCTACTGGTGCCAATGTAATATAAAAATATTTACTCTATTCTTGAAGCCTATGAACTGAAACGAATGAACTTTAGAGCAGTACTTCTAGAGAGCTGTCAAGGCTTTAAATATAAGTACCCTGGAGTGAAAAAAATGTAAGGCTCTCTCATTGGAACAATAATTAAAAATGCAACTGTCCACAAAAAGTTTATATTGCATCAGGGTCTCCAAATTTTTGTGAAATATCATTAAAGTGCAAGCATTAAAACAAACACTTCGTTCTCAAAATGATTTCACTGTTTATTATTAGGGTTACAGTCCTCTGAAATTTAAAATGTGACTCAAGACAAGGCACTCTAAGCATAACAAGTCTCCTTGTGTTTCTTTCTTTAAAATATTCCACCTCTGCAAATACTGCAGACTAGGAATTTCATCAGCTGACAGATGGATTTCTTTTTTCTTGTGTTAAAATGAACAAATGCTACATTTGAAGTATTGGAATGGGTTAACTACAGGAAAAATGCTTGCTGCTGCTGAAGAAAACCTAAACCCAACATTTTGGAGGTTACAGGAGAATGGGCAGCTTTGGGGTTTTTGTCACTCTGGCCCATTTTCCATGGCAGGGTGTGTTACACACTATCACACTCAAAGAAGAAAAAGACACACTTATTTTGAAGAGGAAGACTAAAGGCAAGGAAGTTACCAGTTCCCACTTCCAGCAAATTTTCTCTTGATGACAATGAAATGAAAGAAAAAATAGGAAATTTACATGGGAAAAAATAGTGACATTTAATTTGCCTGAATCTAAAACCAGCTATGTAGGACCTAGATTTGAAATTTGGCTCTTGACTTTTAATATGATGCTTCCTCGTGCTCTCCAGATGAATAGATCATCCAATCTGAAAATATATATACAGCATGTTCATCTGTCCAGCTGTGACAAGAATTTGGTAATGGGAGTGAGGACACAGACCCCACAACATGCACAATACGCTGAGGTAAACCAGAAAATAGGTAGTCAGAGAATCTTGAAGGAGTAAAGTTCCATATCAAGGGAAATTGCTAGAAGAATGAGCTGAAAAGAATCTAAGGATTCCTAGGCACTTGGCAAGGGGAACGGAGCATCCAAGTCCCCACTCCTTTTTTAACAGCAAATACATTTTGGATGTGGTGACCTCACAGGTCTTTTCCAACCTGAAAGAGTCTCTGTCTAATTCTAACAGGCCCAGAAGTGAGGCTGCCACACTCAGGCATTTCTGAGCTTTGGAGAGACTCATTTATGCCTTTCCTGTTCTTCAAAATGCTGATGGGTGTAGAAGAACCAATTTCTACGGGAAGATCAGGATCCAGACTCCCAACAGGTAATTTTCTGCCAAGACAGACTTTTCCTGCAAAAGGCAACTCATCCATAGCGGTTACATTGTATTTCTGCTCATTTTGGGGCTACCTGATCAGCTACTGCCCGTGCCAATTTGTCCATCCTGGATCCTGCCTCTGCAATCTTCTTGGCCGCATTAATGACATCGGATGTGTTCTTCAGGGGGCCTTTCCCTCTGTGAAACACAAGATGATTACCCACAATCTCAATAAATCATGAAAGGCAACAGTTTCAGTGACCCTGTTTAGTGCTTGATTTTAAAATAGTAACACGAATGTCCTCTTAATTTATTACAATTTCGCCTTTTAAGTACTTTATAGTACAGCTTGATTAAGAAATCTGTCTGCTGTATTTCCTCTCCCTTACAAAATGCCTCACTGGCAATTTAGTCCGATGGTGCCTTCAAGCACATGAGCTGTACTTAATAGTATATGCATTTTTAAGTGCTCATTAAGCCAGTGTTCTTCCTGGAATACACAACTATTTCAAAATTATGTGATTCCCAAGCCAGTGCTAAATGTTCAGCCCATCATGTCTAGGGCAAAAATGTCACATTTTAGAAAACCTTTTTTAAGCAGACTTCTTGTTGGAAAATAAAGATAGGTGAAGCATAATCCTTATGTTACACACTGAAGTGTTACACTTAAAACGTTTAACTAGCTTTAAGACTGATCTTTCACTATATTTTAAGCTGATGCACAAAATTCTGATTTTAGTCATTAAAGCTACCAAAATGTATTAAGACAAAAAGTTTCACCACAGACCTTCCTGAGTTTGCTTCAGACTCGAACCTTTAATCCTGATTGTACCAATAAAATTGCTGCTGTTCCTGAGAAAGGCTCAGCTGGAAGTGAGTTCATTTTCCATTTTTTTTTTTTTTTATGTGGAAAATCATAATATGATCAAACATACTCATTTTTTTTTAATGAAACAGAAGGCATTTTTTCTAAGCACAACATTGCATTATTTTTGGATTTTTTTATCTATAATGGAAAGAATAACATGCTGAAACATATTTCTATTTTAGTCTTCTTTCCAGACTTTCATTACCACCTTAAACAGGTAATGAAATAGAAGTATCCCACTTCTGGTGAACTTAAACTGCAGCAACAATACTTCTTGGTGACCCCGTGTGCTTCTACATTAATTACATGAGCAGATCTGACTGTCACAGACTCCATGCATTTGAAAAATTATTCTAGTTTAACACTGCTGTGGCTACAGCCAACCAAAAAGGTGTGAAAGGCTTGTTTCTGTTTTAATGGAATATATTAAACAACTTTTTATTGAATCTGATGCCGACAGAGGTGCACTTTGATTTTTTTTTAATTTACTTCAAATGTGACAGTAGCTTTCTCTCATTCTCAGATTAGTTCTGTTCTTTTGATGCTAGAAAATATAATTATGAAATTTTCAAGGTATCAAAGGTTGTCCAGGAGGTTGCAGAAAATGTGCATATTCTGGGCTGTTGCTTTAGGCTATCATTTTTACCTTCCATGATACAGTGACACTGTTTGGGCAGCTATCACTCTGGTTTTTTGCTGGCAGAACGATCAGAGACACAAAGACAATACAAATACAAAAGTAATACAGAATTCTGTAAAATATCCTATCCATCTGGTTCTACCTCCTACCATTAGACCACGTTGCTCCAAGCCCCAACCAACTGGCCTTGAACACTTCCAGGGATGAACAACACAAAGAGATGAATAAATGGATATCTGATTTTAATCCTGAAGAAAACCAGGAAGATTTTCATCCTGTTTTGTGTAATCACATTTTTATAAATACCACTTAAACTTTTGAACTCACTTTAAAAATAAACACTGAATGGAATTTAATTTATGATGGTGATCTGGAATGCAAAGAATCTTGTAAACTGTTCTCCCCGGTGTGATTAACAATATGACCATTGTTAATGATAATAATTCTGTTTACATGGTATCATCAATGAATGGTCTTTTGATGCTATGCAATTAGAGAAGAATGAGACATCAATAGACAAAAAAAATGAAAGCAAAATAAAAGAAATCAATACTGACAGACTCCCACAAAGCATTAGATCAAACCAGTTTCATTGGCTTTGGGATTTTTTTTGGAAGGAAGTTCAGTGTTCAAATGATATAAATAGTTTTGCCATTATTTTTGATTGACACAAATTGTGCTGAAATGTTCAAAGTTCAGAGAGGTGCATGCATTTAGATGGGTACTAAACGAAATGTCACTGGAGTGTCTGTAAGGTCACAGACTAACTTTGCTGCTGAAATTCAAAATGATCTGCAAATAAAAGAGGCTTGAAAATAGCACAAAAACTTCACGTGATTAATCCCATTTGGAGAAATACACAAGACCAGTGTATGTGATGAGTGTTCCTTGCTTTGCATCCCCGAAACCACAGCGAATCATCTCGAAAGGGTACAAACTGAGCAGAAAGGGGAAGGTGTGGCACATCTGAGCTCCTCAGCTGGGGTTATTTTGTCCTTACCTGGTGAAGTCTGTCATTTCCATCATAATCATGCACATCTGCTTGGCCAGCACAATGATGTCATTGCCACTGTCATCCCACTTGGCCACCTCTGCATCCAGCTTGCTCTTTTCTTGATGGAATATCTCCACCTGCTCGGCAATCTTTGCCTTCTCCTCCTGGGGAAGCTGAGCCATGATAGCCTGGAGAAAAAACAGGAGTTGTGTGTGAAAAAAAGGAAGCTACAAATTGATGTTTCCAGTGGTCTCAACAGCTTGAGTTTCTTTTTATGGGAGTTGAAGATGCCAAGCAAAATCCAGTAGGTATTTGATTTCTGTCAGGACAGGCAAAACCACATTCACAGCATGTCTATGCCTCTTCTTGCACTTTCAAGATAATAAAATTTATATTTATGATGTCATGATTAATCACCAGTTGACACGGGAGGATTAAGTTCCTATTGAATCTCAATTAGGATGAAGAATAAAACAAGTTACATTTATGGGAAAAGGCAGACTGAATTGCTGTGTCTCCCCTTTTCTCATTCTCTGTCAGAAATAAGAGGATTTCAGATTAACACAACACTAAAATAAACTATGACACACAAGACAATACATTTGAAGTGAATTGTAATAAACATATCTTTTAATGATATTTAGTGTTCTAACTGTCTCTTGGAAGAGATGCAAAAAGGCACTGAACAGGTTGATACTGATCTGCCTTAGCATCAACAAAGCACGAAGTTCCCTCAAAAAAAACCCTAAAAAATTATAATAATTACTTTTGAAGATCAAATGGACAATTTGAATAATGATTTCCAAGTTGAGCTACTATTTGGCTCTAGGGGTTCTGAAGACCACATTATGCATTTAATGGGGTGTGACACATATTTAAGTGTCATTACATTTTTTTCTTGTTTATGTCACTTTCAATCAGCTGAAGTCTTTTGCTACACATCCTTAAAATGCTCTTGGCTTTTAAAAATTCGTAATTGACCTTTTCTAAAACTGAAATTAAAAAGGGTTATAAACAGTAGATCACAAAATGAGAAATTTGCAAGTTAATCAAATTAAAATTCAACACGAGTTTTAATTAGGCCTTATCAATGTAACTCAGCAGTTTCAAATGTTAGCATAATAGTCTCTGCAGAGAAAAATGCAGTGTAAGTCAAGCTAATAAATAAATATATAAAACACTAGAACTGAGGAATTAACTGAAGTTAAGAGAATGTGATAGGAGTAGTGGAATTTGGGAAGTTTATCTGTATGACTTGTCTGTGGTTTCTTCGAGTGGCAGCTTCACCTGAACACTCTTTAAACTGGTAAACAGTGCTTTAATATTTCTGTTCCAGCTGCTGATGTGCTTTCAAAGCAGCCATATCCTACAGCAAACGCAGCCCATAAATTCCAGTTTTATGTCTACTGAAGACCAACACAAGTCTTTCTACTGAAACACTAACAGCTTTATGGAGTAAGCATATTAAACAAATCCATCACATTCCACAAATGAAAATATTTTGCACCTGTTCCACAGAAAAGGTTCGGATAAGATACTATTCTGCTTAGCACTCCAGACTGGGGACTGGGCAGCTTCTGCTTAGCATGTTTCCCTTTTAGTTTTTTATCATTTGTTGCTTGCTGTGCCACATTGCAATCTATGTTATTCAGGAACCCTCTTTATGATGTCTTATGTTTATACAGTGTGTAGCTGAGCAAAGCAGAAGGTTTTAAGTGCAGCAGTAATAATAACCACAATAAATGTAATAGAACTTCAGACTCTTAAATCCCCAGGTGAACTCAATTCTCAGTAAAATAAATTACTGCAGTCTTTACTTGGGTTTCAGATCAAGAAAGGATGACATGCTACCCAATCCTAAACATAACCAAAAAATAAGAAAGGCTGTGAAATTTGACAAAATAATCTGTACTGTATCTCATTTCTGTTCTACCTGAGACTTACTTTAGTACTTTAGTAGTCAATACCTTGACTATCTCAAACAGGACTTTATGCCCTTTAAAATATAAAAATCACAAAAGATAATTAACTACATCCAGAACAGCTCTGTCATCATTCTCAGAGTAAGGTATCCAGGTACCATTCTGCAGTTCTTGGGACTGTACGTTTTTCCATGTCAGTTCCTGGCCACCCAGCTCTCTCTGGGATCCAGCTCTCTTCATGTAGATGATAATGAATTTATAAGTTACGTCCTCAATATGCAAAGACAACATTTTTTGCCTTAGAGTTGTCATGATAAAATTCCAGTTTTTCTGATACATGGTATGCTCTATTTACCATCTATATTCAATATTCAGGGAAATTAATTCAAGACAAAAAGAAATCTCTGCCCATTCCACTGGATCCATGTCTTACATTTCTCCCGTACCTCTGAGTAAGCTTCTTTTATATTTTTGTTACTCTACTGTTTCTTTTCAGGATGTAAAACCTTTGTGTCAAGCCCCAACCTACAGCAGCTGAGAATTCCTCTGTCCTGGTCCTCTGAGCTTTCACAGCAGCTTTGCTTGTTGGTCCTTAGGTTGTCAGCCCTACAAATCCTCTTCCAGACTCCAAGGTAAGAAATCCTCATTCCAGTTACCAGCTTTGCTGGTGTTTGAGTGTGTGGGGAGGATGCTTCTCATTTAGTCCATAACTTCACTTCCAGCACATCATAACAAACCAGACTTGTGTGAAACAGCCATGAAAATCATTCAGATAATTCCCAGTTTCCTGCTGGTTCGCTGCTGGAAAAAGTTAAAAGGCTTTTCTTTAAAAAAACCTTTCTTTCCAGTCAAATATATTTTCATGGTGTATTTTCCCGAAAATTATATTCTGATTTTTTTTTTAATAATCTGAGCTGAGAAGGCTATTCAGTAAAAGGTAAACATTCATCAGAGGAGGGCATAATCCTGAGTGTTAACAGGAATATTCCTGAGTGTTAACAGACTTCACTTCCCCAGCACCTGTGACCCCTGAAGCACTCATCAGCTTAATTTGCAATCCCCATGCACAAGCTGAGGTCGCAAATCACAATGACTGGAGTTTATCATGATGTAATTACCCTGGTAAAATTACATTGACTCAGTAGCAAATGTCTTCAATTACAATTAAATTACAGGGACTACTCAGTAGCTTAAACAGATCTTCTTGACAGGTTTGCACACTGGGAAACATGACTAATGTAAGATTTCTCTGGATACAGCACGTGGTGCCCTAATGGGATTTTTTCTTCTTCTTTTTTTTTTTTTAAATTTGCTGACTACTCGCCTGGTTTCAGCACATTCCAAACCTGCAAAGCCTTCTCTTACAGCACTAGCTGGAGCAAACAGCTGATACTAGGTACCACAAAAGCCCCAAGGTCATTCAATAAATGCTACTTAAGTAGGTCTGACATGAAAAAACCTTCAACACCTCGGTCAGCCTGGTCTCATCCCTTCTTAAACAACCCTGAGGACTGGAAATCACTGCCTTTGCTTTCCGAGGCAGAGTTTTTATTGATCACTATCCAGACACTCACTGGATGCATGTGGGGTTTATACTCACCCTTGCACTCTGGCCAGCAATGAGCTGGTCATCCTCAGTCTGGACGCTCGTTCGGCTGCGCACATCATAATCCTCCTGCTCGAAGTCTGAGTCATCCTCGAGCTCTTCAGGGGTCTGGAGAGAGAGAGAGACACGGGAGTGAAAGCCACAGAGAGGAGATGACAAGCTTAAAAAGGACACAGACAAAGTCCTGTGCACAGTGAGCTCTTATTTCATTGACTACCTGCCCAGGAAATGCTGTTCTGTTCTCCTTTGAAATGAACTTGTCTGCCCCAGCAGTCAGGAACTGAAATTGAATTGTCTTAAAAATTAAATTGTTTCAACCCTAGTTTTCTTTACAAATGGCATTTTTCATTACCTTGCCACAACTTTTCTTGCTGCAATTTTTCTTAACTCTGTTAACATGATGAATGCAGTTCCAAGAACAAATATCCTTTGGAAACACTAACAACGGGAAAGCAGTATTTCAAAATAATGTTATTTCATATATAAACGGACACTAACACTATTATGTTACTGAAAGCTACATGTAATCTTCAAAAGAGAAAGTAAATACCTGGGGAAAAGCAAGTAACATCCTGGAAGAAAAATTTATCAAAGCAAGTGAGAGATTTCCCATTTAAAGAAATTGCAAATGATGTTGATTAGTTTTGAAACAAACGTGAAATTTATAATCTGTGTAACTAGTTAGTTCACATGGTTCCTTTCATATACAGAGCTTTGGAATTTCACTCATCCTCCAAATGACACCATGTTGTCTTCACTGCTGGTGCTATGAATGACATGAGGGTTTCTTGGAAGATTGATGAAATCAAGTTACATATTTTCGGGCTTCGGATTGTTTAAAATGTTGGAGGGAGGGAGAAAAAAAAAACAACTGATGGACCTGTTCATTTGGGCATTTTCACCTTCTAGCAAAAAATTTGGAGGAAAAAATGTCCATATGTATATACAGGGAGAAAGTCTAAAATCACTATTTAAGACCATATTTAATATAAATGGTGCAAAAAAATGGAATCTTTAGAAAGAATATTATATTGCATTTTATGATTGAATAGCATGTGGTACAACAGCCTGGCCATGAGTAAGTTCTGTAGGTACCATTCATGACAATGGTAATAGGAAAAGAAAACCACAGTAACTGTGCCGAGAAATCCTCACCTTACTGGACACCCATCACCCCCAGTGGCAGCCTAGAAGGCCAAAGCACTACAGAAGAAATCATCCAGGCTGGCATTTCGTGCTTGGAGGCACCATCAAGTTTTCGAGCAGAGGCGCTAATCACTGCCAGTTGTCATTACAGCTCTGTCTGGAGGATGCTCAGTCACTAGGAACGGGTCCAAACCCTCGAACGTAACGCAGAGGAGTCTTCTGGCGGTATTTCTGCTCCAGCCTGGCTTCCAACACGAAGTGCACATCACTGTTTGTAGCTGCACGGTGAAGTGCACAGGATGGGGAGAGTAAAACACAGCCATCTTCATCTGACTTGAAGAGTAGGAATTAATTATGTGTTTTAATGCTGAGCACTGGAGGAAGAAATAACGAAGTGTGACAGCGTGGTAATGAAACTCGGTCTGCAGCTCTGAAGAGAGGCATGTACAAAGAGTGTGTCTAACAGGATAGGCAGGAGAAGAAGTTTAGATGAAAAATGAATTTACCTTCTCTCTACTGTCACAGGCAAAATAGAAGGATTGGTACCCATCATTATAATGACCAATGGTCCTGTTTTCCAATCACCTTTAATCCCTTTATTCCCTCTGCTCAGCTGCCTGAGAGCAGGATGTGACCTTAAAATCTGTCATAAACAAGCAAGCTACAAAGAGAATCCTACAAGTCCCTGAGCAAAGAGTATTTTCTATCACAGGGCTCAGCTTTTCATCTGCCTAGGCTTTGCTGTTTAGAACAAGAACAGGGTGGAGAGCTTCAGTAAACCCGCTGGCTCTTCCCCATCCTCCAAGTCCACTCAACGAGCCCGTTTCACTGGTCATTGTAAAGCCAGTACCCTTTCACACCCCAAATACACTCCTCTTAGTTTCTTCTGTCTCCACATTTAGAAATAAGATTATAAAAGATAATGTGCAGTTCTTTCCAAGGCTTTCATAGTCAGACTGACAGTAAAGATGTAATATTCAAAATATTACATCTCAACACTGTAACCAATAAGGACATGAGGCTGCCTCTTAAAAAGAAAAAATATTCTGTAAATTCTATGCAAGGACTTATTCTTGAAGAAATATCCAGAAAAAAAAAATGTATTGCTGTTACTGTCTGACATTCATAATCTTAAAATCTGTGGTCTTCAAAGCACTGAAATTTAATGTGTATAAATGTTGAACTTGAAGAAAATGTAGTGCAAACCAAAAGGGCAAGTAATGCAACTGTTGGCAATATACTGCAAGCACAAGACATCTTCCTGTTTCCCTTCTGTACAAGTGAGATCTAATTCAAAGTGATCTTTCAGATTCACTCTTTTTATGTTTTAAAGATTGGTGAATTTAACGCCCTCACTCCTTCCCCAAACAGCTGCATTTTTCATTAGGGTGAAGAACTTTATGAAGGGTTAACTTTTATCTATATCCTGCCATTTCAAACATGTTCACGTTTTTCACCCTTGCACCACTGCGTGGTTTTAGCTGATCCCCTGGGGATGCAGCCCATAGAGAATAGGGTCTCCCTTTTGTTCAGACACAAAGGTATAAAAACAAATATTATATTGAATTTCCTTGACTTAAAGACTTCTACTCTTAGCAGGGCCTTCTAAACATACCAGAACAACTCTAATTTTTGTGCACAACTAACAGGACCTTGATATTTAAAACCTTGTTTCCAAGACAACAGAGTCTGAGACTTCATTTTTCTGAGCTGGAAGACAGTAAGACTGATTTGATCTTGCAGATACCTGGACTAATGGTCACACAAATGCAGCAAACACAGATCTGAGACTGGAGACAGCTTCCAAACAAAGCCAACAACCACCAGTGGCAGAAGAAGCTAAAGCAATATTCAAAACTAATGGATTTAATGAACTGATTAATTTCAGCAGAAAAATGAACTAGTTTAATAATTTTTAATCTGTTTTGTAGCACAAGCCATAAGACTTCCCAAGACTACTTTTTTTTTTTCCAAATACAGTATCTCTACTACACACAAAATTCATCTAACTCAAAGGAAGTCTTCCAGTGAAGAAGAATCTTTCACAATCCCAGATAAATCACACAAGAAATATATACTTTCTCTTTTAAGATGCATGTTGTATTTCCAATATGAATGTGGTGACTTTCAACTTCCAGGCATTGGAATATTTTTTTTTTTTAATATCTCTCTGGCTGTTAGACTGAAGAGCTTGCTGTGAACAAAATATCTTCCATCTATGTCATTTTTTTTATCTTTTGTGACTGCAGTATGAAAATGTGAATTATACAAGTATAAGTAATAAAATGGCATCTATACACAGATTTGTAAATGCAATTTGTTTCATATTTCACCAACTCAAATGTACTTGATGAAGACAGAAACCACACTTTGCTATGCACTTAAAAATTGTAAGATGCAATTATACGAATTTCAGCACTGTGAACACCAAGTGAAGATAACCTTGTAATGAGAGCAAAGACTGAAGAGTTGGAAAGATACTCCCCCATTTTTTACAATGAGGTTCCCTCTTATTCTAAAAGACAAGGAGAAAAGGAAATAGACTTTACAATATGCATTTATATCCAACTCCACCCTATTCTGTATATTCATTTTGGTACAACTGCAGCCTGAGTGACTCAGGTGCAAGCAGCACCTGAGTGCCTCAGTCAGAGAACTTCTCTCACTGCAGGTCTTCAGTTGTTTGGTGATTTACAGTAAAATCTAACACTTCAAATTCAATCTGAGAAGCAGCAGGCACTCAATGGAAACACTGGAGCCCATAACACCCTTTGGAGATAGGATGTTTCAAAAGATGATGGGATTCTGCACCAAATCTGGTTTTACAGAAGACCTGAATTGTTCCAGCACTTTGGACTTCACCACGGTGGCTACCCCAGAGGTGATGGTGGCTAAACCTGACAAGTCAAAAAGGAGAAGAGCTTTAATACACCCAAACAGTTGGGGATAAGGACCCCACAGTCATTTCATTTTTATTCAGACTCACTGAGGTCTTCTCCCAAGGACTGAAAACCCCTCAATGACAGAACAGAGTAGAAATGGAGTTAATAATAGAATAAAATATCCCAAGTCGGAAGGAGCTCACAAGGACCATCAAAGTCCAGCTCCTGGCCCTGCACAGGACATCCCCAAGAGTCACAACTTGTACCTGAGAGCATTATCCAAATGCTTCCTGAACTCTGTCAGGCTTGGTGTGAGTGACTGAAATGGTTAATGGCTTAAACATTGTTAAAAAAAGACTTTGCCGTTATAGCAAAATTGTATAAAGAAGCTGTGACCATGGAAGTCCTGTCCAAATGTGCCTCCTGAGGGGAACTGGTCTGTGAGTTAAGGCACCTGATGGGAACTTGAGTGAAGGCAAAGGTGGTGCTATTGTCCAGGTCTAAAGAGAGCTAAACATGGCTGGGGGAGAAGAATCAGCTCTGGCTCAGTTGATGGGGAGGAGGAGAGATTTTGGGTGTGTGACAGAGGGAGTGAACACTCACCCTGCCTTACACAAACTGGCTCAGTTATAAAACCTGGGAAAGCCAGATCCATGGGGCATTCACGTGAGGGGCAGCTGAGGAGGGGTCATAAACCATCATAAAACCATCAAAGACCCCCAAAACACCCCCAGACTCATTCCTGATGCCTTGCAGCAGAGCACTGCATGTGATGCAAAGTGATGCCACAGATCCAGAGTCTGCTGCAAGAGACAGTTTCAAACTTGTTCCCCCTAGGGGAGGTACCAGGCATTCCCACCTGGGCCAAACATACATTAACCCATTGAACCCTCTGTTTTGTGGGACCCTCACCACTGCAAAGACCAGAAGAGGATCAGTGAGAAGCTGTCGGGATCCATGGAGTGGTGATATTTTCTGCTTAGTCTGTCCGTCACTCTCTTTCTCTCGCACCCTGCCCCTCTTTTTGTTTCTCTCTCTCTCTCTCTCTCTACGTCACACTACTGTTAAATAAAGTCCATACTATCAACTTCAGCATATGGTCTTGTTTGCCCCTTAATTCAGGCAGAGGCACCTCTCTAACAATTTTAACAACCGGATCTTAACACTTAGTGCTGTGACCATTTCCCTGGGGATCCCGTTCCAGTGCCCAACCTTCACCCTCTGGGTGAAGAATCTTTTCCCAATATCCAACCTAAACCTCCCCTGACACAGCTCCAGTCATTCCCTCGGGTCCTAAGATGCTCCCAGAGAGCATCTCCCAGCATCACCCCAATGAATCAAGTTTATAGATGTTTAAAGTCTGAAGTTAGCCTTGGAGACACATAAGAATGAGAAAAAATGTCACTGTGAGTCCTCCTGACTGTAAAGAGGGTTTCTGGCCAATAACTGAGGGAATTTCACAAGCAGCTATGAAAACACGAAGTGTAATTTCATCCCTACAGAGTAATAGGAAAGATGGTGGACTGAAGTTTTTATTTTCTATTTTATTTCTAGGTTCTATAATTACACTCTTAAATTCATTTATACCACTTCTTAACTTGTGGAAGAGATCTTTTTCTTCTGCATAGATAATAATAATAGTCCTCAATGAAAGAAGGAGTTTCCTTTCTCCTCCAGAGACACAATAAATTCTCCCTTTTTGAAGGAAAAAGAGAAGAACAGAGACTATCTACCCTTTCCTTCAGCTTACCAGAAGCAATAATACCAGCCAAAATTAATTTTTAAAGTGGCTTTATTTACTTTCTGGAATGAGGGAAACATCTCAGATAAATCCAATCTTTCACGGCTTTCACACGAACAATCACTGCCTGAAAATAATTGTGTCAGATGCTCTAAAAAGTTTCCAAGATTGGGTTTTTCTAATGTTTTGTAATTCTGAAAAATCTTTACCACCTGAATTAAAGGGTGCATAATATTTGATAGAATATTAGATGAAAATGTTCTAAGGGCTGTCTTTTATAGCCTCATCCTTTAATTATACATCCCATTTCAGTGTGAGATGTTCAGATGGGAATGTTAAAGAGTATCTCAAAGTGAAACTAATTTTGTTTTCTACAGCAAATAAGGTTCTGATTCAGCAAACTCTGGTCTGTGTAAGCTTATATATGTGGATTTTTCCAGTTAACTCATATGGATAATGGGTCCATTTATGTGCTTTAGTTCTCTGCCTGGGTAAGGAGTATCACATTGAGCTCCATAAATAAACTAATTGTCTGAAGGCAAAAATAAATCTTCCTAATCTGGGCAAGCAGAATTCATTAGCTCGTATCATACAAGGGGTGAAAAGTAGTAGTGACACAATGGCAAGAATAACTTGGGATTTTCCTAAGGAGACTGAGAAGCTCTCAAGCTAAACAAAACAGTCAGGCAGCAACAAAGTAATTGATCAGGCCTCCAAAATTCAAAATTCAAAATTAGAAACATCTCACCAGGATGGACATGTCATGGCAAACTCTTGGGGATAACTCTGATGTACAGGGTGGTGATGGAAGCTGGAACTCTATGTAGCGGATGGGGAAACCTGGGTTTGTAGGAGAACCCACCTGATGCTTGTGTCTCATGACACAATCACCATTTAAAATGGCTAGAAAAGATTGGTATCTCTTAAGAAGTGGTTCTTGTCCTAAGAAAAGTCTGGAAACTGCTGCACAGATGAAGAAACTGGAAAATCGAAGGGAAAACTGAGATTCTTTACTACGCAGATCTTTCATTTCATAGAATCATGGAATGGTTTGGCTTGGAAGGGACTTCCAAGATCATCCAGTTCCATCCCCTACCACGGGCAGGGACACCTTCTGCTATCCCTGGTTGGAAGCCCTGTCCAACCTGGCCTTGGACACTTCCAGGGATCCAGAGGCAGCCACAGCTTCTCTGGGCACCCTGTGCCAGGGCCTCCCCACCCTCACAGGGAAGTAATTCAAGTAAAGATTTCCCTCCCCTTCCAGAAGAGCTGCCAATCCTCTAATGCTGCACACCCAGAGAACAGGGTGGGTTTGCCCCCAGCACAAGCCATGACTGTAATTCAGGCCACCTGGGATGAGCACTGGGTATGAGAATGGAATTTGTGTTTGGCAGGTATAAAATTAAGCCTGTCAAAAGCTTCTTCTGTAAATGTTAATACATAGTGACAGATGACTAAATTTGAGCTATTTTGGAGTGTTCCAACTGCCTGAAGTCTTACATCAGTGCCATAATACACTCACAACCACAAGTGCATGTTACCTGTTTGCTCAAAGGGATGAATTCATGTTTTAGCCCTGTTACTTGTCTCAGAAGTTTCCTCTGGGATCTTCTCCATAGCTTTACTTGTACATGGTTTTCATTAGGGCTAATTCAAGGTAATTTTGGTTTCAAAAAAGTGTTTCAGTTGCTGAAGAGGTGTCCAAATCAGGCTTGTTTTGCTGTTTTTCTTTTCTGAATCTTTGTCTGCTGACTAAAGTGAAAAGCAACACCCACCTACTCTCACAATAATTACATTGTTCTGTCATGTCTTTTATTTGTTTGTTTATTTTATTAAAAGATGTCTCAGCAAATTGAATCAACTGGTTAGTCAACACTGAAATGACACATTTTTTACCTCAGTAAACATTCAAAACCGTCCCTGCAGAGGCTCACTGGAGCAGCAAGATAGTTTATTTATTCATTTAGATTTTAACCAGACTTACCTCACATCCCAGGCAGCACACACACATTAGGCAAAAAAACCACCAAATAAACAAAACAACAAAAAATCTACACAAACCTCGAAGACCTTGGCAAATTAATGCTATTACTGTGGAAACAGTAATGAAGTTTACATCTATTGCAGTTGTGATCAAATCTTCTAGCTGATTAACATATTAATTGTGGTTCATCTACTAAATAACCTCATCTCTTTATTTACTAATTCTTTTGTTGCTGCACATACTTTAGTCTCATGCTTGTTTCAATGTCAAGCTTTTCTGGCTTATTACAACACAAGGCTGATTCCAAGGAGCTTTTATATTCTTCTTATCCACGAAACCTCCCAGTAAATCCCAGCTTTCACTCCCAGGTGCTTTACATACCCTGATCATCAGGACAGCTTTCCTGATGTCCCGAACTCCATCGTAGACCAGGCGGGAGGCGTCGATGAACTCGTTCTCCTCAAAGGGCTGGGGCACGTTGGCACTTAGGGCTTCAATGGCCACCTCCACTTGCTCAGCAAAACGTGGCATCACTGGGTTAACACAAGGAAAGGCAGCAGCATTAGACACCTTCTCTCCTGAGCATTTTTCCACTGCTCTCGGGTATGGATAGTTTCCAGGAGACACGGCACACGCTGTCCTGGCAATTCCCAGGCACAGGGAGGCTCCTGGATGGGTTTGTGCCCATCCTCCACATGGAGAGCTCTGGCACGTTACCTGACAGCACAGAAACAACCACCTCTATATTCTCTCCTCCAATTGCACAAAGAATAGAAAACATGCTTTAAAAACTGTGATTTACTAACTTTTAAAAGGCTGCAAGATACCTGAGCAGTCAGTAAAGTTCATTTAAAAGCTTTACAACCTGTAATGAGCACAGTACATATTTATATCAAGTGAGCAAAGCAAACTGTAACCATTATACCTGCTAATTTACATAATTTACAGTCTAGCTCATAGTAAATAATAATAATAAGGGACAAAATGCAAAATCAAGGATATTATTTTTGTGAAGACACCAAAATGAGTCTTCTGTTTCTTCACTATCACCATGTATGTAACACAAAAAATAGCCATAGGTATTGGCTAACAATATTATAAACTGTGGCATGAACTTATTTAATATACAATTTAAAGCAATTATTTACTTTTGTAAATGGTTTCAGGGCATTGCTTAAAGTAGCAAGAGGCTCTTCTTTACATTTTGCAGAGGATTCCTTTGAAGGTATAATCACTTTCTGCACACTGTGTCTGCAGGAAAATAAATCTTTCCCAAATCAGTCCTCTAACAACTTAAACCCAAATCCTACAACCATGAACATCAGTGGTTATAATGCACCTACATTCCTGTACTTGTTTACTCCTCTTCAAAATTTTAACATTAATATTGGCAGATTGTGCTCATGGAGGACAAATATAATCAATGTTTCATTAGAAACCTGGATAAAAAATCCAGTTGGGTTAATTCTTAAGAATTTAAGGAACTTGGATCAAATTTAAGATTTATAGATAGCCATTTTTTCATCATATTCACATCACTGTTATTCTAGCATTTTGGTATCCAGATCATGTATCACTGACTTTACTATTTTGGCAATATAATTGAAAGAACAGGAAAAGATGATTCCTAAGTCAGTTGGTTGTGGTTTTTTTTGTTGTTAAAATATTACCTTTCTTGCCCATCTTTTCCCTAAACCCTGTTTTTAATACACTTATTGGTAACCTGAACTCAACTAATTGAAAACAAAGGGGAATTTCCAGTGTTATTTTCACCAAGAGCAGTGACAATCTCTCCTAGGAACTTCTATTGTAGTAGGAAATCACATTTTCTTCTTGACTAAAAGTTCTTAAATTTATTTTAATCATAATGAAAACTACATTTTATGCATCTTACTGTCTGATTTAAAGTAAAACCACAAAAACATATGATTCAAGAATAGTTTACATTTCGAAGAACAAGTGGCAGCAACCACGAGCTCAAACTTTCTGGCATTTAAATATTACTGATTGGATGAAAATGAGGAAATCTTAAAAGGGACACAGTAATTCAAATCTTGTTTACACATCCCTATTGATATATATATATGCTCATATAGACAGATGAAAGAACAGAACTGTATTTTCCATGCAGATAATATTCAGTAAGTTCCTGGGATACACTGGAGAAACAGGAAAAAGTGACAGCAACAATAGACCTTAAAAAAGTAAACATTAACAAAACATTGCCAGGCAGAGGGGAAACATTTTAATTAGATAAAGAGTTTGAGAGAGCTGGAAGTTTTGGAAGGAGTATTTAATAAATGCATATATCAAATTACCGTAATTAACAGTACACTCGAAAGTGTAGTAGGAGGCTAATATGATTGCATAAGGAAGTCTCTAGCCTGAATATCAAAAAACAGTCATTAAAAATACAATGAAAACAAGAAAACCTAAAGAATAAAAGAGAAATTATTTTGGGTTATTGGCATAAAATAAGTAAAACTAGAGATGCAAAAATGACAACAAAAAAAGAAAAGGAGGTAAAGAACATTAATATTTAGGGTTAAATTAAATTTAAACTTAAAATTTCTGTCTAAAATTTCCTAACTAGCAGAGGTGGTCAGGTATTGGATATAATTAATAGTACGTGCAACAGGCCTGAATTAGGAATGGGCAGTTTGAAGAACACCTACATAAGCATAAAGAAATTTAACTTCTAAATTTGTATTTAAGTTAACAGAGCATAGTAAAATTTACCCTGCAGTTCTTAAGAAAAAAACCCAATTTCTGAACCATCTTCAAGAACTCAAGAAAAACAGGGTGAAAATTACACAGATTTAGAAAAAGAAAAAAAAAAAAAAAAACTTGTCTATTTTAGATAAAGGCATATAATCATTAAATAAAGGTTCCTGTAAAGGTAGAGAAGAAAGGAAGGAAGATTTATAACATATTCAGCATAATTTCACCAACCAAAAATAAAATGAAACATTACTTAGAGCAATTAATGTTTAATTATCTGTAAATAATCAGCAGATGCTGGACAGGCAACAGATTTGTGGAAATAAGTTGCACCAAGCTTGTACAATTTTTCCCTTGACAGGGCAGTGACAGCAGGGAAGGCAGATATGACACAGCTGGACTTTGGGGGGATCTCTGTGACATTCTTAGACCAAACCAAGGGAAATTTAAATTACATGATTGTAAGGTGGAAAGCTACATTTTATTAATATTCCTGAACATGAGGTATTCATTCCTGACCACACTTATTACCTCCACTGGGTGTGGAAGCTTCTCCCATCGGCTCTGATTTTGCAGACCTGGCTATAATTTAGTCCCTAATTTACATTACTACACATGAACATCATCAGCTGTTTCGAAATGGAAATAGGTATTAAACTGCTTTATGAAGTGCTTGCTTGCCAATCATATTTTTAGATCAGTGCTCACTTTTGATTAGACAAGCAAGAAAAAAACACCTTTAATAGGGGGCTATTACTCAATGCTTCTCTAAGCATATGTTGTCATTTAATGCAGTGAAGTTTTTGAAAATTGAAAATTGGGTTGAGATCTGTATTATTCTCCAGTTATGGTTACTGAGCTCCATGACAAAAAAACCTCCAGTCTTTCTTTTCTATTATTTACCACGCAAAGGAGGATATTCTTATGCCAAAGGTGAAAGAACCACAAGTAAAATTCAGGCAAAGGTGTGAGCTTGTATCTGGAGTTAAAACTTGTAAATGCTTTAGACAGAGAATGATTCATTTATTATGCACTGAGAAATTGGCTATAAATTTTAGATTCAGAAGCAAATCAATACTTCTGGGGAAAAATTAAACATTGGTTTCTTAGCTTGAGCTGTGGCCTTGAAAGCACTCACACATATGCTTAGACTGAAAAATGCAGTGCATTAACATCTCTCAGCCTAACTACATGAATTAATTAGGCACCTGCATAAATGTTGACAGAATCAGGTCCCAAGTTAATAGCAACACTTCTAATTCATTGACTGTGTCATTCCAACAAAATAAAGAAAGCCTTAAATGGCACTGAAAGCAAGACCACTGCCAACAAAATCTAGGTGGAATGGCTGCTGGAGAAATACTGGGAATCAGAAAAGTTGAAATTACTTCCATTTTATCAGTTGATTAATTCTTTTAAATTATACTTTTATTTTTTGCTATCAGCACAGTAGGAAACCAGCACATCACCATGTGTGAATTCACGCCTTGATCGAACTTGTAGTTTTTTGTGAACCACTCTGCTCCACAAAGAAAATATTTTCTCTAAAGCTCTTCTTGTTTTTCTCCATATCTCCTACATATTAAAATTATCAAATAATTATCTGTTTTCTAAAAATATATTCCCTATTGACTTTCTCTCCTATGGCAATCAGTTTGTACTGCAATTTTTGTACTTAGAAACATCACTGCAAATTTTGTTTAGTGATATGGGAACAATAAGATCCCTGATAGAGAGGGAAATGTTAGGTTACCTAATAAAATTATTGAGATAAAAAAAATTTAAAATGTTTGGGCGTTCTTGTTCGTAGCATTAGAACAAAAAGTTTCATTAATATGCAAGATTAAATGAATGCCTTGCTGATTTATTGCACTTTTATGGCCTTATTATTTAGGAACTTGAATTCCTCAGAATCTTAAGTAGATGTGAATGTTCAGAAATGTAGAAAGGGATAATTAAGACACAAAAAAAAGCAATAAAGGTCAAGGACCCTCCAGGTGCATGGGTTTCTAATTCTTAGCAGCATCAATGGGAGTCAGGAAATTTGGTTTGGTTTTGTCCCACTTCATACAACTGAAAGCTTTAAACCTCTTTCCTTATACCAGACAGAGAACAGTAGATGCTTCCATAGACAATTAATCACACCTAGCCTACTTTAAAGACTCAAGTTCAGCTGGATAAAATTCTGATTTTCCTCTGCCCACTGAACAGAGAGGGAGGTGTTTGGCTTAGACCAGATGCCTGCTTTAGACAACCAAGCTTAGGCATAAATCAACCCCATTTGTGCACCCAATCCTGGAACACTTTTGAATCTGAATCAGGCAGAGCACCACAAGACTCCTTTCCATCCCAATCTCACTGGAATGAAGGGTTCCCAGAGGTCTCATCTTTGGGGCATTTGTCTGGCTATTTTTGAATGGCACCAGCAGAGCTATTTCTCAGAGCTTCACTTTCAAAAGATGAGCACCTACTCGACTCTTTCTAGTATCCTGGGATTTGGATCCAAGGGAAGCACCCTTCTCAAAGACCAGGGGTTGTTTCCTGGAGCCAGACTGTCCTCAGACAAACCAGACACTTGAGCTGCAGACAAGTGACTGCTCTCCTGTACCCCACTGCACCCAGATGTGCCCTCTGGCTGGCCCTGATAGCTCTGGATCCATTTAAGCATTTGTACCTGTCCTTGAGAAAACTGATTTTGCCCAGGCCATGTTCACAGAGATCAGATCCATCATTTAAGGTGCCAATCACCTTATCTAAGTAGCCCTTAAATGGTTATAAAAATCTGGTCTGATGTGGGTAAGATTATCCAAGAATGACACGGCAGTCTAAAGGTTTGGACCAGTACACTGCTAAAAGTTTCAGGATCCCTGAGAATGTCTGTACTTCTCCTGAACATCAGAGTCATTTGTGTCACATAAGAAAATTATCTAGAGTGACTGGCAGAATTGTGAACTTAAGGTTACCAGGAGAGAGTAAAACGAAAAAAATCCATGAATGATCCATTACATTGCAAAAATAAAAAAGATGCTCTGTTAGAAAAAAAGCTCAGCCATTATCCAGATTTAAGAGGTTTTAGTATAAAAAATTCACAAAGTTAACAGCTTAAAAATTTCAGGCCTCTGGATGAAGTTTCTTCAGTTGATTTTTCGGGGTTTTGAATTTATTTTTTTATTTAAATAATTCATTAATTTACTTAACTGAAGAAAGAATGCAGTCTACTGGGAAGTTCAAGTATTTAAAACAGGTGTTTAAAAGATAATTCCTAAGGTTTATCTGACATCCTCTGTCAAAGACAGCACAGTTGCTCAGTTTCATCTGAAGGATGAATAAGAATACCTTATTTAGCTCGAAGTGTTTGTCAAAGTCTGTTTCTAGAAGAACTGCACATTCCTTATCAGAAGGTTCTATATATTTCACGAAATGTTTTTAAGTCCTGGTCTCATATCATATAATTTACATTTCAGTCATGACTACTATATTGCTAATTGAAAAGAAAAAGGTTTATAAAAGTCTACTGAAATATTACATAATGTATCATAGAATCACAGAATTGTTTGGCTTGGAAAAGATCCCTCAGATCATGGAGTCCAACCCTTAACTCAGCACTGCCAAGGCCACCGTTAACCCATGTCCCCAGGTGCCACATCTACATGGCTTTAAATCCCTCCAGGGATGGGGACTTCACCCCTGTCCAGGGCTGGACAAGCCTTTGGGTGAAGAAAACTTTCCCCAATATCCCACTCTGACCCTCCCTGGCCCAGCCTGAGGCCGTTCCCTCTCCTCCTGTCCCTGTTCCCTGCGAGCAGAGCCCGACCCCCCCGGCTGCCCCCTCCTGTCAGGGACTTGTGCAGAGCCACAAGGTCCCCCCTGAGCCTCCTTTGCTCCAGCCTGAGCCCCTTTCCCAGCTCCCTCAGCAGCTCCTGGTGCTCCAGACCCTTCCCCAGCTCGGTTTTGGGTATCAAACCCCATGTGTCTCACACTGGTGACTCAGGAAATAGGAAAAACAAAATTAGGGCAGAGTGCTATGGCACAGAGCAGGATGGAACATCACCATCCAATGCACAGGACCATCTTCTCCCTTCCTGCTATTTACTGATTCACTTTTCTCCTGATGAAATGGTTAAAAGTCAGGTATAAAATAATGAATATCCACACCCTATAGCAGTTTGCAGCGAACACAAGACTTTCAGGAAGAATCAGCCTTCACTGCCAAACACGGATTTGGCCACAGCCTGTAAAAACAATGTTCCCAAGTTTCCTTGAATTTATGACCAAGTCCTGGCCCTTTGGCCCATTTGTGTTAAGTCTTCTGGCACTTCCCAGAAGGCTCCAACATTATCTGTGGGTTTATGCAACCAAGCAGATTGGCATGGGAATGGGAGAAATGTATTTGCTCATGTGCAGTCCAGGTGGACAATGAGATGGATATTACAGAAATTAATGAGATGTCTGGAGCACCATTACCAAGTGTTGGGAGACAGGGACACACACACACACAAGAGAGAAAAACACACCTTCAAACTTTGTCCTGACTGAATTGCCATGCACAGAAAGATAAATGTCAGGGGAGAAGCCAGGTAAGTGCTGCTTGCCCCCTGGCCAGCATGGCATTAAGGACAGGTACCTCCCAAAGTGGACAGAGGAGGGTAACAGATGTCAGCTGCAGGGACATTTCTGACTCACCAGTTTCAGCTGTCTCACTCTCCTGTCTACCTGTGCAAGACTACACACAGTGAGCACCCCCAAAACATTATTCCTGCCAAAAAGAACTCCATTCACATTAATATTTCAAATAAAAGCAAACTCTTCAGAAAATTCCCTCAAGAAAGCAGTCTCATGCTGTTGGACACAAAGTGGGTTATGTAACAAGCAAACCACCCTCCCTGGCTTCGTTATAAGTTTGTGTATATCAATATGTAGGTGTGTGTAGGCAAGGGGATGCAAGGAAGACCAGTGCTTTTATTTTAAAACATTATTGTACAATTCACACTTGTATTCACAAAACATTCTGTTGGAGTTGGTGGATGGATATTCATTCCATTTCTCTGCCTTATTTTCCAGACCCAGTAAATTTCTTTCTACTTCTACCACCACCACCCTCCTTATTTTAAAAAGTGGCTTTTAAGAGCATGAAATGTTTTTGAGAACAGATTTGAACAGCAACTAAATAATAATGGTTTATGAAAATGGGAATTTCTATTATATTAACCAACTATTCATTATATAAGGTGTCTGGCACACCCAAAATAGATAATCCTCGTATTTTTCAAACTCTCACTGAGTTAATGTGCATCTAAGTCTTGAATTTTCTTTGATTAAGGAGTAATCCTTATCTTGACCTTCTTCCATTTCTGGAAGATCTTTAGGTTGTGGAGAACAAAGTGGAAATACATACTTGGGATATTCAGTGAATATCTTGCTCTGAGCACAGCCTAACATCCTCAGCCCTGATGTGAGGGCTGTTGTGCATGGGAAAAGTATCTTTTCTCAGCTGCCCATTTCAATGCCACAATTTTTTCTGAGAGGATGAATTAACTCAGAACCTTCCTGTCAATGTGGATAATATAGATTTAATTACTCCATTTACCTAGAGAAATTAAATAAAAATATCTTTTAGTCTCATTTCTCTCTCCCAACCAGCCCACACAGCATTTTCCTTTTGGCAAATCTTGCTGCTGCCTATTCCCCTGTTAATTAACGCATCGAACACCAACCACGGTGCTGACCCTGAAGTGCCACAGGATTTCCCTTTCTGCCTGCTGAGAAATGACCACTTGTGCTTTGCTTGTGCTTTGTCACCAGCTCTTAATCCATCAAAGGCCTTAACACTCACCCCATGGTTACCCATTTGCCAAACAGCTGCATGTGCAGGACATTAGGAAAAGCTTTAAAAATCTAAATCAATTACATTATATTCTCCTTTAGTACTGTGTTCCATTTTTAAACTCTAAAAGTGGAGAGAAAAAGAACTAGCATTTCAGCTTTGAGCCGCAGTGATGATCTATTCTTCTCTTAGGTCTCCTTTAATTGCTTTATAATGCATTTTGTATGATTTCTTAGTGTATTCTTCTGTATATTGATCAGAATTTCTCTGGTTAAAAATTCTTTGGATCAAACCAAGCAATAGTGGAACAGAATCTTGGGTGTTCTCTGGTCCTTTTGTAAAATACTTTTTCTTTAATAATGCATTAATTTTTCTGTTGGTGGTGGTGGTGACACCTTGACCTTTGGATTTCAGTTTAGCAAAACTTTAAAGAAAATGCTACAGTGCTTTGCAGAATAAAAGTCATCATTTGATCAAAACTCCGGGATAAATGATCTCATCTTCTCAGGATGATGGTACCCATAAGTTTTACTGTAACTACCTGAACTCCCATAAAACATGAATTTAACATCATTTATTTTTTAAATAGGCTCCATTTTGCATCTTTTAGCTCTCCCTCAGATTCAATATGGGGTTTTTTTGATTACAGCTATGCTTAAATTTATCTTCTTGCTGCTACATTTTGTTTCCCTTCATATCGCTGCTGAAAAATCCATCTTTCCCACATTTAGTATTAGCTTTGATAACATCACTAAGCTGCCTTTTCCTAGTGATAAATATCTTTAAAGTTTGCCCTACTCACACTGATAAAACTCTCACAGGTTTATTGCTGAATTGCCAGTAATGCTGATTTTCAGCTTTAGTCCATTCTGATAAAGACACAATAAAAAATTTGTGTCAAAACAGAAGTCAGAGTGACCTACTTAAAACCAGCAAGTTACAAAGTTACTGGGATATTTTTAAAACATGCTAAAAAGCTGAAACTCAAATTTCTGGTGTGAATCAGACAATTTCAAATTTCCAGTGTCCTTCACAGGAGTAACCCAAGCAGTATGGTACTTGCTGTTCCAGGATGGTTTCCAGGCAGCCCAGTGCAAACTGAAGCAAAAAAAAAAAAAAAAAAAAAAGGTTGGGAAGTTTTCACAGCCTTTCCCAGGCAGTTCTGGTCCTACTTGTTCTGCTCTTTTCACTTCCATTTCCCACTCACTTCCTTTTACCACAGCCCTGCAAAGTCTACTCCATTTTTCCCAGCTTAAATCCAATCCTCTTGACCTTTAAAGAATGTCACAGCTTTTTTTTTTTTTTTTTTTTCTTTTTCCCTCCTTCTGAAACCTCAAAAATCTTGAAAAACAGCATCTGGACTCATTGCCTGTTCCTTGATTTCTTTCTAGGGACAATTCTTTTTACTTGTTCAGAAACATGGGTTTCTTGCCTTCAGCTTTTAGAGCTTCTGAGATAATTGCTGAGCACACTTCAGTGTCCTCCTCGGTGAAGGCAACGGGAGAGTCTCAGCTGGCCTTGGTCACTCTGGGTACTGAGCAGGATGGGAGATCTCAATATTCAAACAGAAATTCTGCTCTGTTTCCTCTTACTCCTTCCCTTTCTTTTTGCCTTTATCCTTGTTTTTAACTTTTTCTTTCTTCTCTTTTCCTTTCCACCCTTTTCTCCTTTTTTTTCGTCATGGACAACTTGCAACAGGATAATTTCACAGCTTTCCACAAATCTGAATACCAATGCAACATTTAAGAGAGAGCCCTGAAAAAAACCATCAACCAACCAACCAAAACAAAACAAAAAAAACCACAAGGAAACAAATAAAAAACACCTCAAAAACAATCAATCAACCAAAAAAATTGAACCTTGAAGCTCTAGTTTACTCCTGCACAAGTAACATCCACTAAAATCTACGAGTTTAGTGTTTGTTCCCAGTGAGCCCTATGGACTCTGGTTTTATAGGTTTCATCTTGGATTTATAAGAAAATCAGCAAGTGAGAGCTGAGTTTTTGTTATGGTTTTTAAAGGAAAATGGAAGTACTCAATTTTAAAAGGACATCAACCAGTCTCTCACTCTTCATACTGCTGCCAGAGATAAGAACCCAGCCTCTACCAAGTACTTGGCTTTAAAGGCAGTTTGTGAGACAAGCACAGGCAACAAAGCACTGAAACACTAAAAAAACCACCCCATATATTCCAAAAGGCTGCAAATTAAAATGACAAACAAATAAAACTTGGAGGTGAGACTGGTTATTAAAGCAGTGTTTGTAGTTCCACTCCTCAGAAACTATCAACGTCATTTTCATGAGAGATTAATTTTTTCTCCCCTAAAAAAACCATTAGCAAGGTGTTTGTCTTTCCAAAACACTGTATCCATATTTCTCCACTGTGGATCCAACCTAATACAGATAGAACACAGTGAAATCTCTGGAAGAGGCTTAACAGAGGCTTTCCTTTTCTGAGCTGACAGTTAAAAGTAAATAATAATTATAAGAGGAAGGTAATGTGCTTATTTCCCTTCCATTATCATTTAGCTACATTTTTTCCAGCTTCCAAAAGCACTTCATTCAAAATTAAATTAAGGTCAATTAAAAAAACAACAAAAAAGAAGGAATAAATATGAAAACAGTGAGATGTTCATGACTGTGCTTCTCACAGAGATTTGATGCGCACATCTGTGGGCGGAACCTGAACCCAAATAAATCACTGGCATCATTCCTGAGTGTTTGGTAAAATCTGGGCAGGAACTCATGGTGATTGAGGAGTGGTGATGAATTGAAAAAATATAAAAATAAATGTATGCATTCATACATTCCAGATCATGGAATCTCTGAGGTTGGAAAACACCTCTCAGACCATCGAGCCCAACCATCCCCCCAGCACCACCGTGTTCACCACTAAACCCTGTCCCCAAGTGCCACATCCACAGCGGTTTTGAACACTTCCAAGGATGGTGATTCCAGAACGGCACAAGGGGGGTCGAAATTCCATTTTAACCACTTTATTCTAAGGCGATGAAATGAGTCAGTAAATTCTACTTTTTTTATTCCTAGAGAAATAATAATCAATGCCTTTGTAAATGGCCTGAAAAGCTGCAGATAGAGATTGTGCTCTAATATTAATTATCCACATTCACAACTGGCAGAAATTGTTTAAGCTTCATCAGCTTCATTGAATTTGGGCCCATTCTGTCTCCTGAACTACTGCTACACAATTTGTACATGATACAAAGTTCTTAATATTGTAAGCATAATATATTTTTTTTTTAATACTCACAAGTTTATTTACACTTTATAAAAGAAAAAAATAAGTAATAATTTTGACTTGGAGGAACAGGGACTTGTTCTTACCTATTGAATCCCAGCATTAACACACTGATGTTGTCAAGATGCACTCAGTCCAGAGTTTATAGCACTTAAGTTATAATTCGAATTGTATCAAAAAGTGAATTAAATATGGAATTTTCTGTGTGTATTACTGATCTATAGAACAGCACTTTATACCTGCCTGTTGAAAAATTTTTAATAAAAATGTTATAGAATGTTGGGTCACAAATTTTAGCTCAATAAAAAGCCCGAGCATACATTTTGTTTTGTTTAATAAAGAAATCTTAATGGTAGAAAGAATTCTTCATAGTCCCTTCTTGACCAAAAGATGACTTTAACACAAGAGTGCAGCAAAATATGTTTATCATGTAAACTGAAGAGATTATTTTCCTTCTGTGGATTCATAAAACCAGCTCATAAACTTTTAAAAAGAAGCTAAATTTATAGTACTTATTCCACTGATCTCGTGTTGGGTAGGAAAAAATAGACTGACATTAAGCTGGGGGCTACAATACCACAAGTAATATTTAATCATCCCAAAATCAGGTTTTTTTAGCTCATTTTGTTGATTCCTGTTCTCTAAGCAAATACAGAGACTGCAGATCTACACTAGTTTTTGCTTTTCCATCTCACGGGGCAATTCCTGGGCTTTCTGTCTGAAAGTCAAATTGGATGTGTCCTGAACTGGTGCAATTTTCCTTTGTTCCTTCTAAAATAATCTTGATGGTTTTAAACCCCAGATGAACAAGTGCAATCAGGCAGGGGAGGATCAGCTCAGACGCTTCCAGACACCCACAGTTCGTGCATCTTTATCCTACCAGGGGCACCTGATCAGTGCGTGGAGACCCAGTCTGTGAAGTCAATGAAATTCAGAGCATGATTCACCCAAACCCACCCAAACCCACTGCTTTTAGATGAGAGCACTTGGTAGCACTGCCTGCACTGAATTATTGAGAGCACTGATATAAAGGGCTTTAAAATGACCAGCACAGACCTAATCACCTACACTGAGATGAATCCAATCCCAGCCCTGTCAAGGCAAAAACAGATTGAAAAAAAAAGAATATTTCTTCCCAGTCTACCAATCTAGAAGACTTTTCTACTTTTATATACTCTACATATTTCATACAATCTAGCAGACTTTTTTATTTTTTTCAGTCAGGTGGTACATTTTCAGTTGCTTATATGTATTTTTCAATGAAAAGTTGAGTTGTTTTGTTTAGCAACACTTCAGTCATCAATGAGTACATTCACCTGCACAGACTAAAGAGTAATGTTTGCAATGATTTTCTGGAGACACATAATACACAATCAATCGACTCAGAAGAAAAGGCTGTGTATTATTTATTCAAATCATAGAAGCTTTGATGTAGTGGCCTAGTCTGGATGTGTTACTGAATCTCTTCTCTTATATGGCTCCTGTCAGTATGACTTCTGCAACAGCATTGAGTAGAGAATAAAAATCACACTCATGGCCATGAATTTATTTGTTTATATCTTGTTTTCAAGTACAGATCTCCCTCTGAGTTACGGATCTCAGAAAATTAACCGAAAGTTTTAAATGACTAAATAAGAGTATTTCAAAAATTCTTTCAGCATTTCAACAAACTTACCAGTTTCAGAGAGCAGTTTGGTAGCTTCCAGCACCTTCTCAGTGTAAACCCCAGTCTCATAGTTTTCCATCTCTGCATTGATGATGTGAATGACTCTGGCAGCACGGCCCCGGATGGCACCTGCGGTCCTGTCCAGTGTATCCACATCCCCCTCTTGCAGAGCAATCACACACTTATTCACATCTTCCAGGATGTGGTTTTCTGGGATGGAGGGGAAAATACAGCTCATTTAATTTGTTCTTCCTCATAGCAAAGCTTACTGATTTGGGCAAATGTCAGTATGTTAAAAAATTGATATATATATATATCTTTATCCAGGCTGCAAAACAGATGCCCTTCTGTGATACTGTCACATAATAGTAAAAATCAGTGTGATATTTATCTCTACTAGGGACTGGGTTACATCATCCTTCCTCTGCTGTGAGACCCAACCTGAATTTCCTTGAAAACCAGTCACATTAAGCTCAAACATCACACTGAATTTTATCATAACGAAATTGTAATTAAAATTAATGCAAAGGGGAAAGCAGTCAAATATTTTGTAGATTCTCTAATAAACGGGCAATTTTCTGAAGGTGAATTTACACTCTCCCATAAATGTTTATTATGTTTGGCTCATTTTTTGCCTCAGTAAGTCAGAAAAGAACATAAATCATATTGAAAAGACAACAGCAGTGGCCTTTGTAGATAGCACAGAACCTGGGCATGAGCAGTTCATCTCCCTCGCTCCATCTATGCCAGAGATAAGCTGGGAATTTCTAATAACACACACTAAAATTATATGTGACTGTGCATATTCTGAAGCCAGAGTTGACAACAGTGACTCTGCTCAGAGGAGGTGATATGAAGCATTTTTATCAGATTCTTGGGAGCTGCATTGTTATTTTTGTGCCTCTGAATCAGGCCGTCTGCTCTCATGTGCTGCAGTATCATAATTTATGTAGTATTCTCACATACAAATTATGTGAAAACATGAAGAAGATTTTGACTAGGTCAGGTATTATTTCCCATCAGTCAGTAGAGTCAAAAATAACTTTAGTAAAACCACAACTGAACTTCATATCTGACTAAACTCAATCTGAGAAACTCAGTAACTCTAAACAGCAACTTGATTTTCTGCTAGAGACATATCTAAACTGAAATTGAAATGTTGTTATTTGTAGTAGTAGTAAAAGAGAATTAATCAGTTCACCAACTGTTTTTTGTTAATTATCCTTTGTCATTAAAAAGAATGACTCACTAATCTTCACCGTTACAAATTCCAAGGTTGGATCATTTGAGGGTTTCAGAAATGTTTTACATGATGCGAATTTTACTCTGCAACAACTTTGGTTGGAAACTGAGAGTCCCCTGAGCTGTGAATCTGAGTAACTTGCAGAGCAAAATTCTTTGTTTAAAACGCTCCCTACTCAGAATGAAAAAGCAGTGCTTTGTTAAAATTTTTCTTCACTGTTTCCACTTCACCATCACCAACTGCTTTTACCATGGCACAAACAAATTTTGCCCAACAAGAAGGGATGTATGGATTTGGACAGCGCATTTGGAATATAACTTATTATAAAATAACTTATTAAAATTATGGTCAGCTTTCTTTTGGTAGCCACCATGTTATTAAAACATAACATCAAATGTGACAGTCAATATGAAGAGGAGGAGGTGTCATTTCAGGAGGTACGTTTAACCAGATAGTGG
Organism: Coloeus monedula; assembly: GCF_965178545.1. Lineage (NCBI taxonomy): Eukaryota > Metazoa > Chordata > Aves > Passeriformes > Corvidae > Coloeus > Coloeus monedula. The sequence goes on from NC_138785.1 coordinate 71,354,031, forward strand.
CATTTTGAATGCTTCACTGCTTTAACATCCAAAAATAAAAACACCCTGTGTAAGCTGAGGCTTCCAAACTTATAGCAAGAGCAACAGGCTTTCTGTTTCCTCATGTTTAACAGAGATGTCTATGCAAAGAATTAGGAAAAAAACACACTCTAAACTTAACAGAAATAATACTTCTCAGCCACCTTGGAAAGTTTGGATCTAAGTCAAAACCCTGTTAGAAAGAATTAAGATTTGAGAAAAAGAAATGAAAAACCCCATCATCCATTCAAATTACTTCTTGTTTATGGATACAAGCACTTGGAGTAAGCAAAGTCCTCAAAAAAACAAGAAAATGGACATTTGAGCCAGATTTCCAACGCCGGCATGTGGACTGGGTCTGAAGTTTACCGCCTCATCACCCCTTTCACTTAGAACTAGCTCTGCCAGAAAGTGTTTGTCAGCTTCAAATCTCAAATAAAAATCAATGTTCTCCCATATTCTGAAGTACCCTTTTATTCACAGAGCTCGTTTTCATTTTCTTGCCATGGCTTGCAGGGAACACTCGCTGGGTTGTTGAACAGAGGAGCGTAAGTAACTAAACCAAACCATTTCCCTGTTAATAAGAGTAGCAGGATACAACCAAACAAGATAAAAAGGGCAAAAAAAGAAAATTAAGGAGTTTTTTTAAAGGATAAATATACTTTTCTTCCAATATTTTTTTCTCACAGACTTCTATTAGAAAATTTACTAAACATCAAGGAAAATAATATAGAATGAAACATAGTATTTCAGCCAGACTACCTCATGATGTCTGGCCCTTCTGAGCAATTCGAGTGAGCAAAGCCCTCTTGGCACTCTCTATGTCCTTACCCACAAAGTGAAATTCACCCTTCTAAGTGAAGTAGGAATGTGAGTTTTCTGCAGCAGAAATTAACCCAAGCCATGCACCACCTTGCAATTACAGCATTCACTGGGTATGAGCATATTATAACAATACACTCTGCCACAAGCTGAAGCACTTTACCAGGAGGATGGAGAAAAGACTGCGGCCCAGGGTCAGTGTCCTTCTCTTCTCCATCCCTTCTTTACCCTCCCAACCCAAAGCACCCCACGATTCTCTAAAGTTAACTTTTCCTCATCTTGCCCACAACTGCACAAGGATTCTAACAATTTCTACAAATACTCTCAGCCTGTCACAGGTCTTGAACACATTTTTAAAAAGTGACCAAAATCCTACTTTGTGCCTGAGTTGAAACAGAGAGTCTCTAGGAATAGAAGCACAAACAGTATGCTATTTTCTGGGAGGTGAAAAGCCAACTGTTGCTACCAGGGATTAATTGACATGGCATGGTTGCTCCTACTGAGTACAGAAGATCAGCATTCCGATAGAAATGGACTAATAGGTCGATAATGCTTTAGTAATTATAGCTTTTGTCCACTCTGACCCAATACTTTAATTTCGGTGGATATTTTTAGAAAAGTCCCTTGATCCCAGTACCTGAAACAGAGAGGAAATCATCCACTGAAGTGATGTCATCGACAGCCTCAGTGAGAACTCGCACCTGTTTCTCCCACTGGTCCTTAAACACATCCATGTTGTCCTGGGCTACTTTGCTCTGGGGTCTGGCAGCCAACGTGAGTGCAGCATTAATTACCTGTTAGTCAAACCCATTTGTTAGAAGAAGAGTGGCAATTTTTTTTTTTTGCAAGGGAAAGAGCAAATAGGTTTTATGGACTGCGTTAAAAATACAGCATTACAACACATTTGATATGAAGGGTCTTAAGACATGGGTGCATTTTTCACAGTTTGTGGAAATCAGGCAACAATCTCATGACAAAGACAAGGCTGTGCTCCTCTTCTGATGCTTTTAAGTGCTAAAAGAGTTCTCAAGTACTTTTTAGCAGGAATCTTAACTCACCTGTGGGCACAGACTATCAATCTGTGTGGCTGCCATACGGACCAACTTCACACCTTCTTCATTATTGGAGATAGAGCAGGCCAGATTTGCAACCTGCAATGAAATCATGAAATCATCAGGATGAGAATCAAGTTCTAGGCAAGTGAGCCATTTGATACCTTTCTCTGCTCTCATTGAGCTTTGCCTGGAATAAAAGAATTTTATACCAGAGGAATAATACATCTTCTGCACTGGTGAACAGAAATCCACGTAGATGACTTCCTTACTACCAAACAGAACTACCCATCTTCTTTACATTTCTCTCAGAATCTTCCTTCACTGTCAAGTGTTTCACGGTCTCCTCTATAGCTTGGAAATTATCTGCTGAGCAGTCATAGCGGGAACGCAGAACAGCCACACATTTATCTGTACATTTCCTTTTCTCAGTTTCTTTTTCCTCTTATGAACCATGTTCATTATTAACACAAGTGATCAGGCTCATCCACACACTTTGCAAAATGAAGGATTTTTGACGTTCTTAGATGTGGAATCATACTTTTCAACCCATAAGAAAAACCGATACCTTCACTGATACAAGGAAGTTACATATCCCTCAAATATCTTCATTGTTTCTGATGGTTTTATGTTAAAATCTTGTTAAAATATTTTTAATTTCATTTGGACTTTTTTCTTTTTATGCGTTTGTCTGCCCCACAGTAAAATATCCATTAGCAACAGTAAAGTAACCTAGTGATGTGAAATATCTCTGTTGAAAGCCTTGTTCTGTAACACAGGACTGAAGATCTTGTTCAAAGCTCTTTAAATCTACATTTACTTGCCCTGGCACAGCTTTGGGAACCTCATAAGACTGAAGGCTATTTGGATAAGATAAAGACTTGGAGAGACATCTGAATGAGATCTAGAAATCAGACTCTGTCTCCAGACACAGCAGAGCTGCATCTCTGTGGCTTGGATTCAAGTGGAGGAGCACAAAGATCACAGAGCTCTTCCAAAAAAAAATCCATTCCCAAAAGCTTTGTGCCAACTCCATGAGTCTGCCATGGGTTTTTCAAACAGCAATTCATGTCCCAGTGCACACTGTGATATTTAAATCACAAAGGTACATTTTGGGATGGGGAAATACAGGATGTTTTTTTAATCATCCAAAATTATGGCTCTTTATTCTAATCTTTATTAAAATAAACTTATAAAATTTTAAATATGCTTCCTTCATATTATTCACTGTGCCTGAAGGCATACCTACCAGTTGGAAATGATTCATGAATTAGTTCAAATGCCCCCATCTTTCCAGTTTTCCTCCAGTCTCCCCTTGTGGTATTAATCTGTTCTCATCTGCAGTGCACATCCCTGCCTTAGCCCTGATCCATCTGTTCTGCATAAAGCCTATTTCACTTCCAGTTCTGTGCAGCATGGCTTGCATTTATCATAGTGCCAAAGCCCAGGCAAGAAAAGAACCCAAGGCTTCAAAGAGTCTTGCAGGTATTTCCTAGTCAAGATTTTATCATAATGTTGTGATTTTTATTTTCATTTCATGATGAGACAAATGAGTTGGTCTGTTTGTTAACAGCTTCAGAGCCCTCATGTCAAAAACATTCTCCTGAGCTGACATCTTCCAATTAATTTACCATTTTCTGTAGTCAATTCTTTGCACACATCAAACAAACCACTTTCATCTTCACCAGAAAAAACAGCTAAGCAGGATAATATTGAGAATGCATTAACATGAGTGTAAATTACAGACTTAAAAACTAGTAAATGATATTAAGTTTAGCAAGTGCCACCTTCCTGTATTAGAACTAAGTGGCTTTTCAGACTGCCCTTACATTTTGTGATGAACATGGTAAGAATTTGTCCTAAGACTTCAGATGTAACATTTACTTTTTTTGCAGATAGAAATATGTGACTGAAGGGGGCAGGGTGTCATGAAATGACCATCAAACTATAAAGCAGGTCTTTGAGTTCCTCTGGAAGGGAACTTTGCAGATATAATCAGCAAAAGTAAAACTTATTTCTTCTTTGTGTCTGTTAATTACTCTTTAAATAGAATCTGATGAGACAATATTTGGATGTTGCAAAGTGCCCTGTTTTTCCAAGAAGGATACAGGCACAACCAAAGAAATCTTTTTTTCCCCTTTTTTTTTTGTAAAATAGAGTTCAGTACATCGTTTTGGGAGTTAGAATTAACACAAGAGTACAAATATAACGTACTGCTACATTACATATATAGCAAAGAGCATTGCAGTTATCTGTTTTAAAGAAATAATGATACACATCATGTATAATCCAAAGTTTAATAGTTTCTGTGGTATATTTTAAGCCTTGCATAAATCATCAGCAGTCAGGCAGCAATACCATTCCACAATCCAGCAGGGAGTGTGCCAGCCTGCACCACAGCAAGATCTGATTAAATCAAATAAACATAGAGATAAGCAAATTCCACAACGGCAGATGCAATCTGGATAAAATTGAATTTTGCACTACAAATCTATGACTTTACCCAAAACTTAATTTTTAAAACATGGCAAGAAATAGTCTTTACTTGCTTAAGACTGCTTTTCAGTGCATAATCATGGATCTGTGAAACAAAGAAGTTTTAGGTGCACTCAATCACCAGATACCACACGATTTAATTACTTTGATTGACTTTGTTATCAAATGCACAGTCAAGTCACTACCAATTAATATTCTTGGCACAGCAAGGTCCACATGCATGCTCTTACTTGATAGAAACCACAAGGTAATTCCCCCTGCTTTAGCTTATTATAAATTCAGCAACTTCAGATATTTTTCCTACCTAAAACTAAGAACAAAAAACTTAAGACACAATTGCACCCCACTTAGCTGAGACATTTGGAGTAGATGCCAAACTGATCCCTTTGGACAATGTATAAAAAAGGGAGTCCCTTCCAGGGGCAATTTCAGGTGCCTGGTTGACTCATCCTCCGGATGTGTTTGGTTTATTATTTAAACTTAGACTACAGCTGGCCCTGGTGATTGTTGAAAAATGTATTACTGAAATAAAAGATGTTTTACTGGAGCATTATAACTTGTTGTGCATGGGCATATTTAATACAACATGTTTTGTGAAGAACACAGCCACTTTTGAGGTTGGGAATTACTTAAATGTGCCACTCCTGGGTTGGATGGAGCAGAGAGCTTGGAAAGGAAAAGAAAAAGGCTGTGTATTAGTGTATTAGCTGCCAATTTATCAGAACTTTGATTTGAAGCCTTTACCTTTGCACTTCAAATGCTCTGTCTCCACCAAAGCATTGAAGGGGAGGTTTCATAAGAGGCTGTGGAAGCAACCAGGTAATTCATTCATTTTTCTTTTTTTTTTTTTCTGTTTACTAAGTTCCTTGAGCACACTGAACTCACTGAGTGCCTAAGGAGAACTTAAGATTTTATTGAGATCAATGTGAACTGTCTGAAGAGTATTTATATCAATGAACACATTTTAAATACCAAAATCAATGAACTGTGAATCATTCTCAAAAATGCGTGGAGAACTTAATACCAGTGAAACTGCTGTGTAGATGAACATTATTGTCCAGAATTTCAGGCCCTCTAACCTACTCTTATACCATCAAAACAATTGCTGAACACCTTAAACCTGTCCTGGTAGAGCATGGAGAGGTAATGAACAAGAAAATAAACATCCAGCTCTAGCGATGCAGAATTTTTCTGTAATCACCAAATCCACTGAGCCAATCCTTGAACTGGGGATGTGAAAAAGCAGGAACCAACTCCTCCATATTAATTTCTACCAGTGGCACTGATAGCCCAAGATGCAGTTCTGCACCTTGCCAGGTATCTGTCCTTAACCATGCAAGGAGTTCCATTAGTTTCAATTATTTAAAATACATACAGGACCAGTTCCTATAAAATTTATCTGCATGTGTTTCATTGTATTTCAACCTCAGTTTCCTGCTGGATAGCAGATTGGGGTGGGGAATGACTTTGTTTCTAATGCAAAATTTTATTACTCTTTGTGGTAACTGTTCCCTTAGGAGAGAAAAACTTTATTTCTGCCACAAAATTGCACTCCAAACTACAGAAGTAATCAAGGATCTTACATATCAACTTACTTCATTTTTACAATGATTAAAATCAGGTGTAGTTACCTGTCATTGTGGTTTTAAATGAGACTATTTCCATTTTTGACTTGAGCCCTTTGTACTATTAAAGGTAACTATGACTATCAAGATGTATTGTGCTCTTTTGACTACCAGAATCCATTGTCTTCTGGTTCAAAATTAAATTCAAAGATTTAACATGGCCATTTGGAATTCAACTGAAGTGAAAAGGCCCAAAAGAAAAATCTACTGCTTAGAGCAAAAATGTAAAAAAAGGGAGCAGTATAAGCTACAGCAAAAGAGCAATAGCAACACAAAAGCTGCAGAATATCCTGTTTTTTAACATTTTCCTTTTATTCCTTTTTCCCACCATAAATTGCTTAGAAGAAATGATACCGAAAAAGCTCTGTTCAGCTTCCCCAACCATTTAACCATTCCAAAGCAGAGAATGCAATATATTTCTATCTCAGTTTCTTAGTTTTCCATAGCTTTTGTAAATGTGTGATTTCTTTTTAAATTGTTTTTATTCCTATTTTTCTATTTCTCTATTTTTTTTCACTGTAATTAATTGCTTAATTAAGTATGAGGAGGAAAAAAATTGCAACAAGTTGTTCTTTATTTAGGAAATTGCAGAGTAACTTACACAAACCCAAGACACTGGTAAAATTATGTGTCTACACCACACCTTTGAGAAGCTGAAACTTTCTGAGTGATTCAGCTTGAGTTGAAGGTGGTTTAAGTCAGAGACTTCTGTAGCACTCACAGGGGACTAAAGCCAAGCAAATAATCAATTATCATGTTCAGCTGATGAGACCTAACTTGCTGAACTGTGGTACCTTAACTATTTGTAATTATTTATCCATTCACTTAGTAATTTATCCAGATACTGTTTCAATCTCTGAATCCTTCAAAATTGTGACATATATTAATGTTGGTACTGCTGTAGGCAGCCCAGTGATACTCATGGAGCCACAAGTAAGAGAATATTTTCTAAGGGAGAGCAGAGTTGAAGCCAAGTTACCCAAGATCTTCAACTTATTTATCCTCGCTGTACTCACTCAAGCATTCTATTAGGAGCAAAACTCTATTTATCACTAGACAGGATGTTTTTGCACATACACAAACAAGTGCCAAAAATCAAAATGTCACTGAGAGCACACATTGCAGCAGATTCCTGTTCCTCATCATGCACTGAAGTGCCAGCTTGTACTGCCATGAAAATATTAGACTGTGGCCTCTCCCTCAGAGCCTATTCCATATGGCCTGGGGGAACCTCATAATGGATAATATGGCCAATTTTCTCTCATTTATATCAATCATTTATATCTCTAAATAAGAGATGAATTTTTAAGTTGTTCACCTGTACATATATTTCACATCATTAAAAAATCTAACTGCATGAAAAGCAGTAAAAAAAGGCATTTCTTTTATAAATTAATAATGAGCTGATTTACCGAGTTTGGTGTTTGCTTTGAAAATTTCTAGCACCAACCCTGAACATATTTAAGATGAGCTGCTCAGACATTTCCAATATGTATCTAAGGAGATTGGTACCAGCAGGGTGTTAGAAAGCTACAGAGCATTTTAAGCACAACAGTTGAATGTTTTATTTCATGTCTTATATGCTGCCCACTGAACCCATGAAAAATTCTTTTCAGTCTCAAAAGGTCAACAGCATTTTCTCTCATACTTACTACAGGAATGAGGCTTTTCCACTCGCTACAACTCCCTTCAGACTTCCTCTGCATCAGATTTACTCAGAAGAGCTTTAAAAGATTTCTGCTTTTGGTAATGTTCCAAGTACCTCGACTTCAATAAATTCAGCGGGTCTTTGTCTGAGATTTTTAAAGGAAACCTAAGAGTGTTGGAAGCCTCATGTATACAGAAAGCTCAACTCTAAATGAAAAGAACCTAATTTTAGACAATTTCAATGAAGTGTTAAGTCAATCTGAACCTCCTCCATTTTCCAAGATCATTCTGATGCATGCCATAATTATGGCCTATAGGATGGAATAAAAGGGAGATTAAAAATGAAGCACCTTGAAAAATCCTTCTACTTAACTATTTTCATAACTGAAAAGAAGCCAACATTGGCTCATGTTCAATTATAGAGCAGCCAGTAAAGAATAGAAGAAAAAGGTATCGTAATATGTTTGCTCCTTTGCTTTTAGTACCAGAAAATAATAATGATTTCATATATAAATAAAAAAAAAATAGTAGAAGTAAATACCATCTCTTCTTTTCTTTCCTTTCCTTTTATATATGGAACATGATCACAAAACTCTGTCGTCCTGAAACAGGTCAAAGTTTTATGCTACACTGATGAGCCTCAACTGTGATAAATGTGCCTGATTGCAAGCACAAGAAACCCCCTACTGTGCCTAAGGACCTTTTAGAAGAAGAGCGGGACAATCTCTGAATTTAGTCCAACTTTCCAGGTTATTGTGATTTCTCAGCAACATCATCCCAAGAATTCTCTATGGAAACCAGAAGAAAGCAAATTGATTAAAGAAAGAGCAGGTTATTGTCTCGGAGCAATTTCTCCAATTTACAACTCAGAAAAATAATTCTGGAAATTACTTCAGTTTCAGTTTTACTTTTTTTCTTTTTCAGTTTTTTTCAGGGTTTCAGATTTACTTTACTTTCATTTGTAAAATTTTTCAAGAAATGCTGTTGGACACTTGGAGTGGAGCACTGCCCAGAACTATCAACTGCATTCTCAGCTGGAACTAATGGGCCTGACAGCAACTGCCCCAGCTCTGACCTGAAGATCCGATCTCACAATTAAAAATCCAGGCCCACAGCTGTCAGGGGTTCTCTGTTCCACTGGATCTCTAAATAGCTTGAAATTCAAGGACTTTAAAAAAGTGGGTGTGGATGTTAATCCCCAGAGCTGAAACCAGTGGAAAGGCTTTGTGCTGTGACAGAAAACTCCCTTGGGAATTATGGATGATACTCCCTTGTTTTCTTGAGAGTGTGTTTGTGAGCCATTCAGCTGGAACAGAACTAAACAGTAGAACTAGTGGGGAATCTATCTGCCTCCCAGCTGGCCAGCTGGGAGATGAGGACAGCAGGAAAGGGCTTCCCTCCTGGGCTTCACTCCCCCAGGAGCTGGGAAGCAGACTGTGGCACTCAGCTTCCTCCCTTCAATGATTTGCTCACTACCTTGATGTAATTTCTGAATTTTCTCTCTATAAATGTGCACATACTGCTGAAGAAATAAACAGACAACAGCTGGAGTAAGCCAAGAAGAAGAGCAGGACTTAACTAAGACCAGATTTGTACTTCAAATTTAACCGGCCTTGAGCAATATAGCATTGCACTGATAGAATGCAGTGAGTCTTTCTCCTGCAAGAAAGCAGCTTGTAAAGATGAAGGGGATCTGTTCCCTGTTGTCCATCTATTCAGGTGGACCGTGGAGTAGATATCCTATTCTAAACCACATCACTCACATGACTGCTGAGACTAGATAGTCTAGCTAAAAGTGATTAATTTACTGACTTTCTGAGTTACAGGTAAAACTGTTTTACATCACATTGGTACATACTTTTTTCTTCCTTTCACAGAAAGCAAAGGTAAAATGTCCAACGACAAGAATTCCCTCTGTAGAGGTCAGAGACCAGAGACCCGTCTCAGTGCTTTTTCAGCTCTGTTAGCAGGACTGGGTTACTCTTCTGTTTAATTTGATAATAGGTAAAGGATTTCAGACACCATTCTTCCATAACTGGTCTATTCATAGTGAAACACCAGTGAATAAAGAACGCAGAGGAACACAACAAAAACTACAGCACTATCTCGGAAATGTCAGAGACACATTGTCACAGACAACAGAACCTTTAAAAACAGTAACTGTTATGCTCCAAAGTGTTCAAAATATTCAAAAGAATTTATTAGTCTGGTACATCAACAAAACTCTGAAGTTTGTGTATTAATCCTTTCTGGTCAATTTGCAGCCAAGGCCACTGCTACTAAAACTTATCATGAATTATGAGCAATGCATCCTGAAATATCCAAGGAGCAAGAGGGCAGTTGTTACCCTATGGAAACAAGATTTACAACACTGCAATGTGTGTGAGTTGATCCCATAAAGCAATTTTGACAACACACCCCTGGCAGTGCTGTAATTAATAGATATTAATAGCAAGTAGTTACCAAAGCAATCCATCTATCTAATAACAGTCCACTATTTTGGCAAACTGCTCAGTGACCCTGGAACATGGATGCATGCCTGACTAGGCTGTGATAATTAAATGTTAGTTATATTATCAGGGAGCTGTATTTTGACAGCTGTTGAAGAAAAAGAGGGGACTGTGTTGGAACTCAGAAAAGTTCAAGACATTAACAGAAGCTCTGAAGGCATTAACAGTGTGATATCAGACACCCCAGGGTATAAACAAAGCACAAATTATAATCACTGATCCCTAAAGAAACATAACTTGCAAGTTGGATAGAACCAACTTTATTTAGCTGACCAATGTGGATAGAGCTGAACTTGTCAGGGGATGTGAAGAATAATAAGAAGGGCTTGTGCAGGTTTGTCAGCCAGAAAATGAAGGTCACAGGAAGTGCATCCCTGTGATAAGCAAGACTGGCAAACTGGCAACAGCAGAAGAGAAGAAATTAAGGCACTCAACAACTTTTTTGCCTCAGTGTTCAATGACCTCTCTTCCCAGAGGAGGGACTGCAAGGCAGGGACTGGGGGAGCAAAGTCCCTGCTGCTGACAGAGAAGATGAGGTTTGAGACCACCTGAGGAATCCAAACATGAACAAGTCTATGGCGATCCAATGAGATGCATCCCAGAGTCCTGAGGGAATTAGCTGATGCAGTTGCCAAGCCACTCTCCAAGACACTCACAAAGTCATGACAGTCAGGGGAAGTCCCAGGTGACTGGAAAAAGGGAAACATTGCTCCCATCTTTAAAAAGGGTTGAAAGGAGAACCCTGTGAGCTACCACCCTGTCAGCCTCACCTCTGTGCCTGGAAAATCCTGGCACAGATCCTCCTAGAAGCTCTGCTAAGGCACATGGAGAACAGGGAGGTTACTCAGGACAGCCAGCATGGCTTCACCAGTGGCCAGCAGGCTGAGGGAGATGTTTTTGCCCCTCTGCCCTGCTCAGGTGAAACCACATCTGCAGAGCTCAGCACAGAGGAGACATGGACCTGTTGGAGGAGAGCCACAGAAACAATCAGACGGCCGATTTCCTTCCTAGGGGTGAGTGAAGAAATTTAATTTGGAGTGATATTTTAAAGGCTTACAAAATCCCATTCAGAGAAAGACTGATTTTACATGAATCCAATTTTTGTGCGAGAATAGTCTATGAAATGTTTTTACAATAATTTAGTAATGGCTCAACAGGAATGCAAAACTAAGTCATCTGCCCAGAACCAGAATGTGTAGACAAGGCGACAGAACTGGATGTTCCCTTTTTCCATTCCTCCTGCCAGCTTTAACCCTGACATGGAGAGAGCTCAGATTGGCTTGAAACATCATTTAGGTTACTTGTCTGCTTAGCAGCCCTTTTTCCTGCTAATAAATCCCCTTTTCTCTTGGAAAAGTCATATTTATGCTAATTATTCTTACAATAGGAGTATCTGACACCAAAAAACAAATATACAGAATATTTAGCAGAAAAACTGTATGCTGATATGAGGTGTTTTCTGAGTTTTGTGTTATAAAATCTAGTTAGTCAATGATTCCTGACTTTTTGTCCTGTCACTGTCCATCCTTTTTGTATGATCAGAAAAAGAGATTTCCTACATACAGTTGTTCACCAGCAGCTGCATTAATTACCAGTAAGGTAACCACAGCCAGAAAACAGAGCTGAGCACTTGCACACACTTATCCCCCTTTTTCAACTACAAACATGATCCCAAGCAGAGTTTTAGCCTAAATCACCTCTTCTATGTTACACATGGTCTCTCATATCTATTAAAAAGATGTTGGCCAAAAAGGTGGCACTGAGAAACCTCAACCTGTTGTTAAGAGTTTAGGATATGACAGTGGGGTGAGAAAAAGTGCTTTTACATTTAGGTCTCTCTCCTCCTCTGAAATGGGGAATACATTAAAAAATCCCCACAGTATTAATTATTCAATGTGCTGGAACGCATATCCTCAAATTTTAATTTCTTTTAATTTAAGACTGCACTCTTAGGGGGTTTTGCATAGAATTTTGGTTTTGTTATAGTAAATGTGGAAAATTTCACCTTAGTTGTGAACTCAATCATGTGGTTTATTTGATTAAAAACTACTACACTCCGAGCCAGTCTCACATTTTTGTCCCAGTTGTCACGTTTGTAGTTCTGTGTATGAAAGCTGATTACCTTTGCAAAGGGTCATCATTAGCTGATAAATATCCAAAACCATTTCAACAAAACCCAGATTATTTATTGTGTATTAAAGTGATGTTTTTGACTTTTTGACTCCTCAAAAAAAAAAACAAAAAAACAAACATTTGAATGCAGCTCACACACAACTGGTTTTCGATAACGAGTTTTCAAATCAAGAGCTCTTCATGTGACTTTCAGCATTAAACAAAAAATGGAAACAAACATATATTTAAGAAATCAAAGCTGACATCAAAATTCTAAACAGAACTGCAGATACCTTTCATTCACTGAGCTTTGATTTATACTCCTCTTGGCATGCAGAGATGAGAATAATAAGTCAATTGTCTCTGTTGTTAGTTTTAATGGCAATATCAGTACGAGTTTAGGCTTCTTTGCAAATTACCATTTGAAAGTCAAAGGCCAGTAGGTCCACGACGAAGCTGCAGAGAGTGTCTCCACCAGTCCACCTTACTAATTTTTTAAGCCTTTGATTAATTTAATTCAAAAGAACAGAGAAGCCTCAGTGTTGGAACCCTGAGTTCACAGAATTTAGATCTTTCAGTGCTGACAGGCAATGATCCTCAGAAGCACACTGCATTTGACCTGAGGCCTTGGGAAAGGCTTCCCAGATGATGTGATAGCACTGAGATTGTTGCTGTGCAATTAAAGTTATATCACTGGGGGGAACACGTAGAGATGTAGAAAATTTCGGTTTATGGGATATAGTAATATATATATGTAACAAGATGGAGGATTTTGGGTGTAGGTTAGTTGTTCTTCTTTCCTCTTTCTTCTTCACAAATCTGGGTGGTCTGGTATTGGTTCAAAAAACCAGCAGTGCGGAACATGAATGATTAGTTACTGGATTATAAATAAAAATAAATTAGTTGGCATTCCTTAATTGGATAGATTGGGCTTTAAAAGACCTTGGAAGGGAGCACTTGGGGGCCATTTTCACCTTGTTAACTTAGAGGCACATTCTGCGCAGCTGTACTATAGATAAGGAATAATAAACATCTGAGTCTGAAGATAAACTCTGTGTCTCCTGCCTTTCAATCTGAACTCTGAGTAAAAGAACCAAGAGACTCAGGCAAAGAAAATACAAATCAGAGAAAATTAATACCTCAGTGAAAACTGAATTCAATGAAAAATCAAAATTTTATGAAAACTAAATTTCAGTGAAAACAGGCAACTGTTTTGAGGACACAAACCTTATTACCCTCCTAATGCCTCACTGAGGAAAGAGTTTACCTCATGGGCCACACTGGGGAATCTGAGTAGCTGGGAAATTTCTTAAAATCTGTGGGAAAAGCTTCACTTGGATATGACATTTGACCACAAACTACAAATCTCTAAGAAACCACGATTCATACTGTCTGGTATTTACAGAACTGCTTGTCTCTGAGAAGAGAATCCTTCTCCCTAAAAAACCACAGCAAGAACTGCCCATCTGAAGAACCTCTGGCTGGGAAGCAGGAGAGTTGCCCCATGTGTTGGGTACATGAGGACAGGCTTGGAGCTGGAAGATGTTTCAGTTTGCTTCCACAGGGCCTCCTGACCATTGAGATATGCTGAAATTAATACTTTTAACATTCCCCTGGATGTCTGAAACCCTGCACTGGGCCAAGGAGCAGCTCCAGCACTTTGGTTTCTGGTTTCTGTAAGAATTTTTCCGTAAATCACCTTTAAAATTAGCCACAGGTGAATGAATGATGAGAGTAGGTTTTCCCCATGTTATTAGGAAGTTATCCTTCATCACACTACAGGTCATCATTCAGTTTTCCAAGATCTGTCTTTAGATTAAATGGTTTCTGAGATGTCAGTGTGGAATAGGAAAAAAAATGAAGAAAAAAAAAAAAAAAGAAAATGCAAGGACATATACAACAAAATGGATCATTATTAAGGTTTCTCTGAGGCTGCTTTGAGAATTGATAATTTCACTCAATAATATGTCAAGGTAAGGGGATGGATGCTACATGTATTTATTTTTTTTTAACCCACAGATCACCTATCTGTGAAGCAACTGGAGAATAACCCTCTGTCTTTCTTTCGGAGTAGGCAAATCAGGTTTATTTCAATGTTGGGAACACTGTGGCTAAGTTTGATCAGTTTTGACAGGAGAGCAGATACCACAGGAACATCCATGCCTCTACACTGATATTAATATAATGCTACCACAAGTTGTGGAAATTGGAGCCTAAGGGAAGGCTGACAGATGATGGTCCTGTCTGAAGGCAGGATGAACTGTGCCTAAACCACTCCTGGCAGGTGTTTGTTTCACTTAGAGCCTGCTTTGATAGCAGTTGTATGGATTTCTGTTCCTGCACATGGAACATTTAATTAGGGAAAACAAACAGCAGCAGTGTGTGACGAGGTCAGATTTACTGCACTGACTGTAAGGAATGTGCAACCAGCCTGTGCTCAGGGGCCATTCAAATGTATATTAAGAGACTGAGTAATGACAGCAACAGGAAAATAAAAAAATCCCAACCCCATAAACCCCCCCTGAACATTTCTCCTTTGCAGACTCATTGTGAGCTAAACTAGGTCTGGTCTGTTCAAATTTGTGAGTGAACAGAACAAGGAAAAATCACATTTACCTACTGCACAGCAAGAAGACTGTTTGCATCCATTAGGACTATTTTTCCTTATACAAATTCACAGAAATCTAGGACCTTAAAAAAAACAACCAAACAAACCAAAAAACCTTAAAATGGGATCTACCAAGATGATACCACCAGTGGAGGTGACCTTTTAAGCTAAAAGAAGTTTTGAAATCCCTTCATACTGTCATTTTTGCATGTGCATTTCTGTGCTTGAAACCCGACCACAGAGGATTATTGGTTGAGTCTAAAAAATTAATCTTTTAAATTAAATTGCCACATGTTACCCAGGCTCTTACAATATCTTTATGCACTTGGGACAGCAAAGAAAAAATAAAACTAAAACATATCTTTGAAGGATTTTTCTTTCTCTCAAAGTGCTTCTTTGTATCAGCAGAACAGCTGACATGCTGGTGCCTCTGATGTGTTTAATGTGTTGTTATTGCTGTCTCTACTCAGATGTCTGTAGTAGCTGACTCCCCAAACAATGCAAAAATAATGCTGAAAGTTCTGATCACTATTCATGTTATTTAAAGTGGATTGCAGTCAACTCCATTCTATTTATCTGAAAGTCAATCCCTCTTTTCACAGTGAGAAACAGCAACAGAAACCCTGAACACATTAGAAAAGTTAGCAAATTTTAAATATTAGTTCTTTAACTTACGTGTGTGAGAGCAAGACATAAAGGGGGTTCAAGTACAGCTATAAACACAAACAATCCAGCACTTGCTCCGTGAAGATTCTGTTCATTGTCTCACTCAATAATTCTGAAGTACAGAGACAAACCCCACCAAGCCTCACACAAAATGATGAAGCCTCTTCATTCAATCCATCCCCTGAGACAAAGCTGAAGATCCCCAGCTCACACAGAGCAGCAAAGCTGCAGTGATTTACTCCAGCCCTGGCTCACAGAACACATTCTGGTCAATAGATTGTAGCTTTTAAAAACTGAGGTAGAAATGAATTCCACTATCAATCCACAAATGGTAACAAATGTTTCTGTTTTCACTTCTCCATCTGCACAATGGCATTCCAGAAATGTTCAACACACTATGTAGAACTGACTCTATAGAGCCACTCCATGTACTGAAATAAAAAAGTAGAATTTTCTAAATGTGACAATTGATCACTAAAGCTTTTCTTTCACTGGCATTAAAAAGGCCTGATTTGCTGACCAAAGAGCATGTCATTGTCTATATTAAAAAATGTATACATCCTTGCTACCAGAAATAATGAGTAATGTATTATAGAAATACACCAATCTTATGTCCTTTTACTCTTCTGAGACAAAACTCTTAAATGGTTAATGTGTTTTGTATTCACTGAACAGCCATCAGCATACATTTGCACTACCACAAACTGGAATTTATTCATCTAGCTGCACAGAGGGATTTGTTAGTTATTGGGGGTCAGTGAACACAGTTTTATAAACTGATATTGAACAGGAAGGAACTGCATTAGAATGAAGCCAGAATAACAATAAGCCAAAGAGTCAGGTGAGTATTTTTTGTTTCAGCTCTTAAATACACTTTTTTTTTTTTTCCACTGTCAGGAAGCTAATGCTTTTTTTTATATATACATATATATATATATATATATATATATATATATATGTATATGTATATTTAAAATCTTTATTTCCTTTCCATTACTATTTTGTTTAGCTCTTTAAAGCCCTTGACAGCTGCCCTGCTGACAGCCTCCTGCCAGCTGAAAGGGCAGGGGAAGGAGCAGAACCAGTGCTCTGACAGTGGGGCTGAGCCAAGCGTGTGACAGGGATTCATCCCAGAGACAACAGGTCCCAAGTGGCAGCACGTGTTCCAACTTCTCAGTGCTAAAAGCTTTAATCCTACTTTTTCCTCTGCCTTTCTCCAAAAATTTATTTCTGCTATATCAAATCATTGATTCTTTCTGTGTATTTAGCATTACAGGGTCACCTGGCACAGGAGAATTAATCCTGATTTACAGCAGTGTGAGTGACAGGAGAAATGAGCTCAGTGGTTTTGGGGTAACAGCTGTTGAAAATGTTTATTTGTGTAAGCACAAGGAAATCAATTCCATTTCTGAGGCAATGGAAATATAACTTACCCTGGGCAGCTCCCATCTGAGGAAGCACCTTTTCTGAGGGAATGGCAGACAAATTGTCTGCAGGATATTAACTGCTACTCACACGAACATTACACTGCAGTCTTAAGAAACACATCAAGAAACGAGGTAAAATCACACAGAACTGCATGATAACACAAGAGTGCCATTTGAATTAGGCTGGGAATATCTTGGTACGATGCATGGTCACCTGTTTGATTAAAATTTAAAAAAATATATAACATCACACACAGATATTCATGCAGCTGTTCAGGATTACTTAAAATTTCAAACAAAAAAAAATATTTTTCAATTTATCAATTGAGGTCAAATTCCTAAATTTTCTTTTCCTAGGTGTCAAAACCCAAAATAAATAAAGGCAAACGAACTTGTGCTGAGGATATTTGAACAGGAGAGATGCTGAGAAAACACTGGTGTACTTAAGATCAGCATTACTCATTCCAGAAGTTCACAGAGGAACAGCTGATTTTCACATTCTGTTATTCCCAGTTTAGGCAAGCATTCAATTTGAGAAGGGAGCACAGAGGTGATTTAAATTTAATATCTCGATCTCATTTCAAGAGAAAGGCTTAAACGCAAACACAGTCAAGTTGAAAGTCTTAATGTTCTACTTGAATTCACATGATTTATGGCGGGGGAAAAAAAAAACCCTGCAGTGTTTCAACAGCCTGAGAAATGCTGGTTTCATCTACTTGGGCTAGAGGAACCCAAATTCAAACTACAACCACTCAAACTAACATTTGACACTCAAAGTAACATTGAACACTCCAGCTGACATTCGACACTGGCATTCAAATGAACATTGCAGCCAGGAATAAATCTTCCTTTGAAAAATCCCAAATATGAAATAGGGCAGAGACTGCATTCATCTACAGTGGTATAATTAGGCACACTGGACTGAACTCATGTTCTTCCCCTGGATTTATGCAGTGCAATTGAAGCCCATCTTCAGTCCTGACAAATGCCAAATATGCTGCTGAGAGGGCTCAAGTGGCAGTTCTTTCTCTTAAGAAATGCAGTTCAAATTTGGATGCCCAAATATGCTAGTGAAAGATTCTCAAGTATTTTGAAGCATTTTTATCCATTTCCAGAATCACTCATTGGCTTTAGCGAGCTGTTCTTCACATTAGAAGTGCACTCTTGTATTAACCAAAATTCCATTTTTCCTTTAATAAATGGCTCTTTTCCTCAAGGTATTGAAGTCTCTGTTGCCCAGCTCTCTACATATACACATCAGTATGTGCAAGGTGAGTGTACAATGGCAAAATGTGACCATCTTGTGCTCCTTCCACCATGAGATCCATACCCAGACTGACAATACTGCTTTCCACACCAAAGTCAGTGTATCAGACCACAGGCTTCCATAAAGATCCCTAAATATGGGTGAAAACAGAACAAATGCCAACACCATGAGCTTCAAGCAGCTCTCTGAGAGTTTTTTATAAGCTGTCTAATGTTTACTTGCAGAATAGAAGCTCTTCATTTATTGAATAACTAAACAAACTCTCTTATTTTGTCCACTCTGAGGGAAAAACTTGCTTTTATACAGTGGATAAGCCAATTTGAAAAGAATTCCCACCCAACCCCAGTAATAAGTATTTTATCCAACTTGAGAGCAATTCATGAGGATTTTGGAGTAGAAGTTTCTTTTCTGGACGGCAGGCTGTTTTCAAATTAACTAAGAGAATCATCCTCCTTAATATTTTCTGATGGCTCAGCTGCTGCTATCAAGCAGTTTTCTGCTTTTAACGAGTTAAAACATCATGGTCACTGTAAAAGGCAGGTAATAATGTGCCTGATCTAAATTTGGAGAGCATTTTAACTTAGCAGTGATGTCTCAACTGCATTACAGGCAATTTTTCTTCTGTCTGTTACCAAAAGAAACAAACAAACAAAAAAAAATCTCATGAAGATGAACCAGAGACAATAAGAATCATAACTTTTTTGCTGCTGCTGCATTATTTTTTCCAAGCTAATTCCACATGTCAGGAGGTAATGAAGGGCAATGTTATTCCGGAAGAGAGGCTCAGCTTCTGCCTTTAATATTACAAATTTGAAACTCAGTTGCTGTAAGTGATTAAAAACTTGTGTGCCCAAAATGTATTCATTTTTCTGCAACTTCATCCATTTAACAAAATATGGAAAATTATTCTTACTCAGGTACTCAGGTTACCAGTGCTTTCTGCAGCCCAAGGAACACTCCAGCTTTTCATTCTGCCCTAGCAGTAAAAACTGACTTCAGCAGCTCAGAGCAATTTGTAAGAAACCAACTTTACAGAGTCTCAAGCTGGTTCTGCTGTCACAGCACAAATGAGAGAACCAAGGGAAAAACCTCTGTACCAAAGGGTCAGAGCTGACAACATTTTCCAGCAGGTGAGAATCTTTCTCCTTTCCCACTCCACCTTCCCAACAGCAGTGGTGTTTCCTTGATTTTGAAATTTGGTGGGAAGAAGGGTTAGTGTTTATCCATCCCCGTACAACAACTTAATTTTTAGACATCTTGGACCATTTCCATGCTTTGCCTGCAGGTGCACAAACAGCTTTAACCTCTGCAGACCAGGCTACAGAGCACTTTTCACTTCTCCTCAACTGCCTTTGTAGCAAAGTTTAAACACTGAGCAGAAAACCCTTTGGGATTCAGTGAAAGTCAGCAGATGTTTTGTTCCAACGCAATCACAATCATTTGCACATAATTCTGAACCTCCTTCAAATGGTGTTTGGAATAAAACAGGCATTCCTTGGCAAAATTCAGGCTAAAGCAGATAAAAGTGCTAAAGCAAGGGAATTCTAGTTCTTGAAAATCAAAGCAATCCCATCTAATCGTGTATGTCTTAAAAAGGAAAAAGTGTCAGCATTTCCTAAATGGTGTATTTCTCCAACAGTGAGCAAAACTTAATTAAAGAGAGTAATTATGCATAATCCTTTTTGATAGCATATGATCCTGCCTTAAAACTGCTACAGGGTTTAGAAATTCTAACACATCTACTTTTTCTAATAATATTAGCTTATTTTTGTAAAAATAATCTATATTCCTCTACCTAAGCAAAATTCAAGATTTCCTTTCTATCTGAAATCACAGATCACATATCTGAGCCCACTGATTTCCAAGTGCGAAGAATGATAGAATGGTTTGGGTTGAGAGGGACCTTAAAGATCATCCAGTCCCACCCCCTGCCATGGGCAGGGACACCTTCCACTAGCCCAGGTTGCTCCAGGTTGCTCTGTCCAGCCTGGCCTTGGACACTTGCAGGGATCCAGGGGCAGCCACAGCTTCTCTGGGCACCCTGTGCCAGGGCCTCCCCACCCTCACAGGGAAGGCAAGCACAGAAAATTGAACATGAACATTTATTTCCTTCATTCCTGGAAAACCATGGCACTCTGAGCACATTAAAAAAAAAAGTTTACATTAAGAAATAACCAAGATCATATCATCCTGTTATTGCATTTTTCCCCCTAATGTATGCATTAAATACAGTCTCAGGATCAACTTTATTTTCTCTATTATCCATATGCCATTTTTTATCAAACTCACAATTAATTTATTTCTTTTTTCCCCAGAAAAGTCTGGTGGCTTTTATAACAGAGTTTATCAGCTGTTTACAAAAGAACCCTGGCATTTCCACATTTCAGCTTAAGGAAGGAAATGAAGAATATATCAGCTAAACAAAACTGAGGGGGATGAGTAAAAAAGTTCCAACAGCAATTAGTCAGGGCATTATGTTTGATATTACACACTACTGCAGGACCAAGTTTCTAAAATATGCATGAATTCCCACACAATTTCAAAATATATTACTAATACAGAAATTTATCCTGTGTCTTTCCTCCAGATCATTATTGTTATTTGAGTAGAAAACATATATGGGTGAGGGTTGAGATTCATTATAAACATATATGACAGATTCAGGGAAAATTTTTATTAACCAGAGAATAAAAATAAAGAAATTGTGCCAGACATACGATCTGTATGTGAAATATGTGCCAAAAAATAGAGCTGTTTAAATAGTATTTTTTTTTTTTTTTTTTAATGTTTGGTGGCTGCAAAGAAAAATAATCACAAAAAAATGGTGTCAGGACGCCACCAAGTATATTCCTATTGGACAAATCCAGCAAACTTTCACAAATATTTTATGTTGACCTAAAAGTTTATTTCTTACCAGGAAAACATTCATAAGAGATATTTCACACAGCTTCTCTCAAGTTCCAGGTTTCCCCAGAATAATTCAAACCTATATTTACACAATATGCATTTCTGTATTTAACATCCCCAGTGTTTGTTCAGAGGGGTCAGGAGATTTTGTGTTCAGCTTTATGGATTCATTCAGCTTCTGAGTGGCTCCCCCTGTTCTTTTTAAATAAACCCACTACTTTTACCTGCCAGCTTTACCCTTTATTATCAAGGCTACTTTCTTAGCGTTCAGATTAGCAGCTGACATCACCCAAAAAATTTAATGAGCTGTCTTATTTTTCAGTGCTCTTTTCATTGAAAATTTCTGCCTATTTTTCATGAAACTGACATTTTGCTGCACCATCCTGCCATTTTTCAGCCCCACATAGTCACATGCTGTAAATGCAGGTATATTTTTCAAACCATTATCATCAATTACCTGAGAGTTTCAGCTTCAGAGATATTTTATGAATTCCTGAGATTTTTAGGGTACTGACATGGCAAAATACATGTCAGTATGTTGTAAAATAGTTGAAACATCATAACCAAAAAGGAGGTGGGAAAAAAAATACTCAGATTAAATACCACTTGCTCCTACCCTTATCATGATCATCCTGCCTGTGCACATTTGAACAGTTTCCTGAGAAGGAGCCTTTCTTTTCAAGGACAGTAACACAAGAGTCTCCAGGCACAAAGTGATTTCCACAAATGATTAAACACTGTCTCTCTAACCCTTCAGATTATCTACATATTCCCAGTAGATCATCCCTTAAAATGCAACTCATTCATATAACAAGGGATGTAAAGGGTTGCTTTAGAAAGAGATGTTATTCTATGCCTACACTGTTAAATAAGAGAATTCCACTGAATTATCTCAGCTCTTGCATGAGCTCTCTGATCCTCTTTTATTTAGAATTATAGATGTATCTACAAGGCCAAAAGGCTTGGACTTAACTCACTGAGGAACTGCCAAAGAAACCTGGATTTCCTCGATGCCCATCAGACCAAGTAACTGCAGAGCAGGGAAAAGATTAAGCAGAAATAGAAATTTTATTGCCTGATCAGTCATAGGGAATTACAACAATCCCGACAGGTTACAAGCACAGGTGATAATCTATTGTAAGACTCATATTTGTGGGAGCAGTTTTAAAGCCTAAACAAACCAGATCAGAGCTAAAGCATCCAAGACAGAAGCAGATAAAGATGTTGAAGAAATAGTGGTAATTTAAGAAAGTACAATGAATCGTTAACAGAAACCATTGCAAAACTTCACTTAGAACACTCACATGTGTCTAAAGAGCAGCAGAAACTGCAAAGCACCAAGAGTTCTCAGGAAGTCTGGGGAAACAGGACATTAGAGGGAGCTGCAGAAGTGTTCTACAAATGCATTCAAGGTAAGTCCTTGGGATGAAGAAATAATGTTGCATTCTGGTAGGATTTTCAAAATGAAATGTAGAAGATTTGTGATCATTGTAGGAATAAAGTTCTGGAATCCCTTTCCAAATAGCTCTTTGACATAGAGGTTGAAATTTTCTGGATTTTACAGATTAGAAATTGTGCAGGAATTAGAAATTTGATTCTTGAATAATTAGAGAATTTGAATGATGATTTACTATCTTTCTCACACTTCATTTGTCTGACATTCAGCCTATGAGCAGGGTTTTAAATGCCACCTGTTTAGGCTTTGGATTTGTTTGTTTGCTGTTTTAGTCTTGTCTGTCTTTACAGGTTGCCTCCTCCACCTTCATAGCGAGTATTCTGCTCTGCTGCTAAGTGCAGGATCTCATACATCCTATGAAAAGAATTTAATTAATTCAAAATTTTAATTCTGCCCTAAATGCCTTCTAGCACAAGGAAAGGCTCTCTTAGACATCAAAATGAAAAAATAATAATGATAATTATCATAAGTATGAAAGAGTTGCAGAATGAGGCATAAACACGAAATTTAATTTAATCCAAACAACTTCTTGAAGATGTTATTTATATAACAAAGATGTATTCTCGACTTTGTAATAAAGTTGTTTATGAAATGAGAGTAGAGTTTCAAGCCACAATACCCTTCTTTTATTTCTCTCTCCTCCAAGCCTTCTATGAATCATCTCAATAAAAACTAAGTAAGTCCCTCTTGTAAGATTCAGATTTCCATTTCTTTAGCACAGAAATATCGCTGGGCTTTTTTAATTTTCAAATCTGCATTACAACAAAAATGCCACGATTAGAGTACAAGACATGAAGCAGAACACACAAGAGCTTGTTTTTATTTATTATATTACTGAAGAAAAAGTCACACAGGAAGAATGAAAACAAGTACAAAAACCTGTGCAGAAAAAGCTGTAGGGAACAGAATCAGTGAGTAAAAGAAATAGATTTCTGCCTCCCTACTGTAATAACTTCTATTCAAAGCATCTGTATTATTTAGTTGCATAAAGTTGTTTTGTCCTTTTTTTTGAAAATACTGAAAAAAAATAAATTAGGCCATCTAGAACGAGACTTAATAGTGTGCTCACATCTGGTAAAGGAAAATCAGTTTTCCAATGTCTGTGTAGTCAGATCATGGTATCTGGTTGTGTCTGTAACTGTGTGTATAACATTTGTAGTTGGTATAACTGAAAACATCAGAATAAAAGGCCTTTCTACAAAGCACATGATATTTTCACAGCAGCCCAAAGGAAGCAAGCATTCAAATATGTTCCTGTGCTATCTCAGTCAGATTTTTAAAAAAACATTAGTCTATGATTAATTATATATCTATATATATATTTAATATTCAAACCCCCAACCAGTTTTAGCCAAGTGACAGCTCATCCAAAGGCATTCACACTCCAGCCCAACAAATGGGACAGGAGATGAAAGGAGGGAGCCTAAATTCATGTATGAAAAATGAATCTAGGACATGAAAAGGTGTAATAATAATCATCTCTAAAGACAAAAAAAGTGTTGAAAAAGGGTAAGAAAATGATAATGAGACCTTTATTCCTCTCTCAGAAGCCAAAGTGTACAGGGCAAGTGTCCTTTTCAACTGCTTTTTAGTAAGTCCTGTCTTTTACATTTTAATAGATACATAAACTTACAGTGTTTATTTTTCTTGAGGGGATTGCATCCCTGAGTTTTGCAGTGGAATACCTGAGTTCCTCTGGAAGTCTCTGGTAGAAAATAAAACCAGGCCTCCTAAAGGTTTAGAGCTGGTAGCTAATGGTGTCCCAATCAGCCTAAAAGGAGGGTAAATCCCAGAGAAATGGGGGCATCAGGAGCTGAAAACAACAGAACAGTGAGACCAAAGAGAAAACCTTCTTAAAATGGCAGACTTGAGATGAAGTGTGCTGACCATTTCTTTAGCACCATTTTTCATGTCCCAATGTCCCAAGCCCTGCTTGTCCCCAGTCTTTTACCAATGACAGTGAAGAACACGAGTATGACTTTGGAACCTCTTACTAATAAAATCCATGTGCACTCCTAACAATGTTGGTTTTGCTTCCTTGTCTTAGTTGGAAGAAAACTTAAGACTTACAGGCATTTCATCCCTCTGGTTCTCATTAAAATCAGTGGGAAATGTCTTCCAATCCCAGGAAATCACTATGAAAACTGCCCTCTTCAGCTATTCCAATTGCAAGGTTGCAGCTGGCACTTGTTAGCTTGGTCTAGAGTGTAAGAAGTTCTTGGAAGTTTATTTTATGGTAATAAAATCAGTTTAGCTATTTAAATGCTGAAAGTAGAGGTCAGCCAAGATGCACTGTGTGCCATCTGTTGTGTTACAGTTAGTGCCAACATAGCTTTCCATGCACACGAGATGGAAGCAGGAGCATCTCTGACAGACACTGCACACTAAAATAAGCCTGGGGAGCGCAAGCAGGTTAAGATCCAACCGACCACAGGCAGTGGCTGCAGGATGTTATTCTTTTGTTGCAGCTTAAAAG
This sequence comes from Coloeus monedula, assembly GCF_965178545.1. Lineage (NCBI taxonomy): Eukaryota > Metazoa > Chordata > Aves > Passeriformes > Corvidae > Coloeus > Coloeus monedula. Next base: position 71,379,120 of record NC_138785.1, read on the forward strand.
AAAATATCAGGGAAACATATCTTCAGGCTGCATGAGGTGGGCAGTGTCAAAGCTCCTCTAAGACACCCGTGCCACTGGTTGTCTCACTTTCAAAGAGACTTGATATTATGGTGTTATTACAAGGGAAGCATTTGATGTAAATGAAGCATTTCAAGCTCTCACCAGAAGGTAAGTGCAAGCACACAACATCCCCTCTGCAAGAAACTGAGGGCAGATTTAGAAGTACACCATAGGGAACAGCAGTGTCTTCTGTGGAGAAAACCTTATGCCACAGACATGACTTTTGTCATTACAGAGGTTCACCATGTGCAACTCATCATGACCTGTCTAAAAAGAAATTTTTTGCCCCTAATGGTCTAGGATCCACAGAATCACATCCAGAGTTGGAAAGGACCCACAACAATCATCAAATCCAACTCCTGGCCGTGCACAGACACCCCAACAATCCCACCCTGTGCCTGAGAGCGGTGTCCAAACGCTCCTGGAGCTCTGGCAGCCTCGGGGCCGTGCCCATTCCCTGGGGAGCCTGGGCAGCGTTTCCCTGATATCCAACCTAATCCTCCCCTGACCCAGCTCCAGCCATTCCCTCGGGTTCTGTCACTGTCACAGGGAGCAGAGGTCAGAGCTGCCCCTTGGGAGGAAGCTGCAGACCCTGATGAGGTCTGACCTCAGTCTCCTCTGTTCCAGACAGAACAGACCAAGTGATCTCAGCTGCTCCTCATATGGCTTCTCTTCCAGATCCTTTTCCATCTTCATCTCCATCCATCCTCTGGATGCTTTCTAACAAATTTCTACCTTAAGCTATCAGAAAGCATCCAAAGGAGAGATGCAAAGATGGCAGATCCCTACGAAGATGCACAAGAGAGAAAGGGATTTTCATAGTCAATGCATCCCATGTATTTTGCCTGATTCCTCTACTTTGGGATGGCAATAAACACCTTCTAAAAGTCCATCTCCCTACTGTGCTGTCCCAGAGGATGAAGACAATAGCCATCTAAAAGGTTAAAGGCAAAAAGCTGGGCAAAATTAATTTTGTCTTGTATGTTTGCACGGTTCTAGCTATTTAAAAATAATCCTGGAAGTCTACTATGTTTACTTTTCCTGGCTTATATATAGTAAAGAGTAGGCTGCATCTAATGGTTTCTAAATGCTCGAAGTTTTTTGTTCACTTGTATCTAGTATACTATTTTAAGTGATATGCAAATAACAAGTCAACCAAAAGTCAAAAGATATTACGGTTAAAATCCAGAAATTGGAACAAGGAGTGTGGAAGTCTCACTGATGAACCACTGATGGAAATTACAATGATCAGATCCTTTTTCTCCAAAGGTTCACTAATACAATATTGCCCAGAAAGTGAAGATCATATTAATGATTAAATTAAAAAAGCATTTTTAGTTAAAAAAAAACCCAAAACAAAAAACCATCCCAAAACTGATGCAAGACAGACTTCTGGTGCTCTTGAGCACTAAAAAGTGTTTGAAGCAAGAAGCATCACCCAAATCCTAAGAGCACCTGAGCTGCTGTAATTATAAATTCAGTCAAAGTCTGGATTTACACCTGGTTGATGGACACTGACATTGTGCCTGTGAAGATGGAGGAAGATTTATCATTTTACCCAACCAAGCATCTTGTTTTATGTGTTCACATACAGCGTGCAAAATGCCAAACTCTTTTGTGTCAAACATTACAAAAAGGGAAGGAATAAAAATTGTTACTCTCCTGCTTTGAAGAGGTTGGAAATAACTCTTCTCTACATGAGAAAAGACTTTACGAAGGCAGGTAACAACAAGGAATGGGATTGGACTCAGCAAAAAATAACGGGGACGATTTTTTTTGTATTTGTAACTGTGATGCATAAAAGAGATGAATCATTCCAATGATTGCTACCAATTTGGGGGATGTTTGGGTAACACCTCATTCATTTGCAAATCAGCAGATTTCAAAAATGGGGACAGAAATTCAAGTTTCTCAGCAGACTTGTGAGTTTTATTAGAAATAAAACTAAAGCAAAAGATGATTTATGGCCATGCTATGGATGAGAAAGAAGGCAGCTTCTGCAGCAAAAGGCAAAGACAGAAAGCTGTAAGGTAAGGCTTAAGGTAAAACTGTACTTGCACATTTGCTCTCCAGAGCTCCTACTGCTGCCTGGCTTTGTGCCATCTCATTCTCTGTACATCATTTCAGATGGGAAAACTGCTATCAGCGACTTTCAGAAATGAAAATATATGGTGTGACTCAGAAGTGCCTCTCTAATGCAAAAAGGGATGGAGAGGAGAGAAAAAAAAGATGGACTTTTACCTGGGGTGGAAGGGGGAAATAATGAATACTACAAAATTATAGTACATTTGAAAGATTCATTAACCTCAATTTTTAATTGAGTGGATGGTAAATAAAGGACTGACTGGAAATAATCAGATTAAATTAATGATTTATGGTCTTAATGCTTTCATCTGTTAGGCTTTTGAAAATCATGTGTCACAAATTAGTGTAATTAATACTTACACTGATGTAGAACCTTTTGTATAAGGCTGCAAGTGATCTGTTCATCCTATTTATTTATTTACCAGTATCCAATGAAATGGGCAAAGACTGTAGGAATACTGGGATATTTGTGTGCAAGCCAAGGTACAAAATTTCATCTGCTCTTGCTTTCTCTTACACAGACTGGGAATGTGAAGTGTTACAGCTTCCTATTTGTGTTACTTTAGTGTTTTACTTTCTTTATACCAGTGAGTGCTAAGGTTAACTCAGTGATTAGTTGCAATACTTTGCATGATTAGAGGTTTGATATTACACAATACTGTAAGAACAGTGGTCAGTAGCAGCTATTCCTACCTACACTTTAATTTTTTGTAATGCAAATCAACAAAATCACCAAACCTTTTTGTTCAAAGGGATGTCCTTTGCCATTGGTGTCTTCTGAGAGGGGCACCACAAAAGCCTCAGTGATTTTCCTCTCCTGCACAAACTCTACATCAATATTGGCATCCCAGCAAGAATAATTATCCCAGTGAGGACTGAGTCAAAGAAGGTATCATTATTGCTTCTTTCTCATTTCCCCCTCTCCTATCTAAAAATGTCCTTGTTTAATTGTTAATATGCACCACTGAGTGCCTTCATGTTCCTTCTGACATTGCAGCAAGAACAATTCCTGTAACAAAAACGTATCCATGGCACTTTCAGTCACGCCACAAACAGTGGTTTCGGACCTTATGGCTGCTCTTACCTGTTTCCTTGGGCATGGTGACATTTCCAAATCCCTTTAAGCTTTAGAACAGTACAAATTGTGTCTTGGAAAGTTAACAGCTGATGTGCTGCATGCTCTGCATAGCTACGGTCAAAAATTGTCCTTATTTCATTACAACTGAAAGAAAAACTTGAATCCTATGATTGGTGCCCCAAAGGGTATGAGTATGAAATTACAAACTACAAGGAGACAGCAACACCACCATTTCCGGCTCTGTGATAAAAGATTCTCATTACAAAGCAGTGACTTGACTCTGCCACCCAGATATAATGACCCCATCATTAGGGTGATGGCAGCAGCCTCTCTGTTACTCATCTTTCAGAAGCAAGACCTGAATCCTACAAACCTTTTGACTGCAGGAAGTGCAGGCATTGATAAAATCTTGACTTTTCATCCCTTCTCTATCTTGTGCTTAACATTGTAAAGAGATTAAGGCTTAAAGAACCACTTTTCCTCAACTTTTGAAGTCTTGGAAGCACTTCAGGATAATCACAACAGGAGTTTTATAACCTGGGTACTGTGAAACTAAACTTACTGTTGAGATTACACTTTCATGCTAAAATCATTTTCTCGGCTACTTAAAAGTTTCTTAAGAAGCTGTCCCCAGGCTGAAGTTCCTCCTGCCTGCTCTGAGGCCATAAAAAACTTTCTGGAACTTTGAAGAAAATCCACTTAATTGTTTTATTTGATTTTCAGAAAGCCAAGCTTGGAAATAAAGCAGTGAAACCAATGCTTTTTCATGCTAAGCCATGGAGTCAGTCCTTCTTTATTATCATCAATATTTCATAAAGGATTTTCTAGTGAAGCGTGATCCACACATTTGTTATAATGTTATTCTAACAGAATAGTGAGGTGGCTGGTTTTATCTTTGGAAATTTAATTAAGGTAAAAAATAATTTTTAAACACTAGAAAAAGTTGTTATTAGGCTTATGGTAGTTTACTCTGTAAAATCTAGATATTTTTTGAATGAGATTGCTGCTTTTTTATCTCATTAGACTTTCCAACACATCTTCTCCTTCATAACTGAGCTCAGCTTTTTACCCAGGATAATTCTGACTGAGAATATCTTTTTTCTGGATCCATATCTACATGAAATGATGAGTTTTCTTGTTAAAATGGGCTGTCAATAAGTAAAAAAAAAAAAAATTAAAAAAAAAAATCTATCCCCATATGTGCTTGGCATTCAGCAGCAGCATTACAAACAGATATGAATAAATTCACTGGAAATTCACCTAAAACCTTCTCTTACCCCAGCAGCTCTCCCAGATTCCTGTTTCTCACAGCCTGCTCTGTGTCCATTTGTATCATCATCCTGATTTCTCCTAAAATTTCCCTCATGCAATTCTGCAGCAACAGCTTCCAGCAAGAGACGCATATTTTGTCCAAGCAACAACTATTTTGGGAGAAACAAAGATGTGGTTTGTCTGACTCTACTGGTTGTCTTGAGCATCTGCTTTGACAGAAAAATATTTTAAAGCTGCACAGGCCTTTCAAGGCTGAGACTATTGGTGTCAGAACACAACAGCAACAGTTACAGAACCAATCCAAAATGGCAAAAGGTGCATTTTATTCCTGAAAACACTTGGAATTTGAGGAAAACACACAAAAGAACTAATGTGGGATATACCTATGACAGATTTACCATAACCACTATCCTTCTTAGAATCCAGCTAAAGGGATAGAGGGAAAAAACGGGGGTAAAATCCACTGACCCACACATTGCATGAGCTGAAGCAACAGAGACACTCCAGTGCAACTCCAGTGTACCTGTGATACTGGGATTTAGATGCATATTTCGTTCTGGATTAATAAATTAATAAACCATTTTTATTACTTAGTTGTCTGTATTCGAATATTTGCCACATGTATTTTGCTTGCAATATTTTTTAAAATCAAAGCTGCTATAATTTTGTTCAAGATCATGAGATTTCTAGACAAAAGATTACAATTTCTTCTTTTGCATCAGTTCAAAACTCCATCATTTAACATGCCATTCTGTGCTCAAATCTTTGACATGTATTTTCTCTGGGTATCTACTCATTTTTTGAGCATGTCTGAATGCTCTCCAATATTTCTGACTCACTATTTTCTTGTAAATGCTTTTTTTTTTTTTTTTTCAGTTTCCTCACAAGTACTTACAGCTTTTACTGAACTTTATGGCTACTTAAATAGTTCTACCCCTCTATTTCTACCCTGAAATAGCTCAGTTGTGAATTACAAATTCCCTTTCTCTATAGTAATTAGAGCTGTTTGTTTAATTTCTTACTTTGTTGTGAATTTGGAACACCAGCATAGATTCCTGTACTTCCTCCTTTCATTCCCCACCATTCCCATTACTTCTTACATTCTGTGATCTAGGACAGGCTATTTAATTAAGCTCTTACAGTGTAAGATGCTCATGTAAAAGCACAGTTCTTAATATTTACTGATTGAAATATACCCCTGCTAATACATCACAGAGCAAAGACCAAGCCACTAAACTTTATACAGAGTAATAAAATGTTAACCTATCTTGAGTAGCAAAAATTAATCCAACACACGGAATTTAGAAGACAGATTGAGATACCCATTTCAAAGAAGCACAAGGGGAAAAAACATCATGTCTGGGTAGGGCACAGATAGAACACTGGATCAAATAGGACATGAGAGTTAAAAACAAAGAATGAGGGTAATTAGGTGGGGCTGTCTAGAAAATATCCCCTTTGAACATCCAACATGCCACATGTTGTATTGCACCTTGGTATACTAATGTTACAAATTCAAACAACCAGTCTGGAGGAGCTAAATCATTAATTTATGCAATCAATTAATTAACAAAAGTACCAAGAGCTCTTGATTGTATTATTAACAAGTTACAAATCACACAGACTGGGGTGTGATTGTATGGGATAGTAGATATAAATGGATACTAGAGTTTGTAGGAGTCCTTTTATTTTGGGAAAATATGAATCACACAGCACAGAGCATGATCAGACTGAAGTGAGTCCCCTGCTCTGAGGGTGTTATTCACTAGAAAAATATTTTAGAAGTATTACTTAGTGATTAAAATGGGAGTAAATTCATTTGATCTCTTTTACAGAGGTCTTAAATAAGCATGGTTAAAAGTTAATTATTCAAAATAAAAAAAATCAGGTAACTGGAAAATACTGGGAAATTATTACAAATAAATATTGCTGCAAGGAGATAACCAGGTATTTCTCATGAAACTAAGTAACAGAATACACATAAAAATGTGAAAGAATTACAGAAAAAAATGTGAAGAAGCGGCCAAATTACACTCTAGTTGGTAGGAAATCCTCCAGCATTTTTTCCAAGGTGTAAAACCACATGACAGTCATTTGCTAACAAATGATGACCTCTACAAAATTAGATAACAGAACCAGCCCAGCACTGGCTTTATGTTTACAGTCCCAAAGTTAGAAATGCTTTCAAGTTGACATGGGGGATTCTGCAGCAATTTACCAGATAGTATTTTTACATATTTAATTTTTAATCTTGTACTGGACTGGGAAGGAAGAAAAACATCATCATTGCCCACAGGTTGCTAACTTTATGTAGCATTTGCTTCTTATTCACATTGCAGAAATAAGTGTGAACAAATAAAATTATCCTTCAACCCTTCTGGAGTTGCTATGAAATGTAGAAGTGCAGCAGTCTAAGAAAAAAGGGACAAATGAACAGAAAATGATTACTCAAGATAATGGTAATAGTCTCATGGTGCAGAAGGAAGAAATTTTGGGGACAGAGCCAAATTGCCAAAGTAGCCACGAGATAAGGAAGCTCCTCCCTTTCCAGCCATCCTGGATTCCTTGGTTTCACTACAAACCTGTCAAGGGCAGATGTTGAGGTATCAGTATCTGCTGTAGCCAAGCTCTCCATGACACATTATTTAACTTCCCCCCTGTTTCTGTGTTAACAATGCAGTTTACAGATCACAGACAGGTTCTGCAACTGCTCCCTCTCACAGCAGGCTCCAAGCCTCAGAGAAGGACCCTTTCTTCCTGAAAGCAGCGTTGGCTTTTGGACAAAAACAGTCTTGACAATGCAGACAACGAGTATTTACCTCCTTTAATAACCTGCTTTCTTCAGGGACAGGTGCACAAGAGGCTCTAAAAGTCACAAGCAGCAGATGTTTCTGTGTCCCTCCTTTTCTGTAAGGTACTTTGATTCCATTTCAGCGTTAATCGAGACAGCAGAAGATGAAACTGGCACGGATCCCTGTGGACTCCCACTATCCAGTGGCTGAAGTCAGTAAAAAAGGCAGGATAAAGAGCTCACCCATGACACTGCATTACCGGGAAGTTCTGTCCTGAAAGAACTGGAGTTCATTTTGCCTCAAAGGCATTTAGCTCTCCAAGGAGGAGAAACAGTCACTAAATCTGGCTGTGGGAGGGACTCAAGAATTTCTCTCGAAGAGTTCAGTCAGACTTTTCATTGTCTTATTGCAAATAATTGGACTAGTGGCTTTAGCTATGTCAATGCACTCCTGATGTTTACTAGGAATTAAGAATATCTGTTGCCCACACAGGGAAGAAAGGCCTAGGATGGAAATTAAAACCGAGCAGATGAAACACTAGGACACAAAGGTAGCTCACAGCTTTAATTTGAAATAAAATCTTTCAACTTGAAGAGCTTGAATTAAAATAATCCATTGCCTTCTTAACACTTCTTGATTAGAAGCAAGGATTACCACCACCTAAACAGTATTTCTTATCTAGCTTAATGTCAGCTAAAAGAAAAATATGAGAGTAAAAGCTGATAAGTCTGTAAGAGGAAACCCAGGGATGCACACATTTTGAGGATGCAAGTTGGATGCAGAAGCTATGACAGAATATTGACACTTTTTCTCCATTATCAGAAGCAAACAGCTAGGTGTGTACTCTGATGTAGCAGCAGTGCACACTTAAATAAAAAGAATAGAACATTTCAAGTATGTGTGAGAATATCGGCAGGAACATTCTTTGCTCCTTGAGCTAAAGTTGCAGATATAAATGAGCCAAATTTTTTTCTTAGGCTTGTTCATCTGGGTTTTGTCTGTCATAAATTAAAATCTGTCAGTGCATTAATTTATACAGTATTTACAAAAGCACAAATAAAACACTGTCATCTATTCCTTATGAAGGCCACCAGCACCTCGTGGAAGTGAGCTGAAGGGCCACACTGGGAAGTCTCAGCACTCCATTGGCCCCACGTGCATCGCAGAGTTACACAGATGATCTTCACTCCCTAAGTGTGGTTTTCCATTTCTCATGAACCAAGTGCTCTGTGTGCTTTTTTTAAAAGGTATTTATGGAAAGAAAAAATACTGGGTTGGATTTAGTTCTGTTACTGCTGATGTAAACTGAGATTAAATTCATTGTCGACCACCAGAGTAAAACCTTCTTTCCCAATTTTCCCCCTTTCCTCTCATTACCAAATCAAATAAGAAGGGGTCACTGAGCAGGTCCAGTTGCTTGTTTTATGTGCTGTGCATACTGACAGTGGTTTTTTCTTCCCTCCTGTCTTCAGCATGCAAGCCTGTTTCCACATTTATGATGGGAAAAATTGCAGTTAGTCTGAATTAGGGAGCTTCAAATAATACAATTCCTAGAAAATGAAGGGTAGCCTGCTTTGTGTCTCATAAAGAAGTTCAAACTCTTTTCTCCTTTTTCTTTTTTGTAAAATTGCAAAACCCAAACCCATAACGTCCCAAAAGTAACCCCGTTATCCTCTTCAAAGAGGCAATTACATGGAGAAAGTTAATAAAGGCTCCTGCAAACTTAATGCACAAAGAGACTATAAACCAAAACCAGAATGGTGCTGTTAGATTTCATCTGCTACAAATTACCATCCAACCTTATGATACTATTGATTTGCATGCACCATATCAACTTTAAATCACCATAAACCATTGCCTAACACAGTTCTTGCACTGGCCAAGTGTTCTTGCAAGGCAACTTTGATTATTTGTCATGTCCCCAGAAATCTTTTAAGTTTGTATGAGGTGAAACTGATAGATCCATGCGGGCTCCACAAAATTCTTCATAAAAATCAATTCATGCAAAACTGGTATCATGAAATCTGGTAAAGGACTTTTCAAAAGTTCATTTTTAGGTGCTTTAAATCTGGTACTTCATCAGTTCATACTGAACAAGAAAAAACCCTTCATTCAAATTTTGTTGGAAATAAGAATAATGCAACTGAATTTAACCCTTGTAAATGCTCAATGACCACGAAAATGGTGAAGTATTTCCATAAAAGCATTGAAACTCCCCAAACTGAAACAACTAGTAGAAATATCTTGGACTTATGTCCATCATTTTGAGAATGGAAAGTCTGATCCAATCCACTATAATTTGAATTCCAACTGAACAGCCTGCTACCATGGCTCTTAAGTGTTTACTGGATGTTGAATTTCATCTACCAGGAAAACCTGTTGGATTTTATAATTTAATTTTTCAAGAAGCAGTCCAGAGGACCAACAGTTCAACCGAGGAAGCTCTACCAAACGGAATAATGAAAATTAATTAATTAGCTTCCTTATAGTGCTTTGATAGATCCATTGAATAAATCTGAGCTGATTTATCAGTCAAGTGCCTTTGTGTGGTAGGTATTAGAATTATCTGTCATTAACCTTATGCTACTAATGAAGGTGCTTGGGCAGAGAAGTTAAATGACTTCCCAAGGTCACATCTGGAGTTGGCGTTACAACTCAGGCATTTACTTTCAGTCATTAGAAGTAATTTTTTAAAAACCGTAAAGGGATTCATGAGGTAAAGATCATTACCTGGAAAGGCACCATCACTTCTCTAACCTCAGTTTCAGAAGGCAGAAATAAACCTAAGAGATGACTGCTAAAAGATGATTCCAAGGAAAAGAGTCACCTCTCCAAGCCTGGAGCGGTAACATCTAAATTCTGTTTTATTATATTGTTTTACCCCCAGAATCTGTATGACAATTTGTTTTATTTTGTATGATTTACATTATAGTTAAGTGACACCTCACTTTGTGTTTCCAACAAAACCCATAGACAAATCTAGTTGCCAGTGAATGTCTAGAAAAACGACAATCCATCCTTGCTGTTATTAATGTTATGGTAAGAGGTGGGGAAGGGAAAATATTATATAATGAAAAGAGCTTTTGAGAGATTTAAATATTCTGCAATACAGACTGTACAAGAAAGTTAACTCTATAAGCCTCATACTTACAAAATATATTTTAAAATTGTATTGGCTATGCAGAGAAAATTCTGCTATTTTTATTGAAAAAATATCAAGAAATGCATGTTTTTCAGTCAGGATGGAAAAATGTAGGTTTTGTATAAAGAAATATTAAAACATGTATTATTTTTCCCTGACCTCTTGACAGGCTGTCTATTGAGCTTGGTAGGACATCCAAGGAATTCAGATTCGGATTTGAAAATTAATGATTAATGCTACAGACTTTTCACAGTATTGAACTGGCAGTGCCAAATTCCTCTAACGTGAGCAAGTGCAACTCCCCGCACTTCAGTGGAGCTGTGTTTGCATATCTTAGCAAGCAATTCTGGCCCCGCGCCTGGGAAAGCATATTTCATAGTCACTTGATTATGTCTCATCTTTAAACCACACTTCACTATTTGCAAGATACTTGACCCACAAAACCATAGAAGTCCATCTGCTAAGATTCCATTGTGCATCAGTAAGTAAAAAATGATGAAACTATTTGAAGTGCAAAAATCTAGCGTAGAAGGGACATAAATATATTCCAAATACGTTTTTGCTTCTTCAGTCTGATGAACTTGAAATCTGGGGTTAAAAATTTCGCTTGCACTAGAAATTCATTTCTTCAAGATGCTTTTTACCTGAACCAGAAATAGTTCTTACAACTAAAAGGGCAAGATCCACCTAAAAGAATCCATCCTTGGAAAAGAGTAAGAATGCACTCGCAAGCCAGTACCAGCTGCCACAGATATACAAGATTCAATTAAGAATCTGCTTCTAACAGTCTGGAACAACCTAAATGGAATAAAAATCTTAGGTATTAGGCCCGAGACATCAACTGGTACCATCATTGTTGCTTTTTGGTGGGGTACCTAAAGACAACCACATCTCAAAAATCATTAACCAACCTCCAGTTCGGTCTAAAATACAAACCTAATGTAATCTTAGGCTTGTAAACCCAAAGTTAAATAACTAAAACTCCTCTTTGTTTGATTTCATAGAACCACAGAATCATGGAATTGCCTGGGTTTCATAAAACCACAGAATCATGGAACTGCCTGGACCTTCAAGACCATCCAGTCTCACCCCCTGCCACAGGCAGCGACACCTTCCACTATCCCAAATTGCTCCAACCTGGCCTTGGGCACTTCCAGGGATGAAGCAGCTTCCCTGGGGGCGTCAGGATCTCACCACACTCACAGTAAAGAATTTCCTCCTAAGATCTAACCTAAAGCTTCCCTCTGAAAGTTTAACAGCATTACAGTTCTTTCTTTTTCCCGTTAAAGTTGTGGGTTTTTCTGGCAGAGAATTTTTGGCTTTTTTTTTTTTAACTACACCCCTAAAAGGTATTTTTCCTCCTTTTATGCTATTACCTCTTGTGATATTTTTTAAAATATCTTCTTAGCTATTTTTAACTTTTTAATAATGCTATTAGACCTGTCATTGCAGCATTTTGTTGCAAATCTGTGGAGGATGTGACTGCTATAACAGTAACCCCACATATGTTCATTGCATATAAGCCTACACTCCACTGCCACTATAATATAACTATGAACAAACATTGTGGAGGGGTTTTCCATTTGTTTGGTTTCTTTTTTCCTCTCTTTATATACCTACCAGCTATTTCCTTTCTCATTGCCACAGCTCCAGTCATGAGGAGGCAGCAACAAATCTTTGCATAATACACAGGGGCTGGCACTGAAGGTTGCTGACAGCCCTGTGCTCCTCTTGCAGAAAACAGCAATAAACCCAATTGTATTCAGCATTGCACAGAATCCATCCAGAGCTTTCAGACCCTTTTAGACCTAGTGCTTTTAGAAGGCAAGACCCCAGGACCTGCCTTCAGGCACCTGCAAGTTAAGTACTACAGCAAACACCTGATTCCCAGAGGCAGAATGAGGTACCTTGACTCCCTGTTCAGTACATAGCAAGAATGAGATGCTCCAGAACACCTGAAAACACACACCCACTGCAAAAACACATCCAGACACTTATTTTGTCAGGGAACTATCCCGATCTAGTCAATAATAACCAAGAAACCCTTACTCTTTGTCTCAGCTCAGGCACTACAGAATTAGGATGAGTCCTGTTTTAACAGAAGATATTCAAAGGCATAGTTCAGTACTTGTCAGATCAGTAGTTCCCTAACAGCATTTCCCTTTGCTAAATAGCACATGGTGTAAGTAGAAAGTAGGTTGCAAAGGGGCTACAAAGTCTTCAAAATACTGCTAGTACAGAAACATACCACACAATGTTATCAAGCAAATCACTGAGTTCGATTTGTTTTTTAAAACACAAGCATTTTTCATAGCTCTTGGTCTACTAGAGGGCAAACTGAGACAAACATTATCATCATTTTATTAAAACTCCATTCAATGAGCATCCAAGGTTTCAATCATTATATTTTATACTCCACATGCTAGAATAAAGCAGTTTCAATATCATCCCTGAAGACTTGTAATTATCATTGGTAGACTTTACACAGTGTGTCTCTTCACAAAGAGAAGATACTATAAATATATATATTCATCTATAAAATACAAACCTTTCAAGATCATATATGTTCTTAAGGCTGTGCCTTCTCTATATGTCCTTTTCTCTATTTTAGCTCAGACTGACAAGTAATTAAGTCTAGAGCAGTCCTTGGCCAGGACCAGATTGTGAAGCACCTATTTGCCTTTTACTTAATAGACTTTCAGCTCAATTGTACTGTTAGTGAAGCTGAACTGAAATTTACTTCTTGTTGCTCATGTCTTTTGACAAACTGCTGGAAACACCATTTCTAACAAGCTCAATTTCTTTAATGAACCACAAAAACACAGCACTTTCCTCTGCCCGCCATCCCAACATTTCCTGGGCAATCACCAGGATAAAGTTGACCAAAACTCCTGAAACAACACCTCTAACATTTCACCCAGTTTATCACTTGTCTTGTCTCTCCTCAAGGTGCCAGATGGAACTCTGGCCATATCAATAAGGTCACTTACCTCCACTAACTTGTTGGCGTGTTCACGGAAGACCTGAGCGTATTCCTTCACTTCTTTCTCATTCCCGCTTTTCGCGGCCTCGATGAGAACCAGCAATGGGACGTTGGTCTCCAGGAATGAATCCGATATGTGATCCATCACTGCCTTCCGTAGCTGAGAAAGAAGAGAGCACACCAGTAAATAAAGGCCTTTATCAGCACACATTCCCACTGTTCATATTTAAGGCCTGATGTGTTGCATCTCACAGCACTATGTGGGAATTTGGACTTTTTGCTTTCTTTTCTCCAATATTTCCAGCAAGCAAAATTAAAAACTTGAGGGTCTAGGCTCTGCAAACCCCTCCTGGGATTTGTGCTGACATACACCTAATCCTACTGGCCTGAATGGTCTGTACAGAATGATGGTGATAACTCACATAAGACATTGCAAATTGATGAGAATTGAAAGCTCCACACTACTTGAAAAAACAGTTCAGCTCACTAAAAAGCCAAATATGGATTAAGGAGCTTAACTTCCAGCAACCATTAAAAATATTAGCCTGAATATTTCTAAGCCTTCTCTAATTCCTCCAGTGAAAAGTATTCCATGCAATAATTAATATTTTGTGTAGCAGATGCCTTGTGCTTTGTATTCCCATTCAAATAGCTCCAAGAAGTATAAACAGAAAATCTTTCTAAGCATTTTCCAGGTGGATTAGAAAACATACTACAATTTATTCTAAAGGAAGAAAAATCCACCTTGCAAGTTACTGAAGATTTAACACCTGCTAGTCCATAAAAACATCTGTTTGAAACAATATTACTGTAAGAATGATGTCACAAACTTCTTCTCCACCTTGCTAATGGCCACTAATTAATGTCAAAATTCACTAAAATTTGAAAGACAGCCAGAAGGATGACTGAAATCTTAAATAATTCTTCCTGGAAGCTTAATTGCTCTGCAGGATTGTGGATCAGAAACATCTTGATTATGTTTTCTCCAGCTTTTGGGTTGTTAAGAATGAAAAACTGTGGACTCACACAGAAGCTGGGAGTTACTCAGCCTGGAGGCCTGGGTAGATATTCGTCTCCTTAAATCATGCGTTTTTAGTTCGATGAAGCACCCAGAAAGGTAATTTTCTCTATTCTGCAGTCCAAGCAAGAAAGCTTTAGCTAGATAAGGTGCCATAAAAACACCCAATCACACTGAAAACTAGCCTATTGTTAGACATTGCAAACACACAATCCAAGACACATTTGCTGTTTGATGACAGCAATTCTCAGCTCTATTTGAATAAGGGGAAAGCTAACTTTGAATATTTTCATTCATTCCCTGAGTGGTGCAGTAAAAACAAGCAAAGCAAAATAGCATCTATGTGCTCGCAGGAGGTATTCCTTTTATTTCCATCACAGCTGAAGCAGTCAATGTACCAAGCAGTTCTCAATTCTCCTTAAAAATTAATTCTACTCAGATTCTACCTGGAAGCATTTTTTATCCACTTTCAAAATGATTAAAGGCACTCAGAATAGCTAACTCAGTAACACCTACAAACGGGGGGAGGAAACAAGACAAAAAGAAGAAAAGAATCCTCTATGAGAGACCTGTCAACAGTTTGGAAGCTGGTGTGTGTTTGCTACCACCTATTACATTTTCATCTTGTACTCCTTATTTTTTCTTTCATCAATCTGCTGATATGCACTTGCTGACTCTGATTTTATTCTTACATTAAAAGCTCTTTCAGACCATGCTTTGGGTCTGTTTGCACAGCATCTCCTACAATGAGACCCCGATCCATGAATAGTTTTCATAGGTACCATCTCAATATAAATACTAATATTGCTCCAAGTACACCAAAACACTGCAAGAAAAACAAGAGAAAATATTCTAAGATGGTGTCAGAGAATAGTGCACCAGCACAGCTCCCTGCATTCTATGGCTGACAGATTTCCAGTCAGTATTTATATAAATTTATATTAATTTTTTAACTTAAAAATTCAGACACATGGGTGAGATCCTTGGGGTTGTTCTGTGCAGGACAACCAGGAGCTGGACTCAGTGATGTCTGTGGGTCCCTTCCAACTCAGGATATTCTGTGATTCCTTATTAAATGAAGGGTTTCACCTATAGCCAGCATTAAGGGAGAAATACTGCCAGAGAAGGTGCATCATAAATTTGCATAATTCCCCTCTGCAGATGTCCATTTCCCAGTGCTTGCTCACAAACTCCAGGTCAGATGCCTCATTTTTGTACCCATACCTAGACTCTGATGCCCACTGTGTACCAAAAAAGGCCAAATAGTAGCACTTCCAAAGGAACACACAAAGCTTTTAAAAATCCCATGTCGCTTCTATCTCATTCTCAGGGAAAAATCCTTAAAAAAATCCACTTGCTCAAGTTCTGTATGTGCCAGTAAAAACCTACTGTCCACTGCACGGAAAAAACTTACTTTAAATGCTAAATGAGCACTGACATTTTTCTGTTTGCATCCTTCCATAAGGAGGGATCTGTTCCAAAGGCTTCCATTTATTCAATGAACAAGCAATTCGATTTTTAATATAAGCTAATGTGGTGTTATAGATCGGGTTATAACAATATGCCCCATGGAATTGTAAGAGTAGTCTCAGGATGTTCAAGTGAGCAGCTTACTTTCATTAGTATTAAATATCTTTTTTTTTGTTTGTTTACAACCACATACCAGAAATCAATAAAAAAGACAGCAAGAGCATCAGCTAACCAGCAATTTGGGGTTTACCATGGTAAATATACAGTAGAGTTCTCTCTGAATCAAATTGAATGCATAAAATGGGTATCTTGTTTCTAATGGTAACTCTGTGTTGTCCTCTGAGGTTGGTAATTCCAGCAGCTGAAAAAAAAATCTGAATTCTGACTGTCACAGGTTTAATAAATACAAAATTAATACATTCAATTTTTCTTCTGCTGTGTTAATCATAGATGACAGTAGAATATTTCTGGCCCCTCTTGTAAACAGGCATGATAATTTCTTTAGGAATTTGCTATCTGTGTTTTAGGACGCCCTTGCATTGAAGTTGAAAGGTAGAGTTAACGGGTTTTATGTATGCAGGAGACCACAAATTTTGCCATCCTTCACCACAAGCTATAAAGAGCAACTTGACAAAATCATTTGTTAAATGTGACAGGAGTATGAAGGCAAGACATTCATCCAAGAGCTCAAATGGATACATGACAAGGTAATACTAATGGCACAAGACAAGACATTTAAAAGTACTGGCTCACCATTACCAGTCTATTTGATCCAATTAGGGCTATTCATCAAGGTAAATAACTACTGGGAAACGAATCTTGTGTGCTCCTGTGTATACTGCAACAAAGTCCAGCCTAAGAGATGGCTTGTGCACCCAGAGATTTGAGTTTCATCCAGGTAACGTCAGATCAAAAGGGAATGTGCCTTGAATTTGAATGGTCATAAAGCAAGCTGCAAAAGCACGTCGTGTTTTATTCCAAAACCAGCACGAGAGCTTTGCTCATGCACCTGCATTAAAGAATGTCTTTGCGATGCCTTAATTTGTGCTGCATTCTGATACAAATATTATGACACACACTATTACTCATAAGACAATGCTTTAGGGTTTTTTCCCCCCCACTGGATTTTTAATTTAGAGGTGAATTCAAAGCATGAATTCCACTATATGAAACTTCATTTATTAGAGGAGGAAGCACGTTAAATGAAGATCTTGCTTAATTCGTTTTGTCAGAGAAAAAACTTTATTAATGAATATAAAGCTAACAGATTAATAAATTTGCCAGACCAACAAAAAATATAGAAGGAAAACATCAAGACCTGCAAATATTTCTGAAAGTATCAGTGGTGTACCACAGGCAGATTTTATGTCTTTCCAGTTCAGTCAGTTTAGTCAGTTTATGGTGCACAGTCAAGTTGCTGGTTTTGATAGCATCATGTTCTACTGTTCTTAGCACTATTTAGGGCTGTTTTATCATTGTCAGTTCACAGCCATAATTGAGCTCAAAGAGGTTAAATGCCCACCAAAATGATGTTTTCCATGGCTATATAACAATTTTAGAACCAAAATGTCTCAGTGCTACTTCCAGTCTAGTAGAGAATTAAATGTCTAATCCTGACACTGGAAGGTAAAGCCACAGCAGGAGATTAATGACTCCAACAGATTGTTAAACTTTATAAAGCCTGGCAGTACAGAGCTGCCTGTAACAAAAGTTTACCAAGGAGCACCTTATTCACCCATTTTCCATTTAACGTGCGTTGAAACCCAGCTCCAGTTTGCACCTGCAGAGCGCTCCCAAACAGGCATTAATTTGATTGAAAGGGATGAAAATAAAGCCTTCTCCAGTGCAGTTGAGCTGTGTCACCCCACTATGCTGTGAAATTGAATTCTGGAGAATACGGCAGTGACCATTAGAAGCTGCTGCAGAACAGTGCTAAAGAGAAAGTCTCGGTCAATTCTGCAGACTGTGTCACACGAGGATGTGACCAAAGAATGGTAACTTGGGGGATGGGGACAGTAACACCACCAATTATGTCTTGGCAGACGAAACAGCAAAAAAATTAACATTTAAAACATGTATCACACTTGGACACTCAAACTACACATTTATGGAATACATTAAATACATATATGTAAGATTTGAGCCTAAGATAAAACAATCAGGAAGAAATGCTGTTACAAAGACAGGTAATACTTATTAGAATCATGAAATACCCTGGACCACAAAGTCCATCCAGTTCCAACCCCCTGCCATGGGCAGGGACACCTTCCACTAGCCCAGGTTGCCCTGAGCCCCGTCCAACCTGGCCTTGGGCACTTCCAGGGATCCAGGGGCAGCCACAGCTTCTCTGGGCACCCTGTGCCAGGGCCTCCCCACCCTCACAGGGAAGAATTTCTACCTAAAATCTAATCTAAACCTGCTCTCTTTCAGTTTGAAATTCTTAATATATTTTTCCATGTGTGAGCTTTCCTCTCTCTAAGGAAAAACTGCCATAATTAGGAAAGGATTTGGGGTGAATTTACTAATAGAAAGCAAGTTAAAGTGACAATTTTTGACCAGAAATTTGAAAGAGTATAAGAAACACACACAAAAACATTCCTCCTAGTCATAGGCCACTACAAAGGATTCCTCAACATGGTACATGGCCCGAAGCATGGAAGAACCCAGTTACCAAGTGCTTAGGTACTTAATCTCCATTGATTTAAATTTTTTGGTTTGTTTGTTGGGGTTTGTTGAGGGGCTAAGGTGGGTGGTTTGTCAATTTTCATGGCAGAAAAATTTTATACTGCCTTTCCAAAAAAACATTTTTCAGTGAGAGGAAGCCTCAGGCTTGCTAACAATATTAGTGCAGTTACATAAAAGCAGAGAAAAAAAATGTATGTTTGGGGGAATGATAAACACACAGCCCTCAAACATGTGAAGATTATCAGGGTATGAAGTCTGTCTTTCATGTCTAGATAGAACAATAAAGACCCAATTCTGATTGTAGTGCTGGGATTCTACTAAATATTTATTATTTCTAAAAATAAAGATTTATACAGGGCATTAACAGGTAGAGGACAGTACAGAGATTAAAATCAAAAATGTGGGAAAAACAGAAATACAGGTAGGAACTGAACTAACAGTGAAAAGCATTAGTGAAGTCAAAAGTCAAAAAAACCCAGAAGTGAAAAGACAGTGATTAACTTTTGCGTTCTGTATGACCTGAGAAGGTAGAATTGTGATGAAGTGAATGTGGAAGAATGAAATTGCAGAACAGGAAATTACGTGTAGGAACAAAGAAGGGAAAGACCACAGGAGGTGACCCCAGCAGAGAAAAAAAAGGGATAAGACTTTGAAAAATAACCTTGTGAAAACTGAAGAGAATTGTGAAGAGTCAAAAATGTCACCAAAACTGCAAACCTAAAAGGTCTGATGTAAAAGAGGTGTGACAAAGAAGAGGACAATGAGGAAGAAGAGAGACAATGGATTAAAAATCCAAAGATTAAATTAAGAATCACAGCATATGGTACAGCTTCATATATTGTCTCAGGTCCTGTTTAAATGATATTTAAATTAAGTAAAGTGGCTTTGGAACTTTATGGGGTTTTTAAAACAAATACAGTAAATAAAGAAAACTAATTAGGGAAAAAGCTGTTTTGGGGAGATGAAACAGCTATTTGGTCAAGATGGGAAGGAAATTTTCTATGAAAATACTTGATGAAGTTATCCTCACTATGAGTAGTCAGTTCCAATAAGCATTACAGGTTTAATACAATAAATGCCACACGTGTCACACTTGCAGTCCCACGTAACCCAGCTGCATGAACAGCCTGGCCCAGTAAATATTGGCATCAGCTTCTCCAAGACCTAGAGACTGAGCTCAGTGGAAGCTGATGACAGCTCTTGGGTAGAGCTGTCTGTTGGAGTGCCAGACAATAGCTGAAACAAGATTAAAAATTGATTGCGTGCTGCAAAAATGGATTTCTCATCATCCTGTCCAAGAGTCACTCGGAGTCACGAGCGGATCCTGCCCCATGGACAGAGATGACTGATATCTGATACTATCAATTATCATCCACACCTTTCAAAAGGCCCTTACAGCAGCAAGATCACAGCCTGGGTTTTGTTCTTGGGTTTGTTTTGTTGGGGGTTTTGTTGTCTTTTTCCTCGTTTTGTTTATACTTTGTTTTCTTCTCCTTTGCAGTAATTTTTACACAGTACGGACTGGAAACAAAATCTTTTATATCAGGTTGCTTAATAACAAGTAGAACATAACATTAAAGATATTTCATAACACTTGGAAATAGTTAGTGAACAAAATTAATGTCAATTAAGAAACAAATGTAATGTTGAAATCCCATTTGGCAATTAAACTGTATGTACTTTGCCACTGCTCATAAAGCCATTAGGAAGATGGAATTAGAGAAGTCTTTGGAAAAGGATTATGTTTTCTTCCATGTTTATAGTACACCCTACCTCATGCTACTGCATTATTGATAATGATCACTTGAAGCTGTTGTTATGAATCCAAGCTTCTCTAAGTTCCTTTAGCTGATGTGACTATAGGTCATTCTTGAGCTGACACTACAGAACAGTGAAAGCTTCTTTATATAAAACTATTATCAACAGAAATCTCTTGAAATACATTTCTGATGGGTTTTTTGTCTTTTTTTTTTTCCTCTGGTTTATGGGGGTTTTTATTTATAATGTAGCAACATTATACACTTCTATTGAGCTTCTCCCACATTTACAATGTCTTTTATCAAGAAGGGTTTAAAAACTCCAGACTTGTTCCACTGCAGTGATTGCAGAGGTAGGCATCTCCTAAACACAAAGATTTGTTGAAATATCTGAGGTTGTATGAAGGCTCATTATTTGAGGAATAATACACAAACTATGTGCAGTAATCTCTTCCAATGCAATAGAGCTGTCACTGAGTTTTGCCTCCTAATTCTTCACAAGGCACTTTGAAAGGCCAACCTCTGCTCACAACTTCAGTTTAAAAAAAAAAAAAAGATAAAATCAAGTCCTGTTTCAAAAAGCAGAAGCAACTGTAGTTACTACACTGTGGGTTTTGCCAGAAAAAATAAAAAGTCCATCATGAGTATTATGTTGCAGATCAAAGTTTCCTTTGTTTAATGAAAATGTTACACACTGCAGGCTTACCCAAAACTACCTGATATGGGCATATTTTCCTGAAATATAGAACCATATGTGCATCAGTAAACATTATGTGTAGAGTAAATTAAACCAAGCCTTATAATTAGGCAGTAAGGAAATTACTGCAGACCTGAAAGAGTAAATCAGCAGTATTAAAGCACTCTCCATTTCCTCTGGAGCACTTCAGAGCACTATAAAAACCTCAATGTCACAGTGATAAACACCCAGAAGTGTGTTTTGAGGGACACAAAGGCATGTGCATTCAAAGAAGTTCAAATCAAAATCCTTGATTGTAATTCAAACAGTGCATTTTCCCTAATTTTTCAGTTCAGATTTTTGAAAATGTTTCTAGAAGTCCTTTCCTGAAGTAAATAACACCAGTTTTCTACTGAATGGGAGCAGACAAAAAATTGAAGTATTGAACAGCATGCTAGGGGCTCACAGCTCTTTCAGACCACATTGGTGACATTCAGAGTGTCCCTACTCCTGTGGCCATAAATTCAGCAGAAACTGGAAGAGTAGAGGACTTTACCAAGTGGAGCATTGCTATCTCTGCCTTCTAAGCCAGTATTACACCAAACTCCTGACTAACACCTTTGTACAAGCTGTAAAACCTAGAAAAGAACTACAAACCTAGAAAATGCAGTGCACATATATTAAATGAATACAAGGCATAAACATTTGCACATGATAGAAATAAATCTGTATTAGCATCTGATAGACTGCTTTTGGGAAGCAGCTTCCAGATTTCCATATTCAAGAGCACTTGGAGTCACTGCAGGAGAAAATAAAACCTATTAAGCAACAAGGTAAAGGGGCTGAGTTTCTCACAAGCAAAAGCTGATGCCACAGGTGGCCTTAAGTTCAAAGAGGTTTAGATTAATTCGTGGCTGGCTCCCTTTAAAAAATGCCAGCATTGTGTCAAGATACATTTTCATGCAACAGAATGGGGCAATCTCAGCAATAACACTGCACTTTCCCTTTTTTCCCAAAAACTCTTCCTTGGTAATACAGCACAGACTCTTGTGGATCATCTATTTAAGTGTGTGACCTCACTTCAACTCTGCCTTTGCAAAATAAATCTTAATAAACACTCCTGCAAGACTAAATTTTGAAGTTACAACCTGCTTGGAAGTTCTGCTACTACTTCACACCTGCACGAAGTTTTGCATCTTCAGAACACTGCATCAACTCTCTTACAAACTCTCACAGTGTTATGTGAGCTCGGGAAGGTCTGTGACCCTTTTGTTCTCTCTGTTTTCTTTCCCTATTTAAATTATACAGATCTTGAATTTAAAAAGGTGCCCTTCAGGATCTATAATGCTACCCAATGTCCTCTTGTTTGCAACAAAGGGTACATCAGAGAAGAACACACTTCCCCATCGCCCCCAGAAATGCACCAATTGCTGCACTATTGACTGGCTCTACCGCTGGAAAGTCAAAGGACTCCTCACACAAACCTACCTTTAGGGTGCCTAAAGTAGGAAGCAGATTTTTCATGACTCCCTATATACAAAGAGCTTATACAAAATACATTCTTGAAACGCCAAGTCAACCTCCAGAGATGAACTCCAGTGACTGTAAGAGTGACTGAAGGAAAACCACTTCTTTATATCACCACCCAATTTCCATAACTGCTTCCCTCTGCCCTCTCTGTAGGAGTTTTTTATTTCTTTGGGTGTGCTCTTCATTTGCTTTGGGTAGGTGAAAGGAGTTTATTATTTAATGTATATTAAGTTTGATTAGAATTGGGTTCACTGTTTTCCACTGAAGATTTTGTTTTGCTTTTTGAGACTATGCTTCCCCTGGGCTAATATCTTAATATTCCGATGCTGTGTACCTCCTAATGCTGGTACAACACAGAATACCTCAAGTGAGGCAGCTTCACCTTCAAAAGCAATTTTGTTTTCTGTGCTTCAGATTATCCTTCTAAAACCGGACAAAAAGTCTTGCTTGTCCTCACAGAACATAGTAAAGAGAGGATAAACAAAAAATAAGTTGGTTAATCATGATTCAGAGCACCAAGATTTAATTTCTAGGTGCTGCTGGTCCTCTCTACAGCATTTGCAAGTCATCTGGTCTGTGTGAGACAGTAGCTTTGCTGCAAAAAGATGATGGCAAGATTTCCTCTTTTGGAGGAAGCCCTGTGTTTTCCTCAAAGCATTTACATTCTGTAAAGAAGCAACCTATGCCTATACTTGAGTAGAGAGATTTAAGCCCACAGACTGAACACATTATATAAGTGTCTATCCATAATACAATTGACATTGTATGGGTTAGCTGCAATAAAATCTGTTCCAACAGAACACATTCTTTCAGTTTTAGGTGTCCCGTCACTCTAATTCTATGAGTTAATATTCATGGTTTTTATTCTGAGAGTCCTTCTAGAGTCTACACCAATTTTTGGCAGGCTTCAAAGTGCTAAACATTTTTTTTTCCCCTAAATAGCATTCATAAACAGCAATACAACTTAATCTACGTGGAAGTGAGTGACATAAGGAGCAAATGGAGACACGCTGCTGCTCAAGGGCTGGAACAGAGAGAGATGACAAATAAGCCTAAGCACATGCTGAAGCCTGGGATCTAGTTCAAACTGGTGTAACCCACATTAAACAAAGGACAACGATTTGCAAGTATTTTCAGGGACCTATCGAGTTGATAAAAACTGAGTATGATTAAAACATTGTCACCAAGGTCTTTGTTTTACCAAATTTGAATGAATTAATTACAGGAGGTATTTGTCTCATCAACATTTAACCTTTTGAAAGTTTGATTTGCAGCCTGATACAGCTACTGAAAGAGTACTACCAAGAATTTAATGATCATTGTGGGCACCTTCCAACTCAGGATATTCTGTGACTAAAAGATAATATAATAATTGTAGATTGAAGGGAGGGATGTTAGAGAACGTGGCTGATAACAGACTGATGAAAATCATGCCCACAGGTGTAAGACACCAAGTGTCTTACAAAGGTATTTGCAAGAGCACATCTTGGCACAGGGGAATGTAAATGACTGATCAAATATACATAAGGGTCATGTGAAAGGATGTACTTACTGCATAATACATAAAGAATTGATTAGAGGTATAAAAAGGGCAAATATGACCTGGATATGTAATTTTTTTTTTTTTTTTTTAATTTGGCTTCTGCAGAGTGTGTGCCTGGTAGAAAGACACCACAGCAGAGTCATTATTAATACTAGTTCATGCCTAAATGGCCAAACCTGATCCTGAGTACCCCAAAGTGTGTCCCCATTCCTGATACTGATAGTGGCTACTGGGAAAAGCAGACACTGAAAAGAAGCAATCAATATCCTAACCCATCAGAAAGAGGGAGAACTCACCCAACCAATTCAGAAATCTTGGGAGTGACTATCTTACAGCTTTTAGCCTACAAATGAGCTCAGATGAAATCAGCAGTATCAAGGACAAACCCCAGAGACACCTGAAAGGCATTTGTGGGAGATCATATAATAAAACAAGAGAAGAGAAGGCTTCCAGATCTGCCAGCACCTTCCAGTGCCTAAAGGGGCTGCAAGAGATCTGGAGAGGGACTTTTGGAAAGGGTATGGAGTGACAGGACGGGGGAAATGGCTTCACACTGGCAGAGGACAGGGTTACAGAATCACTGAACTTTTAGGGTTGGAAGGGACCTCTGGAGGTCATCCAGTCCAACCCCCTTGCCAAGGCAGGGGCACCTGGAGAGGTGACACAGGAATGTGTCCAGGTGAGTTTGGAATATCTCCAGAGAGAGAGAGACTCCACCACCTCCCTGGGCAGCCATTCCAGTGCTCTGCCACCCTCAACACAAAGAAGTTCTTCCTCAGGGAACTTTTAATTAATGGCCATTTGTCCTTGTCCTGTTGCTGGGCGTCACTGGAAAGAGTCTGGTACCGTTCTGTGACCTCTGCCTTGGAAATATTTGTATGTATTGATGAAATCCCTCTTATTCTTCTCTTTTCCAGATTAAACTGGCCCAGCTCCTGCAGTCTCTCCTCATACGAGAGATGCTTCAGACCCCTCACTATCTTTGTGGCCTCTGCTGGACTTTCTCCAGTAGCTCCTTGTTTTAAATGTACTGAGGAACCTGAGTTATATTTTGGGCAAAAATTCTTCCCTGTGAGGGTGGTGAGGCCCTGGCACAGGTTTCCCAGAGAAGCTGTGGCTGCCCCTGGATCCCTGGAAATGCCCAAGGCCAGGCTGGATGGGGCTTGGAGCAACCTGGGCTAGTGGAAGGTGTCCCATGGCAGGGGGTTGGATAGAGGTAGATATTAAGGTCCTTTCCAACCCAAAGCATCCTGTGATTCTATGAAAATCCAGTGAGGAATGGCAGCATTAAACCATGAGCTGGTGAGATGTGTCTGCTTCCAAGAACTTTTTCAGTCTGACTTAGGTTGATGTTTTTACTGGCAGTTTATAGTAAGACATATAATTAGATCTCCATAATAGTTTCCCAATTCCCAGGAGAGTTTAAATGATGACTTTAAAAGATGTAATTCCACCAGAAAAAGAAATATTGAAGTGACTGTGAATTGTGAGGCGGAATTTTAGCACCATGTGTTCCATCCACAATCATTTCCCATGTCTGCATGTTCTGCAGATAAAGAAATCAAATCTCAGAAATAAAGAGCTAAGTGACCTGGGGAGAAAAGGAAAAATCAGTCTTAGATGGGTGATTTCTGAAGACTTGCAAGGCAGCCTAACTACCAACTGAAAAAAAAAAAAAAAGTATTCTTCATCACCAAACATCTGTTGCAGGTTATCTAGTTTTATGGGGTTAACATTAAACTTCCAAAGTCTGAAAAACAAGATTTAAGAAGGATTCATTAAAAACAAAAGGCATGATGATATTGAAAGTTGGTTGCCTCAGCAGTGATTTAGCCCAAAATTGAAAGACTGAAACAGTGGAACTCTGTAATCTCCACTGCAGCTCATTTCCTCAGAATCTTCAGGCCTCTCTCCTCAAACATTACACCAAGCTCTCAGTGACACCCTCACACTCTGGAATTGAGCAGGGAGTGCACAGGCAGGTCTGGGCAGATGCACACAGGTACACTGCTGATTATTCATGTGATGAAGCAGAACACTGATTAAGATTCTGAAGGATCATGATTTACAGTGAGAACACACATTGTTGAAAGCAGACTCCATCTTCCTCTACATTTGTGCAAAACCCAGCACAATTATGATTTAATCTTGATTAGTTTACTAGCAACTGCCACAATTTAATAAACATTATACATGATTAACTTTCATAAATATCAGAAACTGTATTAAAAGCTTCATCTCCAAGCAGGAAAACACAGTATCTGTGCTTCACTTTACCCACATCCAGAGTTCCACCCTCTCTGAGACTGAACATTCCATGGGGGTAAATACACATGAGAAGCACACAGCTTATTAAGAAAGGTGCCATTTTTATATCACGTTTCAGAGTAAATTTGGCTTTAGGGATGAGTAATTCAGGCAACTGCTGAGAGCCTCACACAGAACTAACTCATGTGTTAGTCTGCTACTTCCTTGAAGCAGTAAGAACAGAGGTGGGAGGCAACACATGGTCCCAGCTCCACTGCAGAGCTGAGGATCCCACAAATTTGGAGGTCAGAACAGCAGAGATCTTTCTTCTGTCATTAGCTGAGCAGCAGATATGACGCCAGGCTTTATACAGGAGACTCAGTGATTCATACTGTCTGTAAGTCCACTGCAATAGGTCTGTTATTTGGCAAAATAAGCTCTGAGAATATGATCTTCAAACACGTCTGCTGACGGCTGAGAAGGAAGAGCTGAAATGAGCTGAGTGGTAGCAGGGCAGAGCACGAATTTCAAAATGCCTACAGGGGTCACTCTTTCCGAAACTACCATGCTGCAAAGAGGTATCTGGAGATACATTTAAATCTTTACTTGGTTTGGCAGTTTTCTGGATTTGGGATCATTTTCACAGAGGCCAGGTAGAATCTTCATTCGTATTATTATTATTACTATTATTGTTATTATTATTATTTAATTTTACAGAAAATGCAGAACTGGGATCATCTCAAATGGAGAAAAAAGAGGTCAAAAGAGGCAATCTGTTCTGCCTTAACTTGCAGGTGCAAAGAGAAACCTACAGATCTCTCCCTTTTCGTTGCCAATATTCTTTCACTTCTTTTCCATCTCAAGCTTTTCAAATTAAACTTTCTTTCTTATCACAAAACACAATGATAAATGTAATATAAGAAAGCCAAACTTCGTGTCTTGAACTAGGTTTTGCAATTATTCATAAAATCATAGGATAGTTTTAGTTAGAAGGAGCCTTTAAAGGTCATCTGGTTCACTTCCCTGTGCCATGGGCAGGGCCATCCTCAACGAGACCAGGTTGCTCAGACCCACCCAATCTGGCCTTGAGTGTTTACAGGGATGGGGCATCCACCTCTCTGGAAAAATTGTTATTTGTTATGACTTTCTGTATCTTCATAGGATCTTTATTTAATACAGTACCTTAGAAGTTCTCTTTGAAAATATTCTGCTCTTATAATTTTTCTTTTTCATATTCTGCTCATCTTTCCAGTTACTCCAGTGAGAGTATTCCAATAAAACACAAATAAGCACATATGCCAGTGTTTTTATGACTGGGGTTTTTGGGCTGCCAAGGCAGGGAAGGTCTGGACAATCTGCCTCCCCTCCCACATGGAAAGACCATTGGGGGTTACACTTGGAATGCATTTCTTTCTCCCTTTCTCTTGTCTCAGGAAATGCTGCTACTTTGCTTAATGTCATGCGCAATGTAGGGCAGATTTAAATGAGGACGCCAATTCTTTATACCTCCACATGTGGCAGAACCAGTCTGAAGCTGGAAAACAATGATTTCCTTGGAAAATCAAGAAGCATTCTAAAAAGCATGGCTCACCTGTCTTCGAAGGTCTCGTGTTTTCTTGGTCATCTTGTCAATGGCAATGTTGAGTGGGTCCCCCTTCTCCTTCCTTCCAGTCTGTTGAAAAAACCGAAACTTTAGAGTTAGAAAAAAATGCTCCAGGTAATATAAACTTTAAAAAAAAAAATAGTAAGGATTCATCAAAGACAATTTTTGCTGCTTTTTTTGTTTGCTTCCATTGACTTGTTATTTCCAAAGTAATGTTTTTAACGTGTTTATGTACAGGAGGCACAGAAGATTCTTTTAAAACAATCCTAAAGTGATAAGAACAAAGATTAAGGTGACTCACTGGAGAGTTCAGAACTTTTCCACCAATAAATTATGTGCATATATTATAGCTAATACTCAAAAAAATCTGGCAAGACCTTTCACTATAAAATGAATATTAAGAGTTTCTAATCTCCATCCTGCCAGGCACTGGGAATGTTAAACATGATAATAAGCAGCAACACAGCTTGAGGACAGAAGGAAAATGGTCCCTACTCCTGTAACAGGAATCATATTGGCAGACATTAGGTTCAGTATAAAGAAGAATTCCACTTAAAACATTTTCCTGCAGGAAGTCTCAAAGCAAAACTCCTCACGAAGATTAAAAAGGGGGAAAAAAGCCTTTTGTGGCTCATAACCAATGGGGGAAAAATACGGTTTTTAGGTTCAATGGCACAAAAAAGCATTAAGTGACTTTGTTAGCTGTATTACCTTTCTCTTAAGAGAAAACTACTTCTCTAAAGATTTGTCACATCTCTTGCACACTGAACTCTGTTTGAAAGCTTTTCATCAAGAATCAAAATGATCTTCCATTCTTCCTGGCAGTACTCTTTCCTTCCCAAGGCTGTTTTCAAATGCTCCTATTTAGAATTGTTCCTTGCATATGATTAAGAGCGATTTTCTCTCTCCAGCTGAGCCTAATAGCACACGTTTCTGGGAGCTATTGAGAAGTCACTTTTGGGGTGGGATGGGGATTAAAGATACCCTTTCAACGATATCCTCTCACATGTACAGAACAGTTATCAACCCTACATTGGCAAGAGGCCTCTGTTCCAGTCATTGCTTTAGGCATTCGCTCCAGAGAATGCCTGCTTTCTGTTATTGCCTGTAATTCTAATTATGACATGAGGCCAAAGCTTTTATGGTTATTTAGAAATCTGTATAACCCATCCCCTTTTTTTATTTAGAAATTCAAACATAACAGTATCAAGTGCCACCAGAATTTAATACAAAACATAAATTTACCTCTTAGCTTTCTAAAAAGAATCCATTACCAATTCTGGAATTAATCATACAAATTGACACCAGAAAACAGAGAGAAAGCATCTTCTACCACACAGGAGGAGGCATCTGTGTCACCCGCTGATATTTTTATCTCACTTTTCTTGCGTTCATCCTTTGACTGAGTTCTTGTGGTCCCCAGCTGAAGGACCACGTCTCTTCAGCCTGAGCAATGTCAGCACAGGCTTTTAGTTTTAGATGTCCTGAATTCAGTCCCTGGTATTTTGTTCAAGACAGCAGCTGCCATATGTGCACACAATCGAGCCTGTTTTTCAAGATGAAATTTCACAATAATGCTGAGGCAGATAAGTGTGGTTCAGGAAGCCTCTCCTGACTGTTGGAATGGTCCAACAGGGACTGACAGACGAGCCAGTTCAGCCAGGTGCTAGCTTGTCAGACTACAGAGTTGTATCCTAAGAAAACTTAGGAAAAAGGAAAATTATTCCAGCTCTGTGCTGTGCACTCGCTGCACCAAGTTTCCTTGGTGACATTTGTGTTCTGGGATGCTTTATTTTTCCAGTCAAATAATTCAATTTATTTAATATTCTTTAAATTCTTCTCTTCCTTCTCATTGTTTAAGCCTTAATGGAGTGGATCAGAAAGATCCATAATCACAGAAAACATGTTAAAACTTTTTTTTTTTTTTTTAGGACAAAGATAACCTTTTTTTGGCACTTTTTTTTCCTTATTTTTAATAAAATCAGGGCATAATTTGCTAAACAGACCAAAATTCCTGTAAGTATTAACGCACTGTGAATAATCAAAGAGCAAACACCATGGCACTTAAGGCTACACAGGGACGGTATTTTACTGCTCTCAAACAAAACAATTCCTTTTCACTGATCTCATGCAGGGCACATATATTTTGAATTCACCACCAACATGGTGAGGTCAAGCAATTAATGCTTGGCACTCACTTAGGGGGTCAGAAAGTTGTCCTTGAACAGGAACTTGGGAATCCTTCCAGGGCAGTCAGCTACGGGATACAGTAACACTAAACAAATTAAGCATTTGATAAACTGTACCATTTAGAGGAAAAGCCTCCTGGTTATTGGAAATAAAAGTAGAAATTTTGAGATTGACCTCAAAGTTTGTAATTCAGGTTCCTAATCTGGGTATTTTGTATGTCTCGTAGCAGGAAACGCTCACTGAGAGTAGGCCCATGGTAGCCTAAATCCAGCATCTCTCCTAAGCCTCTCTTCAGATCTGTCCGGTAACTTTTTGACTCCAGTTTTAAATAAACAGTGTTTACATAAACAGTGGCCCTTAAGGTACATCCTGTTGTGAAACACAAAACAACTGGGAACCCTTCTGTGACCCTTAGGCCACACAACACAAACTGTCAATATCCATCTGGCTGGGCCCTTCTCCCTCCAGAACACATTGCTGTGTGCAACTGCCCAAATTGTGCCTCCGTGCTGCCTGAGATGCTAAATGGGATGAACCAGTGTAGATACAAAAATGCTGCTAGCAAGGATTTTCTTGCTATTTTCTAAGTCCATGAGAGACTTTTCTCTCTCACAGAAGAGGCAGCAGAGTAGGTAAACAACCAAACACCTCCAGCCTTGAGAAGTCTTGTTTATGGTATAGTAGAAAAATATTTTGACAATGGATGTTTTAGGATTTTAGCCAATCACCCCAAGGGGTGGCTGATCCTTGTCCAATTAGACTATGAAGAAAAAAGTCTATGAAAGAGTTTGTAAAATAATTAAATAAATCAATCTTGCTGCACAATTCCTGCCTGCTGGATCTTCTCTCCTCCTCCCTATGGCTGCAGGACACAGTGATACACCCTAGGGCCTAGGGCTGCAGTAATAAACCAGTCTGTGCTGGAAAACAAAACCAAACCAAGAGATCCAGCTGAGCTCTCTCAAAGGCAGTATTTTATTAACTTACACAAATATGGCTGAAGTGTCACATTCTGCACCATTTTTACTTATCCAGGAATTTTAAGTGTCCTTCAGCTGTTACTTATAAAATGGCTACTCCCTTTTAATCTGTAAACAAACCCCCTTCCTCATTGTATGATTTCAAAGAAATTTGTTTAGTAAATCACATTATTGGAAAATAACTAGCATGGCATGTGATGCTACATAGCTTCAGGCAGGTCTGTCAAACACCATCTGCTCTGTGCTGAAAATATAAGTTTATTAAAGTTTATTTATTTAAATCCTTAAATACTCCTATTTTATTGTTGCTCTGTGATAAATTTTTGGCCTTCATTCCTAGAAGGGATAGAAAGGAATTTATTTATTTCCTGAAAAAATGAAAAAGCTTGGTATTGAGCCTTTTGCCATTTCTCTGTTAATCTTTTTCAGCAAAGGGAAGAAAGATACTTTGGGATGAAAAGGAAGTAAAAATTGCTGCTGGCATTGAGTTAAAAGGAGAAGGAGGAGAAATGCACAGAATTCCTTGAATGCCAAAATATCCGCATTCAAGTTCCTATGGACAGAATTACATCTATTCATGGTGTAATGAGGAGAACTTTGCTACAGGAGAATATATTAATCAAGTCCCTGATTTCTAGTGACCATTAACAGCATTTGCATACTGCTTGTACTCAAGATATTTTCAAACAATTTTCTCAGTCTGAGCTGCTTCCATTCTAACTTTCTTAGAGCTTTTCCCTGCCCATTTGATTTATTCTCAGTTCAGGATGAGCCAATTCCCACAGTCTCCTGACCAGGGGCTGCAGAGTCCCCCAGCTCAGGAGAGGGTCTTCCACTGCATTTCTACCCCAAGGCTGCAGTTCCCTCCCAGGTCACTCAACACCAGATCCAGCTCCCTGAATATAATATTCAAGTGTTTTTATGCCTGATTTGCCACCTGACGTGAGATGCTGTGTCATTTCTCAACACATCCATGTCTGGTAAGTGAAGAAATCAAGCTACTGACTGCTTTGTTACTACAGAAAATGCCCACAGTCCAACCAGTGTCAACAATATTACCTGAACAATAAAGACAGAATACAGACATTTATATTGAGCAAAGTCTGAAAAGCTTCACAGGTAAAACTGCATGATATTAAGGCTAGAACTTATTTATACAGGGAACTTCAAATTCATTTGGATCTCTGCTAAGGTATGGCACTGGTTTTCCTTTTTACAAAGATCTTTTCCTCTCCTTCCTTTTTTTTCGTTTTACAGTTTAAACTGTTAGAGTAAAATATTAAATCCCCAAAATATGCATCACACCTATTAAGGACATTTACATCCCACGATTTGCTCATTACCAAACTCTTTTGATCAGCACGAGGTACTTAACAGGACACTTTTCTAACCCTAGAGAATATCACAGAACCAAGACAAGGACAGTCAGGCCAATCAGCCCGGAGACTCAGTGCATTTTAGATGAAATATGGTCAACCTTGGAAGAAGATGCTCCAGACTGGAACTGTGTTGCTGGTTTTTAACAATTCCAGATACCACTACTAAGGAAATAACAGAGCTCCACTTTCAGCATATGAAACAGATGAAATTGCTACTACCAGAATTATTATTAGAAAGACAGATGTTACTGTAATGAATATCCTTGCATTGAAAAGTTAGGATCAATTAGAGATGTGAGAGAGGCAAAGCCACTACTTGGAGCACATTACTTTAGAAAAATGCCAGATGATCAAGGCTGACAATGGTAACCTATAAAAGGAGGGCATGGTGTGCCAAGAAATACACAAGAAGTGGGACAACTGCAGGCCTACAACATAATATCACAGACAAACCCCCAATGTGCATCCCAACCAAAGGAGTGATCTCAGAGAGCACTGTTTTCCTTTCAAGTTTGTAATTTACAAGCTCAGGGTTTCAATTTAACAATAACAATATTAACAACAATAATCTGTGTAAGATGTTTTGAAACCACTATTTTCAGACATTCCCCTGTTTGCTGCTTTAGATGTCAGCCAAAATATCCGGGAGAGCTCAAGCTCCTTAAACATCATGTGTTCCACATCCAAGACACCCTCACTACTGTTTCAAGTAATTTAACCTCCAGGAGACAGCTGGAAAGATTATCTATTGATCCAAAAGCTCCCAAACACTGATATACTTTCATATTTTCATCATCTCCTAGGTGGAGGGCTCCATTATTTACAGTTTTTTCAGAACTTCAATATCACAATGTTTTATTAAGGCGTAAAATGCTTCTCAAAAATATATCTGTCCTAATATTTTATTTTAAATGTTGGACAACATCACTCCTTTAAAACTATGCCAATGTTCAATAGCCCTTTTAAAAGTGATGAAGAGAAGCTTAGTACTAAAAGGAAAAATATTTTAAACAACAGGCATAGGCTGCATCAGTGCTTTTAAGCAGACATCTAGGTTTAAACACACCAATACATAGTCCCCTTCTGACAGAAGACGATTCCTTTTGGGTCAAAAAAAAGCAAAACAATATATTCTAGGAGAAGTGGAGACTAAATTTCACTGGAAGTTGAAAATTCTAGCGATTTTATAGGGAGATGGGTCAGGAAAACCAGTTTTACAAAATCTGTGTGATTCCTCTACAGATGAGCTGAAAAAGACATCTTAAAATAACAAATTTAAGGAAAAATTGAACAGTAAGAAGTCTCTTGGGAGTGTGGTATAAACAGGAATTACTGCTGTACTCAGCCCAGTGATTTTATCATATTTTTATTCCTATAAATTATTTTGGTTTTAGAATTTATTCTAAGTAACTACATTGGTGGTTCTGTAATCACCCGTTTTCCAGCTTCAGTTTTGCTATAGAAACCCCTCCTGTGGAATGAAAAATTTGTATGCTCCCATTTCCTCTTAATAATTCATTTATTTCTTCAGGAGAAGAAAAAAAAAAAAAAAGAATTTTGCGCATGAAGGGGGTAAAAAAGGTTGTGTAGTAAGGCCTGTATATTAAGGCTAGAACATAGAATATATAGAATATATATATCCTTCTATAGCTTTGTTTAGGTGGTTGCACAGAAGAAAGGCTGAGTCACCACTGAGAAAGGACAAGACAGAAATCATGGAATCACAGAATGGTTTCGGTGGGAAGGGACCTTAAAGCCCATCCCATTCCACCACGGGCAGGGACACCCTCCACTATTCCAGGTTGCTCCAAGCCTCATCCAACCTGGCCTTGGGCACTTCCAGGGATCCAGGGGCAGCCACAGCTTCTCTGGGCAACCTGTGCCAGAGTCTCATCACCTTCACAGGGAACAATTTCATCCTAAGATCTGATCTAAACCTGCTCTTTCAGTGTGAGGCCATTCCCTCTCATCCTGTCAATCCATCCCTTGTAAAGCCTCTCTCCATATTTCCTGGAAGTTCCCTTCAGGCACTGGAAGGCCCCACTGAGGTCACCCCAAAGCCTTCTCTTCTCCAGGCTGAGCAATCCCAATTCTCCCAGCCCTTCCTCCCAGCAGAGCTGCTGCATCCCTCTGATCCTCCTGGTGCCTCCTGTGGATTGGCTCCAGGTGCTCTGCAGGTGGAGTCTCACCTGGGAGGGGCAGAATTCCCCCTCCCCTGCTGCCCACGCTGCTGTGGATGCAGAGATCTCAGCTCGTTCAGGACGAGGCTCCTTTGCAGCAGAACTCTGAGTTACAGCCCCTTCCCTTCCACACAACTGCACAGTTCTAGAACGCCACTCACTAAATAATCTGCTCATAAATGTATGATACAGACAGTAAGTTGTCCTTAAATAAAACAATTGCTCTCAGTAGTGTTTAATTACCTTGTGACCAGTGAGGCTGTTTGGTTCCAGGGTAGCATGAATAATTACAGCTACGGAGGAAGCTGGGGAAGCCACATCCTTGCAACCTCAGACAGTAAATAAAGTCAATAAAATTAAAATGAACCATGAGCTGGACATAGTGTCAGTACCTGAGGTGTGCAAATCTTATCCTTGGCCTGCATCCAAGCAAGTTTTATCTACGTCTGTACATAATTAAAATTAAGTATGTAATAAAATAAAGAAATAATGAAAACTGTACCCGTTAATGGCTGAAGATTCTCTTGTTATAGGTTATGTATGTTTTTTTATGCAGGCCACATCACCACAATATCTGAATGCTTTCAAGTGGTGAATTGGTGAATTAATTGGTTTGTTTAATATCAGCCACATGCAATTTCTTCTTTTATCCTCTCCAAAGTGGGAAAACTTGTGTGTAGGGGAGTATTTTACTTTGGTTTGTGGCCATTATTTTTCTTGTTTTGCATAATTCACTTTTGTAACTACTTCTTGTCTTTTGGCAATAACCAAAGATTTTCAGAAACATTATCAGTGACAGCAGTTGGATTTGAAACACCAGTTAGGATTAAGGTTTGATCATACTGGTTCCCAAGTGGCAGCTGCTATTATTGATTGATATTTACCCATAACCATGTACTGGCATCTAAGCTTCCAAAAAAAAAAAAAAAAACTGGCTGAAGAATTTATACTTATAATGATATCAGAGGCTGCATAAAATGGAGAACTTTTTCACTCTTGAGAATGAAGGCAGCAATGTTTTGGGTTTGGTGGTTTGTTTTTTTTTTTTTTTCCCATTTGTAGAGGATACACTGAATATTTCTGTATTCTGTGTATTTTTGAACAAGGGTTTCCAACATCACTGTGGTGAGGACATATTCCTGCTTTTCTAGCTGCTAGCCAAGACTGGGTTTTACAGCATACTGGGGCACTGAAAATTCAGAAAAGGCATCTGGTGGGATTTTCCTAAGTGAAAAGGCACGTGTAACTTCCAAATCTCATTGATTTTTATTGCATAAAATACATGCATTGTTTGGGGAGTCTTTCTGGAAGGAGGAGAAAGCAATGCAGCTATGAGAAATTCTTCCCCCTGGCAAGAATATCCTCACATCATTTAAGAGTCGTGTCATTTAATTAAAGTCAGATTATAAAGTAGCACACTCTGCCATTCCAGAAAGCAGTGATAGCACTCAGGGTAGGACCATCCCATTTAATTTTACCATCTTGAAATACTGAATCAAATTTAGTTATTTTAGCTCCTTCTATATGCAATATATAGTGACAGGCGTTTTTAGAGCACCCATCTGTCTTGCGTATTTATTTTAATACAGAATACTTATCATCACAGGGGATTGCTTCTCTCCACTGACAGTGGAGAGGAGCTTGAAGTACTTGATGATTAATTCTTAAAAGAATACTAAGCTACATGAGATAAACTGCCTATGTAATAACTGCAGTGGCTGCCCAGCCCTCCTAAGGATCAGGATGAAGACTGTATCTTGGACAAATGTGTGAATTGCATGATTTTCTTCCAGAGAATTAAAAAATACAGCATTATAAGGGTGTGCTTTTTACAAGCTTCTGCACAAGACATTCCTGTCCTCCCAGGATGGGATATTTTGAGGTCCTGAAAATAATTCACGTTTTTCCCTCTCTCTGAAAGAAACACACTCCATAATTCAGATTCAATATTGGAGCTTAACAGTCTCAGGTCCTTTTCAAGCTGGAAGCCTGTCACAAGTAAGGTCCCTCAGGGGTCAATATTGAGCTCAACATTGTTTAATATTTTCAAATAGGCAAAAGAGATGTGGGCAGGCTATAGAGGTCCAGAGAGGGGCCAAGAGGATGATCCAAGCACTGGGAAGCTGCCATGTGAGGAAAGGCTGGGGGAACTGGGTCACAGAAACATCACAACTTAATGAAGAAAACCAAAAATCCCTCCAGTTATATCTGGATTTCTCTAATCAGATAAAGACATACGGCAACATCACCCTAATTTGGAACTGAAGTTTGCTGATAATGGGGGGAAACAAGGGAATGCAGCTGGAAGAGCCAAGACTAATAACCTGAAAGAGGTTTTCTGCTATGTCCTCGAGAAATCTCTGGCAGTGTGTGTGTAATGTGATCTCTGTCGCTGGGAATGCAGGGGAAAGGAGTGTTAGCATGCAAGTCTACTTCTCATCCTGGTGTCTGTCCTACTGTCCTTGGGAGCTGTGATGGGATGTCTGTGAAGCTTCTCCTCATTCCTTCCTGTTTGAGGGGTGATTTTATAACAATATGTATTAGAATTTTAATCTGGCGGAGTATTTGTTGTAGTTAAAGAACATCTTTTCCTTTGCAATGCTTACTCAGAGGACTCAAAGAGGAAAACATCAGGGTTTTCATAGAAGAAACTGCACATTTCTATTCAGAAAATGTTGGTACAGAAAATTGATGCTGTTACACTTAAATGCTTACAAAAAATAGAATTTTTGAGGAAAGAAATGTGAATGATGTAAACTGATATAAAAACATCAGCCTTACTGAAGCCAAACTAATTTACACCAGCTGAGAATCTCCCCACTCATCATTTAAGCAAAATCTTGCAGATGTTTCCATTTAGAAGGTCAGAAATGTTTACTCCAGAATTCAAACTTATTCTAATTTCTTCACAGACTTCTACTTGCAAAGGGTCCACTACAAACTCCTCATTTAACCACCAAGTGCTGTGCAGCTGTAAATTGCAATCTGCTTTTAAATTGCTCCTGGATGCCTTCTCCTAACCTAAAATAATGAGAAAAAGGTGGTAGTACACAATTTTTTCTTTCCATTCAGCTATCAAAGCCCTTAGCAAAGGGCTATGTAAATAAAACAAGTCAAAATTTATCTACTTTAATACAAGCTCTGCAGAAAAGTCTATTCTATTATTTTAAGCATAATAATGTTCCTGAGTCATACATAGCTATTAGCAAAGTCTTATATCATGCATTCTGTTAAAATTCTGTCAGTGAAAAAGTTGATGCAATACAGGCAACTATAAAAAGAAGAGGGGTAGAGAAGTAC
Source organism: Coloeus monedula (assembly GCF_965178545.1). Lineage (NCBI taxonomy): Eukaryota > Metazoa > Chordata > Aves > Passeriformes > Corvidae > Coloeus > Coloeus monedula. The sequence continues at coordinate 71,417,090 of NC_138785.1, forward strand.
AGAATGTCTTACAACATGCAATGAACAGTAATTCGTGCATCTAAACTCTGAAATATATTGACTAAATCTTTGCTATGCCCCTGCCAAAAATTAGTGGAAATTCTTGTCAGAGCTCTTAGTGGAGGTGATATTGATGTCTGGCATTTCTGTGAGTTTTATGTCTTATTCACTACAAAGCACCTGTAGCCCTTCTCTTCCTGGCTGGTTTTAGATTAAAGGGTGCATTAGGAGCCACAGGAGTTAAATGCAGGGCTTCCTGAGATACCTCAGCATTCCTTGAAAACATCCTTTTAGTATTTTCCAGCTCTCTCTCTCGGAGGAATAGGAGAACTACATAATGTTGTTTGGTTACAAGCAAAGAAGTTTTTGTTTGTCTATATATTTAAGAAAAAGATTCCATCTGATGACAACACTTGACTGCAATGTTGGCTTCCACAGTGTGGACCTTTATGCATTGTTTTTACAGCTTTTTAACCAAATAAGCACCTCTGACAAATGAAGTGACCACTGGAGGTTCATCAAAGCATTCACAACACTTACAGGTATAAAATGAGTGTTTCTCATGAACATACTGAAGCTCCAACTCTGCCATTCTATTTAAGTACAGAATTACTGTTGATGGCACAAACACAGGTATTACTCAGAATTCAACCCCCCCAGTTGTTGCCTGTCTGTGCTTCCAGGGGAAGCACAGAACTGTGTTGGCTGCACTTCCAGTGCTTTGATTAACAAGTATCAGTGAAAAACAGGACTTCAGCTGCTTGGCTGCATCTGCCACTAACAAATAGATCTCTGGATGAGACATGTATTGACATTTACATCTGCATTTCTTTCTTTTTAATTGGATCATACTTATATTCCTTGGGTGATCCATGAGGAAATGAGTCTTGTTGACGTCCAATCAAAAACGTGTTCATCAAGGCAGGCAGCTGAAAGTCAATGTCAACTCAATATTTCTACTTATAACAGAGAACTAAATACTTTTTCCAATTAATTGTTAGTTTCTTTCTCCTTATCTTTCCAGTTTCTTCCAGACCACCCAGGGAGGGGTTTTTCTCTGTGTGTTCTCTTTAATAATCCAACTTGCTCTGAACAATTTTAATTACAGTACACAGTGAAAAAATATTTGACATTATTTTGGGTGATGTTTCTTGCATTCAGTGAGACCCCTGCTGCTTTCCAGTGCTGAACCCTACCTGGCACCTACTGTGCAGCCTTCACAACACCTGTGGATGTGTCAGACTTTCTGAGGGCAGTGACATGTGCCTGGCAAGAAGGGTTTTCACTCTGACACTCTCCTGTGAAAACCCCACCTGCACGCAAACAGTGAGTGTGAGCATTAACTGCACACACACCATAACTGCAGCTCCTGTTTGAAATGAATGGAGACAGAGCAAAGAAAAGAACTCAAACCTCATTATGGTAATTAACCTTTCACTTTGAGTACAGGCTTTTTTGTGTCCTCATGTTTCTTTGTAGGACATCACAACCATGAGGCAACAGGGATGAAATAAAAGAAAATAAAATTAAAAAAAAAAAAGTAAAAGGAGTTTTTAAACTCCAACCAGACTCCCAAAAGGATTCAAGAGCAAAGGACCAGCTCTATTTTCACAGAGCAAAGCTGTGGTCTATTCCTGCTACTGCCTCAGATCAATGTGTTAAGTGATACCATTCAAATTACTTGTCAGTTTAACCAGAGGAAGTGAAACACAATTACAGGGCATTAGTGTAAAAGCCAGCTCAAAATAACAGAATGTCCATGTGGGATATCTGAAGCAAAAGCTTGTTGAAAATAACTCTGTGACATTTTCATCAACAGTCTTTTTTACAGAAAAAGAAACCCTTTGGAAATTCTATTACAAACTAATTAGGCATAAAATAATGCTTTAATTCTACAGACTGATTAGAGGCCTTATTTTTTCTTGGAGATATCAGAAATATTTGTGGCTTTTGTTCTGTTATTAGAATAAAATTAAATACATAAAGACCTTCACTGAAATGATAACTGGTGCATTTACAAAGCCTCTCTGCACTCCCTCTCAAGTCAGCAGGAGTTTTACCATTATTTCCATTGAATGATTGGAGCATTCATTTTTCATGGACACTCCAAATTTCCATTGAATAAAAGATTTATTTTTGGAATCCTCAAGCAGATGACTTAGATTAAGTAGGTGAAATGGGAGCAGGGAAGGGGAGGGACGACTCCTTCTCCTGCTGAAGGCAGCGCTGCAAGTTTGGTGGATTCCAAAGGACAAACAAATGCAAACCTGCCCTGAAAGCCCTGCCTGGAGTCCCCAGGGGGGATATGCTGGGGTGGGCACTGGTGCCTGCAGCTCCTCTGACTCTTTCACTCCAATCTGCACCACAGCTCAGTTTCAGTTGAACAGACAAAAAATGTGCCCAGTCCAGAGCTGTAAAGGAAATAAGGATTTGTGAATCCCCATAACAAGAAATCAGACTGAAGCCCTACGTGATCCTCAACGATTAAAATAAAAATATAGGACATAGAGTAACCTCTATGTGTGTTAGAATCTCACTTTTTTATTATTTTATTTTAGTTTGGTTTTGTTCGTTTGTTTTTAATCTTAAAACCCCTATCGAAGCATGACTTCAGGACAGAACTGAAAAAAGCTAGAAAAAGCCTTCTCCTTCCAGACCTAATTGGATTTTTAAGATCCAGAAGAGATGGGGGCCTGGACTTGACTCAGCACAGTGAATCTCCTGGAATGAGGTGACTTTACTTTTTTCAAGAGCCACAATGCATAGCCCAGGTCTAGGTACCCCTGTGGTAAAATCACTTAAAATGATCATCTAATAATTCTGAGCTCAGAGACTCTGAGGTCTTTAATTGGATTTGGCCCTTTATCTTCTATATTCATGAGATAATAATTAATTTGACCATCCCTGCCTGGTCCACTGGGTAATTGAATGAATAGTTCTGCACAGGCACATAAATGCCTCCAAAAAGAGTTATTACTATTGTGCAGTATGACGAGTTAACTCTGCCCCGTTGATAATGATGGCATTGAAATTCCTAAGGCAAGTGCCACTGGAGCCCATCTCAGAGCTAATGGGAAAGGAAGAAAGTATGTGAATATGCAACATGCAAAACCACTGCACAGTTGATACTCTGCCCTTTAAAATAGTGACAATTTAAATTTAATCCTGTTTTCCAAATTTCCTTGCTACACCTTCATCTTCTGGCACTACTAAAACCCTGAAAATACCTCAGAAGGGGTTAAAAGCAACTTAGTTCTTTTGGTAGATTGCCACAAAGACTTCTTGTAGGACATGAAGTAGAAAAAATGTTAAAGAATGTTAAATAAAATCACAGCAGACTGAAACCTGTGGTTCCAGTGCAAGACCTGAAAAAAATTTGAAACAGATGCTAACTGGCACCACCTTCACTCTGATATTCATAAATGAAACTGAACGAGACTTCAGAGGTGCCAGAGGAAGACCAGCCATGCAAAGAACATTAAAATGGGCTTGGATTTGGTTTGTCAGCTCCAAAGTTATTTATATCCTTCTAAGTTATCTAGATCCTTCTGAAAGTTCATTCAATGAGACACATGTGTACATTTTTAAAAGGACTGAAAGCCTGTGGAATTGAAACTCTTAAATTACCCTGGATACACCTTCCATTATCAATTAGCATTGGCTTTGGAGGCGAACCACGGATACGGAGTTGCACTGAGTTGTTCACTGTAGGAGATTTTTCCTGAGGAATGGGTAATGGTTTGTATCAAGACAAACAGGGTTGTTTGCAAATCTCAGTACCAATCATGCACCGCCACAGACATCTGCAGCTGTTTGGAACCCCTATTAATGACAAATGCTTACAGAAACTAACTGCACATGGTAAAAGTGCTGACTGACCCCTACATCTCGTTTGGTCCTTTCCCTCCTGAAAAACTTGATGTTACAAATCAAATTTATTTTTAATATATAAGGATATCAACTATTTTAAATAGTGTTACTCTAATAATTCAGTAATTTGGCCCTTCTATGACTTCAATATCAATTTCTGTAGCAGTATAATGCAGCATTCCATGCTTCCTATTTATTGCTCTATTCTTATGTGCCACAACCTGTAATTCCACTGGCATGATCTTCAATATTATAATTGAATTGAATAAATTTCTACTATAAAAATGAATGATTTCACTAAAACAACAACAACTATGGAGCTTCTGCGTGTTCAGCTTGGTCGTGATGTGCACCAAGAGGAGAACAACTGAATCCACAGTCTATGGGAACTTGACTCCTAATTTCCAGTACTGGTTTCTAATAGACTACATTTTAGTGAAGTTTTCTTCAGTATGGCAATTAGTGTTAAGAGTGAGTCAAATCCATGATGATCAAATGCCTAAAGAAATTAAAAAAAAAAAAACCACAAAAAAACTAAAGCTCAGCAGGAGAAGCTCTGCAGCTTTCCACACCGCATGATGCTTTTCACTTCAAAACTACCAAGTAAATTACTGAGAAAAAGTTACTGTGAATAAAATGGGCTGCACTGTGTTAAGTAATTATTTCTAAAGTGTGAAATGGGTAGGAAGTATCTCATCTTAAAGTAGTGCCATGATGCATATTACCTCTCTGGTATAAAGTGAACAGTCTTTTCTTTTTTTTTTTTCTTCTCCTTTTTTCTTCTTTATCTTGCAGGATCAATCACAGGAATGAAAACTCTATTTTTCTAATGATTTTGTATGTGGGAGAGAAGTGTAAAGGCTCAACCTGTGAAACTCTGCTGTGCTCCACTATTTGTACTGTGCTACGGTTTCGAGGAGAATTTCTAGAGTTTCATGAGCTCTCAGGAAATCACAGAACAGTTAAGGTTGGAAAAGACCTCTAAAATCGTGTCCAACAGTTAACCTAGCACTGCCATTTTCACCACTACAAGCTCAGTAAATTATGAATATATTTGGGTGATGCTCCCCATTAAAGGGGAACATAGAACATTTAAGAAGTGCAGGATGGAGTTGTGATCTCCTGCGTCAAAGAGCAGCATTTCCGTGAGTTGAGTGTTGAGGGATGCAGCTCAGGGAAGGTTTGATTTGTGGAACAATGCAGAACACAGCCTGCTTTAAGTTTGTCCTTGAAGCATGTTGTGCCACAAACCCATTCTGTCCCTCAGTCTTGGAACCAGTGGTAAAAGAAGGTCATTTTAATAGAAAAGTTACCTCACAGCATGGGGGAGGAAAATACCCTTCTTGCTTCTGAGAGAACAGAGGGGATTCTTGCAGTTAATTAATACCTAGATGCATAACAACAGGCTGCAAGAAGAAAAGGTTGTTTTTTCTTTTTGTTTTTTTTTCTCTAAACCGCTATTATTAAAAGTTGCAGGGATTGAGGAGAAGAAAGAGGAAAACCACGTAAGAATCAAAGAGGAGCTTTCTCCCAGACAAAAGGTGACACAAATTGGTCGTAATGACCTGGCTGAATACTGCTGTCTATTTAAAGCATAATTACACAGACATTAAAATATTTATGCAGCATTCATGTGAAATTCAGTCCCAGATCAAAACCAAGAGATAGCAGAGCTTGAATAAGAGAATCCTAGTTCAGGTTTAATGGCTGACAAGCATGACTATTTTTCCTTAGTATTTTTCCTTAATAATCTGTTTCAACAACATGCAATACAGGCTTTTGTTTATTTTGTTCATACACATAAAAGATTCATTCCAAAAAGATCAGAAAGGGTTATTTCCTGAGATTAAATATCAAATGGATATCCAAATTATGCTTTGCAGGGATGTGACTTCTGAACACTCAGAGCCATTCAGTGACCGCCTAAGATAAAGAGCAAAAGTGCATCTACAGAGTGTAAACTCATTTTGGCATCTGTCCTGAAACTATCTTTGAGGTTTGACCTTCAGAAGAACTTCACAGAACACAGATGGGTTGACTAGGGCTGGCCACAGGAAAGTGTTTAACAAGTCAGCATTGCAAAGCAGTTGGAAATGATGCAGAACAGGACTCTAAATAGATCAAGTGAGCTCTGCTGTGATATCTGTGTGTTCATAGCTTGTGCTCTGGGATCAGGAAACGTTACCTCCAGCAGGGGAATGGGTAGAATACTTTAGTTTCATTAGAGCTTGGAAATTATATCTTATTATTTCCAATTTTTAATACTTTATTATTGAATTAATTCAATAATTAAAATTTTATATGTCAATAAACGTTTGAAATAATTTTATAAATGTGTGTACTTCCAAATACAGCAATTGTTAGGCGGGGTTAGCCTGGATTCAGAGGTAAAATGTCAAGTGATTTTGGAAGCTTCCCTGTGATGCAGGAGAATGACACAAAGTCACCAATGTTACAGCAGGACTGGTCACTTTGTCATATTCCTTGATGGCTGCATTCCTGCTGGGCATGGACAGGGAGTGGACAACCTCAAATCCATGACGACGTCAGACAAGGTACTGATAAATGTCTCTGGTGAGCCTGTTTAATCTCACATGCTCATGCAAAACAAAAGGAATGTGTCTACAAAATTAATATTTCATTGGCTTCTCTTTAGAGAGAGATCTATTTCTTTAAAAAAATAATAGCCTTAAGTGCACAACTGTGTGCACACATTTACGGATATTTTTATACTCAAAGATGAAATTTCTTTTCTGAGATGACTTCCTAAATCAAGACAAGAGTGCCCATCAATCATTTAGTATAGCTAAAGAGTAGAAATTTTGGTAAAGAGTGGTTTTTTTAAAAAACAAAATGAGGCTGGTTGCATGACTGCCTTTGCCAGCATTCACATTGACTGATGAACTCCTGAGCAGTTTATTACAACAAATAGCATCTCCTACTGAAATTCTCTCCTTCTAATAGCATTCTGCTCTACAAAAATGTATTTTTGACATCAGAAAGAAATTGCAACAACGTGCAGAAGAATGAGTTGTTGCCTCTGAAAGCTATTTCCAAAATACCACACAACTTCAAATTTTATCAAGACAAAAGGAAAGCTGGGTGACACATATTTATGCATTTGTGTGTGTGTATGTAATGCTTTTGTAATTCAAATACACTATGTTTGACCATCAAACAATCCAAATAAATAAAAAAAGCCATGTTTTCTTGACTGGTATAATAAATATTTTCAAGAAGGATAGTGCCCAATATTATGCATTGTGTTAAATATCTTATTTCAACTGCCACTTTTTTTTTATATCACTCCCCTCCTTAACTGGGAAGGATAAGGTCAAGATAAGGGCACCCTCTGCAGTTACTGTCACGGGTAAAACAGACTCAACTGGGAGAAACTAGTTTAATTTATTACCAACCAAATCAGAGTAGGACAATCAGAAATAAAATCAAATCTCAAAACACCTTCCTTCCATCCAGAGAAATGCGATGGACCAGCAAAAACTGATGTGGAAAATTATTTTCTTCTGAGTACAGAACATCACAAAAAGTTTTGGCTTGGAATCCTCATGACTTGTGGCTTAAATTGACTTTTGAATTATATTGACTTAAATACTTTTGTTATCACTGCTGATATTTTTTCTTATAAGAAAAGACAACCATTATAAGAATTGGTTATTTCTGTAAACCTTGAATCTAGTGAGTTAACGTGACCATGATTCTTCCCTTCTGTAATAAATCCTAATAATCCAACTGGATTTATAACAGCCTATTACACAGCACATTCATGAATATAGACCAATTTTCAGTTTCCTGGACTAGAAATCATGATCACATCTAATCTCCTGTGCCTGACAATAAGTTTATGATGTTTAGTGGAAAAGCTCACTGACTTCGGACATCACTGAATGAGATCACAAACTATTTTACACAGCACAGTTTTAGTAAAAAAAAAACAAAACAAAAAACTCAGTAGAAGGAATGTAAGACAAATGCTCCTACTGCTTTTTGTGTTGCCCAATACCATATGGATTTTATAGGCCTCTTTATTCCCCAAATGACATGCTGAAATAAATACATAAACTCAGATTTTTTTTTTAATTTATTTTTTAATTATTTTTATTTTTATTTTTTTTCTTTTCTCGAGTATTTTGGGAATTTCAAAGGTCACATTTTGAGGCTGGATGCCTCATCTCTGGGCAGGCCCCATTGAAGGTCAGGCTGGACAGAGCTCTGATCTAGTGAAAGATTTCCTGACTCACAGCAGAAGGTTTGGACCAAATGATCTTTAAAGGTCCATTCTATGATTCACTGGGATTCTGAAGTGTATTTTTGATTCAGTATGATTTTCTTCCTAAAGAGAGTAATTGAAACTACTCAAAATCTGCCCTCGGTATTACCGGAATGAGAATTCATTCACTAGTCTAAAAACTAAATTTATATTTCTGAAAGTGTTCTCTCTGCATTCTCCCATTCTCCCACCCCATGGAGTAGCTTTGAGATACTCATTGTGCTCTGCTGGAAGTGATGCAAAACAGTGGTTGGATCAGCTGGGGAGTTCAGTGAACTGCAATCAGAATTTGGGCTCAGATTTGATCTCTCACCACAAAACAAAAGGCAAGACTCCACCTAAACTGTAAATACTAAAAACTGCAACTTTCTGATTTCCTGCACAGATACACACTGTAAAAATTACTAATTTTTAAAGTAATGCATTGTTTTTAATTGAGCACTATAAAATCAGCATTTAAATACAGAATGCACAGAAAATGAACAGACCTGTTTACTGCTTCAGAAACAGAGGGTGAAATACTCTGTTTGGTAAATACGATCTGCAAATATTTATTTTTAAAAGCCAATAACCTAAACATTCTTCTACCCAAGTCTTTATTTAAATGTCAATTACTATAGCATCAGCGAGCATTCGTACAGCTAAATGATGCTTCAACCAGCTTGCACTGATAAATGTTCTATGACCACTACAGACTATCTATAAAGTATTTTCCATTTGATCCATTTGCAGGACTTGCACTGAACTAGCAAACCAGTGGAAGGGGAATAAACCCCTCTAGTGATTCCCAGAGTGCACGTTATAAATATAACAGGGCAATTTTAACAGATTTTGGTATTTACTGTCTTTCCAAAATTATTCTCTGATTACCCTTGTGGGATGATTCCCCTCTTTATATCCCTTTCAGATGGCATTAGCCCACTGTACTGAACTTAATAAAGATAAAATCCATAGATACAGTAATGGCACTCTGAAGAGTTTGAAATAGACACATGAAAACAAAAGAATGCTGCTTAAAATCCTTTTTTTTTTTTTTTTTAAAGAAAAGGTATTCTTGTTACATTTTTTGTCTTCTGGTTTTATGTCTTAAGATACTGTGCTTCAAATATCTCCATGCATGCCCATCAGTTAGAAGCTTCCTTTATTAAAACAAAATCAGGAACATTTTGCGTGCAACGAAGATATGGGAACTTAGAACTGAAATATTTGGAGATATGGAAACAGAAGAGCTAGCTACAGCAAGCACAAAACATAAATAATATTTGCCATCCTCCTACTTCATCATCAAAGCCCTTCTACGTTCTGGGGCAGTAGCCACCTACTCCCTCTATATCACTTCAGCAAAGGCTGCAAACGCTATCTAACATTTATTTTATGTTGCACAAACACATGCAAATCCTTATGCATATGTATAAGCACAGAGACACGCCTCCAGAATGAAACTCAACTCCCTCCATCAAGGTGAGTGTCCTCAAACTCACAGCTCCCAAGCCAAGGAGCCTGATTGGAATGGGCATTGTGGTGAGTGGGAAAGGGCAGATTAGGAATAATACTGCCACAGAGGCTCATTTCAGGCTGTAGGGTTCAGTCCTTTGTACCTCCAGTTTGTAGATTCTTAGGTCTTTTCTCCTTGTTCTTGCCCACCTCAAAAGTATGGTTCAAGGTTTGCTCCTCTAAGTGGCAGTTCTAATGTTTATTGTTGAATTTCTGTCTGTTTAAACAGTCTCAAATTGACTGCCTGGCTCATGTTTTGTCTTACAACAGAGTCGCAATCCTTTTCATGTTCCTTTCGTTCCCCTCTTTCCATACACCCACTAAATAATCTCGGTTTCCCCTGACAGACTGTCAGTACTCTGCAGAACACCTGTGTCTGCCCAGGAATTGCTCTGGTTCCAGAACAGTGTTTTTGTTCCCCGGGCTGAGATGCACCCATGGCTCAATATGTTTTCTTTGCCTCCTCATTCATCCAAGTCATCCTTGTTCACCCATGAAATAACTTCTGGACTTGTGACACCTGAAAAGCCCATGAGGTTCCTGTGGAGACACCTCCTGGTTTGTTAAGCTGTAAACGCAGTAAATCAAAATATCGCACTTAAATCCTCCCCTCTGACTCACTGCTTCCACTTTTTTTCTTCAATGCTGCCCCAAATTTTTGGACCAATTGACTTTTCGGCCTTCAGAATCTCCTGCCATACAGCATCAACACAAAGGCTTATTTTGGACAGAGGGATTGAATGTTGTGCCCTCACAGAAACACATGAATATCAATTAATTCTAGAAAAGATTAAAAAATAACAAAACAACCCAAAAGGGAACATTTCACAAGCCTAGGAAAATATTAAAAAATTGAAATTCTATATATTCTCTTTTTTAATCAGTGATTTAGCACAGTGATAAGTACAACAGCTAATTGTATTTGTGCAAACTCAATAAGAGGAATTGAAACACAGAATGTTGCAAATTAAATGAAATAATAGCATCAGTCATCTCTGAAATTATTATCGCACTTGAGAAACATAATAAAATTCAAGTGCATGAGACTTTCCTGGAAATTTCCCACACACTTTTTGAAGACATCTGTTCAAAACAGAAATGTAGGGTAAACTTCTGGAGAGGGAAGAAAAAAACAACAACAAAAAAGTTCTATCTTCCTGATTTCCCCTATAGATTACACAATGCAGAGCAATTTCTTTGGGGCATTATGTGACCTTTTCCGCTTGTATGAACCTCCTCTGTGCTCTGGAGGGTTCCAAGAGAAGCCCTGAATCAGCTCTGTGAAGCTTCTCATGAGGAACAGAAAAGGACTTCTAGCCTGGCTTTCTGTGTCTCCAGACGCATCTTTAACTCCTTCATCCCACTTAAATCGAATGCTGGTGACAAAGGGACACCCCCACCACTCACAAGAGCCTCTTGCTTAACGTACTGGGAACAAATTTCCTGCCTGTGCTGACATCAGGATACCATACTGCACTGACCAAAACCCCATTAACCACTGCCACATTTACAAACAGAGGCAAGAATCTAATTTAAATGTCATTTTAAATTTCCACTATTAGACTTTGTCACTGTTCCTACCCTCATTTTTTTTTTCCTTATTCCAAGGCTACTGAGCATCTTTATGTTCACGGATTTTAATTTTAATTGCACACTCAACTATTCTAAATTATTAGGCAATATACAAAGGTAGCAGCAAATGCTCATTATACGGTTTTCTCCATATGCTAAGCAGGTTAAACTATATCTCCATATGTTAAATTCCTCTCTGCTGTGAGTAAAACCAATGAATATGGTCTTTGTATGTCTGTAACAGACTTCAGAACTGTTCAGATCTGCTGACAGCTTCATCAGACCTTGATGAACCAGCACCACTTGTACTGGGCACATTTTTCTCCCAAGATTTTAAATATTAGATCACTAGGCATATATATTTGCACAACTTTTGTCTCAAAACTAACATTTCTACCAGTCCCATCACATACTTTACACTTTGTCACAATATCAGTACCTGTAAATTTATGGGGTTTTTCCCCTGCTTTTTTTCCAATATTGTGTTTTTCCATATCTGCTTGAAATCCTTCCAATTCAGTTCTGCCTCTCTTTTCTCTCCTCTCTCAGTACTCACCATTTCGACCTCACAAATTCACAGCCACTACCTTCCTGCCTTTCAAATCCAGCTATAATTCCTGGCTCTCCATTTACAAGCCATCCTTTAACCCAGGCCCTCACAAAGAGCCAAAGTGCCTTGACCAGCTCAGCTTTTCTGGCTACACAAATGCCCGAGATTCACAGAAGAGAAGAAAGGATTACAAATATTGTCAGTGGTTCCTGCCTTAAAATGGCAAGTCCTGTGAAGTTTTGTCCAGTGCCAGCTCTGAGATTCCATTCTGGCCAGACGATCTGAACTGGTTCAGGAACCAAAATATGGGACACAGAACAGGAAGCTTAGGGAGAAAGTACTGAGGGGGGAACTTGTAACCCACAAGGAAGGAAGCTCATGGCCCAATAACACATTAATCTGCAGCGTAAAATGCCTCTTTGGGAGGTGGTGGTGTCAAAACCTCCTCCCAGCCAAGTTTTCCCTGTGTCTGTGACAGAGGTGGGTCCAGGTAAACAAAATATTTCGAAAGATTATATTACAAAGATTCACTCCTTTATCTGTAATTCATGAGACACAGTGCAAAATGAGACACACTCTGCATTAAGTGTTTCAAGGGATACACAGATCCCAAAGGCCTTAGGATTCAGATCTGCCTTTGAGATTTCTTCTGCAAATGCTTCTGCACAGCTGATGCTCAGGTGCAGAAAATATACCACCACCAGCTTGTGTAGCCATTGGCATGTGGCCATGTCCTGCTGCAACCACCTGAACCAAGGCAGGACTCATGTCCTGCAGGAAGGAGTAGCAGCAAGATGAAATGAGAAGATCATAATTAGCAATAGAGGTAACAGATTTTACCACCCTGGGAAAAAAAATCCCCGCAGCATTTAATAAGGGACATGGGATTTGAAGCTGCACTGAGGGAAATTTTGTACTATACAGAGCATTTAAAAACTGTAACATGATTCAGTGGAATACTTCCATAGAGATTTTAAGCCTGTGGTGTCAAAAGGATAGAGCAGAATAGCTCTGAACCTGCTGCCAGCCTTTTCCAGACCCCACGGCAGGAGCGTCTGGAAAACAGCACAACTTATCTGGTTCAGCAAGGGCTGGGAGAGGGGCCATGTGAGAGCCTGGGTGTCACCAGCCCATGTGTGACAGTGAACCCCTTCAGAGAGGCAGGTTACATGAAACAAACTTGAGATACAAATAAAGGAAGGAGAAATACAAAAGAAAAAGCCAGCTCTGGACAAGCTTTTTCTTTCCATGCCTCACTAAGGTATTACGACCTCGTGGGCATGAAAACCAAATCTCTGTGTGGGGGTGAGCTGAGCAGGATGTGTTTTGTGCAACAAGCTACAGAAGAAAAGGGCTGGATGCCCACAGTGTCAGTTAATGATTTCTGAAGCACAAAATCTCTGCTTCAGCATAGGAATCCTGTGTGGTGTTTGTTCTGTTCAGTCTCTGTTTACCTTCTCTACCTACTTATAAGCAGGAATATTTCATGCAGGTGTTTCGAAGATAAATGATGCAAAGAAAAATATTGGAAGTGCAAAAATACCATTGCACTGGATGCTGCAGATGTACTTTAGATAGTTGGAAGTGCCTAGAGTATTGGACAGGTGTCAAATAAATTGTAAGAAATAATATAATAGATTATTCCACACAAGCCAAAGTTTCATGGCAATGCAGTTTAGATAACAAAAAAAAACCCCTATCAGCCTGTCATTTACTGCATGTGTGTGGGCTTGTAAATAACCATCCCAGCAAACCAAACCAAACCAAACCAAACCTCTTTGGGTATATGCCCAGGAGAATAACACTATGGGAAAAAATAACAAGAGTTTTATTTCAGCTCAGCAAACCAAAGGGGCTCCTAGTTGAATATACACTGCATATGAGATGGTCACTAACAGGGAAGACAAACTGAGGTTTAAGGCAGGCAAATATACCTGCAACTTAATGCACACAATATATTCCAGGCCTTCACTGCAGTAGTTAATGCCTTTGAGAGTCCTCAGGAGCACAGCTGTCCAACTCCATCAATTTTTACACATAATGCAGGTAATCAGTAATTCAAATGTTATACTGAGCTCATAGAGACAATATATTAATGTAGCTAGTCTTCTCACAGAAGCTCTACAGCTAGAAATGAGAAGATGTATTTATTTAAAATAGTAGAATCTTATTTCATATTAAAATAAAATTTAAGGAAATACATAATTCAGCACAAAGTGATTTGTGCATTTAAGTGAATGCTTACAATTCTCGAGCTCTGTGGGAAAGGCTGTTACACAATGAAATGGGGGAGATGGGAGCTGCAGTTGTGTGGGCACCTGTGGGATCAGAGCAAAGACGAAGAAAATCCCTTTTATTGTGAGTTCTTGCAAATTTCCTTATTTAAATTACAGTTTATTTGTACTTTACAGACTTTCTGGGCAGGCAGAGGAATGAAATATGCAGTGCACTGCTTGTGCATGTTATCTAAACACTCTTTCCTTCTCCTTACAGCACTCAGCTCTAGAAGAGGAGAAAATCTGTTTTGTTCTTCCTGTGTCCTGCTCATGAGCCTCAGATGGTACCGAGGCACAGTCAGGTAACTTCAACTCAGGCAAAAATTGAGAGAAAAGGAAATCTTGGTGTAGGTGAGTTCTTCCACCACCAGTGTTTGATGCAGGTACTTCCTTCTTTACACGGTTTCATTAACATAATATAATTATGCATGCTATATAATGAGCTTGGTATCTACAGCAATTCACTTAGAAATGACAAAGAGAAGTTTTTTTCTGGGTCCATCAATGTTTCGTATCATCATTAATGACCTGGCTGATAGCACATGGAATCTGGTTATTAAATTTGGACGTGACACCAAGCTGAGAAGCACTGGAAATGCTCAGGAGAGTAGAACAAAAATCCAAAATGATTCTGACAAATCACACTTATATCCTCAAAAAGGGGGGAAAAAAAAAAAGGAACAGATGCTATTCCAACAGGGTCATGTGCAAGATGTTCACTCAGTCAGGAATAACAGCGATAAAACCCAGAACAAGTAGCAGCTCTATAGAAAATCTGCAGGAAAGGCTCCACGGGCTCTTGCACATCACAGGAGGAACACGAGCCACCAGTGTCACCCAGCTGCCGCAAAGGCAGGTGCCTTCTCTGGCAGGAAAACCCAGCAGCAGCCAGGAGGGCCTGTCCTCCCAGATAGCAAGGTCTCAGCTTCAGTACTGTGGGGTTTGTTTTGGCACTGTGTATATAGAAATGGGGACACTTTGGAGGGATCCAAAACAGATCAGAAGCAGTTACCAAAGATCAGCATGAGACTCCCCCAGCAGGAGAAGCCTGGGTACACTGGGCTTGTTAAACT
This sequence comes from Coloeus monedula, assembly GCF_965178545.1. Classification (NCBI taxonomy): domain Eukaryota; kingdom Metazoa; phylum Chordata; class Aves; order Passeriformes; family Corvidae; genus Coloeus; species Coloeus monedula. Next base: position 71,432,213 of record NC_138785.1, read on the forward strand.
CTCAGAATCTGAGAAGGGAATCACAGAATTACAGATCTCAGAGTATCCTGAGCTGGAAGGGACCCACAAGGATGACTGAATCCAACTCCCGGCCCTGCACACAAACCCCAACAATCCCACCCTGGGCATCCCTGGAAGCATTGTCCAAATGCTCCTGGAGCTCTGGCAGCTTTGGGGCCGTGCCCATTCCCTGGGGAGCCTGGGCAGTGCCCAGCAGCCTCTGGGGAAAGAACCTTTTCCTTGAGAAATCTTCAGAGCCCTCAGGAGGAGCTGATGTGTCAGGAATGACCACACAAATATTGCCTTCGAGCACAGACATGGACCAGGTGATTTCTTACATCCATTGCACTTCCATGGACTAAGAAGGTTTATAAAGCAATGCCTTGCCTAGCTATAACAGATAGAAAGAATCGTGTTAAACAGAGCTGAGCAACTTTTAAACTCTTATTCAGAGGGTTTAAATTTCTTTAAGAAGACTGGGCCAGATGGGAACCTCCCAGTAAAGCATTATTTATAAGGAGGCTCCAAAATGCTGTCAGGGCTGAGACTTAAAGTTTTAAAGGTACTTCAGAAATCCCCATCCCAAGATTTTGGTGAGAATGCACTTCAGCTCCAGAGGACCTACAGACCTGAACACGTGCTCTTAAACTCTGTCTATTCTCTGTATTCTAAAAAAAGCTCAGCACTGAAACTTTATTTTAGACTTCAAGTAAAAATATTTTAAAAATTAAAATAAAAGAAACCCCTAAAATAGCTCCACTGTTGTATCTTTACTGCTTAAGTGGAAACTAAATGGTGTAAGTTTCTGCAAAAGATGATGTCCTACATATTGACTAAAACTCTGTATTTTTTTTTTCCTTAGGGATTAAGTGCAACATTGGAGAAATTAATCTCGTGGACTTGGTTTAGCAGTGGCCTTGGTGCATGATCTTAAAGGGCTTTTCCAACCTAAATGATTCTATGATTCTACACTTACTGCACCTATAAATATTTTTCTGTTTCTTGATATTTTGATTAAACTGACTGGATTACACATTTCATATGAGGGTGGTTTTTTTTAATTCCCACTATATGAAATGTTATTTCAGCTTTATAAACTGTCAAGCAAAACTTAACTATACACAGAATTTACTCCTTTAGCCTTGACATGATGTTATCTAAAATGGTACTTTCTAAAATTCCACAGAAAATAAACACATTGAAGGAAAGTAAATATATTTTTACAATCTCCTGTAGTTGCTAAACTACTCTATTCTGTTTTGTAGAGAAACATCTGGAAAATCTACTTCAGAATGAAAAGTAAGGAGTGTGATGTATGGCATATAGCAAAAGTGGGTGTTTTTTTTCAATTCCTGAAGTTGTTAGGCTAGAAATAAACCATGGAAATGGTTATAGGGGAAGTTTCACTGTACATATAAAGGCAATTATTTATATTTAATATTGTGCTACAGACACAGCAGTTAGAGTGCAATATCCATCGTAACATCCACCATTGCTCCAGATTTTGATGGGGCCTCTTAGGTAATGTCTCATTTGCAATCTCTGAACACAGCACTCAGGGAAAATCCAGTCAGCAGGAAAAAATGAGGATGTGAATGTGCTTGTGAGCTATCCAAGGAACTGTCCTTGACAAGCACAAGGGAAAGCCAAACACCTGTCTGCCTATTATCCACTACCAATCTCTTTTAGTATCAACCACCTTTGCATTTCAATGGATACCTCAGTCTGTAAAGCACTGAAAGAGAACCAACACTCTCAAACTACTACATTTTGTAAATGTCACATGATCATGTTTTAAAACTAGACCAGCAAAGGGAAAACCAGCAATTTGGGTTTGGACTCACAAATTAAAGCTCTTCTTCTAAGTCAATATTTCATTTTATCTGATAATCAACATGAGAAGATTTTACAAACCAGAAAAGAATCCCCCCCATTTTTTTTTATTTATTGAGTTACTGCATGTTTCAGAAATACTTGTGCATATGACTGAGACAGAAATTTTAAGGAAGAAATTTTTTATGAGCATGTGTCTTGGTTTTGGCTGGGATAGAGTTAATTTTCTAGAGTTTTGGATTTAGGATGACCATGCTGTTGGTAACACACTGATGTTTTAGTTATTGCTCAGCAGTGCTTACTCTAAATCAAGGGCTTTCCAGTGTCTCATGCTCTGCTAGAGAGCAAACATAAAAAACTGGGAGTGAGCATGGCCAGGACAGCTGACCAGAGATGGCTGAAGGGATATTCCATACCATGGGACATGATCCCAGTGAATGAACTGGGCAGAGTTGGCTGGAGGGGCCAATCACTGCTTGGGGATGGGCTGGGCATTGGTCAGTGGGTGGCAAGCAATTGCACCGTGCATCACTTGTTTTGACGACTACTACTACTATTATTATTATTATTATTATTATTGTTACTATTATCTCTTCCTTTGCTGCCCTAATAAACTGTCTTTACCTCAACTTTACAAAGTTTATTTTTTTTCCCCAATTCTCTTTCCCACCTCAGCCAGCAGGAGTGGGGAAGGTGACAGCGAGTGGCTGTGTGGTGCTCAGTTTCTGGCTGGGGTTAAACCCCAACAGCCCTTTGGTGACTGTTCTTCCTTGCAGGTCGAGCTAGATTTTCCATCCCACTTCCTCATGTCATCTCCTTGGTTATATAGGGCAGCTTGTGAGTACTGGGAACATTTATCCTCCCTCCTGAGCATAAGGAATTTTTACTCCCAATAGCTGAGATACAGGCGGGGAGTAAGTTGAGACCAGGACAGGGTGGTGAGGCCCTGGCACAGGTTGCCCAGAGAAGCTGTGGCTGATGCCTTAGGAGGCCTCCTAGAAACAGAGACTAGACAGGAGTAAGGGAATAAAAGTAGGTATTTATTTGAAGGCCTTCAAAGGTACCCCCTGGGGGCCAGAGGCCACTGCCAAGGTGGACCCCAAGATGGACAACGGGTCACAAGTTCTTCACACTTTTATAGGTTTGGTTCATTTGCATATCAGGGTTAATTCTCCAATTAAAGCTTCAGTTTAATGATGTAATTTCTCCTCCGCTTGCCCCCCTTTAGAGGCTTTTGGTTTACACTTTTTGGGCCTAGGACAGTCTGGGTGTCCTTGGAGAGCAGGCCTGGAGAGGCTTTGTTATGTCTACTTAGCATGAGAGAGCAGAAATTAACAGGCTACAAGAAACTTCAGAGTTACACACTAGGCAGTACAGAATTTGAAAAATATAAAAGTTAAAACCTAAGGCATCATGGCTAGCCCATCCATGAAAGTGCCCAAGGCCAGGTTGGACAGGGCTTGGAGCAATGTAGGATAGTGGAAGGTGTCCCTGCCCATGGCAGTGGGTGGACTGAGAGAGACTTTAAGGTCCCTTTCAACTCAAACCATTCTGTGATTCCATGATGTGCAGTGATAAGCAATATCTGGATTATTCATGAGCAAGGACTTGCAGGAAGCAGTGATATTTAATACCCCTCTCACAACTACTCTCTGCTCACACCAGGAGGTCTAGGATTTGAATGGCTTTTACCAGCAGTCAACTCAATGCTCTGTTGTGCTCCATATTTTGTTGGAAATAACAGGCAATGACCTTCCCCAATGCACAAGATCTTTAGGATACATTCCTAAACCACATCTTCACTGATGCAGGTGGCAATTCAGTGGGGTTTCAGCAGAGAAAAAGATAGAGCCATATAGTTTTGGTGCAGGGAAAGATCCATAAATATATGCTCTGCACTCCCTAATAGGAGCAACAAGGTCTTTCCAATGCTGGAACAGAATTTCTGATGAAGTGCCCGGTGGCGAATTTGAAATACTAGCCTGGGGGCCCCAATGAGACATAATTCATTCCAGAACAGATCCAGCTTCTACATCCATTCCTCCAAAGTCATTATTGACCCAAGGGAAAATGCTGGCCTTAAGCAAGTTTTAATAAAGACCCTGGTGGAGTCATTTCTGCAGCACTAAATGCGATAATGAGAAACAAGCCACTTAGCTGCAATAGACCCAGGACCTGTATATAACCCGAAAGTCAGTTTTCTGAGGTTCTTGGGATTCCTTCCAGAGATGAAACAGGCATCCATAAGAGATTTAATTACCTTGCTCACTAATTTGTTACATAAAAACCAGTCAGGCTTAAATGGACCAATATTCTGCTTGTCCTATATGAGTGTAATTTATTTTAATACTGTTTCTGTGAAGTAAAAATATCCATAGACTAATCAAGTCTGGGTTGAAAATCAAGGTTTTTACTAAACCAATAAAAGTGTGAACATATAAATCTGGCCTTAAACATTGCTCTACTTTAGAACTTTTCTTCATTTTATTTTAAACAGGAAATGTTTGCTTCTGTGGCTGTAAGACCTAGTATGAAATAGAAAAATTTTACAGACTCTAGCAGATTGAAAGTTTCTTAAGAGATTATTGAAAATTCTCTATGGATGAAGTAGGTAAAAAAACCCTGGCAAGTAGCATGTATTCTTTTTAAGTTAGATTTGTGGTTATTAAAAAAACAAAAAAACTGTCCTTCACTCTGTCCCTTTCTAACCATCAACCTAAAAATAAAACCTTGCTGGACACAGTGGAACTGATTTGAAAATTAAACTACAGTCTTGATAAAGAGAGATAGAGAAAGGACCCTTTGTGTGACTGTTATGACCCTTATTCTCCATCCCAGGCAGAGTGAGCCCAATCTTTTGTGCCTGTGGTTGATGTCTGGCATTCACTCACAGAGAGATGCTTTCTTTTATGGCTTCAAATTCTACAGGCAAGTGTTGAAGTTGTGAAAGTCAGCAGAGGAAAAACCAGAAACAGGCTCCTCTGCACTGGTGCTTTGGTAATAACAATTGTGGGAGGGAATAAGAGCACAACGAAGAAAGGCTGAGTGTGGCAGTGCTTTGGGCAGGAGGGAAATTGGAGAATATCCCCATGGCTAAACCACTCAGTGAACCCCTGGGCCTACTCCTGCCCTCACCCAAAACAAACTGTATCCAGGTGTATCATTATGAGGTTCACAAACGTACAGATTTTTACAGGTCTAATCAAGTGTTTACCATGCACAGCAAAAATAAATACTTTAGCATTAATCAAGGGCAGATACACTTCACAGCCAGACCACAAAACTTAAAGCCAGTGTGCTGTACGTGCAGCCAACCCCTTCCTTTATTTCACATTAAAACAAGTTTGGGGTACTAATCCTTTTTATGAAAACTCCTAAAATATTTTCTGAAGTTACGGGGGAATCAGTGTGTGCTTTATGATCCGGGAGGATTGGAGCTTACAGGCCTTTTTTTTATCATCTCTCTTTTCGGTACTGTTTGAGTTGAAATCAGATACTATGTGGTAATTTCAATAAAAGTAATATTGACTCACGTTTCTGTGAAACTCGTAGCTATTTATATGGACAAGATGCAGGGGCGGGGGAGCGGGGGCACAGAAAATATTACTGGTTTGAATGGAGATGAAATGTCAGGAAGACTGGAGTTGCCATCTACTGGAATGTGCAACGAATGACAACTGCCATGCAAAAATCCTGAATTTCAAGCATTAGTCACAGCAAGAGTCCAGGTGCGTCGCAATGGCTCCAGAAAAAAAAACATACACACAAAACCCAATTAAATATTATAAAGTGAAATCTCCAAAGACAAAGAATTATTCTCCACTCAGCTCTTGAAAAGTCAGAAGATGCACAAGGAGGTTCTGTCAAACCAATCTTATTTCCCTGCGTCTTTTATCTACATTCAGCAATAGATTATATTTATCACTCCTCATCAGAACACTGATAATTGCACTTGCCAGCTTCAAAAGCACAAAAAAATGTCAGAATCTGAAAAGGAGAGAATTGTAAATTCTTCAAATGTGGGCACCTAATCACCACTGCGTTTTTATACCACCTCTTCTTAACACATGATAATATTTAGGGATACCTTCAGTTGATGAAACATAGAAAAACATAACACAAATCTTCTTAGAGCTGCTTATCATCAAAGACAGTTACTCTATATTCATTCTGCTGTTCCAAAAATGTGTAGTAAGTTCATACCAGAAAAAAAGTATTAAAGTATTCACTCTTGTGTTTGTAGATGATCTAAAGCAGAATTTTTGTTTCCTACATCCATGTCTTGCAAAAGACCAATTACTTAGATAAGAAAGTTCATACACCAAGTGTTTACAGCTGGACAAACAGACAAACCAAACCTCTCCAGGGCAGTTTAGAGGAGAAAAGAAAGCAAAAGTGTCCTGACAGTACTGTGACTGAAATGACACAAATGAGGAGGAGACTGGATGCTAACAGCAGCTGCAGCCCATAAATTCAAGGTATTTGCAGACGTAACAGATCACATCCCACCTCACAAGACCAAAACTATAGACCAGGATTTTCTTCAAGTAGTTTAGTATTTTCTCATATTAAGTGAAGATGTTTATTACTCTCTTACTAAATGGAGAGCATTAAGTGACTGGAGAGAAGTATCTGACATATGAACTGTGTTATTATGATTAATGGAGTTCATACATAAAGGGTTATTTCTCTGGAAAACGTCAGATTGAATAATTACTGGAATTACTCCCAAAGGACTTTAGAAAATGTTCTGCCCAGTTTCAAGTCACGTTCTTATCACAGTTTTCTTTTGACTAGAGGGTGATCTTTAATTGCAGTTTTAAGTAAAACAAGTACTGTAAGCAATTCATTAAACATTATGAAAAATTATGTATTTCTCTAACAGTCCCTGAAAGTAGCTTTTACTTTTTACCCTCATCTCTAGGCAATACAGCAAAGCCAAATCAATAAATAAAATGGTTTTCTTCTGCCTTTGAAACAAAAAAAACCACACTGTCCCTGTTTCCCTGCACCAGATTAGGTATAGAATATCCTAGAATTGATATATTGTAATATTACTGGCAATATTATTAAGATAAGTAGGGAACAGATGATAGCATTATTTGGTCTCTTGGATTTCTTAAATCTAATCAGTATTTAATGGATACAATGGTGCCAGCAAATCCAGACAGAGAACACAGCTCAGAAGCCTCTGAATGTGTTTCAGGCAAGTATCCCAAGGTCAGCACTACTTTGCAGTGCTGCAGATGCTTCCAACAGGCTCCACGGTCCTGCAGAGTGAGGGCCAAGGAAAAGCAGCACAGATCAAAGGATAAATGCTTTCAGAACTGATTATCCTTGGGCTGAAGGTAAAGAAGCCAATACCACCCAACTTCAGCCTGCTGGCACTGGGGAAGCTTCTTCCCACTACATTTTCAATGTCTTCTGCCACTCATTGCATTCATGACCCTCGTGGGAACAGCTACAAGTGAGTTCTGCTGATGTCAGTGCATGGTTCAAGCTCAGCAGCAAAACAGGCTGCAGAAACTTCATTATACAGATACCATACCTGGAAGCACTGCAATACACTGAATTCTTGTGCATCACTTGTTGCCTTGAACCCCAGAACTGTGCTGATTATTGTAATACTTGTTATGGTTAGAGCACCTCTTGTATGGAGCCAGGATGGGAGAGCTGGGGGTGTTCACCTAGAGAAGAGAAGGCTCCAGGGAGACCTCAGAGCCCCTTTACCTAAAGGGGCTCCAAGAGGGCTGGAGAGGGACTTGGGACAAGGACCTGGAGTGTCAGGACAAGGGGAAATGGCTTCCCACTGCCAGAGGGCAGGGATAGATGGAATATTGGGAAGAATAAATCCTTGACTATGAGTCACAGTCCGTCCAGGGAAGCTGTGGCTGCCCCTGGATCACTGGAAGTCCAAGACCAGGTTGGATGGGGCTTGGAGCAACCTGGGACAGTGGAAGGTGTCCCTGCCCATGGCAGGAGGTCAGAACAAGATGATCTTTAAGGTCCTTTTCAACCCAAACTATGCTGTGATTCTCTGATCAGGACACAGCAAAGATAGTCCATGCTGGGCATTATGCAGGGACACAGGAAGAGACAACCCCTGAAATTAAGAACTGGAAACAATAAAACCCAACAAAAATCAGTAACAACTCTACATGTAGGAAGAAATAGGGCACAAAACAAGCAAAAAAATGAGATACAATTAAAAGAAGCAAAGTGAGGGTCTGGACCTGCTTCCAGGATTGATTTTTGGCATGTCTGGCACTCACTGCTGTGAGTTGCTTAATCACCTTTTGTCCCCTACCTGTGTCCCTTGGGTACACAACAACCCTAGCCAGCATTCACAAACCACACCAAGCATGAAGAGATCATTCAGGAGTTTCACATCAATGGTTTCCCAAATTTTTAGGATTGCTGCCACAATATTACTGATGCAATCATGAAAAGTGTTATTTGTCCACAGCCATGCATGCATCACTCAACATCCATTTAAACACATAATACCTTTTCATAGGAAAAAAAACCTGAATAATGGGGGAAAAACTACAATATATCTTGAGCCACAGGCATTTCACAGATACTGACCTTTGATTTTGATTTAGAAGCTCTAACTAATAAAGCTTGGCTTTGCACCAAATCTGAAGAAGAAAATCAAGCACACTCTTGTCAAATCATAATTAATTTGCACTACAAAAAAAGAGTAGAACTAAGCCAAGCGTTCTTTAAAAATGGTCTCTAGAATTCAAAACACTCAGTAAAATGTCCTCTATCTTGAAAAACAGGATGATATTTTCCTGCCTTTTCAAGTTGATTACGCATCTTTCCACTCATTTAAAATATAAATTGAGTCTTAGGAAACAATAAGCTCTTCATTTTACAGGAATATTAAAGATTCAAAATTACAGCAGTTGGAGAGGGAATGTGATTATGAAACACAGTTGAAGTGAAACCTAAAGCTTTGTTACTGTTTGCCCCCCAAATGTGCTGTTTCACCTTTAAAAACATATACAATGGCAGGGTAATTTAGATTCATACTACTGTACAGATTTTGAGAATGTATTTGGCATATTCTTTCTAAAATCTTGGTAAATTCAGGATCTGTGGGTACATTATTAGAATTTGCTGTGCATTTATCTATTTGTTAAAAGTAACAGAGTAACACAAAGTTGTGACTACTTTGATATTTCTTCCTTATACGACATGAAAAATCTTCAAAATACATTGAAACAAAACCAAACAAGAGTCAGGAACGCATATCTCAAAGACTGCCATTGGAGCTCACAAAATTAAATTAGCTGTTGAGCAAAGCTGAGTTTCTAAGATTACACATACACCACACACAAACCTCCTCCACCATATGAAACTTTTCAGTAATGCCTTGAGTATTTTTAAGTTGGTTTAAAAAAAGAAGGTCAGGTTATTCTTTTTTTTTTTTTTTTAGAAGGCATGACTATCTTTTGTTATGCCTTTAAAGATGTCCTTCTGAGACTCCTGACCCATGATTATTTCTCTTAGACATTACATCAGTTGCAAATAAGACGTAATGAAACCATAAATATTGCAGGTAGTCAACAAACCCTCGTCTTGTTGCAAAAATCACAATGACTTCTATCTGAAATATGAGTCTTCAACCTGGTTTCTGCACTATTAATTCTGTCTATGAGCTAATGATCCAGAGGCCCTCTCATCTCCCTGTAAAATGCAATACACACACAACCAGGATTTCAACACATTTTATCCTGAGTTTTCCCTTCAGAATACAGATCTCATCGGAGCAGGAGGATGAAAACATAAAAATCCTGCCTTCCATGTTTACCACAATTCACCAAGAAGCACGTGCAACTGAGAACACCACAGCCTGCCAAAGGTGCCACTGCCTGTTCCCATGGGTGCCCTGCTCAATCTGACATCTACTTCCACAATTACGTGACCCAGTCTCTGTTGTTCAGGTCCTCAGTAAATCCAGGAGTCAGATCTAAGAACATTCCAAAATATATTATTTACAAGTAATGTTCTCCTAAAAGCAGTTTCTCTGCAGAACAACCCCTTTGTAGTGATAGGACAAAGGGGAAGGGGTTCAAACTGAAGAAGTGCAGGTTAATCTTAAAGAAGAAATTGCTCCCTGTGAGGGTGGGGAGGCCCTGGCACAGGGTGCCCAGAGAAGCTGTGGCTGCCCCTGGGTCCCTGGAAGTGTCCAAGGCCAGGTTGGACGGGGCTTGGAGCACCCTGGGCTAGTGGAAGGTGTCCCTGCCTATGGCAGGGGGTGGAATGAGATATCTTAAAGGTCCCTTCCAACACAAATCATCCTCAAATGTTATGATTCTGTTTTTCTTTGGAGTCAATTCAAATGGTGTCCTGTGTGACAGGACTCAATAAAAGTCTTTATTCAATTTCAAAATACCAGCACCAACTTCATAACTAACCTGTACTTCTAGAAATAATGTATCCACAAAGGCCAGCATGAAGTTTTTTTGTCTTTTCTTGTTGTGCTTTTAAACACATTTGGAAACGAGCACAAAAAATGGATTAAGAACAACTTGTTGTCTAATGCTGAGAACAGATTTTCTGCTCTGGGAAAATTTTCCAAGAGCAGTTCATCCACTTGTAAAAAGACTTTTCAGAAGACTGCCAGGAACAACTTTTAACTTGTTCATCCTTGCTTTTAATAATTGATTACATAAATTCCTCCCAATTCTCCCCTATGTCCCACACTGTGGCAATCTAAGAAGTGTTCACTGCCCCTCAAGTTTTGCCATTGGTAAAAAGAATGAAGTGTTTTTCTTCACAGTCCTAAACAATCCTGCTATTCTGTCACTTCATTCAACCTCTTGGTAAATCTAAGTAAATACACCACCAACCAACCAACCAGCCAACAGACCAGCCCCAAGTACAATGTTGTCAACATCTGGGAGTAGCTACATCCACAGAAGAACAGAACCTTTCAGTTGAAACAAGCCCCAAAGCACAAATAAAGACTGTTTAGCACCAGAGTTTATAAAAAACCATAACCCTCACAGATGAACTATCAACAGTAGCAGAGGGCACAGCAGATATATCCAAGTGTGTGGATAAGCTGTGGCCCTCTTTGCTCTTAAGCAAATGGAAATTAATTGCAGTTCATTTGCTGGCACCTCCAGAAATGCTTGGGAAGGTCTTGAGATAAACCTTTGTGGAGTGTCTCACTTAGCACTTCTGAAGGTGGAACTAAATGATTTCCAGTCAAACAGGACCAACTAAAACCTTCGCACTTTCTAATAATTGCACTCCACACGTGCTTCCTCCACAACTTCCTAAGACACTTTTAGAGACATAAATTAGCAAGGGTTAATCAAAACCCAAGGTTTAAATTTTCACTTTTCCTGTAAACCAGTTCCACCAACCTGGTAACTTGACAGTAACACTCCAGTCTTTGCCTAGCCAGGATGTTCCATGACCTTCATGTGTTGATTAATCACAAAAGGATAATTTTACTTGTCTTTTTCCCATTACTCCTGGACATTCAGAACCAGTAACAGTGAAGAGTTTTGGTATCATGTCCAGAAATCCATAGGTATTTTCACAGTTACTTAAGAGAGTCAGTCATGTTTTAGCTTATTCAAGTAGTCTACCAGTAATGAATGGAGGAGAGAGTTACTTCATCTTAATAACATCATTTTTAGGACGACATATCCTGATATGTCGTCCTAAAAATTGACATTTCTGCACTGCACTGTCAATTCTGCACATGGGTCTCTTCTGTGAGCGACCTTCTAGAGCTCTGCATGACCACCCACGAGTGAATGTGGACAATGAGGATGGAATGACTGCAATGAGACAGAAAAATGTTTATCACCTTGTCAAAAACAATAAGGTCATTTACATAAGAATTTCTATGACTTAAAGGTAGCGAAAAATCCAATGCGTCTGTCAGGTACTGTGAAAATTTAATGACATCTGGAGCCACCAGGAATATTCTGGTCAAAATCTTGTATAATGATACTCATTTTTATATCTACTGAAACAGACATTATAGAACTGGACTTCTTATCAGCTGAAATCCTAAATTCTATATAGAAGGAGCAGCCAATAAATATTCAGAATGACCAAGACAGAAATACAAGAGAAATAACAGATTTAGTTTGCTTTAAAAGTCACATCTTTTCCCCCTCTTTTCTGTTTTTAAATGTTTCTTTTATACAAAATGCCATGGTTCAGCACACTTGAAAATTAAAGACTACCAAAGATCAAGGTTTGAGTCCTTCCATTCATGAAAGGAAATTAAAATCATCACTAAGAGCACCAAGTTTTATTATTCTGATAAAAACCACTCAGAAAATGCCAAAAGGAAGAACTATACTCAGCATTTAATACATTGTTTTGCCTTTTCGTATTTTGTTGGTGGATTTATTAAAAGATGTGCACATGAAGAGTTAGACATCAGTGGCCACATTCTGATCTCATGCACTCTGTCCCAACCCCATCTGTCCTGGACTGCAAATTAAGGTAAGAGAATTATCCAGGCACAAACAGTAAAGGAATATCCAAGGGATTAGCAAGAAGGAAATTATTCTGAGGCCAGTTAAGTTATATAGGACATTTAATGGTTAGACTGGATGATCTTAGAGGTCTTTTTCAATCTTGATGATTCTATGATTAATATGAGCACAATATTAAAAATGTGTAGACCAAATACACTGAAAGGTGCTTTTCTTTTTCAGCCTGAACGATTCTGACCATCATTGCCACTGAATTACACTTGTCATGACTACAAGCAGCAGCTTCCCAGCTAAACTTTCTAAAACTTTATTCATGTTGTTCTTCTGTAACCTACTTTACATTGATTTAATCAAGCTCCTTTAAACACATACAAACTTAGTTTGCCATTCTTAAAATGTTTTATAATAGCACATTTAATAAAGCTAATTTAAATCTGCTAATTTATAGAGACTTGCCAGAGGCTTTGAAACTTCAGAAAATGTGTAAACTTAACAGTTTGGCTGTGATAACAGCTCAGACAGTGGAAATTAAGCCCTTTGCATTACAATCATCTTCAAAGTGGATTCCTGGTTTTATTGCAAAAAGGGTACATTGCAAAAATACAGTAGGACACCAATTCACAAAAGATGTTCCAGATGCCCCAGTTCTTGAATTTGGTCACTACTGTGTCTCAACATCACAGCCTCAAACATGCACTGAGGTCTCTCATTTTAAGAACTACCTGGATTCTTTTCTACAACCAGGTTTTGGACAAGAGCAGAGTTTCTCATTCAATAGCCCTCCATCAGAGCTTTGAGAGAGTGCACTTAGGGCCATTAATTCTGGATCCCTAACTCTGGTTGTCAGTCTTCCAGCTGCTGCTATATAGGTTTGCTACTGTCTGCTCTAATTCCTGCCTTTGAAAACTAAATGATAATGGATTATATGCCAGTGTGGGAATAGGCACATTGGTTGGGATCCAAGCTGTATCCCAGGTGATAACAAGGAGAAGCAGTGAAAAAAAAATATTCAGGTCTTCAGTGATGTATCAGGGAGCTTCATCTAGAGGAATTCTTTATACATAGCATTTAAATGGTAACTAAGTGATCATTATCATCATCTGATTTGCAGAAAATGGCAGCTTTCCTTGAAGATGTAATTGAAATTTTCAGGGCTACTGTTGCAGACCTCTCCTGAAATTTTCACATGGGAGAAAGCATTAAGACTTCCCCCATGAAAACTTGTAGGGTTGCAGATTTTTAAGGGACACAACCTCAGTGCTTTGAAGCTTTTTTCAGTATCTGTTAAACTCAAGTCATCCTTTAGGCTTTTTTTCCCTGCTAATTGCACCAAAATATTCATCAAGGCAATCTGGAATATATTCTTGGATGGGGTTTTTCAGTCTCTCCTGCTTCAATGCTCATTCGTCGCTTCTGTCACTGCTTTCCTTCCTGCTTTTGTGTACTGAGAAACAGAATTAAGGTGTACTGCAACCAGTGGACACTTGCATAAACAGCCTGCTTTGAATAAAACAGCATGATCTGGGGAAAGGAAAACTACCTTCAGCTCTCGTGCCCAAATGCTAAAACATAGATGAGGTTCGTATACTATTAAAGCATCACATTTTTGCTTTGAGACCACTGAAATGCTGTGAAGAGCAGAAAAATATAAATAAACTGAACAGAGAGCATAAAAGCACATTGATCCCAAGGTTCTGAAACTGCAATTTAAGTGGTTTATATTTGTAATTTATTTAAGACTGTTCCTGGCAAATACATTAGTAATCAATCTCCTTTACATGTTTTTATTTTTATGCACGAGAGCTTTAAGTTTGCCAGGACTTCTGCAAAGCAACTTTTACTGCATCAAATTACTGCATTCCTTGATCTCTCCCAGCACACAGTCACAGCAGCCACACTCAAACACAATGATCAGCTCTGCAACAGACACCTCCAAAACAAGATATTTCTTTTAAATTAACACATCTGTGAAAAAGAAAGCAAACACAATGGTTTTTCCCTGTCCCTCCAGCATTTTGCATCCGATGTCCACTTTAATTCAGTACAATCTTCTGTAATCCTTGTAATTCCGTGTGGAACTTCTTCATTGGGAATTGATGCAGAATTGGGAGCTGTCAGCTCCGATCCCTTTCACCAGCACACGGGCTTGAGACTCTATTTCATAATAGGAAAAGATGGCCAGCGTTTTCCTGACAGAAGTACCATACATTTTTCAGTCAGTAAAAATTACAGAGCTCATTGACGATGCGCTTCCCATAGAGAACGAGGACTGCAAATTACCCAGCAAAGATTTTTTTTTTTTTTTGGTACATGGAACAAAAACCACCACAATCTGCAAAACTTATTAACTAATGGGGTTTGAAACCCTCTCTTTGCATGCTGCCAACATGGTAACAGCAACCTATGCATTGATCTTATTCAAAAAGCACAGTAATCTTTATGCTGCTAGAATAGGAGTTTTGTGTGCCGTAGCAGACACTGCAAAGAAAAAGGAGAAAAAAAAAAAAAAAAAAAGAAATCCTTTAGGAAAGGCATGTGCTGAACACACAAAATATGCAGGATGGAAAAAGACCAAATGTAATTAAAGCTTATATGAAACGAGACATTCCTATTTGCAGAGCTTTGGCTGCATTTCTATCAAAAGAAAGCACAGAATCTCATATCATGCTCTATTTAGACAATGTCAGAAGAAAAAAAAAAAACACATTTACCCCCTCACACCCCTCAATCCCCCACCCCAAGACTCCAAAAGGCAAATCTCATCATCGGAATTAGAGAGAAAAAGCAATCCAAAGAGACTGGTTTACATATTCCTTCCCAAACCAAGTAATCGAGTCTCTCCCTCTCCCAGCTAATAGCTTATAAATTCAGACTTTAAACAAAAGCATCCGAAAAAAAAAGAGAAAGAATCCTAATTCTCAAGCTTCCTACTTAGCACTGCCTCGCTTTTGATGATTTGTGCGGCTGTGTGTGCGTGCCTGTTTGAGAAATGGCGAGATAGGCTTAAAGTATTTTCCATTTCATCAAAGAGCATATATTACTTTCCTGGTTCGCTCCGATGTTGGTTTTATGCCCACCCCTTTTCAATCTGCCCATGTCTGAGATGCACAGTGCAGGCGTACAATCATGAGCAGCTTACGACACTCAGTGAACACTGGGTGCCTCTGCATGCTCTAGCAACATACTGCTCAGCTGAAGGGAAGGGATTCTTGCTGTCTCTCTCTGCTCTAAGCATCACCTAACAAGCAAAGCGAACAAAGAATGGGAAATAAAGCGACCCTTAGCCGGTCAGTGAATGAATGGTAACCTCTCTCTGGAGTAAAGGTTGTGCCGGTCAATGGTCGTTGCAAATGATGGACATTAAACAGATTGACAAATCCTGTGGAGTCGTTAGTAAAGAGTCTGGAGTTTTTTTCACGCCACAGTGTTAACTGCAGAGGAAAGGACAGAGGGAGAAGGAGAAGATCAAGCTCATGTACATAGTTCTGAAACTTGCAGGTCCTAGGAGGCAGCTCAAAAGCTAGCTGGACAAGCCTTTCGCTCGTTGAGCAGAAGCGAAGTGAGACATTGTGAGCTTGCCAGCCTTGCACAACATTGAAAGGGACTGAATTTGTAGCACAGAGGGGTCTTTTTTAGCTCTGCATATAATTAGTCCAAACACAAAGGAAGCAACTGAATGGAGGTTGTCACTCTCTGGAAAAGGGTGGGTAAGACACTTTTTAATTAAATTCTTTCATGAAGAAAGATTTTTTTTTTCCTTTGCTGCAGCATTTAACATGAACAAAATCACTATCATTTTACCTTTGAATGTCTGTGAACTTTAATGCTGCACAGCTCCTGCATGCTGTAAAGTGAAATATTTGCCTCTGTGTTTGTTCTGTTTGCTGTTTTGCTTTGGTTTTCGGGCTTTGTTTCGTTGGTTTGCCTTTTTTTTTTTTCCCTCCCTTAAATAAAATATGATGTAGAATTTGAAAAGATTCAATGGACATTCTCAAGCATATTTGGAAATATTCTTGCTAATGGATTTCCTTCTTATTGGTCTCTGTTTAAACTGGCTGCTGAGGAAGCCCCCAGGGTTGATATTGTGTACGCTGGGTATCTTTTCTAAAATGCTTCCAGCTGTGAATAGTGGGTGTCCACAGCTCTGTCGGTGTGAGGGCAGGCTTTTGTACTGTGAATCACTGAATCTCACAGAGATGCCTCGCAACCTGTCGGGCATGATGGGCTTGTCTCTGCGGTACAACAGCCTTTCAGAGCTGCATGATGGACAGTTCACAGGGTTAATGCAGCTCACGTGGCTCTATCTGGATCACAATCACATTTGCTCAGTGGAGGGGAATGCCTTTCAAAAATTGCGGCGAGTTAAAGAGCTCACCCTGAGTTCCAACAAAATAACTCAACTGCCCAACACCACTTTCCGCCCCATGCCAAACTTGCGCAGTGTGGATTTATCGTACAACAACCTACAGTCTTTGGAGCCTGACCTGTTCCACGGGCTGAGAAAACTGACAACTTTGCACATGCGGTCGAACGCCATCAAGTTCGTGCCAGTGAGAATTTTTCAGGACTGTCGCAGCCTGAAGTTTCTAGACATAGGATACAATCAGTTAAAGAGCCTGGCTCGAAACTCTTTTGCAGGCTTGTTCAAACTCACTGAGCTGCACCTCGAGCACAATGACTTGGTGAAAGTGAATTTAGCCCATTTTCCCAGGCTCATCTCCCTGCACTCCCTCTGCTTGCGAAGGAATAAAGTTACCATTGTAGTAAACACTTTGGACTGGATATGGCAACTCGAAAAGATGGATCTCTCCGGCAACGAAATCGAATACATCGAACCTCACGTTTTTGAAAGTGTACCTCATCTCAAATCCCTGCAGCTGGACTCCAACCGGCTGACCTACATCGACTCCCGAGTCCTCGACTCCTGGAAGTCCCTCACGAGCATCAGCCTTTCCGCCAACGCCTGGGATTGCAGCCGGAACGTCTGCGCCCTGGCCTCCTGGCTGAGCAACTTCCAGGGTCGCTACGACAGCAACCTGCTCTGTGCCACCCCCGAGTACGCCCAGGGCGAGGATGTTTTGGACGCTGTGTACGCCTTTCACTTGTGCGAGGACAACGCCGACCCCACGAGCGTCAACACCTTCTCCCCGGTGACCAACAACAGCGAGCAGACGCTCGGCTATGGCTCGGCCACCGCCACCTACGACGTGCCCGACGGTGACGAGGATCGGACCACGTACGCCGTCACCATCACCATACCCGGCGAGAACTCCGAGAACGCCGTGCAGATTCACAAGGTGGTGACGGGCACCATGGCACTGATTTTTTCCTTCCTCATCGTGGTTTTGGTGTTGTACGTCTCCTGGAAGTGCTTCCCAGCCGGCTTAAGGCAACTAAGACAGTGCTTTGTCACACAGCGCAGGAAGCAGAAGCAAAAACAGACCATGCACCAAATGGCTGCCATGTCAGCCCAGGAGTATTACGTTGATTACAAACCCAACCACATTGAGGGAGCCCTGGTGATCATTAATGAGTACGGATCTTGTTCCTGTCACCAGCAGCCAGCGAGGGAATGCGAGGTGTGATTTTCCTTTGGGATTTAAACAGTGTGCAACCAAATAACAGCGTGCAGGCAGACAGTGGCACGGGGTGGGGGGGGTTGCTGGGCTTTGCTGGTGATTTCTGACGTGCACCTCTGCCCAAATTGTTTAAGAGAGGCTGTCCAAGAGACTTGATATTTTAGCTTTATCGTGTCTTAAAATCCTTCAGGACAGCCAATCTTAAGGTTTCATATGCTAATACTCCCTTTGAAGATCTGTCAATATTCAGGAATCTGAGAGTGTAAAAAAGGTACCAATTATTGATCTTTTGTAAACTAAGAAAACTGTTTAAAATAAAAAAAAATAGCATTTACAGTTTTTACAGACTGGTGTATATTACATGAATGGTTCCCTGTACACAAAATGCAACAGTTTAACCTCTCTCTTCATGCTGAGTGTTGAAATGAAAAGTCGAGGAGCAAAGAAGCCACGTAAAATAGAAAGCTTAAAATTACCCAGGTGGCTTCCCATTGTAATTAGCACACGTTCACGTACATCATGTTGCTGAAGATGTGAAGCATGACACTGGAATTCTATTTTTGTTAATGTGCTACCTGTAACTGGACATCAGTACAACAAGGACCCAGTGCACCTCAGAAAGGCTGAAGTTTTTACCGTGCCCCTAGGACAGGATTTCTGAGGATTTTTAAGTACATCTCACTTGTTAGTTGCTGTAAGATCCATAAAATCTGCGCTACAACCCCTAAAAGTATTTTGTATCAAAACTGATCCTATTGCAAAGACTCACTAAAAAAGCAACCAACAAAACCCAAGCAAGTGAAACACTGCCAAAATGTGCTCATCAGAATTTTCTTTAATATAAAAAAGACCAAAAAAAGTACTAAATTTAAGGGCTTTTACTTGCATTTCCCACTTTTATGCTTGTTTTGAGCTATGCCAAGAGCAAAGATCCCTTTGTTTTGTGCCCTGTGGTGCCACGCTGAACGGAGAAGAGCAAAAGCAATTATTTGGCTCTCAGTGGTGAAGCTCGAGCAAAACCACTGTCAGGGTAAGACAGAGAGTTTTCAGAGCACCCTTCTGGGTCCTGTAGCAAAGTCCTGGCAAAGCCCAGCTCCTGTCCCTCCCTTTCACCACCAGCCTTCACTAACAAAACAACCCCAAAACCTCTGCAGAGGCTGGAGTCAGATGAAGCCTCCTTAGTAAGGACTGAAAAATGGCATTGATGGATATAAGCAGTGATTTCATGATGTAGAATCACACAGCTGTTTAATCTGACTGCCCTTAAATAAAGGCTTCCTTTCCTTGTATTTTGGATTTTTCATTCCAGAATGTGAACAAGCAACCGATTGATCTTTTCACCAGCTCCTCTCACACTAATTGACAATGAGGGAGTTTTGTAATATCAGGCAGAGCATCTTGAAATTTTCTTCCTACAGCATTACATGCGAATAAAATGTTATGGATAATGAAGTGGGTGACATTTCTATGTTTTGTACATGTTTCTCTATCCTCAGGTTATCACCAAGAGACGAGCAATTCCAAAATTTTCCATGTATTTTAATGTAACATAGGTTTTTTTTTTCCTTTTTCATAGCATTAAAGTACTACCTACTCTTACAAGGGTACAGCAGGCTTATAAAGCAGAAAACAGGCACAGAAGAAATCATTTGTTTTCTTGCTTAGCAGGTTTTAGCCATTAATTTTAAATGTAAAGAGTGACTTTTATATTTTTTTCCTGACTCACTATTTTTAAGGAGTCAGAACTTATTTTCCTCTATTTCTCTCATTCTGTGTATTATTAAACATGGAAATAGCCTCTTCATCAAAATTTTTATGCAGTGAGACTATAATGTCATGTGTGAAAGCAATGAGATTATACACTGGAAGAGGACAGTTTCACAAAAAATTTACTGAAAATCAACTGCTTTTTTTCCTGAAGCCACTGCAAATTCATCCACAGCTTTCAAACAAGCAAGCACTGTTAAACCCAGGTTTTCTTTCTTTAAAAAAATGCACATATTTCTCTCTCTGTGCCTCAAGCCCACAAGGGCCTGATCCCTCCTGAAACTCCCAAGTGACCTGAGGGGCTGAGTGTCCATGTACAAACCTAGCAGAAGGGCAGAGGGAAGGTACAGAGCCCCTCATCTCTTTGGGTTCCTGATCATGTTCGAAGCAAAAGTACTTTATGCCATGCTAACTGAGGGCCCAGCTATATTTATTTTCCCCATCAAACCCTTCTCTGAAATCAATGGGGAATTTAACTGTGAAAAATTGGCTCTCTAACTTTGGACTGGGCTATGAGTTTCCCAAACCCCCAGGCAGCACTGCAGCCAGCAGGACTGGTTACAGCCACTTGTCAGGAAGCTTCCAAATCAACCAAGGCTGTTAAAATACTGTCTGCATATGGTAAAATGAAATATGAACTGGCTTTATTTCTATAATGACCCCCTGCTGCTATCAGGAAACGTGTTGGTGCAGTTGTGGTTTTGCCCCTGTGAACCTGAGACAAGCCTGATTCCAACAATCAATCATCCCGCAGTTGTATTTCCATGTATTTTTAGCATATTTGTGGGTTGTATTTGAAACACACGAGTGATTGCACTCCTCTGGAGTTATCCCTGCTGTTTATTGGTGTTAGCAACCTCCAGCTACGTTTGCAAAGATGTGAGCAATTCTGCCTCTGGAATTTATTCACTACTGTGCTCTGTGCATCTCACACTGGCAGCCCAAGTAAACTGAACCGAGCATTTTTCTTTTAAGGTGCAGTGATTTCTTGAGTGAGAGCTGATTTGGGGTTTGCCTGTTGCCACTTCTCCTGCAGAGAGGTGATGGCCACCAATGACTTGCCACCCTGAGCAGGATGATGGATGTGTCCTCCATGGAGAGCACAACATTTATTAAAGGATATATTTCAAAATTCTCATGCAGAAATCTTTCCTAAGGGTAATCCCTTCTAGAGACAACCTCCCGGTAATCCCCAGAGGATTTCTGGAGATCTTGACACCCTCTGAATATTTATTGGAGAAAAGAGGGTATCACTGCTGTTCCATGGCATGAAAGTACTCCACAGGGTGCCCAGATCCAGTCTGAAAGTTTACATGAAATATATGTGGCTAATAAAGAAATAAAAGAGACTGTATTTCATTTCAATCCAGCTATTGCAAATCCAGTTATTCATCCTGCTCCAGGCTATTTGATTGGTGTATATGAGATTTATTATATTTGTACTGCATTTAGAGCAACTGCAGGGACAAATTTTCCCTAATTCTTTCTTCCAAATTTCATGTTCAACAACTGCCCAGAGATAAGTTAGTCCCTCTCTTTTGATGCCCTTATTCTGGCTTATTAAATGGCTCCAAAATCAAAAGGAACAAAGAAAGAAAAAAAGATGCTTTTGGGGTTAGTTGTGAACAGTGTTTTCTCCATGAAATGCTTGGGGATTATCAAAGGAAGAAAAATATTTTAAATATTCCCTTTTTGATGTTTCACTTAATAGGACTAACTTCCCTTTTATAATTAGGTAATTAACATTATTTTCTTTCTACTTAACTGTCTTTTTGCACACAAGGCAGGGTGAAAGGCAAGCAAAAGCACTACCTTTCCTGAAGCTGGTTAACAGTACCAGTGTTACAGATCTCTAATATGCATTCTCTTGCTGCTAACATCAATACCCACTCACAGCACACCCAGTGCTGAAGGAACTGTTGCTGTGTATGCTTTGAATGTATATAAGGGATGATTTATTTTCCTTTCTGCCTTTTTTTTTTCTTCTTTCTGTACTAGTTAAAAAAAAAATATATATATGAATCCACAGAATCAATGCTAATGTACCATGTTCTGTTTCTGGCCTGAAAATATAAAATACAAAGAAATTCTGTGTTAAAGCTGCCAATTCCCTCCTTTGCCATGTCTGGGTGCTGTAGGGGGTGAGGCCAAGGGATGACCTGTTCCTTGTGGTCACAGCAAGGCTGCTCTGTACCAGGCTGATCCAGCCCCCTGCATACCTGTACCACAGAAAGCCCATGAACCTAAGGATATTTTTGTATGCTTTAATAGATTCTGTATGTTTTTATGGATAAGGCATCGAGGGGTAGTTGAAACAAGTATATTTGACCATTTTCTTCAGTTCTGATAAAAAAAGAAAAAACAAACAACCCTCATTTGCTTCTGCGATGGACTACATTTGTTCCTTGTGTGTGTCTCATTCTGCATTAACAGCAAAAGGATTCTCTGAGGCTCCCTCCCCTTCCTCCCCCCTCCAGCTTCTACAGTGGTATTCAGAATGGCAAAAAGGGAGTGTTTAATGAGGAAGCTTATTTCTAGTGCTATAATAATAATAGCAGTGATAATAATGAAATTAAGAGGAGACAAAAGATAAGAGGAAAGACTGGAGTAACAGCAACCAAATCAGGGTGTTACCAGATTCCTTTGCCTTTTCCTTTTGCAAAGATGGTTAACCTAAAGAAGTAGCACAGATGAAAAACCAAGACTGAGGGTGGGTGGAGAAAGCAGTCTTAAAAACTGTGCAAGCAGGGATGAAACAGCTTCTGCAAAGGAGGGTACAACACTAAATAGCTCCATTCAGCAGGAGAGAGAAAAGGCAGGGGTGAAGGGACGGGATGAAAAGGAAGATGAGAAGGCAAGGGGGCCACTGTGCACCCATGGGAAATGAGATTTTCCGTGCCTTCCCCTCCCACGTTCAGGCTGTGGCCAGGACAACAGCAGAGATTTAAGAAAGATGCCCAGCATCTCTCTCTCTCCCCCTGCCTTTTCCAACACTGCCACGGAGGGAGGCGCAGTCGGACACGCTTCCCCAAACACACGTGCCCGCTGCCCCGTCATTTCCTCTGCCACCTCCCTGCTCCCTGCGAGTACAATGTCCCCCTCATCCATCACTCTGCCTGCTCAACTCCAGCACTCTGCCTCTGCCACCAATTTTTTTGGCTGGATTTTTTAGCTATCCTAGTCACAGTTCACCACAGACTTGCTAGAAAATCGGACTTTTCCACCCAAATTATCTCTTTTTTTTTTTTTTTTTTTTTTTTTTTTTTTTAAGAAACCCTCATCTAGAAGGATGGGTGATCTTGAGCTACTGCGGATTCTCCTGCTAATTATATCTACACTCAGTCAGCTTTCCCATTCACAGCTATAATCACAAACAGATCTGAGATATTTTTGCTGTGTTCAATTTACCATTATGCACCAAGGTTATACTTTTCCTTGACCTGCTCAACCCAGTCTAATATTAACAAATTGAGCATTTATGCAGGTTCCTTTCCAAGCATGAAGTTGATTAGGAATTTAGGAAATGCTGGTGATTTAAAGATTAACCTTTCATATAATTACTGACATAAACCAGAGCTATTAAGGTCTTAGAAACAACTATTCAGAGCTTATTCTACATTAAAAAACAAATCACATTTAGAGCCATGCGAAAGACTTTCCATACCAGCCAATTTTTTTTTTTTTTTTTTTTTAACAGCAGAAGAACAACCTGGTGAAAGGAAAGGAGTAAGCACAGCCTACCTCTAAAGTTATGTGGAGGAAAGCAAAGCTATAAAAATAATACAGAAACCAAGCAACAGTGTTCTGCTGGCAAGACACAGCTTGTAATTGGGTGGGTGGCTGTGAAGAGCCGAGATGAATGCTGCAGAGCACTGTAATTTTATTACACTGTGTCTGCTCTAAAGTGAACATATTTGCAATGAATCTGGATTTCCGTGAGAACAGGGCAATTGTTTGTTTTGGTGGTTTGTTTTTTTTTTTTTTTTTTTTTTTTTTGTTATAAAGATCACGTCACTTGTTGGCATTCAGGCACAATTCCTGAGGCTTTAAAGCAATTACTGTTCTTACTCGCCTTTGCTGGGGTGATAGCTGGGGGAGACAGTCAAAGGGAAGAGGCTGTGCTGAAAGGAGTTTGAGCTGCAAGTCCCAGATTTGCATCACAAGAGAAGAAAGTCAGTTGAAAATAAGCTTTTCACCTTTTCCTCCATCTCTCCTCTTCCTAAAAATCCAAATATGCACATCACTTATAAAAATCAGAGATAGGTGGCAGTGGCTACAGGATTAATATTATGTGCATCTGTGCTTGGCAAACAGCACCTACTATTCTGCTAAGACACTTTTATTTTAAATCATTTCCCTGCTCTCATGTTCTTCACATCCTCACCAGACACAGTAACTACTTCCAGAAAGATGTCTTTCAACACGGGTGCTATGGGAACATGACCAAGTACCTTCAATTTCTGAGCTAACAAAGACTAAATCCAAGATATGAATGGCAATAGGTAAGTAGAAAAATCTACTTCATCAGTGAATTATCACTTTCAGCACAGCAGATTTCTCTGACTGGCATGATTAGACACTAAGCCCATTTGTTCATTTATTACCAACTTCAATCTGGCCCTTTTTGCTGATGTGCCTTTCTCCTAAGAGTGAAACAAAACACCACACTGGAGAGAGGGTTGAAAATTGTATGTTGGCTAAAATCTGAGATTTAAAACTATGCATGGACACATCAAATTGATTTAGGGGCTGATCCCATGAAAAAGTGCAGCTTATGTATAGCAGATCTCCCTGCAGTAGCACACCTCTGTACCCTAGTGGTTACAGTCAGGTATGAGCAAACACCCTCCTCCTGAGAGCTGGGGGCCTCAAACTGAAAACATTTCTGAATACCTTTCAAAATATATGCTTTCCCTCTAATTTTTATCCCTTCTTACCCATTCTCACATTTTTCATTCCCAGAGCCTCACAGGCAGGGTGAATCAAAAACAAGAGGGGGAGGAGGAAGAGGAGAACCCTGAAAATCCCCAACTAAGCTGCAAGAACAGTCCACAGCTATTGAATTCCTGAGGTTTTGAGTCTTTTTACAACTGTCAGCCCTTTGAAACACGTCTGCTATCAACCCTCTTTACAGGATGAGAGGTAAAGTGAGCTCCCAGGAGTAAACCTGGATCTCTCTCTGTGGTCCAGTGCCTCTCTGACAGCCTGGCTTGCTTAGAGAGCCTGGTAAATACTAAAGAATGTTAATAATAATGAGATAAACCATCTAGGGATTTTTTTTCCCACCTTTTTTTTTTCTTTTTTTTAAACTTGGCTCTGTAATAAAGCTTATCTTGACAGAAAATTTACTTCTCTGATCCACATTATTTCCCAATGCAATTTTTTTCCACAGCAAGCAGAAGTTTGTGGCTGCTGCTCAGAGGTTTGCAATCCTTATGCTAAAGAGGCCACTGCATGCCAATTTTTTTCCTTAATTCCATGTAAATGTCACTCCATATTGGACTTTTTGTGTTTCTTTACCAGCGAATTCAGCTGCCTCCACTTTCACAAACCTTCCCCTTGCACTGTAACTCCCTTTCCAAACAGCCCAGAACCCGCTGCTCCTGTCAGATCAAATACCCAAACAACAACTGGATGCCATGAATTTATTATGTAACTGCTGTAGTCTAATAAATTGGATGTGCATCCTATGGCCTGAAAGATGAAGAACTCATGGAGAGAGTGAACATGCAGGAGGAATGCAGCTGGCATTCTCTGGGGAAAACCCACAAAACAAAAACCACTGTGTGGGACAGTGCTTGAGGAAGGTGGAGGGCACAGAGAACCAGCTGAAGAAAAGGTGAATTATATGGGATAGAGGAAATCACTGCTAAAAAATAGAGGGGAACATTGTAAAGGGGACAGTGCCCATAACAAATTAATCAGAAAGAGATTTAGTGATAACCAACACCTCACACAACAAAGCTCTGTGGTGATATTTGATGACAAAATGAGCCTATGCAAACCTACATCTGCAGTGGGAAAACAGCAATCCACGAAGTCCCACGGAGCTGAACCCTGGTCCTCTGTCCATCTTGCCTTTGTCATGATTGGCTTTTCAGTATTTTTTTTAATTTTTTGCTTTTTTATTGCTGTTATGCACAGAACTGAACCCATGGTGACTATGCTGTTGCTTCAGGGGGAATATGCTAAGCCAAAGGTTGTTTTTTCATTGGGTGGCACTTCTAGACTGAAGCAAACCTTATTATACTGGTTTCTGTGTCTATTTCCCTGATTCTAGCAGCCATTGGGAATTCCATTAGGTTATTCCAGCTGGTGGAATGAAGAACTTCCCTAAAAGTTGTCTGAGTAGTTTTATGAAATTACCCTGAGTATCTTTTCTAATAAAAAGAGTTGAAAACTTTTTTCCCCCCGCCCCGGTTCTCTTTTCCCACCATGTGGGATACTCCAGCCCCAATCTGTCATTTTTCATTAGCACAGCAGCCAAGCTATGACTGTTAATGAAAACTCTTAATGAGGATTTGTTGAATAAGGCCTGGAAAATCAAACTCAAAACAAACACTAAAATCTATGTCAGGTCTATTGTTTCTAGGCAATAGAAATTGGGATATGAAGGAGTGTATAAAGCACCAAGAATTCAAAACAGCAAATCGTATTGGGACTTCTGAAGAGCTTTTGACAAGATATTCAGTTTCCCATAAATAAGACAAGCTCCATTGTCACAGAAAACTAGGTAGGAACCCAAAAGTACAGTGGCCTTTTATTGAATACAGGGAAAAAATGGAGCACAGTGTGGTCCCAGGGCTGGGACTGCTGAATCATCTCAACCATGATCAGGAAATAGATGGCATTTTTCAAATGAAAGATTATTTATATTGTGAAAAATAATGAAAATCGTGAGGATGTGCAAAGGGACTTCCAAAGGCTGAAGCTGATATAAGCTTTGATGGATGAAATTCTGAATTGTCAAATACAAAGCAAAAGACAAGATATAAGGGAAACTGTTTATCTGTGCCTTAGTGATGTAAGTTATAGGCAACAATTGGACAACTGTCTTCCAGGGTATTGCATTAAAATCTCTGCCCAGTGTGCAGAGAGGGGAAAAAGAAGAGGAAAAAAGAAAAGTAGAATAACATTTGAAATGGAACAGCTCTCAAGAAATTAAATAGTGTGATATAAATCACTCCTATGGCTTCAGCTAGAAAATTCTGTTAAGGCTAAGTTAGAAAAGGATCTAAGTGCTAGATAAGGATAAACTTCTGACAGGTAAAAGGATGAATGATTTGGGAAAGTCAGCGAGGAGAGAGGCAAAGAAACCGGACCTACAACTGCAGCACGAGAGCAAAACGTGGATCCACCCCCCCTCTAGTGGCCAGTCCCCACCGGCTGCTGCAGAAACCACCCAAACCACTGGATAGCGACTTTAAAACAAGCACACACCCCCCTCATTTTTTATTCCCCTTTCAATTTTATGTTGCTTCACCGTTTATTATTATTTGCTATTCCTCATAAAACTGCCTGCTGCACTCCTGTGTTCTTTCTTGTCATTACTCAGGGCACAAGCTGTTGTATAGGTGGATTTTTTTTTTCTACCTGCCTGCAAGAAGAGGATGCTGAGTGTGACAAGGGCCATGCACACCCTGGCATCAGGAACAACCACAAAATTTAAAAAATAACCTTTGGAACTCACTGTACAAGACATCACTGATGCAAAAAAAAAAAAGGAATTTAGAAAAAGGAACAGTTGTCCAGAAATGAGAACATGGAACTAATTTGGTACATACATCCCTAAAACTTTTTAGATTAAAAAAGATACATTTTAGGAGCAGCATCTGGGACAGGGCATACCATGCAGTGTAAATGTGTTTATTTTTTTCTTACTCACAGACTCACAATGACTCACAGTCATTGAATTTCCATGTTTCCAACCAACCTGGGGAAACTGAGGCTGGGTGAACCCTTCACATCCCCACATTCTGAATACACACAGGTTCTTCTTGGTCACCTACTCCTGCTGTCTTCTATGGGACACACCCTAAAACTGGAAGAATCCCCATTTTTACCAATTTCTCTGAATAATTAATTATAACAGACCATTTTCTGCTGCTCTTCTTTAACAATCTAGCCTAGAACACTTTGTGGACTGAAGAGAGGAGATGCTGACCCAGCTCAGCATCTCCTGAGAGATGCTCAGGGGCTGTGAGGACTGAGCAGGACACGAGCCCTATTTCTGGTTAACACCAAACGCTTTGTTAGGACTGTGTGTTTTGTTAAACTTGTTAAACTACCCCAAAAAAAGAAGAAGAAAACAGAAGAAACCTGGAGCAGAAGTGAACATCCTTCAGCTGCATCTATTACATCCTCAGGCTAATAAATTCCTGTGTACCCAGCTGTGCTTGTAGGGCAGATGAGGAGTCAAAAGGGATTAATTTTACCTCTTGTAAAAATCTTTCCATCACTTCAACTTTCTCAACCCCTTCTTCAAATGCCACGATTTTTAAGATGCAGGTAAATTTATGTATTTGATAGGGAGACAAATGAACCCTTTCTACAGGTGATTTGCTAAGAAATTGCCCAAGAATGTATTTTTAATTAAGGCTTGTAACACACTATGCACTCTTGTATGCACTTCAGTAATTAAAGCAGGGCTGCTGCCCTTCCATAAATTATTCTGAAATTACCTGTTGATTATCTAAGATGGTGCCTTGTTGTATCCTATGGTGGGTCAGATAGAGTTCAGAGCTAGCGCTCTTATTTTAATTTGAAAAATTCATTAACTGAAACTGAAGACTAAAATCACAAACAAGGCACATTTTGACTTAAAGAACAAGACACGTATTCAATGTGTCTTGATAATGTGAGCTTGTTAAAAATAGTTAGACAACAGATGATTCAAGAGATTTGTATATAATGATGTCGGCAATTTGCTCTTCCACTACCAAATTAATTCATTACTGGCTGCAATCAGGGCAAGTTTGACAGTCCATTTCTTACTGATGCCATTCCACACAACTCTTTTATTCCTATTATGCCCTCTGTCAAGAGAGATTCAAAAATGAGAACACATAAGGAACTGCACAGACAACTTAAAAAAATAACAAAAGGCACTTGAGCACTGTGGGGATGGGCACAAGTAACAGGAAAAGCTTCCAGAGCATCCTAAAGAAAGCTGAATCTCTACTTGATATGGAAAGAAATCCAGGTGATCCATCCATGACATCAGTTTTTCCATCAATACTTACAGAGAATTCTATACATATTTCTGATACTTACAGGAAGGATTACGAGTGAGAGATTTGGAGTATCTGGCTGAGCACCTCACACTGTGTGGGGATTTTTTACCCATTGGCTTATGCAATAATACAATAATAAACTTAGTTTTATATAAGAAATTCATATTTTCATCCATGCAACTTCTCTATTTTACTCTGTCAAATAATTTTTTTTTTTATATAGATTTCCTATATTCCTCCTTACAGCTGACAAAAGGAAAACCCTAATTTTTTATAGGGCCATGAGTTTCTAGACATTGGAAAAGAGGGGCTTCTTCAGAATGACAGCCAAGTGTAACCTGTGATTTTCCCTGTATGTCATTGCTGGCTAAATCCAGTGACAGGTTCCAGACTAATTTCTCACTTTTTAATTAACAATATCATTTTTTCATTCTAGATAATACATTTTATGGACTACCAGAAGGAGTTTTTGTTATTAAAGTTCTCTCAAAGGCTTTTCCCAGTATCTGCCATGATTAAAAAAAAAAAAAAAAAACAAACAAACCAGAAAACATTCTATCATAATTTCAATGATAGATCATTTTTCCTTTCTAGAAAATGAAATCTTAAAAGCCAATTAATTAAACTGAACAATAACTGAATTACTTTAACCACTCTAAGAATTAAAGCTACGGATGCTCTCTCCCCAGACACTGAAAGCTGGCATGCCAATGATTTACCACAAGGAAGAAAAACCTTAAGAAAGCAAACCATTCAGAGCAGGCTTTTCATATTCACAAATAAGACCTCGCTTCAATAACTTCAACTATTTGCAGTTTCAACTGCAATTTTTTACCTTTCTGTAGCCTTCAGAGTGACAAGAAGGTGTCAGAAGTGCTCTGAACATCAGCAAAGAGTAAAACCTCAAAGCAAGGTCTGGGTTCTGTTTAAAATTCTCACTGCTTTTAGTGAAAAAAAAAAAAAACCCAAAACCAAAAACCAAAC
This sequence comes from Coloeus monedula, assembly GCF_965178545.1. Classification (NCBI taxonomy): domain Eukaryota; kingdom Metazoa; phylum Chordata; class Aves; order Passeriformes; family Corvidae; genus Coloeus; species Coloeus monedula. The sequence goes on from NC_138785.1 coordinate 71,462,087, forward strand.
CCTAAATGTTTGCTAACCACCTGCTTCAGCCCCCTGTGCTGTGCCTGACAAACCACTCAGGGCACTAAAGCAGCCTTGCCCCAGCTGCAGCTTTACAATACAGACGACGTTCACCTGGACACACCAAGATTGTTTGCGACCAACAGATAGTTGGAGCAATTTATTTTTCTTTTTAAATAATGTTTCTATTTGCCCCTACTTCAGGAGTTTTATCTAACCTGTAGCTAACCTTGGGTGAGTTTGTTTTCCCCTTCCAAGAGTTAAAAAGAGAAAGTTTCTTTACATTGCAAATATTATTTGCTAAGTCTCTTCTGTGTATATTCCGTGCTTCCAGAGGATTAAGGAAGGAATTCTGTCACTGGAAGAACAGGAAAATAGATTTGCAGGTGTAGCAATATTGTAAAACCCTGAACTCAGAAAAAGTATTTGCAATGCCACCAAGAAGGAAAAATCATTTCCCAAATTGTCCCAAGTCTCTTCCTACAGAGATTAAAAGGACAATGATGCACCTCCTACGTGACTCTTTTCAACTGCTTGCAGGAACAGGCCAGCTCCCATTCCCTTCCCATGATTAGGCTCAGGATTATTTCACGCCTGTCTCTTGGTTCCTATATTTGTCATGTTAGGCATTTTTTGCAAGGTGAACACAAGTTATTTTATTCAGAGGTGTGAAAAGACAAAAAAAAGAAGGACTGGTCCTTGCTGCATTAGTCAGGTTTCCATCACTACAAAGTAAAGCATCAATTGGGATGAAAACTCTAGAAACCACTTTTTTTTTTAAATTCTTGCCAACTACATAATTACGCCCCAAGTGATTCTGTGCCAGGTGGTTTGGCTAACAGATGGAATGGTATATTTGTTCACTCTTCGTAAACCAAGCTCCTTCCAAAAGCTGTGAGCCAGAAGTATCTACATTATTGATTGACGTCTATATGCCTAATAATTAATTAAACTCTGGCTACAAATTGCAGTGACTCCTGTGAGCACATTAAAAAAAAATCATATAGAAAACATGTGATTGTGATTCCAGTAACATTTTTAAATCACGGCAGATAAAAATATTGGTGTGAAATGATGCACTACAGACAAAAGAGCTTTGGTATGAAACATCTTAGAAATGTCTAAAGCAGGACACTTTACATAAAAGGGATTAAGGGGCTGAGAGATGGACCTGTGAGACCCTCAGGAAGTTCAGCAAGGCAAATTGCAGGGTCCTGCCCCAAAATGAGACAATCCCATGCACGAACACAAGGTTGAGAGGAGACTGAATGGAGAGCAGCCCTTGGGAGAAGGATTTCAGGGTGCTGGGGGACAAGAGCTGCACATGCCCTGGCCCAGAAACCCCCATGGGCTGATCCCCCAGCGTGGGCAGCAGGGGAGGGGGGATTCTGCCCCTCTGCCCCACTCAGGTGAGACCCCACCTGCAGAGCTGCCCCAGCCCTGGAATCCCCAACAGGAGGAGGATGTGGAGCTGCTGGAGTGAGTCCAGAGGAGGCCACGGAGCTGCTCCAAGGGCTGGAGCCCCTCTGCTCTGGAGTCAGGCTGGGAGAGCTGGGGGTGCTCACCTGGAGGGGAGAAGGCTCCAGGGAGACCTCAGAGCCCCTCCCAGTGCCTAAAGGGGCTCCAGGAGAGCTGGAGAGGGACTGGGGACAAGGCATGGAGGGACAAGACAAGGGGGAATGGCTTCACACTGCCAGAGGGCAGGGATGGATGGGATATTGGGAAGAAATTGTTCTCTGTGAGGGAGGTGAGGCCCTGGCACGGGGTGCCCAGAGAAGCTGTGGCTGCCCCTGGATCCCTGGAAGTGTCTAAAGCCAGGCTGGACAGGGCTTGGAGCAATCCGGGATAGTGGAAGATGTCTCTGCCCATGGATAGGGTTGGAATGAGATGGGCTTTAAGGTCTCTTCCAGCCCAAACCATTCTGTGTTTCTTTGATAAGATTAAAAATTGTTCCTGTAAGATTATTTTTCACAATCCCAAACACTACCAAAGGCTTACTAAACCAGCTAGGGGTTCTGACCAGATCTGACAAATACAGTCAGGCTCACAAGACCCTTCCTAGACAACATATACTCAATGTAACATCCACTCTGGAGGGAGAAATTAAACTGAGATCAAACCACAAGATAACCACTGCTTCATCCATCCTGCATTAGGAGTTATCTGGGGCTCATTTATTTCTTGCCTGCACATCCCAGAAGGAGATACAGAAACCTTTATTAACCAGAGAATGTCCAGGAGTCCCTTTCATCAGGATGTGTCACAATGATTGTGAATGTGCTCAACACACAGTGAAGGCACAGAGCAAATCCAGCTGGGCTGGAAGGTGCTGGACCTGGAGCACATGTGCAGATCAACTGTGCTGAAGAGGCACAGCAGGCATTTGATGCACAGCACATGTCATCAGGCATTTTCAAGCTGGAAACAGCCTGGATTTTCTGCTCCTGTGCCCATCAGCTGAGCTATAAAGGTACAAGAACGCTGTGGCAGAGCTGACCCTGTCCCATTAAACATTTCCCTGAACATCTGCAAACATCACCGATTTCCCAGCCTGTGTAATGACCCTCATCATAATCCCACCGAGCTGAGGGTAACAACAGATCCATTTTCCACCCAACCCTCCTATGGGAAAATAGTAATTAATTTAAAAAACAAAAAATGAGAAAAGCTTTTTGTCATCGTATATTAATATCTGTACTTCTGCTATCACAGAGCTGTGCCAGAAACACTGATTTAATAGGCACTGCAAAGCAATTACCATGCAAATAATATTAGCCAACAATTTATTACTTTTTTAGTGAAGTCCTTGTTTTGGCTAGCAGACCACAGTAACAGATTCCAATAAGACTGGGTAATTGAAAGAAATTGCAAGTGTCTAAATAGCTGTGACACCTAACATATGAAGCAGCAGTTCTCAGCCTGGCCTATTGGTCTGCTTGTGATTTCAAATATGGACAACCTGGGGAACCAACAAAGGAACAGCCTAGACAGCAAAAAGAGAGCACTGAAGCAACCACAAGGAAAGATACTGAGGAAAACTCTCTTTTAGTAGTGACATTGGCAAGGAGGACAAAGGAGAATGATGTAGAGGGTTTAAGCCACTAAAAAAACAGCGTTCTTGCCTCAAATCCTTCCTTTTCCCCTACTTTTCTTCATAAGAAACATTTTTTTTTGGAGTAAGTCTATCCTTTTTTGTGCCATATATGCTCATCTATTTATAGCACAGGGTTGGAAACTTGCTTAGATTAACTGAAATGTTAAGCTCCATGTTCAGCTTCAGAAGTTGCCCATTGATCCTCTTGCCTTGGATTGATCAGAGCAATAGGATTTTACCTAAATCACTTTTGTGTTCTTCCTGTGACTACCAGAAAATGAACTAAGTTGCTTAGCTCACGCCAGAGTGCTGTGACATTCACAAAATTAAGGAAACTGAGCACTGCAAGACCTAAAATATTTAATTCCCTTACAAAAGAGCTGCTGACAGCTGTGTACTTCAGGACATAATAACGTGGCTAACAATTAAATGATGCCTCCTAGGAAATCTGGAAAACACGTCATAGTCAAGCCTGTCATCCCTGGAAAGACCTTTGAAGATCATCATGTATGCACACACTTTCTGAGCAGGGCCAGCAGAAGCCAGCAAAGTCACTGGAAAGCTGGTAAAAAATGCCAATAGCAAAGGAGATGAACAATTTTTATACAAAACTTTCAGACTATTTGAGACAGTGAAAACCTCATCATATTTCCAGCACTCAGTTCACTACAGGACTGAATCAAGAAGCAAGAGAAGGGTAATGGGAAGATCCTGTGCCATGCAAGGCAGATTTGTGCACAAGCTCAGAGCCTGTTACTGAATCCATCTTAATGTAAGTGAACAAACATAAATGCATCATAAAGCATATGCCTCCTTAGAAATAAGTACCACTCTCTTCATGTCCTTATATTTCTAATAATCTTAATGATCTTAATTAGTATTAATCTCTTAATTATGTTAATCTTATCTTACAAGGATACCTATACTGGCATGATAAGTGAATTAATACTTCAGCATTTTGCAGTCGAAATCTGCCTCATTTCCTCAACAGTTCTTCAGGCAGAATGGCAGCTGACATGACAAAATCAGGCAGGAACACATTTGGCATTTGCCACAAACCTATATCAAGATACATAGTCTTGACTCTGTAGCTTTGCCAAGGAGTAGGAGTATTCCCAGGCAAGGATCCCAGTTTTAGACACCAGAGTTTTAAATACAGTACAGGTGGTTAATAAATCACCAGCTCTCTACACCTGAATTCAGTGCTCAGTGTCAAAGCCCACATGTATTTTCACAAAGTGGTGGCTCATAGTGCAGGGCTGATTCTGTCAGTGCTGTCTCACATGTGACACTTTTTGGCAGAGCACAAACCCAGGGTCACTGAGGAGAAGGTGCCATTGGCACTGCTGTTCCCATCTAATGCGAACAGTAGGACGTCTCCCTGTCCAAACATGGATCAAATGCTGTTTTTTCCCAGGAATGGAGGTTGGCCTAGAACTGCTGTGGCAATGCAGTCTGAAATCACAAAATCTGTAGGTGAGCTGATTTCACCCCTCACCACAGGAGCCTTGGAAGAAGCCAAGACAATTGAGCATAAATTGCAATCTTCCCATTCTGTGTAAGCTTTCACAGCCAAAAGGTTATTTCTAGACCTGTCCTAGGTCTAGAAATTGGTAGCTCAGCTCAGGTAATTTCCAAGTCTGAGTTTATCAGAGGAATCCATAAGACTGACAATGACACCAGGATCACAGAGGAACCAGAACCTCTTTGGTTACGGAGCTTTTCCCTTTGCCTCATTCCACAGATGGGAGCTCAGCGTGGCTGATGCTGATTAAACTGGAGCACGTCTGGAGAGATCTGGAGACAGATTTTTTTTTTTCTTTCAGACACATCACTCCATCAAGGGCTTGGCTAAATCTCACACCAATCTCGAATTCTCACCTATCAGTGCAGTGCTCCCAAATAACCTTGATGTCTTGTTTCACTGCCAGTGGCTACCTTTGTTAAACAAAGTGTTTGACAGCAAATAAAGCATAAACACCAGTGATTAGACCATTCCCTTAGAGCTCTGTGAAAGAGGCTAGAGATTTGCAACATATCAATGCCATCAGAGAAGAAAATAAATTACTTCTGCCATGGTAACTAAAAGACTTGATTCTCAGATCACAGTCTGGTTAATCCAGAAGGTTTCTACTCCTCAGTGATGTTACAGCCTTCATTTTTCTGGAATTTTCTGCTAAATCTGTGTATTCAGCTGGCTGACTTCAGATTTTTCAAAGATAAGTGAAGATTCTCCAGAATTATGCTGGCAAGGGAGTTATCAGCTCCCCCCAGGCATCTGGAGGGTTCTTGTGACTGTGACGCCAGGGCTGTGGACACAGCATTTCCTTGCATGGATAGAAAATGAGTGGTCTCACATTTCAGAGCCAAGAAGGAACGGTCTCGAGCCACACAAGGACACCCCACGAGAGACAACAGCAGCCTGCTGAATGTGACTTTGAGCAACTACTTCCAGAAGCAGCCATAATTTTGGCAGTTAATTCCACTAAAATAACTGAAATCACCTCCAGCAAGGTCCTTTATCTCAGACTGATTGTGCAATACAAGTTTCCCCAGCAGGGCTCAGCAACTGTTGCATTCTAAATTCACACCCCACTTCAGAGAAATTTCCTCACAGTTAAGCAATGTCTTTTGAAAATATAGATTTGCCTAATGTCAGAAAAGAAAAAGAACTCCTTGTAATAAGGTATTGCCACCAGCATATCAAATGGCTGAATTAAAGCTAATTGAATACCTTCAATCTAGGCTGGTCTCACCAGCCTGTAGAATTGCATCAGATGACATTCACGGGATAAGAAACTCTATTCCAGACAAAAGTGGCTCTGAAAAATGACACAAGATTTTCCAGTCTTTTGTAAGGGGAACTGTTCAATCATCCTCTCAGTCTATGCAGAGTAAGATAAGAAGCAATCAGCTCAATTTGCAACAAAAGAGATTTGAATTCCATATTAAAAAGCATTTGCTAACAGTAAATACAGTTCAGCGCAGAAGATGAAGGAAGTTCTACTTGTGCCCAGAATTCTGGCATTTTAATCCTTTATTGCAACTGAACTAAGACTCTTCCAAGTAACTGTTGATATTTTATTGCTTTTTAGGAACTGGAACATTTTGCATTCTACTTTGAAAAATTAAGACCTTCTTCACTTATGTCATCTCATAGTATTTTCTTAATTTAAAGAAACCTCCACACACAAACATTTACGTGAAAAATGTATGTGCATACACGTGTATTCACAGGTTTCTGACAGCATGCAAACTAACATGTATGTTGTAAAGTATTTGAACCTTGACAGTGTGCCCCAGCCAAACCATCTATAGTTACTTTTACCAGAGCCATCAGACTGGGACCAGGCTGGAATTACCCTCACCAGCTTCACCTGGCCTTTCCACCTTCAGCTGCAGCACATCAGCCCCAAGAAGGTTTTTAAGCTCCAGTCTGAAGGTTTGAGGAGAGAGGTGGATCAGGTTTATATCTGGTTCCTGGTCTTTGTTGTCTTGATCTCCTGGGCTAACTTGGCTGCTGATCACTGGATGGGTTTTGTTGCTGGCATCGTCTCAATGCTGCTTGCCTGGATCAGAAGCCCCACCTGTTAGAGCCCTCAGGAATTCATCAAGGACTGAAAGGTAAGCTTTGCTGAATTAGGAAAGAAGCAGCTGAAAAACTAAATACCAAGACAGCAAGGAATAGATAAAAAGGACTGTGCTGCACTAGATTAAAACCAACCATATTATCAGAAAGGTGTGTGCGGAGCTCATGCACAAAATAGAGAAACCAATCAAGAAATGTGAGATCTCATGCACAGCAGTTGCAAAATGGATGTGTACTGTGTTATGTAAAAGTTGTAAAATATATAAGTAGAGTATCATGTAAAGGTTGTAAGATGTATAAGTAGAGTAATATGTATAAGGATGTATAAGCAAGTGAAATGTAGAAGTAGGTAAAATGCGTAAGTACTGTTATGTAGAAGTTGTAAAAAGTGTAAGTTATAAAATGTATTAGTAGAGTGATATGTATATGTATAAGTAGTATAAGATAAGTAGATAGAATGTATAAGTAAGCAAAGTGTTTAAGTAAGGTATGATGTCAAAGTTGTGAGGTGTGTGAACACAGGGCTATTTTAAACAATAAGAAGCTTCTGTGCAATCATACTGATTTGTTGATCAGAAGGTGCGAGTTCCTGCACATGTAATTAAATAATTAAATTGGATTAAGGGAATTGTCAGGGGACATCCAACCCTTTACATTAAAGCTGGTGTGCAGAAACCCCCGTGCTGGGATTCTGAGGTGTGAAATTACTGAGTGGCCACCAGCCCCAAGCAGGTCCATGGGCAGCTGTGGTGAGAATCTCACAGCAAGGTTTGATATAAAAGGTGGTGCACTCAGAGCAGCACAAACTCACGCTTTGCCTTGGAAGTGCATCCACATATTGTCACTAATTCACTCTGGATGGACTCAACACTACTGGTCTTCAAGGTAATGGAAATTCCTGTTGATCAACAGCACAGGCAGACCACTGCTGAGTGATTTTGAAAATAAACTGTAACTGGAGACTGAAACAAGGACATGCTGCCAGCTTTATTCTATTTCCTTGTTTTATATATAACATAAAGGTAGACCAGGACAGAGCTATAAATCCCCAGGTTTATTTTATTAAGCTTGTAGCTTATAAATTGGGGCTATTTTTGATCCCTGCTTTTTTCAGTTGTGTTAATTCCAAGAATTTTTGTTCTTCCAGTTTAAAGAAGGAATACCGCCAGAAGAAAGAATGGGCATCACTAACTCAAATTGTTCATATTCAGAGCAGGACTAAAATTTTAACAATTCCAGAGGGTTTGACAACAGGGATATGAAACAGCTTAATTCAGCAATGTCGTTATAGTTTCATTTTGTAAAATATTGTATACAAGTGTATTAAACATTGTTATTTAGAAGCTAAAATGACTGGGAAAAAAATGGAAAACATTTTAAGAATCTATTTAGCTCACTTGCCTGCAAAAAGTCAAAATCAATTGTATCATTCCTGACAAATGTGGCTATTATCAAAACCCGCCACTGATAAGGATTTTGCAGCATCCTCAGGCAAAATCCTTCTGTGCTGTATTCTCATTGCTCCTTTTACACTGTCCTTAATTCTAATCTTCCCTGCTGCAATGTTATTCCAGAACTATTTCTCCCGTCCAGTAGGAAAATGAAACCTGTTTATTCTATTCCACTTTGCAGCAGCATTTTTTTTGTCTTTCAGGACCTGGAGGAAAAATGGGTACAATTTTCACTTTTCCAGACAAAACACCAGTTCACTCAATCTCCTCTCATAGGTCATATTATTTCTAGGTCTTTGATCATTATTTTTATGCTCCTTTTCAATCAGTTTATCTTTCTTGAAGTCTGTACCCCAAACTGACACAACACTCAGCAGTGCTCTTACCAGGGCTGGGGTGATACAGCCTGCTTAGACCTGACTGGCCCAGGAACAGATTATGGTGCACTGTAAATCACCTACATGCCTTTTAAAGAATGACTGCACCCTAGATTTGTTGTCCCTTTTTATAAAATGCATATTTTGTTAAGTAAAGATATGAAGGAAGAAGATCAAAGAAACATTTAAGATGACAAGAGGGCTGGAGCACCTCTGCTGTGAGGACAGGGAGTGTTCACCTGCAGAAGAGAAGGCTCCAGGGAGACCTCAGAGCCCCTTCCAGGGCCTAAAGGGGCTCCAGGAGAGCTGGAGAGGGACTGGGGACAAGGGATGGAGGGACAGGACAAGGGGGAATGGCTTCCCAATGCCAGAGGGTTGGTTTATTTAATATATTTGGAAGAAATTATTCCCTGTGAGGAAGGTGAGGCCCTGGCATAGGTTGCCCAGAGAAGCTGTGGCTGCCCCTGGATTCCTGGAAGTGTCCAAGGCCAGGCTGGATGGGGCTTGGAGCAGCCTGGGATAGTGGAAGGTGTCCCTGCCCATGGCAGGGGGTTGGGATGAGATGAGCTTTGTGGTCTCTTCCAACTCAAACCATTCTGTGTTTCTGTGATTTTAGTTTCTTACGAATAAATATCGAAGCTCTGCATACCCAAACTTAGAAGTAATTGGGAAAAAAAAAAAAAAAAAATCCCCACTGTGTTTTGTTTAAAAACTCAGTTGTACTCATAAAGTCAATTCTGGGAATACTGTGTATACATGAAACCACATTCTTTTAAGGAACTACTTTTTTTTGAGCAAAGCAGCTCATTCATCTAAATTGATCACACATAAGTACATTTGCACAAGCAGAGCTGTTCATTTATATGCCTATTTCAGCCAGGCACTTAACCATATCCTTAACCAGAAAAACACTTTACAGTGACCTAAAACTGGGAATGAGCCATTCAATCTAAAATAATAAATCCTCTTCACATATCATAAAATCACAGACTGGTTTGGGTTGGGAGGGACCACAAAGTCCATCCAGTTCCAACCCCCTGCTGTGGGCAGGGACACCTTCCACTATTCCAGATTGCTCCAAGCCCCATCCAGCCTGGCCTTGGACACTTCCAGGGATCCAGGAGCAGCCACAGCTTCTCTGGGCACCCTGTGCCAGGGCCTCACCTCCCTCACAGGGAACAATTTCTTCCCAATATCCCATCCATCCCTGCCCTCTGGCAGTGGGAAGCCATTCCCCCTTGTCCTGTCCCTCCATCCCTTGTCCCCAGTCCCTCTCCAGCTCTCCTGGAGGCCCTTTATGCCATGGAAGGAGCTCTAAGGTTCCCCCAGAGCCTTCTCCCCTCCAGGCTGAACACCCCCAGCTCTCCCAGCCTGACTCCATAGGAAATTTACTGCAGACCTGATATTAATCAGCCAAGGATCAGCCCTTAACTTCAATACACATAAAGGTATCTCACACTTCTGATTTTTAACACAAATTCCCTGTGTTTCTCTTTCCCCTCTGCCTTGAAACAGCTGTGTGCACACTCATCTCCCTTTCCTTGTCTCCAAGGCTCACGACTTTGGGCTGTTTTCTTTTGCACCTTCCCATGCAAACAACTTTTCTCCACATCTTCCTTGCCTGAATTTTTTTGTTCCATCCTATCTTGTCTGTTTGCAGACTTGGCACCAGCATCTCTTCCTTGTGTGTCTCTCGTCTCCAGCTTTATCCCCTTCCACATTATCACAAGGAGAACATGTGACCTGTCCAGAAAAGGTCTCTCAAAATCTACTTCCCTTGGCTACAGACCTGAATTTAAGACTAATTTTCCCTTATCTAGCCACATCCTCCTATTTTTTATCTGTTAAAAGTCTTTTTTTTCTCTTTTTTGCTAATCTGATGCACACATTTCTGCAAATGCATTGCATCCTCAAGGCTTTCTTACTCAAACCATGTATTAAGCTAGAATGACTTCCAAATATAGTGAATTTCTAAGTATGTCTGCAGTATCAGGTTTTCAGACATTTGATTCAGTTTCTGTTTTGATTGTAATCTCTCTGGGACATGCTTTGTGTCTTCATTTGCATTCTGTATGTAACGTTTCATAAATTACTTTTTTAAAATGTGAATTTTGCTGTTGTTTTTACTTGTGACTTTAGCATTAAAGCTATATCACAGTTAGTATTTGGAAAAGTTCAGTCTTTAGGAAATTTCTAGTTAGTCCTAATTCAGGCAAAATTTGACTGGATTTCATGAAATCTCTGACTAAATCCAGACTGACGTAATACTTTGATCTGTGAACACTGGAAGTTTTCCATGACGTAAATGAATCCAGAGAAATAATCTAGAGACATATTATTAACAAGAACATTTATATATGTGTGTGTATATATATATGATTTAATGCTAAGGACTATCTGATCAGAGATACTTTATTTTGTACGTGTGTGTGAGTAACCACAGCCTGGTACAGCCTGAGCTTTACTGCTTTTCCATTACAGCTAGTCCCAAAAATTATTCCCATGTGGAAGCAGACAGAAGTGCTGATTAGAACACATTAGAAATTTTATTTGACATATTCAGGATTAAATGTATATTTTTATGAACATCCTTTTTTAACTGTCTCATTTTCAGACTTTAGAGCAAGCACTGCCAAGAGTTTGAATCCAATCAATTTCTTTGTGAGGTCACATGAATAATTTGGATAAACCATCCTTGTACTTCACATGGACACTCCAGGACTATTAAAAGCAGCAGTTCATCTCTTCATCCCAATGCAATCCCCAGCTGAATTAATGAATTCACTGCCTGGCCTTGAATCTTTAGTGTTTGATTTAGCACAAGCAGGGTAAGTCCCATATATAATCTCGCCCTGGCACCTCTCTCTCCCCCTCCCCATATATAAGTGGGCATATAAGATAATATATACTATATAAATATCTATAGATGGATATGTATATTCATGCTGGCTGATACTTCTGTTCCAGCCATGCTATTCCTTATCAGTCATGACAGTCCTAAGAATTTCTTGAATTTCTTGCATTGCATTTACAATGATTTAATATTATCAAGTAGTTAATATTTATCAGCTTTCTCTGGAGCCCTTAGAACTAATTTTACTAGCAGAGAGTGTGCCCACCCTGCTAAAAATACAGATGCAGAGAAGAGAAGAGAGCCTTTAGGAGAAAACAAGTTTCTATTATAAGGACAGAGACAAAATACTTCCTTTAGTCCCTCATTAGTTATCTATTTTAATTTAACTGATGCTGTTCTTTTGCCTTTAGCAAACACAGAGCCTTGGTGAAGGCCCAGCAGTGATCCCCAGTCAGGAGTGGCAAAGATCCCAAAGAGATTTCGGCCTTATCAGATAATAATGCTGCTGCTGAAAGCTCCTTTGCCGGAGTCTTTATACGGCTCTGCTAAAACATTTTTCTTTCAGACTTGCCAGCAGCCAAACTAACAAGACTTCAGTGACAAATGATCTATTTAACCTTCCAGAAAGGAATCCCAACTTGTTTTTTAGGACTGTTTCCATTTTTATGTCTGAACAACCAGACAAAGACACATCACCTTCCCAAGAAAGTGATGATGCAATCTCAACATTTGGAGAAGCATCTCAAAAATATCATTTCACCACAGTGCTTTTGTCTTTTTGTTTGATGGCTTTTTGGGCAAAGAAGAAGGTATATGCAGAATACAACATAAATGTGATCTGCAATGGCAAGATTGCTGTAAATTTCATAGAGACTATTTCCCTAAGTCAGTAGGACAAACTAATTATCTATGGTTTTAACTTTCAGAGGTGGAGTCTGGAAAAACCACACACCTCCTCAGATTTTAAGAGTCATTAAGAAGTTGATGCAATGACAGTCAGAAAGAACAGATGTAGATGAGACCTTTGGAGGCTATTTAATATTTCCCTTTCTCCTCATCATTGTTTCAGGGCCCTGTGCCAGCTGGAGGATTTTTGGTTTTGATTCTCAGACTTTTAAACAAAGCGAGTTTCAATCTATTGCTAAGTTTATCCTAAAAAATGGTGAAATTTAAGTGGTAAGAGATGTCCTTCTGTAAGGAACTCTTGACTAAAGCAGATAATTTTCACAGACGCATAAAAAACCAAACCAGGAGATATCTGCAAAGTCACCTTGTACTGATACAGCTCTCAGAGAAGGCAACAATATCTTACTGACTTTAGCATCAGATCTCTTTCTTCCAGTACAAGGAAATTATTTTTATCTAAAGCAAACTGGTCAAGGGGCTTTTACTCATTATGTTTCCTGAGCTGGAGTAAATCCATGTTTGTCTTGACCCTCTTAGTCAAGACACTGTTGATTTTCAGCTTTAATCCTCCTTGTATTCATTTCATACTTCTCACAAACCACTGGAACTAGGAGTTACATAATCAGCTTCAACAATTTCTCTTTTCTTTTTTCTTTTTTTCCATTTCCATGCTTTTCAAACACCTACATACATATCACATCCTCCTGAGTTGCTCCAGATCCAATGTTTGAACTAATTCTTCATGACAGGATGTCAATGTCAAGCATTATTGAGACTTAAACAGAGGCAGTGATTGCCAAATGTAATATTCCATCATCTTCCCAAGCAAACTGTTGAGAGCTGATAGAAGGGAGGGTCTGATTCAGCTGCACTTACCCACTTTTCCAAAAATAGCTTTTTAGCCTCTTTTTCCTGTAGCACTGGTTTCTGTTTCTTTGCTCTGAAGGGTGAAACAGTTCATTGCTCTGAGGGCTTATATGAGAATTATGTTCAATTTTCATCACTTTAGCAGAAAAAGCTGTGAAGCCAAGGTATGGCAAAGACACTCTTGACAAATAATGTGAGGTCTGCTTTCCCTTCACAAATGGAATGGGAATGAGACGACAGTGCAGTTCAAAGGAAATTTCATGGGCTCTTGAAAAATAAATATGGAGCTCAAAATTGTCTTTAAATTTTGAATCGAATGTGCTTTAACAACCACTGTTAAGGTGGATGACTCATAAAGAGATGGTATTATACAGGCAGGAAAACAAAATTGTGAAAATAAAGTGGATTTATTTTTTAAATTACCGTTATATATCCCTAAACCATCTTCATACACATATATCTTAAGAAAACAATGACAAAAATTCAAGCCAGGCCACACAAATGGAAATCTGGCGTAATTAATACTCTTTTTGACAACTGTGAAACTCCTGTTTTCAATTTGTAATTCAGCTGAGCCGATGACAGATTTCTCTTCATCATCACTGATTTATGAGCTCATCTTGTCAACTTTTTCCCCCCCTTCCCACACTATTTGCACAAGCTGAGGCAGTTTTTTTATCCTCAGAACAAAGGGCAGCATTTCAAGAAACACTATCAAATTGTGTCAATCCATAGCTGCCTTTTGAAATTAAGCAGATTTTGTCTGAATGCCACAGTTCAAGTACTATAAGGAAAGGACATAAAGCAAAACTAAAAGAGCTCCATATGATCAGAGCCTGAATGTCTCCAACATCTTTCTCTTTTTTCCCAGGGTTTTAGATTTTAGTTTGGTTTTTAGATTTTTTCATTTATTTAATTTATTGGTTGTTGGTTTTTTTATTAGATGGAACCTGATAATTTGCTCATATCCTATTTTAATAGAAGGACTTTTATGAGAAGCAAATGAGTTGTTGGATCATTAATTAGTACACTGCTACTAAGAATATGATTATTAAGATGAGTAGTAATTCATCTAACATTGATATCATCCAAAGAAGAGAAATGCTCAGTAAGTGTCTATTTAGGTATTTATACAATATTAGCTGATAATGGTATATTTCACATTCCGGAGTTAAGAAGGAAGATATTAAAGAGTAACTCTAATAGAAGCTGGAGATTTGAATCAGAATGTTTAACTGGTTTGTGTTAGACAGTATTAACAGATCTAGTTGGTCAGTGCTCTAGGATGGAAGGGGAATAAGTAAACTAAGAAAAATGGCTTTAAAAACGCATTTCAGAATTCAAACCAAACTGAAGAAGAAAAGGGGACTCTCTAATATAGTTATTTTAGAGCTGGAATTTTTACAACCTCTCTTTCTAGGCAGAGAAACCTCACTGAATATACAAACATTTCAAAAAATCTAGCATTTAATTTCTCAAAATAAAACTTATCACCCAGTTCTTCTTGTCTTTCCTCCTTCTTTTACAACTGCTATCATCTTTTTGACCTCACACCTCCAATCCCAAGGATAAGGCTTGGAAGACAAGAGTGTAGCCATGCAATTATGATCCTTTTATTAGCAGGTAGTCTGTGTCCTTGTATGGAGCTGCTCAACAGAGGCAGGTAAGAGAGCCTGGCTGATTCTTTTGATTAGCTGAATAATCAGGCAGTTGTTTCTTTAAATGACCTTGCCTGTTATGATACAGTTTATTATCAGCTTCCTTACACTGCTTGCTCTCTAAATACTCCCCTCTCTATTGTAATCTCTTCCTTGACTCAGGAGAATATATTTTCTCCTTTACTTTTCTTCCACTGAAATCGTCAGCATCTTCTCCCAGTGCTTCCTCTTGGATCAAGGTAATTGAATGCTTATCTCTTGTTTAAATGATACCATTAAAAGTTTCATTTCAGTATCAGTCTTATTTCATACCACGTATGATACACACAAGTTTCTATAACGCTGCAAGTAAAGCAAATTTCTACAGAAACACCAGGGTCAGTTAATGTTTCCAGTTCACTTGTCAAACATCCCATTAATTCATTTAGCCTGAAATTCATACAGGACTTTGTTAATTGTATTCAAAGGTCAAGCTCTACAAAAACCTTATAATAAGGATATTGTATAAGAGTTTCTTGAGTAAATGCTCCAGAAACAGTGGTGTGGAAAATCCACTGTCTTTAAACAACCATATTTGTAAGAACAAGGATATTTAATTTGAGTAACTACCCTAGCCATCACTTGTATGTTCTTCTTTTTGCTCCTGGTCCTACAGAGACAATTCAGTTTACCTGTCTCAAATGCTAGAAGAAAATACAAGAGCGCAAGCAGTTTTGTTGATGTAATTTATGGAGCTAGTTTAGAAAAAACATAGAATGTCAGCAAAGGGAACTATTTTTATCACAGTCTATTGTTTAACAACCCTTCATGGTCATCAAATTTAGTGCACCTATAAAATGCAAGGCAGCTGCAGGGGATGAACCAGCAGTTTAAAAATACTAAAGAGCCAAAAATTATCCAATCCCCCATCTCCCTGATCCACTGATACTGCATGGTAGTGAAAAGAAGTGTATATACAGTTTTCACAAAAAGTTGTCAGAGTTTTAAAATTACACAATTTGGGGATGCAATTTAAGCAGTTATTAAAATTAGGAGAGTTAGTGACTGTCCAGAGCTGCAAGTTGAATTACTGTGCTCAGAAACAAGCAGGGAAGTCCTCACAGGACTGAGGTGAAGTCCACACAACAATCTTGTGACATGTATCAGACATAGAGGACCAAATTCACACCTAATGGGAGCTCCTGAATTTCATTAACATCTGAGGAGTTGGGCTAATTTCCATCACAGTAATACAGAAACCTGATGGATAACTGAGAATTGTTAATGGCCCAAGCCCCCATAAGCTAAAATTTCATAAAAAAATAATATTGCAAGGGGATTAATTTGTTTTTGTTTGATCTGCATCCTTATGGCATGGGAAACAATCACTGGGCTCACTCTCCAGTTTACTGGGGAAAAAAGGAATTACTTGAAAAAACCCTTGCATTCTTGCCCTGTTTCATTAGGTTCCATCTCACCACCAAGTATTTGGCTCTGTATTGACTATTTTTGTCTTTCTGCTGCTGTCAAAGCCCACATCCCTTCTCTCCCCCACTGAAATCTCCATCATCAGCTCTGCCCTTCAACCTCCCTACCTGCTCCTCTTCCAGCACTCTTGCAGGATTTCATCTCCTCCCCTGGAGTCGAAGTTACAGCTCAAAGATTTGGGCATCAAAAAATACTTCTGTGGAAAGCCTGCTAAAAATCTTAAGGAAAAGAAAAATCACAACAAGGAGCTGGAAGACTGTTCCAAGGAGCAATGAAGGAGAACCTTTGCACACCTGGCTGAAAACCTCCAAGGCAGCACAGGGTATGGCATCAGGGCAGACTCTATTAATGCTTGGCTGAGTAGTATTTAGCTGAGAAATCTGCTGTGTGTAGCAGCCAATAAATATTTGATTTGTGCTCTTGTATTGTGTGTACAGAACTTGCAGAGCTTCCCTGTACTCAGCAAGAGGTGCCCAAAAAAAAGGGATACACAGGGCTCAGTTTTCCTGATGGTTTTCCCAGGGATAGAGCTGGTGGCCCGTGATCTTACATTGCTGCAAGAATAACCCAATCCCAGCCAAAACCCCACCACTCCCAAGAAAAATCACAGCCATTGTCAACATTTTCCAGCAGCTTCCTAAGTACTGTGTTTATGCAGACTAACAGTTCAATTTTATTTTATGAATGCTGTTTTACTTCCATTTTGTGCTGCAACCTTCAAGAGAGAAGCAAACATTCCTGCTTCGGCCACAGCACTGAATGTGGAGAACAATCAGAGCCTGTGAGGCAGCTGATTTTTCATTCAAATGCAAACTGCACGGCACAAATAGTTGGCCACTACCCCAAAGAATCCATCCTGCCAGGTTGCTTTATAATGCTTCACTTAAGGATGGATCACCTGTTCCTTTCCCTGCTTTTTCTGGAGATGTTTTCAGCTAACACTCCATTACTGCCAGGATTCAGGACCAATTTTTAATAGTCTGGTTTTCACTTGTAGCATTTGGTATTTTCATAAGGAACTGGAATTTCTTAGAAGGTGCTCAAAAACACATCTTTGAGTAGGTGGCCTATGAATTCTCCTCCTGTGGATAGTTTTGAAGTCAGCCAAGAGAAAGTGGTTTTGGTTGTGGGTTGCTTTTCCTTTGAGAATAGATTTAAATCAGGACAAAATATGATCAGCAGGAGAAGTAAAAAAGGAGTATCTCGGTTGCTAAATGACCTGCCATAGCCTGATAGCCACAATCTAATGTTATTTATTCATAGACTCTGCTTTTTTTTCCTTTCTTTTTATTCTTGGAAAAGCTTATCAAAGTGACAAAACCCATTTAAACCTGACAGAAAACACAGCAGACATGAAGCATTTTTGTACAATCACATCCAGTTAACTCTTCTCCTCACATCTTCCCTTTGTCTGTATGTGGGATTTCTACATACTGGACCTTATTCTCCCTGCATTTCAGAGACCTCTGATGTCTCTGTTCACATTTTGCAAAGAGACTTTTGTTTTCAGTTCTGAGGGTCACTCTAAGACCAAAAAGCCCTTGTTGATAATCAAAAGCCTAAAGTTTTCTGTGTCTCTGGGTCTTTGGCTTCAAAATACCTACAAAAAAATCAGTGCAAAAGGAACAGCAGGAAATTTCATAGAGTCACAGAATTTCTGAGGTAATTTACCCAGATAACCTTGGCCACTAACAACGTTGAGACAGTGTTAATCAGAAATATTACCTATTAACAAGTGCCAAATTTACACATGCACCAGCTTTGGTCTTATCCTCCCTGAGTTACGAAGTCATCCAGATCTTTCAAAAACATTTCTCCTTGTCTTTCATGCCACAAGAAAAGGAAGTGCTTTCTCTTGAAGAAAGGTTTTCCATATATATCAAAGTATTTCAGTTCCTTGTATGCATCAACAAGTGGACATAACAAAGGAAAAAAAATATATTCTTGCTGAGGGATTGGAATATATGATGTTCAGGATGAAAACTGGTCTATTCAGGCAAGGGTCTGTGTAAGATGGTAGCTCATGTTAGACTGGAATGGGTTTCTCTAAATCAGGGAGCCCTTTCCAGCTCCCTACTTTCTAATCCTGGGGCTTGATGGTGAGTTAAAGGATAATGCTTTATACAAGCTAATAATAATATCCTTACCAGTACTGGACCGTGGGTGCTTGACAGCAAATGTTTTATGTGCGACTGCAGAGCAGTCTACATTTGTGCTTCCCTGTGCTCATAACTCCTGCAAACCTTCACACTCCTCAGGTTTGCTTTTGTCAAAAAAGATATTTCCACTCCTTTGTATGGAATAAAGAGCTCCAATGAGAGCATGGAAAATAATTAAAAAATAAAATGAGAACAAAGCTGGAAAATTAGTGTAACGCCGATCTGCATTTATGGCTGAAATCAGCCTGGCGTGAGCACAGCAGGGACACAATGTGAAAGTCCTCAGAATGCAAGGACCACAGCTTTGGAAATAAACTGAAATCATAACTGGGAGGGAAAAGAGGTGGTTCCTTCACATTTTTTGCAGTGCTGTGGAATATTCTGTAGTTCCAAATCATTCCTGAGCTAATTTCAGAGTTAGTGCTACAAAGGCACGTGCAGGGAACACCCATCAGAAACTGGAATAAATAAGTTACTTGAATTCATTCATTAGAAAAGGAGACATAGTTCTGGCCTAAACCCATTACTCTCAGCTTACTCACTAGCCTGGTTACATAATTTTTCTAGACCTGTTCATGATACTCTGTGTCTCAAGTTTACAGGTGACAACAGAGCTTGTCTAGGAAGACAAACTGATCCACAGACACACATCTTTTCCATGCTAATCTTCTCCTTCAGAGAACACATAAACAACAGCTCTGAGAACTCCTACATAAATCACACAACTCCGTAACTTTCCACCTGCATATTTTTCTAATCCTATCTTAAAAGATGCTGTGATTCTCCATAACAGAAAAAGGAAGCTCTTTGTCTCTGCAGATGAATAGCAAACAGAAAATAGAACACCCCATAGAAAGTCAAGGTTTGGGACTTTTTTTTTTTAATTAGAAAATCCTGATTCATCACTATTGGACAATTTTGTGAAGATTTTATTTCCCTTTCCTGAACTCACTCTCTGAAATGAGGACGACAGACAAAAAAGAATTCCCACAGACAAAGGGCAGAATAAATAATTCCCCTTGTTGCAAACAAATGTTTAACTGTGTATGCAAACTGAAAGTTGCAATGGGAGACACTAATTCCACACTTTCATTGTTTCGACTGCCAGGTTCAAATTCCTGTATCAATTCAGGTGCAGCATTTCCTGTACCTCAGTTATTCTGTGGTAAAAAGCTGGTGTGGGTCTGTGTTTCAAAATACCTTTTGCATTCCACAAAAACCCTTCATGGCATAAGAAATGGCTTTTTTAACCTTCATTTTCAGTAATCTGTTCTGGTATATTAACACACAAACACACACATATGTGCAAATAAACACAAATAAACCAACAGGGGCAACAGGCAAATGAAAGGGATAACTGAAAAGCCACAGAGCAACATGTCAAATTCTGATTTGATTGAAACAGATTATTTCCATTATTAGAGAGAACACTCTATAAATATTAAAGCTAAATAACTTCAATGCTTAATTACTTGATTAATCAGTCAGCAAGCTCTTCTTGGATCCTCTCAGTAAACTATTACAGACCATCAAGGCTGAGATCTCCCGTGGCTGAGACGCTGGGACAGCAAATCATGCAGAGAGGTGGGTTTTTCTCCTATATTCTTTCCTCAAGGCTGACAATACACATTTTGAGAAGATGGGGAAGATGGGGAGAAGAAATTCTGAGCAAATCAGGCCATAAAATTGTACAAGTACAATAATATAGAGTTAAAAACAAAACTTCCTTTTTTTTTCCTTCTTTTTTTTTTAGCAAGGTATGTATGTTTTGAAGTCTAGACATTTTACCTGAGCTGAGATTATGTGTAACCCAACCAGAATCTGAACCAATCGATTTTTTAAGACCCTTAACAGTCTTTCAAATTACACACCTGATCCATTTAATTCTGCCTGCTGCCAGGTACCAAAGGGATTATGGCTTTGCACCTGCTAGAAGTAATTGATTTAGGCTGAGAGATGTCTAATTCTAAGCATAGAAGTGATAACCAGATGGGGATGCATTCCTCAAAGAAATCCATGTCCTTTGTATGAATAAACAATAATTTAGGGAAAATTAAACCTAGGTGCTGACTCTGAAGGCTGTTGAGAAGGATGCTCAGCCATGGCAGTGAAACATCAGTGATATCAAGGCCATTGTCAGAAAGAATTGCGAAAATCTGAGGATTGCACTGAAGGTTGTAGGGGGAAGTCCTCTCTCCATATTCAGGCTTCCCTAATTGTTATACTAAGCCCTGATGAAGCAGAGATACCAGCAGCTCTTTTTAGGCGAAGCAGCACAATAAGCAATTAGAATAGAAAATTCAATATTAAGTGCATGGTCTGACAGCCCCACTCCCAGGAGCTTCCTGGTGCCCACCACGGAGCCCAACACTGGAGGGGCTGCTGAAGATCACCAGATGCACATGCTTTGTTTTACTGCTGAACAAGTAACAATAACAGCTGAAAACAAATGAACCTATTAGCATTGATTGAATGGGGAAGGAATTAAAAAATAAATTAATCCCTCCTGGTCAGAAGAATCAGAAAGAAAATTCATTAGCAAAATTTCTGCAAAGACTCAGGGTTTGTAAAAGAAGCTTGAGACCCTTTTCACTTCAGAAGCCTCTTAACAAAATGATATTCTACAGCATATTTTTACTAATTTCTGGATATCCAAAGTGAATGTGATTATGTCTTAGAGGAAATTATTTATATAATAAATCATCAGATATCACCAATCTAAGGAACTGTTTTGACCACCTATTTCAAATGAACTGAGTTTTAAAGGTTAAATTGAGCTCTCTGCTGTACAGCTACAGACTGTTACAAACTCCATGGAAAAAAAAAAAAAATTGAAGCCTATATAATTTCTATCATCATTAAAATGTCATGACATTCAGTCCATAAGCTACAAAGACCATTCTGAAAATTGAAAGGAAAGGAGATTTTGAAATAAATGACATGACCTTCAGTTCTTTACCAATGAAGAGAAATTAAGGTGAAATTACATGCTCCTAATACCCAGACTGCATTCACATTTCACACAAAAAAAAAACCCCGACTACTGAAAGCACTTATAAGAACTCCAGAAGAATTTGATCCCCTAAATTCTTGGAAGTCTAGAAGTTTGGATGATATGCATCACACCTGTTAGAATCATATATGTAATACCAACATTCTTAAAAGAAGCTCTTTAAAATCTGTAACATCACCCCATCTTTTTTAGGATCTGTGACCTTCAGTTACTCAACCACTAAAATATCATAAATACACATTTCCCACCTATTATCAGTAAGAAACAAAGGTGAGCACCAGGTGTGGGAATTTACAGCCTTCACGGTGTCTGAGGACAGATTGCAAACTCCCATCCTATTGAGACCATTTCCCACTGAGGTACTGGTGCATCAAGGCTTGAAATCAAACACCGGTCCCATGGTCAACACACCATTTTTCTTTCCAGCATATCATTTGGTCAGACTGCAGGAATGTGATCTGGAAAATTGGGAAACCCTGAGTCATAAATTATCCACACCTTTGCCAAGGGAATGGGTACTGGAGCAGCTGGGAAGTTTCACTTTTAATCCAGTTTAAGGCATGTTGACACCCCTGAGCCTCGTGGTGGTGCTCAGCCTGAGCTGGGTGACTTCACAACTGTGTTTCCTCAATATGCAACAGTAACAAAATGTAATAAAAATGTTAATGAGGCAAATTAAGTGCAAGAAGTTAAATGATGCTGATAATATCATAACTCTGTGTCAGCTATCTCGTGCACAACATCCACACTGAGTTCAAGGAAGGAGGAGGCGTAAACTGTTCTTTGTATCGAGCGTGACAGTTTTTGAAACCTCAACAATCCCTCAGATAATGAATTCACAACACAAAGTCAGAAAGAAAATATTTTTCAGAGGTGTGGAACATCTTTTGTTCAGATGTCAATTTTTCCTTCGGTTTAGCCCTGTGGAAGGAAGGAAGGAAGGAAGGAAGGAAGGAAGGAAGGAAGGAAGGAAGGAAGGAAGGAAGGAAGGAAGGAAGGAAGGAAGGAAGGAAGGAAGGAAGGAAGGAAGGAAGGAGGAAGAAAGAACAACTTACAATATACCCATTTATATATATAAGAAGGAAAGAAGAAGGAAAGAAGGAAGAAAGAACAACTTGCAATATACCCAAATATATATATGCCAAAAAGAAAATAGACTGGATATGTACTGGGGATAGTAACCTGGTTTCTTTCTTGCTCCGTGCCTCTCATGTAGTTTTCCAGGAACTGGAGTGTGCTTGAACTTCCAGGTATCTGAATTGTAGGAAAAAGCCAGACTCCCCTCACTAACATAATTCTCCTTTTGGTAAAATCACAGAGGAGCAACATGAGAGACAGAAACTCCACATCCTGCTGCTGACTCCCCTGTGCCGTTGCCCAAGCTCACACCAGCCAAAGGAATACATGAATACCAAAAAGCTTCAAATCCTCACTGCAAAGTTTAAGGTAAGCTCCCTTGGATTTCTAAAAATGCAGAGCACCTCAGTGGTCCCAAAGGACAAGTTGTCTAAAACTGGAAAGTCAAGAAAGACAAAAGAAAAAGAAAAAGAAAAAAAAAAAAAAAAAAAAAAAAAAAAAAAAAAAAAAAGAAGGAGAAGGAGAACAAACAAAAGGAAAAATAAAGAAAAATCATTTACCCCCACTAAAAATGCTGGCCATGAACTCTGGATTGCTTCAACACACTGTACAAATTTTTATCATTTCACAGCAAGCCACTATCAGCTTCACTGGACAGACACAAAATGTACATTTTATAGCAATAAACTGCAAATTCCTGCTTTCCAACTTTATTCTAAAATATGCATTATTGATAATTTAATCACTATACGCCTTGCACAGGGTATTTTCTTGATTGTACAACTAGACTGGTTCATTACTGACATAAATACTGGCATACAGAGTGCTGGGATACAATGCAATGTATTCTGAGATGTTGTATCCACCTCTAAATTTCAATTATATGCATCCCAGTATGTATGTGTATATATATATATATATATATATAAACTTTCTCTTGTCTATTTCTCATTGACTCTTTTTCATATTCTAGCTGCTTGCAACCCATGTTCCTTCCCCTTAGCTCTGTGCATCTCACTGCACCCTATTTTATCCACTTGCCCTGTTAATATTCCTCCCACACCCACATCTCCTGCCCTGTGGGGGCAGAAGTATCAGTACAGAGTTCAGCACAAAGACCTGGTATTGAGTGCCACCACATCTTAATTTATTTGCTTCCAAGAGCAGTTGAGTGGTTCTCAAATAGAGTTAATTCTGGTTTATTTTTTCGTGGTTGGATGAGACTTGACTTCACATTGATGACTTTTCTCCACCAGAAGCAGCCTAGATCATCTTGAAATTGCCTATGCCTTGTTTTTTTTGACTTTTTTGCACCAAGTTTTATTACACATGCCTTGCACTAATATTTACTGCCACCTTGCTATACTTTTTTGGTTCTCTACTGCACTTTCACCTGCCCTGCTGCTGGAGGTCTGGAGTTGCTGTGTTTGGTATCCGACCCATCACAGCCTCAGCCTCCCTCTTTCCCAATGCCCAGGACTTTCTGAGAGCTGAACCATCAACTCACTGTCCATCTCTTGCCCACTTTGTCATACTGAGCTGCCAAAACCACCTCACAGTCTCTTAGCAGGTTCTGTCTCCTTTTTATCACTTCTATTTTCTGTATTTCTGTTATTCTGGTATTGGTCTGTCTTTGTAGTTCTGGAATATCCATCCTTGAAGATATTCAAATTTGCCTGGATAAGACCTTGGAGCAATCTGATCTAAGATGACCACAGAGACTTTCACAGGTCCTTTCCAACCTAACTTTTCTGTGATTGCCTCACAACTAAATGGGAAGCAGGATCTGAGTTGTCCATTCTGTCTTGATGCTGGGTATTATTCATGAAATCTTTACAGCACCATCAAATCTACTAAAACTTTGCTTTGTATTTTCTTTACTTCCTTTCTTTCCTTTGGAACTCTTACTTACTTTTTTTCCTTTGCCACCAATGCCCTTTGTTACTTCATGGGTACTGAGATGAAGTAATCCTGTACCCAAATTCCATGTATAGTGCTCTGTCATTGCTATTTGGAGCCATTTCATTTGCTCAGATCTGCTTTTCTCAGCAAATGATTCACAATTCCCATGAACACTCCTGCTTCTAATTACAGATTCGTTAACATTTTCAAGGCTACTCCCAAATACCACAGTTCTAACACTGCAGTGTCTAGTCTTTCAGTTTTTTATTGCATGCAAGAGAAAATGTAGAGAGCTTGTGAACAATGACCACAGCCCAATGAGGGAATGAATTATCAAAACACACGTAATTCTTTACCTTAGTGCCAATGTAACTCCTTGAGCTATTTCCTCCCCAAAATAGGGTTAGAAATTCTTAATTCTGAACTTGTCATTCTATTGCCACTACAAACCCAGTGCTTTTATGCTGGTGGGACGCCCAGTGACCCTGACTGCAGCACCTATGGAAATTTATTGCACATTTTGGACTCACCAGACAGGGATCACTCAGAATAGCTGGTTTTAGGTAACAGCATTTAAGAGACTCTGTACCAATACAGAGAAACTCTTGCTTTGTGCTGGGGCACTGGCAGAGATTCTGCAAATGCAGGTTGTCTTCAAGACTGACGTTCTGTTATCTCCTCAAAACATTTATTTCCTATACCTGACCGTGTCTCCAGCTTTAACACAGACCATCATAAAGGCAGAATTTTAAAGATGTAAAAGGTTTGCACAGGGAACGTTGGAGAGCCAAGATTCCCAAATATATTTGGCTTTAGAATATTTGGATTAAGGAAAAATCTGGTCTTTGGGGAAGATCAGAGATGTTTTGTCCAGGGAGGCTGTGGCTGCCCCATCCCTGAAGGTGTTCAAGGTCAGGTTTCACAGGGTTTAGAGCAACCTGGTCTAGTGGAAGATGTCTCTGCCCACAGCAGGAGGTTGGAACTGGATGGTCTTAAAGGTCCATTTCAACCCAAACTATTCTGGGTTTCTCTGATAAGACCCCTCTTGTTTATTGCTTGGTTGGTTGTTTTTTTTTAGTTTGTTGGTCTTCATTAATAGAGTTTTTAATGAAGTCCCATAAGTAACTCCACTGAGAAGCACAGCTGGAACGCAGCTTTCCCACAGCACCATAGAGAAAATGAGCAACAGAGGATAACTGAAAGTCTTGAATCACTTTACCATAGAGAGAGAAATGTGGAGCTCTCCCCTAAAGGAAAATTTTATGTAAACCAGAGTGGATTACCAGCATGGCCCCAGCTGCTCTTGGATTAAAATATGGGTCTGCAGTTGCAGAAATTAGAATCACCCAGAACTCTGCTGAAATTGATGTCATGATGCTGTAAGGGATGTATGGAGGATATATGATGCTATAAAGGATGCAACCTCAGAACCAGATGGTCTGATCAAAACCCTCCCTATGTCTGAGAAGAGTCTTACTGGCTTTTATAGGATTTGAACGATTTCTTGTAGTAATAGAAGTTCCTTTGTTGCTGGAGGAAGATATGCTACATTATTCTGCATTTGTAAGTTAAAATCGTATCTTGGGAACTTCCATTAAAAAACCCAAACCTTCAGTTACAACTTTCTGCTGATTTATTCCACTTTAATTTCAT
Organism: Coloeus monedula; assembly: GCF_965178545.1. Classification (NCBI taxonomy): domain Eukaryota; kingdom Metazoa; phylum Chordata; class Aves; order Passeriformes; family Corvidae; genus Coloeus; species Coloeus monedula. Next base: position 71,488,154 of record NC_138785.1, read on the forward strand.
ACAGATCATTCAGAAATAAATCTGATTTACTGCATCAGATCTTTTTTTCCCTAACATCTTCCTAATATCCCAAAATGATCAAGAAGGCAAACTCTGTAACAGAGTTGGCTACTTTCAGTATCTGGCTATCAAGACATAGCTTAACAGGCAGGGTTCATATTGCAAGTAGCAAGTAAAATAATATTTCTTTTCAATAATATTTAACAGCAGTAGTGGAAAAATCACCACTGAACACCTGAGTTTTCCTTGCATCAACAAGAAAATATGGCACAGAAAGCAGAGCTCAACCACATGGTTTAAGAACATTTCTGGAATAGTCAAGTGAAATCAAATCTTCTCTGCTGAAATTAAACAATGAAAGTGATGATTGTAAATTATCCCTGAACTGAGTGCATTCCTAAGATACATCATCTTTAAGTAATACTTTCAACATTAAAATACAATTTTACTTATTAAAAGAAATCTAAATTTTATTTCCAGGTATGCTGAAAAATGGAGAAAACAGAAATGCAGGAAAATATGGATTAAAGAAAAGAGTAAATACACTTAGTGTTTAAGACTCAATAGCTGTTTTCTCATTGCTGTTCTGCATGGGTATTACTACAAAATGTAGGTTTCCTCTGCTTTGCTTTTTTAGAACTGTCCTGAAGTGTGTTCCTTGCTTCCGCACATATTCTTGTTTTTCACTCTTCAGCCTCTCACTCCATTCTCTCCCCACTCTTTTCCTTTTCCTGACAGACAATTTCGTGGTTTTGCCCTTGAGTCCAAACCTCTCCAGCAGCGCTGGTCCCCTGCTCCATCTAGTGGGATCACTGCTGCTCCAACAGCCTGCATTGCCCAGGGAAAGGGATGGAGAGCACAGGGTCCAGCCTGGCCTCGGATACAGCTCCAGACTGTGGCTCATTACCCAGCTACATTTAACTCTGACGTCCAGTTTATTTTACAAAATGTGGAGCATTGTGCAAAATTTCTGCTGGTATTACCTGACCACCATAACAAGAGTTACAGTTCTCAACACCTATGGATTTACTGAATGTCACAATGGGGTTTTTATCTTCCCTGCATCAAACAAAAGTAAATGCACACCAACATCTTGATATTAACACCCAAAGAGCCAGCCCTGTCTAAAGATGTATGACTGAAAGCAAAGACAAACTGATGTGAGTCCTTCCAAGCTTTTGCAAGAGACTCTGAACACCCATTTGGTAAATAAAGTATTTAAGCCCCATTTAAGTGCCATGTGAGCTGCTGTAAGATTAATATTTGAAAGTCTTTGGCAGAGCAAAAAAGGTCTTTAATTTATTTTCACTCTAGGAATCATGGTCAGCACCAGCACAGGAAACTGGCTCCCTGGTCATTCTTTTAATATCAATGTTTTTGTGATATAAGGCAGAATTTCCATCTTTTGCTTTTATGTATATTCACTGTGCACTGGGCCCTGAAGCGCTGACTCGAGGAAGGTCTGTCCTTAGCGCACACTAAATAAACTCAGATCTCACCACTGGGCTCAGATTTATTTGCAGTGGTGACAGCTGAGTCAGCGTGTCCTGGGAATTTGAAATTTAACTTGGTTGGGATTCAGGGCCAGCAAAGTGAGCTCACCTGAGTCCAGCCAGAAGAGGGTCTGCAAATGTGTCACCCACCAGCCAATGGGACATCCAAACTGCATGAACCCCTCAAGAATATGATCCTAATGTCAGTGAAGTTGGGAAGACTTGTGAGGACTGAATGTAAACCCCTAATTTTAGATTTTGCCAGCTTGTGGGAGGCTGCTCTCTCTGTCGGATGTCAAACACCAAACTCACTCCTGCTTCAGTTGGTGCATGGCACACTCACATACACCCACTCAAATGACACAGAAATCCAGACATTTCTATGCCAGTCCATAGAACTCTGTGTATCACAACTGCTTTAAGTATATGGCAACTTCAAGATCAGACACGTTGTAATGATGAAAACATTCATGGCTGCCTCCTCTTCAGGGGAGATGGGGTAAGTGCACAGTTCCAGAAATTATTCCTGGAGCCCCAGGAGGACTTCAGAAGTGCTAACATCTTTTATCAGTGTTAATTACATCAGGTTGGAACCACCAAATCCTTACCTGGAACATATAAAGGCATATTTCCAAACTGATGTAGTAGAGTCCATAATGTAGTCTGGGCTCCTCATGCAGTTCATGGACACGGCCATCCAGAGCAGAGATGGAATTATTGGCTGCCACAGGTGCTCTGAGTCTTCCCAAGTTAGGAACTGAACTTTCTATTACTGTCCCTTGGTAGTGTCCATGAAGGGTTTTGTGTAACGCAGCTTCTCTGACTCTGAATGCAGGACAGCAGAATCACAGAATGGTTTGGGTTGGAAAGGACATTAAAGCTCATCCAGTTCCACCCGCTGCCATGGCAGGGACACCTTCCACTATCTCAGGTTGCTCCAAGCCCTGTCCAACCTGGCCTGGAACACTTCCAGGGATGGAGAGCATGGCAACTCAGACGACTCTCTTGCATTGCCTGCTGATCTAAATGGTTTCAAGCAGCTTTGGAAGCTTGTGTCTGTATTGAACCCAGCATTTAGGAGGTGAGACCCCCCCCAAAAGCAGAGGCTGCTGCAGCCATCATTTTGCACTGGTGCATGTGTATGTGTTTATCCAATAATTCCAAGTTATTGTGACTCCAGCACCCTGAATCCCTGACCATAAATGCCACTCCACTGGAGAGAAAAGCCTCACACTCGGGCACAATCACCGTTAGCAGTGAGCAGAATTCCTCTGCAAGCCCCATCTGCTGGAGGTCAAGGCTTCATTATCAGAACGAGTAAACAAGAGATTAAAATGGATTCCAGCCAATTCAGCACATCTGCCGTGGAGCAACATCAACCACTGGAGCTTTCAGGGGAGATGGGTTATTAAATGGAGTTTCTCCAGAGATAGAAAACGTGTGAAAGGCACAGCTGCAGCTGCCTCTTGCTGGGACAAATCCACCTGACCCCACCCTCAGGAACATCCTTGGATGTGTCACAGCGCCGTGGGATCTCTGAGGTGACGGTGCTCCTGTGGCTGTCATGTCCACAAGTGGAGACATCACTAAATCAACACAAAATTTCCTGGCACATCCCTGCTCACCTGGCATTAACACCCAAATGATAAGTTTCTGACAAATTCCTCAGCATGGCTCATGAACAAGTGAGTGCCAGAGAGGTTAGACCTGTACTAAAATAAAAAAGTAAGTTAAAAAAAATGGAATAGCACCGCTAAAGAGTCAATTTTCCAATATAAACTTAAATCACTGTGTAAACACAAACCACTATTGTCCACCAAGCTGAGTACCTGGATGCTGGTGAGAATGTGATGCTGAAAATGGTGGTTTAGTGATTTATTATGTTAATTTTACTCAGTAAGATTAAGTATTTTTACCAGGGAATCAAGTTTGTTTGTAAGACACCTATTTCCTTAACCCTTGGCTATCTATAGAAAGGAGGAAAAAACTTTTCATATTTTACCTTCCAGGTGTTTTGATGCACTGATAAATCAATGCTTCAGGTTCTCATTAAATGCATTACTCAAAAGAAACCCTAAAAAAGTTTGTTTGTTTGTTTGTTTGTTTTTAATACAACAAAATAAAAAAAAAATACAACAGATACTCTGATTTTTGTCAGGAAAAAATGTTTTTCTTTCTTCCATAGTATAGTTTGGTTCAATAATTCTCATGTAGAATCATAGAATATGCTGAGTTGGAAGGGAGCCATCAGGATCACTGAGTCCAACTCCTGGTCCTACCCAGGACACCTCAAGAATCCCCACCATGTGCCAAACCTACATTTTCAGTAACCAAAAATAATGTATTCATAATTCTAAATCCTAAAACCTCAGAAAGTATAAAATAAATATTTATAAATTAATTAATTAATAAAAGGCCAAAAAAGGCTTTTGCTCCCTCATCTTACTGTCCCATTATGACATTCTTTTTTAATGGGATGAATAATTCAACAATGATACAAAATTCTCCTATCTGTAAATAGAACAAGAGGAACAGTGATACTCAACAGCTCCAGGAATTTTTTTTTTTTTTAATTTAACTCCAAGGACGACCAGACTTTTAGGCTCTGGTCCATTCCTGCAGCAGTTGATGCCAAACTCCACTAGGTGTCATCTACCGCTGTATTTCTACTGGGAATATGAAAACGCTGGCACTGAAGACATCTCACATTAATATTTCTGTATATTAGTCCTTCCTTCTGTTAAGTTCTCGGGATGTATCTATAAATTCCCATTCTATATCTTACTTATGCACGTATCTTATTATTACAGCCACTGTCACTACTCTTAATTAAGCTCCTTTTCTAAGAAAATATACTTTCTTGCAGGCATGGAAAGCTGCCACGTTCTCAGGAAAAAAGAATATAAATCATCAAACTAATTCCAAAGGAAAACAAAACCTGTTCCATGCCTTTTTATACGCCATTCCTTATGCCTGAATGCTGCTATTTTGGGACGAACACAGCGTTTCTGAGATACAGCTAGAAACAGTCACTCACAGGAACCAAGAGAATAGCGTGAAGTTGTGTCAGGGAGGTTTAGGTTGGAGATCAGGGAAAGGTTCTTCCCCCAGAGGGTGCTGGGCACTGCCCAGGCTCCCCAGGGAATGGGCACAGCCCTGAGGCTGCCAGAGCTCCAGGAGCATTCGGACACCGCTCCCAGGGATGCCCAGGCTGGGATTGTTGGGGTGTCTGTGCAGGGCCAGGAGCTGGACTCAATCCTTGGGGGTCCCTTCTAGCTCAGGATATTCTGCGATTCTGTGATTATTTCAGTCTTGTAATAAAACCACCTTCAGTGGTTCTGAGAGCTCAGTGAATATTCTGGACATACCAACAGCACCATCAAACCTGCATTGCTGAGAGGCTGATATTCCTTGGATAAGAGCTGGAGGAGCTGGGTAGTACCAAACCCACAACAGTCCTAAACTACTTTAGAGATCTAACTTTCTGCATCTTGAGACAATCTTTGCAACCCACCTTGTACAACTCAAATCTACCTCTGGTCATTATAAATGCAAATCAAACGTTCAGCTGAGATTTGAAACCAGAAAATTACAAAATAAATGCTGTTTTCAAATGTGCAATGGAGTTCATGTAGCATCAGTACAGAAAGGTATCGTTGCTGTCTGAGACACTGATACTGAAATGTGATAAAAAATCCTATCACTCCTGTTCAAGACTGATAAACCCCAAATATAAGGACTGAGAGAAAATTGCTGCCAGTGCATTCAGCACTATAGGGCTGTCTGTGCAAGGAATGGGACCCAGGGAAACTTGCTGTGTTTACGAGAGTAGATAAAACCAGAAGGACGTAGTATTTTGGACAGCCAATACCTCTAGAAGAAAGGAGCAGCAAAGACTGATTCAAGTTAGAGGGCAATTCTGCACAAGAACGATTAGATATGACAATCAATTAATTTCAGTTAATGCAGAAAAGATAAATGACCATTTAAAAGGTTAAGGTTTCTGAAATGACTTCTCAGTTGGGAGTATGAACAACTCTTTTTAAGGTGGACATTTCTCTGCTTATCAAAGTTACATCATACAATTCCTGTTGGAAGAGGTTATAAAAAAATATCAATGCCTTTCCGAAGCAACTGAGATAATATAATTTTTTTATTAACTTTGTTAATATAACCCTGAAAATGAACATGTATCACAAATTAAATTTGATTTTACTTTTTAGTTTATTATGCTTAAACATTTTACTATCTCAAGATATGGTATCTATTTTCTACCTCAATGAAACAACACACTATAATGTAGTAAACGTTTATCTCTCTTAAGGAACCAGATAGCACTGGTCAAATGCTAATAATTTTCATTCCTTCTTGTTGCATTATTTACAATATGTTTCCAAGCCCAAGCCCATAGCTACAGTTTTTAAAATGTTGATTTAAAATACTGCAGAATTAAAAATTACTTTATTTTGGGCAGAGTTCATGCTACACATTGGACATGAGTGGCAGGGGTTGGAGTGAGATGGGCTTTAAGGTCCTTCCAGCCCAAGCCATTCTATGATTCTATAGTTCTATATTTTTCTGGGGTGGTGGTTCATAAAAGAGCTAGACTGTAAAATTTCCCAGAATTTCCAACTTCAAGGTGACTTTTGGGAATCATATTTAGCAAACTAACTTAAGGTAACTGGTAAAAAAAAAAAAAAAAAAAAAAAGAAAGAAAAAGAAAGAAAGAACAGAAAAAAGCAATCCCTGTAGAGAGTCCCCTCCATTTTTTCTTGTAACTTCATCCATGTAATCAGTGTTTAACTGCATGGAAAATACTTCCTTCATTATTAACAAAGATGCTGTACCCTGGGTCGCTTCCCATGTGAGTCTCTATCTCTATTCCTACAGTTTCTCTTTACCTTCACCTTTACCTCTTCAACAACTTCCTTCATTCCAGGCTTTATATCAATCCCCATAAAATGTTGCTGTGTTGGACAAATAGTGCAGTGTCACACCATCTATTTATACTTCAAATTTCACATGCTGCATCTGCAAATGAGTTTTCAAATGGCTTCTCTCAATAGTCAGAGTGAAAAGCTTTGCACAGCCCACAGATACCTGAGCACCTGAATCAGGGAATCAGCTTAAATTCCCACTATTATGGGAAGCTTTCCCCCCCCACACTTCCCATGTACATTTATTTGCAATATTTCCTTATAAGCAGTGGTTTATAAAAGATGCAGTAGTTGGGCTCTGAACAGTAACACTGTCACCTGTGATATCAGTGGAGCAGCCAAGTCAGTCCTATGAACCATATTTTTGTCCCACAATATCCCTGCACAAACCCCTCAGGGTGGGGAACTCCCCTGTAATTAAGAGCCGGTCTTTTCCCATCCTCCCTTTTCCCACTCAATCAATTCACTATTGGCATTAACCAGAAATTTCCCAACTTACTAAATATCTTGTCATTTTCCAGTCAAACCCCCCAAAACACAAATTCTTCCCTCTTCAAGAGACATTTGGAAATTAGAGAAGAGCACAGTCTCCAGAGACACTGCAGGAGCACACAGGGATCTGTAACCAACTCAAGCAAACTGCTGAAAATTCAAAATATGAGATAAGTCTCCGGCTCCCAGATGAAAACAAAGATTTACTCTGCAGGCAGCTAGGTTTTCCATGCCCTGCCCTTTAAGTACGGAAGGATTCACATCATATCCAATACTGAGACTGTGTATTTTTGAAACATCCAGGAAAGCATGTCTAGCACTAAATATTATATATTGGTTGTAAAATGGAAGAGAAAATGTGACTTGAGAGCTGGTTTTAATGAAGAAGTGTTTCCACAAACCCTCACATCAGGATGATCCTTTTGGGTCCCTTCCATCTCAGGATATTCTATGACTCCATGTCAGCCAGATCTTAGCGGTATTTTAACAGGCATCACCAAGGCCACAACCTGTGTGATGTGTTTTTCTAATGTGGAGCAGAAAGGATGGAGCTTTACCAGAAGAGAGAATTTTAGATCAACGTGAGACACCAATCTTGCATGGCCAAGACCTGCTCGTGGTTGATTTTTCAGATACTTTGTACATTGTTTACCAATGTTATGATCAAGGTGCAAGAATTATTTACACTCCCTTCCTTTTTGAACCCAAATCCTTCATGGATAAGGCTGAGACTGGAGCAGACTTGGGGGAACAGACTAAAAAAATGAGAAAAAACAACACAAGCCATTCAGTGGTCTACAGTTCTATGATTTCTCACAAAGACTTTCCATATCCAACGCCAGGGTCGTAATTGGAGAATTTCTGCCTTGCCCTGAAGAGACCACTCTGTCAGCATTGTAACTGTTGGCCTCAAAGACCTGCCAGCTTCAGTTGTACAAATAGTTCAAAGGGTCATTACTTCAGGGTTTTTGTCTGCGTAATGTTAAGTAGATAAAGGAAAGGTTACGAGTTGCACAAAGGGATCGCAGCGTGCCGTGCCGCATGCCTGCTCACATGAAAATGCCCCTTTTATCTTTGTACATAAATACACAGCAACGTTTGCAAAGTCTCCAAATTATTTCATTTTCTTGGGAGAAAAAAACTGTAATTGGGTGGGCTGTGCGAGCTCATTCTTCCTCCTGCTAGTTAAGCCACGGACATTCATCTTTCCACAAAGAGCCCAAATTGTTCCCGTCTGCACTTGTATGTTTTGTTGTCTCATTTTAACTGACCCATCAGACCATAAAGAGCAGCACAAGCCCCTCACATCTATTAACTGGTGTCATTAGGAGTCCTTTCTCATTTATTGTTAAAAGGACTAACACCTCCTAGAGAAGAACTGAAAGTCTCATGCACAGCCACTCCAAGGCAACACTGATTAAATAAAATTCCTCATTAAAAGATACCAAGCAGCTGGGCCTGGCCTTTAGAGTATACAGACCTTTCTTATTAAGGTTCAAATGAATAAACAAAGTTTCCTTTGTGGTTTTCTTTATCCTGCATTATTCCCCTCTCAGAGCAGGCTTCTGGCTCACTGTGAAGAACAGCAGAATTATATTCATGTGACTCTTAAGTTTCACCTACATCTACCAAACAAAAATTGTTATTTCCAATGTAACTGCTGCCAGAAGACATTCATCAGCTGAAGGCTTTGAAACTTCAATTAACAGGTGACCCGTGGGCAGTATTGCCTGGCTGTGGGCCGTGAACACACACAAAGCAGCACACTAAAACCACTGCTACAGTGAACAGCTTCACAGGGCACCGAGCACCTGAAGACACCCTGTTCTCTTTCTATCTTCACAAAGAGATTGTCCCTTCACCAGTCCTGCAGGACACAAACGGTTCTTAGGGAAATGCTCTGACTGCAAACACTGATGTGAAGTGATGGACAACACAGAAGGACGTTAATAATGGGATCCGGTCCCTTTAGAGATCCGTCGCTGTCTATTTAACAAGGACATTATACAGCGTGGCTACCCATAATAAGGTCATCCTACTTGCCTGGCTGTATTAAAATAATCTCATGCTGGCTGAATGCTGTTCAAAGGATGCAGCAGGAATGTGCAGGAGGGCTGGGAGGTGATGGAGCCCAATGGCTGCACCCAGAGCCCGACAGCTACAAAGCCATGCCCAAGCTGTGCTGCCAAAGGGGACACAGGAGCGAAGAACAGACTCTGAGATGTCTGTGGTAGCCCAAAAAGCCTCATGTAAGATAAAGTGCCGACTGCCAGGCATGCTTTTAAACGGTCTGGCTTAGACTTGCTTTCCACGTACGCAGGGGAACCACAGCAACTGGAAAATCCTGAAATGTATTCAAGTACCTGATTAAATTATACTGTGTAACAATTTTGTTGGACCCAGCAGGGCTGGTATCTGTTAATCAGGCAGTTTATGGAGCTCTTTCACAGAAACAAATCGTACCTCAACAACTGTTCAGTAATTCTCATTCCACAGGTATTGGGATCTGTCTCTAAAGCCTTTCAGAAGCATATCAAGAACCTGCTTTCTGACTATTTCACTAATTTTTCTAATTTAAAACAAAGCAACAAGATCATTTTTGGAGACATTCAGAAAGGGAAAGTTTTCTCTTGACTGCTAATGATGCAAATAATAAAACAGTATCGGATTTAATTTACCTTCCACACAGAACTCTTGCACAGAAATTGCATTCACTCAGCTGATAACAGAATTTACTCCCAGTTAATAAATAAAAGCCTTTGTGTGATACAATCAATGAAACAAACAAGTTGAAGCACTTCTGTGTCTCTCTTCATCCATGGCTCTGTTTGAACAGTTCTCCAAGTAAGCCTGCCAGACTCTTCTCTACTAAGGATCTTTTTGTTTCAAAAAGCATCTGATGGATTATGGACACCGTGCAATCCTATATATCAAAGAGATTTCTGTTTTGTCTGGTCTTCTCAACTTTCTTACCCCTTCACTGCCTGCAAACTTCCCAGGAATTGATGGGTAGCTGGGTCAGCAGGTCAGCTATCTCCCTTCAACATCCACAAACTACACCCTGAAATATCAGAGAAAAAAGGAACATGAGGGGTCAGCTTTTCCCAGGGCTTGTTTCTGCAGAAAGAGTAGAAGTAGGGGAGACCTCAAAAATACCAGCTTTACGTGGTTCACACCTTGTTTTTCTCATAGGCACCTTCAGTGGATTCATCATCCCTTAGCAGAGCTATTTAAGGTAATAACTAAAAAGAGCCATCCCAAATGTCAATGTCCCTTCCCATGACTAGGCTGGGAATTATCAAAGGAGGATGTCTAAATTTATCTGGCTGAGGCCAGCAGGTGTAGAATCATTAAATCAATAAGGTCAGAAAATACCTCTAAGATCACTTAGTCCAAGCATTAACCCAACACCACCGTGTTCACAACTAAACCAACTTCCCAAGTGCCACATCCACCTTTTGAACACTTCCAGGGATGGTGATTCCACCACTGTCCTGGGCAGCCTGTTCCAATGCCTGACTACCCTTTCCATGAAGAAATTTTCCCTGATATCCAATCTAAACCTTCCCTGGTGCAACTCAAGGCCATTCCTTTTGGTCCTGTCACTGCATGCCACACATTGCAGAAAATTTCACATCAATATACACTGGAAGAAAAAAAAAACCACCACAACCTGAGTATATTAATTTTAAAGTACTTTTTCAAATTAATTGGCTTTAAACGCTGTGATGGAGAAGAATCCATTGTTATACCAGCAGAAATCAGTAACTAAGAACAATTTACTGGTCTTATCCCCAGTCATAACAGCTGCTCTCAACATGTTTTCATATGTTCTTTCTTTCTCTTATGTAGCACAACTGCACCTAAGGATTCCTCAATGCCCAAAGTTTCATCCTGTTCCTATTAACATCAACACGATTTGGAAAATCCCCCATAATTTGACGCCAAAAAGGTAATACCCAAGGATATTGAAAACAGTAACTCTGCAACAAATTCCTTGGTTTTATTTTAAATTTTATTTTCCTGGCAAATGAGCTCTGGGGGAAGGCAGGGTAACATTAACATACACACATTAGCATACATCCACATACAGAAAAAAAAAAACCCAAGGGCTCTACTGAATAGCTCTAAGTAGATTTGAGGCACTGATAACCCAAGTGCTTTCCCTGAGTAATTTTATAATATTCACTTGGAACATTCTGGATGCTTATTTTGATGCATTTACTCAAAAGCAAAAGCCTGCATATGGATAGACTCATCCCAGATGTCTTGCAGACTTCAGGTGAACTGCAAATAGTGTGTCCTTCTGACCCGGTTTCTTCTGAAGTTTTACCCTTCTCTACAGGAGGAAAAGACTCTCTGACTCTACCTGTGATGGCTGATAGAGATTTATTTACATTATTCAATACTTGGGCATTGAAGCTGAAACAATTCAGAACACCAGTAAACTCCTAAGTGAGAATAATAAACTCAGAGGAAAACTGATCAAGGCAGAGTGAAATCTTCGGATCAGAGCTGCAGGGGAAAGTTACAGATGTGCTGGCAGCCCCAAAATCCAGCCTCATCCTTGGCTGCATCCAAAGCACTGTGGGCAGCAGGGGAGGGGGGGATTCTGCCCCTCTGCCCTGCTCAGGTGAGACCCCACCTGCAGAGCTGCCCCAGCCCTGGGGTCCAACATCAGAGGATGTGGAGCTGCTGGAGCCAGTCCCAGGGAGGCCAAGGAGATGCTCCAAGGGCTGGAGCCCCTCTGCTCTGGAGCCAGGCTGGGAGAGCTGGGGGTGTTCACCTGGAGAAGAGAAGGCTCCAGGGAGAGCTCAGAGCCCCTTCCAGGGCCTAAAGGGGCTCCAGGAGAGGTGGAGAAGGACTGGGGACAAGGGATGGAGGGACAGGACAAGGGGGAATGGCTTCCCACTGCCAGAGGGCAGGGATGGATGGGATATTGGGAAGAAATTGTTCCCTGTGAGGGAGGTGAGGCCCTGGCACAGGGTGCCCAGAGAAGCTGTGGCTGCCCCTGGATCCCTGGAAGTGTCCAAGGCCAGGCTGGACAGGGCTTGGAGCAACCTGGGCTAGTGGAAGGTGTCCCTGCCCATGGCAAGAGGTTGGAACAAAATGAGCTTTAAGGTCCCTTCTAACCCAAACCATTCCATGATCCTGTAATTCTACATCAACTAGTCTGAGCTGGTTAACACACAAGGTCAGTCTAAACCAGAGCACAGGCAGTGGGGACAGACAGGACCCTCAGCAGGCAGCTCAATCTGTCACACTTTAAGTATCTGAACACATGGGATTTCTTGAAAGGCGCTTGTCTCTTTTCCAGTCGCTTTAGAGAGCTGAGCTGTATGACAGGGGGGTTTTTTTGAGAGATGAAGTTAGGTGAGATCCATTATTCGTCACCTTTCAAAGCAGCATGGACTTAATCACCAGACATAATGCAGGTGGAAATTTATGTCTTATGTTATGCCAAAGGTCAGATTACACATAATCAGAATGGCCCTTTCGACTTTAAAATCTGTAATGGTTACAGATTAGGAGCAGGTCCCTTGAAGGCAGCACAGTTACATGGATGGGGAAACTGATGTGAAATGGAAGTCATTCATGACAACTCGGTTATATTTCTTTTTAATAATGGATGTCAATAAAGAAAGCTCAGTTCATTTTTGAATGACTGAACTTTTGAAGCGATCTGCTAATGGCTCCTGTGACATTGACAAAACCTGAACAACATTTATCAGGTACATAAAGCTGAGAACAAGGTCTGTACCTTGCACCAGAGGAATTTTCCCTAAGCTATCCCATGCTTGCTGGCATCTTTAAGAAAAAATGGCTTTTTTACATAATAAATATTACTAGTCTCAAGAGACAGATGATATGAAATTGTTCGACTTCCCAACAAACCAATATTTTTTATCTGCATAGAAGATTGTGTTTGGACTTCTGTCTGGAAAAAATGCACTTTAATAAACACAGTAACTCAGAGGAGTGTATTGGGCAAAAGCTGAATAATATCAGATTTACATATTTTTAAATAGGGATTGTCTGAAAGGGTTTTAATTTTTACCCCATTCAGATTCAATGCTTTCACTGTGACTTGTCAGGTGTATGCAGCTAAGAAAGCAGAAATGGGATATAACTGTGAACTGGATTAGAATGTACTGGAAAAGGAGATACACTGCAATAGAATCAAAAAACATATATCTTTTTAAAATGTATACTATAAACCCTTCATATTTTGGCATCTCAGTGATTCTCACTTCAATATGACCAGGGGTCAAGCTGTGGCTGCCCCTGGATCCTGGGAAGTGTCCAAGGCTGGGTTGGATGGGGCTTGGAGCAACCTGGGATAGTGGAAGGCATCCTGCCCATCCAGACTGGATGGTCTCTAAGGCCCCTTCTAGCCCAAACCATTCTATGATTCTGTCATTCTTTTCCCCAGTCATAACAATAAAACAGAGTCTCTCTGTCCCTATTATTTATTTTTAATGGCAGTTTTCCACTGACAGAATAGAATGATGTACTTAAGTCATATACTGACATTTTTATTAATATACTGACACAACAGAAACAAAATAATAAAGCACCAGAGAAATGATTATTTAGCACAGCTGGGAAGGGTAGTAATACACAGTGGGTAACAGAAGCCAGATCTTGCAACTAAAATTTTATCTGAAGTATCATTAATATAATTTCATTTCTCTGTAATTTACTTACCTGAGGACTGTTAAGAATTTATTTCAAAAACCATCTGGACTCTCAAAAGAACTTCTAAACTTAAAATTGAACTGGACCAGACATCAGCCTGCAATAGTTGCCCCAGGGATTATAAAACACTTTAAAGAAACCAACCTATAATTATGTTATTGCCTCAATTCTTAGCGCAAAAGTTACAAATAAACCCCACAGCAGGAAGAGAACACAACACCTTACAACCATCCCCATTGTCCTGGCTCCTTCTAGCCAAATGGATTACAGGGAACAAGGCAATTCCATAATGTTTAACAGACAAGTCAGTCCCAAAAATCCTTGTTAATTTTTCTAACAAGGAAAAAATTCTTACTGCCCCCCAGATCTGCTGACTTGAATATCCTTAAGCAGATGAACTTAATCTCAGTAGGAGCATCCTGTCTATAATACATCTCTAGGTGAGATTCTTCAATAATTCATAGCAAGCCAAAAAGAGTCAGAGAAATGATGAAACCAAAGTAGGAAGAGGAATAAAGTCTTAATGATCACAAAAAGCCCTGGATTATGAGATAAATATTGTATAAACACACTCCAAATCTTAGTTGTATCTAAAAGTTGCAGTTTCAAGATAAATGTGCTCTGGAAACAAAAATAACTTACTTTTTCATCATAATCAGTGCTAGGAAAATGACTAAGTGAAGTACTTTATAGTTTTCTTCAAATTTTGATTAAATTTATTCAGATTTAGGTTCTGTTTCTCTTCCATTTACTATTAATTTTTTTAAAATCAATTGTACAAGATCTGTTGTCTGTTTCTCTCTCCACAATTAGCAGGTTAGAGATTTTAAGATTCATCTACTGCACACATCACCAGGCAAGGGTAGATGAACCAGGTACAATTAAGCTTTTCAAGGCACTTGAACAGTACCACCACATCAGTAGAATTTTGTGACTGAGTCATTAACAGAAGCTCTTCAAGAAACTACCTGGTACAAGGAAAAATTCCCTCATAGATCTGTATCCTGTTAAAAGATCAAAGGCAGTCAATTTTCCCAATGAGGAGAAGTTATCAGCAGAATCCCACATGAATCTGCTTTGGTTCTTTGCTCATCTTTATTCTCTAATTGATCTAGAGCTGGTGAAGGAGTGAAATCTGCTTTTACACCAAAATACTCAGCACAGTTAAAACTAGATCAATATTAAAGTGTTGCATCACCCCAACAGTAGATTTACAACAATATTCCCTATTTCAGTAGTTCGCTCAGGAAGGAAATCTTGTGTTAGCTTGAGTTGTTCTATAAAAGCACATTTATAAATGAACAGAAGGAACTATTTTGAAAGGCTTTGAGAACAAAACAGAGACCATCACCCATAGAGGTGTGGGGGGCACCTCTGTCTGCAATGCCACAGCTGAACCAAAAATCAGAAAACACAGACAAGAGTAATAAAGATATGAAAATTCTACCATCCAAATGAGCTTTGTGGAGAAAGGAGGGGGGAAAAAAAAGGCAGACCTATGCATTTATAAACTTAATGGAAAAGGTGAATAGAAGGTAATTCGTCATTGCTCTCATTATACAAGACCTTGGGGAGAACTGCACTGAGTGATTAGACAGAGGAAAAGAAATACTTTCTCACACACAAACATTTGTCATAGATATCTTGGAGCCATATATTAAAGAACTCCAAAAGCAGTTAAACAAATTCAAGAATTATTACACAAGAATGTCACAAATGCAACTTTTATCTCAGAAATTCCTTGAATCTAAAAGAGAAGGGTAACTCAGCACTGATTGATGACTTCAGGAGCTGTTACCAGCTACTCTCAGAAACAGGTAAAGCTTAGAGATCTTCGGTCTCTCCACCTCTGCAGCTGCAGGTACATCCTTAATTTGTGGCAAACATCCTCCCTTCTCTGCCCTCCCACATTTCCCAACATCCTCAACTGCTCTCCACAATGCACCCATCACTCCATGCTCAGAATCATGAACTCACAGAATGGTTTTGGTTGGATGGGACCTTAAAGACCTTCTAATTTCAACCCCCTGCCCTGGGCAGGGACACTTTCCACTGAGCCACGTTGCTCTGCGTCATCCATAAGATCTCTTCCCACCCAGCTCTCCCAATCTGCGAGAGGAGCCCATCCATACCAAACCTTTCCACACAACCCTGAGCTCTTCCCACACTCCTGCTTCACATCCCTTAACCCAGAGAGACCTTTCTGGCTGTCACAGCTCCTTCTGCTCTTGTTTGATGAGGCTCCAAATTGTGCACTGACAGCTACCAAGTGTTGGCTCCTCTCTGATGCTGACTTCTCCTACAAGTTTCACTATCCCTGGAAAAGCAAAGCCCTCGCAGTTGCTTTCACAAAGATCAAACCAGCAAAACCCCTTAGACAGAAAGCTGCTATCACAAAATGGCACGATTCTGGAGGCCATAAAGGAGGACATGAAGGAGAAAACCTAAAGTATAGCTTGTTTCCAGGCAGACCAGGTCACAGTGACTGATTTTCAGATCATTTGCTTCTCTTCTCAGTTCTCTGTTTGGAGTGGGGGGGAAACATCCTGCGTCATTTACTAACACGAAGTGCTCTTGTGAAGTGTGAATGCTTAGTATCTTTAACAATCAGGCAATTTATTCAAATGTCTAAAAATGGATATAATAGAAAATTATTTCCTTTCTGTCAGCTTTAAAAAGAGAAAATACACTGAGATTCAAACTGGGACTCAGTGGTTTCTGTATGCTTGTATCTTATCTTAGAGAGGCTTAAAAAAACCCCTGAGAACTCCACCATGAGCCTGTCAATGGGTTAGACTTTTGTGTTCAAAATGCTTCTTTTCCAGAAGGCATAAATAATTGCTGGGAGAACGACCATAAGCCTCATCCAAAGGCAGTAGGAAGACTCCTACTGACTTCATCATACCTGGATGAAGCCCAAGGTTTGTATTATAGCTTACTGTATTTTTATACTGGCACTGCAATGAATTCCAACAAAAATAAAGCTTTAAAATGTTAAAGGGGGAAGAACAGGTTACACTGCTAAATCTAAGGAAATTCTGAAATGAATGTGCTTCCTACACTTGGAGCATCAATCCTGCTCTTCTATTCCTGTCTACAACAACATAAAAGTCCCACTAGGTGTAAAAATCTCCTCCTAATGCTGTCTCCTTTTCAATGCATACAAGACAAAATGCACTCCCTAAACATATTTCCCTTCACAAACTGGTAGTTAAGTAACAATTTCATCTCCTCTCCTGCTCCTTATTCAACTGCTGCATCCCCTTTCTCCAGCTCTGAACATTTAAAGAACTTTGTACCCGTTTGATTAAATTTGTGAGGCTGTTTATTTCTTACAGTGATTTGAGAAATAATCTATCAATGGAGCTCTCAGCTCCTCAGGACAATATACTTGGGAACACACACTCTTCTCTTTCAGGCATAAATCAGTTTTTTAACTCCCATTGCCAAAGTCAGGATCAGAGGCATCAAAATCACCAGAACTGAAATTCCTTCAGGAATTTTCTTAGGGCAGCTAAGAAAAATGTTTTGTTTTTTAAGGTGGAAACCTTTACCTATAAACACAAACTATCACCAGATTAAAAAAAACTAATCCAAAATTATATTCCTCAAGTAATTATTGGTGACTTTACATTCTGCACTTTCAAAACATGCCAGGGAAGAACTGGTGAGCACATTTCATGAAAATTATCAAGATCTTATGATGGAAAACATGGAATTCTTTTTAATCAGAGAAGAAACAGCAGTAAAATCACAAACATTGGGTCAGCCAGGATCATGAATCTTGAATGTGAGCATTGGGGTTTTTTCTCACAACTCTTGGAATTGAGGTGCTGCTGTTGGTTTAGAATCCAGTGCTGGACATCATGAATTTTAGAGTGGAATGCTGTCAGAGATGAAAGACTGCAAGAATAAAAGGTTAAGGGCAAGAGGGGGTGAACTCATCAATATTTGTACTTCTAGAGGACCTGAGCATCGGCCACATTGTCCTGCAGCATCAGTGGATGGTCCTTAATGTAAGCAGCATTGTTTGTTTTTTCCCCTTGCTCAGTGAAAAATGGTGGCAATTATATAAAACTGCAGAGCCACCAAGAATTTAATTTTGTGCTTTAACAATACAGAAATTAGGCACCGGCACAGCTTCTCTAAATGAGATTTGCTTCATTTCCCTGTCTCCTAGACAGAATGCTCCCTCCTTCCAGCATAAAATACACCCAAAATTATAATAGCCCAAGGGAATCCCCTGGACCATGGATCCCCTCCAGAATATGGCTCATGGAAAGAGAAATGTCAGGAGGCTTCAGATAGCAGCCTGAAGGAAACTCAAGGCCCATGCCTGTCCTCAAAGATTTATACTTTCCCCAAATTTAAATAGAATCTTTTTTTTCACCTTACCCTAGGTCTGATAATTCCTCCTAGGCTTAATTTTAAGTTTGTTCAGGTTAAACATTTTTCAGCTGCTGAGATAATGCACGAGTGCAGATCACAGCAGGATCTGTGTCCTGGCTGGTAAATGCAGCCAACTGAGCGCCGTGTAAAGACTCAGTGGGTAACAGCAACCTAAGAGCAACTCATGACTTGATCAGTAATGTCAGCATGCCAAATTATGCTCTGCTTAATTGCTAGACACAGAAGGAGAAACATTTCAGTGGAATAGGATTTGTAAATAAGGATTTAAGCATTATAATTGGGCTGGGTTTGGAGGACAACTATTATTTTGGTTTCTTACTTGGCCAAAGCTATTACATGCTAAGTATGATAAATGCACTGAAGAGTTACTGATTGTATTACTGAGCAAATCAAATAAAGAGAAGCATACTTTAATGCCAATATTGCACTGTATTTTAATTTCTGGTGTCACAATAAAATCAGCTGAAATGCCTATCCTTCCTCCAATAATTTATCTTCCAGGGTTTTTTTGCAACGAGTATTAATGCCCCTTGCTGATCTAATGTCAGTGATATCAGTATTTATTGCAGTTTTTGATTAGCTCTGCTATTATAATTCACGGAAAACAAGGCACAGCACAAATAAGGGATGCTGTAAATCTTCAGAGAAAGCAGCAGCAATCAGGTTCCTATCAAGGCTTGCAGTTTAGGCCCAGTTCTAATAATACACTTTATTGGGAACTTGGACTGTGCCCATCTACACATTTCAGGTAGGTGCAGAACATTGTGTTTCATCACATTAAAGCCAATCTTCCAGGGGTGTGAATGGAAAAAAGGGTGGTCACTATTTGTGATGATGTGGATAGTTTGGATGCCCTGTCCCTGGAAATGTCCAAAGCCAGGCTGGATGGAGCTCTGAGCAACCTGGTCTAGTGGGAGGTGTCCCTGCCCTTGGCAGAGCACTGGACTACAACATAAGCTTTAAAGGTCCCTTCCAACCCAAACCATTCTGTGATTATGTGATTCTATATGGAAGTATCTCCCTTTAAGTTATTTGGAGAAGTCTGGGACTGTGATATCTCTTGGAGACTGTTCACATTGTTCCAGTGGCCAAAGGACACCCACTCCCTCAAGAGAAGTCTAAATAAGAGCTATCTGAGAGTGCAGTAGCAATGTAAACTGATAAATCTCCTGTCAAATCTATCCCAGAAAGAAACCCAAACCTTACGGGTTTTGGCAGAGCACCCAGTTCTATAACACAAAAATAAAACAAAGCAAAACAAAACAACATAAAAATGAAAGAACACATTCTGCAGCTTCACGCTTTTAGACAGACTGAGTTTTTGGTGTGTTTAAAACTTTTTTGAAGATGGGCATTTGTCCCAAACTGTGTCAATGTGAGCACTGGAAACAATCTTAAAAGCAGCACCACTGCTTCTCCACCCTCATGGAGGCTTACAAGGTTTTTCAGACACTTGTGCCTGCATCAGATGCCAAATCCATTTGATTTTTCCATCAGTGAGTTTGGCACGATGCTTTAATTATTCTTTAGGATGCAGGCATAGAAATATAGGGGTGCTAACGTAGTGACAGAATTATAATGTGAGTTTCGCAAAATTTATTGCCCTTTTAAAATACATGGTTGCAAATTATCAAGAAACCTTGTGGCTGATTTAATCTCATGTAATTATTTATTCATTCATTTATGGGCAGGAAAGAGGGGTGACTGCTAGATTTATAAATATATAAACCCTAAAATTATTCTGGCATTTTTGCCGTGTACATATTGGACATAATGTTCCACAGAAGTTTGAAGGAAGATAACTTGGAACACAGGGCTCTTCCCACTCTTAACACAGGCACTATTTGGCACACTGATTTCTGGAAAATGTGACTTAGAGTAAGAATTCACGTAAACCAAACTCTATTATAAAGAACTTGGTTTATGAGGAAGCTGACATAAATTGTAGGGAAGAAAAGATCAGAAGCCAATATGTGAGGCTGATTAAATATTCTACAGAAGTCAGTTTATATCATAATGTAGAATCTGCAAGCAAATTTCCATTGCAAATGTCATTTATCTATAAATATTAATGCATAAATATTAACTAAAGCTATTTCATACAGCTACATTAATAGAACTTGCATATTCACCATGTAAATAAAACAGTTTACTATTTTTAATTTTATTACTTGTAAAACAAGATTTCTGGGCACATTTTATGTAACTAAATTATATAATTAACAAAATAAAATTATGGCACTGTGTGCACAGCATGGAAGATGAGAGTCATCATCCCAGGTGTACTTACACTTCGCAGGAAGAATTGTGACCATATTAAAGATAACAGCAAAATGTAAATTTCAATGAGCAATATTATATTGCTTTCCAGATATACAATTAAGAATGCTCTGGAGATAACTATAATACTCTAACACAAGTTATTACTGTAATCATAATGCTGGTTGAAACTCATTCAAAAAGAACCCTAAAACCTTCCAAGCTCTGCCAAGTGATGCCTGTTTGAAGGTGGAATATGCTCCCAGGATAAAAAGCAGATGATCTTTAGTTGGCAGATTGTAAAACATCACAGTAGGAGAAAAATCCTGATTTTCTAGGAAAATATAATGAATGACCTAAAATGGTTCTTCATTCATCTTGCAAAACATTGTCAAGAGATGAAGAGGGCTGGGACTGGATGGTCCTTAAGGTCCTTTCCACTCCAAACCAGTCTGTGACTCTATTGCCCAAATTGGCAATGCTCCCCCCCATAAGCAAGTAAGAGTGAATAAAAATGAAGAGTTGTCATATAAATTTGGGGTGGACATTCCCAAAAAAGATAGAATCAAAATCAGGACCTGAAGGCAGAGAATGTGAAGCAGCACAACATTTATTTTACCTGATCCCAGCCACCCTAAAGTTATGCCTATAAACCACATTAGACAGGAGAGAAATATTCAGAGCCTGATTCCTCCCACTCTAACACAGCACCTAAGGCAGTGTATAAAACTGTCCTCTTGCCTCCTTTTGCTGACAATATGGAAAAAATAGAAATGCTTAATTTTAATTGTCTAAAGAGTAGGTGAAGTGCAGGAGGGGCAGAGCCTTGACTTTGTACCTGCAAGAGCCCCGCGTGGCTGAATCAGCACTGAGGGAAAATGAAGAAAAATGGGCTCTGAGAGAGATTTTCATTACTTTTCTTCATGCATATGAAGAGTAACACAGATAAATTTCATCCCTGAAGTAGCACAATTACAGGCCGCTCTTTTTTGGGGGGTGAAACTCCTGAGTTTGCCCCAAAACACACATGGCTGGCATCCTTTTGGTGCAAGACACAAAACAAACACAGGGAAGAACAGTGGCGTGTTTTCCTGTTGGAATATGGCATGAACTGAACTGCACTGTCACGCTCTGAAAGGTGGTCTAAGCATTGTGGTAACTGAATTATGAAAAATATGTGAGGTGATCACTTGGAATTGATTTTCTGCCCAGAGAAGATGTGGATGTCCCCATTCCTGGAAGTTTTAAAGGCCAGGTTGGATGGAGCTCTGAGGAACCTGGGCTAGTGGAAAGTGTCCCTGCCCATGGCAGAGGTGGAACCAGAAGGTCTTTCTGGTCCCTTCCAATCCCAAACCATTCTGGGATTCTCTGATACTTTTAAACTGTACCTGGAGACCAAACCCTGGGTAAAACTCACTCTGAAAGTCAATGTATAAATGAATTAATGTATAAAGTTGTATTAATTTTCACAGTCTAAGAATACACAGAGAATTTTTCCAGATGATTGTGGGGGCGCTGGTATCAAATCTAATCTAATATTTTCCTGTCATTTATTAGCTTTTACTTTCTTAACTGTAAGAGGAAAAAGATTATTGTATTACATATGCAAACTTATGCATAATGAACTATCTGCAAACCAGCATAGCGTGGCTCTCCCTAAATATAGAGTATATTGCTCCTAAAAAACTAATAAAATATCAAAGAGCGAATTCTGTACTGGTGGCAACAGCATTAATACCACCTAACATCTCTGTTCCCAAACCTTGGAGAGATACAGGCAGTTGAACCATTTTCCCCTGCAAATCCTCTATAAATATATAAAATAGAAAATGTAAAATATAAAATAAAATATATGAACTGTTTTTTCAGTTGTATTTATTCACCTTTTTCCTGAAATATCTGCCAGTTTCACGAACCAGAGCATGTTCTGGGAAGAGCTGAGACTCCCTGGATCTGAGATTCAGGTGAGTATTTCCATATGCTCTGTGCTTGTCAGTTTTGCAAGGGGGGTTCTAATAAAGAATTTCGCAGTGCCTACAAAGGCAACCCTTTCCAAGATGCAAAAAGCTTGAAGTCACAGTCTTGGCCATTTTATAATTCAAATAATCTCACTGAAGAAATGCCTGTGAAATAAGTAACACCATTTGATTAAGAAGTCAGAAAAATGCAGCGGCGGCAAATTGCATCCAATATTCTGTTTAGGAAAGTACATAAATGAAGCTTTTGCCTTAGGGCAGGAAATGTAATTTTCTTTCAGTATAGAGCATTTAGTATCACAGGATCCAAATCTGATAAACACGTCTAGCCAAATAAAAGTATTTTCCAACAAATAAGAGCACTTTTAATCAACTTGCTTATCACAACCAAATGTTTATTTTCTGATTAAAATCTTAAACACAGGGCTATTAAGGGAATAAAGCCAGCAGGTCTCTATTTGTTGAATATGAGTCCTGTGCTGTTTGCAGCCTGAGATTTGTGTGCTCAGGCACATGGCTGTGAACCCTTCTCCAGACTTTTCCATACCTGTGTGAGCTTGAACATGATCCTATTCAAAAAAAAACCCACAAACCCCTCTCAGCTTCATTATAACTTCACAGAAGGGTAACAGCAGCTCTGAAAATACCTAATTCTGAAAATTCACATTCAGGAAAGTGCAGGGGACACATCCTAACTGTCTGTGACAAAAGGCTGTAAAAGTCAACCCAACCTCCACCATTCCCTGGGGAACCCAACCACAAGTCCCACACCCCTAAGGGACAATGTCAGTAGTTCTGCTGTCCACAGAAGGGCTTCAGCCTCCTTCAGTCTAGACCAGGCTTAAGAGCAGATAAACCCATGAACAACTGGAGTTCACATAAGCTGAGGTGGCAAAAATCTTTTAAATTCAATTTAGTGAACAATTGCTCCATTTGGGGATGGAATCTTGTCTGCCCAAGGATGCCAATATCAACTGAAATGTTGCAATTTAGGTTTCCTTATGAGAATCAAATCTCACCTCACTGGCTCTACAGCAATCACCTTCTTTTTCAGCAATTTTATTTTCCTCTTGCATTTTGTCACTGGAGACATTAAATAAAACAGTTTGATATTAAAATAATACTGAAAGCATTTTAAAAATTATACTACTAAGGTATCTTCAGTGTTTTTCCCCCTCCTTCCTTCCAGCTTTGCAGCACAGTCAGAACATGGCCCTGCTCATAACTCTGAATGGCTCTGGCAAGTGCCACTTTGACCTGATGATTTTACTTTTAGAGTAAAAGAAGGTTCTTAAATTAGTTCACCTTTTTTTTTTCCTTGCATAACTTCACCTGGTCCTAAGTTTGTTGAGCACATCTTAAATCAGTCTTAACTGACCTTAAGTTCTGGTGGTATTTTTCCTTGTTGAAGGGTTGTCTTTCAAGCCATTCAGTTAAACAAAGAAAAAGCCAAAATTCAGTGGACAGTCTGACATACAGCCAGGTTAACAAGCATTAAGCCAACAAATTATATTGCAATAGAAACAACTGATAGGTGAACCTCGATCAAAATTTTTGCTAGAATCTCCCTAGCTAAGCAATTAGAAACTGCTTTATCTTTGATCTTCTGCTCAATCTACTAAATCCTGACACTTTCCAATGTTTTACCTGCTACTACAGAACTGGATTAGCAGATGTGAGATAACAAATCTTATGGATGATGCAAAACACACTCAGAGAACACATACAGAAAAGAGGCCTGAGCGACTCTGCTGTAGTGGAATTCTCCAGGCTCCACACAATTTTCTCTTCAGCACTCCCTTCTTTTACCCAGATACCCTCTATTAAACCCAATACAGCATATTCCAAGAAGAATAAATTGCAAATAAGAAAAGGATCGTCTTTTGAGAAGCAGATTTATTAGCCAGGGTAAAAGTCATCTTATGCAGGGTTCATTCACAAATACACACAGAGGAGAATCTATAGAAGAGCAGCACAGACTTTCTAAAATATTTCCTTAATTATGAAAACACACAGAAATATATAGACAGAGAGAAGTGTGAGTGTATCACACACAACCACTTCAAGGTCTTGATAGCACCAGCTGCTTTGCCTGCTGAAGCATTAAGGTAGTTGGTAGATATGAACAGTCCTCTCAAATAAATCCCATTATTTAGTTTAGAAGTTTAAAACCAGGTACACATTATACACTTTCATGGAAACCAGAAATGCTTCTGCCACAACACATTTTTGCACAGTTTACACTGCCACCAAACAACGATACACAGCCATGCCCCTCCAGCTCTATACATATTTATTTTTAAACAGTTCTAAGTTTGACACTAAACTATTCATTAACCATGCAATTCAAATGTAACCTAAACTCTCCTGCTTTGTTTCAAGGGTCCTCCCTCTGCTTTTGATTCATCCTTTCACACCTTTTCCTTGTAAAAAAATCCCCCATGCCTGCACTCTTTCTGACTCAATAGATTGTACAGTGGGGAGATCTCCTCTTTACTTCCATGGAATTATTGAATTTAGCAGCAGCATATTCAGGGAAGAAATCCCATTCAGGGAAGAAACACCAGGAAAAACTTTTACTCTTCCTGGAACAGGCTACTCACAGTCCTTTGCAAAGTGAATGTAACTACAGCAGCTCAGGGAGTGCAGTGACACTGAAAAGAAGTGGGAGCACTGTATCTTCACAGCTCTCATACAGAATCACACAAATAGCATTTCCATTACCAAAAAGAAAAAAAGAAAAAAAAAAAAAGATAAAGATAAAATTAGGCTGCTACAATTCCAAATTAAAATTTTAATACCTATAATATAAATATTCAAAGCAGCTATAATCTCAAGCCACCAATTAGAAGAAGAAGGGGGGAAAAAAAACCACAAACACTTTCCAGAATGTCATTTGAAATAAATTAATCTCCGTGTTGAAATGGAAATGTATTTAGTTTGTCAAGTGTTTTAATGAGACCTTCTTGTTAGAGCTCACACAGAATCGATGTCTGAAGGGAAGTCCAGCTCATCAGGATGCACCAGCAAAACTTACTGACATATTCTCCCTCTAATAATGTATTATCTTGACTTACTCTTGATATGAGCTGTCTGGTCTTAACAGTAAATACAACCATAAAGCAATGAGAAATACCAGCAGGATGATGACACTAATTGCACTGTCTTGACTGGAATTCAAATTGCTGAGCAGTAAATGAGATTACTAGCCTAAAGATAATCTTAATTTAAATGTGCAGCTGCATTTATCTCATCTCAGATGCAATTTTCCAAAGTGCTTATAAAAAATAATACCAGGCAGGCATCAAAGAGAAACCTTTATTTCTGAAGGTTTTCAAGATAATTAAGTGTCCTCACGTGTTTTGTTCTTTGGCCATATTTTATAACAGGGAGAATTCTGCAGGTCAGAAGAGAAAAATGAGGGAATTTCTTCAATTGTTTCAACTTTTTCTGCCTGTGATACTGTCTTCTAATTTTTGCATTCCAAATGGAGTGTCTTTGATGAACAGAGACTCAAAGAGTTAAAATAGATGAATTTTCAGACCCATGACTTATGGGTAGCCTATCTTGGATCATGTAATTTTCCTGTAAGTATTGTAAAGCAATAGAAAACCTTTAGAAAATTATTTAAAAATATTAATTAGCCTACCAATTCTAAAAAGAAATTAATGTGCCAGGTTTTTCAATTAAAGGATTACGCTGACAAGCTTAATTAGAAGAATCACAAACAGAAATTGTGTTTTCATGGTATTTGCATATATGTCTGTCCCCAGAATAAATGAGATTTCTCTGAAAACATTTTTCTTTCTCCTAAATTCAGACAATATATTGAATATATGCAATTAGTAAGGGCTCCTACAGCCTGCCTGAGATTTGCAATCCAAGACTGATGGCAGATTCTTGGGCAAGAGAGAGGATCCTGACTGGCATAAAGCAAAGTCTCAAATGGAAAAAAAACCAAAATTCAAACCAACCTCAAAGCCATCTGAGAGAAATACTTCGGAATGGATTAAAATCTTGTTGTAACATTTTAAAATGAAGATTTTTACCAGATATGAGATCGGCATCTTGGTGAAAACATCTTGTGCCTTCTTCATGTTCTCTTCCAAATTTCCTAAGCCGTTATCACCTTTAAGTAATATTTATTACTCATTACATTAATTCAGAATGTTTAGGGAGTATTTTCTATGCCCCAGAATTCTTCAAGCAGCTTTCCAGAGCAAATTGGATCAGGATTTAGTGTATTTCCATTTGGAGCAGAAAATACAATTTCCAATGGCAAAGCCTCTGTACATAACAGGATCTGGAGCACAGGCAGTGTTTTTGAAATTTTAAGGAGTGTTAAGGCTACCATCACTTGAGTTCTCTTCTTCCCCAAGTAAATTTACACCTGAATTTTATGCCTGTTAATGCAATAGTTGTTTTGTTCACAGTAAACATTAGTTTGAAGAGCAATAAATCAGGAGCAAGAAAAGAAATCAGAGAGAAAATAAAGGAGTGAGGGAATGCAGCAATTATTAACAAAACCCCCCAACATTTTGATCTGAGCACAGCAATACATTTGCAATACAGATCTCTACTCTGATAGATATGTAAAGTGCCTATAGTGATATATAATAACAGGCCTCAGAATACAAATCTGTCCCCCTGTTCCCACATTTGAATGCTGCTGCATGTGGCTCTGCTTGCCTCAATAGGAGGATTTGTATTGATCTTCATTTGAAAGGCAATTCTTTTTATAATTGATAATTTTTCATCCCTTCGTAACTCCAGGCTGGCATTTAACAACAAAACCCAGCAGCCTATGCAAGTGCTGAAATGTAAAGGTCAAGGACAAGAAGAAGCTTCCATGAATTGCAGCTCTCACCCCACGTTCCTTCCCAAAGTGCTTTCTGAATTCACAAGTTCCGTTGATGCTGAGCATACACCAAAAAAAAATAAAAGGGACCTGGTTTGTCTCAAAGTTACATAAAATAAAACATCCTGCTCCACCTGGCTCCTGTGCCTGACTCTTCTGGCCATCCCCTGTGCTGGCCTTGGCTTTGCCATCTCTCAGCAGCTCTGAAAAGCTGAGTTCTGTCAAGCTGCAAAAAGCAAATGCCAACTTGTATTGTGATAAATGTCCCAAGATGGATGAATCAAGGTCCACAGCAAAAAAAATTCTGTTCCATTCTCTGCCTTTGATAGTGATAGTGGTTGGAGGATTAATCAGTGAAAACCCCTTCTCTTTTCCAAAGGTACACAAGCACTGAGGCAGACTGAGCCCTACCTCAATCAGAGTCCACCCCGACTTTAAAAGTAATAATAAATCCATTTCTGTCACTCCTTCTAGAAGGACCCAGCTTCTATCCACAAGAATCAATCAAATTACAGTCTAGACTTACTATTTTAAAATTACCTCTTTGCTCTGGGAAGATGCATATTGGTAAAAGCAAAAGGAACTCATATTTTTCCAGTATAATATTCAGTTAGTAGCACTCTTTGCTTCTTTTTTCCCCACCAAAAAATACATTTGTTAAACATAATCATTATTCTTTATATGATATATATGATATCCAATGATGTTTTCTAAGTAAATGTGAACAGTCTCTTAATTCAGCATAACTGCACAATATCATAGGATTTATTAATGCTGGTGACTTTATAGTCCTCCAATTTTCACAATGATCCTATGAAAGCTGTTACATTAATTTTAAAAATGTAATTGTTTGAAAGCAAATCTTAGAGATATTACACATTAATGCTGACATAGGACTGATGTTATCTGTTTACACTTATTATGCAATTGAAGATTATCTCATCATCTATGGAATTCTATATAGGAAAG
This sequence comes from Coloeus monedula, assembly GCF_965178545.1. Lineage (NCBI taxonomy): Eukaryota > Metazoa > Chordata > Aves > Passeriformes > Corvidae > Coloeus > Coloeus monedula. The sequence continues at coordinate 71,516,247 of NC_138785.1, forward strand.
CTTTCGTGCTTTTATTTTCCTTGTATTTCCGTTGTCATTATACATTTCTAAGGTATGTTCTTTCTTGCTCATAATTGTGGTGGGGTTTCTTCATGGTTTATTCATTTGGGGTGTTTTTTTGGTGGTGGTTTTGTTGTCGCTGTTGTTGTTTTTCATCATTTCTTCTCAAAAATTCCTGGAATTTTAGCATTATGTGCTTAGAAGACAACTTCCATTTAGACATTCAGCTCATGGTCTTTGAGTAATTCTTTCATGACTACTTGTAAATATAAACTCTATGGTGAATCAAGTCTATGACTCATCTAATTAATAAGCAGAAAGTGTCTTATAAAAAAGAACTTAATTCAAAACACAGAGTCTTTCACACTGACCTCCTATACCAGCAATGTCTGCAGGAATGTTGACAAGAGGCAGCTGGGAGTTGCTAGAAAGAAGACTGACAAAGGGGAGGAGTGGAGGAGGAGTTGGAAACCACGAACACAAATCTGGAAATCTTCCCTTTAAAAAAAGAAATTACACTACTGGATAGTCTGGTATTATTTTCTTTTAGGAAATGATGGATGCTCTGCTGAGTACTTTTGGCATTACAATTTTGAAGGAATGTGGTTACACATATCCAGTTTTGCCTTCTGTGCTACTGATATCTGTTCTGTTTCTCCTCTTTACGATTCCTGAAGCACCATGTGCTTGTATGGCACAGTACAATCAGCTCTGGGTCATATCTAATTATTGCTTCTGTGGGAGAAAGGTGAAAATGAAACATTAACACATTCATTTGCATATGAGAAATCTGCAGACAGATGAAGTGCTGGTTTAATTTCATTTAAACATAACCATGTAGAAATGAGGCATCCAGCCTAAGCAGTTACCCAGGCTGTCCTTACATGGAGAGAAGGCAGCTTCCTCAGAAGATACAGTCCAGTCATCCCAGGCAATTACTCTGGATTAGGACATAATTCTGCTGAATACAAGATCAGATTTGACCCTTGCATTTGAAACCCTTGGAGTTTGCAGCCAGCTTCTACTCTCCATGATTTCCCTAAGCCTGTATAACATTGAAGGCAGAATCATCAGAGAATTGGTCTCATGAGTCCCTTCACCACAAGAACATTCCCTGGACATCCATATGACTCAAATGTTTTCATTTTCAGATGATGCATCCATCACACAGGAGAAACTCAGCTCAGTTACCAAAAATGCTATTTTAGTGGACACTACAGTTGATCCCCATGGATATTTCACAGAACATCACTGATCTGCCCAGAGAAATGAAATTCCCAGTCATCCACTCACAGGCCATGGGGTATTGAGTACATAGATGGTATGTAGCTAGTAGCATCCCACATTCCATGATTTTTTAGACTGGATAGAAATGTGAATGAAAAGTTCCAGCTCCCTATATACTGTAGCCAAATATTTAGAAAGATTGGAAAAGTTTGAAAAAAATGTGGAACTTGAACAGAAAAAATGTATGACTTTCTTCTTTTTTTTTCAATGTTAAGACTATGACTACATATCCCTCATCAAGAACTGCAGAAAAATGGAATGTCATTTTTTATTCTTTCCTTTTTCACAGAATCCCCTCCACACATGTTCTTTCTTCACTGACCCTATCTATGCCTGCAATAAAATTCTGGTTTCAAGAACTTCTTCCTGTCTTTACCCCAAATCTTTTTAAGTATGGTAGAAGTCGCCCCTATTCACTGACTAACATACTGCAAAATTGCTTTTTACAACACTACTTTTTATATATAAAAAAGTACTTTATGGTACTTTTTAAAATAAGTTTTATAAAAAAAAAAAAAAAAAAAAAGGTGCTACTTGTTTAAGAAAGTCCATTATTCCATTTGAGGAGCAAAATAGCATTCTTATAGTAAGCAACAAAAAAGCACCATGACTTAGTAGATGGATAGTAGGAATTACAGCTGAGTTTTTCAAGTTGCAGAAGAAAATGTTCAAAAACTGTTGATTTTGATTATAATAACTCGTAGAAATCCATCCCCTTAGATGCAACCACAAAATAGGATGTGTTATTAAAAAAACAAAGGAGAACAATGTTCAAGTGGGTGATTTGCTGAAGTGAAGCAGAGGTAGGCTTGGCTCAAGAGAAAAAAGGATTCCATCTGTTCTTGCACTTCTGCAATATCCTCTTGGATACTTAAAATTATATGTTACATATATTCTGATCCTGAAAAGTTAAGAGATCCTTTCTGGAGAGTAAAGGCAGGCCTGAAGAAAGAACATCAAAAATAATGTTACATGACTTTTGTTTTCTGCCTTGCTGGAAGGAAAAAGCCCCCATCAAACAGAGCCCTCACCGCATCTGTCCAAAAACTCTCTGCCCTGGGGCTACAGAAGCAAGATCTACTTTACCTCTCTTTTACTTCAACTTTCTAGCTTTATTCTGCCTTTTTTTCCCTTTCTTCTTTTCTACAAGCTCAGCCTCCTGCTGACTGATGTAACAGCCTTTCCCTTATATTTTATTTCATCATCTCCTTCTGTGACTTCGCAAGCCCAGCTACAACTGGTGTTTTCCTGAGTCAGCCAGTCCTGCTGAACGACATGAGATGGAGCAAGTGTTCCTCTACTACATCTCCCTCTCATTTTTACACCATTTCATCCACTACCTCACTTCCACATGAGTGAAATGGTCCATCAGTACTTGCTGAATACAGCAATCATCTCAGGAATGGCTGAAGTCTCTTTCTAAAGAGAATATACATGCTACAATTTATTTGAGTAAAGTGTACTTAGGGAGAAAGTGAAAGTGCCCCAGCTTCCTTGGCAACGAGTAAACAGCAATAATGATAAATAAAAAAGAGCAAAATTGAAAATGCAGGACTTAAAATGGCCCAACACATAAAGTCTGAGCAGCTTGAGGTCAATGAAGTTGGCAATTTATGCACTGCAAGGAAAAAAAAAAAAAGAAAAAGACAAAATCGTGGTGTTGTAATTAAGATACTCCACTGATGAACAGACATTTTGCTTGATTTGGAATATGGCACCAGACTTCTGGAACAAAGATAGTGCTGCTCAATTAAACTGCTTTTCTATCTAATGGGAATACTTGAGGAGTAAAAAGTTATTAAATGGGACCGTCAGCAAAAAGTCTTCTTTACTGTAGCCCAGCTCTTCATAATCATACTGATAAAAACCCCTTTACTCATGGCTTGCTTAGAGCATGGGCTCTTTAGAGCAGAATTCATTCCTTAGGATCTTGTGGCATCTACTGCAATGAGCCTTCAGAGCATTTCTGAGAATTCCAACTAACATCCCTATTTTCACCACATTCTAATTTGCTGAATTATTTTTTAATCCACACTCTTGCCCTAATAGAATTCATATTCTTCAATTCTTGCATATTTTCCAAGTGCTGTTGTATCTTTCGGAAATTGCTACAGCCTTTTAAAGGGTGGTTGCACCGTGGCAACAACCAAAGAACAATGCAAGTGCAGTATTTTGTTTGCTTTGAAGAGAAAAGGGATGGATAAACTCATCATTATTTAAAAAGAAAGTACATCTTAGGAGGCACATGTAGATATTCTTCTGCTGCTGTTTTATACCTAAGAAGAAGAAAAGAGAGAGGGAAAGGCACAAAAACGGGGGGAAGGAGAAAAAGACAATAACAAAGAGAAAGTTAAATGAAATAAATACCAAGAAGGTGACTGAAAGTGGAAGGAAAACATGTGAATCTCCAAACATCACTTGGAAAAGAAATACAATCCTCACTCACTTTTTGCTAGACTGCCCTCACTCAGTTTCTTTTTACCTCTTCTGTGGAAAAAATCTCAAACTTTTCTTGTTTTGGAAAATATGTGCTCACAACTTAATATTCCCACCTCAGTTTTGCATGATGTTGACCTTAATTTTTCCCCCAGATCCTCTTGAGACTTGTCAGAAGATATGAGGAAACAGTATCAATCCCTTTTTTAAGGTCATTTAGCAACCCCCCTGATATTCATTTCCCCAGTTGTTTTCTTAATAACCCTAATACTTTTATAATTTGCACTGGTACCTTGAAATTTATCCAAGAGTTAGCAGCCATCAAGATGTCCTCAAGATAACCTGTTTGTACTTGGCCAAATTATAAGTTTCAGAAAATCATTATTTATGTCTTTTGCAAGAGCTTGCCAGAAGCATGCTGCTTAAAGCTTTCAGATTTATCACAAGGATCGTAATTTTCTACTGACTTGATTTGATTAGACTTTGCTTGTCAAAATACTTACTGGTGGCCCAAGACTAAACAAACTAGAAACAGAAACATATTTTTAATGCAAAAGCAGTGTTTCATGCAAGGCAGGGATGCTCTAAGAGTTGTATGGAACTGGAATTTCCACTTCAGAAAAAAAAAAAAAAAAAACAAAAACCAAAAACCAAACCTGAAGATGAAGAGAATATTTTTGAACAAATATCACATTTGTCATCATGCAGAAATGACAGAGTTTTTTACGAAAATCAAGCTACAATTCAATTATCAAATATTTTCAGTCTCTGTGAGGTGTCTGGAGTACTCTCATGATGAGCAAACCCTGGAAAAGTGATCAAGGATCTTTGATAGCTGATATTTAAATTTAGCCAAAACTGAGATTTTTATATCAATACTGCCCATGGAAAAAGATCATCCTGGAAAATTCCAATCAACTTGGGTTATCCTCTTTTCAGAGAGCTTGGCCACACTTGCAGAGCAAAGGGGAGACAGATCCTGAAGTCATGTTTACTTCAGATCCTCCAATACCAGAGGTAACTCACAGTCACACACATGAAAATTCTCAGAGCAGCTGTCAGGAGTGAAGGAGCTCAGCCTGAGCACCAAGAAAAGGCTGCACACCTTGACAAGTACCAAATTTTAAAAAGTGAGGCAAATGATTTAGCCTCAGAACTGAAAACAGGACCCTGAAACTCACCCACAAGGGTTCTGGTATTTTTCCTTTCCTGCTGACTCTTCCTGTTTCCAACTATAGCCTTTCAACTCATGTAATTAATGAAATAAGGAGCCTAAAGAAGGAGCATCATTCATTATATAACATGGATTTATCTCGGAACATAAGTCACTGATCAGTAGTTATAATCAAAGGCTGAAATAATTTTAATTAAAAGACAAGTTATGCTGAGGCCATCCCCTGCCATTTAACCTGGGAGCTGAAATTCACCCTTTATCTTCAGCCATTCACTTCAGAGTGTTCTAGGTTTGATTTTGGGGGTCCCCCCTGCTCCCCCCCCACTCAATTTTTCATCGTATATATTTTTCACAACCAAATCTTTATGTCTAAACTTTGGTAGTATAGAGGAGTGAACTAAATAACCCCTGAGATCTTTCTAGTTTGCATTTTATAATGACTGAATTAATTAATGTTATTTGTTTAACATGATTATGCTAAAAATGACACTGGTTTAAATTCATAAAAGCAGAACCACTGATTATTGAAAATTTAAGATTTTTGTTTTATTTTTTAGTATATATTCTTTCAGCATAACTAGGCAGCTTGGAAGACAAAAAAAAATTAAATTAAATAGTAGACACTGTAGAGAACTCAGGAAAGTGCTATTAAACTACTAAACTCACCTAAAATATAAAACAGACAGACAAAATTATTATTTTAGGTCAAAGGCAAAGACCTGATGTGTAAAATACAGCATTAAAAGTGAAAATAGCACATTATAGATTTGCGTTAATTTTTCTAAGGAGGAAGCTACACCAGTTACAGTTGAATCCTTTTCGTTAGGAAAAGAATTCAAAATACAACAAAACCTCCCCAAAAAAAGCCAGCAGCCAATTTCTGCTCAGCACATACATGGAGAAGAGATGGATGATTTATAGACCAGAAACCCAAACCAGTGGAAGGAGTTTTCACAGAGCAAGTTAAGCTTTACAGATTACTGTTTAGTCAGTTCTTTCTCCTGCAATGTACAATTTTTCAGCATCACATCTTGGTTCACGTCCTTCCTCCCACATAATACATCAGGAATATTTTCTGGTATTTTCCAAGGACAACAGATGCAATATTTGCGCTGCTTTTTAATAATGCTGCAAGGTGCCTTAAGCAGCAAACATTCAGCTTTGCTGCCAAACATTTAATTTTCCTATTTTTATATACATTTTTGTACCTTATTATGTATATATATATTTAAAGAAGCTATCAATTTTCTCTCTCACACACAAATATTTAGATTCATCTATGTTTAAATATCTCTTGAAAGAAAACAACCCAACTTTGAAATGTTTCTCTTATTATAAAATGCAGACCCTTAAGAAAACACTATTTTATTAATAGATACTAAAGGATCTTAAATTTTGGCACAATATCATCACCTATGTAAATCCTATGGATGGGAAAACTTTTCATACAGTCCCTCGACCAGTTTGATCTTGGCTGCAAATTTTCATGAACTGTCACTCCTCATTGCAGTTGATTATGCAAAATGAAACAAAATTACACATTTCAAATGATGCTTTTCAGATGCGGCTCCAAGTCAGTTCTCACCATAACTAAGACAGGTCAGCTGTGAAATCTGTGAGCCCCATTAGCCTGTAAAAACTGTTATTTTTTCCTAGCAACTGGAGAACTTTTCACCCCCCTCCCTAAACCGAAGCTACTGATCTTTTAAAACTCTGGAATGTTTGAAGAGTTTGAATTCCACAGGTGTATTATGCTTCCCAACAATTCACAAAGTGCTGGACAACTGCTATGATTCAGAAACATGGAAGAATCTTATGGAAAACGATTTTTCCTTAAGATAAAGGATAGTATAACTTCATGACAAAGCTGGGCTAGGTGAAACATGAATACACAGGGTTGGTGTGAGAATATTTAGCACTAATTTTTTCAAGAATGGTCAAGAGTTTTTAGTGATTACAGTAAAAAGGGTTATGTTGTAAAACCTGGAAGACTCTTGGAAGTAAAAAGGTAAAAAATGGGGAGAGAGCATGACAAATTCTATGATATTTGTGTGTCCAGGGAAAGGAATGGAGCTGGGGAAGGGTCTGGAGCAGTTGAGGGAGCTGGGAAAGGGGCTCAGGCTGGAGCAAAGGAGGCTCAGGGGGGACCTTGTGGCTCTGCACAAGTCCCTGACAGGAGGGGGCAGCCGGGGGGGTCGGGCTCTGCTCGCAGGGAACAGGGACAGGAGGAGAGGGAACGGCCTCAGGCTGGGCCAGGGGAGGTTTAGAGTGGGATATTTGGGAAAATTTCTTCACTGAAAGGAGTGTCCAGCCCTGGCACAGCTGCCCAGGGCAGTGGTGGAGTCCCCATCCCAGGGGGGATGTGGCACTTGGGGACAGGGGTCAGTGGTGGGAACAATTGGGCTCAATGATGTCAAAGATCCTTTCAAACCTTACTGATCCTGTGGTTCTAAGACAAGTATCAAACAATTAACAAATGCTGTGATGACCACAATAAATGGCAGCCATTGTGACGACTACAAATTTATCTTTTGTTTTCTTTCTGTTTTAAAAGCACCTCCTCATATTTAATACCAAAGTGCCTTTTAAAGTATTTCCCAGGAAGTTCTGCTCGTTGCAGCAGTTGCCCTTCAGCTGTAGAGTTTCAGAAGAAAGGAAAAGTTAAGTGCAGGAATTAAGCACAAGAGGTATTTGGTCAAAGGAAAATAAAGCATTCTTGGCAAGAAGAGGGGGTGCTAAAAGCTGATTCTTTCTTGCTGTCCCTAAAGGAAAAGCACAAATGGTGATTCTGCAAAGCATCAGTTGGAATGTGACCCTGTAAATGAGAAAGTTGTTCAGAGTTTGATTTTTTCCTTAAACAGTGCTACAGATTTTATATCTGTTTCAACCTCAAGTTGTGAGTGCAACTGAAAGCCCATATGGGTTGGAAAGTTATTGGAAGCAGCACTATTTAATGGACAAGGCATTAGACATGGTAAAACAACTTGGGATATATTACTGTGACTTTGACGAAAATAACAGACAGTACTTATTTTCCCTACCTGCAAAATTCAAAAGTGATACTCTTTTGATACGTATTTTGACATCTCTAGATAAAAGGCATAAAGACAGATAAGTAATATTAAATTCTTTATTTGTGATGAATGCAATTATCTTCATCCATATACTTTTTATGGCCTTTTTTTTTTAAATTTAGTAGTTACAGGGAGTTTCAAAATCCAACTTTATGTTATGCCAGGTGATATTATTTTAGAAAAGCATAAAAGATCATTACACTTGACAGATCCAAAGGATAATTCAACCCATCACAAATAGGTGTCTTAAATCATCTATGACTTTTCTTCCTCTGTGTATCTCTCCATTGACTGACTATAGAAGGATGATTATCTTACATTCTGTGCAAAACATTTCCACAGCTGCAAGAACCCTATAAACACAGAAAACCAGGATCTGGGATGTAATCTCTCAGCTTTGGGGCTGTGAACTATGGAACTGCAGTGTTTGTATGCAGTCTGGAAGCTAAATACATTAAAAACCAGACATGTGAATCTTATTCACATGTCCACAATCATTAATGTGATGATAGGGACAGGCAAATTTTAGTGCTACAAAATCATATTTTTAATTGGAGGGGTATAAAAGCACACTGGAGATTACAAGGTAGAGTCTTGACCTGTGTATTTTAAGAGTTTATTGCCACAACTTTGTTTTGGCTACAGGTTATTCCTCTGAGTTGTCTGGTGGATCTAGTGATCAGTGAGCCACTGCTCAAGGGATTTCAGTGGAATCAGTGTGACAGTCATTTTATTATCAGGGAAGAGAAGTCAGCTTGATGTAATTATTTGTGAATCCAGTTACACTGTCTTAAACATTCCCATTGCTTTATGGTTTTAATTAAGTTTAAAAAAACTTCAACAGAAACAGATTTTTCTCTTTTTATACATAGCATTAGGACTTCCATCCGGCACCTTCCAGTGCCTAAAGGGGCTCCAGGAGAGCTGGAGAGGGACTTTGGACAAGGGCCTGGAGTGACAGGAAAAGGGGGAATGGCTTCCCACTGCCAGAGGGCAGGGATGGATGGGATACTGGGAAGAAATTCCTCCTTGTGAGGGTGGCGAGACCCTGGCACAGGGTGCCCAGAGAAGCTGTGGCTGCCCCATCCCTGGAAGTGTCCAAGGCCAGGTTGGATAAAGTTCTGAGCAACCTGGGATAGTGGAAGGTGTCCCTGCCCATGGCAGGAGTTGGAACTGAATGGTCTTCAAGGTCTCTTCCAACCCAAATCATTCTGTGATTCTGTGACTTCTCTTTAAGACTTTACAATCTGAAAGAACCCAGCTGCACACAGGTTGGTACTCACAGGAAGTTCCTCACTATTTAGCCTCAACTCACTTCAGAAAAACAAAGTAACAAAGGGTGTTCAAGTGAACTATCTGGATGTAAAACCTACACACTGATATATGCATATAGGCTCCTTTATAAATAAACCATACTTTTCCACTCATTTACAAATATACATAATTGCCCAAGCTTAGAGTTATCTCCCCTTCCGAGCTGAAAAGCTGATATAAATAGTTTTCTCCATACAGTTCAGCTACTCAAAATAAGAAAGACATTTTAATATTGCAAAAGTAGCTAAAGCCAATATTTGTTCTGCAGCAAGACTGTGTGTTGTTTTCTTCTCTACAATATTTTGAGCTGTTATAAAGACATGGCTATATTAAACCTGATGGATTTCAAATTAATTCAGCATTTATATTCTGATCATATTTTCTATCCTATATCTGAAAGGATGCATTCAGCTGATAATAACAGGCTACAGGAAACAATACTGATTATTTGGAATTAAAATGGCTAAGTTGAAGCTATTTTATGGTGGAAGGACCCTATTGATGCCTTAATTTGCCAGGTGCAGCCAAGTCACTGACACAAGGACCAAGGAGGTGACAAGTCAAGGTTAAGTGCAGCAGGACTGGGTGTTTGGTGATGGTTTTGACTTCCTCATCCTTTCCCTTGCCTAGCAGAGCATCCAGAAGAGCTCTGGAAACTTCTTTCTCCTATTTTTAATTACATCAATCCCAAGAGAGTACCAGGAAATACCCCATCTCAGAGCTGTGGGGTAACTCCAGTCATATGCAGAGACAATCAATAAATTGTAAGGGGACACAACCAGACACATCAGGGCTAAATCACAGAGTAAATGTAATAAATGCCATATACCAGGACTGCAGAAATCTCTTTATGTGCATGTAATGCAATGATGTGCAGCATAAGTTAATTGGCAATTTCTATAGCTCAGAAACCCCCACGTCCTGGGCTGATCCCCCAGTGTGGGCAGCAGGGGAGGGGGGATTCTGCCCCTCTGCCCTGCTCAGGTGAGACCCCACCTGCAGAGCTGCCTCCAGCCCCAGGTCCAACAGCAGAGGATGTGGAGCTGCTGGAGAAAATCCAGGAGGCCATGGAGATGCTCCAAGGGCTGGAGCCCCTCTGCTCTGGAGCCAGCCTGGGAGAGCTGGGGGTGTTCACCTGGAGAGGAGAAGGCTCCAGGGAGAGCTCAGAGCCCCTCCAGAGCCTAAAGGGGCTCCAGGAGAGCTGGAGAGGGACTGGGGACAAGGCATGGAGGGACAGGACACAGGGAATGGCTTCACACTGCCAGAGGGCAGGGATGGATGGGATATTGGGAAGAAATTCTTCCCTGTGAGGGAGGTGAGGCCCTGGCACAGGGTGCCCAGAGAAGCTGTGGCTGCCCCTGGATCCCTGGAAGTGTCCAAGGCCAGGCTGGACAGGGCTTGGAGCAACCTGGGATAGTGGAAGGTGTCCCTGCCCATGGCAGGGGGTTGGAACAAAATGAGCTTTAAGATCCCTTTCAACCCAAACCATTCTGATTCTCTGCGTAAGCAGGAATGTTTCCCTGCTATTTCAGGTGTGGTCTAACAAGGCTGAGTTCACTGTAATACCCACCCCCAGCCTCCTGGCTGCTCCCCCGTGGACACAGCCCAGGACACAGATGTAGATTTTTGGTTGCAAGAGCAGCACCAATGATGCATCTTTCCTTGGGCCTGGCAGCATTTAATGCAGAGGCAAACATTGCTGCTGCTGCCAGCAATACCCTAACAAAGGAAATTTATGACCCTTTGTTCTTCATCTCCATCACCAACATCATCAGAAAGGTGATGTGTAGAGATACACACTTGTTAGAGACTGGAAGGAGGTTTTTTGTTTTACATAAGGAAAGGCAGATGTAGCTGCACTACTCACTGTGCTTAGCAATTTTACCCCAAACACGTAACAGGAGCAGTTGGTCCCTGTATCAGAGTCCTTCTGCAGACTCACACAGCAGTCAGTAATGGGCACAATCTCAATTTCAAATCAGAAAGAGATTTTGACATCACTTGCCCTGGCAACCATTATCTGTCCATTAGATGGGAACAACAGAAAAGCTGAACCACAGACCTATCAATCCCAGACAGTGCTATCAAAAAGTCACAGCTTTGCACTTTTATAGCTTTTTCATGTATTTTAATTCCTTGGCAGTCCACATTATCTGCCTTTAACCAATTATCTCTATTTGGTTGCAATACTGCCTATTTTCTTATTTGTAATATACTGCTGGATATTTTTCAACAGGTAAAAAACCTATTTATCTGCATAAATCAAAATACTAATAACTAAAATATGAAATTTGTTATGATAAAACAATTTAAAACTATGCTTTATACATCAACCTGCCTTGGAAAATTCCATGTTTTTTGCTTTCCCTACAGAATACATTTTCACAATTCTGTCCCGTAAATATAAAAGAAGATTTGAAAGTTTCCACTTCAGAAATTGTAATGTTCTCCTATTGTTTCTAGGTTTTTCCTCTACCACAAAAGATTTGTAGTCTTCTCCAGTGATGAAGGTCGTAGATAGTTTTATCATGCAGCCAAGCAAGTAACCAGAATTTGGCCAAGCAGCCAAAAGTAATTTTTCAAGTTCTGCAGCTGCCTGCCACAGAGAAGTGATGGAGCCTGGAGACTTCATTTTAATTAGTCTCTCTTTTCCCTCATCTCCCCTTGATTCACAGTGGGTAAAAAACTGACCTCATCCATGACTATAGAGATTGTTTTGAAATTTTAGTAATAATTCACTAATAATTAACTGTCTCAAATCTGCCTAAATGTGAACCAGATACTTTGTACTCAGCTAAGAAAAACAAGACCAAAAAACCCCAAAACAAAACAACCAAAAAAACACAGAAAAGAACAACCCCCCTCCAAAAAAAAAAAAAAAATCCCACCAAAATGTAAATCACATTAACTTTACTTTTTAAGGTGTTCTTGCTCCATGAGAGAAATCTCCTCTTATCCAGCAACAGATCATACACACACACCTGTAAATGAATATCTGTGTGACAGTGAGAGTCAGGAATAATACGGTATTTTGTACTGAGACCTACATCTGGTCTAGAGAATCACCTCCCTTGGCTCATTTCAATCACCTGATTATGATCCTTAACACACCTGCTTTACTTTAGGATTAACAATGTTTACAACCTCCCTCTGAGACTCATCTAAGAACTGCAAATAGTCCACAGTGCCCAGGGACTGGCCTTTCTCCAGGTGCAAGCAATGATCCTTTACCACAATGACACTTTTCTAGGTCAAAATAAAACAAAGTAATATGTAATTCAGCCCTGTGCTAACCAAGTGAAACACCTCAAACTGTTCCCAGCTCCTCCCCACCAGCCACCAAGGGCTGACTTTCAATTATTGCCTACAACTGTAACTGAATCAAGATGAGCATCTTAAAGCAACAACAAAAAAGTCTGTCTAGTTAGACTTAAACAGAATTAACTTTCCAATGAGTTATACAGCCTAAAACTCATGGACAGATTTTAGCTCAGGAACTCAGAAGTGATTTTTTCTTTCTAAACCTTTGACTTTGTCCCATCCTGCTGGGCAAGAAGCCATCACTCACCTTCCAGCTCGGGAAAGCAGGGTAGGGAACAGCACTGATTTCCCAGCCCTGGATCTGCAGGGAGGGCAGCACCCCTGTCCCTCACTCCTGGGACAGAGGTAAAGCTCCTCACTGCAGGAGATGGGCTTTTATTGCTCAGCTTCAAACTACAGGGGAAAGAAACAACCACAGAAAATAACACAAATGCCTATGTTCAATAAAAACAGAGATGACTAAAGAATGTATAAAGATACAGATGAACACAGACAGAAATAAAGCTATAGATACAGGAAGATGAGGAAGCAGATCCAGAGAAGAGTGTCAAGGAAATTAAACATTAATAATGCAATGCCTGTCTTACAGACAAAAGTATTTTTACTCCGAAAAAGATTAGAGGAAGGATAAATAGTTCATAGCAGCTGTTTGACACATCACTAAATATGCATTACTGCAAGATACTTCACTACAGTGGCAGTGAAATGGAAGAAGAAGCTGATAATCATGACAGCAAGAAAATGTAGGGATTTCAACAGCTGGACCTTTTAAAAATAATTGATATTTGAAATTTCATTTTATGAGTATAATTGACACTAAAAATAAGCATTCATGAGGACATTGGTAGCAAAATTCTCAAATATAACAGATCTGTAAAGAATTACCATTTGGAAAAAAAAAAAAAAAAAAGCAAAGCCAACAAGCCCACCTGATTTTCAACAAGGAGCTACAATTGCCAAAAGTAGAAGAAACTGGTTGGAAAAAACAATATGCTTATGCCATACAGTAGACAGTAAAGAAAATACAGTTTACAAATTTGAGGAAAAAAGAATCAGAATCTGGATGAAGCAAATCACAGCCATTGGAATGAGGCCCTGACATCTCCCAGCAGCTCCTTCACCTTCCCTACCATCACTGTGTTCTTTTCTTTTTCTTTTTTTTTTTTAAATCATCTTACTGGGGGGAAAAAAAAAAATCAGGAGATGATTCCAGCTGACTTTAGGAGTGAGCCAGGCTGTGAATCTGCTGGAGCTGCACCTCTCACTGTCTTCTGGGCTGTTTTTCTGCACTGACCCTTCTCCCTGCATCCAGGATTTCAATGGCATACCTGTGCATCAGACAAAACTGCTGCTCTTCCACTTCCCTTTGGCACACAAACCCTTCATGCCAACCCCAAACCCACAATCCAGGCTGACTTTACTGAAATAAATACCTTATTCTACCTGGGCATCAAACATTTACATTATGTTAACAGTTTAGACACTGGTGAGTGGGATAAAGGACTAAACTCCTGTCTCAGTTTTCCCTTGAAATTGTTTAAATTATGATGAAGCTGTTTTTCAAGCCAGACACTTTCCTGTGTGTCTTACACAGCATAATACAATCTCTTTCAAAAAGAGATTATTCTTGTTGTTTTTCTTAATCTGGATTCCTAAATGAAGTCCTCCTGCAGTTAACTCTGCTTTAAATTCTTTTTCTAATGCACCATAAGATTCATCTGTGTGCAAACACTGTTTCAATTTAACCATTCACAATTTGATTTAGTTGAATGCAACCTTGCTTTATTTCAATTTATCTTGTTACATTTCCAGCTAATGGGGAATTGACTGAAGTTCTGGCTCAGCTGCACAGAAGCAAACAGCTGTAGAGATTTAAGATGCTCCTGCTCTCCAGCTGCTCATTCTGTCCCTCTGCCAGATACGACTGTCCCTGGAAATTTGGCAGAAGTGGGTCTGTCCTACAGCCCTGAGCACTGTAGCTGACATTTGTCTTGATGCAAAGACATCCTCACACATTTTCTCTTGAATCTACTAAAGATACAACAACCTTCAGAGAAGGGGCACAACAGAGCATGGACATTGCCACATTTGAAGGTGATTTTCCCGTGCTCACCTCCTGCTGAACACACTGGGTCACGTGGAAGGGACCATACTGAAACTTCCCTTTCACTAACAAGAGAAAAATATTCTGCACTGCCATGTCCCAAAGGTTTTCAAGTATTTTGCATAATTAGTAGATTTATCTCCATGCACTGGTCTGCTTGAATTCCTTTATGTCATGGAAATTTAATGGATTTTGAAGAACCTTGTAGGTCTCTTCCAGCTCAGGATATTCTGTGATTCTATGACCTGCCAGGTTTGTTTCACAGAACCATACATTCAAGTAGAGCACAGTTGGATTGGAAGGGATCTAAAAAATCATCCTGCCATGGGCAGGGACAGCTTCCACTTTCTCAGATTGTTCCAAGCCCCATCCAGCCTGGCTTTGAACACTTCCAGGGATCCAGGGGCAGCCACAGCTTCTCTGGGCAACCTGTGCCAGGGCCTCACCACCCTCACAGGTAAGAATTCTTTCTCAATATCCCATCTGTCCCTGCCCTCTGGCAGTGGGAAGCCATTCCCTGTGTCCTGTCCCTCCATCCCTTGTCCCAAGTTCGTCTTCAGCTCCCCTGGAGCCCCTTTAGGCCCTGGAAGGGGCTCTGAGCTCTCCCTGGAGCCTTCTCTTCTCCAGGTGAGCACCCCCAGCTCTCCCAGCCTGGCTCCAGAGCAGAGGGGCTCCAGCCCTTGGAGCATCTCTGTGGTCCCCTGTGGACTCACTCCAGCAGCTCCACATCCTCTGCTGTTGGACCTGGGGCTGGAGGCAGCTCTGCAGGTGGGGTCTTACCTGAGCAGGGCAGACGGGATCTTTTCAAAGTGACAGTAGTTAAACATTCAATAAGGCATCATTAAACGATTTCCTTTCCAAGTTTCCAAACAGGATTTGTCTGTGAGCTCTCCTGGGAAGGGAGGGCAGGGCAATGGAGCTCCTCCATCCCTAGGCAGCTGCTTTTCAGAACTGACCTTTAAACCAGAGCAAAGCAAGAGGGTTTCTACCTCCATCACAGGTCAGGTCCAGGACTGGCTTGCATTTCTGTGTGCTTCCTTGTTTCCTTGCTCAAGATAGAAACCCAGAACACGCTGGCAGGGGGAAAAGTTTTAGAATAGTCTGCCTGCCCTTCACAAATTTTCACGTTTGGTGGAGTATTTTTATAAAATGAATGTGTATCTTTCCCAAGTTGCCACTTTGCTGTCAGATCTCCCAAAAGACTATTCACGGCATAGTACAGGTGATAGCTCATGCATGCCAAGTGTATTCTCCAAAATCATCCTCCCACCAACATTTCAGGGCTCATGATGTCATAGCAACTACCTAAACTTCCACCCAGCCAGATCCGCCTGGGAGCCCATCTGTCACAACTCCATCTAAAATTATATGAGTGGCTCTTTAGAGAAAACAGCACTGAATGTGAGAGGTATCATTTAACAATCTCATTTTTTAATAGATGCATCAACAGTTTGGGCAAAGTCATGGGGAAAGTGGAACAGAAGTTCTGAAATGCCTAAATATTTTCATATTGATTCTCACAATAGGTAACTCCTGTGCAATGCACCCAATCATTGTGGTTAAACATGCTGTTAACCACACCCTACCAAAACCTCCTGAAACTACAGGAGAATTCAGGTTTTATTTGATTCTATTTCTGTGTATTTTTCTTTTTCCCTTAGAACTCAAAGGTTATTTCATAAACTACAAAACACCTTCAAGTAATTACAGGCATCTGACTGCACTGGGGCCCCAGCATCCCTTTACACTAGAGTCTTGAAAATACTTGTTCTCTGAGGGTTATTATTCTTTAGGTTTTGCAAAATTATTTATTGCCTGGAGTTTTTCTTAACTGATTAGCTGACAAAACTACATCATGCAGAAAAAAAATTCCTATTTCTGTTTTCACTTATTTGCTTTTAAAATAAAATACATTAAACTTTAATAGAGGTGTTTATCACTTCAATTCTACTCTTAAAAGTCCAAAAAAGCTAAACGAGAAACCCTTTAGAAGAATCTCAAAACCTCTAACGTTTTATATTCTGACCCTGCAGGTTTGCTTATGTTAATTGCAGAAGGTTTTGGGATTTTGGGTGAATAAATGTTTAATTTTTTTTTTAAAGAAAGGTTTTTAAGACAGCAGCATTTTGTGACGATAAGAAGAAGAAATGTTGATCTTATATATCCCCACCTCAGGAATAAATAGTGCTATTGCAAGGACTTTTTCCAGCCTTTCTCTCATTGCATGGTTTATTAACTGACATACAATTAAACTCTCCAGTACTTTCCTGTTGATATTAGACTAAGAGTCATAGGAGACTTTCTTTTCTCACTTTCATCCACCTTCTAGACAAGAAAGACTTCTGGTAGTAGCCAAAATACCTAATGGAAAACTCTCCGCTTGGTTAGTTGTGGCACCTCAGCATAAGGCAAATATCACATTCTGTGTTTCTGAATTGAATAAAAGCCCAGCACAGCATCTGAGCTGGGGTGGAACAAAGCTGGAACATCCAGACAGTGAAACACACTGGGATACAAAGGTGAGATCTTTTGCTTGGGTGCATAAATCCTGCTTCTTAAACTGCCTGACTCACACCCAACAAAGAACCCTTTAGTAAGGTCCATCTGCATAAGCCCAAGTTATACAGACAGGAGCTTGGAGGAGAAAAAAGCCAAATAAACATTTTACAATGTAAGAGAAACCAGTGTTATTCTTGCATTAAATCACAATGGCACTCTCATTATGATGGGTGAATTATTTAAAAACCCAGGTAAAAATGGTAAAATGTTAAGGATATTATGTAGTGCAGGTGTCTGAATATATCTGCATCTATATATATATGTACATATCTATATATATGTCTGTATGTATCTATATATATGTGTGTAGATCTATACATATATATCTATGTCTGTATATATCTATATATATGCATATATGTATAGATAGATATATATAGATAGATAGAGATATATATAGATATGTAAAAAAGTGTGAAATCATGCTGAAAAGTCAGGTTTCCAAACAATGTTTCACCATACATTCCTCCTGTAATGTCTAAAAAAATATAAACCGAAGCCCTAGAGGTATGTTAGGAATAATTTGAGTTTAATATCACCAAAAGGTGAAGAAATTATCTGATTTCTTCACACGTCCATGTCTAAAGATTCACCCTGCAAGAACACCATTCCACCCCTCCTTTGCCCATGTACCCCTTTTCCTGGTGCTTCTCCCTACTTGCAGGAATCCGAGCTGTGGATGGATTGCCAGCAATCCCAGGGAGGGAGGGAGGCTGCCCACACCTTTCTACCACGACAGGCTAAATGGGCTCTCAGGTAAAATGAAAATGGAAAGTGTTTATGAACACCACCACAGCACACCACAGAGAAAAGCAAGTTCTGTTAAGCTTTATATAAACCAGAGGAGTGAATTGAAAATTTAACATGAAAGGCAATTTCCCAAGAAAACTGAAACAATTCTGTGAGTGGCTGGAGGGAGGAAATAGTCTGCTTAGTGGATTAAAAGACTGACAAGTATTTCTTAGGAGTCTGAAGATGGACAGCAGTAGATAAATGCTCGGTGATGTTCAAAGGAGTCAGTTCTTTCCAAACCAGTAAATATGACAATCAGGTATTAGGTTAGAGACTTTATTTGCCTTGTAACTACTTTGAGTGGTTTCATAAAAACTTTTCCTACAGCACAAAAGTATTCAGACATTGAAGCCCAAACCTCATCCCAGTTCCCTTTCTGTCCTGATCTGCCATCACCGAGTTTCTTCCCACTTCAACTGGATGTAGAGGAGAAGGGGAAAGAAACCACAAGGAGGATGGTCTCTTTAGCATCTCTCCACAACTCATCTTCCCACCTGCACTCCTGAACTTTTCCCTGTAACAGTGAAAACTTCCACAGAGTTAAGGAATCTTTTCTTCCTTTTGTCAAAGGAGGCAGAATCTGATTTGCAAAGCACTTAATTACGGCATTTAATACTCTGGTTTTCCTGAATGCAGAGAGAAAACAGATTAGACACCAATGTTTTTAACCTTGATTATGAAGGGAAAAATATAAATGCACTCAAAATGATAAATTATGATTGAGGGAGAAATAAACATTACAGATCAGGTCTTCCAATGTTTTGGTGCAGCATTTCAGCCATCTGCAAACCACCTCATAGCCCCACACTAATCTGACTTTCTAACTCGCTGCAGGTTGACATCTATTGACGTCAGACTTTAAAAATGCTTCAATCAAGATCTCTATAATCCTCATAACTAAAATGTCTTTGTACTGTTTTATGATCAAACATTTTTGAAAACAGAGCCACCAGTCCTAGCAAGCACTCAGGATGCTCAGAGGTGAGTTAAGGCACAATAAAAAGCTCAGTAATCTCCCAAATCTCCTCAGAGAACACGTTTGTTTATCACTGTGCCTGCAGACTCTTACACTGCAAATATAACTGGCAACCATTTCTAGCAGACATGAATATCATTTGAAAAGTTTAAAGATGCACAGAAAAAGCAATCAACAGCCTCAATAAGAAATCTCAGGAAAAAAGGAAAATGATTTGGTAAACATGAATGATTGATAAATCCTTCAGTGGAAAAAAAAGGTGGAAATCAAGAAGCAATGACCTTTTGTACCCATCCTTCAAGCAGCAGGTTTTAGAAACTTTTGTATTGCCCATAAAATTAGCTAGAAGATAAATCTCACTATGGTGATTTGCTCTTTATAAGTCCAAAGCCACTGTTCTGAATTCTCATTGTATAATTACTTCAATATAGATAAAGCATGAGTCATCTATTCTACTCTAACCTTTGCATTTAAATTTGAATTTTATTCCTGCTTATCTTTTTTTCTAAATTGATATTACTGTCTACTATGTTTATTAAAAACAACTTAAAGCCACAGTGCATGTCAAACTCTGCACTGAGGCACCATTTGTTGTGTTATTTTAATTAACATGTCTCAGGGAGATTACAATTCTAATCATTTCTATTAAAGTATGTCAAAGTTTTCTTACTCTTATGTGTTGGATTTTGTTTCCTGTTTCAAATTATGCCTTAATACCCAGGAGGCTTCTAGTAAATGCTCTGCACACCTAGGTATGAAACTCAGAGGCACTGAGTCGTGTTTCTCTGGTAACAGCAGAACCATGGCTGATTAGGCAATGTCCTCAGCAGGTTCCTAAATTTGCCCCCCTCTGGATCTCTTCTTCCTTTCCCACATTCTCAGTGAGACAAAATTTCTAAAACCTAGGAAACACATTCCTAGAATGAGATCAGTCAGAATCCCCTTCTGTCATTAATAAGCAGGTCCTGGGGCAGGACTGTAACTGAAGGGAAATGAAAAAGCAAGCCAGCCACATCGAGACTGCACTGAGAAAAGTGTAAGGTTAAATACTTGGTTGTCTCCACACATTTGCCCATGACTGACCACAATCCTTCTAAGGCACACTGGGGTAGCCAGGTGGATCTCATGTATTTGCATTGCTGCAGGGTGAGCTTCTATGCACAAAGAAAAGGTTTAGTTCATACCTTGTTTGGGGGAATTTCTTACAAGGTTTGGCCCCAGGTATCCAATGGTGCCTCTACGCCACTGAAGCAGGAAGAAAAGACTCCCCTCTTTAGACTTAAAGGGGTTGTAGTTACTTTTAAAGATTCCCTTTTTAACCCTCTTCCTCCCTTTTCAGTGACCCAGCCATGGCATCTATTTTTCCCTCAGCCATTATGGAATTGCAGAGTGACACTTTCCGCTAATCTGAATAAACAACAGGACATCGCTTACGCACTATTTGGAACGGGATTCCCTTCCTTTTTAAGGACTCTTTTCCATGACTGATGGACAGGAGCTGACTGGAAGGCTCGGTGCCCATCAGAGCTGTAGGGTGCCCTGCAGGGAGCTGGCTCTGGAGAAGGTTTTGCAGATCTCTTGCAGAGACAGCAAAGACATGCCAGTCTCAAAGACTCCCACACACCACACTGAGACACTGCAAGAACACCCGTTTTTTTAATGGCCCTTTTCTTAATTAAAGGATGAGTGGTCCATTTACTACCATTAGGATACTTTCAGTCTGAAAGACTAGAAGAGTCTGTCAGCTCTTAGTTTTTGGACAGCAGGATGTACTGACATGTAGAACTTCACTAGTGCCAATTAAATCCATCACTGCTGTCTACCTGTTCCTTTGGAAATCCAAACAAAATTAATTGACTCTGAATTGCCTTCTCTCTCTACCTTATATAAAAAATATATATATTTAAGATAAAGGTTTGGTACTACAGTCAGTCTTAAGACATATCATGTAACTAATCTGCCACTAGGGAAAAGCAGACCTTTCTCTGCAGATTTTAATTTGGGTCTTGATTATAAGTAAATATCAGGATCTTTGAATGGAAGAGATGAAAAAAAAAAACCATCAAGTCTTTCCACAAAGTGTTTTACCTCTGCTTTTGTTCCACAATGCAAGACTACAAGAAAAAAGCAATTATTGTGTCTCTATCTGTAGCCTTCAAACATGTTTAACAAACTCCATTAATTCTACTCATCTCATCTTTTCATTCTTACTTAAAAGCATGGTGTATTTCTATCATCTTAATCACTTCTCACAATTCTTTGCTCAAAGTCCTACAACCCTTTTTCAATTGTAGGTTGAATTTTCTTATATCTTTTGATCCAAATTACCGGAGTCTCACCATAATTTTCAGGGCATTAGATAAGATTTCATAATTGCCTGGCAATGCCGTAACTTTTTGCACGGCTCTCTATACCACAGTGGGTCTAACCTGCAGAAATCAGCAGCAGGGAACTCCCTGAGGTTCACCTGAAGGAGAGTGCCACTTTATTTTTTTTATAACACACCCACAGATTTTTTTCCACTCATTTTCTCTAAACTCTTTTTTGTTTTTCTTGAGATTTGAATGAGGTTTGTCCCTTTCTCCCTTCTGGTGGGAAAAAAAAAAGGTGGTTTGGATTTTAGAGACCCTCAGTGCATGTTCAGAATGCCTATTTTGAATATAGAGCCCACCCAGGAAGGTGGAGTTGCAGGAGCTCTTTAGCCTAAAAACTTACAAGTAAACACAAAAAATCAGCTCAAACCCACCAGCTTTTCTTCAGCTGATGCTCCCTTAACATTCACATTTTTTCATACACCACTCCAGTCCCTGAGCAAGGTATTTTCAAGCACCACTCAAACTTGGGAAGCTTTCCCAAGTGCAAGGCTCTATTTCACCCCCTCTACTTAAACCCCTCAACACCAATGGGAGAAAAAGAGAAAAAGGAGGTTCCTGTGTGGTTACACATCCCATAGATCCATGCTTGTCCTGTTAGAAATTGCAGTCCCTCTGGCTCAATGTGCACAGAGTGAGAGTGATTGCTGAGCCCAAGTATTTCCCATCCCCAGCTGCTGAGGTTTCCTATAAACTCACTGAACCAGTGTGTTCTCAAACCCACTGAACCAGCCTGCTCTCAATCTGTGTTAAAGAGCTGAAGTGACACCAAACTGGGGTGGAGGAAGGGTTTCCCCTCCCCTCAGACCCTTCCACAGCCCTAAGGAGACCATGACCCAAAGTCTTGGACATCCTGAAGCCAGTTGATGCTGGGAAGACTGGAGAGACTGTTTGGAATGATGCCACAGAAGGAAGATTTCGGGTCAGCTGAGAGGCACATCTTTGCCATCCCTGCTTGCCTCAAGCCCCACCGCAGGAAAGTAGCCAAGCAGAAAGGACAACAAGCACAAAATCAGACAAAATGGTTTTATTGTCTGAAACTCACCGCACAACTTGGCCTCACTTTTGTCTACCTGGCACAGGAGGGCACTCAAGCAAAAGGAAGCAGATAAACGTGCCCTGAGATCTGTCCTGGGAACTGGGTTGTACAAATAACATTTAAGAGTTCCTAACATCCTTTTCAGACCCTTGTTGGGGAGTATTTCTCAGGTGAAGAGCTCTCCTCTCCCTAAATTAGACTCTGGGTTTAGAAACACCCTATCTCCTACCTCACCACTGGAGCACAACTTGGCCAAAAGCCTACAGAGTGAAGGAGTATGTAACCACTTCATGGAATTGTGAAGGGCTTTCCCAGAATAACCTCTTCACTAATTGGGAGAGACAGAATTAGATTTTCTAAGAACTGAACTGTCCCAATTTTAGCCCAGATTTTGCTAAAACACAGTGTAAAGAAAGAGCTTTGACCACCTACTAAATCTTGCATTTCAGGAGAGGTTAAATTAGAAAAAAGGAGAGGGGAAAAAAAAGAAAAACCAAAATCCCCAAACCAACCAACAAACAAAAAGCAGCTTTTGATTCCAAGAATTCAAGACAAAACCCAAAGGAGACATAAAGCAAACACTACAAAGGCTTCTGTTCAAAATCCATTTCCAGGAGAGCTGAATGGGGACAGACGAGGGAAAAGCTAAGGAAGAATTCACCCAGGAAAGGCAAATTCTTTTCTGTCCTTATGCCTCAGTTTGGCCTTCAGTGAATTTGCCCACATAGTCTTTACCAAATCTTGGAAAGTGGTGGGACTGTAACCCAGTGGGACTCATAAATAAGAAAAATATTTTGATTTTTTTTGTGTGTGTGTCACTACTGATCCCAAAGCAGTTTCCAGACTGATGGCTCTGACCTGCACCCAAAAGGTACATATAGATTTTGGCACCATTTCAGTACCAAATTCTTGCAAAGGAGAGTTAGAACACTCTGCTAACAGTGGCAGAGTTTGGCAGAGCCCTGTAATTAATGTCTTGTTGCTTTTCCTTTTTGTCAAAGTAGTCAAAATAATGACATATGAAATGATTTATTTTTGTTTGTTTGGCAGCTCTCCAGCATTTCAATAACAGGGAGGCTGCTGTGCTCAGTGTTGATTTGTCCCAGCATATTATATTTGTACAATTTCAACCCTGTAGTACAGAGCCAAGCAAGGGAATAACACAAAGTTTTTTAACATTCTGCCTTTGCAACAAGCAAACAACCCAGAAGACTGTATTTCAATTTCTGCCTGGGGATTAACATACAAATGTTCTGAAAATTAGGGATATAATTATGTGAAGTCAATTACAATTTTCAATTACTTATTTCCTAAGGCTTTATGCTCAGCAATGTTGGACATTCTGGGCTTGTAGCTCCTCTCAGTCCTGCATATCATCTGCCAACAAAGAAACACCGCAGCCAAACGACTCAAAAGGATTTTAAGTATCTTGCAGGTAAGCAAAAGTGAACAGAGTTGTGTCTCAGCTTCACAAAGTATTTGGGGTGGTCACAGGGCTCCTGACTACTCAAAGCTTTTGTTATGCTGGTGACAGTAACAGAGAGCTGAGGACACAGATACGTTTCTTTAGGGCTTAATTACAATAGAAAATAAAGTTACTGATTAATAAAATTAATATGTGCGAACGTGCGTGAGCCTTTTTCAAATCTTATTCACAGTTTATAAGTAATAAAGAAGTGAGAGTCAATTAACTGCACTGAATGATGCCACAGAAGCCCGTAAGTTCTTTTTTACTGTATTGAGCTACAGCTTTGCATACTAATGGATCATATTAATCTCACTTTTTTCCCTAAAAGTTTCCTCTGCAATGTGGTAATTACATAAATTGCAGCTTTTTGTTTTTTGATTTTTTTTTTTTTTCTGGTGGCTATTGGAAGAAAGTAGTTACGAATTTAAATGAATCATTGTCTCCTTGCTTTTAGGAGAATCTCACATCTGTACACCCCTGCATCACATGTTCAGAGGCAGAACTTTTGGGAATTATCTGCCATTTCCAAGACTGGAAGAGACAATTCCAGTATTTTGCAGAATTAGGAGAGTCACAAATAGAAACTATGCCATGGGAAAGGTGACAGTGGATGGGGAAGGGATCCTCAGATATAATATGGAGTCTGCTCAGGGCATTTTAAGATAACTGAAAACTTCTTGGAGAATGGACAAAGGGGAACTGCAAGCACGTTGAAGAGATATGGGGAACATCCTGTGAGAGAAGATTCTTTCTTTATTCTTCAAAATAATTTAGAAAAAAGATGGATAGTTACACATTAAGTACTGCATGAGTAATGCCAGTCTCAGGAGGACCTCAGCAGGCTGGAAGAACAACTTTTGGGGAGGAATTCTACTGTATTCTGCAATTCAATGAGTAGAAGGGACAGGCCATTTTTTGTTACAAGATGTAGGTAATTCTATGGCTCTTTAAAAAGATGATTAAAAGGTAAATCTGAACAGAAGGAAGCCTTATTTCATCTGGATTTTTAAGTTCTGTGACAGCAAATCAGCTTTCATTTCTAGGTTACACAACACAGGGTTTCCTATCTATTTGTTACATGACTATAAACAGCAAAGAAGTATTTAAATTGTGCATGGCTACAAGAATTGTCATGTTTCTCACGCAAATTACTGAATACCCTTAGAAAATCTCTTGAATATCTCTATGTACTAATGACCAAACTCATTGCTAGTGTTCTTCGTGCTATTCACCCATTACAGGCCAGTTTTGAAATCTAAAGTATATTTGATAAAATGAGATTTTCATCAGTTACCTACTGCCAGCTAGCAAAGCAGAAAATAGAGAAAATGGCCATTTCTATTTCATATTGCTTAATATCCATCACTTTAATGGAAATGAGAAAGTAGATAATGGTGGTAAGAATTGTATTAGCAGCACAGACATATATTACATATTTCTCAGAGGTACCATTGTTGTAGCATTTACATTGTTAATATTAAAATGTCTCGAGCAGCACAATCCAATGTAACCAATATTATAAATATTACCTTTAATATAAAAGAGTTGAATGAGCTTTTAACCTTGAATTTGATACAGTGTTGAAAATAACTTTTATACTTACATGACCTAGCTCCTTGTGAATACCTAAGTACTTTCCCCCTCAAATAAATCTTTCTCCAAAGCAAAACTTTCTTGCACTATTCTTTGCTGTAATTTCCACTGCACATTAAGTGATCATAGACCTTTTCTGTACTTCTTTTAAGTGTAACTCAGAGGAAGAAATATTAATTTAGATGAGACTTTTGAAGCTAATGTTAAATACAGATAAAGACTGTAAGTAATGTTCCATTTTGCAGATATTTCATTAAAGGAGAGTGTACAGGAAGGTAATCCCCATGTTCATATATCCTGAGTCTAAGCAGAATTGTGATTTAAAATGGTTTTTGAAACAGAATATTAAGAAAAATTCCAAGAACAAACAAGCAACAGGGTCAGGAATGAGGCAAAAATGAGAAGTTTGAGCACAAGATAGTTATGTCAGGGTTAGGACACAGGCAATTGTTGGCTCCTGTCTGCAGGATGCTGCAGCATGTCCAAGGAAAAAATGGCAGGGGGAGAGCATGGGCAAGGGAGAAACTGAAAAATCAGATGAGACTAAGAAGATAGTGCAATCACACATCCATGCTGGCAGTCAGGAAATTTGATTACACAGAGAAAAACTGGACAGAATCTAAAATACAAATCTGAACACTCTCACTGTGAAGAGCTGGATAACCACAAGGTTTAAACATATGATATAGGTTAGAACCAAAGAGTGGGAAGCTCAGCTGTTTAATCTAGGGACCACTGGCAAGAATTTGTTGTAAGTTAGGCAATCATCAGGTGCAAATGGTACTGGAGGGAAGACCTATTACTCTAAATAAGTATAATCTACCTGTGAATAAGGCAAGTGCAATACCAGGAGTGTCGGGCAAGCACAGAGAGGAAATACTGATGGGATTGAATAAGGCGGTGAGTTTTTGTCTGGAACGCTTCTTGTCATTTATGTTCAAAAAGAAGGAATCTAAATGAGCAAAGCAGAAGAAAAGGAGTTAGGGGGGCTGCAAAAAGAAGCTAAAAAAGCTGGAATTGTGCAGTTGTAGCAAAAGGAAGGCTTGGACATTGGTCATTGGAAGACTGCTCTGCTGAAAGATACCATGAAATGGAATGGTACAGACTGAGATTTAAGATGAATGACATGGCTGGCTGAAAATTAATCAAGTGTGAATTGACTAGGAATAAATACAATCCCAAAAATACAAAATTTCTGACAGCAACAAGACCAGGGTTCTGAAACAGCCCATCATGAAGCGCTGGGACAAAAATAACCCTTAATTTTAGTGACAATCTTCATGGATTTGGAAGCAGGATTAGAAGACATGTCTGCAATATTGGGGGCCTGGTGGTACGAAATACAAGAGGCATTTTTGGGCTTTGTTTCTTCTCTCATGAATAGATGTTTAAGGACACAGACTGATTCCCAGTGTGGGGCTTTCACTCCCTAAGTTGAGGCATAAACTCCCATCTGCACCCTGCACAAGGAACAAAAGGAAGTCCACTATTAGAAACACAAGTGCTGTTTTATTTTTCATAAAATGATGGAGTGATACGGCAACCAGGAAAAGAAAAATACTCAACATCAGACCTCCCAAGAATTACACTAAAAAGTTAAGCAGCATTTAGTTTTCTTTAAGGTGTCATTTCTGCTCAGCATAACTCTAAGACACTTAATGCAGATGGATGGGCTGAGCAGACTCTGCAAAGACAAGGTTTCCTTCTTTACATCCAATCTAAAAGCTTTTAAAATCTCTCTGTCAGGAACAATTTGACTGCATATCAATTGCATCCCCCTACTACTGCAAAACTTATAATGAGAGAGGATCGCAGGGAAGAAAAACCACATTTTGATAAGTGAGAGTGAAATGAAACACTGTCAATCTGATGGGCTGCAAAGCTGCGACTGCACATTAACCTCACTTGCTCATTAAAGCTCTCATCCAATTAAAACAGCAGCTGGGCTGTGTCTGAGTGCTGCCACACTTCGGTGCTGCCAGCAAGTTCAGTTGTGGTGCTCCTCTGTTGGCCTCAAGGAGAACAGGCTCTGGGACAGCCAAGGTTTCCGCGGCTTGCAATACAGATCAACTCATAAAATAAAAACTGCCTCTCTTCACCTTCGATAGAGAGGATGTGCAGTGCCTGTATGTATGAAACAAGTCAAACATTTTCCTGGTATTTTCCTGATTTATACACAGTCTGAGGTCTCATACAATTCCTAAATCACAGGATTTCTATGGATAAAACCACGCTGCTCTAAACAGGAAAGATCTGGAATAGGACTTACTTCTTTCTTATATTAAAGAAAAAGACATACAAAGTTCATAATTTATCCTGGCATTCTTGAAAGAAGAGAAAACAATCAGTTCTATCCACAAAAACATCTATTTATCAACATACTAAAAGGAAAATAATTGAATCATCTTCCATATATATCTATAGGAACAATCAAACCGATCCCCAGGGTGAGAGCCACCATTTCCCAAATGCCTCTATTCTGTGTGTCAGTAAAATTAAAATTCTCCTCACATCATCTCCATTTAGCTCATAGTTTTCATAATGGCTCTAATAAATTGCAATAATACTGGATATTCTCAAAGAACAAACTGGTGGCTTTATTCTCATTTCACAATACAGCCTAAGCAAAAGCAAAAATAAAATAAAATAAATGCCAGACATGCAGGGAAGACTGGGAGCAGCTCCATTAAAGTCAATAGTTATACATAAAAATACATACAACGGGGAAAGAAGAAGAACAAATGTCTTTAGATAATGTATGAGAATCACAGTATGAACCCTCAGCAGAGATTCATCTACAAAGAGAAGTTAGTCAGGAGAACTGATTTTTAACTTGCCATTTCAAGCTGAAGGGGAAAAGAATAAAAATTTCAGAGCAGCAGCATTGTCTGAAGAACTCTTTTGTGCTTAAACAGTAGGTCTTGAACGATTTTAAAGCTCAAAGTATGAAAATTAGCATCACAATCCATTGCTTTTACTGCTTTCCTTTGTGGTTGGAGCTTGTTACTTAGCAGGACCATAAATCTGGCATCCTCAGTGACCAAAGCATTGCTTTAAAAATATAAGTCTTATTAGCTAAAGTATATGCCTTATTTTCAAAAGCTTTAAAATGTGATATTTTTTCATGATTTAACAAATTGTAAACATCTCTGATTTTCACCCCTGAAACAACTCAATTTAGTTGGAAGGAGGGGAAAAAAAGGAAAAAGGTTTCTTTTGTCAAGACTTTATAACAAGTTTTATTTTGAAGAGAGGCTTTATGGAAATTTTGTGGTTTAACCCCAGCCTGTAACAAAGTATCATGAGGCTGCTCACTCACTGCCCTGCCCCACAGGGATGGGGAGGAGGATCCCAAGAATGGAAAGCCCAAGGGTTGGGATGAGAACAGATGAAGAATTGAAATAAAATATTATTATTATTATTATTGTTAACTGTTATTGATACTACTACTAATAATTGATGGTGATGGTGATGATGATGATGATGATGATGATGATGATGATGAGGATGATGAAGAAGAGAGGCACAAACCCCAAGAAACACAAGTGATGCACAATGCAATTGCTCAGCACCCACTGACCAGTGCCCAGCCCATCCCTGAGCAGAGACCAGCCCCTCTCAGCACACTCCCCCAGTTTATAAACTCGGATGATGTTCTATGATATGGAACATCCATCTGGCCAGCTCAGGTCATGGCCATGCTCCCCGCAGTTTGTTTTTCTTTTCCAAAGTCTTGGAGCAATGCAATTTTTTTTTTTTTTTTTTTTTTTCTGGAGAAAAGTCTGTTTAGCAAAGGAACTGTTTGCTGCATTGTCTCTCCTCAGCTCCCAAGTAACTCCCCCGCACGGAAGTCCTGGATTCTTCTCTCTCCTCAATGCCCCTCTCCAGCCTCTCCCAGTTCTTACTGAGCTGACCAGTAACAGGGACATCTTTCACTGGTAAACCCCTGCTGCAGTGGATCAGTTACACCAGATTACCCCACGCAATGTTCAAAGTGAAACTCAAGGCCCAGGCACCCAATTCCCAGTTCTGCCATTTGCCTTTGAGTGGTGCTGTGCAGGTCACACCACCTCTCTGCCCTCCTGAGATACAAATACTCAATCTTTTATAAAGCAATTTGAAGTCTACAGCTGAAATCAGATTTTTTTTTTTTTTTTTTTTTCATTACTGACCCCTCAGGTTTTCTAATTTAGTTTGGGTCCACTCTTCATTCCCAGTTTGTTGGTAGAGGAGGAGGAAGTGAAACAGGTTTGGCAGCATGCTGAGTTCCAGTACCTCGCCTTGAAGGAGTATATTCCAAGGTCCAGAAAACTCAAGGAGTGGTTACATGGTGAACCCAATCAGTTTAATAAATATATTCCAGCTTTACGGTGCCACAGATGCTCATCAGAGAGTTGTTTGCTTTTAAGTAAGATTTATTTAAATAATACATCCACTGAATCAATACAATGCCACCTCTTGCTGCAGCTCTCACCTAGCAGTTCAAAATATTCAATAGATTTATAATGAACTTCATTGTCCCCAGCTGCTGTTGGGTTTTACATCCTTTCACACCTAATCCTCACCATCTGCACATTCAAGATTAGACATGATCCCTCGTGGACCTTGCTGCGTGCGAGCATCCAGCTCAGTGGCTCAGACAAATTTCTCTCATCACTCAAACCACATCCCGTGCACCCACAATTACTTCACAGCATTACAGAGAGGCTCACTGGAGTCACAGAAATACATTCCTATTACTTGGCAATTATTCAGCACCTGGGATTATTCTTTTAAATTGCTAGTAGATTGTTGGCACATAGATGCTACAGGTTTTCAGGTATTTTAAAAATAAGAAACTAAGGTTAGTGTCTGTTTATCACGTATTAACACAGGGCCTGCCTTATTACACTGGCTTGAGAATTTAAAATAGGAGCCTGTTCAAAACAATCTGCGTACAACGTGTATAAAGTACCTCCTAAAGGTCAGTCCTAAAATGCTCATTATGGTTTTGGCATTTCAAATTTTTTTTGCAATCATTCAAAATTTTATTCCTGGAGCTATTTGAGCAGAAAAAAACACAATGCAGCTGCACAATTCGAAATACTTCAGCCAGTATGTGCTGTATAATTCACCTTTCACATCATTTGAAGATACTTCCACAGCTTTCATTAACACTGCAAAGTTAGCAGCTACATTCTTGGCTACAAGGCCTTTGAAGTCACCATTATCTCTGGCTGCAAAATCAAACATTAAGCTGACATATCAGCTGTTAAATGCATTAAATGTTGCGGCATTCGTTGTTGTTTTGGAGGAGTTTAAGTTATATTTCTAAGGAAGAGATCCTAACATCCTTTTTCACGTGAGAATTAAAGCCTGAAGGATGCAAGCCAGCATCACCACCCACGTGATCTACATGACAGCCCAGTTATGGAGCTACTTTGGTACGTGGCAATTTAAGAAAGAGAAACCTGGGGTTACCAAATCAGTGTGTGTGTGTTTGCGTTTTATTGGACATGTGTAATTCAACTGAAGAGAACAGGAAATGATGGTGACACTGCTCCAAACCAAGGGAGCAACATGAAATTTTAGATGACCAGCACAGAGCCACTGTAACTGAGTGTGACAGCATCCTTTTAACTTACAGCATCTGTACATCCTGTAAATTCATGGCATGCTCCACATCCCCAATGCTTTGGACCAGGAAAAGGGTTTTACAAGGGACCAAATTCATGCCATGCATGTGGATCTGAGGAATGAAAAAAAATCCTGATTCCTCTGTTTAGATATTCCTTTAGTTCTTCTGTCTTTCCTATCATTTATTTCTGCTTCACCAGAGTCCAAGGTGTGCCTTGGATGGGGACTTAGAATGCAGCCTGTGTCTTAAGAACAAGCTACTATTTAAATTAGAAATTAAAAAAATGCTAATAAAAAGCCTATGGGAGTTGTCCCAATCACGATGTAAAATGAGCAAGATTTTAATTTAATATAAAAACTCTCTTCCTCTCTAAAAATTCTGGCCCTTGAAGAAGTTTCAATCTACGGAACAGAAATACCAATTTTGTCCTAATGTATTTTCCTTGCTACTTTCATAACAATGAATAGTTTTAAACAAGAGAGGAAAAAAAGTTGTAATTTGTGTCCTGGAAAAACACCTCTATTTTTGGAAAAGCAATGAGCATGATTATCTTCCATTGAAGCACAAGAATAATAGGTATTAATGATGGCACTTCTGCTAATTTCATAACCCATTCTCCCAGCTGAATGAAGCAGGCTTTATTCAGTGAGCCTCAATGAATTCAAACATTTAAACACCATAAGGTGTTCAGCACCATACAGCACATCCTAACAGTGCAAATACTGT
Source organism: Coloeus monedula (assembly GCF_965178545.1). Classification (NCBI taxonomy): domain Eukaryota; kingdom Metazoa; phylum Chordata; class Aves; order Passeriformes; family Corvidae; genus Coloeus; species Coloeus monedula. Next base: position 71,548,099 of record NC_138785.1, read on the forward strand.
ATTTTAGCTCAGTGCTAGATAATGGATTAGCTGTACTGGCAGTCCTCAGCAGCAAATACTCTTTAAAACAAAATTAGCCTTTAGAAAAAGTATTTCAAAACAATCAGTGAACCCCAACAGCTTGGGGAAATACAATGCAAAGTCTGCAATAATATATCCTGCAACTGCATTTTATTGCCTTCAGCGATTTTTCCATGGATCTCTTATCCCCTAATTTTAGAAAACAATTGTCTCACTCATCAGTATCTTGAATATAGAAGAGTCATTTCCAGGAACATGAAATATGGATGTCACCCCCTCATGTACCAGACAGAGTTACTCTGTCTTAGGAGTAACCATAAGAGCGTTGGCACAAAATTCCTGGTTCACAGACCTGAAATTTAACAGGAATTGTTGTAGCAGATGGGACTCTTACTATTCTTTGACCTGCACAAAATGGGTCAGTTTGTGATCTTTTCCAAAGCCAAGGTGCATCTGTTCAGTAGCTGGTACTGCAACACTCACGTGCAGGCACCTGGAGCTGCAGTGCCCCACTCTCATCCCAGCCGGGCAAAACTTTTTGCCAACCCCAGTCCTGGATTCCTGCCAGCCATGTCGGAAACTGGTTTTTGAAATGGATCTGCAACTGGGAAGACAGGGCCACTGTTTTTACACACACATGGATCTGCTGAATGCCAAGGAACTGTTCTTGAAATGACGAGAAAAAATACCTTGGCATGTCTACTCCTTCAGGAGCTTCCCAAAGACATTTGGAGATAGGGAAGGGGAATCGACCTGGCTAAAGGAGGTGAAAATCTGCAGCTGATGAAGTGAATGAGACAGGCTTTCTGCTGGGATGACAGCAGATGATGGTGTAATTAAACATTTACCATAATGAGAGGTCACAAGGGAGTGTCTACAAGCAAAACTCCTATTTCCTCCTGCATGCTTGGCCTTGCAGCCCTTACAGAGCTCTGTTAAGAATGCGTGTGTGTGAGTTAAATGTAATTATACACACACACACACTTCACCCACACGCCAGTTTTCATACGGTGACATTAACATCCCTTACAAATTAATTAAACCTAATGAGACACCCATAATTAAGACTTCTGAGGTTTATTATTTCTCTTTTACTATTGGGAAACAGACCCAAGGAGATTTAAGTGCCTTATCTAAGTAAATGAATCTCTAAATTAGTGGGAAAAAGTGGGAAACACAGTCCAGGGGCCCTGATTCCCAACAAATTGACTACTTAAACATTGAAGACTTTGTGCACAGGCATTAAACAAATTGTCTGAGTTCACTTGTCAATACATCCTTTTCTGGATGAAAAACTATTTCTGGAATTAGATATTAGCCACGTTGTGTATCTTTCCCTAAAAAAATTAAATCAGTCCAACACCTCTCTGAACTTTTAATTGTGAGTGTTTGCTTTCAGATGACTTAGCAACACATTGTCCATTTACATTCATTTCTGTGAGATGCAGGAACAGAGCCTTTACTAAGCCTGAAACATTACTGAAATGCTTTTGCAGATTGAGAAATACATTAGATAAATTATATTTTCTATCATCAGGTTGTCTGATCAGTTAAGACACATACAAGTTTCAAGGCATCATCTGGTTATTTTTTAACCTTCAGTTGTACAGGACCTGGTAAAAAGCAATGAGATTTTAGGGAATGCTTCCTCTTCTGGATCACAAACAAACACTAAAACAAGTTCTGAAACACGACCTTGAGGTGGCCTTCATTTTCAAAGGCCATTTCTAACAACCAGAGAATAAAGTATGGGAAAAAATGCTTAAAAAAAATGTTTTAAGTAATGCAAGTTGCAGGAGCACCTGAAAGACCATTAGTCTAATGCAAAGCGGCAGTTCCTAATGTAAAGAAGCCGTATAACAACCAACAGCCAAATCCATGAGGAAAACTAATGACCTACTGACCTCAAATCACATTTTTTCCTCTCTATTTAATTACAAAATCACTGAATAACTGCAGTTTAAGATCATCTGCATCCAGCTCCTTATAAAACTTCTGTATGGGTGAGCTCTGAGGAGTCCTTGTGACGCAGACTGTCACAGGAAATGTCACCTCACCTTTGCAAGCCATTGGAACTTGGAAGAGAAGCAGACAGTTGTCTTTTTAGGCTTGAAATCCCTCATTATTGATCCATGGAACATCAACATGTTTCATGGCTTATTTGTTCCCTAAAAATAGTAACTAGATTGTGTTCAAGTGCCACTTTTTAAGGAAAAAACAAAACACAGCAAAGTGAGACAAGCCTCAGAGCACAGGTAGGTCACAACTGCCCAACTTCCAATTTGGGAAAGCCAAAATAAGAGATTCTCCAAAAGCTCCACACACCATTTGCCTCAGCTCTGGGCCAGTCCTGGGGGCCTGGGAATCCTAAAACTGCAATTTGACTGAGCTCTTGTCCTTCTCTCTTCCCCAGTGCACAAACCTGTCCTGCCTTTCATGTTGCTCTTCCCAATCCCCCACCTTCTGCCAGGCAGGTCATGGCTCAGGGTCTCTTTGGTCCCTATCAGTATTTCTTGCAGAGAAACCCAACATGATAAAACACACACAGTCAATGCTTGTGCTCATCATTCCAGAAAGAAAAATCTGAATTTATGTACTAAGCAATAATATCATCAAATTTATGTTTTGTATGATTTTTCTTTTGGTGTAACTGGCCTGGTTTTTCCCTGCTGCCAAAGGAGAAACAGGAGGCACTCCACAACCACTCTGCTGCTTTCTTCTTCCCCTTTTTCCTTTGGTTGTGATTTCCTGCTCTGCTGGAGTTTCTCTCAAACCAGCCTGGTTGGAGATGCAAACACAGGCAACTCCAGAACAACCTCCACCAGCAGTACCAGGAAACAGAATCATTTAGACATGTTCCAAGTACAGCAACACCTTGTCAAACACAGCAGAAAATGAGCTGGGAATCAGCCTCCAAGATACCTGAACCAAAAAAAGATGAAAGCTGGTCAAACACTGGTTAGTTATTACAAAGAATTGAAAATGTCAGTCACACAGGAACCCATGGACAGGCGATGCCTTTTCCCGCTCCTAAAAATGACAGATAAAAAGGAAACATCCACAGAAAAGGGTTGTATTTACTCATCTCTTCAACCTTGCATTGAAAAGGAATGCCTGGAAGTGCTCCTGTCTCTCTCCTGATCTATACAGCCCCTTGGAAAGGCTCCACAACCATCTGCAACATCAAAAGTTATCAACCACTCCAGCTACCCACTCCCCTCCTGCTCTACTTCAGAGCCAAAAAGGAGACAAAATGGGTTAAATGGCAAACAAAAAAATGACAACTAACAAACCATAAATCCTGAACTGTTGAAATAATGAAGGGCAAAGTGAACTTTAACTTAGTGTGATAGTACATTAAGAAACACTGTTACATGACGTACAGAATACAAAAATTTGGTCCCTGAGGTACTACTGGTTTCAAGGCTGTTTCCATCTGTGCAGTTTTCAGTGCTGCTTTCTGGTTCACAGGGAAATTATTTTGCACTTAGCCCTCAAAATATTTTTCATGGATTTAGACAGCCTTATTGTGAAATAGCAGAACCAAACAGCACCTTTCTTCTCTGCCCGATAATAAGCCGACTTCTCAGCAATATTCTGTGTTTAATTTTTCCCCCACAGTTGAAACAAAAAGCTGCCAGAGCTGAAGATTTACAAACAATGTGTGTGACATTCTTCTCACCTATATCTCACCTCCTCCTTTTATTCTCCTGCCTCATTTCTCTTTTTCTATCTTACTTTAATTGAACCATCTACATTTCTTTTATATTATCTATCCTCCTTGACTTCTCCCTTTTACTTTCTCTAGCAAACTACTCTCACTCTCTCACTTTCTCCATCAACTTTCTCTTCCCACCCAGCAGGCAGGTGCTTGGATTCTGCAGATGGAGGGGCCAAACCTCTTGGTCAATTTTATCCAGAACATGGAGAGAATGAGAAATAAACAAACAAACAAATGAAAACATTAAGTGAGAGAAAAAATAACCACACTTTACCAAAAAGTAGAATAAATGTTTTTAAGGTAAATAATGATGCTGACACCAAGATCAAAAGTACAGTGAGTCACAGAATTGCAGATCCTCCTGCGCAAGAATTCATGTTGGAAACTAAACCCTTGAACTTCCCAAACAAATAAACAAACAAAAGACACTACAAGACACATTTTTGGTTGTGGACCAAAAGAGTGTAGGAAAATGTAATGTGGAAGAGGATTTAACTGCTGTCAGCTTTTCAAAACAACCCTTCACTCCGTGATCTAGAGCTTTGACACTCTCTGTCTGAAAATTCAACTTATATTGACATTTTCTTCTTTCTCTCTGGTTTAGTTTAGCCATGAATCACCTGTTCTGCTGCTCCTGGGTGCAAGATGCTGTTAACAATTTGACATCCCTGCCACTGTGCACTAAGCCCATTCCAGTGCTTGCTCCTGCTGATTGCAAATGGGACACAGGGATCTCTCAGAAAAAAATATTTATTATGGGATCACAATGCATGGCTACACTTATGCCTTGGTGGCCAGCAGTGCCTGTCTAGCAATAAACATCTTAGGAATAAGCAACTTTGATACAGAGCACAAAAATCTGGGATGGAGAATTCCTATCTCCTAAAAAATACAGAATTGTCTCCCAGTGGATTCATAAATCTGCCAAAAAAAGCTGAGCAGATCTACCAGGTGATTTCAGTGTATCTAATTCTCATTTACTTATCTACTTCTGTCTGCTTGAGTTTTTAAACAATTTTGTGGATATGTGTCCCAATTCCTGTATTTTGTGTTACTTAATTCATAAGAAATCTTTGCCTCAGTTTCCCAGCTCCACCCGACTGCAGCAACAAACATCAGCTCATTGCTCATCACTGCAGAGCTGTTTTCATCACCCAGGTATCACTAACAACCACCTCGCTTTGTAAGAGATCAAGGGTGGGGAAGGTACATGAAATAAATATAGCAGGAGATTTTAAAATGCTGGCTGAGAGATATTAAAAACAGATAATAAAAAAACCCTAAACAAACCAAAAACTTGACAGTTGGGGTTTTTTCTGTCTTGTGGGTGGGGGAAAAATTGGAGACAACCAAGAGAATACTAATATTATCTTGCTTATGAAGAGGAAATATACGTGTGAAACACAGAGTTAACAGTGGCTGATTTTGCCTCTTTTTATTTCCAAATAATTCCACACTTGGAAAATTTAGGTGTGATTTTTTTTTTTTCCCAATTTCCCCCCAACCTCTAATTAAAAGTCATACCAAAAAAAAAAACCCTCATTCACTGATAAATATATGGAAACTTTTAATAGTTACCAGAATAAGTGTGCTAAATATGGATACAAAATTAAATGCTAAAAGTAGAGGTATTTATCATCCTGCTTTTACTTTCCCGTTCACATATCCTATATATATATATACTTTTTTTTTGGAGGGGGAGCTACATTTCAGAACTCTAACTCCCATCCTAACAAACATGGATTTTTTTTTCTGAGTACAGCTCTGTGCTAAAGAGCAGGAATGTTACACTCTGTCATTCCACGATTCAGGAAGCATCACAACATTTGGGACAACGAAATCGTGACCTACACATCTGTCTAAAATAACAATATCACAGTTTTGAGGGCTGAGGGAATGCAGTTCACCACCCACATCCTTTTATACTATGATTGTTCCTAAGGAACATTGTTTCCCTCTCCCAGAGGCAGCTTCCCAAGTGCTGATGGCAGAACCCTCACACCGCAGACACCACACGAATACCACAGCTTCACTTTTTGACATTAATAGGTTTTCTCTAACATATGATGGAGCAAATGCCTCATTTCTCCCCATCATCTCCCAAAGAGATGCTAAGTGTCTTTAGTCAGCTGCGACGATGCCACCATGTGTGACAACATTCTCACAGCTTTGAAGGGAACAGGAAAAATTTCCATAGTCTGGAGAAATCAACAGCTTCTTGTATGCAAGGAAACAACCTGCCAGCTAATAAGAAAAATACTTTTATTTGTTTTCACATGTAGGAAACTGAGGATCAGACATGACTTCAGCAAAGTCATGAGGGATCAAATCACAGGGCAAGCAGTGAAGTTCAACCATGGCTGCTTTGAGTCCCGTTCAACAGTCACAATCATCATCAGCTGTTGATGCTGCTTGTTCCATAGGGAACAAACCACCTGTAAGAAGACATTAGGACACACTGGATGTGTTAACACCTCCCATTTCTGACATTCCAGGAGATTCCATGCCTGGTGGGCCAGGCACAGTCTCAGCTGCCAGGAGGCACACGGTGAGAGCAGATTAGAAGCTGATACCAACATGAAATCACAATTACTGATTCCATGATCAGTCATTACAATTACTGATTACAGGACATGACCCTGCCTTGGCACACAAACTCCAGCTCCCTCCACGATGCTCCCTCTCCCCTTCACATGCCACACTCTTAAAACTCAGCAGAAACACCTTCAAATTTCAGATTTTGGAATAAGAGATTTACCTGTCACATAAGGACATGGTGGCTTCCCCAGTTCATTTAAACCCACTAAAATGCAGGTATTATTGAGCAACCTGCTCTAGTGCAAGGTGTCCCTGCCCATGGCAGTGGGGCTGGAACGAGATATCTTTGAAGTCACTTCCAATCCAAACCATTCAGTGTTTCCATGATAATTATTTACCTATTTTCTGTTATCTCACAGCTAGAAAGAAGCACACTCCAGTGCTTAAGTGCTATAGCTACAGCTCATTCTCACATTGCTTGTTGTGGTTTTATTTAGTTAAGAAATTTGCATGAAGCTTTCAGATGACACACGATACATATGTGCAGACACTTCAATGTATTTTTTTTTACCCCATTCCCGCTGTTGTTTAAGGAAATGATGGCATCTATCACAAAAGCAGCAGCAGAGAAGACTGTTACAACTCTACTACTAAGAGGCAAAATGTGAATAAATGATCCTGAATGCAGAGATTTTTTTAACTGCTGTTTGTCTTGTGACACGGGCTTCAGGCTGCACCAGAAACCCAGGGCATATCCCTACCAGTTTTTGATTAAGCTAATTTTCTCACGAACAATAACCTATTAAAGGTCATAATGAATATCCTATAAAAGTAATTGAAGAAAATAGAAGAGATACATACCACAGTCAAGCCCTTTACTGTAGTACATCAAACTTGTTTTCTACTCCATAGGGTATCCACAATTTTATGTCTCTTCCACAATGAACTTTACAAGCAAGCTAGAGGATTTATCCTGATTTCACTCTCTATCCACACTAAAAGGACAGAAAAACCAGAGCACGTGCTGCAGCACATTATCTTCTTACAAACAAATCTCTGGCAACTTCAGGAAGAATACAGATTCTCACAGAATTCAGTTAACCTCTTGGTTAAAACTGTATTTCTAAGTATAACTCCATGAATTTGTAGACAACAAATAGGCAGTATAATTTAGTGTCGGCTTTGAAATACACAGAAATATTTTACTGGGCCAGCATAGCAGTCGGCACTAACTCTCTGAAGTACTCAACAATTCAGAAAGGAAAAACTGAGAGAATGCTGGAATTAATTTACTCTACCACCAGAGATGGGCTCCAGCTCTATATATGGCCTATGAAGTTCATTTTCTTTCAATTCACACATATAATTATGTTCCATTTTTGTTAAACAGACACTGCAGAAAGGGTTTTGTTGGTGGGTGCTTTTGTCCTTTTCTCATTTGTCTTGGCTCACAGGAAAACAGAGGTATTATGGGAGACATTTACAAGCTATTTTTTTCCCCCAAACAAACCTTTATTGCATAAAAATATAATGCAGCTTTTGTTTATAAGCCTTAACAATTTGGTGGCATGAGATACATTGAGTGGAGAGAAGAACATGAAGAAGCCAAGCTAAAATCTGCAGCTTTCAGGTACTATTTTAGAAACACAGATTTTTGTCTCAGACAGCTTTACTTCCTCTGGCATTCACAGAATCACAGAATCAACTCCTAAATCACTGCAATACAGGAGTGAAGACCTAACATTTGTTTGACATTGCCTGGATGAATTCTCATCTCTTCAGAGGCTTCTCCTGTGCTACATTTCCTGATGGCAATAATATTTTAATCTGTGCTAACAGGTGACTGTCAAGTGATGTTACAGCATCCAGGTAGGAACAAAGTGATGGCTGCTCTAAGTCTGTTCCTCAAAGGCAGAATCCTAAATCCAACTATAGCAATTCAGTATCCTCCTGCATGGGATCTACCCTACTTTTACAGACAGGTAATTTCAAAATACCCCCTCCCTTTCTCTATTGTTTAATTCAAGTGGTTCTTGTTTTTTAATTAATTTTTAAAACTTAGCTAGGAGAATCAGGGAGGGATTAACCCGTAAGTGTTAAACACAACTGAAGAGAGGCTTTTAGTGTAATTTTCACTGACTCCATCAAATCATGAATTTTTATCATTTATTTAGTTCAAACTCAACATCTGATGCATGGCTGCCTTTGATTCAGTGACAAGAAAAAAGTTTACTGTTAAAGATTAATCATGTTCTTCTGTTCCCACTCTCCTTCTGCTCTTAGATTTAGGAGGATGTACTCAACTGTAGTTTTATTTTCACATTATGAAAAAATCTGGTTTAGATTCCATTTATTTGTAATTTCTTCTTCCACATTTCTTACTCAACAGTAATGTAAGTAATGCATGTAATAGACATACATTTCATTCATTACTTGTGTACTTGACTAATAAATGGTGACTGCTCTCAGAAAGTCCTTCGGTTTATTCACGACTCTAAAATGTGTGGTTTGTCTTTTTCTTCTTTGTTTTTCTCACCTTTGAAATATCCTTATGGTCACTATCTCTCAATTTAGTATCACTTGGAAAAACTCCACCTCCTGGTTTTGGTACAGGGAGCACTGCTACTTCCCCTTTCCCAACTGTTTCAAGGCACAGCTCCCACCATCACCACACTGTAAGAAAATGCACGTGCTGCACACCCCACCCATCACCCAAGGGTCCTGACAGCAAAAAATGACATTTTCCTCTTTTTCCCTGGAAATGTTCAAGGCAACGCTGGACAGGGCTTGGAGTAACCTGGTTTAGTGGAAGGTGCTCAGGGAGTTAGAACTGGGTGACCTTTAAAAGTCCTTTCCAGCCTGAACCATTCCATGATTCTATGATTTTCTCTTTTACTTTTGATGTTAATCTTCATTTTGTATAAAGCCTGCTGTGTCAGGAGAAGATCTGTCATTCCAAAATTTACCATGTATTTATCAAATCACACTCATTAATAACAAAAAAGGAATAAACCCAGTTTTTGGTCTTTAATAATCTCATTCATTTCTTATCTGAAGCTTAACAAAGCCATATTTTCACAGTAAGTAGCAATCCTTCCTACATGATTGCCATCAATGTCTACAGAATTCTAGCTTTTATTTTAAATGGTATTCAAAAGAGGTTCTGTCATTTATAGTTGCAAAGATAACTGTTGAAACATGAAAGCAAGAATATCAATGCTGTAGCTGCCTCCTAAGCCTGACAGATGCATTGCCTCTGCTGCTGCTCAGAACAAGATGCTGAGCAGCCATGGTGAAATTAAAAAAAACCCTAAAAATGATTAAAAAGAAAACACATAAGCAGCTTTTCTCACTTTCTGAGACTGACTCCTCCCCACTTCATGTTGCTCCTAAGAAACTTGCAAGAAGTTTTTCTTTCTCTCCTGCTTGTCAAATATGGCAGGATTTCATGATAAAAAGAGACAATTAGGAAGAACTGGAATTGAAAAACATTCCTCTTTCAAAAGGCAAACACAGGGTCCTGCACAAAGGAGAGGAGAGGAGAGAGAGAGATGGGATTAGAGGGGAGGAAGGTGAAGGAGAACAGATCACCGAGCTTCACTTCTATGTTCACTCTGCTCTTGCAAAGTTTTTTACCCTTTCTGGACTCCCACCAAGAGAAGCCCATTGGCCCACACGCGGCTTTTCAGCTGCAGGGACCTGGCAGGGCCCCTGACCCAAAGGATAGGATCACATTTGTGCCAACTCTACCCACAGCACTGCAATCCCTCTGCCTGTGAGCGATGAAATGGCTGGGACACCAAATGGTGAATTGCTTTGTGATCTTTGTGATAACACAATCTGCCCCATGCCAAGAGCTGTAACTCATCTGAATCTGAGACTTAAATCCAATTCCAAAACCATCTATTTCAACCAAAAAAAAAAAACCACGTTATCTTTCAACATAGAGGTAATCAAATATCTGGGCTGTATTGCTGCTGATGGGTTTTACCTGATTAAATTACTACTGGGAGGATAAAAGTATTGGTAAGCTCAGAGTGTTGAAGCAGTGCAACACATAAAAATAATGTGCATCAGCACAATCCTGAAAATCAAGGGGTTAATTGCAATGCTAGAATGAAACATATAAAACTAATCCCTATCTACTGTAAATTATTTGCAAATGAGTAGATAAACAAAGTAAATGGTTGTGGCATTTCCCTTTCAATAAACCAAATACTGAAAACCACGTCACCAGCAATTATACAAATTAGCTGCATATTAAGTGAATGGAGTAAACAGAAAAGTGCAAAATACAATGCATCTTTTTAAAGAGTGAAGAAACTTTGTTTCTGAGTAGAGGATTGGGCAAGAGTGGAATTTGAACGGAGAAAGCCTCAGTTCTATAATTACATCACCTTTACTGCAGCTCCACAGAGTTAAGTTATTGCCTTGGGATTGACTAAACCTTTCCCTGGAAATGGCCAGAGCATTCCGAGCTGAAGGATGATACTTTTACAGACTGCTGGTCGCTTTTAATTTCTTTATAGCACATTAAAATATAGTCACTCTTTTAGCCATTTTAACCTTGTTTGGCACAAATGGCTGCACTTGAAATTCATCGACTTAAATGGTCCATGCAAGATATCATTAAGAATTGCTGTAGTGGATTTTTTTTTTTTAACTTGCAGTGCATTTAATTATTAGTGTCCCTCTATCATTTATGGCCCATTGTTTTTCAGATCTTCCTCATCTTTCACCTTACCTGTTCAAAGAGTTACAGAAGCCAGAGCAAAGAATTCCAGATACAAAGACACTCACAGTTATCACAGACCTTGCAACAGCCCAGAGTGTCTGCACTTTGAGTTTTGGTGATTACACAAATGTCCAAGGTGAGGCTCAATAACAACCTCAGGGCAACACTGTCATTTACACAAGACAATATGGAGCTACTAGAGGATCATACACCATTAAGTATATTTTTCATGCATATATATAGGCATTATTTTTTTATTTGTTCTTACTTTAGGATGACCTCTGAAAATAACTGTATTTATGTTTCTTTGATCTACAGTACAACTTGAGGAACATAGGTTAGCTCACTGATTTTCAGTAAGAAGAGGGCCTGTAACCTTCATAGATTATTAATTTTCTTAAGTTTTCCTCTAACAACTCCAGTGTTGCTAAGATTTAAATCTGTAATCTGCCAACACAGATCCCCTTTCTATAAAACCCAACAGCAGAGTGACAAGCAGGACTTGTCTTTGAAATAAAAAAGGAAAAAAAAATCCCATAAACATACCCTCATTCATCTAGCCAGTAATTGTCTTTACTATTACATTTGTCTTTATATCTGTTAAAACAATGACTTCCTTTGTAACACTGCCGAAGTAGTCAAGGACAATGTGGTTTCTTTTTCTGTACAATAAGAGAATTTTAAGAAAAAAAACACTAAACAAAGAGTTATCTATTTATCTTTCTTGGAATCATTACCTATTAGCTATTCCTTTCAAGCATTACCTATGATTTTACTGTTCTGTAAATAAAACTGGACCAGGTCTTCCAACAAACCTCTTCCCTCTGGTTGTTATTTCCCAGCTGTACATCAAAAAGTAAATTCTTTTTTCTTGTCTTGGAGTAATTTATCCCAATCCCATAAGAGCAGCCCCAACACAACATTGCTGAACCTCACCACCATCATCTCCAACATCCAAAGGGAATAGGTGGAGCCTGGAAGTGGACCTGGAGAGAGCAGAACAGCTGTAAGCAACCGAGCTGAAGGAACAGCCAAATTGAAAACGTGTTGGAGCTCTCAAGGTGACTGAGAGCCAGGGAAGTTTAGGTTACAGGGCTATTGCAGAGGTGCCCGTAATTTTCTCAAGCTTAAGTCAGTGCTACATAAATCAATATAGAACAAAGCACTACACTTTTGGAAAAAATAAAACCCAGCAAACCAAACTCCAAAAGTTTATTCTGGAGGAAAAGCAGGGAAGAGTAGAGCTAGGAGCCCAAAATTCTGCATTCTTATTAAATTAAAGCATTTATCTGAAAATATGTATTATGCATGTCCAGTCGGAAAAAAAAAAAATGTTTATTACATGCATGAATACTAACAAAAAACTAATGTAATTTGTCTAAGACTTGAGTTTTCTGTGAGAGGGCTGATTTATACAGATTTACACACCCCGAGAGTTTGTGTTAAGATCACGGATACATTGACTGAGTCCCATCTCACCGATTTTCTTTCCTGATCTTTGAGGAAAATTATCTGACAGGGTATCATGAAGCCCAGAGCTCCTGGTACCTAAGAATATGTTCCTCCCTTTCCCGGCCATGCTCTAAACCAATCCTAATTACCACAAAATATCAATTTAGCACATTCCAGGAGAACATTAAATGGCACAACTCAGCTTTAATACCAAAAAGCAGAAGTACAATATAAAACCAGAGGGTTCAGTGTTGTAAACTCCTTAAAGCCTTGGACACCATCTCTGGGCATAAATGGGGATCAGACACACTGAAAACTCTCCTTTGAACTTTCTAAGTTCTTTAGAACTTGTTCGTGATGCTGCTTAACAACCCAAAGAAACAACAGAATCCATTGACTCACTAAAGAAAAAAGTCATGTGAATATGTTAAAAAGCAACGAAGGAGTAAAGACATTTGCAAACACTTTTTGTTGCACATCTCTGTATTTTTATGTCTTCCAATAAAGGTGTATTTTCTAGGGAAAAAAAGGATGATATAACAGTAAACTTTGAACTTCAGGAAAAACAAAATAAATCAGCTTCAACTTTCCAAATATGACATTTGGTCAGCATGAATGTGTGTCTCCATTTGAAAGAACACATGTACGGAACCACCTTAGAAATGAAGTAATGAAAGCATTTCTTTTATGTATCCTGATATAAATTTGGATTTAGTTACCAAAAAATTAACAGAGAGTAGCAGTACCCAGTTATCCACAACAGTTCAGAACCGTGCCCATTATGTACATTTTTTATACCTGCACAAGGGAGTATGGAAATAAAACTTGTCCACTGACTTTTTAACAAATGCATTTTCATTTTCAGTCTCCTCTTCCTTTACAAGCCATGATTTAGCTCAGGCTGGGGAAGCATTCTAGGGAAACATCACTTCACACTTGTCCCATGGATAAATTTTCCTCCTAGACACCTCCTGTTGCCTCTACTGTTCTATGTTTTCAGAAAGTTGTGGGAATCTTATTAGAAATGGTTTTCCAAGGAATTTGTGCAATTCATTGGGCATATTGAATTGCAGAAAAAAAGAAAGTCTAATTCACCAGGTTTTTTCCAGAGCCAGGAATACAGAAGCAGCAGCTTCCATGGATGTACATATATATATATGTGTGTGTGTGTGTGTGTGTGTATATTTAGGTCGGATAATTCAGTACAAGCAGAACAGAATGTATTTTCTATATAGGAAGTAAAAAAATCAAAACAAAAGTATGGAATAGCCAAGAATAGTATTAAAATTTCTGCACAGTAACAGAGAAACCAAATTTTTCAAAGTCAAATAAGAACAACTTTTACAGGATACTTTTCTTCTTATGCATTCAATGCCTTGTCCATACAGAGGTACAGTAACAATACCACAACAATAACTAGGTTTGCTAAGACCATTCATTACAGTTTTATAAGAAAATAAAGCTCTAATCCTTCATGGCCTCAGTGAAGAGCAGGTAAACTATACATTCATTGCTGGGATTTCTTCTCTAAATAACTAATCCACACTGAATAATCAACACAGGATGGCAGTCAGCAATCCAGACCACCATCCTTCCATTTTTAATTTACAAAATTTCATTCACTTGGGCCATTATTGCTCTGTTACCTCCATTTATCTTTTCTGCCTACATCTGGTAATAAAATGTAATCACTACAATATGTTTATTTTGATTATTATATATAAAACACACACATATACATATAGATATATACACATATTTATACACTACATATTCATTACTTTACCTAACTGAAATCTTATGTCACAGACTAATCTATGACAAAATATTCCCAGGGCGTTTAAAATGCCCCTGCAAAATACTCATTATAAACGGAAAATTAACGAGGAAAGTTGCTTAAATATTGACTCCAGTTTCCCAGAGACTTGAGAGTAACATTTTTTAAGTGGATGCAAACTCATTTTGATATGTTATGGTCTTTAGCAATAAAAAAGTTACATTGTCTCTCAAAATTGCTATTAAATTAATATGCTGGTGTATTCTGAATTTTGCTACAGCACCTGACTAATACAGCAAACACTTACTCCAACTATGTAACTCATGAGATTCTGTTATTCAAGTTAATAGGCCCAGGAATGGTTACAGATATTGCTCAAGAGTGTGTGCACAGAGAGCATGAAAACTCCAAATTTAGACAGGCCCTGTAGGAAGCGTAACCCAGATACACCTATACAAATGATAATATAAATAAATATGAAATAAATAAATAAATAAATAAATAAATGGAAGAGTAAATGCTGGGTCAAATCCTCCAAGAAAGAAAAAATGTCAGATAGGAGAAGGAAGAAAGTGGAGATTTTCTGGTTTTGATCCTAGGTCTTCAAGCTGTACACATCATCAAGAAATGCTGCAAACTGCAGTAGAATAAACTTAATAACTTATTTTGATTTTAAAACAGGAACTCTAATGGCACAATGGTTTCTTGTTAAATTACTGGGCAGTTAGTAAGTCTAATTGTACTATATTCCAACTTTGGGAAAAATAATGCAGCATGATCTCAAAAGACAGTAAGTAAACTTAGACCCCAATGAAGGACATTATTAACTCCACACTCACTGGGAACAACCAAATATCTTTCCCTTTGTTTTTTTCTTCTGTTTTTGAGGTGCCAGTGGCATCAGGGATTTCCTATGTGCTGAATTCTCCCCGTTCTACAAAAAGTCCAATTCCCGCTCACTCTTTCGTATTTCCAAAAGGACAAGAGGCAGAAGAGCTGCTGCATCACTTGTACTGAAATCATTTCTAGTCCACAAGACATTTCAATCAAATTAACTTTCTCATTATACTTGAAATATATAAAAAACAAGCAAGCCAGGAAATGAGATCATCAACCCTTTTCCTGTTCCACAAACTCACATGAAAACTTCTCCATTTTCCTCAGTTCTCATCTAAATTTTTTTGTTGCTCCTGAAATGTATTTCTGGGGCAGGGGGAACACATGATAGTTCATGTCCTTTGGTCAAAATGTGAGATTATTTTCACTGCCAGGGAGATTACTTATGGATATATAAATACTGTATTTTTTGCTTCAGTCATCCAAAACACTGACGATTGATCTGGTATGAATCAACGATGACAAATACCAAATTTCATGTTTCCTTCTCAAAAAATTATGGTTCAGATTATGTAGCACACAGAACATCTCAATTTAGCATTACTTGAGAATATCAGAAAACAGAATTTGGGAAACGTGATTTGTCTTGTTCCACTGATACTAACAGGAGTTCTTTAAACAAAGCACTACAGAACATTTCCTTTCTCTTGATTCAACTCTTAATCCAAAGTTAACTATTGGGTTTCGTACATTATAATCCAACAAGGGTGTTATCATCAAGCCCATTTTTTGTGTGTGTGTGGGAGGGGGTACAAGGAGTGAGCTTGGGGCTGAGTTTATATAAAGGAGAGCTGAGAAGTTTTCTGGTGAAAGACTCTGTTGATAAATGGTGGTTAGGAGAAGAAAATTGGTTATTCAATGAACAAAGTGGTGTGTAATTTATTTTACTTCATTAGATGCTGAATTCTTCAAACACTGCTAGGAATTAGAATGCTTTGAAACTAATTATTGTAAGTACATTTAATCATAGCTTTGAAGTTACTTTCAACATAGCATGTTCTTTTTGATTAAATTAAATCTTTCTGCCACCCCACTACAAGTACCCAGTTCAAGGGCAGAAGAGGAGAAAAAAAAAAAAAAAACACCTTTCAAAAGTCATAAATAAAAACAACAATAATTTTGCTCTGTTTTTTTCTGAAATATTTCCCCAACCTCCTATTGCTATGAGTGTGCCAGTTCCTGCAGAAACTTGAGTACAATTTTGAATACATTAAAATTATCATAAAATTAAACAATTATGTTATTATATATGGTACAAATAATTTCAAGCAGAGAAGCAGAATAGCAGGGAGCACAATGATGAACTAAAATGCACTTGCAAGGTGCATGGATTTTTTTAAGCAAAGATTAAAGGAGTTCAATACACTCTCTCTCACCCTCACTTCTTTGTACATATAGTACTGGCAATTCAAGCTCTCAGATATGTGATATTTCTCTTTATCATGATAAATGATGGCTGAAAGGAGCAATTTTGGTTCAAGCCTGCCTCCTGCTTGAAAGAAAATTTTGGTTCAGTGATTTAAGCAAGGCAAGCACCATGAATCTCCTCCTTATTCCCAAGCTTGACTTGGACACGAGCAACTGGAAATTGGATCAGTCCGAGGAAAGAACACAAATGTGTCTTCAAGGAGCTTTGCTGATCTCAGTGATTCCCAGTCACCTTCCTTATTTTCAAATGTGCATCTTGTACCTCAGTGATTTCACTGAATTTCAATTGGTTCTGTACAGCTCTAAGTGAAGATAAAGAATGTTTTTATACTCTTCTGAGTATTTTTTCTTTTCTTTTGCAACGTAAAGCACCAATACAATAATGCAGGAATATGCATTACTTTAAGTAAGTCCCACACCTGGAAGTGCTCAAGGCCAGGTTGGACGGGGCTTGGAGCAACCTGGGATAGTGGAAGGTGTCCCTGCCATGGGGTGGCACTGGATGACATTTAAGGTCCTTTCAACCCAAAACACTCTACATTCCATATTCCATGTTCTCTCACAGACAACTAACCCACCAAAGGAGAGAAAAGCATTTTTTCTTCTATCTTTTCTTAGGATTATTAACTGTCTTCCCAGCTTGTAACAATAAATGGTAAATTACCTTATGGCAGAAATTAATGTATTTGATAGCCTAATGTTATACAGTTTTTGGTATTTCCATCGCTACAACATGGGCTCTTTATTGCATTTGGCTAAAGGGTTGGGAAGGTTAACTTTTTTTTATTTTAATTTATTTTGTAACTCTGCAAAGAGTTACAAAATTAAAATACAACCTTTAATAGCCAAGAAAAGTCCCACAGAAACAGAGAAACGAGAGTAGAAATCCATGGGCTAATTTGTCTTACTTTTGTAATAGGAAATAGTAACAAAGCTGTTTAGGTAGATCACCAGAACTGAAAACAATAGGAAGGAAGTGGGAAAAGGCAAACCGTAGCCTGGAGTCAGGAGCTTGTGAGGGCAATTAGAAATTTCTAGAGAAAAAGTAGGTTAAGGAGGTAAAATAAGCAGCAATACTTTAGCTGATCAAATAGAGATGTAGCAATATACAGATAATGAGATATCAAAGGGAAATAAAAGAACATGTACTGAGTATTATCATAAACACTGGAGAACAAAAGAATGAGAGAATATCTCTTTCTTCTTCAACTCCAAAGCACAGTTTCCAACAAATAATTGCAGCCTATCCCCAAAATGTCACCCAAGTAAAAGAAAACCAAAACAACACCTTAATGGCACAAAGCAGTGGTTCTGCTTGTTCTTTTTTATTTTCTTTCTTAATGACATATTCCATCAGTTCTGAATTTGTCAGAAGCAGTGATTAGAGGAAGAAAAAAAAACCTCTTTTGTTATTATCTACCTTAAACTTCAAAGCAGCAGGGACACTGAGTGAAACACAACTCTATCAAAGTGAGCACTTACAATTCTTAAGTTTGAAATTTATAAATTTACAAGGCTTTCCTAGTTATGCTGCTCAGAACTATCACAGAAAAGCACATCACAGAAACTGTAAATATTTGGGGGCATGTCATTCTATTTTGCCTCAATCTGAGGGCTTCAGTGAACGCAGCGTATCAGGAGTTGGGGTAAAAGAGAAAACCCCAAACATTTTCCCTGCCTGCCTCAACAGAGAAAGACTCATTAAATGTTATTAGGTATCACTCATTTACTTGGTGGCATTCATTAACTTCAAGCATTGGCCAAGCAGTTCATATCTACTTTTTATGCAGGGAATTTTCTTTAGAAATATCCCACATCCCTACACATCCTGGCTTTCCCTCTTAACATCATGTTCAGCCTATCTTTGAACATCCAGATCACCAGCAGCTGAAATCATGGCTTAATCTGTATTGCACAGGATGTTGATAAACCATTCTGAGCTTCCCAATCAATAAATTTCTGTTGTGTAACTAAACTGCTGGATAATTTCTAAGTTAAATGAAAGACTCCCTAATATTTGAGCGCCCTGAAACTGCAGAAGATTCTGTGCTGAGTTTGTGTGGAAAATAGGAAATATCTCTGCCACAAATACCAAAACCTAATTGCTAAGTAAAAAGTAATTTGAAGTCTGTTTGTTGTGGGCCATGTCATTAGCAATATTATTTTAATAAAATTCGAATTCTTAAGCCTTTGATACTTGTAAGTTCTAAAACAGCAATACATGGCTTTTATTGTAGCCATGCTCAGCTTTTACAGCAGCAATACTGAGGTAAAATATGGCACACTACACAAATCCGCATTATATGGGTTTCTGATTTCTTTTTTAGTTAACTAAAGGTTCTTTACATTTACAATGTCAACTCCTCAAATGTACCAGCTTTACATCGCTAAATGAAGCGATTGTGAATTTGTAAATCACAGTCAGGTTTAACACAAAACAGAATTTAGGAAATTTCTGGTTATACCTGGACATTTTTCTTAAAGCCTCTATAAATACATTCTCTTCAATTAGCTTTGTTTCCCTTGGATTATTGTGCAGGAAAACAGGATGAGCTTTCTGGACCGACTTACTGGAGTCTTGCTCTCTTAGAGCTTGTGATGCTGTCATTTAAACATTTCCACACAAGATAACAAAAAAAGCAGACAGAGCTGTAATTATGCAAATGTGTAAACTCAGTGACAATGAACTACCAGGGCCCAAAACAATTCCAGAAACAAAGAGGAAGGGAACAGTAGGAAGCTGGACTCCTTTTGAGTTCTAATCTACAGCCAAATAAATGACAATTTATAAACAACACAATAAGGGGTTTAATAGTTGGGGTAATTTTCAATGCATATATACCAATGCATGTAAAAAATACAAGAAGAACCCCAAAACCTGTGAATCTTGTAAAGGCATATATATATAATGTTTCCTACAATTATTACCTAATAGTAATAATAACAATAATATAATGATAAATTTATATTATTATGATATTATTATTATTACTACTAATACTTCTACTACATTGCTTTCACAGATTCAAAATTCTTTAAATTTCTGATCTGAATTTTCTTCTTAATTCCTTATTAACTGTAAGGCTTCCTTCAATATTTTGCAAATTCTAAGTCATCACATTTCATAAATCAATCAGCACTGTTATAGTCAGAGGTTTGATTTCCCACCATAATTATAATTTGACTGCAAATCTGCATAACTAATCTTGCAGAGAATTGTCAATACATAAATAAAAGTAACAGAAGAGACCTCTAATGAAAAGAAAAAAGAGAAAAAAGAAGAGCATGCAAAATATTTAAATTCTTACTATAGGAGGAATTAATTTTTAATTTAAAAATATTTTTTGTTAATCTATCACATACTTTAATATTCAATTTGCTCTACCAAATGGCATCATGTAGAGCTGCCAAAGCAAAAGTCACCGTGCTAGGAAGCTTGTCAGTTCAGTCTTTTACTCACACTGGAAAGAAAACCATCTTTAAAATATTAAATACAGCTGTGGGTTTTAGTCCCACAGTAACTTCATGACTGTGACCTTCATAAAAGACTTGGCAATCTCACAGTCATAGAACTCATCCAGGATATTACGGAGAGCCATTGAAGGTCAGCACTGAATTGCTCCGATTAAATTCAAAATACAAAATCAGATTTTCACTGTGCATTTTCTCGTCCTTTCATAATTTAAATTCTCTTTGGTAATTAAAGAATACAAAAAATGCCTTAAGAGAGAGATTATCCTGCGGTGACCACTGCAGGTAGTTTACAATGCAGCTTATTTTACAACAGTGATGTTCTGAATAGGAATGCAATGACAAGAGAAAGGATAAAAAGAACAACCAGAAAAACATGATGAAACTGTTCATCCTGCTCCTAATTTGTCATCTGGGAGATGTCAAACTGACCATGACCAGGCACCTACAGGAAACTGAGGGATAATTTGGTATGTGATGGAAAAATAAAGAGATTTGGAGGAATCAGAAGAACCACAATTATTTAGAATTCCTAGATCCTTTTAGGGCTTTACCACATCTTACCTCACTCCAGAAATATCAGAGAAGGGATTGTGGGTATGAAGTGGTTTCAAACCTACAAATGTGTCCCACTTCCATCCTTAGTGCCTTCATGGAGCTGTTTTCACAGCAATCTCAGGAACCAAGATCCTTAGTGGGACCAACCAGCATGGGATGATACCAATGCAGAGACATGGAATGGTTTGGGTTGGAAAGGACCATAAGGACCATCCCATGCCACCCCTGCCCTGTGCAGGGACACTTTCCACTAGCCCAGGTTGCTCCAAGCCCCATCCAGCCTGGCCTTGGACACTTCCAGGGATCCAGGGGCAGCCACAGCTGCTTTGGGCACCCTGTGCCAGGGCCTGCCCACCCTCACAGGGAAGAATTCCTTCCCAATATCTAATCTAAATCTATCCTCTTTCAGTTTAGTGAACCAGCAGCCCAGTGGTTAAGCAAAAAAAATCTAAACCTTGCAAAACATAAATAATATTCACTTGTGTTCCTAACATTTTATATCATGGTCAAATTTGAAAGTAAAATTGAGCAACAAGTACCATCATTTATGAAAAGTAATGTTTTCTTTCTAATACCTAATTGTCACTCACCAGTCTACCACACCCAGCAAAAAAAAAAAAAATCAAAGTGAAAGAGATAGAGATCAGCTGGCAAGAGCTGAGGGTTTACCATAGTACCTATCATGGGTTTTGCAGGATTTTTCAAAAAAAGGGAAAATCAGAAATAAGCCAATTGCTACTGTTCATTCTCCTCATCATTATTTCTACTGACTGATTCTTTTTAAACTCTCACATGCAGGGAAAAAACCACCCCCTTCACTGCTAAGAAGCAGCACTTTGCAGATTTACAAGAGCCTCCTATTTCTACAGAAAACACCAAAATACTTCCCACAGCAAATGTTCGAACACTGTCTACAATGCCCTCACTTTACCAGATGGGCTGTTTGTAGTAGAGCAGAGGGGAAGGAAGGAAAGGAATTCCACCAAAGAACAACCACGGTGTTTGTGGGACCGGCTGCTCAGCCATGCCCCAGGTAACACACACAACCCTCCTGTTCCAGAACATTCAGTATTTTTCAGAACAGATTTTGCCATTATTTCTGGGACATGTTTCTGTGGGAGTAAGAATCACAGGGAATCTCTGGTCTACTGCTGTCAACAGTTTTCATGCACAAAGAACATACTGATCTGCACTTTCAGTCTGGCCTGGTAGCTAATATCTAATACCTAGCTGTGACTATTCAGGTACATTATCTAATAATGACCAGGATTTAAGGTAACACTCCTCATTTTTAAGACTAATGTAAAAAAAAAAGTCAATATGTCATTTTTTAGACTCTGAAGTTTAGACCCAAAATACTGCTCACCTGGGGATGGTTCTTCTGCTTCCAAGTGCTCCCCACACAGCAGCATCCAAGCTGCAGACACACTAATAGCCATTTGTGCCTCCTAAAAATGACTCACATGATCCCAACACACTCTGTCACACGCAGACAACTTCAAGAATGCTTCTCCATAAGCTTTTGGTGCATCCCCTGCGAAGTGTAATCACTCAAAGTACACCCAACTTTGACGTTATTCATAGTCCGTATATTTGGCTGAGTCTGTGAGTCTGTCCCAGAGCCTCCTCACCTCCACTGCCTCAGCCTCCTTACACACCTCATGGGCTACACACAGAGAATTCCCACTCTTCCCAAGGTGGAATAGGCCAAGGGACCTGCAGAAGAGACTCCAAACTGCCTAAGTGGACTGCAGATCAAATGTCTCCCAAAAAGGGACATTCAGTGGTGCCCAGTGTCTGGAACAAGCATCATTTGTGGAAGAAAAACAAAGTCCTGTGATGTTGTAAGTGGGGATAGAGACTGCAGCTATCTAGAGCACAACAACTTCATTTCTTGGCAAATGCAAACTGCCTTGGGAATGCTCCATGAGCTCAAGCAAGAGACAAGCCAGCAAAGTAGTACTAAAAGTAGTATTTTCAGAGCCCTGACATCCTTTGACAATTTAGGAACTATCCGATTTAATTTCTGAGGCTGCCTAAAGTACTCTAAAACTTACTTTTTAAAGGAAACACAGCAAGAGAACTTCGGGATTATTGTGATATGTCTTGAGCTGCTTCACATCTCACCACCCAAGCTGATCAACTATTTAAAGACACAAGTAACTACGATTTAAAATCAAATGTTCAATTTTGTTGTCTCTTATCTACTATAATAAGAAAATTTGATTTGTTTGTCCAAAGATGTTTTTCAAAGCACAGCCTGAAAGTACAAAATAAGATCAGGTCACTCTTAAGGCTTTCACCCCACGCTGTGTGCTGCTGTCAGAAGAAAATTATAATGCTTTAAAAAGGAGTTTAAGGAAAAGCCTAGAATCGTGTCTGACACAAACTCTACTCCAGAACAAGCAGCCTATGACAGGGTTTTTTTCAGGTTTTAGCTCTACTTCATTAATAGGAAAAGTTCAACTAATTGGAAAGTCAAACTTCCCACTTTCCTTGCTTTACCTATTCCCTTTCTAATTAATTTCTACACTTTCTCTACATTTCTCTTTGCATTACTTAAGATGGCAAAATGATGTCTGTGACTGGACAAGTGTCTTTCCTAATATACCATATGGTGAGATACCTCATCGTTTGACAATATTTAACAAGAAAATATCTGCTCATTTCTGCAAATCCCCTGTTGCCCAAGCCCTTGATTAGACAGCATTTCTGTAAAATTCAGCTATCTAATTAGTTTGATTATTTGAAATAAAATTAAGTCTCCGAAATTGTTAAGTCACCATGTACTTCTCCATCACATTGATTTGCTGCAAGTGGAGAAAACCTCAGTACTTCTCACCTGAACACATCTCATCACACAGAAAGAATGACAAATCCATGGCTCTGCACCAGTTTGCCCAAGTCAAAACACCAGTGACAACTCGTGAGGAGTGGTCCAGACCCTATTTGAGGAAAGGGGTGAAAGGAGATTCCTGTCCCATTTGGATTAGGGACAGATTGGAGCCAGGGTCACCTGCACCCTCAGATCTTTACTCTTCCCCCTCACAGAGGTGCACACTTTGGGGACGCTGATTCCACCTCTTCCCCGGGGAGCCTGTTCCAATGCTCAACCACTCTTCCAGCAAAGAAATTTTTTCCTAATATCCAACCTTCTGGATCACCTGGAGGCAATTTCCCCTCGTCCTCTCAATTTCTTATCTTCATGCATGCCTGAAACTCAAGGCACTACATCATGTAATCACTGGCAGAGCTTTCATCCCTTCATGTCATCATCTTAGCAGCCACAGAACACCCCAGGGAATTCCATTCACATGATGGAATATTTCCTTTTTTAGCAAAAGGGGGATAAAAGATGGTCTGTTCCACATAAACCCATTTTGCTCTTCCATATTAAAATTCTGTTGGACTCACTCCTACTCATGATTAATCTCATTATTTTTCAATTAATTTGGGAAGACCAGCAACTCATTTTACACTACCATAATTATTTCTTTAATGCCAGCCAAAGCAAATTACCTTAATACATAACAAATTAACATACGATGGCTCATATTAAAGGTTTTTCCCCTTAAAAAAGGACACATGGATTAAGGAAATGTCAGCAACATACCTAACGCTGCAAATGAGTGCAGGAGAAATGGAAGGAATACATGTCAAATCCACAAACTTATTTTCCCCATCATCACATCCCATTAAACTTCTGGCTGTAACTTTATTACTCTTCCTCATTTTTTTCTCAGGCATCCACTTCTTATTTTGATCCCCTGTTTCTTGTTAAAATGGCAGTAATGTTTTACAGAAATAGCCTAAAATTAAGGCATTGTGCTTATTGCTGCTAGTTTTCAATTCCTTCCTCAACACCCTTTCCCAACATTACAATGAAACCTCTGGAAAATCTAATTTCAAGAGTAATTAGCAAGTTGTATTAAAAACAAATTAAACCAACCCACCCTGATATGTCAATATTATTCAGCTGTAGCTAACTGAGCCAAAGGTCACTCAAAAATAACAAACTGCGTGACACCAGCATAAACTTTGCAAGTTGCATTTCAGTGCTGCTGTTGGGGGCTGTGAATAACAAATAACAGTAACAAAGTAGATCCCCTCAGTGGTTGCCCACCACTCCAGTCTAGGACCATTTTCTCTAACTTTAAACCAATTTTAAGAAAATAAATCAGCAAAATGCTTGGCTGAAACAAGCTCTTGAACAGGCTGCCCTCAGAAGGGGTGGAGTCACCATCCCTGGAAGTGTTCAAAGAAATAAAGCAGAATTGGAGCTTCACAACATGATTTAGCAGCCATGGTGGAACTTGGTCAAGGTTGGACTTGATCATGGAGATCTTTTCCAACCTTAATGATTCTGGAAAGATTTGAATCTGATCTCATTCTTTTCAGCTTGGAGAAGATGCAAAGCAGTTCCCAAACTGTCCACCTAAATTTAACACACTGCACTGCATGACTTATCACAACATCTGCCTTCAAATATATTATTCAGCTGAATATGAGCATTGCCTCCACGTTTTTTAATCAACTGATTAAATTGCACCAAGTTTCTAAACATTATATGTAAAATGACAGGTTAAAAAGAAAACCATATACACAATGTAGGAACAGAGTATTCCCTCTTTAAGAACAAAGTGGTGAAGCTAAATATACACTTGAGGGTTTAGCATCTCTTGAGAGATGAGTAGATGCAGCAGCTCAGGTTCTAAACAAAGAAAATGGTCAGTAAGAGATGGTTATTTTGAAGCTTGGCCAGTAATCAATAAATTAGGAGATCTAAAATAGGATAATCAGGTTGGACATTTAAAATGAACAACAATAATTACTACTTCATACAGTATCTAATTAAATTCAGAACCTCATTGTTGCAGGGAAGCTCAAACATATGAGTGGGTTCAATAAGTCTTTAGCAAAAACAGTGGATTATGGGTCCACAGATGGCTATTAAAGCAGTGATTCAGATGCTAATTTCAACTCTAGAAGTTTCTAAATCACAGCCTGTGGAAGCCTGGAAGATACAGCAGGGAAAAGCTCAGGCCACACTTTTCATGTTCCTTGTACTCTTTGTTAAACAACTCTTACTGGACAGGGAGCTGAAGGTCTCATCTGACCCACTCTAGCTGTGTCCTGGTCTTATTTATTCCTTGCATGAGTTTCTCTCTTAAAAATAAACCTGCTTCAAAAGAAATTGGCTTTTGTTTTCATCTTTGAGTTAGCAGATGAGCAAACATTTGCTGCTTTATTTGACAGGCGGATACAAACTTCAGTATTTCCCCAAAATTTTCAAGCGCAGACTTGTTTATCCCTGTGGGACACTCGTGGGTCATGTGCTGCTGTATTCTAAGAGACCTAAAGATCATTTGAGATGGAAATGTCTTTCTAAATGTTGGAACTGCTACAGAAAATATCTGCAGGTGGTGCTGGTAAAAGTTCTAACAAAATCATATTTGTTTAAGGAATTAAACCATTATATGAACAAAATACTTTTTTTCAAGAGAAGATAACAATCAAAACACAATTTTCTATGAGTAAATTTTTTAATATCCTAAAATTTCAGTACTTTATCTGTGCGATTAAATTCCCTGGTTAAGATGGCAAAATAATTACTAATCAAGCCCGGGAAAGTGCTTTTTTCTGCATGCATACTCTTGTGACAAAGTACAATATTTCATTGAATTTTGGAGAATATTACCACCTACCAGAAAAGGGATATAAAATGCAGTAAATCAAATTACAAGCAATAACACTGACTTTGGAGGTTTTTATTACATATTTTCATATTTTATTTTAGTTTCGTAGTGACAGCTTTTTTAAATGCAATTGTGTTCTTTGAACATAATAACAACAACACCTGGCACTTAGAAATTAAATTATGTGTGAATTCTTTTGAAAATAACAATGATTTGATTCACAGGCATCAAGTGGAAACTACCAGTCACAACATGACAGTGAAGAGAAAAATGTTTAACCAGAGAAACAGAGTTATGGTATTTGACTCCAAAACTGGGATGGGGTAGATTCATCTACCCAGGTGCTTCCTTACAGATAAAACTCCATAGAAAAACAATTCAGGAACTTCTTTTTCGTTTCTTTTTCTCAAGGTCCTCTCCTCTCACACAGCTTTCCACCAGTTTTTTTCTCAGGTCTAACACAAGAGTCTTGCTTTACACCCAAGAATAACATGAATTTTATCTTGTGGTCAGTTTGGCAAAGTAACACTGAGCCTGTTCTATCACTTCTTTGGTGCTGGGACTTTGTCACTTCAAGGGCACAAGGAAATTCTTTGGGTTTGATAAGATTTTTCGAATTAATCTTGAGACTGGCGAATTGGAGACCTCACATTTTCAATAAGTTTGAAGTTGATGTATACTAGTAAAACTACAGAGGGAAGTTAGCTCTTATTCCATATATAAGAATTTAGCTGACAAAAATTCAGTAATATGAGCAAGAGATTTCCCAATTATCAGCCCAACTCAATAAATAATTGCATGGCGATTAGTACCAATAAATCATGCAGGGTGCTTCAAAAATTTTACAGTATTAAAAAATGATGACGAACATAAAAAGTAGAGACAAAAATTGCTACAAAGTTCTGCTCCATTGTATGGTTTGCTTCCTGACAGCTGTGTCTCCATGCTCTCACTCCCTTTTCCTGTCTTCATTTTTGAATATCTTCAAGGTTCAATTCAAAGTCCATTACTTTTCCATTCTTTCTCTAACTTTTTGGGAATTTAGACATAATAACGACAGTGAAGCAGAAGGATGTATAGGAATCCTTCCGACTAAAGAGAGGAAAGCCTCTCTTAGGCCTCTAACTAAGAAGAAAGTCCATTTCAAAGAATGTACCTTAAGTATTATCAGTATGGATGCTTTCTATGCTGGGGAGACATAAACTGTGGGAAACCAAAGAATGAGAGAGATGAAGAACAGGTATTTTAGAAGACAAAAGGGTACAAAAAGAGTCAAAGCACAAAACAAGTAATAAACATCAGGTTCTGAAAGCAACAGAGGAAAGAAAAGAATGAGGACTCAAGCAAGATGTTTCAGTGAAGAAAAGACCACAGCTAACCTTTTCATTTAAAATGTGAAGTACATACAGACAACAGAATGTGCATCCTGGTCTTTCAACACTTTCAAAAATACCTAATAAAAGAACCTTGAACAAGTTACAAGCTGCACTTGTGAAATCTGAAGCTTCATTTTGAAGACTAAGCAAAGACATAGGCAAAATCTGTTGAAATGCATTACTTGTCTGCTCCTTCTGAACACTGTAATTGTGCTTACTCTGTATTCATGCATGCAACATTGAATCCCTCAGTCTGCTGCCAGGTTTTCATCCCATATTGTGTATTATTGAAATGTAAATCTGCTGAATGCGCCCCAGCGCGATTTTAATCATATTATAGACAATGTTCCAAGCTGATGTAATCAAATGCCTTTAATTATGGCAATCAAATATATTACCAGTTTACTATTGCTAACCCATATTGGGTACACGGAACAGCGTGGAATAGCAGGGTCTGCTATTTATACATTACTTGGTTCAACCTTATGGCAAAACATCTCGTTCAGTTTAGGTGCAAATATTTTCACAGAATCATGGAAAGCCAGGCTGGAAGGGGCCTCAAGGATCATCTGGTCCAGCCTTTCTTGGCCAAAGCACAGTCTAGACAAAATGGCCCGGAACCCAGTCCAGCTGTATCTTAAATGTGTCCAGCCCTGGGGAATCTACCACTTTCCTGGGAAGATTATTCCAACGGCTGTTCCCATTGGGAAAAATTTCCCTCTTGTGTCTAATGAGAATCTTCCCATCAGTGGCATGTAACCACTACCCCTCATATTTTTCACCAGCACTTTGGACACTGCTCCCCCAGTGTGAAGCCCACTTCACTGATCCAGTCAGCCTGGTGCCAAAAACTCCCCTTGTCTCTTCCACTGCAGGTGGATTCCACCCCTCCAGTCTCTCTTTACTGATTACCTTAGAACAAAAACCACTTTAATGGAAATGTAAGCTTTATATAAATTTTATCCAAAAAAAAAAAAAAAAAAAAAAAAAAAGAGATGGGTTGTTTTACAGAAAATGCACAAAACAAAGTTACTTATTTATCACAGATTCCCATTACAGACAGAGGGAAAGGACCCCTGGAAAGGACTAAGGTTGCCCAAAGAGACCATGGAGCTCACCCTTGGAGATAGTGTGAGAGGACAAGGCCCTGAGCAACCTCATCATACACTGAAGGCAGTTTTGTTTTGAGCAGACTTGATCAGATACCATCCACTGGTTCCTTCCATCAGAAGGTATTCTCTGATTCCGTATTAGTACAGGAATGGCAGTTCATAAACTCCAGTTCTATGTTCTAATGTTGGGAAAAAATCTCTAATTCTGCTATTGAGAATAAAATTCACAGTAAGAACTACTAGGAGATCATTAAGTTTCCTTGTTACGTACATTGAGTTTGATTATCCAAATAAATTTCAATTTCTTACTAATCAGACAATCTTTGCAGCACAATACAACAAGAAGATGCCATAGTTACACAAGTGAATCAGTTTGAGGGGGCTGTGAGAGCTGTCATGATATTAGGAATTCTATTTGGGGAAGTAATTATCCACACACGATGCAAATGATCAATCACTGTGAAGTTAGTAACAAATGTGGGGTTTACATGCCTCATTAGTATCCATGATACAGAGACACACACACTACAGAAAGTTTCTTTGTCACTGACAGTCACAAGTACTGCAATATGTTTTTCCTTGACTTAAACAGATAGGAGTTCTGTGGAAGAAGACAACATCCTCTTCTTTTATCCCGAAATAGCACCAGGAGTCAGGATTCTTTTGTTGGTGCAAGGCTATAAAATGAGAGGGCTCATCACCTGTGCTGCTCTCAGAAAAACTGAAGTATTAGGAAGGTAACTGCTCCCTCAGCCAGCATAGAGTAACAGCCAGATCTGGCAGGAAAACTCCAAATGCAGGGTGATATAAGCACTGGAATATTCACAGGATAAGATCAGCACCCAGTGCTGGGTACTTTTTGCATTTCAAAGCCAGGAAGGGGATTCATTGACAATACTGACATCAAAGGCTCAGTCACTGAGAGGACTCACTCACTGACAAGGAGCTTTAAATACTTTTCCCTGCTGCATTAAACTCTGAGGCTGCACAGTCTGGGAGATCACAGGTCATGAAAAGGCTGAAATTTAAAGAGATTGGGACAAATCTTGGGATACCAGCACCTGAATCTAGAAATAGCAAGGTTACTGCAGGAGCAGGCCTCTTCCTAGCACAACCAAACTCCAGTCTTTAGAGATTATCTTGTTTGTTATTAAAGTAGTTATCTAATTACAAAGGCAGCTGTATTTCCCTGTAATGACCCTGATTAATGATGTGAATTGACCTCAACTGACTACTTATTTTTGCAATTACCTTTTAAGTGTGATAATGGGTATGTAAATGTTGCATCTGAACACAAAGTACCTCTTCCAGATCCAGAACAAGTTTCTCTATCAGACATTAGATTCATGTTTTTCTTGAGATGGTCTTCTGATGTTTTTTTGCCGACTGCTAGCTATATCAACATGAGTAAGCAGCAAAGTGTCACAGCACCAGGAGAAACTGAGACAAAGCCAAGATTTTACAGGGCTCATGAAATCCTGAATTAACTAAACAAGAACTGTCAAGACCAGAGTCAGAATTTTAAAATGGGGGATTTGAAATCCTAACTTCTTATTTTTGAGCAGTTAAAATTTGTCCAAATAAAAGTAAATATAACAGCAAGCTTATAATTAATAATATCAGAAGAAATATCACCACCTTCCTACTTATGAGTCGGACACCTATAAACTTTATTAAAAATTGATCAGAGGTTAGAACTGTCCTTAAAAAGGCACATTAGCCCTTCAAAGCCCTGAAAAAACAAAATCCCAGTTTAGATCCATGTTCCAAAGCTCGATTTGGAGTTGTACGCCGGGAAAAATTAGATATTGATTCTGGACTTCTATTCTCACATCCAAGAAGGAACATTGCTACCAGTGCTGAAGATGCCACCTGATGTGTATATGTTAGAAAATTACAAAAGCAATGATGAAAGACAGTAGCCAAAAATACAATCTTAGGAGTTCAACAGCTTATGAAAGAATGTGCACTACCTCAAGGCAGGATTTTTGTGCTAAAAGGCAAAGTTTATCAACACAAAATTTTGGCATTTCCAAGCTATCATTTGGCATTTCTTAATTCCCAGGTGACACTGGCTCCCAGAACGTTGTCTGCTGAAATACGTGTAACGAAAAACCTAGTACCGGGTTAGCTAAACATGTACTTGGAAAAGTAAGAAACAGAAGTGTCACAATTTTTTATAAATACCACAAGACAAATGAAAGAGGAAATTAAGTTAAATAAAGGGTCACAAATTAAAGCCTCTGCAACCACAAGACTATCAGCAACCAAGCAGGTGCAGTATAAGCTTCCAACTTAGGAAAAAGTCACCCTGAGAAGGGAGAGTGAACCAGAGATCAGCAGTGGAGGGAAATTCCTTCCAGATTTCTCAGGTGGAGCTGCTTTGGTTATAAAGCATCTTTGACTTCAAAACACAGAAGAACAAGTCAGATAATATCAGAGAATTCATGAAGAACACAATCACTGATCACTCAACATATTACAGAATCACAGAATGGTTTGGATTGGAAGGGATATCAAAGATCATCCAGTTCCATCCTTCTGCCATGAGGAGTGTCCTGGGTTGCAGTGTATTCTATCCCCATCCTCATGAGCTGTTGAAATCAGGGGGGGCAGTGTTTCCTTGCCTCCTCCCCCCAGACTATCTTGCTGTTAATGGCCCATCATTGTCCTGCCTCATGACTCAGAGATAACTCCCTCCGGACCATCTTCTGTTAATGAGCCTAATCAACACTTGGCCTCATGACTCATTACCCCATTGTGAGATGCTCCAGCCAGAGGGAGGAACCAAGCATTCCATCCTGGATATAATCTGAGATTCTGAACACCAGAGCCAACCTTTTCCCTGGATTTCCAGAGGACAGGAGCTACACAGCCACCACTGGACCATCTGAGGAATAGCAGACCCCTTCTACAGGATCACTGCTTTGACAGAACCACATCCATCACTTCAGGAGAACTGCAGCCACCGTTTTATTGGACTGCTACCACCACCCTGACTAACAGGGTGTCAGGTTGTATCCTGACTCTGTCAGTTTAACCCAGTGTTTTCTGCCTTTATTTTTTTTTTTTCCCTTTATTTCCCTATTAAATTATGATTTTTACTTGGTGCCTTCCACTAGTTTGTTTTCAAACTAGTACAGGCAGGATCACCTTCCACTATCCCAGGTTGCTTCAAGCCCTGTCCAGCCCGTCCTTGGACACTTCAGGGACAGGGCAGTGATAGCTTCTATGGGCAGCCTGTGCTAGGGCCTATTTCTCTTTGGTAGAAGAAAGCAGGAGACAAATTGCATTGAAATGCACCAAGGAACAATATAAATGTTGAGGAGACGTATATTTAATACATATTTTAGGCTTTCAAATATTTTCTTCACTAGCTATTTCCTCTAATGTTTAACTTGCTATTCGCTAAAGCACTCCAATATTTGCAGTGTGTCTCAGAAACCTCATTAATCAGCTCCTAAAAGCACTAAGCCAATTAGTATGTGTGGCACCCACCAGAGGAAAGCTCTGAACTGTGATGTTGTTACCTACTTCTGTAATAAACTGCTGTCATCATCATTACTCCTGACAGTGACCCAGTGCAGATGTTTTACAACACACTGGTAAAACACCAGGTTTCAAAACTGCCATCTTTTTATGAAATTATTTCTTCAAGATCCAATTAAAATTAAAAAAAAAAAAACAATGAAGTTCAGTAAGTTGATAAATAAGTTTCTCAAATTTAGAACTCTGTGTTGTTTTCCTCTCCTCACTAGAACCAGCTAATATAAAGAGAAACCTCATATTTTCCCAGTAAGGTATCTCTTTAAATCTTGTTTTAACAAGCTGCATTGACACACAGGAGATTCATATGCAGCATATCAAAAGAAGAATTCCTCTGTTTTGCTCTTTGTGTGTGTGCGTGTTTGATATAAAAATTAAGGAAAAAAAACCTCCTAAAGCTTTAAAGAGGATGATTCACCACCAAGATTTAATTCATTGAAAGGAAAAGACTACACTGCCTTTTGAAATAAAAGCAAGAATACTAACACCAAATCTTAGTTCTACAGAGAAATAGAATTTATGCAACACACGGCTCAATATCCACAGGTTACTTACATTATTCACAACTAGTAGCAGCCTACACTCCCATCATAAATTGCAATAAAGCTTTTCTTTATGAGAACATCTCCTTTCATCTCCAACTAAGAATGTAAAAATATACTACCCTACCTAAAATATGAATTGCATCACTTCTAAAAATATACTGGTATCTATATGTGTCCCTTCACTGGAGGAATTTTTAGCGCTATAACCAGGCAGTATCCCAACAGCTCTTTCAAGAATTAGCAGGAAGAAGAAAGGGGCTAAAATATCTGTTTCACTTGGGTCAGGCAGCCTCACTCAGCATCGTATGGTTTCTACAGGCTGCCAGGCAATACCACTGTCTGGCAATTCTGATCTCCACTTTCTAAATTTCTGAAATTCAAGGAGCAGAACAGCAGAAAACATGCATTAATGAGCCCAGCATTCCCCTTTGGGTACCTTCCTCCCATATTCTCCCCACTGGTTCCCTGCTCTAACTCGCTCTGTTCAATTTTTGCAGCTGTGCATTTAAAGGTTAAACTCTTGGAGTAAAAACAGAACAACAAAGAAAAGGAAAACGGGGGAAAATGCACGAACTCGGTACAGTACTCATGATTTGCTAGTAGTAAATCGGCGAGTATAGCCCAAAGGAATGTTAACAGGTATTCACTGCTTTCAGAAGGACTTTACATGATTTGAATATTGCTTAGCAACACCAACTCTATTTAAAGGGCTGTGACAATAACATATGTATGAGTAGGTCCAGAAAATAGCAGCTTCATGACATCCATACTTTATCCAGAAAGCTGGATTCCTCTGCTTTATGCCCTTGCTCTCTCCAGGAGCAGGTTCTCATTCCAGAACCCATGTAAGACTTAAAGGATCAATGCATGTAGAAGACTTACAGAATGTCACACAGACCACACACTTTTGGCTTTTAAATGCTTAAAAACACAGTTCTAATGAATGCAGTATCATTAAACTTACTGTTTGTCCTTTGGCAGAAGAAATTCCTACATTACCACGTTATGCCCTGTACTTACCAAATGCCAGAACATCTTTTAAAATGGATAGCTTGAAGGTTTGCTTAACAGACAAAATAAACAGGGAAAAACAGATGCAGTGGGAGTTGTGTTATTGTATCAGATAATGAAGAGGGGACTGGACAGGTGACACAGAGATGCTCACCCCAGCCTAATCCTCTCAGCATCCTACTTCACTCCCACACAGCACTGGGCTATGCAAACACAGCACCAGTTTCCCAAAATAAAATAGTGGCAGCAAGTCATGTAACATCCATTTATTAAAAACACAACAGAGAACAGGGTTTTGTACAAAGTATTGCCTTTATCAGCTTAATGCAGTGGAATTGCTGCCTGTGTTTTAGAGTTAAACCACAACATGGGATTGAAGAGTCCAGCAACAACAACAGAAGTGACACACTTATTTTACTGTGGAATATGACAGCAGACATCATGATAGGATAAAACAGATGTAGAATGGAGATTTGGGGACATTATTCTCTCCAAGTGGTAAATCACAGGCATGATAGGGATGAGAACTTCGGAATTGCTGCAAAGAGTTTTGCAAAAGAAGCCATTTGCGGCGCGGTGCTTTATCCACCCTCCAAACCCCGAAATAACGCGGCAGGGCTGCCACCTGCTGGAACTCCGTAACATACAGCCAGAAACAGGGCCGAGAAATTAGGGACTGCTGGATGGAGAAAAACAACAGGGAGTGGCTGGTTACAAGGGAAATTGCGTTATTTATAGTAAGAGCATGCAGATAAAATTGGATTAGATTCACACATCCGAGAAAAGAGCATCAATACACTCTCAAAGTCCTTCAGACCAAATCACATTTAAGGATCCCGACTGCAGCAACTTCTCTACACTTAGCAGGGAGGACTTTTTTTTTTTTTTTCCAAAGGGTTTGGGCAGTGGTCCAAGACACATAAAAAGGATAGAAGAGCAAACAGAACACATGCTTAGCCCAGAAATATTCAACCTACTGTAATGAAACTCAACTGCAAATATCCACCATTACCAGAGTTAGAATACCATGAAAACATCAGAAAAGACATTATCTGAAGTGAGTTTTTCAGTATTTCTACTGAATGGAAAGAATACTCTTATTTTTACACAAATTGATCAAACTAACCTGCATTTCAGGTCTAAAAAGTAGAGCTTTTCCAAGTAAGACACAATTTCTGAACAAATTGATATATAAATATTGTCTCACAACTAAATCACTGCCACTTTCCTTCCTTTTTTCTTTACTGCTCTGTATCTCCTTCCTTGTCTCTACCTTTTTATCTTCTTCCTACAATTCCTCTTACTTTTAATGTTTCCATGGCAATGACAGCAAAAGAAAAGATTAAATATGCTTTGTGTATTTCTTTCTTTTTTTACATAAAATTTTGGAAGGTGGCAAAGAGAAAGAAATAGTATCACATATCCCTCAGAGAGCGATGCCAGAGCCAGGCCAATAACTCATTATGCAATTGCATGGATTTACCAATTAACTGCTATTTGGAAGCTATCTTCATAAACATTTAAACTGGGAACAGCAACTTTAAAGACAATCTGTTAAAAAAACAGAGCAAGAGAAAGTAAGAAAGTATAAACCAATAGAGAGTGAAAGAACTGTTAAGGGTTATTTGGTATCTTCTGGATAACATCCTTAGTGTATTCTGCATTTTTATATTGAAGTCTTTATATTAAGGCAAAAAGTTGCAGATCTACAGTTAAGAATAAATGGATCTTTGCACCTGAAATTAAAATTAAGTAGGGGAGCCTATCCAACAGTCGCATTTTTTCAACCTTCTCAAAGCAGAGGGTTCCTCTTCAATAGTTCACCACTTGGAGGAGGAATTCTGCAACTCAGCTGTAATCCCCATTTCTCAATAACCTGCCAGATGCACTAAAAACGTAACTGAGACCATTTATTGTAGAAATACTTTAGAATGTAACAAGGAAGAATTCATTCTATTTCGAAAAGCCTTCTCCTGAAGCACCCATGGAACAACAGCAGACATTCCCATCTCTTTTGTGGTAACAAAGACACCCTGTAGATGTTCAGTCCTGAAAAACACATAGAGGTGTGTATGCCAATGTCATTTAAAGAGAGAACGCACCACTTGGGGAACTCAGAATACAATGCTTTGGTATTTGCACCTGTGGGACTTGAGGAAATCTGAGCTTTTCTCTCCTCCTGCCCCACAGCCCCTCCATTTTGGTGAATGTATTTCCTCTGACAATGGAAGCTGGGAGATATCCAAAGCATTTTAGAATTAGGTAAAAGTGAATAAATTGTTCTGGTGTTTTTTCTGGCTTTTTTTTTTTTTTTTTTTTTTTTTTTTTTTTTTTTTTTTTATGACAAAACAATTTCCCAAATTTAGACACTGATGCTAAATGGTTGTGTCAGGGTTATATTTCACTGGGAAAGATTGCTGGATTATCCAAAATTTTTTAGGAACTTCTATGACATTACTTAACTTCTAAACACAATCCAGCTTTTACTCTTACAAGGAACACAAACATCCAAATCACCACAGTGGTCCCTTTTTAATTTTATTTTAAAGTGGTTTAGACCAAAGCTGATTGAACTCTTCCTCAAGCTTTTCTTCTAGATATCCCTTTTAAAATCCTTTGGTCTCTTTCATAGATTGCTGAAGTTGCTGCAGGACTTTCCATTTCTTGCTTCAGTATTCAATGTCTGGTAGATGCTGGTTCAGTGATATTTAGAGATCTGGTCTATTTTCAGAGGAAAGAGATATTTATATTTCTCAGGGAGTTCAAGTACCGAATATATGGTAAGGCTGTGCAGTATGTGAACCCCAGAAATTTCAGTTCCATGAGTCAGATGAAATACTTCCCTTAAGCCCTGCTAACTTAGTCATGTAGATACTGTATGTAAAGAGAACCTAAACCATCTTCCAAAAATTCAGATGAGTTGGAAATTAGATGTAAAATTGCCTGTTTCTTTCTTATGCAGAATATGCATCCTAACTTGAAAGGTTCAAGTATCTTCAGGGATATTTCTTCCTCTCCGTAAAAGATCCATCACCACCTTGAACAATGTGAAATGCTCCAAAGCTTTTACTCTTGCCAGTCATATTGACCAATAGGTTTGGGGGTGAGTGTTTTGAGATTTCAAGATTCCCACAAAATAAACATCATTCTTTCAGATATTTGGGTCTCCACATACAATGGAGAGCACTGATTAACCCTTAAATTATACTTTGAACCACGGGGAGTTTATACAAATGACCACAGAAATTCAAGTTTCCCAGTACTGCAGTTCTGATGAGAAGTTTAAAACAGCTCTTTATAAGAAAGCAATAAATGTTGGAAAAGTGGACATTACTTGTGACTGATTTCCATTCCCTGTTTACAAGTGCCTACACAATTAACCTACTGACATGAAGATTTCCTATTAATAAGAAATCTGGAATGCGTGTGCCAAGGAGTTTATAAGTTAATGTATTACTTGATTTGCCTCTGGAAAAATAAGCATACTGGCCTGTTATTGCATATCTAACCACCTATTTCATGTTCATAACAGAGTTCTTACAATGAGTAACCCATCTTTATAGAATTTTTTGTGATTAATTCATGTTTTCCCCCATTAAATCCTCAGCCAAGTGACAATACATACTTTATATGGAAAAAAATATGATCTAAGGATATACTGACTTCTGTTTCAGAACGTAATATATGATTTAATGTATTGTTCTTCATTGCTGAAGTACATCATCCTTTCTTCTCACATTTGGTGGGGTATTTCTTCACTTTAACGGTCTGGGAAGGTTATTGCAATTTACAGAGCCAGCTTAATTTTGAAACCTTTCAGGCCTCCTTGCCCTCCAATGTGAGCTCTCTACAGAAGGAACCACACCCTTCTCTCACAATTTGGAGTCTTTACAGTTACAAGGCACATTAAGGAGTCTGGATTGAAGCCTGTAAACTCTTTTCCTCTAGAAACATGTGCCAGAACAAATTTCCACTAAACAAAACTTTTCTTCCAGAAGCTGTTCATTCCCAAAATAAAGCACACCCCTTCAGATGTATTTCTTCAGAAGAAATTTCCTTTCCTTTCCTTTCCTTTCCTTTCCTTTCCTTTCCTTTCCTTTCCTTTCCTTTCCTTTCCTTTCCTTTCCTTTCCTTTCCTTTCCTTTCCTTTCCTTTCCTTTCCTTTCCTTTCCTTTCCTTTCCTTTCCTTTCCTTTCCTTTCCTTTCCTTTCCTTTCCTTCCCTTCCCTTCCCTTCCCTTCCCTTCCCGCACCTTCCCGCACCTTCCCGCACCTTCCCGCACCTTCCCGCACCTTCCCTTCCCGCACCTTCCCTTCCCTTCCCTTCCCTTCCCTTCCCTTCCCTTCCCTTCCCTTCCCTTCCCTTCCCTTCCCTTCCCTTCCCTTCCCTTCCCTTCCCCTTCCCCTTCCCCTTCCCCTTCCCCTTCCCCTTCCCCTTCCCCTTCCCCTTCCCCTTCCCCTTGCCT
Source organism: Coloeus monedula (assembly GCF_965178545.1). Classification (NCBI taxonomy): domain Eukaryota; kingdom Metazoa; phylum Chordata; class Aves; order Passeriformes; family Corvidae; genus Coloeus; species Coloeus monedula. The sequence goes on from NC_138785.1 coordinate 71,586,447, forward strand.
TGCCTTTCCCTTGCCCTTCCCTTGCCTTTTTTCCTCCTTTCTTTTCCATTCTCTTTTCTTTCTTTCTTTCCAGTGTGCACACGTATTATCTCCACTGTTTATTAACTTAACTTCTCTAAGCGTAAGTCTGCTTAGTCCCAAAAAAACCTCCTTTTCTCACCCAAGAGCCTGTTACACAGATGCCCTCACCCCTCTCGTTACTCAACAGTTTTTGATATTCATTTCTCTCCATTCCCTTGCCACTCAGTCTTTCCTTTACACAAGTCCATCCCTTCTCTGCTCATTTACCTAAAGATTAATTTTAAAACCTATTTTCCACCACAACGTGACGTTTCCTCACCTGCCAACATATCACTGCACTGAATTCCAAAGAGACAAAGAGCACAGAGATCTTTTAGGGCTGGGAACAGACTCCAGCAGCATGATGCAGCTGCTGGGACCATTCCTCAAAGAAGCTGCAGGACAAAGAAATCCAATTTCCTGAGAAAAGGAGTAACCAGCTGGGAGTGAGAGAAAGGAAAATACCCATGAACAGCCAGAGCAGCAGAGCTCAGCCCAGGCCACCCAGCAGTTTTAAGGGCTGTAAGTCCCTCCTGACACCTTGTAATGCCATCATGGTGAGAGCAGCGATGAGGACAGCTGGGTCCACCAGGGAAGATAAAAATGATGGATCATCTTAACCCAGAAAAGCCAACTGCAAAGAGGAAACTCTCTGAGAGTGAGAAGTATCAGTTTGGTCCTTCTTAGGGTACTGTAAGGGTCTGAAAGAAGGTTGGACTTGATGGTATTGGAGGTCTTTTTCAACCTCAATGATTCTGATTTCCCACAGGATTTTTCAAACAGGGAAGAAACCTCTTGCAATAAAAATGTGATTAATGTCAAGACACTTGCAAATACTTTCTCATACTCTCACATTTAACCAAGATTTAAAAGTAAAAAAAGAAAAACGCAAACCAAACCAAAAGCAACCAAAAAAACCCACGCTAAAGATCAGGTGGGAATATATATCAATAAACTAAATACAAGAAAACATTTATAGAAGCCCATAAAATTCAGAAAAAAATTGATAATGCAAAACTACACATAGGCTTAAACTGCTATTTTTGAAAACCATGTAAAGGTTGTCTATTAGAAATTATTCTTAACAGTATTTGTGACAGTTTAATTTGCCTATTTAAAATAAATATACTCCAATTGCTTTCTCAAATGTTCTTCTCCCACTCTTAGATGATACAAGCTCATTTAACAACTGGTAGTCAAACATGCTCCTAACTGCAGAGGATTATTGTGAAGCAAAAATAATTCTGCCATTCTAAAAAAAGTGGCTGGCAATTAGTGATTTCAGTTGGCCTTTTCTCCAGTGTTTAGCAGAATGTTATATTTAAGCCTTATTAAAATGTACAGAGATTCTAAAATTTTAAATATAGATTTCCTTGCTAATTCTCTGTCAAAGTCAAATAGATAAAACATAAATGCGGGAGCAATCTTAGACAATAGAAATGGAATGGCCATACTGGGTTAAAAAATAAATCATTCTACTAATATACCTGTATGGTCTGTATCACCGTTTGATTTTCCAGAGGAGTACCCTCTTGAACACTTAGCTCAAACCCTGGTTTTACCTAAGCATAGCTTGAAACCTAACAGGATCAAGAGAAAATTAAAAGAAACACTTTTAGAGTATATTTATGTCTATTAAAGTTAAGCTGTTGTTTTTTTCCTCACCTGAATTTGATCAGCTCCTCATGCATCTTTTTCACGCACTAGGAAATTCCCTGCTTTCTTTGTCAGAAATATTTTACCCATAACTGATAGCTTGGAGAACACATGCATGATCTAAGACTTGAGATTCCTTAAATTATATTCTCAACTCATTTCTCCATCAGTCTCATCATTTATATGTATAAAACCAGGGCAATAAAGTTCAATTGTTTTGCTTTTTCATCAAACTGAAATGATCATCTGATTCTGATTTTGTTATTCAAGATTAACAAGATACCAGTGTATCACACAATGACATATTTTTTATTAGCTTTTATCAAAAAAATAAAGTTAATGAGCTGGGCTATAGCCTTAAACACGACCAGCACAAATTATCTTCAAAGGTTTTCCCTTTGGTAAGAGGAATCAGTGAGGACACAAAACCTCAAAGAAACTTCATAATCACCTTTCTGAGTGTTTCCAGGGGAAGAAAGTTTATATGAGAGAAAAAAAAAAAAGAAAATCTAACTCCAACCAATGACCCACAACCAGATTTCCTGGGGGTGTGAGATACACATTCTGGCCTGCCTCTTGCTTGCCCTTGCTACACACAATAAGGGGATTTAAACATAATCACAAAATCATTTAGGTTGTAAAAGACCTTCAGGATCATTGAGTCAACCCAGCACAGCCAAGGCCACCCCTAAGCCATGCCCCCAAGTGCCACATCTACACATAAAAGCTCTTTTCATGGTGAAGTTCCTTTAGATTCCACAAACTCTACAGCCCATGTGGAAAAAGGAAACAAAGACTGGATCCAGTTAAAGACTTGCCCTGTATTTTAATTTCTAGACAAGCCGTAAAGGAGGGGAGATGTACATATCTTGGCCTCTTAGTGCAGTATTCTATTTTATTATATTCCTTTTCAGCTCTAAGTCTCTGCAGGCCACTGAGGCCAGTGCTCTTCCTTACCCCTCCTGCATCTCCTGCACCAATGCTTGGGTCTCCCATTCCCTCCCCCAGTCAAACTGCAACATAAATATTAAAGTAGAGAAAAATACAGAGCAGAGAAAGAGTCTGTGCCACTCAACAGTGAAGCAGAGATCACCTTGTGGAATGGATCATTTCTGTGGCACACTGAAACAACGATGCAATGCAATCTCTGGCAAACAGTTCGATGAAGTTGCCATTTCCTCCCTTGACTTTGCCAAAACTGAAGAACTGCAATAGCTGTAAGGTCTCTCACTGACTATAAGGCAAACACAAATACTCAGAAACACTCCAATCATAAAGAGTGGAACAATAATATTAAAAATTAATGCAATTAACTAGGTACTCCTGACTATCCAGCACAGGCATCATCATTTGCCTTCTGTATGTGCTGAACTTAAAAGTTGGAATAATGCTCGTTTTGGTGAAAATTTCGCCAAGCAAAGACAATCTTTGTCCCTTAAATAAGAAGACAGGCTACATACGCTAAGAAATTAATGCAGGAGGCAAGCCTACAAGTCAGTGTGGTGAAAGCATTTACAGAATAAGGATAACATTTACTGCCTTTCCAAATTTTTATGCTATGCATAAAACTTTCCAACTGTTATAAAGAATAACTCAGAGGCAGGCGACAGAAGAAAGTTACTGGTATGTCTGTGTTTCCTTTTGAGAATGTGTTCCTGCTGTACATATTAATAAATATCAGTGAGATTAAATCAAAATAACATATATGAGCAATTGAGCATGAATTTTCTCAGTCACCAGAGATTGCTACCATAGTTATTTACAGGAGCACTAAACGAATCTGTGATTATATTAAAATATAGGTGAAGCCTACGTTAAGGCAGAGGAGGTATAATGAAGATTAAAGAGAAAATATACCTATAATGTTCTTAAAATGAACAGATAAAGAAAAAAATTACCATTTCCCACTGAACAGCAAAGAAAGCTTTTCAGTTCTTTAAGAAGAATGAAGTGAAAAACAGGGTTTGCACATATTAGAAATTCTTCACAGCTTTAAAGATGTTAACAGCAGAAAGTGCATTTCAGATCACATTTTGTGGCATTCAAGCCTAACAAAAATAGATATGAAATTCCACTCAGTCTTTAGAAACAAGATTATAATCTCTGATATAGGAAATGAAGAGAAATAAATATATGTGTATGTCTGTTTCTACTTATTGACACGTTATTTCAGAAAAATGTAGTTCAGAAAGAAACAATAAATATATCTAAAGAAATTAATATTATTTTTGTCCCATCCTGCCCTGCAGAAGATGGGAAAACATCTTATTTTCAGTTTCCTTGGCACTCTGCTTGCAATCCACACACCTGTCCCTGGAAGAGCTCTGGCTGACACTTCCCAAAGCAGGTAAGACCCCACATTTGTCCCCATCCTCGAGTTCTCAGTGGAAGATTTGGGATCTAACAGATGCAGTTTGCTCTGATTCGAGAACTGACCCTTCTCTAATATGAGAACCACAGCTGGTGTTTTAAAAGAAAGTTCTCCAGGTGAAGGAAACTTCAGGGAGACATTACCTGCAACAAGGACCTAATTAAACAGAATTGATTTCCTCCCAAATATTTCCCGCTACTTATGGTTTAGGAACCTCGCTGCACAGGAGACTAGAAAAGAAAGAAGGAAAACCCAAAAGACAGTATATTTGAATGGCAATTCTTTTCTATTCCCCAGCTGGTTTTGGCAGTTATTTTAAAATGCCAGAGAATTCACTGCACTTTGATGAAGGCACTTGTTATTTCTTAGTTGTGAATGAGACAATTCCAGGGCCCAAAGTTCAAAAGACAGCACTCACAGAAGGCAATAATTAGACTCAACTACAGTGAGATGCTGTTGCAACTGAACAGCCCTGTCTGGTAGTAGTAGGGTCAGAAATTTAATGTTGCACCATTTGGTGTAATGGCTCTGATAACTGCTTGCTTATTTTCACACCTACAGTGGAAAGTAATTAAAGTAAAATCCTTTCAGGTGTAATTAGACAGCAGGACTCATTTAAACTGAATGTAAGGAAAAGAAGAAAAGTAAGGGATCAGAAAAATTAAGGAAGTATCAGATTTTATAATTAGCAGGTCACTACCTTCTCTAGTCTTAATTTATTCAGAAAAGAAAATTATTTAGCAAAGGCCTGAGAATTACATACCTTTAGATTTCTTTTTTTCGTTTAGAATATCAAAAATGCTAAAGAAGGAAACTAATGTGATTTATATATTTTAAATAGAGCTTTTATATTCTACTCTTAGGAAGCAACTGTATTAAAATAAAGGTATAATAAAGTACGTCTTCTTACTTGGTGCCACTTAACATTTGGTTCAGTCTGGAGAAGAGAAGGCTTTGGGGTGACCGAATTGGTGCCTTCCAGTGCCTGAAGGAGCTGACAGGAAAGATGGAGAGAGACAATTTACAAGGGATGGAGTGACAGGACAAGGGGGAATGGCTTCCCACTGCCAGAGGACAGGGTTAGATGGGATACTGGGAAGGAATTGTTCCCTGGGAGGGTGGTGATGCTCTGGTTGCCCAGAGAAGCTGTGTCTGCCCCATCCTGGGAAGTGTCCAAGACCAGATTGGACAGGGCTTGGAGCAACCTGGATAGTGGATGGTGTCCCTGCCCATGGCAGGGGGTGGAAGGAGATGTTCTTGAATTTCCCTTCCAACCTAAACCATTCCATGATTCTGTGATTCCATTGCTTCCCCTTGGGACACTGGTAAATCCCGCAGCACACACAGAGTGCAAACAGGCTGTGAACCCAGAGTCTTTTCTGAATCTGCAGGAATTTTCCTTTAACTGTTGAATTTAATTTCATAACCTTCCTGGACCTCTGAAGAGGTGAAAGCTTGCTCTGAGATTAGAAAGGGAATCAGCATGATTTGACAAGCCATTTGATGTATTTGCCTGTAATAACTCTGGCATTGCAACCTTCAGGGGGACAGAAAGCTGACAGCCAGAAAGAGGACACAAAGAATGGAGTTCTGTGACTACAATCCAGTCTTTAATAAAAGGCACTGGGGATTTTTATGAAGGGAAAAAAATAGACACATTTCTAAGCATGTTTTAAACTTTTCTCATCTGAAAAACAAAAAAACTTTTGATTGTGAGATATAGCTAGTGGTCAATATTAAAACTTGTAATAGTTTGAGCATAAAGTAGTTTAAAAGCCCTGCACATGAAGATAATTGCAGTATCTTATACACAGATCAATAATTTTTAGCTGTTGGAGGCATTTTGACCTCAAAATCATATAAAATTTGAGAAGAGTCTTAAGAGTTGTCTTATCCTGGCAATGCCACGTCACCACAAAAACCTCAAAGACTGTTTCTCATTTTTCCTTTTTACCCCTAATTTACATCTCAAGTAATTTCTTTTTTTTTCCCTCAGAAATCTTCTCAGAAAGGCCTCAGCCTGGCTCATTGTGCAAATATGAAGATGCCAGTGCAGAAATGTGGAAATCCCTCTAAAACTCCACATATCCCACTGTCCAACACAGTATTTTATCCTGCATGTAATCCTGGAACAATTGGAAAAACTAATTAAGCAGTGAAGCGCATAAAGAAAAGTGAGCAACACAGCCCAATATAGTCATTATAAAAATCAGAATATTTTTGGACGTAATTTATTTACACATTTTCAACTCCATTAATTTAAAATGAAAATGTATTTATTAAGTCACTGAAAATCTTTCTCCTTAAATATGCAAATATATCTTCCAGAATTTCCCAGCCTGGAGTCCCACAAGCTGTACATAAACATTAAAACTCCAAAATACCATAAACTTGTTAAAGGGCAAGTTTTGCCTCAAAATGAAAATGTATCAATTACACCTTATCAATTATTTTCCATCTATTGAGACTTAAAATTCTTTATATCAGCTTGGCTAAAGACAAGTGTTAATGCTGGGGAGAAATTCCTGAGTAGAGTTACCAGAGGAAACATTAGGGATTCTTAGGAATATAAACTTTGATCAGTGTGGCAGTTCCTTAACTAGAAAATTTTATAGCTGCATTTTTAATGAAGAGTAATTTATTTCATTTAAATGGGTTTTCACAATGCTAAAATTTAAGTAGCATCTTCATATACCTGGGCTAAAAAGGATAATAATCTGGAAAAAAAAATAAAGAATGACAATGCTGCTGGTTTTCAACTATAAGTAGCATCGATTTAATCTTTGACAGTACCCGAGATGCACAAGACAAATTGGCAAATTTTTTGTACAAAAAGCCCAAGTCCTGTCTTGAAAAGTTTCCCAAACAAAGCCACTTTCTTCCTTAAACCTGCTCATAGAAGTCTGTCACTTCAGGTGCTATTCATCAGGATTAGTATTGGAAAACCAGACTATTTTTCTTAGGAATCTCACATAGGTAAAATTCTGGCTGGAGACAGCAGTCAAAACATTAAGTAAGGCAAAAGAAACAGTTTCAAGAACTATTAATCACTATTAAATATTTAATAATTAATAAATAGTGAATCATATGCTTTTAAAAACACAGTCCCTTCCCTCAGATATAGGCACAGCTGTGTTACTGAGAAACGAAGAAATTACTTCATGAAGTATTATTTCAACAAAAATGACAACAGACAACTCTATAAAAGACTGAGTCAAGCAGAATGGCAGTAAAAGACCACATACAACACACCAGTGTTAACCCAGGCTCACAAAGAAATAACAATTTGTACCTAGCTTGCAGTAGAAAGTACACAGAGAAATGTATTTAGAAGGAAACATTTGGGGAGATACTGGACAAATTCAAAACTTTATCAGACATGGACCAGGAAAACCCGGACTAGATGGTCCTGGTCTGAGCAGAGGGCTTGAACTACAGGACATCCAAAGGCCCTCCCAATCTCAGCTATTCCATGATAGCAGTGAAGAGTGAAGAATTAATCAAACTCATGCTATTAAGCCACGTTTGATGATTTGGGGATTTCTTTTTTGGAGTTGATGTGACAAACACTGAAGTCCAAAACAAGCTCTTTGGAAATGAGAACACTGATAATCACATACAGAATCCAAAATTGCTGAAAACTGGGTTTCAGGAGATATTGCCTCACCTTTATGCTGTTGAGAGGACACTGTTGAGATCTACTTGGGCATTCATGGTAGATTTCTTTGTTATACATGAAAAGAAGCCACTAGCACTGAATTTTCTGGAGTCCTTGGTTTCCAAAGCCACGATCTGACCTGGTTTCACAGCCCTGTGTTCTCCCTCTGCTCTTAGGCTTGCCTAGAGACACTTGATTCAGAGCAGACTGCTATATTTAGAAGCAATCTTTTGTTCTCTCATGACATGACTGTCATAGAAGTGCTCACATCAGTGTTTATCCTTACATTGACAAAATCCTGAAGGAAATTAAAATAGAATATTAGATGAGGTTGAGCTCTGGTTATCTTGTTTTTGCTAAGGCATTTAGTTAATCAATACAAAAACACCAAAACAAAGCACCAGGAATGTATATATTTTAGTAGACCACAGAGGAAGAGCAACATTATTTGTAACTATTATTTCTCCTTACTCAGTGAATGGTTTCAGTAAAATTCATCATTCATTAAAAATGATTCATCTCCCTTGGCCTTTATTCGCTGCTTCATGTTTCTAATGAACTTAATGTAGCAAGTGATGTAATCAGACAAAAGCATGGTAAGAGCTCTTTCTGCCACTATAGGCACAATCATATTTAATTAAGAATTTATCATTAGCTGAAGGTATTAGTTAACTATTACAGCCCCACTATACTGTCTAGCTCAGAGAAGCAGCTTCCTCATTAACAAACAAGTGCTTGGATCTAAATTGCTGCCTCTCTAATCAGCTTGGTGCATTAGTATCTCATTAAATGGGCCTCACAGAACGAAATTATTGCTTTGATACCACTGGAAAGGATTAACAAAACCATAATAAATTCTTGGAGGCTTTATCCAGCCTCCATTCACACAGGACTAGGTATAAATACCCTTTAATTACTACCTGGAAACGGTAAGTGGAATTACACTCCAACGAGTGAAGTCTGGATAAAAGTTTCAATCTGGAACCAGTATTCCTCAGTGAACTGCACACTTCCCTCTGCAGACAGCTGTTAAAACAGCTCAGAGATTGAAGGATAACATCCAGCACCCACTAATTGTGTTTTCTATTTCTACAGACATTTCACATTCATATTTCACTTTGATTCCATATACCTAGGCCGACAGCACTCCCTTCTTTTCTAGGCCTTACACTGTGGGCTAAAATAAATGTAATAATCACTAATTTTGTGTTTGCTTGGGGTTTTTTTCCTGGGTAGGTTTTCTTTTCCTTTTTCTTTAATTTTGCAAGAAATCAGTGAACATCCTGGATCCTCTTGCTTTGTTGCCTTCATTTCACGAATATTCCTTCCATAATTTCAAAGATCAGCACGGGATTATCATGGTTAAAGGAGGTCTGTTGGAAATCACATCTGTCTGTCTGTTTTTAAGTGGGGACTACTGCCTTGTAAGGAGAGGGTCCCTAAAATGTTTCTTTTTCCATACCTAGAAAAAAAAATGTTGCCTAATATTAAACAAGCAATGTGAGGCATTCAGGAGGTGTTTACTTTGTTCTTAATCATATTCAGCTGAGTATCAGCAGGAAAAAAATTCCAACTCTACCTGCACTCAACCCTTCAAGCAATTTTGACTTAGGGATTCAGTGGGACAGAGTTTGCATCTTTATGAACAGAAAATTATTAGGTCCTACGGTTTGGCAGGACAGAACAAGAGATGTAAAATAATCTCAAACTGCTTTCAGGACAATTTTCAATAAATAAATTGTGTGAGATAATGCTTTGGGAACAAAAAAATCAAGCTGGAGGAATGTCTGCTCTAAAAGTGATTTTGTCTGAATAACAATACTTAAAAACTAAGTCTCTTTTTGAGAGATGAACTGATTTTTCACTGGAAAATAGGTCAGGAATACAAATGCAAAAAAATATTATTTCAGTTTTTTCTAACACTCTGTAATGAGTAATTTGATCCATTATTGCCATCTTGAAAAAGGGAATCTGAGTAGTTCATATTTAAAAGAAAGGCTTATAAGTAGTTTCTTTTTAAACAGTAAGGTAGAGACAGCCTTGTTTTCCTTTCACCTCCAAGAAACTATCACTCCAACGTGAAGGAAAATTACTTTGTATTCTTAAGAAAACCTGCTAAAAATGTGGAAATTTTAGATTTCCTTGCAAAAACAATGTTGTGTCTCCAGTTTATGCTCATATAATCACTGTCAAAAAAATGGAGTTCAAGTTATTTGTAAGACAAAAGAAACAAGACAGCCCTCAGCAAGATGTGAAATTTAAGAAAATACCCAATACAGGATGTCAAAGGTCTGTCAGTGGAGATCACAGCAGCATTTACTGTGATTACCTGTAATAAATGCACACTATCAGTGCAGTGAGAGCCCTGCTGCTCTGGAGGGGGCAGTGGGCTGCAGGTTCACCCGGGTAGCAGGGTGGTGTGTACTGGGAATCAGGGAATCACGGAATGGTTTGGGTTGGAAGGGACCTTAAAGCTCATCCAGTGCCACCCTCTGCCATGGGCAGGGACACCTTCCACTAGCCCAGGTTGCTCCAAGCCCTGTCCAACCTGGCTTGGGCACTTCCAGGGATCCAGGGGCTGCCACAGCTGCTCTGGATGAATTGCTCAGGAGAAACATCCTTTCGAGTCTGCAGCAGCTGCCTGTTACCTGTAAACCAGCCAGAGCAGGTAAAAGCTTCACCTCGCTGAGCATAACCACAATTCGATATTGAGTTAAGCAGCACTGTTCTCTCTCCCCACATCGAATCCTGCAAGATCCTGAAGAGTGTTTTGTCTTATGGCAATCACCTTAATTATCCATAATTAATACCTGCAGATGGCTCAAGTGATGGCAAATTCCTTTCTTTCTGTCCCCTCTTCTTTTTTGAGAGGTGTGTTCTCTGCCAGGGTAGTATCTTTTTTTTCTCTGCTTGCTTCTTTTTACAAATAGCAGAAAGTTTTCCACTTTTTAATACACAATTCATATTATAATAAAGACATTTATTGCTTACTTTTTTTTTTTTAATATATCCACAAAGTGATGCGTTTTTTCAGAATTCAGCAGGAATTAAACCACAAGAAAATAGCAAATTTTTTGGGACAGTTGAGCTGAATTCAAAAATCTCTCTGAATTTAAAAAAAACCCAAATTCTTATGGTACAAGAAAGCAAATTTTCTTAAATATAAAACCCCAAGCATTTGAAAATTTGATGGAATTTTCCTTGTTACCAATTTTGGAGATCTAGAAGCTTAGTGTCCAGGTCAGTTTTTCTGCTAAACTTGATAAAAACAACTTTTCCTTGATCTTGAATTTAACAATTTAAGATTGAAAAGGAAGCTATTTTTTACAACATTTCATACATTTGAAAGATAAAGAATACAACTGGCATTTTTAATTAAAGCTTTACAATTAAACCACAGGTGTTCTTCATTAAAAATATGGCAGTTTGTGGCTCCTACTACAACAAAAAAAAAAGAATAAAAATAAGACTTTGAAGTGCTGAATTATTGTTCTGATGTGTAGCAACAGTTTTATGCCTTCACCAGTGCTGCATAAAGCTTTGAATTTGCATTTTCACCTGTCACACTCTCTTCTTTTTTTCCAAATACTCTCTAATCTCCACTCCTTTGCTGTTTAAGCAGTGCTTTCCCAGACATGGATTTTTATTTTGTTGTTTAATAACTATGGAAGCATTAACTTGTGTGTATCTTAATAACATTGATCTCTGCCTGGCTGAATATTGGCATTTAAAGCCATGACACCGCTGTTTATTGATTTTCAGCATTCAGTGGATACTGTCACCAAGTACAAACAATTTACATGGCCCATCACACTTTTAAAAATAAATACAGTGAAACCAGCAGTTTATATCTTGTTCTCTAAAATGTGCTATGACTACATGTTTACTTGGGTTTATAGTATTTTTTGTAAAGTGTTCCCCCTGAAAAATATGTGCAAACCAGTATAAAATAAAATAAAATACATCACTTTTGACACTAGTAAATGACAAAAAAAAAACCCTTCAGAATCTTTCTGTTGTCTCCTAAACAAGACATCAGCCGCAGTATCTACTGACAAGTTACACTTAAGACATCTAAAAAGTTAAAAAAATAGCCTAAAAATGCCTGTACAATGTTTTGAAGACATAAAAAGATTAAGGCAGTGACAAATTGGGAAAAACAAGGAAAACAGGCACTGAATTCCCTGCCCACTTTATGCTTGGAGTTGCTCTTTCAATCCATAATATCAACCTAATTTTTCAGTAGGTGCTGCTGGTTACACTGACACAAAAAAGAAATGTGAAGAAACAGGACTTCTATTTAATTTGTTTTTCACACAAACATGCAAATGTTTGATTATTCATTTCTTTTATCTTTGCCTGGCAGTGGGAAATCGTTATCAGTAGAGAACAGCACCCAAATTACAGGGTGTGTTTGCCTCTTCCACAGTTGCATTCTATGGCAGTGAACTCCAAATCTTCCTGTTAATGACTGCAGAAGGCAAAGATTTCATCTACAAGCTCAATTGTAAAAAAGAATTGCAGGCTGAGATGGTCAGCAACACACAAGTAATTTTTTGTAGATATAAATTCAACATAAATATATCCACCCTCCTCTCAGGGAGCTGTAGAGAGCAACAAGGTCCCTCCTGAGCCTCTTTTTCTCCAGGCTGAGCCCCTTAGCTGCTCCTTATCAGACTTGCGCTCCAGACAGCTTAAAATCATAATTAAATTTATAGAAGGAGGGGGAAAAAACACACAAATGGAGCAAAAAAGGCTTTAAATTGAAGAGACTTTAGGCCATTGCTGCCTGACTGGTCAGGGAAAGTGAACATTGGGATGAGAATGTTGTTGGTAATAAACTGATGTTTTAGTTCTTACTGAGTAGTGCTTGCACTGAGTCAAGGATGTTCCAGCTCCTCACACTGCCCTGCCAGAGCTGGCTGGGGGCACAAGAAGCTGGGAGGGGGCACAGCCAGGACTGGCAGACCCCAACTGTCCAAAGGGATATTCCAGACCCCATGGCATCGGTCAGCAGTGGTGAAATATCCCATTGTGCATCATTGCTTTTGTATATTCTTTATCATCATCATTATTACTATTATTATTACTATTATTATTATTATTATTATTATTATTTTCCCTTCCATTTCTGTCCTGTTCAACTGACTTTATCTTAACCCATGATTTTTAATTTTTTTCTGATTCTGTCCCACATCCCACTGGGGAGGAGTGAGCGAGCAGCTTTGGGGTGCTACAAACCATGACATCAGATCCCTCTTGGCATTCTCTAATTCCCTTTGGGGCAGGAGCCTCCTTCAGCTTCTGGTTCAAGCACCTCACCATCACCTTGTACAGCAGAAGAGGACCAGACAGACAGGAAATGGCTCAGAGGTCCCTTTTATCCTTCCTTGCTCTGCCAAATCACTGATTAGCTACTTGCAGACAATAACAGAAGATTTTGTTGCCAAGGTGACCTCATTTCTGAGAACCCAGATCTCTTCCCGGGTGATTAGATTTCCATGCTAGAGCCCTGAAGGAAAAAAAATCCTCAGTGCTTGTATTTATTTTAATCTCTGCATTTATCTCTAATTTTTAAAGGAGAAATTAGTTACACATTAAAAAAATTGAGTTAGTGGCTCATTAAAGACAAGCAGAATCTAAAAGTCCCACTAAATTTCTAAAGGGCAGGCAGATATTCCCAAACTTGTGTGGTATAAAGACAAGACAGTGAACAACAGATCAGTCACGTCCTGCTGAACGTCACTTACCCTCACCTTGGTGAAGGCACAGAACAAAGGAACAATTCCTCTGACTTCGCCACTTTCCAATTTATCTATTAAATAACATCATCATTATGCCTTCAACACTCACCTCAAGTGCTCAGCAGACTGGATAAAAATTAGTGTCTTAACACAGAGTGAAAAGTATTGCAAACACATTGCAACTTGATTTTCCACAAAGCCCAAGGAGAAAAGAAGCAAACAGAGAAGTTGCGATTTCTCTTACCACACTGATATGGATTTAAAAGGTTCTCCCAGAATCTAAAGCATAATATTCATTTTATAAGTATTTACAACTCTGTGAAACACTTGTTTCTTTAAATAATAACTAAGAATTCAACACATACAGAAGAAGAAAATAGAAGACTAAAATATGTTAACAAACAAGCAGATTGTGCTAGAAACTACTCCCAAACACACACAAATTTTACTGAATTAAATTAGTCTCAATACACCAGTGAAAGGTACTTTCACACCCCCCAAAATTGTCAGGTTCCTGGATGGCACATGAACTGCATGCAGGGAGGCTGGGATTAAGATCCTCTCTAACTTTTCTCCCTCCTGGCCACATTTCAGTGGTGAGAGGGAGAGGGGAGCAACTAAATTCCAATTCTAACCATCAGCCACACCCTCACCCTTCCAAAAAAGATAAGTGAGTGGAATAATGAAGCATAGGAGCTTCTGCTTAGGCCTGGACTGGCAAAAAATGCCTTTTGGAATGAAAACAGAATTTATGAACACAGAAAGTTCTTATTCCTATTCATTATTTGAAAATCAATGTTCTATTCAAAAACATGGCTCCAGTTAAATCTTATCAGTGGGGCTTGTCACACAGGACAAAAGCAGCACAACTGGATTGTTTCTATCATACATCTCTGCATGTGTTTTAAAATGTGTTAATGCTCATCCTTGCATGGAACATGAGACCTATCAGAATCTTCAATACAGGATCAAGATTTCAGGATTTTTCTCTTCCTAAATGAACCTTTACAATACTAATATTTAAATTATTAACTACTAAGAGTGCCTCCTTTATTAATTAAACACCCATTGGTAAAGAAGTCCATAAATACTAACACCACAATATAAAGTTATATACTGTGGTTTTCTCTATGAAACTAAAAATGGTGGCAGTCTAATGACATGCATGATTCCACAGTAAAATATCATTAAATAAGCTTCAGCAAAATATTTAAAATATTCAAATCTGAATTGTTTTCTTCACCAAAATTACATCCTTGCCAATGCCACCTAAGTACCACAGCCAGATATCCAGACTAGATGGGACTCTTTAAAAGCCCACTAATTTTAAACTGGAATTCTGTTGAAAAAAATTTTAGATTTTTTTAAAGGCTTGTATCACAAAATTTAACAGGTAAAGAAAACCCTATATCCTCATAAATCACATTTTCATCATCTGAACCCAGTTTATGTGACACAAAATGTGTTTTAATTTGATTAACTGAAAACACAGCTCACAAGTGCTGTCCCAGAATTCCAAGAACATTCATGAAAAACAAGCAATAGAAATTTAAAGCTGAGTCCTTGACTCATAAATTAGCACAACCACAAATGCAGATCACTGTTTTACACATTTGCTAAACAAATACAGACACTGAGAAATCTGCAGCATTCACAGGGACTCTCCATTTATTCTCTAAACCGCAGAGGTCCCTCATTAGTCTTTTACCTCATGAAAGATTTGTAGCACATCATTTCAGCCAGAATATGCATAAATCAACCTTGCTATTGCAAATGAGAACTGGCAAAGAATTTATCTGCAAGTGTCCTGAAGTTATAGTGACACAGGTAACAGAAGTTAATAACATTACTTTCTTGGCTTGTGGCCTTCAAGCTTCCAATTTAGCCAATTTATTTGCAAACTGCAATCCTGTATTTAGGCAAGAACACAAATCTATTGATAACTTAGAAGTAATTACAAACTGACAGGGAAAGTTTGCAAGTGTGCTTGGGCCTCATTTACACATATTATTTTGTCTCCTAACATGTAGAAGTGAAATTATTCTGAAATGAAGTGACAGAAGGAATGTAACTCAGGTTAAAAAAGTAAAGCCAAAAATCGAAAAAATCTAATCTAAAAAAAACCCAAAGAAGGTCTAATAAGTACTTTAAAAATGATTTTTTTATTGCATATTTCCATCATCTTGTTCTTTTCCTCTGTAAATGATTTAAAATAGAAAAATAAATTCCCAGGTAGGTGATGAATTCAAGTGGGGGCAAATGTAAGACCACTAAGCTCCAATGTAAATTCTACTCATGTTAACTTTGAGTTAACATATCATAAATATTAATTCCCAATTTCTCAACAGTACATTCTAATTACTGGTATCCTACAAAAAGATTCAAATAAATTTTTGAGGAGCAGAGAATAGAATGATGAGCTACCACATCTAGTTCTGCCTGGAAATTCCTGATTGGCTTCAGCAATTTAAGCCTCTGATAAAATACATACAGTCACCATATAGAAAAAAAGAGATTAATCTAATTTGGTCAAGTAAATAATGATTTTCAAGAAAAAAACACAAAAAGAGGATATTTTATTGATTTTTTCTTAATCAGAGGTATATTATCCTGAAATACAATTTGCTTGTAGAATTCAGGACTCTCACAAAGAACCAATGCACATTTCTTTGTTATTGAATTTACTTCAAGAAGTTCTAAAACACAGCTTACAGCCAGTGTATTAAAGATCATTTTTAATTTGCCTAATTTCAGAAAAAAGGCAAGATACTGACACTGTGGCCCTTCTCCATTCTATTAAGCAGCAAAAATTACCCAACTTTTAGCATAAAAATTTGCACGGGCATACAGGGATTGATTGGGACTTATGCATCCCTTCACCCCATCCTTCTACAAGAAATCATTATCCATTTGTAACTAATATTCTATTTTTCTGTTTCTTCACTGCCTGACAGGAGTATCAGTTCCATCCCACTCTGTGAAATGCCAGGAATACAAACTTCTGTCAGCTGGAAATGTACAAGAGCTCGGGATGTCAAATGGGCTGTCACTGTGCCCAAACTCTCTTAAATATCATAGAATCATAAAATAACTCAGTCTGGAAAGGACTTCAGAGGTCACTAAGTCCAATCACCTGCTCCAAGCAGGGTCAGCTGGGAGGTCAAAACAGAGCTCAGAGCTTTATCCAGGCAGCTCCACAGATGGAGACTGAACCTGTTCCAATGCCTGACTCTGCTCTTGAAGGAAAACTGATAATCTTTTTAAATGCTCAATCCCTTCACTACAGGGGAGTTTCCCCTATTTCCTTAGCTTCCCTGCTAAGAGTTCCCTGGCAGTTAGGAACTGTGCTAGTTAGGAAGGAAACCACCAAGTGGAAGATGAACCCTTCTCACAGATGTAGAGAATTCCTTGGGGGCTCTCCTGCATCCTCTTCCTCCATTTCACGAGTGAAGTCCAAGGCACTTCTGGCTATGAAAGTTCCTTTTATCAGGACAACAAGGAACGTAATGTTTATGTCAAGAAAACTCACACATATCCTTTAGCCAACCCAGTACAACAACAATAATGATGATGAAAACCAGATACTGCTTTCCATGCCCTCTCCACCCCACAATGCTCTGCATCCACAGAAAAGCATTTTAAAAGAACTCACTGAAAATCACAGAATGCCAGAATTTGGGGTGGAAGGGACCTTAAGGATGATGTAGTCCCACCCCCTGCCATGGGCAGGGACACCTTCCACTACCCCAGATTGCTCCAAGCCCCGTCCAACCTGGCCTTGGACACTTCCAGGGATCCAGGGGCAGCCACAGCTTCTCCAGGCAATCGGTGCCAGAGCCTCCCCACTGTCACAGAAAAGAATTTCTTCCCTCTCCAACCTTCCTGTAGGCCCCTGAGGTACTGGAATTTTTTTTAAGTTTTAAAAAGGACAGGAAAAACCATGTTTTCCCAGTAGACATGACCCACTTCTGCACCTTTATTTATTTAAGAAAACAAATATACCAAGATAGGAAGAAATATTAGTTCTAGAAGCTAAAGAAGAACTGAAAATATTTAGAAGTCCCCCAAAACCAAAAAAATTAGGATACAAGGAAAATAACAATAATTGAGACCATCACAAAGCAAAACCAGATCAGTTTATAACTTGTTTCTACTATGTTTTTTACCATCCCTCTCAGAGAAATGGGATCACAGGTGCCAGACACATTTTAATATCATAAAGTGACAGGTGAAGGTTGCATTTCATATCCCAGTGTCAGGCTCCTTCTGCTCTCTTTCAGCTGAGGTCTTCACGCATTATGTTCCAGGTAAATCTTGTCAGTTACGTGTCAGGAAATTTGGAAAGGAGACAGGAAAATGAAAATGACTCCAGTAAGAGTAACAGACATCAAGATCAAAATGAAAATGCTAAGAATTGTTCTGAATTCTTAATAACTCCTTTAAAAAGGTCATTTAGCAGCTCTGACTTTAGGTCCTTCTTCCATAAAGGAGAAATGAACAAAGTAGAACAGGTAAATTTTAGTACTGTATTTCCCCAAAACTTAATCAATTAGCTAAAATACCATGAAAACTAGCCTGTCTTGCCTCTCTTTTAATCAAGGTTTGCAGCTCCCAGAAAGCTGAGAAAAAATGCTGAGAAACTGAAGCAAAGAATTTGTAACTGTAACCATCCATATATTTGGTGTGAAGTCCAATCCTTTAGAAACCCAGGAATATGTATTCCTTCTGCAGTGGGCTATGAGAACCCCACAAAGGATGGAAGTTTCTCCCTTTGGATTTGAAAATCCAGCTATAGCAATCCTTAGCAAAATGCCATTAATCCAGTGAGCCATAATTAATACCTTTGCAAAAGCCTTTGGTATCAGCAAAACAATGAAAGCAAAATTTGCAACTCAAGTGATGATTTGGATGTCCAGATTTAAATAATGAGCTACTTCCACCTGGTATTCAGACAAAAGGTCAATAAAAAATCCACAGATCTCTCCTCCCCCTGTTGTTGACCTGGAAGATCAGGCTGTTGGTCATGGGGAAACAATGTGTTTAAAGAAGAGCAATGAGGAACCTGAGAAAAGACAGCAATTTTTATTTTCTTTGAAAAAAGCAATTAAACAAAACAAGAAACATCTCTAGTTCTCAGGTTGGTGATGTTTCAGTCAGTGATTGAAATTAACAGGATGAATTTCCTATCCAAAGTAATTCTTAATGTTTCTTAAATGTGTAGTATTTGAAAAAATCCAGATAAACTGTGTCTGTGTCCAGATTTGTATTTTCCCAACAAACGGTTGTGTTATGCTATGGGGATTTTTTTTTTTTTTTAATGTCTTTCACCACAAATGTGAAGATGTATAAGAAACTTTGTTAAATATTTTGCAGAATACAAATTTCACAATGGCATGGCTGGAGATGTACTTATTTTAGGAACATCTTGTAGCGAATCCAAGAGAAGTCAGGTTATCTGCTTGTTAGCTGATATACAGGTATTGCTACAACAAATACCTGCTTTTTATTTATAGCTCATTGTAATTGAACATTATAAAACTAGAAAACAGGTTTGTATTCTAATCTTGATGGACATCACTGCTTTATTACTGAAGATAGGTTTAATTTCATTTCCATCAGCTGGTGTTGCACTTCAGTTATTATGGTTCCAATGGGTGAAATGAAATGTCACTGCTCTGCAAAGCGAGAGTCAGGAACAACATTATAAAATCAATACCGTGGTCAGGCTATTTTGGTATTCCTAAGACTTATGGGTTTACTTTATAAAACTCGTGTTTGACTGTGTTAAGGTCACTTTTCTTACATCCTCTGGTTTTCAATTTTCTATGATATTGAAAAACTTCAACTGCTCAACACAAATTCTCCACATTTGGCTCTATTCGGTGCTAGTTCCACACAGAAAATCTGATAGCTATTGCCTTTTATAATAAGCAAGACCAAAGGTGCAGAAAACAGCAAGTTTTACTCAATTTAAGCCCTCTACTATGTATTGCTGAAAGCTCCCTCCTTTCCTTTCATCAGATTCTTCTTTGAGTTCAATACTGCTAGTCAACCAGGGACTCAAGCAGTGCTTGAATAGTTGTGAAAATGATCCAGCCTACGCAAGGCTCCATCTGAAATCAAGCCATAATGTCTCCTTCAGCATGCTACCCATGCTGAAAGCTGGAAATTTGGAATAGCTCAGCTCTGATGATGATCAGGCAGCACAGTCAGGGACACAGTTGTGGCTTGGAAGAGAGGATGCATGGCTCAAGCATTGCAGCTGGGCAACGAAAAGGTTCCCATTTACGCACAGTGGAAATGTTTTGCTCCTTAAGCTCCAAAATATGCAAACTGGCAGGTTCTTCCCTGCCAAGGCAAAAATTATTCAGGATATGCCTGAACAAATATCAGCCTTAAAGTGAATAAATATGATGTACATAATTCAAGTCACATACTCATTATCCAATGACCTCATGAATGTTCCTTGAAGTGTATGTACTTGCTACCTTTATTAATACAGATTTCAGAGCAAAGTATTTCACTGAAGAGTTGGGCAGAAGTGGTTACTCTCTTCCAGACCTATCAGTTAACAAAGAAAACAGCAATAGCAAACTGACCTCAGGCTAAAAGAAAACAAACTAACATGGTTGTACAGCCTGGAGAAGAGAAGGCTCCAGGGAGAACCATTAAGCACCTTCCAGCACCTAAAGGGGCTCCAAGAGAGCTGGAGGGGGACTTTGGACAAGGGACTCTAGTGACAGGACAAGGGGGAATGGCTTTAAAATGAAAGAGTGCAGGTTTAGATTACATATTAGGGAGAAATTCTTCCCTGTGAGGGTGGGGAGGCCCTGGCACAGGGTGCCCAGAGAAGCTGTGGCTGCCCCTGGATCCCTGGAAGTGTCCAAGGCCAGGAAGGATGGGGCTTGGAGCAACCTGGGGTAGTGGAAGGTATCCCTGTCCATGGCAGAAGGTGGAATGAGATGGTCTTTAAGGTCCTTCCAACCGAAACCAGTTGGATTTGATGGCCTGTGACTCTGTGTGTGCTCTGTGCTGGTGTCAGGGAGAGGGAACTGCAGGGACATGGCACCACTCATTACTGGAACGCACATACAGACAGATAAATCCAACCCAAAGAGCTCCTGCCAGCAGAGCTCAGCCAGTCCCAGGTTATTGCTCTGACTGTTTCTCTCTAAAGCACAACTACCAATATTAAAATCATGTCTACTACATTTTAATGATGTTGTCATGGAGAAAAAGTTTGGTGTGTCTCATTGTCAATTTGGGGGAAAAGGCAGAAACCACGTTTTGACATAATAGACATGAACAGCAGAGAAATCTCTTTTAATTGCTGTGCTTTCTTGCTCCTTGTTTTCTTAGATCCACCCTGTAATGAACATACAATTCTAATCAAAGCTCATTAAAGAAATATTGCTCCTCTTCTCTCATCAACAAATAAAAAAATTACACCAGACAGTGAGAAGTTATTGCAATGACTGCAATGCTGAGAGTCTTCTAAATCTATTTTAGTATGTTTTGAAAAGATACCTCTTCTTTAAGCACGGTCAGTGAGGCTGTAAAGCTGCACCTCACACCATCACACTGCTGCGCCTCAGATCTGAGCACGCAGACCAGTACCCAGACACCTGTACTATCAGCTAAATGTTAATGTATTCTGTCAAAACCAGATTACCTTCCCCACTAAATTATTCAATGTCATTATCCGACTCGGCCATCTGCAATCCTAATGCCTTGTGTTTGAAAACTCGGAGCGCCTGCTGTATTATTTTTGTTTTACATTCCTACATAAATCCGTTAAACTCAATATGTTACAGCAAATCCACAAAATCAAATGCAATCTGCTGGGCTATAAAACACCAGTTACTGAAAATCGAAGGGTTTATTATAGTAACAATTCAAGGAGTCACTGAGCAGTCTGGGTGGGCTGAAGGTCGAATCACATGCTAAGGAATGAGTTAGATAACCCATGCTGCACAACAAGGTGTGTGTTTGCTATACATAGCATGGCCTTGAACCCATTCGTGTATTTCATATCTAATAAAAATCTGAACAGTTGGTCTGATTGGATTTTAAGTGATGCAAATTTGGAAATCAAATAGGCAGACTCCCTTTAGTCTTGGTCTATTTAAACCATAATTGTAAAGAACTGCAAATTACATTTACGACGCTGTGGAATTCTCAAGGGATTCCGTAAGAATTTTACCTAAGGAAAAGTATTCATCATTTTAAATTTGTTATTAACAAATAAAAACGTACACAGCTTGTGACACTCTCTTATTTTGGTACTGCCATTTTGCTTACATGGCAGTACAAGTGTAACCACTCTTCAGTGAACGGAATGCTCTTTAGTTTTCATAGCCATTTAATGATATGCTTTGACAAAACCCAGCTATATTATTGTCATTCTGTTAGTCTGGCAACAGTAAGTAAAGAGATAAAATACCACTTACGTTTCCCAGACTACAGATTAAGGTGTGATTTGGAGACCAGATTCCCATTCTCAATTATAAAGCAGAAATTTCATCATCACAAATAAGTCTTAAAAGCAATGATGGACTTGAATAACTTTCTCCCTGATACTTAATACTCAGGAAGAGACTTAATTTGCCTTTGGTTAAGAGAGACAAGCTAAAAATGTGACATACACACCCTCTCCCCAATACATTGCTAAATGGGAATGCATAGAAATCAGGATAAAAGAGAAAAACACTTCTTCTTCCCTGTTATTAGTGTCCCCACCAGAAAATGCCCCGTGTCCTAATTCTCGAGGCAGATTTATGAGCACTGGCAAATCACAACAGTGTTAACATTTCAGTGCACTTTCACATCCAAAATTCATTTACTCTGCTCGTGATTTGACACTGATTTTATTCCTCCTCTCTGGACGGAGTGTATTATGGCACTGATTCTGACCTGTCTTAGAGGTAAACTCTTTCACTGAAGTAAAGCTTTACTGGACATTTTATCATAATTTGTGACAAAGGAAAGTGCATTGGCAGTGTCTTCATTTCTACCACACAGTGCAGCCACCGTGAAGGTGCGGCACCCGGTAGGGATTTTTTTGTTATCCGGTTTGTTCAAAAAGCACACAGTAAGAGTAAAGGATTCCAGATCATCCCCTCTCCAGATCTTCACAGCTAATTTTCAGCAAACTTTCCCCAGTAGGAATTCCCGCTGCTTTGGAAGTTCCTGGTGCTAGTGAGAGGCAGGTACAGCTGGAAAACTGTAGGAGGTGGAAATAAAGTGATCAAAGCTCACTGTATTCGGCTTGATACATTTCAAATGATGCAGCACATTCAGTTTTGTTTCAGTATTTGAAAAGTAAAACGACTGCAGGTCAAAAGTGTATCATGTCTACAAAATGTGGTTCAAAAAGGTTTTACCAAAGTATAAAAGTTTTCACAATTCTCCTTTACTTACTGACTCCATTTCTCCCCTTCCTAATTCAACCTGGACTAAGCATCTTGCAAAACTCAAGAGAGGAAAAAAAGAGTTAAAAATAAAAGGACGACTGGGTCAAAATGATGCAAAAATAGCTATTCCAGAGGCCTGTGTAGATCTCTTAAAATCTTAATGCTCTACAGGCTGTTTAAGTAAGGATCTGGATTATTCACTTTTAAACAGTAAATATCACCTTCGGTTCAGGAACTCCCTGAACTAGAAGTTGCTGGAGGCTAAGATAATAAATTTTGCAAAGAGGAATCACAATCACAGCATGTTTGCCAGGTTCTTATACTCTTCTTGAGTCATCCCCTGTGACTATTATCAGAGATAAGATACTAGGCCAGATAAAGCTTTATTCTGAGCTCTTTTATGTTCTTATTCCCCCAAATATAACCACGTTCTTTGAAGATAAGACCAATTCTCACTACTAAGAACCTACACACTATTATCTAACAGCACTGAGACAAACTCCCAGAAGATATAAGCAAATCATCATATGAAGTTAGTCACAGAAACAGACAATTTGTTACATCCAAATCTCACTGAAATGTGGGACTGCTGAAAGGACAATGGCTATTTATCGGCACAATGTGCTTGAAACACACTTGCAAAACCATTTTGCTGATGTTACCATTAACAAACTGCCCTCTAAAAACCCTTCTCTTTTTGGTTGTTGTCTGTATAGATTTTTATGTCATTTCCAAGCTTCCCTTGTGTATGATTTAGTCATGGTAAGAGAAAAGCATTCCAAGAAAATAATCCGGGCCATTTAGAATTCAATATATTTTGAAGGTAGCAATCTTGGGGGTATCCATGAGGACCTGGTTCCTCACTTACATGCCTGAGTGATATGAATCCAGGATCAAATGAGCAACCATTCCTCATCCTATGCACCTGAAACATCCTAAATTCATAAAGACAAGCAAAAATTCTATAGAAAAATTGTATTAGAAAGCAAATAATGGAGTCACTGAGTGGTTTGGGTTGGAAAGGGCCATCTAGTCCAACTCTTGCCATGGGCAGGGACACCTTTCACTAGCCCAGGTTGCTCCAAGCCCTGTCCAACCTGGCATTGGACACTTCCAGAAATGGGGCATACCATTCTTGCACTATCACCTGTGCAAAATCATTGTAGTTTTGCATTTCTTGTGTACTTTTATACAAGCTCAGAGGCAATGAGTTTCATTATCTGCTGAAACAAAATCCAGTAATAGGCAAAGACTGTCACAATAACTTCCTACCCACAAGACTTTCCAGGGAGGACAGTATTTACCAGATATACTGCAAATCAGAAAAAAATATTAGAAATGGATATAAAACCCTAAGAAGTTTATTTATCAGCCATTTATCTTCTAAGGCAAAACAGTGTGTACAGAGTTCTAGAAGAAGCTGTCCTTCTCTCTCCTGTCTGTAAGCAAAAAAGAGAAAGACCAGAATAGCAAAGCTATTTACCTAAAAATCTAAATCACCCTAACGCAGTTAGACTACTGTGGGCTTGGCCATCTGGCTTAGAGGCTCATTAGTAAAGAAATGACCCCGTCACATAAAACACAGTGGGGTCATTCCAAGCTAATGAGCCTTCAAGTTTTATTGTTTTGTACACAGAAATGCTTGGATGTAAATCTACTTGGGAAGTCTGGCCTTACACACTCCAAATCAGGTACACCTGTAATTGATTGGCTCACTTCTTTATTTAGTTACACTGAAAGGACAGAAAATAAAATTGGAAGGAAATGAAAAGTTTCTGTATTTCTGCTTCAAAATGTATTTCAGAATTTAAACCATTATATGAATTTATTTTTTTAAAAAATCTGATTTCATAATTTAAATTAAAATTCACCTTGACAAAAGGTTAATGGTTGAGCATTTGGAAGAATCATGTGACAGCTCTCCCGGCAGAACACACCAGGATGAACCAGACCCCATAATATACAGGGGAGTTTTAAATCCTGCGAGTTAACCTTACTGCCTTTCCTGGGGACACTGAGATACTGAAATCAGGCATTTATATTCCCAACTGAATCCCTTACAAATACGTGTAAGGATGAACAACCTTCCCTGATATCCTTGGGATTTGCCTCCACATCCTCATCCTATAAGCAGAAATCAAAAGTACTGCATGAGGCACAAGGATTTGTGCTCACCTACCCAGTCAGAAGAAAAAGACGTAATTTTCTGTCAAACTAATGGATTTACAACAGACATCAACAACAAAAAATTCCTCCTCCCACTTCCTTTCTCTTTTTTTTTCCTCTTTTCCATTTTTTTTAAATTTATTTAGGAAATTAAAAATGTATATATATGTTTACTCTTATGTACTATTATGGCATGTTAGCCATAACCCTGACCCCTGTTCTAACATATGCAATAAGTTATTTAAGTTTGCCTTGCAACGCCTTTAATCATTAGACCTATTGTTCAGCTTCAAATGATAAAAAATGTGTTTAAAAATAAAATACTGGAATAACAAATGAGTTCAAGTGCTTGAAGTTTGTAACTTTTTAAAAATTCTAATAATCTGATTGCATCCATGTGGACAACAAAAAGAAGTTACAGGAAAAAAGGTCACTCATCCAACAATCCTAAAAATTCCACTGAGCAAAATAATCATAAGCTACTTCATGGAGAAAAGAAATACACAAGCAAATGGTTTGGCCATTGGACATCACAGCAGCTTCTGTTCTGCTCTATCAGAAACAAAACCCCCACCATTCAATAATCTCAGGAAATTCCCTGGGTAAATGGTCCCACAGCTTGGGAAAACTCAGCTTTGGGCTTTTTGTCTCCTTTGCCTCCAAAATGCTATAATAAAATCCAACTAATGTGTTTTCCTCCAGTTTCCTGGGTCTAAGGGGCTCCAGGTAAGGGGTTGGTGTCATTCTGTGATTACATCTCTTTCCAGCAAGAGCTCTCACTGGGTTTAGTGCAACAGCTTAAGAGCACCAAAGGTTTCATGACATTAATAGTCTCTGGTTAATTCTACCTTATCTACTTGCTCAGCTTACCCTTAAAACCCAATTAAAATGTAATTCATCTGATCCCAGGATTCAAGGGCATCCCTGGCAATGCATTTGACAGCCTCACAGTAACTCCATTATTACACATCCTGTCCCAAGGTACTTTAGAGTATTTCACGAAGAGCTCAGCCACTGAGCTACAGAATTGTATTTTAGGAGTCTCAGTAAACTGAAATGTATAAATTTCATTGCATCTTTAATGCATAATTCCAGTTATGATGCATCTGTCTATGTTGCCACTCTCTTTGTGTCGTTCTTTCTTTTTAAATAAATGCAAGAATTGGACAAGGCAACAGTCAAACTGACAAAGATATAAAAATCCTATGTAATATAGATATTGTGAAAATGTGAGGTCGTTATGTTACCCTAAACTTAAATACAATTTAACTTAACACAATTAAATTTAATTTAATTTAACTTAATTTAACAATTAAACACATCAGGAGGGTGGTTGTAAACTGCCTCCTCTCAGAGGATATATTTCCAAATTTGTCCAAATCAGCACAAATATATAAAGCAGATAAGCTTAAAGCTTCAGTACAGAATCACAGAATAGCTTGGGCTGGACAGGATATTAATGATCATCAAGTTCCAACCCCTTCATATGGGTAGGGAGACAAATTAATTAACAAATTATAGACAAATTAATTTCACAAAACGCTTCATTTCATTCTGTTGTACTCAAATGCAAGCTAAAATATTGTACCCAGTCACAATATCTGTTAAAGGGAAAGGTTTTGAAAAGGTTTCCCAATACTATGAAAATTGAATCAATACTTCAAATTCAAAAAATAACCCAATTCAAAAGGAAAATTGCTTATTCCTGCAGCTCAACCATCTTAAAAAAAATCAAAGAAAAATCCTCCTACTCTTACTAAGCAAGTTTTCAGGGAACTGATTACCGCAGAGACCTCTTCCGTCTTCCATTCCTCAAGTGAAAATATAAAAACAAACTCCCTGTGCTCCCAACATCTGGCTAATACATAACTCTGGAAAAAGCAACAAGTTACTGTGTCACAAGACGTGATGCCCTTGCATTTCTGTTGAATTCTCAAGTCGTAAGATAATTTCCCAGGTCAAACATCAGGTCCCACCAAACACTGATATATCTGATTTCACATTGTCATACAGTTCACTGCTGTAGCAACTTGGAAATGATTCTGTATTAGAATGCACATGTTCCCGAGCTCTGCATCATGTACCTACAGCTGAAATAATTTACAAAATTATGCAAGTAGAATTTATCACCTCATTTCTGACAGTTCAGCCACTCAATATTAATTTGATTAAAATACATCCTTTTTTTCCCAAACAACCTTTGAATCTATTTGTTTCTAAGAACCCATAGTTACTAACAAGGTAACATCTTCTCTTTGTGTACCACTGCATTTTCTTGGATTCCAGCTGTACCATATCAGCATGCAGATCTTTATGGATGCACAAAGCATTTCTGATGTGCAAGCATGCCCTCTTCTGGATATCCAGCACAATCATTTCAGCTGAAAATTCCCTAAATTACAGTGAATTCCTCCAACACCGACTTGCAGAGCCTTGCTCTCATTTGTAAAAACATTTCTGGTGTAAACAAACAAAAATAATCCAAACCAATGCAGGATTCATAAACTGCAGCTTTACACACAACTGTCATATTTTCTGTAGTTTAGACTGCTAATGGCACTGTAAATACTGCAGTGACATTATTAAAAGGAAAAGAATTTTGACCTTCCCTGAAGTGCATCCTTGACTATCCAAATGCTGATCTAATGATGTGTCACCTTTGCCTCAATTTTCAGTGCAACAGGCAAACCAAAGCCATTCAGTATTTGCCCAGTTATAGTAAAAATTCAGTCCAACTGCTGAGGGATTCAGGTAGTCTTTAAAGAAAATGAATCAAAAAGAGAGAAATGCCATGTCTTTGAAAATACAGACATTTGCACTGCCTTCAACAGTCAAACACCACGATTATACAATTACTGAAGGATTTTTAATGTGCAACAGAAGATGTTCTGTAGCCTCCAAGGAGACACAGATTTTTGATGTGGTTTTCTGAAACCTCACTAATTGCAGTAGGCCCATTCTACTTTTATTTTGATTCATTCCAATAGTTCTATAAATTCATTGGGAATATTTTCCTTGGCATCCAAAAGAATACAACACCCAACAATGTTAATGTGGATTGTGTAAATACTGAAAGATTTGGACACCAAAAGCAGATACACACAGAGCTAATAATCATATTGTTATTGGTATAGGATAAAATGCATTATAAACTTCTCTCATATTGATATTGACTTGTAGACATGGAAAAACAACAAATTAATGGCCCATAAATGCAAACTTCAGTAGAAAGAAAAATTAGAGAGGTTGTGAATCACACTGATAGACAGGATTGATAGAGGACTTTCTTTCAGGTGGACAAACAGCTTTAACATCATTTTCAGACAGCGTATGTCTGAAATTGAGAAAATGCTTTCCAGCATATCAGAAGCACCAGTGCAGAAGTCATTACTTCTGTAAGAACACACTTTAGAGGAAAAAAAAAAAGCAACTAAATAATTAATGCAAAATAAAATTAGTTAGATGTAAAAACCGTTGCAAGAAAATGCAATTTTGGGGGGGTGGTATGATTTGACTTTGGTTGGGGTTTTTTTTGAAAAAACATCACATTTTTATTTTCTCTGAATACACTAAGTTTAAAATGATCAAGTACTCTGACAAAGTACCAACAAGTCCAGTCAGACCTTTTGTATGCATACATACATATTTAACACAATGAGGAATAAAAAATACACTTGTCAAGAAAAGCAAGTTTCCTGAGTATTGATGAACTTGGAGTCCATTTAGTAAATCCTTTATTCCCATCTATGTCATGTAAGAAATTAATATAATATTTTATAGGAAGGCAGTTTGGGTTATTTGTCAAAAACAATACAAAAATCAGCAAAATTAAATCCCACACCATCTTGTGTCACCAAGTTGCGCCACTTCATTCTGTCATGTGTTGGTTTTGTCCCAGTTTTCAGTTCAATGGGCAAACCAAACCCAAACACTGCAATTATATAATTAATGCAGAATTTTTTAATGTGGAAATGGCACGGCATTCGAACTTTAATGAATTACGACTGACATGACCTCAATTTTAATGTTGGAGTAAGAGAGGCCCAGGCAGACTAAGCCCTACAGGAACCGAGAAAATCAGGTTTGGATTTACTGTCAGTCTAGAAAATTTCCATGCTAATTTGGAGGCAAGTATCTTGTTAGAAACATCACTCAACCTAATATACCAATTCAGCCTTAGACTCCATAAACCTTTGATTTATTTACACTTTAACATGACGTACAACACTTTTATAATGACATAGCACGGTCTGCCCTTAAAGACAAAGAGCAAAAATGTTCTCTAGTTGATACCACCAAGGAAAGTCCAGCACTGTGGTTCAGAAACAGCATTTCCTCCCAGAAATACCGGAATCACAGTCATAGAATCAGTAAGACACTTAGTGATGAACGAGATAAGGAAACAGTCAAACCCTGTGAGGCAGGAACTGTCTCCTTGTCCTTATCAGTGACCTCAGCTGTGATAACTCCCCTGCCCAGGAGGTACCGGGACATTCACACGTGGCCTGCAGGTGGTCACTCTGCTGATGGGCCATGATGGGCCGCAATGGGCCCAGCTGCACTGATGTGATGGGCAGCTGTATCGACTTAGAAGGTGTCAAATTCTCCCCAACTGTCTCCTGATCCACAACATTACATCATCCATCTGAAATTCCCCACCCCAGGGGAGGTATCTGGGTGTTCCTACCTGAACCTGAGTGAATATAAACCAAACAGAGGGGCTGTTTTGGAGCTTTCCTTCGCCATCTGATGCAGCTAGTTTGTGTCTGTCATTTTGACCAACAGACACTGAAATTGCAATGACCAAGTCTCATTGTGAAGCCATTGGGTGGTAAGATGTTTTTACTCTTATCCTTTCCTTCTCTTTCTTATGCATTTTGTTAAGTGATTTTTATGCTTTTATATTGTTATGTTACTAAAGATAGCAACCAAAATGCCCTCATTATCTGTTTTCCTCTGCAACCAAATTATTCTGCAATAAACCCTACAGGTATATATTTACAAAAAACACTCATTCAGGGTTGTTTTACTCTAATCCACCCCAATGGATTTATTAACAAGAACCTGGGTTACCCTCACCTTTCAGAGTAGATTGTAACAGGTAGTTGTAAAGAGTAAATTACTTCAGTAAGTTTAAAAATCTACTCATCCCAACAGGAATGTGTAAACCTGCAATCACCAGAACCTGAAATGAGGACAATTTTTTAGGATAATTGTCATTTCCAAGTCATGAAATCTCATCTCCTCTGGGCTTTTTTGTTTCTGATTGCAAACACTAGTGTGGTTCTCTGGATCTGATAAGAAAAACACAGCAAACTGAATATGGAATTACAAAACCAGGAAATTCAGGAATGAACAAATACATCAAAAATAACCTGTGCAATTGTAAGTGATGCAGCATTTCTGTAAATCTACTGAAAAATAGTGGACGTGTCTTAGGAGGAGGGCCTGACATCATCAAAATAGAAGAGACAGAAGGTTCCTGAAAAGTCTTAAGTCAGACAGTGGGATGCACGCTTGGACAGTGATTTTCTGTACAGTTATGAACAGTCAGGGTACTCAGGAGGGATGCACAAATGCAAAAAACCCTGAACTGGCCAAGAAACAACGCATAAACCATTTGGGAGCATATCCTATTCCTCCAACAGTAACTACTGTGGTTCTACTTGTTTCTTTCAAGTATACAAAGACAAATAGCTCTAAAAGAGCCAGGTAAATAGCAAAATAGCTCATCTCCAGCTTGAAATACAGTGGAAAGCTTTTAAACAAGCTGCTGTCCTCTAAAAATTATTCGGGCAGCCAGGAGTTTGACAATGGTACTGATGGAAAAACTGCCCTGCTGAGCCAGTCACGCCTGCATCAGTCGATGCTGCTGCTTCAGCAGTCAATCTCTTGTCACTCACCCCTGATTCCTCATCTTAGGACAGCTCTGGACATTTCTTTGTCTCATAACTGTAATTTACTGTTCACTGTCACCCGGATTAACCTTACACAAGTCAGCATCAGAGCTGAAATGTACACACCAATTATTGCTTATTTTAAATATGAGTTCAGATGAAGCTGTTAAATGTGACAGCTGGCAGTATCTTGGGAGTTTATAGATTTTTTTCAGTTGCTGTTGCATTTTTCCTTCTCCAATCAAGCACAATCACCAGCTGTCTGCTAAGGACATTTCATCTTCATGTACTGCAGCACTCTGTTTTTCCTTTGAGCGATTCCAATTTTTTACTGATATATTTGTGAAGAGAAGCTGCCAGCAGGCTTGTGCTTTCTCATTTGTTCTTCTGGTATTTTGTCATTTCAAGAAATTCTTACAGAGAATTTATCTTATAAATATCTTATAGAGAATTCTTCTCTATAAGAAACAGGAATTAGAGCCTATAGCAACTCAAGAGTGAGCAGGTATCGGGGTGGGTAGTAACTTTAGAGAATAAGATTTCAAAGAGCAAACATTAAGTAACATTACCCCCATGGTAAAGTAGGGTCTTCCTAGAGCACATTGCACAGGATGGCATCCAGATTGTTCTGGAATATTTCCGGCAAGGAAGACTCCATAACCTCTCTGGGAAATCTATTCCAGTGCTCAGATGTGATCCTCAAATCTAAACATTAAATCATCAGTAGTAATACAAGGACTCCATAAAGGACTGATCATTCCACTCAGACATGCAAATATTAGCTGTCCCAAAAAACAACTATAATTTAAAAAAAAAGCTCCTCTGGACTGCTGGCAGGGACTGGGAGCAGGAACACTGGATGAGAGGGAAAGGAAGGCAGGAGAATGCAAGTTGGCTTAATAATGAGCCCAAAGACTTTAGAACAGAAAATCATATTTGAACCAGCTGGGAAATGCCTTTTCAATTGCAGATTTGAATTAATGCCAAGCCAGTACTGGAGTGATTACAGAGGTCTTTAACACTCATGGCTTACTCACTTGTCAACTGCTTTCCAAATTTATCATTGATACACCCCAGCAACACAACATTAAGTCTCTGGCACTGAATCTATGATGTCAGAGGGAATTCAAAGCATTCTTTTTTTAAGCATATTTTTTCTGAAGACATAATTTCCTCCCTTTCTTATGTTAATCAGACATCAACACAGCAGCACCCCGAGTCTTGCTAGAAAGGGTGCCCAGCACTGTGTTGAGTTTGGCATCACGCTTCTGATCCAGGAGTTTAAGAGCTGGAACTCCCAGGTTCCTGGTATTTTTGCTCCCTGACAGCCTGCAACATAAATCATGAAGGATCCAGGAGAGAAAACCAGCAGGAAACTAGACCCCAATCAGAGCTAACCATCCATTAAATCAGGTTTTCATTTAGATGAACAGAAAACAATTGCATTAAGAGCTTCTGTGGAGCTGTATTTAGGTCTTCTCTGTAGGACAGAGGTCTAGGAATATAATTTTAGTTTGAAATAGATGATGGGATTTATCACATATACATAAGAAGCTGAGAAATACCCTATCAATTTTCTCTGAGAAACAGAGAAACTGGGGAAAAAAAAGTCATATGACACAGCAGACTGAGAACTTTCTTGCCTTCGCTTCCCAAAAGTAACAGATTTTAAAGTTCAGATGAGTTCACGAGAGAAATAATAGATACCATGCTGGGAAAAGATTTTGTCAAAGTTATGATAAGACAAATGAAGCAAATGTATATTTCTGGATATACAAAGAATAATGAAACAGTTTACATCTCATCTCCATAGAAGTTCTTGCAGAGAATGCCCAGGGATCTCTGTTGCAGAGGGCCTATGTACTGTGAGACTCCAGTCAATGCAATAACTATGCAAATATGTATTTATTCATAGAACTAGTAAAGAGCCTAGGGACTAATTAAAAATGTTATTTGACAGGTAGGAAATGGAGCAAATCAACATTTATCTGAGAAGAAGAAAGGAGAAATGAAAACACTTCTTTTTGTTATCTGTAATAGCAAATAATACAACTACAGAAGCTGCAACATTTTTACTAACCTAAGTTGAAATCTGCCCTACCCTTCTTTCTACCTTTTTTTTTTTTTTTCAGATTTTTCTTTGGATGCCAACATTTTGAAAGTATCTGCTTTTTCTTAAACTCATAGCCTTTTGCTTCAGCTCTTGAAGTTTTGTAAGAAACACCCCTCTGAACCCAAATAATAGAAGTAGATGAATGAAAAGGAACTATTTTAAGTTGGAGAAGGACTGAACTATTATTGACTGAACAGCACATTGCCAATACCCTGCCCTTCATTGTCTCTATCCTTTAAGCATAGCCACTAAATATTTACTTTGCTGTATGCTCATTTGATCAACACTCATCATCCAAAAATTCGTAATTTTTCAGGTACCATCAAACAGAATAAACCCCAAGACATGAATGTCTGATTAACTTCACAATCTCTAAAGCAAGAGCAGGACTGCACTGGTTTAAAGCCACACAGACAGAAGATGTTAAAGGTGTCTATCTTTGCAAATCAGCTTTGATCAGACTTAGAACTGTGTCATATTTGGTGTGTGCCATTTCAGTTTCACTCTTTTGAAACTCATTAAAGCTTTAAAAAACTTTCCAAGTGAGATCTTTTGTTATACTGAACATGCTCAGAATTATTGAGAACCCAAGAAAATCAATCCCCAGGTTTCAAGGAAGTAGGTTTAGTACCAAAGCAAATTGTACCAGGGCAGACCAGTGGATGAAACTCAATCCTTAGATAACAGGAGCTGCCTACAAACTCGAGATCTGATCTTCTGTCCTGGCTGTGGAGATTTAGTTAATATATCAGAGCAGACTAGAGATATTTATCTTACCCCTGCCCATATTAGATTATAACAGCTGTCATCTCAATGGCTCTTCAGCTTTCCTTGGCCATATTGATCTGATCTCCAGTATTGATCTGGTCTCTGACAATTATAACTGGAGCTAAAGCAACTGAGGCTCAAATGATTCAATGAAGGAAGGAGTCTGGCAATTTGTCCTTTCCTAGAGCTTACATGACATGGAAGTGGGGCTGGCAGCTACAAGATGACCCATGGAGGATTCAAATGCCTCAGAGGGGCAGACTGAGGAGTCTCTGCTCAAACAAGCCCTGGAATTTTTTAACCTGGTAGTTTAAAATGGCATCTACCCTTAAAGAACTGAATTGAGAGTCCCTAGTTTACCTGTCCCTATGTACAAAAACCTAAATTTAGGCATATTAATATGTAATCTTAATCCCATCCCTTATAACTGCTAACATCAGTTTGGAAATCATTGTTCTCAAATTCTACCACACCAGATGTGGTAAAATCAGAAGTACAGCATTTTATGTAATTAAGTATATATTCAGGTTTTATAATGTTTACTCAGTAGGTGTAAAAATATCTTACTTAAATTGGCTTCATTTCAATATAAAGCAGAAAAATAAAAAAATTACAGGGGTTGTGCAGCTCAGCCTAAGAAGAGAAGAAAAAGAGACTATTTCAAAAATCATACTGTGGAAACCATAAAAGCAGCTGCTCACACCATTATGTGTTTAAGTAAAAGTGATGATACGACATTAGCAACCTTCAGTGTGGTCATAAATGCCTGCAGGAATTTAAAACTCTCCTCCTTCTGTAAATGCAGCCAGAAATAAAATAAGAATGTTCCTGGTCCTAGGGCAAATTGCATCGTTACCAGAACTCTATGTACTGAAAAAGAGGCACCACAATAAAATAAGAAGCCACCATTCATCAGTTCTCAAAGTTTCTTCGAAAGACCTCTAAGAATTGCACCAGTAATGCTTCTACAAAGCAAAATCTTGTAGGAAGAAACCCAGCAAGTTCTTTTCCACCACAGTCTCATTATCTGGTATTTAATGTTCTCTTTATAATTTCTAACCCATAACACAGCAGCACAAACTTCACCTTCATTCAAGCTTTCGCAAGAACTTGTCAACAATCACTTCAGAAAAACTAAGAAGCAAACAATGCTTTTCAATTCTGCACCATCAAACAGCTATTCCTTGAGGTAACTCTTATTATATGAAACAGTATCTTTGAAAAGCAACATTTAGGTCTGAAGTGTAAAATGCAATGACTAAAGGACTGAAGTTTGCACTACTGATACTGAATTGCACCACTCTAACAAATGTAACAGTACCAATGAAAATAACAATGGTAAAGGTCTATCCTCGAACAGTCTCCTCAGTGCTATTTTGATGATTCCAGCAAAATGGGATCAAAATGTGTCATCTGATGCTCTAGGAGCAACCAAAGACAAGAAACAGCAAAGCAGAGGATGCTCAGTTTGATACCTCTTGGCAAACATTTTCATTTTAAAACAGGTTGTTGATGTCACTTTGGACTTTTTCCCACATCCCCCAAAAGACACAGCAATAGAACATCCGAGTTTTAATACACACTGTTGGGTGGAGAGAATTTTCTGGGACAAGCTGTGCAGAACAAGGTTATGCACTGCCAGTTCACACCACATTGAACAATTCAACACCTTTGGAAACCCTACGCAGAGAGCTGTTGTTATAATTGTGTGAACAGCACTAGTACTGACCGCAATGCTTTCATGGCAGCTGAGTGTTTCATAGCTCCACCAGCAAGCGAAACCTTCAGTGGTTTAACATACACACCAAAGAGTCAATCTCTTATGAATATCTATAGGTAACATCCTAAAAATCAAACACAATTACCATCCCACAGGGACAAGCATGTTGAAAATTAACCGTATTCACCTTCAGTAATTCTTGGGCCATTTCACATTTACATTACTCACCATTGTTTTCATGAAAAAAAAAAAATTCTACCTCCAAAGGAATACTTGCTGCTATTTACTACACAAGAAGAAACGTTTCTGCAAAATTCACGGGGAGCACGGAGCTCCTTGGCTGGTACAACACCAGCCCCGTGAGCTTTTGATTGTACCAAACTCCCGTCAAACATCTGCAATGCATTAAAAAGTTCAACAACTCAAACAGCACCACCTCTACAAAGCCGCATTGCCGCTTTTGCGCGATATAAAAGCGGGGTTTTTGAGCCAAAGGCGCCCCGCGAGCGAGCAGTGGGTGTGACTTACGTTGTTCATGTACTCGGAGAGCAGGTCCTGCAGGGCCTGGCGCACGGCGTTGCACTCGGCCACGATGCGCTCGCGGCGGTCGTCGCGCGTGCACGAGGAGTCGGCCATGAGCGCCGCCCCGCTGATGATGCTCTCCAGCCGCTCCTCCAGGGACGGCCGGAACCGCGCCTCGCTGAACGTCATCGGGTCTAGGATGATCTTGTTCTGGAAGGAAAAGGAAAACGGGAACGCGATGAGTGTTTGTGGGTCTTTGGCATTTTCAGTGCCTTCGGAGAGGTTTCTTTTAGTCTTTCCTAGAAATAATTTATCGTAGAATACCAGGTTGGAAGGGACCTCAAGGATTATCTAAACTTTCTTGGAACAATTATCTACCAAATTCCAGAAAATATAAGTATTAGAGAAATATCTGGTAACTCTAAAATCACAGTAGATAAATAATATGAAAAACAATTACACGTATATATAAAAAGTTCACAGCCTCGTTACCCAGAGAAGCTGTGGCTGCCTCATCCCTGAAAGTGTCCAAGGCCAGCTTGGACGGGGCTTGGAGCAACCTGGTCCAGTGCAAGGTATCCCTGCCCATGTCAGGGGCTTGGAACAAGATGATCTTTAAAGTCCCTTCCAACCCAAACCAATCCATGATGCTAAACCAGTATTATTCTTCCACAAATATTCTGGAAATTTCTTGGTTCTTCAGGACATTCATATGCAAGGTGTAAGTTTTTTATTCCTGAAGATAGAGTGGGATATTCTCTGTTAATAATTTCATTTTGATTATTTTTATAAGCAGCCTACCCTGCTGAAATGTAACTATATTACCCCAATATTTCATGAATTTAAAAAATTGAGGAAGTTAAGACTGCAAGAAAATCATTACTAGATAATGACACTTGCACAAAAATATGAAATCTCTCATTTCCATTCTGCAGAGCATCTTTTAACAGCTTTTTTTGGTTTTTGGTCAGGAAAAAAGTGCTGGATTAGTTAACTAAAAAAGGAGCACTACACGAAGACAGTCTGAAAACATCTTTAATTTGTCAAATAGTCCACTGGTTAGCAAAATATCTTTATTTCACTAGAAAAAGAATTGATTTTCAAAGACTCTTTTATAATAAAGAAAGACTAATTCCTAAATTATGATCACTGCTAAAGACTTGTATACTTTATCTATCAAACTTATTACCAAATATCAAATTGGTCTAAACCACACTGATTCTACTCTTCTCACTATAAAACCTTATGTAAAGTTACGAGTTTTGAGTCACTGCTGGATTATATTTTGATCTGCTTTTCTCCTTTTGCAGTTCAAGGTAAGAAATACAAAGGCAATAGTTACCTGCTCCCACTCTCGGGCACATTTACAACACCATGTAATTCAGGAACCTTTTGCTCAAATCTTACAAAGAAGTTCCCTAATTTCCTATGGACTAAAAATGCTCTGGAAGCTGTGCACTTGTTATTTGAGCTTTAAAAGAAAATAAATCATGAAATAGGAATGAAAAATGTAAAAGCATTCTGATTTCTAATAATCACACCTATTTTAAAGCACATAAGATTTGTCAATGAACCCTTTTAATTTTCACAATGTTCTGATAATTTTATGAATAGTCTATTTCTTTTAATATCCAAGAGCAATCAGCAAGGGCAAGCCAAATGATACCAGTAATTTGAAAAAAAAACCAACAGAACCAACACTGTGTATTAAAATGTACATTAGAATTTAGGAACAGGACACATAACCAACATGTGCCTTTAGCATTGAAAACTGTACCTGTTTATTATTAATCAGAAAATGTTCAAATGGATTTATTCGAGGCTAAAAACTGATTCCATGTATTTTCTTTATTTCAGTAGGGCAAGGCCCTTAGAAAAGATCTTATTTCTCATTAAAACTTCTAGTTCACAAACAGACCCCGTAAGTCTCACCACTAATGGAGAAAAGATCAAACCCTGAGAAATCTGTAACTCCACTGAATCCTCAGCAGTTAAATAGCAATAAATACAAGGAATTTATGAAAATCCCTTATTTAATAAAAGGACAAATAAAAGAACTTTAACCAGATAATGCATTGTTCCAGGTCCAGGAACTGCTGACTTGGCAGAAAAAACTGCTGCATTAGCCAGAATGTGAAATAATGTTTCACATGTATCTTCTGGGGTCTGTGTTTCATAGCAGTAAGCAGAGCAGTTTAACAAGCACCTAAATTAGAAATGACTTCTCTAAGTGTTAGGCATGTGCATATTTATGTAATGGGGTTTTTGAGCCAAAGGGTAATGCTTGGGGTTTTCAGAAATCAACTGTATAAACTCTTTTTTACAACCTCGTATTTCACTTGACAGTAGTAAGACTGCAATTGCACCAAATGAATTATACAGAAAACTTATGGAATTAGCAAGAAAAAAAATTGAAAAAAATAGCTGCCATGTTTCAGATTCCTAACCAATCCTTCCAGAAATGCCTCCCTTTTCCTCCTCTTCCTCGCAGCCATAGCTGTAAGGTTCTTCACCCACACAGCAAATTTCAAACAGATCTTACACCTCTCAGCAAGTCATGAATCACATTTTTCTTCCTGGATGGTCTGGAAGACCCTGCACAAAAGTCTTCTGTGAGACCCAAGGACCTACCTGGAATATGGAAATACGCATGTGCATTTACTTACGTATTTGCACACATAAATACAGGGTCCTGCACCCAGGGAGGAATATCCCCAGACACCTGCTCAGGCTGGGGGTGACCTGCTGGACAGCAGCTCTGGGGAGAAGGGCCTGGATGTGCTGGTGGACAACCATCCATGTCCAGCAGTGTGTCCTTGTGCCAAGAAGGCCAGTGGATTACTAGAGCATTGCCAGCAGGTCAGGGAGGTGATCCTATCCTTCTACTTAGCCCTAGTGAGGCACATCTGGGGTGCTGTGTCCAGCTCTGGGCTCCTCAGGACAGGAGGGACACACAGCTCCTGGAGAAGCTGCAGTGGAGGCTGCAGAGATGAGGAAGGGCCTGGAGCATCTCCGTGCCCAGGAAAAGCTGAGGGAGCCGGGGCTGTTCAGCCTCGAGAGGAGCCCCAGCTGAGAGGGGCCCTCAGCCCTGGGTGTCCCTGGCTGCAGGGAGGGCTCAGGGCAGGGCCCAGGCTCTGCTCCGGGGCCCAGCAGAGGCACCAGAGCACTGGGCAGGGACTGATCCCAGGAAGTTCCACCTGGACATGAGGAAGAACTGTGAACAGTGGAACAGATCACTCAGAGGTGTGGAGTGACCCTCACTGGGGATATTCCAGAGCCATCTGGACACAACCCTGTGCCCTGTGCTCTGGGATGGCCCTGCTGGAACAGGGAGGTTGGACCAGATGATCCCCTGTGGTCCCTTCCAGCCTGACCCATCCTGGGATTCTGTGCATACTGCCATCCTTTTCAAGTCCTGAAGGTGAACAATCTACAGATCAAGTATCTCTGGTATTTCTGGTCACTGAAACCCAACTGATTGTCTTCACAGGCAGATGTGTCATATTCCATTAATAAATTCAGGAATTTCTTTACAGACTACATACAAATACCAGTTAGATTTTCAATAATAAATTGTGTAGCACAGAGGGTGTATAATGAACCCAAGCCAGCCTTCCTCACTTTAAACTGTAAAAATGGAATATACTTCTGGGTTATTTCTAAATAGGAGAAATCCTTATGATGATCAGAACTTAGCTCATGAAAAATAGAAGTCATTCAGTTGCACTCAGTATTTTTTCACCCATATCCCATAAAACTTTTTACTTACAATTAATTTCTAGGGCTAAATATTACTAAATATTTGTTTGGGACATCTGTTAATGATAATTCAGGATCTCAGAATAAGTTAGGGTAGAACAAGCTCCTGAAGGTTATATTTTAAACTGCTCCTTAAAACACAATCAACTTTAACATCAAGCCAGGTTGCTCAAGGCTTCATCCAGTCAAGATGAGAATTCCATCCTTGGAGATTTTCCAAACCTCTCTGCCTACTGTTTGAGTGCCTGATCACCTTCATGGGTGATCATGGGTGATTTTTTCCTTCCCACCATCCAGTCAGAATTTTCTCAGAATCACCTTGTGTCAGTTCAGTTGCCTCTCCTCCCAATACCATGAACCTCAGTTTTGCTAAAAATATAATAATAATGATGTAGTTACTTTCTGATGGGTGGTTATAAATAAATGATAGTCTAGATGTTTATTTTGAACTCTTTCTCAAATATCTCACAAGGAAAACAGATTTTGGAGTTTTGGGAAAAAGGAGACTGGGGATGAGAACCAGCTCCGTGACAGCTCCCAATGTTGAGTTACCAAAGAGACACAATTTTTGCTTACAAAAGGTGTTACTCCTCTTCAAAGAAAACTTGGTACCAAAATTCAACTTCAGACTATGTTATTGACACCTATAAAACTCTTGCACGTATATTAACAAGGAAATAATGTCTTCTTGGAAAGAAGAAAGAAATAGCTGACAGGAAATCTGGCTAAATAAATTTCTTTAGAAGTTGCAATTTACCATCACTTCTTAAAAGCCAGTTAATGAACGATGCATGTAAATGAACTGGAATACTTTACATTTCTAATTAGTTAACTAACATTAGAGCCATAAATCAAGGACTGATACTATAATTCAGTCTTTACAATTAAGTGTTTCAAACCTCTTTATGAATGTAGATGGATTGCTGTAAGCATACATCATCTTTGGCTGCAGTTGCTGAAACAAAATCCAAGAAAATTAATTTTAATATAATTGAAGATTTTTTTGAAAACTGTTAAAACTTGTGATAAAATCTCCAAATAAAGCTGGACTTCAGCAAGGCCTTTGACACTGTCTCCCACAGCATACTCCTGGAAAAGCTGGCAGCACATGCTTTGGACAGGAGCATTCTTTGCTGGGTTAGGAACGGGCTGGATGGCCGGGCCCAGAGAGTGGTGGTGAACGGAGCTGCATCCAGCTGGTGACCAGTCACCAGTGGTGTCCCTCAGGGGTCCGACCTGGGGCCAGTTCTGTTCAATATTTTTACTGACAACATGGATGAGGGAATAGAGTCCTTCATTAATAAATCTGCAGACAACACTAAGCTGGGAGCATGTGTCGATCTGATGGAGGGTAGGAGGGCTCTGCAGAGAGACTTGGATCGGTTGGATGGATGGGCAGAGTCCAACAGGATGAAGTTTAATAAGTCCAAGTGCCGGGTACTGCATTTTGGCCACAATAATCCCCTGCAATGTTATAGGCTGGGGACAGTGTGGCTGGACAGTGTCCAGGCAGAAAGGGACCTGGGGGTACTGGTCGACAGCCGGCTGAACATGAGCCAGCAGTGTGCCCTGGTGGCCAAGAAGGCCAATGGCATCCTGGCCTGTATCAGGAATAGTGTGGCCAGCAGGACCAGGGAGGTCATTCTTACCTGGTACTCGGCACTGGTGAGGCCGCACGTCGAGTGCTGTGTCCAGTTCTGGGCCCCTCAGTTTAGGAAGGACGTTGAGGTGCTTGAGCACGTTCAGAGAAGGGCAATGAGGCTGGTGAAGGGCTTGGAACACAAGCCCTGTGAGGAATGATTGAGGGAGCTGGGGTTGTTTAGCCTGGAGAAAAGGAGACTCAGAGGTGACCTTATCGCTCTCTACAACTCCCTGAAGGGTGGTTGTAGTCAGGTGGGGGTTGACCTCTTTCACCCGGCAGCAACTGACAGAACGAAAGGGCACAGTCTCAAGGGAAATACAGGTTGGATATTAGGAAAAGGTTTTTTACAGAAAGGGTGATAAAGTGCTGGAATGGATTGCCTGGGGAGGTGGTGGAATCACCATCCCTGGATGTATTTAAAAGAAGACTGGATATGGCACCCGATGCCATGATCTAGCTGAGGTGGTACGGCATGGGTTGGACGCGATGATCTTGAAGGTCTCTTCCAATCCAGACATTCTGTGAATTCTGTGAACTCTGTAAAGTTAACTATTTTCTTTTCAACTCTTCTTTTTCCCTTAAATTATATCAAGGTGTGTTTACAGAGAAGTTGTCATGTTTTAATAAATATTAAAGACTTCTGAAAATAAACCTCTTCATACTAATTACTGCTAAAAACCAGCTTTCTCTTGTTCAGAAGGCAATAAACTATCTCAAACGCTAATAAACGAGAGGACACAACTTCGGAAATTTAAAATATTGCATAAATTATTCATACTTCAACTAAAAATACTAAAATAGCCATATACCCTACATAAATGTATTGTACAACCAGAGAGCACATAATCATTTGAATTTAGTGACATTTATCTGGATTAGAATCTCATTTTCAACCATACCAAAAAAACCCTCACAGTCTTTATTAGAAATATAATGCAAAGCAAAAGCAAAACATTAAATAAATAATTTTAAACTGTTTTACAACTCCAAAAGAACTAGAATTACTGTATCATTGCCTTCATTTTCCAATTAAATTACTTCATTGTTATGTGCAGTTGCCTTATTGCTCATGAAAAATCTGCTCATCACCTGGTTTGTCTACATAGAAAGTCTTAAGGAAATTTCAGCAGCTTCTTCAGAACCTCTGGCTTGTTTATTTCTTGAACACATTTTAATTCTGTTTAACATGTGAAACCTTCAAGCCAGAGACCATTTCCTAACATGGTTCTTAATGATTTAGAATCACAGAATCACAGAATGGTTAAGGTTGGAAAAAAACTCTAAGATATCAAGTCCAACCATAAACCTACCACCACCACCATGTTCACCAAGCGCTACATCCACAGGGCTTTTAACACTTCCTCAGCCAGTGAATACACAACTGCCCTTAGGACAAGGAAAATCCAATTTTCAAGGTAAATGCCACTGCAAAGTGTGATAGGTATTTTAGATAAACAATGTCACAACCACAAGGCAGTAGGAAAAACTGCCTTTGTGTAGAAGGCAGCACATGATATACTGAGGAACCC
The DNA here is from genome assembly GCF_965178545.1 of Coloeus monedula. Lineage (NCBI taxonomy): Eukaryota > Metazoa > Chordata > Aves > Passeriformes > Corvidae > Coloeus > Coloeus monedula. Next base: position 71,629,465 of record NC_138785.1, read on the forward strand.
AGTTTTTCCCAGACGAGACTGTATAAAAAAGAGTGTTTGATGTATTTCTTTGTCAGAAGTGCCGGCACTACTGCGAAAACAAATGCTGTGTGCTCGCAGGTTTGGCTTCTGTACCTTTGTCCGTGTCTCCTGCAGTGCTAACAAGGCTGCTGAGCTCCTGTTTAGCAATAAATCAAATGTTTCTACCTGCCACAATGCTGTGTTACACAGACACACCATACAGCTGGAATTCGAAGGAATAAGAGTGTGGCAGTGCAATGCTACACTGCAGCTTTTGCTGAGCTGCTCTAGAGTCATGAAACAACAGAGAAATAATTCAGAGGGGGCTCCAGGAGAGCTGGAGAGAGACTTGGGACAAGGGCATGGAGTGACAGCACAGATGGAATGGTTTCCCGCTGCCAGAGCCAGGGTTAAATGGGATCTTGGGAAGAAATTCTTGACTTTGAGGGTGTCAGTGGCTGCCCCATCCCTGGAAGTGCCCAAGGCCAGGCTGAACAGGGCTTGTAGCAGCCTGGGCTAATGGAAGGTGTCCCTGCCCATTCATCAAGAATGAGATGGTCTTTAAGGTCCCTTCCAACCCGAACCATGCTGTGATTCTCTGATCTTTTTCCCTCTGGCATGCCAGACTGGACACACCCACAGCAGCTTCATGAGCATCCCACTCAGGCAGAAGTGCACAACCACGAGCAGAAGCAACAGCCCCCACCTTCCCAGCCCCCTCTCCTGACTGCTCTCCAAATGTAAATGGAGATGCTGCTTCCCTGAAATAGTGCTGGTGCTCACTTCTCACATACCTAAGCTACAGAAGCATCTCAGAGGTGCTAAATAAACACAGGCAAAATAGTAGCAAGTGTAGTCTAATTAGAACATTTCATTTAGTGCTCTTTCCAAGCTATTATATGTAACCTGAAAAAAATTTAATATGTTTTTAATTTAGCCTTAAGATATTCATACTTACTTTAACAAGAAAATAAGAAACCTGTAATAATTTGAATAATAATGCAGTAACTGTACTGCTACAGAAACGCATTTACTTACAGAAATGATAATTCGTTTTTTTAAGTGTGGTTTCTTTTCTGTGTTTTTACTATCTCTAACAAATGTGTGTGGATGAGGGTTCACTACAAAAATCCCTTTGCAAATAAACTGGCCTACTGCAAACAGGTTAAATGTATTTGACAGGGAAGCACAGGCAGCAGTTGGTGCGTTGGCAAAAGGCTTCTGCTACCACCAAAAGAAGTACCAAACTGCTGTGTTTAAACTACAAAGAGTATTTTTAATTGGTAATCTTTCCACAATACTAATTTACTATACAAGAGCATTTCGGGGGAAAAAATATATAGATATTAAAAAAATATATAGATATTAAAGAAATATATAGATATAAAAAAAAAAAAATCCAGAAGCCCACTAGATGGTGCTCCTGTACAGCAAATACAGCTCAGAAGCACCATTCCCACTGCTAAAGGGGAATGAAGGCAGTGAGATCCTAATCCACAGTTACCCAGGGTGCTTCTCTTTACAGAGGTCACATTTTTGCTATGCACTTGCTACCAAAATCCTGACATTTCCAGTGCTGTCCCTTGTACTCTGGAGCTGACCCTTTCCACAGTAATATATAAACAAGCCCATACATACACAGAAGGGGTTGCAATGAGCAGGGAAATGCAGCAACAACTGAAAAGAAAAGCTTGTTTGGCCCCTCAGCATCATCAGGACCTCAAAAATTTACTCTGATTCTTCATCATTTGAAAGATCAGTTCAGCATCCTCAAACACATCTCTGCAAACAGGTGAAGCTTTGGGATTTAGTGTAACATGCAACATTTTTCTGTTGGTCATTATTTTCTTAATATGCAAAGCACGACCAGTCTGGTATTTCCCCACTCAGGGGAGATCTGAGGAGTGCAGACAGTGACAAAGCATCTCACTACCGCATTGAAGTGTTGGAAACATTGGGGTGCAGCCTGGCTGCCTTCACATAGGAAATGTTTGGCTTGACATCATTGCAGGGTAAAAGCCACTTCAGCTGCACCAGGGACAAAAAATCCAACCTGTATTTTGGGGCTCTCAGCATAAGAAATTTGTGGACATGGGGAAATGAGTCCAGATGAGACCCACAAAGTTGATCAGAGGGCTGGAGCACCTCTGCCCTGGAGCCAGGCTGGGAGAGCTGGAGGTGTTCACCTGGAAAAGAGAAGACTCCAGGGAGACCTCAGAGCTCCTCCCAGGGCCTTATGGGGCTCCAGGAGAGCTGGAGAAGGACTTTGGACAAGGGATGGACTAACAGGCCAAGGGGGAACGACAGGCTGGACAGGGCTTGGAGCAACCTGGTCTAGTGGAACGTGTCCCTGCTCATGGTAAGGGGTGGAATGAGATGAGCTTTAATGTCCCTGCCTACCCAAACCATTCTGAGATTCTACAGTATTTCATCCAAATCCATACATGAGGTGATCTGAATTTGCAGCACACTTTCCCCAGTGCATTCCTAGTTAAATTCAATATAGAACTGCTATTATACAGAAATTGCCATTTTCCTGGGCTAGAGCTACTCGAGCTCAACAAGTCTGGTTCCAAATTGCTGTGGGATGTGCAGTAATATTTTTGCAATTGTTTCTTATGGATTTCAGTAGCGAAACAAGCACATTTCAATTCTTATTTCGAAGCCCACATTTTGTCCTTTTCTCTGCAGCATCACAAATCACTTCATCGAAGAACACATTTACAAGCAAATTGCAATTCCATAAATGTTCTGCAGAAATCAGATTATCTAGCAGTTATTTGTCCAAAAAGGAACATTTTAAAGGTAGTCATTTAATGATAGAGCATTTCTTCTCTCCACTACGTTTCTGCCACATTTTGACGGCTCTTAATTTTATTATCCAAAAAAAGCAGTCTTTGCTATTGCTATACCCTGATACTTTGTCTTTTCAGGTTCTCTGTAATGTTTTCCCCTCATTACACACTTATTAGATTTTCCACTCCATTTAAGGTGCACTGCATTCTCTAGCCATGCAAAATATTCCTAAAGGAGCATTAATGTTTTCACAAAATATGTTATGATAGACCATTTATTAATGATGAGCTGCATTTAACAGCCTGGAGGACAGTGACCAGTGTCATCAGACACTTTCTTTCTCATCAAATGTAGTCATCTCCCAAATGGTTGACTTGTTCATTTCCAAAATTCATTAAAGATTGAGTTACTCTGCCTGTAATTTCTCAGTTCAAATGCTGCTCATGACAAAAAATAGTACCATTTCAGTACTCTGGGACCTATCCCAAATACATAAATACCTCAAGTACCAAAATCCATTTTAACCACCTCTTTCAAATCTCAACCATATCAAATCATAGAGTGTTGCCCGAGTTGGAAGGGACCCACAAGGATCAACCAGTCCAAACCCAGGCCTGTCCCAGGACAACACCAAGAATCCTACCCTCTGTCTGAGAGCATTGTCCAAATGGTACTTGAACTCTGGCAGGTTTGGTGCTGTGACCACTTCCCTTCATATTCCTTTAAATTCCTTTATAAACCAGATTATTTTCACACTCAGAAATCAGAGAGTAAAGGGGTGATTCACAGGCCCGGCAGTTCAAGATGTAACAAGGACCAACATTGCTGGACTGCAACTTTAAAGACAAAACACAGAGAAACAATAAATCCAATATTAAAAAGACAAAAAATGATAGAACATCAGATGAAACATCATCAGCTATAGGGCTTGCCTGTTTGGATTAACATATATTAAAAAGCAAGCACTATATATCCCTTTTAACAAATAAAATGTCATTTTATTCCATTACTAGAGGCAGAATTTGCACACACGAACACAAAAGTCAGGGAGAAAGTCAGCTAAGCCAGCCCATCAGTGCTTTCTGGAGCAATACAGAAAACAACAGATATTTGCTTTTGGCATCAATGGAGAAAAAGGGTTTTGGTCCTTTTTTCCTTTAGATATCTTTTCGTCCCCTCTCTAAGTCAGAGGATTTATAAATTTTATTTCATTTTACTGCAGATAATTCAAGTCTTGCTTCAACACAGGAATAATCCTTTTTATGGAGTTATGGTGCATGCATAGTAAACAGCTTTATATTTACAACACCATTACACCCACCCTCACAGCACTGTACAAGAATGATTACCCTCATTTTTCATATCCAAATCTAAAAGAAATTACTTAGAATTGCATAAAATGTAAAGCATTGTAGGTTACCCAGTCTGAAACCCCTAGAATCTGAATTTCCACTGTGATTAGCACTTCTGAGGTGTTGTCAGCACATCCCACTGACACAGCTGCACTCCTGGGGACTAAGGAATTGTAATCCCAGTCCATATTCTGAGAGGAGGCACCCTCCTACTCACCAGAAATCCCAAGTGCCCAAAAAATACTATTTTTGCCTGTCACTGCCCCCTCCCTATTCCATCATGGAGAACACATTCCCCAGCTATCTGTGTGCAGCTCTTGCTGTGGTAGAGACAACCATGGAATCACAAAATTGCTTGGATTGAAAAAGCCTTCTAGGATTGAGTCCAACTCCAGCACTGCCAAGGCCACAACTGACCCATGTCCCCAAGTGCCACACCCACATGGCTTTTGAAGTCCTCCACAGGTGGGGACTCCACCATGGCTGTGGGCAGCTGTGCCATGGCTGGGCACCCTTTGGGTAAAGGAGCTTTCCCTCATATCCACTCTAAACCTCCCCTGGCCCAGCCTGAGGCCGCTCCCTCTCCTCCTGTCCCTGTTCCCTGCAAGCAGAGCCCAACCCCCCCCGCTGCCCCCTCCTGTCAGGGACTTGTGCAGAGCCACAAGGTCCCCCCTGAGCCTCCTTTGCTCCAGCCTGAGCCCTCCCAGCTCCTTCAACCACGCCTGGTGCTCCAGACCCTTCCCCAGCTCCATTCCCCTTCTTTGGACACAATTATTCCTTTACTTTATATCCAGATACAAATATATATTTTTATATCCACATGTATTTTTACCCCTTTGCAGTTGCCAAACCCACACCAGTGTTGATGCCATCTATCTTCATTCCAGTTTTCACCCAGCACAGGCCTCCTGGTCCTTCTCATTGCATTTCTTCTCACTCAATAATTTCACTCTCTTTTTATCTACCTCCCCACCACACTCCAGTTTGACATGCAGGTCCTGTCTCTGCTGTACACCATGAGGGCCGTGGGGAGGACATCAGATAAATCCATCCCACAATTTAACATGTGCCAACACAGCAGTCCCTCAATAACCAGAAGAGATGAGACCTTACCAGATCAAAATTACCATTTCTTCAGTGAAAACGGAGTCTTTTCAGAGTTCACAGTAAGTTCTTCAAAAATTTATCTACACAGCTTCCATAAATTTGGCCAAGTATCATCAGAGGAAGTAAACTGTGCACCCCCATTTGCATTAAGAACTCAGAAATATTTCATGAGCATAAAATACATGCCAAATTTTAATAAGAAATTACTAATAAAACTAGAAATACCTGGTTTTAAATGATACAAGATTAAAGCAGGAACACAGAAGTTAAAAGACAAAGCAACAAGGCACTAAACACGTATCTTTTTCATCAATCATCTTCAAATAGGACTTTAAAGGAAAAAATCTAATAAGGAACAGATTGTGAACCCTCCTGATTTCTACATAAATTATCTCTGAGAAGCAGTAAATGACAACTGTCTCCAAAACTTTGCTGCTAATAACTCACAGGTGACTTTATACAACACACCAATGCATAGAGTGTGACAATTATCATAAGACCTAGTTAAACACAAAGGCTGAAGTGCTTCAGATGGGTAGAATAATTGTTTGTATTCCACGTGATGATATTTTGATTGAGAAAATATTCAGATTATTTACATTGCAGTTATCTGAAGCACTAAGCCACAGAACACTGATTCCAAAATCTGAAATAATGAAGGCTGAGAAGTGCTAAAAATTATGAAAAACACCTGTGAATTTATTTTTAGTACAGAAGAATTATCTTGGCATATATAATGCAGGGTTTAATAATCACTTCATACCAAATACAAACTGATCTCAATCAATATGACTGAGACTGTAAAATAAATATTCTGTAAAATTATTTTCATTAGAAAATACAGACTTCCTTTCCCTTGATGAAGTAATACACTGCCACCATAAAAAGCAATTTTTTTTTCTCCACGACCTTTTTACTCATACCATGGTTTTACTAGTCTAGTAGTATTTCTTGTTTTCTTGCTTGTAAAACATAAAGATAATTCACAATCATCCCACCATCAACAGCTATAAATTTTGACTTTCCCTGGAGTTTAGGGAATGTCATCTCTGTTGCAAAATTAGTTGTGAATAAATCTCATTCAACAGCTAAGCAGTGAGTTAGAAAACGGTAATATAATTGTTTCAATCTCTGTATCATTGTAACTCTCTATATCATTGTAAGAGGAGAAAGTTTTCATTTCGTTTCCTAAAATAAGAAAGAGAAAATTCCCCAAAAAGGGTGTTTTTCCACATGTAATTATGAACAGAACACGCTACTGTGGCTGTACATCTCCCACACACATGCATGACTTCTGCAACATCACGGAAAGTGGAAAAGACTTTACCTGAGGAGAAAAAGGATGAATATTCTCATAGAGGCAGGGGACAATATCAGATGTCTCGCACAGTCTTCACTACATTTATTTTCAGTAAGCACAGGACCTCTCTTTGCATTGAACAACAGCCTTTTTTCCAGAAGGCAGCAGCAGCATCATCAGTTTGGGACTGAGAAGTCACATGTTTTCTGTCCCTGTTTGTCAAACCTTTGCTGTCCATAACGTGCAAAGTCCCACACAAAAGCTGGAGCACAGTCAGACCACACAGGGATATTATTCCCAGGATCTTACCAACCAGGGACCCGTGAGCTGAGAAGGCCCTGAAAACCGTGAGGAATTCCCTAAATCTTAACCCACAGTAACTGTGCAGGAACAACCACAGATGTAAGAACAGATGCAGGAGACAAGCCCAGTCCAACATGCCATGAGATGAGCCACCTGCACTACACCTCCACTTGCAGCCCTACATGCAGCAGGACTGAGCAGCTCCTCACTGCAAGTGACAGATGCTTGGATTGCAACCTTGTGCCTTAATCAAAGTGAAAAGGACACCATTCCCTAATAATAACTTCAACAAATCTTTGCCTTAAGTCAGAACAAAAGACGAAAATATTTTCAGAGATGTCAGCCATAACCTTTTTTTTCACTGCCTGAAGAACAATCCTCACATATGAGGTAGGGAAAAATCATCAGATAGGACTGCTAATGAAATTAACAGCTAAACAATCAGCTGTCGAGGAAGCTGCTTAAGTGAAACTGTATCTGTTGCTGGAATAGAGGCTGAAGCACTTTGCCCACAGCTGAACTGACTGCTATTAACTCTGAAAGATGTTTTTTCCATACCTTTGATTAACATAATTCATGATTCAAGTTGAATGCTAAAGTTTCCAGGATGCTGAGCTCCATCACCATCCTCATTTTTTTGTCTTGTCTTCCCGACTTGCCGGACAAACAAGATTTTACCATTCAAGCAACCCCAGATCTTGGTCACAAAATTAAACTGCCAGATTAATCAGACTCTGCATTTTCTAGACCTATGTACCTAGATTTGTCAAATATCCTATGGATAACAAGAACTTATTTTTCTCACTAGCCCAGCCACTGCATATGAGCACAAATAACTCCTTGTAATTCCAGCCCATTAGCAGCAAACAACTATTCCTCACTAAAACCAATACAAATCAGTTATCTACCCTTTGCCTCTGCAGTCTGAGGAAGTGGATGTCAATGAAAAGGGGAATTTGAGTCCTGTACAAGAACAATTTAGTTAAAAGCTCTGTAGACTGTGTGGAGAAACGCCTCATTTTCCACACCCTGCTGATACTCACATCAAACTCATTCAAAGCAGCAGCAAGCTCTCCTATGCCAGTGTGGCCCTTGCTCTCATCGGTGGGTGAGGTGGCCTGGGCAGCATTGGAGATCCCAGCAATTGCTTCCTGCACTTGCTTGAAGACGTAGTCCCTGTTGGCCCTCGTGGCTGCAACATCGGGGTGGCGGAGGAAGGCCTGGGAGGCCGTGTACAACATGGTGGCGTTCTTCTTCAGAGCCCCTCGGGCCGCGGCCATCTCGTCCCTGCAGTGAGGATCCTTCAGTTCCTAAATGAAAATACAGTTTTTAGAGCTGGAAATGAAAGGTTTTGTGTTAGAATGCATTGCCTTGAGCATCCAGGCATAAACGCCGTGCAGTGACTCGGCAGAGATGGAATCCATGGCAGAATCCACCATAAATCACTGAAAGAATTCCCCTCCTGCCCAAGGAAGTCTGGTCCTTCTGTGTCACTACAGCTGTCACATTCTGCTCACAATATCTTACCAAAGAGTCACTTCTCTTTTGCAAAAACCCACAAAAAATGTATATAAAACATCCGAAATTACTCTTCCTGATCAGCTGGATTCCTTGTGCTGATTCCATAAAGGCAATGCAAGTGCAATGCTCCTGTTGCAGCAAGTGCCTTATTTTTCTAATTACTATTTGCATGTCCTTTATAAAATTATCATAAGGGAGACCTTTAAAAAAAAAAAATCAAAATAAAAGCACTACATAGATGAATATTATAGAATCACAGAATTAAAGAATTAACTAGGTTGGAAAAGACCTTTGAAATCATGAAGTCCAACCTATGACCTAACACCATATGGTTTTAGTTCTTAAAGACCTACTAAATATGCCTCTCAACATTTCTATTTTGCTTCCCTTCATGTTTTTTCATATTCCTCATATGATTCAGAGTTTGTATATTTAGTATATCATGACAGATACTTTCTTTTGTTTCCCCTGGAAACAACAATCAGATACTGCACAATATGTTATCAGAATTATGTATTATTGTTATTTAACCCAGGATTTTTTTTTAAATTATAGTGCGTATCACACTGTCCTTGAAAGCCTTACAAACATTAAGGCAGCCCTAGCAATATTCATAAGGAATTAACAAAGCATTATTAATTCTATTTTAAAACTATGAACAAACCAGTCTGGAGAGCTGAATAGTTAATGTTTATGTTCACACATGGAGTCTATCACCAACATTGGAAAAGGACCCAGGTATTCTGGATTTAAAGGTTCTACCCTTGATTAATTTCAGCCACACATAACTGACAGGTAACATTCTTCAGAGAGAATTTTTTGCCATATTCTTGTATCTTCAACAAGAACTTAACAGATATAAACATTAACTTCCACATTTTTCTCTTTTTCCCATATTTACAGCTCTATTTCCACAGGGGAAGTGTCTGAATGCACAGAAGAGCTCTTTTCATATAGTGAATAGATTCTACATTTTTAATTTATTTGTCTTAGTCATATGGTTTGCTTTTACGTAGTCCTGCAAGGAGCAGGGAGATGGGCTTGATGATCCTTACAGGTGTCTTTCAACTTGATATATTCAATGATTCAATTTCAGTGAAATTTTATGAATGCTATGATGAAAATGCTATTTTTCATGAAAATGCCCCACAATCATTATTCAGAAGTACATTGCCATGATTGCAATTAAGAAAATAAGGTAAATAGGTAGATGAATACGGAAAGCCAGCTTTCCAAATCCAGTGTGCTATGCAGGACAAAGATGACACATCCTTGAATTATTGGTGGTATTCAAATATAATTGAAGATGGAGAGACCTTATACAACTCCACGGTGTCTTAAAAGGAACAGTGTGCAGGGGAAGGTTATCTTTATTGCAAAGTTGTAAAATGACCGGCCTTGAATAAATGTTATCGTGACTTTCTGGTCTTTTTTTCAGCTGCCTTAGCAATGAATAAATTGATAAATGAGTAATTTAAAAAAAAAAAATCTGAAAAGTATTAATAATGATTTTAAGCACAAAGGAGATTTCTGTTCCTCCTGAACTTGAATTATACTCAACTAGCAAAGAGCTTGTGCTTTACCAGCTGTCAGAGTGACCTGAAATCTGCATAGGTTAGAATTAAATGGGAATAATCATTGAATTAAAACTATCCTTAACCTCCTGAATCACTTCCCTTCTCACCCTTCAATCTGTTATTAATTGAAGCTTCTTGGAACATAGTCTTAAAGAAACTGCACTTCCAAAAAACTTCACTGCATTCAAAAATAATCAGTGTGATTAAATTGTAGGCCATGACACAGCAATTAATAGCTCATTGTACATTTTAAACCAGACTTGGACATAAAACACAAGAACTTTAGAATGCAGATGGACTTTTCCAGCCACTCCTGTACTCACCTGTTGTCGTCTCGCAGCGACATAGTTCAGTTTTACCATTTCCTTCCCAAATTCCTTAAAGCGATTGGCTAAATCTTGTTCATTTGTTGCATTTTTCACAGCTTCTAGTGCCTCCTCTACCTACAATGCAAGAAATCAGCTCTGTAAGCATTTTAATCCACTCTTTGAGAAGTCTGTGACTATTCCACCCAATACTCTCTTACATGGACCCAATTTCAGTTTCACATCCATCACTGTACAGAGGCTTTATGAGAGTCCCATGAACTTTAATTAGGTTTCTAATAGAGCAGCTGTCACTCTGCATTACTGCCCATTTACTGTGCTTCAGGATCATGTAAAACTAATGTCAAAGATGTAACTGTATTAATTTCCCCACTCATCAGATGAAATATTTAATGTCTGAGGGGTTTAAAACAAAATACACGAGTATGTTCTTAATGTGTGGTACAGGCTTTATGGGAAAACAAAGAAAGTTATTCATTCTGGACAAGAAATATTTAAAAAGGAAATTCAAACTTACCATTAAGACTTAAATTTACCCTGATAAATCCAAAACACTGTATCTTTGTGAAACAAATGATAGCTTCAACCCAAAATATTTGTATTATTTCTTTTTTTCTCAGCTCTGAGCTTTCCTTCTTTAGTTATTTAACACTGAGGAAAGAATCTACCCAAGAAACCACACCTGCACTTATTCAGTCATGCTGCAGCTAACAGGCAAAGATATAAAACCCCAGTTATACCAACAAGTTGATCCAACAAATGTATTGTGCAACTTTATGCAAAGCAAGAAAAAATATCTGAAGGGATAAAATGCTCTTTTCATGCAATAAGTAAAGGAAACATTACTGTGACTAGATGGGAATTCAAAGTTGTACTTCTCTTCCTCACAAGATAAAAACGCAATTCCAAGCAAAAACATTGAGAACTGAAAAGCTTCTACTGCTCCCTCTTGGTAAAAGCTGTTGCTGCAGTTCATAAGAACATGCATAACAGATTTTCCCCCAAAAGGAAAGGGCTTAGTGGGATGGGGACAAGCTCCCGTGCATAAGCAGAGGTTTGCAGCTCTCCAGATACTGCTGGGAATCAATAAATTCAGCAGTAGCTGGTGTTTAATAGTTTAGAAAGGCACAATTATGTGCAGAACCTGTCTTTTATTGCTTGAGTTGCTCTGTGTTTTCTTACCACTGAGACTGTATTTTTATTTTGGGCTTTTACCTACTTACTGCAGATCTACAAATTACAGGGCAGTAGAGTAGCAAACTCATACATGTCTATTGGAAAATGCGTAATTCAGGAACATAAATTCATAGCTGTTACATTGGAAATTATCAACTGAGTTACTGCAGATTTACAAGCTTCAAACTTATTCAGAATCCAAATTACCTCTTCTTTTGCTCTTAAGGAGAACAATGTTTTCTAAAAATGAACTGACTGCCTTACCAATGACACAAATTGCAAAAGCATCATTGTATTAAATAATTTGCTCCTTCAGAACTTCTTGCAAAATACAAACATTTTCCTTTCTTATCAAGAAACATTTACACTAGAAGTTTCATCTTCAATATGTTTGTAATGCTACGCACAGACATGATGAACTGACATACGTTTTTCTAAGTCCTGCTCCATATTAAATAGAATTCCTGAAAAATTTGTCACAGATTCCACTCTGATAATCAGATTTCCAAAGATGCTGATCATACTCTACCATGTCAGTCAGGGCTCAAGACCACAGATTCCAAAATGAAGAAATCAGTTATGAGAAATACTAGAAAGGACAGGAGCACAAGCCCCTTTTTAATGATATTTTAGTTTTTATTATTGTAATTTCTTTTTAACAAATTCATATTGGAGCAAGTTCTCTATCCTTGGGAAAACACGACTCAGCTGAATAGATCTGTTCCTCTGATTAACCAGCCTGGAGTTAATTACAAGAGATTCATAATTCTCTATGTGCATGACCACATACTAATAGTGGTACATGGTTTTTAAATATGTTACAAAAGCTTCTGCAATAACCACTATTTCTAATTCTAGTAGTGCAAAAAGATAACCTGAATGCAATGACCAAGAGCCCTTCCAGAAAGCACCTGCATATATTCCCTCTAAAACACTAATTAAAATGCACCATTTCCTGGGAAGCCTTTGACATACTTTCAGAGGAAACTGATTACAGCACAATTCAGCATAAATCAGGCTTCATTACTCTGACATGCAGAATTATTTTAGTTCATTAATTTTATGGGTAACTTACACATGTCTTTGAAGGTTACCTTTGAGTCAATAGACGAGCTGTTCCTTCATCAATTTTGTATAGTATAACCATATTTTCCCCTAGTAATTTATTTGTCTAAAAGTAGTTAGCATTGTAAAGTGGTAAGATAAGGATATTTACATGTTTAATTCTCAGAAATAAATTACCCTTTTTAACATGAAAATGAAATTCAGAGTTAAGGTCCTTACGCTGAATTTTGCTCAAAACAGAGATTGCTGACTTCTTGGAAACAGAACTTTTAATAACATCAGATAAATGCAGAGATTACAAGCCACACTGCCAGACACTGCCCTTGCAAATCCAGGGTGTAAACTGTGCAAGTAAATACACCCACTTACAAACCAGCATTGGACATTTGTATTTTACAGAACATTTCTCTTCGACTATGAAAGAGCTTGAACACAAATTTTCATCATAATGTTCAGAAAAAAACTGTTGTTTATGATATTCAAGTGTTGGCCTTGCTAGGAATAGACAATTTGAATTACAGTTCCATGGAGCACTATAGAGAGGAAAAATTAAACGCATATTTGAGAGAGACACTGCTTACACTGCACGTAACCAGAGCCACATGCTGACAATTCTGAGAGCAGCATTTTACTCATTAAAGCAGAGCTCACTAGAACCTGTGCTGAAAAATCGGCCTCTTTCCTTATGGAAACTGTTTTCCAGCTATTCAGGTTATCTGCACAGTTTGCAAGTTGAAGGGTTCTCACTGTTTTTCCAGAACATGAGATTGTTGTACAGTTACACTGTTAAAATTACAAGTTTAAAAAAAAAAAAAAAACAAAGTATTTTTTGAACAGTTGCTAAAACGAACCAACTCTCCATCTCCTCTGTTAAACTCACACATGCACTCGTCAGGCTTTAAGTACTCTGTATATTATTTTCTGCACAATTTTGTTTTGTTTCAAAGGTTTTTGTTGATTTGTTTATGCAATAAAAATATAACAGTGCAACAGCTAGGCAAGGTGGAAAAATGTATTTCCCAGTTTCAACCGAAAATCTTTTTAATACTCCTGTATAAAAATGGGAGTGGTGACAATCAAAAGTGAATATAAATCTGTCCAAACTATCTGACAATCTTTAGTTCCTCTTTATTCTTTGATAAGACAGTTGTACTGTTGTCTCACTCCAAATTAAACATTCAATCTTTAGATATATCCAGAATTCATGAAGAGAAAAAAAGAAGAGTAGACAACTATAGTACCTAAACAGAAGACAGCAGTACTGGGAACATAACCACTGGGACAAGATGTGAGGGGAGTAAATGCTTCAGGTCAGGTCAGAGAGCTGTTTAACAGCAGCATGAGTCCAGTCACTGAAGCTATCTCACAAATTTTGCTTCAAGTGTCCAAATATTAATTTCTGCAGAACTAGAAAATGAATCAGACTAATGCAGAAATGTGTTAACTCCTACCTCTTACCAGCACTTTATGAAAACACAGTGGAGACTAAGGAATGTGGGCGGTTACATCCCTAATTGATTTATCCCATTTTACCACACGCAAAGCACACAAATCCAACAGAGAAGGTGAAAAATGCCTACGATTTTGAGGTGTGAGAGGAGCCTCATGACATCAGCCATGTCAGCCAGGATGAGCAGGCGAGTGACGGCCGAGAGCAGGGCCCGGGCAGCGCGCACCATGGTGCCCCTCTTCACCGAGGAGCAGGGGTCGTCCGCGAACTCCGACGAGGCAATCCGCATTGTTTCTCCTGGGATTGGGAACACAAATGGTCACTCGGGTTAGCTTTGAGCCTTGCATTTGTTAGTTTCCGGAAGTATAAATAACTCACTAGAAGCTAAGTGCTGTTGGGAAAAAATCGTAGAACAACAAAACCCTTGGGTTGGAAGGGGCCTTAAAGACCATCCAGTTCCACCCCAGGGACACCTTCCACTAGCCCAGGTTGCTCCAAGCCTCATCCAACCTGGCCTTGGACACTTGCAGGGATCCAGGGGCAGCCACAGCTTCTCTGGGCACCCTGTACCAGGGCCTCACCACCCTCACAGGGAAGAATTTCTTCCCAATATCCCATCCATCCCTGCCCTCTGGCATTGGGAAGCCATTCCCTGTGTCCTGTCACTCCAAACCCTTGTCCCAAGTTCATCTTCAGCTCTCCTGGAGTCCCTTTAGGCACTGGAAGGTGCTGGAAGGTCTCCCTGGAGCCTTTTCTTCTCCAGGCTGAACAACTCCACCTCTCCTAGCCTGGCTACGATTCAAAGATTCAAAAAAAAAACAACCTCTGCTGTTGTTAAAAAGAATCCTTTTTGTCTCCACTGAAGAAACTCAGAAAGAAAGTACTTTTAATGTGGAATCAAAGCATATTTACATTGGGTTTAAGACCATTAGAACAACATTAAAAAAAAATTCCAGATGGCAAAACTTCCCATAAGACAATGCAAATAGTGGGGGAGAGATTTAAGATGGCCACAGTGATTAATTCCCATCAGAACTCTTTTCCTTATTGTATTTATCATTAGGACTGCATGTTCATATTATAATTTGCAAGCCGTGCATCTTGGATGATAAGCTGATAATATACAATTTCAAAATAAAATTCAAATGGCTCATTTTTAAGACTACATATTCCTCTTAGCTTTCCATAAGGCTGGCAAAACTCTCTATTAATTTCCTGGGAAGCAATTAACAAAATTATTGCCAGATAAAAAGAGAACAAACCAAATTTCTAAACATACTTAAATGTTATATTGCTCAGCATCACAGAGCTGAAATCCAAGGTAAAACAGAAAATAAGGGTTCTGTGGAGGAGGACTACAGTTTACTGTCTTTCCATGCATTTTACCTGTGTGCCAACAATCACTGAAACTAGGAGCAAGGAATTCAAAGACATTTTTCTAACACATACTTTCATTCAAACAGTTATTTGAAAAATTTATCCACAACTCTTGGCTGAAAGTGAGCTAAACATTGGGAATGAAACTTCTATAGTAGTAGTAGTAGTAGTAGTAGTAGTAGTAGTAGTAGTAGTAGTAGCAGTAGTATGAGTCAATGACTCAAATATTTCATGTATAAGGGAAGGTTGAGAGCAACCACAGAACAGCTGAGAGCCCAGCATGCGAGCAAGGGCTAGATGTGAGTTTCCTAACTTGGGAATTTAACACTGGTCATCTAACCAGTGTAACATGGTAAGGCATCATCTTCCCTTCAATTATTTGTTGAGGGAAACCAACTACGCCAGTTTTGTGTGGAGAGTTTGCTCCAAAATGCACTCTTGGAGCGTATTGAGCTGATTGAACCCAAGGGGGCACACACAACCATGTGAAATCCCAGCAAGGCTTTCCCTTATTTAAGCTCTAAACTGGATTCAGATGAGATGGAAGTGATTCCAAGCATCCAGCAACAAAACTCTCATAAGTGAAAGTACTGAATTTCAGAGAAATCCAAGCTGAAATGGCAGCCAAAGCAAGGTTGGATTTTGGAATTAGATGCTTGCAAATTGCTTAACTTTCATTTTGATGCTGAGGAGATTTTACCATTTTCTTCCAAATTAGCAGCGTGTAGCTTCAGATAAATACTTATATTGGACTATGGAAGAAACAATATTTGATAATCAGCCAGTGGCACCTGGAAAATTATCTTCTTAGACTTGAATATCCAAGGAGATACCCCTAGCAAAAAGATTTGAAAATCAACGCTCATGGGCAGAGGGAAAATGCACAGAGGGTCAAAAGGAAAAAACCAAACAAACAGTTAAAAGAGTTTGGATTAGATATTTAGCCTTAGATACCTCACATTAGGTGAAATAAATTCCAAAATAATTAAGCAAAAAGTATTAAATAGACATCATCAAATAAGCAAACCACGAAAGTATGAGTATAAAAGTTCACAGCAGGTTGTTTAAAACTTAAAAAGATCTAGTCGCTCATAATTTAGAATCTAATAACCACTAGCAGTTAGGGGGATGAAGACTCGTCTGTTTCAGTGCCAATTAACACATTTTAATCCTCCTACAGCAGTGGTATCAAACCACTCTTAGGCTAAAGGTAACACTGGAGCTTCAGCTAGCCCAATTATTTTTTAGAGAAACCTTTTTATCTGGAAAAAGTCAACCCTACATTCAGTTATCCATTTCTTTCCAAATTCATTTCAAGTTGTTCTGTAATCTATATTAAATTCCTTTCAGTGAAAATTGGCTCAACACAAGAAACACAGACATCTAAAGTCATCAGGTCTGCTTCCTTGCCACTGCAGTCAGTCGTGTGATAATATAATTAATAACAATCTTAATATGGTAATAGCTACACTCTTAAACTTATCAAGCTGCCATCTTAGAAACAGCTCAGACATTTAACCCCAATTAATCCTATGTGAAGTAGAAATCTCATTCCAAAATGAACTCCAGAATGTGACTCTTTTCATTAGAAGCACTTTAATGCCATACTGCCTGTATTTGTAGATAATTTAAATCAATTTCTTCTCATGCTCCCTTTGTCCTTCAGTTTCACTGTGTTCTTCTTCCACTCTTGTTCCTATTGTCCCTTTTTAGCTTTGTGCATTTTTGTGTGGAATCCTGACAGATTAAAGGCAGTATATCAGTCCCCTCTAATTGCACACAATATCCACTTCTATAATCATTACAGCAGCCCCATGGAACAATTCTGTTTCTGGAGTACAAATGATAAGAACTGCAGGTTTCTAGGACCATTTGCAGCTATGAGAAATACTCATGGAATCACAAAATATCCTGCGTAGAAACTGTAAGGATCACTGAGTCCAGCACCTGGCCCTACAAAGGACACCCCAACAATCCCACCATGTTCCCAAGAGATCAACAACTGCAAAAATCTATCAACAGGCGATTGCAAAGGTCACCCAAAAAAGCTACTGGAATTTCATGAGCAGACTTAAGGTAAAATGTCTACCTATGAGGAAAGGAATGAACCAAGGCTTTCAATGGTTAATAGACAGAGGAAATGCCATTTTTTACAAAGCCTTGAAGTGTTTATTGAGATAGAAGAGCACAGAGCAGCAATCTAGAGAACAGCTATGATCAGTAAGGGATGCTGACAATAAAAACACCAAACACCTGGAAATAGTTAACAGAACAATGACAAATTGATTGGATGCACCACTCCTGAGCAGTTCTCAAATGGAACTAATTAATAAAGCTACAGTCTCATTAATCCATTTCTTTTCGATTTTTCCTTTTGTTCTACGTGTTCAAGATTAAAAAGACAGAACAACTGATCCACGACATAATGGAAGTATTTTAGAGTGTTCTCCTTGTAATTAGAGCAAAAGCACTGTTATGAAGCTATCCTAAATTATAATAATATATTGACCCAAACTGAGTTGCAGATTCCATATAAAACAGTGAGGATTACACTAATTGATGATACGATAGATTTGAACAACACGTAATTGTTAATAAGGCATATTTAAATTATATAAGCAGATTTTTAATCCTTTCATCATGGATGTTGTCTTGTTAAGAAACAAAAGCAAACCCTTCAGGATGCAAAGCTCTGCAATTTTATCCCCTTTGGATTTGTCTAGAAATTCACCAAATAGAATCGTACCATGCACTGTCCATCCCAGTACACATCTCAACAGTCACACTTAAGGAATAATGAACTTAATCTGGTCTTGGGTGGTTGGTTTCTCACTGTCTATATTTCTCCTACCTTATTAATCACATTGATTATTTACCACATCTCTTAAAACATCGTATTTTGTTTACAGTACTTGAAAATCCAGTCTCCATAACTGAACATGTTCATTTCAGTATTAACCTCTGTTTGACGTTATCAGAATGTGGGAAGTAATTTGCAGAGGATTTGTATTTTCATGCTGTATATTACTACATATAACTATGCCTTTTATTCAGAATTCCAAAAGCTTCATACAAACGGCAGCTTAGTCTTCCCTTTCCTTAATACCTTTTTTCTACATCTTTACTATGTTCCCTAAACTCACTTCCTCTCCCACTTGCAGCTGGGATTTTGCTCTCCATCTGTGGGAGAATGACCACTGTTCTCATAGTTTTAATGGATCTCAAGGCCAGAAAAGGCCATCTCTGATCAAGCCCCATCTTTTCCCATCACATTTCTGTTCCTAGAGCTGTGTCTCTCTGGAATTGATCGTACAGACAATCCAGTTCACTTAAATTTGACTCACTTTACATTTGACATTTAGGCAGAGCAATGGAAGATGATTCACTCTGCATTTTAAAGTACAACAGATATCCTTAAATCTAGTAGGTATTTTGGATTCAATGTTCTCTCTTAGATCCAAGAACACACCACATCATTCACTTCATGGATCATTAAAATATGTAATTTTAGTTAATCCAACTACTCCTTTCCTGAGGGACAGAAAATAGCAAGAATACAGAACTTCTAAGATATTTAGCCACATATCTATGGCAATGTAAGACAATTTATCCATGAATGTTATGTTTTAGAAAGAACTTTTCTAATTAATAGTCAGATTAATAGTGCATTTGGAACATCACTGATACACTTAAGTACAATAAAACACCAATTAAATTGCAATTCAAAATTAAATTGTTTGGGATGTGAGGATACATTAGCATTTCTAATCCCTCTTTGTCTGCAGCTCAGTTACTCAATGGATTAACACCCTTCAAGAACACACTAAACTGATCTGCCTTCACTGAACTGGAGAGTTCAGTGAACACCAACATGAGCATTTTAGATGCTCAACACTGTGGTTAGGAATATACTGGACCTCTTAGATTTCCATAAATACAGAGGCAGATCTGAAAACTCAAGCTCAACTGAATTATAACGTGGCTTCATTTGTATCCTGACAAAAGTCACGATGCTGAACTATGATGTTCTACTAAAACACGGAATCACGGAATGGTTTGGGTTGGAAGAAACCTTAAAAGCCCATCTTGTTCCACCCCCTGCCATGGGCAGGGACACCTTCCACTAGCCCAGGTTGCTCCAAGCCCTGTCCAACCTGGCCCTGGACACTTCCAGGGATCCAGGGGCAGCCACAGCTTCTCTGGGCAACCTGTGCCAGGGCCTCCCCACCCTCACAGGGAACAATTTCTTCCCAATATCCCATCTAAATCTACTCTCAGTTGAAAGCTCTTCTCCCTTGCCCGATCAGTTAGAAGTTCAGCTAGCAATTTTTCCACAACTTCTATGTTTATACTAAAAATTTGAGATCCCTAATTAAAAAAAGTATTTTCTTCTTTACCCAAATGCTGCAGAGTTGCATCAAGAAGCACATTCTCAATTATTACAATAGTTCATCACCTAAACAAGAAACTACAGTGGAAAATGTTAGGAGAAGTTGTCGTCTTTCTGGTGAAGTGTGCATGGTATATTTATTAAAATCATTATTGTAAAAAAGGACTAAAATGAATGGAACTGACAAAGAAAAATCTCTACGTCCTAGTGATTAACTTCTTGAATTTAATCATTTACTGGGTTTCTGTGTAACAATTTATTAATTTAAATAGAACTGTCATTAATAAATTTAACGTATCAGGTATAGAAGTGAACAGCATTTGAAAAACACCCAAGATTTCCTAGCAGGAATGGAAAAGGAGGCACTCCAAGAAAATGACTACAGCATTCAGCACTAGGCACAGAGATTCCATCATTCTGGATATTATTTTCATTCTGGGGCTTGAAGAGGCTCACAAATACAGGAAGGCAAGTTCGAGGGTAGATTCTATCTGTGCCCAAGGCACTGTGAACTAAGTTCAAAATCATAATTAGAATCAGTTCCATCACTCTCTATTATCACATGAAAATAAAAAATACCCAATGAAGAGTTTATTTGAAACTGATAATTTCTGAGATATGCTTCAGTTCAAAGGGTTGATATTTTCCAGCAAGATGCATTTTCATAACAAAATTTATCAAAAAATCCCAGTGATCTGTGAAAAAGAAGGAGCAGCAAGTTGCTAATGTCAGCTCATGGGAAGCACTGTGAGGAGGGGAAAGGATTGATGATGAGATTGATCAGTTCAGTGGATTATCAGCTCCCTAGTTGTTTTAAGGGTCACTTTTGTTTTACTGCTAATTTATGCCTTTCCTTACACTTAGATCCTACCTGAATGTCTTGAGAGAAGCAGTGAGAGAAGCAGGAAGCGCCTGCTGAATCTGGGGAACAAACACAGCTAAAAGTAAAAAAAAAAAACCCTTCCCACAACCTCAACTGGGATTAAGAGAACAGGCAGGTTAATGTTGGACAATTGAGGGGTTTGCAGCTAAGCCAGAAAAACAACAGGAAAAATTTAAGTAGAGAAATTCAGAAAGACACTCCAGTATGAGAGAGCATAAGAAAGGAGAAAAGCAGACCAGGGAGAGTCATCAGCACAGGGAAAATCTACGGTACAGGCTTACAGTAAGAAAAATATGAAATAGACAACAAACAATATAAAGAAAGTATTTACAGTTTACACACAGAAACAGATAGCAGGTACAAGAGCACTACTAAAAATCTAAGTTATTTAATTTCTATTTGTTCACATAATCTGCACACATTGCTTATGATATCCTATATTTGAAATCCAATGCAGTTATTTTTTCACCATAAACAACTTATCAAGGATTTTAAAATCATGCTCAAAGCATCAGCCTACATGAAAATTAAGTTTATCTTTCCAAAATTGGGAATTACATTTAAAAATTAATTTTCAAAGACTACAGCAGCTTTTCACTGAATTCTGACTTGGCAACATTTTAGTATCCTAACACTTAATTGCCAGTTTTAATGGGAATTCACATACATGCAGTGACACCTATGTGTGAATACAAGAGCTCCTTTTTATAACTATACTCATTGCTTGAATGTTTAAAAACTGCAAGAGCTTCTGTGCAGAGAGATAATGAGATAACTGAGCTTCATGGTGTGAATTTACATTCCAGTGCAGAGATCAAAACACAAAACTAATCCATAGCCCTCCATCAACACACAGAAAGGCAGACTGCTGTTGTCCACAGCAGAAGGCTACTAAACAAGGCATGATTATCATTAGATTTGTAATGACAACAGAAAGAAATGATCATTAGTCTAAGTCTGTATAGCTAAGAGAAAAAACTATGGTTGAGTGTTAGATACCTGGGCATGGCAGAAGCGAGGCTGAGGGCAATCAAGGCTGGAACTGGCACTGAGCAACCTGGTCTAGTGGAAGGTGTCCCTGCTCATGGCAGACTGTTGGAACTAGATGAGCTCTAAGGTCCCTTTCATCCCAAGCCATTCCATGATTCCACAATCTCCATCCTTTACTGGATGCAGAGCGAAACTCACTCAACAAAGGATGAGGAAAAGGCTGAGGTACTAAATTCCTTCTTTGCCTCAGTCTCCCAACAGTAAGAGCAGTTGTCCTCCAGGTACCCAGAGCTCTGAGCTGAAGGGCAAGGAAGGGAGCAGAATGAAGCCCCCAAAATTGGTTCTACTCCTGTCACTAATGCATTTATAGAATACTTTTTTATTGTATTTTTTACGGCAGTAGCCAGGTTTCAGTTCTAGCTGGGCTTTGGCCCTTGCCATTTTCTCCCTGCATGACCTCCAAACATCCTTGTAGCTCTCCTGAGCTGCCTGTTCCTTTTCACAAAAGTCACAGACTCTCCTTTTTTACCCACGTTCCAGCCAAATAAATAAAATAAGGAGCGATTTAAAACCATAAAGTCAACCACAAACAGGTGAAAGGAAGTAGAGGTGATACATTTTTTAAAGAAAAAACACATATATGTCATCACATACTGCAGAAATCACGTAATATGAACATAGGTTAAAAACTGACTTATCTGCAACTAAAATACCAAAAAGAAAAAAAGGCAACACATCTCTGAAAGTCAATTGGAACGATTAGGACGAATGAGATTTGCAAACATCCCAAATCAAAATCAGTGGAGAGCCTACAATTTTATTTTTAGTAGACAAAAAAATAATTCTAAATTCCATCAGCTTTACAGAACAGGCTCCTTTTCCAATGTTCATATATAAACAGCAGTTGGAATATCTCTCAGATCTGAAGTCTAAAAAGGATCTGTCGCTGATAAAGGGATTAAAACAGAGAGAACAAGATAGCTGGAGATCAGAATGCTATAATTTGACACTTCTCTGAGGAAAGCAGCGCCTGTTATTTAATAACATTTTATATTCACTCACTCTGTAAAGTATTACTGGCCTTTATAGTATGTGAATAATTTACTTCAGACGAAGACATGTTCAAAATGGTAAATGGAAAGGCAATAAATTAAAGCCTTTTATAAACTGACTAAGCATCTTTTAGGACTCAGATATTAGGAAGTATATTTCAAATTTTCATGCTGTCACTTTTAATACTCCTCTCATCAAATAGCACTTTCTGAAACCATATTCAAAATTAAAGCCTAATCTGTATGGGAGAAAGAAGCTTTTATACAACTTTAGAAGTTGGATGACTGCCATGGAAAATGCAGTCAAAAATAAAGAAGACAGAACAAAACGTACTGTACTGTAGGCAAATAGGAGGACTGAGCAGGGGGCAAGGAAGGCACTCAGATAAAATTTAGTGCTCCGAGGACTGATTGTATCTTTCTCATTAAATGCCATTGGGTAACCACAGAATCATGGAATGGTTTGAGTTGGAAGGAACCCTAAAGCTCATCTCGTTCTACCCCCTGCCATGGATGGGGCACCCTCCATCAGACCAGGTTGCTCCAAACCCTATCCAACCTGGCCTTGAACACTTCCAGGGATAGGGCAGTGTCTTGGTTTAAGACCATTTTAAAAGGTGGGCACTCAAAAATGAGTCACCTCCCCTTATTTCCAACCAATCCCCTTCCACCGATAAGGAATGAACATGAGTAGATATAAGTGAAAAAAACAACAGTTTACTAACAAAGGGAACAGCATCAGGCAAAAAATAACAGTACATAACTGCTAGATGCAAAATTGCCAAATTTTAAGAACTCCACGGGAACAAGGAGAGACCCGAAATGCCGGAATTACCCTTCCCAAGATGGCGCCTGTCTGAGGCGGCCGCGTGGCTGAGGGACAAAGGGAAGATGGCGTCACACCCTTCCCCTCCAAAATGGCGACTGCAGGCTCCAGGAACAAAGAGAGAAGATGGCGGCAACCCGTACCAGAAAGGCAGGATCCCACAGAGGATCTAGAGGCAGACAAAGCCTTGCTCGGTCATGTGGGGTCCGTGCAGCTGCCGCCACTTGCTCCTGCCATTTGCAGGCTCTGCCACGGCCGCTGTGGTGTGTGGCGGTAAAAGCACCGGGCTGTCCCCACAGGCGCATGGTGGCCTGACCCCAGGAACTTGCTCGCTTTTCTCGCTGCTGCCAGAGTTTGCAAAATTCACCTCGAAACAGTTTCTAACTGTAAAATGCATCTTTACCAGCGGCTACAGTTGCAAACCCAAAACAACCACCTCCGAAGTGGAGCTTCTGCCTTCTGCAGAAGTCGCCATGAACGGAAGAGCCTCTGCCCTCCTGGGGCGGGGCCGCCTGTGGCAACCACAGCTTCTCTGGGCAACTTGTGCCAGGGCCTCACCACCCGCACATGGAGGATTTTCCCCTAACATCTAATCTAAACCTGCCCTCCTTCAATTTAAGGCCATTCCCCCTTTTAATGAAGCAGAAATAATCCTGGTAACATGGATCCAAACCCAAGATTCCCATATGTTAGATGAATCACAGTAGTATTTACAATTACATTCTGAGCATGGAAAACCTTGTTTTTTAAAATTCCTTTGCAAAACTTACTCAACAGAACAAAATCTTATTGTCAAAGTTTGTTAGTGATTTATTTTTTTTCTGCATGTGTTAAACATGACAAAGTCACTCTTGAAATTTTCCAGTTAGTTTTTGAAAGACTGAAAATTCACTGTTCAGTGACAGAAGCATAAAGCAATGACCAAATCTCAAGCTCATCCCCTTGACTCTTTCTCCCTTCAATAAGCTACTTCCCAATTTAAATATCCCAGACAAAGTCTCTGCACCATTCCAGATCTCCACCATTTTCCCTATCCACCATTAGACAGCTGGTGAAACTCTCAGTTCCTTTGCTCTGCTAAAAACTTCACTGACCTACACAGTCATCTGAGGTCACTCCTGTGCCAAGCTAAAAGGAATTTCCTTCCAAATACTTTTGATCCAACAGACTAAAACAACTGATTTTCCAGTTCAAAGGGTGACTCAAACTTTTCCTTCTTTTTTTCCTTCTTCCTTTTTTTTTTTTTTTTAAATGTTGAAGAAAAAGAATTTCAGTTCAGAATTTCTGCCTAATGAATCAACAGCGGTTTCATTTCCAGCACTCGGCTGTGACTCAGAGGATGTCTCAGTAACACATAAATCAGAACAGCTTCAAAAGGGGAGGTCGAGATGCTCACCCCGTGGTGCTCTGCAGCTTCACAGAACTGTTCTGAAGGGTCAGAGACTTCAGCTCCAATCTGCACATTGAACTACGCACAGAGGGGACACAAATACAGATTTCACGCATGGGGGGAAATCTCCTTGCAGAACATTGCTCATGGTTAGCCCAAAACTTAAATGAAAAGGCTGTACATTAAATGCTGCTGAGGATTTCCTCACTGTGGATTAAGCCTACCCAGTTTGGGAATTAATGCTGGAAGACAGAACAGGGCAGGATAACTGCCTGTTGTAGCTATTCCAATTTGTAAGATCTTATTTTTTTCTTTTATTAATTTTCTTAATTTAAATCCTAGTGAAACTATTCTCCAAATTTGACCTGAATTCAGAAATTTCATGCATACTAATGGGTGGCAGAGTTAAATATTTACTGCAAAACATGGCCTAGTTACAATCCCTTGAGAGGGATTTTTTTTTCTTTTAACTGTGCTGCATTTCTGCAATAATTCTCAAATAAAACCCCTACTAACAGTAATATTTCTTCTAAAAGAACAAGCAGTAATTTTAGGATTTGATTTTAATATTCAAGTCAAATATTTATGGAAGAAACACTATTTCTAGAACTTTCAGTTTGTGAGTATAATTTTATTTTTGACAACTGTCAGAAGTTGACATTTTAAAGAAATCTTATTCTTCCCTGATATAAAGCCACAATAGCAATAAAATCTTCAAGAAAGACAATGTAAATAAATACAGTATTAAAAAATCACGTAATATATTAATTTATATTACTTTTCAAACCTATATCACTGTTTTTGCAAAATCTGTCTCCAACTGTCACGTTCAGGCAATATATCAAACACCAACTACCCTTTATAACAAACATATCTGGGAGGTGTAAGTTACTTCCATAAATTTAAACTAACATGAGCTTAAACAAAACCCTGAAAAGGGAAATGAATATCAGAAAAGCTCCGGCCAAGGCTGGAACAAAAATAAATCTTTTTGAAATGGTGCAGAGAATAGAGAAGAAGCAAAGATCCTCGGACAGCCAGCTGGCTTTACCAAGAACCAGGATCATCAGCAGTTCTCCCCAGCAGCCTAAACCATGTGTACAGAAAATCATAAAGCCATGGAACGGTTTGGGTTGGAATGAACCTTAAAAGACCATGTAGTTCCAACCCCCCTGCCATGGGCAGTGACACCTGCATGCATTTCCTTTTTTCTCCACTTTTAGTTTTTTCCTTAAGGATCAATCCTCATCAGCCACAAAGGGGAATAGGATAAGACATCGGGTCTGCTTCACAGAAAGATAAAATGGTTTGGGTTAGAAGGGATTTTGAAGGTCATCTAGTCATCCCTTGCAATGAGCAGGGACATCTTCAACTCAACCAGGTTGCTCAGAGCACCATCCAACCTGACCTTAAATATTTCCAGTGATGGGGCATCCACCACTTCTTTGGGCAGACAGTTCCAGTGTCTCACATAACCACAGAATAGTGAATGTTGAGTGCCAGATGTGTCTGGTCAGCCATAAATATAAAATGTATTTTTGCATATATATATAGATACACACACACACACACACACACACGAGCTGTATATGTGTGTTTGTGTGCATGTGCCTACTAGAAACACAGGATTCTTCTTGTTCCCACTTGTAACTGGGGTCATGGAGCTGCAGCAGCCTCACTCCAGGTTTTGGGAACCCCTGACCCTACCTTTATGTATACCAACTCTTGGAGATGCTCTACAACATCTGCGTTTTCATCGGAAAAGGAATTTTAATGTCTTTCTGCAGAGAAATTGTCAGAGAGCTGAAAGATAATTAATGAATGGAAAAGAGTCTGAAAGAGCCAGCAATAGAGAATTTGCAAGGAATGGCATTTAGAGGGCCAGATTTCTGAGGAGGAGCATTGCAAACATGAATAACAAGTGAAGTTGCTTCCACATGTAACAAGTAATTGAAAATAGATAAGGAATTTTTTTTATTAACAAGATAAAGAGTTTTCAGGCCACAGCTCCAGTGACCTGCTGAACAGAAGGCTTCAAATCTTTGTCCTCAAAGCTTTCAGACCAGGCATGAGCCACCAGCCAGACAAAAATGAGTTGCAGAGCACCTCATCACAGATATTATTGGAAAAAAAAGAGGGTATGTTTATTGTACACACAAGTTCTTTCAAAAGTGCAGAGCAAGATTCATTTTCCCATTAAGCATGACTGCCCACATGCCCCACTTCACCTTTCAGAATGAACAGAAATTCTAGTTTGTCTAAAAAACCTGTTTTCCAGTAATTTCTCTCCACAGACACATTTTCCTCTATCAAGAACTAGCACACAGTAACATCTGTAAGCAAAAAAAAAGAAAAGTTTTCATATACTTCCGTGAAAAGGTTTATAAATAAACATAGGGAGAACATAAGTTTAACTGAAAAGATCGGGGGAGGTTTTTGTCTAAAAAAAGATTCACACAGTTCTAGAAAAAAAAATATTCTGGATATTCTAGATTTTTCTACAAACTATCTTTCATGGGATTTCATTTAAGTTTTACAACATCTTTCAAAAAGCTTTCAAAACTAGATAGTGAAAAGCATTAAAGCACTCAAAATTTTATTTTTTAGTGTATTCTGTCAGTGAGAAAAAAACTGCCAAGAAAGTTAAAGTCACTTTCATGTCTCAGACGTTCATCCACAATTTCAAGATAGTCATAGAGCACATCGATTGTTGGGGCCCTCTCCCCTGCCGTGGGGTTCTGGGAGAGGGGCCCTGAGGGGAGGCACGGGGTTTTCCTGACCCCTGGTCAGCCTCGTTCCCCACTGGTTGTTTTGTGTTCCCTGCATGGGGAAGGACCCTTGGGTCCTGTAATTGAGCAGTTCCTCGGCAGAGCTCTGGCCATGAGGCTGGAGAAATAAACATCTCTGAAACATCTAGCAAGAATCTGTCCATAGATATTTCTTTTCCACGGGCCTCGTTATCTGATACACGTGTTGCAGTATCCGCACTGTAACAAGAGATCACATTCCTTTTTACAATGTCCATAAATCTGCATTAACAAAAAATTAACCCTACCTCAACTTTACCCTGTCTTCAAGTACAAAAAACATCAACAGCTATTTTCTGTCCCATGACTGAAGTATGAATTTCAGATTATGGTGTGAAATTTTATCTACCATGCTTGAAAAGCAAAAATTTAAAACACAGCAACCAGCTGCTGGACTAAATTGTATTTTTAATGGAAATTTCAGCTACATGCCAGAAAACTTCCAGGAAAATTACATTGAAATCAGGCACATACCTACAGACAGATATTGCCAAAGCCATTTACCAGATAGAATAAATTTACATGATTATAACCTACTTCCTTGTGTTGCCTTCTGCAGCATCCCAGACTGTCTCTTAATAAATTTAATCAAACCTGAGCCCAGTGGTCCTGCAGTTCTTGACAGATTTTTGTGTCAATCACGGCCTGAATTTCTCCTCCACAGGGAATTTCCTTTTTCTCTACTGATCAATAAAAGACCAGTTGCATTTAGACACCTGTGTTGTCAATGTAGCATATACTGTGCTTTTTATTCCTGTGAGTTCTTCTTCACTTCCCTGCACTTCTCAGGCTTTGTAGCTTCATTCTTTATGGTCACAGAATCATGGAATGGTTTGGGTTGGAAGGGACCTTAAAGATCATCCAGTTCCAAATCCTGCCATGGGCAAAGGCGTCTCTGCTTTCCCTCCTCTCTAATATAAAAAGCCATGAATGATAAATAACCACATTTCCCAGGTCTCCTTTGTCCCCCATCTGGGAGATCCTTTACACAACTCCAACAGTACCAGAATAAACACCCACACAGCAAAGCATTTAATGGCTCAGCAACTGGATAATTTCATTTAGATGGTTTTGAGCTGTAAGTGTTCCTATTATGGAATCATTATGGGATATACAGGGTTAAGCTTTAGGCATCAAATCTTCTCTTTTTGCTCTTTGTGTTTTTAGAACCCAACTTCATAAATCAAGCCCACTGATCACCAGAGTTTTCTACAGCCAACAGAATTTACCCTTCCACACTACAGAAGTAACAAGAATCTTAACACCACGGGCACTCTCAGTTATTCCAAAGCATTTTGCAAATGATATAGAACATTTGTTCCACACCTATCAATGAAAAGCAAGGGTCCCTGGAGTGAATTGCTGCCTTTAGTAGTACATAACAGTACCCAGCAAGGCAGGGCAGGAAATGAGGAGCACACCAAGAGCCAGCTGTAACTGCCGCAGACATTTTTAGGTTGACGATGTAATTATCCCAGCTGGAACCCTGCCAGGAAATCAGCCAGGAAAACACAGCCTCAGTTCATTAATCCAGCTCTTTATGCCACTGAGCTAAACATATCATTTCACATCACACCAGGGCTGGTCTCGTTTACACGGCTCGTGGGTGCTAATAATGGTGTGTGGTGTCTCCTGCTCTCCTCATTATGGGATCGTGTTGAACAGGCCCCAAAAAAAGCTGCTCCACTTTTCTGACAGGCTTTTTTCCCAGCCTGGAGTGTTGACAAGAGATGAATGTCTGTGTCATTCTGTGTAATACTGTTGAAGATCTTTCTTCCCCTCTCTGCTTCTTCATTGTTGTTTGGGTAGGATTTTTTTTTAAATATAAGTTAAAAAAAGAAGAGTAAAGGTCTTTTTGTCATTTAAAAAGTCAAAAATTCAGCCTAGATAAGGCAAGTTTAGGTTGATGCCTCTAACTCAGTAGAAGACTGCCGAGGAGAAGCTGAGTCAGCATCACAAACCCAAAAAGGAGAGCGTTTTAAATTCAGAGAGAACATGGGCACTCGTGTCACGACTGAAGATGCTGAGCTACAACTTGACACAACACAAAATAAGGAATGTAAGCAACAGGAAACTGAAGTAGTGAAGTAGTTGACAAATGAAAATTAATGCCAGAAGAGCCAGGCATCAGCATTAAAAAGCTAAAAAAAAAAAACCAAACCCAACCAAGACTCCACCATCACAACAACACCCAGAAGAAAAAATAATCAACAAAACCTAAAACCCCACTAGAGTATTGGAATATCATTGTACATAGAGCATACAGCAAATACTTAACTTATTCTGATGTACTGGCAATTGAATACTTAAGAAAACCCAAACCACACAGAACAGGAAAACAGTGAAACCAAATATACATAGAGTGGAGAGGAGGAAAAAATACCCTCAGGATGGAACAGATTGGAATATTCACTAATCAGTGCTTATATATACAAAATTTAACCCTGCCTTCTCATATGATCAGTCCAATTTGCACAAGATGAAAAATTCAAAGTATGAGTTCTGTGGGAGTAACTCACTGAACATCAGTATTTTACACCCCAATCCTTTAGACTCCTTTTGAAATCTCAGTTGGAGATCTCTCAGTCTTCTAAAACCCAGGGCTGATGATACTGGCAGATGGTATCTTTAGATTATAGGACTTACAATGGAATAAACCTGAAAGGTACTTAATTCTGCTGCAATAAAGATAATTACAATCAAAGTCAATAAAACTGAAACATTTTGTTATAGGCATATATTGAAAACATATTTTTCCCCTACCACACAGGTAAATTTGAAAGCATCTCATACCCATTTTATCTTCTGAAAGAAAATGGTCAGATTTTATGAGTATCCATCTATCACCAATACTCAGAAAATAATTGCTTTAATATTGCTATTATCTCTGTATTTTCAGGCTTGGGTAATTTTTTTAATATATATTTCAATATCTACTTGAAACCACAAGTACTTCTATATTGCTGTTTTATCTGGTTGATAATTGTTAAATTGTTCAGAAACATATGTGCCATAATCCTAAATCTACATTTGCACCCACAGGCTTCAAACCAGTGCTCAGATTTAGCCAAGTGAAAGAAACCACATCATTTTGTCACACAGCAGAATAAAAACAGGCCGAAGATGAAACAATAAGCTTTGGCACCAGGTGAAGCTTTACTTCAGTCAAGCATTTTGTCCCACATACCTTGTTTTCGAACATCTTCTACAGCAGCAACCAATTCCTCCTTGAGATCCTGGCTCTCTTTAGCAATTTGGTCTCCTTTTTCCAAGAAATTTTGAGTGGCCTGCTCCACTGAGGCAGCCAAAACATGAGCCTTCTTCGAGCGGCCTTTCTTCTTGCCAGAGGGTCCTTTATTGCTCGTGTTCACCAGCGTCGTCACCTTTGGGCAGGAAAAACAAGTTTTTGTCAGTTTGAACAATTCCCCAACTATTAACAGGAACACCTAACTCAATCCTCACACTATTTTCTGCGCCCTGGAAGGGATGAAGTGGTCACATGTTTTGAACAGATAAAATGGAAGTATAAAATCCAACAGCATGTCTTTCAACAGAGGGTTTTCCTTTTAAACTCTCCACAGTCTGGGCTAAGCAAATCACAGCCAAGCAGCAAAAAGAAAAAGATAAGAACCAGGCATGGCAGGGCAGTGCTGCCAAAGCATCGTTTTTGTCACTGGTTTTCATTTTTAAAAAATGAAGAAGCTGATAAAATGGAACCTGAACACACAAGGGTCAGAAACCATTCAAAAAGCAATTGTCCCTTGAGGTAATGTACTGTCAGTGACAACACACGTGGTGACAAAAACATTGCGGTTGTTTTCCAGACGTGAAAGGTATGAAGAGCTCCCCCTGCAAAGATTATACAGGTTAAAACCCTTTGCCTTAGTGTTGCTTCACTATATTCCTAATATTTTGTCATAAACCCACAGCAGACAGTGAAATGATCAGTGAGTATTTAAACAGAAAAGATTCTGCTTCCATGTTTGCAGAACCTCCTGAAGGAATTCTTTATTGAGCTGTCAATAAACTGATTAGAAAGCTTAAAAACACAGCACAGCATGCAGATCCCACAGCTGAGTGCTGGGCAAAGAGGGAATCCTGCTTTACTCCTGCAGTACCAGGCTGCTGCTCGGTAGAACAGGAATTTTGAACTGGGTATTATCAGGTGTTAAACGCACAAAAAACCAGCAGTGGATCCATAATGCTCAGGGATGCAATTCTCCCTAACTGGGATACAAACCAGGGCACTTGAAGTGTTGCATCAGGGTTCTAAGCCACAAATTTGCTGCAAGAAAATAAATGCCTTCGCAATAAAGACATTTCACTAAAAACCGAAGGATTTTAAAACAAGGATGAAAATTCACTGTCATCTCATCCCTGTTACCAGAAGAGTGACAAGGTCTTTGGCAGAGTTTTGACCAAAAAGCCTTTTACCATGCTCCTTGTGCTACATTTCTTTTCTCTTTCAGATAGTTTTTATTCCAAATCACATCTAAAAACTACAGACTGTAGTACCTATGTCTATATCTATATCTATTTTTATATATAATCTGGGCTTGGAAACACCATAAGCATGGATATATTGGGAGGAAAAAAAATATATTCCAGAGCCTTCTTTCAGGAAGGAGTCTGCCAGGCTACTGGAAAGTAATATTCATCCACCATATGGAGACGTATTTTCCACTATTTGTATCTAGAAATAGTATTTTCTTTATTAGCTTTCCCTTGTAAATATTCCTCATGAAATTTCCTGAAGATCCTTTCATAGTTGATCATTGTCATTGGCATCTTCATGGACACCTACGGAAATGCAAATAATTCTAAATCACCACCAAACAATAAAAGTTTATCAGAACTTCCCAATGTGGCAGTTATAAATTAAAATAAAATAATTAGTAATATTTTCTTTAAGGCTTTTTTGAAGTAAAATAACTGCTTTGCCCTATGCTGCCTGATGTGCCCAAATAGAGAAAAATCATTTCAACTGTCCCCAAGTGCTCAAAATCTTCTCAGTTCTCTGTGTCAGTCTGAGTAGAGCAGATGAACATGTGAAGGTCCTAGAGAAGAAGAGGATCCAGCACTGGCAGAAAACCTTTGCTAATGCTCTGAGCTGCTGAGTTGAGAACTAACACAGTCGATAGGAAAATCCAAATTGCCACAGAGGACGGAGATTTTTTCTACCAGTTCTTATAACACACAGGTAGGAAACACCAGGCCCAAAGTCAACCCCCTTTTTCTAAAGGAAAAGCTGGTGTATTCTGCTTGAGCCCAATTCCTTCATAGAAGTTTTGCTGCTCTTTTTTCTTATTCATTTTGTTTCTAGCATTAAAAAAGGAAGTTTCCATCATGTCAAAAGCTGGGACTCCAATATAATCATGGAAGAGTCTAAGGTGAGCCAGCAAGAGAGCACAAGATGACAAGTGGTGCTGGAGGCATTGTTTGCCAATGAACCTCAATGATTTGTAAATTTGAAGCAAAGGCTTTAAAATTTTAAACCGGATCTGCTGGCATGAAATCCAAAAAAAGCAACATCTCACTACCCTCTAATCAACAGCATTCAGATGAAGCAAGAAGAGAAACCATTCTTCATGTGGGGCTAGGACATTCCCTTGGAAAAGGGCAATTCTGGATTCCAGTCTCTGTGCCAACAGGTTGGGTTCTGGATAGTACAGAGCTCTTATAGGAAGCAAACCACTCATAAAAACTGGAATCTTGCCATTTTGCACACCTTGTGTCAGCTTCTTTTAAATCACATTAAATTGCCAGTTAAAAGGCTAAAAATGCACTCTCTTCCAAAATTAGAATTCCTGTTCAGGAAAGTCAGCTGCACTGGGACAGGGCAACGGGGGACGAAGGCTTCTGACACCAGTGACAGAAAAACCCATGGCATATTAGCTTCTTTCACATTTTTTAAAAACCTATAACCTGTGAATTTATATAAACTGCAGGAAAAAAATAATGAAGAAAAAATAATAATAACCTTTTATCTTATTGACATAACTCACTTTTCTAGCAGGGCTTTAAAGCTAACTGATTTATTTTCAGTATCTTACCCCACCTATACTGATACAAAGGAAAGAATGTCCCTATCTGCTTCTGTTACTAATTAATGCAGAACTCGCCCAAAATTCTGTACAATCATCAAATATATCACTTGATAATTACCATAAGCTCATTTGGCAGCCCTGTAATGATCCTGGCTTTGTGATCCCACTAGGGAACCTTGCTCTCTTATTTTATTAAAGAAGCTTCACACAGTCCTAGCACAGATCTCTGCCGGAAAAACAGAACTTCACTAATTAATAGTTCAGCCCCATCCTGAATGAAGGCCTCCTTCCACAGCTCCAGCAGCACAAAAGAAAGGTGAGGATGTCTTTGCAGAAAGCAGAACATTCTATTAGCATGGATTTCCCTATAGCAGAGGTCACGTGCGGGCAGGGAATGCCAGAAGTGAAAGGGGATAGAGCTGGATCACACACTCACCAAATTAATCCCCTGTCAGCAGCTCCAGCTCACAGAAGAACATTCCTGGCTCTCTGAATTAAACTGTCTTCCCTACAGATTTCTGAAAAGCATGGGCCACCAGTTTAAGAGCTGTAATTCTGCCCCTTTGCCTTCTCTTTGCTCAGTATCTGCTTGAATTGCATTAGTTACCCAAGACTTTCCATAACCACGTTAAAAACAAGCATATATTGACAATTTTTGAGGCAAATATTGATAGTTTCTTTTTGTTTTGTTTTTTTTTTAATTATCCTGCTAATCCTTGTGGTTTCTCACTGGTCCCTCACACAGGACAGATGCCTTAGTATTGTGTTTTCAGCACAGACTGGGTGATGAAAGGATTGAGAGCAGCCCTTTGGAGAAAGGCTTGGGGACACTGGTGGCACATGGCAGGGGGACTGGACCAGGGGATCTTTAAAGGTCTCTTCCAGCACAAATCATTCTATGATTCTGTGATTCTACAAATTTAAATATCAACGACTGAGGCTGTTGGGCTTTTCTGAGGGTGGACAGCATTTATATGTTTCCTTGTTTTTAATAAACCAAAGCAGGCAAATCAAATACAGCTCTGCAAACATGTCCATTATGAAAAACATTCACACAGATACTTGGCTCTGGTTGTGACAGGTGAAATCAACGTAAAAGGATTTCTCTGAAGGATCACTAATTGCTTGCAAAAAAAAAATTCACTATTCTCCCCTGTGCCCCTTGTATTTTCAAGTAAATATTATTTGTTCTTCCCAGCAGCATTTCCTGAATGTGAACAGCTACGAGTTGTTCCTCTCTTCTCATGCACTCATGGATCACCAAGGTGTTGGAAACACTCAGTGACCTGAGCAAAGACAGCCCTGACATTTCAGTGGAAGGGCCCTTTCATTTCTAGATATCAGCTGCCCTTCCACTCCACTGCACCATCTCATTGCCTCACTGGTTGTATAATGGTAACCCCTCGAGCACTCAAAATCCTGCTGTTTCCAACAGAAGTTTGTTTCATCAAAGGAAAAAAAAAAAAAGCATTAGAACTGCCTGGAAAACACAAAATCTCTTTTTCAAAACTGTCTCATGGCTGGGTTTGCTTTTTTTTGTTTGTTTCCTTTGGCAGAAGAGACCTTTCAAAATACCTGGTGAGAAAAGCCGATTGTGCTGTGGGTTAAAGCACCAGCATGGCCGTAAGAAGGTCTGATTTGATTCCCTGCTCAAAATGAGGTGAACAGACCTGAGCACTGTTTTTGTGACCTTCCCTTGGACCATCCACCAGCAGAGCAAACAGAGGTGGAATTTTGCCATATAAATTCCTGGCTCTGCACACCAAAGCCTTAAGTTATGATGTGGCTCTCAGCAGTAGCTCATTAGCTGATCCCACTCCAACTGCAAGGTATTACTGAGCAAAATACAGGAGAAAATGCTCTCAACAACTACATTTCATTCACATACAAAAGAGAAAAGCAGCTAAATTGGATTTTTTCCATATTTGTGCAGAGGAGCAGATAACTTGTTGGGTTTTTTCCCATATTTGTGCTTATTGTCTAGTGCCACACACAAAAAAGGGGTTTTTCCCTATTACAGCAATATGGGTGAACACAGATGTTGTGCTGAGCATGATTCAGTCTGTAACATAACTCCATTTTTTGATAATAACTGTTCTTCAATTTTCCCTATCAACTTGAGTAATTTGCCACTGTCCTTACCCCATAAATCATAACAGCTTACATAATTAACTCTTGTAATTATCTCCGCACGATTAGCACCAGCTGTCTACGTAATTCATAAAGCTGAAATTCTCTTCCTATCCTATGTGGATATTTGGACTCTCGTTGATAAATAGAACTTTGCCTATCCACGCTGAATTCCAGTGGTTTAACCCAGCTTTTTGTACTCCTTCCAGCTCCCCTCAGTGTTTGCAAACACCTGTGGGTTAGAGGAATTCATAAATAAGCAGAGTACTCTCTCTAATGCATAAATTATTAGCTGGGGTGCTACAAAATGCCAGTGCCACACCTACCTTTTGGCTGGGAAGCACTCAGATAACTGAGGCAACACTGATTAGAGCCAGGATATTTTAATCCAGTGTAGCTTGAGGACAGCGAGCGGCTCCGATTCACATTTCTGCTGCCAAACGCTAATTCCTGAACAAATCTGCATATTTCCATTCTGCCCACATGAGGTACCTTTAGGATGTAATTTGGAGATAGCAGCACCGTTGCTGTTAATTTGTATTTTTCTTATCAGTGCTCCCACCACGGGAAGAGGTTTACATCCCAGCCAATGTGAATGAATATTATATAAGGCACTTTGAAAGTTCTTCAGCAAGTATTCATTCTCAGTGGAACTTCTGACTACTTGTTATGCTATCAAAAAGGATAAAAAATAAATAAACCAACCCACACTTAACTTTCCTCCTACAAATCTTCCCAAAAAAACTATCAAAAATTTCTACAACAGACATACAAAACATGAAATATATTTTCACAAATCATATTGCCAAGAAAAAGAAGACTAGAAAAACACAATTAAATGAAGAATCATGGTTACGTTCCTCCTAAAAATCTTCATGAAAAATGTATACAACAATGATGAAAACCTGCAGTGTGTTTTCACCAACTCTCCCACAACTGAAACAAGAATCAATATAAATTAAGCTAATAAAATGTCTCCCATAATACAATTTGCCTCTAATTTGTATTAATTTTTTTTTTTTTTTTGTGACAAGTTTCTCCTGTCAATTGGCACTAAAGGACTGTGATGCTATTTAGAAGCCAAATATGAATTCCAGGAGTTACCTGGTAGACAGGAAAAACAGATTATTTAATATTCCACTCATGAAAGGCAGAAGATTTACATTCCTCAAGTTTCCCAAGAATTCACTTGCTCCTGTACATTACTTGAGGTTCCTCACACCACCCAGTTGTCAACTGGCACCTCTAAGGGTCGACCGCCTCTTGAACTGGCAGCACAAGCAGCAACATCCATTACAAGACTCCCTCTCCATCTCTGTGCTGGCAGGATTTCAAAACCTCACTTTTAAGAACTAAATAATCCCATTCCTGAACACAGGTTTCCAGTATCTTGTTAGGATTTTGACAATTCCAGCTTTTGCCGAGAGAGAAAAGCCGAAGCAGGTGTTTAAATGGAGCAATTATATATTCTTCAGCAAAACCATCGGCTTAATCTGACTCCTAAAAAATCTGTTCAATGCCTTTAAATGCAAGAAGAAGATAAAAGTCAAATTCTAGATCTTCCTCTCAATGTGTAATTCACTGAGGGTTTTCTAATTGTACAAAAGGGCTTGATCCCAGTCAAGTCCAACAGCTAAAGACAGCACAGAATCCACAAATTCCTATTATTTCACTTTTTTAGCTTTCACCAAGCAAGTAAAGCTGTACCTTTTCAAAAATTCATATCTATGGCTTGTGTTAAACATGAATTTTCTGCCATCTCTTTCTTCATTATGCATAAGAGTAGTTCATGATCATACTAAGCTGAAAACAGGAAGAAGAATTCTTCCCCCCACAATGGCATAATTCTGGCAGGATGACCACCTTAGGGGCCAGGCCATGAACTGTGGGGCACAGCACTGTCTTGGGAGTAAGAAATGTAGGTTAGAAGTTCCTCAGGCTCAGCAGAGAAGTGAACCAAGTCTTCTTCCTTCAGAGGTGACCACCTCAACACCTGGGATATTTTATAAGGAGGTGGACTGCAGCACCAGCATGCTTGGGCTTGAAGGGAGAAGAATGAGCCATTTTTTAACCCTGAGGGAAGATTTAAGACTAACTCCAAGCAAACTTGTGCTCTATTAATCACCATGTGACATTAGCTCCCCTCTGCAGGCTCAGAGTTCAGCATATAAATTCTGGAAAGGGATGGGATTTCAAAAAGCTCCCTTTCCCATCTCTTCCACAACATCTTCTAAATCTCACTCCTAAGCATCTCTTTCCTCTCCTCCATGTGTTGAAAAGGAGAATTAATCATGTAACTTCTGTTTATGGATTACACTCCCAGAGCTGGATGCCTAAACGGACTTGGCATCTCGAAACCTTTGAGTCTTCCAAAGCTCTAAATCAAGGATCTGAATTTTAATTGGAGCAACATGTGGAGACACAAATACTTCCTGCTTGTGATCCTGCCACTATCTTCCTTCTGTTTCTCATTGTCCAAGTGAGACAACATCACGTATCCACGTAGGAACTTAAAATGCTGAAACCACTCAAGGCAACTTATTGGCTCCAAATGATCATCTCTGTGCAACTCAGCAGTGGTTTAACAGATCACAACTCAAAAAACATTCCTTTAAAGAGTAAAACATGAAGTTTATCTTACCCCGGCTAAAAATAATCAGAAAGCTGGAGTCTACCTGATAATCAGTAAATATACATTAAATGCAGTGACCTCAAACCAGCCAGAAATGTCAACTTTCAGTGCTGTGGTAAATGATCTTGGCAACCACTGAGCAGTAACTGAGGATGAAGTAATTTTTTGCATTCAATAACTTTATTTAACTTCTCACAGTTAATAAGTTATTACTACTGCAACCCTCCTGCTGACATCTGTTATTTTCCTTGTTAATTAAAACAGTAAATGTCACTGATGCCATAAGTGTGTGTTTTTCTCCAATTTTACCAACTTTTCATTCTGGGCAAAACTTTGTTGCACTACTTTTGGACACAGAAGAAAAGTCATCATCATCTGCAGTTTGCTGTAAAGATATGAAGCCCCCAAAAAAAGCTGCCTGCAATCTACGTGAATGATACAATAAAAAGTACAAAATAAGAAGTATAAAGGAACATCTCATTAACTCTTATGCCTCCTCTTATTCCAAAACTGAATACAAAGCTAATAGTCAAGCTTACAAACACATCACATGCAAAATGTGAGATATGTACAGTCAATAGCTATCTATTATTATCAAAAAATTAAGTCTTGTGGTACTCAAAGGGTATGAAAAATAAAAGATTACTGGTATTATGTATTATGTGGGAGAAAATCAACAAGTGTTCATTCCAGACTCAGAGTTATCCACATTAATCGATCAGAAACGAAGCCACCTTGGCCTAAATATTACCAAGTGGATCCCCAAAATCTCAAAAAAGAAACAAGATAAGGAAAACACACACATCTGTAGTTGAATTAGAACCAAATGCAAGTGTACTTATACTCATCTCAAAAGTACCAAATCACTTGAGAACTGCAAAGACAAAAAAATACCAAAAACCTACTTGGTGTCAAACTGTCTCCCACCAAGAGCCTTTATTTCTCCCAGTTCTTTAGCAGAACAGAGAATAAATCCAAAGGATGTCGGACTGATTCAAGGAAGATACTGCATTTAACCACATGAGGGCACACCACACTAGAGTAATAGAAAAACTCCTGTGAAATCCCTGGATTCATTGTACTTCGTGCTGTTTTACTGGATCTGTAGGAGAGCATGAGCCTTGGCACTGTAAACAGCACATGCTTGACAAAAGGAAATTCTTAGCTGATATTTAATGCACTATTTTCTTGACAGTTGTTGTTGGTTTAAAAATCTGCTAGCAATCTCAAAAGCAGCAGTATTTAAGATGTAGTTATCAAAGGAACTCAACCACAGAGCAGGCAGCAAGTTGTACTGGCAAGAGGGGGGGGAGGAAAGAAAGAGGAGAAGTGAGATAGCAGTTGCTCTAGTGAGGCTCTACAGCTTTTTGTAACCAGTTCTGGGGTTGTGAACTCTCCATCCCAGGAAGTGTCCAAGGTCAGGTTGGACCGGGCTGGGATAGTGGAAGGTGTCCCTGCCCATGGCAGGAGCTGGAACTGGATGGTCTTTAATGTCCCTTCCAACCCACACCATTCTATGATTACACTGAGGGAATAAAACACCTGAAAGTTTTATTTCTTACCTTACTACATAGCACATCCAGAATAGAAACTTCAATATTATCTTTCTTTAGGTTTTTTCTCCAACGACTAAGACATTGCTCAAGGAGAAATAACACAAAAGGATTTAAATAATCCTTAACTGGATACCAAAATAAGATAGCAGGCAACTACAAAGGCGGGTAGCACAATGTTTAAGCTTCTCCCAGGCAGCTGATCTCCCCAGGCTTCCAGCAGCCAAAGGACAGACGCTGGTGCTCCGACTGATGGAGCCATCAAGAGCTGTTTCCTCAGGGCAATGTTATTGTTTGTGAACTGCCATAAACAGCACTGAAAACAATCTCATACATCACTAAATACCAAAGCAAAACGATTCCCAGGAGTTTCTGTTTCAGTTAATGTAAAGTACTGTAAGTGAAGGAAGTAAAATATTTCAGACACATGTGGTGAGTTAGTGCTCTGGTTTCTCTGTAACAACTAATGTATCTTTTTTTAATGAAAACCTTGCCCATGAAGAACAGCTGAAAACTGAAGCAAGCAATCTTCCACTCTACATATACAAAGATTAAATCAAAATTCCCCCAGAATGGATACTACTTAATTTTCTGGGGGGTCTATTTTGAATAGTAAGAATAATAATGAAATTAACTTCTTCATGCCATTCCGCTGCACTCAGGCTTATGTTATGAACAGCAAAGAATATCCTGGTGAGATTGCAAATCCAGAGCACCTATGAATTCTCACTCAGAAAGACAGAAGAGAGTATTCCCTGAAGGCTGCTTTATTTAGGTTGTTTATTTTGCACATTTCACACACTGTATAAAATCTCCATCGCCAACTTAAAATTCTAAAATTAGCACAGAATTATAGAATATCCTGAG
The DNA here is from genome assembly GCF_965178545.1 of Coloeus monedula. Lineage (NCBI taxonomy): Eukaryota > Metazoa > Chordata > Aves > Passeriformes > Corvidae > Coloeus > Coloeus monedula. The sequence continues at coordinate 71,670,382 of NC_138785.1, forward strand.
CTGGAAGGGACCCACAAGGATCATCCAGTCCAACCCCTGGCCCTGCACAGACACTCCAACAATCCCACCCTGGGCATCCCTGAGAGCGGTGTCCAAACACTCCTGGAGCTCTGGCAGCCTCAGGGCTGTGCCCATTCCCTGGGGAGCCTGGGCAGTGCCCCAGCACCCTGTGGGGGAAGAACCTTTCCCTGATATCCAACCTAAACCTCCCCTGACCCAGCTCCAGCCATTCCCTTGGTCAGAGAGAGCAGAGACTGGTGCTGCCCACCTGCTTCTCCTCATGAGGAAGCTGCAGACCACGGTGAGGTGTCCCCTCAGTTTCCCCCAGGATAAACAAGCCCAGTGACCTCAATCACTCCTCGTATGGCCCCTCTAAAGTCTTCAGCATCTTTGTAGTTGTTACACACATCATCGTAACTTAATTTAGGCTGGAAGGGACCTCTGGAGATCTCTAGCCCAGATCCTCACCAAAGCAAGGCCACCTTCAAAGTAGGATAAGGATTTGTTCCAGTCCTGCAATGTCTGGTGTACTCAAGAACCCCAAAAAAGACTCAGTACTGAAGATGTGGTCTTAGAATGACTGCTTAGAAAAGAACTCTCACTTCCCTTCACTTTCTCTTCACTCTTATGCTAAACCCAGCAGAACAGCTCAGTATGACTTCAGCCTTCTCTCCTATGATGTGGCTCTCCAGTCTCATGTTCTGAATTTTCCAGCAGGACTCTCACATTCTTCCCGCAGAGCAGTGCTCAGTCAGCCTCCACCCAGCCCATATCACACCACCAGGTGACTCCATCCTACTGCATGACTCTGCACTGGCTTTTGCTGATCTTTACTTGGTTATGCCAGCCCATTTCCCCACCTGCTGAGATACTCCTCGTGCCAGCCCTACTTCTTGAGCGTATTGACCTTCCTCCCAAATTGGCGTTGTCTGGAAATTTATTGAGGGTGCATTTCACGCCCCTGCCCAGACCAATGACAAGACATTAAACAAGGTCAGCTTGACCCCAAGTCCTGCAGAATTCCCTTGCAATTGGTGGCCATCAATCTTCCACCCCTACCATTGAAGTCCAGAAGTCCAGCCAATTTTTAACCTCCTTTGTAGTTCCCATATCCCCTGAACATTGTAGAGAGACTGAGAAGGCAAAGCCTGTATTTCATCTACAGTTAGAAGGTAAAGCCTTTATTTCATCTAGGTTTAACTCTATTGTGTGCCTTGTGCACAGCAATACAGAAAAAACCCCAAAACTATCCTAAACAAAAACCACACAAGAAAAAGAACAGAACTGTGTTACTACAAACAACTTGTGTGAGAGATCTGAGTCTGTGGAAAGGCTGCTTTCTATCTTTTTGGTGTTTTTTTTTAATAGCAACTGACTGAGCTTTCAAGTCATTACTATACAGCTAAAATGAGATACAAAGCTATCTTCTGATGGTCATAGACAGGGTGTACCTGCCACTGGAGAACAACCACCTCATCCACTTAGGGGTCACACATCACTCTTCAGCAGAGCACATTCTATGCATTACAAGGTTACTGTGCTATGCTGGAACACAGAATAAACACAGAATCACGGAATGGTGTGGGCTGGAAGGGACCTTAAAGACCATCCAGTTCCACCCCCTGCCATGGGCAGGAACACCTTCCACTATCCCAGCTGGCTCCAAGCCCCATCCCACTTCGCCTGGGACACTACCAGGGATAGGGCAGCCACAGCTTCTCTGGGAAACCTGCGCCAGGATTTCACAAGGAAGAATTTCTTCCCAGTATCTAACCTAAATTTCACCTCTTTCAGTCTAATCCATTACTTCTTGTCCTACCACTACAGTTCCTGATGAAGAATCCCACTCTGGCTTCCACGTATCCCTTGGATACTGGAAGGTGCTGTGAAGTCTCCGCAAAATCTTCCCCTCTCCAGCCCCAACTCTCTCAACCCGTCTTCACAGGGGAGGTTCTCTGGTCTCCTTCTCAACTTCGTGGCCTCCTCTGGACTTTTCCAGCAGTTCCACGTCCTTCCTATGTTGAGGGCACCTGAAATGTACCCAGCACTCCTGGTGGGGTCTCATGAGAGCAAAGGGGGAGAATCTCCTTCCTTGGCCTGCTGGCCACACTCCTTTGGATGCATATTTATTTTGGAATTTCATCACTGGGGACCTGCCAAGGCAGTACAGATGCTAATACAAACAGCCTGTTGTTCAGAGACAGAACTCCAGACATGGCAAAAGAGAACATTTCCAGAAACCTCCTTTGGTCAAACCAGAAGTAAGCGCTGGCTTTCTCCCAGGCTTCGCCAGGAACTGATCCATCTCTGTCCTCCTCCTGCTGTTCCAGATTTTCTTGTCAGAACAACAGAGAGCAGCAACATCATCCCACACAGCACTAACAGCTACTTCTGTCCCACACACTCCACAGACAGATCTAGTTGAGGAGACATCAACATTTTTTTTTCCTTTGTTTGTTTCAACAGAACCATGAATAATACACCTAATTATGCCACTGCATATGGCACCTAAACCTTCCTGATCACCCCAGCACTAGGCATTTGTCTGCCTACCTGATTCCTGATTTTGGGGTTGTGTTTTTCTCCCCCATGGCAAAGTTCAGGCTGTTTTCCTCTCCTGCTGCAAATTAAATAACTCCTTCCTCACCCACTGCCTCTTGCCATAGCCACCATCAGCACTGATTTTCTGAATAGCAACACAGTAACTCTGGATTAAACTTAACCCTGCGGTGAGGGAAACAACAAAATCACAAAATTTGAAGGGAAATAACCTCAACTGGCAGTGACAGCCAAGAAAAGCCTTAGAAATGGAAAAGAAAAGAATCTGATATATATTCCCAGCATTAAGTGGCAATTGGCAGAACAGAACAGCAGGTGCCAAAGAGAAGTTGGTGTGTCTGAAACACAAACTGACATTAAATTGGTTTTCAGCTCATTCTGACTAGAGCAAAGAGACACAAAATAAGCTTTTTAGTAAAACCTAAATGCATTAATTAACACTAAATATATGGACTTCAGGCTGTATTTGTAAGAATAAGCTATTTAATAGAGATGTCATCCTTAACAGCATATAATTCCATACTCCATTTTAACAACAATTATCTCAGTAGGCTATTACTGCTAAAAATTAAAAAAGAAAAAGAGCAGATCTTTTCAGCCAGCTTCTTAACAAGCACATCTAAACTGTTTTCTTTAATTATTAAAAGGAAAGCCTTTGAAAAATGCCAAAATTCTCCAGCATAACTGTTAGAGAACACAAAGCCCTGTAACACAAATTTCCTTTCCCACTAAATACTGCTCAAGCAAAGAACGGTTGCTCTTCACAAATGCTACTTAGAAATGTTGAAAACCACCCAACATTAAGTCTTTGGGGATGCAGTTTAATTTCTTTGCCTTCAGAGCAATGCATAAAGTCAGTCAAAATCTGTACATCTCTAAGTAGCAAAAAAACCCCGCAAGGACTGACTCACAAAAAGTCCAAAAATTTGCAAATAAATACAGCTGAATGTACAATATGAGAAGTTTTAGGTAGCTACCACAGGGAATGTGTAACAGCTGGTAGAAATACCATCCATACTACAACCTAGGAGACTCCAGAGACTGGGAATAGTAATATTAAGATTAGTATCTGTGAGTGGAAATGTTTGTTAAGTACCACAGTCAAAGCAGAAAAAAAGGATTAAAAGAACAAGCATTTAGTCAAACTAAATATAAAAATTCCTCCGCTCTGCCACTTGAAAGCTTGCACATTAGGCTAAGTACTGCTCCTACTGCTGCTTCAAGGAGAGTGTTTATACTTGGGCTGGGTATTGTTTGTGTTCTTTTATCTTAGATGTAATGAACCTCTTTTTATTAACCGTGTTAATTGATTAAAGTTTAATTTAAATATGAATGCACCTCCTGCACTGTTTCTAGATAAATTCTCATTTTTGCTATTTGCTGTAAACTATATGAATGTCATTATCAAGGAAGGAAGAAAATACCTGATTTTCCCTCTTCTTTTTTTCTTTTCTTCTTTTTTTTTTTTTTTTTTTTTTTTTTTTTTTTTTTTTTTTTGTTATGAAGAACACAGTTCTGAGTCATTAGAGAAAATATTCCCATATAATTTTAAAGGGAATTACATTTCTATAGTGTAAAAGATTAAGCTAGGTACTTTCTGGAGTGAGTTAACAGAAGGCAGTTTGCTGTTAAATCACTTTAGAAGATAATTCTGCATCACTGAGCAAAACCTTCACTAAGATTTATCTATCAAGGCAAATTCTATGATTTGTTATTTATGGGGATTACCCACCAGGATGACAGAATGATGAGTAATTGAAACCAATACCTTCTTTAATGCAAATGTGTGAAGTTTTGAAGGTGCCACCAGGATAAGAGAGATATAAAAGGCTATTTATGTGATTGTTACAAAACCGTACTGGAAAGATTCCCTGCCAGAGCTGCCACTGCATCTCCTCTTCCACAAGAACAGGGTTTTTTTGCTCTGCAGCCCCAACAAGGATCTTTTTTAGGCAGCAGCACTTGCCCATCAGGAACAGCAGTCGACGACTTGCAGCTGCTGGTCCTGCTCCACCAGCAGCCACAACCATACCAGATTTCCACTTGGCTCAAATAAATTGTCTTATTCACCAACTGATCGAGTTAAACTCGTGCAAAGCCCACTATGGCCAATTATTTATTGAAATCAAAATCAAGACCAGGCTGCTCAAATGATTTAATACACATGATAATATAGTGTTAGTCAGCAGAAGTAAGAGCCCTCATGCAAAGACTGATTGTATCACTTCAGTGTTTAGATGCTGTTTAGGATTTAGCCATCCAAAATCATGATCTTGCACTTTTTCCACTCAATATGTAAATATTGGACCTTTTCAAGGCAATTCTCTTTGGGACTCTTGACATTTAGAATAAAACAATGGCAGAAGGAGCAAATGAAATTTCTTACATTTAGTGCAGGACAACACATTCTGACTCTATTTCTACCTATTGAAACATTACATTTAAAAATTCAGTCAGGATTGTACTGCAAGCTGGTTTTGCTGTTTTGCTCTGGTTATTTACTTTCTCCTACTACTTTTTGCCTCAAGTTTTCTCATTAAAAAATAAACAGCCAAACCTTTCCTGTACACACAAGTTTTGATGACAGAGTGCTAACTAAAAGGAGTTTCCTACAAACCACCATTAAGGGCTGAAAAATAAAAGTCAGTCTTACAAATTACACTTAATTATTACTATTTATTACGTAAACCATTCAGTATTTCAAATGCCTGTTTTTAAGTTTGAAGGTCTTTGTTAAGAGAACTGGTTTTCCAATAAATTTTAGGCCAAATTAATGTGATTTGGTGTGTTGACACACTGTTGGAGAGGTGGGAAAAGGTTTTAGAGGTAGGTGTGGAAGTGGGATACAGAAAAGCACATGCCTAACAAAGGTTGTTGGGGTGTTCAAGGTTTTGTTCAATTGTTTTTAATACTGAACTGGAAGAAAAAAGTAAGAAACACATCCTGTGGAAAACCCTTTTGAAAGGTTTGATCAGTTCTACATTATACAAGGAAGAGGAGAGACTGCTCGGGGCGTGTATTTCAGCTAAATAAAACTATCAGCACTCTGAAATTTAAGAAATTATGAGATTCCTCTAATCTCTGCACTTTACTGTGCAAACCAAGAACCTGCATTTTGATACAAACTACTAAGTAAAATTTTTTTAACTGGTTGGTCAGATTGTTTCTAGAACAGGAAAACATCATCTCCAGAAAACAAAAACATATTGATTTGTGGTGAATTGTTGAACGTTAATCCACAACTTTAAGAGAAATTTGGAAGAAGAATTTCACTGCACTCATCCCAGCTGAGTCACACAGGTCCACAACAGAGGGGCAGTGCTCAAAAACACATCCACAGAATTATTAAAATTAGTAATTTGTGAAGGAATTGCTTTTAGCTGACAAGAAACTCTCTAAAGCTTGATAAACATCTTTGCCAACATCTTGAAAACATCAGCAATTAAGAAGGATGAGTCTAAATAGAACAAGTATCTTTTCTGGAAGTATTTATATGAAATTAAGGATGGGATTACATACACTGAATAGCAGGAAATATTTGTTTTCAGGAAGACAAACAGGTCTTGCCACACAAGAATAATTAAAAAGACTTACATTTCCCGGGTGTCATCCTCTCTTTTCTAACATTCCTCTGTGTATTCAAGATTTGTTGTTATCGTTGATTTTAATAATTTGAAAAATTTTTGCCCATGACTGTGAATACAAATTACTTAAAATCAAGAGGAAAGGTTCCATTCTTAAGCAACTTAATTAACCCAGGTCAGCACCAAAGATTTCATGCAGTTTTAGACAAGCAGAAACTGTTTTTATTAATATATTCAGATTTACAAAAGAATTAGAAGCTGCTCAGTACTGGAATAACCATAGATATGTTTATTCTCCCCCAAAGGCTTGCTTGGGAATTCAGATGTCATAGAAAATGTTGTGGGTATTTTTTTTTTTTAAATAATACTGACTACAGAGTGGCTAAGAAAAAATTAAAATACACGTTAAAGAAAAATCATAATATAACATGAAAACAAGGGGCAAACAACAAAGCTTGCCTCTAAATGAGGTAGGATTTGCCTTTAAGTGACAGATGTTGTTTTACAAACACAATTCACACACAGAACACCTTCAATATTCCCCATATGTGTCACCACCAAGCAAACTTGCAATCCAAATAACCTGATGTTTTCCCACACAGGCAAATGCAGGTGGAAGTAATATGTTCATGAGGCTTAAGTATTCACTTTTATTCACAAATTAAGCAGGAGTCACAGAAAGGACATTAAGTTAGACAACCTCAGACAATTACCATGGAAACCCACTTACATCTGTTAAATATTTTTGGCCAGAAAATGAATTCAAGTCGTTAAGTATTTATGATCTCTTAAATACAATCTGTTATAAACGGAAAAATGATTAACTTTAATATTTGATTGCACAAGCAAAGGTTTTCACACCTGCTAACTTTTGAAAACCCTGAATATTTCCTGTTTAGCCACACAGGCTCTGAAGGCTGTTGTCCCCCAGCTATTTCAACATCTCTGATAAACTTTGCAGCTCCAGCAGAGGTTGGGAAGGGACTGAAGTCCAAACAGGTGCCATTATTCATTAGGCACATGATGCTTCTGCTTGAGTAATGAATCCCAGCTTTGCTCTGCTCTGACTCGGGGGCACAGCTTGCACTCACAGATAAAGTCCCCGTGTAAAATCCAGTGGCCACGAGAAGAAGAGCTGCTGATTTATCTCCAGGCAATAAACTCCCTGATTTTTAAGAAGGCATTAGGTTGCTTATTAGTCTCAAAACTTGAGTACCAGCTCAGGGGGAAGCCAGAACTTCCTCACCAAGAATATTTAGGCTCTTTCAGACTAAGTGGAAGGGAATGATTTGTTAGGAGAATAAGAAGGCTCAGTGCTGACCTGAAACTATGCAGAGGAGCAGATAACTTGTTGGGTTTTTTCCCATATTTCTCTAAAAACAATAAAAATGAAAACCTACACACACACACCCCCCAGGCGCACATTCCTTCCTTCTGTTTAACACAGAGGAAAGAATCGCCCTCTCAGAGACAGCAGAGAAATTTCCCAGAAATAGGAATAACACCATGAAGACTCCCACACTATTTAGTTAAAATTGCATTTCTCATGATTTCTGATTATCAGTCTCTGCATGAAGAGAGTGTGGTTGTTTATTCTCAACACAGTCCTTGATCTCAATCCCACCACTTAATAAAAATCTTACAGCCTTCTTAGACTAGCAGAATATGACAATCTTTTTCTTCTTAAAGAAAAATGTCTTGAGAACTGAAATGGGAGAAAGGTCAAAAAAAGCATCATAACCTTTCCCTCTGCTCTATGACAAAAATCTTAATATTATGCCTTGTGTTTGTTCACATCTTTTTTTTTTTTCAGGAAATTGCTCAGACTGTAGTCATAACCTTTCCCAAACCCCCGAATAATATAACTCAATAATAAATGTAATTAAAATGTAACAGCTAAGATCCCTGGACTCAAGATCTTACATACAGAGTATCTCTGCTCATCAAAGGTCTCCATCAGTTTTCCTACTTCCTCTCAGGCCTGTGATAGAGATCTTGGAAGAGAAATACTTCAGCCTTCAAATTTAGCTGAAGGGTAATAAATAAAGGGACGTAATAAATAAAAGGACACAGGAATGAAAGAACATAGGAAAGATACCCGAGAACTCAAGAACAATTCTGGGATTTGATATATGAATAAAGTGGAAAGGAAACAGATGGCGCAGTATGCATAAAATCCACTATTATGCTAATGAAATTAATCAAACTAAAGCTGACCACAAAGTAGCACAGAGGACACCTGCTGCATATAGGGATAAAATGGGAGACAAATTTCAATGCTAAAATAAAAAGGTATGCACAGAGAGGAAAAAACAAGGATATACATAAAGCTATTGCTGTTTCAAAGAGATGCTGTGAATGCCACTACTCACTGATGGTCAGAAAGGCAAAGGAATGAAATTCACCAGAGCAAAAAGACAAAAATATCATTCTGGCACCATATGCATGGAAAGGGTTTAAAAATATTTGGGCTGTCTCACTCCAAAACAGAACCAGCTCCACCTCTCTGCCCTTCCCGGCAGCGGCACAGCAGAACTGGTATCTACTCTGGTTTTAAAGACCTTGAAATGGCCCCAGGCTGCACCAGGGGAGGTTTAGATCAGGTACCAGGAAAAGGTTTTTCACAGAAAGGGTTGTCCAGCATCAGAACAGACTGTGCAGGGAAGTGGTGGAGTCACCATACCTGAAGTGCTCAAAAAATGTGTGGGTGAGGCACCTGGGGACATGGTGAACGTGGTGGTGAACGTGGTGGTGCTGTGCTGATGGTCAGACTGGATGATCTTAGAGGTCTTTTCCAACTTAAATGAATCTGTGATTTTATGAATACCATCCACTGCATGACTTCCTTGGGAAATCTATTTCAATGCTTCCCTAGTCTTACTACAAGAGAGCTTTTTCCAATATCAATTTGCAATCTTCCCCTTCGGAAATTAAGTCCATTATTTCTCTTCCTACCCACTCCTGCCACAGAGGACAAATTGTCCCATTGCCTCCTCATGTATTCCAGAACTGCTACATTCCACTTCACTCACCCTTCCTTAGAATAACCGCTCCGGTTTGTCCCGTCTTTCCCAGAAAGTCATATTTTCAAGGTTTATCATCTTTGTTATCACTCTTATCTAGACCCCTTTTAACTGTTCAAATCTTTCCTCAATGCAGGGCTTAAATTGGGCATCATTCCAAATCTTGGAGGGACAGACACTGATTTCTGCTCCCTGTGACAGTGCAAGGACCCAAGGCAAGGGCTGGAGCTGTGGGGGAATGGTCACCTGAGGGGAGGGTTAGTTGGGTATCAGGGAAAGGTTCTTCCCCCACAGGGTGCTGGGCACTGCCCAGGCTCCCCAGGGAATGGGCACGGCCCCGAGGCTGCCAGAGCTCCAGGAGCATTTGGACACTGCACTCAGGGATGCCCAGGGTGGGATTGTTGGGGTGCCAGTGCAGGGCCAGGAGTTGGACTCAATCCCTGTGGGTCACTTCTAGCTCAGGATATTCTGTGATTCTGTGACCTTACTTGACCAGTACAGCTCCCCCAGGGCTGAAAAGCAGAGAAGGAATATTTTTTCAGGAAGGTTCATTTCTGACCTACAGCTGAATTTAGCGCAGGCCTGCTTAGTAAATCACGACACTCTTGCCCTGCTCATCTATGAGGCGCGGCCATTCCTTGTCTCCTCTGCGATGGCAGGTCACTGATGTGTATTTATGCAGTTAATTATATTTGGCCAAAGGCAGAGCTTTCTAATTGTCTGGACTGAATTAGATTCTATATTTTCAGATTATCATTTGCACTTTGCCAAGGTTATCTTGACTCCTCATTCTGTCTCCCTGCAGGCCTCCAGCCCCAGCTCAGGCTTGGTGTTGAAGGCATTTCTCCATTCCATCGTCTGGACCTTTAGTTAAAACACTGAAAAAACCAGAATACCATTTGGTTGACACAGCTTTATTGACAATGAAACCAGGGAGTAAATCCCATTCCATAGCAGCTGCACCTAAACCATGGCTTCCCCCTCACAATGTCACTTCAGGCAGAATTAAAAGTTTTAAACAAGCCAAGATACACGGCATCAAGTTCTCCTTGCTTGATCAAGTTTCGTCCCTGTTACAGGAGGTAACTGCAAAAATCCACTTTTCTTATACCCTGTACAAACACCACAGAAAGTGCTGACATGAACTACCTGAGAATCAAATCACTGCCTCAAAAAACAGGCAGTGGAACTGGAACAAAAAACTGAGGTAGGAGAGTGACTGGAAAGAGCAAATCTTCCTCTCTGCACACAGCCCTTTGTGAAACCTTCATGAATTCCATGTTTTACCTCCTTTTTGCCCAAGTCTGAGGCTTGGGAAGTCTTGGCTCCTGACAATCAGTGGTTCAAGGACAGTGATCCCTGAAAATTTACCGAGTCAAGCAATGTCCCATCTGCCACCTGCTCCTGGACACCGCTGAAGACAGGAGACACGGCAACACCCAGCTCCTCCCAGCATCAGATCTCATCAAAGCATCCATCCTTGAGGGGGTTTCGCTGGTTTTCTGCAGAACTTTGCCTCTGAAAGGGGCTGCCTGGATGCAGCAGCTGATAATTCCTGTGTCAGTGTGTTATCCTCTCAGAAGGTTGGAAGAAAATTTCAACAGAACCCATTTTTTCCACTGAAAAATTATTTCTTGGCTACTAGAGTACTGAAAAGACATATTCAGTCCCACCTGAAAAATCTGTGTAAGAATTGCGTAGAAACTGGGTTGTTCAACTCCACGGATATGTTCAGAAATGGCCATAAATCTGCCCAGATCTCCCAGTGCTGAATGCAGAGGTGTGTTAGAGCAGCTGAATGAGTGATGGAAAACATTGCTCGTGTGCCATGCCAGGGTATGGCACAAACACCTCTGCTGCAGCATCATTTTAATTACCTTTCTGCAGTCTCTGCATAGTTAAGGCCATGATGTGTAATTTTTATTCTAACATCTAAAAAACCCCAGAATTTTAAAGTTTGAGTATCTCCTTTAGCAAAATAGAGAAATTTTTTTAAATTTTTTTTTAAAATTAAAACAAAATTTAAAAAAATTTTAAAAGTTTTTGTCTAGAATGCTCCCTCATAAGGAAAAGCACTTCTGTTTATTCCATCTTTGAATAAACTGATTTTAGATTTACATGTACAAATCTGTATCTAAAAGCCTATGTGATTTAAAATAAATCTAGGGATACCTGTGGAATCTACAAGCTAAAACTTTTATCAGTCCTAATGCTTTTTAAAACATATTTTACAGGTAATTTCCTGTCGCACATTAACAGCAAAGTTAACATAAATGTTTAAAATGTTTTTACGCAACTATGAAAAGAATTAAGATTTTATCACTTAAGAAAAATGTCTCTTTAGTAGAGCTACAAAAATCAATCCAGGACAGCTCTATTGATTTCCACTATCACAAGCTAAAAGGAATAAGATCCTATTTTTTTCCTTTTTTTTTTTTTTTTTTTTCCTTCTTTTAACTGTCACTTTTTCATAACAAGCAACAGCAAAAAAAAAAAACAGAGGACTTGAAGTTCCAGTTCTTATCAGGGAGGAATTTGGGGGAAAACCTCTACCCAGCATGGCATTTAAGTATGTCCTCAGCACTAAACAAGTGCTTGCAGTAAAATTAGGAGGAGTTTCAATTGCTTTCATAAATCAAGAGAATAAAAATGAACCAGTAAATCCCAGAGTCATGCAACAGAATTATAAGATACCATATTATAAATGCCACAATATTTCTCACAGCACAAACATGTAAAGACTGGAAAGCAGAAAATTTAAGTCCTCTCAGCTCATAAACAAATAAGTAGAGAATATTAGACTTGAGACAATCTGCTACTAACACTCTGCTTTCAAGTATTTATGAAACTGCACGAAATTTTATCTTCCCTCCTGCTCCAGTTTCACACTCTGGATGTTGATGTCACAGTACATTTTTGTGAAGAGGATCATCAAGAGTGGTTTTACCATTTCCAGACCAGTTATTACTTGAAAGTGTTATTTTGCCAGTATTCTAAAGGCTGTTTGCTGAGCAGACCCAGTGTCCCCATCTCTTGCATCGCAGAGGTGAAGTTCAGGAAAGCACCAGGGGGAGAAAAGGCTGCCCAACATGGACTTGGCTGCTTTGGCTTTTAATTCCACCTTGAACCTTTTCCAAAATGTGGCCAAGTGATTTCCACACCTCTCTACTGCAGAAAACTCAAAATGAACAATAAGCAGGAACGATTCAAAAGCTCACAGGTCATTTTCCCAACATCCCAGCTCTTCACCCATATTTTTAAAAAAATCATAATTTCACTCTCCTATGTGAGGTTATAAAAAAAATCATTGCTTACAGTAAAGAAGATCTTAAATCAGCAGTGTTTGTCTAACTTGATAATCACAGAATCACAGAATCGTTTGGGTGGGAAGGGACCTTAGAGATCATCCAATTCCAACCCCTGCCATGCACAGGGACACCTTCCACTATCCCAGGTTGCTCCAAGCCCCACCCTGGCCTTGGACACTTCCAGGGATCCAGGGGCAGCCACAGCTTCTCTGGGCAAGCTTTGCCAGAGCCTCACCAAAAATATCAACATAATACTTGCAGATCTTCCAATTTTAGTAACACTTACAAATACTCCAATTTTGGATGAGCTGATAAAGTTTGGATAAAGCACGTATTCTCATCATATCCTACTGCTGGGCAACCATGCCAGGAAAAAAACAAATACTAACAAAAACCTATGGAGCAAACATTAATGTTTCACAGACGTTTTCTTTCAAAGCATACTGGTGTATCATCCCTGCAGCACCACAGCACCTCAAACATGTGTCACAAAACAGCAATCTCCCTTCTGAGCTTCAAAAATTTCAAACTGCCCACGGCATTCTCCAAATACTTGAGTTTTTTGTTATTTTTCTTCTTTCATGAAGTAAAACCACTGCTCAGCTGTCTCATCCAGCAATGTTTTATTCCAATCAGCCACTTTGGAAGCAAGGCAAAGGCAGGTCAGATTTTCATTATGACTAGATTTTGCTGATCTTTTATACGCATCTGGTAAGAGACTCAGGGACAACTTTGTTGTCATAAAAATTTACCTTGGGAGGATAAGTCTGCAAGCAGTTTCTTTGTTTTGGATGAAGTGCTCAGAGTAAGTCAGACAAGGCTGCTCTGTGAGCACTCGTTCTACGAGCATTTTAGCCCCTGAAGGGTTGTGATCTCCCAGATCCCGATCATTTGCTCCCCAGTACACCCAGTTCCCATCCCTCCAGCTGCAGAAGGGCTGACTGGCTCACTGGTGCTCCCATGGGAATGGATCAGCTGCCTTGTGCTTGCCTGTGTGGAATGACTTACAAAAATAAACTCTGTGCTAAATGAATAAATAGGATACAGCAAACAGAAATGTCTGATAAACAGTGAACCATCATTTGCATCTCATCTCCAAGCAGAAGCAATTTTAGAACATTAACTGTGCTGGGAGTTACAATATAAGCTAAAGCCTTACATGGGGGGGAAAACTTTTCAAAACATATTTTCCAAATTCATTTAGAACCAGCATCAAACAATCTGATTCAGTAAAACTTTTTTTTTTCCTTCTTCCTTCCCCACCCTCTGTTGTGGATGGATGACCCTCTTCTAAAACACCTCTTAGAAAAGGAAAAATATTTGAGTAATGTGTGAATCTTGCCATAAAATAATTGAGCATTCAAGGCTAAGGTGGTTAATCAGACTTGATCAATACAGTCCACAGAACATGTTGATTTGATCAATATGGAAAATGTAATGCAAAATGCTATTATTTTTTTCATATATGCACCTTGTATCAAGACTCAACTAAACTCGTATCGAGAATCTTAACTAAATCCAAAATCTATTAAACCTAAATCTCTACTAAGTCTGAGAAACATCCAAAATACAGAGATTTAGTTACTTCAAAAGAAAATGTGTCAAACCAGAATAAAACACAATAAAAAAAGCCTCAGATCATGTTGTTGTGTAAAGTTCTTCAGTAACCTGTATGAGATTTGCTAAAGTAAGGCCACAATAAATAAATTTACAAGGACAAGCAACATCATACAAATCTCATGAAAAGTAACAATGAGTTGTGCAGGAGTATAAAATGAAATTTCAAATGTTAATAAAGGCTTTATGAATATCGAGTTTCCCACATATTCTCAGTGGACAAAAGTGGGGCTTAATGACTCCAGCAACAGGCACATTTTGATGCCACAATTACGTTTTTGATAGTTCCACCCTACGGAAATGGAAATGCTGGAACCCAGCACAGGCTTCCCTGCTGGACTTTTGTGAAATTAGATGCTGATTACACATATTCATTTTCTGGCTCAATAAGCTTCTTGCAGAGTGTTCAGGAACTGTGGTGACAAATCCATCACCTCATGGAGCACACAGTGACAGCCCCACATCCCCACCTCGACACAATCTCGTACACATTTAGGGCAACCACTGACGAGGAAATCAATGAGATAATGTTCTGTGCAGTACTGGATAGTGAGATGGAGAAAAGGGATACAAAAAATGATTTATTACATTCAATTTTATATCTTCCCTTGAAGCCTCAGCTTCCTGATGGCCACATCAATGAAAGACACGTTAGAAGAGCTACTGAGTCACTGCAGAGTGTGCATTACCTTTGTATTTGCCAGCAATTCCATGTGAAATTTGCAACTAAACTTCCAGCTTACAGACCAATTGTAATATGGCTGACTTTCCAATGAAGACTTCTTTAAATAAGCCTCATGAAACTCAATATGCAACCAGCCAATGAATCCAGACCCAACAGGCTGTTAACCTGAAACAATTTTCTCTAAAACAGGTAATTCTACACTAATAAATGCAACCCTGCTGATTTCTGCCCTTTCCTGTAATAAAAACACACAAACTCAAAAGATGAATCAGAGTCAAGGGTAAAGAAGAACCTGGAACCAGATGTTACCATGGGAGCCTTAAGGAACACTGACACAATGACTGTAAAGGCAAGGACCTATTTAAAGAGTTTGGCAGAGAAAATCAAGGACCACCACAGAGTGTGGCCTGAAGAAAGGCACAACAACCTCTGGGTTAAAACTGCAGTGATTTGTAATTGTTTTTTTTAAAGCAATGATTCTAAAAAGAATTTAGACTACCCAGGTCTTATATCCAGGAAGAACAGGGAGGAAGAAAAAAAAAGAAAAGAAATTATCACAGGACCTAGACTGACAAACTTATAACTAGACTATTTTTGGCCAAGGGAAGTATTTGAAAGAATAGACAAAAATGGTCAAATAGGAGCAGTAAGACAGTCCTTCATAAAGGCACTACAGGAAGCTAAAATCTCAAACTGAACGTCTCACACCCTCGCCTCCAATGTTCTAAAACGGCTTTCCTTCACAAAATTCCATTCCATAAAGAATGAGACCTTTAATATTTTCAGTAGTTTTCCTTCCAGTTCAAAAATATTTAATCGCACTTTCCTGACGTGCAATTCCTAAGTTTCATAGGTCTTTTGGAACAGGATGGTGCCTGGGGACAAAACCAAGTGATTGGTGAGAGCAAAGGACTAGAGGGGAGCCCAGGAGGACAAGGATGTTACAGGAACTTAAAGACCCTTTGGCTTCCCTGTCCCAGCAGTCTTGTAGGAAAGGCTGCAGAAGACTTTTGAAGGATCTATCCCACTTCAAGGCAAATCAGCTTTAGCAGCACCACGTTAATGAAAAGGAAAGCTCATACAAGCATCCTGATTTATTCTGAGTTTCTGACATAATTGGTTTCTAATTTCTCTGCTGACAAAAGTATGTATAAACCCACTATTTGAGTATACACAAAACTCACACAGCTCAGTACAGACTGGTACTCCAGGCTTCCCATCTCCTTTCCTTGAGAGATGTAAAATCAAAGATCTATGGATGTTTAACATCTTGGCTGGCTCATCCAGCCTAAAGGGCTGGTGCTGGGTTGTAAAAACGAAACGGTCACAAAACAAAGACAAGAAATAAAAAGTACTGAAATCAGCCAACCAAAAAAAACCCAAAACCCAAAAACCCACCAAAAACCCCACTACAAAAACCAAAGCACAAACCCCACAGCCAGCATCCCTCACAGCCTCTAGTAAGTCTAATGAGAAAACTACAGGGCCAATTGCTCGAAAAAAGAACACAATTGTGTAACTTGATTGTATCAATTTTACTCTTGGGCTTTAAGTTCAGTGAAAAAGGCTGAGAGGTGCGCAGAACAAATGCATTACTAATCTCTCATTAAAGATGTATAAAATATTATGCAGTGATCTGCTACTCTGAGCTCAAAATTTCAGGCTTCAGTTTCAAAGTGCCTAGTAACTTTTGTTCAGTAAAATTTAAACACCTGAAAAAGCTCTAGGATGATGGTTACAATAATCATTTCCACTTCTGCAGCTTGTCTAGTGCTAGAAGAAAGTTAATTTTTAAAAGAGACCAAATCCCCTGAAGACCAGTACAGCTGCTGCAATTTTTACCTGTGTCAAAAACTGTCCTCCCCACCTTTTCTTTAACAAAAACCTAATGCTCCTTCCTACACAATATTCAAAACGAACTAAAATGTAAGTTTGTTTGAGAGATGGACTCACGAGATGCCCTTTGAGAGGGTAAAACAAAGCCTGACAGACAACCAAGGTGGTAACACTGGAAAACCCCCAACAAAGAGACAACAAGGTACCAACCAAAATATGGAAACAGAAAATAAGGTTTCTAATTTCCTCTTATTGGCCAAGCAAAACAGCAGTGAAATAGAAACTTGTCTCCAGAGCTGTCTGCCACATGGGGAAGGGGACAGATGCAGCTCACAGCCCAGACTTTCTTCTTCTGTGTCCAAACACAAGCACAATTAAATTATCTTTCACAAATTCTTGAGAGCTGCAATAAATGCCATTAAAAATATGTTGAGGATGAGAAGGGTTGTGTGTAAAGTGGCAGTGATTTCTGGCTGGAACTAAATTATGTGACCCTGATACATCCTGAACATACGAGCTGGAACGCTGCTGAATTCAGAACTCCAAAATGAAGATATTTATTTGACAGTGAATTTATTCCTTATGTAAGTGGCTCATAAAGAAATGCTTCTTTTACAGGGCATGGACCATTATAAAATTAACTCACTGATCACAGTCAGCACTAAACCAAGGATACACATACATGTTTCCAGCTACTCCAACAAGAACTTCAATTGTGTCAGACAGGAACTGCTCAAATAAAAATCATTTGCTTTTCCATATTGGGTAAAAACACTACCACAAACTTTGCTAATCCACCATATTCGAACAGTCAACAATATCACACTGCACATACATGAAAGCACTGAGTCCCGCAGCTTAAAAAGAACTAAAAACCATAAATGTTACAGGCTATGGAAGCATTCAGAGAAATCTTATGTGGTAGAACATAGGAATGAAGCAGATTTAAAGAATATGGACTGAGAAGACAGATAAGAAAGAGGAAGAAGAAGACAGATATATAGATACAGATATTAAAATAGATATAGATGTTATGCCTCATGCATGCATTTCCCTCAAATTTCTGAGTCAACTTCCTTATCAGAAAACTATGAAACTACCTGGCAATTAAAGCATTTCAAACAGAGTGTAAAAGCTTAATCACTCCCTAAGAGTGTAGATATGTGTAATTCTCTGGGAAAAAACTGAATACATTAATACACATCCCCTGGAAACAACTCCATATTCAGTAGCCATTCAGCACACTGGATTCATTATGCTTCTACATGAACACCTTCCAATGGAAGCATTTATTATTAGCATAAGCAGCTACAATACATTTTCATTACTAGGAAGCAAAATGAAATGAATCAGAAAAGTTAATTCCTGTTGCAAATCTCGTGTCTCCAAAACCCTTCTCTGAAAACTTAGAGATCAACTGCTTGTACAAGGAGATGAGGATTTAGAGCAAGAAAGTGCACAGGTCACAGCCTTGTCCAGTGGTGAGTCCATCCTGGAGCTGGCTGGAATTGGCTCCATGGACATGGGGAAGCTTCCAGCAGCTTCTCACTGAACCCTGTAGTCCCCTCACTACCAAAACCTGGCCATGCAAACCCAATACTTTCAGTTTATCCTTTTCCACACTACCAGTTTATTAAGTGAAAATTAGGCTGTATTTCTTAGTTTTAAATGCTATGTGTAATCAATTTCATCTATTTTCATCTTTAAAACAAATTTATAAAGAAAAATACTCACATAAAGTAAATGTCAAGGCTACTTTGTTATGACTATGCTTTTTTTTTTTTTTTCTGCTAAACACCCTTTTATTCATGAAGGAAGTGAGAAAATTTGTGCAGATAGTCTCTTGTTCCACACTGACCCAAGAAACTGAATGAGAATGAAAATTCTAGTTCTGACTTAATTTAGGATACTAAAAAGACTTATTTTAAAGAATAGATATCTACAAAAGGGAAAAATTCTACTCAGTAGAGAAATATTCCTTGTGTTTTCGTCAAAGGTCATCTGCAGAATATTGAATTAATCTGTGCTGAATATGCTAAGCATGAGTTACATATCCTTAATACCCTCATCATAAATTAGTAAAAGGTTTGAAGTCTCATCAATGACTTCTAAAGTACTACAGGAGTACAGAGAAGCAGACTAAATAAGAGGGAAACTCCAGTATATTAAGGGGAAAATATTAATCATCCCATTGAAAGAGACAAGTAGAAGAGGGTATTTCTTCCCAATCTGAGCATTTGCTGCACATAATATTCAAGAACACCAACCACTGTTGAGTTTGTGAGAGGAGATACTGAAACTTAATTTACCAAACAGGAAACTAAATATGATCATTTAAACCATGTGCTTAAGGCAAAACTGCACCATTTTCTTAAGGCAAAACTGCATCTAAATTTCTCTGGCTGAAAATCAAGGTCTTCTTTAAAATAAATCAAAACTTCAGATCTCTCTAGTTACAAACTATTGCATTTTATAAAATAGTCGAAGATCACTAAAAAGTCTACTTGGATCCATTGTAAGGTACACAACCAAGGGAATTGATATTCCAAAGAAATTAACATAGGAAACAAACAAGAAACAAATCAAAAATATCCATGTACCCATGCCCTGAATCCTTTGAACTCCAAATAAATCAGTCAGTTTTCAGTAATACATATTGAAGGGCAATGGAACAGAAACTACCACTGCTTCTCAAAACATGGACCATTAGAATTAGGTTAATTAACACCTCAAAGCAAAATCTTGTAATTAGGGTATTATTTTCGTAATTAGGATTATTTTCTATCCTTTCTAACTTTTGCAGACTGATGACACAGACAGCTAATGAAGTTAATGAAAAATAAGAAAGTGAGTACGATTTTCAGATCACTCTGAGGAACGAAACTAAGATGGATTGCAAACTTCCATATCCAAATTGCTCCCTAAGTCATTAGAAACATACATATTCAATCACAGAGGTTGTGTATCTATTTTCTCTTTCCCCTGGCAAATCTGATTGATGAAAGGAAATAAGCAACCGTGCTCCCTCCTTCCTCCCTGATTCAGAAAGAGAGACCCATTACTGCAGGGTTTTGCTCTTCCAGTAACTATTTTCCCAGTTTTATAACTCCTGGTGGACCTAAAGCATCTCACAGAGTTATTAAAGTCAGAAAAGACCTTTAAGATCACCAAGTCCAACCATTAACCAAGGACAACCCCCACGTTCACCACTAAACCACACCTCCAAGTGCCACATTCACACTTGTTTTGAACACTTCCAGGGATTGTGACCCCACTACCTTAACAACTCTTTCTATGAAGAAATTTTCCCTCATATCCACTCTAAACCTCCCCTGGCCCAGCCTGAGGCCGTTCCCTCTCTCCTGTCCCTGTTCCCTGGGAGCAGAGCCCGACCCCCCCAGCTGCCCCCTCCTGTCAGGGACTTGTGCAGAGCCACAAGGTCCCCCCTGAGCCTCCTTTGCTCCAGGCTGAGCCCCTTTCCCAGCTCCCTCAGCCTCTCCTGGTGCTCCAGACCCTTCCCCAGCTCCGTTCACTTCCCTGGACACGCTCCAGGCCCTCAATGTCTGTCTGCCATGAGGGGCCCAAACTGACCCCAGGATTTAAGATGCCTCAGCAGTGCCGCACTTCAAAAACGCATCCAATTCTTCATCAAAGATTCTGGTAGCACTGAGTTGCCCATCACTCTAGGAGAACTATTCCAGCTTGTATTTATTTTACTGTTTATTTTTAGTTTCTATTCACTTATTATTTCACTTTTAAGCCAGATTAAAAAAAAACCTTCGCTACAAGACAACCTCTTGCTGATATACAAACATACACTGGTTAAGACCATAATAACTCTTAACTTACTACAGTTACTACTACTCCTGCAAATACCTACTCCAAAATCCCTGCTGAGGGTGTTTAGTGTTTGGATGTTTTACTTTCAGGGTGTGAATCCCATATTCGAGTTTAGTTTAGATTAGAATCGTGAAATATTATTCACACTGTAAGTGCTACCAGAAATAGTCTCAAAATCTACACTGGCAGCAAATTTAAGGCAATTTCTTTTTAATTGATAAGCCTTTTTACAGATGAAATGCACCCAAAGTCTTTAGGCTTCCACTACAAGACAAAACTGCAGTAATTCACATAATTCTTCTCTGATCTCATTCCAATTTGTCAACACCTTTTTTAAGAAGGGGGAATCCTTCCAATAATAATCTCATTAACAAACACTATGTTACAACAATAATAATGCCTAAATAAAATTTACTTTACACTCAGCAGCTGATGCATTTAAGGATCATTTTATCACGTTATAATGAGCTCACATTCAGTTGGATATTTGAACAGCTATTTTGAAGTTGCTGCACAACAAACCATACCAAGACCCTGCTCATACAGTATGTGACTAAAATTCTTTATTTTAGTATATTTGATTCACATTTAGTGATATGAAAAAATTGTTTTCCAGTTTCCTCCCTGTTAAAGCACTGCATTTGTATGACAAAAATATCCTAGACTTAGAACCATTCCAGTTATATAAATTATTATATTAGCACTTGTATCTGCTGCAGTAATTCTGAAGTCTTTAATTTAACCACTGAAAAAATGTGCCAAACACTTTCAGTAAATGAAAGTTTATGATATCAACAAGAATTTCTTTATCAGCTAAAATGAAAATGCATTTCTTGTTTTGTATCAATGCCACTGCCTTTTAACTATGCAATCATCTTTTAAAACATGACGTGATAAACTTACCCTGCTTTAATAGGCATTTTTAACATAAAAGAAGACAAATGCAACTTGCTAATATATTTGTTGACCCTGAGAAATTTTGGAACTGACAAGTTCACAAGATATTCTGAGAAAAAACCCAAAACACAGAACTGCTTTTCAAGCAAACTGGGGAAAAATCACCTAAAAATGCAACCAAAGCAAATTTTCCCTCAAAACCTTTATATGTTCCCCTTCTACAGGGATGACCCAAATTAAATCAACAGGACTGTTAGGAACCTGCTGAGCTGTGGATTTGAGGACATGAAAAAGGCTCATCTCAGTTTCACCAGGCCTCTCTATACATCATCAAGGACACAAGCAGAAGAAAAACACTTCAATAATTAGTTTGATCTTCTTGATTAGAGTTTGGAAATCCCAGGCAAGAACATTTTCTGAAAAGTCTTCCATGAAAGCTGCCAGAAAACCATCTGCAAGAATAGAACTGGGTTGGAAAGCTGTCTAGACAAGTTCCAAACATACTATTTCAGGATACAGGATGGAGACAGGATCAGGACATTCCTGGGCTCCAGCAATGAAACTGCTTGCACTAATTCTTCCCTACACTTACAGGAAAGAGTCAGCCAGGCTGGACAGGGCTTGGAGCAACCTGGGATAGTGGAAGGCGGTCCTGCCCCTGGCAGGGGGTTGAACAAAGTGATTTTTCAGGTCCCTTCCAACCAAACCACTCTGTGAAGAAAATTATTTTGTCCTTATCACAGAAAGACAAAAACACTTCCTGGTAACCTTAAGCCACTAAAAATTGCCTAATGATGAAGAAAATTGAAGAGTTATCCAATGCGTGGAAAATCTAGCATTTAATACAAAGAATTACAAATTAGAGCAGGTTCATTTTAGCCATGAGCTTTTTCAGTCACAGCTTACTGCACACCTAAGATACTCCCAGCACAATCTGCATTTCCAGCTACAATACACCAGTGACAAATTATCTCACCATCTTTCCACATTGGCTTGTGCAGCAGGAGAGGAAAAAAAGCAGCCATCATACTGCATTGCTCTGAGTTAAGAATCATTATTCCATAAATGCAGAAGATGGGAGTAATGGATGAGACCTAAATCCCTCTGAGTCCTGTTCTCCCCCCTGCAAACGCCAACCTGCACATGGATGAACTCCAAAGTACAAACACATCCATAAACACCTCTAACAGTGAAGAAAACGGGAGGCACAGACTGACAAGGTCCACACCTTACAGGACACCGTGTACTATAAATACCCTGCAGCTTTCAAGCACAGGAGAGTAAAAATAGAAAAGCCAAAATGTAGCAAAAGGTTCTCCTAGACAGCACGAAGTCTCCATGCTGACAAGATCCCAACTAGAGCAGGCAGAGAGGGACGGATGCTACTGAATCCAATGGCAAAGGAGAAACAGGGATGGCCAGAGCACAGCAGATGCTTCTTGAAGAATCCAATGGCTGAAAAAACAGGCTGAAGTAAAAAGGCAGCTGGCAGTTTTCAGTTCAGAAATTATTTTAAGCAATATATTGCACAAACCTAGGACAAGAGGAAACGGCCTCAGGTTGTGCCAAGGGAGGTTTTGATTGGATATCAAGGAAAATTTTTTCACTGAAGGGTGGTCAAGCACCAGAACAGGCTGCCCAGGGCAGTGATGGAGTGCCCATGCCTCCTGTGGATGTGGCACTTGGGGACATGGGTCGGTGGTGGCCCTGGCAGTGCTGGGGGAACAGCTGCACTCAGTGATCCTAGAGGGTCTCTCCAACTTGACTGTATGATCCTATAATGCTGGAGCAAGCAAGGAGCATTCTCTTCCTATTCAATATAATAACTGCATAAAAATGTTTAAAGTTCAGTTTCAGATAAAATAGTTCCATATTCCTTTCCTGATACGATTTTACTTTGTCTCCCCAACATGAACAGCCATCACCTAATCCATGCTAGGGACGGCTGGGGCACAGTCCAACCTCCCATGCTCCCAGAAACACTACAACTTGGGACTATTCTGACAGAAAGAGCTTAAACAAAAATTAGTTTCACTATTGGGAGAATAGTCCTGTCTGGGTTTAAAAAAAAATTGAATAATATTGACCTAATATTGACCTTATTATACAACTGAATTGAGCTTGAATCATCAAAAAATAAACCCTTATCATTCATTTCCCCTTAGGTCTGTCTTGAAGCGACTTCAGCTGAATCCAGCTATCAAATAAAGAAATTGTTGGAGAATTCAGTGCAAATACTAAAAGAAGTTCAACAGGTATCAGGCATAAAGTGCTCCACCACCCACTTTTTCACAAACTTGTTTAAAACATGCAAAGACATTCACCAACCCTCCAAAAGTAAAGCTGGGCTTCAAATGCAGCTGACAAAATTAATAAATAATATATTTCCCATGGAAAACAGCACACCAGATTTAGGGTTCAAATACAATAAAACCAGCGTTCACCAAATGTAAATAATATCCAGTGAACTGGAATGGTTGGAAATATGGTATGGAAATATTTTTTTAGGGTAATATAGAAATTAGTCCATTTCCCAAGCACGCTGCACAAGGGATTGGATTAGTCCCAAGTTCATGAATAATAACATCAACCAAGATTATTATGATTTTCTAAATAAACTGCACAAAATAAAAGTATCTGGAATTTTATCTAATGACTTATTTATTTCATAGGTATAGGCTCTTAATTTTACTGAGTGATGCTATTATTTAAAAAAAATGCAAAATCATTAATCAATAATTTTTGTCTGCCTTATGAAAGACTGTTGTTTCCTTTATGATGCTGTAACTGGCATCTTAAATTTATTGGGAAAAAACCCACCACACATGCACTGCAATTCAGAACTGTCTCTTCCTAGCAAATCTAGAAGGACAAAAATGTGTCATACTGAAGGAAAACAGAATCAGTCATGAACAATCTGCAACAGGAACGCTCACCATTATTTGTGCTGTTGTTAAAACTCTGCAATAATAAATAACATCCCTAAATAAAGATCCTAAAAGGCACAACTGCTGAATGGCTCTGGGAATAAAGGCACAGTTAAAATAAAATGGCCACACTGCTATTTAAAATTCCCAGGCCAAACTAATGAAAAGAACCACAGACTGATATTAGAAAATTTAAGCCTTAGCACAAGAGCAAATCTCATCTTCAAAAACTCAACACAGCTCCTTCATCTTTTCATCCATGTGTACATATATGATTATTTTTTGGTGTTTTTCCAAAAACAATTGCATGGATGGTGCTGGTTTATAGTTGGCATTTATTTGGTTTTTTCTTTTCCTTTCATATATAGCTTGTGTTTATAACCTATTTAACTAGCACTCAAAACCACCAGAAACAAAAAATATCCCCTGACTCCTTATGGACAACTTCCAAAAGTCTTATTTTTGAGCCGTACATAAAATATCGTGTAATTGCAGTTAAAACCTTCCTAAAAATGTAATTCTTTTTTCTTAGGAAAACCACCCACAGTGTAACAAATAAAATTGCAATCCACTTGGTTACTATGCAGGAAGGTTGAGAGTAATAAGCAGCAACACTTGAGAATATGTTTTAGTTATTTATTTCCTTATAAAAATGCCACAGAATCAAAAATTGTAACATTTATAGTTCAAAAAAAAAAAGGTCAGAAAACAGAAGCAGCAATAAATACAATTATCTTACGCTTTTAACTAATTGTGACACTAAAGCCAGAGAAAAGAAACACATTTCAATTAATAATTTCAACACTGCGGAAAAAAGAAATTCTAATAATTTTTTCCAGCATGTATTTCTTAGAAAATCTCAGTAAAGGCAAGTTAATAAAAGATGTGACAGGCCCTACCTGCTCCTCTTCCAACATGGCAACAAGCACTGGGAACAGGGTACCCCAGCAAGCACCAATCCCCTCCCATCTCTGACATCCACACTAAGTTTTAATTAGTTTGCTTGTTCAGGGCTTCCGAGAATAAATGCAGGTCTGCCATTTCTAATGCTTTCTCATGATCAGCTAATGGATTTTCAGAGGGGTTTTTTTTGCCTCCAGCTCAGACAACCCTCTTGTTTTATAATTTCCTCTAAATCAGTTCCTAGGTTATCCATATTTTCTCACCTGGAACACTAACGAGCTTGTCTAAAATTCACTTTTAATGCACCGTTCTCTTCCCCTGACTCGCTGAGGAGTTCTTTTTCAAACCCACATCACAGTTCTGCATTACTCTCCAAAGTATCAGTACAAACCAGTGGATGTGCCATCATCTGGAAATCTGTCAGTCATGTGCTTATACATACACTGAGTTCAGAGTCTAAGTTCACAGACACAAAGGACTAAATTTGGATTTCTGCAGCCCTAAAACTTGTCTACAACAATTTCCAGTTTTTCTAGCCTTTTCCAAAATCATACACAGCTTGGATAACAAGAGGGTGCTCTGAAATATTCAAATGTGAATGCCAAAATAAAGCACGAATTTGTCCTGGTGGTGCTGGAAATCACACGATCAGGCAAATTTTGGCTGTTAGGGACTCAGGATTTCATCTGCTCCAAATTGCTGGTCAAAACTCCTCTACAATTCCCTGACAGGAGGTTGTGGAAAGGTGGGGACTGGCCTCTTCCCCCAGACAACCAGGAAGAGAATGAGAGGACACGGCCTTGAGCTGTGCCAGGGGAGATTCAGGGTGGAGATCAGGAGGAATTTATTCACGGAAAGGGTGGTCAGGCATTGGATCTGCCATGGGAGGTTTGGAGTCCCCATCCCTGGAGGTGGCTAAGGAAGGACCGGACGTGCTCTGGGCCGGCGTCAAGGTGGGGATCAGTCACAGGTTGGACTCGATGATCTTGGAGGGCTTTTCCAACCTGAATTATTCTGTGGAAGTAGGACTGCCTTCAAAGGTTGCCCAGGAACTTTAGCAGCAAAGTTCTGCTGCCTTTTTGGGGCCATTAAATCTCTCTCTTCTATTCAGTGACCTATTTCAATGACTTCCAGAAGAACTTCCCATCTCTATGATCTCCCTGTTAAGCAGCTCATTTGAATCCACAAGTGGACTTCAGAGCTCAAACTGAATGGGATTAAACACCTATCTATTTATTTATTTATTTGCCAAGATAAAGTTTCAAATTAGATATTCTCTCTCTCTCAGGAAGGAAATTGCTTTGAAACTTTTTAAGGAGATCCCAATCTTTGCCCGTGGAACGTGCGCTTGGCATCTTCTGGAGGCTGCCGCTGCACAGGCAGATTGCAATCGAAGCCCCAACAGAGGTAAACAAGAGACTATTCCCGACTTGACCAGACTGCAAATGCAATTTCAGGCAGAAAAAAATAAAAAGTCTTTAAAACTGGGATGATCGTTAACTTATCTGAGAAAAACAGAAAGAGCAGCTGAATAACTTCAGCTAAAAATGCAACAGATAAACACACTCTGAAGGTAACACATTTTTCATCATGGAGCTTTCGTGATTATGCTTGTGTGGCTCATATAAAACACGTTTTAGTCAAACATACTCCACTGGAATCAAAGCAGAGGGAAATAAGTAAAACTACTTATTTCCTTAATATAAGAAATAAAATTACATGTTCAAAAGGGGGGTTTTATTTATTCCTATTATCTAGAAACCTATGAGAAGAATAAATCAGAATGGAAATATTCATAGAAGTTGAATAAAAGAATAGCCTAACATTTCTCTACCCTCTCTAGACAGCACTTTATTTTCTCTGCTCTCCTTGACACACTGCTAAAATAGAAATACATTGTTTCTCATCAAAATACAATCTTGGGAACATGAGTTTTGATCATTAAAGAAATCCACGTCCTGTAGCTCAGCTTGTGATTTCTTGATTTACATTTGCTCAAGCGTGCTATCAAACAAAGGTGTAGCTGAGCCCAAAGTTAATCCAGCACCTGGTGAAACCATGAAGCTACAATGGTACTTTCCCTTCTGGACTGATGTTTCCTCTTCTCTGGGCAAAGCAGCCGCAAGTAAAGCTAAAGGAAAACAGGAAATTCCCTCACAGAGGACCCAGTAACTTGGGTTTCACATCAGAGTTTGGTGCACAGAAGTTTCACTCGCTGTGCCAACACCAGTACCAGAATAACAGAGAGCTGGTGTTTTTCAGCTGGTTTTACAGTGAATTCAGGATTTCAGTCTGTCTTTCATATCAAGAGCAAAATTATCAAGGTTTATAATGAAAGTTAATTACTATGTTATTACCAGCTATGTGGAATGAAAGAACTCTCTGCCTTGAGTCTGTGAAGTTGTGTACATGGTTAGAGACTTTCATGTACAGAATAATTTGTAGAGAAATAACGTAATTTTTTTTTCAAAAACAAAGAAAGACATCCAGATGTCATTTCTTTGGGAAGTGACTCACTCAAAGAGCAGAGGAACCATACAGAGACATCATTTTGGGAGAATTAAAGAAGTAGCTTTCCATTATTAAGAGCAACTCAGAAACAGAATGGCACCGGGTCTCTACATATACTCTTAATGATGGCAGGACAAAATGAAACAGGTTTTAACAGTTTCTGTAATTTGGATGGCTGGTTTTGGTTTGTTTCTATTTTGAACCTGTCTTTCAAGGTGAAATAACAAACCAGGAGCACGTGCTCAGTCAGATACCTATCTTAGATTGGCTGTTCCATAACTTTCTAAATTGCTTTATATGACAGACATAAGTAAATAGTTGTTGCTACTGTACTCCTGCTCATATTTTGAGACTATAAATTATTTAGAACAAGAGCCTCTAAACATGTTTGAACAGAGCTTTCCAACAGAGATCACGAACAAAAACTGCTCATGTTTTTATTATCCAACACTATTAAGATAATTATGTAAAAAGAGTAAATACAGCATCAGGCTGAAGGAAGAAACAAAACAAACCAAAGATACTTGCCTGGGTAACAAGTGGCTCCAATAGTCTCTCTACTGTGAGAGTCCTGATTTCCAAACTTTTGGGGTCCCATTTCAAAATGATAGGTGACGTTGCAGAAGTCATACTCCCTGGAACAGATAAAATTACGTAACACGAAAATTATTACTGCAAGATCCACATACTGAATATCATTTATTTAAAGAATAAATACATATATCCACATATAAAATACTTCTCCATAATCTCACTAAGGTTCCTCTACTCCCAAGAACTCCGAGTGCACCACTGCCACATCCTAAGAGTGCTTAGACATTTATATTCAGGATTTTTTTACTCCTGTACTTCCAACACCACAGCAGACAGATGTGTCCTGAAGGAACCACATCCCATGGAGGGAACAGGCAGGACCAGGTGTATCCTGAAGGACTCCATCCCACAGAGAGAACCCAAACTGGAGCAGGGGAAAAGTGTGAGAAAGGAGCAGGAGTGTTATGAACTTACTACAACCCCCATATCCCCCTGCATTGCTCAGAGTGGGAGAGGCAAGGAAGCAGAATACTCAGAAATGGAATAAAACAAATTCAACAACTCTGTTGAGATTTTTGAATCAAACTTCTCCACAGTATTCAACATTTATTAATTTTCCATCAAAAAGAGAAGGACTAATTTAAAGCCAAAACAGATTCTGCAGACCACCTTAGGCTTAAAAGCTTAAACAAAGCCCAAAATGAAGACGACAGCAAATTGCTGTCATTGTATTTCCCATTTCAGGTTTTCGTGCCATTTTCTAGACAGTTGACTTCATTTTTGCAATTCCACATACAGAGAAGTCCAGCTGTCAGGTTGTAAGAGCCATCCAATGCACCTCATTGCGCTGGACAGAGATTTAAGTATTTGGTGACAAGAAAAGCCACATATAAATTAACTTGTCCACCAAACACAAGAAGACAGAAAAATCTAATGAGAAAAATGTTCATTTTAAATAATTATAATTTAAATATTTCCCTTCATTTTAAAATTAAAATGAAAGATTGGAAGTCCCATATATCATGAGAACACTTAACAGGTAAAGACAAACCAGTAATATCATATTGGACATGGTGTGAGATTTAAGTCAAGCCCCTCTGTATACAATATCCCAAAAGTTTTAAATTGTTTCTCCAGAAAACAATTTTAGTATTTTTAAGTTAGTAACTTTAGTATTTTAATTTAGTATTTTTAACCAATAAGCTAATTTCAGTTATGAAATTAACAAATAAATAAATGAATGAATTACCACCATAATCATGGGAACAAAATGGAAAGAAATTCAGCTATTGCCTCTTGAATCACAATCTACTTCATGAAGCACAATTCAGTAAGGTAGTTACTTAGGATTTAGCAGCATTATCCAGTATATACAAAATAAATTCTACTGCTCTAGTCAGGAGAATGTCTTGAGTAATCACTATCAATCAATATAAACAGGCTGGTGAGTCTCTGCAAAATTCATTCATAGGCTGTAAAAGATTCTCACTGGGTTAAAACTCTTGCTCAAAAACAGAGGCATATCAGAACTCCCTAATCAATGTATTTATAAATCACATATAAAACCACCATTAGCCTCCCCTCTCTTGCAAACATTTGGTAACAGAATTATCAGACAATATCTAGCGAGTGCTAAAATCACTATTATTCAGTTTCCACTCTTCCACAAAAACCCATTAGGTTTCATGTTTTACAGTGCTGAAAACACCCAGACGTGATTAAAGAAAACTGAGGCAGTTTCTAGTTGCTGTAAACATGGTTGATGTGGGAGCCATCATTTTTCCAACAGACAATATTTAATTATCTTTCCAAGCCTGTTTCTCTTTTATATAAAGTTGGTTGCCACTCCAGTTGGCTTCTGTAATTCAAAAAGTAAGTCTGAAGCAGACAATTATTCTAATTGGTTAATTGTGACTTATGATACTTTCAAATATGTCCCATAGTCTTTCTTTTTACTAAGCACACTTTTCCACACCAACTATTAACATGAGTATTCAAACATACACTTGTCATATTTCAAAAATAATTTCAAAGCTGTACCACAGTCCAGAGCCTACAAAAGCAAGTTAATTTCAGTGGATGGCAGTCATGCAGGTGATACTAAAAATAACCTGGATGATCAGATATTACATCCCAGAATACGGCCTCAGGTTCAACCTTTACTAAAAAATGAAACAAATATCCTTCAGAACTCAATATGAAAGGGTGAGCAGGGCTTTCAAATAGAAAACAGCACATGCAAGAAAAAACCTTATTAAAAACTTATGACTGTTTTTCATTCGGAGTCAAATCTATACCACAACAGCAAATAAGGAAAAAAAAAAGACAAATTAATGTATTTTTCTCAACATTCCTTCAGCTGCTGTCACAACAGCAATTTTAAATGACAAGACTAAAACAAAGTTACCTGACCAAGAGTTTATGTAAGAATAGATGGAATATTTCTTCCTTGCAATTTCTACATTGAACTTCCTACACCAAACAGGCTAACAGGGACGGCTCAGTTGGACAAAGCACAGGATACTAAGAGTATTTTATGACGATTGGACCAAATATTCCCCAAAAGTAGCTTTAAGTACTCCACTGATAGGAAATATAAGTTAACAGTGCTGTAATAATACTGCTGTAGAAGTATACAGATACTTCAGTCCTAAACCTGAAACTAGCTCCAGACTTTTTTCAAGAATATATTTTAGGAATTCTATTGCCTGTGTTTCTTCTTCCTTGAGCATGTGCCAAAATGTCTCTTATTCTAAGCTTTTAGCTTTCCCTAAATACAGCAATACAGAAATGTCTCTATCCAGCTCAGTAATGTTCAGTGTGAGCATTTGTTTAGCCAGTCTGTCTTCAAAGCCTATCTGTAAAGAAAATAAGTATTTACTTTAGCAAATACTTACAAATATTTACTTGAACAAGTGGAATCAAAATCCACATCAGTAGAATTCTCCCTTACATAACAGTCCCTAAAAGCCTAAACCCCATACCACCCTTACCACCAGCCTTTTCACACAGCATAATTTTACTTTTTGGAACATCCTACGAACCCAAAATGTTCTGCACGTGGAATTGTTTGTCTATCACACTACAACTCCCTGTTTTCCTCCACAACAGTTCCACTCCGTGTGACTTACACAGCAGTGCTTTTTCTGAGGGTCAAAGCCGCACGCAAGTGACAGCTCATTTCTGTGCTGCAACTTCAGTGTAAGAGTAAAAATATTTAAAATCTACAAGCAAATACAATGTTTGCTGAAGCAAAGTGATAAGTTTTCAGAAATATAAATATTGCCAGTCTTGAACAGGCCTCCAGCTGTTAGTCCAGCTCACATCTGCAATGCAGACATGAAAGACAGATGGTAAACATTTCATCCTGAATAAATTAAAAACCCTTTCTACCTGACTCATAGCAAAGCTGTAGGATTAATCAGTTGGCAAGAATAGACTGGCAATGCTGGCAGCACAAGTCTGTACTTCCAACACTCTATTTGCTACTGGAAGGCAAAAAATGATATTCATTGGTGAAAGAAAGATGTCTAGCAAGGCAGACAATCAGTAAGGTGAGAGGAGCCAAAAGGCAAAATAGTAATAAGCCAGCCTATGTTTCCAAATAGCAGATTTAAAATACTAACTTTTTAATACTAGATTTTTAATATCTAATGCTTCAAGGCATTTATATGGACTACTAGAGAAAATATGCTTTACAACTGATTCTCCCACACTGGTCACCACCCCGGATTGCAGTCCCCATGTCCAGATCAAAAGGGCACTTCCACACATGCCTTAAACACACCTGATCTCCCAGCTCAGCTCTTCCTGCATGTTTCTACCCTTCTCCCTTAGTAACAGGGCTGTGAATTCCACCAGGAACAGAACCTGGCTGAACACTAACCAACCCTACAGAAGGAAAACAAGTGCTCAGCTCCGCGCCTGGTTTTGAAGCCACATAATGGCAGCACAGGTCACAACCAAAGCTCTGAGATGAGCAGCAGAGGTGGAGGACAGGGCAGCTCCTCCAGACACAAACTGGTTTAAGATGAGTTAAAAACTGAACAACACAGTCTGCACTTCCTCGGTTCTCATCTGAAGATTGAGAACCACGTCAAAACAAACACCTCTCTGCACAGAGACAGACTTCTGGGAGGAATAAGGAATTCCTTCCAGCAGGATCCACAATCTCCTGAGACAGACAGAAAAAAAAAAATCTCACTGATTTCACAGACATTTATGTGCTTCACTGGGAGATGGAAATCTAAACACATGAATGGTTATACCCCTGAGTCTGCCTACGGAGTGTAACAGCGTTTAGGGATGCACGAGCTGGCTCCGGAATAGCTCGCACAGGTACAGGGGAGGCTGAGGCACAGGACAAACCAGCTCAGACATCTGAAATCCTACCAACACACATAGCCATAGAGAGCCCACCCCCCGCCTGACCTGGGTGGCAGAGGGCTCCAGGGAGATATATAAATATACATATATATATATATATATAAATCTGGTGGTATATATAGCCAAGATTCTATTCCCTTACATTTATCTGCAGTATTGAGCAATGCAGTTGCACCTCACCTCTGCTCTGACCTGAGCAGCAGAAAGTGCAGCTGCAAGAGCTCTGATACTCAAGGGAGCCTGGTTTCCAGCACAATTCCCAACCCCTTTGTCCATTCTCTGTCTCTACTCACACAAGAATACAAACAGGGACAGAACGACAAAAAGCAGGAGGGCCTAACAATTGCCAGGAAAGGAAATAAAGCGGAAGTGCTAAGAGGACAGAGACTTACAACACGGAGTAGAAATGCAACGAGAAAGGGAACAGAGAACATGCCTTTCTGCAGATAAAAAGCTCTTAACATTAGTCAATGACAGACCAGCACAGCCTCCAGTGGATCTGGCCGAAACAATGAGAGCTCAAACGGGCAGTTCCTATCACCCAGCTTAAAAAACGGAGAAAGGAGAAAGTAAAAAAATAATAAACAGAGCAGGATGGTTTGGAGGAGTAGAAGGAATATCCATCTCCACACTTAAACAACTTCTTGACACACTTATTTGTTTTGTTTCATGAATGTGACTCTTCTCTCTTCTTTCCTAAAACTTCGGCAGGGAAGAAACAAGCCAGACTAAACCTTTAGGCCCCACTCTCAAGCTTAACCACGCAGAGAATTTTTAATTTGATCTTTTCTAAGCTCTCAGCTTCCTTTTGGATTCACAGCCCTCTCCCCTTCTGCTAACCCTCCACCTCCACAGTGGGGCAAGATTCCGCTTTGGCCTCAACAAAACAAAGTTCTTAAATGGAAGCAGCCCATGATGAAAACTCAGATTTCTAACCAATAAACCACCAAGGAAGAAAGGAAAAGGGCTTTGCAAGGAAAAGACTACCTTGGCAACAGAGTCAGGGGGACAGAGACCATGGAGAGCCCCAACACAGGAACTGGCAAGCTAAAAAAAGACAATGCTGGAGTGATTCACATTTTTCAGTCATATTTACCAGCTCAATTGGAGAAAACAGCCTACACCAAGACCTGCCTCAGACGTGAGGGCAAACTGCCTCCAGAAATCGAAGAGGCCCTGAAAAACTCCCAGGGAAGGCGCAAACACCAGCGTAAGGAGCAGAGTAAGAGAGATTCCACCCACAACCAACCCGCTGCTGCCTCTGCTTCAACTGGAGAGGGAGAATGTACCTCAAAATTCTGTGCAAACCTTAACTGCATGCAGTGTCCAAATCGTTTTTATCTACTATATGGCTCAGAAAAATAACTCTACTTTAAGGGCTCACACACCTACAGCTGCAGTCTGAGTGCCTGTTTGGGCTCTCTCATCATTCAGTACTCAGGTGAAGTTTATTATTTAGAAGATCTGCACTCCAGGGGGATGTTATATCCAATATTCAATTCTTAAAATACCTAAATTCCCAATGGTTGGTTCTCCATGAGGAGCCTGGTGATTTAGGGAGTGCTATCCCTAGGAAGGATGAAAAATACGGTTGTTTGCATTTGTTTGCTTTAATAAATATTAGGGGTAGAATCACGTGAAAAGTAATTTACTCCAATACAAGTAAGCAGTCAAAGTGCTTGAAAGCAGCTTCAAACAGCCATACACAAAATTCCTATATTCGAATCATTTATCCTGCATTTCTTACACAAGCATGCTTTTTTTCCTCTGAGCAACTTTAACAGTCAGGGCAGGGGAGTTTCCCAAAAAGCTCAGTGAAACAGAAGATTTTAAGGAATCTGTACCACAGGGCAGCCCAGGCCTCAGAAGAAGCTGTCCTGTCTCTTCTGTACAACCACGGATTTTCCCACAAATCGCTCTGTACTCACACAGCTCCTCAACACCTCCTAATAGAAGTCCTCTCACAGCTCTGGACGTGATCAAAGCCTCTGAGCTCAGTGCTGCTGGGAGGCTGGTTCATGTAGGGTCATGCTGCAAGCCAGGGACACCAAATCATTTTAAATCAGGTCCTCGGCGCAGATCCGACACTGCCTTCTCTCTCCGTCACATTTTCCCCCAAATGATGCAAATTTCTACATGTAGCAAAGTAATATCTGAGTAAGACAGTTAAATTGCTGTAGATATGCTGAATTTACAGAAATGACCTTCCTTTTTAGCAGTAAACCCGTAACTTTTGAAACTTTTTTTTCTGCTTCTACTTAAGGCAACATTAATCACGCACCTTGCAGGCAAAAAAAAATCCTAACATTTATTAATTTCTTCTGTTTGACTCTTTTCACAGTATGAACTTGGCATTAGCAATACCAGCTCACATTTCACAAAGGCAGAGAAGTATTAAGAATCTTTGGTTTAAATTAACACATTTGCTCCCCTTACAACACAGAATTAGTGTCTCAGGTTCCAACAATTCTTCAAAAAGTGTTCTTGAACTTAATCCTAACCATGACTTTGCAAGCTTCTGCTTCTGCATGTAGGGGTCATCCTTTCACTGAAAGAATCCTATTTACAATTCCTCATCCTTGGAAACTCCAATTAACCTTACCTCTGTATTACCCTGCAGCTGCTCTTCATTTCTCTGAGAGAGAACTCTTTATTCCAGGCAGATCAACCACTGCTGCCTCTAAA
This sequence comes from Coloeus monedula, assembly GCF_965178545.1. Taxonomy (NCBI): domain Eukaryota; kingdom Metazoa; phylum Chordata; class Aves; order Passeriformes; family Corvidae; genus Coloeus; species Coloeus monedula. The sequence continues at coordinate 71,705,677 of NC_138785.1, forward strand.
TGAAACAACTGACAGTTTTTCCTATGGAGAGTCAAAGCTTTAGGGGGTTTTGAGCTTTTTTTAGTTTGGTTGGCTTTTTCAGGAGACTGTTTCCCTGCTGGTTTCACTAGAATGGCAATGCTGTATTAGCATCTCTACACACATTTCTCTTTCACTAAGCTTTAAATTATCTAATTATTCATCACTTTAAATAAGAGTTTTTTGCTGTTGTTCCTACAGGTGCAACACTGTTTTCCTGCACTGAGCTCCAGACACAACCAGCCCAAAGCTTGTACAATTCCACTGGATGAGAAGAGTCTCCCCTTGCCCTTGGAAAGTCCACAAGCCTCCACACCACAGAGAAGGAGCTCTGCCATTTTCCAACTCCATAATTAACACATTAAATAGGATTGGTTTCAAACAACACCCAGTGGAAGCACAGTTGACATTTTCCTCAGCAATTAATATCTGGGGTCATTATCCACCTCTCTGAACATTCCCACCAACCTCCAGATGTTCAATTGTCCTGTATCTGCATTTGTCCAGCTTCTCATCAATTGCCTCTGAGAAATTCCTAAAAATCTCAGAGGAATTCATCATCTAACCTTGTGTTCATTAAATCTGCTCTTCCTTTAAGCATTTTACAGAAAGTTGTTCTATCCCTAGAAAAACCTGTTCATAATAGGCCTCATTCTGAGAGGAGCCAGGGGTACCACTCCATAATCATTTGCCACTAATCCAAACAAAGGACAAAGTAAAAATCTGCAATGATAGAACTAAATGCTAAGAATAAGAACTGAACTCCTTAATTCTGCTTGGTCACTTGTTACTGAAAACTTTCCTGATGCTGTTCTTATGCTGATGGACGTTTTAAATAAAGCACAGTGCACAGATTGCCATCCATGATGATATCCAAGAAGTTTTTTCTTCCCCAGCTGTGTGTTCAGAGGATTTGCTGCTGTTCTGTTAGTCGGAAAGAACTGAAATACAATGTGGCATAAGAACTGCATCACCATTATATTCTCAACTGAATTAACTGAATTAAAGATAATAAAGCTCTGTGTTTCCTATTCAGAAAAGTCTTTTATTCAGAAGGATGTGATGCAATCAGGGAACATGTACAATTTTTAATGTAAAAGATGCCATCTCAAAGCTTTTAAAGAAGGCAACTTAAAAAACAAAAAAAAAGTAGCAGTTTCTCCCAAAACTGACACATGACTTTGAAAAAATGTCAAGAGAGAGAGATAAGGCTTCTAACACTTGACCGCTCTCTTTAATCCATTATACATTTGGACTAATCTTGATTTTTTTCTTATTTTTCTTGAGTATGCACAGTACTGAAGACAATCCAGAAAAGAAGCAGAATTATCTCAGAGCAATGCTGACAACTCAACATAAACCTCTTACAAAACAATGGGAGAAGTAGACGCTTGAATATGTAACAAAGTACTACATGGGGGTAACAAAATTAAAGTTGGTATCACAGATTTACAGATTTTTATTTAAGAGAACTTTAGAAATCCTAAAACCAAAAAATAACCAGTTATTGTAACAGACTCCCTAGTCCAGGACAAGTGAGTGAAAGCTGAAATTAAACAGCTTCACAGAAATTTCTATTTCTTCATAGAAATAAACAACTTTTAAAAGATTTTTAAATATGGAAAAAATATGTATGAGGAACAGGGACCTGAGATGGATTTTTCATCCCTGCTTATTTTAAATTCAGAACTTGACTGTCTCTCAGGTAAGGATAACTTTAAACAGAACTGACTTCATTAGAAGATATGGTGCATGACATGGAGGTGATTACAGTAATCACATCTCTTCCTTCCTGCAGGACACCATCAACAAAAAATTTTAAAAAAGGCAAAGGATGGGATCTGGCTGCATTTCAAAAAGTTCTGTACAGCCATGCAAACACACTGAAGGTCATTTTGCAGTCCCCAACAAACAACCAGGTTTCCAGAAAAGTCAATTCACACGCTCCAGCAGGAACTAAACTGCTTTTATCCAACTGAATTCCAGACCCCTTGAACTCCAGCACTGAACACTACACAATCTACAGCACTACCTTCCATTAAGATAAGAAGCATACAGATTTAAGAGTCCCCACTAATTACAAATGTACTGGAGTGGGTCAGACAGGCCAGTGACATTGGGAGATTTATGCTCCATGGCAACACAATTCATGGAGCTGGAAAGGCACTGGCACTGCCTGGTGCAATCCACTACCCATAAAATACAGAGAAGTGTTTGATCATAGATTGGACATGTTGGAGGTGATTTGTTTTAAGAAATATTTCTCCAAGTAATGGGATTATTTACAGAGCTAGAGATGATATAATCACAGAATCACAGAATGGTTTGGGTTGGAAGGGACCTTAAAGCTCATTTTGTCCCACCCCCTGCCATGGGCAGGGACACTTCCACTAGACCAGCTTGCCCCAAGCCCAGTCCAACCTGGCCTTGAACACCTTTCCAGACAGAAAAATCACAATCTAGTGGCAGCTGATATTTACATTCCACATACACAGCAGTAGCATAAAAACCCACCATCACAGTAGTAAATTTCCTCACCATACCAAATTTTTAAAGTTTCCTCCATAACGTCTTATTATGAACAAACCCAGTTTTCAAGACAGTAAATCTATTTGATTTGGCTCACATCCTTGTCTTTAATAACTCCAGTGTATGCTGCCAGCCATCACAACGATGCATGAATGTTCCTGGGCTTTAGTGGGGTATTTGCAGCAGAATTAAAGAAAAAGAAGCAGATAATTCAATAGTGACAAGTGTCATTGCAGTTTCTCTCCATTGCACAGGCATGGAAAGTATCCAGAATCACCATTTGTCCCATCAAGGCATGTTCAGCCTTTAAGCCTGAGTTCTTTTTTGTTTTGTTCCCTGTATCCCAATACCCAGTCAATAGGTGATTCTGCTGCCCTCACTAATCCACGGCATCCTATCACTTGTTCTGCTGCCATGTACAAAGCACTCTAAGCTTATCCCTTGTGGCTGTTTTGTTGTTGTTCACTTGGTTTTAACTACATGTTTACATCCCACTCCTTAAATTCCCTATTTGTCCTCACTAATTCCACTGTGCCATACTATTTCTTCAAAAATAATTCTTATCACTGCGGCTCCAGCTTTCTGCTGCCTGAGAACAGACTGATGGGGCTGTTTCTCATCTACTCTATTCTATTAATGCTCCAGTTTGCAACAGGAAATCTAATTTGTTATCATCAGCCCATATTTTTTGATTTCTGTGTAGGACTTGCAACTAAACATGTTTTTTCCCCACCTATTCCATGAAGGAATCAATCATCCTAAGGACAAGAGAGAGGTTTTTTTATCTGAGATGTTAATTGTGTTGTCCTCTTAGCTTTAATTTGCAGTCCAAGCCAACATAACCTGCAACACTTTCAGAACATAAATACCCTTTCAATAATCTTGTGCTTTACAAAGGCCCAGCATCGTATTTTATGAAACCACTCTTGCCTCAGATTTGTGTTAATCAACATTTGAAACAGGGAGGGGAAAAAAACAACAAACAAACAAACAAACAAACAAAAAACAACAAAGCCAAAACCAAGCCAAATCAAACAAAAAAATCAACGAGAAAAACAACAACAACAACAACAAAAACCCACACAAAAACAAACAAACAAAAAATCCCCCCAAAACCCAAAAAACAAAACCCAAGAAGAAAAAACTTACTGGCAAACCAAATTTGGAGGTTTTTAGTTTTCCTCAGTCAACTGTGATACCCAAAGATGTGTTAACTCTACCAGCTAGAACTTCTACAGTCACCGTTCTAGAAATTTTCACAATCTTTTATTTTTAGCTGCTGATATTTATGGTATGACCACAAGTGAAGACAAGACAGTTCATTAAATTAATGCCACTACAGACTACATCTGCAACTGGTAACAGAATGAGAGAATTTCTCAGATTCAGCACTGTGACTTTAATTGGGCCCTGTGTCAACCCCTACTTTGAGCCACATTTACTCACAGCCTTTCTCTCAATTAAGTGAACCAAAAACACTACAAGGGCTTTGAATTAGTAAAACCAGATTTTATTAGAACACAGCTTGACAATTACAATCAAGAAAATTCAGGAAGATGGAATCAAAATGAAAGGGATTTATGAACAAATGTATCTCCTTTCAACTGTGGCCTTCCAGGGTTGAGCTCTTCCTTTGGATTTGCTCTCAACTCTAGCACTTTGAGGAAGTTTGTTGGGTACCAACATATTTTGCCAAGTCTTTGACAGCCTGAAAAAGCCCATTTCCACCCCTGTTATAACACACGGGCAGGATACCTGTTTGGGTGCCTGCTCATTACTCTTCAGAAGGTATCTGGTTTCTGGGAATGAATGCTACAGGTTCCATGCTCCCTTCTGTATCTCTAGCTGCCTCCCTGATCCACCATACACAAAGAATTCAAACTATACATAGTCCAACATTTATTATTTTCCTTTCCTCTCCTCTTATGTTTCCAGGAAATCTAGTTACTGACAATAAATTAACGGATCTCAGGACTGAATATTACTGAAAGGCAAAATGCCAGCCCACAGGATTTGGCCATATACCTGTTCCTCCCTTCTTTCCTTCCTTCCAAACAAGAACCATAGAGCAGGATTGCTCTGAAGTTCTTACAATGGCAGTGGAAAAGATTAAATTTAATACTAATAGATGCAAAGTGATAAAAACCAGGAAGGACCAGGATCCTGCCTGCATACACAACGATGGACTCTGAATTGGTTATTAAAAACAGGAATGCAATCTGTGAATTATAATAGCTTTCTGTAAATGCCAGCTTAACACAGAGCAGCAATAAAAATAAAGTGAGGAATTATTCTAAAAGGGAACAAGAACAAACCAGAAAAGACCATTATGCCATTATAAATCCATATCATTAATATAATTTAGCCATCACTTTCCTACAAAGAATATTGCAGAACAGAGGAATACACAGGCAACAAGGGCAGCCAAGGACTTCCACAAAAAACTACAGAGATTAAAAAGTCTTCATAGTGCAGAACAAAAGAAGACCTAAAATCATAGAAACATAGAATGTCCTGAGTTGGAAAGCACCCACAAGGTTCATCAAGCCCAACTCCTGACCCTGCACAGGTGAATCCCAACAATCCCACCTGTGCCTGAGAGTGGTGTCCAAACATTCCTGGAGCTCTGGCAGCCTTGGGGCCGTGCCCATTCCCTGGGGAGCCTGTTCAGTGCCCCAGAACCCTCTGCGGACAGAACCTTTTCCTAATAAAAACCTCTCCTAATAATAATAACCTGTAGTGTCATGGATAAAATTAAACAACCTCTTGCTTTTGTCTTTCCCAATGGAAAAAAAAAAAAAGTGTCAAAAAACCCCCAAAAACCTTTTGAAGTCATCCAGAAAGGTTTAGGAACTCCCTGTCATAGTGTACTACAGATGTGAGAAGCTTCCATCAGCTCATAAAATACCTCAATTCGTTCATGACAGGGAACAGAAAGGGAAAAACCCATAAAACAAAAAAAAAATCCCTAACAGACTGTCCCAAAGCTGCTGAGTTCAAGGCTGCCTGAGCCTCATAGAGAAGTCCAGGAAACCTATCAGGGAGTGCTTTCCTGCACTTTTTACTCAGAGGCATCAACCACTTCATCCCTTCATTAAATGGAGTGTAAAACTGTTGACACCCCAGCCTACTGCCTACTCTGGTATAGAGAGCACGAGGACAAATCACTTGGAGACAATCTCCAGCAGATAAGGAAACCTCCAGGGTATGAGAGATTAGGCCAGCTCTTAGGAGTGAGATAAATCTACTTCTTTTCCTCTTCCTGTGTGATAAAGCAAGCAGGGCAGGGGGTGCCAGGCTGTTAGAGCAGGAATAGCTTTGCCCTGACAGGGAGGATCAGGAACCAAGTAAGCCAGCGGATCTGAGGGGAAACACGGAGATGACAGCTCCAATTTGCCTTTCAAGCATCAGCAGCTTCATTTACTAAAAGAGACACACAGAGAAACCATTCAGCTTAGCACAGAGGCACTCATGAAAATGACTTCATATCACAGACCCACGATGTTCCTGGAAGTGAGGAATCACTACTGAGAAGGGCAGGCACAGGCAGCAACACAGGGGTTGAACTGGTGGTGACATTTTCTTCTCCAGTATCTACAAGGCAGAGACACAGTTGTTCTGTTGTCAATGTTCTCACACTCTGACAAGAGGGAGGTTCAGACAACTCTCCATGGGCTATTGGTGCCAAAAGGGATAGAAAACACATCACAGATAAGAGATTATACACATTATATATGACCTATTTATCAGGTAAAAAGAGGAGTCATTTTTTGTCTTCTAACACAGAACCAATAAGGCTGGAAGTGACCTCCAAGATCATTAAATCCAACCCCTGAGTATCACCATTCCCACTAAACCATATTAAGTTCCACATACACCCATTTTTTAACACCCCCAGAGATGGTGACCCCGCCACTGCCCTGGGCAGCCCCTTCCAATGCTTGACCACTCTTTCAGTGAAGAATTTTTTCCTAATATCCAACCTGAACCTCGCCAGGTGTAACTTGAGACCATTTCCCATTGTCCCCTTCTCTTCCCTTGTGCCTCCTGACAGCAAGGAAATATAAAAACCACCTGTCAGTCCCTTTCAGGATGATCAGCTCCTTACTATCATTTTAGTTTCGCAGGAAAAAAAGTCACATTAAATCGAATATTCACAATTTTTCCTGCATCTCTTCCCTTCCCCTGCCCCTCAACAGTTCACACATTCCCAAAAGCAGCAATACACATTTAAATCCTCTATACTACTTTTAATCCATGATGATCTTGCACAATTACTTAATTGTAAGATAGCAGCTAATGAGGAAATTCAAAAGAAAGGGAACTCACTTCAAGAAATAGGATTCTATTTAACAGCACTTAATTACTTCCTCAGATCACAGAAAAGAAATCAAACATTCCTACCAGCAATTAATTTTTTTAATATAATCAGAGCAAACTCAACTGAAACCAGATATTAATAAGAAAATACTTGCTTTTTGAAGCTTTAATTCCAAACATATTAAGTACACTATAATCAAAAATACATCAGTAAACTACTACTGTTCTATTTCTACCATCACAAAACACCATTCCTAAACTCTCACAGTGGGCAAAAAAATTAATTATGTATGAGGTCATAGTATGAAACCCTAGGTACTGAACCTCCATTACTTTGAAATTCCTGGTTAGATAGAAATTTGAGAACATCATCACAGGGCTGGCCTCCTAAGGAAACTTTTGAGCAAGGATTGGTAATAACTAATAAAATTTTGGAAGAAAAAAATACTTCTATGTAATTCCACTCGTTTATTGCAAGTAAGCAAAGTAAATTAAAATAATAACTTAAGATAAATCTTAGCTATGCAAGTCTTGCAACAGAATGTTTCCCAACAATGAGCACATTTAATCAAATCCATAAATGAATCTAACCTATTAACATATGCCAAATCCAAGCCCTGTTACACAGGTTATTACTGAATCAGACAAAATGCTAATCCCAGAAATCCACCATTATCTTGCCTACATCTATGTGGCAAAATTTGTATACACAAACACAGGTGTGAAATCTACAGCTACATGGGGTAATTTAAGGTAGTATTTGCTAAAGATTACAATATGGGAAATTAGATTTATGGGTCAGAGGTTTTTGCCAGGAATATCACAGCAACACCTATGTGTGCATTATCTTAAACTAAGACAATGCAGCTTATTGTTTTTCCTACAAAAATAATTTTAAAAAATACAATCTATAAAGGGCTTAACATTTTATTTCTATTGCCCCTGAAATCTCACGCTCAAAGCCTGTGTTCAAGCAGACCAAATAATGCCATTATTGTAAATATTTCGTGTTATCAGACATGTTGATAGCACTGATTTGGCATCATTTATGCCATATCCTAGGCTTTCCTCTCATTTTTACTCATCTCAGGACAAAGGCAGCACTGCCTCTGAGAATGAGATGACCTAAAGGGAGCAGACCTTCAGCATTCATCTTCACTTATGTCACCTTTTGCATTTCCTAAACAAATCTCTTCAGATTGGGAGCCACAAACTTATCTCTTCCCATTAATATTTTTGAAGCTCTGTATTTCGTTTCAAAACACGGTATTCATGCCTGAGAAGAAAACATAGAATCAGAAGAGATTATTTGTGGAATTAATTTTGATCCTGTCATCAGTGAGACAGGTGCATAAAAGGAGGGGAAAAATGATAATTTCTTAAATGTTCTTGATACAATCAGTGTTCTAATCACCACTGCTGTTTCTTACTCTCATTCAGAGTTATCTATCCATCATCCACTGTTCCATTCTCTCAGAATGCCTTAAGATAATGTTTCATTTTACCAGCCAGAGACAGAGGAATGAAAAGTAGCTCAGTTATCCTGGGCAGATAAAAGCCATACCCTGTGTGGACCCAGTCACTTCGAGTTCCATTAAAATAAACTTAATTAATTTAAATGTAGCATTTGCAGGAGAAGCTTTGTACACAGTTGACCTTGCTCCCTGAAACAATCTCCTGCACCGTCCTGTCTGAATCACATAAATTGTCTCCTTTGTCACTTCACTGCACTGTGGCTGTGATTTTTCCCTTTCATATCCTGTCCTTATCAGCTGCACAACTACAAACACATCTCATAAATTATACTGTCTCAACAGTGTAATTTTGTACTGTTGTTGTAAACTGCAGCTTAAAATTACAGCTGAAAATGTATGGAAATCCACAGTTATATACTAAATCTTTAATTTGCTTTCTTGGGAGATAATTTAAATATATTTATATGGCTGAAAAATTGTTGTTGATTTAGGAATTATTCAATTTTTTGCCTTATACTTACTCTGCCCAAACACAAAACAAACAAATAAAAAGTACATATACTTTTAAGTGAAGTAGGAAATTCAAGTTATTCCTTCTAGGCAAAAGGAATAGAAAAGCATTTATAGTTCCTCCTGATATTAAAAAGCTCTGTTTGACAAGTTACTCTAGATTTCCACATTCATGACAGAAGAACTTCATATATGGATAAATTTCATTAGGAACACAAAAGTGCACAAGCCAACTTTCTAACATAGGAGACACTTCAACATTTGTATGCTTTTCATTGTTCTACAAGAAGGAGCCCTAATTTATTGGCAGCTATACACCCTCTAACTCCTTCTCAAAAGTGACAATTACTGAAGTGTTTAAATAAAAAATTGCACATAACTGATTTGAAATCATAAATATATAGAGATATATAAATAGATATTTTCATGCACAATTCTGCATTTTGCATTCAAAATCAGAAATTCCCTATGCCTGCTGGATGAGGAAATTTCAAAGTCATTTCAATTCTATTTCAAAGTCTATGTCAATCAAAGTTTTGGGACATTCCAGGCATTACCTGCCTTTCCCACTGCCCACTCCCAGCTTTCCAGCGCCTACAGGATTTCCGGCCAGGACTGAGAGTGCCACAGCCCATTTCCAGTCTCACCTCACAGAGTCCCTCAGAGCTTTCAACCCACACAGTGCAGGTTGGAATGGGATTTGTCCCAGGGTTTTTTCATGTAGCTCACAGAGAACCCAACACTGCACACTGCTGATCCCACAGAACGCTGCAGCACCCAGCCTGAATCCCAAAAATCTGAACCATGGCTCCTGCTTACAAGAACCTGATAAGTTTTCCATGCATTTGTCTGCAAGTTACCATTTCCTATTATGCAACATTAGGCATGAGTGGTTAATTAGTTTTTCCCATATGCCAGCACAAATGCAAATTCCAATTATTAGCAGTGTTAGCTTACACAAATTACCTTTAAATCCAATATTTGCATATCTTCTGGTCTGCACAGCCTCCTCCAGAAAACAGCATTTATGTTTTGGAAGATATTATTAGTTCTATGAAGAGATCTGTGTTTCCTGATATTTAACCAAGTATTTAAATTGTCATTTGCGTCACCAAGGTCTCCTTTGCTCCAGCTGAAACGCCACACAGTTTGAACCAGGCTCACTTATAGTAACTAAAGGGCACAATAATTCTGTTTCAAATGTAACATTATTCCTGCTCAGTGCACCACTAAAACTCATGAACCTGAGAGTGCTGGATAGAACTTCCAGATAAGGCTGAATGGCACTTCCAATTTCACTAAAACAAAAAAAAAAAGGCAGAGCATTCTCCCTCTCAAATCACTGACATCTCCATTTATTGAACTCCTATTCTTCCCTCCTTTATCAGGAAAATAAGGAACTACATTTGATTAATGACTCCACCACCACACACAGTGAAATCCTATGGGCACAGAACACACATTTGCCTTCATACCAGTGCCACACTTTGATTTTTTAAGCAGTTACTTTTCTTACAACCTGTGTAGAAACTCCACAGGTAATTAAGGTAGTTTGTACATGATAAAATGCTCAAAACTAGATTATAAGCACAATACAGAGCCAGGTTCTCAAATGAATATTTACTTTGGAAGGTACAATGGGAAGGGAAAAGTAGTTAAAATACGCCAGAAACTCTCGAAAAGCTAAACAAAAAGCAAAGTTCCCATTGACAGCCACATTATGATCTTCGAGACTGTTCATGAAAGGTGTTGGGGGAGAAAAAAAAAAGGCTAAGTTTCATAAAATAATAAGCATAAAAAATCAAGGTAAAATATATATATTTCACTTAGGACCCTGGTTTTATAAAGCACTTCAGCTTTGCTTCATGCTGTGTAGCTCCCACAGAAACTTCCAAGTCATTTTCTTGTACTGCAGAAAAATGCATTAATTTTTCCCATTAACATTTTTGCTGGGTTTGGTGGGTCTCAGGTTTCCTTTTTTTTTTTGAGGGGGAGGGGATGTTGGTTTTGTTGTTGGTTTGGGGTTTTTTGGGGGTTTAGTTTTGGTTTGGGTTTTTTAAGGTTTCTTAAGTTTGTTGGGGTTTTTTGTTTGTTTTGGTTTGGTTTTTGGTCTTGTTCTTGTTGTTTTCCTTTGCCATCTATGGAAACCTAAGACTTCGGCATCAAGGAGACATCTGAGCAAGGTTTTGGACAGAAAGAGTTTCGGTATCTGCCATGGATACACAGATGTTTACTCATGCCAGAATGTGAGAATGGCATTCTCTCTGTAACACAAAGGAAGCAATCATCTGAGAAAAGGACCACACAGAAGACAACCTTGTACCCAAGGAAACAGAACAGCAAAGCATCTCATTTTTCACACCAGATTACACAAGCAGTTACAAATTCTAAAGGAAGTATGCTAAAAGGGCTACTTTCCACTAAAAGAGAAAGGATATGATTTTACGAGCCCAATATTATGTTTTCATTCATAAAATCTGGGAACAGGGCCAGACCTGACTGCATACATTCCATTTGACCTTTCAGGAACATTTAGTTCAGTGCAGAATCTCCACACTAATACATAACTTTGAATTACACCACTAATGCCAGTCACAGATCCCACCTCCCAGTGAAGCTGGAGTTATTTATAAAATCCTTCTGGGATCATAACCCGTGAAGCATCCGTCCCACAGATCACACCAATGAGCCTGGCTGTCTACAGAGAGTGACAGATCTGGATGCCAGCGATGCAATTCACTAAATTGTGTTGGTTAACTGGGAACCTTGCAACAATGGTAATGACTGCTCCAAGAAAACAGCTCCACTTTTCTATGACTTTTCAGCTCAACGGTGCCCAGATTTTTCAGCCAAGAAGAACATTAGCTTACCCTGTTAGTATGAGGTGGCTGCAAGAACAGCAAGATGAAGGCAACCTACACGTGGATGGAAGTCACTGCAGCCAGAAATAAATAAATGGTGGTGATTGCAGAGCTCACAACTCTACAGTGACCACATGGAAAGATGAGTCCAGGATCCCTCATCCTAACCAAAGCCAGAAGCTTGCAGGGAGCTGTTACTATCAGAACAACACCTACACCTCACACTCACCTTCTCTTCTCCTCAGGAACCTTTTGAGAGGCAGCCCAGCCACAGGTAATTTTCCTTCTGGGTGTGTGTTACACTGGAGTAGAAGACACAAAATTTTGTTTCAAATCCTTCCTCAGCTTTAGCTTTTTTTAGTAACTTCAAGATGCCACCTTATCTATGACTCTGACTCTTATCCATGACTATGACACTGTGATTCTTTGCAATAGACAAATAGTTTCCAGTTCGCCAAAGGACAGAATAAATAAATTGGTTTAGTGAGATAGTCAATGCTATGGTTTCAACTATACAGGTATTGTGTTATGCAAGAAAGGAGAACACATATTACATTTAGAATGAAACTTTGGTGTACTCAGAGTAAGAGGACTTGGTGGTGGAAGCGTCTGGCAGCTCATTAATTAAAAAAAATAAAGGAGGACTCTTATTATCATCACTTTTCATTATATATCAGACTTCTTAAATACCTAAAAATTTTTAAACTCAACTCACAGAATCACAGAATAGGTCAGGCTGGAAGGGACCACAGTGGGTCACCTGCTCCAACCTCCCTGCCCCAGAGGGGCCATCCCAGAGCACAGGGCACAGGGTTGTGTCCAGAAGGCTCTGGAATACCTCCAGTCAGAGAGACACCACATCCTCTCTGGACAATCTGTTCAGTGCTCGGTCACTGCACAGGAAAGTTCTTCCTCATGTCCAGGTGGAACTTCCTGGGATCAGTCCCTGCCCAGTGCTCTGGTGCCTCTGCTGGGCCCCGGAGCAGAGCCTGGGCCCTGCCCTGAGCCCTCCCTGCAGCCAGGGACAGCCAGGGCTGAGGGCCCCTCTCAGCTGGGGCTCCTCTCGAGGCTGAACAGCCCCGGCTCCCTCAGCTTTTCCTGGGCACGGAGATGCTCCAGGCCCTTCCTCATCTCTGCAGCCTCCACTGCAGCTTCTCCAGGAGCTGTGTCCCTCCTGTCCTGAGGAGCCCAGAGCTGGACACAGCACCCCAGATGTGCCTCACAGGGCTGAGCAGAGGGGCAGGATCCCCTGACCTGCTGGCAATGCTCTTTCAGGTCCTTTTCCACAGAGCAGCTCCAGCAGGGTCACCCCCAGCCTGTGTTTGTGCCTGAGATTGCTCTGATCCAAGTGCAGCACCCTGCACTTGATGGTGTTGAACCTCATGAGTTTCTCAATGCCGAAGTTATTTGCAATAACTGAAACAATTCACACAATTTATTATTGAGTCATGCTATCTTGGTAGATTCATTAGAAACCTTGGTAAAATAAAATTTAGAAACTACTTACATATTACCTGAATTTCAAAGACAAACCAGACTCTAACTGGATTTTTTTCAGACTTCTTATCATGAACCTAATGACAAACCCGATACTCGAGTCTCATTGATATATTCTCATTCTTCAGATTATTTGAAATAACTTTAGTTTTCTCTTTAGGCTATGCTGGCTGGTACTGTAGTCAATCCACCACATTTAAGTTACAATAATGACCCTGAGTGCTGCAGATTGAGATAGGATTCATCAGGAGCCTGGCAGTTCAGGAGTGTGTCAGACTCGAGAGGATCTCACAAGAGCAGAAATTTCTGTCTCCCCTTACAGACCATGATATGGGCTCTAAACCTGCTTTATTGAAACCATCAGTAATTTTCTCTATTGCCTTCAATGGGTAAAAGATTTGAGTTCCTATTATATAAGATTGATGATGACTTCATGGTGCTTAAAAGCACCAAAAATTCTCAAGTGTGATTTAACCCTCAGTCTTTTTGAAAGCCAGCTTTTTTCCAGTTTTCCATTTCCTTTTTATTCCACACACACGTTATTGCTTTACTAATAACCTTTGGAGAATACTTCTAAATTTGGTGTAGCAGATGTCTCGTCCCAATTCTTTCTTCTCTTAGTAGTTTTCAAAAACTTTTCTACAACTACCTTTTCCCATCAACACAGCATTTCAAAGATATTTTTCTTTCTGTTGACAGTTTCTGATGATCATAATTGCATTTTTGCTTGTTTGTTTTAAAGTCAAACATACACTGAGCCCGGTGCATGTAAATGTTTGGAAATAAAATCAATTCTGTACATATCAGAAAGACAAATAAATGGGAGGGCGAATGTGGATTCGTTTTGGTTCCCTTTATAACATCAAGCTGATGAAGTGTGATGGACTTAGCAGAACTAAACTTTATTCTTCCCAGCTCTGGAGAGACAGAAATGAAACCACTGACTATAAAGCCAGCATCCAATGTGGCCTGTTTATTCTCTTTAGCCAAATATTCCTATTTCCTATTATACCACTAACTCTGAAGTGCAGAGGCAACTTGTGAGCAGAATCCCTAAAGCCAAACGGGATGGGACAGTGCTAAGTGACCCAGAATGGGATGATTATTCTGAGTACTTCCACTAAAAGGTTGACTCCTATTTTTCAAACTTTCTCTGTAATCTCTTCTGTTATTTAAATGCTTCACTGCATACACAACAAAAACCCAGAGGAAAAAAAAATGTAATTTCCATAGCAACTATTCCACGGAACACAGTTCAGTCATTTGTACCATAAAATTTTATGGACTTTGACCAAAAAGCTTTTTTTTATCTTTCTTTTTCTTTATCTGGCTTTATCTATGTTCAAGTGGAAATATTAATATTGGGCATGAAGAATTTCATTGGAACTTATTATTAAAAACTAAACTTTACCAGATGAATGATCCCTAGAGGAACTGTGATTCTAAAGACATTACAAGCAAGAATTTGCTTTAATATTTGAAAGGTCTACAGTGACATCACATAAAAATAGAATTTATACAGACTTTTACATTGAAAAATAATTTTCCACAGCAAGAAGGTACAGAAGTAAAGAATAATTGAGTGCAGTGGGGTTTTTTAATTTCTTTTTCCATTTATAATTTTTTTTAAGGTTTGGAGTAGATTAATTTTGCAAAACCTTTGGGGATTTGCACATTTTGCTCTCTCATGACAAGATGTTACTATCAGTGTACCGTGTAGAATATAATCATTCTTTTGGATGAACAAGTACAAACTATCAGCTCCAAACATCTCAGAAGAGATTTTGATTCTACTGTGAAAATCTTTAGTACAATCTTAGTCTCAAAATACGGGATATTTAGTCTTAAAATATCAGAGCTGACAAGATGCATGATATTCCAGAATAAACTCATTCCAGAATAAAGCTCATTTAAGTGAGATTATTTATTTAAATGGCTTTATTCTTGCCTATTACAAAATATATTGATACTGGTTTTCTTGACAGGAAAAAGGGGGATAGCTCTTATCAGGAGAAAATTCCTATCCAACAGTGCAAAATCTCATAGCCTCTTCCTACTAGGGAACTCCCCTGATTTAGGAACGAAAGCACATTCCAAGAATAATTTTACTTACACAAGAAAATTCAAGCTAAATTGGTAAACCAGACTGGAGATCAGAACCAGAAGAATGCAGACACTTCACAAGCAATTTTTTGTTTGCTTGTTTTTACATGACCTACTTGTCCTTCTGTTGAAGCCACCAAACTCAGGTCAAAAACTTAATTATTCCTGGGTAAAGTCATTCTTTGTTGCAATACTGAACTTTGCTGGAGGAACTCACAGTAGAGTATTTATCAGTATTTATCCAATATTTATCAGTATTTTTATCTGTTATCAACAGAGCTTCAAATTAGCCCCACTCAGAGCAGAATGCCACATGAAACAGTGGCTGGAAACAGAAGAGACATTATCTTAAGCCCACTTTCTTAGCATTCTGTAGGACTTCAGATGACAGATCTGAAAAATAATAATTAAGGATATGTAAACAATGTGACTGAAAAAAGGTTCTTAACAGCCAGTCTGAGCAATTTCTGGGTTTAAGGCACTAAAGATTATTGATGGATGGGGTTTTTTATTAAATTCATTAATAGATAATGGCACTCAAATGCAGCGACATCAAAGCATCCAATGTTCCAGCACCATCTGAGAAACCATTCATGGTAAGAGGAAAGTCTTCAATCAAAACCAAGAGAAAGAGTGTTCCTATAACTGAATAGCCACAGAAACTGTTAACTGATTAAAAGCACGCAGACAAGTGTGTTTACAGCCTCAGAAAGAATCCTCACAGGTAATTAACTTAAGTACTGGTAGGGACAGACAAGTGACTACAGAGATCACAACCTTTGATTTAGGCTGGCTCATCCTTATGAAAGTTTTATCACATTTAAAGGAGTTGTGGTAAACACGACAGAAAATTCATGGAAGCTTCAAGACAAAAGGTACAGTGAAAAGGGGAAAAGGAGAATGCAGTATGTTTACCTAAGAAGGATCACAAAGTCATAGAAAAAGCCACATTACTGACTGAAGGGAGTACAGACGCTTTACAAGAAGCAGGGAGAAAATCAGGGCATTGAGAAGAGGATTCTCCAAGGTGTCCCTCTGCTCCTTTAACCACTGACTTAAAAAATAAAATAAAATATTGCAGAACCAGGAAAATCAAATATATCCCAATGCATTAAAGTCTGAAGGCCTTCACCTGTAAATTATTCACACTAAAAGGTCTATAAATAATGGTGACGCAAAGAAAAAAAAAAAAAAAAAAAGAAAATTAGAATACAAAAAGCCTAAGTATAGAAAGCACAACTTAGGTTCTCTTTAATCACATCAACCTCTCAAAAAGTATCAGTTACAGGAAGGTATTAATGCCCATCAAAATTGAACAAAATCCTACACACTAGAACTCCCAAATCCTCCAAATATCTGGACCAGCAGCAGCAGCACTGAGGTCTCCACTAAAATCAAAAATCAAGAAAGGCCAAAAAGCTCATCTGATTACACAAAACGTCTCATTTTAATCAAGCAGTTGATTACTCTATAGAGAGAGGTCACTTAAAAATAACACAAAACAGAAATAAACACTGACTCCCATGAAGAGTGGGGAGGAAAGGCAGCACCAAAGAAAACCTTTTCCAGCTCTGCCCAAAAAATGATTTAAAAATGTGCTGTTCTCCAGCTTTCTGGCAAGTTTCCAAAACTTCTCCAGGGGCAACTGAAATATGGCTGGTTCTGTCATTTATACTCAGACATCTACACACACAAAAACCAAAAATCTGCCCACAGGCGAGTGGCAGCTGCAACAGCATTTGCTCCACCTTCCTCATTTCTGCACAACACAGCTCTGGAGTGAAACCTGGCTTCATGTTCCTGAGAGATGATTTCAAAATAATATAAAAGCGAGTATCTGTTAGCAAGTTATCAATATTCTATTAAATTGAGCCTCAAAAATTAGAAGCAGTAAGATAGGATGTGTCACTCAGTGTCCTTCATACCTGTTCTATAAGATGAATTATTAAAGCTGCCCGGATCTCTTCCATCAGAGCAAATTAACAAGATCCTGTTGATTTGAAGCAGAAATCACATCCGAGATCAACAGCAGTGTTTGTTCTCTTACAGCACTTATGGGTTTTAATCACATCAGGTTTAGAACTTCTGATCAATACAATGAACTTCAGCTCACTAGCATGAAAATTAATGAGCAAAACTGATTTAAATTGCAAGTTCATAAATTTATAATGAAGCTGAGGATAAAACCTCTTTATATTTTCCTTTTTGCATGCTTTTAGACATTTTACCCAGGAATACTTTTCAAAAATCATATTTTATTGTTTGGTTGGTTTTTTAATAAGTAATAGATTAAATGTTAAGCCAATCCCCAGCATATTTATTACCCCATGCAAAACAAAGAGAGAGGCAGAGTGTAAAAATGCCCTTTATTCTCTGCAGGAGCTATCGAGGTCAGAACTCCATCTGCATTTTTCAGTGCTATGCATATACTCTAAATCACAGTTGGATTTATGTTCCACCTTCGGAATTTGTATCATATCTATGCCCTAATTCCACACCTTCATTCAAGGTTCAGGCTCTACATGATATTTGCAAATGCTGGGAAGTTTTGTTTCTTCTATTCATCTCAGCATTTACACAAAAAAAAAAAAGTATCAGCATAGTAACGAGAAATCTACCACTTCTAAAATTGAAAGGATATGATAGTATGCACACATACCAAAAAAAATAAATAAAATAATTTATAGCTACAGATAACATTTGTTACAGATTTAAACAGTAAGAAAAATAACGCATTCATCCTGCATATATATTGTGCTAAAATAAGAACTATTTAAATGCGAATTTTCTGTATTTAAATTAAAATTTCCATCCAGAAGTTAAACAAAAAAAAAATAAAATCAGCTCTAGCAAATAATATTATCCAGCACTCTTTAAATGCAAATTATTCTAAAAATTTAAAAATTAGGCAAAGGAATTAAACAGCTCATAAGCAGGCAGACAAAGTGAAAGACCACAAAGGAAATGTAGAATATAACTACACTGTGTCAGTTTGTCAAGTTTTGACTTCTAATTTCAATTCTAATGTTAGTATTTTCCATAGATATGATGCTTAGAATAAATTGTTTTTACAGTGATAGGCAAAAACTAATGTTTCAATGTGAATATTGTGGCCCTTTTATTAGGAATGTAAATGACAGATTGTATTTAAATGTAAATCAACTAGTTTTAGAGGTCACTGATCAAGAAGAATGATCTGCCTTTAGAAAAGTAACTGATGAGAAGAATGAAACAAACTTCAATTTATTTTTTTTCTAATCACAATTCTTTAGTATGAATGAGAAGTACAACAAGAAAACCAGAACTGAGATACAGGATGGCTTTCCTATGGTGATCTGCATTTAGAAACTGTGGAAAAGACTTTTGGAAAGATCATTAGCGATTAGAAGAGGACCACATTTGAAAACACTGTTTAAGGGGTAAAAATCCTGCATTGTCAAAAAAATAAGCCATAAAGCCTGATAGGTCTTTTCCCACTCTTATTGCTTCCATTTTGGACTTGTGGATCACACGTTACCCCACAGCAAAACAGAGCAGGAAGTGTTTAAGACACAGCTCCACTGCCTAAAACATAATCAAAAAAAATACCAGAGAAGTGCTGATGGCCTCTCAAATTTAATTGTGGCTGCCAGCAGCATGTGCTTATGTTACACAGATTTGCATGTGGCACTCCTGTACTCTTTTATCCTATCTAATAGTTCAAAATAAAAGCACAGAGATATCTGTTACACACTTCCTTTTCCATACAAATGGGCTATCATGTTCCATATCAGATCTAGAACAAGTAGTCCGTGTTTGTAAGAATATTACTAACCTAAACAGAGTGAAATTAAAAAGCTTTATCCGCTGTGTGTTGTCTGGAAATATATGGAGAGAAAGGAAGAGATGCAGTGAAATAATAATGATGCTATAACCATTTTCTGATAGGGCAAGACTTTTTTATTATTCTTTAACTACCTAAGAGTATCTCTATTAAATGAAGCTTTGAGATTTTCAAGGAAAAGAATTATGTTTACAATTTATTTCTCTTCTGTCCAAACATTATTCAACAGTCTAGACTAGTGTCTATAGTTATTTTCAACCTTTATTTTTCTTCCAAAAAACTGAAAAAAATACTTTACAACACTAAAATGTAGCTCTAGAGCAGTCACTTGACGTCATTCTGGATTCTAACAAGTTTAAATGTAACAGAACGTCTTGGAAGACAGAGCTGAGACAAAGATGAGGAACCAGGCAGTTCAGCATCTTTCTCATGTATAATGCCTCCAGAGGAAAGGTGGAATAAAGTATCTCCCTGCTGGCCTTTACTTTCAGGTCTTTGTGTTGAGTTTGGCCCCTTGGAGTGACATTAGTGCTTTGCCTCCTCTGGATTGTGGTTGATTTGCATGGGAATCACAAAAATCACAGAATTACTTAGGTTGGAAAAGCCCTCCAAGGTCATCCAGTCCAACCTGTGACCCTTCCCCACCTTGTCACCCAGCCCAGAGCACTGAGTGCCATGGCCATGCCTTCCTTGGACACCTCCAGGGATGGGGACACCACCACTGCCCTAGTGCCATGGTTTGACCCTGGCTCAATGCCAGGCACCCACAAAAGCCACTTGCTCACCCTCCCCTGCCACAGCTGGGCAGAGGAAAGAAAAATTAATGAAGGGTTCATGATAAGGACCGGGAGAAAACACTCCAAGGGCAAAACAGGCTCAGCTTAGAGGTACAAAGTGAGTTTATTACTAACAGAGTCAGAGGAGGATAATGAGAAGCAAAATAAGCCCTTAAAAACACCTTTTCTTCCCCCAACCCTCTCTCTCTCTCTTTCCTGTTGACACTGCAGGCAGACAGGGCATGGGGGTTCGGTCAGTTCATCACCCAAGACCTTCTTCCTCTGCTCAGGGAGAGGAGTCCTTCCCCTGCTGCACTGTGGGTTCCCTCCCATGGGAGACAGTTCACTGTGAACCTCTCCAGTGTGGCTCCAAATCCCACGAGCAGCAGTCCTCCCAAAACTGCTGTGGCGTGGGTCACTCTTCCACGGGGTGCAGCACTCCAAGGACAGGCTGCTCCAGCCTGGAAGCAGGGCACCTTCTCTTCATCAGGTCTTCCACTGGATCACAGCCTCCTCCAGGCATCCACCTGCTCCCCCACGGGCTGTGGGTGGATCTCTGCATCCCCTGCGGACCTAAGGGCTGCAGGGGCACAGCTGCTTCACTGTGGTCATCACCATGGCCTGCAGAGGAACCTCAGCTCTGGAGCACCTCCTCCCCCTCCTTCTCCACTGACCTTGGCATCCCCACGTTGCTTCCCTCACATGTTCTCACCTCCTCCTTTTCTCTGGCTAGGAAAAACTGCACGTGCCCTACTTTGTTTTGATTTTCTTCTTAAATATGTCATCACAGAGGCACTCCCAACCTCTCTAATTGGCCCGGCCTTGACCAGTAGCCATGTCCATCTTAAGAGCTACCAGGAATTGGCTCTGCCAGACATGGTGGAAGCTTCCAGCAGCTTCTCACAGAAGCCACCTCTGTGGCCCCCCTCCTAAAACCAACACACCTGTGCAGCCCTTTCCAACGCTTAACAACCCTTTCAGTGAGAAATTCTTCCTGATGTCCAACCTGAACCTCCCCTGGCCCAGCTTGATGCCATTTCCTCTCATCCTGTCCCTGTTCCCTGTGAGCAGAGCCCGACCCCCCCGGCTGCCCCCTCCTGTCAGGGACTTGTGCAGAGCCACAAGGTCCCCCCTGAGCCTCCTTTGCTCCAGGCTGAGCCCCTTTCCCAGCTCCCTCAGCCGCTCCTGGTGCTCCAGACCCTTCCCCAGCTCCATTCCCTTGTCTGGACAGGCTCCAGCCCCTCAGTGTCTGTCTTGTCATGAGGGCAAGAACTGGACACAGCATTTGAGGTGTGGCCTCACCATTGCCCAGCACAGAGGGACAATCACTGCCCTGGTCATTGCTGTTTCAGAGAGCAAGGAGGGGACAGATTTTAACAGGAATGATTCAGTGAATTCCTAAAGCAGAATACCTGGGGGGATGAGAAAGGGATCAATCAATCTAACTTCCAATAGTGAGAGACTGAACAACCCCGAAGGCCAAAGCAGAAAACTCAGTATGACCAAAAATATTAGGGGTGGGGACGATGTCCTTCAGGCAGATTTGGCAGCAGATTCAGTAAGGGGGGAAGTCATTTTTTGGGATCTGAAAACAGGGTTGGAGTTGAGGGACAAATGTGGTTGGAAATGTAACCTCTAACTTTGCCTCAAAGAAAGATTCTCCAACCAACTCTCAGCCTAAGCACCTTCACTTACTGGAACAGGGATCATCAACTCAGCACCTCTTACTAAACAGAGGTGCACATGATTTCTGCAAACCCCCATTTTCCTTATCTCCTACTTTAATAAAACATCTCATAATAAAACATCCACATTTCTACCCAGCAGAAATGACAAATCCCCGTAAGTTGGAAAAGAGCATGGATTTCTGGAGCAGGTTGCACTCCAGAACATCTAAACGCATCACCCATCAACCATGTGCCACAGTAACATAAACCATGTGCCCGATATCCCATTTCTGAAACTCTGGAATGATACAGGAATAATCAGAATTAAAAGAGTGGTAATTATTTTTTCCTTAATATATGAAAATCGCTGTGCATCTGTAAACTCCATATTCTACAGAACTGCCAATCTTTTCAATAAACAGACCAAAGGAGGAAAGAAATCTGTCAGAGGAGAAATCGGTTAAAATGCCTGACAAAAAACCAAGGCTTTTCATTTTAATACTGATAATTACAGAAATTAAATAATGCTGGCAATGGTATGATGATAATTATACACACAGAAAAAAAAGGAGCAGATTAAGCAAATTACTCAGAAAAGCTGTCTCATGAAAATACATACTTCTAGTTTTTATTTTAGAGAGGAAAGGGTGGTATCACTTAAAAGAATATGTGATTATTGTCAATTTCTCTTAGGAAACAAAATTTGTGACATCACTTACAGATTTCTGATCTGCACTCTCCAAGAGCATCACTGTCCTATACATAGTCAAATAACAGAATTTAACACAACTAGGTTTGGCTATAGCCCAAAACTTAATCCAAATAAATAAAAACCAAAAAACACATTGCAAGCCATTTCTTTTTCTTAAAGCAGAACCAGCTGGATGTGCTGCTCAGAAATCCCATTAGAGCTCTACCTGAAATTAGGTTTTTTTTATTCCAGTTGATAGGCCAAGTTTATTACACACTGGCATCTCAGCAAGAACCTGTCCAGCACAGCCTGTCTGCACACGGCAGCGCTGCCACAGCAACATCATGGTGCAAAAGCTTCTTTGTCTTGTCATCTCTCCCCACTTTTCATCCCATCCCAGGAGTTTTGCCATATGAGAAGATGTTCTGAGGGTTGGAGCCTCTCTGTTACAAGGACAGGCTGGGAAAGTTGGGATGTTCAGCCTGGAGAAGGCACTGGGGAGATATTCCAGCACCTTCCAGTGCCTAAACGGGCTCCAGGAGAGCTGGAGAGGGACTTAGGACAAGGGCCTGGAGGGACAGCACACAGAGAATGGCTTCAAACTGGAAGAGGGAAGGTTTAGATTGTATTTTAGGAACAAATTCCTAAATGGGTGGTGAGGCATTGGACCAGACAGCCCAGAGAAGCTGTAGCTGCCCCATCCTTGGCAGTGTCCAAGGCCAGGCTGGATGGGCCTTGGAGCAACCTGGGATAGTGGAAGGTGTCCCTGCCCATGGCACAGGAATTTGAACCTTCTGTAAGGTCCCTTCCAACACAAATCAATCTTTGATTCCATGACCCACCAACACCTCTTTATGCACTGCAGTGCTGGGCTACTTGAACATCTCAATTTCCTGCATTTAAGAGATGTTTCAAAAAAGTGCTTTGCTGTTTTGTAGATATGGGAGTGCTTCTGCTCCTGCCCCAGTTCCCAGGTGCAGCCTGAACACCCCTTTCATCCTCGAGGTACCACAAGAGCTGCATCTCCCAAGCTGCTCCCATCGCACGCGTCAAGGATAACAGCACACGAACCACAAATGGTGCCTGAATTGTGGCAGCAAAATACAGGGACCAAGCAGGGGAACTCCAAACTGCAGCCTCTAATTTCTTATTTTATTCTGGTGTGCACAAATTAACAAACTGTTATTAGCCTCAGTCAAAACTGAACTGGTGGAGGAAGAGATGGGAGGAAATTTCAGATGCCACTGAACTGGAACTTATCTAATGAACTTGCTGGTTTGAATTCCTGGCTACATTAAGTGCTATTACTCTAAAGGCTTAGAGGGATCTCTTATAACAAGAAAGAGGAAAAAAAAAAAAAACAAAAACAAAAACAAACCGTTTTTTTAAAATTCCAAATTAAAAAGTTTAATACATCTGATGCAATTATTTCTTGTATGGAATAACAGGCCCAGGCATTTCCTTTGCCAATCCCACACTCCAAATTCTCCATAAATTTGCCATCAAATCCATGGTTGGGTTCAATGATCTTCGAGGTCTTTACCAACCTTAATAGTTCTATAAATCTATGAAGGAAATCAAGAAATCACTGCCTCTAGAACTGTCTTTTTATTCCAGCTTTGCCTTTGCAGGTCCCAGATGACATTTCTTAACCATTTCAGATTTCATGTCACATAAAGTTTGCTGTGCAAATGGGAAATTCAGCATTTAGGCAAATCAGCAGTTCTTTTCAACAGAATAATTATTTCTTTTATAGAGAGAGAAGTTTACAATAATGTTATGCAAATTGTCTCTGTAGTTTTTTGGTCATTTGCTTATTTTTGTAAATCATGAGCACACTGTTGACTTTAAAAGTGTTTGAGAAAAGTTTTTAACAGCACAATTTCACTATGGAAGAGCTTGACTATACTTTTATTGCCCTACAAATGGAAAATTAACTCTTCAAAATTTGCTAATTCATATAATTGTTCTAAAATACAATAATTTTTAAAAAAGCAAATTTTGACTACAGAGGCATTTTCAGTCCTGTTCAACATCTGAATTCTTCTACCTTTGTTAAATTTCTGCAGTGAGTCTAAGTTCCCATCACACAAGCATGTTCTGCATGAAATCTTTCCTGAAATTATACCTACGGCATCCCAGATTTAGGGAGGGGGAGTGTTTAATATCAAATATTAATGTAATATGTTCCACCTGATGATTTTCTGTGCCAACTTCCATGTATAATTTAGAGTTTCTTCAAAAGCATGCATGAGGGCAGAAATTAATAGATATAACAATGACTGATATTTTTGTCCAGCTTTTGACTAACACTGTGAACACAGCAATAAACAACTGAAGTAAAACACTGAAATTATCAATTACTGTTTACATACATCTCCATTCACAGTGTGATTTTATTATGACTTCAGTTTTAATCCTGCAGAAAGAATGTTTAGCTTTGCAGGCAACTTCTAGGAAACTGTTCAGTAAATTTTCATTTGTTCCAAAGTATCAATACAGAGTATATTCATCCAATATTTGCCCCCCCCAATCAATAAAAGTGTGTTCACTGCTACAAAAACCAGAAGTGAGATGTAAGAATATCTGCATCAAGTTACACATGGAACAACTGGCAAAGACTTAGATCAACATTCAGGTGACCAAAATAACCACTCCAAATAATATTTTACTGCTTTACCCTTATTTCAGCAGGACTAACAAGCATTGATCAAATCAAATACTTTAACAACCTGCTAGGAGTCTTTCCCAGCACAAACATCTTCCTGACACAATCCAATATCCACCTGCCTCCAGAAAATCAGTTTAGATGTTTCTAAGATTTCGCAGAAGAAAGATTTTCAGCCTGTTCAGGCTGGCTGTCCATTACTTGAAATAAAATATTTTCCCAAGCATTCTCTATTTTCTAGACAAGAAAGAATTAAAAAAGCAAGAAGGAAAAAGGAAAAACAGGTAGAGTGGTGGAAATTGCAATCACCCCAAGGACAAAGAGAATGCTAAAAATAGTTCTGCCACAAAATCTGAATTATTTGGTAAATTGGGACCACTCACAAAAACCGATGCAATATAAAAAAAATCAAAAGTTAAAAAAAAAAAAAAAAGAAAGAACAAAACTAATAGAGTTGAAAGCAATGACCAAAAGGTTTTAAAGGTCATATGGAAAGCAAAGGAACTGCCACGGTGCATTCAGGCTGGATACTCAGCTTTTAGAGCACTTACCAAGAAACAAGAGGTACAGAAGGAAGTCATGTGGCTTCTATCCCTTGTATCTGGAGAATCACACTCCCAGTTGAAAATGAAATTATTATCTCTCTGTCCTGTTATGCAGGTATTATTTTTGGATTTCTTCTTATGTTGTCCAATCCAACCTACACCTAAATCTTCCAAGATATAACTGCTGTGACATTCTGACTCATCCACATACCTGGAGCTATGCTTCCCCCTCCTCTCCTCGATGCTATCATCCTGCACCTCACTGTCTGCACTCTCTGTTAACAGCAATCTTATTCCATCACATGCACTCAGAAAATGACTACAAAGGTACTTCAGTTTTTTGTAAAGTCAGTGCTTTCTCAAACTTCTTCCACTAACTAAATCACCTCTCTGCATCACTCTGCTCACCTTCACTTTTAAAGCTTTTCAAAACTTCACTCAGACACCCACTGGGCTGCAGTTTAATGAGCCTTCCCTCCTGCAGCACTGATGGTTTCAGCAGCATCCACCTGTTCCTCACCACTTCTTCCTATCCACATGCTCTGCTCCCAGTTCTGCTCATACAAGGACTTGCTCAGGTGCAGAACAAACCTGGTGAAAGCAAGAAGAAAAAAAATCCAGGTTTGGAATAAGTATTTCTAAAATGAAAGTTAATTAAGCACAGATCAGCTGTGCACAAGTGACAGTGCACAGCTCAGGAGCTGGCACAGAATGAGAATCGTCAACAGCACCTGCTTGACTTAGCCCTGGAGCTAAGGAATTACTGAAAATAAGCTTTCTGCAACAGGACATTGAGTTCAGCTCCAAACATCCCATAAAGCAGCTGACTAAACTGTTAAACAGGTAATGCTGCACCCTCTCAAAGGCTGGGCTTTACACCTGCAAGGAAACTCTTCCAAAGATCTGTTCCCTCATTGGTTTCTCTCAGCCTCCTCCCAGGCCTTGACTTGGCTGCACCATGGAACGAAAATCAGCAGTGGCTGAGACTGGGATGGGTTGTTACCACTAAGCCCAACCTTGATGATTGATTCTGTGTTTGCACTCCATCTGAAAAAATCCAGCTTTCACTTGGAACAGAGGAGCTGAGTCTAGTTTTGCCAGGTATTTACACAGCACTTGGCACAAACAGAAGGGGAATGCTGCCCAAGACTCATAATCAAAGGTACTATAATTTGTGACACTCCAGCCTCCCCTTCACTCTCAAAGAGTCATAAAAACCATTACAGAACCCATCACTACCCACGTGATAACAGCAAGGTGAAGTTCTCTTGCTTCCCACCTCCCAACTTTTTTTTGAAAGAGAAACTGAATCTGGAAGTGCTGACATGATGTTCATCGAATCACAGGCTGGTTTGGGTTGGAAAGGACCTTAAAGATCATCCAGTTCCACACCCCTGCCATGGGCAGGGACACCTTCCACTAGCCCAGGTTGCTCCAAGCCCCGTCCAGCCTGGCCTTGGACACTTCCAGGGATCCAGGGGCAGCCACAGCTTCTCTGGGCACCCTGTGCCAGGGCCTCCCCACCCTCACAGGGAACAATTTCTTCCCAATATCCCATCTAACCCTGCCCTCTGGCAATTTGAAGCCATTCCCCCTTGTCCTGTCCCTCCTCATCCAAAGTCCCTCTCCAGCTCTCCTGGAGCCCCTTTAGGCCCTGGAAGGGGCTCTGAGGCCTCCCTGGAGTCTTCTCTTCTCCAGGTGAGCACCCCCAGCTCTCCCAGCCTGGCTCCAGAGCAGAGGGGCTCCAGCCCTCGCAGCATCTTCTCATATGGCAAAAGTCCTGGGATGAGAGGAAACATGGGAATGGAGACAAGGGAGCTCCTGCACCACAGTACAGAGAACCCTGATCTGATATTCTCGTCTCTCTGAACCACAGTGTCTGGAAGTTTCAGCACAATTTTTGCAAACCACCTGTCTTCTGGAGCAGGTGGAAAGGCTGTTTGGAGAGCATTTTTCTGCAAATGGAATTTGATTAGTATATGAACCTTCCACGTAATGTTCTTATAATGATTAAATTAGTAGGTGATATAAACCTCTGGAAAAGGAAAGACTGTAATGAAAACCTTATTATCCTTTTTACAGTAATGCTGAACAGAAACTGATGCTATGTTTAAATTGATCATGGTTTTATTCCCACCCCCAGGCAAACCTGCAAAAACTCAATGAGCAGTGTGATTTCATTAAATATATGTATAATGAACAATTTTCTTGTCCTTTGAAAACAACTGATTTGAAGGAAGACTGCAGCATAATGACTGACATCTGAGTTCTACAGCCTTTACAATCTGCACAGGATTTCCTATTACTGACTGAAGGTGAAAGAATCATAACACAGAGAAAGGAGAGGAAAAACAGTCTTAATAAGCCAGGAGCACATGAATTTTAAAGAGCTGAGAGAAGTGCAGCGACTCTGTGGAGTTGGTGGGAAGTCTGCTGCGCTGAGAAAGCTGTTCAAACGTCCCCTCTGCTGAGCCTGGAAGAGGATGCTCAGGACACCCATGGACTTCAAAGAAATCTGGAATTGTGGATTAGAAACTGCCCTGACTGGATCCATTTGTACCAGAAGCAGGGCAGCAGTTGTCTTGGGAAAGCACTCTAGGAAACGGTAGAGAGAAAATATTTGGCTTTCCAGATATAAATCTCTGCTCTTGGGAAGGAGAGAGCAGTGGGGTATGAGACAAATACACAGAAGTTACTCAACTTGGTTTTGTCCTAACTCTACAGAGGAAAGAAACCTGGCTGATCTCGAAAATTCAGAAAAATCCCTATGCCTGGGCATTTAAATGTGGGATTTTTCCATACCTCTTACATAAAGAGGTCTGAAAAACAGTGCTTGATCCCTAAAATATCCATCACTTTACAACTGTACTTTTTGAACCAAGAGACATCTATAAACACACATGAATACAGGCTGTACAGATCCAGTGAGAGAGAGACTGTGTCGGGTATTTCACTGAGAATCCTCAAAATTCATTCATCTGGAAAAGTAACAGCCAGATCCACATGGTCAGATGACATAAATCTGAGATGCCTGTGGTTCTGCACTGCCACATTCTCTAAGTGGCCGTTTCAAAATTATCATGAATATTTTAAAAATTACCTCTTCTCAAAATAACTGAAATTTTAAACACACACACACACAAAAAATCCAGCTTAATTACAGGAGGTTCAGTGCAAGGGCATTTTAAAGAGTTTAAAGCATTTTTTCAATGAGGCTATGGTGTTATTTTGAGAAGGAAACTGATTTCACCACTAATGGATCTCAGAAGAAACTGGAGAAGCAATAAAGAAGTGAATAATACCAACTCAGATAAAAAAAATATAGAAATAGAGAGATTTAACAGAAAATCCAGGACGAAATGGTACAGTAACAGCAGAGTTGTATTTTGAATTGTTTGCAACCTGTCCAAGCAATTACCATCTCTGTATGCTCTGATCACAGAGGAAACCAACACATCTAATCTGCTTTTCAGTCTTCGAAACACCTCTCCAGTCTGACTCTTACTGGAACTGAAAATCCCCCAAGTCGAGGATAAAGACAGAAAATGCATTTTCTTCTTTACCAACATTAAAACATGCAGTACCTTCTTGCATAAACACATAAAAACCTGCAAACTCTGATGGATTAATTAACAAGTGATTAGTATTTGCAGGGTGAAGGAAATGCAAGAAGTAAACAGGTGACAATGGAATGCCAGTCCCTCAAAAAAGCAATTTTCCAAACATCAGATTAGTTTTTCCAGAGAGTAACTTTTCATATACAGTTTCCATCTTGATAGTAAATCTTTGATCAGTGTCTCTGAAAAAATAATCTCTGTGAAGATTAAGAAAACAAAGGAACCCAAATAAACTCAAAAACGGCAAAGAAACTTTCAGGCTATCAAGTAAATAAATTATTACAGGCACCTGGGTGGAATACAAAGAGTTTTCATATAGGATTATGATGGAAAATGAAAGAGTGTAAGAACAAAAAAAAAAAAAAAAAAAAAAGAACAAAAAAAAAAAGAAAAAACAAGGTGACAAGGGCACCTTTTCAAACAAAGTAAATATATTAAGTAGTCATAAAAATTGGCATGTCAATCCAGGATCTAATCAATGCTCTCAGTGCTATGAAACCTGACCCCTGAGGCAGTTGTTGTATCTAAGACAGGGGAAAAAGGGTGAGACCAAACACAAATAACAAGAATACATGGTGAGCTAGGAAGTAATTCAATTTTAGTGACAAGATATTACTCATTGTATCCATTGCCTCTAAAACACCTCTAATCAACACTTCAGTCTCAGCCATCTTTTCTAGAAGCTTCCCTGTGAACATCCTTCAGGGGCTGCTTCACAGGCAACAAGGATGCACAGACTCTCCCTGGCTTTTCTCTTGGGCCTCATCCTCTTTGCCTCCACCTTTCCTACCTCCCTTTTCTACTGGCTGCCAACTCTCTGCAACACTTCTTGCTTCCAAAGCATTTGAAAAAGATTCATAATTGGTTTTCACATCTTTAACATTTTTGCAGAATTATTTTTGGCCTCCCAAATAATATTTTGGGCATTGAACACTTGCACATTATGATACCTTTTTTAAAAAAATTCTCTTATCTAAAAGTAGCTTTCACTGCTGTCCTGAGTCCTCACTGCCTTTCCCTCATTTTCTGTTTTAATGAATATTATTTATTTTCCTTACTGCCTTGAAATGGTTGGACTCAAAGATTTCCTAAGTCTTTTCCAATCTAAACGATTCTGTAATTCAGTGAAGTTTCTCAAGAACAAAATCCCAAAGTGTTCTTTTTAATTGCCTTTTAATCATGTCCCCCTGTATCCGTAGTTCTTTTTGGAGATTAAACACTACCATAGTGAATTTGCCTTTTTCCCCCACCTCCTACAAGGCTTTGAACCAGAAGTTCTGTGATCACTGTTTCAGATGTTTTCAACAGTAGCAGTTTTAGTCCCAAGCTCCTTCAAAACCAAGTTTTCCTCTCCTGTGATCCCTGACTACACTTCAGTAAAGTTGTCTTCAGACAAATTCTGCTTCATCCTCACTGAGCTTTTCCTACTTCACTGCAAAACTTCGGTCCATGAAATACAATTATACTGCCTGTTAATTAATTCCTTTATCTAAATGCATTCTGAGCTTTCTGGAAGGTAAAGCACAACCTCACATATTCCTTATATAACTTGTACAGTACCACCAGTCCCCAGAGGGAATTCCTGCCACCACTTGGAAAAAAAAGAGGGGAAGAGTAAAGTGACTATTTCTAATGATTAATATATAAATAAATAAATAAAGCAGAACACTCCATCATAAATCTCCCTGCTCAGATTGCAGATCTTATCAAGCTCAGTGACATGGGGCAAAAATGGCTGATAAGAATGCATTTCTCACCACTGCACAAAATGGAGAACAACATGGGAAAAACATGGGGAAAAGTAACTCTACATGTAAAATGATTGGCTTGAAGTGAGCAACTGATCCCGGAGCCCTCTGAAAACCTGAAGTTCTGCATAGCTTTTTTCAGGAAAAGAGGGAAGAGGGAAATACTTGTATGTCACTATATAAATCTATTACACACCTACATCCTTAATGCCTTGTGTCCTTCCACCTCCACAAAGGTCTGGCAGAACCAGAAGATGTATCTATAGAGTCCCCACTGAATGCATCTCTATGAAGAGAGCCTAAGCACACCTCATTATTCAATTTTTAAATAAATCACAGAGAAGAAATATCATTAAACCATACCCCATCCCTGGAAGTGTTTAAGGCCAGGTTGGACAGTATTGGAGCAACCTGGGGTAGTGGAAGGTGTCCCTGCCCATGGCAGGGGGTTGGAACTGGATGATCTTTAAGGTCCCTTCCAACCCAAACCATTCCAGGATTCTATGAGAGGACAGATAGCATGGAGGTGAACAGAACTCACCATAGCTCCTATGACACAAGAACTTAAATGCATCTCAAATTCTTCACTCATCAGATTTCAAAGCATCAAACAAGCAACATTTCTCCCCTCAGATTCTTGGAACCAATTGCAGCAGGGTATTTCAGAGGTGAAGGGAACATTGATGAGGGAAGCTGTGAAACAATAACTTATCTGTCCTCAATTAAAAACTCTGGTCCAGTTGCTGTCCTGAGACTCAGGGAGTCCATAACAGCTGGTTCTTAGAGGCTGGATGGAACATCCAGGGATCAATCAAACCATACATGTCCTCTTTGTTTCCAACCACCATTAGAGAAAGAAGGACAGATTTTATTATTAACTTTCCCTGCAATCAGCATGTTTAGTATTTTCTGAGTTGCAGACATCTTTGTACAACGCTTGCACTTGGGCAGACTTTGGCATTCCAGAGATGTCATCAGACCAGCTCACAATTCTGCTAAAATCCTACACTTGTTCTAATACACAACAGTCAAGGAACCTCAAGCTTTCAGTGTTCAGTTCACTTCCAAACTTTTTAGGCATCCACATGTTCATGTTTAGATTTAGGAATCAAAGCTCCTGAAACAGAGTCAAGGGAGGCACCTCCAAAAATTATTCAAAACATCTCAGGCAGATATTCCCAGTCATATTAAAGTTCTACTAAATTCAATTCATCCCAATATTTGCAGATTCACAAAGTGTGTGTATGACAGCACTTCCAGAGTCTAATTAAAGCTTTCCTCACACATCTGTTAAAAGCAAAAATATACTAAAAATACCAAACCCAAACAAACCCAAAAAGCAGCAATAATAAACTACACGCTCCACTTCACAAAGCTGGATTTCATTCACAAATATATCAGGTTTTATTCTGCACACGAGATGACTCACTGCATGTTCACTCCCTTCAGTCTTCAAACATTTTGTTAATATATGCAGGAAACAAAGCTACAATAGTTTGTTTGTGAAAAGGGAGGTTTTCCTGTAAACCCAGAGCTTGTAAAGGTAGAAGAATTTGCCTTGTACAGAAAAGAATATTTAGTATACAGTGGAATATATAAGTAATAGAGACATTCTTTCAGTGGGACTTATCTATGTCTCACAGAATAACAGAGAAATAATGATAATAATAATGAATTATTCTATATGAAAGACAAATAATCAGGTAAATTTGGCCCAAAGCTAGAGGGAAATATCAGCCAAATATTGGTAGGGATTACCTGAGAATACCATTTTCTTTACCTAAGAAATGAACAGAAAGGCATAAAGCCCCAAAAGCTCACCTTTAGTCTGAATTTTATGATGATACACTACTCTTGGTCAAAATGTAATGGAGAAGGTGAGAATGCTGAAAACAGTAAAAACCAGAATTTACTCTCGGTCTTTCATCAGCCTGTTTTTATGGTATTTGACAGGAAGCCACCCTAGCAGCCCCTAAAGAGTAAGAACATCACAAATCTCAGTTTTATTGCCCTTTTCATAAAAATTTCTTCAAAAGCTCAAGTTTCATCTGTCTTCTAACTCCAGATTTTTTAACTTTGATGTTAAGTCTAAAACAGACAGGTATTCTAAACTTCTTTTCTTGTTGTGCTTCCCACTTGCACATCATAATATCTAACCTCTCTTTCAGAATTCCTTCTACTCAGTTTTATTTCTTAATGCAAGCCAGAAAAGTGCCTCCGTTACTTTTTCACTCCCCATTCTGTATGTGGCAGAAACCTCTATTTCCTTTGTTTGATTTGTAATCAAAGACAGTTTTAAGAAACTAGACAGCTCCTCACAACAGCAGAGGAAACATATACAGAGAGCTCTGTTTTTCTCAAAAGCACACCAAGACCTATCATTTTACCTCATCTAGAGAAGAAATAAATTCTACAATTCCCTTAAATCAGGCCACAGGCTACAGCCTGTATTATCAATCATAACCATTGCTCAAATGCACACAGTTCCAACATCCACAGGCCTTCTCTGTTAATAAAAGCAGCAAGACTATTTTTCAAACTGAAATACTGCGTAACAGCAGGAGAAAACAGAGAGCAAATTAAAATAACCAAGTAAAATGAACAAAACATTTCTGTAGGTGCTTCCATCCTCTGCTGAGGTTACTCTTCTTCCTCCCAAATCTTCAACAAACCAGAAGTTTACTTCTGCTGCCTCACAGAGTTGGCAAACATATCTCATAAATGGGAGCATGGAATTAGTATGATATAATTCAAGCTTCTTCTGTAAGCAGCCTCCATGTTTTCAGGAAGGCTGCTTTTCTTGAAATATGGGAGACAGATTCCAGCTGACTCTTCCCCACCTCAAAGTAAATGAGTTTATGATCATCTTCCACTA
Source organism: Coloeus monedula (assembly GCF_965178545.1). Lineage (NCBI taxonomy): Eukaryota > Metazoa > Chordata > Aves > Passeriformes > Corvidae > Coloeus > Coloeus monedula. The sequence goes on from NC_138785.1 coordinate 71,739,400, forward strand.
CAATGTACTCTGGTGCAAAACCTGCTTCCCACAAGATCTGTGCTCTTCCACCTCAAAAGCAGTCTCAGCTAAGGCAGGATGTGGTAGATCAGATACAGAACTTGACATCTATGACGCTCCAAGTTCCAACAGCCTGAACCAATTTCTTCATCTCCACAGGCCACAGGTTAACATTTTTTTAAAAGATTCTGGTGATATCAGAGAACCACAGAATGGCTTAGGTTGGAAGGGACCTTAAAGATCATCTCCTTCCAACACCCTGCCATGGGCAGGGACACCTACCCGTAGACCAAGCTGCTCCAAGCCCTGTCCAACCTGGCCTTGGACACTTTCAGGGACAGGATTAGTAAAAATCTGATAGCAAAGGGTTCTCATTTTCTTTACCTCTGAATTTCCCCAGTCTGAGACAGATACCACACAAGTCTTGGTGCAAACAGAGACCTCTTGTGCTGTGGGGAAAACTTACTTTTTCCCTTAAGACCAGTTCAAACCATGTAATCATTAAAAGGAAAAAAAATTACTTAGGTGTTTCTGGTTTGTCACCTCCTGGATTTAAATGGAAGTAGAAATATGGGCTCTTTGATCACTACAGATTGTTTATGAAGCTGCACAGAAATAATTCACAGTGCTGGCCTGTGACAGCAAAGCTGTTGAGAAAGCAGCACTAAAGGAGACAGTGATTTTTTAATTTCCAACACCTCATCGAGCTGTAGGTGGGTGTTGGTACTACAAAAGAGGAGAGCTGTCCTTGCTGAAGAGACTCCAACCTCCCCCTAACCAGGGCAGATTTGGGCAGAAGGGCTCGAAAACCCAGGAGCCACGAATAAAATGTGACATTCTTTCTAGAGGACAGGGAGCTGTTGCTTAGAAACTGTTTACAGACAGATCCTGCTGGTGTACCTAAAAAAAATAAATAAATTAGGTCATTCTTGGCTGTAGGTAGGAGATATCTTTATTGATATAAACCCCTCCACATCTCTCTCTACTGTCAATAATTAAAAATGCTTTAGGAAGGCTGCTTGGATGCTCTTTTGGCCAAAAACTGCACATTCCCAATGGCAGAATTACCCATTTTGAAACATTCTGGTGAGTAAGTTGACATCACAGCTCCCTCGGCAGGCTGAGCCCAGGCTCCAGGCATAGACTGGACCATCTGAGAAAGGGACTGGCATCAAAAGTGAAATCAAAAGGGGGTGGGGGCAAAGTGCAATTAATCTTCTTAGTTGTTGTAGAGAAAAAAAAAAAGAAAAAAGAAAAAATTAAGGAAAAAACATGACAATGCCACTAGACTAATTGAAAAAAACCCCATTCAATTCTACTTTTTAAATGCCTTATGAAACCAGGTCTGTTAAAACTGAAAGGGGAAAGGCCACAACACTTCTTTGAAGACATGAGAGAACAAAGTTTGCCTTGAAGAACAAAAGGTGAGGTTGGAATTGGATCACTTTTCCAAGGGGAGTAGTACAAGGAGCTCCTAAGTATCTAAAACAAAGTTGCAAGAGAGCACTCATTGCTCACAGAGAAAACAAATTCGTTCAGAGCAGATGGGAAAGAAAAATTCTATCAATCCAGAGCCAGTTTTCTCCTCCACATAAATAATCCACGCTTGAACAATTTTTCCTCATATAAATAACCACATTTATAAGAAGCCTCAAGTAAGAAGGCTCTTATATCATTATTCACTTAAAAACCACTCCAAAAATTCAGACAAATCACTGCTTTCTAAGTAAAAGAAAATAAAACGCACAGCTTGTGGTAATAAACAGCTCATTGTCATCATTCCAGAGAAAGTGATTTTTTTCTCTTCACTTAAAAATAAATGTAGCACGGGCTTGCTTTCTTACATTAAGCAAATCACATCAAATGAATACAAGTATTAGCACATGGGACCTAATGTAGAGAAGGGACCAAAGTCACAGCGATAACCCCAAAAAACAAAGCTGGTGTTGTAGAACAAGTGCCTCTGGTTGAAACTTCAGGGGCAGATCTCAAATTCATCAACAAAGCCCACATTCCCTGTAGTGTCAGCAGAAGGTCGCCACACCACTCTTTAAGGCCGGAAAAACAAGGATCAGGAGAGCATGTGTAATTTAATCTAAGTTGTTAATTCCAAGGACAAACAGGAGCCTGTGTTGTGACAGCCTGAGTGACAAAGACACTCTCTTAGGATGACTTGTGGAAGCTCTAGGTGAGGTTAACATGTAGGACACGAGTTTGGGGTTTCAAGGGTTATCACAACAGGCTCAAAGTCTGGGAAAATTGTTTCACTCCTTCACTCAATGCATGGCTTCCCACCCCGGGAAGGTGGCTAATAGGCTAAGATCCCACTCCCCCATGCCAGGAACACAGACAAAAACAGCCAGAAAAAAAGGAGTCTTAACAACCACAACTATTATTATTCGTAAATTGATCTAGAAATACACTTTGGATTAAAGTAATGCTAATTATTTAAAAAATTAAAGATAACAAGGCCCATTTCCCAAAGGCTGCCAAAGCCACACAGGAGACTTGTGAAGCGTGGAGGAGAGGCCAACCTGATTTTTATTCATGTGTTGCTGTGCTTATCTACATGGGAAACAGAATTATGCTCTATTTAGCCCTCTGTCAGGTTGCTCAGGTTTTAAAATAACTGTTAATGAAATCACAAGTCTTCAACACAAACAGCAGCAACAAAAATAGCACCAGGACAGCAAACATTGGACTGCAGCAACTCTGAGCAAGTGTGGAGCAAAAAAGCATCTCCCTACATTCAGCTGTCTTGAAATAAAACACAAGAAATAATAGATTGCTTTTTATTGAGGCCTCACTACAACGATTTGCATTTTGTAACAATCTTCACAGAAATGCAGCTCTTAAAAATTAATTTTTCCTTTGGCTTAAGAACCTAACTTAGCAAAAAACAGTTCGGCATGGGAAGTGCTCATTACTTTAACACCTAAGACATCTGGAAATCACCTGAAGCATAATAATTTATCAGAATAAAAACCAAGGTTTGCTATTTTTCAGCTTTTTCACAATATTGTGCAGAACTCAATTTTAACACATTCAAATGGTTTTAGTTTTAAAAATACTACTGACACGTAATTTTCACTCCGTTATTTAGGAATGTATAGACATACACTCCTTTGGTGTGAAGTTTGGATTGAATTTTAGGAATGACTCTCAATAAAATTCTTTCTTTAAAAGAACAAAATCACAGGATCATAGAATCACACAGTGGTTTGGGTTGGAAGGAACCTTTAAAGATCATTCAGTTCCAAACCTCCTGCCATGGGCAGGGACAACTTCCAGTAGAAGGCGGTGGTGAGTATTTGCTTCGCATTTTCACGATAGAGGACCTTGATAAATATGGCTAAAAACCTAACAGCTTCTTTACTGGTGATTAAACAGATGCAAGAACTGCACATGGTGGCATGGTATCACTGCTGTGACAGAAGAAATCCAAGTGATTACACACCATCACCAAATCCATTTGATTTAGTGGGATCCAAAAAATGAAAACACAACAGTTGTTCTTCAGACAGCAAAACTGCCTTGGAGAAACAAATAACGAAACCCTTCTAACATATTGACTGTGATCACTGCCCTTGACAGATCTTGCATCTCTCCTTGTGATGTTTTCCACAGTACTCTGTGTTCAGAAACACAGGCCCAGAGTTAATTCAGATTCCTCACACAGAGTGTAAGATACACGTACCTGTCAGACCCGTAATTTAAGACAACATTTGAAATTCTATTTCCACTTTGAAAATTTTCTCTGAGATGTCAGTTCTCTCACCAAATTTCACCAACATTTCATGTACCTTGCCATACTAAAGACTGACCCTGAGTTGTGGTTCTGGCACCCAGGGCATCTTTCCACCCACATCAGCACCTTTTGGGAGAAATACAGTGACACTCAAGTAACTCAGTGCTTTGGTACGGCTGGGGTTGTTTTTGGCACTGAGTTATGACCCAGAATATTGTACAGAATCAAACCTGTGTGAGACCCACAACCTAAGTGAAGAGCAAAGCTGAACACTGCAAGGTGTCTCCATCACATTTAGGGAACTGAGTCCACCTATAATGTTTTCTTCAAATGTCCCAACATGACAAAAGAAGCTTCTCACTTCAGAGGAAAAGCAGTCTTCAGATTAAATCAACAACACAAAAAATAGCTCATTAAAATGAAAGACTGAGCAGTAAATATTGTATATTTGCAGCCGCTCAGAAATCAGATGCAAAGAAGAGCTGATGTACCAGACACTTATTGCTAATTTTTTTTTAATGTTAAAATGGCAAAAAAAATCCTGCTCACACAAATCATCTGCTTTCTAAACAGACACAATCAGCGCTCACAACAGCTCTATAAGGTAACACAGAGAAACAATTTGAATTTTCCAGAGATAGAAGCAATCTATGTATCACTGTAATAGCATACAGGACTGGCTCCAGCTACACTTAAAAGACACACAGTCCACAGCCAAAGGCAGAACCAGGCTCCAGAAATGTTGGGTAAGAGCTTTGCAACATTGATGAAAATTCTGTAATTAATTTCAAAAGATCAAGGGTTTAATCTTGCATAATCTGAATACCCAAACTAGTGCCTTAGACAAGACAGCCAGAAACCATCTGCAACGCTGGAAGAGGCTCCCGGTAAAATAAATCTTTCTACTCAATCCTTGTTAAGTGTTCCTCATGTTTTGCACATTTCTTGAAATTGGAGAAACGGATTTCAGACTCAAGGCACTGAATTTACCGCAAAAGGAGGATTACGTGAAGACCAGAGCTCAGATTCAATATGGGTGCTTTAGTTTTATTTTAATGCTTGAAGGAGGTTTATCTGCTCAGACACAGTACTTCTTCTTTTTTTGTATTTACATACTTTCCTCCTAATAAAGGGACCTCTAAGTACTTGAAGCTGTTAAAAGTCTTGCTGTGATGTACCTGTCCCACAGCAGCTGTGCTTTCCCTTTATTTCCCACACCCGAACTATAATGCCCCAGAGGTGACTTCCATTCCAATTTCTAATTAAAACTAGGTGGAAATTACTAAAAACACATTTTTTTAAAGAGTGATTTCAAAATTCTTTCCTCATTTACATGACCTTGCTTTCACCCCAAGAAAAAGCTTATGATGAAAAACAATGATGAAAGAGAAATATCCAAACCACCCCAGCCAAGGGGTGACTGTAGAAGGTCACTCAAAAATTTTGGAGATCCAATCAAACTGTCCAATTCACACCAGTAATTACAAACACACCTGGAGTGTTTAAACTGTAGTATCTTTTTTTCTAAAAATTACAGAATATCCTGAGCTGGATATCATTCCCCAGTCTGTCCATACATCCAGGGCTGTCCATCCCAGGTGTAGAATCCAGCACTATCCCTTGATAAACTTCCTATGGTATTTCTCTGGGGAATGTGGTTTCCAGTCCTTCCTTAGAGGTTCCTTTTGTGTAATCAAACACTGATTGCTCTGATCCACCCCTGTCCTAATCATTGCACAGCCCATCTCACTCTCTCTCTGTTTCATGAAATATTTAATTACTGTGGATTATCTGGCACAAACCTTTCTTCTGGATATCGTGGCACCAGAACAGACCTCACACCACCTCTAATGTGTTTATGGTGCAGAGAGAGCAAAACTATCAGACCTCTATTTTCACACCATTATGGAAAACTGATTTAAAAAAAAAAGAAATATTCAAAATACCCATCTCTAGTGTTTCCCCTTCCTCCTGACTGATCTTTTTATGAAAAACCAGCCAAGAAGCTGTTCTTGTTCTTGGGCTATGTAATTTTTTTTGGTTTCTTTTGGCTGTCAACCAGCCAGCAAAAATAAACTCATTAAGCTGACAAGAGACCTGAGCACACTCATGTAGTCAGTGCATCTCAGCATCATTCTCGTGAACCCAAAAGCCATAAAACAATTAAAATAAAGTTAAGCTGACTCCACCCTTAGGATGCAATCAAGTTTGCAAGGATCTGTCAGTCCAAAGTCAGTGTCTGGCAGCATTTGAGCTAAAGGGGATGTGCAACTTCAGCACATGTCAAGCCAAAACAGCTCTAAAAGTAGTAGCAAAATATCAGAATATGGAGTGTGGAGCCTCCAAAAAAGCAACTCTGTCACAATTACAGCTCTCAACCTAATTGAGTTTGCACGCCTACTATTTTTGCATCCAATCCACACTGCTCTCCCTGTGTTGAATCTCTCCAGTTATCTGTGATTTTTCCTTTGCTGCCACCACATTTGTAGTTTGCTAAGCCCCAGCTTAAGTCTCACACGGAGCCTTGTAATCAGCGAGGTTTCTACTTAAAAGCAAAAGGGAAAAAAGTTACCATGGCTACTACAGTCACTCAGCTTTCTCAACTACCTCAAGACATTAATTCTGAAGGCTTTTTGGCTATGTTTGCACAAAATGTATGCTTCCATACTACTCTGTCATGTAAATTAGGTTGTGCTGCAGTGTTTGAGATCACCTGGGACCATTCAATCCCTTTGGCTGGCGTTCCAAGAAGACTTCACAAGAAGCAAGGTGATGGTTTCCCTGATCACGTTAAGGAAATTATAATTAAATATATTAAATATAATTAAAAACAATAATAAAATGTTGTTTCTTACCCAGCCAAATGAAGGTAAATACCTGAACACAGATACCCCAGACATTTTCTAGTTCTTAGGCTGAATTTGTAAACAAAAACACAGTTGGTAGTAAGTACAGAATTAGAACACGGCAAGCCATAAAATATTTGTAAAAAACGCTCTGGAAAAGCACTTAACTTATTTAGAAGATGAGAAAAGCACACAGAGAATGCTAAAATGTGTGTAAGACTTGATGCTGGTTTTCATCCAAACACAGCATGGGTAGAAGACAATCCTGCCCAGGACCAGCGTCCCCACTGCTCTTTAGCACCCAGAAAGCACCTGAGCACTTCCCTTACACTCACCTGCATCCCCTGGGCTCAGGTCTGAGCGAGAGGGTTGGAATTTGAGTGTAAGAGAAAAAAAAAGAAAAAAAAAAAAAAAAAGTAAAACTTTGTTCAAGGATGCAATTAGTGTGCGAGAGCAAATTAACACATCAAGGGATTCAGTTTGCTGCCTTAGCCACGCACGGAATTCTCCCTAAGCCATGCAAGGAAAATGAAATCATAAGATGGAAATAGTTCTTCTCTTTCCTTTTCTTCACATTCCTGTTCTTTCTAGATATCAGCTGTGACCCCGAAACAATATTCAGCAAGGCCAAGAGTCCAAAAGACGCAGAAATGAAATTCAGCTTGAATTTGAGGGGGAGCATGGGGCCACCCATGTGAGCCAAGTAACAGCTCTGCAAACTCTGCAGCCTCTGAGCAGCGCTCCCAGCCAAGCAGGACATTTGTCAGAGTGTTTTTATTCTGATTCTCTCCCTACACCACCTCATCCTCCTTCATTCATGGGCTTCCTGATGATTTCTTGTTCTTAGAAGTATTTCTGCGGAGCATCCCAAGCACTGGGAATGGAGATGACGGAGATAATAGAGACGTTTAAAATTAGACTAAGCAGCTGTAATCCTGAATTTGCATTTCTGACTTGATTATAGTAAGCACTGAAGACTATCTGCACAAGAACTAGAAAGGAGTTCATATGCTGCAATAAAAATATATGAATCTCTCTCACTTTGACCCCATCAAGGGGAAAAAAAAAGGGGTAGCAAATGGCACTTTTATGGAAGTTTTTTCTTTGCTATTCTGTAACTTCATTTTAAGGTTAAAATTTTAAATTTTAAAATCTTTAGATTTTAAAATTCAACCTGTGGATTTTAATTGCAAGAACTAAAGTAACCAGCTTTTCCATATTTTACACATGGAAGAACTACTTTCCTACTTACCCTGGATTTTTCTCACTTCATATTTTAGTTCTTATCTATTTTATACCTTTTCTTATAAGTCTGTACAGTCTCTTATCTGAACAGGCAACATTTGTAACCATGGGATAACAAGTTACAAAGCACTTTGATAAATTCTCTATCAAGCACAGATGACAAAATTTTACTTAAACATTCTGTCACAATAAAAAAAAGTTACAATCAATCCTGTTCTATTTTGGTAAAAAATGAAATAACCATTTTCATCATATGATTTTTTTACAGAGATGCAGAAGAAAAAAGAGTATTTAGGTTCTATAGTCAAAGTTTCTCCATAAATATAATGAAGAATTAACCCATGAGTAACTTACCACACCTGGTCATTTTATATCAGGAAGAGAGATCTGATAGTAACATTCAAGAAAGTTAATATTTAATGACAGAGGACATCACACCTTTTCTCTGTTGATTTTTATTCACTCGTTTACTTAAAAATGTTTATTTACAGAAATCTCCAAATTAACTCAAAAGTCACAGAACAGCTTTGAAGAAGACATTTCACTATCCCAATACGTTTTTTCTAGAAGTAGCAAAGAGAAAAAAAATACCTAATCAGATAAAAACATCTGCCTCAGATTATCTGTTTGCAAAAAATTCTCTTCTTGAAAGATTTTATTCATTTTTCTTAGTGTGGATCACCTGGAAAGGACACAGCTACTGCCAGTGACATGATGGCACAACAACAGAACTGAAACCAGTGCTTACTGAAATTTTACTCTGTTTTTAAGTGCTTTACTCCACTGTCTAACTTGAAAGTTAAATCTCTAGGAAGAAGTCATTTGGAGTTTCTTTTGATGTCTGAAAAGATATAGAGAACTGATAAAAGTGGTTTTGCCAGCTCTGCACAGGATGGACACAGCTTCTGTATTTAAAACATAAGGAATATTTGCCACTGATCCTTTCTTTACAAGCACAACTTAGAGAACGGAGAGATTCAGCTGCCCCTGCTGTGCTGAATGAGTTGTAATGGAGAATTGCCATAAAAAGAGATTCAATGGAATACAGCAGAGTGGGTTTTGTCAGTAAATAACAGCGTATTAAAAATTAAGGTTGATTAGTTGTAGAAAAGGGCAAAGTGAATAATCCATTTAGAAGCTTTAAGTAACTTAAAAGCTTAAGCCCCGTTTGCAGAAGTCACCTGGGCAACTGGGAGCCTCCCCTGACAAAACCACTTACACTTTTTGCATTCAGAATTTAAGTTCCACTTACATTCAAACTGCCTTCCATTTTAATATTCTCATCTGCATTAAGCATATTGTAACATATGCTTGGTTTTTTTTAAAATACAGAGTTGCAAAGAAAAGGACAAGTCCACAGGAGAAAGAAATGTCACATCATAATTACTGTAACACCAGTAATAACAGCAGATTGGAGTGTCTGCAAAAATATCTTTGAAACACTCTGAACACAGAAATTCTTTTGTATAACTGCAGCATTTACTGTTTTTCTTACCTCTCCAATGCAACCCCTGTGAGACGTTCTTAATGTTACAGGATTCAGCTTCACTTAACTGAGAAATTCGCATTACTTACAAAGCCTGAAAACTTGGGCAGTCTCTGCTGCAATGTTGAAAATGTCTCTCCACTGTTCTCTGTACCAGAATACTAATGCAGGGGGTGATGTGGCTGAAAAGCACAGCTAGACAAAAAATACTCCAAAGGAGGAAAAAAAAAAAAAAAAAAAAAAAAAGCCTTGCTATCAGAAAATGCTGATTCAGCAGAGTTAAAGTACTCCGAGGAAAGGTGTGCTTTCTCCACACAACCAGTGAAAAAATACAGAAAAGCTTTCCTCCTGCCCCTTTAAAACTCAAAATGCTTTGTCTGATGACAGCACAAGACATCTAAGACAATAAAATGTGCATGGGGGAGTGGGGAGAAGGATAGTCCTGCTAGAGGAAAGAGTTTTAATTTTGCTGGCCTTTTTAAAATCCACCTGCTCATTCCATGCCAAAACAAAAAATGATTCAAAACACAAGGAATACGAAAATCTTGCCTTCCAAACAAGTGTACTGTTAAGTGATGGTCACAACAGTTTATTTTCCCAGAGCAGCTGATCTTTTGTTGTATAAATATGACTTCAACCTATCCTACTGTTTGGAAACATTCACGAATGCCTTTCTGTGTCCAACCCCTGCCTGGAACCAGATATCACTGCTCGCTCAGTAGCTCTTGTGTGATGCTGAGGAGACCATGAGAAAACTGAGATGCAGAGCTTTTATCCAGAAACCTGATACAAAATTCATTTACAGCTGTAGAGCGCTGAGCCTGCCCAACCAAAGACTTGATACAACAGTGTTATCACTCTGGGGTATATTTAGGTGTACGATGCATCCCTCTAAATAAGAAGCAATAATACAATAACTTAGAATAACTTAAAATAACTTGGAATGGTTTAGTTTAGAAGGGACCTTAAAGATCATTTTGTTCCACCCCCTGCCATGAGCAGGGACACCTCCCACTAGCCCAGGTTGCTCCAAGCCTGTCCAACCTGGCTTTCCAGGGATCCAGGGGCAGCCACAGCTTCTCTGGGCAACCTGTGCCAGGGCCTCCCCACCCTCACAGCCAAGATTTTTTTCTGTATTTCTAACCTAAAGTTCCCCTCTTTCAGTTTGAACCGAACACTCCTTGTCCTGTCACTACAGTTCCTGATGAACAATCCCACTCTGGATTTCCTGCAGCCCCTTCTGATACTGGAATGGGCTCTGAGGTCTCCTCACAATTTTCTCCTCTCCAGGCTGAACAGCCCCAACTTTCTCAACTTGTCTCCATGGAAATGATGCTCTGGTCCCCTTCTCAACTTCTTGGCCTTCCCTGGACTTGCTCCAACAGTTAGTTCCATGTCCTTCTTATGTTGGGGACACCAGAACTTAGGACATTGTTAACCTAATTATCAACCACTTCTTTTATACAGGACAAAACCTGGTTTCTGTTCTTTGTTGTCACCTCTTCAACTTTTCTGTTACAGTAGTCTTAAAAAAATCCTGGTTTTTTACTTTCCAACACTGCTCAAGGCACACTGGACTCAGCAGCAATTTGCTCCTAGTCAGGTTCAGGTGTTGTTGACCCAGCTGGAGGATCTCACCCATCAGTACTGGACCTCCAGAGAGGAATGAGAGCCTCAGCTGCTCCTGCTCCTTGCACCAGCCTGCTGGCTTGGAAAGCTGTGCCTCAGGAAAGTTTTCTGAGCCCTTTATCCTAACAAATGTAACAAATGTGGTGTTTATATGAAATCAACAAGTTTATCTCAGTCAGGAGTAGCTCTCACCCTCCCGTGAAATACAACTTTCTTTTTGTAACTTTCACCTTCCCTTCCCATTCTGGTCTTTTTTATATCTCCTTCTTGCATCTTAACTAAACCAGCTCCAAGGGACCAATTCCTGAGCCACAAAACCTCCCATCAAGTTACATCCTAAGCCTGTCACTGTGATTTCTAACACGCTGGTGCTGCTACTCTTTATCTATGTACATTGCCTTTCTTATCTCCGACTGCATATTTGATTATTTATTTACTTATTCTTCCCCTTGAGGGTGGTGAGGCACAGGATGCCCAGAGAAGCTGTGACTGTCCCATCCCTGGAAGTGCCCAAGGCCAGGCTGGACGGGGCTTGGAGCAGTGTGGGATAGTGGAAGGTGTCCCTGCCCCTGGCAGGGGGTGGGACTGGATGATTTTAGAAGTCTCTTTCAACCCAAACCATTCTGTGGTTTTATGATACTTTCAGTATAGTTGTCCCTTCTCTTTCCACAACCCTTTGATATTGTATCTAAATTCAGAGTATTCCTAATACTGTGTCCACTTTTGAACAAACTATGGAGCAAGTGAATAAAGAGCTGAGCTTTCTTTAGCCAAGCCTTGGAATATGCTGTATTAAAAGCAAAGCCTACTCACCTAAAATGTAATAAAATGTGGTTCTGTCATTGCAGACAGAAAAAAAAAGAAGAAAAAACCTCATGCTGGTGTGTTCAGACAGCATGTAATACCTGCAAGGCATTGTCATAACTACTACAATTTGGCCACAAAACAGATTTCAATAAATACTGTGGTTATAATTCATATGTAACAAGAAGAAAAGTGTTAAGCGATAAAAAATTCATACTTTTTGAAACAGTAGGTGTAAAAAACTAATAGGTGAGGATGAAGACATTTCTTGGCAGCAGGAAAAAAGTGGGGGGAAACCGTAGGAACAAAAGATACCTCAGCTGTCACACAGGTGTGGTGCTAAACAGGGACTCTGAGTTCCACCAATAGTGCAAAAGGGCAGATACATTCATAAAGCAATTCTGCATATGCAAAGTACTTGATAATTTGCTGGTACCTCATGAGAATATTAATTACTTTTCCATCCCACTGCAAATACAATGTTAAAACAATATTACTTTGCAGTAAACATTTTCGGTCAGCAGGACCAAAGATCACCATGAAGAGCACTCTCAGAAGTGTCCAAGGAGTTATCTACCCTACCAACATGGATTTTTAGGAATTCTGAAAATCCTGGGAAAATTCCAAAAGTCTGAATGAACATTTATGTTACAACCATGCTCTAAAAGACCCAGTGAGACAGTGGTTGTAAACACAGGAAGGTTAGAACAATGGCAGTCCTGAACAAAACCGTAATTTAAGAAAAATTATATGGGACTCAACTGATACCTCAGAGCTCTGTAACAAAAAATAGGAAGTAAAATAATGAAAGCTGACTTTCTAAAATGATTGTGGTCTAATTCCTTGATATGACTGATACTTCCAACTGGCAGAAATATCTGTCTGCATGTATAAACTTCTCTGGCACTTGGTGCAGTGTTCTGTGCAAGCCTGACAACAAAACAGAACCAATTAAACTGGTGAAGAACTGGTTAAGTGACATCTCAAAAAGAAAAAAGAACAGCTTTTGAGAAGAGCTCATCACAACCTAACTCAGATTAACATGGAGTTCCCCGAAGGCGGAGCCACTACCACGAAACACCTTTTCAATTATTTGTAAGTCTACACCATAAATCACAACATAATTTGCACAAGTATAAATTGATAGAGTGCTACAGAACTGAGATAAATCAGTTCCAAAAAGCCATCAGGAGTGTTGGGTATAATCAATCAATGCTAGAAATAAAACGTTATTTTAAAAAGCCACGTACAAAGTTATAAAGCTGCAATCAGGAAAATACATGCCAGTCTATGGAATGATGAACTCTTGTGGAAAGAAACAGTCCTGCAAAGGGTTTGCCACAGTGAGAGTACCCAGAGAGAAGGAGATCAAGATGCAGGGCTGCAAATGAAGGTTTAATATGTAAATGTGATGCAGAAGCAGGACAGTAACACCAGAGAGGTAATATTTAAATGCACAAAACACTCCTGAGACAAGGCTCTGGCGTGCTGTATCCAGTTCACAGTTTCATAAAAATGCTGAAAAAGTGGATTTGGAAAAAAACAATCCCCAGAAACTGAGTTGTGAGGAAAATGCATGCGGTGACAAATTTCAAGAATTTTAGTTCATTTGTCTTTTCAAGTAGAGGAGAAGGTGAATACTGGGTTACAGCAGATAAATACTTTCACGGTAAGAAAATACTCTGAGTTCTTTAGCATAGTGGAGAAAGGCACATCACTAACCAGTGACTGGAAGCTGAAGCCAAATAACTTAATAAACAGCAGATTCTCTACCTCTTACTGCCTTCCGATCAAAATTCCAATTTTTCTGGAAGACATGTTTCAGCCGAATGCAAGTTATTGCACTTAAGAAAAACTGGATGAAATCCAACTGACTACAACAGTCAAGGGGTCAGAGCAGAAGATCTAATTGCTTCCTTTGGCTTTAAAGCCTCAGTGTACAAATACTCTTGGTTTTCAGGACTTCAAAGGCATTTCAGTAGTACCATGCATGCTCAACATTAATATTAAAAGAGCTCTCAGAAAATCTGCATGAATTACAGTTGTATTTCCATGTAAGGGCTCAAGTGACACTGGAGCTTTCCTGTTGAGGCTTCTGTCATCAGCAGAGCCCATTAATGGAATTACAGCTACCTTGTACCCAGCTGAGGTGGTATTTCTGTAAACAAGCATTTACACAATTGAGTGCAGAACTTTACCCTTCACATCAGTACTTTCACTCCTCTAGAAAGAATCCTGTTCGACCTGCAGCACAAAAAGCCTGATACAATGCATTATATCAATCACTGGCACTACAGGTAAAAAGGAAAACCAGCAGCGTTGTAATAGCCACAAAGGCAGGAAAATCTGGTGTTCACATCAGCAGCATTGTTTGAGCCTGCCCCTGTTTATGCTCCTCATCTACCTGGCACTCCAAAACACACACACCACTCACTGCAATCTTGACAAGCCCAACATTTTTCAGGAATACATGCCAAGGTAATGTGTAACATACGCATTAAATATCCAGGCTGATAGAGCTGTGCTGTAGCATCGGCTGCTGTGGTATCTGGATTTCTACAGTAACAGGGGGGTTGAAACGTATCTATCCTGGTGAAGTATGAACTAACTTCGAATTCAGCAAACAGAAGCTTCAAAAGGCTGGAATTGTCCGAAGCACACTCGCAATCAAATAAATGCTCCACAGGAGAGAAACACAACCACCAACTGACAGAGCATCACCTTCGAAAGAACCCAGGCATCACACGCAGCCAGAGAGATGCGAGGGAGGGCATTCACCCCTCCAACCTCCAGAGAAGGAAGCGCCTGCCACCTCACGCTACACCCCACTGTAAAGAGGTATAGAAGTTTCTTTCCCGAAGCCCTGGCGCATGGATGTTCCCCTGAGCATCCCCAACGCCACCTCCCAGATGGGCACGGCAGCCAGGCAAGTCTGGCAGCTCCCCACCACCACCATGGCCGAGCGAAACTTCTTCCACTCCAAGAAGCCCCACAACGAGACACTTTGGCTGCCGTCGCCTTCCAGTCAACATCCCCACGGCTCCTCGCCATCCCCGGCGCTCCACGCGAAGACAAAGCCACGCTTTAAACTTTCGCTCCTCGCCACCGGAGCAGATCCTCAGCTGGGAGCTGGCACCTCTCGGGCTGGGTGCTGGCTGGGATGTGCAGCGGGTGCTTGGGAAGGTCTCAGACCCTGGCAGAGGCCTAGAGGGAAGGGATGGAGGAGGTGCCCGCAGCCCCCTCCCCACCGCCCAGCCCCGCTCCCCGCGACCCTTCCCCGCCGGCTCCCGGCTCGCACAATCGGAGCAGCAGCTACTGCAAAGCACAGGGACGCACAGGGGGATGGATAAAAGGGAGGAAGGAGCCTCTGACGCCTGAAGAAAGGAGAATAATTTAAAACAATACCCCCCCCCAAAAAAAAAAAAAAATACTTAAGATAATACGGAGCCAGGTTTCACCTGAAAGTGATGGTGGGTAAATAGATGAGTAAGTGAAACAACACACCTTTGACCCTCTCTTTTCTTCCCTAAATCTAATCTCCCTCTTCCCATAATACACGCACCACAAAATGACCATTAATTCAAATCCATTCTTTACAGGAGGGGGGGATTATCTCTGTGACCGACTCTGTCTCTTTCCCTCTGCCGGTCTTTCACTGCGCGAGAATTGAAATTGCATTAAAAAAAAAAAAAAAAAAAAAAAAAAGGAAAAGCGGGGGGGAAAAAAAAGGCAAGATTATTATATCTGTAGGGTGCGAAATGTGGGCACGGGGAGAGGGAGCCTGGGGGATGGGGAGGAGTGGAGAAAGGTGGCTAAGGAGAGAAGAAAGGAAAGGAGGACCAGGAAGCGCAGGGAAGGATGAGGGGAAGGCGAGATAAGGGGGAAGGAGGATAAGGAAAGAAGGTTGAAAGGAAGGAGGTCGGGAGGAAGGATGAAAGGGAGGAAGGGATGAGGGGAAGAAAGGAAGATGCTTTGCCCTGGCCTCACCTCAGCTCGGTGGGTGGGGGTGGGAGAATCTCTCGTCGTCGCCGCCGCCGCCGCCGCCTCCTCCGCCGCCGCCTCCTCCTCCCCAGCAGCGCCGGTCACTGACGGGCCGGGTGTGCGGCGCGGCTCCGTCGCCCGGTCCCCGCCTCCCGCTCACCTCGCTCCCTCCTCCCGCCGCCGGCCCGAGCCGCGCTCGCTCGGCTCTGAGCGGAGCCGGGCGCTGCCGCCGCGGCCGCCCCGCCACAGCCACGGGGGGAGGAGGCGGCAGCGCGCCTGCGCCGCCGGGCGCTGCCGACGAGGGAGGGAGGGATGGACCCGCTGCCGCTCCCGGCTCCGGGGCCGGCTGTGAGTATGGAGCGGGCACGGCTGCGGCAGGTGGGGAGCTGAGAGCGGGGCGCGGGCGCTGCGGGACCGGGGGACGCGGTCCCGGCACGGGCGGTGCGCAGGGCGCGTCCCGTGCGGGCGGTGCGGAGCGGGAGGCGGAGGGGCGGCACGGGAGCGATGGAGAGAGGCTGTTTACGAGAGCGTGTTGTGACAGCACAAGGGGAATGGGCTCACATTGAAAGAGAGTGGGTTTGGATTAGACAATAGGAAGAAATTCCTCCCTGTGAGGGTGGGGAGGCCCTGGCACAGGTTGCCCAGAGAAGCTGGGGCTGCCCCATCCCTGGAATTGTCCAAGGCCAGGTTGGACGGGGTTTGGAGCAGCCTGGTCTAGTGGGAGGTGTCCCTGCCTATGGCAAGAGGTGGAACGAGATGGGCTTCGGGGTCCCCTTCCAGCCCAAACCATTCCGTGATTCTGTGAAGGCAGTGCCAGCAGCGGGATCTCCCCAGGCACAGCCGGGTGGCCCAGGGACAGCGCTGGGAGCTGTGGCAGCAGGGCTGGAACAAGGAGCTGGACGCATTCTCTAGGTGCGCTCCTGTGATGGTCCCATGCGCTGCCTCAGGTGCCTCGCAGGGGGAGATCGCTGTGTTCTGGATGTACCGTCAGGACTGATTGCAAGAGCTTCGTTTTTTCTGTTTCCCTTAAACAACGAAAACTTTGTGTATGTCTTTCTTACTTGAGTGTTCGGCAGCCCTGCCTGACAGGAGGGTGCAGCCAGGTGAGGGTCGGGCTCTGCTCCCACGCAATCAGCGACAGGATGACAGGCCACAGCCTTAAGATGCACCAGGGGACGTTCAGGTTGGACATTAGGAGGGATTTCTTCACAGAAGGGGTGACTAGACATTGGGATGGACTGTCCTGGGACGTGGTGGAGTCACTGTCCCTGGAGGTGTTTAAGGAAAGACTGAACGTGGCACTCAGTGCCACGGTGGTGCTGGGTTGGACTCGATAATTTCTGAGGTCTTTTCCAACCGAACTGATTCTGTGATTTGCTGATGCTGTGCACCAAATGTCAGGGTTTGGTCCTCCCTGCAAAGCCTTGCACTTTCATTTTCCCCCTATTTCAACTGTATTGCTCATCTTACCAACCTTTTTATTTTTCGCTACGCTGGCAGCACCTTCTGCTGTCTCTTTTGGACAGAACGTGCTGCCACCATCCCGCTCCAAAACCACTGAGCCCGAAGTCCCGTAAACCCCAGTGGTGAAGGATCCCTGTGGAGTGTGGGTGTCGCGAAGGGACTTTGGCGTTCCGAGGCAGTGCAAATCCCACTGACGTGCTGTTGTTCCAGGCATCCTTTGCACTTCTTGTGGCATCCATCTGCTTCCCTGGCTTCTACGTAAACTCACAGGCAACAAGGAGGGGAGAGGGAGGAGTCCTCCCACGCTTTTACCTTTTCTTGACAGTTTTAGGCTTGCAGGGATCTTGCCAAAGCAATTGCCCTGCTTCAGCCTGTATGGGAACGATGTTAGTGGTACAAGTGTCTATTAGGCCTCAAGTAGAGGCAGCAGTTTCCAGTCTTTTTCTTCTCTCTTCCTATATAAAAATACAGTCAGTATCTATATTCATGCTTACAGTGAGTAAGTGAGGAGCAGAGCTGCATAGGAACCTTCTCTCAGGGATTGAAGCATGGAAAAAAAAAATTCTTAGGCAAGAACTCATTTAAATATGAATTTAAATGTGACCAGGTGCTTCATGGCACATACTTGGTGCAGCTATGTAGCTGGAAGTTGTCGCAGTCAGTAGTGTATAGAATACTTTGAATTATTTTAACCTCACAGTGCCAAGTGTAAACAGAGACCATGCTAGGCTGACCTCCCCTTTATGATGAGATGTAGATTTTTGGTGCAAGGCAAACTGGACATTTAGTTTGTGTCTTTAATAGGCTCCCAGGTGGCACCAAATTCCTTTTCTAGGTACTCTTCTTGTCTTTCCCACCGGAAACTGTTACCTACAGACCTTTTGTTTCTTGCCTACATTTTTGTAATCCAAATGTTTTGGGTTGCTGGTTCTTCTAGGTAGGGGCAGTGCCTTCCTTTGGAACTGGCTAGTGTGTTGTGAATATTAATAGCAACAAGGAATGTTCCCAAATAGAACATGGTAAATTACCTACTGCTTTATCACCGTGCATTACTGTGCTAATTGAATGTCAGCTAAATGTCTGAGGCAGGCATCTGACTGAAATGAGCATGAGCTATAGTGTACGTGTAAGACCACAAATAATAAATAAGCATGATTATGAAAAATGGTATTTCTCCCCTTTGCCAGTAGCAAGGCTTCAAATACATCTCTTGTAAATTTGAACCTAAGGACTCATTCAGCTGGTTTTGTATGTTTTTGTTTAAAGTGTGTCAATTTAAGAAATAAATGAGATTACTTACCTAGTCCAGATTACTTTTGTCTGAGACAGAAGACATGGATTGCTGGACTGATGCTAAGAGATTTCCCAGAATGCCATAAAGAAATCTGAACATCTGGAAGAGCTGTATGAACTTATTTTTTTCATGGTCCTGAAAGAGGCTCTGTCATTTCTTTCTTTCCTTTAGGTTATTAACTGATTTTTGAAATCACCTTTATTTTTTTATCACTATCTCAATGAAAAGGAAGAAAACTGAATTTGTTGCCACTGTTTACTAAAATCTGAGATAAGATGCTAAGCTGCTCAGTGAGTGAATGTGGCTCATACCAGCCAAGGGAGGCCAACTGACAGCTCCAAACAAATGCTTTTGACTCCATGAGATCTCCCACTGCCAACATGCAGCTACAAAGAGAGAAGAAACATCATCAAACCATCGGAAATATTGGGCACCTGGATTAGCAAGACAGACAAAAGGAGTATTCTGCTTAAGGGAAATATGCATTGATGCTTTTTATTGGTTTTTTTAGTTCTATGTCAACTGTGGAACTGTCTGTCACGATACAGAACCCAGTTATTAAGTGGATTTTGTGCAAGGTGAACCCTCTGACTGTGCCTATTCACCTCATTTAGGTGGAGTAGTCCTTACCTATGGAAAAGCCATCAGGGAAGGAGTGGGATCACTGTTGAAACACACTAATGCAGGACCTGGATCTGTAAGGCCAGAGTGACCAACCAGAAGGTGCATGCACAGGAGAATCCAGGGTATCTCGTGAGCTTTGCAGGATTTACATGGCAAGGATGAGCATTTAGTGTATTCCTCTTGGAAGAACTCAGAGTGTGTGGTCCCTGGGATAACGGGAAGGAAATCAAGGGGGGGGTTAAGCTTCTCTGCTCAAGGAACTCTGCATTGGGAGTTGTGGCTTTACAGGTAGATTGATTGTTGCTTCTGAGGGTATCACTCAGCAAATTTCAGCACACAGCAGTCCTGGTTCTCAAATACTAATTTATAGTTTGTTGGTGCACAGACAGATCTGAACTTGACTTTCTGAATCATCTTTTGAATTTATTTTTTCTTTAATAACAACATTAGATAGGAGGTACATTGACATGATGTAGTGTAGTGTAAATGATTTTCTTCTGCGTATTACTAAAATCCAGCAAGTACAGGTTTTCTCCATAAAATGGTATGTTACATGTGTTGGCTGACAAAGTTACTTTGATAATGGGGATAACAATCCAAAACTTTTATCTTTTCCAGCATACCAGAGGAATTTATGTTGAGGATAGATCTAAAATAAAACTGAGCATATTTATAAATACAACCACAATAATATTTCTTAATGCTAATTCTAGCTTTTTGTCTTTTTTATTTTTTTTCTTTTTAATGTAGCAATCAATTTTTCTCCTTTTTCCCTCACACTTGGTTTAACTGGAAATTTATCTTTTTCTATAATATCTGTCACATCATTTATCTCTTTTTTTCCTCTGTTTTCTTGTATTTTCCTTGCATCCAAGTACTGTACAATACCAGCTTCTTCAGTTAGACTTAATATTTGACATGTTTTCAGTCCTACAATAGCTTAGTCTGCTTCTTGAAGTATTGCAGACTGTGTTTTTATCTCTACATCTAGCTCGTGTGAGAATACCACAGCAGGAATTACCCCCCTTTCCCCAGCACAGAGTCTTAGTGTTGTGTCTGTGTACACAGAAAAAAAACCCCTCCACACCATGTATTCATCTCTAGATTGTAGTTCTAGTTGTAGAACTTTCTTCTACACCAAGAGAGATTATTGCTGAAAATAATTTTGACTGTTTGCTTCAAGAACATGAACTTTTTTGAGTTCTTACACCTTCTGTTATTATCTCAATACCTCTGTGTCTAAATGGACTTCACCACCTAATCCTGAATGCCTGTTCCTATTTAGTGAAAAAGAGAATTTTGGGGAACAGGGAAACTAAGACATAGTGAGGGTTTTTAATGAAAAGAATCAGTTAATTAATACCTAAGAGGGAGAAATTGAGGAGGAGCTATCTCATAGGCAATTCAAACAGACTTTGAAAGCTGCAGGTAGAACTTGGAATACTTAAAGCTTCTTTTAGGCTCAGTGGTCTTTAAAGACAAGCCAGCTTGTTGCTTTAATGTAGATAGTTGCCTACCTGTGCTGAAGGGAGATTGTCAGCAGCTCTCAAAAGATCTTTCAGTGCCTTGTATAAGACGTTGTCTTTTGGACTTGACTGAGTGCACATAAATACCCAGGGACTGACTAAAATCTCTCCCCATCCCTGAGTACATTTGGGTATCTGTATTTCAGCTTGGGTGTGTCATTTTTGACACATTTACTTGAACACTGGGTTGCAAATATTTCCTGCTTCTCCTGTGCAGTGAGACACTTTGGTGCTGGGTATCAGCACGAGAGCACAGTGGAGCCTTCACAGCCTGCAGGTCATTTAAACTGGATGTTGTGTGGAGAGTCACTTGCAAGGTGGGTTGTGACACAGAGGCCCCTGCCTGCTGTGCCCTCTGCCTCCCCTTTATCTGGCTCACAAGAACCTGCCAGGCAGAGCATCCAGGAACTGACCCTGCCTCAGACCCCTGCAGCGACTTGCAGGCAAGCAGCAGATGCAGTTTGTTTGGAAAAAAACACAGAGGGTCTGTCTGTCCACCTTTTTATGCCAGAGAGGATGGGGCAGATACCTTCACTGCTTTCAGAAAGCTGACTTTCAAAATTCAGAAAAAATTCACCTGCTCTTTGCTGGTGTTGGACTTACATCAATGCCCACCATAGCAGGCTGTTAAAAGGCCTTTTCCTTAAGTGGTTCTTTCTCAAAACCATAGGATCAGGTTTTAAATTTTGTTAAAATTTTCTTTTGAACTTCAGTTGATGCCACCAGTTATCAGAGCAGGGGGTTGTGTGTTTATGGAGATCATCTCTCACCCTTTTATTGCAAGAAGGGCACTCTGCAGTAGGTTCATTGGGTCTCTGTATTTTGAAGGGGGGTAGAGAAGAGTTAAAGAATTTGAAGGGGGATAAAGAAAGGTTTAGAAGTTTTGCATATATTCAGAGAATGTGACATAAATTTTGGAATATGCCATAACTTCTCTTTCTCCTATTTATAAAATGAGTGTGTTCAAAATTGAGACTCAGGAAAATGTATCTTCTCTGCTCTCCTTGAATAACTGACTTGACTTCTTTAAAGCTGCCTCAGTTTCTTTACCTCAGGGCTTTCTTAATTGTACATACATAAGAAAAAATAATTCTGTATCTCTCCTTAAAGCTCTTCTTTCCTACAAACCCCTTGCTCAGACAAGCAGCTCTTAGACAGAGTGCTGCTTTCCATGTTGACCGCCACCTTCGAGCTGTGTGTCTCCCATCTGTTGTTTGTAAACACTTCATGCCTTGTGCTGCTGATGTTGTTAGCTCCTTGGAAAACAAGTTCTATTTTCTTATGTTTGCACACTGCATCGAAACAACAGGAAATCTGTCCATGACTGGGAAGCCCACGCAATGCCAGAATAGGTTTTTCTTGCTGGGGATCTCAATTAAGGAAACTTGTCAGAGGTAAACAATGATGATGCAAGCTGTAAATCAGTGTAGTTCATCTGTGCACAGAATTTGTGTTCAGGGAGTCTTGTCCGGGGGGAGAGCAAGGCAAGGCAGACACCAGAGGAGGAGGGAGCTGGGCTCAGTGTGTGAGAAGGGACAGGAGGTGGCAGAGGAACGAGGCAGAAGGTGCACAGATTAAGAACTGTGGGGTGTATTTTTGGCTCATGCCTTTGCAGAAGTAGTTAAAAGTTGTCTTCTGGAACTTCTCTGTCCCTAGAATCCCATTCTTTTCCCAGCCAAAGAAAAGCATAGGGAGAAGGATTAATATCCAGGTCTTAGTACCTGTCGCAAAATAAGATTGACTTCAGAATCGTCAGTCTGAGGAGCAGAAGGGTTTCTGTGCTGCCATGGCTGCACATCCAGTTCATGAAGTATTCTGTTCTTGAAGGAAACAACCAATGGATTTGCTTCACTTCAGGGAAATCACTGCCCTCAAACCTTCTGCTTTTTCATTATTACATCCTGTTGTGCTTTCTGCACATAGGAGATGGGATGGAAAGCTGCTCATCCACTGCCTGCTCATCCAAGTGAAAATTGCTGGATTCCTCAGAATCCCAGTACTGTTCTTCAATGTCATAGAAATTTGATCTAAATTTTGATCCTTTCTTAGGCCTTATTGTACAAACTCCTGTTGCCTTTATGAGACCTGTAGTGGACAGAACATGACAGGGATTATTTATATCTGACATATATATATTTATATATACATTGCATCTTGGTAGTCTAGAGGTAACAAGGTGTAGAACAAGAAACTTGTTTTAGAGGCTTTTCTTCTTGTTTTTAATTTCTGGTTTGCACCACATTAATGATTCTCTGTGCTTAATTAAGGGTTAAAGCAGATGGCTGTGATATATTGTTTGCTAAACAGTTTTTGATGAGAAGAAATGCAATCAAAGGTATTTTCTATCTTGTGGGCACAAAGCAGTGATCAAGATTTGGTTTAGTTACAATGATGTTTACAGGAATTATTTCCCATGTCTTGAAGAATGTAAACTTCCTAATTCCCTTTTTTTTCTCTTGACAGAAACCCAAGATGATGCATCTTTCCAGTAACTCCTGTAAAAATGCACAAGAGACTTTGAACTAAAATATGGCCTGAAGAAAATTAATGAAGTTGTTAATAGTCTGCATCACAAATGAAAAGACTGTGGATGATTCTGGTCTTTTCCTTCAGGCCTTGATGAGTCATGAAAATGAAAGAAAGCTAATTTTTCTAATGGAGCAGGTTCTGTAAGTAAAAAAAAAAAGAGGAAAAATCAAGAAAAAAACTAAAATACAGACATCTGATGATAAGAGCTGCTGCTGGTGGTGACCAGTGTTTTGTAAGCTGGAATTGTCTTGAATCTTAATGGACATTTTGACCTAATTTACAGAGTCTTTCTTGTTAATTAACTTTTTTGGAAAGGTCAAACCTTTTTTTTCCTGCTAAAGGTCATGTGCTTCAACTGAGAAATAGTTTCTTATCTACAGAACAATACAGCAACATAAAATTCAGGTGTTTTTTTATTCTGAACATATTAATGAATCACAAGCAATAAGCCTGGAGTATTTCACACCCTTTTGCCCTTTCCACATTAAATAATCCCTTTTTGTGTTTGTCTGTGTCAATGATCACAGGGTCATGCAGTTATCCAGCAGCAGGCTCATCCACTGGAGCCTGGAGATGGATGTCATTTCACACAGAAGGGAAATGACATTCCAAAAGCCCACGTGGACCTGATAATTGTGAGAGAAGTGTGAGAGGAATGCCCCGTGTAAAGCAAGGGTGCCACGTTTAGATAAAAGCTTTGATTTCAGTATCAGAAATGCCGTGAATGTTTCAGTTGAATTTTGCAGGTTTTTTACTTCTGAAAATGGTTGCTCCTCTTGGTCATTCAGGTCATGTGTTACCTGAGGGCTTACAGGCCTTACATAAAGCACACCTCAAATGGGAATGGCTCTGCAGGAATATTGGCATTTTCAAATCATTCTTCCTATTTGAATGAAAGCTGAATGAACTGTCCCTTACAAAAAACTAAAGCAAGAAATCAGAAAATGCTTTTTTGTTAAACTGGTGAACCTGCTCAGAGCTATTGGAGGGAAACATTGCAAACTAGAGTGGTCATAGGATTTGTAAGAATGTGTTAGGGGGAGAAAACTACCACTGTCCTAACTTGGGAATTTCTCTGAGAGGAAACTAGGATCCATTCCACTTCACAATTTCTTCATGCAAACTACGTAAAATATTTTATAAAACCTGAGTGATTTCCATAACAGAATTTTGGCAGTTTAAATCAAAACATGTTGCTATGACAGTTCCTACAAATCTTTTAGCTTTGTTTTGTATTATAATTATGTCAAAATGGAGCCATTTCTGTCCAAACAAAGATTTTCCAGGCTTTTTAAAAATATTTTTTATTTGCCAAAGTCAAGGTGAAAGCTAATTTCAAATGCTCTAAGTTACATCTGCATAACCATAAACCACAAGGACATAGCTTTAGTCTTATAAATAAGTAATGTCATTAGATACAATATTCTTAGTTTAATTGACTTTGTTGGCTGCTCTGTATAACAGTGATTGAAAAATAAAAGACATTTAACGTTGGTGAAACCTTTTCTAGTGGTTTCTGAAGTGGAAGTCAATAAGCACAAGCCATTGCCAGAAAATGTGACCAGTTTTGGGGTTTGTTTCAGTAGTAGAATGCTAAGTGAAGTCTAAGTGGGTACAGGGAACTGCATCTAGTCCTTTGTAAATAAAAATCAGGTGAACTCTGAAAAGCAAAGACATAAAAATAGCACAGATTTGTCATGCAGACATCATTGATGAAACCCCACATAAGGAACTCATTTCATTTTCTGCAGGTGAACCACTGTAAGTAAAAAAAGTGTCTTTTTGTAGGGGATATTTACCAAATTGGCAGTTGAGTCTTTTCCTTCAGAGGTATTGAAAGGACTGGGTATTTTCAGATTTTGGATTGTTTTACATCAGAAGACCAGAAGTGTAAGTTGGAGAAGGAGTTGCCAAAGGTAGACTTCACTTGTGCAGGGCAATAAAATTTAACTGAATTACAGTTAAAGCAATTTCTTGAATTAAAATTCATATATGTTCCTCCCTTAAATTAACCCAGATGTGTCCTATACATGAGTAAGCATGGATTTAATCACAGATTATCAACTGATGGTATCTCCTCAGAGGGGCTGACATCTGTGTTGCTTTGTGCTGTGGTCTCTCAAAATGTGGTTCAAGAACTACACCATGGCAGAAATAAACACTTGAATTTTGTCAGGAAATTAGAAATCATTTGATTAGTGGCAGTTTGTTTTCTGGTGATGTGAAGTTGCTGAGAAAGAAGGAAAAGGGAATATCCCAAAGCAAAGAGCAACATATGCAGAGACCACACTGAAATAAAAGCGACAGAGGGTGGAATATTCTGAAAAAGCATCTGGAAAAGAACTGATTTAAGATCAAGGAGATGAGGAACTGCAGGAGCCAGTGGTACCTATATTTTTTCAGCACATGGTGAAAGGCTTTATCCTCAAAGAAATAGAACACTGACTTTTCTCTTGGTCTTTTCTACCCCAAGCCATGGAGCTGTCTCAGAGACATAAAAAGCAGTTGAGAATGGAAGAGAAAGTTGGTCAATATAACTGTGATGAGATGTTAGACAGTCCTATGAAAAGTGATTCTAATCATGAAATTTGAGAAAAACACCTGGTTTGGGGTTTTTTTCTCTATTCAAGCTCTAGCTAACTTCACTCTTTCCTCCCCTGTGCACACTGACATTAATACAACTTCTGCAGTTGACTTGGAGGACCAAGATACACTTATTTTATACTTTTATTTTAATGCTCCAGTGTTTTTTTCCTGTTAGCAGGTTATAAATGCATATGGGTTTGGGAGAGTTTGGAGTAATAGGGAGTAAAATGGAGAGTGCTCCTGGGAAATTGCTTATTTATATAAAGCTGATGAGAAAACAAGTGTTTTATGGGAGGGCCCTGACTCTCTTAAAGCAGATTTGGCTCGAGGACAGGGTACTTGCTGGAGCTCACATTTAGGTGTGTCTGTTACTGCTTTGTGTTGTGAGTTGAAAAACAAAAATGTGTCAGGTGCTTTTTATTACGTATTTTTTTCTCTTAATTGTCAGCATGTGTTGGGAGCATACAGACTCATTCTGTGAGCTTGTATGTCCAGAGAGTTCTGCTGTCACTGAGCCATCAGACAATCAGCTGGGTTCTAGATGTGGAAAATACATGTAAAAACTGGAAGTCAGCACATGTAACACACCTTGTTTCAAGGCTCAACAGGTGTAAATGCTCCAATAAAAAAGACATGAGTATTATGAATATCTGTAGTTGCTACACTAGGTATGATCACATTTGAGGGAGCAGAGTCATAGAAATCATAAGAGAAAAAGACACAACAAAGATGTTCCAGAAGATATGGAAAGAAAAAAAAAAAAGCAAAATTTACACTTCAGTGTCTGATTTTCTGAAGGTGAGTGGCCAATACAGGCCATCCCACAAGGTGCTCAACTGTGTGTTGCTGATAATTTCTCAACTTACCTAACAGTAAAACACTGTCAGAATAGTTCAAATCTGTGATTTATTTGACATTGTAAATGGTTTAAAAATCTTACTAATGATTTAAGAAAAAGATGTGCAAACAAGCAGAAAAAATGAGCATTATCTAAAAGTATATGTGGGTGTGGTGCCTTGACCCATTTAGAATATTAAGAAGTACGCTGCATTACAGTACTGAATATATATTTTCATTATGTATTGAGTGGCCAAAAATATCTTAAGAGCCTTTTAAGGTAATGTATAATAACATCTCTTCCCCAAAAGTGGGTCAAGGCTTACGTAGTCTGCATTTACAACGTGGGTCCCTCTTAAAAGGAAAATCCCAATGGTACAGAAGGAGCTAACACAGCAAAAGGGCCCAAATCCTTTATTTTGTGATATCCTTTGACCTTGGTCTGCCTAAACCCAGAGCAACAGCCACAGGATGTGGTCTAGTGTATATTAATGACAAATTATCTTGGGCTCTTTGTCTTCAGGGCTGCAGAAGCGCAGTGGTGATGATGATGATGCTGTGTACTGGCTCCTTGGTTTGCCTCCTGATAAAAATTCCCTGTTTCCCATTACAACAGCAACAGGAGCCTCTGGTGATGGGATGGAGGCTCCAAGTTACTGCCCACAACACAGGGTTGTGTAAGAATAAGGGAATAATGTGCTCTGAATGTGACATAACAAAGCACCTAACGGGATTAGCAGTGGTGAAAAGGGAAGGAGTGAGCAAGAGTTTTGCCACAAGATCCTCCATTTGTTAAGACCTTAATTGTTGTGTCTGTTATGAGTTGCACTGAATCATAAAGTTGTAAATTACAAGGTAATTGGATGAGTTACAGCTGCATGGGCATCAGATATGGAAACTGTAAAAGTAAGATACTGAGCAAATGAGCTTAAATAATACCCTGTTAAGCATCTCAGCTCTCCCTTTCAGTTTTTTTCCAAACAGGAAAAGTTTCAGGAGTGTTTTCTTAGTAGGCAAACATTCAGGTATTCCAAGACATTCTATTACACTGAGGACATTTACTTTAAATCTTTTTTCTCTATAAGGTGACAGTGGTTATCTCTTGAAAAATTGCCTAATCTCTTCTGTGTTTTATCTCCAGATTCCCTCTGAAAACTCTATCATTATAAATTGTAATGAAACTCAAAAAGTGACCAGAATAGTAATTGGCAGAAGACTTGGCATCTTCAAAATGGGACTTGGATGCTTAGATAGATGTGGTGGAACAGAGCTGAACTGCCCTTCATGTAAGTTCAGAGCAGTCCTGGTAGGTGTTAGGTTACATAATACACCCATTAAACGTGGCTCATCTGGGAAGACAAGGGGGAAGCATTTTAATGAGTCAATCTAAATTGCTGAAGTAAATGACCATAATGATAGAGACTTGGAAAATTATGTGTGCTTAGATGTGGGACTGCAGCACAGCAGAGGAGGTGCTGGCTCTGGCTGTCACACAGGCCTCCTGCATGCTGGCTCAGATGTGCCTTCCGAGCCTTCTGTGCCTTTACATTTCATCCTAGAACCACTTTAGTGTCACTGAAATGGAAATTGGAGATGCCATCTTCCAGTGCTGAAGGGAAAAGTGGACTGCAGACCAGCAGGCTACAGTTTCAGGCAATAAATGGTTTCCAAGCTCTTCACTTCTCATGCCAAACAGGAGGTCTGGGCACTGCTTACCCTCCCCTCCTGCTCAGTGAACAAGAAGGTTCCAGCAAATGCAATAAAATTAGGTTCCTAATTCCCTCTCCTTTAAGTTAGTCTGCAACAATATCCCTCTGTTAGGAGCTCTGTCTGACAATCAGGTGTCAACTTAAGGCACCCAAATTCTTTATCACCTCTTATCTTGCCAAATTCATCATTGTCCTGTAACATCAAATAGAAAAAACCCAATGCTGGTGAGGATTAGAGACATAATTTTTTGCACCACAAATTTAAAGAGAGGGGAAGAAAACCTTTCAGCCATAGATTTTCCTGTACTTACAAGAATTGACTCAAAATTATTTAAGTATGAGAGACTGAAATAGTCAAGGTATTGCAGCTTTTCTGGGAAAGCTCATTTTAATGGACCTCCATATTCAGCTGTGCACAGAATAAGCTCCTCTATGAATAGCATTACAAGACGTACCTTTCTGTGGATTTCTGTCCTCTATTTTCTATACATTCTCCTCAAAATCTTAAGGTATCTCCAGCTTTTGTTGTGCCAGGTTTTTGACCCCCTCACTGCAAGAAATGAGCACATGCTACACAAAGCTTGGCTTTGCCAGTTGCCCTGCTAATACACATATGCTGCCAGACCAGCTGGCTCTTGGCAAACAGCAGAGGTAAATGTCAGGTTCTTTCCTGTCCCTTCCTATGAGGAGAGCACAAAACTATCCCCAAACAGCACAGTGCAACCAGACTCCAATGACTCAGTTTAGCTTCAATAATCTCCAGTATAGTAAAAAATTAACAAGAGAGTCAGATGTATATATTAAAAGAAACAAGCCCATTGCTCTTAATTCCTGATGCGAAATTTGAATTTTGTGGTTTTAAGTTTTCCCCATCCTAATCCAAGTGGTGTTACACAATTGATGAACTGTCTTCAGAGCATTTTTTTTTTCTTCTGTCAATAAAAGTGTATTTATTTCTTACCAATGAGAATTGAAGGGCCAAACCATCAGATGGGAGGAAGCTGTGTTACTCAATTCAAATGAGATTTATATCTGGCACTGGCTGGTTCTGGTCTGCTTACCTGCTTGTGTGAAAGGAAAAGAAATCCTCCTACCTGATTTTGTCAGGACTATCTTATTAGGGATCAAATTAACCTCCTCCTCCACCATTCACATTTGGGAGTTCTTAGCCAAATCAGGCCCATCAGCAAAGTGAGAGGGTTGTGGAATAGAGGGAGAATTGTGCTCTGACATTTTTGGGGGGTCATGCACAGTTGTGGGATGAGCAAGGAAGGATGTTACTCCTGGATTGATTGTGGTTTGTAAACCTGGGAGAGAAAATGTGTTGAAAATGTTTGCTGGGGGAAAAAAAGAGGAATGTTCTTGCTCCTGTGGACTGGCTGGGCTGCACAAAACACCCAGGATAAATGTGGCTGTTGAGCAGGCAGTGACACCACATGAAAAGAGCTTTAGCAAGGGAACAAAAGCGATACTGTTTTATCTTTACTGCTGATTAAAGTCTGTAAGTACTGTAGCTACAAAATTATGCACATTTTAAACAAAAGCGTGCACCATGTCACAAGCAAGAAAAACAAGTCACAGGGTGCAAGGCAAAGCTTTCCTCTGAGGCACTGCTGGTTAATCAGTCCCTCTCCCACAGTGGCTGCAGTGTCATCTGAGCTGGGGACTCGCTGCTCTGTGCCAAGCAGTTGCTATAATCCAGCTGTTTAACACTTCCCCATAATACAGCTGTTTAACACTTCCCCATAATACAGCTGTTTAACACTTCCCTGTGCTCAGCTGAACCACCATAAATACTGAGCCTGGGGCAGACAGAAGGGTTTGTAACTGGTAATACCTTCACTGAAAGATAGGTTCATCCCAAAATACCTCACCAGACCCTACACCCCCTCCAGAGAGTAAAAACACCCCCAAACCCAGAAGGCCAGACATTAAAAGAAAAAAATTAAACCAATCAAAACAATCAATGGCATCCTGTTAAAGAAAGTCACTCTGGAGAAAGGATTTAATATAGCAAAAAAAATCAGTCATAGTTTTAAACAGGTACTACATAACAGATAAGGAGGTCTGGAGGAACTCTGGAGAGGTTTGCTCAGTGTTAAATGATGATGGGACATCTGTACATTCCATCCATCACTGATTATATGAAAGAATATTGATTCGGCAAATTATAGAGAGGTTTAACTCTTGAGCTTTTGCAGAGGGGGGAAAAAAAAGAACAGGTTATACAGCCTTGAAAATATGCAATTTTTCTTTTGTGTACACAATCAAATTTATGTACAGCTTTTTTTGTGTGTGTACAAGGCTGTTTCATTAAAAATATCAGTTGTTCTCCTACAATGAAGAGCTTTCAAATATGCCAAGGAAATGTATTTTATTTTTTAAAAATCATTTAATTGAAGATGCAAAGGCAGATTCAGATCCTACATATAAAAGGCTTGAGATTTTACACTGCCAAACTCAAACCTGTTCTTATAGCTGTAGTCCCAACTTCAATTCCAAACCATTTTTCCTTCCTCACGTTCATGCAGAACAATCTGTAACACTGACCCTCAGTGAATCTTTTCCATCCTGATCCATTTCATATTGCTCTGTTCATGTTTATTAACCCTTCAAAAAGCACCTTTCTTCACTCTGTTTCTACCAAAGCAATTAGAGGGTGACATCTGGCCACAGAACCCCTGCTAGGACAGGCAACCACAAAGTGCCACCTAATTTTGTGAGTTTTCAGTCTCATCCACAAAATAACAATGATTCTGAATTTTAAGCTGTTATAGAATCATGGAATGGTTTGGGTTGGAAAGGATCATAAAGACCAGCTAAATCCAACCCTCTGCCATGGGCAGGGACACCTTCCACTAGCCCAGGTTGCTCCAAACCCCGTCCAACCTGGCCTTGGACACTGCCAGGGGGGGCAGCCACAGCTTCCCTGGGCACCCTGTGCCAGGGCCACCCTCACAGGGAAGAACTTATTCCCAATATCCCATCTAACCCTCCTCTTTGTCAGTTTAAGTTATCCCACAGCCAAATCTTTAAACATGAGCCAAAAGTCAGTTCTAGCCCAAGAATCACTGATTGTGTCTCTAGAAGCTGCTTCCTTAAATCTCTTCAAGATCCAAAGTCTGATTGGTCTTTGCTCAAGCTGACATTAAATTGTGTTGCTTGAAATTCCCTTTCAATCTGAATAAAGGGGCAAGGTCGTAGCAAAGGCATTTTGGGGAGCCTCAAAAGAGCATCACCTCAAAGCAATTGCCAGCTGTTTTTTCCACTCTACCGTGTTCAAAGTTCAAGACAAAAGTTCCTTTGAGAGCTTTCCAAAATGCACGGCTAAGCAAGAAATGTCGTTCACTCAAGCCATCACCAAAATGTTTCTAATTACATCCCTGACTAATTACATTACTGTATCCCTCTTAAATAGTGGGTTTAAAAGTACAACACTTGGCTCAAAATTGATTCGTTATTTTTAGGCAATTCTTCCTATCAGCTTGAACCAACAGTGTTTCATTGAGTGATAAGTTTTCACACAGAAGTGCTGATTATAGTCCCAAACCTGCAAAGTGCTGCAGGATCAGAGGGGGAAGGGATAATAAAAATATTAAAAAAAAGTGGACTGGATCATTTCATAATTCAGCTAGGAATAATTAGTGCAGTTATTTTATATGATATCCTAATGATATACTGAAACTCTCTGTCCTTTGTGTGATACCAGAAAAGGACACTGCAGATCCCAATCAAAAATAGGCCAGAAATTTGAGATCATTCCTCCCCACCAGCATTTCTGCCACTGTATGGGACATTTCCGTAGAGCTGGAAGTCCCAGGTCTCCAGAAGTTGTTGTACACTTCACTTGAGGAGCATGAGAGACACAGCTAATGTTGTGCCATTATCTTTTGTTTCTTAAATAATTTGGCTCTGATGGTATGAAGAAGCCAACCATCCCTGGAAGGGTTCAAGGCCAGGCTGGATGGGGCTTGGAGCAACCTGGGATAGTGGAAGGAGTCCCTGCCCATGGCAGGGGTTGGAATGAGATGATTTTTAAGGGCCATTCTAACCCAAACCATTTTTGATTCCACCACAGCTTAAAATTCAGGATCATTGTTATTTTGTGGATAAGACTGCAAACTCACAAAATTAGGTGGCCATTTGTAGTTGCCTGTTCTGGTGGCACAGCTACAACTTGTTCTGTTTGGTTTTCTCTCCCACACTCATCTCCCAACAGCAACCACATGCAGTCAACTCAATATTCCCCAAGTAATTGCACACTGGTGGCCCAGAGGGTTTGGGAGCTGTTTAAAACACACCAAACATACCAAAAAGGTGAATTTTCCTGGCCATATCTTCTCCAACATTTTTCAGACACTTAAACTGACACCTTAACTAAATTTTCTGGTGTTTAGTGTCTTGCTAAAGGCCTAAACTAATGGGTGTAGATAAATCCTTGAAGGAATACCTCATCTCTTGCCAACATTCTTGGCAAAATTTATGTTCTTGTTAATAGTTTTGTACTTAGACATTAAACAACCCTTAAGTGCTCCCACTTGGCTGAATAAATAAGGTTTTTATTCATGTGAATATTTCTGTTAAGCATATTTGTTGAGAGATACCTGACCCAAACTGAAATCTGGAAAGGACAGGACAAATAGACAAATTCCATCCTTTCCTGGCATTTGGTTTGCACCATGAATAAAAAATCCACACCAAAAGGCCCAAACATTTATGTGGCAGGTGTTGCACAAGCGCTAAATGGAGGCATCATTGCCCAGCAGACTTTACAGATTAAGACAAAAGCACATGAAACTGGACATGAAATCTGAATTTGCACATAAATGAGCATAGCAAAGTATTAAAAGATTTTGTGGTCCATTTATGTCTCTGAGCATGCAAAATCTTTCCTTTCAAATCTTTTTGATGAAAACAAAAAGAAGCTGAATCATATCAAGCAAGATATGTGCATAATATTCAAAAAAAAATGACAAAGCTGAAAAGGATCATTTCAAACTAAAAGGAGTGTTTAAAAAGTCAAATTTCTTTATAATAAAAATAGAGTTTAAGAAACAATTTGAATTACTTTGTTTAAGGTCAAACAAATACCCTTTCAAGTCAAAATAATTTAATCTTTTTTTTCATTTTTTGCCAGGCTGACTAGAAATTAAAGTAAAATGAATTATCAAAAGAAAATATTCCAGTCCACAGACAATAACAAAAATGAAGTGAGGTAATTAGGCATTTCTAGTATTTTTGTTACTGTTAATGCAGGGTAGCGGTTGGAAGTAAGCAAGTAGCAAATGGAAAATGTGAGTAGATTACATGAGAGATATGAGCTGTAAACCAGGGTTTAAAGAAAGATAAGGTAACAGCTATTTGGATTTTAATATGGAACTTCTGTGTTTGAAGAGCAGTCCAAGGCACAGTATGGAGATCCAGGATAAACCAACAGCTGGACAGAAAGGATTGAGATATTGGGAAAGGTCAGAGTCCCAAGGGGTTAATGGATCAAAAATCTGGAGCTGGGAACTGCTGGGGTCTAGGCACAAGGCTGAGAAACCACTCTTTGCTGGAGAGGTGCAATGGAGGCTGCAGCTGAGCCATCCTGATTTGGGAAACTGCCCCAGATTTGTGGGTTGCCTCTTCTCAAAACCAGTGAGCAACAGGACAAGAGGAAACCGCCTCAGGTTGTACCAGGGTGGTTTTAGATTGGATACTGAGGAAAATTTTTTCATGGAAAGGGCTGTCCAACCCTGGCACAGCTGCCCAGGGCAGTGTTGGAGTCCCCATCCCTGGAGGGATTTAAAAGCCGTGTGGATGTGGCACTTGGGGACATGGGTCAGTGGTGGCCTGGGCAGTGCTGGGGGAATGGTTGAACTCAGTGATCTTAGAGGGCTTTTCCTACCTAAATGATTCTATATAAGAAGTACAAATACAAAATGTCACGGATATAAACGTGCTTCATTTGTTTTCCTCATTTTCTCATCCAGTTTTCCTGTCAAAAGCCCCAGTGGCATTAGGCCCCCCTGGGTGGTACATAAAGCACAAGGTCTCAGCACACTTTTCAAAGTAGTTCTTATTTGCTAGAGGGGAGAAAATTTTTAAAAACCTTATTTCCAGGACTGTTTCTGTGCTACCTGAAATCTACAGTGTAATCTGTTTTTTCCCATTGCCACCAAGGTCACACCTATGTGGAAAAAAGCCTTGATTAAGAGGCTCTTTTACTTCCCATATTTCAGATGTTCAGAGTTAAGCATTGTTTTGCTTTGTGTGGACAAAGATTATAGTGTTCAAAAGCCACGTTCACCCCTAGATAATTTATTTGTCTTTATTGCAGTAAATTTGTGTATTGATCTTTATTACAGTATCATCTAACAGGTTGTTTAGCATCCACACTGTCATGCAGGGCTCTGCACAGCTATGAGAGAAGAATGCAGAGTAGGTATTATAGCATTCAGGAAACAATATATTTATATTTTTACACATAGAATTTAGGTTTATATATAATAGAGAATTAGATATGTCTGAAAAAGGAATTTTCCTGGTGTCCCAGTGACTGTAAGAGTTAGAAAATATATTCCTTGGTTGGTGGGGTGTTTTTTCCTTATTCCCCTTTCATTAAATTTATTTTTTTCTCTCTTACAATAACTTTTTTGTCAAATTTCTCAGAATTTTTCTGCCTATTTTACACCTCTAATTTTTTTTTTTTTTTAATAATCTCACATTTCTTAGGATTTGGAAGGGTGTCATAATAGCCAAGCAGCCATACTGTTTTCTTTGGCCATTTCAATGAAGAAAAATACACTGTGACATAATAAATAGACATAGCAGAAAAATTAAGTCCT
Source organism: Coloeus monedula (assembly GCF_965178545.1). Lineage (NCBI taxonomy): Eukaryota > Metazoa > Chordata > Aves > Passeriformes > Corvidae > Coloeus > Coloeus monedula. Next base: position 71,774,538 of record NC_138785.1, read on the forward strand.
ATTTCTCAGAAGAACATACAAAAGTGAGCCTATACATACAGGCTTAAGTCATATAAATGACTTGATGCATATTTTTATTTTAGTATCTGCAGGAAGATGGATCCCAGCCCATTAAAACTAAAATTTCCAGAAAGACAGGCACTCTGATGTATCATCTGTCAAGGTAAAGGGACTAAGAACCTCTAGCTGACTGATATGATGGATTTTCACTTTCCTACTTGCTTTAAGAAGGAAGAAAGTGTGGAGCTGAACAGCTGGTAACATTTGCTAAAAGATTATGGTGCTGAGATTCTGATTTAAATTTGACTTTTTGGTCGTAAACACATGAACAACACATGAAGTGTTCTTATTTCTTAACATATTTTCACTTGAAAAGAGTGATTCAACTGCTTCCTATATAAAACCTATATAGGATTAAAGAGCAAAGAGGTCTCCAACTGAAAAAAAGACATGCATTTCCTGTAAAAGGAAGTCATGCAGGAGGCTCCAAGCTTTCTTTAGGGTAGCTGCTACCACCTTCTGTAAGACTGTTGAAACACATGTAAATGAGAAGAAAGTTTAAAAGTATATATATAGAAATATTTGGCAATATAATGAGATTCTTCCCTACATTGTCCCCTTTAGGCTTAGAGCTACAAGAGCCTTTCCTGGTGTACATGGCAGAAAAACCATGTGAAAATATCTCTGGCTACTCCACCATATGATGTAAATTTGGAAATATTTTAGAAATGATGTGAAACGAGCCCACACACTGTCACAACTACTGTTAGCACCTCTTGTACGTGCAAATAAAGAGAGTAGCCTGGGGTATTTGCAGCCTTTGACCAAGCAGGATGTAAACTCTGCGAGATATTTTGGCAAATTTTAGACTAAAATATTGGCTCACTAAAGCCAGAGCAAGACCAGCAAACTGGTTCAGTTAAAAGCAAATCAATCAATCAATCAAGCCATAGTGTTTCCCAAACTTTGTCATCAGATGTTGTCTATCAAAAAGCCACCCAGAACTGAAAAGCTGAAGCAGCATGTGAAACTCTGATAAAAATAAATTATAGAATCATTTAGGTGGAAAAGACATCTAAGATCATAGGGGAAGATTGTTTTTGTGGTTTTATGAGAAGAGACTGTAAACAAAATGTGAACATGATCCATCAGAACTCTGTAAAACTCAAATAAAATCTGGATTATAACTGGGGTAAGTGATCAGACAGGACCCCTACACCATTTATCAACAAGAGCTTTCAGTGATAAAAAAATAATAGCAACAGAAGACTGATTTCACAGAGTATTCTGAACCACTTGGTGAGGTGGCCTGATTTAAGCTACAGAAACTTGAATAAAACCAGGGAAAATCACACAAATGGGAACAGAAAATATGTCAGATATTTCAGATATGAAACCACGCCTTGAACAGTAGAGAGCCTGAAAGAGTGTTTGGATTTATAGAGGTCTGGAAGGCTTCTTTACAGCCGAAGACTAAACAATATTGATTTGTTTAGTTTATCTGAGAAAAGATTATGATTAAGTCACCTTCTAATCTATAAGTAGGAACATGAAGAGCAGACTTCTGGTAATGGAAAGCTCTTTAATCTGGCTGATGGAAGGATGGCAAAAGCCAATGGACAAAATCACCTGCATCATTTTGGAAATGAAACACACCTTGTGAAACCATGGGGGTTCTGTACAACAAATTACTAAAGCAGCTTATTGATTCCCCATCATTTCAAGTCTTCAGGGATGTTTTTCTAAAAGAGTCCTAATGCTCTTAAAAGTTACAGCCTCCATGCAAGAAGTGCTCTGTGAAAGTGCATGAACTGCACCACGTTCAAATTAAGTGAACATTTTGGTGTCTTCTGAGCTTATAAATCTGCAATATTAGGCCATGATCATGCACATCTGTAGCTTCTGAGATGAGTTGTGCTGTCCTTTGGGGAAAAGTTGATAATTCTATTATTTTCTTTTCCCTTTCATTTCATGGCATCTCCCAGTCTGGCTGGTTGGTTTGTGCCTGCTGGAAGGGAGAGATGGTGTTAATTAATGCTTCCCAAACATATGTTTCTGGGCTTCATTTTGTGTACTCTCAGGCTCAGTTTAAAGGCATAGAAAGGCACAAAATTAATTCCTGGGCATGGGACAGCGATAGGGGATACACGTCACAAAGTCACCCCAAGACAACACTACAGCTCACAGATTCTAAGAATTCATATCTTGTGTCCATCATTCTCCCACACACATCACTTGTTCTTTTTTTTTTTTTTTTTTTTGGGGTTTTTTTTTTTTTTTTTTTTGGGTTGTGCCTGATATTTTTAAGAAATCTAGAAAACTTCCTACAGAGTAGCAGCACCTAAATACTCCTATAATCTTAATTTCTGTGATATGTTGGGTTTTCTCTGCTTCTATTGCTGCAGCTGAAGATTTGGATGTGGTTTTAAAAGTTTCAGGTGGGACAAATCTCTGTGGGAATATTACAGGATGTTGCTAGGAATATATACTGACAGTCAGATCAGTTTATTGAGCAAGGGGGAAGAATTTAACAGCATTTTCTAATACCTGTAAATTATAGCTGGTTTGTTTAGTAAAAAGAAAAAGAAGATAGGCTGATTTCACACAGCAAAGCAAATGCAGAGATGAAGCTATGAAGTGGGTGTGTGGAGGGTGTCTTAAGTTGTGCTCATCAAACACTGGAAGACTTGAGCAGAGGTTTTGTAGCAGAAATGTTCAGTCCTAGTAAATAGAATTGGTGAGAAGTGATTTTTGACAAATAATGCAGGAACTGGCAGTAATTTTAACGAACAGTTCTGCTGGCAAGGAGTGACTCACTCCAGCACAGTAAAGGCTTTGTTGTTAAAAGTACTTACACTCACATTAGGAGCCTGAAATCATCCCAGACATAATGGCCCACTTTGAAAGAGCAGGAAACATTAAACAGATTGGCCAATCCAGGGAAAATAATCATAGGAAAATTTATTGAAAGGCAGTTCACCAAATAGCATATCCTGCAGTTAAATCCAGTGGGTTTTGCTCTCCTCATACCAAGACTCCAGCCTGTGATTCCAACTCAACAGCATGACTCTATAAAATAGGTCTTTCCAAGACCGTAAAACTAGGAGAGATTTTGGAGCAAGGACTGCATAAAGATAGAATCAACAATTAAATCCTTGTTCTACAAAGAGGAGGGAAACCAGTACAGCACCAGCATGATTCATCCTCCTTAACTTCAGCCATCCAAAAGGTAGGTGTTGGATCAAAGTTAGTCATTCCTTTTTTGTCAGTTGTGGAGGAAGATGTACCCTGCCTGCTTCAGATAACTACTTTGGGAACTGCTATTTAGAAAGACTTCCCTCTCTCCATTGCCATGGAGGATAGCCAGGGGAGCAGCCAGCAGAAAGCAACATCTTCCAACCTAAATCTAGACAGGACTGCTCTAAGTTGCTCAGAGAAGCTGTGGCTGCCCTGGATCCCTGGAAGTGGCCAAGGCCAGGTTGGACAGTGTTTGGAGCAACTTGGGACAGTGGAAGGTGTCCCTGCCCATGGCAGGGGGGTGGCATGAGATGGTCTTTAGGGTCCCTTCCAACTCAAACCATTCTGTGACTCTAAGAAGTCTCTTTGTAAGGCCCACCCTGTGCTGAAACCAAGGCTCTGTAATTCACTCTCTCCAAGGTATATGCACAAAGGTGTGTTGGTTTCAGTGTATACACAAGGTTCAATACAATAAATAGAAGAGGAATGAAGGGATAGCCAGAGGCAAAGCAAAATTAACCCCAAGACCTCAGAAATCACACTTGGCATGTTCAGGCTGTAGAAAAAATAACACCCTCAAACCCCCCACCTTCATAATCACAGTGAATTGAGACAAGGTGAAAAACTGAGTTCAAACGAGGTGATTTAACCAATACACTGTCCCAGTTGCTGAGGGTTCAGGGGAAAAAAAAAAAAAGTAAAAATCAGCAAAGAAAGTATAAAAAAGGAATGAAAGAGAAATCCAGATTGGCATCAGATTAGACTGTCACGGGAAAGAAACAGGAAAAATATGGCATCACTGAGATATCCCTGGAAGTCTTTAAAAGCCACATACATGGGACTTGGGGATGTGGTTTAGAGGTGGCCTGGGCAGTGCTGGGGTAATTGTTGGACTTGATGATCTTAGAAGGTTTTTCCAACCTAAATGATTCTGGGATTTCCCTTTTTAACATCTCTCTGCTTTAGAATGATTTACTGCAGGGTTTGTATTGATTTACAATTATTAGACAGTTATTGTAATTTATGTTGATAAAGCAATGAGGGAGTACTGAAAATATTTATTAAATATGAGAAACTTTGTAGCACTTGAACATTAATCAAAGTTGATCATCTACAATATATGTGCTAATAATCCATTAGTGAATATTTAACCTGCAAACACGATGAAAAAACTGACAGATTACCTCTTTCAGGAACAGAGAGACTTTGTGGGAATTTTGAATTATTTAAATTGTGACACAGCAGAGGATTTAGGAGTGGGAAGCAATTTTACTGTGTGATTTTCTTTTTTAGTTGCTGAGTTCCTGATAAAAAGAGTGATGGAACTAATTTTGTTTCTTGTTGATTTAAACATTAGCAACCCCGGGGTTTGCAAAAACCTTCAAGATAGTTGTAAGGGTGAGTCAGATACTCTATTGTATAATGGAATCATTGGCCTTCTTTGACTTCAGAAAGCATAATAAAAAAAAGAAAAGCCCCAAGGAACTCAGGCTTCTCAGCACTTGGTTGCAGATGTCAGAGAAAGAAGTATTAGGGGTCAGTTTAGCATTTGCATAAGTGACCTGATTAATTGGAGATTAAATGATCATTTGTTCAGCAAGTGGTGCAGAAGGCTGGGCACGCTTCCCTGACCAGCTGAGCCAGGCTTTGCTAGGCACAGCTCCAGGCTAGGGGACACTTCTCATTCCCGCCCTGTCCTTGGAAAGGTGGAGAGGTGCTGGAAGGGACACTGCCTGGAAAAGAGTTAATCCATTAATGCCTCCTGGTTGATTAATTTTCTGCTTCAACTCATTTTAATTCTCATTCTGCTGATTGTTTCCTTTCAGGGAGGCCATTTATGGAAAGGTTATCAGCTTCTTGGAAGGGCATAGCAAAGCCTCCAAGCACAAACCTAGCCCACTTTTCCAAATAAACAGCTGCAGACAAGTCCTGGCTTCATTGATGGGAATGGAAAATTTCAGAGAAGCGCAGAATGGTTGGGCTTGGAAGGAACCTCTGAAGATCATTTAGTCCAACCACTCCACTCGAGCAGGTTTTGAATATCTCCAAAGAAAGAGCTTCCACAACCTCCCCAGGCAGTCTGTTCCAGTACTGTCACTCTCACAGGAAAAATGTTTTCCTTCATATTTAGGTGGAACTTCCCATGCTTCGGTTTGTCCCCACTGCCCATTGTCCTGCGGCTGAGCACCACAGAAAAGACTCTGGCCCCTTCCTCTTGACACCTGCCACTGAGATATTTGTGTGCATTGATAAATCCCCTCTCAGTTGTCTCTTCTTGGGGCCAAACAGCCCCAACTTCCTCAGCCTTCCACTGTAAGGGAGATGCTCCCGTCCCCTCATCATCATTGCAGTCTCCACTGGACCCTCTCCAGAAGCTCCCTGTCCCTCTTGTCCTGAGGAGCCCAGAACTGCACACAGCCCTCCAGATGTGCCTAACCCGAGGGCTGAGCAGAGGGGCAGGATCACCTCCCTTAACCTGCTGGCAATTCTGTAATGAATCCCAGGATCCTGTTGGCCTTCTTGGCACAAAGACCCACTGCTTGTCACACTTGTTGTCCACCACAACCGCCAGGTCCTTCTCCCCAGAGCTGCTCCATCAGGTCACCCCCAGCTGTGCTGGTTGTTCCCCCCTGGGTTCAGGACACTGCATTTGCCTTTTGAATTTCAGAACTTTCCTAAAATTCAGGACTTATTTTTTGCCCCTGAAAAAGGAATCAAGCACCAATTACTTTTCTGATAACTTTCCACTGGTAAAATAAATAAAAAAGTACCCGATATTTGTAAGGCATTATTTTATTCCTTTAAATATCACAGAATTCTAAAATGGTTTGGCTTGGAAGGGACCTTGAAGATCGCCCAGTTCCAACCCCCTTGCCATGGGTAGGAACACCTTCCACTATCCCAAGTTGCTCCAAGCCCTGTCCAACCCAGCTTGGACACTTGCAGGGATCCAGGGGCAGCCACAGCTTCTCTGGACAGCCTGTGCCAGGGCCTCCCTCCCCTCATAGGGAAGGATTTCTGGTGCCCAGGGTTATTCTTCCCCAGGTGCAGGACCCTGCATTTGCCTTTCTTGAGTTTCACTGGGTTTCTCTTCACCCAACTCTCCAAACTGTTCAGGTCCCACAACCCTCAGGTGGATCAGCCACTCCTCCCAGTTCTGCATCATCAGCAAACGTGCTCAGGGGACACTGTCCCTTCATCCAGGTCACTGCTGAACAATATGAACAAGACTGGACCCAGCACTGACCCCTGGGGCACAACACTACCCACAGGCCTCCAGCTGGACTCAGTGGCACTGGTCACAACCCTCTGGGCTCAATGAAGATGGTCAGTGAAGACCAGAAGTTGGCCTCAAGCAAAATGTTTCAGCTCTGAGCAATGTGTGTATTACAAGCGGTAAAAAATGGTTGCTTTTCAGTTAGGACTGGGGAAAGGAGGAAATGGGCCATAACAGACCATATTCAGTGTGGGTGGGATATGCAATGAAAATCCAATGGCAGCAGAAAACTGCTTTTACCAGGAGAGCATAATATGAGGTGTGGAACATTAAGCTTTATAGATAGGGAGTCTCACTACACAGAAGTTAGTTCTAATTACCAGAGGAAATGGTAACATTATGGCAGATAGCAAGGACATGTATGATGCATTATGAGAAAGATTAGTCTGATCTGCAAAGGCTTCCCTTAAACTATCTTAACTGAAGGTCATTCAAAACTTCCCCTAGCACATTATTATTATTATTATTATTATTATTATTATTCCTTCTGCAAAGTTTTGATCTGTGAGCCATTAATATGTCCCTTAATTTAGCTTGTGTGCTATTTACAAATCAGAATTGCCTGCCTCTGTGAAGGGAGTTGTTGGAGGTGGTTATTCCATCACATGGAATGATTATTTTGTTGTTCCCCACCACTCCACCAGTTAACACTGCCAGACTTTTCTGCTTACTCACAGGAATGATTCCTCACAAGGATTTTTATTTCCCAATCACAATATTGATACAAAATACATTCCATTCTTCCTAGGTATTCATGGCACACGCCGTACCAGTCCATCTGTTACCACCACCCTGCTCTGCAGAATGTTTAAACTGTGTGAATAAGGGGTAAGAATGGGTAGGATTTTTTCTTTAACTATACCTGTGATTTGCTTAGCACAGTGGGCATGGGAGGACAGAGAAGCTAGCTTGGCTGATATGTAGGGTTTTAATTTTTAATATTTTTTAGTATTATTTTTAATATTATCAACTGTGCTGCCCCAGCAGTATATGTAATAATAATATAGCCAAGCATAGCTGTTAGCAGATACCTGGTTTTAAAATACTTAAAATAGAGATGTTCTTCTATAGTTTCTCTGAGGACCCCTCTCCTAGGCATAATTCAGGACAAAGGTATCACCTGTCAGCAGCATTGCTGTTTCCCAGGACTTTTCCCCCCCACCATATTTGTATCCATGGCTCATCTGACTGTGTCACTTGGACATTCACAGATTTACTTCTGTTGTTCAATGTAAAGATGATGTCAATACCCAATAAGTGATGAAATCATCTTTTACTTTATACTCTATAAGAAATCAATTTATGCACCAGTGCAAAGCTGCAAAAGCTTAGTTTTTCCTATCCACAAGACCCACATATGCAGAGCTTCCATTTGTGTCCTAGATACACTGGAGGGTGGCAGTGAGAAAAAACCGTGTTGGTATATCCAGCAATTTTCTCCTTGGCAGCATTTAAAAAGGAAAAAAAAGAAGTTAATTCAGTACGTTCTTCAATGTGGTAAATTTTAGACAGAAATGCTGCTTACCCCCAACATTTTTACGAGTTCCAGGTGGAAGTTCTATGGCCTCAGTGATTCAGCAGTATCTGGAGATAGCACAACCCATCAAAAGTGCAGGAATTATCTCAATCCTTCCTGTCTGCTGCCAGTAGCATACACAGCTAGCAATTCCCAAAGTCTCCCTCCGGCATTTCTCTGTTGGATTCACGTAACATGTCAAAGAAATGATTTTTCTCTTTGATTACTGCAGTAAAATAAAAAGCACTGAAAAAGCAACATCTCAGAAACTTACCTTGCAGTTACATGAAAAATTCAACTCTCTGTAAAGAAATGTAATGAGAAGGGAGTCACGGTCGTTACTCCTTGTTACAGCACTTTAGTGTAACAATGCCATTTGGAGACCCTTGCAGCAGGAAAGCCAGAAAAAGCAAGTCAGCAATCAACTCCACGGGCCAATAGACTAAAATATATCAACTCCAACTTTAGTGCATTTGGACTCTGCGGAAGTTCCCTGTGTTGGCTGAAATGCAAAGGCTGGAGCACAGCAATATTTTCCTGTCCTGTTGGCTTTTTCTGCCTTTTTCCATCTGGCAGTGGCACTTAGAACTTAAAGCAGGAAATGGAATTCTGGCTCTAAAGGTCTAAAATGTAGTTATTGTCTTAAGTAATCATAGAGAGAAATATATCTATCTGTCTATATACAGCTTTAAGGTACAGGTGCTTAAGTTTTGCCAAACCAATTTAGAATTAGGTAACTAAGCACCTTTCAAAAGCTTGCAGCTCCCTTTCAAGTTCTGATCCTGCCTTTTTTCCCCCCTTCTTTTAGATTTCTAAGACAACAAGAAACATCTGTGGGTTTTTTTAGTGCTTTGCTTTCAGCACTGTCAATTACGTGCTATTCTAATTAGAGTCAATGAGAGGTGTGGGCTTTTGCTTCCCCTGTTAAAACATTATCAAATGAAAGAGACCGTTTTATTCCAGCCTTTTTACTTGATTCAGCACATCACAGGTGAGGGGTAGTGAAGTTGTGAACTTATTTTTTGAAGCCTTGAGAAGGAGAGAAAGATGGGGCAGTTGATTTTGTGCATTGAGAGCTACAGCTATTTGATTACTCTGGTTTTACAACAGATCTAGGTGGAGCAAGCACAAGCTGACCCAGAGAGCACAGTGACCACCCAAACAGTGCAGGCTTGGCTATGCAAGGCTGCAACCACAAAAAAAATTGTTTTTTAAGAACTCAAGATAACCTCAGCTCAAGAACTTTGTATTTAGCATATTTTCAATACAGCTGGAGGATATTTGAGGTCAAGATCTCAGGATCCCCTGTTCAACACTTACTATTTCCCTTTCCACCCCCTCTACTGTTCCTGCTACTAGACTTGGCTGGCTTCACACCACACTGAATTGGCAATTTTTTCTCTTTGCATTAGAGAACAAATTCAAAAAACAGCCATGTGTATCATGGATAAAAAGGCAGGGAGGGGATTTAAATCAGCTGGGAAATTCTGAGGTTGGAAATGCTTGTTTGTAGCAAAGGGAAACTAATGGGTCTTACTGAGTAGCACAGTGTTCAGCTCTGATTTCTCACCACTATTCCCCATCAAACAGGGCTGCAGTTACATATTTGTCTGGGGAAGGATAATGAAGAAACTGTGAGTAGAAAACAAAGAGCTTGTTACCAGTCAAAGATTAGCCCATGTTGTAGCCCAGATATTTCCCTGCAAGCAGTATAGTCAGCAGAGCATAAAACTACGTTTTACTGTTCAAGGTGCATTCAAATACTGTGGGGATAGCAGAAAAATACACAACTTTTAACAAGACAGCAAAACAACTCGGATTTCTTATTTGGCTGGGAAATTAATTTACTCACAACTTTCCAGATGTTCAGGAGGAAAGCAGATTTCTGCATAGAGCTGCTTGTCCCATCAAAGCCCAATGGGTTGACTTGTGTCAAAAGATTGGGAAGGCAATCCCGATTTAGATACCAGGAGCCTGCTTTGGAGATCAATGATTAACTTGAGAAAATGCAGCATTCTGGTTTCAAAGAGTAGTGAAATTACATATGGAGGGAGATCAGACTGGTGTTTTACCTTGCAAAGGGCCATAAGTGTCAGTCACCTGTCACACATGATGTTGGCATTTATCATAGTGTACCAGTAGAAAAGAGCAAGTGATAAAATGTCATTCAGCATACAAGAGAATTGATTCTCTATGGCTTTGGGATGGTTTCTAATTAATTATTCAGAGGAAAAAACCCCAGAAAACAACTGCTGGTTCCCACTGGAAATAGAGAACAAAGTTATTTAATGAGCTGCCATAAAACACAAACAAGTTCAGTTGGCATTATGCAGATAAACTCAAAGAACTTTTTCAAGTTTATAGTTTAAAAAGGGGACATACTTCAGAAGTTCTAATAACATTACCTCACCATCCAGCTGTTTACATTGTACTTGCAGCTTCTTTGAAAAGATGCCAAAATAAAGTAAATTTGAATATTATCTGCAGAGAACTTCTCTATGGAATAATCACCAGACTGCTTTTCATTATACCACAATTATATCATCAGCGTCTAATGATCAGAATGCAGAGCAACTGATTATTTTCATAATGCAATTACTTCATTACATCTTAGAAAACTCAGCTGCATGCAAACAGTGCTCTCTAAATAACTCATTTGTCTGATTAATCATCTGCCGGGAACTCCTCTCTCTCTTGCCCCCTTTTAAACGTTCACCTGTTTTCCCTGTGCTTCCTGTCTAACTTGGTCATTACAGCATTAATCACTCAGGAGGAAAGAAGAAGATGGGCTCTTCCTCAAAATATACAGAGAGATCCAGATTTTCCAAGTGAGGCAAATGCAATTGTTCACAGGGATTTGCCCTTGCCACTTTTTATTGTGTCCAAACCTCAAGGTATGCATATAAATCAGATATTTGTGCAGGGGTTTATTAGCTGACAAATGCAGATGGCTGACACGGTGCTCCCTTGTACACACACTCAAGCACTTGATGTGTCTGGTGGGTGTTTCTCAGACAGACATTTCTAAATAGCTGACTTTAACCCTCTGCTCCTCGTTGTCAAGAGGAATCTCTAAGGCTTTTCTAATAACTGCTGTCTTTCATGTGTATTTGAAAATAAATGTAATCCTAGTGGAGCAAACCAGATAAAAAATATAAAAGGCTGCAGTGTTTGATTGTTCAGCAGGATCGTTTATACAGAGATGCTGGAATAAAAATAATTAGCACTTCTAGGGACTTTCAGCTGAAGATCTGAAACTTTGTGAAAAAAAAAAAGGCTTACATTTAGTCCACTCCTTTTGCAAAACTCAGTGACTCAAAGACACGTGAGGGCCAATGTCCTGTTGCTTCTTCTTTTTTTTTTATTTTTGGGGGGTGCTGTGCTCAAGTTCACAAATCTCAAACAAAAAGGCCAAGGAGAATCACACCTCCAGACTCCTAATCCCTCTCCCAGACAGATAACCAAGGTACCTTAAAGGATCAATCACATGCTCAGAAAGTGAGAACTTGTAAAAGAAAATATTTTAGGCAAATCTACTGAGGCCTAGACACAAGAAGAATGATATTTAATTGAAAGAGAATCTGAATTAAATGCCCATATGAGAAACAGACTTATGAGACTGTAAAAGAAAAATTATTGTAACAATTATAATGGTAATAACAATGCTATTAGAGATAAGATTCTTATTGTAAAGGCTTGTGTCATTTTGGGCAAGTAATTTATCCATTTTCATTTCCTTAGACTAAAAGTATGCAGATGATCAGCTTTACTCAAAAGGGTTTTTCTACAATTTGGAAGGGGAAGAAATTTGTAAAATTGCAGCTCCTTATGCTTAAAATCTAATTACAGCTGTAGAATTCCCTCTGTCTAACATTTTACTTCATAGTGGTCCAAGTCACATATTTCACAGCTGGGTTTCTCTACAACTGTTACACCTCTGCAATTTAATTTTGTTAGGTAGTTGATGAACAGCAAGTTTAGGCTTGATTTTTAAACAGAACTTTCCACTGACTGCATTTTACAGCTCCTATTTAAGACAGTTAAAAAACCTTCCCAGTGAAAAATACAGAACCATAGAATTCCAGAATGGTTTGGGTGGAAAGAGACCTCAAAGCCCATCTCGTTCCACCACCTGCCATGGGCAGGGACACCTTCCATGGACCAGTCCACCTTCCAAGCCCTGTCCAACCTGGCCTTGGACTCTTCCAGGGATGGGGCAGCCACAGCTTCTGTGCCAGGCCCACATCACCCTCACAGGGAAGAATTCCTTCCCAAGATCCTGTCTAACCCTGCCCTCTGGCAGTGTGAAGCCATTCCCTGTGTCCTGTCACTCCAGACCCTTGTCCCCAGTCCCTCTCCAGCTCTCCTGGAGCCCCTTTAGGCCCTGGAAGGAGCTCTGAGGTTCCCCCAGAGCCTTCTCCCCTCGAGGCTGAACACCCCCAGCTCTCCCAGCCTGGCTCCAGAGCAGAGGGGCTCCAGCCCTTGGAGCAGCTCCTCTGAACTCTCTCTAGCAGGTCCAGGACTTTCTTGTCCTGAAGAACCCAGAACTGGGATTGTCCTGACCAAGGTGCAGCCCCTTGCTCTTGGATATGAGGTTCTCCTGGGCCCACTTCTCAAGCTTGTCCAGGTCCCCCTGGATGTCCCTGTTCTTTTCTCGTGCCAACTGCACCCCTCAGCCACGTGTCACCTGTGAACTCACCCAGGGTGCCCTCAGTCCCACTCTGTGTCACTGATAAAGAGCCCTGGTGCCAAGGCAGAGTCCCGAGGGGCACCCCTCGTTGACAGCCTCAACCTGGGCGCAGAACCACTGACCACAACTCTCTGGATGAGTCCATCCAGCCAATTCCTGATCCACTGAGTACTCCCTACATCAAATTTAGGTTCTCTCCAATTGGACAGAAGGATGTCATGTGGGACCATCTCAAAGGCCTTACAGAAGTCTGGGTAGATGAGGATCTTTCCATCTTCCCTGGGTATATGCCTATGCTTTATTCTGAGAAGCACCCCACTTAAAAAAGATTAGTTTTAAACCAGTTTCCACCTCTTCCCTGAATACTTCTGAACAAAAGACTTGTCAATATCTAGTACAGATTTTCCCTGAAACCCCCCAAATCCCCTTCAAGATGTCAGATGTGGTTCTGCCTGTGGGGGGACATCACATCAGGAGCATAAAACCAAATAAACAGCACGTCTTATCTGCAGTGGGGATTCCAATCCAATGCATTAAACTGCTTGAACTGGCTCTTTATGCAGTGCACTTTTAGGTTGGAAGAACTTCTGTAAAAGGCTTTACCTAAAGCCAATATAATTGAGGAAAAGGGCAAAAGAGAAGAAAAAAGCTGAAAGTCAAATAGAATTCGGCTGGAGCTTCTCCCTGTGCTGTAGGAGGGTCTGCACATCCTTGCTGGGTGGCTTTTACTGGGGTTTTAGGGTGCAGGAAAGCATTTGGAGGCACTTAAGCGAAAGCTGGGGATGCTCATGGCTTGAGCCGTGGAAGCTACGATCCTTCTGTCCTCAGGGCTGGGCTTCAGGGACATCTCAGGAGCCTCATGTGTGGAAAACACATCCTGCTGAATCAGTAGGACACAAGCAACTCCCTAAACTTGGAGCCAGGCTGCCTCTGAGAAAGCAGCAGGCAAGATTCTGGCTTCTCCCTCCATGTACCAGCAAGCAGATTTGGTAAATACAGAAATAAATTCTTCAGGATTCTCCTTCTTGGGATTCTCCCTCTCAACTGCTCTTATTCCTAGCAGCTCTGGGAGGCTGTTAGTTGAACGCCTTCCCAATTTCTTCAGCACTTTAAGCCAAGCCATTTTCAGTTAGTCATTTTTACACTGTTTTTTAAGCACATTGTCATCAAAAGATCGGCTGAATTTGTAACAAACCCCCTAAATTTGTGGCAAATAAAGCCTTTAGACAGCCACCTTGGAAACATGTAAGTAAAAAATACCTGGTTATCAACCTTTTGAAGGACACAAACCTTAAGGGAATGAAAAAGTCCTCTGGATCTTTCCAAAATAGCGTGGGAAACAATTTGCTGTAATTGCGCTTCACGTCCTGCATGGCATCAAAACAGAGTAATAAAAAACCCCATCTGTGCCCCTCGTTAGGTGCATGTTGTTTATTGTGTATGTCACACTGGTAGTGTACAAGGGAGATATTACCCTGTGCACATCTTTCTTTTCACTCAACTGGACTTTTGCCACTGGTTTCAAAGAGAACATGTTATCTCATAATTAAAGAAAGGCCAGGAAAAACAGGAAAATAGGTCATCATGTTCAAAACAACTGTGATTCAATGCTTCTGGCCAGTTATTTTCATACACTGTGATTAATTTAAGTTAATTTAATTTAGCTTGTTTTAATAATTGCATAACTTTTATCTGGATGCCCATGCCAGATGGCTCAACCAGTCTGAAAACAGGAAGATGCTGTAATTGTGGCAGCCTAATAACATTTATTTACTACAAGCCTGACTGTCTGTGACACTCATCAGAGCTCTGCAATATTGTGCTTTGCACTATATTGCTTCAGTGCACTTCACTTTTAGCCACACCATCTTTTTCCTCTTCAAAATTATCTGAGAAAATTTGGTTTTTTTAATGCACTTTTCCCCTTCTTGTGAGAACTCCAAGTGTCCCGGTTCTGGGTTCTACCTCTTTGCTTCTGCAAATCATCAGGTTAAACTGTGTCAGGCTGATCATGGCCTGGATGACTTCTGTGCTTCAGTAATTACCTCATAAGATTTGGACAATTAATACATCTTCAGGTTGTTAATTCCTTGATCCAAAATTGTGGAAATATGCTACCTCTGATTTGTGGATTCTCCACTCTCCATTGTGGAAATATTCTACTTCCAACAAAAACATCTTTCATTTTTAGAACGAGAAAATGAGTAACTTTCTGCTTTGAAACAAGCAGCATCTCCTTTGGTCTGTTCCTGCTTATTTAATTTCCATTTGCTCACAGCTGGGAAGTCAGACTAATTTTTAATCTCAGGTTTAACATCAGCGATTTCCAATATTCCTCTTCTCAGACCTGTGTGTGTGAGTCTCATTTGCCCACGTGCACCCCAAAATTCCTGCCAAAACTCTTGTATGACTTTTTAAAAGACTGAGCAGTGAGGCAAATAAGGTGGAAAGACCACTGAATTACATAGTTTGAAGGGAAACATCTGAATTTTGGAGCAATTTTGGTACATTCAGGCTAGTTTCTTTTCTTCACTACTTCTTTACAATTGCCACACTTGAAGATCACCTGCCCTGGTAGTTTGCTGATCGACCTATCAAGCCATGTACAAAAAATATGGATTTTCTTGAAAAATCCACTTCTGCTGCTGGTTTGCTGCACTGATGCAGAAAGAGATTGTCATAAATACACACCTTTGAGTATGTTGATGCAAAACTTCTATTTAAATTAAATAAACCCGTGAATGTGCATTTATTTGGGGCATTTGCTGCTGTCATGCCCATCTGTGTTGTGCTGCCAGAAATCCAAATACTTTTGTCAAACAGCAACAAGCCCTGTAGAAGCATCTTTTTTTCTCACTTCTGTATGTGGCAAGTTTTACAGAAATAATGTGTCATTTTCATGAAGCTTTTTAGGTAATAAGGACAGTTTTTATTGCTGAAGTGAACCAAATATTTTCCTTAGGGGAACTAAAAATCAATTGACTTGGGGAGAGATTTCATTAATATGGACCAGACCCTATTTTCAGTGAAATCAGATCAGTGGGAAATTTGCTATGCATGACCAGGGGCCCACATTCTAATTACAATTAATCAGTTTTCCTGTGTATTTGGCTGCTCTTTTCCTGTTCTCAAATAATTTGCAAATCACACTGAATTTCTTGCATGCTTATTTCTTGTCTGGAATTGTTCAATACTAATTTAAGCAAACACTTGTCAGATCATGACGTTCATGCACTATTTATTTAGATTTCAGGGGTTTTTTTTTCTTTTTCTGAATGAGACATGCTATTCTTCTTCCTTTGAATAGATGTCTGAAATATCAAAGCGGGGATGACTCAAAAAGAAATGATCATAATTTAATTGGAACTCCTGTTTTGTTTGTTGACCAAATAAAATGTGTTCAGGTTTTCATTTTCCTTCCCCATTATCTATTAAAAGCCACAGGGAAAAGAAAGATGGGGAAAAATAAAGAAGACAATAGCCAAAAATACTGGTGTGCTTTTTTTTTCTTCTTGAAAAACCAGAGACTGCAAAATGCTGGGCAAAGTGAAAAATAAGATTTCTTGAGAAATGGTGGTTTTCTTAAAAAAAAGAAATTAAAAATTAGTGTCAAAGGGGGATGATGAATGAGAGATGAAAAGTAACAATAGTATAAAACTGTGCACGTAAGAATATAGGTGCAGAACAGTTGCTCATTGGGCAAGAACCTGATTCTACAGAGTTTAGTAAAAAACAAGAACTGAACAACCATTCTGAGTCAAAATGAATGTTCCTGAATGCTGATTTTACAGCAGTTAGGTAGGTCTAGACTCACTTTCTTGGGAATGGACAAATCAGGACATAATCCAATGCCCCTTGATGGAAAAATTCTCCTTGATATGGATGGATTTTGGGTCAAGAAAGGAAATAATGAGTTGGAAAATGAAAAAAAAGCAACAGAAGTGTGGAAAGGAACTGTCAGGGCAAATGTGATGGTGAGGGTTGGACTCCTCTCTCTTTAGGCATAAATCCCAAATTTCTCCCCACAGCCAGAGCAGGTGCCAGTGCCAGGGACTGGCATCCTGTGGGCACTTCCCAGGGTATGAAGCACAGACCTTTGGGTTTTACATTTTAAAAGGGAAAAAAATTCTCTCCCCACCTCCAGTTTCCTGTGTGCAGCATTTCATTTGATCCTCTGTTCTTGGCAGTTGGCAGTTTTTAAGTCATTCAGGAAAATTTACCAAGGAACTTTCCCAACATGCTCTATCAGATACTCCATTTAAGTTGTCTTTATGGTGTCCCAGGATGATTAATTATCTTCTGGAAGCGCTCTGTGTATCTCAGACTTCTGTTTTACTGAATTTTTTAGTGTTACCTCTTTGTTGCCTGAGAGTGCACCTGCTTCTAATTATATGCAGATGATATGCAGTTATATCTTTAGAGGCATTCAAATGACAATGTTTTCCTGACTTTTAGTGCTGCCTTTTTGATGTAAAGCTGTGGTTTAGTACAGGTTTTAACAAAGCTAAAATCAATTAATCTTATACCTTGAATTACATTGGCTTAGGCATTGTAAAAGAAAAAAAATTGAGAGCAGGGGCCTCTTCATTCTAAATTGGGCCAGTACCAGGCAATATTTTATGCATGAATATTTTAATTTTAAGCACTTTTAAATCACTATGGTATTTTCTTTTCAATAATTTCCATTCTCACCAACACCTGTAACAGCAGAATTTCGTAAATCAACTTAGAAATTGATAACAACCTCATTAGAAGCCTAATTTTACTGTTCAAAGCCATCTAAAAAGTGATTTTAGGCATATAACATGATGTCTTTGAGCACCACCGGCTCTCTGAATACAGAATCATTACAATCAAATGCTGGCTAATGAGCCATGGAAAATATTAATTTATGGATAAAAATAGTGTTTTCTGAAGAGGTCGTAACATGGATAATTCACGAAACAGGAACAGGTAGAATTCAGAAAAATACAAATATTTTTATATTTTTAAAAACTCATTTATTTTTCATTATCATTTTAGCACATACCTAAGTATTTTCTGCATGTTGGTGGCACAGGACAATCCTTGTGAGGTATGTGTAGAACTACGTCCAAATGCCTGTGCATGGAGAAGCATTTACTCACTGAGTACAATATCACCTCTGCTTCTTCCAGAGCAGAAATGCACCAATCCTCAAAATACTCCCAAATTCTCCCCTCCTGCCAGGTGTGTCCATGCACACACTTCCAGATCCGCAGTCAGGTTGCCAGAGCACTCTGCCACGGCAGGAAATGCTGCATTTCCACTGCCCATCACTGCCTTGGGAAGGAGAGATTAATGGATTCTCCAAGCCAATCTTTGACTTGCACAAATCATTTTGGAGAGACGTGATTAAGGATGGCAGTCCAGGCAAAACTGCAGCAAAGTTTTTGTTATTTAATATCTGAAGTGTCCTTAGTAATAATTAAAGGAGTTGTGTTGGTAAGAGCATGTGTAGGTTGGTAAAAGGCATCCATTCCTGGTACAGAACAGCCAATTTACTGACAAACCCACTGAACTGTTTTTTGCATCCTTTATTTATTCCTTTCCTATTAGATAACACAGAAAGATAATTGTCTTTCCTGGCTACCTGGACATGAGACAGGGATTCCTCTACTATATTAAAATCAAACCCAAATATTCATAGAATATTCATAGAATATTTGGTTTAGGTTAGAAGTTCCACCCAGTTTCACCCTCTGCCATGGGCAGGGACACCTTCCACTATCCCAGGTTGCTTCAAGCCCTGTCCAACCTGGCCTTGGACACTTGCAGGGATCCAGGGGCAGCCACAGCTTCTCTGGGCAACCTGTGCCAGGGCCTCCCCACCCTCACAGGGAACAATTTCTTCCTCAACAAGGTCTCAGAGCTTACAAAGGCTCCACAGGATTGATCCAAGGGTTCCAGTTCAGGGTCTTGTCCTCAAGCAGAAGGTGGTTGATGAAATCAGGTACCAGTGGAGCACTGAACACTAATTCTGTCCTGTGTGTTACATCAATACTTATGATTTATTCTAGTTAGCCAGGAAGGACATGCACAGACCCAGGCTTTAGGAATATCTGGCTGAGATGAAGAGGGAAATGGTTATTTCATTATCTGGTGGCCTCATCATTTCATGCCCGTTGGTAAAAACGCAGCAAACCTCTGGGCTGAGTGATTACTAAATGGTACTTTCCACTTCTACCCTTCCATTACACCCTCTATCCATCTTGTCCACTTAGCACACAGTGTAATTGAGGCTTTGCAGCTATTTGTTATAATTTTCAGTGGAGCACAGTTGACCTTGTGTTTGTAGACAACTTCTTTTGACCCATCCACTTTAAAGCCAAAAACACCTCCAATCAGTTTGTAATGGTGGAACAGAGGGAGGAATATAATGATATTGATGAAATGGATATAAGACTACTGAGACTGCATTTTAATTCAGTCCTGGTGCTGTTTGCATCTAATAAAATTCCTCTCAGGGAGTTTTTTTAAGCTGACCTCTTCAAAGTAAATCACAGCACGATTCACTGTACAGCCAGTTTTCATAATCACGGTGTGTGAGATAAAGCAGAGCTGCAGTCAGGCATGCAGCTACAGGACAATTGCAGACCATCATTCCGCTAGGAACAAGCAGAGAAATTCAATTAATGCTCCACTTTTGATGAAGAATCAGTGAGGATGCATTGTATTTGCTCAGAATAGGAAATGGCGTTCAGGAGTTCAGCACTCAGGTCCTGGCACTGCCACCAGCCCTCTGAAGGTGGCCATGCTGAAGGAAAAACCTTTTTTCCATGCTTCCTCTCCAGCTGGGGCTTTCTGGGATGCTCTGTGGCCATTGCTTCTTTGCTAAGTAATGTAAGAGCAGATCTCTGGGGTGAAATATTTGGCCCACAGTGTTTTAAGTATTTTCATGGTGGAGTAACACCAGTCCTGCAAAAATACAGGGCAGCAGCTTCTCCAAAGCCAGTCTATGATGGGAACCAACATGTGCTAAGTGGACACAGCTCACTCCAAATTTAGTGATTTTCCAAACCATTCATGCAGCCTGACCTGAGAAGATAAGCTGATACCACCCATGGATTATGAGGCTTCCCGTCACGTGGCAGTACTTCAGTGATGTACAAAGTCTGCTTTTTGATTCCATAGAGTGTGGGTGAATTCCACACTGGTGATCTGAGAAGAAGACATGAGTTTTAATGATGACTTTTACACTGAGATGATTTGCAATAAAACTACTTCAAAGAAGAAACAGCTTTAAAATCCTTCCTAACTTAAGCTCTTCTTCCTTCTCCACAGACTTAGGCAGTTTTATTTACCTTTTAGATAGGGATTCACTTATAGGACAGTAATGGATGGTTGTCTCAGCCAGGCTCTGTTGAAAATGTATTTGCTTGCTGCATATGGCCTGTTATGAGGCTTAAGACATCTTTTGAAGGGAGAAAAATCAACAGCAGTTGCTGATATTTTCAGCCGTATGGTCCTAATTTCCTCAGATTCAGGGATCAAAATGCAGAGGGAGAAAATGCAGAAATAGCAGAGTCACTTATAAATTTTATAACAGCAGATATGAGACAGAAAACAGACCCTTCCCCACATGTTCTTTGGGTGCAGGCAAGGCATATTGACAGAATTTGAATACGATTTCTTTCTAAGTGAAAATAAATAGACAAAAAGAAAGAAGAAGACACAGATCCTCCTCTTCCTTATCCTATTCAGACCCCACTGAGATATCTCTGCTTTCCTGGATGGGAGGGCTGAATTCCGCTCCTTGCATCACTGTCTCCTCACTGAGTAGCTTGAATTGATTGCAGCTGGGGTTGTTGGGACGTACGAGTTTGCTCCCCATTAAAAGCAGATTTTTTTCCACTGAGACACTGTGGGAAATGCACATACAGGCTTGTGGAAGTGGAGTCAAACTCCGGCAAAACAAATGAAAACAACCTCGTAGTTATTTATGGGGAAGATCCCAGTGAGTCTGGAGATGTGAATTGGACTGAATCACTTTTTGTGTATTTTTTAAATTGTTTTTTCACATCTTTGCTTAAGTTCCTGCTGCCTCATGTCCAGTTATCTGCATCTGTAACAGGTGGTAAAGATGTCTGATTTGTCCTTTTTGCTGTTCAATATGTGGAGAAAATGTTGGCAAACCAGGATGTCTCCCTGACACGCTCCTGCAGAGCCCAATTTAACCATCCTCACATTCTATCAATTTCCCTCTCATGCTGATCCCCTCTTACCATGGAAGGCACTCACAGCACTGTAAAATTATAACAGTGCCCAGACTGCCCCAGAACCAACGGGTGGAAAAAATAAGCTTATTCCTCTAAGGTGAGGTTTTATCTTAAAATAATTCATGTGGAAAAGAAAAATCACAAGGAATATCAGGAGTCAGTGTAACTTCCAAAACTCTGATACCACAATCTGTAGTACTACGTGCTCATGGGGATCTTTAAATACTTCAGGTTATCTGCCATATGCTGCTTCTTGTCCAAGTGGTTGTGCACCACTAAGCTTTCACTAGAAGCAGAATTTCTTTTGTGGTGAGTTTTTAACAGCTTCGCTTTGAATTTAGAAATCTTTAAATGCAATCAGCACAGAAGCCTTTTTTTTTTACCGGGGTTTTCTTATCATCAATCCTTCTTTGTATTCCTCTTTATTGCAGTAGTTATGTATCTCAAAAGAGCAGCATGGCTGGCTGCCACTGGCTGTGATTGTGTTCAGGGCAGGAATGGTTAGCAGGAAGAACTTCATTCAGGGTGGAAAATAAATAAATTCCCACATGCATTTCAGTGCCTGCCAGAAATCATCTTTCTATTTATGACTGAAAGACCTGAATTACCTCTTTACATACACAGATGAACCAGGACACTGCAGGTAACCAAAAGACCATTGCACCATTTTAGATGCTGATCTCTGAAGCAGAATAACAAGAATTGTTATAAATCCAGAATTGTGTTTAGTGGAAAATTCAGGTTTCAAAATACAATTTCCAGGCTGAGGTAGAACAGAACTGAACTTTTGTAAATGCATTTTTGGTGACAAATACAAAACAACCCCTTACCTTCCTTAGAACACGCAGAGTCTGGTGTCTGGAGCTCTACTGTGAGTTGTGGGGAGGCTGGATTCAAATTCCTCCTCCTCATCTGTTGAAATGACACAGAAAGAAGTAATCCTGGGCACTCACCTTCTCAGAGTCTCCTGGATTTTTCTGTCATTATTCTATATTGCGCATTTTCTTGGGGAAAACTAAGAAAAATTGCATTTGGTGGGAGTATTTTTTTCGCTAAATAAATGCACTCCTTGAGTAAAGTTTTAATTTAGACAAATGATTTCAGATCTTGTGCACATCTGTGAGTGAAGGTGCCCCTTTACCCAACCACGCTGTGCCCACACTCTGCTCCCTGCTAACCCAGGGTGTCCCTTTGGGCTGGTGCTGGCACAGTGGCACCTTCCACTTCAGCCTGAGGCAGCAGCAGGGCAGACCCCTCTCACACTCCCCAGCCAGGCTCCCAAACACCCACCCTCCTGTGCTTCCAGGAGGTGCATCCCTGAACCTGAGAAAGCCTCATTAAAATTTCAGATACCCACCATATAACTGCTATCATCTGCAAATTCCCCAGCCAGCTCCATTCTGATGGAGGTCTGATATGGTATAATGCAAAATGCATATTTATCCTTGTTTTTATAGCATTTTGTTATGGCATTTTGCCTCCCATTATCAGGCCATACCCTGGAACTGATGAGATTGCAGCTGTTTGGGGCATGCATCACCTAAATTTTATAGAGTGCCTTCTACTCTTGATTTTCAATTGTCACAACCCACCAAAGATATGCTGTTTCACAGCTTGGGGCTCTAAGTCACAGGAGATAAAATGCATATTGGAAGAGTAAATTGAGTTTTTTACTTTAAATGGAAGGAAAGTCATAGTTGGGGTAGAGAAGAAATAATAAATCTACTTTCTGGAACAAATAGCAGCTCTCATGGTTTCCAGCAATAAAAGCAGGAAGAAAGGCCTAAAGACATGAACATTTAAACAAACAAGTTGAAGATCTTAAAGAAATGACAGTGGGAGCTCTGAGAGCTGCTGCCAACTTTCCAAAAAAAAAAAATCCCTCTTTTGTTTGTTTGGGTTGTTTTTGTACAGGAAGGAGGTAGGGAAAGAGAAAGCATTTTAAATAAGGGCTTCCTAACCACATGGGTTGAGGTAGGAAACTATTTTTGTACTGGTTGCATGCAGAGAAATTGTTATTTTAAAAAAATTTTAAAGGGGAAGATGTTAAAGGGGTGAAGAGGAATACCAAAATAACAGCAGATCCTCTGAGGCTTTGGGGAAGAGTAAATGACCCAAACCCTGTCACTGGTACATGGTTCCCTACTGGACTGGCTTTGCATGGCCAGGTTTTGGCACTGGGTGGGGTACAGGGGTGGCTTCTGTGAGAATCTGCTGGAAGCTTCTCCCGTTTCCATGGGGCCAGTTCCAGGAGGAGCAGCCCTGCAGCCCCCAGGTCAGTGCAGAAGTTGAGTTTTCTTTCCCCATGATGGTATTTGGTGGGGGATCTCCCTCTGTCCCGTATCTCAACCCATGAACCCTTTGTTAGATTTGCTCTCCCCTGTCCACTTTTGGAGGGCAGTGACAGAGTGGCTTTGGTGGGTGCCTGGTGTCCAGCCAGGATCAACCACTGCACCTGCCAGGAGAAAAGTTCAGGCAGAGGATGTTGCCCAGATCTCCTGTTCGTGCCTTCTGTACTCATTGGTGTCCAGGGACTCAGCTACAGCAACAGCAATGTTTTTATTTCCCTTCCAGGTTGCAGGAGCTTTGTTCCCTGAGTCTGTGCTTTATAACCCAGCTCATCTCCTTCCTCCCTGCTCCTGTGAGAGACAAAAACCCAACTGCAACTTCTGCTTGGCTGTATCATAGAATAATTTGGGCAGGAAAGGACCCTAAAGACCATCCAGTTCCAGCCCCTGCCATGGGCAGGGACACCTTCCACTCTCCCAGGTTGCTCCAAGCCCTGTCCAACCTGGCCTTGGACACTTCCAGGGATGGGGCAGATCTGCCGTCCTCACTTAAAAGCTTGAGGAAGGGAAGTCTAACCATATTGCAGCTTCTTATTTTCCTCTTTTTTCCTTTCTTTGTTTAATTTAGGACCCTTTGGCAAATTTATGACAAACCTTCATCCAGCAGAGGTTGAGCAGAGATCTCTGCAGAGACAGGGCCTGCAGCAAAGCTGAAAGCACGGCATAAATATGTTGCTTATTTTTCACATCTAATTTATTCCCTTAAAATCTCTGCACTTTCTGTAGAGGCTGAGCAAAATGGACCAGATTCCGGTGTAATATTTCATTAACTCTGTTGGAGTGGCACCACTCTGTTGGTGTGCTGTGTATTTAATACTTAGCCACAGACTCCACTGAGATGTGGAATTAGATGCCAGCATTCTTGCTAGAAAAAACTCTGTTCACGTTAAGAATTCACATCACCATTTAATTATTAATTGTGCCTTAATTGGCTATCATAAATTCATTTGCCCTTTGATCTACAACAATGATTCTTTGGGGTTGTTATGACTGCCTGCCAGTAGATGCCTGCAAGTATGAGTAATGCCTTTGACTTCAATGCAAAGATGTCAGAATAGTGGTGCTGCTACAGCTGAGGTGACTGAAAGAAATTCAGTTGTGGAGGTAGTGGGAAGGTGGAGAAGTCACAGATTTCCAGCATTTCAAAGCATGATTATTTCTCACCAGAGCAGAATTAGCCCAGCCTGCCAGAATAGTGACTACACAAACATCTATTCCTGTGAATGAAAATTAACAAAAATAATTAATTTGGCCTTCCAGTACCTAAACAGAGTACTAGAGAGTTGTAGAGGGACTTGGGACAAGGGCATGGAGTGACAGGACAAGGGGGAATGGCTTCAAACTAACAGAGGGCAGGGATAGATGGGATATTGGGAAGGAATCCTTCCCTGTGAGGGTGGGGAGGCCCTGGCACAGGGTGCCCAGAGAAGCTGTGGCTTCCCCTGGGTCCCTGGAAGTGTCCAAGGCCAGGTTGGACAGGGCTTGGAGCAACCTGGGCTAGTGGAAGGTGTCCCTGCCCATGGCAGGGAGCTGGAATGAGATGAGCTTTGTGGCCCCTTCCAACTCAAGCCATTTTATCAGCCTGTAAAATGATATGATTCTATGATAAAGGAAGTAAAAAAAAAACAAAACCAGAACTAAGGAGCTAAAAGGTGTTGCCTGCAAAACAGATGGGTCCCGTTGCCTGACAGCTCAGATAAACTGGGAGGTTGCTCTCGGGCTGAGCCATAAATCTGAGCTGGCTTAGTGCGAAGTGATACCAACGCGCAACACAAATCTGTCAGGTAAAGCTTTATAAAAGCTGCCTGCTTTCTGTTTTCTGAGTGCATGGCCACAGCACCTTGGAGTTGGGGAAAGAACTCCTCAGAGGGGAGTCCTGGCAGAGGTGTCTGTGCTCAGAGCCCAGGCCCCCAGCGCGGGCGTCTGGCAACACATTCACCCGCCCAGCAAAGTCTCACATCCCTCCCTGTCACTCCTGCACGTCAGAAGACACAAACTCCTCCACAAAACATCCTGTAACAAGCACAGACACTTGCACAAAATGCCAAAAGTCACGAAACTACACGGAGGTGCATAAAAAGGAGTATTTTTAGCTCTAGTGTATAGCTCTGCATATATAATCTGTAAAGGGATGTTTTTCCTCTGAGTTCTCTGGTAAGTTTTCCACTGGAAAATGCATGTTATGAACAGAACGTGTCCCAGGCCAATACAGGAACCAGCTGCTGACTTCTGTTCGAGCAAGTTGGCGGCAGATTTGATCCAGGTCAGTAGTTAGAGCAAGAACATCCAACTGCATTACGTAACTTGGCAGACTCCTTCCTTTTCCAGGCTCCTGCATTTTCAATGTACCTTACTCCCTGCAACTTGAAAGTACAGGCTTTGAGGGAAGATGTAGATTTAGCTTTGGATTTCCTACATCCTGCTCTGAAATAACCTCTCCCCCTATCACCATGTCCTACACATTCACTTGAAAGAAGATCTTTTTGTGCTCCACAGGCTTTTTGCTCACATGGATCCAACCAGGCTGAGGGCAGGATGATACCTGGCTCCTTTTACAAGGAGGAAACTTCCCTCATGCTTGCTGCTGCAAACATTGCTCTGCATCTCCAAGGAAACAGGCAGGGAGAGTCACTTGCATTCCCCAGCTGCTTCCAGAGATTCCCAGGAAGGATGGGGGTCCCTCTCTCTAAGGCAACAAACTGGGATTTTTACATTCTTTCACCGCTGTTGCTCCCAAGCTGTTGTGTGACCTTGGGGTGAGTCATTTCCCCTCTCACTTTTGGGCATTTCAAATTTGTAACTCATCCAGGAGACCTGCTTTCTGCCTTTTTTTGTTGTTTTATTGCAGGTTTTTTTTGCTGTTGTAGTTTTTTGTTTGTTTGTTTGTTTGTTTCCTCAATTACTGTTTTTCTTATATTATTAAAAAAAAATTTCAAACCAATGAGGTTTTAGGGCATCCTGGAGGTCTTCTCTACTTCTCCTCACAATGTGAAGAAGAAGAGAATATAATAAACTCTCTAGTGTCTGCCATGGGCATCTTCAAAAAACATCCCTGGTGTCCTAAGGGAATGACTAAATCTAACTATCAGAGGAATTAAAGGAAGAATGAAACTCCTCCGTGCTATGGGATTTCTTTTTGTTGCAACAAACAGTGGAGGAGAAGTTCTCAACTCTGTTCTGCATCTGTGTGTGTCGGGGGTGGGGAAGGATGGTTTAAAATTTCATCTTTAATCATAGAATCACAGAATGGCTTGGGTGGAATGGACCTTAAATATCACCTTCCACCCTTAACCAAGAGGGTCAGCCTGACACAGGAAGGATTCAGAGTTTTTTTTCTCCCCAGACATCTCACCCTGTGTCTTTGGCAGCTTCTGGCTCCAGCCAAGCCACCCACCTGCCTGGCCCCCTGCCATGCACTCAAATAAACTGCACTCACCACTTTCACACCTCCAAGTGTCAAGAGGCTCCTCTCTTGGCAATGGCAGAGTGAGGAATTTATGCCTGAGCACTGCTGAATGACAGGAAGACAGAAAAAAACCCCAGCAGAAGCACAAATAAAGCAGCAGCGCGGAATCCCTCCCCAATGCTAATCCATTATTCCAGTCCTACGAGGAAGGCAGATGTCAGACAGCCCAAATCTATTTCTGGCTCATGGTCTCACCTTTTAAAACCTTGATTCGCCACGCAGAAGGTGGAGATGATCCTCAGATCAAGGGGATGCAAAGAGAATTAATCAGTGCTCGAAAGGCACTTGCCAGGGTGCCAAATATTTGCAGTAATGAAAAAATACCTACAATATTGATGACATCTTGCGTGGATACTGAATTAATCATCTGCTGGGACAGCTCTTCTGATTCAGCCCTTTCCCCTTTGTAGAATCACAGAATTATTTAGGTTGGAAAAAGCTTCTAAGATCATCCAGTCCCACCATTCCCCCAGCACTGCCAAGGCCACCACTGACCCAAGTCCCCAAGTACCACATCCACACAGCTTTTAAATCCCTCCAGGGATGGGGACTCCAACATGGCCCTGGGCAGCTTTGCCAGAGCTTGAAAACTCTTTCTGTGAAGAAATGTTTCCTAATATCCAATCTAAAACCTCTCCTGGTTCACTTCTACCCAAAGGTGCATTGCGTGTGTGGGAATCCATTTTCACATGTCCCCACTATCTATGCCCCAGGTTTTGGGCACACATTGTCTTTACTGGGTTATGAACATCTTTAGGCTTTACTGATTTCAACCAATTTTTTGGCATTGAGCACCTTTGGAAACTGGCAGGCTTGTCAGTGCTTCATGGCATCCAGAGCCAGGAGGCTTTTTTCTAGATTTTTCCAGATTTAATGATACAGTCAAGGAAATACAGCAGTGTTTTTATTATAAGGCAGGAAAAAGAATCCAGAGTCCAAGTTCCCTGATTTAAACTCAATCACAGAATCAGAGAATGGCCAGGCTTGACAGGGAAAAGTGGGGATTTGGTAAGTCTTTCCAGGGAAACGGCACCTTTTTTTATTTTATTTAATGGAGAGACACCATATTTACATTACCAGTAGTAATACTTTTCACATGAAAATGAAGCCATGAATGCACATCCTTCTCTCCCCAAAATTCCCTTCATTCATTGCAAGCTTTACATAACCTAACAGTTCTATACCACAGATATCAGACTTTATTCTTTAGTAATTACTGGAAGTGCATGCAGCCACTCAGCATTAGTGCTTTTTCATCTCTCTGAAGGATTGAAATCTCCATGTCTGGGATAAGCTGTATTCTTTGCCTTTGATTCATTGAAACTCCGAGCGTTTTGCACTTAGAGCAAGTGCAATAATTTAAACAAAGTGCTTTTTTCTCACCAAAGCCTTGGAGTCACTGGTAAGGACAGCCCCAGGAAGGGGCAGTCTGGAGCACTCATCATGGCAGCAGCTCACATTAGCACCCTGTGGTCAGTCCCTTTTGCTTATTATCCTCTCCTTAGTTTATCCTCACATCACCTCTTCATGGGAGGCTCTGGGCTGCAGCTCGCCCACCAGCAGCTGAAAGCTGTTCATCTCCACCAAACCCTCCACACTTTAACCTTGCAGTGTTTGGAGAGCTGGGGGATGGGAATTCATCATGAAAAATGGGGTTTTGTGTGGTTGTACAAACGAATTTGAGTCGACATTGATTTATTTGCCGTTTGTCTTTATGTTGTCTCAAGCTCCCTTCGGGTGCAATATGTGATCTTTGACACGTTTTTCAGGCCCTCATTCCCTTTCCTCCATATGTGTTGTGGCTGATTTTAGGGGGTTGATTTCCAGGCTACAGCACAGTGAGGGAGAGGGAGAGGGGCTGAGTGACACCTGGACGTGCTCCCTTGGTCCCAACGTCGCTCCATCGGCGGATGCTGAGCCTCAGGAGCAGCCCTGGGAGCCCCAGCGCTGCCTCTGCCAGCTGCAGATTTTCCAGCCTTACACAGATTTGTAGCAATCAGCAGTTCCCAGTTTCCAGAAGGACATAGCTACATGTTTCTGGATCGCTGCTGGTTTTTCTCATCTGAAAGCTCTTCCCCACAGAACAAAAAAAGAAAAACAGAAAAAACCAGGGCAAAACCTCACACGCTTCAAATGCTTCCTTTTTTCTCAGTTTCCCCTGAGCCTGTCCAACGTCCATCAGCCTGTTATCACTTCTGGCCAGCATGATGAGCCCTCTCTGAAAAATAAGACCAGAATCAGCTGAAATAAAGCACAGGGAAAAAAAGACAAACAGCAAAAAACCCAGACTCACTCTCCTTCCCAAAAAAATCATGTTCCAAAATGTTAAGAGGAGCTTAGATATCCCAAAAGCTTTAAACCAGACTGGGTTGGTATCCTTTTATATTTCCTTGTGGATATAACATCTTTGTTGAAAACTGATTGGTTTAAAACAAACCCACAAACTCTTCTGAGGGGAAGAATTAATAAACTTTGAAGTTATTGACTTTTGCAATGTGGCCTATATTTTTAATGCAAATATTTTTTAGTGCAAATACAAGGCTATTTTATTACAGCAAAATACATGGCTCTGCAAACACGAGGAGGTGAGAAGTCAAAAAAAAAAAAAAAAAGGATTGTATTTATTCCACATAGCAAAATGGAAACCATTTCAATTTTCAGAAGAATAGTTTTATGTGGGTTTACCTGTTACACTTATGTCAAAGGATTGTAACATATATGTTCTGACACATTTTTGGAATTACAAAGCCTCATCAGAAGTCTGAGCTGCCAGGTTATGTAATTCAGGAAGGGGAGGAATTGAGGTCAGACAAAATCTGAAGCTTTTATGATATCAAGATTATCCAAATAAAAACACTTCTGATTTGCTAATTTTTAACAGTCCTGGGGTATACTAGGTAAAAGAACAAGTGTATTCAAGAAGAAATAATAAACCCTCTGTGGCAGCTGGCAGAATGCAAAAGGCAAAATAAAATGCTTTTTTACAGGTATTTAAAGCCAGAAGCATCAGTTGGAGCTTGATGTGACTTGTAGATAAAAAGAATCTCTATGAGTCCTAAACATGTACAGGAGGAAAATCACAGACACACCTCAGGGATGGCATTGAAGCCCTCCCCACTCAGGGCATTCCAGCTAATTGCTCACTGCTGCCTTGTGGCAAACCCCACATCCAATATTCACTGACTGGCACAGGAGCTGTGAGATGCTGCTGCTGCTGCTTCCTGATGCAGATGATGGAGGGCAGGTCCTAAAAAAGGATAGAAGCTCAGAATATGTGTAAAATTAAAGAAAACAGCTCACAAATTATGCCCAAAAGCATCTCAAGCACGCTTGCCCTGATAAGATCCACCTGTCTTGTAACAAGAATTTTAACGTCTGGCTTTGATTTAAGCTGGAATAAAGTGAAGGCAGGTGGAGGACCCCCAAATAACAGACACCTTCACAGGACACCCAAGGACAGACATGATTGTGATCTCTGTCTTAAAATACAGTGACTTAGGGAATGGTACATTCATCCAAGAGGTGTGAGTGCTGAGCTGAAGTCCATCCTCACCCTGAGACCCTTCATCTCTTCCAAGAGAACAACACAGTATTCAACCCCTGACACACAGGGATCATTTATGGGGTTGTGAAGGAATAGTACAGGTGAGGTACTTGCCATTGGGCTGTTTTGAAGCTGCTACTCTTTCCAGCCAATGAACAAATTGGGGGAGCAAAGAACACCATCACATGAAAAAAACAGGTTACTGCCAATTTTTGCTGGTACATAAGAGAAAAAGGTAATTTCGCCTTCTCTCCATCTTACCTGGACAGCTCAAGCACATTGTATGACTGTTAAATTACAGGAACTGTCCCAGGAAGCAATTGAAAACCAGACACCTCCCCATGCTGAAGCACCAGGCTGGAGAGAGACACATTGATGCCATTTTTCTCTCCTGTACACATGCATCAAATGGTAGCATTAAGAAGTGAAGTACAAAGTACCCAGAATAGCCCAAAGTTGAAAAAGATTAAATCTCTCTTCTGCAAGGTGAAATAAGTGGGCTGAAGCCATTTCAGAATGAAAGAGGCAGGGAGCTGAGCCTCCTGCTTTCATGCTGAGCCCTTCAGCCACCACCAAACGACATGAAAGGTGCTAAGTGTCACTTTGAAAAGACAGCACTGAACTCCAATCATAGTTTTCAAAGAGAAGTAAGCAATTTCAGAGACTCTTTTTATGCAAGGACAGGTTAAATATTTGTACAGTCTCCATGCAAGGACTGGGTGTGCTGGATGGATGGTTCTGACTTTTTATGAACAGCCCTGAGGCCCTAAGGCTGAACTGGCCAGATGAGCCAGAACATGAAGAAGACAGTGAAATAACCAAAGGAATGGGGTTTGGAGAGAACCAAACTCCCATTTAAAATGGGTAAAACAGGGTCCAGAACCACCCCCACATCGGGGAATACCCCCCAAATGTTTTGCAGAGGGCATGTCTATGTTTTTATCCTGTATTATCCCTCCTCTTCTGTGCAGTGTGTGGAGCACAATCACTTTGGCCGTTTGCCATGCTCAAGTGGTTGGTAAATTTTGCTGTCCATTTGTTCAACATTTCTTCTGCTGAGGGAAACTCACACTGCATTAGACACTATTCTGTGTCAGGTTCACCAGGGCAGTGGTGGCATATTATTGTATCAGATTGCAATGTAACACTAAACTGCTTTGGCTTAATCATGTTCTATCTTTCAAGGGGCAAAGGTTCCCATTTTCTCATTTTTTCCAACTGTAGGAGGTTCAAAAAATACCAATTTAACACTGCTCTGAAAAATACCGTGTTTCAGAAATACAGGGTAAGAAATCAGATTTTTGCCTCAGAAAAATGATTCCAAGAAGTCCACAGGATAAACAATGACCATATACACGTGTTCCTAAAGTGGTTCCATTGGAGCCCTTTGATATGAGCATAATTAATTGCAGCATTGTGCAGCAGAGTTGGACAAATTGGGGAAAAATATTTTGGACATTCATGCAAATGGAAGGCTGAGCAGTTTGCTGCTGAAATCTCTGTGTTTTGTTCAAGAACGTTCAGGTGGATGCACTGATATTTATCTCAGTGTGGGCACAAAACAAAAGCTGCCCAGGGATGCTGTAAGCATGCCAGAATGGTCTCAATGAGACTGCTCTCACAAACATTTTGGAAAGCTCTCTTTTCAAAAAAATCACTTTGCTAGGGGATTGTGTCGTGTTGTGGCCGTGCCTCACCCTTGCATGTGATTTGATTTAGTGGGTCAGTGAAAATGATTTGGGGACACGCGGGCGTTGTGCCCTGTCTGCATCACGGGGTGGTCAGAGGGGGAGTAGAGGGAAATATCATGGTACTTTGAGAATGATTACACAGGATTGCTCATTTGTGCTCCTCATGCTGGAGGCTGGGTACATTTAAAGCCGGGAGGGTGGCTCAGTTTCCAAATAATGGCTGAGTCATCGCTTACGTGGAAATAGAGGGGGGGAAAGGATTTTTTATTTTAGAAATATGTCCTACAAGGACGGTGACACATCCTACACAGATAGACCATGGATAGAATCACAGAATCATAGATTGGCTTGGGTTGGAAGGGACCTTAAAGATCATCTAGTTCCAACTCCCTGCTGTGGGCAGGGACAGCTAATAATAATCATCAGCTCTGTTCTCCTCAAGAAAACAGGCCTAGAAGTAGAAAAATCTGCCAGCTAAAGATAGTTTGGTATCAGATCAGGGAAGAAGATGCCGCTTCATCACTATATACTCTAAGGACATGGTTAAATCAGTCATTTTCAGAGACACTTAAAACACGCTCAATTTGTCCTCAAAACATTGGCTTTACCCCTGTGACTGGATCCTACAGAGAGATCCATATGGGATTTGCCAGAACAGATTTCAGTAGATGGGAGATGCAAGAGTATTCAGAGGGAGTGGGAGCACGGCTTTCAAGCTGAACCAAGACAGGCAGTGAAGGATAATTCCCTTTTGATTATGCAGCTCTGGTGCCAGCTCTGGATGCCTCATGGAGCAGGGAATGCTTCCCTAACCCCTTTAGGGCTCTGTGGCAGCTCAGTGGATGTCACATCTCAAGAGCAAGAACTGAGGCATTTACAAATAGATGACCAAATTTGTCATCTTGAAATTAAAGCCAAAGGTGTGAAGGTTGTTCTCAAAAGCAATGTGATTTATCTTGGTCACTTGACCAGGAAGGAAGATAAAAAAGGGTTATATTGAAGAGTTTAAGGAACATGCTTACTCTTATTATAACCACTTTTTTTGGCAACTCAACAAGATAACTGGACTAAGTCATAGTGATTAATGAATGAAGGTAAATCATTGTCTCCACCCACAAATATCACAGCTGGATAGGACAATACATAAGGATGTCATCCAAACTTACTGTTTCCTTTATTTAACTACTTACAGTAGCAATCAGGATTTCCAACAGTTTAGGAAAAAAAGTGATTTCAACCAAGAAGGCTCCAGCCAAAAACTGATTTGCAACCTCCCTTATTTCCTTCCTTCTTTCTTCTCTCTCCGTTCTGTGGCAAAAGGCAAGGGGAAATGAGTCCCACTAAGGCAGCATTAAGGGATGTTATGTGCATAATTAATGGCAGTTTTCTGGCTTGTCACAGAGGGCAGAGAAGCTTCTCCAGAATATGAGAGAACAGGAGGAGAAAGAGTGAAAAGGGTAAAATATAGTCCAGATGGGGTTTTTTTGGCTCATATATTATCAAAACAGGAGGAGAGCTGTTTTCCAGCCATGCAATTTTGAAACTGTCCTTACAGAGCAAACCCCTGACTTCCTGTATCCTGGTGCTTTTTAATTCATTATTTATATCCTCTTAAGGACTCACTGTGTGTAAGGATGAGGCAAGCCCTGCCTGGGGTGCAGGGTGTTGGTGGTCACATCTTCACTCATACTTGACCTCAAAGGTATCACACATGATAAATGGATGGAAGCTGGACAACAGAAATATGCAAAATTTCAGAGGAAAAAAATCAGAAAAATTATTTTCAAAATTATTTTTAGATACCACCAGCTGCCAAGTGTTGTTTTGTACAGCAGATACTGACAAGTGAGCACCAAACCCAGGCCCATAGGGAAAGCTGTTACTAAGCCTCTTGGAAAAGTAATGTTTGGCTGTCATGCAATTAAGTTTATTTGAATTAATCAGCTTCTTGAACTGTCTGAGAAAACATTCACTCTTGAGACAGTGAATTTGTAGCAGTGATGCATAACAAAATTACCATAAAAAATCAAACTGGAGGTCTGGGTAAACAACCACCTGTAGCTGGTTTACCATGAGATACAGAAATTTCTCTCAACTACACTCACGGCCCATAAAATCACCCTGGTTGGAAGAGACCTCAGGAGATCCTCAGCCAACTGCTCTGAGCAAGGGCAGCTGAGAAGCCCCCCCACATTGCTCAGGGCTTTGCCCCTTCAGCTGCTTAAAGGGGATATTTATCCATACCCAGGCTCTGTATCCATTGCACGCACTAAATAAATTGTGTTCATATAAATTGTTTTCAGTTTACTTGTTTTACCTTGTGTTTGCAACAAGAGCAGGCAAAAGACCAGTGAGTGCAGTTTAGCTGATAAATGGCACTGCTTTAACCATAGCAGTGTCAGTGCTTGCAATATTTCCACAGGGACCTACCTGTACAAACAATATTTAAATGAAGAGGCTGCTGACCCAGATTACAGCCTCTAGATGCTACTAGAAAAATAGGAAATGAACACCACAATAACTGAAGTAAATAATCGAGCATCCTACGGGCTAGAATGAGGTTCTTACAGCGTTCTCACCCTTTGCAAATTAATTTTGTCCTACTTTAGGTATGCTTGGAGAGTAGCTTCAATTTTTGACAGTACATATTTAATTTAAGATAGGTTATATGGGTGCCACAGTCCCTTTTTGCAGGGAGGTGGCCTTAAACCATTGAATGCACCAAAAGATAACTCTACTGCTTAGTTACACATCCAGGAGTGTGTTCCATGTGGACATGGAGGGATTATGTGTCTGAAAGCAGAGCTGCCAGCAGTGTATTTCTATAGTGTGCACATTTTCAAGGCAAGATAGGTCTCTCTGAAGAAAGAAAACAAAGTATTACCCAGGGGTGTTTGGGACATTTCTAAGAAATTGCCTTTTCTTTGATGAAATGCAGTTTCATCAAAACATTTTTTTTTTTATTTTTCTTGAAGCAAACTAGATATCAATTTTCTCAGAAAAGGCATTTGGGTGCAGACAGAATTTCTTGTCGAATTGAAAAGACATGGGGATAATGGACACAGAGCCACCATCCCTATTTCAAAAATCCATTAGCTCAGTGAAAAAGAGACTTGAGGCACTGAGTCTTGTATTCCTAACACAAATAGCTCAATTTGAGTGGTCTAGGTGCTATAAGGTAGCAACATGTGACACCACTTCTTTTCCTTGCTCTACATTTTTTGGTGGTACCAGTTTGTAAAGGGAGCTCAAGAGGAACCTGAGCTCCAACCATCTCCCCTGAACCACTCAGGGGCTGAGATCATGAAATATTTTGGAAATTTTTTGGATTATCTTGTCAGAACATGTTAGAACTTAACCTTCCTTCCTTCCTTCCTTCCTTCCTTCCTTCCTTCCTTCCTTCCTTCCTTCCTTCCTTCCTTCCTTCCTTCCTTCCGAATTCCTTCCTTCCTTCCTTCCTTCCTTCCGAATTCCTTCCTTCCTTCCTTCCTTCCTTCCTTCCTTCCTTCCTTCCTTCCTTCCGAATTCCTTCCGAATTCCGAATTCCTTCCGAATTCCTTCCTTCCTTCCTTCCAAATTCCTTCCTTCCTTCCTTCCTTCCTTCCTTCCTTCCTTCCTTCCTTCCTTCCTTCCTTCCTTCCTTCCTTCCTTCCTTCCTTCCTTCCTTCCTTCCTTCCGAATTCCTTCCTTCCTTCCTTCCTTCCTTCCTTCCTTCCTTCCGAATTCCGAATTCCGAATTCCTTCCTTCCGAATTCCTTCCTTCCTTCCAAATTCCTTCCGAATTCCTTCCGAATTCCTTCCGAATTCCTTCCGAATTCCTTCCTTCCTTCCGAATTCCTTCCTTCCTTCTGAATTCCTTCCATCCTTCCGAATTCCTTCCGAATTCCTTCCTTCCTTCCGAATTCCTTCCTTCCGAATTCCTTCCTTCCTTCCTTCCTTCCTTCCTTCCTTCCTTCCTTCCTTCCGAATTCCGAATTCCGAATTCCTTCCGAATTCCTTCCTTCCTTCCTTCCGAATTCCTTCCTTCCTTATTCCTTCCTTCCTTACTCCTTCCTTCCTTCCTTCCTTCCGAATTCCGAATTCCTTCCTTCCTTCCGAATTCCTTCCTTCCGAATTCCTTCCTTCCTTCCTTCCTTCCTTCCTTCCGAATTCCGAATTCCGAATTCCGAATTCCTTCCGAATTCCTTCCGAATTCCTTCCGAATTCCTTCCTTCCTTATTCCTTCCTTCCTTCCTTCCTTCCTTCCTTCCTTCCTTCCTTCCTTCCTTCCGAATTCCGAATTCCGAATTCCTTCCTTCCTTCCGAATTCCTTCCGAATTCCTTCCTTCCTTCCGAATTCCTTCCGAATTCCTTCCGAATTCCTTCCTTCCTTCCGAATTCCTTCCTTCCTTCTCTCACCCTCATTTTTTCCCACAATTAATGTTGTTTTGGAGTTTTTCTCCATACACAGACATATTAGTTTTCAAATCTCATGTATTTTTGCCAAGACAGAAGAGCTGCTTCCTGCCCTGCTGTGCTATTAGCTGCTTGGTTCCTCAGGTTTGATCCCATTGTTGCTCCCTGCACATAAATCTTGTTTAGTTCTATAGGATTTGCCTGCCTGAAGGAATGCATGATCAACTGCATAGAGAAGCATAAAATAGATTTTTGTGCTTCAGATCCTTAAAATGTTTTTTGTTGGGAAATAATTCCCAAAGCTGTTTTTGGCTAATATTTCTTTTCTTTCAGTGAGCTGTTTTCTTACATTTTTGGCTTGCTGAAGGATACGAACTGGAGTCTCATTTATCAAGTCTTTTGGTCAAAATTTTACTTTTCCTTCTCTTTTCTGAGTTTGCTGTACTTTAACTTTTATTTCAACATCTTTATTTCAACACTTTGGCTCGTTGCTTCCTCTCTCAAGAAGTTTGAATCCTTGATTCAGAGAGGTTAAGCAGTCCAGCACACATTGAAGCAAGCTGGAAATATTCCAGAAATCCTTAGAGTAATGTAATGTCGGATGGAATATTGCAGGCAAACTGGAGAACCCACAGGGTAAAACCCTCAGAAGTCTTTAATGACTATGAAATATATTCAATAACCTGGCCAGAGGGGATGTTTCCTCCAAATGTCCTTTTCTGCCACTTGGTTGGTTATGTCACTTCTTAGGGTACCTATCTCTAAGTCTGAATGGTGTTGACAGTAACTTTGAAAGTGTTTAAGCTCTTGAGCTGAGAGTTTGTAGGAATATGTTGCATATATTAATCATAAAAAAAGAAAAATCTCAGAATCTGACTTCTGTCAGTTCATCCTTTGGACAGTGGCCAACCCCATAATTTATGCTGCAGGAGAGGGGAAAATGAGATTTTCTATTCATCTATGTTCTGTTGCTTATTTTAATGTTACCCTCACAGCTTTTTTTTCCTGAATCCTTTCTCTTCACAATAAATTAATTCTGAATCACATTCAATCACAATGTTCAAGGTGTCTGCACACCTCTGACTTAGGCCATGGCTTTGTAATATTTCCAGCCTTAATCCTTTACCCTCTGAATACATATTGGCATTCTGTTTGCTTCTTGATCACTGCTGTGCACTGAGCAGATGTTTTCATGGAGTGGTCTTCAGTGACAGCAAGATCTTTTTCTTCAATAATTAAAATTAATTTATAACTCAGCTATGCATATGAGCAGCTGAATTGTCCTTTCCAGCATGTGTCTCCTCAAATTTATCTGCAGTGAATTTCATCTGTCATGAATGTTGTGCAGAGAGTTTAGTCTGGCCATCTAAAATTCTCCAAAGTCTTATTTAGTCTTGGCCATTCTAAATTATGTCACATAAAACACATTTTTCCTGGAACAAAAAGAAAAAAAAATTGCTGCTAAAGGCCTCGTTCCAGATTATCTACAATATTTGTTGATATTTGTCTCATCTGCTGCCTGGACTATGCAAGATATTTTTCATATCAAAAAGAAAGTAGAAGCCATTCTCTAAGAAGTTCAGTCTTGAGGCACGGGATCCACAATATAACTGGAATATTCAGGGTGATCATTAGCTACACGTTGTAAAAATAAAATAATTTTTCAAAGCATCAATATATAATTTTAAATTACTTTTGGTAAAAAAAACCCCAGCTGTTCACAGTTACACTTCAGGCTACTCAGTGTCCCTGTAGGAACGTTACAGGGTTTCATTCCTGTTGTGGATTCCTTTGACAATCGTCCATGAAATGTGACTACCAAGTCTGGCCCTTTTTTATCTTTTTACCAGTTTTTAACCCCAGGCAGAACCTTACCCCATGATAGATGAGTTTCTTAAGCAGCTTTTTGTAAGGAATGCTGTTAAAAGCTTTTTAATAAATAATGTTAACTGCTTCTCCTCTCACCACTATTTTAACAACCTCCTCAGGCTCAGACTCAGCAGTCAATCCGTATTTAGCAGAACACTTCGTCACAAGCTAAAAACTAAACACATGTCCCAGAGTTTTGTGGAGGAGAGCTGGATTTAACCATGGTTTCAGCTTTGCTGAACAGGTGACTTGCAGAGCAGATTAAGCTGAGCAGAGACCTGGACATTCAAAGTATTCTTTATAAGGTTATTTTAACCTCTCAGCCTTCTGCCTTCATTTTTTTTTTTCATCCCAGCCACCTGCTGTGTGTGTAATCCACAGATTGGAATTCTCCTGGGATGCTGACCACTCTGCTTTGCTACCTGCCTGCCTGGCCCCTTGTACAAAAAACCAGGCACCCCCACTTGTTTTCCTAACGAAGTGTTGTAGATGTGTATAGTACTCCCGGCAGTAAAGTAGTAGTAGCCTTTCCAGTAATTTGGAATGTCAGAGAATTTACCTGAGTGCTTGAGTGCTCTTTGTGAGTGTAATATTGGCAGGCTGAGAGAGATGGGATTGTTCAACATGGAGAAGACAATATTCCAGGGAGACCTTCCAGGACCTTGCAGTACCTAAAAAGGTTCCAAGAGAGCTGGAGAGGGACTTTGGACAAGGGATGGAGTGACAGGACAAGGGGGAATGATTTCCCACTGGCAGAGGGCAGGGGTAGATGGGATATTGGGAAGGAATTCCTGGCTGTGAGGGTGGGGAGGCCCTGGCACAGAGAAGCTGTGGCTGCCCCTGGATCCCTGGAAGTGCCCAAGGCCAGGTTGGATGGGGCTTGAAACAACCTGGGACAGTGGAAGGTGTCCCTGCACAGGGCAGGAGTTGTATGCAGATGATCCCTGATGTCTCTTCCAATCTGAACCATTCTGGGATTCTGTGAATATCCTCATGGAAGTGGGATTACCACATTCCACTCTCGTATAGCCCTGCTGGAGAAGTGACCATCCATTTTGCCTGAAAGCAAGTTGGAAAATGTTCATTTTTCCGTAGCTAATTCCCAGCGAGAGAAGGTTTCAATGTGTCACTTGTGCCTGCAAGTCTAACATTCATGGCAGCCCACAGATCACCCAAACAGCTTTTAGCTGCAGTTCTGTTTTCTTCCTTCTTTGCTCAATTTATGCCAGACCAATATTCCGCAAAGTATTTCAGTATCTGGCAGCACAGAAGATTGATGTAGATCAGGCTTCTCAGTTTCCCCCATCACCAACTTGGCAATGACAGCCAAAGAGAAGAGCCTTTTACAGCACTGAATGAAGAATAAATCTATACAAATTTAATTAACCTCTGCAGAGCTTATTGAATCCTCACCAAGTTTAGACACAGTTCTGTAAGTTTGGAAGTGCTTGGCATATTTTTGACTCTTGTACCATAGTTTGAACTGGCTGTATGTATACAAACCAAATTTGTAAATTGAAATTAATAGTTGCTCTTATTGGGGTTTAGTGGTGTAGGAATTGCCACCTACATATACAAGCAAAAAAACCACTTCTGCTCTAAATACAGCTTTTATTTATTTTCCTCAAATGCAGATAACTAAAAAAGAAGAAAACTAAAATCAACGAAGGTGACATGAATCCGTGGATGGAAACAAAATAGGAACCTGCTTTATTTTCCTCTGACTGGGCTTAACAGGGCTGGTGCTCTTTGGGTGCCAAAGATGTCAATGTGAGTTATGTCAGCTCATGCTGAAAGTGTGGATTGAAAATGAATTGTCTGGATTAATCCACCCCCCTCCTCTGTTTCAAGAGGATTGAATTAAAAATTTTATTCCAGCACTAAGAACCCCTCAGTGCTACCTTTGTTATTTGTGGTTGTTTAAGGCTGTCTCTCCTCCACCTCGGGGTCACTGAGCAAGACTCTGCT
Source organism: Coloeus monedula (assembly GCF_965178545.1). Classification (NCBI taxonomy): domain Eukaryota; kingdom Metazoa; phylum Chordata; class Aves; order Passeriformes; family Corvidae; genus Coloeus; species Coloeus monedula. The sequence continues at coordinate 71,814,776 of NC_138785.1, forward strand.
GCACAGAGCAGGGCAGGGAGGAGGTGTTTTGGCACTGAAAGATTGGCTCTGAGAATTGAAGGAGGGAATTGTGTCAGAGGGAAGTCTGAGGAGGGAATGAAATAGTGCTGGAATAGGCAGCATGACTTTACTGAGCTGCTGGAGAGATGTCAGGAGGCAGCTCCTTGCTGTAAGGACACACACATAGGCACAAACAGCCAAAACCTTCTTTTCTACACACATTCTGTCCCCCTTGCCCAAGCTCTAAGTGAAATGCAACTACTTCTGCTGCATTGGTGATGTTTTTTAATGAAGTGGAAAGAAGTTCTTGGACCTGCTTTTCTTCCTTTGCTGTTAAATCCTTGTCCAGGTGGTTTTGTCCTTTCCTAGAAGCCCACAGGAAGACTCTCAGCCTGTCCTGCCATGGTGATGTAATTTCTTAGAGTCAGACAGCAAAATATAATGCTTTAAAGAAGTCTCATGAGGAAGCCAGGTCAGACAAAGAGCCAAAGCTTTAAGCAGGATCTCAGGTGAATGCTTAGTCTGCTGTCCTCCCTTGGTACCAGCCCAAATTCTGGCTTTATACCAAAAAGAGGGATTTTGATGAAACACCAGTGAGGGAAACCTCACAGGGAACCCGTCAGTCATTGCCCACCCAGTGTTGTCATCCCAAGGGGAAAAACAAGTTACTTTTCCATTAAAAACCATTGGGCTACATAGTTGTCCCTTCCCTCCTCAGGAGTTTAAGGGAACAAAGTATTTATCCTTTTGGAGGTGGTCGGAGGGGACAAACCCTTGAAGGAAAATCTGGCCCTGAGGGTCTCATACCCAATTTCTGCATCTGAGACCCTCCTTCCTCATCCGCCTCTGCTCTCTCATTGTTGATCTCTCTCTCTAAAACAATGTATTTCTCTCTTTATCATTTTGCTTTTCTGCAGACATTTTAGCTTCACTTACTGATTTCTTTGAGAAAAATTTAAAGAGTAAAATAAGAATATATAAAAGCTGTAGGTTTTGGGTTTTTTCAATTTTCACCACTAGAAATTCTACATGTTCTATCTTTTTAAATTAATTCTGCTTTTTTTACCTTCCAGTACCTGAAAGGAACCTACAAGGAAGATGGAAGAAGACTTTCTATAAGGACATGGGGTGACAAGACAACAGGGAATGACTGCAAACTGAAAGAGAGTAGATTTAGATGGGCTATTGGGCAGAAATTCTTCCCTGTGAGGGTGGGGAGGCCCTGGCACAGGGTGCCCAGAGAAGCTGTGGCTGCCCCTGGATCCCTGAAAGTGCCCAAGGCCAGGTTGGACAGGACTTGGAGCAACCTGGGCTAGTGGAAGGTGTCACTGTCCATGGCAGGGGGGTAGAACAAGATGATCTCTAAGGTTCTTTCACACTGAAACCATTCTACAGTTCTTTTTCTATGCTTTTGACAAATATTCCTCATAACTTTACTATTGTTTTAAATAAAAAAATAAACCATATTTTTTGCCATTCATGAACTCCCTTTTTTTCTCCAAGATGTGGGATGTAAGCTCAGAATATCTGAAAGTCCTTGTAAATCTCCAGAGTAAATATCATGGTCAAAAAGTTCATTTCTTTGCTGCACTGTGACTTTCTTCCATATAGTGAAAGGTCAAATGTGCAGCAGATCTACTGAGGTCAGGACAATATCCTTATAAATCTTACCTCCCTCCTGTAAAGGGCCAGATACTTGTCTTATTTTTCTATTTTTCACCCCCTCATAAAAATATATAAATTTACTAAAGGACAGCCAGACTTCATGTCCCCTAATTAATAATATTCTTAAAAATAGAAACAAAAGTGACACCTACAACTCTTTGAAAGGGAAACACTTCACTGCACGAGTTTGTCTTGCTGCAGAGCCAGGAGAAGAAGAAACGTGATAAATAATAATGCTATGATGCTCTGTGTGGAAAGTGTTCAGATGTTGTGGAGATGATCTCCACATTGATATAAAAGACTCCAAAGCAGAAAAAAAGTCATCTTGGACTAGTCCCAAAATTTCAAGTCTACTTGTGAAACACAGATAACACTTTTCCCCCCTTCTAACGTTAAAATACTGGTTTCTGGAGCTGCTGCTCACATCACACAGGGTTCCTCTTCTCTGTCTAATCAGAAATTGAAGACTTTCAGTGCTGAAATATCTTCTTTCGGATCACCAGCTGGCAAAAGCCATCCATTGTCCATTACACACCTCTCTGCACCAGCTGAGCTTCTGACCACAGATGTTTTCCTGCCAGTGAGTAGGAAATGAGCATTCAAGTGAAGCAATAAGAGCCCTCTATTAACTATTCATGAGCAGAAAAAAATCCCTACATATTCCTATTCACAGAATGTCTTAACTTTTGGATACAGGACACAGGGAGGCAGGACTGTCCACACTTGCAGTGCTGCATTACTCATGATTAGGGGAAACAGATTCAATATGGCTCAGAGCCTCTGGTGACTCATTTTTCATTCCATATGTGCAGTCATGTGCTTTGCTCACCCTTAGTCCAGCTGGAAAGGATGTGGAGAGAGGAGAAATCCAAGCTAATGTTTGACAACCCTTTAATGTAAAATAAGCTAAACCAGTGTTTTCTGTAATTGGAGGACAACACACATTATATGTCATAGTTTGGGATCGAGAGGCAAACGCTGGACATGTAATGGAGCTGGAGATCTTTGTTTTGCAATGACAAAACACCTCTACTTGCTTCTAAACCCTGTATGTTATTAGAAACTTGATTTTCAGCTTGCAGGGAAACACTAATGCTCATGTGGAATCCAAATTTCAGGCAAGAAAATTTCCTCGTTTAGGCCAAATGGAGAAAAAGCCTCAAAAACTTTACATGATTTTGTGTAAAATAATACAGTGGCTGCTTGAAGCCAGTCAGAGATTTTGAAAGTAAGAAGGAACTGGGAGGGAAAAACTCTAAAGGCTAAAGTTCAGGTGAGGAGGGGATGAAAATGCAATTTATCACCTGCTTATGAAGGTTGCTGCATGAATATTAACACCAGGTGGGCTTTTTGCATATATTCCTCAGCTTTTCCAGCAAAACATCATCAGCCTTCACAGTAGCTCAGTGCAGGATGCAAATGCATCAGGATACAGGATACTGGCACTTCCCAGTGTATCAAATATATACCCTCACATTTTGCAGTAATGGTCATTACTCTGAACTATTGTGCAAATTGGTCTGAATGGATCTTTTAAAATTCCACGTTAAACACTGCCAGGAAATGAGGAATGTGTGATCTAGTTGCAGGAAGAGCTGGGGAAAGGAGAATGTGTTATCCAAATGTGCATTTAGCTGAGAAGAGGCACTGAGTACTCCCAACACTTGTGAGCAATACCATGAGATTAACTCACTGCAGGCTGTCAAGGGCTTGTCAATGTATAATGTTTAATTATATATATCTTATGTTATAATTACCCCTCGTTAGTAGCTTGGCTTGTTCCATTGTCAAGGCATCCTTATAATTGCCATTTCTAGATAAACCATAGCCAAATACAAAATACCTATTAGGGTGATTATCTTTGTAAGTAGAAAAGAATTAAGCCCAAATTAGTTTTCTTTTTTTAAAGGCAGCTAATTATTTAATTTTTTTCTTCTTACTTTACAAGGGTTTTGCTGAGAAGAAACATATTTTCTATCTTGGCTCTTAGCCAATGAAAGGAAGAAGATGGAGGGTAAAGGGGGAGAGAACCTTGGTCATGGATTTGCAGCCTTCGTGTGCATAAAGGCATAATAATTATCTATCCCTTTGTTCTGCATTCCCCAAATAGGAAAAATGGCCCTTCCTAAGAAAAAGGGCTGCCATACCTGGTGACACAGATCCAGTACAACCACTGCTGTTAGCTGGCTCTCCTTAAAAACTACCAGATTCCTGTCCAATCCTAATTTAATTTAACTTTCCATAAGTTGGAAATTTTCCCAATTTCCTTTCCTTACTCAAAGTGCCGTAACTTCTGATTCACAGGTTGATTTCTATTGCTTTGTAGTCACTTTTTTAATGAAGAAAGGCACTTTTACTATTAGGTCCTTTATCTAGAAATGCAGTGTTTAGTCTCCATTCTACATATAAGTGATGGAGAGAGGCTGATCCTTATCTTGGGTGCTCTGCCCTCCTGCTCTGTGACCTCTGGAAACAGTCTTAGCAGAAAACGAAAATAAAATTTCCATGCAAAAAGTAGCAGATTATTATCCAGTTTTGGTTTGTTTTTTTTTATAGTATGGGGGCCCTTCAGGTGTATGAGGTCCATAGTAAAGACCCAGAGGCTCATCAGGTCCTCAGTGGAAGTTATTAAAACATTCAATTTTTCTTGGGTTTTTGCTTCATAAGGAATTGCACTGTTTGGCACCAGACGTAGACCTGATCTTTTTTCCAGCTGGAATTCGCATCAGAAAGTGTCTCTTACCTGTTCAAATGCTACTGAGGGCCTAAAATAGAAGCACCGAGGTCACATCTGTTCTGCACATGGAGAGGGATAGGTGGGAACTTCAAGGGAATGGGAATGAAAAGGAATTTGTCACTATTGTGGTGACAGGCAGTGGGAACTCTGCCTGTCAGTAGGGCTTCACAATCAAAAAGAACCCTCAAAAACCCCCTCACCATATGAGGGTTTATCTAAGCCGTGTCCTTACAGAAGAGTCATGGATGAAGAGGTAGAAATGAGGAATGGTGGCATTTTGGCTTCATCACTGGAGTTTTTGGGAGGCTTTGCTGCATAACTTTTTAAATGTAGCAACATGCAGCTCCTCTACTTGTCTGGAGCTTTTCCACTGGTAAGATGCTGACTGGAAACCAGCAGTGCTGAGTGACTGGGAGCCAGAAGTTCCCAACTGTGATGGGGGTGAGGGAGAACTTGAAGTGAAGCCTCAGGCGGGGTCATTGCATGGCTCTTGTGTGGGGTTTAAATATATGGAATATAAATGGGAACTAGGCCACAGCAAGTGTAAGGTGGGACAGAAGAAGAAGGAGTAGTTCCTGAGGTTTATTTTAATTGGATCCTCCCTGTTTGCTTATTTAGCAGAATTTTGGATGTGAAGAAATAAGCTCAGTCTCTGTAGAAATGTTGGGAGACCCCAGTGAGTGGGGGTGGTAGAAGAGGGAGGGATCTCAGACTTGGTCAAACTGATCCCTATTGTATTTCTCCCCTCCTTTGCACACTGTAAAAGCACACTCAGATCTCCCTCAGGATAAATTCCTTAAATTTAGGCCCTAAATTCATAGAAATGAAGATATAACTGTGATTTGCAGAGTGTCTTGCCCTTTAACAATCAGATTTGATGATCTTAAAGGTCTTTTCCAACCTTAATGATCCTATGAATCCACAATGCTGCAGCCACATTACAACAGTGCAGCTCTTGCGTCTCTTGGGGTGCCTTTGCTGTCCTCCCCTGAGTTCCTACAACATCAAAACCTTGTTTACCAGGAGGCAAAATATCAGGAAGTGATAGAGCAGGACAAACCCCCAGGAGGCTGGAGAGCAGCAGGATAAGTTTGGGGGTAGCATGGGCCTGCTTTCCCAACAAACAGCCACTTTTTGTGAGACAGTCCTATTAAATAATGATGACTCACTCTCCAGACAGTAATTTATTTATATGCCTTCTTTAATGTTTTGCAAATCACTGCTTTAAAAAATGTCCAGCTGGAAGACAGGGAGGCTTGGGAGACAGGGAATCAGCTTGATAGAGAATCAGATTAAATAAAAATGACATGGAATTTGACAGTGAGGACACGTGGTTGGAAATAAAAAAACACAACCATCCCCCAAGCAGAAACACGGCCTCATTGCTGGGACTGGTTGCTGAAGCTTGAGAGACCAAGTTTTTACTGGATCCAGTGAGACAAAAACATTGAAGTAGATAGGAAGAGGAAAGGAGGCATTGGCTGATATTTAGTGACAGCATTTCTTCCAGTCTGAAACATTGATGAGCTTACATTTTTTCAAGCCAGAAGGGACTACTTTGATATCATAGTCTGAATTTAAAAAAAAATGAATGTTATGCCTTGTAAGGACAGACCACTAGAACCAGTAAGAGACAGAAGATCCTTTTAAATTATAATTAATATTGGAGAAATGGGTATAGTTCACACTCAGAAAATTAGCATATGGACCACAGGGGAGGCTTCAGTGAAGGTTGTAGCAGGTGTGACAGCCTGGGTCTGGTATCTGGACTGGCAGAAAGGTAAGGACAAGTGGAAGAGACAAGGCTAAAATTCCTGTTTGATTTCTAATTCTGCCACCAAGGATCTCCCATGCCTGTGTGCCTTGAATCCCCCAAGAGCATGTGGAGGGTAATGCCTTCCTTTGTAAAGTGCATTCAGCCTCATAGGTAGAAACTGCTTTATAAAGGGTCAGAGCGTGGATTATCAAGGGTCTGACTCAGTTTTAAAGATGATGTGTTGCAGTGGTTGAGTCCACCACAGGAGTGACCAAGGAGCCACAGAGCCCCAAAACAGTGGAGGTCTGCTGGTGAGCAGGCTCAGAGGTCTAAGACCACCCCCTTTTACCCTTTTCAATCCATGTTCTAGATAGTTCTCCTTTCCTTGATACCCCACTGGCTCCCGGTTCCCTTGTTCCACCCCTCGCCTTCCCCGGTGGTCACTGCTCTGTCACCCCGTATCCTCTTTACCCCTTGGCCCCAGAAGATTGGTCCCTGATGTTCTGCCTGCCCCCGGTGCTGCTCCGGATAAAACCCCGGACCCCTCAGTGTTCTGTGTTCTTTGTCCCTGGTTCCCTTTGAGAGGGGATCCCAATAAACCCCTCGGAACGCCATACAAAGGACCCCTCCTGCCTCTTTGTCCCCAGCGACGCTGCAGGTGCTGTCCAGCTCGGTGTGTGGGAGTGGCTGTGAGTACCCACCAGCTCTGGTGTGTCAGGGTGTGTCCCAGTACATTTGCAGGGCACCCCCGAGCTGCTCCGACAAGGACGCGATGGGGACGGACGCGACGCTCTTTCCACCCCCGCCCCTCGCATCGTGTCAATGGTGGAACTGAGTATCAAACATATTAATGGTGCGTTTAAAAATCCCCCCTAACTGCAGTTAATATCTGAGCATTTTAGGTGATGCTCTCTGCCACTGTCCCAGGCAGTTCCCCTGTTCCCCTCATCCCCATTCCTGGAAGTCACTGCAGTAGCTGTGCAGCCTGGAACAGCTCAGCACCACTTGGCATTTTGCTCTGAGATGATTATTAACTTTAATAGAATCTGGGGTTTTTGACACTACTTCCACATCTGACCACCTGCCTTAATCCGTGCCCGGGTGCACAACCTTCATTCTGAGCTACTCTTACCAATGCTTAAAGTCCACATGGGAATTTTACTGTTTGCTGGACAGCAGGAACTTGGCCAACTCCCTTGAATCATAGAATCATTTAGACTGGGAAATACTTCTAAGATCATTGAGCCCAATTTTTCACCCAGTGCTGCCAAAGCCACCACTGATCCATCTCCCCAAGTGCCACATCCACACAGCTTTTAAATCCCTCCAGGGATGGGGATTCCACCACTGCCCTGGGCAGCTGTGCCAGGCTGGACAACCCTTTCTGTGAAGAAATTTTCCCTGATATCCAATCTAAACCTTCCCTGGTGCAATTTGAGGCTGCTTCCTTTTGTCCTGTCCCTTGCCATTTGGAAGAAGAGACCAACCCCACCTTGTTACAATCTCCTGTCAGGGAATTTTACTCTACAATGAGGTGCTCCCTGAGCCTCCTCTTCTCCAGGCTGAGCCCCCCCAGCTCCCTCAGCTGCTCCTCACTCTCTTTAGTGGCTGAATTACAAGTGTTCTGACAACCTGGCCCAACAACAGGACTGTCTGTTGCCCCTCTTTGGAGGGGGCAGATGCTTCACTGCAGATTTAAACAGAGCCAAGGCCCTGCCTGGGGGTGTGGTTCAGGCAGCCCCAGCCTCCTCTGCCCAAGCTCTCAGCCAGCTGGACCTGAGCCGGCTCCTGTCAGGAAACCATAAAGCTCCCAGGCCGTGCATGGCTGCTCTCCTGCAGGAGCACTAATGCACTAATGTGGTTATGCAACTTCTGCTGGGGAGCAGTGAGAGGAACTTGGGTCCTGGTGCGTGTTGACACCATCACAGTTTCTCCTCCAGTGTTCATATATTGATGTTTCCCTTAGTCTGGGCTTTCCAGAAAGCTCCTGAGAAGCTTCAGACTGAGAAAAGTCTTAACCCTTGTGTTTTATCCCCATCTCAGCCACTGACATTGAAATCCCTCCTGCCTTGGTTCACATTCTCTGCATGTTCATTTTTTTAGGGGTATCCTGAACTCCTCTTCAGATCCAGAGGTCCTTTCATGGGAGACCAAAAGAAAGTGGAAAGAGTGGCTCACTATCAACAGAATTCTCCTGATTCCAGGATAGTAAAAGAGCAGAGACTGCTCTAATTTCCACAAATTAATATTTTCCGTGTTCTTTCAGTTGTCAGGAGGACAGGGTAACACATCAGTTAAAAACCACTTTTTTTATATAAATCCACAGGCACTAAATCTATTGATGCTCTGGATCTGTGCCACAACCCTCTTCCAGGTGACCACCTTGTCCAGGGCTAAGTGGTTGTCCTCCATGGAAATCATTGCCTATCTTTGCCATTGCAAACCTTGCCACCTTATCTTAGGAAGCCGTGTGCTTTTAAGGGTAAAATGAATGCACCTCTGGAATTAGCAATGCTCTCCATTGGCTATAGAAGGGGCACAGGTACTTGGCTTTCACTAAATATCTGCCCTAAATATCTCTGAAGTGACTTTGAGCTTTAGATTTTGGCAGACATTGGTAACTTTTGCTGCTGGACACAGATGTGACACAGGGCTCTGATGTGCCACTGAATTCAGGCTTTTTTTTATTACCATTAACATTTAATTAAATACTGTTGCTTGCAAAAATAATTAACCTCAGAATTAGGAGGAAATCGGTAGCCAATAATCTTCTCATATCAGTTCTTTGCTCCTGTGACTCTAAACCTGTGGCTATTTGTGCTGAGTTTTTGCTGTGAATTTCAGTGACAGAGAAGCATCCACTGTGGAAAATGCTGTGTAAAACCTGTTTTACACGTTGGGCTAAGTCAGATCTCTGCCCAGTCTGTGTTCCTTTCATGCAGTGATCTATTCCAGACCTCAGCATAACTCGATTAATGCTGCATTTTTAATGTTTCCATCAGCAATTCACATCCAGTTGGCTGCAAAGTGTTCATCAATAAATCCTCACCCAGTGCCCACTAAATTAAGCAGAAAAACACCCAGATTTGGGACTCAGATGGATGTTTAAGCCCCCACCTCTGGAAGGCAGGGCAGTATGTGGAGGCACAGCACCCTAAGGAAGGGCTGCCTGCCCTGCAGCTAGAGGTGGGACTCCCCCAGGAGGTCTGAGATAATGTTGGTGACAGCGCCCTTGGAAAGTGCCTGGATGGAGGTGGGGGTGTGTGGAGGGGCTGGCTCCTACCCTCTGCCTTTTTGTGCAAATCCACGTGCCCAGGACCACACAGGACCCGAAAAACTGTGACCTTTTAAGGTGCAACCCAATTGCTCTCATTATGATTATTGCGTCGGGTGCTGTTATCCCCAATTTGTCTGCTTTTCTGCCTGTTCCTATCTTTTTATTTTCTCCCTGCTGTTCTTCTCTGTGGATGGATGGCTGTGGAGACCATTCAGTTCCACTTAGCTGTAATTTCAGGGAAATTCTTCTTGATGGGCAGAAGCAGCAAGGTTGGGGATTTTGTTCCCTGTCCTTTTCCTGAAATGTGTGCATTTCCTTGTACGCTGCTGTGCTGGCTGTACACAAGCTTGGCTCCTCAAGGGACAGGAAGGAATACTGGTTTTGTCTCCAGACACTTTGCAATGTCACCAGCTCTTTGTGCAACACATTTAAAATTTAACAGTAAGTAAAATGAGGATATGTGTAGGATGGACAACGCAACACAGCAACGAGTTCTGGTGATTTTCCATCTTAAATATGACCTTCAATGTGACTTTATTATTATTTTTCTATTCTCTTCCCTTTGTCCCAGGTTTCATATCCACATCACAGCACCATTCAATTCCTGCTTGCTGAGACAGCTTTCATTTGGGCTCAGAATCAGGAATTAGGTGGATTTACTCCTCTGTAAGATTCCAGGGAAGAGGAAATTGCAGTTCTTCATCCTTGGCTTTTTTTCCTAGGCTCCCTTCTAGATTTTTTCTCAAGAAATTTACACTTGAGGAGTCTGATGGATATCTGCTAATACATTCATGGTATATGTCTTAAAATTTTACACAAAATATGATGTAGATTAAGAAAAATGGTTTATTGATAAATTAAATGGTCTCTTTCACTGGAATGAGTTGTTTTTAAAAATGAAAAAATTAGACGGTGGAATCTGTTGTGGTGGAAAATGGTCAAGGAAGGACCTGAGTTATAAAAATCACACTGTATCAGCACTGACTGCTCCTGTAGGGAAGGTATTCTCTACCTGATATTGATAATTGCTGCAATATTCAGTAGAAATTTACCTTCCCTTCTCTCAATCCAAGCAAATGATAAATATTATTTTCATCTACATACGTGGAGCTGGCTGGGGTTTTTTTTATTTTGATAGATATTTTTTCACTGCTCTTGGCCCTGTTTAAAAAAGATCTAATAAAACCCCGAATGGCTGTCACTCCTTTCATTTATCAGGTAACTTACTCACTTTCAGTCCCTGCCTTCATCTTCAGCTTCCTCTTTATCTACCTGGAGTCTTCTGTGTGCAAAACTTGATTTAAAAATATACAATTCCAGCCAGAAGGATTATGACACCTTTATCCCACATTCTACCAGTCCAACCATCATTTTGAGCTGTGTGACACCTCCAGCATTTAGAAAGGGTCTTCTCCTGATTTTTTTTCTTTTTTTTTTTTTTTTGTATTCTTAGTTATCATTTAACCAGAAAAGACACAAAAAGCTATAGAAAACCAGAAAAGATACAAATTTCCAAGATTTCACAGACCATCTCATCTTGTTAGGAAAAAAATATAAATCGGTTTGACTGGGAAACAAGACACAAGTCTCAGCAGGTTTATGTTGCTCTGATAATCTGATGCTATTCAGCATAGTGGAATGTGTCTCCCTTGACCAACCAATATGTTTCATAGAATCCTTAAGGTTGGAAAAGACCCTCAAAATCATCAAGTTCAACTAAACCATATCATGAAGTGCCACATCTACTTTTTAAACACCCCCAAGGATGGTGACTCCACCACTGCCCCAGGCAGCCTCTGCCAATGCTCGACCACTCTTATGGTGAAGAAATTTTTCCTAATATCCAACCTGAACCTCCCCTGGCACAACTTGAGACCATTTGCCCTTGCCCTATGAAATGGCTTGTTAGATGACACCCTGTCAGGAGACATTATTTTCTGTTCCCTGTTTGACCCACACTCCTTCTTACATCATGAGTCAAAGCAGAACCTCTCTTTCCTCGCTCACTTCTCATTTTAATTTCCTTCTTCTACCCAACAAGAATGTATTATTATCTGTTTAATATCTTTGTTGAACAGGGCTGGCTAGAAGAGTGTGCACAGCTCCAGGTAAGAAAACAGCTGCTTTGGAAGGCACAATGAACATTTCTTGATGGCTCCTTGAAGCATTCAACCTGATGCCTCCAGAACCATGTTTGTCTTTTCGATGGCCATGCCATGTTGGTGCCTCACAGCCATCTCCTGACTGACAAACACACCCTATCATGTTTTCCTCTCAGCTGTTTGCACTGGAAAACTAGAAGCTTTACTAGATTGATAGTTCCTAATCTCCAAATGTGTGACCTTATCACTTCAAAGTGTTAAATCTCATCCCATTTCTGTTATTCCAGTTCCCATTCAATTATTTCGGTAGACTGAGTGCCTCTGTGTCTCTGATGCCTCTTGTCATCAGTTTAATTAGTACACTCTCAGTTTTGCCAAGTCTATTAGTGAAAGCATTACCAAGATCATTGTCAGCACCCAATAGTTGTAATTGTCCTCAGAAAATTGCTGTTCTTCTTCAGCCCAGACCACTGACATCCTCTTACCGCCTCTCATCCTCTTACTTACCTTGCAGCTACAGTTCCTCCCTTGTTCTTCCATTGAACTTTCTCTGGAACACCTTATTAAAAATTTCACTAATATTTAAATGAGCTAATCTAACATCTAAACCAACAGTTTCCAGCAGATGAGTGTCTGTGACAACAAAGAACTCGTTTCCATATCAGTGACAAAGAAGGAAAGGCTTTTCCCTTTATGATATCCAGATTCATAACTGATGACATGCGCCATGCAGAGTTTTTATCCCCTTGGGAAGATGGCTTTGAGTAAGGGGTTGGGTGACACATATCTTATCTCTGAGGTCTTCTTCAAAAGGAACTTTTTCCATGATAAAAAGAATCAGACTTGAGAGACAAGGAAAGGAAGAGAGCTCCAGTTCTTGGCTATGAGAACAGGTTTCCAGATGGGCTGCACAGTCTCCAGTTTTTCTTGAAGCTGGACACAGCCTTGCATGACTTGGTCTGACCTCAGAGTTGATCTTGCTTTGAGCAGAGACTCCTCATAGTCCTGCCAACCTGAATTTTCCTAGGACCCTGTGACCCACATATTATTTTATACCATCTTTTTAAAAATGATATCTGATCTCCAGGGTATCCACATCGTCGGCAGAGAGAAAGACACTTCTCAAAAGGCAAAACTTCCTCTATAGAAATTCTCAGTTAAAATTAATTTACCTCCACCGAGGTTTTTCAGATGGTATGTTTTCTTATTTGCAGAACTGAGAATGTGATAAAAAGGAAAGGTATCTGAATACCTGCTGTTATTTTTACAGGAAGTTTGTTTGTTGGGGTTTTTGTTGTTTTTTTTTTTTTTTTTTATTTTCCCCACTATAATTTGATGTGAAAAACTCCTTTCACGGCTCTAACTAGAATTGCTGTGAAAAAGCTTTCTGCATGTACATGTTCAGAGAGCATAAAATAAAGTAGCCTGAATTGCTGGGAACAAGCCTCAAGCTCCTCACAGACACTCAGAACAAACCACCATGTGCACGTAACACACCACACTGTCTGCACTCTTTCCCAGCCTATAAACTCTGACTGTGGAAGGAAAACATGGAAAAATATCACCATGGGATAAGGGGTTACTGAGGCTGTGATTGCCTGGAGCTAAGGGCTGAAATTTCTTCATGTAACACTGAGACAACTTTTTTTTCTTCTGTCCTGAGGGCAATATTTCACTCTGCAGTTCCTCAAAACAAAAGGCCTAAGAAATATTATGACAAGTCCCCCACTGATTTTTTTTGCCACACAAACCCATATAGTCCCCATGGTTTTATTCCATTTCCTTTTAAACACCAGCTACTAATGAATAATGAGCAGGTTGAAAGTGTTTCATATATAGAATAGAAAATAACTTGAAGAACAAAATGCTTAGGCTGTAAAGCCAAGTAAGTAAAACTCAGGAAATGCCACAGTTTAAGCTCTTCATACAACTTGACCTTGACTTTGTTGTGGCTGGGCTCTGGGTTGCAGTTATTGCATGTTATTTTCCAAAGGCACATGTTGCAATTAGGCCATTTCATTCTTCTTCTCTCTGCCCCCACTAAAAAGTATCACATTTCCAAAAAGCTCTGCTTATTTTCATTTGGAGTCCTCCAGACTTCTTGTCCTCATCTTCTGCCCTTTGCAAAAAATGAAATCAAATGAAATAAATCAATAAACCAACCAATGAAACAAGGGATAAAGTACCCCTTGCACTTTTTTTTAGGCCATGAAATTAGGAGAGCCAGGGGCATTGCTTATTTCACTGTGACCCTTGCGTGAGAAAGCTGTGTTTGGAGTTAAGTGGAAGGTGGCACTAGAAATCTTTTCCTCCATCCAAAGGTCCTCTGGAAAAAAGCAGTGTTCTCCATTGGATTACTGGGGTCTGGTGCTGCTGGGAGGGAGTCAAATCTCCAGTGATGAGCACTGCTCTGGAGGCTGTGGTAAAACAGCTCCCAGGGTTACAAAGGGTTTCTGACACTGTAGAGACAGGAATGGAACAAGCCACTGAATAACAGCCCAGCTCCTTAACTGAAGGGCCATTCTGCCAATTTTCCTGCATTCTTTTCCTTCTTAATTCCTAAATACAATGATAGAAACCTAAAGTCATGGAATGGTTTGGATTGGATGGGATCCAAAAGAAATCCACTTCCAACCGCAGCCGTGGGCAGGAACAGCTTCCACTAGGCCAGGTTGCTCAGAGCTCTGGCCAACCTGGCCTTGTACACTTCCAGGAATGGGGAATCCACAAACATCAAGCACTGGGATTACCCCAGGGATAAGCATGATACAAATGCACTGGCAAATCATCTTACCCTTCTCATAAGACAGTTTATGAACCTCTTGTGAAACCACCTCTCGCAGATTTTTGAAAACGACATTTCCCTCTCCATTAGTTTTCTTTCCTGGCCTTGTAAACACATATGGAGTGAATTAATTTTACACAGTTATTGTCTGTCAGTTACTACTTTATGCGTCATGAGGTTTATTTGGAAAATTAGGGTGCTGCTCCTTCAAGCATTAAGCAGATGTTCACTGCTCACAGCGAAGGCAGAGCCCTGAAATCCATTAAATTATTTGTATGTGGGAGGCTAAACAAATCTGCCTGCATTTGCAGGAGCAGGGACCTCTTAGCTAAAAATAATGCATGTTTTGGGTAGAAGTCCAAGATTTCCAGTTAAGTCAGCTGGTTCAGAACTTCTCATAGAGACACTGTTTGCTCCTTTTCTTGCTTTCCCCAGTGATCTCCTATTAACCCTGTCATGGAGAAAGGGCAGCACATAGACCCAGACACAGAAATAGCAATGGTAATTTGTCTGTTAATGTTCAGATATCCCCAGAATACGGTGGCTCCCCCTCCACAACCTTCTCCTCCCCCAGTCTGATTAAAATTGACTGAGAAGGGAGCTATGAATCTTTTTTTTCTTGTTGGCATCACATATTAAAAGGTGACAGCTCTATCATATCACAGCAGCAAACCTTTGCATGATGCCTGAGTCACACATTTCTCCAGGCAGAGAGAACTGTTATTATTCTTACACTTTTGGACACATGTAACCACATTGTAGAGCACATTGATGCTCTAATATGTTTGGGAATTTGTACCACCTGCACTTTGTTTAGGTCATTTTGGAGCTATTTCCATGCTGAGTTCTTTAGAATGGAGTGTAGATGCATTTAAACTGTTCCTACTAACGCCTACCAGTCATTTTCAGACACCTGAATGTATGAGTATTTGCTTTTTTATTTTTTAAATTCATTCTTTAAATAAGCAAAGAAAGAAAGCTTATGCTTTTTTCCAAATACGATCACAATCACAAAGTAGTTTGGGTTAAATACCATCTAGTCCCAAATCTCCTGCCATGGGCAGAGGCACCTTCCACTAGAAATTTCAAATTTTAAATAGCATTTAATATGGCCTTTATTTCCTTTCTGATGGAAACAGGGGTGGAACTGGAGCAGATACCAAATGATGTCCTGTTAGAAGAATCAGACTGTGTCACTTAAGTGCTTTGTGCCTCAGTTTCCTCATCTGCAGTGTAGAAATACTAATGACAGGGGTTTGGAGGCATGGTCCACAATAGAGCAAAGGACAAATTTGTGTTTATACAGGAGAAGAGACTCCTCTAACCCCATCTGGGACTGAAAATCCTGAGGAGATGGATGAAGAGAGCACAGAGCCTTCCCTCCCCACTCTGGAAGGGCACAGCACCCTGAGCCAAGTGCACTCCTCCTGCACTGCCAGTTCTGATTCTGATTTTAACCAGACCATTTCTAATTTCCTTGATTAGTGCAGCTGAAGTCCAGCTGGGAGCCCCTTCTCCTCCCCTCATGCCATGACACGACTGAAATCTCTGCTGGTCGGGTTTTTCCAGCCTAACCATCCCTGTTGAAATCACCTCTTGACTTATGGTGGTGACAAGGGCTTTGTAAATCCTTTGTCCCAGGGATTCAGACAGAACACACCTCCCTAAACCTTTACATTTATAACAAGGATCTTCACATCTCTGCAAAATTCAGCTCCTTCCACACAACAAGCTGCACATTCTAAATTTTCATGAACATCAAGTTTCTGGCACTGGACTGCAATTGCAGATGTAGAAACAATTGCAACAACAAAGAAAACCCCAAAACAAAACCAGCAAAAAAGGAAAAAGAAAGACCATCGTCTTTTCCATGAAAGTTTATTAGACCCCTACCCAGGCTAAAAGATTATAGAGTAAGTAAGTCTTCTTAAATCAAGCACAATTTTTCTCAGGTATTCATCTGTGTGAGACTACAGTAAGAAACTGATGGCATGATTAGACTGTTTAGGCCTGAATGTTGTTTAATGTCCTTGAAATGAAGGAGGTAGCAAAAGAAGGATTTTGGAAGGGAAAAAATAAGAAAACAATGAGAAAAACTGATTAATATTGTCATGACAAAATAGCTTCCTTCAGGGGACAACAAACTGGGTTGATGTACTGTGCTTACCAGAAGCTGAAAAGATTTGTGGAGCTTGGGAATTCAATTGCTTCTTTTTCTAGAGTAATTTTCATATCCTTCTTCTCCCCCACCCCTAGTCAGAAAACCAAGTTAGTCCAGGTGTTTGGAAACTGAGGTTCTGCCTGCTGAAGTAAAATTCATGAAGTAATATTTGTAAAGTCCAGGTTGGACAGGGATTGGAAAAACCTTGGATAGCAGGAGGTGGCCCTGCCCGTGACAGGGGGTTGGGACAGGATGGTCTTTAAGGTCCCTTCCAACCCAAAACATTCTATCATTTTATGATTAAATTTTTAATGTGAAGAAGCAAAGCTTGCCTGAACTGCTACACACATCTCTGCACATTTCCATTTATCTTAATCTGTTTCTTCACAGTCAGTTGACCAAAATTCAGGGGCCTGATTCTGTACAACAGACAAGAAAGTAACACCCAGTTATGCAGAGCACTGCAAATGAGGTGGCAAGGACTAAAGGTGAGGCTCAGGCAGTCTATGGTCCTACTTTGGAGACATCTGAACTCCTCTGAGTTCTCCTGGAGAACTTCAGAGGCATCTGGACTCAGAGGCCTCAGTCTGTAACCTGGCTTAGCATTGGGCACAGAAAATTGAATTAAGGTGTCAAGGATGGGAGAGCACCTTGAGGTTCTTTGACTTCTTGGTTTGTTGTCTCTTTCCTTCCTTGACATAATGTTGTTGGCTTTACTGAGGGGTTCAGGCAATATCAGACCAGGCTTCTTCCCCTGCAATGACAAAACTCATAGAGGTGAAAAATGAAATATTTTCCTGCTTATGCTTTATTTTTATTTCTCTTTTTGTTTTTCCCTCCAAAAGAAGAGTAAAGAAAAGCTAAAAGAAGAGTAAACTGCCTCCAAACCAGGACACTGTAGAAGCTGATATACATCCTTAAGCAGATTAATGAACCCTTGGGTCAAATTTTAAACCTTCCCTGTAGGTGGTGACCCTTTCCAGAGCCTCCACCTTGCAGCCTCACCCTTTTACAACCAGCTCTTCCCCCTTGCACCTAAAATTTTTTATTCAAACCTTTACCCATTAAAGATAAAAAATGAAAAGGCAAAATCAAAGTGAGTTATTCTTGTGACATGACTAATATGATTAAGGTTATTGTAAAGAAGAGCTTGTGGAGCTGCAGTTTTGATGTCTCCCTACCATGGGAGCCACAGACGTATTGAACAGCCAGCTTTAAGATCTCATGCTCTTGGGCAATGGGTTTTGCCTTTTGAAGTGCTTCTTTTTTTCCCCTCTTCTTTCCTCTCTTTTTTTTTTTCCTTGGGTGGGCAGTAAAACCAGAGAATACATTTAAACAGCTTAGATTTTTTCACAGGCTCTAACTGATCTCTGAGTAGGGATGGTCCTCATAGTGTGCAATGTGACCACCAGGATCAGGACTGTGTGTTTCGAGCTGTTGAATTTTGTGTTGAACACGGTGATAACCGTTCCATAAATCCCAAGGCGCCTTACAGATGTAAAAGTGCAGCCCTGTTTCACAAATGGGATATTTGGGGTACAGGGAGGTTAAGAAACCACTTAATTTAGTGCAGTAAGTAATGGAGCCAGGAATGAATATTCACCACATCTCCAGGCTCCCATCCACTTATTTTGGAAATGAAGTACAAAAGTATAAAATGCACAAGAAAACAATAGAATCATAAAATAGCCCAGCCACCACCACCACCTCCACCCGCCAAGCCTGCTCAGTGTAGAATAAAACCACTTTTTTCTTATTGCTCCCTGGAGTGCTGTTTGTCATCAGCCTTGCTGAACTTTTCTCCCTCTTCTTCTCAGTGTTGATCACAATGGTGGTGGCTCTAAACTGGATTTTAGGGGCTAAAATCTGTGCTTTGCCAGGAGGTTTTTGCTAACAGCATTTGCTTGAAGTCTGTGAAATTCTTACAAAGAAAGCTGATCAATGCAGCTGGTTATTAATCAATTAGTAAAGACTTCAGTTTTTAATCTAGAAATCTGCCTGAGTCAAGGTCAGTGCAGGATGGAGTCACAGCATTGTGTGGGGAAATGAAATGAGAACAGAGACAGCTCCTGTGACTGAAGGTGTTTACAGGGCAGGGAGTTTGTCTCTGAGTTAGTTCTTGAGCATCCATTTAGAGCCAACCAAAAGAAAGAAATGCTCCTACAACAAATCATTTATCTCACCACAGTTTGACACCTAAAATCCAACTGTGATGATCTGTATTGTAAATTCATGTCAGAGCAATTTAAATGACCAACTCACACATGGACACTGGCACTGTCTAAAGTCAAAATTTAGAAGGAAAGTGAATCCCAAGCAAAATTGTTTTATCTAAATGACTGGATGTGGCAGTCAGTGCTGTGGTTTAGTTGATACTGTGGTGTTTGGTCAAAGATTGGACTCAATGATTTTGGAGGTCTTTTCCAATCATAATGATTCTGTGATTCTATGATTTATTTCTTGGTTGGCTATAAAAATTTTCCCTGAGTTTATGTAATTTCTATACATGTCTTTACATTTGGGTGGAGAAACACTTACAAGAAACAAAGACTGAGGAGGGAAAAGGGTTGGAAGGAATTATCAGGGATTATCCAATCCAAGTCCTGGCCCTGCACAGGTCAGTCCCAAAAATTCCACCCTGTGTCTGAGAGTGTTGTCCAAACTCTCCTTGAGCATTGCCAGCCTTAGGGCTGTGACCACTGCCCTGGGCTATGAGATAAAGGACCTTGGTTTATCTCAAATTTCATTTTGGTTCAAAGAGTCCGAAGAGTATGAAATTCCGACAAGGAAATCAATAAGGCAGCACTGCACAGGCGACCTGATGATGGCAAAATCCTGTTATTACTAACTCTCAAGGAAAAAAATGACTGATGAACTTAGTCATTACTAATCATCTGCATGACAGCTATCTCCTAGAGATCCTACACTGTACTCACAGGGCAGGGCCTGTCCCTGTTGACAGAAAGAAGTCTCTAGACCTTGAAGACCTTATTACTGGAACCAGAATGAGAAATGGGCACAAAACCCACCTGTTCAGCACATGACTGGAAGCTGTCCTTCGGCACAGGCAGCTTTGTGGCCTTTTTGCTGTTTATTGCTGTGAATGAGGGCCCTCTATTGAAGGTAAGAACTTGGTGGTACATGTTTCCCTCTGTATGTTTTATTTTGCTAACATGGTTTTCTCCTTGATTCTAACAAAGCAGAACAGATCAAACGCACAGTTTTATAAGAACAAAGTCTCAGGAAGAATTTCAGCACTGGGATGCAGGTTAAATACATGTTACAGAGCCTCTCTTTACGTTATAAGTTAAAAATAAGGCTGCAAAAGAACTGGTGTCCACAGCTCATTGTTTCCACCATCAACCTCCCTGTTTTATAGGATTTATAAATCAGCCTTGAAAATTTTCTCCAGGCTAAATTTTGGCATAGAAGGTCACAGGCAAGACTTGGTTTACTAAAACTCATTAAAAATGGTTTGATGTTTTAAATTATACTGAAGCAAGAGAGGAAAAATTCTATTTCTATGGCTTTCAGCATATCCTCCCCCAGTATCCCATCCAATTTGAATTAAAATGTGTCTGAATAACTATGCTATGGTACCACTTTCTTTTTTTGTGGTGTTGCCATCAAGTCTTTATGTGGGTAAAGCAGTCCCTTTCTAATCTCCAGAATGTGCAGCTCAGCTGCTGAACACAGTTGGAAAACATTTCTATTTCAGAAGGGTTTTTTTGCTTTGAAAACTTTGTAAAATCTGTGGCAACTTAATCCATCTGAGTCCAGCTTAACACCCATCTGTTTCTCTCTGCTGACCTCAGTGGACACTGGGAGAAGCAGTGTAAGAACCAAATGTGACTCCTCTGGATAATTTTTCATTGGAATTATGATATGGATGGCTGGAAAAGGGAAAGGCAGATGGAATTAAGCATTGCTAAACACAAAGGGACCCAAGTGGAAAGAAGCCACCATAAATATCCACTCCCAATGAAAGGCTCTACATTAATTATTGCCACTCAGAGCAGGGATCTTGGAGACACTGCAGGCTGGGACAGCAATTAGGAAGTGCTTGGAGGCAGAATAGGTCTTAGGGATCATTAGAATGGGAATAGAGATCCAAACCACCACCATGACCCTGTTACCCTGTTTGAATTCACACCTGAGAATTATGTTACCTCAGAATGGATAATTCACCTCAAAAGGAGCAGAAAAAGCCACACAAAGATGGCAAAGATGGTCAGAGGTGTGTTACAACTTCTGCAATAAGGAAAAATCCTATAAAATAGTCCCTTTAGCTTAGCAACAACCAGGAGAGACATGATCAGACACATAGAAAACAAAGAATGACACTGAAAAAGTGAGCAGGGAATCATTACTCTTCTTTTCTTGAAATACAGAGAATAGGGACATCCAATTCAATTATCAGGCAAGCAGCTCAAAACAAACAAAGTGAAACAGTATTTCATATGGAGCGTAATTAAATTACCCCAGGAAGCTGTGGAAATTTGAATGATTGTGCTCAAAAACTGACAAGACTTTTTCAAGGAGTACATTAAGTTTGGAACTCTCAACTGTAGTGGCAAGTCCTTATGCCACTGCCTGCCTGAAGGGTTTGCCAGGAGAAAGGTTTCACTATAAATGTCTTCTTAGTGATACACTTTCCATAAAGATCCACCACTGGTTGGTATCAGAGGTAAGGAATTAGCCTTGATGAATTTTCTATCTCACTCTATACAGTTGTTTCTAAGTTCTTTTCTTTATTTTAGGATTTATAAATTCCAGCCCTGGAAAAATGTGTTTGATTAATTAAGTTTTATAGCCTGTGGGTGGGGGTAGTCTGTTCTGAAAAGCTTAAGAAAGCACATAAATCTACAAAAGAATGTTCAGCTGAGAGAGACTGTAGAGATGGGGAGGGTCAATTTTCAGCAATAACTGTAGTTGGATGCATCCAGTTATTGATCCACTTCATCCTCACCCTGCATCTTTTCGGGAGTTTCTACATCCACACCTAAATCTGCAGCTGGCCTTGCTATTGGATGCTTGGGATACTGAATGTGACCAGCTGGCACATTCCTGTCACAAAACAAAGCAACATATCCCTTTATGTTGGCTTTGGGATCAGGATGGAGCCCAGGATCACACATTTCATAACTAATTATTGCTCCTGAAAAACAGAAGCAGTTTATTCATCAGGTATGACAAGGTACTAAATTGCTTTTGCCAGCGTCAGGGACTGAAAATAATTTATGTCTCAAGCACTGATATAAAGCTACAGCCACAGAAACCTCCTTGAAGAACTTCGGACTGTAAATCGGACTGCTGATTAGATTAAAGGAAACCCATTGTTCAGTCACCGCGGGCTGAGGGAAAGGCATGCATCCACAACAGGCTGAAGCCTCCTGCTGAGTTTGGGGTGGGGGAGAGCACAGCTCACAGAAGCCAGGCTTACACAGACTCCCCCCAACCGAGGGGCGAGGAGGAGGTTTTGGGTGCATGGTGCAACCTCTGGTGAGAGGCAATAAACACCCATCCTCCAATTACACAAACTGGCCCAGCTGTGGAAACCCCAATCCCACAGGCCACATCCACGGGACTTTCCCGTGAGAGGCTTGGCCCCACAGACCCAGAGTCTGCTGTGAGAGACTGACCCTCCACCCCAGGGGGCCATGGCTGGACATGCCCACCGAGCCTGAGCATGTACAACTGTGGGATTCTATTCTGGGGGTTTCTGGGGGACCTACACCACCGGGAAGACCTGCTGAAGAGGATCGTCGAGGCACCAGTGGAACCCACGGAGCGGTGATATTCTTTTAGTCTGTCTCTGTCACCCCTCGTCCCCCCGCCTATTTTTTATTTCTTTCTTTCCCCTTTTCTTCTCTCTTTCTCTCATATTTACGATACAATAAAACCCACTGTCACTGGCCTATGGTCTTGTTTGCACCTTAATTCGGGCAGAGGCATCTCTAAGAACCTTAAAACTGGATCTTAACGGCCAGGTCTTGAGGGGTGAGCATTGTTAATGCCATAGCTCCAGGATTCTTATTATTGAGGAATCTTGGTTTTCACTTAAGAAAAAGAGATTTAAGGATGAGATTCATCCTGCTGAACGGCTGGAAGTCATGATATCATAGGATCATGGAATGGTTTGGGTTGGAAGGGACCTTCAAGAGCATCTTGTTCCTGCCCCTGCCATGGGCAGGGACACCTTCCACTACCCCATGTCGTTCCAAGCCCTGTCCAACCTGGCCTTGCCCCAGGGATGGGGCAGCCACAGCTTCTCCTTGTCCCAAATCCCTCTCCAGCTCTCCTGGAGCCCCTTTAGGCACTGGAAAGAGCTCTGAGGTGTCTCTGGAGCCTTCTCCCCTCCAGCTGAACACCCCCAGCTCTCCCAGCCTGGCTCCAGAGCACAGGGGCTCCAGCCCCTGGAGCATCTCTGTGGCCTCCTCTGGACTGGCTCCAGCAGCTCCAATAATGGGGTGCTCAGTCTGGGTTTCCTCACAGTCAATGAAATCATGAAATCACTGGTCCTTACTTGTGAGGCTGCTGGAGGTGGTTTCTCTCTCTAGGCAGTGATTAAGCGAGATCTCAGCTAGACCCCAAAATTCCAGAAAGTTGGAGATAGCAGAGATAAAACCTACCATAAAATTTATTTATTTCCAGTAAAAGGCTGCTAAAAATTAGCCAGAAAGGCAAAATGCAATTTAAATCACCAGGTAAAATAGCAAGATGTAGAACTCATCACTAATCTTTTGGGGTTTTTTTTTTAATTTTGAAGCCATTTAGTTTTGTGCAACACACCTGACTACCTGACTACTAGGGAAGG
Organism: Coloeus monedula; assembly: GCF_965178545.1. NCBI lineage: Eukaryota > Metazoa > Chordata > Aves > Passeriformes > Corvidae > Coloeus > Coloeus monedula. Next base: position 71,838,076 of record NC_138785.1, read on the forward strand.
AATATCAGGAAAAAGAAAGTCCACATAAAAAGAGAAGCTCAGAAGTTCTGGGAATTAATTGTTTGTGGCAGTTTGCCTGTTTTCCACACTGTGTTAACAGGAGATTCTTGTTCTAGAGCACAGGTTCCTTGGGAGTTTCTTTATTGGTTCAAAAAGTTGACCAAGACTGAGTTATGAGCTGTTCCTTGAGTCCCATCACAGGTTATTCTTTTTTCTTAGAACACCAAATTGTGTCATGTAAAGAAGTTTTTGAAATAATCTCTGCTTCCACCTAGGAAGGAACTGCTGTTCTCATTGTAACTGAAGAAAAGCCTGAAGAAATAACCTGGCAATTACATCAATTCTCAGACACACATAAAAGGAATACCAGATTTATCTCTTCTGGAAGCTTCCTGCCATAGGGGCCAAGCTTTAGGCTGGTAATACCTTCAGAGAGTGTTTATCTTTCTATACATTCCTCATATATTCTTTTAAAATATTTTTCAATAGATAGGATCGATAACAACAATTTCTAAGGTTTGGATTAACTGTGGAGGCAAATAAGAGAGCATCCAAATCCTTGTTGTGATTCAGTAGATTTGGCTTTGTTAAAACACCCCTATACAATCTTGTAGAGGTAGATGCACTTTATCAATACAGGATTTATCTGTGAGGTGTTACCACCTGCTTAACTCAATGCACTAAAAGTAGTTGGGTTCATGAATTTAATCTTCGAAGATAGTAAGTTTACCTTCTGAAAATCCTGCTTTTTTTTGTAAAATGAAGACTAGTCTTCAAGAATATCAATTCCCTGTTAAGGCTTGAAGCTTGTTTTTTTGTTGGGGTTTTTAAAAATTATTTCCCCTTAAGGAGTAATAGCCACCAAACCTCCTTGACCATATTTTGAAACTGGTTGCCGTAATCATGAGCAGCAATTAAATACAATCTTGAAAGGGAAAGGATTTGTTTAACCCACCTGAAATGCTTTGTTCTTCTGAGGAATTACATTTTATTTCAGAGGCTTCTTTTTTTATTTTTCCTGAGAAACAGCCAGATAGTATACATAAAACTCAAGCAACTTACATACTTACATTATCATTAGAAAAATTGATTTAGACCAGTTTTACAAAACATTCTTCTAAAAATGAACATTTGAATATGTTTCCTGATGTGGATTTGGCTTCTTATTTAAGAGTAGAAACTTAAACTGGCTTTTTCAAAAAGATCCCTTCAACACATGAATATTTCAAACCATTTTGTGAGAGTTTTAGGTGGACACTGTCAGGCACTTTTCTGACTGCATTTAGTCAGAGCAGAGCGAAGAGCTTTAACATGGTGGTGACAACACTGTCTTAAGCCTGTTTGCTTTTGTTCTAAATACTACTGGGCTTTTTTGCCCTAAACCATGGCAAAGTCAAAGTAATGAATGGGTAGACATGAGCATTTTATGGCCTTTTGTTTTTGCAGAGAAAGAGAAAAAAAATTATCTGTCTCTATTGTGTTTAATAGTTGCTGTGCACCCAAGCAATAATTATTAAAAGATGCAGCCAAATATCAATATGACCTGCAATGCTTCACTGCATCCTGCTGCAGCTCATGCTTTATAAACCACATTCATGAGGACTGAAGTGCTGAACCCAAGCAGTGTTTGTGTGAGTGCTCCCCAGGGAAAGCTCATTCCTGGCTGGAAGTGATGCCAGTACTGGGGATCACACCCAGACAGAATGAAACTCCTCACCATGGAGGTGTTTGGTGTTTGACACCTCAAAATTATCCTGCGAGGGGAGGAGGTGGCTTCTAGTACAACTGTGGGAATGAAGACTGGGACATGGAACAGGAAAACACCTTCATAGCCCCAAAATGACTGCACAGCACTCCACTAGCTCATGGGTAAGCAGTGGGATGTGCAAACAGCAATTTGAGATGTGACACAGTTAATGCCTGACACAGGAGTTAACAATTTTTGTTCTTTATGCTGTTGATATACAAGTAAATGGCCCCCAGGTGGAATTGTGGATCCTGTAAAGTTAATCCACATCTGTTGAGTCTGTGCTGGCCAAGAGGCCTCTAGAAGCTCCCTGAGGACTACCCAGTGCCTGTAGATCATGGACTGAAAAACACAGGCAGTTAACCAAACCTTAATAAGCTCAGGATGGAAACCAAAATGAAGTTTCCAAAGTCAAGAAGTCCACGGCTGTGTGTCAGAGCCTTCCAAGAGGAGAAATGGCACAAATCCTACTTGGCTTCACTGATTTATTAATGGGATGGTAGAAGCCCTAAGAATTTAATTTTAGGACTACTTTGTGTTTTCTTGTATGTGTCCTTGAACTCTTCCTAGGAAAAAAAAAAAAAATTGGTCAGCCTGGGAAGCCTTTTAAAATTTAGCTGGAATTTTTGACCATTTAACAGTCCTGGAATTTTTTTTTTCAACCTGCTGATCATTATCATGTGGAAAATATCAGGTAAAACTAGAGAGTTTTACACATCTGGTTACACATCTGGAGCTGTTTCATAGTTAAGATTTGTGGATATATGGCAGCAAATTGGAGCTTCAGTATTTCCATACTGAACCTATGGGCACGTGCAATAACTCTGATGATTTTAGAAAGCATTGATCACTGCACAGATTCTGTGTGGATCTATTGTTCATGAGTTGCCCAGTTTTTTCCATAGAGGTCTTCAGTATATATAGACCACGATTTCCATTCCTAGGGTGTATTTACCAGTTTTATACCCTGAGATATTTGAATACAAGCCACAGTAGGTCTGGCTTAAATTAGAAACTACCAACTTGACCAAAGGCAAGATATGTTTGGAAGACTAAATGTTGGGGTTTTAGGAGTTCTGGTTTTTTTTCTGTTAAAGGAATTTCCCCCATATGTGTTGCTAGAGGGACAAATTGCTGGGTAGTTAAGAAAAACAAAAGAGCTAGCCACTAATGTGGGGTGCATCTGGCTACCCTGTTTCACCGGGGTGTGCGGACAGCTGGTCCCTGGCGTTTGGACGGAGAGGAAGGCTGCTTTCTTGGGCGGCTTTTCCTTCTGCCAGAGAAACCCCGGGATCCCAAACCCGCCTTCCCTGCCCCGCTGAGAGCCAGGCCATGGCCGCCCTGCCCCGCCGTTGCTTCGAGCCTTTGCGACATTGTAGCCCTGCTCACCTTGTCTGTCAGGACATCCAGGGGGTTCCCACCGCAACTCCACAGTTTGGATACATCTCGTCTGCCACCCGGGATTTGTGCTCGTCCCTGCCGTTCCAGCCTGCCATTCCAGCCTGCTGTTCCCCAGGGTCCAGCAGACACCGGGATCGGCTGCCCAGGGGTTTGTGAAGCCTTTGTTCCATCCCTTCCCGGGATCCCAGGGCACCGGTGCCGCGTGTTTCCCGAGCTCGCTCCGGAGCGCCCCCTGCAGCCGCGGGGGAACCATCGCACCTGCCCTGCTCACCGGGAGCCGCCAGCGCCCCTGCCGGCTGCGAGCGGAACTGCACCCCAGGGGAAAGGGCCCGACAGCCGAGAAGGCTGGGACTGGGTTTGTGATTGTTTGCTGTTACTGCCATAGTTATTGCTGTTTGTTTGACTGGTTATACACATATACATATATAATAGTAAAGAACTGTTATTCCTATTTCCCACATCTTTGCCTAAAAGCCCCCTTGATTTCAAAATTATAATAACTTGGAGGGAAGGGGGGTCGCATCTGCCATTCTAAGGGAGGCTCCTCCCTTCCTTAGCAGACACCTGTCTTTCAGACCAAGACACTAAAAGCAGGAGAACTAATGTTCATTGAGAAATCCCCACCTATTCCATGAGAGAGAGTGGCTGAACATGGTTTGATCTTAGTGTCACTTATATTTTGAGGTAAAACCAGGTTATCTGAAATAATTCTGAGTATGACTTACCAAACGCATTTAATTGCACATGTGAAGCGACTTGAGAATGGCATCGTCAGTGTCACCCTCCTTGCACATGTCACAGCTGTAACTTCCTTTAGATCCATTAAGAAAAGAATGTAAATTTGTCCATAAAATCATAGAATCAAGGAAATACAGAATATCCTGAGTTGGAAGGGACCCACAAGTATCAAGTCCAACTCCTGTAACGTTGCAATTTCTTTTTGATATATTAATTGTTGAAACAGTTGTTGGAAGTCAATTTCGTTAAGCAAGCCCATTTTTAACATATGTAATACATTATTTTCAGGCCATCCTTCTGCTGGCTGAATCCTTCAGCCCTGCTGCATTTTTAATTTCAAACAGCCTGGAATGAGGCTTTTTTGCCTGATCACAGCTTGATCACTCTCACTCCTTTTTCTGTTAAAGGCAATGGCAGAAGTCCACTCACTTCAAGGGGAATAAGATCTGGCACTAGTGAAGATATTTGGCTAAAATGCCTTTGCCTGAAAACCACTTTCTTGGGATGTGATCCCTGTTTTGCAGACAGTTTGGGTCTCTTCTAAAGGATATGTCCCTTCTTAGGTACAGTGTGCAAATTTTCTGCTTCTATTATGTGCCTGAATTGTTGATGACGAGAGCTAAGCCCAGCTCCTGCTTCACAGAACTAACTTGCCTTACTTTTTTACAGACTAAGCTGGAGTTGAGGGACACAGAGATGCCACACAAGGCCTGAGCTCCTGGAAAACCTATGTTACCCTTGAGGCAGATTGGTGCAATGCAGTGCAGTGCCTCCCTTTAAATATTGAGCCAGAAAGAGCAAGTCATGTTTTCTTTAAATATCATATATTCCTGTTTAGTCTCTAGGACATATTTCTGCTTCACCAGAGGCAGGTAGTTCACACAAGTGCTTCCTTCCCTTCTTCCACCTGTGCTAAGCAGTAGGGAAAAAAAAGTCTTTCTTCAAAGATTCTCCCTTTATCCTCTCGGCATGAACACGAGCAGGAAACGGGAAATCGCTTCCTTGCAAAATATCTGATAAACTGGCACTTAGAGCCTGACAGTGGAAAGGCACAGCTTTTTATTTCCTTGGACTGAGGTGGAAATTAAAGTTATGTTAGCTGTCTCCTGGGGTATTGATCACAACACTGCTGCCTTCAGAAGGCTGCTGATGTGCACTTTTTTTGCACAGATGACCTCAGTGAGAAGTGTCCTCAAGCAGACCCCCCATGCGGCCAGCAAGGATTGCTGGATTCCCATGGAAGGAGCTGTGGCTCATAGCCTGCTGGCTGGGATGTTTAGGAAGGGGTAAGTAGAGTTGATTTTCCTTCTGCTTTTCCCGTTTCTTTAATCTAATAATTATCTTAGTCCAAATTTCTGGAGAAAACAATGAATTAAGTGACTGAAATGGTTTCCCGCTCTTTAGGTCTACAATAATGCACAGCTCTGTAGCTGCAGCCCACAGAGATTTGTCCTCAGCCAGGCAAGAGACAGGTTGAAATGCAGACAAAATGCTTACCTGACTGTAGGATGTCACAGAAATATATGAAAAGAGTGGGACTGATGGAAGGGATCTCCACAGGAGGGCTTGTCCCTCTTTCCCCAGTCTAGGGCAATTATTTCTATACCATTTCAGACAGACTTGATCTCCTTCCTTCTACAAAAGTATTCTACAGTGGAGTTTTCACTGTCTGCCTCAATGCTGGTGTCCTACAGACACTCTTGGTCTCAGCCTCCACTTTCTTCAGCTTCACAGTTCACTCAACAGCTTGATCACTCTCACTCCTCCTTTCTGGATTCCCTCCAGCTGGACCATATTTTCTTTCAGCCATGGTGTCCATAACTGGGCACAGTGTTCAGTGGAGCTGGAAGTCCAGTTTATGCCTCCCTGAGGGCTTTTGTCTCTGCAAGAGCCTTTCTCATCTCTAAGTCCTTCACTAATCCCAGGGTTCCAGCCAAGAGGCGAAGTGTTTGTTCAGTGAACAGCAGGATACAAATGTGTAGCAAAGCTCTGCTCTGGATGAAGGGAAATGTGTTTATTAATTTTTTAGAGGGGATCACTTGAGCTGGCATCAATCAGATCAGATCCCCCATTCGCTCAGGTGAAACAAAGCAAACCTGGCTCCATCTCTGCCCACTCCCTTCTGGGGGGCACAGGGAAGTGCTCCCTGCCTTGCTGTAAGGAGCTTCAACATGCTGAGGCATGAAATGAGGGCTGCACTCATGGGCTCACCATGTCAGATATCATACTGATAAGTGTGTGCTGAAAACTTTGGGAGCTGTTGGAGGATTTGGTTTGGAACAGTTCCTTGCAGCTGGTCAACAGGTAGAAGTTTATAAATGTTTCTCTATCCATCTTCAGCTCTTCTTTTCATTTGTTCTTGTTTTATTTGTCATTCAAAGCAGTGAAGTTTTGTTGAAATTATAAGCTCTGACCAGATTTCAGTCTTACTTGCTAAAAACTTTATCTAGTCATAATTTTAAAGGCTAATGTGGAAATAGAAAAAAAAATAGATTAAAAGGGAGAAAAAAAAACAGACAAAAGAAAAAAGGGGGGGAGTTTAGAGAGGAAAAACCAGCATTTTTTGGGTTTGCCTTGCATTTTACTGCAATATTTGAACTGTCTCCCTATGACAGACACTTATCTTGCATCTCCAGTGTGTATGGCAGGCTGCAAGCTCTAAGCTGAACCCTGTTTAATAGTTCCAAGTCCTTAATAGGATCTGTGTGTTCAGGACTGATGGAATCAAAGACTTCATAGGAGGCAAATGCTTGTTCACATATAAAACTTCCTAATTTTCCATGACTGAGATTTTCTAATCTGAGAGTTTCAAAAAACAGCCCCCATGAGACTCCATGGGAGCTGTTTTTCTAAAAATGCTCTACAAACCCCTCACAAATTGCTGATTCATGGGCAGTTAATACCAGGTGTACAAATATGAATAAATTCCCTACAGTTCTAGTCCTTGTTTGAAAACTGGGGCTGATTTTACTCCCACCTTAATTTTAAACCTGGGTTTCACACTAGTAATATACATATCAGGTATACACAAGTCCAGATCAGCTGCCCATGTCATGAAAAAGGACAATGTCTTGTCAAGGGAAGAATTTAAATGCCCTAGATCAGCTTCTGAATTTGTTTAACACTTTGGGAAGTGTGCCAAAGCTGTAATGCAAGCCTGGCCTTGTTAAAGCCCACTGAATTGTATTATTAACCTTGGAGTAAAAGAAGAGAGGATCATTTTCGAATTTTATTTTGATAATTAACATGCACAAGAGATAGAAAGCAAACAGCAACCTTCCCCTGGACACCTACTTCTCATTTGCACATTCTAATTACTTACGTTTGCATACACATATGAAAACACGGTGCTTTCCCCATTAGGGCTGATCACATTCCTCATTAAGTTAAGTAAATACCCCCAAAATACCAACACAGTTGTAGCCAAATTTGACATTGTTTTACACAGACTAACAGCCAATGCATTCTTCAGGTTTTTGGTTATCTTGGATAGTAATTTTAAAGGGAAAAAAGCAACAACTACATGGTTTGATACTGGAAATGAATGAACCCATGACAGGGTCACCTCCACAGAACCACTGTTCTGGTTTTGGTCTGCAGTTGTCATATGCTGGAGAGCTGAGCAGCTGCTGGCACAGGCTGCTCATCTGCATGCAGCTAAAACAGCATTTCCTCCCTGTGAATCCTAAATTCAGCTCTGGTCAGCCCATGCATCATTCCTTTATCATTACAGGCTCAGCAGACCCCTCTGCTCTAAACACAGGGAGAATTTGGAGGGGAGGGTGGGGATCAACACATTACATTCCTGCCTGGAAGTTGGGACAGATGTTGCATAATTGTAGGTGTTATTTTGTGGGTGGGATTTTGGTGGAGCTGCTTGGGGACCGTGGAGATTGGTTTTTAAAAAGTGCTGTGAAATCATTCAGGCCACCACTGGAGCCTCTTGCTGATATAAAACTTCAGCTCAGAAGATTATGGATGGATTGGTCACCACATCAGGATGAACACGTAGCTTAAACCCCGAGTTTACATTACAAGAGTAATACCTAAATCACAGAGTTTTATCTTAACTTGGGTTGGAGGGGATTGTAAAGACCACCTAGTTCCAACCCCCAAATGTGCTGCATACTCTGAAATAGCTCAGTGCTGGGCTGTTTTGGATTCTCAAAGACATGAGCTCTACAGCAATCCCAGTGTTCTCCTGCCCTGCCTTGAGCTGAGCTGGGCTTACATCTGCTCTACATCAGCACAGCAAAGCAAATCAAGCACAGAATACTGATTCCTGCTCTGGGAACACATTCCTGCTTCCAGGTGTACTGCTGCAAGTAGAGGAGTGCTGGCATAAAGATGTCAATTTGCTGAAACCCTTCAGTATTGCATTAAAGGGTAGGGACAGGCTCATTTTTCCTCAAGGAAAAGTTATCAGTGGGGAAGCTGAGAGGTGCCCTCCGAACACGGTGGTGTTTAAAGGATCCTTTAATAATCTGCAAGAGACAGTGAGCAGGGAAAGAGGGGAATTTGCAGGTAACTCCCGTGGTTTCCAAAGTAGGAGAAATCCTGACAAAAAGAGCCTTCCAAGCTGTATAAACAGCAGAGGAAATTCAACGTTGAGATGCAAAAATAACGTATAATATCTTGAAATACTCAAATGTTTATTATGTACAGCTGGCCGTGGAAATTCGACATTGTTTCAGCTCTAGGAGATCTGTGAATCATTTTAAACAACTTAATGAGAGTGTTTACTGTGGAGGCAAGGTCAGTGGAATAGAATTATTAGTGTGCAATGAAAACCACAATGGAGAATAATATAGAAAATTATACGAACCTGTGTAAATCAAAATGCCTTTTCACCTTGAATGCTGTGTGCAATTCCAGGCACCTAAACTCAAAAGTGGACAGAGGAGAAATGCAATTGATTCTGTGATTTGTAGCAACAGCTATTCAAAAATGAGATCATTCGTCTTAGAGAAGAAAAAATTATCCACACCATCATAAATACGTATAAACAAAGAAGCTATACAGATGATGTAGCTGCAGAGCTCTGTTTAGCACTTTCTTAACTTTTTAGAACAAATAATATTTCCTGAAATAGAAAGGCAACAATTTTTTTAGCAGGAAAGAGAAGTAATTTTTGCAGTAAAATCATAATTAGCCGTTGGACTGTATTGCTACGTGATATCATGGTGATCATGAAAGCTTAAAGATGCTGTTTAACAGAAGATAAAGAGCTGGGATTCCTGCAGGTTTGTATCCTAAATCACTGATTTTCCTGGCCTCACAGCCACCTCTCCCACCTGCTGGATTAAGGAAGTGGCCTGTGTCCCAGGCAGGACACACACACACTGATGAGTTAGTGGGTATTTCTCTGAGGGATGAGATTAACATGTTAAAATCTTCCTTTTTTCTTCTTTCTTCCTAAAGGCTGGTGGAGCTTGACAGCTCGGAGACTTGTCTGGTTGAAACTGAGAAAAATGTTCAAAAGAGAAAGAGATAGAAAGGTTATCAGATCAAAAGAAATGAGGATAAAAGAGTCCTTCTTGTCCCTAGGGAAATGTAATTTGCTCTAGGCTGCAGTTCAATTTTCATCCTGGAGCAGCTTCTAAGGAGGCTGATCCCAGAACGCCACCAGGTCTGGGGAATTGCAAAAGATTTTGTGAGAGTTTCCAGGCTTGGCTGAGCATTGAAGTTGGACAACTCTCCATCCTCCTCTGGACAGGGAGCCAGGAATCTGCCACTGGTGAGGGTGGCTTTTCCCTTCCTTCCCCCCTGCCCAGCTCCATAGCCAGCTGGAGGGGCAGGATGGAGCTGGAGAGAGGCAGGGCTGGAGGCAGAGGCAGAGGAGCAGTAGGTTTTCTGGGAGAGAGCCAGGGCTGAAGCCCAAATTTGACACAGCAGAACTTGAAAAAGTTGCAGAGCAGCTTGATCAGGAAATTTTGCCAATCTATTTCTGTCTGTTGGAAAGATCATGCATCAAGCAAAGCTTTTTACTTCCTCCCTAGCTGCAAGAGATACATTCTCTAGAAATTGTGGATATTTACTCTATACTCAGATGAGCCTTTTATTTCCTCTGACATTTTCCCTGAGAAATAAGGGTGTCTTGTTTCTGATACTCCTCTTTCAGCTTGCAGCACTAAAAGAACAGATGCTGCTTCAAGAGAGTGAAGAGTGAGTACTTCCAACCCAACATCACCTACCTGGGATCAAACAAAACTGTGTGCAGGAATAAAATGTCTCCAAGAGACATTTTGTTGTCCCTACCCATCTCTTCTGTGCAGACACAGTTTGGAAAATAAAATACCTTCTGCCATCACATGCAGCTCAAGATTCTTCAAAGTCAGGAAGTGCAATAAAAAGCAAAGTTTTCTGAGCAGTGCAGAATCCTGTGCAAATAGCCCAGATTTTATGTGAACCCTGCTGTTGCTGCCAGAGAGCAGTGGTGGAAGATTCAGTGGTACATTTTTGTCTCTGCATCCTCTGGTTTGCCTCGAAAACTTTTCCATTAGTGCTCCTGAAGCCTACAGTGAAACAAACTCAGGAGCTGAGTCTGTGAGGCCAGGTTGTAACTTCTTGATCTGCCTTTGCTGTTGGGAGCCAGTAAAAGATCAGGTACTCGAATAAGTTTTAAGAAGGAGATATTGTGGGGCTCCAGTGAGAACTGGTTCCATGAAAAATCCCACTTGTTACCACAGTGATAAATTTAAAGGTGTCTGCTCTTCCTGAGTATCTGTACAATATCTGTAAACTCTCTGAGACACTCCTTTTGTGGGATGTACATGGAAAAACCCACACAGATGAATGAGTTGCACTAAGAGGTCAGGCCTATTTGCAACTTATTCAAGGGAGATTAAGTAGCAAGACTTTGAAGTGCGAGGTGTAGAAATGGATCCTTGAAATTCTAATTTTTTTCCGTCATTTTTGGGAAATGTATGTGTGTGCCAAAGTATCTCGTTGTTCTTCTGATGTTTTTATCAGATCCATGAAAATGCAGTTGGTTCCAGCCTTGAAATGCAAATTTGTCTTACATTGCTCTTGCTGCCAGTAGGAAGACTAAAAATACATATGTAATGATGTTCCTGGAACGTTTTCAAATGCCTTTAGATGATTATTTCAGGGGTTTTTTTTTCCTTCTTTCCAAAATAGTGTTAATTTTGCCAGCTCATTTTGGCCAAAATGTATGGACTTGTATTCAAATTAAAAATTCCTCTGAGGATAAAATAACTCAGCTATTAGAAGAACTTTGCCAAGTAGGTAGGTCACCAAAATGGAGCCTGAAAAAAAATAATTAGGTTTTGCCAATTTATTATGCATACATCTGGTTTCATGATTTTCTTGTTACTTTCAATATTCTTTGCAGTATTAGAATCCCAAACCAGCCCACAAGCCTGGTAATTCAGGAAGGCTTATAATTGAGGCAGGTCTATTTAATTTCGTTAACGGAGAAAAATGAGAGAAGTAACAAAAAAGAAGCATAATCATTAAAACCAAAGGCAGCTGTTACAAAGGCTTCTGACTAATGCCAACAGAGATTTTTGAAAGTGGGGACATTTTAAGGCTGATGCCTAAAAATATGGATTTAGGGAAGCATACACAAGTGACTATTTAAAGCATCAGAGTCAGGGAAATTTTCCTGCTAAAACCATATTTTAAAACTGTCCTGAGTGGAGGCAGAATTAGATTGATTTCAAGAGCCAGCACAAAATGTTTTAAAGAGACTCCATGCTCCTGTGTTTTTTTAAGCAGGAGCACTCAGACCTCCTGAAAAATGGGTATTTTAGAGATTTTGATCACATAGAAGGACAAGATGGGACATATTTGAGCTGGCTTCAATGTCAAATTTTTAAATACAGATGTACTTGTGGGGTTCATCTTGTTGAACTCCAAGCATCCAGTGTGGACATTTGTGTTGGACTTGGTTGTCCACTTTTCCTCTGGACAATGGAGAAAGAGGGGATGAAACATCTCATCCTGGAGCAGTTATCTAAACCTGGTCACATGAACTTCCCCTCCAAGGGCACATTCCTCTCCCAGGAGTGTGGGATGGGTGTCGACACCACAGATGTCTGAAATTTGAAGAACTACATCTTGTCCTGGATACTAAAATCCAGGCACCATCCTGTGAACATTTTGCTTCAATCTTTCTCCTTCCCTTCACCACTTTTAACATATGATACAGCAATGCCCCTTTAATGATTTCTTTTCCACGGGGCTCGGAGGTGGAAGAGATTTATGCCACTTGGTAAATTTAACTTCATACTCGGTGCAATAAAGAAAGTGAAGGTGCTCTTAAGAGTTATAAAAAATCTTGGCTCTCAAACCATAAAATTTCCGCAATGTGGGTATTTCAGGTGTCTTATTGCTGAATGTGCTCAAAGCAGCCCAAATGGGCACTGATGATAGGAAATCAGTATCAGGAGCATGGTTAATCAATGTGTTGTCTGGATAGCAGGGTGAGGTTCAATATCACAAGCAATGATTTCAGAGTTTTGAGAGATAACCATGTATGAAATTCTGGAGAAAGAGGCTTTAAGGTAAAGCTGATAAAAGATAACACGGCTAAGCTGGAGTGATTCAAGGTGAAATTGAATGCCCAGAAAATTCTTGGTGCTTTGACGAGATCACACTTTGCTATCATATCTACAGCTCCTAAAGAGGCATGGCAGTATCAATCAGACTTAGAATGAAACGTAGTTTGATAATTAGCTGCAGGAAAGGATTTGAAATGATGCAGAGCATCAACAAAGAAAATAAATAACTGAAATGCTTGGCAAAATTACATGTTTTTAATGAGAATCAACTTAGCATCATTTAAAATTGCTGTAGAGACTTAAGGTCATTTTAGTCATCAGACAGTGATGATTTATTCCCTAGAAACTAATAGGCACACTCCAAACCTAAATAGAAATGAAGGATTTGCAGCATATTACGATATTCTGTATTGGCACTGAGCAAGAAGCCTTCCTGAATGAAAGCAAATGACTTTTTGTAGCTGTAGCATGGTAATTGCTTGAAGAACAACAACAAAAATCCCAATAAAAAAAACCAGCAAGCTATTTCTGAAATACAATGCACCGACAAAATAAGAAATGGAATTGAATGAGAAAAATATATCTGCTGAGGACAAAATCAGACAGCAGGGAGAATTTATAGCCCTGTGCTAATTTCCTACTATCAGGCACTGAGCTGGATGGAAGAACGACAGAAAAGGACCTTATCTAATAGATGCAGAAAAAGTGATGGGTTTGAAAGATGACAATCTTCATCTGAGCCAATAACAAAGATCATATTCATAGAGCTAAGTGTTAAACTTTCTCATAAAAGTGAAGTGTTTGCACTTAATATATTTAGAAATTAGAATCAGGAAGAGCTTCTCCTCCCATCTCATCCTCTATGGCTTTTCAGAATAAACTTAATGGCTTTACTGTGCTCGGGAAATCAGGTAAGTGCCTGCTGAGCCTGTTTGCTCATTTACTCCCATCACCAAGCTAAAAGACTTGTAAATGTGTTTGTAAACAGTGAGTTATGGGGTTCTGAGTTTGCTGTGCTGCAGGATTATGCAAGTCACGTACACCTGTACATTTATTCCGGCAGGTTTTCAAACCTTACATGAGCAGGCAGGGTTTGTGAGGGGATGGGAGGCCCACGCGCTGCACAGAGATGGGGTCTGTTTCACTGGCTGACAGTCTGCCCTTTAAAATATAGAGTAGCAGGGAATAAATCAGCTTTACCAGGATTTAAACCTCAGCCTTTTACTTAACTGCATAAATCTAATTTGGTCTGTTTTGCTTAAGCTTCTGAAAAGCTCAGGAATGCTGTTGGGATGCCTGAGCTGCAGCTTTGGGGTCTCTTGGACCCTCTCTTGCTCTAGGGTCAGCCTAGGCAGCATCTTCAGTATTTCCTACCTTAATCTGTGGCAGTGTCCACCTGAAAGTTCCTGGTAGACCTAAAATGAGTACATTCAAAACTGAATTTTTATTCCTTTCCCTACCAAAGATCCTCTCACTCGAGTTCTTCAGACACAGGGAACTTGTGTGCTCTTCTCTGTCTCTCTGCTGGGTGGGTTTAGCCTGGCTCTGACTCATCTCTGAGCATTCCTGGCACAGCCAGATCTAAGCTATGTATAATTTTGGGTGATGCAATGACTTTAAGATTGAGGAAATCTCTTGTTCGGGTCATTCTCATCTCACACCTGCATTTGCTCTTTCCCGTGACAGCCTCTTCTTCATCCATGTAAATCCTTCTCAAATAGAGGTGAAATGACTGTTCCTGTAGTTCATCATTTAAGGGAATAAGGCACTTGTTCCTTTTTTTTTGCGTTCCTTTATTGGACATCTGCACAGAATTCAGCACAAAACATTTGTGCACTTTCACAGACCCCCACAGCCTTTGCCAACCCTGCTGATGGACTCCTAGTTTCCTTATGCTTCCCAATCAAAGCTTCTGTGTGTATTGCATAAATGTAGTGATTTAATCATCAAATATTGATGGTAAAACTGCAGGAAAAATGTATCCACTGCTTGTCTTAGAGATGTCAGAAGTGTTTGGTAAGACCATTTAACACTGAAATATTTACTGTGTAAAGTGAAAGCCCTGCTAGCAATGCTGTGATGAGAGAATTAGATGTTAACACAGTACTTTTTATAGTAAAGAATTATAAATGCAGCCACAAATGACAAAATTAGACACTGGCGTGGAGTCTGGGCCTAGTGCAACCCTATTTGGGTTATTATTAGTGTTAAATCCCATCACTATGTCTATTTGGGCACAAAAAACTTCAGCTCAGGACTGAGCATGAGAGTGGGAGCAGAATTCACCTGCCTGTTGTATTTCACATGAATATAAATGGTGAGATCAGTTATGCAAAACCCAGACTCTTTACTGGCTCATTTCTCTCCTAGCAAGAAATCACAGAAGTTTCCAGAAGTTCAGTTCTTCCTAAACTCCTCAGAAGCTGGGACAACACATTATCTAATGGAGATTGCAGACCCCCAGCATGTCTGAAACCATGAATAAAATAAATTCACTCACCCGAGATGTGTGATTACTTCTGCACTGACATATTGCTTGGAGCATCCTGCTGTCTTAATTGCAGACCAATCCTCACTCTTATAAGGATATCCCACATTTATTTTGCAATGTGATTATCACTATATATAATTTTTTCCCCTGATTTGGGAGGAAAAATACCAACTAAGTATTGCTTACTTCTAGTCAGCTGGTGTCATAATGGTGAGAAAAGGTATGAGAGGGAGGAAAAAAGATGTTGGCTCCAGGGAAGATGAAGGCTGAGATTGGTGTGATCTGTTTGGCCACTGACTGGTTAAAAGACAGGAGTGCACAGCCTCCTGGCAAGGCAGTGAAACAGATGGACAAATTTGCCCAAACTAGAACTCCTCTCAAAGAGGGAAGTGCTGGAGAATCTGTGATGAAAAAGGTATAAATGAATATTTCAGGAAACTGGTAAGATTTGGGCTGTATCTTTAGCTGGTGCAAACTGGAGTTCATGGAGCACAGAACTGGGGATTGCACCTACTGCACTTCTCTTATCTCGCCACTGAGTGAAGTGGTGGAGAAAAAAACAGTGTTGGCCCTACCCAAGTATGTGAACAGCAAAGTGTCTGCAGAGATAAGGGGAAGTCAGCAGGAGAGCAGAGAAGATATTCCATGATATGTGGAGGATATGCAGCAAGACAAACCAGGACACTACAGAATACTTTGCAAATGTATTCCCAGCCTTAAATAAAACATTTTCTGCTAAAAGAAACATTTCAAGAAGACAACCCAAAACCAGACTGGCTGCAAATCAGTGAGATAACCACAGGGCAGAGCTTTAGAAATGCTGGGGCCACGTTCACCCCTCCTTGGGCAAGGTAGGGCAGCTCCTTTTCACTCCTAGACTGGATGTGCAGCTGGCAGCCAGGTTCTGTGCTTCCACTGCATCCAGGGCATGCAGAAACATTCCCTCCCATGCCATACACTCTTTTATTGCTCCTGGGCTGCTAAAGGATTATCTGTAATTCAGGTGATTTGCAGAGAATTCCAGTAACAGTCTCTCACTGAGCCCTGTGCAAGAGATAACGATGAAAATGTATTTCAGGCTGGAAAAATGCCTCCTATCTCTTACCCAGTCAAAAGTAATTCCACAGCAGTGAGGCACTGTACTCTGAGACGGATTTTAATCTCCCTTACACCAGTTGAAATTAGAGGAACTTCAGGTGGAATCGGTAGAGTTGTGGTAACATAAATCAAATCCTTTTTCAGCTCTGCATGTAGGGAGAGATATTTTTTTTTCCAAATAAAGGAGGATTGAAAGGCAGAGTTCTCTTTCCCTACATATCTCTTCCCTGTATATACTGATGAATTTCAGGTAGAATGAGTTAAGACAGGGCTATGCACAAAGGGGATCAAGTAATGTTGACAAGAAGTAGCTGGTGGCAACAGCAGTTAATACCAAGGAGGCTGAGAGAGGATTTAGTGGTTATGGCACTATTACACAACCTACTCGAGATAAGGCAGAGACAGCCAGCAAGGAGGCAGGAGGAACAGAGTCAGCAAAAGACAAAAGGAATGAAAGGAGCAGCTTGGTCATTAGGAGAGCAAAACCTCTTAGAGGTGTTTGTGCTCTTCACCCGTGTGCTTGGCTGCCATGGCAGCACAGGAGGCTGTGTCACGATGGGAGAACGGAGCCCTTTGGGTGGAAAGGGTATTTATTTACCATGTTCTGTACAGCCAGGCAGTTACACGGCCCCATCACCAGCATTTTACTCCGTTTGCATGGCATCCTCACCACACCAGTGGATCAGCTGGTGAGGGATTTGTCTCCCAACCCTGTGGTGGTGACCCCAGGGACCAGCTTTGTGACTCTGCCACGTGCTTTCTACTCCTAATAACACACAGAAACTTTGTGCTGTAATTTACTCCTCCAGCCCATGTCAGGAGATTGCTTTTCATAAGGTCAGTGGCATTTTCAAAGAGCAAAGCAACAGTTTTTTACAGGATGCTGCTGCCACATCCTGAGTACGCACCCAGAGGCCCTCACCAGCCAGGCGACAAGGTGCTCAGAGCACTGATGTACTGACATGGAGCAGGGAAAAAAAGAATTTCTGTGTGCTTTTGAACTGCTTAGAGCATTCCTTCAGCCAACAGATTCAAAGAATTGGAGACAACACGCACAAAACCATGCTGAATAGGGATAAAAGAAGCATGGATTCAATGCTTTCACCCAGCTGAGTGCATCAAGCTGCAGCTTTCTGACAACACCCTGGTCCTACCACTTAGGAGCTACAGACAAAAGGTCTCTGAAGCCCTGGCCCTGCTGACTGTCACACACTCACAGAGAGGACAGGCTGCCAGCCCCAAGCATGTGTTCTGTGCAGAGGACTGATAATTATCATCTCTCTTTTTAACCACCCAGGGGCCAAGACCATGGTCCAAGACTCCCCCGGAGTTAGGTATTGATCCACACTAAAGAGTAAAATTTTACTTTTTAAAAGGAAAAGCAGGTGGAGGCTGCAAAGCTGTGGCTTTTATCACCAGAACATCTTTTTTTCTTACTTACTTGTTTGCTTAAATATGAGCATTTAGAGAGTACCACGAAAGAGGTGCTCACCCGTGTGTACCCAGCTGTCTTTTGGACAAGGAGTGATTCAGAAGATTTCACCTTGCAAGAACAGATACTCACCTCTTTTAACTTAATGAGAGTATTCTTTACCTTCATTACAAATCACTATTTTCAGCATGGAGATTTCAAATGTACAATACCAGGAGAAACACTGAAAGAGGTTAAAAAGGGGGGACAATACCCCGGTTTAGCAGAGAGAAAGAAAAACAACCTTCATCTCCTTTTTGTGTCCCATTTTTACTGGGTGCCAACTGCCCCCCAGTCTTTTCTGGCAGCTGGGGACCAGCAAGCCAAATCTGGACACGTGGATTTCCACCAATAACCTTTGATCCTCAACCACATGCCTTGTCCTGGTCAGGGTGTAGCCATCACTCTGGATGTGCAGATTTTTAGGATTGTGGCCACAGTGACCACAATGACCCTGGGGCTATTTCCTACTGGCAACAAGCTGCAGAACAGCCTCAGCAGAGCTGAGGATGAGGCCCCTGGATGTGGTCAGTGTAGTGGTTTACATTTGGCGCAAGCATCCCCTCAGCTCCGAGCAAAGCTGTGCCAGAAGTGCGGTGGGAGCTGCATCGCATTTAAATGAGAGCTTGAAAAGCACTCTGAGCTGCTCAGATGGCAAAGACATCTGCATCAACATCCTCAGCCCAGGACTATAAAAGGCACGTATCTCCAAGTGCCAGGGCACAGTTTTAAGCTCACCAATGGTATGCAAAAATCAAGACAATAAAGTCTTGGCTACTGATCTGTAGAATCTGTTACCAAAAGGAGCCCAAAAAAAAACCAACCCGAGAAACCATTGAGCACAGATGACTTCAATGAGACTCGCCCCATCTCCTGCAGCAAGTTCATTTCCCACAGAAAATAATTGACAGAGAATGACAGTTGCAACCCTTGCGTGTGTGAGAGAAAGAGACTCTCTCTGTATCTCAAAGCATATTTTTATTAGATTCTGGAAAGAAGCTGGTCTGGGATAATTGTTGCTGGAGACGCTGAGAGGCACTGAAAGCACCAGCAGGCATTTTTGACTAAACCCAAGAAATTCTTAAAAAGTAAAACACAGTGTGAAAGGGAAAAAAAAAAAAGAGAAGAAAAGAAAAAAGAAACCCCACTAACCTCCCCTAAACCCAAACTCTGCAGTTGTGAAGCCAAAGGAGCCCTCTGAAGACAGACAGTAAAGTCGACTCCCTGCAACGGAGAGTTCTTGCAATCACAGAACACACAAGTGAGGTTTTTTTTTTTTTCCTTTCCTCATGACCTGAAAAAAAAGTCTTTGATATTCTGGACGGAATTAGGAATAAAAACATTGAAAGTGAGTGAACTTCACTAACAGCCTTCTCCCCTTCCCTGCCCCTTGGCAAAAAGATATTTTCTGATAGAATGCTCTCCTGTTTGAAAATGCTTTT
Organism: Coloeus monedula; assembly: GCF_965178545.1. NCBI lineage: Eukaryota > Metazoa > Chordata > Aves > Passeriformes > Corvidae > Coloeus > Coloeus monedula. The sequence goes on from NC_138785.1 coordinate 71,856,989, forward strand.
TGTCTGCTATTAACTGTTTTTCTAGAAGTTTCCTATCTCCTTTATGAGGGCTTATCTGCCTGATTTATTTCTACTTCTTAATGTTCAGAGTTTTACCTTATGGACAACAACAAGCTGTGAAAGCGGCCTGGAAATGTGTGATGCTTAGGAGGGCCAACATGTGCAGGAGATCTGTAGACATATTTTTAAAGTAACAACTGAATTCAGGAATACATTTTTTTCCATTGCTTCTGGTAGCTTATTACTCAGCTAGAAAATTCAGGGGTAAGTAACCAACAGGAGTTCACATGCCCAAGACACGCCTCAGCCCTCAGATATTTTCCTCTGCCTCCAAAAGCTACCAGAAAGGAGATATATCCATATCAACAAAATCCTTTGCCTTATCTTATGAAATACAGGTAGATTTAAAGCTTTTCCTCTGCAGCACTTAGTAAGTGAACCATATATGCAATGTGGGGAGCAGAGCAGCCCTTTTTCTCTATGGGGAATAGCGTGGCGTAGCAGACAGGAAATTTTCTTCTCTTTTTAATTATTCCTCCCATATAGTTATGTTTGAGGTCCCCTTTCATCCTCTGGCTGGGTAAAAGACACCCTGAGAAGTGGGAATGCCTCACTCCACAGCATGTGAGCGATCCCTCAGCACTGCCCTCCTCATGGCAGATTTTTGGATAACACGTGGATACAATTCAAACTGGCATCAGCTGCAAAAGTGGCTACAGCTTCCCATTAAAAAGTAATTGTTTTTCATTACCATCAAAAAAAAAAAAGGATTTTAATTTGACTTTTCATTTTTGCTCTGTACAGTTGAGACTCTTTTATGCAGCTGTCAGTATCAGAATGTTGCCTCAAGAATGAAATTTCCTCCAAGCATCTGTTTCAGCTGATTGAATATTCTCTTACTGTATAAGACGAGTCCATTGTCTGATGAGTGCATGTGATTTAATTTTTGAACAACATGTCAGGGACTCCTACAGCTTGTGTATGCAAATTCTTTACATCTATGAAAGAGCCATCATCTTTGCATCTTGATGGATCACTTTCAAGGGATAAGGCAGATAATTAATTTAGTATATATAATTCGGTTGAAAATATAAAAGGGCGATTTAACACAGAGAACAATTAAGAAGATGTGAAAAGTTTGCAGAATTAGGAGCACTGGCAATGCAGATTGGGTTTCCTCACAAAGAGCCTTTGTCAGAGTCACATTGATATTCTAGGTAAGTCCAGACACTTCTAGTTCTTTTTTTGTTGTGGCTTTTTATTCGTGGTTTACTTTAGGTTGTCTTTTTTCCTTCCTTTTTCTTTTTTTTTTTGGATTGTCTGAGGTTTTACAGTAGCTGCTCTGAGATGTACAAATTACAGAGCTAAACACAAAATGAAGTGGAAATGGGAAATTAGTTTACTGTGCAGTACAGTCTGGCTGATGGATCGCTGCAGTTCACTTTCAGCTTGCTTTGAAAACAATGCTGCTTTAAAAGTAACCTTTGCGAGCTGACTTTCCTTTTCACTCCTTCAGAAAAGAAAAAAACTACTTAAAAAGGCTTCTTCTTAACTTGAATTGACTTGACATCATCACTTTGAGACAAAACCCAGGCTAAGACAAGGCAGTCTGGCACTTTTGCCCAGGATACCACTGTAAATTAGAGCCTTCCTGAGGAGACAGCCCCAGGCTGGTGTAAATCAGGAGCAGCCAGCCCAGGGCTGGGAGAGCACACTCTGATCCAGACTAACTCACCAGCTTTGTGACTAGCAGAGCATAGGAGGTTGCTGTGCCTGCAGAGGGGAAAAAACAAAAAAACCACCCCAACTTTTCCAGGAGCTTTCCCCAAATTAATGATGTCCAGTACCGGTGGATTTACCAAACCTGCTTCAAGCTGGCATTTAAATGTGGATGACTGGGCAGCAGAAGTGGTGTCAAAGAGCCCCATCAGACCCAGATTATTTTGGTTGCAGCCTGTTTGCCATCCCACCACCCAATCCTTTAGTGGCAGTAGGGTTGAAACTTGGGGTAAGATTGTCCCAAAATGGCCAGAGCCACAGCAGCTCCACCCTGGCTGAGCAATTCAAAGGCCAATGCACTGCTACAGAAAATGTTCTGTATTAATGCAAACCTCCTGCACCCCTGCCCTCAGTGAGCCCTTTCACAACTGGATAAGCAACTCTGTCTCTCAAGGCTGTTTAATAAAGCTTTAGACCCATCCTGCATGTCCATGAGGTGACACATTTTCAGAGATATTAAAGAATACTCTGGCTGCAGTAAAAGCAGCTAACAACAGTTCCTTGGGGCTCTCCAAAGACAGACTTATTTTATTTTTGTTTTAACCACCACAAGTATCAGCGTTCCAACATCGACCTCGTGCATTGTGGGATAACACAAAGATTTCCTTTTGAGATTTAAGTACTGTGGGCAGGTTATGGGTTTGTTTTTTATTAAAACAATAGGGATTTTCCTTCATATGCTGATTCATTCAGTTTTCTTCCTGGTTTCATAAAAGAGAAAATGCCAGAAACAATTACAGACCAGTTGCTGGGAGGACTCAAGGCAGGTTGTGGTTGCTATGGGGAGTGCAAGGGTTTTTAGCCACATGGTGAATAATTCTGTATAAAATTGGAATAATAGAATGGTTTGGGTTCGAGGGGGCCTTAAAGACCATCTCCTTCCAAACCTCTGACATGGGCAGGGACACCTCCCACTAGACCAGTTTATTTGCAGAATGTCTATTTCCTCTGTTTGATGCTTAAATCAATATTTTTCAGGTGATTGATTGACGAGCTTATCACTGATAACAACTGTGACAGCAGCACAAACTCCTACACCAATAACTTCATACCTGATCACAGATGTTTATCCAAATCCATTGCCTTAACCACACAATCCAACCTTCACCTCAAATCGAAAAGGATGCCCTGGTCCTCGCTGCCAAAATGTTTCTTCTAGAGATACGTGCTGCTCTGGGAGGTTACAACCAAGCTCCTGGTAGATGTAACCAGGAAAATCAGGGAAGGGCAGCAGATTGTTCCCACCAGGGGTAGTTTATTACTGGATTTGACAAGGAGACTGCTGGCAGGGAGCGTGTATCCACAGGGGAGGTGAGGTAATGCAAGCAGAAGCATTAAGTTTCTTTGGGTCACGTTTTCATAGCTGATGGCACAAAATGCAATTAGAGAGGGAGAAAAATTAGATTTAGTGACTTCCCGTCTATAAACATACGAGCTCGAGCTGCATTTTAAACTGGTGCACAGTGAGATGCAAAGGACTGGGTAGCTGTTTAATTTGAGAGACCAGCTCCTCAAGTCTTAGGCCAAGATAAGGAATCAAGGGCAGTTATCTCAGTGTGGAAGAGATTGAAGATTAGAGATCTCTTTTAAAATATTCATAGAATGCTTGAAGCATTCCATGGATATCAATGGATACGAGCAGTCCTTGGATAAAATTTCATTCTGAACTACAGACTCACTGAAGATTTTATATTCTTAGTGAGGACCAGGAAGGGAGGATGATTATTCCTTTGTAGGTGAGCCAATTTCTGTCTGAAATGGATGCTTTTCCTGTAAACTTATTACATCATCCACTTCATTAAACACATGAGGACACACAACTTGTTTTAATTCCAATACCTATGTGGCACCTGACTTTATTCTTCAGGTTTAAAAGGAAATTAATTGTTTAGATTTTATCTTGCTCTATGACTTTGAGGAGCTTGGGTCTCCAAGTTGGCAATCTGCAAAACTCTGCTCGCTCTAACCTCTGTTAGAGCTTCTAGGAGCTGCAGTAATGATTCTTTCTGACAGTGATGAGAAAAAGGTTTATTTTTGTCTAAAATCATGTTCAAGGAAAGAGTAATTTGGTTATAGTGATGCAATACCTATTTTTAGATAGTTCTATTTTCAAATAGTTGCCCTCATCACGTTTTAGTAAGTGAAAAAATTAAAACATAAATATGCAGCCACATTAAATTTTGTTTCTTTGTTCTTTAATGGTACAGAGGAAGAATCTGCCAATCCTTTGTCAATCCTCTGGTTGGCTTCCACTGAGAAATGAGGTAATATAAGGTATTTCGGAGGTGGTTTAAGTTACATCTAGAATAATAGTTGTGAGGTTGTGTTATTTGAAAGGGGAGGGAAGATAATTGCTTTAACTTTGAGTAGAACCATTACACTGAGGATTTCTAAAGGAGCTTTAACCACATAAGAGTTAAATGTTTGATTCCAGTGCGTTGTCTGCAGGAACAGTAAAATGAAGAACAGTTTTACAAGGCTGTTCATCTTACCTTGAGATAGATAACTAACCCAGGAGCCTGGATCCTACCAGGAGAGGGTACCTGCTTCCAGTGAAAGAGTTACTTAATGAAGTGTGACTTAATTGGCTGGTGTTTGACGTCTGGCTGTGGGATAAATCCTACCAAAGTGAACATTTTGAAAAGCCAGACTGAAACCACATCACAAAGAATACTCACATAGACAGGAAGACATGTATAAATCAGACCACTTTTCCTCCTTCACAGACATCATCACTCACAAATCATCTTTAATGTGTGCTATAAAAATAATTAATGGCCAAATTAAATCTTATTTTTTCCCACAGTACTTCAGACACCTAATATGTGTGGGCATGCTCAGAAAAATCCCAGAAAGTGCCTGTTGGCATCTGGAGGAGCCTGGAGATCTTTGAAAATCTGGTCCTGAGGGGATTTTAAAATGCTGCCCTGTTTTTAGCCTTTCTTATATGAATGTTCCTGCTGTTATGTTTATCTCTGGCAATAATGAAATGCAGCATGGTAGAACGAGGGAAAGCCTCTCCAAATATGTTTGAAAGCTGCACAACAGCACTTACAAATTGCTTTTTGACTGGAATGCTTCAATGACAGCAACTTGTTAACTCCAGTCCTAGATCTGGTTTGTTAAAGGCTGGTTTTGCCAAACAAATCAACGTCCTGTAGTATTGCAAGGAAGCTGAAGCTTGGACTACCTATGCAACAAGAAGGGGCTGCTGGTAAATCCCATAGCATTGCTTTTGTCTTTAAATAAACTATGGTGTGGATTCCACATAAAAGCAGACATTGAGCATGGTGTCTGATCATTTAGCTTGGGTTCTAATCAACAGTGTTTACCCAAGTGAAACGTGGTGATAAATACTCTGAATCAGAGGCACATCATGATGCACTGCAAAATCCTCTGTGGCTTTTCCCCCTCCTGACTGAAACTGTTTCATTGTTTGAAACGAGACAACAGAAAATAATTTCTTCAAGGAACCTCCTAAGTTGAACTCTGGATGTATCAAAGCCTATTCAATGAGTCTGAAGCTTTTATAACATGGCTTGTAGAAAGAGAATTATTTAAAGAAGATTTGCATTGAAAACCCTGGTTTTGGCTTTTTTTTTTTACTTATGTCTCAAACTCTCATCCTTACAATTTTCTTTATAATTTCTCCTAATTTCATTTATGCAAATAAGAATTGCAAGTGCCAGCATGGAGTCATGGAAAAATGTGAAGGAAAGAAGTCTTTGCATAAGACTTCTTTAGATTTTTTTGATAGTGCAGTGAAGATTTAGAAGACTCATTTCAGCACTGCTGCATTTTGTTGTTTGGGCCTCTGGACAAACCAACCTTCCTCCCCTCTCAGTCCTTTTAAATCCTGTAAATGCATAACAAACAAACGCTTCTCCCAACAAAGCAACAGAAACAAAAACCCTGCTGGACACAGGTTCAAGCAGGCACAGCCTTCCCAATCCACCAAGGATCCCAAGGAAAGATGAGCCCCTGCTGAAAGCACCTAGGGAGGCACTGGGCCGCTGCTCTGCTCTGTGAGCAGCAAGCCACAAATTCAGAAGTGCTCTGTTCTTCCCGTGACGTTTACGACCAGATTTTCCAACTTAGTTCACTGCCTGATGCCCAATGTCCCAAGGAAAATCTAAGCCTTTGAAGTCATTTTTCTTGATGATTTTCACTCCAGTCCATATGTTAGAGATCCCTGGAGGCCCTCAGCCTGCCCAAAGGATGAAAACGAAATCTTGACCAGGGGAACTTGGGTTTATTTTTTTTCTTAAATGGTAGCTGAGGTCTTTGGAAAACCTTGTCTTGAATCTCAATTCTCCATCATACAGATGGAGAATTATCTTTTCCTGCACTTTTTGTACACCCTGTTTGCTTAAACTCCTTAAGGATGGTCTTTGGTGAAGCACAATGGGACATTGATCCTGGTAAAGTTCATGGATTCTTCAATAATTCAGATAGTGCAGAATCACCTCAGTTCCCACAAATGAGTATCATGCATATAATGTATTGATTTTTTCCCACTTAGTGAATATCCCCTTTCTTTTCTCCTTTTTCCTCTGATCTTTTTGATAGATAAAGGAGATACAGATTTATGAGGTCAGAGGCCTAACAGAGAAAGAGCAATTTAACTGTGCAAAAGCAAAAAAAAGAAATCTGAGCAAAAAATATCAATCTGCAAAGGAAAAAAATTCAAAAGATAAATAAGAAGCTGAAGAAAAACCATATTTGAAAGAAAGTTCCCCTTTAAAGAATACGAAAGATGAAAGGCAAATGATCTTTAACATCAAAAAGCACTACCCAAACAGAAGCCCAACATGATTTTGTTCTGAAGTAGTAAAGGGGAGAAAAAATTATACTTAATATGAAAGACAGAGAGAGAGCTGGAGGGAATTCTAACTCAACAGAAAACAGTGTTAGGAAACAGAAAAGTAAAGCAAGTAGGAACCAACAGGAAAGGAACAGCACTTGTAGGCTCAGAAGCCCACCCAGCAGAATATTATTTTAAAGAAGCAGATCTCTAGTTCTTTGAAGCTCGATGGAGATACCTGGCATGGAAGTTTCAGCTGTTTTCTTACACATCTGCTCTGTGATTTTAACTGGCAGCCATCTTTCCCATCAATGTTTTGTCCTTACTTTCCCCCACCTCCATTCATTACCAAAATGTTGAAACCTCATGGTCCATTCCTGACCAAGGAAATCCAGACAACATCGTCTGTGAAGGAAAGGCATTTTCACAACAGAGCTCATTTTAGTGGTGACCCCACACGAGCAGCTGCTTGGCAATAGACTAAAATCCATTTTAAAATGCCAGCTTGAAAGAGCAGCTGATGGAAAGCTGGGCACACTCCTGAAATATAGGCCAGAGGTAGCTGGGTAAATTTTCTTCTTTGAATTTGAGATGAGGAATCCTACTCAGAGACCTTCCCAGCTAAACCTGTGTGTGGCAGAATGCATAGAAACCTAGATGGAGAATAAATGCATTGTAGTCACCCTTCCTACACAGAAAAATATAAGAATTTGGTGTACATATAATGCAAAGCAATTTTTAAGGCAATTTTCTATCTCTGTTATCATTCTCAGTAGGAATAAATGGCCCAGCAGTGGGTAAATCAATCCTTACCTTTCTGTGGCCAAAAAAAAAAAAGAAAAAAAAAAGAAAAAGAACTCCCATTTTCTTTTGTAAAATGTTTGCTAAAGACCTTGATTTATTATCATGTAGGCATGGAAAGTGAAGACCTGCCTGTAACCTGTGAAGCACAGAAAATGAATGGTAAAGAATGCATGATGGGTTAGGATAAAATATTAAAATGTGAGCAGGGATGTGTGGATATTGCAAGCCTGCTGCCATCTAATTAGAGCACATTGTCTCCTAGCAGAGTTATAATACAAATGTTTCTCCTGCATATTCCCAAACTCTCTGCTTCCCACCCCCAAAGTGCCTGTGAAAGTTGAGCATATGTTGCTGTTTTGACTTAAAAAAAAAAAAAAAAAAAAAAAAAAAAAAGGGTCCTTTTTCTTCCTTAGTACCATGGTGGAGGTGAGCCCTCACAGGAATTCAAAACACAACTTTCAGAGTTCCTTTTTCATTTTCCTCTGCTACATAAGGTGATTGAAAATAAGTTTTGAAAATGAGGGTTTTTTTTAGAATTGGTGCCTTTCCAAGCATCCTACTTCCTGAAAGCAGAACCACTGGACATGTTAAGACATAGGCAAATCTGTCCCAGGACCTGGGTCTTCCAGGATGCTCTAAATGTTTGGAATTTGGGCAGGTTTCTTGTCAGGTTCAAAACCATCTCAACTTCCACTTGACTCACACAAGTCTTCCTCTCACAGTTATTTATTAGCATACTATAACAATTTTAGATCTTTCAGGAAGTTCTTCCCTGTGAAGGTGGTGAGGCCCCGGCACAGGTTGCCCAGAGAAGCTGTGGCTGCCCCTGGATCCCTGGAAGTGTCCCAGGTTGGACAGGGCTTGGAGCAACCTGGGATAGTGGAAGGTGTCACTGTCCATGGCAGGGGTGGGATGAGATGAGCTGGCACCTGAAGATGTCATTTCTCTGAATAGGAGTGTACAAGTGAGAAGACCTCTTTCTAAACTTCTCAATTAGATAATAAGTTGTGTAGGATCTGCGGCTATTCTGCAGGGTAAAGAACTGAAAGCTCTGAACTATCCCCAGGGTATGGGACTGTGTCTGAAAAGAGACTGAAAACAGAAGGGTCTGAGCACTTGAAGTCAAAGCTCACACTTTTAATTAACAAAAATTGGTGTTTAAAAGCCAGGATCCAGACTCAAAGATACAGCAAAGCTGGCTGATAAATAATCTTTGAAAATCAGACATTTACTTTCTTGCCCTGCAGTTGCATTTGGGTTGCATTTGCAAGTTCTCCCCAAAGTATTTTTTCATTTCCTCAATGCCACATTTACCATACCTTGGTCTCACCTGCTGGTATCAAGTGTCAGCACCTCAGCAGTGTGATCCTGCACAGGGCACTGTGGGACCCAGGCTGAGACACACTTTATCACCACAAAATCATAATTACTGCAGCCAAAGGTTCCTGCACATCTGCCAGTGCAGACCTTGCACCAGAATTTTTTCAGAAGGTCATTTTCCTGTCATCACCTCACCTGAGCATTTCATGCAGGACTGCCTCCTCCTTCACAAGGCATGGCAGGGAATGTTTCAGGCCTTGCCAGATAGCCACTACTTCAGGACTGGTAATACTTAAGTGATGGTTTCTCAGTTAATTCCACATTTCTGTTGGGTGTTTCCAACCACCCCTGTCAGAGACTCCTTTTCTCCCTCTTGGAGAGTAGTATTCTATTAATTTAAAAACAAGAAACTAGATTCCATCATCACTACAAAGTCTGAGTGTGTGTAATAATAAATCACAAGCATACTTTGGATTGCATCTTCCATCTAAGGATGCAAAGAATTTCATAAGAATTCTTGTGTTTGAAGCAACGCTCATGAAAGTGTTAACTTGAAAAAGGCAGCCTTAAAAAAAGCTGCTGGGGATTTGCCTATGATGAATGTAGGGCAAGATCAACCATGGAGATTTCACAGTATTTCTCGCATGATCTATTAAATGTGGTTGTCATGTCCCATCTGACATGATCTCATTTCTGACTTTGTTGGTGATTGTCAGGGCTTCTCATGTAATTGAAGACAGACTCAGCCCCTGGCACCAACTGTACCTTCCAGGAAAGCACCCAGCTTTGATTGAAGACCAGACATGAATCACAGTCTACTCTCACCAGGGCAGAATTGTGTCAGATGAATCAGCAAGAATTTCCTGTTAAACTCAGATTATTAGGTTAAGATTTTTTGGTGAGAAATAAAACAAAAGACTCATATATGATCACCTGAGGTGCCTGGCGTGAAGTACACCAACCCCAGATTTCACCCAGAGTGTCCCAAACTTTTTTGTACTTACAGGAAAACAACCAAATATCTGGAGTTCAGTTTTGGTTTCTCATGGTCAGGACTCTGATTCCCATGGTGACAAGTAACAGCTCACCTCACTTGTTATCCACGCTATCCATGGGAACACTTTGCAGCAAGAAGTGTGGCTTTGCTCATTAGCATCCCAGTCATAAGAATCATCCAGCTCATTATCATCCTGACAAGTGTATTTGAACAGGTGTCTCCTCCGGAGGGACATGACAAATCTCCATCCCTTATAGATACAAAATTCATTAGACATTTCTTTTTCATTCAGTCTTGCACTTACTTTTTGTCATGGACCAGCAGTTTTTAATTCTTGGTTTCCCACAGCTCTTTATCTTCTCACAGACTGGAGTGGAGTACATGCCTGTCTGATCCAGCAGAAGCTGGTCTCTCTAGTGAACTGGAAGAAATATGGCTAAATCAGAATTCAGCTGAAAAACAGGACTTCCTATAGCTATTGCAACACTGCACTGATTTTTCTGTATTGTTGGGAAGACCTAAGATGTTATTTTATTTTGATGCTGCATTGTTTTGTATAAGATGAACCAGACAACTGGTTCTTTGCAACCTCTGTTCAGATGTGTCATACATCTTCTGACAAGCTGTCAAATTACCTGTATGTATTCTACTAGGATAGTGAATTTTCAAGAACATGAGCTGCTTCAAGTGATGACCCATTTTTAGCAAAAATCCTTCTTTCTCTTGACTAGGTGATGAAGTTCCTAATGTTGGCACTTTAGCAAATGCCCACAGTCAAATGGTCTGAGAGGGGGTTGTTGGGGACCCCTTTTCACCTGCTTTGGGCTATTTTAGCCATTTATCTGAAGTGGAGTCCAGGAGACCAAAAATCAGAGCTCAAATTCCCATATGTACAGGCCATGGGAAGGATTGGGCAATCATTCAATCTGTAGGACTGAATTACTGATGGTGAAGCACACCCAAAGCAGTTTGAAGGACAGAGCAGTGGGTGTAGGAACTAATCTGAAGTACCTGATCTCACAGCCCAGCCCCACTTTGTTCCAAGATGCTCCCCAAAACCCAGACTCCTAACAGAATTTGGGAGTTGAGTGTGGGAAGAAGGGAGGGTTGGAGGGAAAGTGTTTTAAGATTTGGCTTTACATCTCATTACCCCCACTCTGATTTGATTGGCAATAAATTAAACCACTTTCCCCAGTCAGATTTCCTCTCCCCTGTCCAGCTGAGGAGGGGAGTGACAGAATGGCTTTGGTGAGCACCTGACATCCAACAAGTGTCAACCTGTCACAAACAAACAAAACATTGGAAAAAGAAAGCTCAGGCTACAGATTCACTCATGTCTCTTTTCCCTTCCCCACAGTCTCAGGAGAGTCTCCTTGACTACCTTGTGTGTGCTCATCCACTTAACCCCAGGATTTTGGTTTTTAATTTCCTTTTTCAAAATCTGTGATTTCACTTAGGAGTATGACAAACCACTGCCCTGTGGAATTAGCCTCTTTCCAGTGTTACCAAGGTGGAAGAAGTTACAGATCGAGCCCATAGTTTATGATGGGAGGAAAAAAACCTGAACTTGCTGAGCCACGTGGGAGAAATGGGCTTTAATAAGGGCAGAGACTCAAGTCTGCAAATTCCCTGCTTGAATTTCTCTCAATATCAGCAAAGCACATTTGTGTTGAACTTTTTCAATTGCCTCGAGATCAGCCCAGGATTAGCTTTGCACTAATCTTCAAAATTGGGAATGACCTTAACATCTCCTGCTAGGTGAGCTCAGACACAAATACGGGAATCATTTGAACCACATAAATTACCTCCCCTCTCCTCTGTCTGTGCTCATAGAAGTAAATAAACAAAGCCCTTTGTTTTGTCCTTCTAAAGAGCCTGTGGAAGCTTTTTTCAGTGCTAGGCTGACAAATTGAGTGTTTAATTTCCTATAGAGGCAATCAAATTTTGCCTGCTTTTAAATCCCCCCTCTCCCTTTTCAGCTTCCTCTCCCTCACTTCACATTGTCTCCAAGTGAACAATACATTTCTGTCCTCTGCATTCGATTATGGGTACAATGAATTTTGAAGCAGGAGAATATAAAATATACAAAGAATGAACAAAGAATTCAGTAAGGCTTTCCATGGCCTAAAATAAACCAACCAGTTGGTTAATGCATATCACATCCAAGCTTTGACCTTGCATGAGCAAACAAACTGGTTCCCAAAAGTGGAAAGCTATTAATGAGCAAAAACCTCAATAAAAAGTCATGGCCCTTATCCTGACCCTTTCAGATGTAGCACTACCAGGCCTTCCATGCCAGGGCTCTGCAAAAATTTTATTATTAAATTATAAACCCAACACCTGCCTTTTTTAGCTATTGCTAGTTCTAGATCAGTTCCAAAAGTGGAAGGAATATATCTGGTAAGTCAAATAACTTGAGAATCAGTCTCAAATTCCCCTGTGTGTGTGAAAATATGCTTAATTTCTTCTCCTGCCAAAAAGAGTTTAATCATGTACTTAACTCTGAGTCCCATCAAAGGCAATTACTGTGAGGAGGAGACCATTTGATATTTCTGTATGAAGCCCATCTACTGATTCAATATTAAGGTAAGTGCTTGCTTAACATTTTCAGGAGCACTCAAATATCAGCAAATTCTGGATACAAATATATTTGATGGACACAGATTTGGCTTTTTCAGTTACAAGCTGGTTAGACAAAACAGTCCATGTGAACTTGTATTAAAACATGTTCAATATATTTTAAGGACTTCATAGATAACTGCAATCATTTATAAAATATCAGCTTAGTCAAAGCAACCACTAAGTCAGCTGTGGGCAACAACCTATAAGAAAAAGGATGGAACAAGCGACTTTGAAGCTAAATCTATCTGCATGGAATTATAGTCAATTAAATAATGTTGTTTAAAAACTGTTATAGCAAAATAACCTGTTCATCTCAACAAGCTTAATGAAAAAGAAAATATTGCAACAGTTATTTCTTATGGTGAAAAAAAATTACAAGTCACTAATAGTCCAAAGAGAACTACAAGCAAATTAGGAGTCATAAGCTGGATTCATCTTGGCTGCATGTTGAGGTCAATGGCTTTCCAAGGAAAGTTTCTTACATGGAATTGTATGTGCTTGATCCTACTGCCACATCCAGCACCTTTACATGTTTAGAGAGGGCCTGGAGGTACCAGTCTGGTGAGAAGCAGCTGAGGGAGGCTGGGGGGGGCTCAGCCTGGAGAAAGTGGCTGAAGGGAGATATTACCAATTTCTACAATGCCTTGACAGGAAGGTGGAGCCAAGTGGGGGTCAGGCTCTGCTCCCAGGGAACAGGGACAGGATTAGGGGAAATGGCCTCAAGTGGTGCCAGGAAAGGTTTAGACTGAATATTGAGGAAAACTCCTTCACCCAAAGGGTTGTCCATCCCTGGCACAGGTTGTCCAAGGCAGTGTTGGAGTCCCCATCCCTGGAGGGATTTAAGAGCAGTGTGGATGTGGTGCACGGGGACATGGGTTGGTGCTGGCCTTGGCAGTGCTGGGGAATGGGTGGGCTTTATCATAAAGGTACTTTTCAATATAAATTATTCTATTATTTTAATTCCTTCCTATTTGTCTCAGCACCATGAGGCTGCAATGCCAGAAGAGGATTATCCTGTGTTGGGTACTGTGGAAACACACCCTGAGAAGGAAGATCTTCCCTAAAGGCTTTAAGTGTAAAAAGAGATGAAAAACAAATGATTGCCATTACCCTGGGAAACAGAGGAGAAAAAGGGATAGAAATGTTCAGTATGACAGGACACAGCCTCAAGAGGACTTCTGAATTTTCAGAGAACAGAAACACATCTAGGAACACATTTACCTTTCACAGTTACACTTGCCCTGACAGCATCCTGCCTTCCTGTCTGTCTACAGAGTAGGAAAACATAACCTGTGGAGCACCACTATGCATTTTTCCAGCTGCTCATGGAGCTCAGGTTATTAGCTTAAACGAGAGGCTGGGCATGTCTAAACACACCTAAGAGAGCTAGAGCCAGAAAGAATGAATCCCAAGTGATGGGAATTTGAATGAGAGTTTTGCCTCAAAGTCAAGTAGAAAAGGCTGGTATTTTGTTTGTTTTTATTTTAAAGTATGTTAAGAAAAGTTTTCCCTGCCCTCAACCATGATCCCTTGCCTGAAGGACGACACAAGCTGCCTGAATTCATGGATGAGCACATGAATGGCTAAAGAGAATGAAGATAGCCCAGAGGGACCACATGGAAGGATTATAAACTCAGTTCTGACCTTGCTGAGCTTGAATTGGTACATAATCACACAGAAGATGATGTTAGTTTGCCTGGAGGGAGACTGGAGTAGAGAGATCAATCTCTGAGCTTCCTGCTTAGAAAGGATGAACATTTTTCCTGAGATTTACCCTACAGGTGATTGACAGATCAAGATCTAGAAGAACCAAGGAAAATGGCCTAATAAAGTACAGGAAATATTTACCAGGGCAGAAACAAGAGTGAACTCATTTTCTGATTCTGGGCTTGCTTGATGACACCATGGCTACAGCTAAACTTACTCTGGTGTAATCTCTTTGTCATTGTAGAAGGATTCAGAGGTGCTCTAATGCAGCTTCCAGCAGGCAGATATTGGGAGGTCTTCCTGGAAATTCAGGTGATTTCCAAATGTTATTTTCCTTGTTCTTGGAAAGTAGAAGATACTCAGATTAAGACACACTTTGTGTGTTGAGCGAAGCGTTTGCTTTTGTTCTGGGAGGCTGCCTCGCTACTACTAAATTAAAAGGGGAGAAAAAAAATTCTGCAGGCCTGAACTGCCTTTGTAAGGTTTGACATCAGGTCATGTAAGAGTATTTTAGAACACAAAGCCTGCTGAGGTGACTTTGGAGAACTTTACAAGGTGGAAAGAATGTTCACTTGTTCTCCACACAATGTCCCAAGAGCAGCCCCATTCCCAGACCACTCCTAGGCAAAAAGGACACCATGGAACATGTTAGTGATGAAATAGCTTGGGCAATCATGGATTAGCACTTTAACCAAATTCCCTGCTGTATTGGATGCCAAACAGTTCAAGAACCTTGAGCAGCACTCCCTGGCTTTCCTTGCTCTGCTGACTTGGTGCTCCTGTGCATATCAACAGCACATCGAGGTCTCTTTAGCTGGAGGTGGGATCCAGACATTCTTTTTCTCCTGCTTTATACAGTGCCACATCCTTAATTCATTGGTCTGCTTATATCATTTTTGCCCCGAGGTACAAGAGCAAAATCCTCTCACACAGAAAACTTAAAAGGAAAAATAAACAACCCAGAACATGTGTAAATCAAGTTCTTCAGTGAGAGTCACATCGTTCTTCTGATCCATCCCACCCACCTAAAGGCATTTAACTGAGAGAACTATACTAAGACTTAAGTGATCTTAGGTTTTCTCCATAGTCAAAAGAAAGAAGCAAAAGAAATTGTTTAGAAAGCTTAAATTCACCCTTTAAGAAGTACTTTTTCCATCAAGTATTTGAATATTTGTTAAGTGTTTAGTCAAACTGTAGTACAATATATCATATCAAAATAATGACATTTTTGCCTATTCCACCAGGTATTACTATTTCACAGTTATTAATCAACAACAATTATAAAACATTGATTGCCAAATTACTCCAAATTTGGGATAAAAAGCTACCAACCCATGAGGCAAAACTTACTGGCTGTCAGAAGTAAGGACTAGAAACTGGTTTTTACACTCACAACCACCGCTAACCTAAAAACAAGCAGAAGAAAGAGCACCTTTGCTAGATAGGAAGTATTGGGTAATTGCTAGAAAAAGAGAGTAAACATCTCGTGCAGAGAGAGAGCAAAACATTCATTTAGCTGTAGGTCATAGGACAGGAGTGACAACTTAAGTAAAGGCAATAATAGCACAACTGACGCATTTGTAATAAAGGATGAATCAATATTAGCAGAGGTTGTTTGCAGAGGAGTTGAATTTTACTGTTGTAGAAAACATTAGAAAGGGGAAAACAAAAGAATCACAACAAATACAGGGAACAAAAAGGAACATAAACAAATGAGCAAAAGGGTCTACCTCGGTAAGGTGGTCCCACTGCTGCTCTCCTCTGGAGGGAATCACTGCTACTATAGGTAGGAGGAGGTGGTTTGTATTCCACTGGGCAGAGGTGAAGGCATCTTCTCCATGTGGCCATAAGAACAGCATCTCTCCTACTTCACGGGAAGGTTGGATCCACCCAGGGTTGCTACAGCAGCATCCCAGATTCCACTGGCCCGGCTATAAGACTTGGTGTTTTTGCAGTCTAGAACCACATAATCCAGCCCTGAGCTATCAACAGCTCTTCTGTAGCCTCCTCACCATTCCTTTATGTACTCACCCCAGACCTTGTCCTCACACCTCATCAGGAGACACAGGTGCTGGCCCCACTTGTGTCCATCCCATGGGTAATGGAAGGAGCTGGGAATCTGTGCCAGGTACAGCTCCTTGCTCCTGATGAGCTGGGCAGTGTTAATCACCGACTAATTAATGAATGCCTGGAGGTGTTTACCCAACAACACCTCCAGGGGGGTCAGGGTTAGTAACAGATCTGTCACCTTGCAGCTCCTGTAAAAGCCTCTCAATGGGGTCTTTCAAATTATTTATTGTGGGTTTTTCTATATTCCCAGTCCTGTGTATAACAGTCTAGGAATGCTTGATCTCTGGATTTTTATTTGTGTGTACCTAGAAATAAACACCCACAAACACAAGCATGCCCCCGTGTGTGCAGAGGAGAGGCACTGGGCACTTAAAGCCACGGGAAGTTTGGTTTGTTGCCCCCAATCTCATTCTTTTCCATATGGTCTCATTTCCTGGCTTGCTTTACCAATGCAGGATAATCATAGAATCACAGAATAGAATATCCTGAGTTGGAAGGGACCCCCAGGGACCATCAAGTCCAGCTCCTGGCCCTGCACAGACACCCCAGCAATCCCACCCTGAGCCTCAGAGTGTTGTCCAAGCATTTCTTAAGCTCTGGCAGCCTTGGGGCTATGGCCATTCCCTGGGGAGTCTGTTCAGTGCCCCACCATCCTCTGGGGGAAGGACCTTCCCCTGATATCCATCTCAAACCTCCTCTTCATGCCATTTCCTTGAGTCCTGCCACTGTTCACAGAGAGCAGAGATTGGTGCTGCTCCTCATGAGGATGTTGAAGACCACGATGAGTCTCCCCTCAGTTTCCTCTTCTCCAGGTTGAACAAACCTTCAGCCCACTCCCCTTATGGCTTCTCCTCTAGAACCTTCACTGTTTTTGTGGCCCTCCTTCAGGTGTTATAGTTTTATATCCTTAATCCAGATATTCTAATGACATGGCTCAGGAAAATGGACTGGCCAAAATCTAGCCTGGTTTCTAACTGCATCAGCATCCTGAGCTACCTCACTACATGATATTGATAAAATATCAACATTTCTAAAAAATCTGATAGTGCCAGTTGGAAGATAAAGGCAAGAACGTGAGGCTGGGTGTGGAGAGAGAGTGACTGCGGTAACTGTGGTGTAGCTGAGCTAAAGCACTGTGGGACTGCACTCTTGGAGTGCAGTTAGGGTTGTACAGTGATTTACAGGCATCCTCACCCACATGCACAGCCGGGAACGTGTGTGGAAATCAATGTGGCAGGAAACCTTGGACAGACAGAAAAAGTGCTGTTAATAAAAGCTTTAGGGAAAGACAGTACCTTGTCTGTCTGTAAAGTTTCTAGCACACAATGGCAGCCCAAAAAAAAAAAAAAAAATTAAAAGATTAGCAGGCCTCTGGAAGAGAGGAGGTTGGCAAGGGAAATGTTCCAATCTCAAAAAGATCACATGTGGAAATGAGGTGTGAGCCCTGCCATCAATTCAAACTTTGGCTGATGGAACACAGCGAACGTGCTCGTGTGAAGGCAGCAGAGACAGCAGCAGATGATTCACAGCCACATGGTTCTCATCCTATTAAATGGAAATGAAGCATCCGCGGCAGCTCAGGGGAGGATTGTGGCTGTGACCATGAAATAGCAACGGGTGAGGGATTTTCCAATTATTCAAACAACAGTGAGTGAGAAGGGCTGCCCTCCAGCTCAGAGATGCCATGAATGCTGTGGCCACAGTCACACTTCCAGAGGAGTTATTTACAAAGCTTTGTAAGCTCCTTCCATTCAGCACGTTTAACTCATAACTTTGGGGCTGTGGGATATATGGACTCATCTAGATCCATAAAAACCTCTCCCCTCTGCAGGAAAAAAGTTTGCTCATACTGGGAACCCACACTGGGCATCTTTTCATTGAGGTCCGGTCTTCCAGAACCAGTGAAAAGTTCATCAAGATCAAGGGAAGTGTTTCTAGTCTTCCATCATCTTTGGATTGGGCTCTTAATGAAACCATTTGTTCCAGCGCATCTTCACCAGAGAAAAAAACAATTCCAGAAGAAGTTTGAGACCATTGCTCTTCTTTGCCTTTTGTTTTCCATCCTTCACCATCTGCTCACCCTTCTTCATGTGAGTAACAAGTTTTCAGGTGCCACAGACAGACATGACAGGTGAGGCACAGCCCAGAAGTTGTGGAAACTCTGGACATGGAGCACTCACCAGCCCTACCAGGATGGATAAAAATGTGATGGCATTGGAGCAATGAGTGTGTCCTAAAGCTATTCCTGAGGTGACAATTTCTTCGCTGCGCTGTGGGTATGAACACACGAAGGCAAATGCAGGTATTGCAAACCCACCTTTTAGTTTTTCTTATCCTGCCAGGTACTGAGCAGTGCTGAGTCAGTTTTCTATTAATTTTGTTCTCTCTTCCTTAGGAAGTTGCTGCTAAAGCACAGGAACCTTCAATCAACAAAAACAAGCATCTTGAGATAGGAGAGCTACACAAACTAAAATCAAATGGGATTTAGAAACATACGGAAAGAAAACACCTCCCACAAAGCTTGACCATCCTCAGCTCAAAATTCATATAATCAGGAGAAATATTGAGATTTACTTTTCACAGTTCATTCTACTCATCTGTCGTAGATGTAGCCAAAGGAATTGCTGAGGACTTACTGCTGCTCTTTCCCTCTAAGTCTATTCTGCCACCTTTACTGATTGGATGATACATTGGATTTTTTTTCCCAAATGTAAACTGTGCCATTTAAGCTCAAGGCTTGGCTTTAAGCCAGCAGAAGTCATTAAATGGGTGAAAAGATTTTCAGCCTTTTCTTTTAATCCACCTTCACAGGCCATTTAGGACTGCCCTGCCAGGCTGTCAGACAGCCTGTTACCTACACAGAGATGCATGGATCCTGAAATACAGGTACTGAAATAGCATTACTGGAGCTCTTTATATAACCTGTATCTGCAGTCAATGAGAGAGAAAACATCCCACCTATTTGAAATCAATATCTAAGGATGGGATCAATCATACTTCCACAGGTGCCAAAATCCTTTTCCATTGACTACTGAGAAGCCAGACAATGACCTTAGGTCAGGCACAGAGCTTTTAGATGCATCTACATAAATGAGTGGTCTTTGCTGTAAATTCTCAAGGCTTTCTGCTGCTTTCACTGGTCAAAGGAGAGCTTTCCCTTCCTCTGATACTCTCTGCAGGACAGCCTGTGAATCAATCCACATACTACTTCACAGACAAAAATGATAATGTGATTTTTTTCTGCATTCCTGGAGCAGGAGGGGCTGTAAATGTTGTTCTCTTTGCTTTTTTTCCCTTGAAGCTGCAGTAGGTAAGGCAGTGAGATCTTAGCAGAGAGGAAATGAAGTTCAAGAACGCTCAGTAGAATGTCCTGTCATGTCATGTGGGAGTGATGCAGAGCTAAACTCTCCCCTGCGGTGGAGATAAAAGCTTGTCGGCTTCTGGTATGGATGTTCATCCCTGTTACCAAGGGCATCGTTTTCAAATATTGTGCTGCTCCAGGTCATTCTTAAATCACACTCGCTGTTGGAATGATTAAGGTGCATAATGTGAACTCAGAGATTCGTGGTTATTCTCACAGACAGCAGAAATATTACCTTTTCTGCCTTAGCGGTCAAAAAATAAGTTAGGATTGTGATAAGAAAATGTGAGCTGTGAGTTGGATTTCACTTCTGGCTCTTTTACACTTATCTAGCGTAGTGCTTAAAGTGTCAGTAGAACTCTAGCATTTCCACAGTTCCCCTTAACATGGCTAAAACTCAGACAAAGCATTGCAAGCACTTCACAAGAAAAAAAACCTAATTGGGGTCCCACTGCTGTGGAGAATAGGAGTCTTATCCACTGCCTTAGATGGGTGTGAGAAAGCCCTTGAGCACCTAATTTTGGGGGCAACCAGATTCTTTCCAGGCTGCTGAGTGAAGAAGAAAATATTTTTGCAGCCTGGTTGGTTGGAAAAGTGGATGAAAGATTTTTAATGTGCTTTTAGTGTGTACTCGGACCTGGCTCAGATCTGCACAAGTCACCTCGGAGCCCCTCTGTCCCACCAGTACATTTGTTTTCTGTGATCCTCTCTTAGGTCTGCCAACCTGCTCTCCCCTGCTGTGCATTGAAATAACCTTTCTTTAAGTCTGATAATAAAATAAATGTGAACGTAACAGTGCAAAAAATGTTGTATTAAACCCCCCAAGTTCTCCGTGTCAACTTTCTGCTGTTAACTTGAAAAGCATAACAAAGTTAATATACTGTCAACAGTCAGCTCTGAAAATCCAGCTGGGATCTAAAGGAAACAGATCAAAACCTGTCACTGGAATGGGGGCACAGTGCTGCTGGTGAACAAGCTGTCCTAATATTTACAGGTGGTTTTAAACAATAATAATGTTCTGATTCCCCCGCTGATACAATCCCTTCTCATCGAGGGTGCATTGCAAATATCCTGGATTTTGGCCCAGTGTCTCCATCTGATATAAAGTTTCTGCTGGTGGCTGGCTGGAATGTTGGATGATGTATGGCCTTCGACTGCTGGATGTGGCAGGAAGATGCATGAAGCCACGTGAGATAACAAGGTCACAGGCAGAGCTCACTGGATGAATGCTTCCTTGAGGAGCTTTGCTGGCTGATATAAGTCAGTTGCCCCGAGGGAGAAAGAACATTTGCAAAAGTCACAGACATAAGTGCCTTCAGAACAAAACATCACACGTAAAGGCTTTGATACGAAAGTGTTTACGTTCCATGATTGGGGTTTGGGATTTTAATTTACTGCTGTGGTCAGGCTAAAAAGAGCTGCTGGAGGTTTAAATGCTTGCAAAGTGTTCCTTTACCTTCCCTCAAATAAAACACCCACACGTATTTGTTGTGGCTTCTATCTACCAGTCTGAGCTCAGCTGGTGATGTTTTAACTACAGCCAAACAGGTACTGGGTTGGGTAAGTCCCTAAGTGCATTGGAACCATGGAAAAGTGGAAGTGCCTTTAATCTGTAATTCACAGCAAGGAAATCTGAACAAGATTAACCCCAAAAGGTTTAAACTGGTA
This sequence comes from Coloeus monedula, assembly GCF_965178545.1. NCBI lineage: Eukaryota > Metazoa > Chordata > Aves > Passeriformes > Corvidae > Coloeus > Coloeus monedula. Next base: position 71,878,121 of record NC_138785.1, read on the forward strand.
CATTTTTCCTGCGTGTTGAAGCGAAAAATGCCACAGTAGGACAAGAGGCTGGACATGACCCGGCCATGTGCTTTGGGATCGGCCCAGAAACCAATGGAGTCCTGGGCAGATCCCCCAGCGTGGGCAGCATGGGAGGGGGATTCTGCCCCTCTCAGGTGAGGCCCCACCTGCAGAGCTGCCTCCAGCTCTTGGATCCCAGCACAGGAAGGAGGTGGACCTGCTGGAGAGAGTCCAGAGGAGGCACCAGGATGATCACAGGGGTAGAGCAGCTCTGCTGGGAGGAAAAGATGGGAGATCTGGGATTGTTCAGCCTGGAGAAGAGAAGCTTTGGGGTGACCTCATTGTGGCTGGCTGGTGCCTGAAGGGACCCTACAGGAGATATGGAGAGAGACTCCAAGGGTCTGGAGTGACAGGACACAGGGGAATGGCCTCACGCTGACAGAGAGCAGGTTTAGATGAGATATTAGAAAAAAATTCTTTACTTGTGAGGGTGCTGAGGCCCTGGCACAGGTTGCCCAGAGGAGCTGTGGCTGCCCCTGGATCCCTGGAAGTGTCCAAGGCCAGGTTGGACAGGGCTTGGAGCAACCTGGGCTAGTGGAAGGTGTCCCTGCCCATGGCAGGGAGTGGAACTGGATGGTCTCTAAGATCCCTTCCAGCCCAAAGCATTCCACAATTCTGTTATTCACTGACAAAAAAATGTGCTGCATTGTAAGTATCTTGAAAGTCATGGCAGTAGAGAGGGCTTTTGGACTGATTATTCTTTATAAATAAGTGTCTCAGAAGTGCACTCTTTGCAAGAAGGACTGTACTCAAGAGCATTAACAAGGCCTAAGCAGATGTGAATGTCACTGTAATTTCCTTTTTCTTCAGTTTAGTACTGTCCAGTATCAACAGCTCATGAAACAGATGACCCAAAAGCTCAAAAATCTTAAGAAATCAAGACATCTTGACAAATAGATACCTTCTTGTCCAATATAACCATGACTCAGTGAAAAAATTTAATTCATTGCTTAAGTAAGATTGAACATCCTTAGAGGACATTTTGGGAACGCACTTCAACAATCCGTGAAATACATTCAGGAACACAGCTGCAGGGAAGGAATAAAGCGTAGGCAATTATACTGAGGCTTGAAAAAGATAAAAACTGGGCAAATTGTAGGAATGTAATTGAATAAAAGCCTCCATTTTCATCAAATTGTTCACTGCGCACTCGCAGGTACTCAAAAAATCAAAAGAGATTTTTTAAATGAATGTTTAGGTTTGGATTTAGGCAACAGAAATGAGGTACCTTAGACTGTCTATCTAAACATTGCATGAATTTTCATCATACTTAGCATATGGAGATCCCAGAAACAGCACTAGAGTTTAAGGGTCTTCAACAACCTCCAAAATGGGATCATTTTATCTGTGTGCTAAAGACAGGAGTGGTGCCCAGCTTGGGGCATCACTGCTGTAAAGTTTGGCCTTGGGTCATACTTGCTTATGCAAAATGCAATCCAAGATTAAAAACACCCTAAACAATGGGGTTTAATGACAAAGATAAGTAACTACTTGATCTAAAGTCACAGAGGCTCATCAATCCCAAAATGCACTGATTTGGACACCTAACTATGAAAGGAGGTGCAATTAGGTCTGGATGCTCTAAAATCCTTATCTTAATAAATGTGGAGTTAATATACGACTACAAATGAGGAGAAAAGAGGGCAACAGTTCTCAAGAGTTAAACAACAGTTTTCCCTCTAGTTTTTTGAGACTAAAAGATGGTGACAAAGTGGGGACTGGAGTGAAATGAAAAGAGAAAGTCACAAGGGTTTATTAAATAAAAACGTTGAAAGCACAGATAGATCTGATTCATAGGTCACTGTATGAAACACCGGCTGAAGTGTAGGGCAAAGCTTGCTTTGAAAGACAAAAAACATGCTAAAATGATGTCAAACTTTACCCTTAACTAGTGTTGTCTGACATCCAGGATCTGTGCTGCCTCACTCTGTCCTTCCCAGACGCTGCCCTTAATGTTGTAGAGTGTCAAATCTCTTTGACTATGTCATCATAAGGATTTTCCCCTACTGCAGCCAACAGAGCAGCTGAGCAGAAATGGAACAAAAGGAAATTCAGATAAAAAGCAGGGTAAGAACAGATGAAACAAAAAAAGTAGGGAAGGACTGAGGTGAGGAGTGACCTTTCCCACATTCCCAGGACTGCAACACTGCAGGATAGCAGCCAGATCCTCAACTGCTGTTGAGCTGATAGAGACCCAGATTCAGCCTCCCAGACTTCACAAGGATTCCCTAATGCAGGATCCCTCTGTAACTGGTGGAGACCATCCCACAACCCGAATGCCAGGGAGATGCTTGTAAAAGAAGAGGCACTTCTCTTCCTTTGCTGTTTTTCAGAGCAGAAGTGTATTCATGTTTGCAGAGTTCAGCGCTGATTTTTGAGGCATGGATCATGGATTTCTGAATATGGGTTGTTGTCAATCCTGAGATAACCTGAAAGGGATTCAGTGGCTTTCAATGTAAGGCTGAGGTCTCGTTTCTCATCTCTAATTTGTGTACTGAGGGCTAAAGTGTCAAAAGCAGCTACCAGAAGGTGACAATCAGAGTATTTTAAAAGGGCAGAAAGGAAGACTCAGGGAACTACAGACCAGCGAGCCCCACCTGTCTGTCTGGGAAAATCATGGAGCAGATCTTCATGGAAGCTGTCTGCCTGGGAAAATCGTGGAGCAGATCTTCATGGAAGCAATGTTAAGGCACATGCAAGACAAAGAAGTGATTTGAGACAGCCAGCAGGGTATCACCAAATTGTGCCTGACCAACCTGGTGCCTTCTGGGAGGGAGTGACTGCAACAGTCAACAAGGACAGACCAACTGGTGTCATCTACCTGTGTAGATGACATAGAAATCTGTCTGAGAAGTTAATTTTAGGCTTACAAATCCATGGGTTTTTTATATGAATTCCCAAGGGGATTTGTCTTTTCTTTCCTGCCAGGAAATGGTGGTAAATGGTACAAGAAGGTAAGCTTAGTATCAGGGGAGAATGCAGGCAGTTGTGTGCCTTTTGAAATTGTGGTGAGATTTTATAAATCTCAGGTCAGGCTTCTTTCAGAGCACTGTGCTTAGGAGAATAAAATCGTACTGTGTGTCTTGAAAGGGTACAGCAGAGTGCAATTAGGCTTATCTGAAATAAAAGGGATATGTATTAAAAATGTCAAATATATTGTGTTGCACTGCATTATTTGGTGATTTAGTGGTTAGTTCTATGGGAGAAATATAATTCTGATGCCAGCATGTGAATTATATGGATCTAGCCTGCTGGAACAGATCACAGATCTGTGAGAGAGAATTTTTTTGACTCTAAAATGAGTAGTTTAAAGAGAAAGGGAACACACTCAAACCCCTATCAAGGGATCAGAGTGATATTTCAGCTTTCATTTTCACCAAAATGTTCAATGTTTGGATGTTGTAAACATTACTGTTCAGCAGAAAAAATGCTTAAAACAAAACATATAATACAGCCTTTTAGGAATGACCTTTCAGTCCTGGTCCCCATAAGAACCCATCCCAAACAATAGCAGTCCATCAAATAAATAAAATACAAACCACAGATAAAATAAATCCCTCCATGGGAATTTAAGATTCTTTCCTCATCAGAGAGCATCAGGAAAGCCAAGGTTTTTAAAAGCTACTAATTATATTCAGAGCATAGCACGTCTTGAAATTCATCCTTCTTCAAGGTGTCTCTAGCTGAGCACCTGAAGCACCTGAAACAATTAATTGCTTTTCCAAAACCTGGACTAGGACCCAGATTCTGGGATTTGCTCCAGGTCAGGACAGCAATATTTGGTCCATTGATGAGATTTCTTTCTCATGTCACACTCTTCTGAGGTGCATGAAAGAGAAGAAATGCACAATTTTCAGTGATAGTGAATCTTATGCTGAGCTTGGAAAGCTTCCAGCAGTATTTTAGATGCTACTGCAGTACAGACAAACCCAGCAGTAACAAACCTTGTTTGCCATTAGATATATTTTCTAAAATAAATGTGGAGGTAAAATAGCCAGCAAATTGGACCATCTGAGGCTTTTTACTTTCCTCCTGATTTATAGCTATAACTCCCCTGCAAATTTTAAGCTAGTATCAAATCCCTGCAGAATCTTTATCCTTCTTAAACCAAATAATTGTCTTCTGCAGGAATACCAATTTTCCTGTGCCTCTAGGCTTGCCGTCTTTGATAGAAATTTCTTTTGGATGCTAATTTATTTGGTTATATTACAGAGAGAAAAATCTCTTTGCAGCCAGATTCTGGTAGGGGGAAGGAATATAAAACTACACCACCAGTGTGTATTCCAGAAATGTGACGAAAACTAGGAACAGGAAGAGGAAATTGTGGATAAATGGTCCTCCTGAATATATGGGATTCCCCCAAGTACTAGGATTCTTCAGTCTTAAGTGGCCATGCAAAGGGGCTACAGAGGAAGATTAAAGGTTGGGACGGGTCACTCAGGGGATCAGATTTATTCTTGAGCTGTTGCAGCTCTCCAAAAATTTGGCACATTGCAAAGTGGTTATTTGGACTGTCAGTGGCTGTTGTAGAGAAGCACCTCTGGAGGATTTGCTACTCATCCTAAGGCAGGTGTCTGTGATTGGTAGATAATTTTTCTTGAGAAAAACAGATCCAGCTCATACTGTTCTCATTTCCAGCCAGTTTCTCATTCAACTTTAGTAATTTAAATATTCCTTTTCAAGAAGCTACTGGTGGGTCAAAAGCCCACTTGCAGCTCAGCTGACGTGATATCTGTCTGGAATTAGGAGGACTCCCGCCACCAGGTGTTTCCAGACTTTTCCCTCTGGCTTTTAGGTACCTCTGCAGTTTTCAGGGCTGATAAAGCAGCATCCTCCTCTGCCTTCTACAGACTCTTGGAGAAATATCTTGACTGGTTGGGCAATGAGTTTTACAGCTTTTGTTGGCTTCTTTATGTTTCTGTGTATGAAGGTAAATTTATCTGCTCTTTGCATTAGCAAAGATGATCACTGCAAATCTGGGGTGCTAATTGGCACATCTCTAATTACCTTCCTCTATCCCGGGCTGATCCCCCAGCATGGGCAGCAGGGGAGGGGGAATTCTGCCCCTCTGCCCCACTCAGGTGAGACCCCCCTGCTGAGCTGCCCCAGACCTGGGGCCCAGCATGAGGAGGATGTGGAGCTGCTGGAGCCAGTCCAGAGGAGGCCATGGAGATGCTCCAAGGGCTGGAGCCCCTCTGCTCTGCAGCCAGGCTGGGAGAGCTGGGGGTGCTCACCTGGAGAAGGGAAGGCTCCAGGGAGAGCTCAGAGGCCCTTTCAGTGCCTAAAGGGGCTCCAGGAGAGCTGGAGAGGGACTGGGGACAAGGGATGGAGGGACAAGACAAGGGGGAATGGCTTCAAATTGCCAGAGGGCAGGGATGGATGGGATACTGGGAAGAAATTCTTCATCACTTTTGCCTGAGTGACAAGTTGCACATTTATAGAGCCATCCTTACATTGGTCAGTAAACACGATTTTTAAGCTCAGGTGTTTTCTCACAGATGTAGTCAAATCTGTCTTCAAGCAAACTAAATTCCACTGGCACAGGGACTAGAACTCCAAATTCCCAAGGACTTGCTGACAAAGGGTAAATGAAACTCTTCAAGTCAACCCTCTGTGAATTCCTACCAAGACAGTGACACTGACATCCTTGTTCCTGCCTGAGTGGAAAAGGGATTTGTCTAACTTGAAATAAAAGTACAAAAAAAAAAACCCAAAAAACCAAACCGACAATCAAACAAAAACCCAAACCAAACTAAAACCAATCCAAAAACCCCAAACCAACACCCCTTTCTTACACTGACACTGCTAAACTACTATAAGCAGTAAAATATCTGTATCAGCAAGAACCAAATCCTTAAGGCTAACTGGATGTCTGACTCGTAATGCTCCATTTAGGGATTGTTTCTTTGATCCCTTTGGAAAATAAGCTTATATTTTAAAACATGTGATTTCCTTTTTGTATTTAAAAAAAAAAAAAAAAAGCCCAAACCAAACCTCATCTGGTGTTTATGCACCTTGTTCTGAATAAATGAAGGAGATACAGACTAAAAATCATCAGCCTACAGATCTTTTTCTGTTGCTTTTACCCGCCTCTAGACTTAATTGCAAGGACTTCATTGTTCATCTGCAGAAGTTTTGGAAACAAGTCATTGTTCCTGCAACTCTGCAGGCTGTGGGAAATCATATTTTTGAAGCTGTATGAGTCTCAGCAAACCAGGATTTCAAAATCTTTACTAACCATAGGTAGCTGCTGCTCCAGTAACCCTGTTGAGTTCTCCGTCTCTCTTGCTAAGCAACAAGACAATTAAGCTGACCTATGTCTTCGTAAATTTAAGTCAAATCTTCAGCAGCTAATTACAGAAAAATGATAACAACATTACACTTAAGGCTGCGCAGTTTTCATTTCAGGAGAAGTGATAATGTTTCCTGCAAACCTGTATGCTCTGAATTGCAGCATTAATTTGAAATGGTTATTGTAATCCCTGCAATGATTAAAGTTTCTAGGGCAATTTGAAGGTAAAAGAGAAACCTCAGCGCTATTAAGGTGGAAAAAAACTATTAAATAAATAGCTGAGGTGACAGGGAGTTAAGGCAGACAGATTGTGGGCCTTATTCTGTGCTGATTCCCTTCCCTAGCAGCCAGGGGAAATTTTCCCACAGTACCTTCATTTAGAGCAGCACCTTTTCAGAAACATTATAATCTAACACTTATTGTTCAAATTCTCCAGCACTTTAAAATTAAAAATCATATGATTCCACCATTTCTCCCTTTTGTGAATAAATCAAAAAGCAGGATTTTATCTCTGGGATTTTCCTGTCGATGCACACTACACAATGGGGCATTTGCTGCTATTCTGATTTTGCAGAAAGTCTGATTGAAAAATCCCACTTCATTTCTGAACTGAAAGCAGGAATTAAGGTTGTACTTTTTTTTTTAAACAAGGTCTCAGCTGAGAACTCAGGTAAGTGTTCTCACTCATTTAAAAATGAAATCAATAATTTGGAGAGGTAGCATATTAAATAAATCACATATTGCATAGTTGGCTTGCTTTAAACAAATATTAACAAAAAAATATGTCATCTTGGTAAGTGCCTGTGAATTTATCTATGCACTGATGTGCTGCTGTGCTTACAGACCACGATATCCTGGGAGAATTTCCTGACTTTTTATTGAAATAATCTTGGGGTTGTCACTCCTTGGACTGCTACAGCTGCAGTTAAGCTTTGCATGTTTGAGTTTGAGTTGCCTTTGGTCCTTCAGAGATCAAAATTGCTGGTCACTGAAAATTTGGCTTTTCAAGAAAAATGCAGCTATTCCTGTATGACTGTTGCAGTAGAAGCCTCATTTCTTGGGGTTATCAAGACACTGAAATGGAACCACTTCCTCACTGCTGCAGCACATCTCTATAATGTGGGTTTTATGCTTTATGCAGCACAGATGCAGGGAACAGAGTTACATCAGTGCAGTAACCAATGCAGGGGAAAAGCTCTTTACCTCTGCAAGTCATTGTTCCTCAGGGAAAGGGATGCTGTAAAACACGTGTCCTCTGTTAGAGTCAGTGTTGGTTAGAGTGTAACTCTTCTCAAAGCATCCCAAAAAAAGAGATCCCACAAACACAGCTGATAAAATGTCTGTTTTCTTTCTCTTACACACAGTTTTCTCTCTGGTGGCCAGTGATAGGACCCAGGGGAGTGGCTGGAGCTGCTACAGGGGAGGCTTAGGTTGGAGATCAGGGAAAGGTTCTTCCCCCAGAGGGGCACTCTGGGGGAGGCACTTCCCAGGCTCCCCAGGGAATGGGCACGGCCCCGAGGCTGCCAGAGCTCCAGGAGCATTTGGACAGCGCTGCCAGGGATGCCCAGGGTGGGATTGCTGGGACTGTCCTGTGTAGGGCAAGAAGTTGGACTGGATGATCCTTGTGGGTCCCTTCCAATTCAGGACATTTTGTGGTTCTATGACCTTCATGGTGCTGTCCTATTGAGTGTACTGGGTCCCAGACCAGCTCCTGACAATCCCAAATTCAGTGCCTCTATTTCAGATGAAAAACATCTACAATTCACCCTGTTTCCCATGTAGGTACACGGCAACACCGCCAGACAACACCAAAATGCCCCTTTCTAGAAAGAACACTTTGTAGAGATGTTGGAGCTGGTTTTGTACCCTTGCACAAGGACTCACTTTTGTGTCTCCTTCTAACTTCCTCTCTACCTGTTCTGCAAGGCTTCCACTTTGGTCTGCCAGTGAAATTGCTTTGTCTCTATCTGATTATTTTCTGCCTGTAAATTATTTGATAATCACAGTTCTTTTCTCCATCTCAGAGAAGTCTAGGTGCTTCTGACATTGTTACTGCAGGGCTTGTGAAGGCACAATGTGGGTAGAAAAGCTGATGTTTCACAGGGGAAGACAAAACAGGAATGAATTCACCGCAAATATTTAACTCTTAAAGAAGGGCTTATAAGAAGCACTGGAACTTTAGGGTAGCTGGTGCCAGTCTAGAGCTCTCAAAAATACATAAAACTATATACATAAGGCTTAAAACTAGGAAAATCAGAATTCCCAAATACTTACGTAGAAAGAAATAAAACAGATTTTAAAAATCTACCCACAGGCTTTTTGATCTGCAGTTCAGCAAGGATTCACTCTTCATTTTATTGTATTGAGACATAAATATAAATTTAATATGGGTTGGACCAGCTACTGACCCTGGCTGAGGATCAGTCCCAAGGCTCTATTGCTTGAGAATACAAATGAATATAATAGAAATGGGCTTTATTTCTTTGTGTGATTTTTTTCCCCTAGAGCTTAATGAATAAAGACAAACATTCTTCCATTAACTGAATTCACTCCTTCCTCAGTCATGTTTGTGTTCATTATTAGCTTCCTAAGAAGACACAGCTACATGATCTTATGTCTATAAACCCAGCTGTCCTCCTGCTCCTCCCTCCATCCTCTCCTGACTTCTGCAACTCAGACAATCCCAAAAGAGATTTGAAGGGGAAGAGGTAGGAAATTCAGAGAGCATTCAATATCCACAGGGTGGTGAAGGGAATTAGCACTCCCTGAATTGAAAAGACAGGAAGAGCTGACATGAGACAATTTATCTGGTGGCAGCTGGCCAGCCTCACAGGCACTGGCCCACTGGCTGGCAGGTATCTCTCTGAAACAGGGATAACACACCTTGTTTCTCACCCAGCAAGACACTGAGAGTCTCAGAGGGAGAGCTGCAATGGATGCTGCGAAGGCACAAACCTGTAACAAAGCTGGATTTTTACCTCCTCTGTTCACAGAATGACTTCTTTCATCCTCACTTCATTACACTTCAGGGAACCACATCCATTTCATTCAACAGAAGTTACTGAATTTACTCAGGAGAAACCAGGTGAAATTTGGAAAACTTGAATTAGATGACTCCAGAAAACCCTCTGGCTTTAAATTCTGTGAAGCTGAGAAAAAATGCACAGATCAAAAAGGATGAATAGAGTGAACTCCAAAGTGACCTGTGACATGGATGGCAGAAATGGACTGTTTGGATGGTCATGGTCATCCAGATGTGAATCGAGGCCATGCAACTTTTAGAGCCACTGATAAAGACACAACTGAGATTACATTTTAATGTTGTTGATCAGTGTGTGACACCTGACGCTGTCCAGAGAAGCTGTGGCAAAGTTGGTCTGGACAGGGCTGAGAGCAACCTGATCTGGTAGAAAGTGCCCCTGCTGGAACTACATTGGGTTTAAGGTCTCTCCCAACCCAAATAATTCTATGGTTCTAGGATCCAATTTCGGAAAAGGTGGCTGTGAAGTACAGTGAATTCACTGGATAATGTCAGTCACCATGAAATTATTTGCTCAACTCTTTTTCCTTTCCCATTACGAGTGGGATTAACAACAATGGGATTTCAAATGGAATAAATAACACCGTAATAAGAGGAAGCACCTGGGAGAAGAAAATAAGACAAGCTGGCCAACACACTCTTGTGCTTTAGCTTTTCACCTCTGGAGACTTGATTTCCAATGTCTTTTAGAGCCTAGCAGGGAAGAGGAGAGAGAAGAAAAAAAATTAGAGGCTGTTGGTCAAGTTTTTGTATCATTTACATCCCTTGAGTAGTATTTGCTCCCGAAGAACAATCCCACCAGGCACTCTGAGCCTGATGTCAATGTGTCTTCCCAATTACTGTGTTACCCCGATGGTCACTGATGTGGGAGAGAGGAGGATCAGGCTCTCTCTGTACACAGTCCCTTGTGAGGTGCCAAGGCAGGACAGAGTGCATCAAAGAGAATTGTGTCTGACACAGCTCTTTTTTAAAGGAATTTTTAGTTTCCCAGAGAAGTGGGAATCTTGCCTAATCCATAATGACCCAAATCATTTTGCAATACGCCCTTTTAAGCGAGTTCGGCCATGTAGTTTCTCACTGACAAAATCCCTTGAATTTCTAGGGGTGTAGAAGAAGATTAGTGCATAAAAGACCATCTGTCTCCTTGCTGCTGACAGGCTGAAAGATGGTCTCTTTCCTCTCTGCGGAGCAGGTTGCAACCCTCCCAATCTGGAGGCAGCAAGCCTTCGTTATCTCTGTGAAACACCAGCCTGCAACAAGCAATTCCTTTCCCTGGATTTGCTGTCCTGGGGTAATCCCCTGGCTACTCCGTGGGCTGACCTGTGTGTGAGCTCCTGGAGATCCCCACACGCGAGGGACACAGGCTCATCCATCAGGTATTGATGGTTTAGCTTCAGGATCAGACATAATCGTGTCTTTCTGCCAGGCAGACAAGCCTTCCATCAGGAAAGCTTTCCATCCTGATTACTGATAAAGTCTTTTGGGAAAGAAGGGAGAGTTTTCCACCTGTGTGAGGTAGCAAGCAGACCTTATTTCCTGTGGTGTGGCCAGTGCTGTGCAGTGAGAAGCAAAGAACTGTCTGACTCTCATTATTGCTCACACCAGTGCATCGTTTGGGGCCTGGGGCTTTTCCATATTATGTGCTTTTCAAACTCAAAATAATAACCACTTCCTTTCCTGGGGGACTGGAGCATGAATAGGTAAGGCAGGCAAAGAAAATAAAGACTTACATTCCTGTTTTGGGGATGAAAAACATGCATAGAGAGACTGAGCAACCTGCCCAGAATACCATCGGGTATAAGGTCAGAGGTGGGAGACATTCAAGTCTTTTCCCAATGCCTTCACTATTTCTCTGCAACTTTCTGGTTGGGTTTGTTCGCATTCTTTCACCCCAGGTATGTGCTGACACAGAATATAAGCACATTTGATAGTTTTTAGCATTTACAATAGGTAGGAACAGGAAGCATAATCCTCTGTCATGGATCATTGTGTCCTTGCTTTTAGGTGTCTCATAAAAAATACACTTAGCACCCCCTTCCACATCACCCATGCAGTGGGCTAGTTTAACACCGAGTTAATATTTAATAGTTTTCAAAATGTTATGCTATCCTCAGGGAAAGGTGCTTCCCGAATGTAAAATGTAATCTCATATTTGGTAGATTTGAGTTTTGCACATGTCATTGGATCAGCTGCTGCTATTACCAGATAGGCTTATCTAGATCCTGACAGAGCTAAAAAATTGCATGTGTGTATCTTTTGGGCTGTGGTTTGTGTATCCTACCAGCCACATTCAATTGCTTCATTCTGGGGCTCTTTTATTTTTCTTGGAAAGGAGACTCTGTTTCTTGCCTTCTCCCCTTCCTGCACGGTTTTTAGGCACCTTGGTTATCAGAATGCTCATTTCCCCATCCATAAAGCATGGACAATAAAATAGGACTGTCTGAAGTGTGAAATTGAAACTCCTGACACCAAAACACAAGCCACTGTAGCACTGACATTCCTGGTGCTCCAGACCCTTCTCAAGATCTGTTCCCTTCTCTGGACATGCTCCAGCCCTCAATGTCTTCCTTGTCCTGAGGGGCCCAAAACTGGACAGAGCACTCAAAGTGTGACCTCAGCAATGCCCAGCACAGGGCTGGGCACTGCCCTGGTCCTGGGGCTACACCATTGCTGACACAGGCCAGGTGCCATTGGCCACCTGGGCACAGCTGGCTCATGTTCAGCCACTGCCAACAGCACCCCCAGCTCCTGTTCTGCCTGGCCACTTTCCAGCCACTCTGCCCTGAGGGTTTAATTTCTCTCTGCACTGATGTAAATCAAGGTTGGCCCATTATGAACCTGCTCACTCAGGCTGGGTACTTCACGACAACTTTTTGAATGCTTGTTTAAACGTGTGGGAGAGGTCTTCTGCTGTGCAGAGGATCTGGATTTAAAAAAAAGCTCTGTTTCATCCTGAGAAAGCCATGCTGCTTTACACAGAAGCTAATCCAGATTTCTGCAGCCAGGAAGCTGAGATGGTGAGAATAGATTCATTTGTCATACTTGAATTGTTTGCCTGCTTCATAACCTATTTGCTAGGAAGGGTCGAAACCCACTCCAGACACCTTTGCTGCCCACTGTATAACTGCAAGTTTCTTGCATTTCTGTACACTCCAAGGGCTGTACTTCCACCACTCTTATTTCAGATGGTGAATTTTGTGATTGTTGTGGAGTTGGCAGAAGCAGAGTCACGTATGTGCAAACTTGTGTCACTGCATCCATCCGAGATGGGCAGCTGGAGCTCTAGCATGGTCCTGCCTTCTTTGCCAGCAGATTAGGAAAGGATTATGAAAGAGAAGGATACCAAGGGGAGGCATCATTTCATGTCTGTACTGCAGCAATCCTCCAGCTGGCATCAGCCTCTCTTTGCTCTATGCTTTACATGTGGGATCAACAAGGGAGATGCACAGAGAGAAACCAGGAAAGCCTGGAAGTGGAAGGCAAATTGTCTGGCACTTTTATTTCTTTTATAGTCAGTGTAGTGCCAGTTTGCAAGACAACTGCAGTACACATGGGAAGGTTGGATTGAGGATTTGGGCACTGCCTGGCATTCGTGTTTCTGCTTCACCACAGACTCCCCATGGCTTTGGACAATGTATTAATGGCCAGGTCTGGAGCAATAAGGGGTGAACACACCAAGCACAGACACTCTGTGAGAGTGACCATCAGGTGAGTTTTGGTGTCTCCACAGAGAGTACAAACCAATATAGGGACACAGCTTGGGAATGGGCAGGGTGAAAGCTGGTGTGGAACTTCTGAAAGTTGGCTGCTTCAAGATAACATGGCAAAAATATGGATATTTCCACATCAGACTCCGTTGCAAGGCACAAGAAATACCAGAGGATGGAAAACAGGCTCCTAGATCATGAGCTATGATCATGAAGATCTGTTCTACAGCCCAGCCTTGTGCAGGATGGAGCACTCACATGTTCCCTATCCCGTGGCCCAGATCTGATGCCACCAAGTCTCCACATGTCCCATGTATGCAGCCATTGTCCTCAACATTAGGCTGTTCTAGTCAAATTCTGGAAACTGTCAGCATCCAGGCAGAAATTCCATATCCATGGGGCTGGAGGGAAAGTTCTTATGACTAAACACACTGCAAAGTGTAAAATCATTGGGATTGTGGGGTTATGGGCTTGAAGGTTAGCACAGATATGAGAAAATTCCCACTAATGTCCTGATTTAGATGCCTGAATTCTCTCTTTTTTGGCTGAAGTCCCTTTCCGAAGAACTCAGGTCTTCATGGAAGGAAAGCTGTTGTGTCAGATAACAGCAAGTGGCATATTTGAAACCCACTACACTGAGCATGCTGAAGTCATGGAATTTGTCTGGGGGTTAGAGCGAAAAGGTAGTTTCCCTGGATATGTCCTTCCTGGGAAAAATCTTCAGGATGCAAGATACTGAGTCATTTCCTAGAGCAGAGGAGAACGGCAAAGCAGTGCAACTCTTAAAGCTCATCAGTGAGCAGGGCACCCGCACCAGGCAAGGAATTACACAAGTGGACAGGAGAAGAGCTCACAGGTCACTTTTCCCCTCCATTTTAAATATGGCTCCAGAAGGAAACACTCAAACAGCAAGGCCACCTCCTGCTACCCAATTATTCAGAAAGGCAAGAGTCCAGACTGTGCCACAGAGAAGCACTCACACTTTCTCATCAAAATGTGACTCTGGCAAAGTGAATACTCTGGGAGGTCAAATGCATTTCCACTCAGGGCAGTATCACTTCCAAAAGCCTGAATGAAGGATTAACGAAGATGACTTGACATTTACCTGGATTCATGTGCAGCTAATAGGGCTGATAAAAGTGCTCCATGAATAATGCATATTGGGTAATTCACAGATGGAAAGATTCATCTTCTTCCATAAGCAGAAGGGATGGGGGAGGGTGGGTCATCAGACAGAAAAGATTGGTCTTTAGATCCATAATATCCTTATCAGTGGAAAGAGAGGTCAAGTTTTCCTGGTTTAGTATCGTAGTTGCTTCCATTAAGGAAGTAATTTTAATTACATAGAAGGTCACAGCCCCCTGTCTTTGCTTTGGGGCTTTTTTGGGGGGGAGAGGGAAGGCAAGATTTGGAGTAATCAGCAAAATGCATTGATTGCAGCTGATTTCCTTGGGGGTGGTCCATGGAGGGGCTGAGCACAATGTCACAGAGTCACAGAATAGCTGAGCTCAGAAAGAACCTCTGGAGATTGTCTGCTCCAAAATCCATGACCACAGAAACACCAGCTGCAGCAAGGTCTCCAGGGAAGCATCCAGGAAACCTGAATTTGAAAATCTCTAAGGATGAAAACTCCACAGTTCAATCACCCTGACAGGAAAAACGTTTGTTTGTTGTTTTTTTTTTTACCTTGTGTTTAAATTATTTCTTGCATTTCCATTTGTGACCATCATCTTTTGTCCTGTTACTGGACACCACCTGATCCATCTCCTTTACTCACCCATCAGGTATTTATACACCTTGAAAAGATCCCTCACAAAGATGAATCAAAGCAAATCAAATCAAATCAAATCAAATCAAAGCAAATCAAATCAGTCTCAACTCTCTCAGCCTTTCTTCCCTGAGAGACACTCCAATCCTTATTCACCTTTGAGGCCCCTGAGCCAATGTTACTGTGACCCATTGTGGCAGTATTTTGGCCATGGATGCAGTGATTCCCTGTGTTCCCAGGGAAAGGTGAGTGTTTGGGGGAACATTTTCGTGTTCCAGACTGCAGCTGACAGGAGCAACCATCCACTCTGTCCCCCAGTTCACGGAAGGGGTGATATGGTCACTACCTGTCACTGTGCATCTGGGGTTCTTCAAAATCCAGCTTGTGAAATCTCACAGCTACTTGTAAGAGAGGCTTAGAGAAAAGATGTCTTGCCTGGAACCAGGATTAATGAGGTTGAATCCTACTGGTGGCCACAGAACTGATTCAGTTTGGAAAGCGCTGCTGTGGGGTTTTGTTCATTACTGTGATGGGACCACAAATCAAGCACAACTTTCCCAAGGATGTGCCTGGATAATTTAGTCATATCCCCTTGAAGACCACAGTTCCCTTTAAATTCAAAAAGCTGGGTTGTACACAGACTAGAACAATTACATTTTTAATTAGGACAACTCAAAGCAATTTGGTAAAGCAGAGGAAGAAAGAGAAGGCACTGTGTCCTTGCTTCTCCTTTTGATTTCAGTCAGCTCAGTGGTTTTCTGGGTTCCAACAAATTCTTAATGACTTCTTTGCTCTCTCCAGCAGCCTCCCAGTCCTGACTTGCGGTATTCCAGGTCCTTGCTAAGTTCTCTGCCTGTGTTTTCTTGTGTCTGCCCTATCCTTTGGTCTTGAAGCCTCCTTGAGAAGGTCAAATCCCAGACTTCCCAGGCCAGTGGTCACAGCACTAAACCTGTCAGAGTTCGAGTAGTGTTGGGACAATGCTTTCTGGCACAGGGTGGGACTCTTGGGGTGTCCTGCACAGGGCCAGGAGTTGGACTCGATGATCCTGATGGGCCTTTTCCAACTCAGAATATTTCTGTGTCTTATGATTCTTAGTCCCAAAGGAACAACTCCCTGCCCCTCTGCAGATTCCCATCTGTCCCAGTCACTTTCCAAAGGCATGTGGCAGATAACACATTTTTAAAAAGCCAGATATCCTTTACCATAATTAATCAGCTGAAAAGGCTCTGTCTTGTTGATGCAAGAGGACAGAAAGATGTTCCACTGGCCATCAAATTTCTCCTTTCCCCACAGCTGGGTTGATCTGCACTCCAATGCAGTGTCCTTGAACCAAGGACATCCTCATCTTCATTCCCCTCTACATTAGAGTTGGATTTTAGTCTGAAGGTTAATTTAAATGAATGGCAAAATTCCTCCTGCTTTCAACAGAAGGGAAATTTCTTCGCTTGAATGGAATTTTACCCAGTCAAGAGTTCACACTTGTCTTGGTAAATAGGAAAAGACATCCCCAAGCTGGTGAGAGGGATTCTGACCAAACTCCCTGAGGCTGCACAGAAGGGTGAAGTCTTCAGGGACACAAAGCCAGGACATCTGCCTCCAGCTCTGGAGTCTGCAGGAATAGGACTCAGGCGTGCCTTGACTTCAGTGGCACAACGTGCACACAGCTCCCATCATCATGGTTGTCCCATGCCACCACCATGGGACTTCAAAGAGCAGTGACACCACTGCCAAGAATGAAGCTGTCAGAGCTCCCTAAAGGGGTTCAACTCAGCCTGGGCTGTGCCCACAGACTGGTCATGAGCAGGTGACCCCAGTGCTGCTAAGAAAGGGAGAAAGCCCCACGGAAAAGCAAACACTGACAATCCACGTTCTGCACAAAATCCTCTGGGTTATGTGGCTTCTAAAGCAGGATATTTAATGAGGAGCTGCACTCCTTTAAGTGATGATTTGTAGCACTTCAGTCAACTGAAGTTTGGGCTCTTTGTATATTCACAAACTGTGAGACTGTGTCTGTCTGGGTATGTGACAGGCTCTGGCAGCCCCATCTCCTCTGGGACATATTTGTGGAATATCAGCTACTTTGTGCCATCTTGTTCAGTCAGTGGGCAAGCCAGAAATAACTGTGGAACAAACCCAAAACAAGCCTTTCCTCTTCTGGAGGATCTGATGTCAATCCATCTCTTATCTTGCCAGACATGAGCCAGGTAAAATCACAACATAATGTCTTCTGGAAACTTCTTGCTCTCCATTGGATGTGTAGTATCCCAGGCGAGGTTTCCATGCTGCTCTGACACTGCATCCAAGGCAAGGATTATTGTTTTTCTGTAAATTGTGGCTGAACTTTCACAAGAGGTAACTGCTATTTCAAGACTGAATTGCTTCTGAATACATTGGACTGAAGGCAAAGGGACCTGAGATTCAACTACCAGAGTGGAGAGAGGAATGGCAGTGATGTGGGAAAGAAAAGAATCAATTTGGTGAAAACTGAAATGAATGAGACCACAGAAACCTGTTCACTTCATGCCAAGTGAAAAAACCTCTTGGAGAATAAAAACTTTAGATATTTCTTATTCAGAGCACTGGGGAGTAAAATAAATAAGAAGTGAAGGACCATACTCCTCAACTGGAGAAAAGGAAATATTTCCTTACCCCAGCTGCCAAAACACTGACCCTGGATACAGGAGGCACAGATTTCATCCCTGATTTTGCTTTGGTCTGTAGAAAAGCCACATCTCCCCACCCTTTAATCCTTTTGTTGTTGGCTATAAGTGGCATAATTATTTCTGCTACAGCTTTTCCAGTTTGCTTGTCCATTCTGGGACAAGCTTTTAGGAGACAGGAATCCCACCTCCTGTGTGTGAGTGCCCCATCACATGTTTGGGTTCAGGGAGTATTGAACACAGAATATGAGCCCTCTGCCAAGAGGATTTGAGGGAGTAAATACCACTACGGAACTCACCTGAGGCTGCAATGTCTGAAACAAGCAGCTCATTGATGTAAAAGTGGACTCCAGGCTCCAGGGAATACTGACATGTCCATGGATAGAGACAAGTCTGAGCTGGGCTCACTAAATCTCTGTTTCATTTCACTAAGACAGGGAAGAAGAATGAGTTCCACCAACCAGGACAATTAATAATCAAGCCTCATGTCAGGTGAAAGTGTAATTAGCAATGCCAGATGGAACTGCATCAACAGGAGGCGTGGAATGCTCCCTCTGCCTTGGAATATGCCACGCTGCAGCCACATGGGTCCTCCTCTGGGAAAGGGGAGCTGAAATCTGCTCAAGCAGAAGATGGAATTGGATTTAGGTTTTCTTTCATGGGCTGACACCACAAGCCCTGGGCAACTGGTTAACATGACCTGCTGTGACTATTCTGTAATTCTTATGCGAGTCTCTCTCCCCTTTGTTTTCTATTTATGCTGCAGCTACTCAGTGAGTTGTCTAAAATCCTGACTAGTTTTGGGGAAAACCTATATGAGGTTTTCTGTTGGTAAATTAGCTTCTCACCCTTCCATTTCTTATCCAGTTCTCAAGTTTCTTCCATGGAGGAAATATCCAAGTTATTGTAAAAGCAATTTTAGTTTTTTTGAAGCAACCCTTTAGTAAATAGGCTGCCACACTGCAGACTGCTCACTTCCATGCTGAGGAGGTGGAACTCATCTAATAATAACTGTAGTACAATACTTCCCTTGAAGCACCCCCAGGAGGCTCTCTTTATCTGGGAAAGGTATTGGAATATTCACACCTAATCACCACAACACAGAAATACAGTTCTTCAAAGGGGGAAATCAATTTTCCCTTAATATTTAAAATACTAACAATGTACTTTGCTGGTGCTAAGTGGTTAGGTAAGATCATACATTCAGTGCTGGTGATCAGGAGCATAGTCTGAAAGGGAGGAGGCAAAAGGAGACAGTGGGGTTCAGTGATAACTGTAACTAAAGAGCAATTTATTAATAAAAAAGAAAAAAGGGACGTTTTAGATGCTTCTCTCTCCTCAGTTCAGTTCCACACCTGTACAAAACCCCAACAGTGTTGATCCCTCAGGTTAAAGGTCTGTTTGCCATCCTTTGTGACATTAGCAGGGCTTTTTTCTGTTAGCAATATCTGCTGGGATCTGTGGCACAGATAAATCCTCAGCACTCACCTGGAATTCTGGTCTCTTTTCCCTTTGCTGTACCCCCCCCCCCCCCATTACTTTGTTTTGTGAGTCACAGTGGTGGCAGCAATTCTGTCCCCTGAGATCACATTCAGGACTTCCAGAGAAATTCGTGTGATGGAAGACTGCATTGGCAACCAAACTTAATGTTTTTAATGAAAATATCTCCTTCCTGTAGGGAATTCACAAAGTCTGTTTAAAAACCCCAAACAAATGGCCAAACCTAAATACATTCATCTCAAATATTTCATTTTATGATATGAGAAAATCTATAGGGGTGGAGTTCTTTCATTTGCTTGTTTCTTTGTTTAAGAAAAAATCCATTATCTTACTCAATGAGACTTTATGAAGGAAAGTACATGTGGATTGGATATTAGGAAGAAATTCTTCCCTGTGAGGTGGGGAGGCCCTGGCACAGGTTGCCCAGAGAAGCTGTGGCTGCCCCTGGATCCCTGGAAGTGTCCAAGGCCAAGCTGGACAGGGCTTGGAGCAGCCTGGGCTAGTGGAAGGTGTCCCTGTGGTGGAACAATTGTTAAGGTCCTTTCCAACCCAAACCATTCTATGATTCTAAATACAGAGGGTAGATGAACAAATCTGACCCATTTCTTCTCTTCCACATCCTTGTCTCCTGAGAATTTCAGTTATGTCCCATTTGTTCCTGCAATCAGCCCACGGTGCTTCCTATCTTCTTTCTTTCCCTTTGTTTCTTTCTTTTTTCCTTCATCCCATCTTTCCCTATTCCAAGGTCGGTGTAAAAAAATCCAGCTCTGGAAAAAAATGGAGAAGTCTGGCATTCACTATTATTGTAACCCCAAAGAGAAATCCTATTAAAGCCTGAAGTTTAGTAAGTCTGTGGATGTATGCATGGATAGATATGATTTATTGGATGTGTCAGGGGTTCATTTCATCTTTAAATAGGAAAACCATGAGGTGTGACTTGATGACTTATTAAAAAAATGTCACACTACCTAGGAAGAGTGACACCATAAAATACTTACACATACAATTCCTGAGGGGGGCTTGTCAGAAGGATATCCCACCATAGCATTTAATGGGAAAAAAAAATTATTCACAGATTGTTAGTTTTGCTTTTTGCAAACAATGAGTCCAGTTAATTTTGTCATATCACTGGCTTGTGTTTGCAAGCTTCAATCACTCCTTTAAAAGAGCCCAGCCTTCCCAGGGCACATGGAGTGAAAAGGCATCATTTTAATGGGCTTGTAGCTAATTAAAATGTGTGACATTCAGAATGTGGCTGGAACATGGCATAAAAAAGTAATTACAGAACAATACATCATGTCACGGACAAGTGGCTAAATGTGAGCATGTGCTGGCAAATACCATGGAGGAAAATCCAGCTCGAACCAGGCTCTTCCAAACACTCAGGACCCTGCATGTTTCATCCACTAGTGGCAGAGGTGTCTTCACCATGGGTAAGTTTTGAGACCTGTTTTGCAATTCTCCAAGGCTCTGCCTTTGATGTCCTGGTGTAGATTGACCCCTTCCTTGCAGGGGGGTGGCTGCTGGCAGGGACAGCGTGGCAAACAATGTTTAATTCCCAGGGGCAGCATTATGTGCAGGGAACAACAAAGATTTGTGGGTTTTGCCTGATGTTGTGTATTCCAGGCTGCTTGGTCTCCTTCACTGCACCTACTAAGGAAATGAATACATTCCACTATCCCAGGCTGCTCCAAGCCCCACCCAACCTGGCCTTGGACACTTCCAGGGATCCAGGGGCAACCAATGCTTCTCTGGGCAACCTGTGCCAGGGCCTCCCCACCCTCACAGGGAAGGATTTCTTCCCAAAATTCCATCTAAATCTTCCTCTGTCAGTTTAAAACTGTTCCCCTTTGTCCTATAACTCTGAGCCCTTTCCAAATGTCCCTCTCCACGTCTCCTGTAGACACCCTTTAGGCATTGGAAGGTGCTGGAAGCTCTCCCTGGAGTCTTCTCTTTTCCAGGCTGAATAATCCCAGTTACCTCAGCCTTTCCTCATAGGAGACATGTTCCATCCCTCTGATCATCTTCGTGGTCCTTAGAAGAGCAGTTTCAAACAGTAGCTGCAGTTTCAGCAGGCAGCTCCCCAACAAAAACATCAGAATCAGAAAGACTACTGAAAAAAGTTTGGAAATGATGGCTGGATGGGCCAGTTTGGATTGGTTTTGAACAACTTGTACTAGTGGGAGGTGCCCCTGCCTGTGGCATGGGGTTGGAAGTAGAAGATTTTTAAGGTCCCTTCCAACTCAAACCATTCTGTGATTCTATTACTGAGGTCTCCAAATAGATGATGAAAGGAAATACTGCTGTATGGGCTGATAAAGTTAAATATTTTTGTGTCCTAGCCTTCTTCCCTCCTGCTTTTCAAACTATTTCTATTTCTTGCAGATAATTAATTCCTTTTCTTTCTTAGCTATGTGCATTAGCTCACACTACCGGAAAGATTAAAGGCTTTTTTTTCCATTTAAAATCTTGTTAGAATTAACCCCAGATTCTTAACTTAGCAGTCAAAATGGACACCATGATGACCTCAGCAGTTCTTTTAAAAAAGATAATTAAGAATATCTATTAGTCTGCTTTTCAAGGAGACTAATGTTAAAAAGGGGGAAAAAGGAACAAAGAAAGAAAACAAAATGTACCAGTACTGTTAAATTTATTGCTTTTATTATAGTTTCTTTGGCTTATGTAAATTTAACTGAAATTTTTCAGACCATTAATCCATAATACCAACTATAGCCCTCTTGGTTCTTAATTAAAAATGGATGGATTGATAGAAGAAGGATGAGAGTTTCAGAAGTACTCAATGCTGGCCGAACTCTACTTTGATGAAGTCAGTGGTGAAAACTCCTGCAGAATCCATTAAGAACAGAGTAGAGCTGAGCATTTCTGAGAACCCTTCTGGAGTGTGGTGAGGGATCATTCTGAAAGCCCCGCAAGGTGTTCAGCTTTGTGGTTTCCATGATGTTCAGTTTTTTTTTTTTTTTGGCCTTAAAAGTGGTTTGAGCTGTTTAAAATCTACATCCCAAATAGTTTCTGTGGACTTTAAAGAAGTCTCTTGAGCTGTTGCGGTTGGGTTCAGAAATTCGGAGTGGTTTGCAGCAAAGTGCATTAAAAGCACACATAAGGGATTTGGGAGACACCACAAGTAGCAGTGTTTGAAAGCTGAAATGAGACAAAGAAAGGTGGCAGGAATGGATTTAGAAAGTCTCAATGTGTTTGTTACTTGCAGCTGACACAAGTTCCCAAGGTCAGTAGCAGTTTTCTCACGTCTGTCCTCTGGAAATCCAAAGGGAAAACCAGAAAACACAGGAGAACCAAACACAACGGATGAGTCCTGGTGCAGAGCTGGGAGAGAGGAACTACCCTGCAGCATCAGGAAAGACAGTTCATGGAACCACACAATGGTTTGGGTTGGAAGAGACCTTAAAGCCCATCTCATCCCACCCCCTGCCATGAGCAGGGACACCTTCCACTGTCCCAGGTGCTCCAAGCCCCATCCAACCTGGCCTTGGACACTTCCAGGGATCCAGGGGCAGCCACAGCTTCTCTGGGCACCTTGTGCCAGGGCCTCACTACCCTTCTTCCTAACACCTAGTCTAAATCTAAACAGTTCATCCAAAGTCTTAAAACCTCACAAAATTCCCTGTGATTCAAAGCATCAGGGCTGGTGGGGCAAAATTTTCAAGCCAAGCTGCGCTTTTTGCTGTCGAGACCCAATTTGTTTATCCTTGTCATGGGGAAAGACACAATGTGTTACAGAGACTCATTCCTAATGGATCAGGTGGAGAACATGACATAAAGTGAAAAAACTGACCTGGTGGCTGTATCTCCAACAGGCCAAATGCCTGTGAAAACATATGGTCCCTTTGCCACCACAGAGGCTGCAGGAGAGGCAGTTTAATGGGGCTCTGCACACAAGTTTTAGAGCCTTTCATAGCACAGATATAAATGATACATTTCATCTTTATGCTACCCTTCTAAATCACTAAAAAGTAAATTCAGTTAATGCTGAAAGGCAGAAGCCCTGAGCTGCTGCTTTGCTTTGCTATTTATAGTGTCAGGACCAGCTCTAGCTTAATCTTCTGGGTGTCATTCAATATATTTCTGGCCCAACCAGGTAGAACGGAAGCCTTGGCTGTATTTCCAAGCTCTCAGAGGTTTTAAGACAATCCTGCAGCTTTTGCTGCAAGTAGTTTTTGCAGTGTACTGAGAAATAATCTCAGGGAAAGTGTAATTGTCCACAGGAAAACATCAGCTGCAGACCAGAAAATAAAATCCCCCAAAAAGTTAAAAACCCCAAACAACAAAAAGTGGAAAAAAAAAAATTATCAAAGGGACATACTGACTTCATTTTCCCAACAGATGTCTTTGCTGAAGTCCCTCCCTTCCCTGGCTCCATCTCTGCCATGTTAATTGTCATAACTACGCCCTGTAGCTCCTTGGTAGGAGAATTGTCACAATTAGCCTGTGACTTTGCACCAGCTGTCTTGGCATAGACAAGGCAACGTGCTTTGGACTCTGAACACCTGCAAGCCCAGTCCATGGTGGATGTTTGGATGCTAAACCAAACAGCTGTTGCATTTCAGGCTCATTCTCTTGGGGAGGCTGGGGGGAGAGAGGTGGAAAAATGTCTATATGCCCAAATGCCATAATTTTCACATTTTGAGGTTTATTCTGTGCATTTCCTTCCAGTATGCTGCCTGTCACCTGATGGAGGGGTGGCCCCAGCAGTTATCTGGAGATTACACAATCTGTAGGGTTCCATATGTTGGTAGCTCTGAGTAACTAAATAGAATGGGGACAGGGGGGGAAAGAGAAAAAAAACCCCTCCACATTTATTTTGATTTATTTCCAATTACTTCCTTTCCAGGGCTCTTAAAGGACAGTTTGGTTTGGTTGGTGCACTTCTGGATGAGTGTGATCTG
The DNA here is from genome assembly GCF_965178545.1 of Coloeus monedula. Taxonomy (NCBI): domain Eukaryota; kingdom Metazoa; phylum Chordata; class Aves; order Passeriformes; family Corvidae; genus Coloeus; species Coloeus monedula. The sequence goes on from NC_138785.1 coordinate 71,902,070, forward strand.
GGAGCTGGCAGGCAGCACTCTGGCAGTTTTACCCCAGTGAGTTTAATAACCCAACGAGAATTGCCCAGAACAGTGGGATCGGATTCATGGAATGAGCCATGAAAGCATTTCTGTTCCCCAGTAACTGTTCAGTGGGATTATTCAAGAGATTTAAATGTGGGTGGCATCAATTTGAAATGCAGATGGTGTATCTTATTAAACACCATTTTAGCTATTTGTAGTGCTCAGAACAGTATTTGCCCTGAATTTAAATAACGATGTACAGTATTTGTTAAAAAACATGCTTGGGCATGTTTTGTTTAATTAGTGGCTTGAAATTTCCTAGCATATGGCTTGTCATTTGCTAAAAAGATATGCAATTATGAACTTCCTTGAAGTTTTACTATTTAAATGCAAAACTAACTTAGTACGTTCAGCAGTTAATGGTTGGCCATTAAATATAGTATTTACTAAACAAAAGACATATAGGAGCAGCTGAGTGTGCCGGTGCCATCTGTACTCGGAGCACTGTACATCTTTTGGTTCACAGGAGGTGGACTGGACCCACTCTGCCCCCACAGTTCATTACCAGAGTTTTCTGCACTTCAGTGAAAATGACATTGTGTCTGGTTATTATCTTTAAAGGCCTGGATGCCGCTTTAGAAACATCAATTTAATTTTTATACTTCAGGAAAGCAAACAGACCATCTGCTTAGATATCCCAGTACTTTCTGAAGTGCTGCAGATATTTTTTTTTCCCTGTCAGGTTTTGAATGGCCTTTTAAAGTTTTTGAAACTTTTAGTTGCCTGCCTGTTCATTTTTCACTAGGAAATGGAAATGAGAATCTGGAAGACTGAGGGATGATGCATGGTGGGGGTTTTTCCCCCATAACTTACCTGCTCAGTTTCTACTCCTCATCACGACAGATGACTAATTCTGCATCTGCCTTCCCTCCACCAGCTCAGCTCGAGCCAGTTCCTCCATCCAACACCTTCATCATTCCCCAGTCCCAGCAGAGCTGATGGAAAGACTTGCCTCAGGCATCTCCACCAGCCCTCATTGCAAGCAATATTATGCACTCAAATGAGTCACAGATTGAAGGATTCTCATTTTTACTCTTGAGAGCGACTTATCTCAGGAAGCGAAGAGGGCAGCAATGAAGCCTGATGAAGAAGTGAGAAAGGAATGACCCCCAGCCTGACACATTCCTTTCCTTCACAACTCTGATTTCATGGCTTTATCACATGCTGAACTTCTTCAGGCACAGACAGCAGGATTCATCTCGGTGCATTATAGACATCTACACATGAGCCAGGCCCTCCTAGGCTGAGAATTTATGCAAGAACTAGGCTCTTCTAGGATTTTACCTCTTCTATACATTTCCCTCTTGAAGAGGTGAATGACAGCCCTGAAACCCCTGTTTCTGGTAATTAATTATGAAGGGAGTGTAGGTATCTACACTGAGATACAGACTCCAAGTGCAGAGCACCATAACTCATGGCTGAAATCTTCAGGTATCACTGAAAAATTCCTGTGGATTTCAGGGAAGTCAGGGTTTCACTTTGTTTCGTTTCTTATCACCACTATATCTTTGTCCAGTAAGAACAAGATGCTCAGCTCATCAGTGGGACAACCAAAGCTGTGATTCTTTCTAGGCTTAGTTGTCAAGCAGATGAAAAGAGAAACAAAACAAACAAGATGGGAAAAGGTGGGAAATCAGAAACATTAACTCATATCTCTGTTCTTTGTGGATGGTATTTATTGTCTCACTTTAGCCAGGGTTGCCAATACTTTTGCTTATATTTTTCCCATCTTTCTCCCCACTAGCCTGACCACAGTATCCCACCATCTTACTGATCTGCTTCACTCCCTCTCACTGTGACTTTTTCAGGATTCTCTTTTGATTTACACACAGGATTCCTGCCTTTACCACTGCCCTTCCTTCTGCACAGTCCTCACTCTGCCTGCTCCACTCCTTTCCCCGACTGCTGCTGATTTCCTACCCCAGCTCTGTTATTTTTTACATAACTGTCTGATCTCTCTGTCTAATGAACAACTTCCCTGTCTCCCAGCTCCCTGCTAATGAAGATGGAGAGGGCTTTACCTCCTCAGTCATAGAACCCTGGGCAATATCATATAGCAAAAGGAATTATGATACAAAAATAGGTCCATAATGTGCTCACTCTTTCTTCTTCTGTGATAGAGAGTGACTTCCTTAAGGGGAATGTTTCTTTTGTAATCTACTATCAGCTCTTATTTCCCTGCCCAGAGATCAATTATTTTTTGTAGGGCAGGGTGCTCCTGCTCTGCACAAATGGAAGGGGAAGGGGAAAAGGAAGGGGAAAGAGGAGGGGGAGGGGAAGGAGAAGGGGGAGGGGAAGGGGAAGGGAGCACCTTCTGCTAGACCAGTTTGTTCATCAGATGAATTGTCTTTGAATTGGTGCTTCTTTTTGACTTATTAAGACCTCCAAAGTGTTTTGGTTTTGATCCAGACATGATGAGTTGAAATATTGTTTGATCCCCTGAGTGGATGTTCCTTGCTGGACAAAGGGACATTTATTTTTTCTGCAGAGAAGAATTGAAAGGGAAGAAATTAAAAAATTCACCAGGTCATTCATCCCTTTTGGCTTTAAACTGTCACACCAGCAGCAAAATAAGCCCATGCAAATCAGAAGAAATCAGTAAGACTTGATAGCAAAGCATTAGAGGAACGGTGAAGGGAGGGAATAATACAAACTTTTAAGAACACAAACACATTCTAAATAAATATGAAAACATGACTTTTCATCCCTACCCTCACACATCCAAATGGGATTCATTGTGGCCCAATTTTGACCTTCTCAGGTGCCCCAAGGTCTAAACACTGCTTATGATAACCAGTCAGGAGCAACTCCAAAAATACAACAAATATTCAGAAGAAATTATAATAACAATTCACCATGAGGAGCTCTTTCCTCCAAGTCATTGAGAACCAATACTTGGGGTCCCTGTGTTTAGGGATGTTGTTTCCTAAGAAGAGGACATAAAAGACACCTTGACAAGTTGTCATTAAAGATTTCATGGCGATAGCTGTGAGTGCAGGAATTCCTGCTCTGTTGCTGTGGCAAAATCCACGTTCAGATGATTACATTTTGCCTGCTTACACTCAGGCTGCGTTTTCAATTCCATGTGTCATTCTCCTTGTCTTCTCATCTTAAATTACTGTATAGTGCTGCTGTGCATTATTAAACAGTTGCCACATTTCACCCCAGTGGATCTTGCATTTAAATGATGGATTTACAAAGGCTCTGCTGCTTTGTTAAGTTTGCCTGTACAGCTGGTTGAAGGTTTTCCTCAAGAAGAAAAGTTTTCCTTCAGAAAAAGACTGGAAAAATTACTGTGTTTCATTAAAAGTTGTCAAAATCTTTTCCCTTTTTCATTTTTTCCTCCAAAATTTCTGGCTTTCTGAATTGAAAATTAAATTAAATGGAGGTATATAAAAGAAATGATGTTACAAACCGATGTTATTATTAACAAAAAAGAAAATTTTTCCAATTAAACACTGAAAATCATTCCAAAAGTATTTTAGCCATCTGCTTTCTGTATATTGCAGTGAAATAAAAAAAAAAAAGAAAGAAGGAATCAATTTCAAACCACTGAGAATGGAAACAATGTCTGAGCTGCAAATATCACAGCAGAAATCTTTCAATTGTTTCCAGCAAGTTCTTTCTGTGTATCATCTTTTGGAACTTGAAAATTTCAGAGGGAAAAACTGCCTTTAATTTTGTTTCTTAGTAGTTTTATCCATAAAATGAAACCCAAGTGCAATTTGTTTCTTAGATTAGAAGCTCAATGAGACAGGGATCACTGCTCCATGAAATTAAGCACATTGTGTGTAGGCTGAGGGAACATTCCTGAAAAGACAAAGTATTAGAATGTGTCCCAAGGAGGATGCAGTGGCTGTCTAGGAGGTTTCAAGAAAGGGAAAACTTAGTTTCAGGCAATGAAATAAAATATATATTAGGGGGTGGTGGAAATGAGATACTGATGAGAGGGATTACCTGTTGGTATTCAAGAGCAGGTTGGATGAGCTTGGAGCAAGCTGGCATAATGGAAGGTGGGAAGGTGTCCCTGCCCATGGCAGGGTGTTGGAACTGGATGATCTTTAAGTTCCCTTCCAATCCAAACTGTCCTATGAGTCTGTGACACGATTCCATGACATCTGTTATGCTTCAGCTACTGCTCAGTGGCAAATGAAGAACTGAGATTGATGGGCCCAGTCAGGGAAACCATCAGTGTCTGTGTGTTGTGTTATCTCGGGGATAAAACAATCCCCAAATGCTAAATTAGAGCAGTCAACACCCTGGGAAGGGAACTCGGACTATTTTAAGACGTGTGGAAAGATCTCTAAGGATGCAGATTCCCTAGAAAACTTTAAAAAGCTTTAAAGCATCTCCATTTATTTATAGACAGTTTCACAAAGTCAGCTGCTAAAAGGCGGTAAAGTCTGTGTTGTGGAGTCCTTTTAGAAACAATGCATTTCTCAGGATCAGGGATCTGACTGGGGCTGAACTCCACACTCAAAGGTAAATACTTTCTATGGCTTGAAGCACTGACTGCAGAGGCAGCCCTAGGCAGGCACTAGTGTGCAAACTGTGTAGGTAATTTTGGAAAGCAAGAGCAAGCCAAGATGTGCCATGCTTTTGAAAGACATTGCTGGGTCCTACTCTTAGGAAGAAGTTCCCCTTGTGTTTTTCAAGACCATTTTCTCTTTGGCTGACAAAAATAGTTTCTTTCAGCTCTGAGAACAGATAGGATTCTGCCTCCTGGATTTCACAGAGGTTTGTTCTGGCTATTTGGAAGATTTCAGATATGTATTACTGATATAAAAAAAAAGAGAGGCCTCCCATCACCACCTGTGGTGGATCCAACCTCTGTTTTAAAGGAAAGATGAGATTGCAATCACATAATTTGGTTTAATGAGCTGGGGCTCCAAGGGAAATGTGTAGAGTGAACACAACGATGTTGGAAGAAAGCACCACTGTTCTTCACAGTTAATTTTTTTACATCAAACCAGATTAAGGGAAGTTTCCTCACAAATTAAAGGCAGTCTTAGAGCTGTTTATAGCTTGTGTGATGGACAAACCAGCACGTTAAAGTCTTCTGGATGACTTTGGAGGGACTGCTCCTTTTTACATCCAAGTTCAGTAAGGAAGGCAGCATCTACAGAAGTAGAATCTTCAATGATTTAAAGAAGTGTTTAAGGTGAGGTTGGATGGGACTTGGAGCAACAGGATCTAGTGGAAGGTGTCCTGCCCATGGCAGTGGGGTGGAACTGAATGGTTTTCCAACCCAGACCATTCTGTGACTCCAGGAACAGAGAAGGGTTTTGTGATAGCCCAGTTTACAGGGCACCAATTTGTGTGGCTAAATGAGACAAAAATCTTAATGACAGCAGGAATCGCACAGGTGAATTCCAATTGTGCAGCACATTTTATTCTCAGATCATTCCATGAACACCAAGTAATTAATCCTCAAAGCACGTTGAAGCAGACAGCTGGAAAGGACAGTTATGCAGACATGCCAGTAAATATTTGATTACTTCTTCTTCCTTTTGGTTTGCATTTTCTTTTTTTCTAATGGTCTGTTTTTATGGAGTAATTCCACAGGTGGACTCACTGGTATCAGCTTGTTAGAAGAGGAAACAACTGTGACATGGTAGATAAGACACATTTTCGAAAAATAATCCTGGAGGTGATGTAAGCAGAAATCACTTCTTTCAGTGGCACATTGCAGAGAACAAATGAAACAGCAAAATTTACAGTGACACAGATGCTCAGGGGACCTGCTTTGAGACTCCTGCTTTATCTCTAACTACAAAGGCAAGATTGTCCCTTCTGTGCAGCAAGGATGTGCCAGAGGAGGGGTTGCCATGGCAGAGAATAACCCCATGAAGTGTCCCAGCCCTGAGCTTGTCTGCTCCTATTTCCACCCACTCACCCTCTGGCCAGGTTGAGGTGCAAAGCCTCAGGACCTGACACTCAGACCCACCAGGGAATTCTTGTCTGGGCAATTTGAGGTTGGATTTTGGCACTTCACATCCCCACTGGGGTCAAGGGGCTCAGGCACACGCTGTGAGTCCAGCCTGATAGATTTTCCACCCTGAATTATGCCCTGGCCATCTTCCAGCCAGGCCATTTGGGACTTTGATGTTGTTAAATCAGATTCCCTTGCAGAGTCAGGATTGATCAACACAGGGCTTATTTTTGGCAGCACAAAGGAATGTGTTTATTGGCCAAATCCTGTACCAATAGAAGATATGAGTAAATCTCCCTTTGCCTTCCCAAAGGTTGGCTTTTCAAATTACCGTCATCCATGTACTGCACCAGGCCATGAGAAAAGGTGTTGAGCATCTTTGTCATACTGAAGAGAGGGAGTGCTATGGTTAACTCAGCACCTTTCAGGAAGAATTCTTCAGGGCTTTCTCATTCCACTTGAGCCAGGGTTCAATCCATATTCCAGCTTAAGAAAGAATCCTGCCTATTTCTGCTGGTTTTGCTTCAGCAGAAACGTGAAACCAATCTGCTGGCTGGATTTCAGTTTGGATAATTACATTTGGCTCACATAAATTACTTTAATAGTTTCAAAGAGGGGAAATTACTCTCTGCTAACTCTTCCAAAGCTATTTGGTGGAGTTAGTAGGAAAGATGAAATTGGCCAACCCACCAGAGACGTGGCTGTGTTTTGATGGGGGATGAAATTCCCCTTGTAGACAGAATGTATTTTGTGCAGGGAACTTCAGTCCATGTCCAGCCTACATGAAAGATGGAGAGCTATTAACTCCTTTCTGAAGCCTCGCAGCTCTCAGCCTGTGATGTATCTCCCTCAGCCTGACTCTCATGTATCAGACTGGCTCTCTGACAGCTCTTCTGGGATAGCTTAATAAAGCCCTATTAAATCCTCATTTTCCCATCGTAAGCTGGCTGGATTTTTCCTTTCTTTCCTCTAGCACCAGGCCCCTTCCTTCAGGATCCACTCTGTCAGCTGGGCACTGTTTCTTGTTATCACTCGGGCTAGCTGCAAGGCTGCTTGGCTCTGCATCCATCACATCTGGAGGAGCCAGGATTTTGTAGACAAGATAAAGATCTTGTTGATGACCTAAACACCCGGTTCTGCATCCCAGTGTCACACCATCCATCCTTGCCTCTGCCTGGCACAAACTGCAGCTCCCAAATTATTCCCTCCTGCTTTAAATGATCCTTCTAGAGCCTGCTGTGGGAAATATGCTTTAACTTATCTTCATCTTTCTATCTTTCTGAGGCAAGCTGGTTTTCCCCATCTGTACCACATCCAGAATTCTTATATCTTGGGCATTAAATCCATCACAAGTTTCATCTTTCTTATTCTTTCCTGCCCTTCTTGAATTTCTTCAGTGTTCTCATCTATCACATCACTCATTATAGCCTTGATATTTCCATTGTCATCACTTTCGGTGCCACTCTCACGCCTGAAATGTCCTAATTTTTCACATTTTTTAAGTATGAAACACAAAATGACATCCTGCATGAATCAGGGAATCAGTGGCATTATCTTTATGATTATTCATCAAACAGAAGTTTTAGGACAGCTAATACATATGCAGAAACTCATTGTTCACAAAGTCTGAGTGTTCCAACACTCATTCTGTGAATTGGTTGCCACAGGAGGGGATTTCTCCAGTGTTTGAGGAACACAGCAAAAAACACACCTGTGGGATGGGAAGGTTTTGAAGTGCAATGGGAAAGATTTTCTTGCAAAACTCATGATATTGAGAGGTGTTGAGCTTGTTCATTTGGTCAGACCTGGTGTTTTACAAAGATTTATGCACATCTAATCTGAATATTGCCAGTGGTCCCACAGATTGTGACGTGCAGGAGGAAAGGATTGGCCTAAACCATTGCACAGGCTGGAGTTTCTTTGGGCAGGAATTGTAGGTAATTCTATTCACCAGCTGTGAACTTATCTCATCTTGGGCGCTGAAAGTATTATTATTTTTTTTAAATCTTAGATTTTTCAGTTTCTGGAGGTTGCAGCTGTTTTAGTGGATTTGAGGATTCTGACCTTGCACTGGTATTCAAACAGAGATGAAGAGCCCAATGTTGAAAAGAAACCACAAATATATTCCATGAATCCTTATAGAGGAAATGAAATAGAAGAAATATTGTATCAAAATTTCCCTTTTAAAAAAATTGCTGTATAATGAACTTAATTTCAAAAGCTGTGGATGTTGAATATTTTGGGACAGTGGAAGATCTTCCTCAGGGGTCACTGTTTTTATCAGCTGCTAATGTACAATGAATTTGCCATTTCCTTCTTTTGAATACCCCATATGATTACTATTTTCTTACCAAATATTTTAAGACTTTTTTTCATCCCTTTGTGCATCTATTGTCCCTCAGTCCTCTCATGGGCATAACATACTTTTGTAATAATGTGATTTGAGCAAACACCAGAATGTAAGAAGAACCATGGGTGCTGGACAGCCCACAAACAGAAATTCAAGACATTTGCCCTAAATTACTGCAATATTTTAGGCTCCTGTACTCCAAGAGAGCTTTGTTAAGGTTGTCTACTTGTTTTGCCTTAGGCAAGGGCCACCTGGAAAGGAAAATGTGGGCTCCATAAATGATCCTGAAGTCCTGAAAAATTTTAAATCTTAAATCAATGGCAAAGACGATGCACTGCTTTATTTTTCCTTACTGCATTTTTGTTCTGCAGAACTTAAGTACTCCAACTTTTCATTCCAAATTCACTGAGGTAGTCACCACACCAAGACTACCTTTGTTTCTCCAAAATCAAAATGGGCTTCCCACTGCCCCTGCCTTTTTGTTGGGATGAGGTGGATAAAGGGAATCTGCACATTCTCCTCTGTGGAAAAGATTTAGACAGACTGCCAGGAACTGGGAGCTTGGAACCTGGACAGCTGTGCTGTCAAATGCCTGGTGGGCTGGGAAATTTGGGTTTTAGTCAAAGGACTTGCAGTTCTGGTGTTCTCTCCTATGAAAAGAGGCCAGATGAGCTTTGGTGGTTCTGGGAAGCTTGGAAACATCTGAATCTAAACCATCCACACTCAGCTTCCTGAAAATCCACCCAGCACCCAAGGAGCCCAAGTTCACTGCTCTTTGTAGGCACAATTTTCTTGGTCTTCGCTGCAAATAGATCCTCTAACTGCAGTTTCAGCTCTACAATTTCTGATGGAGAAGAATTTTGCTCTGAGAACTCCTAATTGTAGTTACAGAGTCCCTCCAGAGCTTCAGGGCTGCTTTCCAAGGCACAGCCTTTGCACTGGACTTACAGGGAAGCAAGGGAAATGTTGACTGCTTCTTTTTCACTGGGAAATTTCCCCTTTATGCATCACTGACATACACCCCCAGAGCTGTAGAGAAATATTTACTTCTAAAAAAATCGCATTAAAATCCTGTAACACATTACAGAAGCAAAATTTGGTCTCACCTTTGAGACACTGGGATTCATATTTTAAGAAATCTTGCTTTGCCACCAGTTCCAACCTGAGGAAATGCCAAATGGGCATGAGCTCAGGTGTGGTGGAAAGGAGGGGTGGGATATGATAGCAGTGGTGTGGGGGGTGTCAAGGCAGTCTGAGAAAATGCAGCCAGACAAGGTGACAGCAGTGATTAGACTCCATGAGACTTTCAGTGCTGTCCTTGAGCGAGGAGTCCTGGAACAACTGCATTGCTTAACAGCACCATCACTTATTGAGTGTGTCTTGTAATTGGTTAGGAAGCCATTAATGACAACTTGCTCAAACCCAAGCAGCTGGCTCTGTGACCCTCTAGATAACAACAAATGCAAGAACAGGAGGAGCAGGAATAACTCAAATCCACAATATAGCCAGTTGCTGTTCTAAATCCTAAGGTATTAACTTTTAATGTATATTTCGGTGACAAACCAATCCTGACATTTTTTCTGTTTAAATCTGTAGCCACTGATTCTGGGCCAAAAAAAAAGTGGATTTATTTATTTGCTCATTTATTTCATTTTATCAGCACATCACTAGTTTATTTTGGTGTAATCGCTCTCATTTGTGTCTAAAAAACCCCCTCAAGAATGCATTGTGTTCTTAAGAGCATCACTATCATAAATCAGTGTAGCTGCACTGAGTTTAGAAAGGCTGCTATGATTTATTTGATTTGTAGCAGCTGTGGATCCAACCCTCCATTCTTTGGTGCTTGGTGCCAGCACAACCCATCACTGAACTTTACTAGAAGGTTTCTGATCAATTAAAAAAAAAAAAAAGAAAAAAAGACTTTTTTTTTCCTTTTTTCTTTTCCCCATGACAAGAATTTCTACTTCTCTTTTAAGATTCTAAACCTGCAAAGTACTCAAACCCAGCTTTCCTGCTATTTTCAAGGGCCTGTCATGGAGTACAGTGGGAAACTGAGGCTCTTGACCCTCTGCAGGACAGGACCTTAGAGCTGGAAGGAAATTGCCTGGCATCTTGTACAACCTGCTAATGTGCTTGTGCATTCATGCACAGTAATTGATCTTACAAGCCTCTGAGTGTTCACTGGACTTGCCATTACACCATGAATATTTTATAGCTGCACCACTGTAATAACAGTAATTACATTTGCCCTTTTACAGAACCTTTTATATAAGGGTTTCAAGGTGGTTTATGGATGGTAATTAAGCCCCATGGTGTTCTTGTGGAGTGAGAATTATTATTACCCTTCTGCAGATGGGGAAGCTGGGGTACAGAAAATCTGAACTTGACCTTGCCCAAGGTCATATCTCAAATCACTGCCAGGATGAGGAGATGAATTCAAGGATTCTTGCTCCAGGCTCAGTGTAGTTACTTATCTGATTTGGATTACATCACCAACTGAAGAAAAACTTTTCAAGTCGAAACTGTCAATATTTTCCTATTTTTTGGAATATTGCAGATTTTTCCTGCTCTGAAGAATCACTATGCCTCCCAACACATCCTCACAAAAAAATCCACGTGTCAGAAGGTACTCACTGACATGAATTTGAGATGCTACACCCAGAGGCCCTGATCCTACACCAGAGATGCCAGTGGAGACCTGTCACTAAGGATTAGCCCAGGCTTGCAGGTACCAACACAAAACCATTAATGTCATCGTGAGCAGTCTGCAGCTGTGAACAAAGCCAGGCACTTTTCTCTCAATTGCTTTGCTAATGGTGAAACAATGTCCCAAGGTAGATTGTAATGTCACTGCCGGTCGTTAAGATGAATGGAAATGACTGGCTGTGATTGCTGCTTTGATAAACTTATTTACTACCGGAGTGCCAGCCCTTGGCCGGGCTGTAAAAAAGGTGTAATTATTACATAATGATTATATAATGAAAAACACCTATTGATCCAGGGAAAATGAACACATTTCCGGAGCAATACCTTAGTGTACCTCGATGTCAGTGGGGTGCAGGTTCACAGTCACAGCAGGGCAGCCTTCGGGAAGGTAAAATTCCAGCACGAAATTCCCGAGCAGTGAGCCCACATGCACAGCAGAAGGAAGCTGTGGTATTTTTATCTCAGTCACAGCTCTGAGAGAACATGAAGTGTCTCCACATTTCCAGCTTCAGATTTAATGTGACTGGAACCACGTGTGGGATTTCCCTGCAGCTGGGGAACAGATGGTGCCAGGTTATGCAATGTGGGATGTGGGGACAGAGATCCAATGCCCCGACCTGCTGCTCCCCATGGCACTGAGCTGGTCTGGGAGAGGAGAACCCACAGAAATAGGAATGTAAATATAAAATGTTCTCCAGGAATACAGAAACCTGGCTTCACAGAAGTAACTGAGAAATTATCACTTAATTCTGCCTGTTCAGAACATCCTTCAGGGAGTTCAGACATACCTTTAGCACTTAGGAAGACACTGTAATTACTGTAAATGATGTAAAATCCTTTAAGCTATGAGAGATTTGACGAGTCTGATCAATACCTTGCAATAACAAGCTTTAGCTTGGTAAGAACTGTTGTGCAGTAATAACATTGTTTATGATTTATTCTGCTTAGCTTCCGAGTTTTCAGTCCAACAAACCGGTGTATTTGAACAAAACAGAATGGCAGAGCAGTGCTAGTGGGCTGAGTCTTTTGGATTTTGCCACAAGGAAGCAATGTGCTCCTGGCCTGGCTGGAGGTTGAAAGGGAATGAGGAGGGTACCAGCACATCCAAGATGAGCAGGGATAAAACAAGACCACTCTAACCACAGAGAAACTCCTGCTGCAGAAAACACACCTTGAGAAAGGAGTTATTCCCTTAGCAAAAAATTTCCCATCCTCTTTTTTTATTTTTTCACTTTTCTTCCTTGTGGGCTCTGCGTATGGACCCTACCCTGAAAAACAATGGGGTTTCCTGTTCCTGGCGGGGCTGTATGAGCAGCTTTCCCTTTATTCTTCATACGAGGATAATTCATGGGAAAAACATCCGAAGGAATCCTCTCGCTCTGTCTTTGGCTATAACTACTCATCTGAAATAAAACATTGGACATGGCAACATCCACTGAGTAATGTTCCACAGATTGCAGACAGCAGCTCTCTGAACTGTATGTTCTGAACAGAACTGTATTTTAAGTTCAAGCTCAGATTTGCAAACACCTTAAAATGCCTGGAAATTTCACCACTGCCTTTTACTTATTCATTTCAGCTCCTGTGCCTCAGCACCCCTCAGCTTTGAAGCACTGAGAATCATTAGTAAGTAAAGCACTTTGAGTCTATGCTTCTGAGTTTATGTTTCTGAACACAAGCAAAAACTCATACCCATTAGTTATTTACTGAGCTGGAGACTGCTCAAATATATCTTGAGGAAGTTCACAGATATTTTTTCATTTCAGTTCATCTTATGGGGAGTTTTGTTAATGGAAGTTTCAGCAGGTGAGCAGCTCTTTTATTTTTACATGCACTATATGCAGTTTAAATGCCATCTCATTAAAAGCTGTTTGTGAACAAAACACTTGAAAGCAAATGTGAATTGCCCAAAGCATTTTTGCCCATTGTCTGTGGTTAGGCTGTTCCCTGAAATCAAAGATTTGATGGACTTTTTGTTTTTCTGGCATTACAGGTTTTTATCCCATGCATGTAACAAATGAAAACCATGAATTGGAGTGGACGTGGCATTTTGAAAACCACAAAGCACTTGATTTATTCAAATTATGTTTACATAGGGATTATTTCACCCACAAGTGAAATGCAGCTGCCTCTGGCTTGGAAAACGTCAGTCTTTAAAAAGAAACATTGCTAAGTGAAAAGAATTTCATCTCATATAAAACTTGAGGAGGAATGTAGGCTTGCAGAATGTAATTACTCATTTGGATCTTAGCCCAGACACCAAAGCTATCATTGCCTCTTTAGCAAAAGTAACTTGGAATCTTAAGTGGTTGCACATAATGAAAGCCTTGGTTCTGCAACCTTTCTGGAAAATAAAATCAGTATTAGTAGTAGAATGCTTCCCAAATATTTAGAGGTAATTGCACTTATGATTTACACCACACTTTAAATGAGAGATCTCCAGACGCTCGATAAAATTAAAGGTGGGTTTGATTTTCAGAACGGCCCTGTTCACTACTTCTGGATCTCCACATTTCAGAGCCTGAAATACGTTGTCACAAGGGAAATAAGTGACTCTGTTCTGGCCCCTGCATCCATGCAGAATTTCTCAGTGTTCCAAAAGGGAAGTTTCCTGCACGGATCATTGGCAGATGTGGTCACACAGTAGTGACTGTGACAGCAGGAGCTGGTGTGAAGGATTGGTTCACCTCCCAGCCTATTGACTGTGGGGTTTGTAGCAGCATATTAGCACCAGTGTCAAAATCATGGATGGGTTTGTGATAAAACTACCATGGTTTTCAAAAGCAGTGAGATGCCAGAGTGGGCACATCCATTTTCTCTGTGATGTTCGACATCTATGCAATCATTTCTATCCACAGCAAAATTGGTGAGCATGTTTCAGCTATGAAGATGTTATCTTTTTCCTTCTGTGTCCTTGGCATTTTCATCAGTTTCCCCAAAGGCTTCTCTGTCTTCCCTTCCCAGATCCTGAGCTATTGCCAGACTGTCATCTGAAGATCTGCGTTATTTTAACATTGACTTGGTGAAATATCTGTTCCATAATTGGAGGAGAAGAGAAACATCATCCAAATGGTACTAAAATCCATATTTTACATACTATGGTAGTTTCATAAAACCTATTGGGAAGATAAGAAGAGAGATTTATGGAGAAAAGAATGGAAGTTTGCAAGGAACGACACATAAATGGAAAGAAAAAGGGTGTGGAGTTTTCATTCTTTTCTTAAACAAGGAGATTTTGGTCTCACTTAAACAGACAGAAAATGTTTAGTCCATCTTGCTTTACAAAATGGTCTGCCAAATCTGTAATCACAATTTTAAAAAAACCAGTTCGACATTGTTTATGATCATAGAATCATAGAATTAAAGAATCATAGAATTAAAGAATCACAGAATAGTTTGGTTGGAAGGGACCTTAAACACCATCTCGTTCCACCCTCTGCCATGGGCAGGGACACCTTCCACTAGACCAGATTGCTCCAAACTCTGTCCAACCTGGCCTTGATGTGTCAGGTGAGGTATCACTTTATTTCTGTAAACTGTAAAATACATTCCAACCAATCAGATGAGCATCAGAGATTTCATAGCAAATCTTGGGGTTGGGTAAATTTGCGTTGTCCCTCTCTCAGCATCAGGATTGCAGCAGGATTTCCTGAAGAGAGGTCCTGATTAAGTCAATTACAACTGTAACACTGAGTTTGGAGGAATGAAACAAAATGTGAAGGTCACACAAATTTCTCTGATGAATAAAGTTTTCTCTGCGTGCAGAGGAGACCACAGAGGAGAAAAACCTATAAGCAGGGTTCTCTCGTGATGTTCAAAAAGAAGAACTCCTGCACTTGGGAGGGAACAGCACCAGGCATCAGCATATTCATCTGTCCTATGAAGAAAGGCTGAGACAGATGTGACCATTTAGTCTAGAGAGGAAGGGGATTCATCAGTGGTTGGATTCAATGATTTTAAAGGTCTTTTCCTACCTAAAGGATTTGGAGATTCTCTATAAATATCTGGAGGGAGAGTGAAAAGGGAATGAAGCCAAGAGTGTTTCAGGGGTGCCCAGTAAGAGAAATGGAGGCTTGTGGGCAAAAACTGAAACACAGGAATGTCCCCCTGAAGATCAGGAAACATGTTTTGACTGTGATGGTGACTCAACACGAGCACAGCTTGTGCAGGGATGTTGTGGGGGCCTTATCCTTGGGGATATTCAAAAGTCATCAGGACACAGTCATGAACAACTGGCTCTAGGTGACCTTGCTTGAGCAGAGGAGTTGGACCACACGACATCCAGAGGTCCCTCTCAAACTTAGGCCTTCTCTGATTCTCTGATGCAGTAATTCAATGACTCTGAGTCTAAATAACTTTCAGCCTTATGAAACTGACGATCTTCAAAATAAGATCAGAGATGTAAAAACATCTGGCTTTACAGATTCTCTCCCCCCAGTCTGTCAGAAGTACAAGTTCTTCAAAGGCTACCAGTTGGTCTGAAAATTCCCTTTCCAATGTTTCAAATTCTTTTTCACCTGATTTAAAATACCCTAAACTAAAAGGATGCTAATTATACATTGCTCCAGGGAAGGAAAATTGCAGGTTTCCTGTGTCCTACTGTTGGATTTCATACTGCCCATCAGAGAGGGGGCAAGAGGTAGAAACAGGTCAGTGTGTGGTAGAGCAGAGAGCAGCAGGTGAGAAAGGATGATAGAAGAGTCTGAGAAATTGTTGGCAGTTGTGGTCTAGCCCTTCAAAAATTTCTGTTGAGAGGCAGAACTAGACACATGCTATTTTTCAGTAGTCTGTGGGCCTCCCATGATAATGAGGGAACCTTGGAGGTTTTTCCCCTCTGGTCTGTTTGTGTGTTTGTGGCCACATTGCAGAGGGAGGAAGGAGCTATTTATTTCTCAATGAATTGATATTTGAAATCTTCTCCCCTTTTAACAAACTCATTCATCTTCACAGCACCTTGCTACCAGGCAATTTCTACAAATCAAGCTGAACATTCGATCTGTGTTGTTTTTAATGATCTTTCTTGCTAATATTTATAATGTGCCTTGAAAGCTGAGGCAGACTACGGGCTAGATATTTAATATTAATTAATGTGTCACTCCCCAGAACATGCACATGCTGAGGAAACAAGTAAACATGTTTAATTCTACCAGAGGGGTTGGAGGCACTTGTAAATTGCTAATTAATTTTGACGGTGTCCCTTCCTCCCTTTCTTTGCAGATTCATTTCTTCGTGTCTCCCCTCCTTTTTAATTGCTGCAATCTCACTTCTGCAACCTGAATGTCACCTCCCTCTTGCTCACACTCCCATTGCCTCTGACTCTTTCAAGCTAGATTAATAAAAATTTTTATAATTGCTATCAGTGCCTATTCAGTAGCACCCAATGGGGCAGATAGTTTTGGAAAGGAAAAAGAGGGTTCTGAAGAAAAGGATCCCCAAAAAACAGAGGACACAGTGGTGCTGTCATGTCAAAAAATTCACATTATTTCTACACTGTGCTAAATGTCATTCAAGAAAGGCCAAGAAATGTTCTGCCATTGATATATTGTGAGTCAAGGCTAAGATAACAGATAGAATATATAGATATTAATAACAGAAAAGGTAAAAGAATCCCTATGAGACAGTTTTGGTCAGTGTGATACGGAAACCATAAAAGTACTATGGAGCCGAAGATGATCAGAAAATCAAAGTTCCCTTCCCTTTTCTGTGTCATAACTTAAATCATGCCTTCAGGATATCAGTAGCTTTGGGTCTGCTCTCTGTCCATGTGAGATTTACTTTGCACTCAGAGCATGTAGGGTCGAGCTGAAGCATGGTGGCTCTCATGCAGAGATATCCCAGGTGATAAATGCCCAATGCAGTGGTGATCATGCCCAGATTTTCCCTGCCTCCTGTGTTTATTTTCTGTTTTCCTTTTCCAAGGCAAAATGTCACACTAGTGGTGTTGATTGTGTCCCAGTGGAAATCAAAAGATTCAGATAGAAGAAAGGTGAGGGACACTTTGTCCCCTCTCAGCAGCTTTTGGAGGTGGTATTGGTTGGATTTGCTGCACCCTTGAATCGTCTCAAGCTCAGTTCCGGTGATTTTCCCATGAGAATGCAAAAAAAATGCATGTTGGAATTATTAGTTTTTCTGTCAAATGTCATGTAAAAGCCATTAGTCTGAATTAAATTCCTAATTTAGATTGGCTTTTTTCTGCCTTTATCCTTTTCCAGTCAACTGCTATTCCCATGTAGTCTTAAACATTTCCTAAAGCTCTTCCTTAGGCTAAAATATCCCTTCTTATATTTTTTCCTCTCTCCAACTGCCTTATTCCTAATTTAATTCCTTCCTTATCATCTCAAGAGAAAGTTGGTACATATTTAAGGTCTGTTTCCCCCTTTCTGGATTAGTGTGGGATAAACCTAATCATAGCTGATGTTGAGAATAGCACAATGCCACTGATGGAATTAATAAGGAAGGAATGAAAATATGTTTTCAAAGGCTGCCCAGCTCTGTCCTAGAAAGTCCTTCAGATGGGCTTCAGTGAACTGAATGCTCTGGGTTTAAGAGATATTAACAAATCCCAATAAACCCAACCAGATTGCACTGAGCTCTGCATTTCCTGAGCTCCCTGTTACTTCACCTCCAGCATATTGGTGACACGCCAGCAGATTGATTTGCAAAATTTCTGTCTTTATGACATTCTATAAACTACTTTATGGGACAAAAGACAGATATATCCCTGTCTTACAGAGCTTCCAAATTGCAGCTTAATTAAAGCACTGTGAGACCCAAAGGGAAGACAAGGGCACAAGATAAAAATCAGAGGGTTGTATTCTTGCACAATAGATTCCCATTACCCTAAACAGAATCCTAGCAGGGAATGGATGCCTTTCAGCAAGATATCTTTTATGACACTGTAAATACAGCAAGGAAATGCTCGAGTTTTCATTCTGTTGGGCAGGGAGAAGGGAAGGTCAGTCAGAAAAGGAGAAGGGAGAGTCTTTAGGGAGTAAAAGGGTCCTTGGCACAGGGTGACAAATTGGGCAGATTCCTGGCAAAAAGGCAACAAAGCTGTGTGGTGGAAATCTGACTAAGGCAGTGAAACAACGAGGGAAGAAATCTCTGGGTTTGCCAGTAGAAGGACCAAAGTCACCTCCCCAGAGCTGCAGGTTCTGCATCCCCCTCGGAGCTCGCTGCCACGGGAAGCTGCTCTTTGTGTTGAGTCCTGCTCTTTTTATCTTTCTTTAGGTCTGGGTACTGGTGCAGAACCTGTTGCACAACAAGTACAGAGAGGAGAGAGAAGGGTGATAAGCCCTGTGGTAAAGGCATGTGTATGTCATTACATTTTGGCAATGTGATGTAGTGACAAGCAAACTGAAGGCTCTTGGAGTCAATAGCAAAGCTCCTGTTTATTTCAGCCTGGCCTGAAACAGTTAAGAGACATAAGAAACACATCTGGGGACATGGAAAAGCAGTGTCTGTCTACTTTTTAGAGATGTGACTGTGTTTAGGCAAATTTAAACTGCCAATAACTATTAAAGCCGTTAAGTTTGTTTATCCAGAAAGACAATGAAGGAAGATAAAATAGTCCTGTCTTAGGAAGAGGTAGAACAAATCACGCTCAGAAACAAGCCTGAATATTTATTTGAATCATAGAACCACAGAATACTGAGTTGGAAGGGTGCCACAAGGATCATTGATTCTGACTCCTGGTCCTGCAAAGGACAACCCCAACAATGCCACCCTGTGCCTGAGAGTGCTGCCCAAATGAACTCCTTGAACTCTGTCAGGCTTGGTGCTGTGACCACTTCCCTGGGGAGCCTGTTCCAGTGCCCAACCACTCCCCAGGGGAAGAACTTGATTAAAGTGAAGGGACTGATTTAAAAAGAAGGAAAAGATGAGCCTTGACTGATGTAAGGCAGGTTGCTTTAGAGCAATTAATTGATTAATGCAAATAGCTCTTCCCTGTGAGGGTGGGGAGGCCCTGGCACAGGGTGCCCAGAGAAGCTGTGGCTGCCCCTGGATCCCTGGAAGTGTCCAAGGCCAGGTTGGATGGGGCTTGGAGCACCCTGGGATAGTGGAAGTTATAAATTGGAACCTTGGGTGGGAAATGTGGGGTAATGATCTTGTCTGGATCCAACAGCGAGGATTTTACACCATGAAGCCTTAGAGAAATGAAGCAATCCAGTCCTTTCAGAGGGATGTATCCTACAAAGACATCCTGAACAAGCATAACATGCTGGTTTAATTCCCAGCCTCTTAAGAATGGCTGAAATATTCTCAGCCAAACTGAATTATGCAGCAAAGCCACCCCAAAACTGTTCAAACCAGTGTGTTTTATTGTGCAACTGAGATGGACTGAGAACCCAACTGGTGGCTGTCAGGGAGCTGCCACTGAGTGATAATTCACTGCTTTTAGTCACATCCACATTCCCATTACTTGGGAACTAACAGAGGGGAAAACAATACGAATAAAGCCAGAGGGGTTTTTGCTGAATTTTATTGAACTAAAAATGGAACTATGAAATGAAGTTGGTCAGGCAATAAGATGTATGCACAGGAAATTTTTGGCTTCAATATGAGGATAATTGAAAACTGCCAAAGTTTAACATTAGCCTATTAGTAGTGGTTGAGGCTAAATATTAAAGCTCCAGATGGGGAAAATGAAAGGCTTTCCTCCTCCTTTTGGTTCGTGTTGCACTGCAAGGAAAGAGAGAAAGTACCTAGAGCGACACATAATTAGTTAATATCCAGAAATGGTCCTTCTCTGTTAAAATCAGCAGCTTGTGTTGAGATCTGTAAGTGGCTGCCTCCTGGGCATTGTTCTTTAAGCACTATTAATTGCAGCTAATGGTATTAATTGCCTTTTGCATTCGTATGTCAAATGTGGAAGGAGCTATACATTGCAAATGCAGTCTCTTCCTGATCTTTTTCAGAAATAAGGTTGGGGAAGGCTGAGGAGAAGAGGCTCAGAAACATCCCAGCCGCGTGTGAGAAACAGCCTCACAAATCTCCCCAAGGAGAGTTGGAGCATTTCTGCTCAAACTTTGTAATAATAAAGGGGTTTGGTTCAATATTTTATGGAGGGATTTTTTTAATTGGATCAGAATTCTGCCTTAAGTCTTCATTAAAAAAACATCTACCCCCCACCATGCCTAATTCTTCCCATGGAGCTGCAGATTCTGCTGATTTTGTCTAAGGCAAAATAAAGCATCAGATCTGCTCATGGACAGTGCTCATTTCACATGGATTAAAACCCTGGTGTGTGCTGCTGTGTGAATGATGTTAGGCCTGCCCTACACAGCAGCTGGGAGGGGAGCACAAGTTCCCCTGTTTAGCCCCGGGTGTACCTGCACGCGACCATCTACAATCTCGTGATGTGAGCTTTGCCTGTAGAATAAAGTCTGTCACAGGACTGTGTCTCCAAAATATGTGTTATTATAGCTCAGGATCTACAAATGCCAAAGCCACAAATCATTTCCCATTATCTTTTTTGCATCTGAGGCAAGAAAACCGCCTCCCTTTATCAGGGATCTGTAAACACTGAGCCTGACAAAGATTTGCTGGAGAGGTTCTGCTTCCAGTTGCTCTGCCCTGGACTGCACAGGGCACAGGGGAAGCATTGTATAATCACACAAAATTCCAAAGCTTGTTCCTCACTGCCCAAAAACTTGTGCTGTATATAAACACAAGCATTAATGGGTTTCATATGGAACTGAATAGGATACCCTACAGAAACCTCAATGCTCTCAGGCACAGGGTGGGCTTCTTGGGGCTCTTCTGTGCAGGGCCAGGAGTTGGACTCGATGATCCTCATGGATCTCTTCCAGCCCCAGATATTCTGTGATTCTGTGATGATAGCCATGGTGCACTGAACCACAGAAGGGGAAAAGGCAGAGCCTGCTATTCTAAACCATCTTTTGCTCCCCCTTGCCAATGTGGGAATTTGTCCATGAAGACAGACAGACACCAGGAGAGCAGAAAGCAAATCTTGGGTGTAATCAAGATTATTGTCTGCCTTTACTTGTATTTGCACTGGACTTTTAAGTCAAAATTTTAAAATTTATATATTTAAATTTTAAAATGTTAACATTTTACAGTTTTAGCAAGTTTAGATCAAACCGTAGATTTCCTTCAAGTCATGCTACTGTATCAGGGTGTTTGATGCTGAATTTGGACCAGCAATCAGTGATTTCTGAGATGTAATTGGAATAGCTCAATTGGCAAAAATAGGGATTTGAGCACCCACATTAAAAAATTGAGGTCAGCTTAGAAAGAAAGAATATAGAAATCCTTAGTGACTGCTGAAAAATCTGGTCAAACTTAACTCTATAGTCAGGGGCTTTACTTCCTGAGAAGTTTAGAACTTACTACAACGTAATGCAACTTTTAAAAAGCCCCTGTGTTCTCCTGAATTCATGTTTTTACTTGCTTTTGGGATTGTTGGTAATAGCCCTGTGGGATTCAAAGCCCCCAGGGAGCAGCTGTTTGCTCTGTGACCATTTCAGTCCAAGGTTGCAGCTGAACCTGTCACAACGGAAACACAGAAAGTCAAAGCAGTTTGTTCTCAGATCGGAGAGAAACAGAGATGGTGGAAACCTGAGCTGTGGTGATACAGATCTTTATCCTACAGGAAGCACAACCTGGAAGTTAAAACCTGCTCTCATTTGTTGTGGTACTGATCCAGCGAGTCTTTCTTGTGGAAGGCCTGACATGAAAAATAATTTTAATAAATACTAAAGAGATGTGGTTCAAGATTTTCTAAGGGAAATTCTAAGCCATTATAAAAAGGAAAAGAAAGGGAAGGGAAGGGAAGGGAAGGGAAGGGAAGGGAAGGGAAGGGAAGGGAAGGGAAGGGAAGGGAAGGGAAGGGAAGGGAAGGGAAGGGAAGGGAAGGGAAGGGAAGGGAAGGGAAGGGAAGGGAAGGGAAGGGAAGGGAAGGGAAGGGAAGGGAAGGGAAGGGAAGGGAAGGGAAGGGAAGGGAAGGGAAGGGAAGGGAAGGGAAGGGAAGGGAAGGGAAGGGAAGGGAAGGGAAGGGAAGGGAAGGGAAGGGAAGGGAAGGGAGAAAGGAAAGAAAGAAAGAAAGAAAGAAAGAAAGAAAGAAAGAAAGAAAGAAAGAAAGAAAGAAAGAAAGACCTGAACCAATGGGAGATAGGAAGACAAACTCAGAGGTAGATTGTTAAACTCATTTAGCAGCCAAGCCATCCTAAGATAGCAGCTCTCTGTTATCAATGAGAGCTGTGCTCCAGGCAAAATTTCCTTGGCGCATTATTGACCTTTAAAATTACATCCTACTCCCAATATTGCTCCATGCTGCTATCTTTTATTATACTTGGCTTTCTTACAGCATTTGTTTATCAGTCTGCTCTTCTGTGTTTACCTTCAGCCTTTCAGAAGCAATTACAGAGGATGGACATAACTCAAAATAACAGGTATAGCACAGAGCAGAAGAGAGGCTGACAAAGCTCAGGATGAAGGAAAAAAATGGGAAAGGGACTAGAGCTGGGAGAAGGAAACAGTAATAGAAATAATATAGAGGAATCCTGTCACTTCTCATTAGAATTTGACAGCACTGCAGCATAAAATATGCACAAACTGGCCACCCTTGGTCAGACCAGATGCCAGGTGCACAATCTGTGAGTAAAATAACACTGAGAGATGCTGATTCCAAAAGCGCAGAAATGACTCAGACTTTAACTTAAACCCCACTTTCAGCAGGTGAAGTTGCTGA
This sequence comes from Coloeus monedula, assembly GCF_965178545.1. Lineage (NCBI taxonomy): Eukaryota > Metazoa > Chordata > Aves > Passeriformes > Corvidae > Coloeus > Coloeus monedula. The sequence continues at coordinate 71,924,834 of NC_138785.1, forward strand.
AATGCTCTGTTTAAGTGCAAAGTGGAAGGGCCCAGAGATGGTACAAGGGATCATCCTACTGCAGCCAAGCAGGGGTTCCACGGGGTTTCAGACACCACTGATAAATTGGGTATGGCTCAGTCTCCCATGCCTTCTCAGTCATGCCTTGAATAGTACAGTAAATACAAATAGAATAAAATTTGCTCCTGATGTGACTTTCTTCAGAGGATTTTCTTTCTGGAAGTGTTTCCAGGACATGGCTATCCCAATAAAAGCATCATTGCTCCTGGTCCTGTAAGCATTAGCCAACAGATTTCTCCTGATCTACAGAGAGAAAAATAATCTCTCTGCACGAACAGTTCAAGCAATAGATCCATAAATGACAACAAGTGGGAGAGAGCACTATGCTGCTTTCCAGGGTCTAATGAAGTAAAAATACTGTAAAAAATAAAATAAGATGAAGAAAAACGGAAACATTGCAAAAGAATGGTTTTGGCAGAAAAGGACCTCAGAGTTCATCCGGTTCCACCCCTCTGCCATGGGCAGGGACACCTTTCACTAGACTGGATTCCTCCTTGCCCCATCCAGCCTGGCCTTGAACATTCCATGTCCTTGAGTCTTCTTTGCCTTGATATGGCAACTTGCTGATTTGTCAAGTCTGATCTTGCTGTCTCAGTGAGCGGGGCTGACACAGACACAGTGAATTTCTCCAGGCTCCTGTCAGCCAGCGGAGTGATACTGGGAACATGGCACATGGATCTTCCCTTATTCCTTTATTCATAATTAGAATTACGAGCAGCGTCAGATTGACAGCTGAGCAAGCACCAAGCAAAGTCACCCAGGCTAAGGGACACACGGTGGCCACAATGTCTTTGACTGGAAAATCAGCCTTGATTTCGGGAAACTCCCTGGGAATTTCTTGGAAGAGGCTGGATTATATCCTTTGTGAGCACTGGTGAGCTCCGTGTTGCTCAAACGATGACAAAACCCAAGGAAAACATTGCAATTGAACATACGGGGCACCTAAACCCACTGATCTCCTACACGTTTTCTACTTTGTGTCATCTCATGGTTTAGTCTGCTGGAGTTTCTCTGTCTTGTACAGGAAAAACTAGGCACAAGTTATCCGAGATGCTGCTCGGTTGAATCCCAGAGCCTTTTCCACAGCCATCCCTTGATTTGTGGAGACCTATTAGCATGAGCCATCTTCCCCACCTGTGAAGATGGATGAAATAGCCCCTCTCTGTCTCACAAAAGTATTATAAACCCATTGTAAAGATTACAAGGTGCTTGGAGACCAAGAAGGTGTAAGAATTATTAGCAGATTATGATGTAGGAGTTGCACTGAGACCACTGAGCTCATTTTCATGTAGACCTACAGTTATTTGTCAACAGCTAATGATTTTTACCTTCACCTGCACAAATTAAATTCAAAATTGTGGAGCAGAGTCCATTTGCCAGCATATCTCAGTCAGATCCATTCAAGTCCTGGGTTATCCCAGCGCTGTAATTATGTTTTCCCAATGCATGTGCTCAAAAAGGGCAGATTCAGGTGGAATGGGCTGCCCAGGGAAGTTACTGGAAATGTTCAAGAAAAGCATAAATGCAGCACTTGGGGACATGGTTTAGGGGTGGCTTTGGCAGTGCTGAGGGAATGGTTGGACTTGATGACCTTAGAGGGCTTTTCCGGCATTAATTATTCTATGATTCTATGAATAAGCTACTTTTGGGAGAGGGAATATTTGTTTTTCGTGAACTTGTAATCAGATTTTCTCGTGGATCAGCAGGGAGGCCACGGAGTATAATGGAAACATTTGCATAGACTTTAATAGGCTTTGTGTTGGATCCATAGCATCGTGGGATAACAGAGTGTATTATTACTACTTCATCTAATAATCCTACACAGACATGGCCTTACACATATCCCATTGCTTTCCAAGGAGAGAAAACCTCCTTGATCAATTTTGCCTCCCTCTTAAATTATTCTGTCAATTGTTCGGCAATTTTATTTTTCTCATGATGACTGACATTACAAACACCACTTCCATTTATTTTCAAATATCTGTGTAGAATGTCTGAAGAATTCAAATCCTCTTTAGCACAACAAACCACCATGGAAAATACGTGCTTGTTGGTGTTTATGTCTTTGTGTGTCCTATCAGGAATTTGGCTCATTTGCCTCTGATTCCATCAATGTGTGTTTGTGTGGTTTAGGGCTCAGGGAACTGCATTTTTCCATGGTTTCATTATCCATGTCAGACCTTCAGTTGAATTTAATTGCAAGTGCCAGTCTGAAGAAACTCATTTTGTGGCTATCATCGTTAGGCAGAACGGCTGGGGGTTTAATTCCGCCCTGACGAGGAAACCCACAGAGCAAAACATGAGAGTGGGAACAGCTATTGCTTTCTCATTTTGTAGCAGGAATTACTCATCACCTCAGTTCTTTTTCTGCTTTAAGCTCATTTTCTCTTAGTTCTCCATGCAAGGGAATCATAAATTTAGGGAAAGTGTATCTGAGTAATCCTTCAACCCTGCAAAAAATTTAAGCACAGCACTTTACTCTGATACAAACGGTGAGGACGGCAGCACACTGGCAATTTATTTTAGACCTGTGGACAGTCTTTTGGCTCATCCTCTGGCCTGAATGGTTCTTGAACAGCCAGGTGCATGGCAGCTGCTCTGGTTGGGGTCCAGGACAGAAGAAGCCTCATGGATCTTCTCCAGAAAAATTCTTCTTCTTTCCCACATGACCCAACTCTTGAGCATGCTAAGCCCATATTTGCTGGTTTGGCTGTGAAAAGGGGTTTAAAGTTAATGTAGATAAATAAAATGCTCCCCAGGCCAGACCCCAACCCCAAAATAATATCAGGGCAACCTCATCCAACCTGGCTTGAACAGTTCCTGGGATGGGGCATCCACTGAGCAACCTGTGCCAGGGCCTCACCACCCTCACACAAGGAATTTCTTCCCACTGGCGAATGTAAATCTATCCCCTTTCAGTTTAAAACCACTGCATCTTGTCCTACAACCACCAGATGTGGGTACTGGACAGGGCCATTGAAGCTTTCACTGAATCCTTGTGATATCATAGCATTCTGGTGTATTTTCTGTGCTGAGAAACCTCAGAAAAAGCAGCCACTCATTCCTCAAGGCCAGGCTGGACAGGGCTTGGAGCACCCTGGGATAGTGGAAGGTGTCCCTGTCCGTGGCAGGGGAGTGGAATGAAATGATCTTGAAGGTCCCTTCCAACCCAAACCATTCTGGCATTCTATGATTCCTTCTGGATCTTAAATTGTTTCGTGAAATTAGAGTTTTCTTTGGATCACAGGGTAGTTCAGCATCAAAAAAAAAATTTCAACCCCTTAGGAAAATACACCCTGATAATTTTGGGCTCTTTACTCCGTGAAGGCAAGGTTGAGTGAGAGGAATTACAAACATGTCCTTTCTTACTGTGCTCTGTTTCTCCACTTATACCCTGGTGGTTTTAGAGTGTTCTCAGAGGAGATGAAAGTTTGAGTCCCTTCGAGCAGAGAATGAAATTGAACCTGGAGAAGTGCCGTAGCAATTCTATTTTGGATTCAATGGGGTTATTTGTAGGGTTCTTTTTTCTGCTCAAGTGCTTTGATCTCCTGTTCACACTGCAGACCTGTGAGATTGCTCTCTGCTTTCCTGCTCCAGGAGAACAACTCCCAGACCTGGGTACAGCACACATTCCTGGGTGTTTTGTGTAAACAACTCAGGCCCTCAGGCAGAGTCAGAAGAAGAATGTTGACAAGTAATTTGGGGATTCAGGTGGGAATTAAATTTGAAATAGGTACTGGCAACCATGCTCTTCCCCTTGAGAGAAGTAATTTGCTCATAAACATGAACAGAGAATTGGGATGTTTAGAAAATTTTCAGATTAAAAAAATTCTGAATGTCTGTGGGTTTGGGGTGTTTGTGACAGCTGAGGGATGGGACTTTTTTCTACCTCTCACAGTCATCCAGCCCTCAATTTAATTTGTCTCCTTGTTTTGTCCTACACATGGCTGTATTACAGAATCTAGAATTTTGTGAAAGTCCCAAAGATGCACTGAAAGTGGTTCCTGAATCACAGAACTCGTTATTTCTCTATCTTTACCTTAACAAAGAACCACTTTCCACCAGAAGGAATTTACAGGCCAGCTTTCAAACTTTGACTGTGACCTTTAATATAAAAAAGGTGCAGACAGAGCTTGTCTTTGAAACAGGAACATAACAAGTGGAGCAAGGGGCAAAAGGGCCTCAGATATTACAACTGAGCTGCAGCTGAAGATGGAAATGAAAGAGAATGTCTTACAGAAAGTATGAGATGTCTGAAGAGAGCAGAGTCCAATATAAACAGCTTTTCCAAGCGCACTCAATTCTCATTAACATGCTCTGGGACTTTGTTCCTCCCCTGTGATGGGTTTGAAGAAGGATTTGAAAATTTACTATTGGTTCCAGCAGGTAGGCTTAATTCCCCATCTAAAGCTCACTGAAGTCAAGGTAAAAAACCCTCTCATTGAGGTTGGTGGACCTTGGCTCAGTCTCTCTGACATTTAGCTGAGGTAGCTGAAACTTGTTCCCCTCGAGCCATGCAGAGGTTCTGTGGAACTGAGCTTTCCCTCTCAGTGTGAGGTATAATAGGCCATAGTTGAATACATTAATGAACAGAGAGGTCAGAAATTTGGCTTCCTTGTTAGCTCTGTGTCCTGCTGCTTGCACACTCCCTCCCGGCAGTGGGGTGGGGGAGAGAATTGGGAAGGAAGTGAAATTTGTGGGTTGAGATAAAAATGGTGAAACAGAACAGAAAATAAAGGGAAAAAAATAACAATAATAATAATAATCCATACATTACTATTATTAAATTACAACATAATAATATCACAATATGACATGATAAATAATAATATAATGAGGATATAGTAAAGCAGTGATGCACAATGCAGCTCCTCACCACCCACAGACTGATGCCCGGCCAATTCCCAACCAGAGGCCCCAGGCCAGCTTTCCCCAGTTTGTCTACACACACCATGATGCCCTGGGGTTTGGAATATCCCTTTGGACAGTCAGGATCAGCCTGCCCTGGCTGTGCCCCCTCCCAGCTTCTTGTGCCCCCAGCCAGCTCTGGCAGGGCAGTGGGACAAGCTGGAAGGTTCTTGACTCAGTGCAAACACTGCTCAGCAGCGGCTAAAAATCAGTGTGTTATCAGCATCATTCTCACACTGAATCCCAAACACAGCACTATGCTGGCTACTGGGGAGAATATTAACTCTATCCCAGCCAGGGCACACTGCAAAGACTCAAAATCTGTTAAACCCTCTGGAAGACTTTGAGGCAAAAGTCCCAAAATGTTGGGGAATAAGTATATGTGAAAGCCAAACAACTGGAAACAATTTATGTATTTTCTTTTTGATTAAAAAAAAAAAAAAGAAATAGAAAGAAAGGGAAAAATGTAAATATTTGCTTTTATGTTGCTGTAAACATTTGTTGTAGTAACAAAACACAGATGCAGAGCAAGAAGCACTGCAGGAGATCAGCACCTGGCCTGGCAGAGCAGCATGCAGGGCTCTGGAGCAGCCCCATGGGCTGTGCTGCTTGTGATGCACATCAGAACAAGGGATTTCAAAAAAGCAGCATCCTGAGCAAAAACCCATCAGATTCTGCATGGAGGAAAAGGCAGAAGGCAACAGTTTATTTAATTTCCCCGCATCCCTCAGAGGATATTTTTTTTGGTAGGGAAATCATTCCTGTTTAGGACTGACAAACACTATCTGTTCTCTTGAAAGTAGGAACTCTCTTTGCAGAGCTTGGCAGAGAGTTATTCCAGTTTTCCACTGCACAGCAGGTTGTTGCCACTTTGTATTTACAAGCCAGCTCTGTTATCAGAGCACCTGCAGGAAACAGAGCAGATCAAGTGCTTGTCTTTTCTCATCACCTGGATTCCAAACCCCGTGCTCAAGGAGAGAGTCACATCCTGCAAGGTAAAGGAAGAGTTCCCCATCCATTTTGTAAAAAGTTTTCTTTTACAGATATGAACTGAGTGTAGATTACCCAGAAAAGGTGAAAAGGGGAGATAATTGTGGTGTGAAGCCATTAGGGCACGCCATAAGAAGAGGGTTAGGGTTTGAATTCAGGCTGGGGACAAAGATACTGAACTCCTCTTCAAGGACTAGAGTGTGGAATCACAGAATGGATTAGGTTTTTTAGGAGCCTTAGAGCTTATCCAGTGCCACCCCCTGCCATGGGCAGGGGCAGGGACACCTCCCACTATCCCTGGTTGCTCCAATCCCCATCCAAGCTGGCCTTGGACACTTCCAGGGGCAGCCACAGCTTCTCTGGACAACCTTTTCCAGGGCCCCCCCACCCTCACAGTAGATGTGTTATGTAAATGCAAAATGTTTAAAGTAAATGTTAAATGTATAAAGTAAATATAGGTATGTATTATAAATAAGTTTGCAGTTGTATAACCTGAAAAACAAGTGCCAGAGCAAGGACACTCCCTTTTCACATGATGGCATGGACTGTGGCTTCAGGTGGTGTTGCTTTTTTCTGTCTTTCTGGTCCCCCACATCTCTGAAGTCAAAAGCCAAAGTTCCCAATATCTCTTCCTCTTTTCTCCTTTTCACCCAGACTCTGTGATTTGGGTTTGAGATCATGCAAGGCAGGACAGGACACTCAGCCTCCTTCTTCCAGGCCCTTGCCAAGAGCTCCAGAACAGGTAAAGGCAGGGAAGGGTTCACAGCATCCCCCTTCATCCCAGGAATGACAGAAATGAAAGCTTTTCCATCCCTGTGTGCTGCATGGGGCACTTTCCAGCCAGCCATGCTCTCTGTATGCCTCCCATTCCAATTCCCTTGGGCAGCTGGGCAGAACATGGGTAATCCACAGGGCTGGCAGGATTTAGGGCTGAGTGAGGCTCCACAGCTGAGCCATCCTGGGGCTGAGAGATGGATCAAGGGTTCACCTGCCAGCCTAGACAGCCTCTGTGTTTGCAGGCAGCATTTTCCCACTAATGCTGCAACAACACTGCTCAGGAGTGCCTGTTTTTCTACAGGGGAATGATTTACAAAACCCAGAGTAAATCAACAGCACTGATGCAGAAATAAATTGTGTCTTGAAATGGACCTGCAGCTTGACCTCTGCCTGCATCCCCACCACACCCCACAATATTTGCAGTACTCAAACCTCTGTTTCAGACATTTTCCAGTGAAGGTCTCTCTAGGTTGTCTTTCCCAAGAGAGCTAAACATCCATATTTTTGATTGCTTCCAAAGAACTCTTTCCAGATCATTATGCTAAAGATTGTTTTCCTATGTGGAGTTAAAGGAAGGCTGTTAATACTACCTACAGAGCTTGCTCTACCTTGACAGCAATTGTGCTGGTGATTTTTAACTCACAGGATTCACCTTTTCAACTTTTTATTGGATTTTTTAGTACTTCTTCAGTGCAATCCTGAGGATAAAATCGGTTTTTATGAACATTGAAATAGAAAAAAGGGTGTTAAGTTTGAAAGCCCAATTTTCATTCCATCACCTCAGTTTAAGCCACGTAGCATCACCTTCACTGATGTGAAGTGCCAAGCACCAAACAGAGGGGCAGGAAGAACAGCAGAGCTGCTGAGATGTTTTACATAAACCTGGCCAACCCTCATTACCAGCTGAAAAACAGATGTTATTTTCCTGCATCCAGACAACTTGAATTTCTCCCCTCTGCATCAGAAAAGCAAATATAAAGGTGTTTTTCCCAGAGCTGGACTAAGCCTTGTAAAGAAGACCATCATCTCGACATTACGCCATAACCAATTGAGCTCATTCTGTGTTCTGACCTTTTCCTGGAAATCTGTAGGTCTAGGCCATGGAAATTAGATATTATATCCTGCAAGAACCAGCAGGATGACTTGTGAGTGAGTATCCTGACAATCAGAGACTTAACATAGTTGGTTTTGTCACTCCTATGATCTTTTTGGCGCACATGACAATAGAAAAATACGGGAACCAAAGAAGGAATATTTTAGTCTTAAAGCTTGCAGGTGACAAGACAAAGGATTTCTGGACAGCACTAACATTTCCAAGGGTTTAGAAGGTGGCAAAGTGAGCAACAGACTGCAGGATCAAGGTGTTTGTTGCTTTACACAAAGGGGAATTGATGTAGGCACTGGAGACACAGGTAAGGAGCCACTGGAACAAAGTACAGGACTGGAAATAAAGGCACATCTTCTCTGTCACAGCATAAAGGTCCCAGGCATCCAAAGAGAACACATCTACCAACATGTGGGGCCCATCTCCCTCCCAGATTTATCCCTGCAGTACATCCCACACATGGACCCATGTTTGGAATATACCAGTAGCCTTTTAAGCTGTTTGTGAGCTAAACACTGTTATTTATGTCCCCTGCTGTGCCACGGTGATTTCTTCCTATTATTTTTTATTGCAGTGCTAGAGATACATAACAGCTGCTGTACCCAGACTAATTTTAAGTATGTTGAGCAATGGGATTTCTCTCCGTTTCCTTGGGAGGATCTTCTGCAGTCTCACAGATCAATCTGCGTGGAAATATCTTTCTTGATCCCTGCTTCCCTGGGTTCATCCCATCGCTTGTGAAATTCTGCACAGACCTTTTCATCATGAGAATGACTGTTCCCAGGATAAATTGTCATGTTCTACTCTTCACTCAGACTAAAGAGTTTTATCTGTGCAACAGGGAATTTCACAGTTATGGAGTCAACATATTTTAAACCATCATGATGTATTTATAGGGCTCCTTGCCACACTTTGGCACTTTTCTTTAAAGGTTTCTTGAATTCTCACTAGCCTGGTAGAGATTGACAAGTTCACAGATCTCCTAACCTTATTTTATTTATAAATTCAGACATCAAAACCCCACTGCCATAAGAGGAAGTGGCTTGAGGAATTCATCACAAGAATCTTGTGTGTAAGTTCTGCTTTATTCTGATTTGTCAGTCTCCCCTTCAAGGTATCCTTAGCAGAAGTTTTCTGTGTGTAAATTGGTGATGAGGGTAGTCAGTTAAGAACCCCTGAAAAGTGTCTCTTTATTGACTGTCAGCCTGCAGAATTGCATGTTCTTCCTTCCTGAGAAGCAAGGCTCTTCATCATGATTGATTACTGTCAAATCTCCATAGGTTTGTAACAGCAAGATACAAGATATCTACCATAAATCAGCAAATAAAATATTTATTATAGAAAATAACAAGAGGAGCATTTCAACTGTCCTAATGAATCACATGCAGGTCTATCTAGCTCAAGTGCCAACTCTGAGGAGTAACATAACTCCATTTTTTTTTCCTTTTTGTCCCTTTTTTTTCTCTCCCTGGACTATTTCATAGCAGATCTGTTGAAAAAAGGGTTCTTACCTTGTACCATTCTTCTGCATCTTCCTGTTCTGTCTGGAGCACTGCTTGAAAGAGTGTGTCAGAGTTCGATGTCTGCTATCCACAAAGCATGAAGGCAAGCTTGGAAAGGATTGGGAAAGGAGCTACAGGAGGAAAACCTGATAGAGAGCATAACTAAAAAAAAAAAGGATTCATTTGCAAAGCTCATGTAGACAATCTGAGCAAAGAAAAAAGCAAACTTGTTCCGTGAATTTTACTGGCTACTAAGGGGTCTGTAGTGCGGAAACAGTAACAAAGTCAAACCTTGTATCTACAGATAAATTTTGAGAAATTGTGTCTATTTTTCTATTTAATTATTAAACACAGAACACTCAGCTTTAAATTGGAGCCTTTCAGCCACTGGTAGGTATTTCTGTAGAGCATAGGGAACAGCTCTACAGAACTAACTAAAAATGTACTGCTGTCTTTTTGATGTCTCTCGAAAAAAAAAGCATGATGGACAACCCTCTTTCCACCTTATAACTGACTGCCATCTTCACTTACCTATAAGCAAGGAGGGCAATTAAATGCAGACAATTTGAGCGAAGAGCAAGGTCATGATTGCGGTGGGTGCAGCAACAATTCAGTTAATGGGAAGGGACTGTGCAAATTTAGAGGAAATTCCTCAAAATTTTAGTGGGGAAGCAGCTGAATGTCTGTCCTTAATCCCTGTCTCTCCAGTCCTGAATGGTTATGATGCAGGAAAAAGTGTTAACCCTGATGAGGGAAACCTGCTCCACAAGGCTACCCAGAAAGGCACAGCTTCACAAAACCCTTTTGCCAAGACAATAGGGAAGCAGAAACCCAAAAGATTATTTAAGTACCAAAAGCAACAGCAGTGGAGATCACAAACTAGTTTCCCAATAGAATAAAACATTCCAATGTTGTAGAGGATAAAATATCTGCTTGTTGAGCTTTTGATGGGGTACCCTTCATTCTTGGACCAGGGTAAGAGAGCAGAGGAGGCTGCTGTTCTGCTAAGTTCTTCATTTCATAGTCTCACAGCTTTCTTGAAGGCAGAGTTCAGAGGGGGTTACATGATAAAGGCAAGCAGCAGCAGCAAACAGCAGGCAGAAACAGCTTCTTCTTCTATATGCTCTATACTCTGTATGTTCTATATGCTCCATATATTTTTTCTTACAGAAGTGTGGATTATATTTGCTAACTGACCAATAAGATTAACACCCAGTTCTAGTTTTTCTTTTCTTAACCTATCCTGGTCTAATTCTAACAGTCATAAGCCTCACACAAGTGTTACATAGGTATTACACAGATTTGTCTATAGAGTTTCTATCAGTTCTTATTGTTTATGTGAACACTCCATCTAAAAAATGTAAACAGTATAATTCTATTTATGTTTTGTCTAAAGCAAATAATTCTGTGAAAAGGTAACACTGCTGCAGCAAGAACTGTGTTTAAGGTTTCTGCTACAGCTTTTTAATGTTTAAGGCACTTAGCATATATTTCTACTGAAGTTAAAAATCTATATTTCTATTTCACTTTGGTGTGGCTTCATGTATCTCAGTTTGTCCAAAGGTTTTAATTCAATCCCTGTGCTTTGGCTTCCCTCTGGGCTTGAGTCCAGAGGAGCTTTCACTCCAACATCTCCTTTTCTGTGCTGTGCCACAAAGAAGATCCACATGGAGAGAAGCATCTTTGAATCCAGGCTTCACAAAGCAGATCAGCAGGTTCCATTGAGAAACCAGCCAGTGCTTGTGCTTATTCCCTGCTGAACAACCTATCCAGCTGTTGAGGATTTAAAAATCATCAGGGTTCGAATTGAGCACCCTTGTGTCATGTTCAAGCTCCAATTCCCAGGTGAGGAAATAATCCTGGCACTCTAGGGCCTTTGCAAGGGGTCTGCAACACTGAGGGAAGGGATTTGAGAGGAGCATGGACCGTCAGATTTGCACTCTCATAGCCAGCAGAGGGAACTTCACTCTCGTCTGGAACAAGTGCGAGGAGTGGAGATTTGCATTTCTTGCTTTCCTTCGTGCTCACTGTTTAGCTGGAACAAGGACAATCCTGAGGAAAGGAGGTGAAAATTAGAAATGGCAAATTATTACAGGACCAGGGAGAAAACTAGCACATGGGGGAAATGGGGTGGGTGAAGTGACAGAGAAGAGTGTTAAAATGAAGACCAGAAGCTGACATCAAACAAATCTTGACATCCTATTTTTACTTTTAATTGGATGTTGTTAGTTTACTCTTCTTTTAATATTACATAACACTTACAAATATTTTGGGCCTCAATTCTTTGCAGACAATGCAAAACATATGTATGTACTACTGCATTTTTGTTCCTAAACAAGAGAGTATTTTCTGATTCCTGTTAGAAATGAAACATTTTGCTGCTTTTATACAGGAGCATAGTTCATTCCTGTTAAATGCAGGATGCCTTCTTTCTTGGGAGGTGTTGACCAGCTCTGGAAACAATGGGAAACATTTGCTTCTGTATGAATGAAAAGTCATTATGAATTTTCTAGGCTGGTGGGTTTGCAAAATATGAAATACACATTATGTCAAAACAGAGGAGATGGAGTTGTAATCACTCTGATGCGTGACACACAATTAACAATGTTAGCAAATTTGCATTTATGAATAAAATTCCAATTGAAATGGATTTTCAGCAGACAGTAATGAGGTTTTAAGGACACAGCCAAGGTATGTGCATACAATAGCAATCAATGAAGCATATGTGCTAAACAAACACAGGAGCAGGGATAACCCATTTCTTAATGAAAAAGTCAGAAAAATGCTGGCATGTCGAGTGTTTTCATCAGCAGCCTTCATGTGCTTTTGAACAGACTAAACCCTGGCAGCAGGACTCGGTGCTGGATCACCTTGAGGGACAGCAAACATTGCTCTGCTCACGTGAATTATGAAAACGTGCACAGGTTTCTCATAACTCTCCCCATGCCTGATCCTCCCCAGCGAGCAATCCTCAGCCATCCCTCACTGTTTATCAAATCATTCTGCTTGGAGATGGGGTTGAAGGAGGGGATTAGAGCCCAGCTGACATTTGAATGTGCTGGAAAATGTTGGTAGCTTTATTCTTCCTCTTCCCTTTCTCTAATTTGGTGACCCTCCAATGTTTTCCCCTGCAATATTTCATCCAGACAGGTTTGGCTTTATTACAGCCCCAGGCATCCATGCATGCAGGTGTTCCTAAGTAATTCTTGGAAGTGCCAAGCATGAGCATTAAGGTTTTACCTCAGGAAAATTTGAGGAATATTTGAATTGGGCACAAAACAGGTATTTTTTGTGAACACAGTAACGTAAAATGTCCATAAAGTATGAACTACAAAAAGGTGCTGGAGCACTCAGAATGAAGATTTTTCCAACCCAAGCCTACAATTGAAACACCTACAATTTTTCTAGGGGAAGAACAAAAAGAAGGTTGAACAGACCTTTGCCAGCTTGAAGTGTGTTTCAAGGATTTTGGGAAAGCAAAAAAAAAAAAAAAAAAAGTGAGCCAAAAGTGGTAATTGCAGGAAAAATAGGAAATCCCAGCTATCTATGAAAAGTAGCCTTGCAGGTTAACACAGGAATCAATCATCAGCAGCTCCTGCCCAGGCACACATGGATAAACTGGAAGTAAAAGGATAAATTGAAGACAAAGACAGAGAGAAAAATGATTAGTAGGAAGAAAGGACTGACTGCTGAGAGAAGAGCAGAACTAATAAGGTGGAGCTTGGCTAAAGAAAAGCCCAGGAAAGGGGCATAAATCTACCTGACTGTAAGCTGAATACAAAACCAGTACCAAAGGCAGTTTGTTTAAGTCGGATCACAGCAAAACTCACAGTGATCTGTGAAGGAAAATAGGGAAAAGAGTTCACTAGAAAACGCATGTGGAGAGAAAAAACAGAGATTCTCACTGATTTTGACTGACTGACCTGTGTCAGACCCCTTGCTCCAAACCACTACATTTGAAACCTTTCAGTTCACTGCTTTTCAATGCTGTGTTTTGACTTTATCTGATTTCAAACGATGCTTTAAGACTTCATGTAGTTACACTTTACTGCTTATAAAATTTTTGTGGTTTTGAACTGTTTTGTTTGACCTGAAAAATGTCAGGGAGGAGGGCTTTTTATATGATGAGAAACCCCAAGTGTGTTTCATTTCCAATCAACCTTGAATAATTCCCCTCCCCTCAGTTTGGCAACAAAACAAAACCAAACAAAAAAATCAATTATTCACAGAGCTCTACTCCTGGGGGCATAATTAAGAATAATTGAAAGAAATTAAGCAAGAGAGAATGTAGGATTCAATAGTAGGGCGAGCTTTTCTCCTGGTGAGAAACACAGGCTTGGTCCTCAAAGTCACTGTGTGGCTTGTGAGATGCTGGGTCTTGTTACAGCATCCCTTGGGAGATGCCAGCAGTGTTGGAGCACTACTAAAAATCCTGAGAGAACAGTTTAAAATCCCACCAGTCATAACTGCTTGGAAACACTCTTTGGGCCATCAAACACCCAGGCTGTGTTGTCCAAAAAGGGAGGTGACAATCCAAAATCATCTCACTTTCTGTCTCTATCTTGTACCACTCCTCAGGACAGGAATTGCTTAACATTACCCCTCTGCAGGGCTCTGGTTTCTTTTTTTGCAGAATCATTGCTGTAACAAGTCAGGCAGAATTTCTGGAGTTCCTGGCTGGGTGTTAAAGAATATTTATACTTGAGGAGCTTCAGGCTGGGAGGGGTGCAGGGGGACTGGGGGTCAGAACGCAATTAAAGCATAGAACTATGATGTAGCATATATATGTCTAAGAGTAGCAGTATATATAGCATATAACTAATGAATCCATCTAATTCCAGCCCCTGGGGATTGGAACTAGAGGAATTTAGAGGAGCTTTCCAACCCAAACCATTCCATGATGCCACGAAACACTGTGACCTCCGTGCGCCATGGTTACCTGAGTTTTACTCCTGTAATCATCCATCCATCTTTCTTTCTTTTTCTTTCTTTTTTTCTTTCTTTCTTTCTTTCTTTCTTTCTTTCTTTCTTTCTTTCTTTCTTTCTTTCTTTCGTTCTTTCTTTCTTTTTCTTTCTTTCTCTTTCTTTCTTTTTCTTTCTTTCTCTTTCTTTCTTTTTTTCTTTCTTTCTTTCTTTCTTTCTTTCTTTCTTTCTTTCTTTCTTTCTTTCTTTCTTTCTTTCTTTCTTTCTTTCTCTCTTTCTTCCTTTCCTTCTCTCTTTCTTTCTCTCTTTCTCTCTTCCTTCCTTTCTTTCTTTCTCTTTCTCTTTCTCTCTTTCTCTCTTTCTCTCTTTCTCTTTCTCTCTTTCTCTCTCTCTCCCTTCCTTCCTTCCTTCCTTCCTTCCTTCCTTCCTTCCTTCCTTCCTTCCTTCCTTCCTTCCTTCCTTCCTTCCTTCCTTCCTTCCTTCCTTCCTTCCTTCCTTCCTTCCTTCCTTCCTTCCTTCCTTCCTTCCTTCCTTCCTTCCTTCCTTCCTTCCTTCCTTCCTTCCTTCCTTCCTTCCTTCCTTCCTTCCTTCCTTCCTTCCTTCCTTCCTTCCTTCCTTTCCTTCCTTTCCTTCCTTTTCTTCCTTTTCTTCCTCTCTCTCTCTCTCTCTCTTCACTATCTCTCTCTCTCGCCTCTTTCACTCTACCCCTTATCCAAAATCCACCCCTGTATGTTTATACTGGAAGATAAGGGACTAACTTATAAAAATTCCCATGCCAAATGTGTGATTTACTGATAAAACTTTTAAGTTTTTGTGGACCCTCTGACTTTTGTCATTCCTTTTCAGCCATGGGCACGGACAAATCTTGGCTGTTCCCTTACCCTTCAGGGTGGGACACCACAGGAGGGTGTATTGATATTTTGTAGTGTTTTATTTTTAGTTGGGATGTTGTGCAATATAAAGGCTACATTTAGCCAGAAAGACTGCTACATTTAGCACTAGGTTTTCCAGGCAAAACAGTAATATAAAGAACAAAATGGAGTTTCTTTGACAAGACCCATATTCCAGAAACAGTTCTGATTAGCATTAATTATAATTACAGTCTTTACCAAGGGAATCTCATATAAGGTTTTCCACTATTTTGTGTGGGAGTGACAGATTCAGGGTCTCCAGCCTTACACAATATTATCTCCCATATTGTCCTTCCATCTTCTGGAATTTCAGTGCAGTGAAATGATTTATTAACAGGCACAGCAGTTTATCAGCTGCTCCTCTGCCAGATCCATCAGAGTCTCTTTAAAGTTGTCTGAACTGGCTGATCATGAAAAGGGGGGTCTTTGGTAGGTTTGGTTCTTTATTCCTTGATTTACTAAACCACTTATAAACAATGCTGTCATCACTAAAAATAGCGAATAACCTCTTGTCATTTTCCAAGATGGAAGTGTTTAGGGAGCACTTTTAATATTCTGTGATATTGTTCATAATGGTTATCCCTCTCTCCAGCAAAGGTTTCTACTACTAATAAGAATTCTTTGGCTTTAAATATATTTTAAATTTTCTGTGACCCTGCTTACAATGGCTTTTACCCCTATGTCATCAGCTTCTCTTGTCAGTTAAACTCAGTATTTCATGGTCATGGAAGTTGCCATTTTTTTTTGTTTCTCATATTTTTAAGTTTTGCTCATTTTTGCTTTGGCTTGGGTTTCTTTTCCATTTTTGCTTTTCTTTCTCTCACTGAGATGAGTGCTCAGTTTATACTTATTTGATCTTGACTTGGTGGGTTTTTTTGGACTTTGAATCTATATGCTAAAAGAAAATCAGATTTTTCCATTCCTATTTTTTATTCTTGCCTTCATTGGCTCATCACTTTCTTCAGCACTGGGAAATCACCCTCTTGAATGACTAAGTGAAAATATTGCTGCTTAGGCCTGTCCTCTGTTTATCCTGCACATAATCAGGTTGTGGCCACTGGTGCCTTAGCAACCATCATTTTCTAGTCCAGTGATTAATTCATTTTCAGTCATCATATCCAGATCCCCAAAAGAGTTATCTTGCATTCTGTGTGGCACATTCTCTTTGAAAATGCAGCATATTCTGGTGGAAGCAGGCTGGGTGATGTTAAATTAGCAGCAGAGGTGCAAACACCAAGAAGAAAACTCACTATATGTTTAAATCAGCACTTCACAGAGTAAAATAAAAATGGGGAGAAATGGGGAGTTTTGAAGCTCTCACAAAGAGAATGGAGGCCAAGCAACCCAGCAGAAATACAGAAAAAATAAATCAAATCTTCTTCTCAGCTGGCCTACACATCAGTTCAGGGAGGTGCAGGAAAATACTTTAGCAAGTGAGACGTATTTAATAAAGATGGTCCCAAAACATCTGGAAAGCCTTTCCATTTCAGCAAGCTATTGGGACATGAATGTGTATTTATTTGGTCTGCCTCTAAGTATTTCCAAAGAGCAAACATTTCAGAGTCCATTTTAAGACAAAATCCATCTGTTTCTCCAACAGTTTTAAAAAACAGTTTACTTTCTCTAAAATTAACTTGTCTGACACATTGTCATGCTTGGTTACCACGGCAACAGCAGCAACAGCTCTGCCACGGGATATTCATTTTATCTGAATTTTTACCACCTAACTTTTTACTTGTATGTGTGTAGATGTGTGTGGATGGAATTCAGAGTTCTGCACCAAGCTCCCTGCCAGCTGAAAATGCCCTTTTTAGCTGACAGGCCCCAGTAAAATGCCCACACCAATATTTCAGTCCCACAATTTGCTTTTTCATCTCGATGCAACCAGCAGTTTTCTTAGTTCTCTATAAACAAAATGTGCAAGGGTCTTTCCTGCTAAACCCCCAGATTCACACCCCAGTCCTGACACCCCCAGAGCACTTTGAGCAAGAGCCTGGGGCTGAGGAGGTGGGAAAATATTTTTGTGACACCACAGTGGCACAGATTTTGTGGGCATTTTTAAGGCATTTTTACCAGTGTTTTCCCATTTCCTGCTTTCCCCATTGGAAAATTTCAAAATGGAATTAGTTCTAATGGGGTCCAATCTATAACAGGAGGTTCAGAGGCTTCATCATTATAACATCACCATTGTCACAGTGCGGGGAAACTGTGGATTTCAACAATCTGCCTTAAAAATATGTGTGAGATCTTTCCTTGTCCTCCCTTCCACCTGTAATTTCACCATCTGCCATTCACATCCACAGCAAAGCAAACACAGACTGATCTTCTCCTGGTCATTTTATAGACCTGGGGATTTCAGTGCAGGCAATGCAGGCAAAAAATCTACCAACATTTGTAAAGCCTTGTGAAGGTGAGCTTAAAATTTCATTTAAGATGACAGAGAAGGAAAGGGTATATTCAACTTTGCTCTTTCAAACCTGTCAGTCTTTTGGATGGTCCTAGAAAGCCCCAGCCTGCAAGAACTGGAGTTAAAAAGAAAAAATCAATAAGAAGAAATTATGCTGGCAGTATCAGGATCGATAATTATTTGAAAGATCTCCTCCTTGCCCTGGAAAAGTGCAAACCAAAGGAAGAGAGGGACTTGGGCAACCTGCCCAACACAGAAGAAGTGAGGAGAACTGGAAAAGCTCTTTAGATCCCACGAAACACCTTCCATCACCACTTGGAGAGCCTGTCAGTGAAGTGCCAGGAGAAGGGGTTGTGAATTATACCTTGTGCATAATTTACAGAGTACTGTTAAATAAATACTTTTATGGCTTGCATATTCTAATGGATATTTCTTTCAAGGTCGTGTATTTTTTTGTGACTTGAATCATTTTTGTCAAGGACCATAATGTTAATGCAGGCTACTGAAATGAAAAAATTAAAAAAAAATGCGTTGTTTTGCTGCACTTACTGATCAAACCTCCTCCTGCAACAAAATAACTGAGAAACCCCATCCTTACAAGGGGCTTATCCTCTTTTCCAGTCCTTTGTGCTCTGTGAACGGTGTCCAGGAGGAAGATCGGCATCAGGTACCGACTGGGACACCATCAAAATGCAGAACAAGTGTAAAACCCAACAAATCCTGTTCTTACAGTGAGCCAACACAAGAGGGTGGTAGAAGCATGTCCAGAGACGCTTTGGCTGCCATGGAAACATCTGAGGCTGGGGAGCTGCCGCTCCGATGCGCACCCATTGATTTGTACCTGCTGTTTGGAGGGCACCTGCGTCAGAGGCACCGCTGAGCTCTTCATCAGCATTCCAGGTGGGAGACGAGGCGCCGGGAACCGGGATTCGCGAAGCACATGCTAAGCAGTCTCCTTCGGGAAGGAGAGGATGATGCTCTGTCTGAGTGGGGACCAGGGAGAGCAGACCAAAGAGCTGGGTAATGAATAAAAAGGAAAATAAGCTCAGACAAGGTGTTACAGAAGGGATGCATCACTTGTAGGAGATGGATCACTTCCAGCTGCAGGCTGGTTAGGAAGGATCTCCCTGGGATGCTCATCTATCACTAAATGACAGCTTGGGTGTTCTCTGCCACTGGAGCTGACAGTACCCATGGTTCTTGCTCCATGACATCCAGTTGGTCTCCTTCTGAAACCAGACTGGAACAAGACCAGGAATTCAAATGCCCCAGGTCACCCAGCCAGCTGCTGTTCCAGCTGGATCCCCTGAGCGCCTGTCCCCTGCTCCAGAAACCAGGGAGAACTTGCTTTTTAACATCTCCTACGTCCCAGCTGTGCTGAGAGCCTTATTTTGAAATGCTGTCCAGTTCCCCTTGAAATTAAACATTGTCCTTTCAAATCCCAGTTGTGGTCACAAGACTTTTCCTGTAATGTAAATGGTGGGTGCTGTATGCCAGCAAGATAATTCTTGGATGTCCCAGAGGATGTCACATTGCCACTGGAGACAGAAACAACATTGAGTCACCACAAATTGTGTTGAATTTTAATAGAGCAGACAGGGGGAGGTTTGGTGCTGGGATTAAAGTTGGTAGCCAGTGCCGATTTCCTAAAAAACCAAATTCTGCTTGATCCATGGAAGGAAAGGGTGGACCTCAGCTGGCAGAAGGGAACAAAATCCCACTGCTGACAGCAGAACTCCGTGGTCCTGCACAGCCTGGGATCAGCCCATCAACCTTTCCCGCATCCCGAATCAGAAGAGCATTTAAAAATGCAGTTGTAATTTTCTACTTGAGAACTTTTTCCAGCTGGGTGCCTGTCTCAGTAGCTTTCTCTTCTCGACTTAAGCAGTAGAAGAACTGCAAATCGATTTTATCAGGATTTAATTAAATTTGTGCTGTGACCTGCAATGCAGTGTAATTCACACAAGTGAAATCTCTGATTGCAGCGGGGCTGAGCATGGGCATGAGGGTTTGTTATTGAGACCTTCTTGGAATCAACAGGGCCCAGCCTGTCTTTCTCATTTATTCAGGATAGTCCTGGGCAAATGAAATTACTTCTCTGCCTGCAGCCTGTCTGCTTTAGCCTGAGCATATGAGGCAGATTAAATATGTATTCAGAACCTCAAATAATCTGCACCAACCTTAGAGCTGAGACTGGGATTTCCAAGGGAAGTTCTTCAGTGTAAGGAAAAATACCAACACTACTCTTCATGGCAGCACCTCCTTCCCCCGTGACAAATCAATGGATGTAAATTCTCTGGAACCAAGATTTTGATTTTGCAGTGAGAGCCATTGACTCCTGACTGTTTGCAACAGTAATTAGCTTCATTACCACCACTGCAGCATTTAGAAGACACTCAAAATGTCAAAATAGGGATTTTTTTTTTATTATTTTTTTTAAATTGAATTTTATATTATGGCTGCATTCAGATATGACAGGCATCACAGTCCTAACTGTGAAAGCAGCAGTCAGTCTGATTTCAATGCCAAACTCATTGAATTCATGTTGTTATGCTTTTTTCCATTTTTCAGAATTCAGTCCACTGCACAGTTGCCTGCACTTTCTTCAGGAGGAAGCTTCATTTCCAGAGGGGAAATGAAATTTCTAATCACTGTGCTCACCCTGGAGTGCAGAGGATATTTCCAATCACCTGAACCACTGGAGACATTTGGCAACTTGAAAAGCAAGGCTGGTGCCCTGGGGTGGATTCCATAGTCTGTGGAAAGATAAGCAGAGTCCAGGATCTGGCTTTTCCAACCTGAACAGTTCTGTGATTCTATAAATTCATGTGGGACTCAGCTGCTCCTGGCTAACCACAGCTCACTGGAACTTTCATCACGGGGTGGTGTTGTTGTAAAATTTAGTGCCAAAGTCAACACCAGGATTCATGAGGTCACTGGAGATGGATGGGCACCTACTAATAGGGAGATGGTTGTCTAATCCCAAAGCTTCTTCCATGGAGCACCTCTGGATATGTGACAGCTGCAGATGGAACCTATAATGCATTACTGTCCAATGTAATTTATATTTCTGGTATCAACCAAAAAAAACAAATGTAAGAGTGAGAAACTCTAGAAATGAACATTAATACATTGTGTGATTCAGTTCAATGATTTATTAATATTCATAAATACTTTAAAAAAAAAGTCATCCTTTGTCTTATATAGATCATTGATTTCACTCTAATCCCTACAAAGCATTTGGAATTTCAACAGCATCCCAAGGGGAAAATATGATATTGGAAAGGTGAAAGATGTTTTCCAGAAGAGCTTTTACTCTTAATCCCTGCTAATCAAAGAGAATCTGATTTGGAAGGGTGTCTATAAATTGGAAACTGGGAAGCAGGTTTATATGGTTCTTAAAGCCAACATTTTCAAATTGTAATGCTGTGTTATCTGCTTCAATATGGCTTTCACTGCCCAGTTTGAGGCAATTCACTTTGAAACATTAGCTGAAATGCAGAAAGCCCAGTCCCAAGCACAGTTAATGAAGAATAAAAAATTCCACTGAATAATTCACACATTTTATGTACTGAATAAGGAAAAACAATTTGTGCAGTGCAAAGTGAAACAAAAATGTTTGAAAGGTATTGCCTGAGAAGTCCATAAAAACACCCTGTATTTTTCCACATCCATTTAATTTAAGAGAATTTTTAATCAAAATAAAGCCTTATATCATTCTGTACATAAAGGCACTGAAAATTAAAATTATGCTGGGGCATAAAACCTTACCTTGATGTTGGGACATTTGTAATCTATTTCCAGCTTGTCCCTAAATATTGGCGAATATTTAACGCCTTTGTGCTTTAGCATCTCTAGTATGAAATCAAAACAATGTTGTTTCTGACTTGCCCATTTGAAATTTTATTTATCAATATGTTTAAAGGATTTCAGGATCTCCATATAGAAAAGCAAAGTATTGCCACAGTCACTGTGAAAGCTGCTTGTTCTTTGCATAAATGTTTGCTGTATTCCATGCATTTCCTGACAATGGATGTTTCCCACTTGCTGAGAATTACTGGTGTCACTGGTGTGGACTTGGGAAAGGCTGTCAGGCATTTGGCAAATTTTTGTGACAATTTTGGATCCAAAATCTGCTGCAACTCTGCATCTGTTACCTGTGAGACTGATTTAATATCATTCAGTCCCTTGATTATCAATATCATTTTACTTCCAGGGAGTTCCTGCTTCCCATGTTGTACACACTTAGGGCTGGAGCACTTTTTTACTCCAGAGATGAGCTTGTGTTAATGCTGCTCTTCGTTTCCCTGCTGACTTTGGGTGTTGGAGCTGCTGCTTCTCATTTTTTCATTAAAACAAGAGCTGAGCAGAGCCATAACACTTCTAAATGTATTAATACTCTTGATGTGTTAATACTCTTCATGTATTAATCTGCTGGGAAAGTGATTTCGACCAAGGACAGAAGGAATTCTTGTCTTGTTCCCACATAATTGAAACAGTTTTCTAGGATTATGCCTTGTGTTTGGCACTTGTGAGTGCTGTGCCCAGTTTTGGGCTCTCCAATGCAAGGAAGAGTGGTGAACATGGTGGAGAATAGAAAAAAACAAGGAAAGGTGGTAGGAATATGCTGTGCTTATATTTAAAAGGGGGAGCAGAGGGTGGATCACTCAACATACAGAGGTCTTGTTCAATCCAACCTGTTCTGTGATGCTGTGATTTTGTCACCAGGAAAACAAAAAAAGGCAAAGGTTTAGCATCATCAAATAAAATCACAGAATCACAGAATTTTTTGAGCTGAAGAAGATCTGCAAGTTCAAGTCTGACTCAGCACTGCCAAGGCCACCACTAAACTGTGCCCTCAAGTGACACATTTTACATGGTTTGAAATCCCTCCAGGGATGGAGACTCCACCACTGCCCTGGGCACTCTGTTCTAGTGCGTGACAATCCTTCCTACAAAGAAATTTTCCCCAATATCCATTCTAAACTTTCCTGACACAGTTTGAGGCTGTTTTGTTGTCCTGTCCCTGTTCCCTGGGAGCAGAGCCTGATCCCCACCCGGCTGCCCCCTCCTGTCAGGGACTTGTGCAGAGCCACAAGGTCCCCCCTGAGCCTCCTTGAGCACCAGCTCCCTCAGCCGCTCCTGGTGCTCCAGACCCTTCCCCAGCTCCATTCCCTTGTCTGGACACTCTCCAGCCCTTCAATGTCCATCTTGTCATGAGGGACCCAAAGCTGACCCCAGGATTTGAGGTATGACCTCAGCAGTGCCCAGCACAGGGGATGGACACTGCTCTGGTCAGTAGGTGAGAACAGCTGCAGGTTTTGTGCAGCTCCAGCTTTATCTGTGACAATAAAACCACCTATTGTGTGTCCCAATTACAACAATTTCAGTGTTCAAGCAAACCAATCTCTGTCTGTATTGACATTCTTCCACCTCACATTTGCTGGCTGACCACCACTTGAATTTGGGGAAGTAACCAAAGCAGAATGAAGTAAAGGTGCTGTACATTTAGCATTACTGTGACTATGATATTCCTATAATATTCAAGCTGGCCCTGCCCAATGAACAGTCCCACCTCTGGTTTCCAGGAGCACTGCCACTCTTTCTGCACATCTGGAAATTTGTAGCCCAGCCTGCCTCATCTCCAGGTTCAGAAGTCATCTGTTCCTCACCTCTAGCCCCTACACACCTCCACCAACATCCCCTGGGAACTGCTTTCCTGTCTTGCCATGTTCTTCAAAAGCTTCCTAAGACCTCTTTCTACTGGAAGTGGGAAGGAAGTTGCTGCAGACACCACAGCTCATCAAGTCCACCTCAGGCCCCACTCACCAAACTATTGCACACATTAGGGAAAGGGGGATCAGGAAATAAAAGCAGTACCTGCCCCATCAAACCACTTCTCATCTGTCTTTGGGATGTGCCAGCATCAGCCTCCCTGGCTGCAGGATTGCTGGTGGACGAATGAGATGAGAACTGGAAAGGTGAGAATAGGGAATTTCTCTGCCAGGATACAACTTGTTCCTACCTCTTAGCCTGAGAAGAGTGGATTCAGAAATACCTAAGGCAACTCTCTATAAACTACATAAGTTCATTACACTGCAGTCAGTGTGAAAAGCTCTCCAAGAGTCACCAGGTAAATGAGCTGAGGCAGACTGGCTCACCAGCATGGCTGTGCTCTCACCATCCTCATATTGCTGTCCTGGATATTGCACAGCAGGGATACACCCAGCTGTACTCCATGATAATGGCTTCAATTCAATCCAAAGATCCCAGACCCAGCACTGCACCCAGTTTCAAGGCAGTTTTTTTCCCTCCATCTATGTTGTTTTTATCATTTTATCAGAGGTTAGCACAAGAAAGGACTTTTCTAGAAAGCACAGCTTCTGAACAAGGCATGTGAAATAAGTGGACAGGCACTGGGAATTCGGATCAATAAGGAGCTCGGTAGAATACAAGGGATAGGAAAAGAAATTTGTCTCTGTTCTGCTGTAGATCAGGGGAGTAAGATATTGATTTTTCCTCTCAGCACAGTATTGACCTGAGAGGGAATGTGGTGACAGAGTGCAGTGGGGCTCAGACCTCTCTTTGTAAGACATGCAGTTTCAAGTGGGCTATGGAATATGAATGGGAAAGTGGGCCATGACCACTAAAAAAAAAAAAAAAAAAAAAGAATCCACAATGGAAACATGTCTGGTAACAAATGCCACTGCTCCAGAGCATCGCTCATCCATCTGAGCAACATCCTCCTCCAGAACTAATCCTGCAATTACATGAATGTTTGCTTAACTAAACACAAAACGCCTCTCGAGTGGAGCAGAGGATTCCTGGGCTTATACTTTCAGCAAAGAGAGAAAGTGAAGCAACTTGGCCAAGCGCAATAATCTTCTGATGGATACATTCAGCAAACAATAGGCTTCTGCTTGGTGTTTGCTGTCAGCCCCAGGGGCACCAGCTCTGCAGGGCTGAGGCTTCAGGCTGCATCATTAAGATAAAATAAACTCAGCTGTGGCTTCTTACATCCCTCGTCTTCCTTAATGTTGGAATACTGAGTGGAGCAGATAAACTGCTAAGAAGCTGCCTCTTTGAAGACTTCCTAGTGCCAGGAGGCCCCAAAAGATTGCAGGAGAAAAGAGTTGTAGGTGGGAGACAAGAAACAGGTAATTTAACTCATGAGGAGGCAGATCACAGGGAAGGAACTAACATGGGAAGCAAACCACTCGTGTTTTTCATGGCAATAGCTACTGCATTTTTAACACTTTCTATAAATATAGGCTTTTGTTCACTTGTTAATCATAAAGAAATAATCCTTCTCATACTTTTATCTTTTTCCTACAAAAGCAAGTTTTGGCACAACTTTGAAACGCTGCTCTCATTCTTCCCCAAGGTTTGTGGTGTGTTATGTTCATTTTCCATTGGAAAACACGGGGAAAATCTACCCCAAAAAGGGATAGATTTGCATTTCTAAATGCCACCAATAAAACGGGGACAAACACTTTCTGTGTGAAACGGGGGAAAAACGAAAAGATCATCATTTATTCCTGTTTTGTGGAAGCCTCATGGGAAGATGAAGCACTTTAAGGGTGAAATAGATGCACAGCCATCTTCAAAACAGGAGTCAAATCTCTTCTCTCTGGTAGGACTCTCTAGACAGAATTTTACCACATGGAGTCATAGAATCATGGAATCATTACGGTTGAAAAGACCTTTGGGGTCATCAAGTCCAAGTGTCAGTTTAGCACCACCACCAAATATCCCCTGGGTTTCTTTCTAGGTGTAAGTGTTGTGTTCAGGCTCAGGCAGAAAGGTTTTCCTTTGTCCAGCTTCTATCTGCTCTTCAAGGAATCTCCTGAGTACATCAGACCTCAAGCTAAGGCAGAGATTGTTTCTTGTGTCTGAGGAAATATCATTTAGGGTCTCTCCACATCGAACATGGTACATTTGCCCTCCATCAGAGACCACATCAGTGCTTCCTGAGAGATCTTTTCCTGGGCTTTTGCCTTTTTTGGATTGTACTGCCAATATCTCCTATCTTGGGCAGAGGGGTAAAGGGTGGTTTGAGAGGGCTCGTCCATCTTGGTGGTTTATAATCCGTCACTAATCTTTAGAAAAGCTGATCTTTAACCTCCCTCAAATAATTGTTAGAGCCAGACAGGATTCATAATTTCTAATTAAGCAAGATTAGCATATAAAATGGGATATTGAGATTTTATAAGACACTGTGTATTAGCATATGAGAAATACTCGTTGAATCCATGCAGGAACAAACTGTAGAATTTTTTCAGAGTTGGCTAAAAAAATCAGGAAGATCCTTGTGTGGTCTTTGCTCAAGGTCAGTGCCTATAAAATTCTGA
Source organism: Coloeus monedula (assembly GCF_965178545.1). NCBI lineage: Eukaryota > Metazoa > Chordata > Aves > Passeriformes > Corvidae > Coloeus > Coloeus monedula. The sequence continues at coordinate 71,950,768 of NC_138785.1, forward strand.
TTAACTGAAGATGGGGAGCTTTTAGTTCTGTAGGTCCTAATTCTACCAACTACCTTTGGTTAGAACTTCTGAGAAGGGAAGAAGAGATTCCTCTTCCCTTAACAGTTTGGGAATTAATAAATATAGTGGAAAAATGCATTATATGACCTAAAGCAAGTTTAGAAAGTCAGTTGTCCTACAAAACAAACCTCAGTCTAGTATATATTACAAATATTAGGGTTAAGTCCTATCCAGCATGTGAAGTTTTGATATACCTATTAAAGCAAGACTCTACTTTTGCCCCACTTTAGTTGCAACCTATAATGAATGTAAAGGTTTATAGACTTATTTCTTAAATATATGGAGGAGAGTTCACAAATCTGAGTTATGAAATTCCCTATCCACTAATAAGGAATGCAGCCTCGTGGATTTTCCCATGAGAGACAGAGTGAAAAACTATCTTTCATTGTGACCCTTATTTATTACTGTCTGAATATATTTGACATATTGTATGAAATAATCATGCTTGGAGAGTCTTCAAGACTTTGAGAAAATAGGCAAAAATGGGATTTTTTTGGTTGTGTTTGTGAATGAGGGCCCAGCATTCATTCAGCTCAGAAATTAGATCACAGCTCTTCATTCCCTCCCTGAGCTTGCCGAGAAAACTAAATCCAGGAATCTCCAACACCTCGATTGCTTCTTCACTGAGTGCCACAAAACTACTTTTATTTTCTTTTTTTAGACCAATAAAGACAAAATGCAATGTGCCTGAAAACTTTGACACAAAGAGGCTGTTAGAAAAGACAGCTAAAATGCCACTTGTCTCTAAACAGGCCTGGTGGGAAAGGAAAAAGGAGTGTTTTCAGATGCTTTCAGGTGTGCACATATGGAAGCCTCCCATTAGTGTGGCTGTTTCCCAGAATTGCTCCTGCAGCAGTTAAAGACTTTGACGTAAGCTGAAGGAGCGATAATTTGGGGGAAGAACATTGCTGATCCAAAACCTGACAACTTCTCCTCATCTTTGGCCTGAGCATAGAAACTTTAGTCTTTTCTTAGTCAAAATTCTGGAGTTTTAAACTTGTTTTTTTTCTATAGATGCAGCCACAAGAGCCTGCCCCTTTTTTTTTTTTTTTTTTTTTGTGGATTAGGCTTCAAATTTTAGTCAAATTAAGTAGTTTTTTATGTTAAACTGGGCAGGTGCACTATTTTAAAGCACAAAATCCATACTGCAGCTGGGCTTTTATGTGCTGTTTCTCTTTTTCATTCCCCACCTTCAAAAATCTGTCAGGTGAGCTTGACCTCAAGTTTAATTGCCAGCCGTAGACACAAAATGCACATTGCTTTTTATTGCAGTTTAGTTTAAAGTACCTGGGTATTAAATTCCAGTGGAAATCTGAGACATGGCTCATAAAATGTCATGAAACACCTTTTATACCCAAGTGCCAGTTGCTATCCATCTAACGTGACAGCCTCTTCCCAAAGGGCTTCTGCAAGGAAAAGATAACCATGCAGCCAGGAAAGGTTCTTTAATACACAAACATTTATTTAAATGTGGCTGTTGTTATTAATCCAGTTATTAATTGATCTTGTGGGTGGCATCCCTGTGCATGGCATGGGGTGGAATCCAGATGATGTTTGAGGTCCCTTCCAACCCAAAACATTCTGTGATTCTACGATTAATGTGGGAGCTTCCCAAATTTTCCTGCGAGAAGCCTTTTCCTACAGTTTTTATGTCAGCTTGGTAATGGTGGAGTTCTGTTTCCCAAAATATTAATAATTTTGTTAAGAAGATTTAAAAAAAAAAATTATGGTACTTGGTAATATTTTCCTTTATAAATTCTTACAACTCAGTGACTCACTCCTATAAATTGTATTACTCAGTTTTCATTAAATCTTTGTGTTTTATGAGAAAATTATTCTGCTTTTTAGTTCACTGTTTCCACCTCTTCTGTCTTAGCAACATCAGAAAGCTGAAACACTGTTTGATATAGGAATCAGGACATTATATTAACCTGCCTCACATATTCTCTCAGTTTTAAAGAAGTCTTCATATTTCTCTTCTGAGCCTTTTGTTACCCAAACCTCAAAGTGAAGGCTCTCAGCAGTGTCAAATTGGTATCTGGGACATCTAAGGAAAACATATGGAGGAAGTAATGAGGTTTGGGAGCTGTGCACATTTTATCCCATTTAACTTCACCCCTAGGACTGAAATTTTATGGATTCATCTGGGTCCTATTTTGAGTCCCAGAATTAGGCCAATACAGTTTTTCAGCACATCCTTCAGAGCAGCCCTCTCAGAAATACTCCTGTTTTCTCCAGATCAGCATAAGACACATCTTTAAAGAGAAGAAAAACACTTCAAAATTCTGTTTTGAGCTGATTCATCTGTGATTTCTCAGTGACAATCTGCCTCACAAAGTTTGGGCTCTTCTCCGCTGAGTTCTGCACGAGATCTGTGTGCTGCCAGTTTCCTGCAATTGTCTCTGCTCTCAAGGGCTGGTACAGCTGCCTGTGTTCATCCAAATGATGAAGAGGAACATCTTGAAGTCAAGGTATTCTCATTCATTTCAACAGACCTTGGATCAGGTCTTGATGGTTCCTGAACAAAGGGGAACATAAAGAAAGCAGCCTTGTGCAAAGATATTTGTGTAGGGGAAGACGGGAGGGAAGACAGAGACACAGAGAAGAGGAAAACAACCTCATCTTTAGTAGGGTTAAAAGATGAACTTTTGAAACTTTCCTGACTTCTCCGAGTTTTTGTCAAAATCCTTTCAGGTATGTGCTTGAATATGTTGCAGCTGAAAAACTGCTATTGCCTGACCCCATCAAGACCTCTGCTGAGTTCTTGTCATGTTTAAGAAACTCTGCTTCGAAATGTCCTCAGTAACAATCCTGATAGTATTTGGAAATAATTGGGCTCCATGCTGCCTTTTACTTTTTCCTAAAAGCCCATTTAGTTTTCTCTTTATTTTACTTCTTATCAGTGTGGATTCCTGGCTGTCCTGAATCACAACAGAAGCTGGGTTTTTTTCAATCCTACCTACATATAAATTCTGCTGCTGCAAGAGAGTATTCTATTACTTTATCCCACAGCCATAGGGAGGAGGAGAGAGATCCAACAGGCAGGAATTGCGCAGCAAGATTGATTTATTTAATTATTTTACAAACTTTTTTATAGACTTTTTTCTCCATAGTCTAATTGGACAAAGGATCAGCCACCCCCTGAGTGGATTGGCTAGAAATCCTAAATATCCATTGCCAAAATATTTTTCTGCTGTACCATAAGCATAGTTCTACAAGGTTGCAGGTGTTCATAGTTTATAGAACTTCTGCTAATCTCTTCATGAGAGAGAAAAGTATCCCACGGCCTTAGAAAGAAGCAAGAAAAATTCTTGCTAGCAGCAATATTGTATCCACAGTATTCTATGAAAAAGTCATTGGAAAAAATCATCTGAGAGACACCTCAAATGTTATCCCGCTCATAGAATCACCAATGGTTTGGATTGGAAAAGACATTAAAGACCATCCAGCTCCAACCCTGTCCATGGGCAGGGACACCTTCCACTATTCCAGGTTGTTCCAGGCCCCATCGAACCTGGCCTTGGACACTTCCAGGGATCCAGGGGCAGCCACAGCTTCTCTGGGCACCCTGTGCCAGGGCCTCACCACCCTCTGCATAAAGAATTTATCTTAAGTTCTACCTCATTTCTTGACTAAGTTTATGACATCATGAGTTTTGTTTTTCATGTATAAAATGTTACTTCCCATTTGGAAAAGGGGAAAAGTTTGGCAAGCAAAGGCTGAAGAAAAGTGCTTGTTCCACTTTTCCCCAGGCCAGTATAGCGCTGAGTATTGCTGCTCCCAGGAGCGTTCCCCCTAAAAGTCAAGACAAAGGTGGATAAAGTAACTGATGGGAGAACCCTAAAATAATGTGGAGGATAATTTCTGCAGGGGCCTTCCACCCACAGTAGCTCATTCCCCACAGACCTGTTCCTCATCAGAGGGACGAGCATCCAACAGGTTTTCCAAGGCACTGGAGAATCCAAACCTGATAGATCCATGTTCCCTGTTATGCAGCTGTTTACTTTACTTAGAGCTAGAACCAGCCCTCTGAAATTACAGCTTGTAGCTTAACCCCAATGTCATAAAAGCAAAAACCTTCAAAGAGTTGAATGGGATTGGAGTTGACATTATTTCTTCCCACATAGCAATGGACTCCTGTTGTAAATTATCAATCACAGCAATGGAGGAGACCAGCCTGACAAACCAGACTTTCCTCTTGTTTTTCCTCCAGTTGCCCCAGCACTGTTTTTCCAACGGTTACAGGGAATTGTTTTCTTACCATTTCCAGCAGAAATGACAGGCTGGTCTTGTTCTACATCATTAATACCACTCCTGCCCCTGTCGGGTTGTGCTGTGCAAAATGAACCTTCCCTTAGCCTGGAGTTGGAGGATGTAGGTTTTCTCACATTTTAGCCAACAAAAGGGGGGCTGGGTTTTGTCTAAAGCCATTCCATAATGCCCTAAATTCTTTCCCACAATGGTTGTGTTTCCAACTGCAGCTCTCCATCCCCAGCGCAGCCTGCATGACTGTACCCAACACAGACAGTGGGATTTCACTGGGAGACAGGAGAATGACACAGGAGCTGAGATAGGCCTTGCATCCCTATTCCAGATTTTCCACTTTGTATGTCTCATGCACAGCTGGGAAGGGTTTTTTATATGGATCTACAATGCGTAGGTGAATTGGGGATTCCTTAGGCTTGCTAGCAAAGCTGAAAGGAATCCAGTCTATTAGAGCCTTCATTCTGAAAATCAAATACCTAACTCTCATTTTTGAATGCTATAAAAATATTTAAAATAAACAGAATTTTGTGAAGAAATGCCTAATTTTGGAGTGCTTGGAAACAAGTAGAAGTTCATTGAGAGATTAAAATCCTTTAAATGACACAGGTTTCTTTCCTTTTCCCTCCTTCCTTATTTTGTGCTTTCTTTCTGCCTTTATTTCTTTTTCTTCTGGTTCAAGACCTTCACAATTTATGTAAGCCACTATAGAAATTCATTTCAGATGACTTGTTCTGTGTGCTGGTGGAGCTTGCCAAGGATTTCTGGTGAGCAGATTTGTGGGTGTCTCTGTGTGTGTGGAAAAGGGAAGGGAGAGTTTTGCATTGCAGACAGTGCAAGCAGGACCAAGCCAGGCCTGTGATTTGCATAAAGAAACAAAAAAAAAAACAGCGTAAAGGAAATATCTGCTCTTCTGAGTGCAAAAATATAGTGAAGAAAATGTAGGAAGTTTTCTTTGTTGGGACTGTGGATGAGACTGGAAACTTACCCTAGGCTCTAACTGATGCTTAATAAATTATCCCAGGGTTTCTTTGAAAAATTGCTCTGAATTACATAAATTTATAGCACCATGCCAGTTAGAATTACCAAAGCTGTGCCACATTTCCCTAAGAATTAAGTTTCATCCCCCTTTCCCCAAAGAATAAACTGAAGCCTAATTATGCTGGATGACTTGAGGGTTGGAACAAGATGATCTTTAAGGTTCCTTTCAGCCCAAACTTTCTGTGCTTCTACGATTTTATGACTTGGGTAGAAAAACATGCAGTTTAGGAATGAAACCCCATGAATGCCATGACCCATGCAATAACCAATAATTAACATTTAAGATGATGGAGGAGGAAAAAATAATGACTTTATCCCAATGTACAAGCCTGTCTGTATGTGCACTGTAAATATTTATCCCAATATGACTGGCTTTCCATCAGGATAGGTCTTACTTAGCAGAAGGAAGAAGAACGGATTAATGTTTATACTCGCATTCGTTGAAAGAGCCTCCACCATCTGTGAAATTAATGTGACAAAACAACATTTCCACGTGTCATTTAATTTCTTTTCTGTTTTTAAAAAAAGTAGTCTAATTAAAGAAAAGATTGTGAAGGAGAAGAGCGGGAGGGGAAGAAATCTCAATGCAGAACTTGAAAGCACCATATTGCAATTTGGGATTAGAAGAGGGAAAGATGAATTTGCATCTTGATGCCTTTCATATTTATTCAGTTAGAAAAGTGCTTATTGAATGCTTAAGGCACAGAATGTTACAAACATGATCAGAATTTCAGCCACTCAAAATAACCAACAAAAACATGCTCTCTCCTTAAATGGAGGAAGTTCAGAAGCCAGAGGCCCCCAGGTCAAATGCTAGAGATGTTCAAAAAGCACCAAAATCTGTTTTGTAATCCTTCTCTCTGTGACAGTGCCAGGACCCAAGGGAATGGCTGGGGCTGTGTCAGGGGAAGCTGTGCTGGATATCAGGGAAAGGTTCTACCCCCAGAGGCTGCTGGGCACTGCCCAGGCTCCCCAGGGAATGGGCACAGCCCCGAGGCTGCCAGAGCTCCAGGAGCATTTGGACAGCGCTGCCAGGGATGCCCAGGGTGGGATTGTTGGGGTGGCTGGGCAGGGCCAGGACTTGACGATCTTTGTGGGTCCCTTTCAACTTGGGATATTTTATGATTCTAGCAAATGTTTCTTTTCCAAAATGACTTTAACACATGCCCTTAGTTAAATGTATTGAAGCTAAAAATTAAGGTGTTGCTAGAATAAAGTCTTTGGTTTCTCCAATTGGACAACTGAATCAGAAAAGGAAAATCAGAAAAGCCGATATAAAATATAAGGAAAAACTAACCAGAGCCACAAAAATCTGTTCTTGGCAGCTCTAAGGTTCATAAGTCACAAGTGAAAAACAAGGGAAGTTTCCATCGTGCTTCAACATAAAGTGGGAATTGTCAACAGTCACTGCCAAGAGGTCACAATGTTTAATGTCTTTTTTGCTTCAGCCTTCACTAAAATAATTAGCCTCGGTCAGATACACTGATAAAACCTGCAAAGAGCAGAAAGGCCAAGCTAGATAAGGCAAGAGGTAACTAAACCGGACATAGAACACAGGTGGGTGTGGTGGGAGGTGCTAAAAGCTCCATATAACTTTATATTGTTTAATTACCTTTATGGAGAGAACTGGTTTTAGTAAGTCCCAAACAGGTCATGATTATTTTGTAGAATGGAAATGGGAATGAATAAAACTCCCAAACAAAAAAAACCCAAACCAAACCCAACAAAAACTCCACAAAACAACAAACACCACACAAACAAACAAAAAAACCCCACCCAAACCCCAAGGCATATTGAATATCTTCTTTAAACCCTCCAAGTTCTGCACTAAGGAATTGTCATCACCCACAGGATAGACACATGGCAGACACGGAGGAAACCAGGAGTTTAGGAGCTAACAGGAACCTATCCAATAACAAGAAATGGTTCAGGCCAATCTATTTTCCTTTCAAGATACAATAATAATCTTAAGGGGAAAAGCTGTTGATGTCAAATCTTTACTTTTATGGAGGTTTTTTTTGTGTTATCCTGTAGAACATCCTTGTTAGGTAAGACATGAAAGCATTAGCAGAGTGTACAGAGGGTCTAAATGCTCTGTGGAGAGTTCAAAAAGAGCTGGAAACTGTCCTCAGATTGTTAAAGGTTCCGTTCAGACAGAACCATATGGCACTGGAACTCTTGAGTTTGGTGCTGTTACATGTACTCAGTAACCCTGATTAATAACATAGTGTGATTTTAGGGTCATAGACAACCAAAAATTTTGTAGTACTGGGGAAGATAAGTAGAATTCTGAGTATTCTTAATAAAGATGGGAACTATGGTGTTATTTACAACAAACAAATGCAGCTTTTTACATTTAGACTGTGGTAATCTGCTTTATAAACACAGAATAAGGAACTGGTTCGACAGCAAATCCACTGAAAACAGATTTATAGATCTTCAAAGTGAAAACCATTAAAGAAAACTCAAAGTAAAACAAAAAAATCACATTTCTGGAGAAGGATAAACCTTATCCTGAGCTGTAAAATGCTAATATTTTATATATACATAGTAATATACTAATAGTGATATGTTAATATATTGGGATTTTATTGCCCGGGGAAGCTGCAGCTGCCCCATCCCTGGCAGTGTCCAAGGCCAGGCTGGACAGGGCTTGGAGCATCCTGGGATAGTGGAAGGTGTCCCTGCCCATGGACAGGGTTGGAACAGGATGGTCTTTAAGGCCCCTTCCAACCCAAACTGTTCTGTGATTCCATGATTTGAACACCACACCTGAAACCAGGAAAGGGAAAAATAAAGAAACTGCAGTGATTGAGCCTAGAGAAAACAACAGCAGGTGAGGCTGTGGCCAGGCTTTCAGACACACCAGAGGAAAGTACAAAGGCAAAAAAATTGTTTTCAATATGCACAGAGATAAGACAAGCTGTTAAGAATAATTTCCACCTAGCAGATCCCTGAGGATAAGAGATAAACTAAATTATCATTTAAAATCCCTTTGCATTTTGACTTTTTACTTCTACTACCAGATCTCTTGAATTTGATTTTCTATTTCTACCTCCTAGAAGAAGGCAGATTTTTTTTTTTTTTTTGAGTGGGGGGTTAAACATATATATTATTTTTCTTTTTTTGCATGATTTTGGGGATCACTTTAGACAGAAAACAGTCATATATCTATGACATATATATGTATATATATATGAACACTATATATATAAATGAACACTGTACCACTGAGGTGCTCTTTCATGAGCCTGCATCGCTTCTACCAATTATGAAGGAAATTATTGTGGTAACTCCTTTGGACCTAATCATTAGCCAGTTACTTTGGACATTCTTTCACTTTCCTGCTTCTTAAGTTGTGGCATATTTCCCCAGGGCTTGCAGGAAATCCATAAATGCCAGCAATTTGACATGGGGATGCATTGTTAGAGCAGCAGGAAAGCCAGGGCAGTTACACAACCAGCACATTTCACCCCACAGGCATCACGGGGCACAAATAATGGCCATTTTATTCTTAGCCATGTAGAAACAAGATTGCAGATGCTTTACTTGCAGTTTTGAATGTTTGTTCCCATGGGCCAAGGCATTTAGAAATCTGGCACTTTCATGTTGGTGAGATATTTCTCCCAGGCTCCTCAGGAAATCTGACATCATGTTTTGTGACATATCTTGCAGATAGCATTTTCTTTTCAATTGCTCACCCAAATGTTCCCTGCCTGTTGTACACAACACAAATTAATATCACAAGCTGCTGCTATACCCTGCTGCTAAAATGCAATTTGTCCTTTGTATTTCTCCTGTAAAAGGCTGCTGACGTTCATTTCTAATGCTCAAATTAGAGAAGAAACTCAGAAATGAGGTTTGCAATTAGGCAAGGAATTCGATAAACATCAAAGAATTCACGACTGCGGCTTTTTAAAACTAAAGATCAAAATAAATTCCAGAATGTATATGGGTTTGAATAGCCATTTATGCAGTGAATAAAGAACAAAAGAAATGTCTGACTTCAGAAGAGTTCCAATTACAAAAATAAAAATTATGATAAATGTGTAAAATTTTAATTATGTGGCAAATATTGCCTAATGTCATCCCCATGAAAATAATGAAGACACATCCATGTCAATTAAAAAAATAAAACACCACCACACAAAACAAAATAATTTTCATCATTTGAAGCCAAATGCACAACTGAGATTTGGAGAGAAATACAGATTAAAAAAATATTACTTATATCTTACTAGGTTACTATGAGTCAAGAGGAACAACTCGTTTAGCTGAAACCAAAGAAGCCTTAATACGATTTTCATATTTGGAATTGTTCTGCTACCTATTGTTTTGGCCACAGCAAAGGGATCTTTTTGAGAATTCTCCACACTTTATCACCAGACACAAAACAAGAGAGCAAATGCATGAACCAAATATTTGCTCACTGGGTGACACAACTATGTCATTTGACCCTGTGTCACTAAGACCCTGGGGTCTGCAAAACACACTAAGAGAACTGAGTACAATTCATTATTATCTAATTTATTACTTGTCCTGACTTTTGCTGACGAAGGAGTTCCAGCAGACCATTTGAAGTCTGTGAGGTTTTGAGGGATAATTACTGGAAGCTCTGCTTCCCTATTTTGTAGTCGTGCCCTTTCTCCACAGAGAGGCTTGCAGGGATACGAAGCTCCAGTTCCAAATTTACCAGGGGGAACTGTGAGCTGTGGTGCCATTAAACACCTTTTTGCTCAGACACTCAGTCCTGTGTGTTTTTTTAAGATGAGAATGGGCTGTGCCACAGTGACCATCCAGTCTCTCCAGGCATTCCCGAGCAACTGGAGCTGTGATGGAGAGCTTCAGGCTCATGATTTCACATGGCATCATTCAGGGATTTGCAAAGGAATATATTTTGGTCCAGCAGTGCCACATGTCCCATCCAATTAACCTTGCATGGATGTGGGGCTGTATCAAACAAAGCTCTGTGCTGCCTCCAGCCTCCATCCCCTGCAGGGTCCTGTCCAGCCTCACAGCTCAGCAGTCAGTGGGAGCTGTGCATTTTCCCCTTCAACTGAATTAAGCAATAAATTTATCTTCAAGCCAGGGACCTCAGTTTGGCTTCAAGCAGGAACATGCTCCCCGGTCTCTGATATATCCCTTATAATATTAAGTATTTACTAGGCTAAATCAAGGCTTAGATTTGCTCTGCAACTCAGCTTCAGATGTTTCTCCCAGGCAGCAGGAGACTCCAGCATAAGTCCCTTTGCCGACTAACATTTAATTAGTTCTAGCTGGAAGGGGAAAGACCAAGGGATCTCCACTTCATAGCAATGTGCATCTCACAGGCTCAGGTGCAGACCCAGCAGGTGGGAGGCATCAGTGCAAGTTTTCATCCTTTTTCTCAGCTACAGGAGCTAAAAACAAACCAAACTTTGCACCAGCTTTGGGATTTGAAGGGCTGCCTCTGCAACAAAATCCTTAAAGATGACAGTCCAGGAAATTTTACTGACTTTTTAATACAACCCCTTTGTAGCAGTTTGACATCTGCCACCTTCTCCCCCAGCAGTGGCAGCAGCAGCAGCAGCAGCTCAGGCACTTAACTCAGATTTGTTGAATCCATCAGACAACTGGAAGTCTAATGGCCGGTGCTGAGTTAAAGTCTGCTTTGTCAATCTCACAGAAAACACTTGTCCTCAGACACTTTTCCCTTGTGAGAGCTCAGGAGTTCTCGTTACCAGGGCATGGCAGCAAAGAGAGGTCTGCAAGTTTCCTTTAACAAAGAAATAACGGCAAAAAGCTTCATTTCTCCCACTTATTTCCTGAGACACACTAACCTGGGCATTGTGCTGAATACATCAGCCTTACAACTCTTCTTGGGCTCCAGTCCCACTGCACAGAGACATGGAATAAGCATCCTGCCTCGAAGAATTTATATTCCCAGTAGGAAAGACACAAAGGTGGTTTTGTTATGACCTAAAAGTATACAGTGCACACAGGAACCCTACACAGAACCACTAGAAAAAAGCTGGGATGATGGTCACTGGTATCTACAGATTTTTTCAGCAAAAATATGTGTGTGACCAGAATATTGATCTGAATATGCAGAACCGGGGATGGAAGCACTACAAAAAGGAGAAAAATGGAGAAAGATTATTTACAAAAGCACATAGTGACAGGACAAGGGGGAGTGCATTCCCACTGCCAGAGGGCAGGGATAGATGGGATATTGGGGAAAAAATACTCCCCTATGAGGGTGGTGAGGCCCTGGCACAGGGTGCCCAGACAAACTGTGGTTGCCCTGTCCCTGGAAGTGTCCAAGGTTGGACAGAACTTGGAGCAACCTGGGCTAGTGGAAGGTGTCCCTGCCCATTCTATGATTATGTAGTTTTATTAAAATGTAACAGAGAACAGCCATTTTTGCAAGATCCTGGATGCCCAGCAATCTGGATGAATCATTTCCTTCTCCCACAAGAGGGCAAGATGTGACACAGGGATATGACAACCTGTGATTAGAAATGGGCAAAGTGGGAGACAAGAGGGGTGGAAGGTGGGAACCACAAATGTGCTAAACAAGACAATGGGCAGAATCTCGAGAAAAGTCCCAACTGCACAGACAATAAGGCAAATTAGTAAGATTAATGCTTAAGTTCTCTTCTTGCTCAAACACCATGGTAGAACTCAATATTCATAGAATCACAGAATCATTACGGTTGGAAAAGCCCTCTAAGATCACCAAGTCCAACCCTTAACCCAGCACTGCCAAGGCCACCACTGACCCCTGTCTCCAAGTGCCACATCCACATGGCTTTTAAATTCCTCCAGGCATGGGGACTTCAACACTGCCCTGGGCAGCTGTGCCAGGCTGGACAGACTTTTCAGTGAAGAAATTTTTGCCAATATCAAGTCTAAATATTCCTTGGTGCAAGTTGGAAATACACGTGTCCTTTGAAGTACACAGAGACTGAACTTCAGTTGATTTATTCAGTTTGGGAGGGTAAGGATACAGAGAAAAAATTTTGAAAAAGAAGTAGCTGGATTTTTATAATTTCTATTTCAAGTTGTTCATAACAATTTCGCAGCTGGTAGCTGCAAGTGGTGGCTTTGTAACTATTGCAAATGGTTCACCAGCACAGGAAACACACAGCTTTTAGGAGGGAGATTACAACCTGACCAGCAGAACTTGTGAAAAAACTCCATAAAAAAATGGATTAGCTGGTCAGTTTATCAGTAAATAAATTCTTTTTCCACAAAAGAGGCCTCGTCAAGCTGTATGACCACGGTATTCAATTACATTCCAGAGTAAATATAAGCCACTTTACAAGACTCTTTCCCAGAAATAATAGAAAGAGGAAGATAGAACTGAATAGAAAATAGTGCCCCAACCATTTCAACCTGAGTCCCCTAGACTCCTTTATAGAGTTTTTCCATGCTCGTTTCACTGGAATTCTGATCTTCTACATTGTTAAATATAAATGGGCTTCTAATAATGAGAGCAACATGGAAATTGCAGATGCTCAGAACTTGCCTATGATTCATCCTCTTGGGAATTTCAAGGCTGGTTTCACTCCCACTTCCAAACAAAATGTCTTTTGCAGAATCCAAATGAACCAAGGTGACCTACAGTGTCTGAGGGTCCCATACCTTACCTAGCAGATGTGACTTTGAGTCAGAAAATATCATCAGAGATGAAATACTGTTGATTTTTCCAGTGTTTGCAGGAGAAGAAACATGGTACAAGCACGTTTTGTGAGCTGCAAAGTGCATTCTGGGCCAGAAAGTTATGGGGATTTAGGAAGAGCTCTTTGGTTGGTTAGGAGTAAAATTTTGGGATAACATTGATGGGAAAGTCAGCATTTCAAATAGCTCCCAGGAAAAACTCATTATAAAAGCATGGAATGGTTTGGGTAAAAGGGACATCAAAGATCATCCAGTTCTTACCCCCTTGCCACGGGCAGGGACACCTTCCACTAGCCCAGGCTGCTCCAAGCTCCAACTGACCTGGCCTTGGACTCTTCCAGGGATCCAGGGGCAGCCACAGCTTCTCTGGGCACCCTGTGCCAGGGCCTCCCCACCCTCCCAGGGAAGGATTCCTTCCCAGTATCCCATCTAACCCTGCCCTCCTTCAGCTTAACGTTGATGAGCTGCTTTCTCTGACCACAGGATTACTCTTTGCTTAAGTTGTTTACTTTCTGACCATCCTTGCTTGACCACATTCAAGTACTTTAAAAACGACTGCTTGCCTCTTGGGAAGTATTATGCAGTTTTGGGATTCTGTCCTGATCCTACTGTTTGGGTTTGTCATTGAATCCATGTTCACAGCATAAGAAAAGCCAAGTGAAAGTCTTCAATGAAACACTGATGGTAGCCTGAAGTGTGCAAATATGTTAGTACCTTTCTGTAAACATAAAAAACCAACACAGAGACAAAATCACTTTTCAAAGCCACTTGTTTGGAAAAGAAACAGGACTAGTACTTGAAACTTAAAGCCCCAATAGAAGATTTTTGATACTTCTCACCACTAAATCCTTTAGATTAGGAAAAACAGTCTTTCCTATCTGGATCATACCTGAATCTTAGTCTCCCAAAAGCCACACCTGTGAGGTAAATCAATGAGAAAAGATTTTCTGAGAGATTAATTTTTTTAGAGATTTTCAGAATGTTTGCAAAGATGGTGCTTCACCTCAAATTTTGAATTTGTGGATTTATTCTCACTGGAGAGAGGCAAAAAAGGGAAGGAAAGGACTGATTGAACTTATAAAATATGTATCCACATTTTGTCTACTCAGGAATTTGTCAGGGATGTGGTTTTGACTGGGTTCCTCTGAGATTCCCTGAGAGATATCGAGGTTTGGACTTTTAAAAATAAACGTGTAAGACTGAAACCATTTGTTCTGGAATCCAGTTCTTGGCCAACACCAGCAAACAACAATTTTTTTCATGTAGACACACCAGAATTCCCCCAGAAATATTAAATTTTTAGTCATAAAAATGAACAAATATTCTCAAAACGGATTTGTTTTAATTATTTGGCTCATCCCCAGTAGGAGCAATGCAATATTGACAGCCCATCCTCCCCCTACTCATGGACACAACTGGTGCTATGTTCGAGCCAAAAGGGAAAATATGAGCATATTCTGTGTTATTTTGCCAAAATTAAAAGCCTTGAAATGACTGGAAGAAAGCCTTGTGGTAGAGATATTAGAGTTTCACAAGTAGAACAGCCTGAACCTGCATGAATTTGGGCTGGGTTGACTTTCCTCTGTGACCAAGCTACAAGAAAATACTTTAGGTTGGCAGCCCTCTGAGCTGAAAGATTTGCGTCAGGCTAGAGGTTTCAATTTCTTTCCAAGGAATCTTACTCTGGAAATGACAATGATGTATCAAAGGTGGGCAAGTAAATCTCCTTGGAGGCTTTTTCCCTCAGCTGATATCTAAGAAATCTTGTTCCATTTAGACTGAACATAAAGGACAGTGCTTAACATGTCCCGAGCACAGGGGACAGCTGCAGAATTCTTGACCCATGTTTAGTAGAAATAAATATGTTGAATGAAAATTTCTTGGTGAAAACTAGCTGGATTGAGAATAAAAACAAGCCCAGTCTAACACAACTTGGCAGATCTAAGGACCCATGCAAGGCCCACTGCAGAGAAAGGACTTTCCTTTCTGTGAGCTGATGGCCTGGCCATGGGGCAGTTTTAGGGATGTGTGAAGGTGTGGTGGCTTCATCCCATCCTTAAAATGGTCCAGTTCAGGGTACCACATAGAGGTTCCTCACTAAGCACTGGTGAGACCTCTCTGCATGCCCAGTTTGGGCTCCCAAGCACAAGAGCAGCAAGAACACATGAGAGAGGATCCTGCAAAGGGCCCTGAAGGTGATTGAAGGCTTGGAGCATCTGCCACATGAGGAGATGAGTCAACTATGGCTGTTCAGCCTCAAGGAGAGAAGGTTTGGGAGCAGATATTACCAACATGGATGAGTACCTGATGTGGGGACCCAGATTTTTTCTCAGTGGTGTCCCTTGAATGGAGAAGAAGCAATTGGCACAAACTGAAATACAAAAGTTCCATATAAATACAAAAAACGCCTTTCCTGTTGTGGAGGTTTTAGGAGGGAGACCTTGAAGCAGCCTTTCGATCTCTGGAGAGGGACATTTCATCAGGAAATCTAGTGACAGGACAAGGGGAAATGACTTCAAACTGGAAGACAATACTTTTAGATTAGATACTAGGAAAAAAACTCTTCCCTGCAAGGGTGGTGAGGCCCTGGCACAGGGTGCCCAGAGAAGCTGTGGCTGCCTCATCCCTGGAAGCGTCCAAGGCCAGCTTGGTTGGGGCTTGGAGCAATCTGGTCTATTGGAAGGTGTCTCTGCCCATGGCAGAGGGTGGTCGAAACTGGATGGTCTTTAATGTGCCTTCCAACCCAAGCCATTCCATGATTCGAAGAATAATGAAGAATATGAATTATGAAGAATAATAGAAACCACATAGAAGCCCATTCCAGCTTCTTTTACAGTGATCCAGCTCCACTGAAGTCAGTGAGGACGTGGCCAAAGCATTGTCACAGCTGTCCTTGCAGCAAGGAGAGAGCACATGGCTCAGGATGAAGTAGGGGACCTTGGCAGCTGATTTTTAACATGTAGACACTGGCAATGAAGCTGCAAGACTTTAATCCCATACCCTGTTTTACATGTGCCATGCACACCACTCACTTATTTTGGGAACAGCTTATTACTTTGTCTGGTCTGCTGCAAATGCTAATGCATGTAGATGCTAATCAAGATTCCTGCTCTGCTTCCCCACCTCTCCTAATTGGATTGCATTAGAGCTCGTTTGGGAGTTTGCACTCAGAATCACAAATGGGATTGGATCGGGTCTGCCCGGTCTCGGAGTGGGGGCAGCTGTGCTGCAGAGGAAGAGGGGGAACAGCAGCAAGGTCAAAATCTCAGAGCAGCCAAATAAATCCCTTTGTCATGCAAACAGATGTCCTGCAGTCACTTGGAAAGGGTGTACACCTCACTCCAGAGGGTCTAGCAGAAGTAAGGAACTCCATTATTTTGTAATAAGCAGCAGAGGATTTGGAGTGGCTACAGGAACGAGGTGAATGTAGGACATGCAGGAGCCTGGTTATTGAAATGTGGCATATTAAAAATACTGTGACCTGACTTAGGGAAGGAGGGAGGAGGGAGGGAGTAAGGAAGGGGTTAGGAGCTCCTTCCTCCTCCTGTGGGTTTGGCTTGGATGGTGTTGAAGCCTGAGGAGAAGCCCCATTAGCTGCCCTTTGGTTCTCAGTGCAATATTTGGACTCAATGGAAGTAATTACTCCTAAATCACAAGAAAACAAAAATAAAATTCATCACTTAGCTAAATTCACCCAGTTTTAGTGTGCATTCACTTCTTCCAATGGGCCAGTTCTGCAGTTATTCATATTTTTATTCATAGTCTGAAGCCTGTATTCCCAGAAACTTTACTTGGATGATGGATTCAAAGCTTTCTGAAAAGAAAAGCAAAGTGACAATGTCCATCCTAGAAAAAAAGACATTTATTTCATCTTTAGTTTTTTCCAAGCTTTTCAACGTGATGTGATTGGAAAGAAAAACCCATGGAAAGTACTCAGTTACTTGGCTGCTGCCTGGCAACTTTTACACGACACTCACAATGCTTTATATGATATGTGATATATATAATACTTATCTGATAAAAAATGCCACAAATATTTGTGGTCAGAAATTCTTCCAGACAAGAAATCTGAATGAAAATGATTTGGCAAGAGCTGGAACCAACTGCCCTGTAAACTACACCGATTCCAAGCCCTCATTTATTTTTGCTAAACAACCTTGTCTGCTTTTTTCTTTCTTCCACAGAGAGTTTGAAAACATCAGTTTTTCCATCTCTAAACAGAAACTCTAAGAGATAAGAATGGTTTGTGCTCTCGTTTTTGAGAGAAATGGAAACAAGAGCTCAGATACATTAAAAAATAGAGCCTGGAAAGCACTGAAGTACTGCTAAAATTCATGGCACTGAGCCTAAATCACTTCAGATTTGGCCCTTGTAGATGATAATGGCATCTTCACTGTTTTCCCCCACACAGTTAGCTACCAAGAGGCAAATCTGGCATTTTATATATGTTGATGTTATTCACTGAGGTTCACCTTAAAACTGTCTAATCCAAAATATTTTTGATTATTTGTAATTTTATTACTGATGGAGCTCAGGAATGAGGAAGTACCAGGATTCCCTATGGGATTTACACTTTTTTCCTTCTAACACTCCAACTTGAACTTTCTCTCTTGGTTCCTAACTCAGTGAGACAACACACTGCTGTTATTTTACAATTTTCTTTACATCCTGACAGAAAAGAAGGCTCAAGAGGAGGACAGCAACCTCTACTCATTTTGGCTTTTCATGGAGAGAAAGACTGAATGGGTCCCTCTTAGCAGGAAATGAACCTCGGGACCTCTCCAAAGAGCCAACTTGAACCCATCCATGACATGTGCAGAGGTTATGAGCACTCCAAGATGATGAAGAAGCCTGGGAGCAAATCACCTTCTAAGATGGAAAAAAAACCCCTTTTACTGTCATCTATTAGATTCAAAGAGAAGGATGAGCATTAAAGAGGGAAAAGAGGTACTGAAAGGGAGTTGCTTGCCAAGAAATGAAGGTGTAATAACCCAAATATGATAATTGCTACTGTCCTGGTGCTTACAGTTATATTTTACATGTTAAAACTCAGACACTGCATAGTAAAAAACCCTTTAGATTTCTCATAAACCAACTCCCCTGTTTATTATTAACGCAGCACAGCCCGAACTGGGAACCAGCAAGAGCAGTGATGAAAGAATTACTTTTGCTCTTCTGAGGAGCTTGGCAGCTTTCCCTTTGCTAATGCTTCCTCTTTGTGTCTCCTAGGAGTTCAGCCCTATTTGCTGCAATCTTCATTGTGGGTGCTCAGTGCTCAGTGTCTGTAAGATCTCTGCAAGCCTGACATTGAGTAATAGCTTTCTAAAAATGCCTCGAAGGCCATTTTAAATGTGGCAAAATGGTCTGTAACAAAATAGGTAAATGCAGAAGCCTCATGGGATTTATATAAAATGCCCCAGAAGAAGGGAAGGAAACTAATTGCTGTCTATGTTCAGCTGTTCTGTTAAAACATCTTTTGCTTCAACACTTTCCATGGATACAATGCTAATACACTTTCTTCTGGGGAGATGTAGTTTTTCTCACATGAATGTCTATCACCTCAGGGATAAGACATTATTCAGGTCAAGAAACATGCCAGAAAAAAAAGCATCACATATGGGAGCAGTTTCAGACACTTTATTCTTTTCCCAGGACTTGCAGAGCCTCGTGGAAGATCCTTCCATGCGTCAGTCATCTCCACAGTCCCAGCTTCTGACTGAGAGGTGTAATAAAATCTCTGGTAGTGGTGGTAAATGGTAAAATAGATCAAAAGAAAAATCTTCTGTGGCTGGAAATACTTCTGTCTACATAAACTTCACTATAATCTGTACATGCTGGTTTATATGTGAAATTTTATTCCATATTTATAAGTATGGGGGTTGACAGCCATCTACAGAAGATGACAGAACAGTCTCTTAAATCACTGTTTTCTCAGGAACCAGCTTCTTGGGACTGGAAAGAAACAACAAAAAAATAATGCTTAAAGAACAAAAAAACCCTTTTCTACAGACTGTTGCCAAAGACTGTATCTTCTGATAACTATTTTTTCTGTCTCCACTGGAACAGAAGCAGAGTTGATGAGCTTCAATGAGACACATTTTATGGCTGGGTTTCTTTTTGTGACCATCACACGCGATCTCTGCGCGCTGTCTGAACGCTCCATCAAGGCTGAGGGGGGATAAGGCTGCCCTAGGTGGGAGTCTTACCTTGGTGTCATCAGAATTTCTTAGCAGAGGTAGAGAACAGTGTGTTATCAACACGTGAGCTTGTGCCACTCTCCCTACCACAGTGAGAAGCACCTTAGAGACACTTTTAGCACAGAAAATTTCACAGGAAGTGCATTTGGCAATCAACCTAGCAGCTTTCACTCAAGTGAAACCATTATATCAATCAGCCACATACTGTCTTTTTTTTCCCCAAGGTAGCAGCTGCAGGGTGTAGCCTGAGATATCCAGATTTTATTTCATAACTGTTCAGCTTTATATTTCATTTGTTTTAGCTTTTCCATTTCTCTTAGCTCTGCCAACTATTGGGAAGCTTTATTACTATTTTTACAGCCTTCCAAATGCATTGCAGGGTTATAACAAGCATTTTCATCGTCTTGAGGCAGTTCCCCCCTGCCTGTTGCTAAACTGCTTTGAGTAATGTGGTTATTCAAAAAATAAATACATCTCTGTGCAATGCATCTAAATGTGATCCTCCCTGAAAACATGTTTAAATTCTACACCACATCTTTGGCTCAGAGGTTTTTGGGGATTTTTTTAAGCCCTCTCTCAGAAGTCTTTCAGTCACAGCTGAACTTTCCAGGAATAAAACTTCCAAGAGTCTTAGACATGATACAAGGAAATTCTGCAACAGAAATGACACAGACTTTTATCCACTTGCCAGAGTCAGATTATTTCAAGAAATAGATTCTGCTCAAAGCACCATCATGTTCCTCTGCTCTGTGTATTTCTGAAGCAGTCGTGGCTTTCATCACTTTACATTTAAGGAGACTTACGCTACTTCTCTGCATGCTGTACTACAGGCAGTGAGGACCTGTCAGCCTGAGTTACATTCATTCTCAGAGTCATTATCAGGAGGGGACTAGAAGAAAATCTTGTTAATACATGGCATCCTCTGCTTTTCTGCCTAACCACCTTTATGCTAAAAAAAGGAAAATCTTCAAAGACACCTGCTTTCCAAGACCTTCTGAAATTAGTAAAAAAGGACAGAGAAAGCAGAATATCTCTGGAGGTTCTCTGCTACACCCACTGAATCTCATGACTGAAAGCCCCTCTTTCAACCACAAACACCTTAAAAAATAAAATAGATGCAGAGCACATTCAATGCAAAGAAAGGTATCCTAAAGAAAAGAAGATTCAAGTTATTTGACTGCCCTGTTTTAATTCTCGTGTCACTGTGACCCAGCTGCTGCACACCACAGACCAAGCACCCTTCTCTATGGTACTTTTATGAAGTTTGGCTACAGCAGAGCCCTGCCAGCCATAAGAGATGCTTGTGTTGGTAGGGAACAGCACCTTGTGCTCACCCTCCAGCACTGGAACAGTCTACACGGGCATCTCAAGGACTCACAGAATCATTAAGGTCAGGAAAGACCTCTGAGATCACCAAGTCCAACTGCCAAGGCAGCACCACCACCATGTCCATCACTAAATCATGTCCATGTGCCATATTCTCGTATGTGGGGTTTTCTCAATACTTTTGGGGATGGTGACTCCAGGACTCCAGGACTGCCCTGGGGATCTTGTTCCAGTGCTTGACAACCCTTTCCATAAAGAATTTTTTTTCTATTATCAATATAAACCTCCCCTGATGCAACTTGAGGCTGTTTCCTCTTGTCCTGTCCCAAGGAGATGACTCTGGGCCTGGAAAAAGTGTCTGTGGGTCAGCATTGTCCTGGAAGAACAGTGGTGGCCTTGGTTTGGGTAGAAAGAGGGTGACAGGCAACAACAAAAGGATAGAAAGTTGTGCTGGAGAAATGAATGGAGTTTCAGCAGCTTAACTCAGCAGCTCCTCTGTTTTACACCTCTGCCTACACAGCAGCTAAAACCATTTTACAGTGGAGGGCCAGTGAATTCATATCCAACATGTTTTTAAAAAATAACTAAGCTGGCTTGGGGAAAGCATGCAGAGGTATCAGGAGACATTTCACAGAGCTTTGGATAGATGTGCAGGTGCTGAGGATTTTGATTTTACCTGCTAGAGGAGGGAAGCTGCTGACCGAAAAGATGGTGCACGTGGGCAGTTTGCATTTCTTTAGCAAACTTCACCTTCTGGCAAGAGCTGCACAGGAAATCTTTTCCACAGTGTGATGATATCTGACAGAAAATTGTAGCTGCTGATGGAGAAAATGGTATGTGCCTAACAAGAAAGGATTTATCCATCTTCTCCTCACTGCTAAAAAATATCTGATTACAATGGGAAAAGTCTAAAAATATTCTTTAATTTTTAAGTAAACACTTCACTGCACAAAGCACTACACAAGATTTTATTTGGGCTGCTGCTCAACATGTTGGAACAAAATGATCTTTAAGGTTCCTTCCAATCCAAACCATTCTATGGTTTTAGGAACTCTTTTTTTCTGTTTACAAATGTGCAGACACTTGTTTTAAAAGTCGCTATTTGTCAAAATAGAAATAAAAAAGACAATCTGACTCTTGAAACAAAGCTCATCCATAACTCAATTGAAAATAACTCCTAATAACCCTTAATGACAAGAAATTAATTGAAAAATAAAAGCCATGAGGGCAATATGAAGCTCAACATGAAACTTCACATTGAAATGCTGCTCCAGTGTTTATAAAGAAGAGTGAGCTGTGAAAATATATTGCTTTTGGCCCACAGAGCCAGACTAAACACAGGACAAGAATGATCCAGCAGAGGTTTTTAATTGAGCTCTGTGCATTGCTGGATCAGGGCTCTGGGAATTCAGTCACTTCTGTGTGATTAATAAACACCGAGCTAATGGGCAGAAGGGCCCAGCAGATCAACCATGGTGGCATCTTGCAGAACAAAGCTCATGAGAGCTCACCCACTTGTATTGCACTGCTTCCAGAAAAACATCCAGTCTTGATCTGTGGGGAGCCAAAGATGGAAAATCTGCTGCCTCCTTTGGGACCCTGTTTCACTCTTAAAAATCTCTGTCCTTCCAGCCACTGGAATACCTCTAGTTTTACTTTTCAGCTGTTGTTTCTCACTGATATTTTCCTTTCTGACCTAAAGAACTGTTTTGCATTTGTGGTTATCTCCCCACAGGAAAAGTAACATTGTTGTAATTATTCTCTAATAATAATCATAATTTATTATTATTCTAAGCAATGCTGATAATCAAGTTTTTTTTCTTCATGTTTCTTTTTGATAAGAGTTTATCAGTGTATGGCACTTCTCACAGCCCTCAAAAATTTTTTGCAGCTCATTTCTTTATTTCTCCAGGATTGTCCCGGGAGACTTCGCATAATATGGACACCAGCCCAGTAACACTCCAAATGTATATATTAGGTAGATGTTGACAAATTTCAGCTTCTTGTTTGAAGGGTTTCTTCATTCTCCCAAGACAAAAGACTGAACTTTTCACATACTCACTGTTGTAATGAGTGTTACATTGCACATTTTACTATTTCTTTACTTTCTGATTTCATGTGGCCAAATGTTATGCCTGATGTGCAAAAATCTAATAAAATTAAATAAACTACTGCATTATTTCAATACAAGTGGTTATTTTAAAAAGTAATGAGACGCATTTACCCACTTGCATTGCATCTGTGAAGCTGCACCAGGCAATTATTCTAAAGAAAGTCAGTTCTGATTCAGTCCTCTGCCTTCCACCTTGGCTGTTCAACCTGAATTTACTGATCACATCATCTTCCTCGAGGACAAGAGGCTGTAGTACTTTCTGATTTAGAGCCTGCTCCTCACCCTGCAATCACAGTTCTCACTGTAATAGTCTGTCACGCTGATGGTGGCCTCAATCTTGAAATCTTTTGTTCAAACTCACACCAGAGTTTAAATACTCCCTAGCTGTGAGTGTGGTTGATAGCCCAGCCATAGAAGTCTGCTGTGGTTGAACTCCAGCCAGCAATCAAGTGCCACACAGCCCCTTGGTCACCCCATGTAGGAACCCAGAGTGCTGAGAATATTTCTCTGCCTGTTTTGAAGGGGTTTTACCCCCCTGAACAACACTGTTTTAACCTCCAACCTTGGAAAAAACTGCCTACGATCAGACAAGAACTAGAAAATACGGTGGTGTGAATTAGGTGATAGACTACTATGTGAGATTGTCACAGGGTGAAAAATTTAGAGGTTTTGGGCTTCTCTTTGTAGTAAATAGATAAGGGCAAAAAACATCAAAATGGAGGACTGTTGTTGTTCCCTAAACCTTCTTCTTCTTCTTCTACTACTCCATATTCTTCAGTAAAAGTAATTTGGGATGACTGGACAAAAAATTCCGCAGTTCCTGGTCATGTTACTAAATAATCGGTAGGAAAGTGAAAATATACATTTTTAGTAACCATTGGTTAAATTATCTTTAAAAGGCTGTGTAAATCTTGATAATCACACTTCTTTCCTTCTTTCACTGCTCTGTGTTATGCCTGGGTCACGCTAGTGGCTCTGTTCCTCTGATAAGACTTAATAAATAACTATCTAGCAGCAGAGAAGGCTGAAAGTCTCTGTTTGTCTCTCGAAAACCCTGGCAAGGACTTTTAAAAATGCTCTCCCATCAGGAGAAGTTAGATTTAAGGCACAGATCAGTGTCAACCCCACCCCTGCTCTTCCCTGGTGGGATGGGGAGGAGAATCTGAAAAAAAACCCAACAAAATCCCATGGGTTGAGATAGGAACAGTTTAATAATTGAAATAAAATAATAATAATGAGGAGGAGAAGGAGAAGGACAACAAAAACAACAACGACGGCAGAACAAAATCCAAGAGAAGCAAGTGATGCCCAACACAATTGCTCACCACTTGCTGACCAATGCCCAGTCCTTCCCTAGCAGTGATTGTCCCCTCCTGGTCAAGTTCTCCAGGTTAAATATTGGGAATGATGTTCTATGGAGTGGAATATCCCCTTGGCAATTAATCCAGCTGTCCTGACCATGCTCCCTCCCAGAACACGGAAAACTGAAAAGTCCTTGATGTAGACTAAGCATGGCTTCATAACAACTAAAACATCAGTGTGTTATCAACATTATTCCTATACGGAATCCAAAACACAGCACTGTGGCAGCTACTGGGGGAGAAAATTATCTCTATTCCAGCCAAAATCAGGGCAATGTCCCACAGAGCTTTTTCCTTGGCCTCCTCTGTCAGAAATGGTCTCACTTGCACCATGAAATGCACTGTTCTCACCTTTGCTTTGTCATTGTCTGGCTGAAAGTTATGAGTAATATTTTATACAGATGCATTCTGTCTGTCTGCATTTTGTGAAAATGAGGCAATTTGAGTCTGATTCCTTCCCCTCTGCAATTTTCTCATGGGATTCATCAAATCCCATTGTGTTTTCATTCAAGAAGAAACTTCTCTTTTAAAGCTCTGTGAGTGAATGCCAAAAAGGTGACAGTCAGGGGAGGATCAGAGAGAGCAACACCCACAAGCTTGGTAACTGTAGAGAGGAAAAAAATGAATTAAAGAAGTTTCAGAATATGAGATAGACATTTTATTTATTAAAAAAAAATTATAAAGTGTGTATTTGTGATACACACATATAAGTCAGAGAGAAAATGTTATTTGCATCACAAACCCCCCAACTATTTACAGAGAATCCCAGAATCATAGAATGGTTTGGATGGGAAGGGACCTAAAGCTCATCCCATTCCACCCCCTTGCCATGGGCAGGGACACCTTCCACTAGCCCAGGTTGCTCCAAGACACATCCAACCTGGCCTTGGACACTTCCAGGGATCCAGGGGCAGCCACAGCTTCTCTGGGCACCCTGTGCCAGGGCCTCACCACCCTCACAGGGAAGAATTGATTTTCAGTTTGCAAGTAGCATTTTATAACTTTCCTTAATAAAATCACTCCTATTATATGGTAACAACACAGAAAAATCTACCATGTTTTCCTTCTTGAATTTGTGATTGGATTTTGTTGTTGAGAGGTTTTTATGGCAAGGATTTCCAAAGCCATTTGACCACCTAAATCAGCTCTACTCTGAAGTTGCAGCATCTGGTTTTTTCCAGTGAGATCTTGATGTGCTCAATGCAAAGCACTTCAGATACTGAGCTCTACATATTTAACCTGTTCACATCTCTAGACTTATTCACTCTCTTGTTTTCTCACCCTTTTTACCCTAAAGCTCCTCAAAAGCCCCCATGACTCAAATAATTACGTTCACTAAACCATTCACGCACATGACGCTCGATCATGTGTCTGTATTACACTAAATTAAGGCTTTTGGCATCGAGCCCCTGCCCAAAAGAATTCCCTGTATCTGCATCTTGTTACAGGCTGCATCCCATCCAAATGCCAGGCTCATCTCACAATTTCACAATCCTTTTGAGTAAGCATAATGCAAAATGGTTGTTTTATAGAATTTTGCTATAAATCTGGAGAAAAATTTGCCCTTTGGAGGGTTACTGGTCACTGAAACTTAGAAGGCTGCTCACCCACATGAACAAACCAAAAATTGCTTACCCAGAACTGCTCTGTTTAATCCATCATATTTTTTGCACATTGTTGGGTTTCACCATAAAAATAACTCTATATTTTTGAATCACAGAACTATTAAAGCAATTGAAAGGCATTGAACTAAAGATAAAGGTGATTTAAACCAAAATAGAAATCCCAATATTGATTACTTCATGATTCTTTAATACAGGTTAATGGAACACCTAAACAGATTAAAATGTCCTTCTCCAAATGGCTTAAATCCCTGATGGGGCAAAGACAACCCAGGTGGATTTTGCACTTTTTTGTGTTCAAAGGGTCTTTGCTAAATATCCTGCAGGAAACTGGATTGTTAATGAGGTCAGACCAATACATCTGTTGGTCAGAATCAGTCATGTTGTCAAAGCATTATTTGGGAACTCAGAAATTCTCAACTTTAGGTCTTATTCTGTTCTAATAAGAATGATATTTAGAGGAGATTTGTCCAGGTAAATAGGTGTCCTACAGATTTTCATTCACATTACATATTAGTTGGGCCATGGTTGGCTTTTACTGCAGCTTTGGCCTTCCAGGTTCAATGGGATTTCGAAGCCAGGCTTGTTCCAAAGGCAGCTCTTGGACTAGAAATGAGCTGTGAAGGACAACACTGAAATGGCAATGGTACCCCACCTCACACAGAATCATGGAATATCCTGAGTTCCAAGAAACCCACAAGGATCATTGAGTCCAACTCCTGCACTGGGCAGCCCCAAGAATTCAAGAGAATGGAGAGATGCTTTGTCTCAGAAAGGAGAGGAGACAAGGATATTCATTATTCAGGAGGAGGAGGAGGATGTTTAGTCTCAGGGTACTTTACATTATTACAATCTTGCATTTAATCATCCAGAGCAATGAAATAGATTAACTGGAGTTTAGGATGGTCACAGAAAGAAAAAAGGACTGAAACAGATTAGCTGAGACATCAGGAATATCTCCAGCCTCAGAGGTTACTCAGAGCAGACACTGCCTGAAAGGACGAGTTTACACAGAGCTGTGTTTGTCCTGAAGCAGGAGGATGGACAAGTTGACCTTCCAAGGTCCCCTCAAGCCCTATCAACTCCAGTTTACTATTTCCTGTATATAAAATAGGAATGGATTAATTTAAATACACTGCTGACAGGGTTTGAGGTGGGAGCTGAGAAGCACAGGTCTGCCAGGATTGTTGCAATGCTGATTTCTTTTCCTGTCCGGTGTTCTGTGGTGAAAGGATTTATTTGGGCAATTAAACAAGAAGCTCTTTGCATGTGCCATAGCTTGATGGCAAATTTAATTTCCTAAAGTTTGTAGAAACATGCGCTGAGATTAAGGGCCAACCAGAAGCTCATCTTCTTCCTCTACCCTAAAGGTTATGGGGCAACATGAGGGAAAGGTAGAAGGACAAAAAAGAGCCTGGTCACAGTGAGAGTAAATAAATTATTCACCTTCCAACATCTGATTGTCTCCTTGCTTGAAGAAAAATTGTATTAATTCTGATATAATGTAATTCTCCTTTCAGGGTCACATTACAACCCCCAAAGAGCTGGTTTCAGCTGCAGCACACATTTGTTCGGCCTGTGTTAATCTCTTTTCCAATTATCACCCTCTAGATCCTTTTGCAAACAAAATCAGCGCATGCAACTGGCTGTGAGACTTTTGGGAACAACAAACAGAATGAGGTCTTGATGAAAAGGTCAGCCTTTATCCATACATGACATCTCTCTCACTCAGTTCTGAAGCTGCTGTGAAGGGATTCCAACTGAGACTGATTTGAGTGTGAAGTCTGACCCTCTCTTTTGGGTGATATGGTATGACAGATAAAGAGAGAAGAAATTAAAATTTTAGCTCTTTTTAAATTTATTTGCAAACAAAAAAGGCTGATTTTTTTTTAAGAATGAATCTCAGCTGATTGACTGAAATAAATTTAAATATTTTTAATTCTATATAGTTCTAGAACATTTTCCCTATAGTAATATTGCTGGTATCCAGACACACTTCCTGGGAACCTGAGAGCTTTTAGTATGATACTCCCTCATTCTTGGAAGGGTTTAAGGCCAGGCTGGAGCTTGGAGCAACTTGGGATAGTGGAAGGTGTCGCTGCCCAAGGCAGGGGGTTTGAACAAGATGATCCTTAAGGTCCCTTCCAACCCAAACCATTCTGTGATTCTGTCTTCGGAAAGAAAAGAAAAAAAGCAGAGATTAAATAGATTTAAGATTCCTGAAGAACAAAAAGATCACTTTCCCTGAGAAAGCATCAATGACAATTTCACTTCAAGTGCAACAAATATCTCAAGCCAGTGAAGAACTGCTGTTGTTTTCAGGACTCCCTTGTGTTTTCCTTAAGATAACTTGTATTTTTCTGCTTGAAAGACAACACAAGGACAACAAAATACATATGATCCTTGCTCACCAGAATGAGTCAGTGAAAATTTTGGGGGTGATCTATCCCAAGAACGGGATGTCTACAGAAGAAACATGAAATGAGGCATGAAGATAAGCAATGGTTTTTAATCACAGACACAATCACTGCTTAATGGAACATACCTTTGAAAACAAACAAAATGATAAGGTGGAAGTTTGTAGTTAAGGGTCCAAGCACAGTGATATGAATTTTGATTATTCTGGAATTTATTTTTTTCTTTCAACATAGAAGTTGTTTTTAGGATTGAATACTGATAAAATGTTTCATGGAGACATGTGAACATAACCAGCTGGGGGTTTTGATGAGATTTGTCTCCCTTCCCTTTAGCCCTCTCTTTTTATTGGAATCTGAAGAGCTGTGGACCTGAGCAACACCACTCCAGGTGTGTCATGGTCTTACACAAGACAGGCAAAATCTCAGAATCCCAGAGTGGTTTGGGTTGGGAGGGACATCAAACACCATCCCATTCCACCCCTTGCCATGGGCAGGGACATCTTCCACTAGTCCAGGCTGCTCCAAGCCCTGTCCAACCTGGCCTTGGACACTTCCAGGGATTCAGAGGCAGCCACAGCTTCTCTGGGCACCCTGTGCCAGGGCCTGCCCACCCTCACAGGGAACAATTTCTTCCCAATATCCCATCCATCCCTGCCCTCTGGCAATTTGAAGCCATTCCCCCTTGTCCTATCCCTTCATGCCTTGTCCCCAGTCCCTCCCCAGCTCCCCTGGATCCCCTTTAGGCTCTGGAAGGGGCTCTGAGCTCTCCCTGGAGCCTTCTCTTCTCCAGGTGAACACCTCCAGCTCTCCCAGCCTGACTCCAGATACCCTCAGAGCATCTCTGTGGCCTCCTCTGGACTCACTCCAGCAGCTCCACGTCCTTCTGCTGTTGGGGATCTGCAGCTCTGCAGGTATCACAGCCCATCATTCCCACTGACTGAACCAATGCAGTTCTTTCCACACCAGTCTTGGACACTCAGCATGTATCGGAGTGTGGCTCCACACACTTTTGGGGCCTGATTAACTGTCCTTTCCCCCAGAGGTCTACTCTGAAGCTCTTGGGAAAAAAAAGAACTGCCAGTTCTCACTCTCTGTTTTTGTACAGGGGTGCTGACTCCACTCTCCAGTGACCCTAGAAGGGCCAAAGGCCAGAAGTCACCAGTTTCCCTGCTGAGCTCAGATCTCGAGGCATCTAAAGAGAAAGCTCCAGAGAGCTTATCACATCTCTTACTGAAGATTTATTAATTGCAGAAATGTAAATCCTGTTCAAGAATTCTGACTTGGCTTTCCCCATCGCAGGGACTTGTGAGCTGCGCTGGTGGAAGGGGGAGGCACTGTTAACCTAGGAAAGACTGCAGCTGTGAGCACTGGGGGGAAGATACCAGTCAAACTTTCTACAAATATTATATGGAAAATCTCTTGAGTTGTGTTTACGGAAAGGCTTTAGCTGGGATTATCACTGAGCTCAGTCCATTCCTGCATGAGCTGCAGGACAGGATCTCGTGAGGGCTGGCTGTAAAAGATGCACATTCTTAATCCCTGGACTCAGAGATGGATGTGAACTGCTCACTAAACAACTATGCACTTCTCTGAGGGTTCTTAAATGCTAAAATGTCCACATTCAAATCCACTGCCTGCAAGAACAGCTTCAGTTATGGCAGCTCACAGAAGAAAAAGTAAACAGCTTAAGGGCCCTCGAAAATCTATTGCTTTTCTTTCCCTGCGTTGCAAAAACAAGTGTTAAAGCACAGGATGAAGCCACTGAAATGTGTTTTCAGTAACATCGGGGAGGACAGAGCCAGGCAGGGACAAGGTCACTTTGGGATGTTAATGAGCTGCTTCCTTGACCCTGTCTTGTGACCCAGAGTGAGTTTGTGTATTTCATTTATTTCACCCGTTACTTGCTCTCACAGTCCTTTTCCCACAATGCCAACCAGCCTGTATGGAAATGTTGAGCTCTCTTCTGATATTAATTATTGCTGTGCAGTGTGCAAGATTCAGTGCCACAAATATGTGTTTCCATGCACGTGCACGGTGGGTGGGATGGGGAGCATCCTTTGTTTTCACAGAATCACGGAAGGGTTTGGGTTAGAACGGACCTTAAAGACCATCCTGTTCCAACCCCTGCCATGGGGCACCTTCCACTGGACCAGGTTGCTCCGAGCCCCATCATGTTTTAGTGAGACAGTTCACGTTTCTGAGGCAATTTACAACTGACTGATGGATTAAGAGGCAGGAACTTGCCTTCTTCTGGGTCTATCCATTTACAAATGAGGCATCACCACCATTCCCTCTGTCGCCTTTCATCAATTTTTTGCCTACAAAACTGGAGTCTGTACCACAAGCAGCTAAAAAGCTGTGAACACCTCCTTTAAATATCCAGGAGTCGAGGGAAGCAACACTTAATGAGGACCTTATTGTACAACTGGCTTCTCTCTGGAGAGGGAGAAAAGAAGTAAAGAGTGAATTTGGGGACACACAACAGCCTGGCAAGTGGCAGTACACAATGAGGGACAGGAGTGGGCATTTTCTCTGCTGGGATGGAGAGGGGAGCTGTGTTCCTCTGATCCTTGCAGGAAAACCCACAAGTTTCAAATCTTAATGATACTGCCCAAACTTGGAGAGCGCTGGACATTAAATACCTTTCCCAATTTGCATGAAAACTGGGGTAAAATACTGCCACATCCATGCGGCTGGCTTGGATCATTTTACAGCTTTGCAGCTTTTGGCTTGGGGCATAGTCCCACTGTGCTGAGCTGTAAAAATACAAAATAAAAGGATTATCTTCTTTGCCAGTCTAACCACATGACAATAAACAACAGGCAAGTCGAGAAGGAGAAAACACTTCGGGGGTATTGCTCAGCACTTAAGGAAGACAAATGGCTCGTTTCATATAACACTGAAGGGGAAAAGGCACAAAGGAGAAGTGACGTGCCCCGATGATCTTCCCCAAGTCTAGCAAAGTGTGGGAGGGGAAAACTGTGCAGATGTGACAACCTGCAATTTTCACGCTTCATAACAGCCAAGACATGAAATCAGGAGAGCTTTAGCTCTCTAGCAGTGATGACAAAATAATTTAGAAAGATTATCTGAAAACACCACAATTTCAGATATGACCTGGGTTGACACTGAAGTCCTGATAAAAGCCCACAGGTTTTGTCACCTGTCACTGCTTACAGCATTTCCAGGTGATGAGAAACAGCTGTAAAAGAGTTAACAGGGCACAAAGCTCATCACAGACTCACCCCCAGGTATTTTGCCTTCCTTTATCTAGTCGATGTTTCTGAGAGCTGAGCCACTTCATTTAAAGGTGCTTGGGGGGGGATGTTTAAGACCTCTGTTGTCAGCTTTCTGTGTGCTGCTCCCAGGGCCGGCTGAGCTGAGGTGCCTCAGGTAACAAATGGACGTTTCCAAGGGATTAAGCGGGGAAAAAAAAAGACTGAAGAGTTCCAAGTGGAAGATTAGTCATTGTGAGTTAAATGTGTTTAGTGTGATCTAATGACTAGACATAGGCAGAGAAAGTAAAAGGTAACTGAGTGAGGTTCTTGTAGTATTTTGGCTGCCTCTCAATTCTGTATCAAATGAGGCACATGATAGTCTTAACAGGCAGTTATTTTTCTTCTACATGTGTTACCTGAACCCAATATTAAATACAAATCGAAAGCAGTCTGGGGTGTGGAGTATTCAGAAAATGGAAATAAGAAGCTTCAGTTTTGAAACTGATGCAATAAATCAATTAGCTGAAAAAATAACCCAGAAAGGATTAAATCTAACAAGCTCCAAGAGAAGTAAACAAGCCCACTGTTTGCTGTTGGGAGTTGTTTGCTTGGTGTAATGTGTCTTTTAGGTCACCATGTCTGCATAGGTAATTACAGAGAGCTGCTCTTGTTAGCAGGATGCCTCTCCTGCACGGAACCTTGAACAGCAAAAGGTTGATGAAATGTGGGGGGTTTAAAAGAGAAGAATATAGAATAAGGGCATCCATAATTAAAAATTAAGGCCGTGTGGTTGATCTGGCACACTCTCTTCCCATAGCAGAGGAAAGAATCATGTCTGGGTGAATCTGTTCTTCCCAAAATGAGTGGCCATTTACAGCTGGGCTAAAGAGAAGGGGACTAAAGGAGGCTGAAAAGTGCAGTAGTTCAGTTTTTCTATTTTAATTAATCTAAGAGGAAGACGCAGCCTCTATTTGGAAATGGCACTTATCACATCACAGGCTTGTTGTTGAGTAACTCTTTCCCCTACATGGAACTTTATGGTGTCTGTGTAGAAGAGTCTCTAAAGCACAAGCAAGGCAATACAGGGTTTGTGATGTTTTGGGTTTGTTTTTTTCCTTTAAAAAAGGAAGAGTGTGTTATGACAGGATCAAGGCAGTGCCAAAAGAGAGAGCTGCATGTGGCTGTGTTTATGGAGGAGGCTGCTTCCTAACCTGCTGCAAACTTCTGGGTGCTTGATGGAGCACAATAGGGTATGATAAGAAACATTTGAGTTTAACCCGAGGGAGTAACCTGGGCCAAACAAGACTTACCACTTTTTGTAGCTAGAACTACCTGAGCCAGATGGGTGTGGGTCACTTGTCCTGAAGAAAGAGCCTCAAGTTTTGCCAGGGGAGGTTTAGATTGGATATTAGGGAAAAATTCTTCATGGAAACGATTGACTGCCCAGGGCAGTGGTGGAATCACCATTCCCAGAGGAATTTAAAAGCTGTGTGGATGTGGCTCTTGGGGATGTGATTTAGTGGTGTCCTTGGCAGTGCTGAGCTAAGGTTGGACTTTACTCCTGGAAGTCTTTTCCAACCTTAATGATTCTGTGGTTCTGTAACTCTTTGCTCCACAAGCCTCTGACATTCAAAGCCTCCAAATTAAGCAAGACTCAGCAAAGGAATTAGTTCTGAGGCATATTCTGCAGACAAGCATTCCTGCTGCCATTTGTGCTCTTGAAATAAACCTTCTCCCAAGCCTCTAATCACGTCTTTGATGCATCAGGGTAAGTCTTGTAAACAGATGAAAATTTACTGCGCTGGATTGCTCGGCAAGGTGTCACTCCCAGACAACTCTGGTTGTCTCTAAGTGCTTTGCAAACATCAGATGATTCCGAAGGCCTCAGGGTAAGTTCTCTGGGCTGGAAAGCTGCTTTTTGGAATGCATAGTGGGGAGTTGTGGCTTCCTGAGCAAATGGATTTGTGCAGCAGGTGTCAGCACAGCACAGTATTTCATTTCTTCTGGGATCAAGTCTCAATAATTTGGTTCTGGTTACTCAGCTGTTAAATCGCTTCCTGACGTGTGTGTAGTGCAGTCTGTGACTGCCCCTTTTTGCTGTAATTGCTTTCATTAGTGCTCAGTTGTGTTTTTCTCTGCTTGCTGAGATGGTTCCTGGCCTTATTGGGCTGTGCAACTGCTTGATCATTTTTTTCCCATCATTTCCATCGTTTAATGTTGCAGTAAAAAGTCTGAAAAGAAATTAATGTTGCGCCATATAATCCATGATAAATGTCTCAAAGATATTTGGGAACATGACTTAGCTCTTAGATGACATTTTAGTTATCAGTGTTCTAATCCTTGCAGCTTTAGGTCCAGATTTAAAGGCATTTAGGCAACTGATCTCCAGTAAATTAAAAAAAAAAAAGGAAGAAGTTTATCTAGGACCTATCTTTGATTCACATTTCCATCTGTGAGCTCTCAGATTGTGCTGAATGCTAAAGCCAGACTTGCCTTTATCTCTCTGAAAAGATAACCAGCCAGTGGGAGGAGGAAGGGAAGAGATCCATGTGGCAAATGGAAGACATGGTCTCCAACCGCTTCTCTGGTCACCTCTGGAAGATGTTTTATTAAATCCCAGAAAAGAATGATGAGTCTCAGATCTTCCTGCAAACACATCTCTTAAAATCTTTGCCTGAAGGCATTCCATTTTGGATAAATAGATACTCATTGGAAGAAGTGTCTGACCTTGTCTCCTTGCCCAGATACTGGGAAAATATAATGACCAAACAGTAACTCATTTTCTGGCTTGTTTCCTCTTGGGTGCATTGGAAATGGAATTATTTGCACAAAACAAAGCGACTTCAGTGGGATTAATTTTTCCAAACCTCATGTTTGCAGCAGCATCTTTGCGGGAAACCTACAGTTTGTTTTCTGCTTCCAATCAAACACTGACAGAAAACAGAACCAGGTTTTCCAAATCCCAGAGTCCCTTAACAGTGGGGCAAAGCCAGGTAAGGGCTCTGTGTAAAGGGCTAATCCCACATTTCCTCTTGCTGCACAGTGATGTCTCAGCAGCATGTTTGGAAAACCCTAGAAGATAAACCTTCCTGGGGAACCTGGGGTGTCACAGAAGTTTTGGAGCTGTGTGAGCAGTTGGATGATTGTGTTCATGCCCATTGGCTGACAGAAAATTAAGTGGAGGAATATAAATTAAACTGCAGGAATATAAATTACAATGGTCATGGGGGGGAAGTGAGATTTGGAAATCTTGGCTGTACCTGAGCATCTTCAGCATCTGAAAGAGCTGCTGGTTCTCTCCCTCCCTTTGCTGTCTCCACTCACATCAGGTGGAGTTTTTGCAGTATTTGCATCCGTGTCTTGGACTTGACACCAGAATGCTCCTGACTCTGGGCCTGGTGACCCAAAGAATGATTTTCTGAATGCTTTCTGAGCAGATTTTGTTAATATTCAGCCTTGCTGTTCCCATTACAAGGAGAATTTGATGTTGCCCCAGGCTTTTCTTTTGCTGGAAGGCTGCTGTTTGCAGGGATCACTTCCACAGTCATGCTTCTTTCTGCTCAGGAGAAATTTCCTCTGCTTTCCTTGGGTCCTGGCAACCACACCCAGCACTCTTCCCATAAACCCCCAAATCATCCCACTGACAGGCTAGAAAATGAGGAAAACAGAAATAACTTGGTCTTTTTGAAGTATCTTCCAGGTTTAATCAGGAAGGAGCTAGACCTGTTCTCTTTCGTATGCTCATGGCTAAATGAATTTATTAAATTAATTTTTTGATCAGCTAGAAAAGCAGTTTGGAGCTGACCAGATCCAAAATCTGCTAAGCCACTGGGGGTGGTTTTATAGTTTCTTAGTGAACTTTGGGTAACAATTTGAGTATGCCAGGAGAAAACCCAAGCATTCAAAAAGTGTAATTAAATGGGATGAAGGAAATTCACAGTTGGAATTGCAGTAAAACATTTATTTTGACATTTGGAAATGTTGGGTTTTTGCTAATTTACCTCTCAAAGAGGTTATAACACATTTGCCAGTGTTGCCTGTTGCCTCAAATTCTGAAGAAGTTTCTGTAGAAATGTCCTGGTGAATTCTGGCCAAAGTCTGGAGCAGAGTTGTGGACAACTGGGTATTTTTTTTTTTTTTTTACATTCCCCTGAGAACACTGGTTTTTTGGGTTGGTTTTTTTTTGGTAATGAAAAGAGAATGTGATGCTGCGTCTCCCTTGGAAATTCTTTTCCCAACACTGTTCATTCACGAGAGCCTGTGTAAGGGGCTAGGAAATCAAACAAGTGCTTTCCCACAAGATACCTCCAGATAGTCCCACAAATAATCCTAAATGTGCCTAGAGCAGCTGAATGCAGGACAACATTGTAATATGTTACCTTACTACAGAAGTCACTGGGGTTCTGCTGGCACTTCAGCCCTTCCAAGCACCCACCTTTGTCTGCCCTGGATACAAATCTGCTTCAACCGCAGGATTTAAGCGGCAGGGGGTTTCTTTTTGTGTGTTTCTCCAGCAATCACTACAGAGGGGCTTTGAGCCATTTTTGTGGCTTCTAGGTTTCCCCAAAATTATCACGTAAATAAAAAGATAATGCAATGAGCAAAAGAATGAGAGTGCACACAAAAGCACGTTCAAATCAGGAGAACAGGTAAAGTGGTTCTCCTGTCCACCACTTCTGGACCTAGAGAATCTGAAATATTCAGAGCATAGAAATTACAGGAATATCCTGGCTTGTTGTGGTCTATTTTCTAGGAACACAGGCAGCTGTAGCTGTGCTCTTGTCCACAAGCACACCAAACAGCCTTCTTAGACCAGCTTTTAGGTTTCCCAGCTTTAAAAATAAATACACATTAAGGCTGTTTTGCTGTATTTCCAGCAGGTTGTCCAGGCATTTTGTCTCTAGGATTTCAAAATGCTGTTAGCCCTTGTCAGGTTCTTTTGCAGTGTGGTTGCACAGCTCCAGCACTATGGTTTGTAGATTATAAATTACCCCACTTGGAGTTCATGCAGGTGCGGAAATTGCAGTCTGGTTTTCCTGAAAGGGAGAGTGAGCAGTGAAAGGAGCTGGCATCTGGCTTAGCACATCCTTGGTCTCCCTCTTCTGGCTCAGCTGGAAGGAGCTGCTCCATCCACGGAGAACAGAGCAGTGGGAGTTTCCAGTCAAGCTCTCCCACCCTTCTCTTTCTTTTTTTTTTTTTTTTTTTTTTTTTTTTTTTTTTTTTTGTGCATCAACTACAAACTTTGAGAAAATCATCAATATCTCTTTACTACACATATGGAGTGGGGAGAAGGGGATGAAGGAGATTTGGAAACATTCAGGTTGTGACTCAGGATGTTCTGTTACTGCTAGGCTCTGGCTGCCTCCCACATTTTACCTGCTGGCTGGTATTAAGGGTTTAGAGATTCTAAAACTCAGTCACTGAGTTAAAAGGTCATTAAATTATCTACAAATGGGTTTTTTTGTTGTTTGTTTGGGGTTTTTTTGGGTTTGTTTTTTTTTGTTTTTTTTTTTTTTTTTTTTTGGTGCATTTTTATCCTGGTGCAAGTTTTATCTCAGCAGGACCAAGGCAGTGTTGCTTGTGCTGGGCAATGCTGAGGTACCTCCAATCTTGGGGTCAGTTTTGCGTCCCTCAGGACAAGACATTGAGGGGTTGGAGAGTGTCCAGGGAAGGGAATGGAGCTGGGGAAGGGGCTGGAGCACCAGGAGCAGCTGAGGGAGCTGTGGGGGCTCAGCCTGGAGAAAAGGAGGCTCAGGGGGGACCTTGTGGCTCTGCACAACCACTTCAAAGAAGGTTGTGGGTATTGGTCTCTTTTTTCAAGAGACAAGTGATAGGACAAAAGGAAACTTGGTCTCAAGTTGTGTTAGGGGAAGTTTAGATATGATATTAGGAAAAATGTCCTCATGAAAGGGCTGTCCAGCCCTGGAACAGCTGCCCAGGGCAGTGGTGGAGTCCCCATCCCTGGAGGGATTTAAAAGCCGTGTGGATGTGGCACTTGGGGACAGGGGTCAGTGGTGGCCTGGGCAGTGCTGGGGAATAGTTTGACTCAGTGATTTCAGAGGTCTTTTCCAAGTGAAATAATTCCATGAGTCTCTAAGTCACCCTGTCAGCAAAATCAGGTGGTAATTTGAGTTTCTTCTAAAGGGATTTTGATGTGAAGAGCAGATTTTGTATTCCTTCTCCTTACCTTTGGCTTTCTGAGCCTTTCTGCCACAAACTGGCCTCTAAGCAGTTTTGTTCCTTTATTTCTTAAAAAAGTGCAAGTTACAGCTGTTAACATCTGGCTTTAAAAAATGCAGTATCAGACTTCTGTATTTCACAATACCAAGGTTTTTGTATATTTTGAAGCTGGGCGTTAAACCGTGAGTAACACCATCGCCCACTTAAATTGGCTTCCTTTTCCCCACACCTGGCTTACATATGTGTCACAATATGTGACATTTAGAAGGGAATTTGGCAAGAGAAAATTAAAAAATGGGTGTCAGATGGAAGTGTAAGCTCTGAGACACAGGAAGAGATCACAGGGGAAATCTCTAGTCGCTATTGTGAAACTGCTGCCTCTTAAATATAGGGAATTATAACCCACTCTTTGGCTGTGTCTGGTCTTCTTCCTGTAAAAACAGACACCTTTGGGACTTTTAACCTGCAATTTTATGCAAGAAACCTCTACCTATACATATAACAACGATATCAGAAAAGCTGCTCTTGTTTTTGCTTTGCTGCTTGTTGTTGCTTTTGATTTTTCTTCACCGTGTGTGTCCTCACTGATGATTTATGTGTAAAGTCGAAACAAGATTTCTGAAGTTTGGAAAAGAGCTTGTTCTAATTACGTTGGGGTTTGCTCATCTTTGTTTTCTCTCTTTGTACCAATTTTTCCTTTGAAGAGGCAAGGCACATTTGGAAAAGTCCTGCAAGAACCTGCTTGGCAGGAACTGCAGCTCAGCCCAACATTTGTTCAACTTCTTAATGCCATGATTGTTTTAATAATAATAATGGTAATAATAATGATAAATAAGTAGCATCAATATTATCTTTTTATGATAAAGAATCTTAAAATGAGAATATAATTTTAAACCTGGCAAGGTGCAAGGCACCGGCTCCTATAAGCAGTTGCACATTGATGCTTAAACAATGTGACTTGCCCAACTCTTTACCTCTCTTACAAGGATAGAGGGACTTCTCTTTGCTGCAGCCCAGATTAAAGTTGGCAATATTATAAATTAGAAAACTAGGGAAAAAGAATAACTGTAGCAAAATTGAAAATGGATCCCACTTTGTTAGGGAAGAGGAAAGTTGGCTTTAACACAAGAACTCTTTAAGTTGGGGATTTTGGAGCACAGGGATGTAAATTGTGTGCAAATTTAGAGAAGCAGATTTCTGAGCAGTTGTAGCTGTGGGCAGAAGTGAGGATGTCCAGCCATGTGATGTGGCACAGTTTGTGTGCTGTTTCTTGGGATCTTCTTAGATCTAATTAGTGCAACACCAAGTGCCTGAACTAACCCTAGAGGGCTCTCACGACTCAGGAACAGAAAGGATGGGAGCATCAGAGGAGAGACTTCAAGTTCTCAATTTTCTCCTTTCATAAGGAAATACCTGCTTTATGCTTATGTATGTGCATTGGCCAGGGTGCAGCATTTTTGGTTTGAAACAGAAAGTATTTGGGGTTTTACTGTGCCCTTCCCATCCCTTTCTGCTGGGAGAGAATTTTGTCACTAAGCAGGATCTTAAAAACATTTGCCAAATCTGCTGACAATTTCAAATAAGCCATTAAATGTCAGCTGATGAGCTTCAATTGTTGGAGTCTCTTGTGAGAATTATGAAAATAACTCTGAATTGTAAAATGTAAAAGTAATACATTGTGCCTTCACTCAGAAGGCCCCGGTGCTTAAAAAAAGGCAAACAGAAATACAAGTTCTGTAATAAAATTCTTCCCTGTGAGGGTGGTGAGGCCCTGGCACAGGCTGCCCAGGGAATTTGTGGCTGCCCCATCCCTGGAAGTGTTCAATAATTCTCAGCTTCTTTTTCTCCCTCACAAAACAAAAATAATTTGGTTTTTTTAATATGTCCACTCCTTTGAACTTTTGGAGCCAAGTTCAGGTCCTAATCCTATTTCCTAATCCATAACTTTCCTGTAGCACAGCTTCATGTGCTGGCCAATTTCTCCACATCTACTGGCTATAACTGTAATTAAACCCTTGAACTTAAAAGTGCCCCGATTAAGGAAATACTTCCGTGGCATTAAGAGAACACTTCACATTAAGGATTTTCAAGTGAGTATTTAAACACTAATGATTTTAATCTAATGAGGACTTGATGTTCTGCTCCTCCAGCAGAAAAAGCCCTGGTCTCAGCACTAAACTGCTTGCAAGTTTTATTTTTCCTGACATTCTAATTATATATGAGAACAAAAACAAGACAGCACTGCTGGCATGTCAGATGGAAATTTTTTAAAGAGGAGAATGGCAAGAAACAGTTTGTAGCCAAACCGGAAAATCCCACATTATTATTCAGGATTTGTTTGTTTGGCTTTAAAAAAGCAGGAAAGGATTAATGGCAAGCATATTACCATTTCTTTCAGCTATATTGGCTGATTGGAAAGCATGTTAATAATATGGCTCAAACATTAAAGATAACCTGGTTTGGGTGCTGGTGTACTCAAACCAAACAAAAGGGTAAAATGCAAATAAAACAATAAAACTAATCTACCAGATGAACAGGTTTTTTTCTTTCCTGAAACATGACTAATTCCTCAGGAGTAAGAGCTGCCTTATATTTTAGGGTCTGGTATAAAATTCTCACAAACCTTTTGCCTTTTGAAATGTTCACCCTCAGTTTTTATTCACAGGCATCAGAAGTGGTGCAGCTCTAGTGTCAGCAACAGGAAAAACTCTTCCCCTCTGTGGCAACTTTCTCCCATTAAAAAAACATATAATCCAGAAGAGAGTAGGAGAAAGCAGATATAAATATCCAAGTTATTGAAACACAAAAAAAATTATGCTCTTGCTGCTGGAGGTTGGGGAGTTGGACCCTACTTTGATATCCACTGGGGTATATCCACAGCATTTCTATTTAAGAAAGCATTCCCATGAAACATTAGCATCTAAAATCAAATAACAGCTAGGATGGGAAAGAACAG
The DNA here is from genome assembly GCF_965178545.1 of Coloeus monedula. Lineage (NCBI taxonomy): Eukaryota > Metazoa > Chordata > Aves > Passeriformes > Corvidae > Coloeus > Coloeus monedula. Next base: position 71,991,184 of record NC_138785.1, read on the forward strand.
GCAGTCATAGTGTGATCTCCTGAAAAGGAGAAAGGAAGTTTGCTGGTAAGGGATTATTATTCCACATCTTAGGAAGGACTGATTGGCAGAAGGAGCTGATTCATGCACAGCTTTGGAAAAGTAAAGGTTTGAATTTGTACTTTTAAAAGCATCAGCTTCTGCAAATTTCCACCATGTTGTGAAAAAGAGTAATTGAAATTAAGCTAAAAACCTTGCAAGTTTAAATCAGGTAACCAATAGCTCCTAAACAGCAGAGAGGCACTGGGGAGCACTGAAGTTCTCAGGCATTTGTTTATTCATTTTTCTTCTATTCCACTATATAATACCTTCCAGCTTCTGATCCTGTCTATCTTCCTGCAAAATAAGGCACAAATACATCCACCAGATAAAAATGAGAAGGACTTTTTGTGAAATAACATTTTAATTTCCAAATGGCCTGAGTTAAATATCCTGTGCAAGTCTTGTTTCAGGCCCAAAGAACTACAGTATTACTGAATTAACTACAGAATTTCAAATTCAGTATCTTTTCCATGAAACTATTAGTGCTTTTACAGCCTGAAATCCAGCTGTGAGAGAAAATCCATCTCATCCTTGTAACACCAGAAGAGATCTGGTAGGTGTGTGCTGTGCATGTAGAATAACTACCTTGAAAGAGGAGATACAGGATGTTCAGTGCAGGCTCTGTGCTTCACTGCATGATTCAATAAGTCTTCGTTGAACAGACAAAGACTTTTCAGATGCTTGTAATAATGTGCATTGCAGGCAAATAGAAAAGAAGAAACAGTCTGATAGATTTCAAGTCTGTGTCAAAGGATGAAATGAGTAACAATAAAGTAGATGTGGATTTGGTTATGATTTTTTTTTTTAAATACCATTTCAGGCAAGGCAAACAGAACATAATTTCTTTAATTAGCATCTCCTGAAGTACACAAAGCACTGGAGAGAAAATTAAGGAGAAGAAAGAACCAACTGTCCCTTCCTCATCTTATCCTTATTCCACCTGTAAGAAAGCTAAATAGAACAGCATGAAGCTGCTGGAAAATGCCAGGATAGGAAACTTCAGCCCAAACTAGTTATAGTTCTTATTTTAGATGACCATTAGATGCTACAGGATACTTTCAGCAAGGCTGGGCTGGGTGGGGCATGGGCCAGATGCCCAGAGGGGTTTCCAACCCAGAGCAAGAGCTGAGCCCCTCAGGGCAGGGCATGACCCTGTCCTTGGGGCTGGGGACAGAGAGGCTTGGGGCTCCCGGGGCGGCAGGTGCCCTGAGAGTCTTTGGGTGTCCAGGTGCCCCTGGCTCCATGGAATGCTCCAGCATGGCAGGGATGGGGCCTCAGGAGCCTCTGCTCAGGTGTCTTTGCCCTTTCATGGGGCACAGCCCAGCCAGGGGATGGCCATCAGGGTGGCTTGGGCAGGATGGGCCCTGTGCTGTCTCCAGCCAGGGACTGCAGTCCCTTCAAGCCTGTTCACCCAGACCTGCTGGATAAACCTTTCTCCCATCTCCTCCAGGCCATGGCTATGGCAATCACACTCCTCCTGGCTATGCTGGCCATCCTGCTTGGGCAGACACACAATCCACAGGCTGATGTGGCCATGGCCCAGCGGATGCAGCAGCACAAGGCATTTCTGCATCAGGAGTTGTCACGGCTGTGGCAGCAGATTGAGCGGAGGGCCCTGGAAAAAAGCTTTCCTCCACTCTGTTTTACTGGCTCTTTCAGGCTGCTGTGTTGAATTCTGCATGCAAAAGCAGCTTGGCTCCAGCAGCTGCCATGAGCAGGACGACTACAGCAGTGAGGAGGATGAAGACCTCAATGCAGCACAAAATGCTGCCAGGTCTTTGGCTTGGCCCACCCTATTTCCAGCACAGGAACTGCCTGACCTGGGCTGGAATCTGAAGCAGCTGCTGGGTGACTCCTTGATTAAGCAAGAGTTTTCACAGATCACTCTCATGTCAAAGATTTCCCCCCACACTGGGATGAATGGCATCCATGAATTCCGGAAGGTTCACAAGAATGGAATCTTCTACCAGCTGCTCGTGTCCCTGCAGCCACCCCCTGGTCATTCTTCCATCCTGGAGCAGGGCACTGTGGGGCAGGAGTCAGAGAGGTGCCTTGACATCCGTGTGGTGCTGGAGTGCTCTATGGAGCGTCTGATGGGATGAGTTTTTCCTTGTGTTTTGTCCACTACTGGGGCAATGAGCTGCCTCAGGATCAGAGCCCACTGCTCCTAGAAACCTAGAAACAGGCTCCTACTTATACCTGGAGCAAATCTCCACCTGGGTGCAAAACTTGCTGTTTTCAGCCTGGCTGCATTTGCCTCAGTGGCTGCACCAGCATCTGATGCTCCTGCAAGTTCCTGGTGAGCAGCCCCTGAAGGAGCAGAGCTGCACTGAGATGGTTTTGGCAGTGCAGGAAGGCAGCACAGGCAGCTGTCTGATCCTAGAGTAGGCTGCAGCCAGCTTTCCCAGTGTGCTGGCTTAACTGGAGGAGAGTTAGACTGGTATGGGCTTAGGCTCATGTGGGGCTTGTTTTCACATTGTGCTTAAAACTTAAAGAGAGATGTAATTGCTGAGCAGTGTTTGTGCAGTGTCAAGGTCCCTTCTGTTCAGCTGGTGTCACCTCCAGGCTCATCCACCCACGGGTCTGCTGGGAGTGATGGGAGCTGCCACCACAATGGGGCTGAGGGGACTGGGGGGGGATGAGGGATGATGGCAAAGCTGAGGGGATTTGGGGGGGCTGAAAGGGATGCACTGCATACATCACAAGGGGTAAGAGTAGCGGAAAACCACAGAGCATGTGCTGTAGCATGAAGCTGTTATAAAACAACAGCTCAGGCAGCTTTGGAAAGAAAGCAGAAAATACATATTAAGTCAATCAGAAATGAATTTGGTCAAGAAGAATGAAAAAGAAGTTGCTGGGGCTGCATCTGGCATGCCTGATGATCCCTGGTCTGGTGTGGGGGTTTCCCACAGCGCCAAGGCACAGCCAAGGCACGGTCAGATGTGGCACGAAGCGTTCACATGAGTCACAGCCTCCTCCATGGCTATGTGAGCCTCACTGATCAACACCACCTGAATATTTGGCCCAGGGCTTGTGTTTTCTGGGCACAAGTGATCAGGTTTCAGAGCACTTGGTGGAAATGAATTTTTAAGGGTGTTACTTTGGTGTCTTGAATACGAAATGATGCAGGTTGCTTTTTTCTTCTCTCTCGCTTTCAACACAACAACAATTTTTGCCTTTGGGGACCTGCTTTAATTAACTGCATTCTCTGGTTGCACATCAAAGAGCTGGGGAATGAAAATGAGTTAAAACCTGGGCTTTTGCACCCTAGGAGTTTCTCCATCCTACTAAAATTGCAGGAAATGAAAGTTGTTTATTTTTTTTTCCTTTTACTGATAAAATATTTAGAAGGGTTCAGCTGAATCTGTTTTCTTGTTTTGGAAAGAAAGTTAACAAGTGTTTGAAAATCACCTTGAGTATTGTGTCCAGTCACTTGAGTCCTCTGTCTCCTTCTGGGCCCATCACTTGAAGAAAGATAGTGAGAGGCTGGAGTGTGTCCAGAGAAGGGCATGGAACTGGAGATGGGTCTGGAACAAAAGTCCTATGAAGAGGAGCTGGGGTTGTTTAGCCTGGAGAAAGTCTCAGGGGACAATATTCTATTGAAAATGCTCTAGAAAATGGGCAACTACAAAAAACTTTTTCCTGTCCTGCCATTTTTGAAAAATTCACAATATCAAAATGCTCAGGAATATCTGCTTTTCTATGGCTGCTGAGACCAAGAGTAGGAGGGTAGAAGGAGTTGCTTTAGTGTTTGTTTGCAGCACAAGAGCTCAGGTCTGGCTGCCACAACTCTCTCTGTAATGTAAGGTTAATTGTAGTCATTTCATTTCCACTTTTGTAAGCCCAAGGTTTTTATTATTTGGAACAAGATGATTTATGGGTTGACACCCCATCCCTGGAAGTGTCCCAAGGCCAGGTTGGACAGGGCTTGGAACAACCTGGGATAGTGGAGCTGTCCCTGCCCATGGCAGGGGGGGTGGAACTGGATGGGCTTTAAGGTCTCTCCGAACCCAAACTATTCTGTGATTCCTTTTTCTTCAGGACAGAATGATTTCCTTACTGTTCCTTCTCCTTTTCCCAGCTTTAGACCCTGTAGGTGCCCAGCCACAAAGGTCTCATTGAGGAATCCAGTAAGTTGTGAAGGTCCCTGAGGTGCCCACTCCTCTCCCTCTGACAACTTGAGGAAGGTCCTCAGTTTTCTCCTGTGAATTTAGTAGGGGAGGGATTGCAATTTTCACAAACATGACTGAGGATATTTGACCAAATTTAAAAAACAGTTTTCCTTTTGATGTTATCCTTAAAGCCCCCTTCAAGATACTTAATATCGTGAATATTTTTCTTGATATTCTCTGTTAGACGACTTCTGCTGACACTTTTTAATTTTCTGACCCTTCAAAAGCTGGACTTTGATATTATTAAGAACTTTTCATTCTTCTGGGCAGAAGGAATTTTACTTGATTAAGAAAAGGAGCATAAGGAAAATTCCTTCTGGCTCCAAATTTCATGAATATCTCTCTTTTCCATGCTCATTTTTTTTATAACTTACAAACATTGTTACAAGCTTGTCAGAGGAAACGGGTCACTGCAGTTTATAAGTAGCTTAAAGCACGCAGCAAACATGTCACTGATACTGAGGTGCCGAGAAAAGCCATCAAAGTAATATTTCCAGGATATTTTTAAGTGGTCACACTTCTAACTTGCACCCTACAGGCATAAATTCCATGAAACTAAGAGGGATGCCTTGCTTTTTTTTTTTTTTTTTTCATACTGAGTAAGCAATTGAAGTTCCTTCAGCTAAAACTGAGAAATAAAAGCCTTACTTTACCAGGGGTTCTTCATGTCATTCCAAGAAGCCAGAAGCTCATTGCATCACAGGACTTTTCCAGAAATCACAGAAATATTTAGATTCGTCCTATTCACAGCCTGAAAGGCCAGGACGTGAGCTCCTTGGGGACAAGCAATGCATGAAACCCTCCTGCAAATCAGTTACTTGCTCAGAGGAATTTAGAGTCTCCAGAGAATCTTTTGTGCAGTTTTTCTCCCAGTATGATGCAAAATCCAATGGATCCATGACTAAAAGTGCTCACAGACACCAAACTGCTGCATCTCAAGGCAAACACATTCTTTCCTCCAAAGAATGAGTAATTGCAGTCTTTTTAATTCAAATTAATCAAATCATTCTAATTTTTAAATATTACCTTTTTGTTGTTGTTGTTAGCATATGGCTACAGTCAAAAGTAGTCACCATCAGCCAGAGGGATGAGATGTAACAACTTTTCTTTTGGACATGTGCCTGTTTAAAAATTTTGGGGTAGTTCTGTGATATTCTGAGAACTGGACAGCCTGGACATTTTTTTGCTTTGCGACCTCTGGCTTGAAACATTCACCTGAACAATTCAATTGCCAAAACTTATCTACCTGTACAGGCACATATAGGTATATGTGGTACACAAACACACACTCTTTCAGAAAATTCAGAGGTAGCTGCGGGTTGGGTAGAGATTGAAGAATTGGTTTGGATTTAATTATTCTTAGGAGCCAGGATTGAGGGAGAGGTCTAGAGCCCCTCTCTACTCTTGAGCCAAGCTGGGAGATCTGGGGCTGTTCACCTGGAGAAGAGAAGGCTCCAGGGAGACCTCAGAGCCCCTTCCAGGGCCTAAAGGGGCACCAGAAGAGCTGGAGAGGGACTGGGGACAAGGGCTGGAGGGACAGGACACAGGGAATGGCTTCAAATTGCCAGAGGGCAGGGATGGATGGGATATTGGGAAGGAGTTGTTCCCTGTGAGGGTGGTGAAGCCCTGGCACAGGTTGCACAGAGAAGCTGTGGCTGCCCCTGGATCCCTGGAAGTGTCCAAGGCCAGGTTGGATGGGTCTTGGAGCAGCTTGGGCTAGTGGAAGGTGTCCCTGCCCATGGCAGGGGGTCAGAACTGGATGGTCTTTAAGGTCTCTTCCCACCCAAACCATCCTATGATTCTAGAAATCACAAGTCTGCCGAGTAGATGTTCCTTCTCATTGTTCACAAGAATGAGCCCATTTGTTACACTAATTGCTTCCTATAACTTGTGCTGCCAGGTGGATCACAAACATCCAACCAGTCAGTCCTGTGTCCTTCTGTTACCTGTGAAGAGTCCCTGGAAACTGAACAGGACATCCCACAGCCAACCTGCACATCGGGGGAGCTCCTGCATGAATAGCACTGACTGAGGTTTCTAACAAGGACAAAAGATTCTCATTCCAAGCTGAAACTCTCTTTGTTTTTAGCTCAGATTTCTTTCAAACCTCTCTGGAAATGGCAGCTCGATTCTTTTACCATCACCAGTTATCATAGCTCCCATGATAACAGCTTGGAAAGACAGTGCCATCCAAACCAGCCTATCCCAGCTCCACCTCCAAAGTGTTTGTAGAGTTTTTGCCAAACTTGTTGATGGTCTTCCAGTATTCAGCATCAAATTTCACTTTTTTCCCCCCCATTTTTTTTCTCAACTACTATATCATGGATATTTCCAGTTTCCTACATTGTTTCCAAGAAACAAATGGACTTTTTCTACTCCACTCACCCATATGTTTGAGCATAAGATAGACCTTAATTTCAGTCCAAGATTTTTACAAGCTGATTTCCCAGTTTGCCCCCTACCTTTTACTCTCACTTGATGGCAATCTGTCCTTCACCAGGTGTGGATAATACCACTGGTCTGTCTCAAGAACCAGCCAATTATTAATCTTTGGAGCTTGGCCATCTCAATGACACTCTAACACTTGCTAAACACTGGTCTGCACAAAGCCAGATCAGATTAGAAGGGCAAGAATTGCAATCTCAGTTTAGTTTGATCAGGTAAAAATTGCTTCAGTTTGTTTTGTTTGTTTGGGATGTTTAAAATTTTTCTTTTTTATTTTTTTTAATCCAATATTATAGTACCTTAGTGTTTAGGCAATTTCATCTGCTAGTAATTTAAAATTCACTGTAAATACACGCAATTTCTTGAAAATGTTAGCAAGGATGAAACTCTTTCTGCCCTGTCACTCTGATGTCCCACAGTGACAGGTTGCCTAAGAAAATAGAATAGTTACACACTTGGGAACAATTATTCTCCTTCCAGGTAGTCTAGAAGCTAAATCCCAGATTTTACCCCCTCTCCCTGTATTTTAGTTCTTTATTATTCTGGGCTTCAATTCATAAGAGATTGGTAAAAGAATCACAGCTGGTCCACTCTTCATGGCTCTAGGGTCATGTGTATATGAATTAGGGCCATATATTTTCACTTACAGAGAGTTTTAGATAAATCTCTTTCCATGCCATGATCAAATGGTCACCAGTGGATACCAGTCCAGTATCTCAAACAGAAAGGAAAAAACTACTACAGAACACAGGTCTTTCTCTATTAGAAGTAATTAGAATTTCACATTTTCCTTAAGATTTGGTTTGAGCTGGGTGCAATTTGAAAGAACACCTGAAATCCTGTGCTCTGTGGTGCAAATCAATTGTAATACCTGGTAACACTGTTTGTATGTTGATATTTTACAACTTTCTCATTTGTAATTCATAGAGGATCAAGTCTGTCATCAACTAATCCGTTGTATAAACTTAATACCTTGCATGAGTGAAACAGGATGTGAGTCAAAGCAGGCAGTGATTCTGTTCATTACAATTATCGTGCCTTTAGCAGCTTTGCCAGCTCTTGCAGAAATGTTTGATGCTCCATTTTAGGACTTGAGCAACTCCTGGTTGTTTATCAAATGAGATTCTGGCAGTGGGGGAAGGGAAAGAAAAAGAACGGAAAATTTTCTAGCTCAGAGCTTGAGTGCTGGCTGAAAATCCCACTGCTTCCTAAAGGTTGAAAAGGATCTTCAAGGACTCACATCCTGAGAAGAACAAGAAATTCTTTAAGAATAATGTAATTTTCTGAAAATGTAACTGAAGTCCAAGCTGAATCTGTAGAATCTAATATTTTCAGCAGAGAAACTTTTCAATTAATATGTTAATGTTAGTCCAGCTCCAGTTGTCAGGTCAGTTTCTCATATCAAACAACATTTATTTCAGAAATGGGATGCTCCCTCCTCTATGTGTGACTCATTTTTCATTGATGCCACCATTTCCACTTCAAAATCTAGAATCCTGCATGCTTTGTCCTTAATTCTTATATGGTTGAGTGGTTTAGTTTTAGTTTTCATGGTGTATATATATAAAATAAAGCTTTTCTTTAAAGAACTTCAGCCTTGCTCAATTACAACATGGTTTGTAACCAACCTACATCTGTAGTTTCCCTTAAGGGCAGATGTCCTTGGTTGCAACCAAGTACCTAAGAGTCCAGGAGAGAAAAAACCAAGAATTTTGGATTAAATTATTATGAAATAGGATTATTTTAACTCATGTCCTTTCTCTCTATTACACCTACCTACTCTATACTGCACTCTTGTTCTTCTTTTAAATACAGAATCTCATTCTCACCTTATAATTTTCAGTAAGATCCCTCTCCCCTGCTGAACAGCACAACCTCGTTGGGACACCACCATGTTTTCTGTGATTTTTGATCATTTTGAAGGTAAGAAAAGGTAAATGCAGATGAGAAATGCCATGTGTTTAGCTTTAAGGATGACAACTGAAAAGAGTGGTGGATTCCCCATAAGAAAAGTGGGTGCTTTTATGGAAGGTAAACTTCAGCCAAAAGCAATGCAGGAAAAAATGGGAAATTCTGAATCAGAGATCAAGCAGGATGATAAATTTGCTCCCTGCTCCTTCCCCTCTGACTGGCACCTATGAATCCCAGTAGCAGGAATCACCATCTACATAATCTTTATCGTGTGTTCACTGCTCTGAACATATTTGCAGCAGCAGCCAAGCTTTGTTTCACTGCTCTTCTGCAGAATTCACATGCAAATATGTCACTTCTTGTGTTGTCTGTGGCATCTGAGGTCACTGCAATTACAGAAATAACCAGTTTGTTAGATATTTGTAGAAAGGAAATAGCTGTGGAAAGTTGTGGGATTTTTTTTGCCTGATGGCTCCTAAATTGTGCTGGAATCAGGCTTTGGGTAGGAGCAGCATTATTCTAAACTACTGAAGGGACTTCCTGAGAACTTATCTGAAATTTCCAGGGGTGGTAGGAAAGAAAACAGCCCAGACTTTCACTTTTATTGCACCAGTTCTGTGCTTCATCGAGGGCACTGTGTGACCTCTCCTTTTGGCAGCACTGCAAAGTGTCCCCAGAGAGCTGCAATCCAAAATGATCCAGCATTTTATTCCATGTGCATACAAGTGGAGTGTTCTTGTCTGGGGGCTGGTACAACCAATTAAGCTAAAGTAAATTTGGTTTGGATGTTTGGTTCATTGGTTTTCACAGCTGAAATGAGGGATAAAATCAGCGGCTTTATGATTTGTTAGGAAAAAAAAAAATCCTTATTTTTATTAAATTAAAGTTCCACACCAGCTGAATTAAGCAGTGGGTTGTTTCCATGTGCTCCTTTATCCCCTCTTTCATGCTTGTACACCAAAGAAAGCTCTTTACAGATGGGAAAAAAAAAAAAAGAGATAAATGTCACAGTCATTTCCCAATAACAATTCCCTTTTCCCTATGTGACTGCTTTTCTTCAGAAGGCATCTGCTCACCAAAAATAAACATGAGGATATTAAATGTATTTTTTCCTGTAAATCATATGAGACCTGATCATCTACTAAAATTGAAACTTGCCTGGGAGATATTCAAGCAAAATGGAAAGGCTTACCAAGAGTGCAGAAAACAAGCAGAAAGAAAGCATTTCTTCTCCTGAATTCAGAAATTGTTTCCCCAGAACTACCTGCCTTAGTTTTTATAATCACAGAAAATGCATTTGTTTATCTCCCAGGGTTCTCTCTTTCTCCTTCAAATGTATTTGGTTTTATTGAAGTGATAGAGCCTGAGGAAGCAGAGCTGCTGAAGGTGCCATGAGCATATGATTAAGTGGCACCCATGGAATATTAAATATTGGTGGTCTGAATAACACCTTAATATAGATGAATTTGGAAAAAACCCACTTTTTAAATATGTATTTCTGTATCCAATATATTTATCATGAAGAAAAGACATTTTACCCTTAACCATGATGCACATTTGAGACTGGATTGTCCTCCTCATCCTGTATTAATAACTTGTTGGACATCATGGCACAGATTAATCTCAATCTTAGGCAAATATGTCTGAATATACAGCAAAATCCAGGCAATTTGGTCTTTAGGTGGTCTGGGAAATGCCTTGAAAAAGTCTTTGCTTTCCATCTATTAAGGTAATCGCAGCTTCTGTAATTGTAGATGCTACCAATTTGTGAACCAAGTTTATGAGAAAAAGAATCTTAAAATGTAGAAAGTAAATTTTTTTGGTAATAAATAATAATATTTTAAAATAAACAATAATAAGAAATGTTGTGTCATAAGCTGAACAGCTTCATGCTTCACATTTAAATTTGATGTCTGCAAAAAAGTGTTGCTGAAATGATGGTGTTTAGTTATTCAAATCAAGACGTGCTACTCCTGCACCTTCCAAAGGAATGAAAAATTGGTGTGTTATCCAATGAAGTATGGATTTTTTGAGCTTTGCTGAAGTTGCAAGAGATGCAAATTTTGTTAAAGTTTTAAGCAGTCAAAGTGTTAACTCATTTTATGCTTTTAGGTATTTGGGGTTTGCAGCTGATGGAATTGGATACTTTGCTGTCCCCAAGCCACCTCCAGGGGCCAATGCTGGAAGTGTTTGATTTGTACGCAAGACCAAAGTGTGCTTTTTATCTGGACTCTTCGACCCTCATAGAACCATAGAATTCTTCCCCAAATAGGGTTGTACAACCCAGGGGGACAGATCCTACAGTGCTTCAAAAAGGAATTTTGTTTGCATTGATTAAATCATGTTGTGCAATTAAAAAAACAGAAGCCAAGAAAAGCTTTGTGTTTCTACAACACAGTCTACCTAAAGAGCTCACAGCTTTTCCATCAAATAACATCCACTAATTTTGGATGCTCTATTTAGTGCACTGGACCTGCTGCCACCAATCTGGCAATTAACACCAATTAACAGCAGCAAACTCAATTCAAAATCAACATAAAAACCAGCAGGTTGGTCATGCAGACAGAGCTTTCTATCTAGCAAAGACATATTAATATTTCATGGCTGGAAACTGAATCTAGGAAAATCCAGGCCTATAATTAAGTCTGAATATTTCTTACAGTTGTTTCAATTAACCATGGGAACATCTTAGTAAGGACTGTGTGAAATTCGCTGTCACTCGAAGTCTTTAATTGAGTCTCACAGCTCCAAGTGAATCACATGCTGTGGGCTTGTTGAAGGGAGACAGAATAAAGGACTATAGCTTGTGTTATTTAAATAACAGATGGGATAATTGCATTTTATATTCTGAGAAACGCGCCAGCAAAAAAGTTAAAATATAATTGAATTAGTCAATCTAATAAATCAATACTGAAGACTTGCCAAGATGACAGATCGCTTCCTCTTTAGTCTGAGAGCAAAACAAACCCCAGCCTGTGTGAAACGTATATCCAGGGTAGCAGAGAGCAGGAAAATGAGCACATATCTCCATGTCTTTAATGTGTGTGCTATTCCACAAAACACTAATTGATTACTGTGTCAGAAATCTATCAAAAGTTGACGGGAACTGCTCTTCATCTCATCTAATACCATCAAAAAACCCACCAAAACCCCCAAGCGATCCTGAGATTGCTGAAATTTCTCCCAGTTGGTTCAGAAACAGCAGAGCAGTTTGCAAAGACTGGACTATCTCGAGCCACTGCAAATACCTGTGACCCAGCAGCTCCTGAAAACATGAGCTCTAATTAATTCTTTCTGCCATTCATTAACTTCCTCTGTCACCAGTCCTCCCTGATGTGAAGGTTTGTGGCCCTGTAAACCTCTGCTCACCTTTGCTGATCATTCTTCCATGAGCTCAATCAGAAGGTAACTATGGCAATTTTTAAATTCTATTTTTCATCCGACCCTGGAACAATTCAAAGGTCTTCCTACTCTATAATTTTCCCAATCATAGACAGACCACGGAACATTACCTTCATTTTGGGACCAGGTAAAAATAGGAATTATTGATGATCCTGTGAATTGGTACTGTTTAATTCAAATAGATCTTCCCCTGGTTGTTATCAGAGGACTTTGTTCCAGTGTCATTGTCCTGCTGTACATTTGGGTTGAGCTATTCCATCTGGTCTTTGTGCAATGCAAATTACCCACATTAGGTCATTAAACAGTTACAATAATTATGTTTCAAACATTAAAATGTGGGGCTTTTATCAAATACAGTAGATTTCCTGAAAGAAGTTAAACAGGGAATGGTATTGGGAAGAAAATGAGGAGTGTCCCACAGCTGATTTCATCTCAGAAAGTGATTCATTATCAAACCCACTGAAGAACACTTCATTTCATGTTAAGTAGCTGCAAACAAGGGCACTGTGCAAAGAGCCCCTCTAAATTAATAAAAGTATATTAACAAAAATGTTTTTAGTAGATCCTTTGAAATGTCATTAACCATCAACAGCACTTGGGAAAGAGGAAAAGAAGCTTTAGTAGAAACCCACTCTGAAGGACACTGAACAGAAGAATAATTGTGATGCTCAGGTCTCTGAGATGATTCATAACACACTCAGGGAACCATTTGGGGGGCAAAAAAAAGTCTGGAGCTTTTGCAGTGCTGGAATAAAATCCCATCTCTCCTGTAGGCTGCATTTACAACATTCCCAAGTGACAGACTGTGAGCATGTGGCTTTTGCAGAAGCAGCAGCAGATCCGGAGAAAATGGTATTTCCAGACACATCTTTCACTCTTTCTGCCAGTCAAGGCAAAATGGGTCTCGTGGAGCTGGAGGACATCCTCCCAGGGAATTTCAAGGGCTGGCTTGAGGAGAGAAACCTTCCCTGGTAGATGAAAGACCATCCCTTCTGCCCAAGCAGCACCAGAAAATCGCTTTACCCTGAAATAATTGGAGCTTTCCATGGCTACAGAGGTTATCAATACAGACAATCTGTGTAGTGATGGTACCTCATGGGGGTATCAGAACTGTAGGAGCCTTCACACAGACAAAATCCAAGCCGTTCTACCTTTGATGTGTCCCCAAGGCTTGGTTTTCTTCAATAAATTGCTTTGACTGTCACCAGAAGAAAGGTGAAATAAAAATTAAAGTAAAAAGAAGTGACAGCTCAGTCACTGCTGCCTGGCCAGTAGAATTGATATGATGTAAGGCTGGTTTGATAAGAATTAACATTTTAAGGAAAAGCAGTATTTTAATGAAATGAGAGCATCTGTTTCTCTGTTACTTTGGAGACATGAGGTTAAAAAATATGAAATACAGACAAGAGTAGATGGGACATCCTGACCAGTTTTCTGGGGGTTTTTTTTGGCTGTTGAAGATGTAACAGTGCAACAGCACATACGACAGAAACACAAACAGAGGAGAGGAACAAACTCTATTTGCATGCAGTGCTCATTCGTTTGGCAAAGCACATGGTCATGTTTTGAGTATTTAATATCACAGCCCAAAGATGGGGAACACTAACTCATAAAAAGCACTGAGTGAGTGAATAAAAAGTTCTGAGATCTGGTCAAACACAGATAAAATCCTTATGTAGCTTGATAGGTGCTTTGCTGCTTTATATTTGTGAATAACTGTGAATTCTGCGAGGTCAAATACTGTAAACTTGTACTGCAAACATCTGCTCATCCCCAGCCCATATCAATCCTGGGGGTTGCCCAGGTGCTGTAGCCATGCCACATAGGATGATTGCCACCAGATCTGGGCTTACATGGGAGCTCTTTGGCTCAGCTAATTAGGTTGACTCAGTTGGCTTGATGATCTCAGAGGTCTTTCCCAGCCTTGATGATTCTGTGACCTCAGAAATGTTGATCCTCAGACTTGTTCACTGAAGAGAGTAAGAGTCTCAGCCACAGTGTCAGTGCTGGCTGCTGTGTCACACACATCCTTGGGCCTGCACCTCTTGGGCCAGGCTGAAAATTGTGGAGATTCAATCAGCACAGGCTGAAATCCAGGTGTTTCACGGTGCAGCAGTGGGAAGAAAGAGCCAGGCACAATTTTACACCTGGCAGCACCACCACTCACTAGTTCAGCATCAGCTGTGCTGTAAATAACACTGGGATTCCCAACATGAGCTTTTCAGGCTTCTTGTGGATTACGCTGGCTTCTCACCCAATTAATCTGATCTGATCATTGCTGAAACACGTTCAGAGTGAAGATACCTGGTTGTAAGACAAAAACAAAGAAAAAATGAGTGACAGAATTGTGGTTTTACACAAAGTGACACCAGTTACCAGCCTTCCCTCAGTGGTGGCAGGATAAGTTTTGCTGATGATGATCCTTAAGCTTTACACTTTAAACATCCAAAATTTTAGGAGTTTGCCAGCTTTATCATTCTTGTGTTCACTGCAGACAGCTGCTTCCAGACAGGCACTTCAGCTGGAGCAGGATCAGTTTGACCACCCTTAACTGCAGCAAAACTCCAGCTTGGGAAAAAATGTGTGTTGGAATGGGCTGGTGAAGATTAGGGGGCTATTTAAAGATCACTGCTTGAGGCAGGCACCTGTGGACAGCAAGGGCTACTAGAAAGGGCCTGGGACCACTGTCTGAGGAAGAAAAACAAATCTCTCAGTCTGGGGACTGCCCTGGTCCCTGCTGGGCAAGAAGGCGGAAGAATTTCTCCTTTAAAACAAAACACAAGGGTCTGCCTGTGGTGTGTGCTGGAGGAAAAGCTGCCTCTTTTTCCAGAGGGATTCCTCTATGTGAGCTGAAACCAGTCACATCCCCTGGAATCACGGTCCCCAGAGAGGCAAAAGAATTACAGTAATTTCAGGTTTACTTTTAGAAGTAAAGAAAATAAAGCAAAGGTGACAGCAGAAGCACCTGAGAATATTAACTCGTACCCTTCAGAGGTCACTTCATCACAGCCCTCCGGAAATTAAAATAACTGTCTGAATTAACTTTTGACTTTGCAGAGGATGTAATTTATGTAGATTTAAGTGAAAGAAGATAGAATGACCTTACTTATAACTGCAAACCACTGGTGAAATGTGGCAGCTTGGAACTGCAGCACCCGTGCTGGACAGTTTATACAGCTGTGTGCCTTTGATGGGAGAGTCAGGATGCTCCAGAACTGGGCCAGGAGGTGGGAAATATTCCAGAGGTCAGCAATGTTTACCAGATAAAAAAGGAGTGTTAGTCCTGGCAATAAAGCAGTCATATTTTCACAAATGGGATAAACTACATTAATTTTGAGAAGAATTTATGTTTTTTATAAAGAATCTGAAAGTTATAAATAAAGCCTCTAAAACCTGTTGCTTTTTCATTTTTGATACCCTTAAAATTAGAATCGTTGTGTGTGGCCTCCAGAGATGAGTTAGTCTGCCTTTCTGTCCCAAGGTAGGATCAGGTATAATTTTGACCTTATCAGGCATTTTGTCCAACCTGTTTCCAAAACACTCCATTAACAGAGTTTTAGCAATGTCCCAGACAATTAATGTCAACACTTGACTATCCCTGCTTATAGAAACTTCTTCTAATGCTTTAACAATTTTTTTTTACTGCTGTTGTCATTGTTGCAGTTTATGCATCTCGCTTCTTCTTCTGCATACCACAAATATGGAAGCAGATTTCCTCCTTGGGTTTGCTGGAACACTTTCCATATATGAAAATATACGGAATATATGCCCAGCGTGCTGGGTGGTGAGTGAAACACGGATGCCTGTGGAGCTGTGGATCTCTCCTCTGTGACATATTGCAGAAAGCTCCTGATGTCTCAGGAGTAGTAAAAAAATATTTTTTTTGTGCAGCAGCAGGTGGAAATTGCAAAGAATCTGTTCCCTAGAGTGGTTATAGTGGGGTTTTTTTATTGCAGTGAGATCTTAATGAGTGTGTTTGAATGTGAAGCTGGAGAAAGGTGAGATAAGGAGGCAGCAAAACCACTCTCCCAATACCCACTGAGGTGCAAGAATGAAAAATAGTAGGCAGAGATGATGTTGAACAGCTCACAGACAGCACCTTTATCCTCATGTGCCTTGTCAGGAATGAGGTCCCAACATCAGTAACTACTTTGAGGTCAAGGTCAGCCGAGCTGCTGAACCTACAGATTGGAACAAGCTGTTAATGTTGGGCATAAGGTTTGTTCCTCTAAGGCAGGAAAAAATTGCTGCTGGTGATCATTAGATGGCAGCCTTCCTTTAGGTTAGGGAGGGAAGGTTTTGAATTCACTACAGTTCTTCCAACAAGCATAAAAAAAAATAAAAATAGCTTCTTCCCACCTGTTGTCGCTGGCAAGTTTTCATATTAGTTGCTAAGTCGACCTACCACCCACACTGAATTCACCTCACCCAGCCAAACCTTCCCTGCCAGAGCAACCCAAACCCTTTCCCACTTCCAGTTCATGCCTGACTCACAGAGATGCTGTACAGTGAAAGGTGAGCTCATTCCTCCCTCTGAGACACCTCCAGATCCACCTTGGCTGGAGGGATTCATGCACTGGGAGGCCCAAACAGTGCAAAATGGTATCACATGGTTTGTCAGGATAACATGGCAGGACTGACAAAGGATTCGGGAGTGGGAGAGAGCCCTGGATTGTACTGCAACATTCACTGTCATATTCATGGAGTATAAAAATCATCTTAGTGAGCTTGGCTTGGTGTCTTTTCATTCCTCATCAAACTCTTGTTTTCAGGACATGGGGGTTTTTTTTAACTTTACACTTAATAAAAGCCTTTAGGATGCCCATGCTGATAGATTCTTTTCTCATTCTTTTTTAACAATAAGAAAAAATCCCTTTTCATTAGCAGCAGATTCAAGCTGTACAGGAAGTTCTTTTAATTGATTTTGGCATTTATCATGCATTAAATTGACTGCTTAGCCAGGTCATGATTTTTAATGCCAAACTGAAGTTTTTTTAGGGGGTGTCCCTTCTATTCTCTAGCTTTGAAAGGCAAGTTGTAAGCTTGCAAATCAGCTTTAATATTCCTTCAGGTTTGAGTGAAGAGAACTTGGTTAACAAACTAAACCTGAAATAAAACAAGCTCCACGCTCTATAAACCAATAACCTTTGCTCAAGACACAGAGATATTGTGTAATAAATTGCTATGGAACTGATTAGGATGGGAGCAAATTACACCTAAAATACTCCTCCAGCTTCATGGCCCTCAGAAATGAAGAGGAATTAATGGTATCTGAGGTGAGGAGTCCATGCTTATTAGAAACCCAACTGGCGTGTTTTCTAAATTTATCGGTGCACCTGATAGGATGTTAAAACCAATAAAGCAGCTGACATTTACTGGTTGAAAATGTAATAAAATACTGTGTTTCAGTAACTTGCAGTTTAGCAATTCTCAAATTGATGCTCCTGCCACGGTAAATTACTCGGAATCATTTAATTTCTCCGAGCACCTGCTCTGCAGTTTATTTGAAGACATTTCGCCACGTGAAAGTGGAACTCTCTCATTCATCCCTGTTCCCAGTGGTGCCGGTGTGAACCTTCCAGCTCGCAAGGATGAAAGGGAAAGGGAAGCTGGCTCGCCCACCCACGCCTCTGCTGCTATTACTGCTTTTATTACGTTTGTACTTAAGGACTCTCACATCCCTGTTGTGCTTGGCATTGCACTGAGAGGAACACACAGGGCTTATAATTTAAGTAGGAATGTTTCAGTCAGGATGGAAGGAGAGTTATAACTCACAGAGTGCCACAGCAGATGGTTTGCTCTCATTCCTGCCTGACATTTTGTAGAGAAGGTGTTTTTGACTGGACAAGCAGAAAGTGAGAAACAACAGGAGGCTAAAGGATCAGATAGACTAAAAGGGAAGGAGGGAAGTACAGGGAGAAGGGAGGGTTGTGGAATGAAGGGAAGAAACAGGGAAAAAGCAGAAAAATTTGGTTCCATGCTACAGACATCTCCCTGGGTCCAGAGGTCTCAACTCTGGTGGATTCCAACTAATTATTCATTTCACCAAGGCACCTTATTTAGGGATCCTGTTGCCTTATATTTTCAATAGTTCACAGATGGAGCTGGAGTCCAAAGGTATCAATCTTTAGAATTGCTTAGCTGCCCTCAGCAATGATGGACCAGTTCTGGAGGGAGACACATTCAGGTGATTCAGATGGATATCTAAAGTTAGATGGAACCAATCCAGGTCTTGATGTTTCCAAAGGGTGTGTGATTTGGCTGGAGATCTCCCCAGCATCCTCCCACACCCACTGAGTTATTGGGAAGGGGGTTGACCTAAACCAAACACTTTTACAACTTTATTTTTCCCGTGAGTCTTTGCTTTGCCTGCTGCTATTTCCGCCAGCTGGAGAATTTGGAAGTTTCTTTCTCTAATCCCACTCAGTCACCCAATGGCACATGGTGGAGTCTAATGGGGGTGAGAGAGTATCCTGGTGTACCCTGGCTAATCTGCTCTTCCTCCAGCATCAGCTGCAATCCAAATGGAGTCAGTTCCCAGAGAAACAAAAGGAAAAGCTCCCCATTAATGCCATTTGTCACAAGTCCTTAATATCATATTTGCCTTTTAGCCTTATTCATCAACATTCGGGGGGGGGGAAAAAAAACCAAACAAAAACCATTCTGAATAAATGAGATTTGACAGAACTTTCCTCGAGAACAATGGCTTTAAAACCAGCTGGAAAGAATGCTTTTAAAAATAGACCAAATTGATCTGTCGCCTTTGAAAAAAAATCAATCTAAGAAGAAAGGAAAAAAAATTCTATTATTCCCCTTCCAACTTCTCATAATCATTTTTGAAGTCTGGGTTTCACCAAGGAAGCCTTTTTAGTTCATTCTTTTAAAAGAGTTAAAGAGTTTCCCCATTCTGTTTTCTTCTTTTTTTCCCCTTGGTGTGGCAGCACGGTACACGACACCTCTACTGTCTGTACGAAAATAAAGGATGTAAATCCAAGTTCCAAGACCATGAAAATATCATGAGTAAGAACCTGAAATTCAGTATATCTCTACTGCTGCCAAACAGATTATCAGAGTTGCTTTCATTTACTTACATATTAATTTATTTTCGAATCTCTTGATGGCTAAATGAAACCAAATGGTGTGAGATACATTAAAAAAAGTCAATAAATAATCACTTTTCTGTGAATCCTGGTAAGTTCAAAGCAGATATAGACAATACTCTGTTGCTGCTTGTTCTGAGCTTCCCCTCCCTCTCCCAAAGACACTTGCTCCTGCTTATGTGCTCCGAGCTCCTTTGTTCCACGCGCGGGCAAAACCAAATGTAACTCAGACTCTTTAGCAGTGTCTGATTGGCCGCTCACCCCAGGTCCGCCCCCAGCCCGCCCCTTTCCCCTTCTAATAAAAGAGACCCTCGAGGGAGGCCCCGCCCTCTCTCAGCTCAGCTATCTTCCTGTGAACATCTCTTGTCTGTCTCATTTGAAAGCTTCTAACTGCAGGGAATTGAGCGAGCAGGGAGCTATATTTCTCCCTCTTTGCTTCTGCTGATGGTATTTGCTCTGCAGCTGATACAGGTACCAATGTTAGAGCTACTAAAGTGCTAGATCGCCCGTGCTACCTCTCTAGGCGGCTCGAGGCTTTCTAAGGCATTGAAATACAAGCGCTAGCCGGTATAAAGCTGAAAAGATACCTTCCACAATACTCCAAGTCCAAAGTGCCCTCAACAGGATTGATGGATTCAGCCCTCTGCCCATTCTGTACACCCAAAAATTTTGCTCTGATGTCCACTCAAATCTATGGGAAGAGGGTTGTTGTTTGTAATGGGCTCTGAATAAGATTTGTCATTTCAGGCTACTGCTAAATGCATCTGCCGTGTCCCAAAAGAGACAAATGATGATGAGAGAAGAGAGGTTTCTCATTCCTCACCAGCTCACTGGGACATAAAAATGCAAAGCTTTTGGAGGATACACACAGACGTGCACTAGTAGATTAAGAGAATCTGATAATTAGTTGCTCAGAAAAGGATCTAATCACCACTTGGCACCAAAGATCCTTCGTGCCTGACTTCAGGCTCATGAGTGACATGGCTGGGCCAAGCTCTCCAGCTCAGGCCTACTGACTTGTTTGGGGATATTCCCACCCTGAAGCCTTGGAGAAGCATTGCAAAGTGGGTTGTGAGCTGGACCAGGACACACACTCATTTTGTCTGGTAGTTTGGGAACAGTCGATCCCTCTGTTTCACATGAAACTGCACAAGAGAACTTCAGCACAGGCCTTTGCATGAGGAAATGTACAAAAGACTCTCTCCTGAGAAAGGTTTTTCCTAGACACAGGATATGGAAGTTGCTTTAAATCATATATTATTCAGGGGATACTTTTTTTCTGGTATAAGTCTGTGAATTTGTTACCTGACTCCTACATTTAAATGAAACTCTCTGTAGTTTAACCTACACTTTCCTCAGTGTTTGTTTGCATTACCTCACAAGCATAACGAGCCCAATAATATATCACAACATAATTATTGCATTAATCACCAGGTGAATACATTAATTATCAAATGATTGCATCACAAGGAAGCCTTTCAGATAACACAGGACTTGATTTATCTGTGCTGTGTGCTGTTACAAGTGCTCACACTTTGAGTTAGGATTTCTAAGTCTTTAGGGTCATTTTTGAGGTATCCCTGCTTCTTTTCTCCTTTCCTTTTTCCCAGTTTCTTTCCCCAGAGTACGTTGGTACACACTTTACACTCTCATTTATCTACATTTTCCTAGGTGATTATTTAAGATGATGAACCCAGCAACAGAAATAAAGGGACAACAAAAGGCATTTGCTACCGAATAGGTCTATCTCTTTGAGATAACCCTTGACAGTTGCATCCTCTGACTAAAAACCCAAATTGCTGGATCATCCAGAGCGAGTAGGTGGGAACTGAAGGATTCAGAGCATACAAATTCTGATTTTAGATGCATTCAGCCAGTCCTTTATGTTCCTGACAGGACTTAAAAATACAAACACTGGAACAGGCTGAGAACAGTTTCACAGTGCTGAAGACCTCAAACATTTTAGGTATTATCAGTAAGGATAAGAGTTCAAACATGCAAATATAATGCAAATAAAACAGTGTTAAAAAAATCACTAAAAGGCTTTATTTATGGGTAAAACTATTCAAATCTTTTAAAAGCTTGAATCTAGACACGTTTTTGGGGAATTCTGTGATTTAAAAAAAATTAATGGACTTGTCCAAATCAAAATGACTACCCTATGAACTTTGGATAAATTTGATAACTTTTTTGAATGTTGAATCTAACTGGTCAGCATGCTCACATTGTAACATCTTCCCTGCAAACCCACCAAAGTCTGGTCTCACCACGTCCTTACATCATATAAATTATATACACTATATAAATTATATAAATTTTAAATATTAAGGAGATTTCCCTCTGGGGAAGGAAAAAGAAGAAACTTGAAGATCGTTGTAAACTTATTATTACAAGGTACTAAAGCTTCATACTAAACTTTATGCATTATTGAGATTTTAATATAATTTCCTTTAAAGAAATAACTCACTGTGTTCACTGAGGCTGTGTTTAGCAATAACAATGTTCAGAGAATATAATTCCTCCTTGACCAGAAAGAAACTTCATCAAATACTCAACATACATTTTTATGAAGGAAATATTTAATTGTGTGTATATAGTCTTGTAATTGCAAAGCAATGATTTGGTTCAATATAAATTTCCTCCATTCTAACATTTAACTGTAATTAAAAAAAGTTCAGCCAAAACTTGTGATGGGTATTTGAAACACGAATAGGATTTTAAACAGATGTGTTTTCTTGACAGCTGTAGTAAACATATTGTCCCTGGTAATACTTTAAACTGATTGAAATTAATGCAATGTGTCCAGTTTGGAGTTTGATGCATTGAGTGAGCCAGAAGGCTTTACAGGAAGTTAACTCTGCAGAAAGAATATAGGCAGACATGACGACATTGTTTTGATTAATGTCCCCTCTAACTCCACACCCCAATGGGATTTTTTTCCCATTTTGTTGACTTAACAGACTTCAGTTCTGCCACCGAGTCCCAGATGCAGTAAGAGATGCTTTCACAAAACCCTCCAGTCAAGCTGAGAACATCACCAAGTTTTCCTTTGTCTGCATAAAAGACGGAGTAGAAAACTAATTTCCCCAAGGAGAGCAAAGCAGAAGTTGCATTGAGAAAAGGGAAAAAGGAATCAAGACCACCCCCACAAAATGTCAGAATCAAAACTTAAAATAAAAATCAAAGTATGTAGGCCACACTTCAAAATAATTAACCAAAAAGATTGGTTAATTGGCTCCTGAATAGTGAGCATTCACTCACATAGAGTGGAGGCTGCACGGATAATAAAGGCAGGTTTATAACAGGGAAAAGCCAGGCAAGCTCCAAGGCATTAATTTGTAATCCCAGGGAATATCCTGCAGGTTAAACTGGTAAAGTAGAAAAGCTTCTTTTTGGTATGTTGATAAAAATGCGAATGAGGACGTGAAGACAATACAAATTAGCATGTCAAGCTATGAGGAATCCAATTCAAACCAAAAGAGAACATTTGGAGTTTCCACTCACTAAAATCACATTCGATTTTCATGTGTTTTCTTGACTAATATCAAACTCATGATCACTGCAAAGGCAAATGAAGCCAGCAAAAAAAACCCAGCTTGACCAATGGACTCTTCATTCTTTCCCTCGGTCCCAACATTTTTGGGTTCTTGTCCAGGAGTTTTGGGTTTGGTATGAAGGTGGGGATGCAAGTGGAGTCAGTATGACACAAATATAAATCAATATGGAAAAAACCATTCCATTAAACCATACATTATCCCTGTGTGCTAGGGAGGGCTTTGATTGTCTGGAGCTCAATGACAGTGAGAGCACGGCTGAGTATTCCTGGGTAAGAATCGGGGAAGGCAAGAAGGCAAAGGTCATGGTGGGAGTCTGGTCTAGACTGCCCAACCAGGATGAAGAGGCAGGAGAAACATTCTATGAGCAGCTGGGGAAAGTCCCACAATCTCTAATAATTTTTCTTGTGGGGGACTTCAGCTTACCAGATGCCTGCTGGAACCACAACACAGTGGAGAGGAAACACTCTGGGAGATTGCTGGAGTGTGTGGAATATAACACACCAACACAGATGGTGAGGGAATCCCCTAGGGAAGGCACCTGCTGGATCTGTTGTTTGCACCAGAGAAGGAATTCTGAGTGATGTGATGGTTGGAAGCCGCCTTGGGCAGAGTGATCACATCTCAAAGAGGGAGGAGGGTCAGTAAATTGCTGCCTTGGGCTCCCAAAGGCCTGACTTTGGCCTGTTTGAGAGTCTGGTTGGTGAAGCCCCTTGGGGGGCAGCTCCTGAAGGGCAAAGGAGTCCGGGAAGTCTGGACATGATTTGAGGAAATCTTAAAGGCATAACAGTAAGCTGTCCCCATGTGGCAAAAGAAGTGCCCGTGAGGAGGATTTAGATTGGATATAATTAAATACTTCTTCACAGGAAGAGTTGTCCAACACTGGCACAGAGTGCTCAAGGCAGGCTTGGAGTCTCCGTCCCTGGAGGGATTTAAAAACCATGTAAATGTGGCACTTGGGGATGTGTTTTAGTGGTGGCCTTGGCACTGCTGGGTTAACAGTTGGACTCAATGATCTTGGAGGGCTTTTCCAACAGAAATCATTCTATGATTCCATGATAAACACAAGATTAAACAGATGTGTTTTGCTGAATAAGGATGTGGGATTAGCAACAGGACAAGAACTAATGGCCATAAACTATAACACAAGAAGTTCTATCTCAACATGAGGAAGAACTTCTGCATATCGAGAGGGGAAGAGCACTGGAACAGCTTCCCAGGGAGGGCTTGGAGTCTCCCTCTCTGGAGATATTCCAAACCCACCTGGCCACATTCCTGTGTCACCTGCTCCAGGTGACTCTGCCTTAGTAGGGGGGTTGGATCAGATGGGCTTCAGAAGTTCCTCCCAACCCCAACTATTCTGTGATTCTGTAATTATTTAATCTTCTGTTTGTGGGATCCACCTCAATTTAACGAACCAGAATTTAGAAAAGGTAGTTTCCTTAGTCTGAAATGACATGTAATGGATGGAGAGAGGCACCTGCATGGTTTTCTGAAACAGATGTTGACATTGTCGACATTGTCAACATTGGCAATGTTGACTTTGCCATCTAGAGAGCTTTGATATTACTAGGCCATTTCATGTAAACAAATACTGACAGCGCAGTGCAGTGTTGGGGCTGTTTAGTTCAAACTAAGTGCTCTCCAGATTTTCAGAAAATGCAATTTTGTTTCTGTGTGCAAATCCAGTTATTTTTCTCTTACATAACTTTAGTCCAGTTTTTTTTTCCAGACTTTGTACTCGCTAGCTCCATTTAAATTCATTTTATTCTTTGAGAAATAAGATTTTCCATTTATCATTTCTGGGAAACAGGTACAATTTGTAGGGGAGAGAACAAGACATAGCGACGGCCCAGATTTGCAGTCTTCTTATACTTTGCTGTGCTGTGCCAGAATGTAAAGAAGTGATCCAGAAAAATGCCAAACACCATCATTATTTTTTATTTTTAACATCTTTCAGGAACCTGTAATTTTAACATGTGACCATACAAAACAACAGTTTATTCCAGCAGCTAAATTAAATCAGGGAACATGGACCTGGGCTTCTGTTGATGAAACAATTAGGATCCTAGTCCTGTTTTTCAAAACGCCAGCTCTAACCAGGAGAAGCAAATGCAACTTTCAAAATGTGCAGACATGAAGTAATAACAGCCCCAGAACTGTGATTATAAAGACAATAAATATTAACTGGTTCATAGAAACCTGGCTCAGAACCCCAACAGGCAGCCCAACAGATGATGCAGCTCCCTTGAGTCTCTAAAAGCAGGAATACCAAAAGAAGCAGCAAAATGTTCGTATTAATTTGCTCTCAGAATCATTTCTTTAACTTCCTTTTGTGGCTCTCATGCCAGATCAGTGTGGGTTAGTCCAGGAAGGAGAGCAACCACTGAATTAAATTTGAACCTGCCTCCCACCCCTTGCAGCAATTCTTACCACAAAAGCTGCAAAGGTTAAAACAAGACCATGGTCCTTTACAGGCCAAATCTGTCCAAGATAAATCCTCAATGTAGATAAAAAGCATTTCCTAGTTTAAAAGACATGGAGCAATCAAACCCCTACGCTCCAATATTTTTGTTCTCTTTTCTATTTTTTTTCCTCTCAATGCCCATTCTTCAAGTACTTTATTCTTCCCCATTCTTTAGCATCTTTTATCTTTTCTCTAGGCTGATGCAAGTTCTATGCATTTTCATTGCCTCTACATTACTTCTTGATGTAAAACCAGACTGCTCTGCTTCACCTCTGTAAAGCAGCTTTTATTTATCCTTCTGAAGTTCTGATGTGTAAAGCTGTGATGGGCATCCTGCCCACCTGAGGGCTCAGCAGCTTCAAATGAATTCCACCAAACTCTGGACTGAATGTTACCTTGTACTGGAGTTTAATTGCTGTCTGCTTCTTACTGTTTGGTGAGAGACATAAAATATTATTACTGGCTCCTCTATTTGGTTCCGGGAGAGTTTTCTAGGAGAGCAATGTAGGCCTTGTAGGAACACCGGTATTTAATGTGCCTGAGAGCATTTTCCAAATGAGCTCTGTCAGGCTTAGGGCCATGACCACCTCCTCCAGTGCCCAACCACCCTCTGGTTGAAGAACCTTTTCCTGATATCCAACCTAAACCTTCCCTGACAAATCTCCAGCCGTTCCCTCTGGTCCTGTCACTGGTCACCAGAGAGCAGAGATCAGTATTGCAGTAATGCTCCCACTTCATAGATAGGACCTAAGATGCCAAAATCAACCTGAGTGCTCAACCTTGCTTATATCCTTTCAAAAATTGCAGCAGAACCGCCTAGTACAGAATCACTCAAAATGTGTTTGCTAGACGAGATAAGAAGCCAAATACCCCTAGATTTCTCTGCGTCCTGGGCTGCTGAACACTTCTCTTGTCTCCTTCTGAGACTCCCAGATTGCAATCAGTGGAATACTTTGAGCTATTCTCCTTGACTGTGGTCTATTTTCAAAATTATTTTAAGGCTGTCTGTATTTGCTGTTGTTAGGGGCTCATTTTCACTATGCAGATGTATTTAAATGTATTCATCCTCCCCCACCTTTCTCTGTAGTGACTGTCAGCTGTGTCTGCACAACCTGCCTATTACTGTAACTTCCACAACAATAACAGCCTAATTGATAGGCAGAGTAAATGAAAGAGCAACGAGGAGATCATCAGTGCTGGTAAATGAGTCAACAACACGCAAAGGGGTCATCAGGTGTTCTGCTCCCTTAAGGACTTCAAAGCAGCTATTTGAAATTCTTATTAAAATGCATGAAGTGTGTGATCCTGCCTGCTTCGCTCAGGATAGGGCAGAGTGGAGAATTAAAAAACACACAGGATTTTAGAGCCCAATTCACTTGTATTTGAACTATCCTAAGTTTTATGAGGAGAGCCTTATAGAGAATGATCTCTCACAAAATTTTGCTTATGCTGTGTAGCTCCATGTTGTGGTTTGACATTGTTTAAAACATCAGGTACCCATAAAAACCATGAGAAAGGGCTCATGAATTGAGATAAGGACTGGGAGAAAGCACTTTAAGGGCAAAACAGGTTCAAACTTAAAGGTATAAAGTAAATTTATTATTAACAGAGTTGGAGATAATGAGGAATAAAATAAGCCTTTAAAACACCTTTTCCGCACCCCCAGCCCCTCCCTGCTTCCCACTGACAGCACAGGGAGACAGGGTGTGGGAGTGTTCAGTTGGTTTGTCACTCAAGATCTTTCTTCAGTTTACTTAGGGAGAGGAGTCTCTTCTACTGTGCCGTGGGGTCCTTCCCACAGAAGACAGTTCTCCATGAACTTCTCCAGCCCGGTTCTGATTTCCTGAGTAGTCCCACCCAACCTGCTGTAACGTGAGTCCCTCCCACAGGCAAAACAGTTTTCCCAGAGCTGCTGTGATGTGGGTCATTGGTCCATGAGGTGCAGTCTTTTAAGGACAGGCTGCTGTAGTTTGGAAGCAAGGGCTTTCTCTCACCATCTCTGGAAGCCAGGGCCTTCTCTCTCTCTCTGCAGATCTCCCACTGGATTACAGCTTTTCTGCCCTCCACTCGTTCCTGTGTGGGCACCTTTCCCACAGGCTGCAAGTGGACCTCTGCACTCGCCCCATGGACGTCATGATTACAGGGAGACAGTTTGTTTTATTATAGTTCTCACCACAGCTTGCAGAAGAATCTCGCCTCTAATGTTTTGAGCACCTCCTCCCCCTCTTTCTACTGACCTTGGTGTCGCCATGTTGGTTTGGGCTACACTGTCTAGTTGTTTTGAAAAATAGGCCGCAGCTCTCCGCTGGTCTCCAAGGTGCTGTGCCAGTACCCCTAGAGCAACATTCAGTTGCTCATGTAAAGAGTTCAAAAGGTTTAGTCAAGTCCGGCAGCCCCAGAGCTGGGGCTGACATCAGGGAATGTTTCAGCTGTTTAAATGCAGCCCTGGCATTCTCTGTCCACATGATTGTCCCCTTTTCAGCTGCTTTAAGGACCTCATACATAGGTCTTACCAATAGCTTGATATCCACAGGCGACACCAGCCTACCATTGCCATGTTCTTTCTTCCTCCTCTTCTCCAACCAAAGCGGGAAAAAAACCCCAAACTTGTTGCTCGGAACTACCACTGCTAACAAATTCCACCGATTCAAAGATTTCTGCCGCATCTCTCAGCGCCGAGAGGTTGATTTCGTCTAGGTTCCATGGCGGGGAATCGTTCGCCATGTTTCCGCTGCCAGCCAGGCGGCCCCACCGCCACCGCGTGGGCAGTGCTGGTCCCCATGGCGCTGGCGCTATTTAACACCTCTCCTCAGGTGGGGCACCGGGAAGGAGAAGCCAACACCACTGTCCCTGCCCTTCCACCCACAGCACGGCTGGCTAGAGGCGGCCAGGCAGGCAGAGCTCGCTGCGGGCTGTGTGGCCGTGCGCGCAGTGCTGGGATGGTCCTGGCGGCCGCGCCTCGCCAGCCCTGGGGACAAAAACTGCCCGCGTGCTGTTTTGATTTCCTTCTTAAATATGTCACCGCAGAGGCGTTAGCAACCTCTCTAATTGGGCCAGCAGCATGTCCATCTTCAGAGCCATCAGGGATTGGCTCTGGTGGACACAGTGGAAGCTTCTGGCAGTTTCTCACAGAAGCCACCTCTGTGGCTGCTCCCCGCCCCACCGAAAAACCAGGCTATGTTAAACCAACACGCTCCATATTGCTTTCAAGGGCAGACAGTGCCCAAGCACAGGAACACAGTCCTCAGGCTTGGTATAAATCTAGATAATTTCAGTGTTTTGAGTCTCATTTCCACAATTCTGTGTAGTGGATTGTATGTACTCAAATACTCCAGCTATGGAAACATTTCTCTTACCCATGCAAAAACATAGGATAAAAAGGTAGTTCCCAAAAATGGACCTCAGATGGTAGAATTAATCTTTTCTTGTCTTTGGGATGATGAGCAGTTAACTTCTACTTTCAGTAACATCTTCCTTCTCTATTCTTTGCTATGGACTTGGGTTGAGTTCTTGGGCTTCAAGAGGGAGGTAAAATCTTGGACAAAAGATTTCTGGAATCTTTGTGTCATGGGTAATGTCTAAAATTTGAGGCAAATACCATCTTCAAGCCTAAAGCACAGGTTTAGGTTGTGGATCTGTCTCAACTTGTCTGGGGGATCCAGGCAGTGTTACCATTACACACATTCTGTCATCTTGCTTAGCTTCAATTACACTTTGAGTTTTTTGGGGGTTTTATTGAAAAAAAGTCTCTGAGGAAGATTTTAGGACAGTAAAAAAATTGCTTTGCTGGGTTATTTACATAAGATTTTGGGAGCTGATATTTCTCATAGAAGGCTGTACCTCTGTTTCCTCCACAAGTTCTATTGCAGACATATACAAATATATAAAAAGTTATGAACAAACACTGCAGCACTGATGTCAGATTGAGCCATCCTGCCAGTTCCCTGTAGGAAGGCACTGCTACAGGTCAGGGGAACATGTTGATTTTAGCAATGGAGTAAAATTTTTCTAGGAGAAAAAGTACACAAATGCCCATCTCTTTTGAACAAAAAGGGAAAGAACTAAAGGAGAAGCTGGCAGAAATCAGAGCATCCCAGAAGACCAAGGATTTAAATCCTTACGGGAACTCAGACACTTTCTTGGCTGTATTAGTTACTGAAATCCATTGCAGGCAAAAATCACTTTAGTTTCATCTCCAGTCTAAATAGTTTCATCTCCAGTCTAATCTCATGGAGTTCTCTATACTGAAAGATGTTCCATGTCCAGCTGCAGCTCATGGAAATTCACCTAAACATTGCTTTACTCCTCATTTTTTTTCCCACAGCTTTACCCCAAACAAGACACAGATTTTTGAGCCTGAAAAGACCTAAAGAACAACATGATGGTGGTAAAGCTACTCCAAATCTTGAGGAAAATTAACTATATGCATATAGGAGCAAGAAGAGGGAGATAAAAGTGATAAAGAAGAGAAGTAAAACCGGAAAAGCTCTTAGTTTGTGAATAGAAAATATAAATATTATACAGAAATTTACATGCTGAGATAATGATTTTAGTTGCCATTTGATGTACTCAATAGCTATGGAATAAGAGTAATACTTCTATAATAATAATAATAATAATAATAATAATAACAACAACAATCTACCTTGTATATTCCTTTTGTCCAGAAAATCACTAAGCACTTTACAAAGGAGGTCAGGACCATTAGCATTATTTTAGATTATAAAATTCACCTGACAGAGGATTTTAAGCAGAAATCCCTCTGTAGTCTGCTCTTGGATTTTGCTCATGATGGTTTTTTCCTTTGTCCATCAGCAATATTTGCAAGTCTAAGCAGCCTGGCAAAATTGTACCAGGTGATGTTTTTCACTGTTAATATGTGAGTGACACTTCTTTTTCTCTATAATGATTCATCAGAGCAAAGCCAGGGAAAACAACTTTGCTTTTACACATTGCTAGAGCAAGACAACAGGGTTGCTTTAAGATTTTCCTTGAAGAGCTTTTCCTTCCATGTAATATTGAGTGGCACCATGTTCTCCATAGTGAAGTGTTTCCAGCTACACTGGGATCATTCCTTGACCTTGTAACAGCCTTCACCCACATCTTCACTAGAAATAAGTTCAAGCGTGATCATCTTAAGACATGGTCCTGTGATTCAAAAAATGAAAGCACGATGAAATCCAGTTCTCTCCCTACATCTTTAGCTGTGAGAATTGGGATATTTTTAGTCAACTAAAACCAGATTCTTCATTACAATGTAATGAAGAATTTACAGTGTTTGCAAAAATGGTTTTTTGAAGGTCTTGAAGTGTCCATCAGCATCCCTCAGTCTTTTCAAGGGCTATGTCAAGAAAAAGACTAAAAGAATTTGCTTGTTGAGTGGAGCAATCACTCTGAATTTCTTCAACCAATGCTAGGAAGGAAATAAAAGCAGCTCCAAACAATCAAACCAAAGACAGAAAAAAAAAAATAAATCCTGTAGTTGATTTATTGACCATGGCATGGTAAATGATTGCTTTAAATATCAAATTGTCAGAAGCTTGGAACGATGGAGGAGGAATTGCTCTGTACCTCCTGCAACTACCTTCACACACTATGTTCAGAGGTGGGATGTCACCCTCTGTCCTCCTTTGGTCTGATCTGGGATGAAGAAACTTATATAATTTTGGGTTGGAGAAACATAATTTTGGGTTGGAGAAACTTACATAATTTTGGGTAAAGTGAGGAGAAACACCAAAAATGAATAATTTTATTTTATTCTCTGTGTCAGGTCACAACTTGAGTCAAACTCACTAAACCATAAAATTTTATACATGGCCATATAAAGCGAGGGACATTAAGGCACATTCATTTCAATTTCCTACAGTTCAACCAAACTTCAGATCAAAGAGGGATAGCCCACATTTCCAACATGCTTTAAATTATGAGGAAGTGCTAGCATTCCACAATTTAAAAACCCACCAGATAAAAACATTATTAATCTAAGTTTTACCAGGACTACCCTGGACTCAATGAAATTAGACCTCTCTATGACTTTAAAACCAGAATATTTTAGAAAGCCCAAAAAAGACAATGGAAAAGATTGGGAAGCCAAATTTTTTTTCAAAGAGCAGAAAATAGGATGTTTTTGTGTGTTTTCCAAATTGTCTTATGTTCTAACATAGAGTCATAGAATGGTTTGGGTTGGAAGGGACATTAAAGACCATCCTGTCATGGGCAGGGACAACTTCCACTAGACCTGGTTGCTCCAAGCCCCGTCCAACCTGACCTGGAACACTTCCAGGAAAGTGGGGATTTCCTAGTCCTTATTGGTAGGAAATATGAGTAAACTACAGGGGTGACCACAGCTGTGCCAACACAGATTTGCCTGGAGTCTGGGTCAGATTCCAATTCTGCAATGATATGGCCCTTCACTGTGATTCTTTTAACAGATTTCACATAAAACAGCAACTTAGAAAAAAATCTCAAATCTCATATCTGTAGCATAAGACACGTTTGGTCCTTGTAAACAAGAGGTAACTGCCTAGGGGGAAATGAGACAATAACACCTGAAACAGCACATGACATAATTTTGGGATATTTTGAAATCAATTTATCCACCATCTCTGTTCCCTGACACATCACATATGCTTCAAGGTACACTGAGATGCCAGCGCCTGTCTCCGCTTTCACACCAGCTCCAAACTCCATTATTTTGCTCATCCACTGAAAGCAGAGGGTGGAAGAGTGCTCCCAGCAGATGGATTTGATACAGCAAATATAAATAAAATTCCCTGGCAGAAATCAAACTCTCATTTCCCCATCGCTCACTGCAGAGGGTGCTGTCTGCCCACATTCCTGGTCCTCAGGAAACAGGTGGGGAAAGAGGGTTGTGAACTATTTAAAAGTTGAAAAGATGTTTTGGGATATTACCCAAATGCTCTAATCTCTAGTACAGTTAAAGACATAAAGTCACATTTCAGAGTCACGACCGAGTCACAGTGGACTAAAGCCGCTGTCACAGCCAGAGTGGAGTTCTGAACAAGCACAAGGCAGTCAGCCCTGGTTTAAATGAAAAAAAAAAAAAAAATAAAAGAGGTTTTCCTCCCTGCCTTTAATGAAGTTTAAGTTTTTCTGAAGTCATTCACGTAGGCAGTGATGCTAAGGTATGAACAGTAAGTCCTTCCTGGTAAAATCACAAAGTTTTGGGGCTCTCTTTTCATACTGAAACTCTGGAAAAGATTTGGAACATCAGAATTTTGTTATTAAACAAGAAGAGTGGGGCTCAAAGATGGTCAGTCCTGTCCTGTGCTTTGCACATATATGGGGATGTCAGGGCAGATCTTATTTGAACTGAAGTGACTCATCTGATAGCACCAAAAGATCAACATTTTTGTCCCTGGATCTAGAAGGGTTTATGTTTTGTTCTGCTTAATCTATAACTGTTTTAAATACAAAAAGAGCATCTTTGGTACACAGGGAAGACACCAGATTTACCACTTCCCTTCAGACCTTACGCTTTTCCAATTTCCAGTTGTGAAACAAGCTGTTCTGTGAACAGCGACCACCCCTCCCAAAATCCACCATCTGGTGGGAAATGAATGCTCTTGCATTAGAGGAAAAGACCTTTACATTTCAGGTGCTTTAGCTGGGAACAGTGTCCTTCATCCAGCACAGCCAGCACATCCTCACCCTTCACTTCAGTCAAGTGCCTGACTATTGCCTGTCTACAAGCAGAGAGGATAAAAAAATCTGAACTCCAAGAAATACAAAATACCAGCAAGAAAGTCTGAATCAAACCTTCAGGAGATACTTTTGGCAGCAATTAGTAAGAAGATGTAACCCAAGGCTACACATTGCACAGCACCAGGGAGTTTGGTACAAAGAACTAAAGCAAACTGGTGGCACTCAGGTCTTTCAGAGTGAATGACCACAGGAGCGTTACAGGAACCACAGGAGAGACCAATGGTTATGACAACCAAGCCAAAATATCACCACACCCCACTATTCCCCACTCAGGTGAGACCCCACCTGCAGAGCTGCCTCCAGCCCTGGGGTCCAACATAAAGAGGACGTGGAACTGCTGGAGTGAGTCCAGAGGAAGCCATGGAGATGCTCCAAGGGCTGGAGCCCCTCTGCTCTGGAGCCAGCTTGGGAGAGCTGGGGGTGTTCACCTGCAGAAGGCTCCAGGGAGACCTCAGAGCCCCTTCCAATGTCTAAAGGGGCTCCAGGAGAGCTGGAGAGGGACTTGGGACAAGGGATGGAGTGACAGGACAAGGGGGGATGGCTTTAAACTGAAAGAGAAGAGATTCTTTAGACTAAATGTTAGGAAGAAAAGCACTGGCACAGGGTGCCCAGAGAAGCTGTGGCTGCCCCATCCCTGGAAACACTCAAGGCCAGGTTGGATGGGGCTTGGAGCACCCTGGCCCAATGCAATGTGTCCCTGCCCATGGCAGGGAAGTTGGAGGTAGATGACTTTGAAGGGCCCTTGCAAATCAAACCACCCCATAATTCTATGATTCTGTGTACCTCTGACCTTGTCGAGTCAGAATTGGTGACTTTGAAGGAGAAAGTGAAGCCCAGATGTGCATGGGACTGTCCTTGGAATACTTTTGAGAAGCCAATAAAAAAATTCAGGAGACAGGAGCACACTGGAAACTACAAATCCATGTGAACCCTCTCTGCGCAGAAATAGAAGGAACATGGAGACAACAGAAGGAATTTCAAGGCAGAGGTAAGTTACAGCTGATTTTGGGAGGACAGGAGCTGCATCCCTTGGAATAACCAGTGAGCACGGCTGCCACAGCAGTGGCATAGAAGTTTTTGCACCAGTCCTCATGCTGTATGTATCCAAGTGCTAAAATGGACTCTCTATCCAGCCAAAGCAACCCTCAGGGTTCAGGGAACACTCCTGTGCTTTGCTAGCAGACATCTATTCACCTTGACTTTTTTATTCTCATTGCTGTAGAAAGATGTGTTAGCATGAAACCCAGAGAATATGGGAATTTTATGAAAGAAATCCTTCCCTGTGGTGTGATAACACCTATGCAGGTTGAGTCATGCTGTAATCGTTCTCCATCCCATAATCTTCAAGGAAAATTCAGATTCTTTGTTCCCAATCTTGCAGCACTTCAAAGCTTTCTCCTGGAGGAAGTGCTGTTGAAGTGGTGGTTACTCTGTGTGAGTGGAGAGCAGGGACACAGCGAGGTTGGACATGGCTTAAAACCCAGAATAGTGTTAAAAATCATGACAGCTAAAACTGGGGGGGGGGGGGAAGAAGTAATTCTGACTGTTGTTATCCCTAGTCTTTGAGTCTTTTCCTAAGAATTCCTTTTTCCTTGAATTCTGCCTTCATGAAAATAGATAGAAATTATAGAAAATATTAAGGCTTGACTGAGAAAAAAAATTAACTCTTGTCTACAGTACTAATGTCAGTTGTTTACTCACCTTCCACATAATAAATGTGCCTTGACTGCTTAAGCAAAGCCCGTGAAATTTGAGTTGAATTGAGTGAAGAACCTACTGCTTCTATCTTACCGAAGAATCTTTTGCCTCAATCAATTTTTCATTGCATTAGGCCAGTGAAAGTGAAGTCACAAAGATTTGGAACCAGTTTTAACCAATACAATTTATATATTCAGTGATCAGTATGAGTTAATGGAGTTGTTTAACAGCCTCCCCTCAACCGAACACAGACTTAAGTCTAATTAAATCAATTAATCTTTAGAAATCTTCTTTGAAACATCAAGGATCTGGAGATACTTCGCACAAACCGAGGGTCAAAGGGAACTTTCTGGCCTGCATAAAGCTGACGCACACCTGACATTCCATGGCCATCCATCCTGTTGCCTCTTGAGCAGCTTACCTGTGCATCCTCCAGGAGATTTGCCCCAGAAAAGCCACCCAAGGAGCAGCTGCTGTGCAAACACAGCCATGCAGAGCCATTAGGGATGTATCAGGATGCCTCAGACACTGGCATGGGGAGCAGGTGACTCAGACACACGAGGCGCTCCAGGGTGTCCAGGATTTGAAATTAAGTGTGGAAAAACAAGACAGAATTCAGGTGATGAATTTTTGGTGTGAGCTGTTCCAAAAGCCAATTAACCTCAAATTTAAAGGACAGGCACTAGAACATTTAGTCAGCTAAACTCTTAGAAAGTGATAACTCCAGGGGAATTTTGAGAGGGTAGAGAAGAAAGTACAGTGATATTCTCAATTTTGGAGAATTAAAAAAGAAATTCATTAAATAACTGATTTTTTAATAAAACTGCTTTTCACAAACCAGCTCTTTTTCTAATGTGAAAATGTGAACTCTACAATAGACATGTAGTAACTTTTCTTCATATCACAGACTATCACTATCTTTAAATTTGACCTAATGTAATTAATATCTGTAGAAATTAATTATAGTAATTAATACTTATAGAAATGCCAATAGTAGAAACTTTACTATCCTCTTTTAATTTTTTTTTTATTCATGTGGAGGACAGGTATATTCTCTGTTGAACTCTCCCGTTGCCTTTCATGCCAACAAGGCTCACCAATCTCAACTTACCATCAAAGACTTATTTATACAATACAAGGAGTTCTTTATACCAGTACTAAAATACTACTAAACTATTTCTACCAGTATTAAACTCATCAGACCTCATGGAAAATTGTTCACATGAAGAACACTCTGAGTGTTGCGGAGTGCTATAATTTTGATGCCATATTTCATGTAAAGAAATACTCTGTAGATAGGCAGTACCATGAAATATTCCCTCTCCAGCATTAAATTTCTACAATTAATTATAGAATTCAAGTCTGACAAGATCCTGGAAGATTTTTCTGGTCATTGGCTCATACATCATGATTCAAGTCTGCAGCAAGTGTAGAGAAAATACACCAAGTATCTGCTGTAACACTCATCCATACAATAGTTACTTACATTAAACTATATTTGACACAGCTGTTGAGTGGAGAGAAGGAAAATGCATATTTAGCACTTCAGCATTTGAGCAAAGGTTTCTGAATCCCAGAGCAGAGATCCAGGATGAAATGGAAACAGTAGAGCTTCTCTGACACCCTCACTCAGCACACTAACAATAATTAGCTGATGTGTGAAACTCAGGGAACAGGAGCATTTATAGGTGTTACTAACAGGGTGACTCCCCACCATCATTCTATGCATGATAAGTTCCTTTTTACTGCTGTGAAATGTATTTCTGCATTATGGCATTTTCTGACACTGTTACCTTCTCTTCTGCCTTTGAGCTGAGCTTCACAGAGGAAAAAAAGATCAACTCTAGACCCAAGGGTGGAAATTTTGGAGCTCCAGGCCTGCAGAGCTGAACTTCAGGATAAATTATAGCTTTATTTCCTAGATAACGAGGGCAAGTAGAATTTAAATTTCCTTGGGTAAATCGTTTTAATGTGGGATATTGATGGAAACAGATACTCACTGTGAGGATAGAAGCCATTGACTCCTCATGGCTTCTCCATCCTCCAGCCCCATAGCTTGTGATCCAATATAATTAATTCATAATATAATTAATTCACTGCAGATAGTTTGTTGGGTAAGCTCCAGACCTGCTTTTGCACAGACCTGGCTATAATTACATTCATTACTTGGCTTCCATGGCATTTCTGACATAGTACAATAATGTTGAAGAGGAGTTTCTGAGCTGCTACTCTGTCTGATCCAGGTTCTTCTGGAATACATGGGGACAGGCCCTCAGGTGTTTTCCTTGTTCTTGAGAATTGCATTGAGCTTCTCTCCCACCTTGCAGACCTATTTCTCATTTGCTGCATCACTTCTCAGCTCCTCACCACACCTGACTGTTCATTTAAACATCTCCTTATTAACAGTGTACAGTGGAAGCTTTTAGTTTCACATCCTGTCAGATTTAATTACAAGTTTCACGTTTTCCTTCACTTCATGTGCCTTTGCTGATGTTTAACCAATCTCTTTTTTTTCAGGGAAGAGTAGGGTTTACACAAAAGCTCTGATTATGGTAGAGATAACTGCATCTCAGATTTTGGAGGATTATTCTGCTCGGGCATCTATCCTTACATGCTCACAGTCACTGACACCATCTCCACAAAGCAACAGCCAAAACAATAGCAATGGGTAAATAACAGTAAAGTCACCAATAACGTGATTTTTCAAGGTGCAAAGTGACCTTTTGTGTTCTCCTCCTTCTCCCAGCCTGCAGGAGTTGCAGTCAGTCCATCACATGTTGTCTCTGTGGCTCTTTCCTCCTCAGGGGAGAACTCCTCTCGCTCTTCCCCTGCTCCAGCCTGGGGTCCCTCCCACAGTTCTTCATTAACTTCTTCAACATGGGTCCTTCACATGCCTTTCAGACCTTCAGGAACTGCTTCAGAGTGGGTGCATCCTTCAGGAACAGGCTGCTCCAACATGGATCTCTCACGAGGTCACAAATCCTGCCAGCAAATCTGCTCCAGACTGGGCTCCTCTCTCCATGCATCCACAGGTCCTCCAGGACCCTGCTCCAGCGGGGGCTTCCCATGGAGCAGGTGGATCTCTGCTCTCCATGGAGCTCCCTGGGCTGCAGGGGCACAGCTTCCTCTCCATGGACTGAGCCAGAGGCTGGACAGTCTGAGTGTCCTTGGACAGCAGGCCTGGAGAGGCTTTGTTATGTCTGCCTAGCATGAGAGAGCAGAAATTAACAGGCTACAAGGAACTTCAGAGTTACACACTAGGCAGTGCAGGATTTGAAAAATATAAAAGTTAAAACCTAAGGCATCACAATCAGCTGCAAATCTGTTTTTGCTCTGTGCCTGTCAGTATGGATTTCTTTTTCTTCTTCAGTCTCCCATTTTATTTTAGTCTATGTTGTGAGAAATGAGACAACTCTTAGAAAAATTAAAATAATTTATTAAAAACGGAAAAAATGAGAAATTACAAAAATTAGCAAAACATAAAAATTTGGGATCCTAGTGGCTCAGGAGCTCAGGGATTTGAGATCTTCAGGCTTAGACAGCACTGGACGTCTGGTGGAAAAACCTGCAGTGCTGGGCTGACTTTTAGCTAGTCCAAAAGTCAAGGGAAAAAATTATTAAAGGCTCCTTAAGAGGAGTAAGGCTCAAGTACCCAGCACTAGCATCCACTACTGCTAAATCTGCAATGATCTGCACTGCTCTGAACCTTGCCTCCTTGTTTTATAGTGCCTTTGCTCTGCCCCCAGTCCGCCCACAGCCCGCCCACAGCCCATCCACAGCACACCCCTTTGGTCCTAAGTGATTGGTGCTTTCCTTTTGACAGATCATCTCTGTCTACCAATAGCTCGTCGTTGTCAGGGGGGGTAGTAGCAGCTGAAGCAAGGGTGGTAACATGCCCTCATTAAGATTCAGGTTGCCATGGAGCTTGCCTGCAGAACAATGGCTATGGGTCTAAAAATAGCTGTTGGCTGTTAGAAACTGGGGTTTTGGAGTTGGTCCTGAGACTAAAGTGCAAAGTAAAACCCTTAAAAAAAATATTAAAATACGTCTAATACATCTTAAACATTTGTAAAAGTAGACAATGAACATGGGAGAAACAACTCTTACAGGGTACAAGTGGTTTAAAGTTTGAAAAGGGATTTTTAACTGGGAAACTTTTAACTGGGGGATTTTAACTGGGACTGGTGCAGATAAACTACTTTGAACAAGTGAAAGCACTAATAATAGAATTTGATTTTTGTACCTGGGCTGATGGGTTAACTTTAACATTCAATTAAAAAAAAAAAAAAATTAACTCAGAATTAACTAATTAAAGCACTTAACATGCAAAGGCCAAGCTAATTAGGGATTTCATGAATGACATATGTTGATTTCCTCCAGCACATTGGCACTGAGCATTCCATCATGTCCCAAGGAAGGAAAAGGAAGGATCTGATGATCATGCCTTTATTTAGTAAAATTAGCCCATTCCAGAATACTCTGAAGTGGAGAACACTCTCTGCCAAAAAGAGAGTCCTTGCCAGGGAATTACAAGCTGTATTTGCAGCACATGAATTTAAGTCATTGCTTGAACATATTTAGGTGAACTGTGGTAAAATACATGTAATATTTACGTATGTCTGGGTTGGTTGGAATTTTCCCATCTGAAGTGAGTTTAGAACTTTTCTCTCCCTGCTTGCACCAGCATATTTCAAGAAAACTTCCAATTTCAGAGCTGCTTTAAATGAGTCTTATCTTACCCCAGAGGGACAATCATGTGACTGTCTTCTTATTCTTTTTTCTTTTCTAATTTTTCTTTCAGAATGAAGAAATTTTGTTTTGCTGTGTAAGATGAAAAGGAAGAGTGATGTAGTTCAACACCAACCCTCTGTATTTTCAGGTGTTGAGATTTCATCTTCAGGCTTATTGGCCACATTTGGTTTTGATTTATTTCAGCCCTTTATTTCTTATCTTTTATAATTTGTTTTTGCTGTGAATTTAAAATCACTTGAGTATAGTTAAATAGAAATTTAAATTAAGGAATTAGAGGAATAAAATAAAACCATCCTCCCCTGACTAAAGTCCAGTGTTTCTCACAGTATTTGAAAGAATGGTCAGGACAAAATTCTCATTCAAACAGATTCAATGCTGTAATGATCAGTGTTCTCCCTTTTCAACCTCACTCCTCTGGACTGAAAGGAGCTGAAATTATCCTCATAGTACCATGTTCACCAGGGCTGAACTTAATAGTGACAAATGAAGGCTTTGAACTTGCAGAGTCAAAAGTGGTGATTTTTGATGTGATGTAGAAGCTTTTGGCTCGGAAGTGACTGAGAAGAAAGATCTGTGTACGCTGAGAGATCACAAACAGAGACAACGACTCCTTTGGGCCTGTGCTCAGAGTCTTCCTGGGATTTGGACACACTGCTGAGCCAGGAGAACACATGGATGTCCCTTAGTCATGCTCAGCAGTGCACAGAGGAAAACAAGTTGCAGAATCACAGAAACACAGAATAATTTATGTTGGAAAAGATCCTTGAGTCCAACTGATCACCAGTTAGAACAGAGCACTGAGTGCCACATCCAGGCATTTGTTAATCACCCCCAGGGATGGTGATGCCATCACCTCCCTGGACAGCCCCTTCCAATGCCTGACCAGCATTTCCATGGAGAAATTCCTCCTGATGTCCAACCTGACCCTCCCTGGCCCAGCCTGAGGCCGTTCCCTCTCCTCCTGTCCCTGTTCCCTGCGAGCAGAGCTCGACCCCCCCGGCTGCCCCCTCCTGTCAGGGACTTGTGCAGAGCCACAAGGTCCCCCCTGAGCCTCCTTTGCTCCAGGCTGAGCCCCTTTCCCAGCTCCCTCAGCCGCTCCTGTGCTCCATCCCCTTCCTCAGCTCCGTTCCCTTCTCTGGACACGCTCCAGCCCCTCAATGTCCTTCCTGAATTGAACTGGACGCAGCACTCAAGGTGTGGCCTCACCAGTGCCCAGCACACTGGGACTAACCAAGTTCTCACATTAGACAGGAAATTCAAATATATCAAACTCTGTTGAAACAAAAAGTTTAAATTTTTTTTAAAAATAAGTGGGACAAAATGTTCTGAGAAAACTTTCAGAAAACTTTCATATTGTCCTGTACTGGAGCAATGAAACACACTGGAAAGATCCCACCTTGGATAAGGAAGGGAGAGACTCAGTTGGTTTTTTGTACATTAAATGTCTTCAAAAGGCTTGGGCTAAATTATCTTCACTTTAGGAGACTTGAAGAACTAAGAGACATTAGAAGTTATTTTTTACTCCTTATGGGTGATGATTGAGCTTTCAAAGATGGTAAAAGCTGCCATAAAACTGGAGAGAACCATCCATGCAGGTATAATAATAAAAGTTTCTACAGGCAGTCCTTCACCTTCTTCCCACTTAAAAAACGGGTTTTTCTCTGGAAAACAGTTTTGGCAGAAATCTACTTTTCTATTTGAGTAAAATATCATCCATTGCTGTTGTTGTTGTGCCACTTGGTGCAGCTCAGGTGCAGGAGTGAACAAGTTGTAAATAATTTGATCTTTAGTCTTTGCAATACTTAATGAAGCCTCAGTGTACCTGGTCCTCAGGGCCTCCCAAAGTGAACTGGGACCTCCCAGAAGGAAGGAAAAAGAAAGAAGAAATCCCTGGAAGCTGTAATGGCATATTTCAACTATGCAGATGCCACAGCAGCAGGTACAGACCCTGAATGGGCTGGAATCCTGCCATGTGCCTGGATATGAGATATTATCTGTTTATCTGTTAATTCCTGATAGTACCTCATGCTGTTGCTCCTGAGCCCCCTGATGGAAAAGAGGGATCTGCTAATAACCTTGTAAAACAGTTGGTTCTCTCTCGTTGTGGGAATGAAGCAGATATTCAAAAAGAATAATGGAGTTTCTTTTACTTTCCTGAGCATGTGTTTGCATGTATTTTCACTTAGAAACTCAATTTGGACAACCTCAAATGGGTTTTTTAAAGAAGTATCATTAAATCCCTTACTGTATGGTCCATAACAATATGAAGTTATTTCACATATCATTACAGACGGAGCCCAGTGCAAATTTAAAAGCAGATATTCTGCAGAACCCACTCACTTCAGCCAGAACTCTTTCAAAAGACCATGATTCATCAGGGAACAGAACAATTTCCATGTCTAAAACTCTTTTTTTTTATTGTATCTCTAAGTACCTCACAATCAGTGGAGAACTGTCATTTTCCAGCCCACTTTATGTCATGAGCCAAGTGACTAACCTGTTCAAAGTGTTTAGTGTCAGCTTGGAAAACAGAAAAATCCAGACAAGAGGAGAAAATTAGCATCCTGAGGAGTACAAAAAAGCTCGTACAAAGATAAAGATTCAAATAATCTCCATTCCAATCTTCTGAAAAATACCCAGAGGCCTATGAGAAAGGAGTTTCACTAAATCTGTGGCTGATGATATATCTGAAGTTGAGTTTTCCCTAAGCAGAAAGTTTCATCACACTAGAAAAGTTGGCACTTTGAATGTGTGAAACTTTTGAGGAGCCTTTGGAGCATTGTGTGTGAAGAGTCAGAAACAAATGAAACAGAAGATAAAATGCAGGCTTCTCTTAGTGTGGGTAGATAATGAAAAAATAACTTGATACCTTTCTCTGAAAATTTAAGATTTCCCATGAAAAGTGCTACACATTTACATCTGTGAGTGTGGGTACAGCACCTGCTACAGTGCCATGGGGACACGACTAGAACACCGTTGAGGGGACACCAGGAAAAGGGGAGGTAACATCAGGCAGCAGGTAAAGAAGTCACTGGCAGAGTTTCCCAGGAAATAGGGCTCAGGCCCTACTCATGTCATGGTTTTATGAACTGGCACAAAATGACATATAATTCAATTTCCCAATGAAAAGCTAGAGGGCATCTTCTATTAACAGAAAAATCAGTACTTTATATCCCAAAAGCTGCATGAACTTGAAGACTGGAATTAAAAGAAAGCTGAAAGGAATTTAATAGGGGAAGAAAACCCAGTAAGATTGCATGTTTGGAGACTGACCAGAGGCATTTCTGTTGCAAGTTGGGACACAGAATTGGAAGTGAGTGAGAAAGAGGAGCAGTGGTGCAGCACAACTGGTAATAGGGTGAGGGGGAAATGCTGGGGTGATGCCAGCAAGGAGGACGCTGAATGCAACAGCCAAAAAATGCTTCCAGCAGACTCGAGGAAAATTATTGGACTGGTATGAAAAGAGAACTTATTTGAAATGCAGAGTTCACAGCTGTTTGTTCATGGCCAACAAAGAGTGAGCCCTGAGGAGGTGTAAGGAGAAACTGTCTTGGTCAGGGGAGTGAGAGCCCTCTTTGGGATGGAGTGAGGGAAAACCAGCCTTGGTATGCCAAGTACAAGGCCAAGAAGAGCTGGGATTGTCCTCTGTCAGTACCCCAGTGGAACAAATTCCAGGAAAAGAAAAGATTTTTGAAGATAAAAAAACAAATTTAGAACGAGAGCATCTGATTTTAACTGTCAATGAGTGCCTTTGAGCTGATACCCAAGAGATTTATGGGCCATTCACTTAAGAGCTGGACTTGATGATCACTGTGGGTCCCTTCCAACTCAGAATATTCTGTGATTCTGTGATTTCACACTTTAGGAAGTCTTGGAATAGTATTTAATAGAAGAGACAGAAATAAACGTGGTTTTGTAACATCTGCCATGTGGGATTCAACTTCAGTTTCCTTCTCTCACAAGAACACAGGATGGTCTTTCTGAGCAAAGTGCTATTCTCTGTTTTGGGATCTCCTGGCTAAATGCTCATCTCTGAATCTGCAGGGCAATGAATGTTGATTTCTTTTCTGGAAGATGACAGTGTGGAAAATAATGGCACCTCTGCAAACCTTCTTTTACCCTCTTATAGTGGCACATGATGAGAAAAGACTCTTCTCTCTTCAGCCCAGGAGATGGATGGAGATGCTGATGGGTTCCTATGTGGATCATCATGATCAATGCTCTCTGATTCTAAGCTCCTCTCTAAACTGCTCAAGTAAAATGCTTATACCACTGACCAGCACTGAAACTGAAATGTGCTGCTCCACTTTCAGGATCTTGCAATTTCAGACTCTTTTCCATGAAAAAATATTGGTTGCATATGATCTCTTAGACACTGTGAAAAAACCCACCTGTATATTATTTCACTTATGCTCAGCTCCGAGTTGTTCTGAGTGGAGGCAGAGTGATTCCACAGCCTAATACTCAAATGGGGTTTTATTCATAAAATTATGAATTTTTTTTCAATTCAGTTAATTGGATTGAAATGAAATGAAATGAGATGGGAAATGGATTTCCCTTCGAGCTCATTGTCCTAAATTTCCAGAGACACTGCTCCTTACAGTTTTGTTTCCCCTAACTTTAACTTCTTCCATTTCTCTGTTTAAATGAAATTTGTCACTGCAGCTTTCAGTGTGCAGCACAGAAGTGTTCTGCATGGCATGACCTTGACACTTCACTTATGACAAGGAAGAAAACCTGGTGCTCTCCAGGGGACTGATCACTTGGGAGAAATATTGAAGATTCTCACATGCACTGTGTAGATTTGCTCTCATCACTACTTTTAAACATGTACAATGAAACAGAGAACTAATCTAGACTTTTTCTCTTCTCAGCTGGCTAGAAGCTTGTGAATGCAATGCATTCTGGCACCTTCTCAATCAAATTTATTTCACATCCTTTGCTCCTTCATTTTCCTGGAGCTGCCAAAGTCCCATCATCTGTTTTTTAAGAAAGCACTTGGTGTTGCAAGTACTTTTGAAAAGTGTGGTGTACCCTTACCAGACATTGCTGGGATGCTCTTCTGGAACCATCTCTTTTTTCATCATTATTTCCTTATTTAACAAACTCAAAGCCCCGCTCTCATGCCCACATCTCCTGGGAAAAATCAGAATTCTTTGAGGAAGGATCAGAAAGTAATAAACCTCAGCAAACATGATCCTGTTTCCATCTTTCTCTCCATCTTTGGAGGAGGGCCTGGCATGATTTCTGACTGACTTTAGCAAAGCAAAATGTTCCTTGTCAGTGTTATTCCAGGTGAGACTCTCTCATGGCTTTGTTTTAGCAGGATGACACTGAGAGGAATGTTGTTTATGGTGGGTGTAAAAAACGCAGGATTTGGTTGGAGTAAAACCAGAGAGATGGGGCCTATTTCACTGGGGTTTTTAAGGGATAACTCATTTGGACCTAGTTTCAAAGGCAAGTTTTAATTAAAAGCACATTGTGCAGATTTGTAAGAAAGTGGCTA
This sequence comes from Coloeus monedula, assembly GCF_965178545.1. Taxonomy (NCBI): domain Eukaryota; kingdom Metazoa; phylum Chordata; class Aves; order Passeriformes; family Corvidae; genus Coloeus; species Coloeus monedula. The sequence goes on from NC_138785.1 coordinate 72,035,976, forward strand.
ACTGGTGGAAGGTCAGCTATCTTGTAAGCAGCAAGTCATGGGAAAATTGTGCTATTATGGGTTACATAAGCATAACAAAGCTTTCATCTATAATTACTATTAAATTCATCCTCTTTGAATAGGCTCCATAGCTCTGTTGGCCTTCAGGGCTTTAGCTAACATGGGGTTTGACTTTTTGCTAGTGAAAGATACTTCCCAATCAGCAAAGAATATAATGAGACCTGATTCTTCCCTTTCAGTGGGCAGAGGAGAGAACAGAGTACAAAGGCAAAACAACACAAAGAGAGCTGGAGCACAAATTGCAACAGATAAAAGTCAGCTGGTGTTCCAGGACAGAGCAAATTTAACCCCAGAAATTCTTTGTTCATTTATGAAACCTTGAAGAAGAACATGTCCTGAGATGACAGATAATAAAAAGGGACATCGCTTGTCACCTGTCAAGAGTACCCAGGTCTTGGGCAATACGCTGTATTCAGAGAGACCAGAATGATTGCTTAGCACAGCTGTTCCAGAAAATGTGCCAAGGAATTGATTAATCTTTGGGTTCAAAGGTTGGAATCAAGATGAGCACCACAGACATCAACCATTGGCTGTAGAGAGCAAGGGAGCACAAGGAGAGGGCTAAAGTATGGAAGATAAAACAAAAGTCAACCTAAATCTTTAAGTGTGACATGGAGCTCCTGGACTGGATCCAGTGGAGGCTACAAAGATGATGAGGGGGCTGGAACATTTCTTTTACAAGGAAATGCTGAAGGAGCTGGGGCTGTTCAGCCTCGAGAGGAGCCCCAGCTGAGAGGGGCCCTCAGCCCTGGGTGTCCCTGGCTGCAGGGAGGGCTCAGGGCAGGGCCCAGGCTCTGCTCCAGGGCCCAGCAGAGGCACCAGAGCACTGGGCAGGGACTGATCCCAGGAAGTTCCACCTGGACATGAGGAAGAACTTCTTTACCGAGAACACTGGAACAGATTGTCCAGAGAGGGTGTGGAGTCTCCCTCATTGGGGATATTCCAGAGCCTTCTGGACACAACCCTGTGCCCTGTGCTCTGGGATGGCCCTGTTGGAGCAGGGAGATGGGACCAGGTGACCCACTGTGGTCCCTTCCAACCCGACCCATCCTGGGATTCTGTAATTCTGTATATTCTATTGCACACATTGAAAATACAAACATGAACTTTGGGCTACAGTTATTTCCATATTGTATTGTTATAACCAAGAGCAGGAGAGCTCCTGTATTTGCTTATGTACATATGGGACTCATCTTTGATGTCCTTCACTGAGACACATTTGCTTTGGTTCTGCTCAATTCATTCAGCTGTATAAAATGTCCACAGAATAACATTTAGCATTAAGGAATTAACATCTAGCCTGCTTGAGGCTGGACATGGCCTCTGAAGCATGTCTTAAATGTTGCTAGTGGTAGCTTTTCTTTTCAAACTCCTGTTTTTCAAACTGGCAAATACACAAGAGAGTCAAAGTTAAGGAGTTTATACAAGTTACACTTGAAAACTTGACATGACCCCATCCAAACTGAAATGTTACCCTGGTGTCTGGACATGAAAAATGCAGTCTAAGGTTTATTTAAAAGAAGTTGTATTCAAAGAAAGTGTCATTAGCTCAGGTGTAGAGCAATGCTGAGCATCTTTACTGACAAAATAGTGACTTGTGGAGCAAAATTCTTTATTTGTAGTTATTGGTATGCCCAAAGCTAATGCAGTAAAATTCTGGGTAACTGATGGTATTTATGGGTTGTAGTAAGTCTAAAATATTTTCTTTCCCAGAGCAGGACATTGAGACATTTCTTCTTGCAATTATCTTGCCCCAGGAACATAAATCTCTTCATTATTTCTATTTTACCAGTTAGGATAGTGCATATTGTATTTTAAGTTTTGAAGAACAGGTCACCTAAAGAACAGAAAGTCCTCTAAATTTTGTCACCGGTTCATGACCAGGTAGCTCATGATTGCACTATTATGATGCTGTCTGGACCACTCAAGTTCTCTAGAGAGGTTCTTCACCTTTTATCCTAAAAACACACTCAGGTTCTCCCTTCTTCATATCATCTTTCAGGCAATATTTTGTTAATTTATATAGATATTTATTTTTATTGTAAGCTTCTTTATTTCCCTGGATATTTTCTAGCTCTTGCCATAGAGTACAGACAAGGAATTATTTCTTTTTCTTTATTAAATAGCACAGAGCCAAAAATCTGCTTATCCTATTTATTATATGATTTATAAAATATTTAAAGATACTTTTTCCCCCTGAAATATTTCAGTCTATACATAGACTCAGTGATGTGTAAATTCTGATACTGAGGAGACAGAGACATGTGCTTAACTTTACAGATAAATGCAAGGGAACACCTGTGCATATGTTTTTAAGACTGGAAACTTAATGTGCCATAAAATCACAGCTGCCATAACCACTTTTCAAGGAACAAGACGTGGAAGTGTGTTTTCCCAACGGGTCTATTTTCCTTAATACCTACTGCCATTTGCTTCGAGGAGTAGAAAATGACTCCTTGACAATGCGTTCTCAGATTGAGGATTCAATGGCCAGGATGTGCTGCGTGTGAGCTTCCATCATATGGGAAAACAGCAGGAAGACACCGTTTTGTGCACAGATATCTGGCAAACATCTGCTGGGTTTCATTGCAGCTAATTCATCCGCCATCTCCCTCATCCTGAGCTTTTCTGTCCAGTTTCCACTACTTGAGCAAACAGGGAATTTGTGGTTGAATATCAACACATGGCAATCCATATTATCTTTCCAGCAGTATTTTTTTCCCTCAGTTCCTCTTGCTCTTTTTCCACATGAAGATTGCAGTAGGTTTTTTTTACCTGCAACCCAAGGAGTTAATTCAGACTATTCACCTGCAGAGTCCACTTTTTCATGTCTCATTCTTTTTCAAATGACAGAGTTTGGCTTTCAGCTTTGGAAATGCTTGCACAGTGATTCTTGCAAATTTACAGTATGGAAAGGGGATTATATTTTTCTATCAAATAATCCAACAACAGCATTTTCTAGACATGGGTTGCAACAAGCTGGAATAGGAACTGGGAAAGAGAGTATATGGGTTTTCAGTACTTCTAGTAATTTCTGCCTTTGCTTCCCACACTTACAATATATGGCTTAGGAAAAGAAAATGTATTTTCTTGAAGAGTATATTTATACTTACAAAAAAAGGCTTGAAGGCTACTGCCTTTCAGTAAAAACTATGTGTACATAAAACATATTTCTACTTCTTAATTAGGATCCTTGAAAATTCAGGCTAAATATGTGAATGAACACTGCTTCTACCTCAAAGGTTAAAGAGCATCTTACAAGAAATATAAATTTACAACTGCAGAAAGTCTTGAAATTGGAAAGCAAAATTGAAAACATGATTGTGCAAATATTAGCACAACTCGGAATGATCACATTAATCCAATTCATCTGGTCATGATTTTCAAGGGTTTAAAGCTGACTGGACCAGAAAGATTAAATAAAATTATGTTGCTGCTTTATATCTGCTTAAAATAATCCAGGATATCAGGCTTAATGAAAGTTAGGATTTTAGGTGATGGGTTTGTGTATGTATGAGGCAAAAGAAGATCCTGAAACAACAGCACTAAAGCTGTTTTGAGGGTCCTCCCCTACTTTTCTACTATGTACCTCTGGATGCACTGTAAATACAAATTAATTTCCATCTCTGCTTCCATTGGCGGGCGGTTTTCCAACTTCTTCTCCCTTCTTGTTTCCAACTTGATATCAAGCAAGCTTTTGAGTACTGAATTTTTCATGTGACCATGAGAGATGTAACCTGTAATTCGGTGGGTCTGGATTTCCACTGTCCTGGGAGCTCCTGCTGGATTTGAAGGATCTCCTTCTCTCAGCAAGCAATTAACCAAAAACCACTTGTCAATGTCCATCTCCACAGTCCTGGAGCAGGAGCTGTGCTTCAAACTGCTCAAAAGCCTCAGGAAACTATCACGAGATCTCACTTGGACACATCTGCATGAAAAGATCCCATGATTTTCCTCTTGTCTTCTCTATTGTTCTTGACTAATATCTATCTTCCTGAAATTGCTACAGCTACTGTTTTCCTGGCTCCTGTTGCTGTTACAATAGATGTTCTAATTCTCCTCTGAATTTGTCTCTAGTTCACTCTGTCCAGATTTTCTCTGGTTAGTCAAAAAGTATATTATTCCCTTGTATTATATCCCAGTGCAGGAACTTCCATACTTTAAAAAGAAAGTCTCCATCTTCTCCTCTGATAAACTCTGATCTTTATCCCCCTCTCACTGTGAGACCTTTAAAATAATTGTTGGGTTTCTTTTCTGAATCATCTGCCTTTTTTTCCCCCCCCAAAACTTTCTGATGCAGAAGAGCCACATGTCACAGAACTCTCAAAGGCAGTAGCAGTAAGAAAGTCAATCCAGTATTCAGAGCCAAATTAAGAAAGTTCTAAATAGTTTTTTTTATTGCAGGAGAATCTGCAAGGCAGATTGCTGTCAACACAATACAGAAGTCCTTGTAGTGAAAACAGATTCAATGTTGGGAAAGGCTGTGGGTTTTGCTGACAGTGATGAGATTCCAGATGAAAAAAGAACAAAAAAAATTGTTAGTAGTACTAGTGGTAGTAATAGTAATCAAAAATCCCCAGTTGTGCTGTCCCTAATCTGCAAGATAGGTTGACTTTTAAAATAAAAACAAATATCCAAGTTAGATATGTGAAGAAATAAAAAAACTACAGAAGATCTACCCCATAGTTAATGGAATCAAAATCCAAAGTGAAAAGATAAAGCAAAAATAAAGGACCTTATGGTTGTAAGTTGGCTTCAAACTGAAGCTTGAACTGCAGTTCAAAGTGGAAAATGTGGATTTATCTCAAGAGGCCACAGATCAAGATCTGCCACCTGCCCGGAAGACTTTACACTCAGAGTAAATCAAAATTAGAGTCTCTTTGGGGTTTGCTGAGTGCCTCTGGAAGGAGCCTTATGATTATAGAAAATGCCTTGGGGCATTTTGAATAAACTTTTAGTTTAGAAATAAATGACCCAAACTCTGTTTTCTGTTATCCTGCAATAAATCCATTGTAACTCTCCTGATAAAAACTTGGCTTGTGTGTCATCACCGTATCTAAAACATTAACAAACTCTGATGTTTCCAAATTGTTACAAAAATTGTAGTAAAAAACCTCTTCTGACACAGTAGATCTGGGAATATTAACTAGAGACTCCTTACATTTTTGGCCTAACAGTTTCAATTTCTGGACAGAAATAAAACAACACAGAAATACAGAAACTAGGGTAAAATTTCCAGCTGAATACGTGATTTGTGTGAACCCTCTTCTCTACCCAGTTGATGAGAAATAGCAGCATTTCGTCCCCTAATCCAGGTCATAGATAAAGGTATTAACGTCCCCATCCCAGTGCTATGGAAACCTTTCCCCATTTTCCCAGAGTCCTACTGCAATGGATAATGGAAGCAAGGGACAGATGCTCAACATCAAAACTATCTTTACACTACTGAAGCCTCACAGCAAAATGCAACCGCTGAAAGGAAAAACAGAAGGCACATAAAATCATAATGTAAAGGGGAAAGGAGGGGAATAATCCTGATAATTATCAGAAAAACCATCAGCAAATAATAAGTTGTTGCCATAAGCCATGCTGTGGCCATCTGAGCCAGGGACTGCAAAACTGAGCAATGGGGAGGCTGCAGGGAAAGTTTGTAATGATTTAAAGATCCCAATGTCCCTCAGAGGGACAGGACTTCACACCATCTTTGCAAAAAAATTGGTTTTCTTCCAGATCCAGAGAACACAAATATGTGGTTTTGGGAGGTGAGGAGTGATAATCAATAATGTGAGAAAGATGCAAACACCTAATGCCAACAGGTGGCTTGGTCACACACGCTGATCTCTGAGACATTGAAGCTGAAAGGTAGAAAACCTATTTCCTGGAGATATATTTTGTGCACAGGATTATTCTCACTAGGGCCCTGTTTGTTTCTTGGCAGGGTGACACAAGAGGCAGTGTCCCATGTGCACACTTGGCTCTTCCTGGCCATCCAAGCACTAAAGGGGAGAGTTCTTAAATTAAAATATTAATGCACTTCAAAAAAAAAAAAAGAAAAACCTTAGGTTTCAACAGGTGCTTATTGCTTCATTTTCATATCTTATCTTGGACACGGAGAGTCTGGGGGGCACCTTCATTGCTAGAGGATACCATTACTCAGTTCATATGCAGTGTTCAGATAAACAGCACAAGAGAATTTCATGGAATCACAGAACAGTTTGGGTTGGAAGGGACCTTAAAGACCATCCAGTTCTACCATGGCAGGGATGTCACTCACTTGACCAGTTTCTCAAAGCCTCATCCAACCTGAACACTTCCAGAACACCCTGCAGCTTAAACCCATCAGCAAAATCTCTTACCTATGTGTTTGTTGCAAAGTTAACATTTGGGCTGAAAATTGCCTCTCTTTAGTATAATTTTTCAAAGCCTTTGATGAATGTGGTAAATGATAGGGAAAGATCACAGCACAGGTGGGCAGGGATGTATGAAGGAGGTTTGGGATGAGGAACAAGACGTGGGAGATGCCACTCGTTCACAGTTGGGAATGTTTGAGGAGTTGATCCAAATGGAGAATAAGTATTCAAAATGGAAATTAGAATTTTGCACATCAGTGACTTGTGAGAAAAAATGGGTGTCAGTTTGTGGCTGTTTAAATAGAGCTCCAGATTACAAACCCAAAAGCCTTAAATACTTCTAAGCTAGAGTTTAATCACATCACACAAAGGTAATAAGATGAGGTTCCCTGGGATGGAAAGTCTTTGCTGTACCTGCATGACAAAATTCCCATAAGTGGCCACGTGCCCAAAGAGCCACTCCTGATGAAGCACAGGAAAAAAAGGACACTGCAAATTTAAACTGAAAATCAAAAAAAAGTTGGTTGTGCCACTTTAAAATAACACATCATTGGGCCTCTGAGTGACATGGATTTCAAGTGTTTTGCAGCAGTGGATGTCTGCTAAACAAAGCACTATTATTGCTGAATAATTCAGATAAGTAAATGAAACCAGTATTATGACTCTGGTACCCAGAGTGTTTTCTTGCTGTAGGATTTCATCCAGAAGAACTGCAAACAAAGCACTGAGTAATAGCTGCGGCCAGATGAGAGCAAAACATCAACAAATGAAGGCCAGGGAGATGGGAAGATGAAAGCTTCATGGCAGTACAACTGTCCTACTGCTCCGAGCCAGCTCATCTTCAAAGCAAACTGAAAGCAGATGAACCTGGGAGCAGAATCTGCTCAGCACCCTGGGCTCTGCTGCTCCTCCCCAGGGAGATGGGAGGGAGAGGGTCCATCAGCCTCCTTGTCCTGGCAAGGACTGGCTGTTCTCACCTGGGGGTGTTGGAAGGATTTCAGCCCTCTGGACCTCTCCCTGCTCCCACAAGACCAGTTTCTGTTTTGTTCTGTGGCTGAGAAACCAAAGCATGGGGAGGTCAATTGCCTCCTGGCAGCAAAGCTCCTCATTCCTGCAGAACGTAATCCCTCTTCCAGTACTCTCTGTCCTGGAAAGTTAGCCAGGAAGATATAAATTTAAATATTTAATAGAACTAAATATTTAATCCATCTTAACACCCACCTCTTCTCTGCTCTATTCCATTTCTTCACTTCTTCTCTATTTCAATGTGCTCATTTTGCCTCTTCCTACACCCCAGGTTGTTTCTCTCCCTGCAGCCCCTGGTTTGTACTATTTTTACCCTCTCAGTCATTCTGCTTCTGCTTCCTTGTCTCTTTTATCCATCACCCAGGAGTGTGCAATGTTTTCCATCACACACTCACTTGATGAACAGAAATTCATGGAAACAAAGTCTCTTATCTGCTCTAGGTATTCCTCCCCTCATCCTGGTTTCCCATTTGGGAACTTATTTGATCCCTACATGGCTCAGTTCTGTGTAAGGGGCACAAGAAACGATCACATCTCATGCATTGGGATGAGTGTGCCCAGAGAAGCTGTGGCTGCCCCATCACCAGAAGTGTCCGAGGCCAGGTTGGACGGGGCTTGGAGCAACCTGGGACAGTGGACGGTGTCCCTGCCCATGGCAAGGGGTTGGAACAGGATGATCTTTGTGGTCCCTTCCAACCCAAACCATTCCCTGTCTCCATGAGCTGTGTGTCCCCACCACCACCATAGCACTTCCAGGTGGACCAGCTCCAGGTCCTGTGCCAGTGGAGACATGAGCTCACTTTTGAGAGGGACTGGAGAGCTGCTGCTACTTGAGATCCTCTTCTGAAGACCATCAACTCCATCTCTGCTGGTGCCCGGTGATGTTAAAAGGCTGCTCTGGAACTCACCACTCTCCCTCTACCCTGTGGGGCTAATCAGGTGAGCTTCCCTAATGAGGGGGAATGGAAAAGCTCATCCAAATTCCAGAGCAGGCAGGAGAGGGCATCAATTTAGAATCACAGAGTAGTTGGGGTTGGAAGGGACCTTAAAGGTCCTTAAACCCACTCCCCACCCCAATGTGACTGTATGCAGATGACAGGTCACACAAGTAAAGTGTTACTGCAAGAAGGAAGATGTCAATGTCCTCAGGAAAGCAAGGAAAGAAACCCTGACACAAAGATGATCAGAATGTCAAAACTTGCTGATTTTTGCAACACTTTGGAGACAGTTAAAATCTCACCATTTCATGCTTACTGCAGTTTTTACAGACTTTCAGGTGAGTTCTGAAAACATTTTACAGAAAAGGGCTGGTTGGTTGTCACTAACATGAGTGTCTGTACTGACTCCTCTTTGACTCCTCTGAGAGTTATCCTATAGTTTTTGTAGTTGTAGATTGGTGTCAGTTTATTTGTTCAGGGACTTTCTACTTTCCAAGCTCCTCCTATGTTGTCACCCACTCAGAGGCAAACAAAGGGAGAAGTGTCCAATTCCATAAATTGTTCATCTACAGCATTCCACGCACCTGTTCTGGATAACTGGATATTAGTCACCTAAAGCTATGTTTCAATTCCCTGGACTTCTACGTGGAAACACAGTGAACAGTAATGGACAAAGACTTTCCTTGTTTCCAGCAAAATCCATCCATCCACAGCTGAGCAGGAGTGTTTGTGTGAAGAACTATTGTTCCTTAACCCCCTGACTTAACAAAACAATCATCTACTCAAAGAAGTGAAACAGCAGAATGCCAAAATCAAGCAAGTTTGACCTGAGCAGCTGTTAAGAAAAATTGTTCATTTTGGATATTTGCAACCAAGGTATGCAAAACTCTTATTTGTCCCAGATTTTGTGTCAAAGAGAAACACAAGCAGGCTTTACTGGGAGCTTCAAAGACATTTTCAGTGACACAGGGGTTGCATTTATGGCCCAAGGATTTTCTTAGCTTTTCCACAGAAGCAGGCAGCACTAAAAGCAATCCAAAACTAACCCTGGAGCTCCAAGACACAGGACAAAATAACTTTTTCCTGAGCCAGGGCATTGTGCAGGGTAAAGCACTGGGCACATGCTGCCCACTGGCACCAACATTAAGGGACTCTTAAGCCCACTAAACTCTGTAAATGTGTTTTTATTTCAGAACTTGATATGAGTGTGTAGTCAAACATTACTTCTCTTGGACTCTGGGAAACTTCGCTTCAACTTCATGTATAAAATACAAGTTTCTTCCAGCAGGGTTGGTGGTTTTGATCCTGGTTTTCACAGTGCTGGGCACCCCTGGTTTCTGAGTAGGCTGCTCTAATCCTACAGCACTAGGGAAGATTGTTCCCACTACTCCCATTCTTGATTCAAAGGGGCTTTCACAGAGTTCTTCTTTCATCTCAGTGCAATCAGTTGGGAGCAATTGTGATGGAAGGAATTTTAAAAGCCAGGTTGGAATCAGCATGTGTGTGAGAAATCAAGAAAGGTGACAGGCAATGGCCAAAAAATAAAGAAACTGAACTTTATTTTGCTCTAAATAGTAGGACACTAGAGGGAGTGTCTGTCCTTTTTCTTCCCAAGATTTCTTGGAAGACTAAAGGGAAATAACTTCCTGCAAGCAGTGAGTTAAATGCAATTCATATTTAATCACACAGAATCACTGGAGGTGTATAAACACAGCACTGAGTCACCACACTGACTTAGCACCGTGACCTCTGCCCTGCTGGCTTCTCCCACAGTCAGGGAGTGCTTCTCTTCTTCCCTCTGTTTTCCACCCCCAGGCAGGATTGTAACCTGCTCTGTTCTCACTTTTCTGTGCTCTGCTGAAATCCTCTTTCCCCCTTAAATAATTTTAACAAGAAACTGAGGTTCTACTGAATTCATCGGGTTAGTTGATAATGCGAAATAAGCCTTTAAATCAAGAGATCATAAACAGATGCAAAGTTTTTAACTTTATAGTTACAGTTGGCCAGTAATAGTTTTGCAAATATGAAGGAAAGATGATTATATATATTCATTTAGCTATATTATATACACATTTCTAAGTCTGATTTTATATATATTATACATTCACATGCAAAGTATCCAAATAGGATCCAAAGGAAAATAAACCTGTTAAGACTGAGGATGTGTTTCAGGGCCTGTTACCTGCATTAACCCCATTCATGGCTAAAAGTGAGGGTGAAGCAGATATTTATCTCCAAGTCATTAGGTGCCAAATAGGTCTTTGAGGTCCTCTTTGTTCTGTAAACAACATTCAGAGCCGAACCCATTAACAGAAAGGGCGAGAAGGGAATTTCAAGCTCCCTCTCTTATCACAGGGGCCATAGACTACAGCAAAGGAACTCGGAGATAAGAGGAAACTTCTTAACAAGCACATGCCAGTAATTTGAGAGGCTAATTGGTGTAGAAAGCAACATCCCAAAAGTTCCTAGAGAGATTAGACGGAAATTAATTAAATTGATTTAAAACACTTTGGAAAATCAGCTATCAGGAGTGACAGTCTTGGATAGGACCATAAAATAACTGATTAAGTGGAAATAAATGCAATTGGATTTGGATAACTGAATCATAGAGAGCCAAAAGGGGATGGATTAGAAAGTGATTAGGCTAATCTTGAAGGGCAAATGAAATGAGAGGAACTTTCCAATCCTTAAATGCTGTCGTTATATTTGTTAATGTGGACAATATTTGATTTTGAAGAAGTGGGACATAAAAAAGAGATGCACAAACTAATAAATTATTTGGCAAATGAAGTCAAAACACTCCTGTATGCCCCCTTCCTTACACCAAGGAGAAGGAAGGAAAGATAACCACTCAAAAGACAACAGATAAATGGAAATATTTCCTTAGAGCAACTCTCAGTATGTTGAGCTCCCACGTTTTTGCAGAATGCCAAGAAGGATTAGAAATTCGTACAGACACTGCAAGCAGGAAAACTACAGCAACATGAGGGGGAGAAAGGTGTAAGAGGGGCCCTTAAAGGTTAGGTAAATCACTCTTCAGAGTTAGGAACAGCTACATCTGTCTCATCCTCCGAAATTGCCTTGTCTCATGAGCTTCTGTGCAACAAAGATCAGCCTGTTCTTCTGTACAGCTCCATGTTGCAGCCTTCACCATCCTTTGCAGAAAGAAACCTGGGTAAGGCAACACGTTGTTCTTTGTCCTGTCCTGCCTGGTGGTCTCTAGGTATAAAAACTTAGAGACACCTTTTACCCGTGCACAGAATTGCCCTAATTACCCTTTGGATATGTGAGCTGTCAGTTCACAAGGTCGTTTCAGCCAGATGTTGTGACATTTAAATTAAAAAGGTATCATGATGTCCATTAAGAGGTTTACAGTTCTTTCGAATAGAGCATAAAGAAGTAATAGGGAGCACGGAGAGCTGATTGTGTTAATTCAGTGTGAGACACCGCCCACAGCAGCTTTTGGAAAGCTTTGGAAATACACCAGTTTTCACCATCATGTTGTATCGCCTCTGCTTCCCTCGAGGTTTGTGAGTTCACAAAGCCACTGCCAGAGAAAATGCCACAACTTTTGAGTGTCAGCTGAGAGCTGTCTGTCACAGCACTGAAGAGTCAAACCTAGGAGAGCACTACGGACTTCAAAAGCCAGGAATACAGAGAGGGGGAAAATAAATAAGAGGAGCTGAAACACGGTGCTCTTGAAAACTCAGGGTAAGATGTGACTTATGGCCACACTGAGGCTTCAGTCAGTGCCAGGATCTTCCTGTGCTCAAGTGAAGTACAAACAGGCACAGAGACACAGAATCCTCTCAAAAAAAGCTGGGAAAAGCCCCAGATGAGGAGTCAAATAGGCAGCATGTGGTGGCACTCAGGAGGAAGCCTACAAGGACCAGCACAGCTTACAAACAACAGTTACTCATTTATTGAAAATCTGTGACCAGAAATCCCCAACCCCACCTCTGGAGCCGCTCTTAAATCCTCACAGATGACTGATGTAGAGAGATACAATGAAAGGAGTGGCCAGTGCTTTGCTGCCCATGGGGGAAGATGAGCAATCCTTGAGGTCCAGATCTGAACACACTTGTTCAATGAACCGTTTGCTGCTGCTCTTTGGACTCTGATTTTGGTGTTTTACCTTAGAGGAGCAAGTCTAGGCTGGGGTACCAGCCCTTGCATCATTCCTCCACCTGAACAGCCAGAAGAGCTCTGTGGGGCTGCAGCTCTGGTTAAAAGGTTGAATGAGCATATTCCCACCCCTTTGGCTGATGGAGGATCCAACCTTGAGCAGAAAACACTTTTGGAAGCACCATTGCCTTTACCAACGCAAAGAGCAGAGTTTTAAAGAAAGCAAACATGGATAATTCCACCCCTCCCCCCATAATTCATCTTTACTGTAGAAAATAAACCAATCCTCACTCAAGTTCCTAAGTCTGAGTTGTACAACTTGATGTGAAACCCAAACAAGGGGAGGATGACGCAGTGCAGAGTTTTCACTAAAACCTCAGGCTCCTTTTTAACCATAATTCTGCTTGCAAACACATGAAAATCTGCCCTCTAAACAGAAATCTCACTGGCATTCATGGTTTCTTGTTAAAAATGCTGAACATCTGAGTGAAGAGAAGGCTGTTTTCATAATCAGCAATGCTGAAGGCAGCTGGGTTTAGTCACAACAGGTGATTTAACTATGGAAAGAGGGGAAGAGAGCTATGGAAATAGTTTGAATAATCAAAGTGGGAATTTCTGGATAAATAAAAAGGAAAGTTTTTGGTGTGTGAACAAAATCAAAGGCGTTAGGGAAGGGAAGGGGAAGGAAACATTTGGATACAAATGCAAAGTAGGAATGAATTGATATATGCTACCTTCATTGTTCAGTCTGTTTTGACCTCATTTTATGTGTTCAGGGGCACAAAAGTACACATGGTTCTGAAGGAATGAGCTACACACCTTTTCAAAAAACAGGCAAAAAATGGAGTGAGATATTAAAAAATGATCTTAAATTCTGGTACCATTTTAATTAGAGAAACTAGAAAACAGTGCTGGCAGAGACTCCAGAGATCATCCCAACCACTGCCTTAAAACTGCCAAGCTGGTATTTAGACAAACCTGAGAGAAACACTCTCACAGTGTTTCTCAGACTGCTTCTTGTGGGCAGTGGTGCAATTTTGCACCAAACAGCCTTTTCTAGGGCTCGACTCTCCTTCCTCCAAGAAAAGCCTCCTGGGTAGATAGAACAAATCCCTCTTGATGCACTTTAAACCATTTCTCCTTCCCCACATGTAGTGAACAGCAAAAGCATGTTTCTATCTCTGGTACCTTTAACTCAGTGGAAGATGCTTGTCACACCTTCTCTCCATGTCCTTTAATAACCAGAGTTTTAGGGTGACTTCGTAGATGCTTGCATTGATTTTTAAAGTGCTTGAGACATGTACAGCCCAAATGTAGCTCATCTCATTCAGTCACACAATAACATCTGCATTTCAGCTCATCCCTCTGTTCCCTGTTGGTAGTCAAGGGAGACAGACACACATTTCTGGAGCTCTCAGGGAGATGCACGTCTCTGGAGTTCTCAGACACACACATCTCTGGAGCTCTCAGACAAACACAGCTCTGGAGCTCTCAGACACACACGCAGCTCTGGAGCTTTCAGACACACACACAGAGCTCTGGAGCTCTCTGTTGACGCACAGAGCCACGAGGTGTTTGCTCCCATGAGGGTGTCTGCCTTGGAGAAGAGGGATTCAGCTGTCTGTGGGGGTTTGGTATCACTCAAGATGTTTTAGAGCATATTAGATATCTGCATGCAGCAGGCAGATGTGCACAGCCTGTGGGATTCCTGTGCCATCCTGCGCTGCTCACAAAATTCCTGAAAATATTTTTGCCCTCTTGTTCGTGGTTTTCCAATAAATTCTAACCCTTTCCACTTTATGAACCTGTACTAAAGCACAAGGTTTATATCATCCTGTTAGAGAGAGTTTGTTTCAGAACCCCAGAAGTTTGGGAGCAATGAGCCTTCTAATTTCTTCCCAACTTTACCTAAGGTCATGGAAAGTGCCATAGCCTTTTGCACTAGTGCCAACATGTTCTTTAGTACCAATAGCTCCTTTTACCTTCCCTGCTGTTGTTTTCCTGAAAAGCGTAAAGAGAGAAATTGTATCCTTGACCTTGTTGGCAAGTAAATAAGATATTTTGCTTTCCTCTCAAGAAACATTCTATGTTCATGGTACTTTACAAAGTCTTGCGTATTCCCACAGTGATTTCACCCCATTCCCATTTCACCAGTTCCTCAGTCTTTGTCCCATGTTTAATGTCCCTGCCTTTTCTATCTCAGTCCTGCTTCCCTCTTCTGCTCCCTGTGCTGCTGAGGATGGCTCCCAGGACATGGGAAGTTTCCTGAGCTGTGAGTGCACATTGCTGGGTCATGGTGAGCTTCTTGCCAACCAACACCCCCAAATCCTTCTCCTCAGGTTTGCTCTCAGTCCATTCTCCCCAGAATGTGTATTTGTGTCTGGGATTGCCCTGAGCCAGGTGCTGGACCCTGCTCTTGCAATAAATTACGGCTCATTAAGTTCTGAAGGCAGAGTGGGGATGATCCTTCCAACCTAGGCAAGTTATTCTGCAGCATCAGGTGCTTACAACACTTCACTCCTACTTATTATCCTTTTCCTTGCTTGAAACAGAAACAAGCCCTGTGGCAGGCTGGCAGGGGATCCGCACAAAAACTTCCCTAGTTTATTCTACAGAAAAAAAAACAATACGAAAAATATCAAAGTGGCAGCCTGAGGGCAAAAACCACCTACTGCCTCTTCTCACTTGCCTTCCTCATCTGAACTCAGCAGGTTCTGACATAGTCCAGAGGAACGTTGTTTTCCCAGCAGAAGTACAAATAGGGAGAGATGGGGGATAAAGTGAATAATCAGAAAAACAGAACTTAATAGGGTTAGTATCTACCTGCTGGTTACTTCAGAGCTTCACCAGGATGTGCATCTGAAAAGCAACTTATCTCCCAGCCAGGAACAAAATCACGGAGTTTCGTCAGTGCTCATTTGCAAACTCTCTGCCCCAACACAGAGACTTTTCTGGAATTATTTATGACCTCTAAAGTTAAACAGCAGACTCCAGAACAGTGATCTCAGCTGATTTTTTTCAACTACCTTTGATCAGAAATGCTCGTGCCGTTGATTCATTCGTCCTCGGTTAACACAATCTTCCTCGAAAACTGAACATCTTTTGTTTGCTTCTCAATGACTTTGGACTCACAGATATTTGAGTACACATTCTTTGCTTGTTGGTAAGTTTTTGTTTAACAGACCTGTGGATGTGGCACTTGGGGACATGGGGTGGTGGTGGCCTTGGCAGTGCTGGGGGAATGGTTGGACTCGATGGTTTTAGAGGTCATAAATAAAACCCCATCACGTAATTCACAGTGGATGTTGTCTTATGATTAAAAGTGTTTGGGTTTATAAGGAGAAGGAAAGCAATAAAAGCAATAAAAAACTGCACAGGCAAAGGAAGTTTCATAATCATCTATGCTGATGCCTCCAGAATGGCGTTTTTACCAAATAACTTATGCATGAAACCTCGCCACATTGACAGGAACCAGAACACCTTTGGAAGGAAGCATTAAGTCCTTCAGATTTTTTAGGTAAACAATTCAATTCAAACAGCACTTTATGGACAAAAAACCTTTCTGATTCATGGATTATACAGAGGGGTAAGGCCTTGAAATTAAAACAGAGATTTCTACTATTTGAGCTAAAAAAATTATTTATTTTTTTATGTCAGAAATGTTAAGTTCTTAATCTGCATGTATAACAATTGCCAGACCGTGTTCACTTTATTGTTTCAGTAATATTTGTCATGTAAACATGGTCAGCTTTATTAGTTTCTGTGAAAATTCTTAATCTCTCCATCCCCTCTAAGCCATAGTTAGTTCATTTCAGTAGACAAGTACAAGCACTCTTGTACTATAAACTTGTGTGTCCATCAGAAATCAAAGTTGATGTGCTGAAATTATTTTGTTTTCCCTTCCTAATCTGAGCATTGCCAGGAAATGAAAAGACAAAGCAGATTTTTATGTAATTATATAATACAGTCACAGAACTGTCTCAGATCAATTTGTTGAAATGCTACTTCTTCTACTTTATCTCTTGAAGAATTTAGAAAAAAACACTTCCCACGCTAAATTCTGAATTTCCTGAGAGAAAGTTACCAAATGTAAATACATTCCAGTGAAGTTTTAAGTTGCTTGACACTTACCATATTTAATTATTTTGCCTGAATTATCTTTCTTCAGCTTAAAATTTTATTAGTGAGATATAAATCAGTCATTTATACTGAATATATTAATTTAAAAGAATAAAAGAAAACCTCTTTTCTTGAACTGATTGAAATTTTTAAGATAAACATACAAGCACTTTATTGTAATGAGATAAATATTTTTAAATTTTTTTTTACAGCAAGGGTTTGTGTTCATTAATCACATTTTTTTCTGCATTTTTAACAGAACTTTACAGCCTTCCTGGAAATCAAGACTTACTATAGAAGAAAAAATCAAGCAATGAACTGAAGGAAAAAGTGAATGCTCTTACAAGCTGAACACTTTGCAGAAAAGAAAGTGGATGTTTTCCTTCACCTGTGGTAGAACTCAGGTTTCTAAGATAACCTGTGATTTAATAGGAATGGGATAGCACAGGAATATTCTCTCTGGGATGTTTTGGAACAGCATGATATAAGAAAAATTACTTGTCCTCCTTGGCCGCCAAATCGTCTTGTCTGCAAGGCAGTAAATGTGAAACACAAAACAAAACTATTTTAGTAGGCATTGTCTGAAAAGATACAAACCTGAAAATTTTCAGCTCACAAGTTCAGGTTCTCTGCACTGACTGAAAACAAGGCAGCTAATTCAGAAATACAGACATTGGCTTTGTTCCTTCTCTTCATACACCTGCCCTGAAAAATGTAATTCTGAGACTTGGCGTCTGTGCATTTCTTCTTTTGGCTTCCTAAGGCACTCCCAGAAATAGCAGGGATGAAGCAGTTGTCCATCCCATTATTTACTGCTATTCCTGACATTCTGTCAGCCTCTTTTCACCACCAGAAACTCATGGGGTGTGTGTAGGTTGAGGAATGAGACAAAGCTAGGACTGGGGACACCGGGATTGACTGTGAGTGGTGTCAGGGTTGGTCTTGGATAAATGAATTGTTGAAGTTCTCAAGTAACCTTAAGCTGGAATAGTTTTTCTGTGTCCTTAGAGACAAATGTTGCCTTAAATTAGTGTCACGAAGATAGTGACAGAAAAATCAAACTGCTTTTTGAGGCTGAAAGAAAATAGAAAAGGTCAGGAGGCAGTGCCTGAAAAATCTCCTGAATGTTCTTTTACTGGCAGCCATCAGGGGACTGTTTATCTGAGAACTTATTGTTGTTAAGAACTTTTTAATTTTCTTTATCTGGGAATTTATTATTGAGATGGGGGTCTGAATCAACTAAAATGCATCTGCCTTCAAGTGTCACAACAGACATATTTGTTTGTATTTATTTGCTCCTACAAGCACACACAGCAATGTTTTAAAGCAGGGTTGAGATCACAAAGTTCTTGGTTTCAAAATTTCATCTTGTCATCAGCAGCTCATGACACTGAAGAAGAAAAATGCCCAGAGAGCACATGCAGGATGCTGTTGCTCAATATCCAGAGACACAGGGGCAAACCATCCCTCCAAGAAAACTGGCTGAGATGGATGGAATGAATTAGTCTGCAATTCTGCCTCTCTCTCTATTGAAACTGAGGGAAGTTCATAAGAATAACTTGTACCAGACAACCAAATTTCAAGCCAGGAGAGCTCTACTCAGCTACCATTAAGAACCATGAGTAAGTGAATTGCAGCACTGATACCTGAAAAAGATATAAAGCCTAATATTTGAGAAAGTGCTTTTCAAAATGCATGAGAACACCTCTATTACCACAATATGAACCAGGATCTGTTAAATGAAGAAAGAAGATGTTCTGTCCGTGGTAGAACAGAAACACACCACCAGCGTGACTTCTCTGAACTTTACAAAACGTGAGAAGAAGCTGCCTGGTAAATCAAAGCAACGTTTTGTTGTGAGGAAATGAAGAATTCAAGGTCACAGTGTGGAACTCAGGGCTGTTCAGGTTTGGATTCATCCAAAATGTTGCATCCAATGTACAAAGGTGATGTGAGCAGCAAGACACTGGGCCATTGAACTGGGCCATTACTGAACATTTCAAACTCCCTCACTCCCATCTCTCTCTGGGCACTTCTTGTGCCATCCTTGATATTATACTCAATGCCAGGGTGAAAGTGCCAAAGATATATTTGTAAAGGACATGGAAACACCAGTCACACTGCTCTGGATGCAGTCAGAGTATTAAATTTTAAAGTATTTTACTTTGTGTTGGATTTTAATGTTCCTATTTTGATGTTCAGATCCTCTGGACTGTGCTGGCTGTGTACAGCTGAGCACCAGAGCCATTTTTTGACAGCGAGGATGTGCATGACAGGGGAGTGGTACAGCAGCAGATAATCAGGTATAAAAAAGGTACATGGGTGGCTGAGTTCTGCCATTGTTGAGTTGCCAATCAAAACCCACATTATTATTCAAAAATAGGTTGTTACATCCACGGAGATGGAACTTGCCTGTCAATCTGAAGTGTTATGTGTAGACACAGCCTCAGACCAAGGTCTAAAAATGGTTTGACTGACAACTGTACCCTGCAGAGAGAGCAGAATCCTCTCCTCCCACTTTTAATTACATGTCTCTTGTAAATAAATGTAGATAAAAAATATTAACCAAGAGGCAGCTGTGTTTAACTATGATTTTTCTTCCTGATCTTCCAAAGTGTTCCTCAGTATTTGTGCAAGGCTTTGAAGCACTGCATGACATGGTAAGTATTGCTAAGCTGTCTGCCTCTCATGGAAATTACAGCCCAGCTAAAAGAAGCAAGAGAATTTCCACTGTAACCCAGGACTGTTAGATGCTGAAAGCTTCCAGAAAACAAAAGGGTTTTTAGAGTGAAACTTTTCCTGCCGCTCTCTGAGCAGAGTAATTTGAAAGGAAAATAAAATCCACTATTTCTCACTTGGCGTTTCCATTCCGGCTCGTTCCCTGACTTCCATTCCTCTCATGTTGACTCAAACTGACTTTCACAGTCTCCAGTGCAGCTGCAGTGTCCTGGCTCTGAAAGCCTTGTACTTGATAATTCAAGGACAATTTGGAGAGATCAATTGAATATAAACCAACCTGGATAAGTTTAGGCTGGAAAAGAGAATTTCTGCTAATTCTACGTAGTGTGTGTTGTTCTGTAGTAACCAGTGTTGTTCTGTACTAACCAATGAGATATAATTCAAGGTTATTTTAATCAGGATGGGTTATAAGGTTAAGGGACTTTTCTACCTTACCCTAAGCAGGAAACTAAATTTTCATTACAGTTTGTCTCAAGGAGACCAAGTACATTTTTTAAGAACTTTTTCCAAAAAAACTCTAAATATTTTCTGTAGTTTTTTCCGGAGTTGTCTGCCTTGAACTCTTTACATTTCTGTTTTTACAATTGCCATATGTGCTTCAGTTATGATAATTTGTGTAGGATGCTTAGGTATTTTTATACCTCATTTTTGTGCCTTTTAAAGCAGCCAGATGGAGTTTAGCTGAAGTTTGTAGAGCTGTAAACAAGTGGGTATAAACCAGGAGGGCTGTGAAAGGCTGTGCTAAGGTTGCTCCATGTTATTTGTTTAATAGCAAGAAAACATCAAATCTTCTAAAATTATATTGTTATTAAAATTATATTGGAATTGCTGAGTAGTGCAAGAAGGAACACAACCTGCTGAGCTCCCTTGTACCAAACAACCCTCCCAGACACAGAAGGACCCCCTGCTCTCCAAAAGCTGCCTTGCAGAGGTGATAAACACAACGGAGTGTATGAATAATTAGACAGGAAAGGGCAAGGAGAGCAAGGACCCTTCAATAAATTTGTCAGATTAGCCAAAGTAACAGATTCTGTTAACATTTTCGATGTGCTCACTGGGAAGATACTGAATGTGACCGATTTACTTTGCTTTGTTCCATCAGGAGAGCAAGAAGTAGATGCCAGCTGGAGATGTTGAAAAAAAAGGTTGTCAAAAAGCACCTTTCTCAGATCAGACATGGGCAGAGGACACTGAGACTCCTCACCAGAGCCTCAGGCTGTGTCTTGGTTTCTCTCCACTATTATCCAGTGGGGAGGAGCTGGCAGAGAGCTGTTTGCATTCAGAAAGGGAGATAATGACTGGCTGATGTTTAATACCCGTATTTAATATGTTAAATAGGGCAAATCTGGGTAACTGACCTCTGTGGTTACTCTGGGCACTTAACCCCCCTCCAGAAAAAGAAGCAAAACACAGGAAACACCCAAATCTGCAGCTGCAAGGGAAATCAATGTTATATCACAACTGTGGCTTGATTTCTTTTGTTATTAGTCCTTAGATTATGATAGGATAAGGTATTATTAACATCTCATCTTGGAATGAGGAGAGGAGAGGAGAGGAGAGGAGAGGAGAGGAGAGGAGAGGAGAGGAGAGGAGAGGAGAGGAGAGGAGAGGAGAGGAGAGGAGAGGAGAGGAGAGGAGAGGAGAGGAGAGGAGAGGAGAGGAGAGGAGAGGAGAGGAGAGGAGAGGAGAGGAGAGGAGAGGAGAGGAGAGGAGAGGAGAGGAGAGGAGAGGAGAGGAGAGGAGAGGAGAGGAGAGGAGAGGAGAGGAGAGGAGAGGAGAGGAGAGGAGAGGAGAGGAGAGGAGAGGAGAGGAGAGGAGAGGAGAGGAGAGGAGAGGAGAGGAGAGGAGAGGAGAGGAGAGGAGAGGAGAGGAGAGGAGAGGAGAGGAGAGGAGAGGAGAGGAGAGGAGAGGAGAGGAGAGGAGAGGAGAGGAGAGGAGAGGAGAGGAGAGGAGAGGAGAGGAGAGGAGAGGGTCTTGTCTCTGCACAGCACATCCAGAGGGGCACAGTCCCAGCCAGAGTCCCCAGACAGTAAAGCAATGTATAAATAAATGGTTATTTCAAGTACCTGAAGCTGTTGGTGTGATTTATATCATTACCCTTTATCAAGTGCCTAGTAAATGCCATAGCCTTTTAATACAATTTCTTGTGCTCTTGTGTCAATTTTTGGAGTGGTTTAGGTCACTGAAATTCAGTATAGATATGACTACAGTGACATTTGGTTTAATTAATTTCTCTATTATGTCACAGCTTGAATGAGCAGCAATCAGATATTATTAAAATACGAGAGCACTCTGCTTATTTCATCATTTGGAAGAATCTTCTGTTTGCTTATGGAACTACCTTGGAAAAAAAAAAAGCAAAAAATAAAACCAAAATAATTCTCTACTCCTTAAGGGTCACTGGGATAGGTTTTTTAAAATGATGATGGTTTTGATAAAGTCCTGGTGTTGCTGGTGGCAGGGCCTCCTTGTTCTTGTTCTTGTTTTGACCAGGTACAGTGGGATTCCTGTCTTACAATGGGGCTTCCTTGGAATTGTTACTAAAAAATTTGGATTCTAATTCCCAAGGAGGAATATTAGGTTCAGCTTCTCAGATGACTTATCCATGTCCAAAAAATCAGGGATAAAAATTAAAGCAATTTCATCTAATCCTAGCAGGAGTTAAATCCCAACTCTTCAGTGGAATTCCATCTGCAGAATCCCCTGGTTCAATGATCCACTCAAGCTTAGGTGGTGGTCATTATGATTTTTCAGGACTGGGGCTGGGCTTTAGGCACTTTTTAGGCAATATGACAGAATTCAGAGTCCTTTGGAAAGGGGAAACCTACCCTCAGTCCTGAAAAATCTGTAACCTGCAGGTTGAACTCCAGAGAGGGATCCAACAACCTGGGTGTGCAAAATAAATAAAAAGAAACTGAGATGCACCAAGTCAGGGACCTGAGACTGTGCATGGCAATCCCTGAAAACCCCAACTCCCAGGGAACACTGAGATGCTGCTGCAAGGGCCTGGTTTACGTTTTTCCCAGTGACTTTAGTACAGCAGCCAAAAAACCCCAACATCTCCCTTTCCTTGCCACAGGCTGGCGTATTCCTGCTCGTCAGGGGTTTATTTAGCAGCAAAAATTAGCAAGCGGGTTCAAGGAGAAAAGCTTTAAATCATGCTGATAAATGGCAGATGTTGCTTGGATGGGAAATAATTAAGACCTTGACGATAGGTTTAGCTCAGGAGGCTGAGAAAACAGAAATAACGCCCCGTATTTGCAAAAATTAGGCACGGGAGGATCTCACCAATTAGAATCCTACAGCGAAGGGAATGCATGAAGCCCTTGCAGAGGGATGACTCACACAATCCTGCTAATGAAGACTTTTTCATGCCTTTACAACTGGATTTCTTCTCACCTCATCCCCAAATAATAACATCAGACTCAATTTATGCGGAATTAAAACATCTTGTGGAGATGATTAATCCCTGTTCCTTTAAAGACACACCTCTACCTGGACAAAAAGCTCAATTGTCAGTGTTGAGTTACAACATCTCAAAAAGCAAAATGATGTTGATGGATATTTTTAAATGCTACAGGGGTAGGTTTTGGTGTTGTTTAGACCATGCAGACAAACCTATGTGATAGAATGGGCCAGTATGATGTTAGTGCTAACATTAAATCATATGTTTTTTAGAAAAAGGAAGGGGAAAAAAAAAAAAAAAAAAAAGAAGAGAAAGGTATAATCAAAGGAAGGAGTCAAAAATTAAAAAAAAATGAAAAAAGAAAGAAAAATGTTTCTTGCAGCATAAAAGCTTTGCAATAAATATAAAATAAATATATGCCATGTGGGGGGCATTTTACACAGCGTGAGGCTTGGTTTGACTCAAGCCTGGTGTCTACCTTAATTTCAGCTGTTTTGATTATTGTCAACATTATTTCACACAGGAAAATCTTTCTGTGCCTTAGGACTGCCTATCCCAAGTTTGTTAATATTTTTAAAGACTCCTAAAAAAAATTATTGCCTTTATGCTTTGTTGCCCTTGCTGCCTAGAAGTAGATGTATATGGGGTTCCTAAGCAGTAATGCAAAACAGAGAAAGAAATGTACAGTAACTTGTATTTTAGACTATTATTTAAGAAACAGATCTCTTGGGGTTTTTTTCCCTGAGCTTTACCCCACCTTCCTAAAAGCAGATTAATTGGCTGTATTTTCATGAGGTTAATAATGCTATTCTTCCTAACACCTGGACGTGGCACCCAGTGCTCTGGTTTAGTTGACAAGGTGGGGATTGGTTGAAGGTTGGACTCGATGATCCCGGAGGTCTTTTCCAAACTAAATGATTCTATAAACCTGTTTGTTGCACAGGCACTCACATTCTGTGTCTGCTGAAAACCCACATGGATTTTACTGGGATGAAATTCACTTTGAAATTAAAATCCACTTTAAAACCCACTTTTATTTTATTGGGATCTGTGTTTAGGGATCTTTGCTCAGGTCTCACTAACAGCTGGGTGTCCAGTCCCACTCATGCAAGATTCATTGTTATTATCTAAAAATGTGCCCAAATCACTCCCTACGTATAATAAATATGTAGAAAGAATTGTGTTACAGGGCCATTTCTGCAATTGCAGGAAGAGTTTCTGTGCAGGTCTCTTTTCTACATGCACTGATCAAGACAATCATCTGCCCATCAACCTTTCCCTAATTATTATCTGCTGCCATTACAGCTGGCTGCTCATTGCTGAAGCCTAAAGCACTAAATATTTAAGTGCTCTACTACTTGTTGCCCTAAACATCCACAGAAAATGTGAAGGTAGTGTTTTATCCTGCTTAGTAGTTAAGGACAATGACCATAATATCTTGCACTCTGCAACAGAGTTTTCAACAATTCACCGACTGCCCTCTGCTTGTTTTAAAGCAGGATATAAAAAAGTAATACTCTGCTTTTATCTGCAGCTCTAAAATATGGAGAGAAAAAAAAAAAAAGCAGCAAAAAAAAAATCCCTAAATATATTATGATCAAGAGATAATCCAAAAGGCTTCCTTTAAACAGATTTTTAAGACCCTGCAGCAATCTAAAGGTTATATAAACTTCAGCTAAGCTTCTTAATATAGGTGTTTAAGCATTATGGAGATTTGATTTTTAACTTCATGTCAGTCAAAAAGGCCCTCAGTCTAGCAAATATATGAGTTAAATTTGAATGCTAAGCAGAGATTATTCATTCATAAGACACCATAAAGTAAATACATTTTTGTAGCTAACATGAGTCACCCAAACTTAAGACTTTGGGCACAGATTTCTTTCAAAACATCCATGTTTCTGGGGTAAAAAAATTAATTAAAAGTAGATTAGAATGGTCCCAGAAAGCAAATGCATTCAGATAATGCAGAGTGCCATAGAGGGAAGGATATTACTCATTATTTTCTGACCTACAGGATTTAATCTTTCCTTATTAAAATTAAAAAAAAAAAAAAATCAGTAGACCATAGCCTGCCTGCTACCCACCACATCATAAAGCCTTTGTGCATAATTTGGTTTAGATAAACACCCACAAATATACTGGAAGTTGAGATGTTTCTTTCTCATTTCAGAGGCAAGAGCATGCAATAACCTGTTAGTGCCCTGGTCAGGAAGAGCAAACTTGAAACTTTTGAGATATTAATTAGCAGAACAACACCTTGTTTGTTTTTCAGTGGGGATCTGTTCTTAGAGGAATTCTGAGAACTCACAATACAAAAAGGATGTTTGGAAAAAATAGAGGAGCTTTCAAGAGAAAAGCAGAGTATTTCAGGAGAGATGAGCCAGCAGGGTTACAGCTCTGCTCTGCAGGAGGGTGAGGGATTTACTCTGATCACGGATTCTGAGCAGGACAGAATTGGTGCAAATGTGGAGGAGATTTACACCAGGTTTGCTCCTAACAACCACCCACTTGTTAGTCCCAAGTTTTCAAGAATTAACAGGCAAAGAGGAACACCAGGAGCTGAGGACTAACACAGGCCTTGCTGTGTCACACCTCTCCCCAGCGGAGTTTTCTTCTTTGATCTTATCTGAACTTCATTCTCAGAGGGAATTCATTATCTGTGATTATTGCCAAATGAAAGCACTTAGAGCTGTTATCACTGAAAATGTGTTTATTAATGTTTGGGGACCTTCCCAAGAAGCTTCTGGCTTCTACAGTATTTGAACTTCAGGGAAAATAACAATTTTTAAAAAACAGGACTTTAAATCTGTCTGAGATTGTTTTCTTTCAACTAATAAATGTTCCTTCCACAGTGATTTGTGTCACTTAGAAGGCCATCTCTTTGCATAAATAGTCAGATTTCACTCTTTGCCAGTTTTGTGCTGCTAAATTTGCTGTTTATCCCTTTGCAGCTCTTTCTGCAGGAGTAATGTCTTGTACAAGTTGGGTAAATAATAAATTTAATTTCTTTGTGGTGCCAAGTGGAGCATAAAGTCAGTGTGGGGTAGCATTCAGAGCTATCAAGAGAGCTTCCTGGAAAAGATTTCAATGAGATTTTACATTTTCTCTCAAAATATCATTTGGCTTTATGAGAATCCTGGATTGTAACTTTTCAGAGTAATGAATAAAAGACATGACTCATGGCTATTTTTTTCTTCTTTTTATTTTTTTTGAGTGGGGGGGTTAATGCAGTTACTTAAAATATGATGTGTTTGTGAGAACTTTATTTAATCCAACAGGGCCCAGGATACTAAATCGATGTTAATCAGGTAATACACCCAGGGGAAATCAGAGCCATTGTCACAGTTGGCACAATTACTGTTACATTTATGAGCTCATCCAGTTAATTAATTATTATAAAACTCACAGTGTGTCAAAGTGGGACCCTATAAGGGTTTTTTCTCCTGTTTACAATGCATCTAAAATGTTTTCCATTTCACAGCAAGGGTGAAAATGTTATGAAGTGCTTCCAATTCTCAGTAGCTGCACAAAATACTGCTTCAAAGGAGTATCATGAGATGGGACCGAGTCAGAGAAATGAGTTTCTATAAAGCAATTAGGTATGAATTTTTCACCTGTTAGCTACTTGCAATATCTGTTCTCGTGCATAGTTTTTAATTTTAAAAAGTGGGTGATAATTTGGTTACCAGGCTCCGCAGGATTCAGACAAATTTGGTTTGAGTTTTCCTCAGAACTAGACCAGCTGTAAAGGGATCCAGAGAAGTGCAAAGGGATCTAAGGAGCTGTAAATCCAGATCCTGCAGAGCTTATTTTGCAGAAAGAAAAAAATCTGATGGATAAAAGAAGATGGAAAAACAAGTCCAGGTGTAATCCTGCCTGCGTTCTGAGAAAGCCTGGACCTGGCCCAAGCACCTCTGCATCCCCCCTCAAAAGGCTTCAAAACTGCATCCAAATAAAAACTTTCTATTCACAATTTGCAAAGGTTCCTAGGAGATTTTGGGACTAAACAACAGCTTCAATTATGTTATCGCCAGAGGCTCTATGCTGTTGTTGCAAGAAGATGCTGCTCCTTTTAAGTACTCCAACCCTTCACTGGATTTGTAGAATGCACATCATTGAACCAGAACCTTGTTTCCTGTGCAATCCACCAATTCATACTTTTTTTTACATATATTAATTGTGGCTAACTGCTCTGGGCTTTTACTGTGGGGAAACAGCAGTTGAGAGTTTTCTACCTTGGGGCAAAAGCTGAAATAAAACCCACTAATTCTTCATACAGAAAAAAGAAAATATTTTATACATTGAACTCTGACTTGGGTAAAAAACAAATAGGAGGGGGAAAAGCAAAGAAAACCCAAATAGATAAGACAGAAGTAGCTAAATTGTAATCCGAAATTGTTGGTATATTCATCTTTAAAGGACTTGCTGACAGGTTCCTTTAGAAAAGTGCTTTGAGCAGCAGAAAGCAGAGTAGCCCTGACACGAGTTGCAGGTTTCTCTCTCAGAATTCTGGCACAGAAAATTTGGAAAAGCTGAGATTTGGATAATGGCAGCCCAGATGTCCTTCCCTTCCTACCCAAACATCTGGAAACAGTTACATGAGTCCTAAAGATCTGTAGGAAGTGGAAGATTAGGTCATTGACTGTGATGGAAAGTTCAGGAGCGCTGCTGCCAAAGCTCCTGCTTCCATGTGCCACCGCCTCCACCTGTCCTCACCAAGGGAAAGACTCCCAAAATTGCAAAGACAGCTTTAGAGCTGTAGCTTTACAGCTCCTACAAAATACCTCCAACCAAGCTAAAATAGTAGGTTTTCAACAATTGTCCAAAACTTCAAATCTTATGACTCGCTACTGAATTCATTTTCAGTCTATTATATTTTCATTTCCTTCTTCCTAAAAAGGACCAAAGCCTTCTGTGCAGGAAGAGTACATTCTGTTGCTGTCACCTGCTTTTTAAGTCACATTCCAGGACTTTCTCCTTTATTTTAGCTTTTCCATTTTTTTTTTTTCTGGACAGTTCTCAATCCTAACTTTCTCAATGCATTGCTAGTGCATCTTGTTTTAATTTACTACTTGTTTGATTTCAGCAAATAGCACAGGGGAAGTTGTCTAAAGTGATGTGAAAAAAGTTTTGAAAGCAGTTGCACTATTTAGAATGATAATTGGATTGGCCAGAGATGAGTCATAAGTAACGAAATGCAAGGAATAAAAATTTGATGCTATCTTGTTTGGCTGAAACAGAGTTTTATTCCTTCAGGCCAAATGGAGTCAATAATTATGTCTTCTACCTTCTATTTTTTTTTTTTTTCTAATTTGTTTAATATAATGGGATTATTCAGCATGCTAAAGGGGAAACGTGGCTCTTATGAGCTTGCTTTAAAAACATAGCTATTTTTGGTTATGATCACAGAATTATTCTTTTTGCAGTCAAAGTCAATTCATTGCCTGTTTATACATTATTACATTAATATCACCTGTAAGATTTATGGAAAGTAACAATGAAGTAATAAATATAACCCTGCTGCTATCAATCACCCTTCACAAGGGACAGTACAAAAACATAACTTGTTTTTACAGAGTCAGGAGCCAAAATGAGAAGTTTCAAAACCAGACAAGTATACACAGGAAGAAATACAGGAGCACACAAGAACCAGAGGAAGCAGTCTCAGAATTCTTCACTGGAAGGGTAGGAACAGGCTGTTCAGGGAGGTGGTAGAATCACCATCCCTGGAAATGTTCAAGGCATGCAGATGTGGCACTTGGGAACGTGGTTTAGAGGTGAACATGGTGATGGTGAGGTTGGACTCAATGACCTTACGTCTCCCAACATACTGATTCAAAAATTCAAAAACATACTGATTCAAAAATTCTTTGAAATAAATGGAGGGAGAAGCCCCAGCTCTGTGGCGCACAGAAATATTTGTATTGGGGATCCAGCTGAAGAGCAGGAAGGATGTGTAGAGAAAATATATCAAAGCCTCTGGCCCCCACAGGTCTGAGCTTCCAGGGAAGGGGCTGCACCCAGCACAGAGACAGCCAAGGTGCTGGGAATGTTGATTTTCAGCCCAAAATTCACTCAGCTTGATAATGTGGACTCAACACCATTCCTACCAGAGCACCCAGAGGAATGGGGGCAGCAGCCCTTGCGGGGAGGAAGTGTTTTTTTCTCCTCTCTCCAAATGCAATTACCTTTTGGGGTGTAGCAGGTTATCAAGTAACGGACATCAAGAGAAAATAATTTAGAGAAGAATGTGAAACTGCTTATTCAAACTGCTCCATTTATTTTTATTGGTTTTTTTCTTTTAACGAGGAAGAAAAGGTTATCCCACTTACATTCTATTCAAGGAAAAGACCCAACACATTTGGTTTGATGGACTATCAAAGACTTATGGCATTTTAAGAACCTTGAAAATGAATCCTAAATGCTTGTAAGGCCAGATCTGCAGCAGTATTTAACAATGTGGATCTGCTGTAGGTTTAAATGAGGGATAGAAAATCAGAATATTTAATGAATTGTCAGGTCTCATCGCCTTTGGCAACCTTTCCCTCCTACAGTGCTCAGAGATACGACTGTGAAGACTTAACAGAGGGTACCACCAGGTCAATGCTGAATTATTTCCAGTATGTTCTTGTCTTAAACCTTTGCCCTCTGATATATATTTTCATTATGC
The DNA here is from genome assembly GCF_965178545.1 of Coloeus monedula. NCBI lineage: Eukaryota > Metazoa > Chordata > Aves > Passeriformes > Corvidae > Coloeus > Coloeus monedula. The sequence goes on from NC_138785.1 coordinate 72,065,409, forward strand.
AAACACTATCACCAAACCTTGTAGATTTAAGCTCCTTTCACTTTTCTACAAAAGTCAGGCTTCTCCTTTGCTGTGTCAGACAAACTGATTTAGCACAGGATTTGGGTGGGGATTTTTTGACAGAGTTTCTCAAGATGAAGCCCAAGAGGTGTAATTGTGATTTACTTTTCCTTCTTTCGTAGAATCATAGAATGGGATGGGTTGGGTTGGGAGGGGTCTTAAAGCTCATCTCATTCCACCCCCTGCCATAGGCAGGGACATCTTCCACTCTCCCAGGTTGCTCCAAACCCAGTCCAAGTTGGCCTTGGACACTTTTAAAGGATGTGGCATCCACAGCTTCTCTGGGCAGCCTGTGCCAGGGCCTCCCCACTCTCAAAGAGAAGGATGTGATATTTTCTTCTTTTTATGTTCGGCAGACCACAAAAAGCAAGCAGCAGAAAAGCTTAAGATTTCCATCTGATAAAGGTATACCACCAACAAAAAAGAGTCTATTCAAGGTTAATGCAGTCACTGCTGTGGAGTTAATATTTTACCCCACACAGGAACTTTGATGTGTGACAGCTGAGAATCTACACAGTAGATAACTTTTTCTTCAAGCCAACAAAAGGATTAGACTAGAAATAAAGGAAGATTTTCCCTACCTCATGACGGAATTGTGTGTTTATGAAATGGAGAAATTTGGATGCATTTTCAGCTTCACATGTGATGTACAGAGGCTCCCGATGCCTTTTTGTCTATTGCTTGCAGGACACACATTTAGTTCCAAGCTGAAGCCATTGCATTTCCATATCCCCTGTGGTGAGTCCTGTGGGAAATGAAGAGACATGACTTTATGCTTCGGGAAATTTTTGTACTTCTCGGAACATTTTAAACTTCATATTCCTGGAAAGTGAGGTTGTTATGGCAAACCACAGTGATAAGTGCAGATTTATGGAGAGAGAGTTCTATACCTCCTTCTTAATACCCTTAGAGGACAAATTCTTCTCATTGTGCTTATTCAGCTCATGAGGACTAACACTGGCGTATACAGGAATTCAAATAACTATGCAGGGGTGGTCTAGCTTCATTTGCCATTGGATTAATTTTCTGTAATTTCCAGGAAACCATGGGTTTAATACAAATGGACTTGCAAGACCTCAGTATGGCGTGGTTTGTCTTCCCAAATGAACTGAGGCAGTGTTTGACGGATAAGAACCTGCCAAGAGGGATTAATGTTTTCATTAATGTATAACCAATTACTTCCCTCTTCCAAACATGAACACAGAATCAAAGCCCCATTATCCCATGTGCTTTGACAACATGGTGATAAGTGGGAAACATTTCAACTATTTGCAGCATTCTGGAGAGTTATTGCTTGACAACAGTGAGTTAAACCCTGCCCTTCTCAGGCTTAATGCACAGTTTCTCCACCAAAGAATAGACAAAATCATCCTGTGAAAACAGTTTAGGGGTTGATTTGCATTCTGAACATGTTCGTGTAATTTACGACTAACATCAGTCACAGGGAAAAGATCATCTATTGAAATGCTTGGAAAAGCTTTCACATGGAAAGCATTTTGTAGACTTATTGTACAGACAGACAGTATGAAATTTATTTGGTTCGTGTCTTCCAGGAGACTGTCATAGGCTTGATTAGCCCTAGCTGAAAATCTCAGGATTTGAGCCTTAGATCTGGACTTTTTCACCATTGGGAAAGACCTAATCTTATACTGTTAAATCCTTCCTTCAGCAGAACTGAATTATGCCCTGGAAGTGTCCATTTCTCTCCACTGTGCAATGACAATCCAAGCTCAGACACATCCAAACACATCACAGACATGAGGACTTTGATGAGATGAATCACAGCCCACAGATCAGAAAGATGAGTTACTACAACAACCCTCACCTAACTTATCTCTGTATTTATAAATCAATACTTATTTACTAATCCAATTACTAATAATATACTACCTTTTAATGTCCATATATTAATATTATTTTATAATTAAGAGTATTGTATTGTTAGTGACATTTATATTTTTGCTGCAATTTGTAATGCTTATTATTAATATTTATTAACTTAGTAAGTATTTACTACTTTAATAATACAAAATATTTGTGTGGGAACAGACCTCAGGTCTTGCAAGCTTTATAAATCCTAAAATGTCATGTTCCAGGGAAATATATTACCATTTATTTTACAGTATTCTAAGACCACTGATTAATTGCCCAATATCAGAGCTATCCACAGCAAGAGGCACAACTTTGGTAAAAGGCCCAACACATGGGATTGAGGGATAATGAAGTCAAGATTGCAGTCTGTTCAACACTGCTGGGATCCATCATTCCAAACAGGAAAGCCAGGATGCATAAACTTCACAGAGATAGAGGGAAAAGAACCAATTATTTCATCTGGCATTGCTCAGAGAAATAACATTTGGAAAATACACACTACTGATGTGAGATGAAGAGCTCTGTTACAGGAATATCAACCAACATAAGCACAACCTAAAAAAAATTATTAAAATCATTTGTCTGTCATCAGAATATGAGGGAAACTCGTCCAGATAAAATGTTATATACTGATCTACATGGTGCCATAATTGTCAAACATCCTCCATTCCAGTGTTCAAGATTCCCTGAATATATACAAAACACTCAAGAATCAGAAGTACATGTGTTGTACACGGCCATCTGCAATATCATAAACATTAACTCTCCTTTCTTTGTTGAAACAAGTTAAAACAGATTAAAGTAATCGGAAAGACATTTTTCATAAATTGAATGCTGCCCCACTGAGTGTTATCAAGATAAATGTTCTGCTCAGAGTAGTTCTCCCTGTTCTGCCCACCGATTGCCTTTAGTAGAGAGAAAACATTACAAGATATCCAAGTGGTAATTGGCAAATTCATCTGGAGTGAAGAATGCTCTGGAGTTCAGGGGAGAAATCAACTGCCCAGCCCTTCCTCCCTGACTCTTCCCAGTCCTCCCACGAACATCCAAGTGAGAATGAGCAGAAATCAATGCTTCCTGCCCAGGTGGGAGCAAAGTTCCATCGATTCTCCATGGGGTTAAGGAAAGTTGAAGGCATTCAATATCTCTTGCTATCAACACCTTCAAATGAGGGATAAAGACTTTTCTTTTCAGCTGACGTTGATGCTGTACCTATTTTCAGCCCCATTTTCTTGATTTGCTTGAATTATTGCTGAACAAATTGGGGAACTGCAGACAAAGGAAAGGCAGCTTCGAGATTGCCATTGTATTTATATTTATCACTAAGAGTGACTCATCTCAAGGATGGCCAAGACTAAACAAACAGAGCCATATAAAGAAAAATCTGCCGTTCACCTGATGCTTGCAAGGTGTAATGAGGTTGTTGATACTTGGTATTGTCAAGGTAAGTTAAGCCTTATCCTGGAAAATAATAATAGAAGGGCTTGTTCCTTTTCTGTATCCAAAAGGAATTAACAAGTTTAGATTACTTCTGCAGAGGAAAAGCAAAGATGGGAGTGTCAAGGAGAAATGAAACCTTGAACTAGGGCAGTCTTGGAAATCTCAGGCTGCAGATCATTTTCTGAGGAAGGTTTCAATTAGCAGAGACACCCATTTACAGGAATCAGGGACATGCACTGGAGATGACAAATTCATACCACAAGCAGTAGTTCTGTCAGAGCTTTGCTTAAAGTGTCTGTCCCTTCACCCTGCTGTGAATGACTCCAGAGATTAATTGATTTTCTCCCCTGAAAAAAACCTTGAAGACCTACAAGCAGGGGAGAAAGGTCTGTGGTGCAGACACAAGAAACCCGGCTGAAGATATCATTTTCCTTTTTTTAGGGACTGCTGGAAAGAAACTTGGCCATTAACTCTGGTTAATATAATAACTGTTCACTCTTGAAAGAAGCAAGAGTTCAGATCTCCATTTTTGGACACACAGAAATCTATAAATATGGAGGTAATTGTGGATACACAGCATGAAATAGCTTTCAGCTCAAAGTGAACCCTACCAGTGCATTCCTTCTGCTGGCCCTGCTTCCATCACTTCTCTGGATAACAGCAAAGAAACTCAACATGGGCTTGGAAAATGTAATGGAGGGAACCAATTTTTTAGTTACAGCATTCTGCCCTGAAGGCACTGAAATAATGTCATAAATAACTGTTTTGCTGACAAAAATAAAGTAGGCGCCAAAACATACCAGTAGAGCAGTGAAATGCAAATGTTGGGGACAGAGCTGAAGAGAAAACTAAACATAATTCACTCTAGACTTTTTATGTTATAAATAATAATTGTTAATTGTTTCAGGCAGCACCAGGAATAATTTGTTTAGTGGCTCATTATACTTTTTAAAAAAAAAATTATAGGAACAGAGACACAAATATAACATGGCAGTTTTGCTCTTAAAACTCTGTTTAGGTAAGAGTTTCCTCACTGACCCTGAATTAAGGTTTCTAAAACTAAGATATATCTTTTTCCCAGTAAGCTCTGCTATTAAATGGGGAAACTTGGATGACTGTACAAGGTTTGTACAAATAAATTATCTGTTTGTTTTGCTGGTGGAAGAACATGTTCCAGACTTAGAAGCAGGGTGGCCCCTTGTAAAGGAGGAACCTGGGCTCCAGGGTGTCCTTCATACCTCTGAGTTCTGTTACAAGTTGGCAAGACCATTTGAGAAACGTACTTTGCTGGTGGATCTTTATCATACCTCTCTTGGAGACCTTACAGAATTCCCATCTCACCTCTCAGTGGGTTTAAGGTTACCTCAGGAACATTTCTGATCCTGCAATGAATCATGTGTAGCCTGGACACCACCTTCATTCCAGCTGTGCAGGTGATGCTTCCTTTCACAGAGCTCCCAAGGCATTTATTTGGGTTTAGGTTGAACTTCTGTAGCCTTGAGAAAGCTGCTGCTTGCTCTACTTAGAGTACCACTAGACCTCCAAAAACAATTGTGGAAACTGCTGTGGGTAGGGGTGTTCATTGCCATCTTAACAGAGATGAAGTTGCACCTTCACAGCCAGGTGAGGGTTTGAATTCACAGAGCTGAGGCTGAGCCCTCTAATCCTTTGCCGTGTTTAGGTGTTGATTTACTCTTTGGCATAAGTCTGGAATGAGCCAGCTGGATGTCAGGTGGACAACACCACCCCCAGGGCAGGTGTGAAAATTCAGGACAGGCTTAGGCTGGCACTCTCTTCACTTCCAGCTTCATAAATCATCTCTTCATCCTCACCAGAACTCAAGAGAGGAATCATAGACCCTTGAATGGTTTGTGTTTGAAAGGACCTTAAACTCACCTCATTCCATCCCTTGCCATGGGCAGGGACACCTTTCACTGTATCATGTTGCTCCAAGTCCCATCCAACCTGGTCTTCAATCCAATCTTTCCTGCTTTCTTCCTTCAGCTGCCCAACAGCTGGAGCATCTCCACAGAGTCCCTGCGCCCCACCTTTACCCTCCTGCAGGAGTCCCAGCAGTGTGTGCCTCTGCCCTCATCTCATGTCCACTCTTGTCTCTCCTCAGTGCAGCCCACACTCCCCATCAAGCTGCAGCATTCTTGCCAGGTGCAAGGTGCTCATCCAGGTGTAATTCAGGAGCAAGATAATACAGTAGATGTTAAAGAACAGCCCCACTAATGCACTGGAAGAGAATGGAAAAAGCCAGTTGTTCTTCACACAGCAGCCTCAATAGGAGCAGATAATTAACAGGTCTGTCTGTCAGAAAAAAAAACAGATAAACAACCTGTGCTACCCACAGATTTCTGTTTTTAGGCCTCCCTTGTGATTAAGGTGGAGGCATATGTACAGAAGAAAGCACAGATATAAAGATAAACTGGTAACAACCGATACTGACTAACACCAAAGAGTTGTTATTACCTTTGAGAAACACATTGCTATGATTGGAATGCTACATCCAGTCAGGAATTCATATTTTAACACCCAGGAAAGTCATACAAATTATTCAAGGAGAGGAAAGCATGCCCTACACTGGTGTTTAGTCCTGCAGCTCAGTTGGAGTTGCTGCCTCTCCTCTGCCAAAACCTTGCCACACAAACTCAATGCACCATTTAGATCCTTCACCCTATTCATCTGGGATCTTCAAGATGAGATTGAATTAGAAGAAAAGATTACTCTAATAATTGTTTTATGTTGTGTTTGTGACAGTTCCAGAACACATCTCAGTTGAAGCCTAGCATTGCCTAATCAATATTGAATCAAAGACTGAATAATTACTTCAATCCTCATTTTTAAATTAACCCCAGCTATCAGCTAAGTTCTTTGGACTAGAGATGGAACAAAATATGCTTGCATTGCCCTCAAAATGTTCAGGGTACCTTCTGCTGAGCACTAAGATAAAGATAATATTGAATATTCATGCTTCAGAGTTCTGTGCCTCCTGGGTGAGCTGAGCAGGATTTAAATTTCCCTTGGTAGAACCTCAGGCAGATACATTTGTGTGTGTGAGATTTGCTTTGGCTGGGTTTCATTGCCCGCAGCTGGAGGCAAGGCAGGAGCAGCACAGGTCAATGTGCACCAAGGCAGACAGGGAACAGTTCCTGCTCAGAGACTCCACTTACATCTCTGTTCACAGCATGCATCAGGCTGGGAGTCAGGAGTACATCACAGGGATTGCTGCCATCCACTCCTTGAATCTTTTTTATTTCCTCAGATCCCACCTGGCATCCCCCACCTGCTGCTTTTGAGCTGCAGCTCTGGATTCCTCCATGCCCACGGCACCTTCAGAGGGATGAAATAAGAAACATCTCATTCTACAGCTACCAGACCAACAGGGTCCTCAAAATCATGGGGCATGGCAGGCAGGTGCAAACTTGGTTCTTTCTACACAGAATCACAGAATCATAATACAGATTTATTTAGGTTGGAAAAGCCCTCCAAGAACATCGAGTCCAAGCTGAACCCAACCCCCACCTTGCCACCCAGACCAGAGCACTGAGTGCCACATCCAGGTACTAAAGTGTATTTGTAGTTAATTTTCAAATAATATTCTTCTCTGAAGGAAAAACTCCTGAGTAAGTGACAATTCCAAAGGAAATTTTGGATTTAATTCAATCCTTAGTCATTATACAACTTGATACACCTTTAAATCCACTAAACATTGAGTATTTGAGGGTGAAGCTTTCCACCACCTCAAGTTAATCAATTACCAACTCCATTTTGCTTTTTTGACATTTTAAAACCTTATAACCTGTGCACTAATGAGAATTTCACTGTTATTTAACTGAAAAAAAAAAAGGTGATGCATAGCTGCCATGTAAGTCAAGCACACATGGCACAGCAGAAGACGCAGACAGGATGTGAGGATGAATATGTATATGCTACTTAATGCACAGAGACCCAAATTTGAATTTGCAGATTGAAGGGATGAACTCTCCTGCAAAAAACAACCAAAATATGCCACCAGTTCTTTAATGAGCACAAGAAGGATACTTTGAATTTCTGCTATATATGACTGATAGCGCTGTGCCCCAAAGCAGAAACCTTTAATCCTTATTCATCCACAGCACACACGGACACACAAGAGGGCAGAGGCTTCTCCTGTCTGATACACAGAGGAAAATGTTCTTGCCATCAGGATGTTAACCCAGGACATGGGAATCCTACTTTTAATTCACTTCTCAATCACTCTCTTCCAGTAAAGCACCTGGCAGGTTACTGAGCACCAGCTTCATTACTGTCTTGAAACCAAGAAAGAAAAAACTCCCTTCTGTGGTCATGATAAATGTTTTTAAAGTTACAGGCAGTTTTGTAATAGATATTCCCTACAGTGACTTCAGACAAATCTGCTAAAGATGAGGGCAGATAAGCAACTGCAGGAGAACTGTTCATAATAAATACACATGTTCACCCAGAGCTATCTTTAAAAATTCTGCTGTAAACCCAGAATTCATCATAAAACTCATCCCTGAAATTTATCAGGATACAAGACATTCACATATTTCTGCAGACAGACAAAATACTGTTAGTACAAAAACGGGTTTCCTTCCTAAATGCAGAACTAAATGGTCAGAGGTAGCATTAATTTATTCTCATCTTTTTGTTTTCAACCATATTCTAATGCAAACAGAGTCAGAACATTAAAAATTAAGAGATATAGATCTTTTTTCAATACTAGGTTTGCAGCTTTCTTATAAAACTAACATATTCTCGCAAGTGCTCTTCAAATACTTTTATTAATGGGGCAGTTTTTCCAACTGTGTTGATTTCCAAGGCAGTCTCTTGGCATTTCTTCAGTTACCCCAAAAAATGAGCATCAATGTGATGGGTGAACCGGCTGAATCCTAACCAGGAATCAATGGCTTGCTCTTCTGAAAGGGGAGAGTAGCAAGGCAAGATTTGCATTCAAATCCTTTTGTTGTAGTCTGTTTTACCTAATTTCTTTTTTTATTATTTTCAGAGAAGTTTTAATAATAAAAGTTGTTGGTGTTTGCTTTGCTTTTCAGCCTTGTTGATGTTTCTAATGGTTTCTCAAAGTGAAGGAAAATGCCCAAGCAAGTCCCATTTCCCACTCAGATGAGTTAAATTCTGAGTAAATGTTGCATGAGGGGCTTTTGACATCATCATGGCAGTGACCAAACACTACAACACATACTGGGAGAACCTTGAAGATACTCAAAATTTAACTGGGTCTGGCCATGAGCTACCAAGTGTGCAAATTTCAGGTTAATCCTGCTTTGAGCAGGCTGGGTTAGAGAGCTCCAGACTTCCTTCCCACCCCAAATGCAGCAGTAATTCAGTGGAAACTTGGGCACACCTGGCCTTCAAGAGCAGCCTTGTGCCAAGTGCCCTTTGAGAAGGACCCCAAATGCCCTGAGGTGCTGGTGAGTATCTCTTTGTAGTGGCAGCAGAGCAGAAAGCAGAGGGTGATGGATGTGCACAGCCCAGGGGTCAGGAAAACTTTCCCCAAATGCTCTGGGGCAGGATGGTTTTCCTCACTGTCACAGTTCCCCTTCAGGCACAGGAAGAGTTGGGAAGAGTTTCTGCTGCAGGAGGACTCATGGAGCCAAAACACATTAATTAAACCTGAAGAAAGCACATTTTATCCCAGCACCGTGTCATCTTTGTGCTTTGTTGCCCCAAGCCTGTTGTTAATGCCACCTCGAAAGTCCCATTAAAAATGGACCCCTTGAGGGCCTGGGTTGGCTCTCTTCAGAGATAACCAAGCACCCTTTGGAATGCTGTACAAATATTCCTATCAGACCCTGAATGAAAAGTTAATAAATTCCAAAATTGTCCTCTGTGGAACAAAAGGGGAACAAATGCAGCACCCACTTAAAGCAAATCATAATTTGTAATCTGAAAACATGCAACATTAAGCACAGCCATATTTTAAATAGCAAGAAACACTTTGCAGAGCTGGAGAGGTTATAAACCATTTGAGTTTGCATTTCAGGAGCACTTGCAATGCTTTGTTTTGAAAGCTTTATATTATCTTGTAAAATCGGCTCAGAAAAAGACATTGTTTTGTCATTGTCACCACAATGATGGCACCAACTTGTCTGTCTCTGTGCTTTGTTCCCTTTATATGAGAAACTAAGATCCCACAGAACTTCTTTCTCCTCCTACAGGCACTGATTGGGGTGCAGCCCTGCCAAACGGGAATGACAATTGCTCTAAAGAAATTAAAAGCTCTTGAAAAAAACCCCAGGAATTTTCTTCTGACAAAGCAGGACCTTACCCTGCCCCCAGTTCTCTCTCATCTGTGATGCCTTGCTTTGAATCCTGCTTCTTGAAGGCTTCTCAAGTGTCCTTGGATGCCAGAAAATTCTGGATACCTGCAGAAGGAGTGTTCAGTGATCCTGAGCTTGCACATCTTTGGTTGTTTTTTTTTAAATCAAAGTGTACTGAAAAGAGCAGCTGACTCAGAGCTGTGGATCTGGCTGTGATTATTGGCATGCTTGTCTGGTCCTGGATTCTTAAAATTTTAACCAAGTGCAGCCTTTGCGTCTTGTGTATGAGTTGTAATTGATTCATGCGCTTCTCTGTCACCTCAACAAATTTTTAATCCAAGGTCACAGCTATTTTATTACAATTATCTTCAATCTCCAATACCTTCCAAGTGCTCAGAGCTCTCATGGGAGAGAAGAGCTAAAATGTAACTTTTGAAAGTTCATAAAATTGCTTAAGAAAATAAACAGTAAGAATTAATCTTCTATCATAAAATATTTCTTTTAATCCACTGGAGTCCTGGAGGACAGGAAGAGGTTCATGGAGGAGGGGTTGTCCTCATGGGCACAGCTCACAGGAACTTTTTGAAGTTTGCGGTCTTGAAAATATCCAAACCCCTTCTAGCCAAGGTCAAAGCATGCAAATCCTCTTATTTTTTCCCTTTCTGCTCAAACAGCATAAAAATTTCATCAGTTCTGTCTCCTTTTACCTTTGTCTTCTAGAAATAATAATAGAAAACTCCAACCCCCTTCAGCTTTGCATTTTATCAATTGTATTACTCAAGGGAGGGATTGATGATGACCCAGCCTGTGGCAACTGAGGAACACATGAAAGTTTTCTGCACTTGAAAGAGCTCCTTAAATTGGCAGCCCTGGGACAAGGATTTTTGAAGCGCCACCCCTTGGAGCAAATCAAGTTAATCTGACAGATTTGTAAAGTCTCATATCAGCTGGGACATCGTCTGCAATATCCCTGGCAAAAATATCTCCCACTCAGCAAAGAGCTTGGCACTGGTCAGTAGGAAGTGTTCTTGTGGGCCAGAAGAAATCTGAGGAGTTTTCAGGCAACAAAAAAATATGTGCAGACAACTCAAATTTGTTGATTCTGAAATATCAAATGTGAAACCTCCCAGTTTCAAACAAATGTGTTTTCAAACAAACAATTACAGGCTCATTTTTGACTTTTGGGTTTTTTTCCTTTTTGTATTTCAGGGACTTTATATTTGAAAGAATTTGGAATTGGACTTTGGGCCTGGAAACTGGGTATTTACAGTACTTAAATCTCCAAGTCCAGCATGCCAGATTGAACTCACAGAAACAGGAACCTTCTCCTTCCAAAATCAGTTCAGCTGGCAAGATGTGACACTGAGGAAAGATGTGCCTGAATGAAAGGAACCTTCTTCTGTTGAGGGCAAAATCATTGCTCAGCACTGGAGGGAATAGTAACAACTCAATAGGGTCTTACACTGGTGTCAGGGTTTCAGATGAAGCTGGGGGTGAGGATGGAAGGAAGGACACTGGACAACAGATTGAAGGGAACCAGCCTCAGAGCAGGGACTTCATGACTTCCAAGAAAATTGCCTGGAGACTTTCAAGGATTCCTAGGCTTTACCCTATCCGAATTTTTGAAAGCAAAAGTTTTGCACAGACTAGAAGCTCTGCCTTCAGCTCCCGATTCAGACACACAGCCATGAAAGGCTGCACTGTTTTGGAATCATAAAGTCACAGAATGGTTTGGGCTGGAAGGAGCCTTAAAGGCCATCCCATTCCACCCCCTGCCAGGGACAGCTTCCACTAGCCCAGGCTGCTCCAAGCCCCATCCCACCTGGCCTTGGACACTTCCAGGGATCCAGGGGCAGCCACAGCTTCTCTGGGCAACCTGTGCCAGGGCCTCCCCACCCTCACAGGGAAGAATTTCTTCCTAATATCCAATCCAAACCTACTCCTTTTCAGCGTGAAGCCATTCCCCCTTGTCCTGTCCCCCCATGCCCTTGTCCAAAGTCCCTCTGCAGCTCTCCTGGAGCCCCTTCAGGCACTGGCAGGAGCTCTAAGTTCTCTCTGGAGCCTTTTCTTCTCCAGGTGAACAACCCCATCTCTCCCGGTCTTTTCTAATAGGATACATGTTCCATCCCTCTAATAATTTCTGTGGCTGTTCTTTGGACCTGCTGCAACTAAAAGAAGAACATGGACACCCTGCTCACAGCCACGGGGATATCAGCTCTGTGTCCCCAAGCCATTCCCCTTGACTACAGACACCTTTTGCAATCCAGCCCAGCTGCAGGCTGTGGCTGAGTTTGCTGCTCTCATCTACAGAGATGTAGAGCCTGCAGTGCAATGTGCAGTCATTCCTGGCTGGCTGCTCCACAGCTGCACTTTCACGTGAGGAAACGAGGCAGCTTCACAGCCCTGACTCTCCTCTTTGACCTGTAATTGCTGCAGCATCATGAGAGCTGAAGGTCAAGGAGCCCTCGGGCTTATGGATGGGCAGATGTGCAGCCAGGACACATCTGTTTGAGCTTCTGAATGCTCTGGGGGCTTTGCTGGAAGCTGCAGAGGAAAGATTAGAGAGGAGGCAACACTAACTCCATGTTAAAGGAAAACCTCTGCTCACTGAAATGTCAGCAGTGCATTAAAGTTCCCCAGAGCTACTCAGAAATATCTCTCACTGATGGTCACGTTATTGATGCGCTCAAGGGAGGACCCCCAGTGTCCTCCCTTAAATTGTGCCTGTACCTAGGATGATGGGAAGTATATTCAATGGACAGAATGGAGCTCTTATTTTTAATTTTTCCTTTAAAAAGGAAAAAAAAAAAAAAGAGTAAGAAAGACTGCTGCATGTCTTTGAGCCAGATCCACCTAATTCATGCAGGCAGTCTTCATGGTAGGGCAGAATCCTGGGAAAATTGCAAAGCTTCCTCCTGGGCTTTTCCAGCCTTTCTCTTCCCCATCTTTTAATCTCAGACTCCAAACATCTCCCCATCATCCTCTCTCCCCCTTAGATACACACTTTCTTCTGTGTTTGACTACTACAGACATTCTATTTCAATATTCACTTGCTTGGAATAAAATGCTTCAATTCTTTTAGGCTTTCCTCGTTGGGCATGGCTTTTTAGGAACTACTCTGTATCTTAAAAATGTAATTTTGTCCAAGGTAAGGGTTTCTGAATGTGTTGTTTTCCCTGTAGACACCTAAATAGCACCACAGAGCACAACCCCTTGATACCAATTTCCTTTCAGATACTGTTCTATCTAATTAGTGGTTCACCAGAGACCTACCTAAGCCAGACATCCATCTGAGGAAAAATTGCTTATCATTGCTATGGCCTGAAATCTCAGAAAGCCACAAGAAGAAAAGAAAATTTTTGAGCTAATAATGTGTCCTCACGAGACCAAGCTTAGCTCTATTCTCTGAAACCACTGAAAAGGCACAAAATTAAGCCTGGAAACTGAAGGGAGATCATCTGGAAGTGACTGGAGGAGGAAAGGAAGAGGTCTGGTTGATGGAGGTTTTTATGAAGAGTTTCCACCTCTTAAAGCACAGTGTATGATCTCCCTGTTCAACCTCCACAGCTCCAGAGATCTGAAATTTGCCATCTTTGCACATAACTTGCTGAATACGGAGTGTTATTTTGGGGATGCTGTTGTGTCTCCACTGGACTTGATTTCTGAAGGCGTTTCTTGACTCCACAAGGTTCCTCAGTTAGAAAAGACCCCAGAATGGCAACAGCACTGCTTGCTATTGTGTGGGTTTTTTTTGATTTTCCACTGTGCTCTTTTTCTAACTGAAAAGAGACAAATTAGTCTCTCTTTTGTACGTGTGTTCTTTGCACTCAACGAAGGAAACATCATCCACTACAACTTCATCAGCTCTTCCCCAGCTGCCCACTTCTCAGCCTGGTTGTTTTTTCTTACCTCATTAACCTTTAACCTGAAGATAAAAGGGTTTATTGATTTATTTATTTGATTACAGAGGGAAAATGATTTCTGAACCTGGTTGTATGTCAGACTGCTGACCCTACCATGAGTCAGAGTGTCTGAATAGGCATCAATCACAGAGAGTGGTATTGACTGACTTCAGTGACGCTGCATAATTCATCAGTGTGAGCAGTGTTACCATGCACTGTCCCTGGACAGCACAGCAGTTACTGCAGCCATGCCCACACAGCCTGAGATTTTGTCATTTCAGAGCCTGAGAGCAGTTTTAGCCAACATGGTCCTTCCCACTGCAACAGGGTGAAGGACATGGGCACAAGGATCTGCTGTGGCCCAGATGAGGACAAGTGAACCATTAAATGGGAGTAATTGGAATGGTTTTGGCCATAAATCCATGAAGTTAGGCTGAAAAAAAAGCAACCATTTTACAGTTTTTCTATGAAGCACAAACTTACTTTGGCTTGACAAAGTGAAATTAAATGAATGCTGGAATGTCTTTTTTTGTTATATGCTCCCATGTTACACCATTTTGTCAAGACAAAGTTTCTGTACTGAAGAAGTCTTTAACAAAAGCAGTCAGAGCCTACAACTGCAGCCCAGATTTATGGACTGAACTGAGAGGTCCTTGAATTTATTTACATTAGTCTTCCCTATAAAATCACTGGAGGAAGTCAGGCATCTCCAGAGACTTTGCTCTTAGAAGGGTCAAATAAATCACTTGCCAGAGGGGTTTTCAGTAGGAACAAAAACAAAAAAAAAAAAAAAAAAAAAAAAAAAAAAAAAAAAAAAGGAGATCAGCTTCCAAATTTAGGCATCTAATTTTGGACCTGGAGATATGAAGGTGAAAAACACATCACTTTCCTTGTTGGTTTTCCAGAGTAACTTATTATTCTACAGTGAATTTCATGGTTTCCTGCAGAGCATTCAGGTAGTTAAAGCTGAGGGTAGCTGGATGAAGATGAAAAGTCTGGACACTGAGAAGAAGAGTACAAAGTACTCAAAGCAGAGCATGAATGAAGATATGCACCCTTAACTGCCTTTAAACTAACAAGTACAACTCAAGAAAGTAAAAGGAATGTCCTTAATTCCCACCAACCTTCTAGTTGGCCTGATTTTCTCTGGTTTTCCCCCAAATGTGAAAAAAAGCAGTCAAAGAAAGTTCTTAAAGTGTAGATGAGGTACATGACCTCCTGTTCCAGCAGCTGTTTTCCAGCACACAAATCAGAGTTACAGTGACAGAGGTTAGGCAAAGCCTAACAGCAGGCCTGAAGTTAAACCCCTGGATAACTGGGTAAGTAAGAAAACAGGGACTGTGGGTAAGGAATAAAACAGGGCTTGCATGGAGGTAAGTGGGTCAGTGTAATTGGATTGAACAGTATTTGTTAAAAGTCCTCTTTATTCATCTTTGAGTTAAATTATTCTCTGACTCCAGTGGTAAACTCCAAGTCGCACAGATTTGTGAGAAGGTATGTAAAACATATTTATTTTAATGTTTCTGGACGGACTTCAAGAATTCAAGAGAATGAGTGTTGCCTACACAGGCACACTCAGACCTCTGCCTCAGAGCCTTTGGATTTGCCATCATTAGCACTTCATTTTCTTCCTTCCAATCCATACCCAACATTACTGCAATGACGGTGTTAATGTTTCAGATTCCTGCTCAGAAAACTAAATTTAAAAGGTGAAGCTTTCAAACCAACAAGAAGCCTTTTCAGCCTGTATACAATCCACCACACATGAAAAATAGGAAATACAGTCACTTTTTAACAGTTTGGGGTTTGTATACTGGAAGAATTCCTTGAGTTTCAAACCATGTCAATACCCTGCAGCCTGCTTTAAATGCCCATTCCTGAGGGCTGTATTTTAAATAGGAAACAGAATGAATGATGTGACAGTACCAAATGTATGCTGTGCCGTGCTAAGGAGACCTCTAAGTTCACACAGTATTGCTGACTTAGCCCACAGCAGCAGCAAGAGTGAGTTAAAACAATCTTAGACTTGTTTTTAAACTTGGACTTACTTTTGGAATAGGAGTGTAGCCTATGGCAGTTTTATGCTCTGGTTCACTCATTTTCTTAAACAATATTTTGTATCTCAGTTTATTTTACAAGTTGTAAATTGTGGATTTTTCTAACCATGAGAGACTTATGCAGAAAAGGCTGCACAGACTATAACAAGACAAGAACAGATCTTTGCATAACAGTGAAACTCTTTATTCCCAAGGAAAAAAAAAATAAACATAAATCATATGGAACAGCTGATGGTAGATTTCTAAATTCCTTGTGCACAATCAGAATGACTTTAGGCTTGTGTCTTCATGGTCTTGAACAAAACCTTTCAGTGAGATACACTCCAGTGAAGATGGAAACAGCGTGAGTGATCCCAAACAGAAAATGCCAAAGGGGAGCTGTGTTTATTTCTGCTCTCCCCCATTTAATCAGCAGATTTCCACAGCTACCATGTACCCTCCTGCTCACCCCAAAGCTTCCCTGAGTGAAGAGACAATTAAGGCAACTGGGGAGTGCTACAGCATGTGATGGTCTTATTCTAAGACGGAGATCTGGAGTGAGTTTATGCACAGTGGAAGATAAAGTCAAGAGCTAATTTGTTTTTTTTTTAATAAACCTGTGTCCTGCTTGTAGCCATTTGAAGCTGCTGATGGTAAACTTCCTTCTGTCCTGATGAGTTTCCTAATGGATATTCAGGTAACAACCCCTGGCCCAGCTATCAGAGAGAACATACACACATCTTTGCCACCACACACAGGAATTCCAGGCTGGAGCCATGAAATCAGTACCAGAGTAGTTAAACTGATAGGTTTGCTGCAAGTCTTCAAATCTGTTCAAGATACCATAAACCCTAGTTAATCCTCAATCCCACTTGATGTCAATCCTGAATAAGAAACAAGATCTTGTCCAAGTAGATCCATGATTCTGCCTAAATTTCACAGAATCCCAGATGGGTCGGGTTGGAAGGGACCACAGTGGGTCACCTGGTCCCATCTCCCTGCTCCAGCAGGGCCATCCCAGAGCACAGGGCACAGGATTGTGTCCAGACAGTTCTGGAATATCTCCGGTGAAGGGACCCTCTCTGGACAATCTGTTCCAGTGTTCTCAGTAAAGAAGTTCTTCCTCATGTCCAGGTGGAACTTCCTGGGATCAGTCCCTGCCTGGTGCTCTGGTGCCTCTGCTGGGCCCCTGGAGCAGAGCCTGGGCCCTGCCCTGAGCCCTCCCTGCAGCCAGGGACACCCAGGGCTGAGGGCCCCTTTTAGGGTCTCTTCTCAATGCTGAACAGCCTCAGCACCCTCAGCCTTTCCTCATCAGGCAGATGCTTCAGTCCCTTCATCAACTTTACAGCCTCTGCTGGACCCAGTCCGGGACATCCAGGTCTCTCTTTTGCTCTGAGAGTTTCCTTACCCACCAAAGGCTGTGGAATTGCCCATGGTCTCTGCTCTTGTGATGTATCGGGGGTCACTTCTGGGGCCGTGTTACTCTTGTAGACTTTGCTGTGAGCTTACGTGACAGACAGAAGAGATGTCTGCAGATGACAGCATGAGATTTCCAAAATCTGCCAGCGAATTATGCATTTTACCAGTCATTGTCTACTCTGAACGATGTTCTGCATGTCTGTCTAATTATAGCAAAAACTGTACAGATTGTGTCAAAACTGCCCAGTATTATCCAGGCTGTACCAGCCACGGCTGACAAAACATGCGCATCCTCTAATTAAGAGCATTTTAAAACTGACTTATTTAAATTAGGAAAACCTCCCAACCTTCACTTTTTTGACAAGTTACTCTGAGATTCTCAGAGGAGGAAGAGAAGGAAAGCAGGAATATTTTAGGTTTCTTCCCTCATTTCTTACCTCTATAGAGCACTAAAATAAATTACAATGTGCAAACAATACATCAGAAAGAAAGGCTTTGGCTTGACAGATTGCAGGGCACAGCATTAAATATAATTGTGTTGTTCTGAAGATCTGAAGTACAGAATGTAACACACTTTAAATGCTTTGTTATTCTCCAGATTTCCAAATGTCTGGACATTCCAGGTGATAGCTTAATTCCTTCACCCACTGAAGTCACTGTGTAAGAGAGCAGAACACACCTTTGCTAACGGCACAGGACTTCTAGCTTGATTTTCCCAAATTTCAGTCTGTGCTGGGGATAATGTGAACAAAGGGAGCAATTCCATCTGGATTCCTTATCTCCACATTACAGTTCAGTGTCGTTTTGTGGTGACAAGTGCACTTTGTGAGGTAGATGCTTTTTCAAGCACCTGCAATTCTGTTTTCTAACCCTAGTTTGGAAGCCCTCACTTCTAACCAGCTGCAATTGATGAAGGAGGACCAAATTCTGCACCTAAAAGGATCCAGTGCAATCCCATGTTCTGTGTGTGTCTCTTCTACTACACCAGGGCCAAAAACTAAACTGAGTGAATAATTGAGCTCTGTGAAGATCCTAAGTGCAGGTTTCATGTCGAAGAAGTGATGAGAGGGCAAGGAAGGGAAGAGACTGTTACTGACCTCAAAAAACAAAATAGAGCCACTGCTCGGGATCTCGTTGGGCATCAGTTGGTGAACAGTGAAAAATTTCACTGTGCATCACTTGTTTTGCATATTCTAATTCTTTTACCATTATTATTATCATTATTATTATAATTATTTTCTTTTGTCAAAAGATTTTTATTCAAGAAAGAGGCATTAATTTCAAAATCTCCAGTCAAAGAGACTTCAAATTAGATTTTTGGTTAAGGTTTTCGGTGCTGAAAGAGATTAATACGGGCTTCAAGCTAGTACTTGGCAGAAACCGATTTAGAGTGAAAATCTCCAGGTTTCAGTCCATTGTCTTCCAGAGCTCATTTCAGCAAGACAGAAAATGTCAGTTTGAGTTGTTTTGCCTTTGTCCAGCTTTCAGGCCTTTTAGCATCTCATTGGTTTCTGCAGATTCATTTTTCATCCTTAAAAAGCATGGAAATCCAAGCTCATGAAACAGAGAAGTGCTATAGTCAACTTTTATGGAGAGTAAAAGTCAGGTTCCAAGAAACATTTAAATTTTAAAAAAATCACAAAAATCAAAGTGTCCCATGATACACTAGCAGTATTTCGTATGATTATTGCTCATTGAGGAGACAAGCTATTTTTAAAAAACCATATATATATATATATATATATATATGTATATTTTTGTGATAACCCTGTAACAATAATTAAAGTAAATTTGTTAAATCCTAAACTGAGTACTGTCTGAAATTCATTATCCACAATTTATTGTATTTTCCAGGAGCTTGATCTGTGAAAACTGGATATGGATAGCAGAGAAATAATCTAGGAGGAGCAAAGTTAAAGGAATTTGATTTCCAAGAAGGCCAATGGGGGGGGGCGGAAACTATAAAAACTCAATATATTTTTGTTAACATTTTGACATGGAAATTACTGTTAAAGCAATTCAGAAGCCTTGATGAAAACCACTTTGAAATCCAGGTGAAGATATTTTCTGTTTCTGAGGTGGATCAGAGTCCATCTCAATCAAAATCAGTGAAAGAGTGACTTCAAGAAAAAAACACTTCTAGAAAAAACATTGTTATTAATAGTATTTTCAGTGAACCTGATGGTTGGAAAAAGGGAGAACAGTTGTGAGACACCAAGACTCCTTTTGTAAAACCTGGTAAATGTAAAATATTTCTAGTCACAGACCAAGTGTTGGAACACCAAATACTTCTATTTCATCATTCATTCAATAAAACTCATTGATTCCCTGCAGATGACAACTGTTCTTCTCTAAGCTGGCAAATTACAAAACCCCTTTTTCTACACTATCATTCTTTCTTCATGCCTTAAATAATTGAGAAACTGCAAGATTATCTTTATTCATCTCAAACACTGAGAGAAATAGAAGGAATTTCATTTCACTTCACATATTTGAGACATTCCTTACTCAAGGAGCCACATCTCCAGTCCTCTTTGCCCTGCTGTTTTCGGATGTAATGTCAAGCTTTCCTCCAGTTTTATTTATTATTCTTAGCATTAACTAATAAATCCATTTTAGAGCTCAGAGTATGTTGCCCACTAATTTCATGAGTGTGATGATTTTCAGCAGTTCTCTCTCTTGCACAGGGTGATGATTTTGACACATATTACAACCACTGAAAGATGATAAAGTCTTTTAGCTATTACTCTAGACAGCTGATTTTTTTTTTTGTCTGAAGAGAAAGAGCATGGCCTGAAGTACCAAAATGAAATGTTTAATGGATTTTATCTCACCCATGTAATATCAAGCCATAAGTAGTTATGAAAATACCTACTTGAAATATGGAATATTCTGATGCCTGAAGCTGGAGGTACTTCAATTGTTCAAAATGTCAAACATGGTTTTTCTTCTCGTTTGCGCCTCAAAGTACAGCTCACAGAGACAAATATTTCCTTTTGGGTGTCTCTTTTTCAGGCTCTCATGAGCACTGCTAATTAAACTGTGAAGGTTTTCACATCTGCTACTAACAAGCATGTGGAGGAGGAGTTGTTTGCATGACAATTTGCCTTGTGAACTGCAGAGAGGAATTAAGGCTTCTTTATTTCGGTTGTTCCTGAATTAGTGAAGCAACTGCTCTGTCAGCTGAGTCTCTCACTTCTGAGGGACATTGGAGCAGGAGCAGCTGCTCCTCAGGTAAAAAATATGAGCACTCTGGATTCTTCCTCCATTGTAATTTCCCTGCTGGAGCTACATACAGGGTTTTTAGGAAGGTGAATTCTGCCTGAGCTGATGCTATCCTGTCCCGCCTGGCTCTCATGGATAGAGTTGACATTCCCAGCCTTTATAAACATCTGTGCTGCACACAGCAGGCCAGCATGGGTTGTATTACCTCAAAGTGACATAATTGGGAACTACTGATCAAAATCTTGCTGTTTATTCTCACGGAATCACAGAATAGGTTGGGTTGGAAGGGACCTTAAAGACCATCCAGTGCCACCCCCTTGCCACGGGCAGGGACACCTTCCACTGTCCCAGGTTGCTCCAAGCCCCATCCAGCCTGGTCTTGGACACTTCCAGGGATCCAGGGACACCCACAGCTTCTCTGGGCACCCTGTGCCAGGGCCTCACCAGCCTAGATTTTAATTTCTTGATACATTCCAAATACAATATTCAGAGGTCTTGAGAAAAAAATTAGTCCTTCCCTACAGTGAATAAGATTAATGAATTCTTTTTTACCCTGTGGATTCAGAGTTCCTTCCACAAGCGTAGGGAGGAAACCATCTCATCAAGGAGTGGGTTATGGATTTCTCAGGGGTGTACTGACCATGTTCAGTATGATACTAAGGACTAAATAGATTTAAAGTTACACTTTGTGGGAGGCACAATCTGTAATGCAAAGAGGTGATATCTAAATAAAGATGACACAGAGAGAAAAGAAAGGATAGATGGTGTAAATAGAATAAGCAATGCAGTGACAGCAGGTGTCACATTGGTCCATTTAGGAAGTGAGAGGACACCAAGAGCAAGGATGTGCTCAAAGAGAGCACAGCTCTGTAATCTCACCACTGCCTGCACCAATTTTCTAATCGAGGATTTAGTTTTCAGTGCTGAAGGATATCTCACACTGAGACAATCAGGGCCTTGACAGAAACCAGGGCTGTATCTGACTTGAGATGGCAGCAGCTGTCCAAAGCTGTGCTCACCCTGCTCTGAGCTGCAAGATCAGAGCTGCTTTGTCAGCCCTCAGACCAATTCACACTTCCAAGGTGGGGTTTTAGCTCAGAGACTTCATATTCGATTGGTTTAATGTCAGTTCCAATCATCCGTTCCCATTATGTTCCCTTCCTCAGTGCCAACACTCACTGTGGTGTCAGTCATGGATAATTGATCCCTTCTCTTTGAACTCCAGCTTGGTTGCTTCGGAGTGCAGCAGTGAAATCTTACAAAACAAGCATTATCTGAGAGAGCAGGGTTTAGAGGAGGCAGTACCACGTCCTGAAAATGGCAGGACCTCAGCTGCTGTGAAAATGTCAGGAGGCTTCTGCAGAATATTGCACATTTCTTCAACAGGACTGAATTCAAAGTCTCTGTTTGGAACGGAGTCCCTTGTTGAGGATGGTTTTGGGATCACTCACTCAGATACAGGTAGACGCACAAATTACAAGCTTAGGGCTTCTACATCTTGCAAAAAAACCTCAACAGGAAAAAAGACTCTGTTCCTAGGATTTCTGACAACCCCTGATCGCTCAACATGCCAAACAGGCCGTCTCTAGGAAAAATTGGTTTGCAATGCTGAAATTTGCAATTAACTCCGGTAAATGCTGTGTAACAGAGTAGTTTAAAGCACAGCAAATATTACAGAAGAGCTTTCACAGGCTCCTGTGTGCTCACAGGCAATTACGAGTTTATAACTCTTCCTAACAGAGATCCCTGTGGTCATAATTGCTGGTTTTCAAGATTTAAGAATCCCAAACCTCTCCCTGATTTTCCCAGTGTCATCATCCTATAATTATGTTAATAGAAGAGATTTTTTCGATGTCATAATGAAGATCTGCAGATTACAGTGGTGGGTTTCTTCTTCAATGTAAGATACATGGGATGGTGCCGTGGAAAAATAGGTTTTGTACAAGTCTAGAATGTCTGTAGTGAGACAGTTGATCCTTCTTCCTGTCCAACAACATAAATGGAGGATTCTTTCATAAGATTAGTTCTTATAGTCTACTAAAAGTGTCATAAATTATGAGGGTTTTAATTTACAAACTTATATTTGTTCTTCCTTTTCAAAATTTATTTTTGTCTCAGTTGGCTGAATGGTACTTTAAACATGTAAGGAAACAGTGAGCTTGTGTAACTTGTCCTCATCACACATTGATCACTGAGAAGCTGAAGGCAAAGAAACAGCTCAGCACCACAATTCTCTGCTTAAAAAATGAGAGGGGAAAAAATGGTCTCCTGATGGAATTAATTTAGTCTAACCTTTATTTTTTTTTTCTTTCCAGACAGTCATATGTGAGCTAGACACCCAAGGCTTTCCTAAGTATTAAAGGAGAAATGAGCAATTTTAAATCATGACTCATCAGGCCCCCTTTGCACACCTGCATCAGGAGCTGACTCATCTTCCAGACTCATCTGGGGAGACTCACTTGATTCCCACCAGATGGCCAGGAATCCTGGAGTGATTAGCTCTGGCATAGATCGTGTTCACACAGTCTGTGTCCTTCCTTCAGCAGGAGACTGATTGCAAAGCTGAGATTCCCACCATCCAAATTTTCCCATTTTGTGAAAAAGGCTGAGAAGAAGACAGTTGTGAGACTAAGCAGAGAAAATAATGAATTTTTTTTAATATTTTTATATTGTTTGTTTATATTGACTCTTCTGGTCACTTGTAAATAAAACCTCTTTCCTCCAGAAATTAAGTGAAAGTTCCTTCATGGAAACATTCCTCTCCCTCCTGTGGAGTCAATCCAGCTTATAGAAAACATTTTCAATGGTAAATAATTGAAGTGTGGTCCTTGGTGGTCAACTTGGGCAGACAAAAATTCCTCAGAAAGGAAGAAGTAGGTTGTTATCAGAACCTTCAGTCTGTGTTGCATTAGCTTTAAACACTAGGAAAGGCCTCACTTGTCAGTAGCAACTACTCTCCACCAACTGAATTTACTCCAAAATGATCAGCTAGCTCTGCTGACAATTTATACTGAGCTTCTCCCATGTTATCCATTCAAATCCAATTATAGGAAACTAATAGCAAAGTGAACAGAGTCTGCTTTACAGACCAAGTAGCATGTGGAGGAAGGATGAGGAATATTTTGTTATTTCTTGGATCAAGCTTGGAGCAGGAGGTCCAGGAGACTCTGCAGGCTCTGTCTACTCTGTACAGCACACTGGTTCTGAAAAATACAACAGGCCTTCCATAGCATTTTCAGCAAATTAAGTCAAATTTGATCCAAATATTTCCAACAGATCCTCTGTTCTGAGATTCAGGTGTTAGTTCAGAGGGCACGGAACTGAAGTTGTGGGTGTTCCAGTGCACTCACCCATTTTCTCAGCTTAGTTGGTGGATTGAATTCCACCTTCACAGAGGAAAAACGGGGGATGGTTCTCATGTTAGATGGACAGTTCAGATCACAAGGGCAGGGAAAAATGAGCAAGATTGTCTCAGAAGAGCTAATCTACTTTAACCATGTTAATGAAATGGTATCATGAGCACAGCTTTAACAAATCTTGTAACCAATGTCATCTCTTCAATCATCTGGTCTGACCTTGTACAGCTTTTCTTCACTGCAACCGTGTAAGATGGTGGCACTTCCCATTTTCCAGAAACTTCTTTAACAAATGACAGGAAGATAGACACTTCTATCAAAACACTGATTAGACACATTGACGTCCCAGGTGCCAGAACAAATCTGAGAGTTGTTTCAAGTCCTTGGCATCTGTGACCACAGATTTGGTGTGATAGCAGCATATTCACACATTTGCTGCTGGGCTTCTCAATTCCAACTTCTCCACACTTAAAAAAAATCATATAATCGTGTCATCTTTTAACCTCAGCTCCAGAAAAACCTAAGTTTTCCAAAATCATATGATATCCCATCATAGAATCACAGAATGGTTTGGGTTGGAAGGGACCTTAAAGCTCACCTCATTCCACCCCTTGCTATGGGCAGGAACAGCTTCCACTATCCCAGGTTGCTCTGAGCCCCATCCAACATGGTCTTGAAAACTGAGTCTGATCCCTAAAACACCCCCATTAATATCTAGGCAGAAGGTAAGGGAGGCTTACACACTCTGTGATAATAATTGATTTGTCAAATGAATAGCCAACCCAAACCATTGTGTGGTTCTATGATTGTGTGATTAAAAATTAGCTGAAAATGCTGAAGGTGGTCTTTTGTGAGGGAAAAGAGAGAGCTGCAACCAGGAAAGGGTGCTGGAGATGGCAGGTAGTGGGAAGCTATAAAAGTTAGCAAGTGTCACACATCTAAAAAGCAGAGAGTGCCTGTCAGAGTGCATTCTGCATTTTGAACATTTAGTTTTCCAGTGCTGGGCTGAAATGTGAGGGAACTGGTGAATTTGTCTGAGGAGAGATGTGAGTGTACAGGGACAAGTAGATGTTATTGTCTGATCAAACAAATTCTGTATGTCAAAGATACAGAAGCCTGGAATTACAGCATGAGATAGCCTAAAGCTTTGGGAATCAGACAAAACTATAAAAATTAATGCAGGGACTCCCAAAAGTGATTTTGTGAAAAGGAGACCGAATAAATGAAGCCACTGCTGCGGTCTGTGTGATTCCTTTAGTCCTGGCCTTTGGATCTGGTTTATGAATAGTGATGCCAACAAGGAGCATTGTGCAGTCTACGAGTCATATAAAACAGAAAAAGGGTGTTTGGTGCTGGGATACCAGGGTTTTTTCTTGTAGTTAGAATGCCATTACACCTGCAGTTGTGGAGCTCTTGAAGTTGTTCATCTTCCTTTGCTATTTCTGTATACAAGCACTCAGGTGAATTAATGGTGTTATTTCCCATAATAATCTGTGGGCCTGAGTGTTGCTCTGACTTAATCACACTCGTGTGTTGCCCACATGTTTTTTTAGGATGTGGAGACTTTGAAAAGCCTTAATAAAAGAAGCCAAAGCCTCTGATGAGTCACAGCTGGTTAGTCATAGGTGGGATTGACTTCTGAGGGGTTGGTTGCCCCCTTGCAGACCTGCCCTTCAAAATTCCCAGGAGCTGTCACGCTTTCTCCCATGCTGCCCTCAAGAGTAGGAAGAACTCTGTAAATATCCACACAATTACCTTGTTCTCCTCTAAATCAAACTCTCAAAATGCCCAGAGAAGAAGGAAACAAACTCGACAGGGAGAGTCCGTTGCAGCATTACAATTTTACCAATATGAATTTTCTTGTACTGTTCCTGTTGATTATTTCCCAACATGTTCTGCTTTGTTTTAAGGAAGCTTTCTAGGACAAGGACAGTCATATACACTGACATTTTACATGTTGCCCAGCAAAACAGCACCTAAAGCTCACCTTAGACATGAATAGCACCAGGCAAAGCATTGCATTAGTGTGACACCATTAAATTGTGAGCATATGTGAGGCTTATAGACTATAATTAAATCTGGATTACATACAGGGGCTGTATCAAACCTTGCACTAAATGAAGAATAACTCTTCTTCCCATGGTAATGGCCTTAGCAGCTGCTTGGAACTGAGCAAAAGATTCTGAATTCAAACAGTGGCTCAAAAGGGCATAATTGGTTCAAGAACCATCTGCACACACTCAAGGAAAGGATTTGCCAGTGTTATCAACAGTGGCCAGGCAGATTGGCAGATTGGGCCAGAGACAGCTGAGCCACTGAGGCAAATAAGCCTTTTCACAATGTCTTCAAATAAGCCTGTTTCTCCCTAAATTTCAAGCTAAATTTAAAATTGATGTTGTTTGCCTGTACCTTCTTAAACAGGGGCCTAAACCTTTTTAGGGATGGAGATCCTTTCAACTGATGGATCAGGTAAATTACTTGGACATAAACCCACATCTAGTTTGCCAAAGTTTTTTAAGAAGATAAAATATTTGCACAAAAATGGTGGCCTGGGTTGCTAGAGAAAATAGCTCATCCATGCCAAAAAGATATGGCCATATATCCTTCTCCAGGAGGTTATTCTGCAGAGAGTTTGGGAAAAAAAAATCAAAATTTTACATTTTGAGATTAAAACATAAATCAACAGTATACAATCAATGCCATTGCCTCTGAAAAGGGTTTCTTCATTATCAGACGAAAAAAGTTATGAGGTAGAATTAAAATTCAAAGAAAGCAATAACATTTCAAGGCCTAAGGTTATTTTCAGGCCGCAATGTAATTGAGAATTCAGGAATCAAATCTATAATTACAGAAAATTATGGGAGAAATGGGTAAAAATTCAGGACAGAGACGTATTAAAAAAATTTGTTTTAAGAGGACCCTTAGAGCAGTCTTAGCATGTTTATTCAATGTATTCTGACCACAGTCATGACTCCTGACAGCTTTAAAGGGTACTAATTCCCTGGACAAATGGGAATGAATAAATAAAATACATTAATAACTAGAAGCCAATCACGCCTGAACAGTGCTCAAACAGTTGCATGGATCCTTTCTATGAGGTTGGCAAAGACAAGCCCCATTAACTTCTGACAAAGAGGGATTATGGTACTCTCCAGCTGCTCAGAAAAGAAAGATCTTGCAGCTCACTCTGCAACATGCCAAGAAAAAAACAAGAGCTTTGGGTTGTGTGGGTTTTGACTTATTAATATATGAAAGTGTCTTCTGGCTGTTGGAAGGGAAAGGTTTTGACCAACAGTTGATCACTGCCATTGAAAATGCCCATCAAAATGGCAGAATTGATCTAGAATAATGAAAGGAAGGAGATAGTGTAGAGAAGTGACCCCATCTCAAAGCATGACCCAGGACCAGCATTTTTTAACCTGGCAGTTTCTGCAATTTTTAACAGGAAAATGGTGGCACTGGCTGTCAGGGAGGAAGAGCTCTGCTATGGGAATCTCAGATTGTTTGGATTTATTGAGCTTGACTTTTGAAGGTTTGAATTTCATCATGGCAACTGTTGTTTCTTCTAGCTGCTTGACTGGGCTTAAGACTGGGTTTAAGTGTTCAAAGAGCTGCAGATTTTATGTGAACTCACTTGAAACAAATGACTGCAACTTCTAGAAGGCAGGCACTGGAGTCTTGGGCATGAGAGCCCCAGGAAAGTCTGGAAAATACCTGAAACTCCAGCTGATCCTGAGTTGAAACAGGAACACCTGAAAAGAAATGAGACCTGCTTGAAAAAATTCCTTGGAAGAGAAGGTCTCACGAAATTACTGGGGAAGTTCTTGCTGGCTCAGGTGGTCACAAGCCCAAGAATGACCCAGCTGATCATTCACATCAAAGGACACTTCTCTCCACCCTCATCACCAGTAATTACAAAGTGGTAAACACACAAATTCATTGCTTGAACACAAACCCATTTCCATGTGCCAGTCCTAGAGATGGAGAGGTGTGAGTGATGAGATTTCCTAAATTTACTCTTCATGTGAGTGTGCTGGCCCACTCTGGTGACACTGTGATCCACCAGACTTCTTAGGGGAGAAAGAAAATTCCACAAAAAATATGGAGAAGCTACTTATGTTATGATATGTTATGTTACTTATGACTGCTGGAGACATCGTGAGGGAGAAATGTGTTATTTCTATTTCCCCAAACTCTGTTAGAAACCTCTAAACCACCAGTGTGTGCTACCAGCTCCTTTGACTTAAACCAGTATTCCCAAGGCCTGTAAACAAAGAAATAGTTCAAAAAATAAACTAAACTACAAAGGCAAGGCTGCAAAATGGGACATTTTGAAAATTGCCCAGTTCGTACTGACTGGATTATGAGTTGTGCCCCTTGAGAGGCAATTGCTGATAGTCCTTTAATTTTATGAGACATAGATCCCACCAGGAACTTGTGGCATTGGAGTGAGGACAATGTTAGACCAATTCATAGACAGCAAATTTCACACCTGGCATATTTTAGGCATCTGCCAAGTTGTGAAGATGCCTGTATCAAAACAGCAACAAACTCTTTACCAAGAAGCCAAAAAATCTCTGTGGGCAGACTATCAAAACCTTCTCATCAAGGATGAACACAAAGAACGCAAAACTTGGCATGATATTTGCAAAGGAAATATTGATCAAGTGGTGGACTTTGCTGTCTGCTTTGAGAGCAAATCTACTGAAGTTTGGGATGCTCATTATATATAAGAAATAAAATGTCCTAGAGAGGGAGTATATACATTAGAATAAGGTAAAGTTTATTCACCTTTAAACCATCAATTTTAATACCTTTAGTTACATAATTATTAATTGATTCCACTGTAAGTCACACTTAAGATTTTTTTTAAATCTGTTTTTTTCATCGCAATATCTTGTATTTCTAAGTGCACTTTTCTGTTTTTATTTTGCTTAATTTTGGAATTACGCATCCTTATTAACTTTTTACTGCTTTTTAAATTGCTGCTTATACTTTCAGCCTTGGTGCCATCACAAGTTTTTTTTTTTGTCTTTGAGAATTAATGACATTTGATGAGTTAATCTTGTTGTTTTAGGTTTCAATCAAAAAAGATTAGATCATTAGACAATGTTATTGATGCCCAACACAGCTACAATACAACTAGGGGGAAACAGTCCCAGAAATCTTGTCACAGCTGAAGGCAAGGTCAAGATGGCTCAAGATACTGGTGACTCATTTTTGGTAGAAATGAGTTTTAAAAAAACAACAGTACAGGACCAAATGAGAAGGCAGATTGACTAACAAATTTACTTTTGTAGCTGATGTTTCCGTCTTACTCCAGAGGGTTTTGCATCAATCTATATCACCTTTCCAACTTTTTTGCAAATTTCCTGTATGTGAAGTGGCTCTTTTCTCCCTCAACACAAAAAAAAAAAAAAAAAAAAAAGGGCTCAGAGTGTTTAGGATTTTTTCTAAATTTTCCTTAACATCAATTTAAAACAGACACATTTTGGAACTGGATTTTACAGCTTTACTTCCTCTGAACTGCTTTCTGATTTGCAGCAAGAAAGAAAAGAGAAGCCAGAACATGTTCAAGAATAGTGGAGAAGTGAAGGGACTCCTTGAAATTCCTTTTTATACTTCCTATGACACAAGAGAAGAAAGCAGAGATGGAAATGAAGCCATATATCTCCACAGGAGATCCATCAGCCAGCTTCCTTCTGTTTCCATCTCTCCTTTCAACTGGAAGCCCTGATGTTGCTTTACCTGAACCATCAGGGAAAGGTCAATAAATCCCAGCACAGAGACTGGATGGCTGCTCAAAGAAGCCTTGAAATTGTTTGTATTTATTCTCAGTTATTTTGACCACAGACAATGCAGAGGGAACATATTTAGATCAATATCCACAAAAGGAAAAGTAGTTTTGAGCTGTTGGAGTCTTTCACTGAGGCTGTCTCTTCTTTCCCTTAATGAAGTTTTCAATGCCACACACGGACAATTGAGCAGTGTGCAAGTCTTGAGTGGAGAAAAGCAACACAATTTACCAAAAACAGCCTTGTAGGATTGTGGTTAGACCGTGGGAAGTGGATTATAGGATCAGAGAATCAGAGAAGCACAGGAGGGGTTTTAAGGGACCTTAAAGACCATCCACAGGCAGGGTGTCCTTCCACTCTCCCAGGTACTCCAAGCCCCGTCCAGCCGGGCTTTGGACATTTCCAGGGATGCAGGGGCAGCCACAGCTTCTCAGGGCAATCTGTGCCAGGGCCTCACCATTAGGAGGAATATATTTTGTGTTTGCCAATGTTAACAGAAGAGGTATTGAAGATCTACAAGTTTCCATCCTGGTCTGTTCTATTCTGTAAAAAACTACCGTCCTGAGCCAAGAGAATCGATGGGGATTTCAGAGTATTTTTGCAGTGACATACTTAATCTGAAAAGCGAATTTAGAGAAAACTCACCTGCCATAATCAGCTCCATGAGACACAGAATAATTGGTTTTATTTTTTTTTAAATAGACACAGATATTCTAGAATGGGTGCGTGTGCAAGGCTACAATGAAGAGCTGACTGCTCCTGAAATACAGGAACAATGTGGTGGATTTTAGCATTTGTTCGCTTCAGATCAAGATAAATCAAGTCAGAGTGGAGGAGGCTTTCAGAAGGGCTGGGAGGAGGGAGCTGGAACAGAAATCTCAACATGGGAAGAACAAAGAGGATTTTGTGTGTTAAGTGATGAGCTGAATGGAAGATCTGATTGCCATCCACAGGTGCATTGGGGTAAAATTGAAATCACCAGTGAAATTAAGACAGGGGAGGAACAAGAACAAACATGACCAGTAATATATTTAGCTTGGAAATTAAAAAGGTTTTTGCCATTTCAGAGCAATGAAACAGCATCCCTTTAGGACTTGCAGAAGCAATTAGTTTGCAAAAGATAATAAACTAGGAGGTCTCACAGATCCCATGAGAATTTTGGAAGACAGGCATAACATTCAAAGTGATCTGGAGAAATTAAAGATACGGTCTGAATTAAATAGGATGATGTTCAATGCAGGAAATTAAAAGATACTGCTCATAACTGGGAGTAACCAACTGCATGGAAACAAGATGAAAAATTCCTTGCTACAAAGTTCTGTAGAAAACACACCTGGAAAGAAGAGTGGGTAAAAGAAATCAAGAGTCAGCCTGGAAAACACACTGAAGAGGGCTTTGCAACAATCTATTTTATCTTTCCAACTTTTATGCAGAGTTTCTGTACATGAAGTGGCTCTTTTCTCCCTCAACACTTTTCCCAGAAAGGAAGGCCCAGAGCTTTTAGGCCTTTTTCACAATTTTCCTTAACATCAATTTAAAACAGACACATTTTGGAACTGGATTTTACAGCTTTACTTCCTCTGAACTGCTTTATTTTCTCTCATTTGCAGCAAGAAAGAAAAGAGAAGCCAGAACAACAGAGAAGTGAAAGGAATCCTTGAAATTCCTTTTTATACTTCCTATGACACAAGAGAAGAAAGCAGAGATGGAAATGAAGCCATATATCTCCACAGGAGATCCATCAGCCAGCTTCCTTCTGTTTCTGTCTCTCCTTTCAACTGGAAGCCCTGATGTTGCTTTACCTGAACCATCAGGGAAAGGTCAATAAATCCCAGCACAGAGACTGGATGGCTGCTCAAAGAAGCCTTGAAATTGTTTGTATTTATTCTCAGTTATTTTAACCACAGACAATGCAGAGGGAACTTATTTAGATCAATATCCACAAAAGGAAAAGTAGTTTTGAGCTGCTGGAGTTTTTCTCTGAGGTTGTCTCTTCTTTCACTTATTGAATTTTTTAATTCTTCTTTAAATACTTCTTACCAAGGTGCCTTCGCCACTGCTGTTAGCAAACGGTGTGTGGAGAAACACATCCTGCTTTCCTCAGGCACTGGGAATATCCCAGCCACCTCTCCCAACACTAGAGCTACAGTGGGCAGTTCAAAGACTAAAAAAAGGCAATAAGAATGATGAGAATTTTGGAAAAGGAGAGCTTCTTAATGAAAATCCACAGGGACCCAGTGTAGTTTGATTTTAGGGAAAACAGCATTGCTTCAAATAAACAAAGTCAATGAAGGTTTGGAGAAAAAAAAACAACAGGATTTTTTTCTCTTATTCTTGTCAGACATTCTGCCTAATTTAATTTATTTGGGTTTTATGCCAGGCAAATATTTTAGAAATACTCAAAACAAGGTTGCAATGTTTCTTAACCGAATTATAAATCTGATGGACATATTTCATAGAAGCAAGATACACCAAGAGACTCAAATCTGGAGTAATGTATCAAACTTCATACATGTCAAAAAATATCATAAAAGCAACATCTAATAGATTCCCAGAAGGTGAAAAGTCATCATTAATGAAATTACGTGTTGGTATTGATTACGTAACAAAACAAAAATAAAATATTTCCCTTTTTCCCAGGCTGGTCTACAAATAGTAGCAGCCCTGGAGCTTTTACAGATATTTTTACACAGTCGAAAGCAGTTATCTAGATTTTTCTGTCATTTCTAATTAATAATATGTCACGCACTTAAGAATTTCAATGGCATGGTGACTAATTAGCACAAGGCAAAACATGTGCAACCCATCTTTTAAGCTGCTGTGCTAATTGCAAACCTGCCACTTGAGGGTGTTCTAAATATTGATTTCTAGTGTAAAGTCTCACTCAGCTTTTCCATATGGCCATTTCAGTGTTGCTCATTATTGTGGTGTTCAAGTGTATGAGGACATGAACTTATTTGAAGAGATACGAGACAATTAGGAAGGGAACTGGGCATTAAAATAGCTCTAGTAAAAAAAAAAGCTGTTTTTAACATATGATAATGTGAAAGCCTGGAGGTTAATTAATCTCTGATAATATGAGCAAATTTGAAGTTAGAAATATGACAGAAAGTAGTGCTATTTTTCAGTGTGCAGCTCTGAAGATGTGGATCTTTCCACTTCTGCTGTGTCTGTCTTATTTACCAAGGAAGCAGATGACTGCAAAAAAACCCAAAACAACTACAACAAAAAAAATCCCAACAAGAATAAAACAGAACTAGGATGAGATCACCTGATGTGCAGATGATGTCATATCTCCACAGCCCAGTTTGGGTTGGAAGGGACCTTTAAGACCATCCAGTGCCACTTCTCTGCCATAGGCAGGGACACCTCCCACTATTCCAGGTTGCTCCAAGCCCTGTCCAGCCTGGCCTTGGACACTTCCAGGGATCCAGGGGCAGCCACAGCTTCTCTGGGCACCCTGTGCCAGGGCCTCCCCACCTTCACAGGGAAGGAGTTCTTCTTGCACCTTCTCCAGGCACCACTCTTGACCCAAAATACAGGCAGAACTGGCAGGAGACGTGGTGGCCGCCAGGTCCCCCTACGGAAAGCACGAGGGTGTGCGTCCCAGGTGGCATCAGGGAGGGCAGGGCTCCTGATTTTAGTTTATTGCTCTGCCCAGTGGGAAAGTAGCAGAGGTGATTTGAGTAGAGAAAAAATCCAGCCCAACCTCTGCAGGTGTATATGTATAGAGAACAGCGAGAGGATTGAGAGATAATAGGATTAGAATGACTCAGAATGGTAGAGTTTATTAAAACTTTATATTCCACCCACATGTAAGGGCAGGACAGCTCTTTCACTGGGGGGGGCAGAACTAGTACAGACCAAATATCTTTTTTTGTGTGTGTTTTCTGCAAAACTTTTGGGATTTAGGTCAACATTTTCAAGGGGAATAAAACCAACAAACTGAAGTCCTCAGGATTGTCCATTTCCCTTTTATTCCTTATCTGTTTTTAACACTTCTTGAAAAGCATCTTTGCTAATGTCTACAAGTATGGTCAAAGCTTTAAGAAGGTGGATAAGGACAATCCATCCCAGTTTGCATCTGAGTCTGGCAAGGGCACAGTTCAGTGCAGAGCAGAGGTTTGGCAGCTGCTGTGGGGAACATGCACCAGTGAGAAGGGACAAGTTAAGGCCAGGAGGCACCTGTAGGTGGCTTTGCAAGAGCTAAGATACGATCAAGAACATTCACTTTTGCACACTAACCCCAGTTCTCTGTATCTCAATATTTTCAGCAAGAGTTTAGTCTTGAAATCCTCTTGAAATCCTTGAAATCCTCTTGAAAGCCTTACATGTGCAATCCGTCACAACCCATCGAGGTTTTTTCCAATCATTGTTCAACAATTCGTGTTCAAGTTAATGCCTTAGGTTTTAACCTTTATATTTTTCAAATCCTGTGTGTAACTCTGAAGTTTCTTGTAGCCTGTTAATTTCTGCTCTCTCATGCTAGGCAGACATAACAAAGCCTCTCCAGGCCTGCTCTCCAAGGACACCCAGACTGTCCTAGGCCCAAAAGTGTAAACCAAAAGCCTCTAAAGGGGGGTTAAGCAGAGGGGAAATTACATCATTAAACTGAAGCTTTAATTGGAGAATTAACCCTGATATGCAAATGAACCAAACCTATAAAAGTGTGAAGAACTCGTGACCCATTGTCCATCTTGGGGTCCATCTTGGCAGTGGCCTCTGGCCCCCAGGGGGTACCTCTGAAGGCATTCAAATAAATACCTACTTTTATTCCCTTACTCCTGTCTAGTCTCTGTGTCTAGGAGGCCTCTTAAGGCATCAAAGTTACTGGAGTTGGGTTTGAAGCAGGCAGAAAACTGGAATCTCCCTCACTGCAGGTGGGAACACATTTTAAAGCACATTTTAAAGGAGAATAATAAAGTTACCCTGGAAAACAGCTCCCAAGAGGCAATCCCCATAAGATTATTGACAAATCTTCAGCTATCTTGCAACAACAATCAGCTGATCATTTCAAACTGAAATAGATCAGTGTCAATCATATAGACCTGAAATGCATGGGTTTAGTATTCGTTTTAGAGCTGGGAAATTTTGGTTAGAAAAGTGGAAATGTTCAGCAAAAGTGTATTTTTTCACTATCTGACATTGAGGGAGAGGGGAAGCACCTTAAGCCCCAAGGAAAATTCTTTACCAAATCTTAACTTTCTAACTTAAAAATGGATTAGGATGAATCTTCCAGTATTGGTTCTTGTCAAATTTTCTCCTGTCATAGGAGGAGAAAAAAAAAGCTGCAATGCCTGCCTGGTTTTGTGGAAGAGAAATGACAACCCACTTCAGGAAATGCTTTTTATACACTTCACACTCACTTGTGGAAAAAAAAAAAATAATGTTTAGGATCTAAGTACCAAGTTTTTCCTTTCCTTCTCTTTCTAGTTTGTGTATTTGGGGGCTTCTTTCCTTTGTTGGATTTGTTGGGATTTTTAAGAAGGAATAGTTCATAGAGCACAAAAAATATTCCAAGTGTAATATTCTCGGAATATTCAGTTCTTGAGTGTGTGATCTTTTCCTTGCTCAGGGCTACAGAGGCCTTTCAAATATCTTTGGTGGGTCTCAAACACACACTTTAGTGTTATTTTTAATTAAAAAAAAAATGCACATGGCTGCGGGCTATAAGAAATGAAGTCTTAGATTTAACTGGGCTCCTCGACATGTTGATTCATAACTCTCCTGAAAAGGATGCTGTGCTAACTGCATTTGTGCACTAAATGCTTTAATGGGGGTTTTATTGCACTATTAAATTTAATAAGACCCTTCTATATAAAATAAATACATAGGCTGGAAAACAAGTAATCCCTCAGTTTTGGAACAGGCTCTGATTTCAGTTCAAGTTCTTCAGATTTTAGGTTGAAGACCATAGTGATGGTGAAGAGCGTTACTGACTAAATGAACCACCTTTCAGATCTAACAGGGGGTTTTCAATCAAACAACACAGGACTTAAATAGAAAAGGTTCCAAACTATGACTGCTATTCATAGTTGGAAAATTAATAATTTAATTATGCTAAAAATCTTTGATAATCCATCCCTGCACCCTTCCAGCACCAGTTATGGATGTAGGAGATGTAAGCAATATAGGGACTGGATTTCTGGCAAAAACTTCATTTATCCAGTCCTTATTCCTCCATGGGTTTAAATGGTGGATTGTAGAGCTCAGCCAGGAAAAAGGAAATCATACAGGAAATACTAACTTTAGTGAAACACAGCTCCAAAGCAGAGCAACAGCCACTGCCCACAGAGTAGCACGGACCTTCAACAGGCAAATGGATGAAAAAATAAGGTAAAGATGAAGTTTTGTGGCTGCATTTAATTGAAGCTTCATTTATATTCCAATCTAAAGGACGAACTATAAAAAGGAGGTGCAACTCTGGTGTGTAACATACTCCAGAAGGTGTCTGTGGGCAGTGGTGGGTACTTGCCTATTTATAACAGTGTATGTTAAGCCAGCTGCAGTATTAATAATGTCAAAGAAAACCATCAGATATTCAGTATAGAAAAATGTCTGGTTTCCCAGTTCACCAAACTTACTTTCAAAAGGTCATGTGAGGTGATTAATCATTTTTAGGACTTTTTTCCTCTAAGAAAAGAATAACATTTCTCACCAGCTGCCTTTCAATTCTTCCAGAAGTGCTCTGAGATAACTGAGATAGAATCATGCCGCTTTATTATTATTTATATCTTTCTTACGCTCTTTAATTTCATCTGAAACATCTCACACATTGTATCTTCAGAAGCCTGAGTCACTTCTGCAGCTGCTTCTGAGATTTATACCTTTCCTGACTAATTTTGCGTCCATGAGAAATAAGACTTACATAGAAACCAATCTCCAAAAGCTTATCTCATCTCTGGGTTTAGACACACTGGGATTTCAGAGTCTTTTCTCATCCTGCCTTTAAGACACTGTTTTGTACAGATACTTAAAGAGTCAGTAAAAACTATTCTTAAAAACTGCTGGTTGGTGGGAAGGGAAGGGATTCAAGAGAATGACAAGGCTGTGTTTTAAAAAGAGAATCAGAAATACCTCTCTCAAACTCCCTAAGCTTCCGTTTCTGGAAATGGTGGAATTAAATTATTAAACATTTCACAAGCACGTCATAGAGAGGTGATAAAAATATGGTCACTGTGGAACTGTCAAGAAGAAATTCTGTTAAAGCAACTTAATTTCCTTCTCTGACTGATAATTTAGCCTACATAAATGGAGAGGAAGAATGGGAAACAGGTCTTAAAAGTTTCATAATGCTCTGGTATGACGTTCTTCACCAAAATTAGGGAATATGGCGTATATTTTACACATAAATCAGAAAAATGTTCCCTAAAAACTTGGAGCAGAAGAAAGGGACATCCTTTTGGTTAAATGGGAGGATGTTTCAGGTGGAAGTCCTATGGACTCTGTTCTGCTTTAATATTTTCATTGGTGATTTGACTGTGGAGATATAAAGTGATCTGATAGCATTTGTAGATAATGGGCTAGGAAAAAACCTCAAAGTACTCTGGAAAACAGAACTGGAATTTTAGCTTGGTAACTTTGACAGAAGTTCTGAAATCCTTGTGGAGTCACTCAGTTGAAGAAAATACAAAGTGGTTTAAGAATGAATATGGGGAATCCTGCACAGAAAAAGGGCCTTTAGAGGGGTCCCCTCCTCACACATTGGGACTGAACACAGACAAAATAGAACCAGCAAGGATCCTCATGGAAAAAGTTCAATTCCAGTCTGGAAAATATTAGTAAAAGGTCACTGTTTTTCTCTGTACAGCAGTGTCCTCAGCTGGAATCCTGCCTTCACATTTGGGCACTGCAATTACAAGTCTGGTCATACTTGAGAGCGTTCAGAGAACTGTACTGATAATGAGAAGAGGTTTAAGACAATGACTTGGAGAGAAAGGTTTTGACAAACTGAATTTGTTTAGTCTAGAAATGAGGATTGAGAGGAGAGTTTTGGGGGGCTGATAGATGAGCTATTGTCCAGCACATTGGAAGCAGATTCATCTCTTCTTCTTTCTGTCTCAGAGGTGACAACAGGCCTAGGAGACCTCTTGAAGTTCCTTCAAACCTTATGTGTGTTTGGAAAAAAAGAGGCATGGGAACAGTGAATAACAGATACTGGATGTCCCTGTCCTGCCTGTACCCATTGGTGTGATGTTATCAGAGAGCTGAGCACAGCACAAGCACGAATCCATCAAGCTGAAAACATCCAGAGGTCTCTGTAGCTCTAGAGTCAACTTTTCCAGGAAGGCAGGTTTGGATTTTTAGCACTCATCCCAGTTCTCCATTTAGCTTTGAAAGGAGCATGCACTCTGCCATGTTGTGGGAGGCAAAATATCACCCAGGATCATTACAATCAGCACAGACTTTGTTGGCTTGTGAAAACCTGGGTATCTTCCCTTTAGTACTTGATGTGGGAAAAGCTCAAATGTCTAAGATGAAAAGGGGCCATCGCTATTTCTGTTATTAAATGTCAGGCACATTAACACCTCCAGAAATTATATTGTGGGGCTTTTTTTCCTGAGACTGACCTGCTTGAAACAGAGCAAAATATTCAGCAGAAGTCAAACTATTCATTCAGCACTTTGAGTTCTTGAAACATCCTCCTTTCTTGCTCCAACATGAGCCCATGCTTTTTCTTTCTCTAAGAGGATTTCTTAGGACATCCTGCAGGTGATCATTTTAAGTGTGTAATCAACACACGACTCATCAGTGCTTCAACAACCCTAAAATATTTGTAAATGCTTGACCTTAATCTATTTAGTGCCGTTTTTACATAATGTTTTCTATCTACATAAGAAATCCTAAATTTAAGAAAAGTGACAGGAATGCAAGCCAAGCATTCAACAGAGGCTTTTTTGGGAAGATTCTTCTGTAAGAAACCTTTGCTCAGATATCTGCGTTCTGTACAAGTGAATTTCACTGCTTGAGTGAAAGAGCAGGAACTGAGACATGTCAAAATCCAGCAATCACTTTCAGTGTACTCAGGGCAGAGCCAACACTCTTTTATTTCATATCTCTGCAAACTCCCACTGGCAAACTCTCTGTTGAAGGTGAGGTCTAGTAGAGGAACAGAAAATGATCCAGAAAGCAGAAAATGAACAGAAACACATAAGCTAAATCATGTTTAGGATGACACAGGAAAAATCCCCACAACAATCTGTTTTCTGCTCATGATTGAAAACTACTTAAAAATACTGATAATTTCCCACATGGAACTTTGTCTCTTGAACCTGCTGCTGTAGAGCTCTGCTGGGGCTGTTCCTGACCTCTTCACTTTTCCAGCCATGGGAGAAATTGCAGCATTTTGTGGTTCAGTGCTGCCCCTGACTGCTCTGGAGAGGATTCTTCACATTTACTCTCTCCAGCTCAGCCCCTGCACTAAGCGGAAAATCACCATCATTTCAGCAGTGCCTTTGCAAGTCCTTATTTTAATTTTTGATTTTTTTTTCTTTGAAAGAATGCTCAGCTGCTGGCTGCAAATGAGGGCTTCTGGATTTGCAAATAGCTCCTGGAGACTGTTCCCATCCTGTTGTCTCATTTATGGGGTCAGAAGAAAACCACGGCCACCAGTGGAGGTGGGGATGGATGTCACGGAGTGGGAGCTGAGACATCTGATTGAGATTCAGCTGGAGCAAAGAGGACATTCTGCACCAAATCACGATGTCAAAGATAACCTGATGAGAAGTGAGAAGCAGATAAACTTTGAAATGCCATATCTCCTGACCTTGTTGGATTTCTACCAGGAAATTTCTAATTTAGAAAGAAGACTCGCGTCGGATGCAAGTGTTTGCAAGGCTGTCAAATCCTTCAGTGTCAGTGACTCTCCAGCAGCCTGTCAGTCACAATGACCTTGAGTTTTGAGTTGCTAGGATCTTCTTTTCAATAATGTTTTCCCTGATTTTGAAATTCAAGATACCCAGAGGAGTCTGTTATGAAGAAACAAGAGTTCCTCTTGCCAAAGAAGAGTTTTTTTGTCACATTTTGCCAGAGGCTCTGGAGAAGGGAATGGGAAGCCCAGCATATTTATTTATGCAGATCAAAGTGCATAAATGCAATTATTAGAATGCATTTTGCCATTATTCTTCTGCCCTGCAGAAATACCTTATGGCATAGCCAGATTTCTTCAAGAGTTCTTGGGAGCTCTGGAGGTTCACCCCTCCTTTTCAGTCAGTATGTGCAGTAGCACATACACTTTTTGTACTTAAAGAGAAAAATATCCCTGTTATACACCAGGAACTGCTCTCCAAAACAGGGCCTGAAGGTCCAGGTGTGCAAGAAGTTGAATATAAGTCCTATAAGTGTGACCTTGTGGCCATAAATGCCCAGCTCCATCCTGGGCAACAGGGCAGCCAGCAGGTCCAGGCAGCATCTTCTTCCACTTATCCAGAACTTTTGACATGTTCTTTTCCCCACTTTTATTGCTGTATTTGATCAGTGTTTTTCCTGAAAAACACTCATATTTCTACTGCTCTGGTGTCATTCTTACTCTGCACACCACAGAGCCATTTTTTTGGCTTCTCTTTTGGCTTCCTGGACTGTCTCTGTGTTTGTAACTTCCTTATGTTTTACAAGCCACCCAAACTGTCTTCAGAAATTCTTCATTTGTGTTTAAACAAAATCCAAATTTTTACTTTAAAATCCCACCCATCACACATCTTCAATTTTTTTACTGTTTTGTTAGCGCTTGATTTTTTTTCTATGTTTTCTTGAGATTTCCAGAGATGCTCCATTTTCCTTTAAATAATTTCTACCATGACAGGCTATAAATTTTGTCCTGGGATCACTGCCTTCTCAAACTGCCAGCAATATATCTGCATTTCAAATGCACTCAGCACGGTATCTAAATGCCAGCAAGGCATTTAACCTTGTCATTTTACCTGAAATTAGGTATTCAGATTTTTCTCTTTGAGTTTTACTATTTTGATTTATTAGTGAAACCCTCAGGTGCAAGTTGCCATTTCAGGATTGACTCTGAAGTTGTTTTAAAAGCACTGCAGATGGAAAGGGGAATACTCTGCCCTACTAAGAGTTTGCTGGAGGTTATCCACATGAGAAATTAATTTGTATTTGGGACAGACCTGATTTAAAAGGTTCACTTCATTATTTTAGAGGTGCATTTAAAAAGCCCTTCACTCATTTATTTTATTGCTTTGGAAGCAAGATTCATTACAGATTCTCTAACCCTCTGACTGGATCCTTAAAGAGATAAAATGATCTGTTACATCCTACAAAATCCTGACAGGCACAGAGTGCCTGCCAACCAAAGCTGTCACAAGTTCTTGAACGACATGAGGAACAAGGAGGGTCTTTTTCCTTTTATTTTGCCTTCTTTTTATGGGTTTCATGATCCTATATGCAGAGAAGTCTATCACAAACAGGGATATGTTTTCCCCATGCCAAACTGGATCCATTCTGTCAAGGCCTCAGTAGGATACTGTTAATAAAATCCCTGGCCATTTATTTGAAATACTTTTGCCTGTTCCTCCTTCTCATTGCTTAAGAGACTTGCCTACATTTGTTTATTCACTGGAATGCTGCAAATTTTTGTACAATTCTTACCTTATGCAAGACCTTTTAAAAGTCTGTTACCACAGCAAGTCTTTCCCTACAGAGAGGACATTTCTTCTGTGCCACTGAAGAACTCTCTCAGGGGACAAACCTTTCCTACATTGTTGTGGAGCTCTTTGGAGATGAACAAGCAGATTCATTTCAATACCCTTATACTGACTTGTTTTATATTCCTTCTAATTCAAAAAGGATGTTGAGTCTTTCTGCCTAAAGCTTGAACATAATTTTAGGAAATTCTCTTCATTTGATGAAGTTCTCTTATTAACAGAATGGCACAAGTTTTGTCCATTTTCATAGAGTTCAGGTATCTCTGGTGAAGAACTTGGGCTCAGAAGGGATTCAGTCTATATTACTAAAAAAAATGATTGAAGGCACACATTGAGATGGTCACTGCAAAACGCAAGTGCTCTTCTCCCCAGCCTTGAAAGCTTTGCTAAACTATTTCTGTCAACTCAAGAGAATCAAAACTTCATCTCACTGAAAACACATGAAGCCTGACATGGTCAAAGGCCAAGGTTTCTCACTTGTACTTGGAGAATGGACAAGGGAAGTATTCTGTTTCCATACTTTTTTATAATATCCCTAAGCTGCACGTTATGTCCATCGAGAGGCTCTCAGGAGAGACATCACTTGCAGAGATGTGAATATTACTGGAAATGCCATTCAAAGGAGGCCTGACTTCGCCTTGCTGTGAAGGCATTAAGGTATAACAAATAAAAAAGGTACAATCACAATCTAAATGATTGCAGCATCTTTGCCAAAAATGGCCCAAAGGGCTTCTGGCAAAGGGGCATCATTTTCTTAAGTGGTTGATACTGCACAAGGGAGCCTTTCTTTATTTCTAACACTCAGACCTTGCCACCTGAATACAGAAGTGAAAGCACAGGGAAAGTTCCTGTTGAATTTTATTTTACCTTCTGCACTCCTGGTGTCCCAGTGTAGCAAAATCACTGTCTGAAATCACAGAGTCAGTAGAAAAACCCTTTAAGATCATCGATCCCAACCCTTAACTCAGCACTGCCCAGGCCACCACTGACCCCTGTCCCAAGTGCCACATCCGCACGGCTTTTAAATCCCTCCAGGGATGGGGACTCCACCACTGCCCTGGGCAGCTGTTCCAATGCTCCCAGTTTTGCAGTAACATCAGCTGTGAATTCTATAAAAACCTTCCAGTTTCAGCAATTTTGATCTCTTCAAGGGAGCCAAAGCCAAAAGTCTACAGCATCACTTGAAGCTATGTGAGTCAAATGGGGCATGGAGGCATTTAAACCCAAGCAAATACTGGGAATTACTCTGATGCTTTTCCAGAAGTCCAAGTGTGTATTTTCTTATTTATTTTCAGGATTACTTCTGTGGTCTTTTCAACAGGATGCTTTGAACTTTTGTACCTTTCCTGGCTACATTTTTTACAGATCATCACAAAGCCTAAGGAGGAAATTTTCCTCTCCTACTCTACCACAGATTTCCCACTGTTGGCACCCACTCCTTCAGTTGATACATCCCAGCCAGAGTTTTTCTAGGCTGAGCAGAACAGGCTGATCTGTCTTTATGTCAGTCTACATTTGTGCCATTAGCAAATTAGGATTTTTGGTTCAATAATCTCTTCTTGCTAATTCCCAGTGTGTGCAAACAAGTCTGTACTGAGAGAAGCCTGACACTGAAATCTCTGGATAATATTTCTGTTCCAAGCATATTTTGTCTCCTGTCACAGTCAAAATTAAAACCTTCAGGAGCCTCCATAATTTGCTTTTTTTGCTGCAGCAGCAGCAGCACCAGGATTTCATCCAAAGGATTGCCAGTTTAATAAATTGGGAGGGTTCTCCAGCAACGACCAAGAGCAAGCCTTTGGTGGAGGGTGGAAGTTGGGCTGGGTCAGCTCCAGGGCTCTGAGCACCTTTAGGTTGTGGAAACTGTCACCCATTTTCACCCTCCCAGCTCTTCCTTGCTCTCAGCCCTTCCCCACAGAGTGTTGCTGGTCAGTACCTGTAATTAAAATACTGAGTAAATGCTTTTCATCACACCATTAGGAAAAGGGTTTTTACCCAGAGAGTGGTGGGGCACTGAACAGGCTCCCCAGGGAATGGTCACAGCCTTAAGCCTGACAGAGTCCAAGAGGTGTTTGGACAACGCTCTCAGGGACAGGGTGGCATTGTTGGGGTGTCTGTGCAGGGCAGGAGTTGGATCAATGATCCTTGTGGGTCCTTTCCAGCTCAGGATATTCTGTGGTTCTATGATGACCTCCCATTTCTTGTACCAAGTGACACCACTGAGCTTCATTCTTCATTTTGTTCTGTTCTTCCCTGTTCCAATGTGCTTGGTGTGATTCAGAGTTGGGTTTTTTTCTGGAACAGAGAACAGAAAGGGATGATGTTGTTTTGATATGGACATTTTTGCATGCATCTGAGGTCTTCATCAGTAATCTCCAGCCAGGTTCCTCCTCAAAATCACATACTCATAGGTCATACATATCATTTACTCTGAGTATTTAGTTCTGCCATTATTTGCAAAGGCAAGGATCCTCAGCTTGAAAGTACTTGTAGAGCAAAGTCTCTGCCATGGAGAGACAAGAAAAACAAAGATTATTTTAAAGGAGGATGAAGTTAGTGAGGCTAAAAAGCTCTTGAAAGCTAGGACAGAATGTGTGTGTGAGCAAAAGAACAATACATAAAGCTAACAGCATGCTCAGGGTGTTGGCTCTTAGTCACTTATTTCTACTGCATTATTTGTCAAAAAAATAATACTTCTTCAAACTTCTTCCCCCTCTTTAAATCCCAGTCACACACACTTCTGTGCACCAAGATTGATTATTCACTCCATTGTCATCGCCTGTTGTTCACTGAATTCTGACCTTTTCTTTTAATTCAAGGAAATTCCCGCTACAGACTAGAAAAAAATAATTCCCTGTTCTAAGAGATGACTCATTGCTTTGCTGCCACATCAGCTTCCATGGCATATTTTACTTTGAAATATTACTGGAACAGGGAGGAGAAAAGAAAGATGTGGGTCAAAAAGTCATTAGTAACTGATGTTTTAGGAAGGAACAGGTGGATACCATAAGAGTAAAGTTAAAAAAGGGATGTGAAAAAGTTCCCAGATAAAAATTGAAAGGGTCAGCAGTAAGAAACGATGGGTTGTCTTTGGGGAAGATCACAAACCAACATGAATCCAATAAATTAAGAGAACTAGTAAGATGATCGATATTCTCCCAAATCCAAAGGGATCCATGCCAAGCTCAAACCCTTTGGACAGCAGCACAGCTCTAAGCGACAGGAGGAAGATTACGAAACTCAAGCACAAGTCAGGCAGGAAATGTACCAAGAGCAATGAAGAAAAAAAAAAAAGAAAGAGATCAACACTGAAAACTCTTATTTTCAAAAGATTTTTCAATATGTGAGGAACAAATCACCCCTCCCCTGCTCAGCTGTTGATTGCTCTGAGCACTACCTGGAAATTCATGAAAGATGATGAGCTTCTAGAAGCAAGGAAATGATAATGAGTGTTCATCAGAGCTACACCTCTCTGACACTGGAAAGACAAAGGAGGAGAAAGTTTTGTTCCTAGGACTGAATTTCTTTCTTATTTCCAAGAACCTGGATGTGGAGAAAGGAAGAAGTTTGCTTGTTGGGCTCTGTCCTACCAAACTCACAAAACCATAAAATGTAAGGTTGAAGTGGGATTGTGATCCCAGAGAGAAGTTTAGGACT
Organism: Coloeus monedula; assembly: GCF_965178545.1. Lineage (NCBI taxonomy): Eukaryota > Metazoa > Chordata > Aves > Passeriformes > Corvidae > Coloeus > Coloeus monedula. Next base: position 72,110,115 of record NC_138785.1, read on the forward strand.
GTGGTCATATTGGGAAATGTGAAGATGAATTAGCCACACCACTATTTGGAGCATTCAGCTGAAAAAAGTATATATCTTTTAGTAATTTTTCCCACTTGGTGGCAGAGGGACAGTGTCTACCTGGGAAAGGGGGAACACAGAAGTGATTTTAAAAATGTACACTGTACAATCCACAGAGCAAAAATGGGTGGGAAGCCGTCATTGAGGAAAGGTGAGGGAGGTGATGGAAAAGAGCTAAAATATGGTTTATAAATTTGACTGGATCAGAGACAAGAGTCACACCCCTTCTAAATCAGTGATCTTAACGTGATTGACTCTTGCTATAAGTTAAGGGCTATCTTCAGACACCACTGGTACAGAGTAATCTCAAAGCCTTCTTTTCTTCCCCTGGTATCTTTTAGGCATTTAATCATGAAGAAGAAAAGTTTCATAAAATTGATATTCCCTCAAAACTCCCTTTTCAAGCCTATTCCCAAACTGCAGTCCACAATTTCAGCTCTTCCACAAAGAAAAATCACAGGTTCAAAATAAAATCACAGAATCCTAAAATGATTTGGGACCTTAAACAGACATCATCCTACCCTTCTGCCGTGGGCAGGGACACCTTCCACTATCCCATGTTGCTCCAAGCCCTGTCCAACCTGGCCTTGGACACTTCCAGGGATCCAGGGGCAGCCACAGCTTCTCTGGTCTTTTTTGACACCAAAAATTGCCCTCTGACAGTGGTTGTTCAGTGACCATATTTTATTCATTAAAACAACAAAAATAACTTACAACCAGCCTCCTAAAGATGAAATTGGAGACCCATTATAACTCAATCTCCAAACAGAACCAGTCTCAATAGCAAAAAAAAAAAAAAGTTTCATGTTAAAAACCCAACTTTACAATGCGTAAAGTGGTTGCCTACTGAGATTTAGAGGTGCCATTTGAGCTTTAAAAGAACAGGTATAATGTAGGCATTACTTTCAAAATTTACTGCACAATATACCAAAATGGTGAGTTAAAGTTCATTAGCTCAACTACACAGGGAAATTAGGTGGGTTACAACAGCTTTGACTTGACAAAATCTGCAGTTTGACAGTTCAGACCCTTAATCTATCAGGCAATTATCTGTCTAATACAAAAGCAAGGTCAAGCTAACAGTGTTATTGTTGAAAAGTTCGGCCTGGGTAATCCATATCACACACACACCCCCCCACCACAAGCAGGAAGGAACTCCACACATCCTTAAAAAACACCTCAAACTGTGTTCCACACCATGGCTGAGCCTAAGGAATAAGCTTCCCATGGAAACAGGGCTAATTTAATCCGAGGTCATAAGGAATGGTTGCATCCTGTAAAGAAGGTGTGGAGGACATGGGGCACACCCAGGGCTGCTAAACTGAGATTTGGACAGGCCAAGAACACAGCTCCGGGCAGTCTTGGAGAGTTTGTCTCCCACGTGCTGCCTTCACTCATTTCTTGCTGTTGTTGTTCATCTCTTCACCCTCCACCTTTGCTTTGTAGACTTTGCAATTTCTGTTGTTTCAAAAGAGCTTTGCCTAATTAATTAATGTTCGCAAAGGAAGGGATGTGGCAAGTGCTGCTATAATTCTTTGAAAACTGCCTGATTAAGATGCAAACCACACCCAGAAAAGGCTGTCAGAACAAATTCCTGTGCTGTTGATGCCCCAACAATGCAGAAGACAACTCTGGATAGAAATTCATCAGCAATTTGTGCTTCCTTGAGTCACAAAATAAATGTTATAAACAGTCTCAATGAAATTATTTCCCACATCTGTTTTTAGTCGCCGGATCATTCAGTAAAGGCCTTGTAGAGTTTTCCTGGGTAGCTTCATCTATTCTGAGCAAGCAGTTAGCCAAAGTCAATGAGATTAACAGATAAATTAATTTATCAGTTACTAGCCACTATGAACATTTTCCGGTTGGAAGTGTCATTCTGGGTCAGGCTTTTTCACTAAGATACAAAGAGTCAGGTGGACTAAAAGCCCAAGCTGACATAAAGTCATTGTCTCCCACTGAATTCAGACTCACACTGACTGACACCAGTAGAACTGGTCCATTCTGCTTTCCAGTACCAATTTAAGAACGGAAGAACTCACACCATTTGCTGGATCATAAAAATTTCCATTTCTTTGCTTTTTTCCCCTCTATTACTTAAAAATTCCTTGATTCATGACATTAACACCATTCTAAATGACTTCATTTTCTGCAACTGCCCCATGCTGAAATCCCAGGGTAAGCTGCTTGGAAGTTTTGACTGACACACGTTTGGATCTTTTTTAAATTGCTGTGAATGGAATCACAGGAGAACACAGCTTGAAGAACCTGAGCTGACACGTGACCAATGAAGCAATAACCATTATTCCAACCTTAAAAGACTTTTTCAGAAGAATAGTTAATCTTTACAGGATGTAACTGTTCCTTATGACCTTAAAGGGATTAAATTAGCCCTGTCTCCATGGGAAGCTTATTCTTCAGGCCCAGCCATTGCTGGCTGCCTTTACATTTATTTACAATAGCACCTGGAGTCTTCAACTGAGTTCCCATTATGTTTAAGTGCTGCAGCACCTCATTGTAACAAATAAAAGTACTTTAGGGGATGCAGAATAATATCAGAAAAATGTATTTAAGAATAATCAGTGAATGTCTATTTTAAAGGCAAATGGCTTTTATAAAGGATATATATAGACACATACCTAAATACTTTAATACGTTAGGGAAGGAGTTCCCCTTTCTCTTGAAAATTCTTTTCTGCTACTGTAATTGTAGTGCTTTTCTTACTCCCTGCCTTGCATACATGAACAGACTTATTTCTCTTTCCATTTGATTCCACTGAGCAGAAGTGGATTTAACCCTTCTGTCAATTCAGGACCAATCTTCCCCAAGACAGAGACAAGATTATTTTTTCCATACAGATAGATCCAAAACCCATGGACCTGAAAGAATTTGGGTCTTGGGTTTTTTACATTTGCTTTCCATATTACCCTATTTCTGTTGCTTTGGCTGAATGACCAGATTTCCAGCTAACTCCTTCTGGGACATTCATATCTTCAATCTTATTTTAATTTCTAAATTTAAATTCCTGTAGAGACACCTCTCTCATATTGTCCCAAATATGTCAGAGGGAGCTGGCATCTGTGTACACAAGCATGATTAAATTCATCCCTGAAGGTAAAGAAAACATAATAATTGGTTTACAGAAAGAACTGTAACAAAGACCACAACATGGTCTTGTAAAAAGTCTCTCCCCATCGTTCTTATAGGCTTCCCCCAGGTACTTAAAAACAGGGAAAAGGAGAAAACAATCACAGACTGAGCTTTTTTTGACTTCCATTCCCAGCAACACACTAGGAAAAAAAAAATTGTTTCTAAATATCTAGGAGAAAAATAAACCACTGAACTGTATTTTATTAAGAGAATGGCAAGGCTCTTTTCTTTCTGTAATATGTTAATGTAGAGATGACACAAGAAGCAATGCAAAATTTATCTTTAATTTTTGGAAAGATTGCTGTCAAGACAGAATCTGTTTGTAGCTATTGAGGAATGTAAAACAAAAAAAAATGGAGAATGGAAGGTTTGGTCAGACAACAAGTAAAAACTTCAGAGTGAACATATTTAAGCAGCAAAAAAGGACAAGTTGTGTGTTTATCATCAGAGAGTTTTAATAACAAACATCTAGAAAGTCAATAGGGGTACAAATAGAGGGGACCATGTCTTGGAGAAGGGGAGAGAAGGTCCCTTATGGGTGCTTTTAACTACAGCTCTGGGGGGCAATGTTGTAAACGAAATATAAGAAATCTTCTAAATGTTTATATTAAATCAGGCTTTATTGGATATATCAAGTTATTTTCTGATGCCTGCCACTAGTTAAACACCAGCAGCTCCTATTCTTCCTTCCCCTTCCCTGATAACACACACACAAGATATTTTCCATCTCAAGATGAGCCTCACACAATTCCAAAAGACAAATCTATACACCCTGCTCTGGCTCTAACAGCAGCTTAGATGGAGATGTCAAACTTTGGGATATCAGCAATAGCTGACGCAAATCCTATCTCCTGCTCAGAAATATAGGAGAGGATGTGCGGGACAAAACAGGAATCAAACGTCAGGAGTAGGTAGCAAAGACTGAAAATGGTTTGAGGCTGGAAGGCAGATTAGAACAGTGAAAGAAGCTGTTATTCTACCTCTCATAAAAAATACAAAAGAACATCCTGAAGTATATTACAGAATCACAAGGGGTTCAGAAATTGGTTATGAAAATGATCAGGGTGCTGGAATAAAAATTTCATAAAAAGAGATTGAAAGATTGTAGGATTGTTTACAGAGGAGATGACTACAAGGAGTTATGATGAAAATATATTAAATTTTGAGGAGTTAAAGGAAAGAGCTGCTTATTCTTCATTTTGCTGTATCTAAAATCTCAAAAAAGAAACATCCATAAAATCCTCCAGATTATAAATGTCATTAATGGAGATGCTGCTTCTCAAAATAGGTAAACCAGTCATGGTTTATTACTGCTGAAGTGTGGTATTGAGGATATATGAAAATAAATATTAAATTCTGGTAAACTATACTAATGATAATTATAGCAATAATTGCTCCATTTTACCTCAGAAAAGCATTGTTTTTCCAAGAAATAAGCCTAAATCTGCATCTCTGTCTAGCACTTGAAATGCAGCTCACAGTTATCCCCATTACAGTGGATTTCAGGGGTATCCTTGCACAAAATTCACAGTGGTTACCTGTGGCCAGATGAACATATTAGACAAATTAAAATGTAATTTGGTTTTTGCTTTTCCCTTCTGCTATTACCAGTGTGTGAAACAATCCTAGCCAAGTTCAGCACCAGGTTGCTCTGTCACACGATCCTGTCTGCCCCTTGAAGCAGTCTCTTCTTTTGAAGCACACTTTATTACTGTAGGATTCTCGTAAGGGAAGAAAATTATATTGATTTCATATTCTTCCCCTGATCGCACTCAAAGAATAAATCACCAGAAAAAAAAATTTGTTCAGGTATTCAAAATGAAAATAAATTTTAAAATGCAGGTCCATAGGTCTCCTTTTTATTTCAAAAAAACCACCTTTCATGGGATGAAAGTCCTTTCCAAGCTCCTGTTCGTCTCACTAGCTATCAAAGTGGCCCAGTGCTTTGTCTTGTTTACTTATGCCATATTTATTTTGTCCAGTTTAGGTCAGTTAAATTAAAATCAGATTAACTGATAGCAGCAGCACCAGTAGCCATTTAAGTGTGTACATTCATAAAAGCAAATGTAATGGTGAAATCCAGATTTGCTTCCTGACACCTTCATGTTCAAACTTTGGGTATTCCAATCACCATGCGCTTGTTTCTGGCCTCAGATAAATTTATTTTGTCATGCAAATTTCATTCAAGTTGTCACCCAAATGAGACCCTGGGTGCCAGGTCAGGCCTTGGCACCTCAGTTTGAACAAGCCATGCAGCAGGCAGGAGCAATAAGTGATGTAATTATATACATTGGTGATGTGGAATCAAGCCCTGCAGCTCTCTCTAGAGATTTGTATTACCCTGATGAAATTACACTCATCTACAAGGTTATGAAATAATTAATGACACCAACCAATAAGTGAAGGAATTTAACACTCAGGAAGGCTTGTGGATAAATGGCCAGAAACAGCAATTTGGGTAATTAATGACAAACAAGATGATCATTACACAGAAACTATTTAAAAATTACAGCACTTGAGTGTCTAAAATAATTTTGGTAAAAGATCCAGTTAAAAAGTGATCAAAGCTGCACTAAAGCTCAAACTGAATTTCTAAGAGCACAAACCCAATTTGGAAATAGCATTTCCCTTAAGAACAAAATTGCAGGGATTGGCAGGGGTCTTCACTTTCATTTAGGATTTTTAGCCAAATCCTGCAGTTGCAGAGGTTAAATCTTTAGGAAAGAACAAGAACTACTTCAGAACAAGAAGCACCTCAGAAGTCCAGTTGCTATTTCACTTCGAGAAGCTCCTTCATCACAGCAAATTTTCAATTCTTCAAATGCAGATGAGATGAAGCATTAGGGAAGACTGTCCTTCATGAACTTCTAGAACATAAATACAGAATTGGAAGACCTGGACAGTGAGCAAGCAGCATCTAATGCCCAGCAGAAAAAAATACTGGTCCTGGAGTTTTATGGCTGTCCTGAAATTCTCCTGAAGGACAATTTTAGTTAACTCACCTCAGGCCATCATTGTCACCATGCACAGTTTCACTGCAAGGCCCATAGTTTGATGTTTTGCTATGAACCTCAGCCCGTGCACTAATACTACATGAAAAAGGGGTCCTGACTGGGAAGAAAAATGTGAAATGACAAAGATATTTATGATGAAACTTGGTGAATTTTTAATAGTAAACTGTGGACATCTGTACACAGGAGCTGGACATTCTGCATTGGGCTAAATTGAACTCAGGGGTCAGTAACAGTAACCCTGAAAAAAAACATTACAGAGACCTCACTGATTTGTTTGTATAAAATTGTTTTGGTTTTTTTAAATACAGCCTGAGATTCGCCAGATCCTCATTACATCTTTTACTACGAGTTTGTAGCTAAACACCAGGTGGGCACATACAGCAGTGAGGGGTGGGCTCTGAGCTCCTCCAGCTTCAAAGCTGATTCCATCCTGCTCCATGGACTTGCTTTAGTTAGACCTCCACCCCTGTATTTTATTTTCTGAGCTCACCCTTTCACATTTACAATGTACTCGCTATGGCAGAGCATCAAACATTAGAGATTATTTATGCTTTGGAAACAAAGTGAGACTAAATTTCACCAGAGCTTGCACACCAGCACCTTTAGAATAGAAGTAATTCGATAGTTAAAAAAAAAATAAAGCAAAATAAAACAGTTGGAGTGTGAGAGAAAAAAAAATATGCAGCTTTGCAATGTACAGTATGCCTAATTACACTAACTATGTAATGCAAACATAAATTAGGGAAGTACAAGTGTAAATAGCAAAACTTTTTTCCAACAATGTAGCATTGGTTTGTAGTTTCAAAGGACTGGCTTCTAGGAATGAGCAAACCTATTGGGATTTGGTTTTTCTTTTAAGGGATGTTGATTTCTTCAACGCTCTCCAGTCCCAGCCTGATGGAAAACCACCCAGCAGATGTGGAACCATGGTTTGCACTCCATTGAATATTTATAAACTGGTATTGAATACCTTAAACATAATTTTTAAAGTCTGAGAAAAGTTGGAGAGGATTTTTTCCCCCCTCTCCCTGTTCTTCTGCACCTGGGGTGTGAAACTTTTGCAGTAGAAGCTGCTGCCCAGGGGCTCTGTACTAGAACTAAAACACCAAAACAGAAGCATCTGGTTTTCCCCAGTTTTCTGGTCAGATTAAATAATTTTGGTTTGAAATAACTTCAGGGATTTGTAGCCAAAAAAGTTACATCATGAGCATGTAATCTAATTTCTCATAATACCTGAACATCAGCTCTAAAACAAGTGCACAGCAATGCAGAATAAACAATTCTTACAAATTATCTCTCTTAAGTGACCACATAAGAAAAATTATCAATAATCCAACAACTTGCTCTACTGATATTTGATAAGGAACTTTAGGCCCAAACCATGAACAGAAAATACCTTCTTCTGTTGATATTTAATAATACTTAAAACAGTATTTATAACAGCCTGGAAAATAATATCATTTCAACAAGGTGTGTTTAATTGTATGTGATAGAAAAGTAAGAGAAATTTCTCTTTTAAAAAAAATTGTGTCTCAGTGAGTTGGAAATCCTCCTGTCAGCCTAGAACTTAAAATATTTCAACAACTTTGCAGCTTTCACTTCTCCTTGCTGTGCTCGAGCAAGAATTGTTCACTAAATGTCATGGAAAGAACTGAAAATCATGAGTTGACTTTTATATGCACTATTTACTGAGCCTCATCTTGATGACCTCAAAAGAAATTTATCAGCCAAGAAAATTTTCATTTTGTTTAGCATAAGTTGTTTGCCTTCTCCCTTGCACCCAAGCATAGAAGTACCAAAAGAGCCTGGATGTATTATTAAAACTCTACCTAAAATTACCTGTTCCTTTATTTTAAAAAAAACATAAATTCTCTTGAATGAAAAGTGCTTAGCACCAGCTGATACTAAAATTCACTAAAACCAGGAAAATAAAGAACAAACCCACCTTCAACTACTCTTTTATTCCTTATTTTCACTTCAATACAACCTCTTCTAAATACGTGCAACAAGCTTAAATACATTACAGAAGGGTTATTGACTCAGAAGGACTCATTTATAAAATAAAGTCTCACTGGGAGGAGCTCCACTAATTGGCAATTAAGTCAGGTCATTTTCTGTATATTGAGAGAATACCTGCAGCTCCTTGGGTTTTGTGTGGAGGACTTTTTGGCTGCCTGTGAAAGGAAGTGTCTGGGGTAAGTAGAAAAGCAGTAGCTTTGTTTAAGGCTTTTGTAGAACTGAAATATTGTTCCTGACCAAAAAAAAAAAAAAAAAAGAAGTATTTATAAATGTTAAGTAGTGTTGGCTTTTCAGGTTTCTTCAGAACTAGGTGTTTGCTCATAATTTTTTTAATTTTATGCTAATCAAGGAAAGGTGAAATGAGAAAAAAATCTATGATGCAAATAGTTTGTTAAGGTGTTTAATAACTAGTGGGCTTTTATTTATATGCTGCTCCTAGCTTTGTTTTATCTGTCAGTTGCAGCATCTCTTTCCTACCCAACTGCCCTGTAGATTAGCTGAATTTATTCTGACCTCCACTGCATCTTGCAGCAACCTGTGAAGAATTAAAGAGCTTGTCATTTGTGATTCCAGTGCTCCACTGCTTGGATATTCAATGTCTCAGGGTGGGAAGTGACAAAGATATTTATGATAAAACCAACACCTCTGGTTACCTGCAGGGTATGAAAGGGGATAAAGCTTGTGTGGGACATTTCCAGCTGGTGTTAAGTTCTTTAGAGACTTCCAGGTTTTTATATAAAGACCTTGGGAGATAAAGCATGAAGAAAATAGGTGTCCTGACATTTGAATCCTTAGGTTTTTCCTGAATAAGTTGAATAATAATTTAGTAATAATTTTTCCCTTTTCTGTTGGTCATAATGTCCCTTTGTAGCTGCTGTAGTAGAGAAATGAGTATTTGTTCCTATTGCTGCATCCAAATTTAGAAATGTTGCCTCTAGGCTGTGAAGGCAAAACCTGCTGCACCTTTTCTCATCTCCTCTTAGTAAGGTGAAAGAAAAGCTGCAAAATAACTTTTCTGCATGGGCAGAAGTGAAAATACTGAACCTCAAGTAGTTTTAAATCAAGAAGTTGGTTTTTCATCTACCTGACCTTCTGCAGGTCCCTTCCTCAGCCCCCTTGGTACATGTGTTCCTTCCTTGAACACCTCTTCTCAGGTGGCATCGAGGTGAAATTAGACAGATGCATTTTGCTAATCTGAATTTTTAAAATGTTTTGAAGCATTTCCTTCTCCAGGGGTAAGGAAAGTTATTCAGACAGTCCTGGTTTACTTGTTGGAAATACAAATGGCACGGAACTCCAAAGCTAAACTTCTATTCAAGACACCTCCCTGTGTGGTTTAAGACTCTGATATGAATTTGCATATGCATTGCACTGTCTAAATTCTGAGAAAATTCCCCTGAGCAACAGACTGGGGAACAAATTGAGCAGAATTTGGAGAAATGTAGATTTTTTTTTTTTTTTCCTTCAAGGCTCAGCTGAACAGCACTAAACACACCGGTGGTAACAATTAAACTAATCATCATCCTAAAATTTAGCTTAAAAATTCACATTCCATCCTGACTGAAAAAGATAAATGTATCAGAAAATTTGTAAAGAACTTGGTTGGTAACCTGTATGAGATGAAAACTTGGTTTTACTCAATATAAATGAGAGTTATGGAAAAGGAGAAATAAGTTTCCAGCTTACTGGCTTGAGGTGGTGAACTTGGGAGTGTCCTGACCCTTAAACAAGATCAAATATTGATGTGTGTCGGAGGTGCCTGAGCCTGTACAAAGCAAAACACAGCATCTGGAAATATTCTCTTACCAATTTTATGTGAAGATTTGAGGAAAAAATACCAGTTTGCTGATTTGATGCTTGGGTGTGCACAGGGTAATTCAACTTTAGGCTCCTGGGCACTACTGTGAGCCTCCAAAGTTAAAGGCAAGTGGGTCAGTAACAGGGAACTGCAAAATTCAGTTTTGTGTGGAATTCAGCCCCTGTTCCCAAGCCCTTCACCTGAGTGTGTATTCTACCAAGAGCTGGGAAGAGCTCTCCCATCTTCTGCTTAAACAAGCATTCATGTTCCAGGCTGTATTTTTTGCTCCTATTCCTGCTGTTCATATTTGGCTTAAAACTATCTTAGGAATTGAATACAGAGGTCGGGGTAAGGTTATTTATTACCAAGGCTTTAACTGGTCACTAATTCATCTGAACACACAGAATGGTGTATTCCCTGTGGATTACTGGCTTGTTGAACAGCAAGAAGCACTTTTTTCTTTTTTTTTATTTCCAGAGCACTTTGAATCCTTCAGGCAATACTGCATGTGGAGTTCCTGATGGGATTGCAGGCAAAATTGGCCACCTTTGCTCTGGGATCTTCCTAATTGCTGCCTCTCCGTGGTGGTGAGAGCCCTCCCTTGTTTGCCTGTCAGCACATCTCCCAAAACAAGACTCAGTTGGCTACATGTTCTTAGAAGAAGGGGGGAAGAGGGTTTGGAGAAAGAGGCTGTCCCCATTTGGGATTACACAGCAGACTGTTTGTTAGACAGTTTCCCTGGACCTGAGGTTCATTAACAGATCGTGTCCAGTTTCTCTTCCTCTGCTGCTCATCCATAGGAGAAACAGGCTGGATTTATGCTAGCAATCTTTTCTTTATAAATAAAATATTTGCCCTAAAATGCTTGACATTTCTGCAAGTCTTGACCTGAGGGGGTGTGCTATTTCTCTTTCTGTGCTTGTTTTGATGCCTCCCTCCCATTCTGCACCTGATGACTTCAAACTGAAACACCAATCCCACAGCACTGCCCATCCAGCTGTGGGCTGTCCTAAACATCTGCCTGACCTTGCTGCCACACGCAGGCTGCTTTGACACGAGCACTGCGGAGGGCAAAGGGGATTTTTGGATCCTCCATCACTTCACGTTCTGTCTGGGTTTCTACACAGAGAACTTTTAAAATATCTCACGTACCTGGCAGGTCTCTGTTGTGCAGCTCTGAGCAAAGACTGCTTGAGAGGCCCCAAGTCCTCAGCTGCCTGCTTGCTGTGCTCCTGGAGAACACGCTGTATTTTGTGTGGAGAATAATGCTCTGACCCTCCTTGATCCAACCAAAACATCGTGGGCAGCATGGCAAATGCACTTTCCCATGATGCACATGTTTATTAAGATCTTCCTCAGCCTCACAGCTCTTGATGAAATTTATCACGCTGCAGGTCATGGCCACAATTTCTTCAAGAGGGGGATGTGTGAGGTTACTGCTAAGGCTTTTGGGAAGTCCTCCCTGGTTTTAGTGAAGGGGTTTTTACTGAGCTGCTGCTGGCAGAACAGCTGTCAGCTGTAACACCAAGGGATGTTTTCGGGCATAACAAACTTGTCTGCATTGTCTGAAAGACCTTCTAGATTTTTTTTTTTCTCCGCAGTTGCAAAGTTATGGGTGAATAATGCACAGGGAGGGTTTCCAGTGCACGCCAATGAATGAAAACTGTCAAGGACACTCTTAAAATTCTCAGTCAGTATGTTTTTTACCCCACACCACCTTCTGTATCTTCACAAGAGATCTGGTTTCCCTCACTTTCTCCTTGTTTGTGACAATCATATCAACACAGAATGGCTTGGGCTGGAAGGGACCTTAAAGTCCATCCAGTTCCATCCCCTGCCATGGGCAGGGACACCTTCCACTATCCCACGTTGCTCCAAGCCCCATCCAAACCTTGGACCCTTCCAGGGATTCAGGGGCAGCCACAGCTTCTCTGGGCACCCTGTGCCAGGGCCTCCCCACCCTCACAGGGATGAATTTCTTCCTAAGATGCAGCAGTGCTCTACCATGACTTTTTTAAGGACGTTACCATCTGGATTTATACCATAAAATCACAGGAGATCTCCCAGTGCTTCAGTACTGATGCATCTTTGCAGCCACCTTGCAGTGCATCTAAGAGGATGAACCACTGTCAGGAAGCTCAGGATGATCCAGCACAAGTTTTGACTCCTGGAACTTCAGTTCTAATGTTGGCTTGTTCCAAAATTCCAGAATTCACAATTATGAGTCTACAATTAAATTAATGACAAATAAGAAAAGATAAAGTGAGGATCCTAGGGTCAGAACATAAATTAAAAGAATTCCATTTTTTTATCCCTTAATACTGTGCCACTAAAATTGGGACTTTTAAAAATATTGTTTGTTTTTAATAAGAAAGGCTGGCAACAACATTGTCCCCTTTGTCCCAAATCTTCATTCACATGTATTTTGAGACTTTTTTTTTTTCCAAATTATGAAGATCTGAGTGATTATTTTCCATGCACCCTCTGGTGGCTGCAGCTTCTCCTCTGGTCAGTGGAGAGCAGCAACCTGACAAAGGCTGGAGTTACTGTGTCACTGCTGTCCTTCCTATGGCCATAAACACTCCAGGGAGCTCTTGGATCAGAGCTTGAGTCAAGGGGGAAAAGAAATTCAAGACTACATCCACAGGATTAAATTCCATATGACTCTATCTCCTTTCGAAATAGATTTGGGAAGCCTGTGAATCACAATAAAGGACCTAAAATATAATCAAGATGTACCTTCTTTCTCGAGGTACAGCACAATTTTATGAAGACTTGGAATGGAAGTTGAGTCAGCATCAGAGTTTGGTTGTACAGCCTTCATTCAGGGTGTTTTTCCTGGCTCCAGATAGATATATTTTTTCTTTGCTTTTAGAAAAGAATACAATTAATTTGCAGTTTTAAACACTGAGGGGAATTTGTTGGGTGTGAATCTCAGCTGTAAGTTGCTGTGCCAACACCTTAACCATGAATAAACCTATACACTTTTTATCTAACGTTTAGGTGACATATTTTTACTTTATGAACGTGACAATCTTCCTGTGATGTACATCATGCAGCACTTAAACTTTCTCTATGATCAGCTGCAAGCACGGATATTTGAATATTGTGCTAGAGCTGGGGAAAGCCTGTGAGGGTTAAAAGTCAGCTTTGCCTTTGCAAGACAGGGTTCTGCAGGGCTTAGCTTAATCTGTTTTTCAGAGGAATTTAGTAGACCAGGCTGGACCCTGCTGCAGCCAAGAAATCTGGGTGCCTGAGCTGTTTGTGTTTTCAACAACCACTGCCAGGGCTCCTGATGGCTCTCAGGGATTCTGTGTGCAGATTTCCATCCATGCCCACCCCAGACCAGCATCACCCTGGCCTTGGGTTCTCCTCACCAGTTATGAATTGTGTTGATACAAAACTGAGGAGTGGCCAAGACCTTAGAGAGTTGTGTTGCCCTTCAGAGGGACCTCGACAGGTTGGAGAGAGGGGCACAGAGGAACCTCCTGAAATTCAGTTCTCCAGGCTGAGCCCCCAGCTCCCTCTGCTGCTCCTGGTGCTCCAGACTCTTCCCCAGCTCCCTTTTCCCTTTTTCCTTTCTCCTTTCCTTTCCTTTCCTTTCCTTTCCTTTCCTTTCCTTTCCTTTCCTTTCCTTTCCTTTCCTTTCCTTTCCTTTCCTTTCCTTTCCTTTCCTTTCCTTTCCTTTGTTTGGAGAGGCCCAAAACTGAACATGTTAAACTCTCTGGCTTCCCTTGCAAGGAAAGGTTACACATCTGCCTTTAATGTTCCCACTTTTGGTCTGTTCCTGGGTTCCTGATAGAATTTCTAGCAGGCAGAGCATATGTCAATGTTTATGTCTCTCCAAGCAGAGAAATTCTTGATTTGCTCCTCTATGAACATCTCAGAAATAGATAAGTTTATTGCCCACATTAAGGGAACAGGAAAACTTGAAAGTTAAGAACATATGGAGTTTCTGTGTTATTGCAATAAAAATGCAGCGAGCTGTGAATTTCTTTTCACGTATGTGGGGGTATTCCTACTGTTCAGTTCTCAGCTTTATTTTGCCAGAATAAAATGTTCAGAATTTTCCTTCCATAAGAAGAGATGGGCATTGTCAGAAGGAGCAACCTGGTGAGTCCAGAGGAGGCCACCAAGTTGATCAAGGGTTGGAGCACCTCTCCTGTGAGGAAAGGCTGAGAGAACTGGGATTGTTCAGCCTGGAGAAGAGAAGGTTCTGAGGTGACTTAATTGTGACCTTCCAGTGCCTGGAGGAATCCTTCAAGAAAGATAGAGAGGGACATTTTACAAGGGTCTGGAGTGACAGGAGAAGGAGAAAGGGCTTCACACTGACAGAGGGCAGGGTTAGATGAGATATTGGGAAGAAATTCTTCCTGGTGAGGGCCTGGCACAGGTTGCCCAGGGGAGCTGTGGCTGCTCCACCCCTGGAAGTATCCAAGGCCAGATTGGACAGGGCTTGGAGCAACCTGGGCTGGTGGAAGGTGTCCCTGCATGGCAAGGGTTGGAACAAAATGGTCTTTATGGTCCCTCACAACCCAAACCATTCCATGGTGTTTCTGGTGGGGTTTTTTTGCATCACGTTCTAACTGTGAATTCCATAGAAATGCTCACGGAGCTATGGACACATCTGCACCTACTAATGGACTCACTGTCCTGGGAAGGAGGAAAACGCTGATGAGATGCATCTGCTGAGTGGGAGGACATGGAGATTCCCCCTTGGCAGGGCTAATGAGACAAGATGTTTTCCTTTCCCCTAAACACCCCATAGAAAATTTTATCTACTCCCAACATTTTCCATTCCAACCCCAAACCCTCTTTGTCCCTGCATTCCCTAACAAGTTCCATTCCCCGGTAGGCAATAACTCCTGCTATCTTCCACAGCACAGTGGAGAAAGGGCTTTTTTGGTTGGCTGGCTGTCATAAGGTCAGTGGTCTAATCCCTCTCCTTATCCCAGTCACTGAAGTCTACTCTTCTTTCCCAGCTCAGTGGGAGCCTCCCCCTGGCATCCCTTCCCCATCCTTGCAGGGCCTTTTAGTTTGAGTCACCTCTGCTCACTGCACAGAACAGGCTATGAGCAAATAGCTATTCATTAAAGGACGCACTTTTTCCGTGTGCAAGCTGTAAACACTGTCAAAAACAATTCCCTAATGCACATTCAGATGTGGGTGGAATAAAGATTTCCTGGGCAAATCTTAATGTTTCTTATATATTGATTTTTTTTTTTCTATAGCCCCCATTGTACATGAAGATTTTCTCTTTCTGCTCAAACACATTAGCAGGTCATTCAGGGCTCCTTGTTATGATTTTTTTACCTTTTTCATAAATGCCAGCAATCTTTCCTTATTTCAAAAGCTTTAGTTATCTCTCAGGGAGGGGAGGGGTGGTATTTCTTGGAGCAGGAAAGAACCTGGAAGCCTATTGACTGAGAGGTATTCAAAGGTTTTATTTTTAAAAGGTGAATAATCTGATATATATGCCTGAATCCTAAGAACAGAATTAGCTTATAATTCAGCACTAGTTTTTCATTCGTTTCAGCAATATAGTTTAATTCTAAGAAAGAAAAAAAAAGCTATTCCTGTTGCATGCATGACTTTATCACTGAGACAGCAGGGTTTTCTCACAATCTGTTTGGCAAGAGAAAAAGGAAAACAACAAAAACAAACAACAGCAAAACCTGACAATGTTTTTTCCCAGTGGCCAAAAAATATACAAATTTATTAACAAGCCACAGAATCAATAAAACTGTAAATATTTGACAAACCACTCTGTTCCATTAGACCAGCCAGAACACCTCCCAGCTTTTCCTATTTTCAGACTTGTATCCTCTGGTTTTGCTCAAATTGTTGTGGTTATTTTTCCTTGTCCTCCTATAAATGTGTAGCCAGGGAGGCAATAAGTTCCCCAGCTCTCAGCAGTGGTGATGTATTTAATGGGTCTGAGCACAAAAGTGATTTAGACTTCACCTGTTGGGTCCTTTACACAAATACTCGTTTGTGAGACCTCCTGATAGGGAGAAACATGCCTAAACCTTCAATTGGTGAAATTTATTTATTTTTCACTGTTTATGCAGTTGAGCAAGTGGAGCTGGAGCAGCCGCTTGCTGGCAAAGCCAAACTTTTGTTCCCAGTCATGATAAATGGGGCACTTAACCTTTCAGGATAAATGGGCTTCTCTGGACAGCCTTCCTTGGAATAGGGCTTCTGGTTTCTTTTATTTCAAGCTGATTGAAGAAACATCAGCACACAGGGAGCAATTTTACCCTCTTCAGTGAAAATTACTTGGCTGGTCTTGATGTCAGAGCAGAGACCATGGGATAACTCAGGTTGGGAATCACTGATCCAACCTCCTGCACAAAGTAGAGCCAACACTGGATTTAGACCAGGCTCTTCAGGGCTTTTTTCTTTTGTGGTCTTGAAAGCCTTCAAGGACGGAGACTGTGCAATAAAAAACAAGCCCTTTGCATTAATTCATGATGGCAAGTGCCATAAAATGGATGTTACTAGCCTATATTAGCATAATAAAAAGGTCCCAAGGTCATACAAGTGCATGTTTCACTGCCATCAACTTTTAAACCACGGAGTCAATGATAATGAGAAATGTAAATGGTTGTTATTTTCCTTCTTAAAGGTTTATTCATCAAATATTTAAACGGGATTAAAATCCCTGAATTCCTGAAAAAGACTATTTGTTGGTTTTGCTCAGCAGTGTTAATACATTCATTTCCCTTCTGCTAATATTTCTGTGAGGAAGTGCTTGAATCAAAGGTAAATGTTTTCTCAATAAATCACGATGAGTGATGCCTGAACTGGTGAATAAATATTCAATACCAATTCAGTACAAGAATATCTGTGCAACCTGCTCTAGGTGACCCTGCCTTGGCAGGGGGGTTGCATTAGATGATCTTCAGAGTCCCTTCCAACCCCAACTATTCTATGAATATATTTTTGTGTTTTGGAAGAATGAGATGGACTTGTTCATTAATTTAATTTTACTTCCAACAAGGTTTATAAATAGAAACCTTGTTAGATAAATGAGCTGGTATAAGGAGCTTTGGCAATATTGGAAAATGTCAGTGTGAGATCCTTGATTAGATGGCAAAAGGATCATTAAGTACAGTTACAGTATAATTCTAAAAAACCTCATTACTGCCCTACATGATTTTTTTCTGCATGAACTGAGAAGATTATTCCATATTCCCAAAGGGGATTGGGTTTTTTATTGAGGGTTTTTTGCATATGTTTACAGGATCTTGCACAGCAGTTTTTATCTCTGTCATTTCTTTAGGCTTTGAGTTGCTCTCATCAGCAGTGCAAGGTCACCTTCTCCAACATGTTTTTCCCAGAGGGCAGGAAACACAATGGTTTGATATAAAGCTGGAAAAAACATCCCAAGGTATTCAGCCCTGCCATCCATTCTTTTGATCAAACCATGGCATATAACCATGTCCATAAACAGAGAAAACTGCCTCCTGATCTGCAAAAACAGGTAAGGTTTGTGTCCCAGAGGTTCTTTCAACAAACTGTTTGCAGTCTTACTCATTAAGCTGCCACAAAAGCTTTTAAACTTGCTCTGGATGAGTTGGCCCAGAAATTATTTTATGTAGTCTTGTGCTTTCCCCTTAACTTCATCTCTTTATTCCTGGTATTTTTTACTGAAGTGACATATGTCATTTACTGAAAAGTAGAACTTCTTGGATCTCTCTTAGTAAATTTTACAGCCTCAAATCTAATGCAGAGAGTAGGTTTTTCAAGCTTGGTGGGATGAATTGCCCTGTGAGTATCTTCATATTCTCCTGGTCTTACTGGTGCCAGAAAAATCTTTGGTTGTTCAGATATGCCCAGCGTGGATGGAAATATATAAAGGCAGGTGAAAGACCCTTGTCCTCAACAAACCTATTCCTCTGGCTGCTTGTTTCAGGTAATTCATTCTTTCCTGAATGCAGAATACATCAAGCAGTGTTCAGTGCTTCAGACCAGGTCCCATCATGGAGCTGCAAACCTGCATTTTCTGAGGGTATTTCTACTAATTCTTACTTTTATTGTGGTGTGACTTGCTAGGAATAAGCACCAGCTCTTCATCCCTTGGCCTGCACTTTCAGAAGCACCTTTCAAGACTTTATGTGCCTTTCCATGCCCTGTCCAGCACAGAAAGACATTCAGCTGTTCCATGATGAGGAGAGAGCCCACTGACAACTCTCCTTAAGTTAGAGCAGCTGTGAGGTTGCTCTAAACACCACCTTCCAGCGGTGCAGATTCAGAGTGAAAACATATTCGGTGTTCCCTTTCCTCTATGCCTACAGGGGCTCCTGAGCACCTAAAACTTTATTTATAAAATGCAGAAGTCCACGTTGAGCCCCAGTGTGCACACAGACATTGTAATTTGGGAATGCACTAAAGGCAAAGGCCTGGATATGCTTAAAGTGTTCCTCATGCATTGTCATAGAATCACAGAATGGTTTTGGTTGGAAGGGACCTTAAAGAAATCTAATTCCAACCCCCTGCCACAGGCAGGAATGCCTTTCACTACACCACCTAGCATTTTTCAAAGGAACAACTTGCTTACAAGCAGTACTGTAAGGTAAGGAGAATAATTATGTCCCACAAGGACAGAAAAGATGGGATAACTGCAGGAAAGAACAAGACTGGCTCAAGATCATGATAAGTTCTGTATCCACTGTCACAGTGCAGTGTGGGACACCGAGAATCAGAGGCCATTTTCATACATGTTTCTTAGCAATGTAAGAACAGGACTTTTATTAGGAAATAATAATTTTATTTTGCTTAGAGGAAGGTGGTTGTTCTTTCTTCCAGAATTACCCAAAGAAAAAAGTCAATGTAAACTAGAAACTCTCCTGCTAATTAACCTCCCTTCATGAGAGAGGGGAGAAAAATTAAAAAGACAATGTAAACACACAGAATAAAGGTGCATTAATACCAAAGGGTTTGGGTGATGCTTTTGTGTTGATCAGCAACAGTGTTCAAATATTGAAGTTGCTCGTTGGACTGAACTTTCAAGTGACAGGAACAAGTAGATCTGCTCAAGTAAACAACTGGTTCTGCAAAAGTTCCTGAAAAATCCTTCATTTTTTGGTGCCACTACTCAGGTATTTACACTCAATAAGCTGGTTCCACATTCAGGCATATTGAATTCTTGATGCAATTGAGCACAGCGGTGAATAGGAAGAGATATTGGTGTTAAGCAAAACAGGCCAATTCTTCTTCTGACACAAAATGTGTCAGCAGGGAAATGATGAGTTGCATTTGAGAGAAGACTTGACTGTTTTTATTTTCCTCTCTTTTGCACTGTGATAGTTTGGGGGTCACTATACCATTTATATCAGAGTGTAGGCCAGGGATGTGGTGCCCCTAGAGAATCATCCTCAGTGGGCGAGCACTGGCCAGCTCACACAGCAGAGATGAGAAAGGCAGGGAGTAATCTTAGGAAATGTGAAAAATACTGTGAAAAATAACAGCTGATCATGCTAAGGGCGTGTGATGCAGTGGAAGGCTGAATGTGCTCAGGTTAAAAACACTGGGAGAAATGCAGCTTCAAAACTTAGAAGTAGAGAACTTCATTAGCTTTCAACATACACATGATTGTTTCACCTGAAGGTTTAAAAGAACACACAATTAACATCCAGACTATTCCCCCATATATGATCACAGAATTTGTTTTTCACAAAATCATGTGAAACTTTGTGAGAGGACTAGATAAATACTTTATTTCATCATAATTACAGTGGTAAAATCCCCTTGATGGGGAGGGGTGAACCACATTCTTTGATTTTTCCAGTCAGAATGCTCTGACCACCAGGTGTTTGCCCAAGTGACTGTGATATCAGAACCAATATGCTGGTTTAAAAAACCATATAATAAATAAACAAAATAAACAAAATAATGAATGTTCTCTAATAAACACATCATAAATTCAGGGGTTTTTTCCTCTTCAGTTCTTCCACTACATTGCCATGCTGTAGGGACCTACAGGCAGGCTGGTGAGGAAGACAGGTTTTTCTGCTAATTAAGACATTGAGGGGCTGGAACATGTCCGGAGAAGGGAATGGAGATAGGGAAGGGTCTGGAGCACCAGGAGAGGCTGAGGGAGCTGGGAAAGGGGCTCAGCCTGGAGCAAAGGAGGCTCAGGCGGGACCTTGTGGCTCTGCACAAGTCCCTGACAGGAGGGGGCAGCCGGGGGGGTCGGGCTCTGCTGGCAGGGAACAGGGACAGGAGGAGAGGGAACGGCCTCAGGCTGGGCCAGGGAGGGTCAGAGTGGGATATTGGGAAAAAATTCATCACCGAAAGGGTTGTCAATCTCTGGTACAGTCTGCTGAAGGCAGTGTTGGAGTCCCCATCCTTGGAAGGATTTAAAATCCGTGTGGATGTGGCACTTGGGGACATGGGTCAGTGGTGGCCTGGGCAGTGCTGGGGGAATGGTTGGATTCAACAATATTAAAGGTCGTTTCCAACCTGAATGATTCCATGAATTATCCATACTCTTATTCAACACAGCCTGTTACCTTCTTCTCTTCCATCTTCGTGAAATCAGCAACTCCTTTATAACCCTTTTCTGGTTTTCAGCTTAATGTTGAATTCAAGTTCCATTAATGTTGAATTCAAGTCACAATTTCCCTTAATTAAACTTTTAACAATATTCTGCCTTCAGAAAAAGATTAATAATAACCAGTGTGTCAAAACTACTTGTATTTCTTACTGGAAATGTATCATGGTCCTCAAAATGTTATAAACATATCATAAATTTATTGGCCCAAAAGTGAGTCTTTAGTTATTGCCACCTCCAAGCTCTCACAGAAAAATAAGAGAAAAAGTGCAATGTCAGAAACAGTCTTTGGAAAACTGGAGCCCTTCAAGATAAGAGGAAAATGCAAAGGCTGATTTGAGATACTTCCCCAAGAGAGAAGAGGAAGCCTTGATGGACCTCTTATACCCAGATGTATGTGACTATAAAAGTACAAAATTATACAGAGGAAAAAATAGTTCACGCTCGTGGGTGAATCCTCTCAACCCAAAATTGCTCAAACAATGCTCTTAATGAGGAATGAGCTTATTTCATGTATAAACTCATCAAAAAAGAATGAGCTTTTCCTCTCTGTCAGCTTCACCCATTTTCCAGACATGGTGCTGACTGTTATGGTAATTTTCTTGACGAGAATTCGTGATGGCATCAGTAGTTTCAGGAGACCTTGGCTTGAGAAGAGCTGGAGATGCTTCTCTGGGTGGCTCTGGACTTCCCCTATGCCCTTGAGGGCAGAGGCCTAAAGGACTCATGATTTTTACTTCATTCTCCTTGTCAATGCAGACAAAAAATTGCTATTATTAGAGACCTGAGATTTTTATGTAATTCCACAGAAGAAAGATGTCGATGAATTCTAAGTGTATCTGACTATAAATTGGTCAATACACTGCTGGAAAACTCAGCAATGAGGGGGGAAAATTCAGCCTCAGATGCGTGGTATGGAATATAAGCATGCTAAAAATATTCTGTCCTGTGCTTGTATTGTTCTGACTCGATGGGAAACTGTCACAGATTTGTTTTCTTATAGATATAGAATGCCAAGCTCTCAAAATATCTGCCAGCATCTTTCAGAGGCTTGTGTAATGGCGAAGTTATATTGTGTCTGACATGTTCTTCAGCTGGGAACAGTCAGAAATAGGATGGAAAATGCCTCTTCCTTGCTGTGGGTTTTGATTTCCATTAATAAAATGGAAATTTCTGCGTGTGACACACAGAAAAAATAACAATCCAGAATAAAATATCTAATATTACAGCAAGCAAAAAACCAGCACATTTTTTCTGTTCGTTGGTCTTGTTTTAGAAATGTGGTGGGTTTTTCCAGCAGCTTTCACATTTCATTCTCTTAATTGTGGTACATGGCACAAATTCCATCTAGAATATCAAGTGTTAGAGAACTGGGGGGTGGGTTATGAAGAACTTGTCCACAGGTATATATTTTAAGGCTGAGAGCTGCAGTGAAAGTGATTTTGTCAGTATGCATAAAACCTAAATAAAGGTCATGCATTCTGATAGAAAAAACCATACAAGTAAATACATATTATTCAATTATTTTTGTTTGTTTACCCTGGTCTTTACTCCTACTCTGAACATGTTTCCTTTGGATTAAATAGAAGGAAGAAGAAAAGAGAAAAACAAGTTTTAAAACAGTAATTTGGGGTTCTCTCGCAATGCTTACTATATTTTTTTGTTTTTTCTGTAATTGGCTCCCAAAATGAATTCAGTCAGCAGTGGCACAGTTAGGAGGAAACCAATCATTTGGTGGAATAATGGGGATAGTTCTCAAGTGGTGACGCTGTAGCACTGGCAACAGAAAAGTAATTTTTTTTCGGTAGGAAAGAAGTTGGATATCCCCCTGTGGCTGCTGAAATTGAGCTTATAGGTAAATTTCTTTTCACAGAAGCAACCTCGCTTGTCTCCTGCTATTGAGATCTGTCTGCTGTCGTCATGGAGTGGTCACTGCTGCGGCACTGGAGTCTGCCTGCAGAATATTTATAACTGCTGCCTACTTCAGTGGGAAAAAGAAACATTTTCCCAAGGACCTATTGGCTCATTATTCCTTTCTGCTACACAAAATCATAGAAACAAAGTGCTGCAAGAGACCTCAAGAACACGTTTAGTGTGAGCAAACATAAGTCAAATTCAGGGGCTGATTTTTTTCAAAATGAATTGGACCCCATGGGCTTATAGTCCCTTCAGAGAGATGTGGGATCATGGAATCCCAGAATTGGTTAGGTTGGAAAAGTCCTCTAAGATCATTGATCCCAGCCTTTCTCCCAGCA
This sequence comes from Coloeus monedula, assembly GCF_965178545.1. Classification (NCBI taxonomy): domain Eukaryota; kingdom Metazoa; phylum Chordata; class Aves; order Passeriformes; family Corvidae; genus Coloeus; species Coloeus monedula. Next base: position 72,132,969 of record NC_138785.1, read on the forward strand.
CTGCCAAGGCCACCACTGACCCACATTGCCAAGTGCCACATCCACACGGCTTTTAAATCCCTCCAGGGATGGGGACTCCACCACTGCCCTGGGCAGCTGTACCAGGGCTGGACAGTCCTTCCCGTTAAGAAATTTTCCCAAATATCCAACCTAAACCTCCCTGGAACAACTTGAGGCCATTTCCTCTCATCCTGTCCCTTGTTCCCTGGGAGCAGAGCCAGACCCCACCTAGCTGTCCCCTCCTGTCAGGGAGTTGTGGGGAGTGAAAAGGTTCCTCCTGAGCCTCCTTTTCCCAGGCTGAGCCCTCCCAGCTCTCTCATGCCAACAAGTACTTGGATTTTGGAGCATGTAAGTCATCATGTACAAATAAGCCCTCTGATTTTTGGGGCAGAGTCATCTGAGGCTGCTCCTATTTCAAATTATGCATTGATCAGAAGCATTTGGTCAAACAGTTCTTAATTGCATGTTGGTCCAGAAGAAAATTTTGGTCTCTCTCTCTTCTTGTAACAACTTCAAGGCACATAACCTGTCATGCCCATGACCCAGTACCTGGTACAACTGACTAGCATCACCATGGAGTGAGATTCAGTAGAAGATCCCTAATCCTGGGACACTTCTCAGAGGCTCCTGACACTGCTGGGTGCCAGGGGTAACCTGCAGGCTGGCTGCACTGGGGACAGCACAGGTGCATGAGGCTGAGGGTAGAAAACATCCCAGGCTTTCAGAAAATCTTGACTTTGTGAGCCTCCCCATGCCGGCCTGGTGAATCAGGACTTTGCTTTTAGTGTCATGCTGCTGAGTCAGGATTTGAGAAGGTTACCCTGGAAGGAAACAGCAATACTCACATTACACTCATCGCCAAGCAGATGGATAAGAGGTGTAAGCAGCATCTTTATTCTGTTATCTGAGCTAACAAAAACATCCTGCAGCAAAAACAAATATCTGCTGCTCAGGAATCCAAAACACTCATTTTCGCAAATTAATTTTTTAACCTCTTTATTCCCGGTGCCTCCCAAAGGAAAAGCACCTCATGCTATCTGTGTAAACTGTTCCCACACAGACAACAACAAACTAACAAGCCCGCTGATAATTTCCTTTGCAAAGGCTGTAACTGAACTTTCCTGGGACAAGTTTGTTGCTGTTGAAGAGGGCTCAGGGGAAGGATTAAAAATGTTCAGTTGGGAGCTGCTTTAAGAGGCCAATGGCTGCCTTGACAGCTGGAATGTGCAGGAATTTTGGTTTACCAAAAGGCATCCGAGCTCTTCTTGACCTTCTGGGATTGCATTCTCACTGGTAACTGCTCCAGGTATTGTTCCAATATTTAGAGTTCCCTTTCCCTTGCTCAACCAACTGTCAAAATTTGGAAGACCACAAGAGGAAGATTTGTTAACAGTGAATAGCACCAGAGGGGATTATAAAAAGAGTCTTTTAGCAAACAAAGCAGTTTTTTGATGAGAAAGACTGTGGCAGAATTTTGGGTCTTGAGTCAGCCTGATTTTAATAGTCTGATAGGAGATGGTGTGTCCCACCCTCTGGTGTGGGAGAAGCAGATTTTATAGCAGTGGCAAAAAAACGAATAGGAACTAACCCCAAAGGGAACCTCTGCTCACAGCCACCATTTCAAGCACAGGAGGCATCCAAATTCAGCCTTGTCTTCAATACCAGTTGTCATTAATGAGAATAAACCAGTTTTCCACAGGAATTCAAGTGCCTGCAGGCTCTTCATGCCCAGCCAAGCGTGTAAGATCTGCAAGGGGGACTGTAACGTGGGTCTGTGGACGAGGAGGGCAAACACCACGGTAAAGAAGAATTTCCCTTCTGTAGGACAGGCAGTGCAGCTCAGTAGCTGAAGGCATGGATGATACCAGAGCCTTTAAGATTTTTCTTTAAGAGATCTCAAGACAAACTATGAACTGAATAATGGCTTGCAGTAAACCCAGACAGCTTCTCTGTGTTCTCAAAGGAGAAAGTTAAGTAGAGAGAGGAGGAGTTGGAAAGAAAGCTTGTAACAAAGCAGTGTTTGAGAGACTTGGGTGCTGGTGACAAGGCTTCAGCCAGATTGTGGCTGATAAACAGCTATAAAAACACCCCCCAGTACTGTGTAACTGGAAAGTCCTAATGAAACACCAAAAGCCACAAACTAAATATGGCACGGGATAAGGAAACAGAGGACAGCTTCACTCTTGCGTGTTTTCTACATGAGCCACGCTTTATAGGGGATCCCTTTGCAGTGAAAGCTGGAGCTGGGCAAGAGCCAGGGCTCAAAGGTGTTGTGGGAAATGCGAGGTGAGGATGTGGAGGCTGCCTGGTGCATCAGGTCACACCTTCATCCTTCTCTACAAGTCTACCTGTCTCCTACATCCATCTCCTAGAATTATTCAGAAATAAGGCAGTTCCTGCTTATTTCTCAACCAACAACCAGGTTTTTACCCTCACCAAAACACCCTGCCCCTTTCTAACACCTGCTGTTTAAGCACTGAAGGTAACCGTGTGGTACTTACATATGCAGATGTAAACTCATCACCAGACTCTCAAATTCGTGCTCAGGCCTGTTCTTATCCTCCCCACTTCTCCTCCCTTTATCTCTTCTGGTTCCTTGGCCAGTGAAAGCACCTGAACCACTCAGAACAGAGATAATGTCAAGGAAAAAGCTGCTGCCTTCGCACACACATCAATTTTGCGGGGCCTAAAGTCTCCAAGTCTGATGATTTTTATTAACCAGGTGTTTATGAAGGCATGGGGTTAACCAACAGGAAAAGGGAGTTGTGTGGAATTGAAATCCTGTTTGGTTGGCATAGAGGGCCCATTCCCTAACATCCATGCCATTGATGCCTTCCAGACCTCTGGATGCTCAAGTGTGAACTTTCTCACATGGCTCCTTTCAACACCTTTTTCAAGGTGAGTTATCACAGCTGAGGCTCCTCCCTGGCCAAAATCCCTTATGTGAAAGAACTGCTCTGCAAGCAAATTCTTGGAAATCTATTACCTTGGAAACAGGCTGTCTTGCTTCTCCTATGAGGATTCTTGTATTCATCTGATAAAGCCAGAGGACATATCCATCCCACTACCACCTGGGCTAGTGGACATTCTTTAGCACTGACAGGTTAACGTGACTTCTGTGTCTCATTCACCTGGAGCAGGAGAAGAATTCTCTCCATGTCCAGCTTCACTGGTGTCACTGTATGTGACGCCCAGAGAAGCTGTGGATTCCCCATCCCTGGCAATGTTCAAGGCCAGATTGTTTGGGACTCTGAGACACCTGGTCTAGTAGAAGGTGTCCCTGCTCATGGCAAGGGGCTGGAACTGAATAATCTTGAAGGTCCCTTTCAATCCAAGCCATTCTGGGATTCTACAATTCTGTGACGTGAGTTTTTCTGACTAAAGGCTGCTTGCATCACTTAAATGAGTTCAGCCACTCAGATGTAGTGTGGAATGTTTTCAGAGTATCTACCACAATTACCATATTTGAGGGGCATGAGTCAAAAATAAGCACAGTGTTTATTTTAGGGCTGTGTTTAAAAAGAGAGCTAAAGCTGAGATTAATTTTGTAAAGTAGTCTGAAAAGCAATAATTCGTCTTAACTTCTATTGCAACCTGCTCCTTGGTGCCTTTTTAAGCCTAGTAGAGACATGAATGGAGAATTTGTCACCCAATAATGTGACTTAACAGTCAGAAGGGGGTGCAAGAGCAGATGCCTAACAGTAGATAATTAACATGCTGTGGATCTTACTGCTGCCTATGGCACTGCAGTGAGAAATGTAGCTATCCAAGCAGCTTTTATTTTTATCAACAATTAATTTGTGCCCAGAAAGAATGGAGATGGACTTGCAGAAAAGTTTTCAGAAGGGCTCTAAGGAAACAGAGAAATTTGGGGAGGCAATGTCTGAGAGCATTGGGCCAGGTTACAATCCCAGCATTGAAGTGAACACCTTAAAATTTATAGAGGGAATTTGAAGAAATTCTATATAACTTCAGGAAGACTATGATGCTCTTAATTCGTAAGGGTTTCCTACATGACAAGTTAGTTCTTTCTGTTAATTCATCACATCATACGCAACGCAGTTTAACTTTTATTTTCAAGGGTGTGACACAAAAAATTCAGATGAATCAGAGGTGTGTCACACTTGTATGTCCTTCTTGCTCCTGAGTTAGCTGCGAATGTAGATAATTCAGAGAGAATCTTAATTTTCAAGGTCCTTTCTTGCTTTGGGATTACAGCAAAGGGTCTGTAAGTACATAGAGAGACTTTGACTGGTAGGAAAAAAAAGTGTGAGGATAAAACTATTTCACAAAAACACTTATTAATGTCTGAAAATGCAATGATAGTATGTCATGTAGCACAGTGGGAGAGATTAAATGCATTATGTGCATTTTAGTCTTTTGAGTCTAAAAGACTGAAAAAAAAAAAGGATTTGTAGAACTCAGTACAATTCTTTTATGGGCAAGACCAACCAAGACAAGAACATAGAATTGATTATTGGTACGTTTGAGTTTATACACTAAGATCTGTTTTCTTGGAAGCACTGCACTGTTTACATTCTCAATTCTCACACTGAAAACCAGGAACTGCAACACCCCAGACCCCCTTCTGACTGTTAAAATTTTGCAGCCTTTCTGTTATCTCCTTGGATCTTGGAATCGGCAGATGGATTGGAGATTTTTTAGTTTAATGTGGAAGAATTACAGAATCAAAGAGGAGCCGCAGAGCTGCTCATTTGCTATCTACCAGCTGGATCACACCCAGCTTTGAGGTACAATCCTCAAAAAAAATCCTTTACAACTTTCCCAGACAGGTCCCTAATTAAATTACAACCCAGAAAAATCAGGGCAGTCTCTGAATGGCATTTGAAGCTATGGCAGATTGGTGACTTGGGAAGGTGAAATTAGGCACCTTCGGGTTTGGCCTGAGGCTGCTGAAAGGGTAGTGGGTAATTTGTGCCAAGGTTTTTTCTGAAAGTCACAGGTTTTTGCTCATTCTCAAGTTCATTCCAATCACCATAAAACACAGAGATCCTCAGAAACCTATTGATCTTTTGGGAGCATTGTGATCTGCCTCAGTGGAAGGATGAGACAAGAGTGGTGCATTGGGGTGGTTCATGCTGGAGGAACCCAGATCTCCAATGTGTTTGTTTCAGGTGACTTGGGATCTGAAATTGAGCACAGTCCATCCTGGTGCATAAAAGACTTCATACAGTGTCCGTGCCCTTCCTGCTGTCTGATGGGCCATGAACACCCTGTGGAGCTCCCGATCCATTGGTTTCTCACTTATAAAATACTTCAGCCCTGGAGGACACCCCTGCTTTCACACACGTGCAGGGCCCAGAGGCCTAGCTCTCTGCATGGAAGAGATGTTGCAGCACGTTCCCTGCAGTGAGACCAAAACAGGGAGCTGGTATCTGAACCCCCAAGATTACTGCAAAGCCAGAGGGTACCAGCTCCAGAAGCTTCTTCCAACTAATACTTACATAGTTCCACACATTAAAGTCATATAAAAATCCATAATCTGTTCATTGCTTGCCAGCGCATGCACATTTAACTTTAATAGCAGATTTTTTTTCTAATTTCCTTTCCCAATTACCTCTTATAATAGTGTGAGTAGCAAGAAAAATGCTCCTTCACTCTCTCCAATGACAGCAGCTCCTGAGTGCTAACCCTATAGAGTGCCCAAAATGATGTTCTTTGTGGCAAGAGAGGGAGTGAGGCAAGGATTTGGGGAGGAGGGGGAATACAGACAGCACCAAGGGGAGCCAGTATTGTCTCTGTAGGTAAACTATCACATTACAGAAGTTGGCAATGCAAACACTTTCACTGAGAAAGAATGGTCTGAGGACTCAGAACGATAAAATATTCCCACTCAATTTTTCCTCTTGTTGCCTAGCAAGAGTGGAATCTGCAGTTAATTGAGCCACTGACAAATGACCGAGGCAAAAACAAGCTGATTTGAGGCCAATTACCAGCCACAGGGTGCTCATGACTTTGGGTCATTTCACGAGCTTTTTTTTAAGCTGACCACACATTCACAGGCAGGTTGCTTAAAATAAAATCATAGGAAACTGGATGTAGGTTTCTCTGAGGGCGTTTGGGATCTCTCCAGTAGGGTTGGCTTGTGAACTGTGACCAAAAACATTTGTGCAATCTGACATCCCTAGCCTCTGATCCGAATCCGGAAGGAAATGGAGCAGTTCAAGACACTGATAGCAACAAACAGGAAATGTGGTTCCCGCGCATGCTTCTCAGCCTAATCAGAATAAGGGGGTTTGGGAACCTTTTTAGGCTGTTTTTAATGGAACAGACCATCTTGTGGTGGAATTAGGTTTGAGTGTGGGCAGGAAATCCATGTCATTAACATTTGTCCATCGCCATTTGGAAGTTGTATGTTCTGTCACATTCTTCACCAGGTCGTTGTTCTCTAAGGCAGCCTCTGAGCATACCAGAGGTTTCTCAGAGGGCAAAATGTGGACCACAGCTCCAAAATGGTTGTTCTCCCTGGAAAACAATGGCTTAGAGAAGGCTTGAACTCTTCTGGAAATAATTGACACTGTGTTTATAGGATTGTTGAGAAAAGGGTTAATGCAGTGATGTGAAAAATGTGTGGTGGAGGGAGGAATTGGAAGTACAGAAACAATTGGGTTTGGTGTAGTCTGGGGTAAAACTCATTCCTTAGAGTCCTCTCCATGCTGCTTCAGTGAACTGGCTGTGCATCAGCTGCTTTAAATGTAAATCCCTGCAAGGCATGCTCAGACAATGTATCAGACAGCCCTTACAATGACAGTAACCATATGTCAGGATATATATTCAGCCATACTTCATTATCCTCTAAATAGGGTCATTCAATCATTCTTACCACCATCTTCTTAAACAATTGGTGTCTGAGGGCCCTGTTTGACCCAAAGATCCTCTACCATGGGTAAGGACAGGTAGACAAATATATATACAGTCCACAAAGGTAAAAATACAGCCATTGTAAATCTGTTTTCTAATAAGCACCCAATGATATGGAATTACAAAACATAAATATGTAAATTGTTCTTTTTACCTTCTACAGAGCTCACGATAAATTAAGTGCCACTTTCTACACAAAAAAAATGCAAATTTCTGCTAAAGAAAATAGTTGTAAACACAAATTTCTTAAGACATTTGGGTTTGCTTCATTTTTCTGTAAGCCTAAATTATTATATTCACTCTCCAGAGTTCACAGGCTAAAGCAAAGAAGTTTAATGGTAAATGGCACACACTGAAAAGTGCAATTCTGTATTTAAAGTCATGTTTTGAGACCTGATTTTACATCCATAAACTTTGTCAGTAAATTTGTCAATCACCACTGGCCCTGGGCACAAACTGAAATGCAGAAGGTTCAATCTAAACAAATGGAAAGACTTTTTTGGTCTAAGGATGGTCAAGAATTTGTGCAGGTCTCCCAGTGAGTCTGTGGATTTTCCTTCCTTAGAAATACTAAAATAAACAACTACACTCAGTCCTCTGTAACCAGCTTTGGGTGACCCTGCTGGAGCAGAGGTTGGACCAGAGATCTCCAAAGATCCCTTCCAAACTCAGCTGCTTCATGACTCTGTGAATTCTCTTGAACATGGGAAAATGATCAGTCCTCAATGTTCTTCCCTCTCAAACTAAAACTTAGCAGCACTACACAGAAATATCTTAAAGAATTGCAGGGAACAAGAAGTATTTTGTTTGAAAGGTCAGTGTGGGTATTTTGTTCACCACCTCCAAATGCACATAACTGCAAACTTCAGTCTGTCTAACACAACGTCATCTGCCAAGACTGAGCAGTCAAGTGGATAATTACCTCAATCTGCAGCTCCTGCAAGCTGTCCCACTGCTTTCCTGTAGCTGAGTGATTCTTTGGGGGTTCTGAAGTGTTTGATACCTTTGCAGATGTCTAGGGGTAACCCCAGAAGGAAACTTCACGACAAGAATTTGAATTTATCCTGTTCTTAGCAAGAATGAAACTGGCAGACAGGGTGAGTCCATTTTTCTATTATAATGTGTTGGAATTCCAGTGAAATGTCCTCTGTTTGCAAATATGTTGAAAATGCCACAAAAGGTTTTGAAGTGACAAGCCCATGATTCATTCCACTGTCACCTCAGCTCTAATAAACTGTATCACCATGCTCCAATCACAGGAGCTTCGAGTGAGGTTTGGGAGAATGAAAGTGATGAGAGCAATTAGAATTAGAAACATCATTTACTAATATAATGTAAAGGCAGAGGAAAGAGTGAAGCAGAGGGTTTTACAGCAAGAGTAAAAAGAAATTGTAAAGAAAAGGAAAACGGCAGCTTCGCACTTGGTTTGCTTTTTTTCTTTTTAACATTCTTGTAAAGGGGAAGTCCAGACTTTAAACAAGCAGCACATAGCCCCCAGAAATACATTAAACACTCATCACATAATTGTTTTCACTCTGTCTCTTCTTGCAAAGGTAGAAAAAGGAGCCAACATTTGAACACTGACATAGTTTAATTTAGAGATAACAGTACTGAAGGCAGAGATGTAAAGAAATCAGGAACATAGAACAGAACAGTTGCCTGACAGAGAGAACAAGGACCCTTGATCAAGAGGGCTTGAAGACACAGCTGAATAATAAATTAATGATTCTCACAGCCAGCTGGAGAAATGTTAACGCCCTTCAGATCACACCACAGCTGAATATGAAGCTGAGAATGTGCTTTCTTATCTCAGAGTCTTGGGACAATATATTCCAGGTGCCTGAAAAAGAGAGTTTCCTCTGCTGGAGAGCTGCTGAAAGGCTTCACTGCAAGGCTGAATTAATTTTATAATTCAGTAATAGCCTTGGCTTTTTTTTTTGTTTTGTTTTGGTTTTTTTGGGTTTTTTTTTGTTTGTTTTTTTTGCTTTATTTTTGGAACAAGAGCATAACTTTTCCCAGCAAAGGGTGCAGATCCACTTTTTTCATAAACACTAATGGCCACTCCATTTGATGGTGTAAGAAGAGAAGGGCTTGGGCAACTTATTTGGACACCTACAGGTATTTGACCTTGTGCTCTTTACTGTACATCAACAGGACTGTTGAGGGGAGGAGGGAGAGCACTTGGCTTCAGGTGGCTGATCATCAGCACTGTCACCGAACTAAAGGTTCTGCGGGGTACATGGAATGAACGGAAGCAACAGGTCATCATTGCTAAATAGGATTCCAGGGACCCTTAAAGCTTCATTGTTCTGTTTGCATTTTGACTGGTCCCATCAGAGTTGATGCATTATTAGGGTTTCACATAGTTGCTCATGTTTCTAAAATTAATCAGCTTTTCAAGAGGATTGCACCGGAATGCTGAAGCTGACCATGAGTGCTCACTCAGATTCCTGCCTTTTTCCCAGATAATTCACTTTGGCCAAAGAAGGTGGGACAAAGTGCATTTCTCTAAACTGGTAGAAATTACCAGGTCCTACTGGTCGTAGTGGTTTCCATTGTCTTCTATGAATTTGGATCATTTTTCAGAGGAAGTTACAAGTTGTCATCCCTGAATTGAAAGATCCTGCTCTTCTGTTGTGGATGCCCCATCCCTGGGAGTGTTCAAGGCCAGACTGGAGGGGCTTGGAGCAACCTGGGGCACTGGAAAGTGTCCCTGCCCATGGCAGGGGTTTGGAATTAGACTTATGTGTGGCCCCTGGGCATCTGGACATAGGTAAACTCATGGGAGCTGCCAGACAGGGCTCCTGAAGCATCCTGAAGAAATGTGAAGCCATTGGACAGCCCAGAAAATTCTGTGGGAAGTACTTTGCTCATGAAATTCGTTGAAGCCTCCTTTTTGCTTTTTTTTTGGCATGTAGGTACAGCCAAGGGTGCATCTTGATTTGAGTCCCAGTGGTTATTAATGCCACTTTATCCCTTTCAAAGCTTTAGAATATAAGAGGGAAAGAATACCAGCGTCTCTCCTCCTACCTTGTTTTCAACTCCAGTAGACAATCCCACACAGCAAAGAGAGTTTAATTGTCAGTAAATCTGTCCCCAGAGGGAGCTTACCAGTCATCCAAACCCACACCAGCCTCCCCTGTTTTTAAACCTTTAGCTGAGCAACATGCACAGCTCATTTACTGCCCCCGAAATCTGAATTTAGAGCAAACTCTGTGACTACAGCAAATTAAATCTTGTGTGCTAAAGTGTGAGGAGGAAAAGATGGATGAAAAATGACAAAAAGATGGCCTCTTTGTAGAAGCATTAATTTGACTGATACCAAAGAGCAATAATCCAAAGGATATGAAAACTTGTAATGTATAAAAACCAATATTTACCCCAGGAGTAATAACAGAGCTCTCCATATGAGTAACTACACCATCTATAATGTGCTTCATGATGCAAAATTGCTTAAGAAACTCTATTAAACTAAAGGAAATTTGCTAGAAGGGACAATAGAATTAAGGACGACAATAAATTGGAGAATGAGTGAGCCGAGGATGTGCGAAAAGACCTTTTGCACAAATCAGCAGCTGGAGGAGAAAGACACTGAAAACAAATGGGGCAATAAAAGGAGCAGCTCTGAGGATTTCTTCTATATCCTGCTCTTTGGAAAAATACCATTACTCCAGAGACAGATTTGAGCAAGCAGGTGGGAAATATAAATGATTATTAGACTAGTGGACCAAGAGGATGGTTTGAGTGCAAGTGATAATAACTGCTGAGAGTAAGTGGAAACAGCTTAACCTGCATGAGAAATACATTGAAGTCATAATCATTATATGCAGTGATTTTATTGTCTTCAATTAACACCTCCAGGTTTTGGTGAAGTGCCCAAGAATTTATGTAATTACTGACATTGCTTTTTTTTTACCTCTGGCATTCAGCCTCCTGGCTGCATTGCCTATTGAATAGGGTGATTTTTCATTTTTTCTTTTAATTATTGTTATTCAGAGCTTTGGTATTTAGCTAAGGAAGTGATCATTGTTGTCTAATATGTCCTTGGGGGGGGTGGCGCTGTGTATAAATATATGTATATATATATTTCATTCCCCTTCAATTTATAGTGCCCCATTACAAACCTTTTGGGGTTTTAGAATTACACAGAAAAGAAAAGCAAAAAGAAGATGCTGTGGAAGATATTTTCTTTGCTTTCTGCTTCTGAAGATTTTACTTTTTCAATTTTCTAGTCCTGTTCTTTGTATCCCTTGTGCTAGGGATCAAAGAAACAAGAGAGATTTGGATTCCAAATAATACACAGTGAATGGTAGGACTGTCTTGTCTGAACACATTTCTCTGTAATTTTTTGGTCTTAATGTAAGACTGTTTGATAACATGATCCCGTCCTATTGATGTTTTGTTCTTCATCTTCATCCTTGATCCTGTGCCTGTAACACCTGCAGGGTGGTTGTTCCAGAACTGGGACTTTAGACATCCTTCCAGGTTTCACAGTGAAAAGAGAGTCCCTGCCCTGAAGTGATGATTATGGGAGGATGTTTTGGTTATCTGCATTTCTACTGCCATCGCACAGCTCAGGAATATTGATAAGGATGGAATATTAAAAAATTAGTCACTAAAGTATCTCTGGATATGCGCTGCATATGCTCTATAGAGTCCAACCAGGATTTATTGGAACAGTTCCATTGACTGTGGTTAAATGCCAGCAAGAGGGAGCTCAATTCTTCAGATTTCCCGAGCTCTTCGTTGCTCATGTGGAAGCTCATCTGGTATCTTGATTTCCGTGGGGGTGTGCTAATTTCCTGCCTGTGTTTAATGACCCCATCAGCTCCTGAACCCACACAGCAGACCCTGAAAAAGGATTTCACACCGTCACTTTCTGAGGAGGTGTCTGTATCTCCTCTAATGATTATGTCCTAATTAGCTCTTGTAATTATAACCAAAGATTTGACACTCCTGTGATGTAAAACAAGTTTTAGCTTGAGCCAAAAGTACATGGTGCTCTTTCCTTGAAGTTGGGAGTGTGGGGAGATGCATTATTGATGAGGATTTCTATATCAGTCCAGGTTGATTCTCCTTAGGACAGTCTTTTATTTCTATGAAAAATGAAAGCTGGTCTTATGAATACTAACCTGCATTTCCTATGAAACTGGGAAATGGGCATGTAATTTACAGGCAGGACACTGGAATATCTGCATTTTGAGTGGCTGTGTTGTTCAGGAGTATTTCAAGACTGTTAGAATTCCCTTTCAATTAGCATTTCTACAGCTGCTATTTAACAATGTCAATATGGAAGGTGTAGAATGACCATGTGTGGAGAAAAACTCACAGCCACATTTGGTCGTTTGACTTCTGCCAGCAGAACAAGTCAAAGCTAACGCTGCCTTTTGAGTGTTATTTGGTAATTAATGTAGTGTCAAGTCTTAGTCAAATACACAAAAATACCCTGTTTATTCTATAAATATCCTCCATAATACTTTAGTCAATATTATTCATAGATTTCTGAACAAAACTACTGTATAATCTTTGTAACCTCTCATTGCTGCTGTATTCTCCTGAGCACTGGCTGATTCACAAAGGTGGGTAAAATACCTTTATTGCCAAGCTCAGCTCTGTTTCATGTGGATGCAATACCTGTGAAATATTCACTGCTCACTCTCGGCCCAGCGTTTATCCCGTCCCATCTGTTCGCCCACTTTCATGAAATGCTTTTAATCTCAGAAAAATATGTTGTTTATGGCAATCCCTCCCTTCCTTGGTGATTACTGCCCTCCAGGTGCTCTATGGCAACATCCAGAGCTTCCAGTGTCTCTCACAACCGAGTACTGTGTCACGGAGTTACTCCACTGTCAGGAAGCACTTTTGGGATGACAGTGCTCCCTCTCATCCAGTCTGTTGTGACTCCAGCTGCCCATGGTGACAATGAGCTCAGCATCAGGCACAGAACCAGTCACTGCCAACCCTCCAGGGGCTTATTGTGGCACTAATTTTATAGGCTGCTGCCAGGGAATAACCAGCAGGAGGAGATTAAGGATCAGATGTGCTGTTTATCTTCTTGTTAAAGGACAGACTGCATGAGGGCTAGGCAGTTTTCTTGTGAAAGGTTCAGTCTGCTTGGTACAATCAGAAATACTCACACAGAGAAAAAGCACAAGTGACTGCAAAGGCATGACTTGGATGGAGCAGGAAGAAGGATGATCCATGTTACCTTTGACGGAGCACTGGATGCCCTCAGAGGTGAACAGATCAGCAGCCTTGATCACCACCACATTTATAGAAGGCTAACTTTGTCAAGATTACCCCTGAAATCAATAGGGAAGTAACTTTTAAGTTATCCCTTCTATCCCAAAATATGTAGGGAGGAAAAGAACCTCCTCTTACTGCAGACCACGTGCAAGAGCTTAGAAATATTAAAGTTAAAATCTAGACTTGTTTGATCCAGAGTGAATCTGAGCCTGAACATGCTTTGACAGTGTAGCCGGATGGACACCGCTGTATTGGTGAAAATTCTTCTGGATTCATAACACTGTTAGAGTAAAAATCTTTCAAATCATAGAGTGATGGAGAAGAACTCTGCAAAATCCACCACTAAACCCCACACTCCTTCCAAAAACCACAAAAGAATTGGTTAGTTAAAGATTTCCTCATGATTTCAGGAAGGATAAGGACCCTTTCTACCAGAAAACACAACCTAATGAGCTCCTCATTGAATTGGCACTGGGAGCCAATTCAGATGTTTTCCAGGACAGTCCTGCTATTATACCTGAAAAGAGGGAATTTGTGAGTCCCAGAAGTGATAGTCCTGATGTGGTTAAAAAATTGGAACTGAATAGTAGCAGTGAGTGGCTTTCATAATGGAGGGAAGCAACAAAAGGATTCTGCAGGAAACTGTACCGCTGAATACACGCATTAGTGACCCAAGAAAAGTGTATTAACAGTGAGGCTGACAAAATTTTCTGCAGATATGGATCTATTTCAGAGCAACAAGTACAAAAACCACTTGTGAAGAATTGGAAAACACCTTACAAGATTGAGTGAGAAATAAAAGCACAGAATAAATTCACTGTGGATAAATGTGAAGTGAAGGGGGAGATGAATGTAAAGGTGAATGCCTGAAAACAAATCTGATGGGCTTTCATCAAACCATTACAACTCGAGTGAGAGCTTGATAGGGTGGCAACAGTTCCACGAAAGCATCAATGCAGAGCTCAACAGCAATCAAAAAATGCTAAATTGAATACTAGGAGTCATTAGGAAAGAAATGGAAAGGAAAATAGATCATTATGACACTGCATAAATTCATGGTTCTCCCAGACTCTGAGCACCATGAGGCATTTGGCCACTCAGTGTGCAAAAGGGATTGTTATAAATAGAAAAGCCAGTGAGACTGACAATCAGTACAGTTAAAGACATGGAGAGACTTCCATACAAAGTGCAGTTGTATTGACAGGGTCTCTGTCAATGGAAAAAAAATTGAATTCAGGGATTGGACAGAGGTCTACAGAATCATGGACAAATAGGAGCAGGGAATTGTTTGTTTTCTCATCAAATTCAAGGCCAGATCTAACAGGTGCTCAGGTAGAAAAGAGAGTTTTCCTACAGTATGAGGTGGACCTAGGAACTCTTTGGCAAAGGATAGAATTTAGGACTCAAGAGAGAAGGCGTCTATCGCGAATTATTAAATTAGCTTGGGGAACAACAACTTCCATGAAGATATGGATTGGGTGGCTCAGCTAGGAGATGTGTCTCCCTTCACCCTCCTTTTTGTGTCTCATTATAGAAGTCACCAGACTGGACCACAAAAAATCGCAAAGATGTTGTGAGAAGATCAACAAAGGAATGCATTTTGTTGGTTACATGTGCCATGTGCTGTCCAAGGTTTTAATGTGATGCCACTGGAGCAGGTCCCGAATGAAGGAATATTTTTTCAGCCTTTGTTCCAGAGTGGGAAATTCCCCAGATCGCTTGGATCAGCCAAGCTGCTGTGGCTGCCCAGTGAGTCATCTTGCTGGAGGGCAGGCTCTCCACATCTCACAACCTCCAGCTTTGGCTGCAGCTCTCTCTGGTCCTGACTGCAGTGTTTTAAGATGCTGTCTGGCATCACTTAATTGGTTCCATCTTTCTGTTGATGGTTGACTCCATACAAAAGCCAAAGTTTTGTTTTATGCTCATTCCAGTAAATTTAAGCTGATGTATTCAGCTGTGAGTGGGGGCAGCTCCTGCACAGCCTCCAGTTCCTTCCTGCAGGCTGAGCAGACCCAGGAGAAAAATTGTAGAGAACTATTTATTAATAACGAATTAATTCTCTGTCCAACAGTGGGGTTTGGCAGACACTTAGAGAAATGTACAGAAATGAGGCAAACTTGGTTTTTCTTCCAGGAATTCCTCCCTAGCATTTGGTGACTCGCGAATTTCAAACAAAATCTTGGTAATCAATAATCTTCAAAGACTTTGCCTTCCACTGGTTTTTGGAATCCGTGGACTTCTCACAGCCAGCAGTCAATTTTCAGATTACCTCCACACTGGTGGCCAGACCAGCATTCACCCTCACCTTTCACCCTGATGTAAAATTCTAGATTTAACATTCAATATTTCCCCTTTTGTATTTTTTGTAACTTGAAAGACAAACTTACCCAGCTTAGTTGCTCCTCACACAGAAGCTGTTCTGTAGGCTTCGCCTCTGTTTTTTCTCCTGGACATTAGGGAAAATAAGTTTGGGAAAAGCAAATTACCTCTAGTGACAGAGAGCCTATCTAGCTGAATTTATTGCTGGTCCATGGTATATGGCAGTGTGACCATGTTTAGCCTAAGGCAAGCGCAAGGCAAAGTATTTCACATAATTAGCTAAGTTTGGGTTTTATTAATGTATACGAAATAGGAGAGGTTTTCAGTTGTGGTTTGGATTTTTTGTGTTTTTATTTTGTGGGATTTTTGTGTGTGCGGAGTTTTTGGATTGGGTTTTTTGTTTGTTTGCTTGTTTTTAATTAAGGCTTGGACCTCCAGTCAATTTTGATACTGGCTCCTAGATTTTACTTTTTGTCACTTTATGACAGTTTTCATTTTTCTCCTGGAATGCTCTTTCACTCTGTCAGAGACTGGAAACGGCATTGAATATTTTTTCTTTTCATTCATTTAAGCAGCTTCCCTGTATTTCCAAGGCTGTTTCAGTTTTCACTGTCTGCTCTTTACACAGCAGCATTTCTCTGCATCGCAAGATTAACACAACTTTACAATATTACAGTGTGAAGGAAAGAAGAAACTCTTGAACCCTGTGACTACAAAAGTAGAAATATCAAGTGCAGTAATTAGAATCATTATGAATGGGGAAACTAATACCCATCTCGTCAGAAATTCTCCACTAAATTATGATTCAGGAGTTTTTAAGGCATCTGTATGCAGTAGTATTAAATGATTATTTCCCAGGTTCTTCTTCCCTCTCCACTTGCTTTTGTGTGTATTGGAGAAGTGCAGGAATGTTTGATGTGGGGGATGTTAATAATACATGAGTAATAAACCAAATTAATGATGTGTTAGAGATTTTGACACTTTATTTTATCTCATCTTTATTGGTCTAGCAGGACATTCTCCTGACAAACTTCATACTCATATGTGTCTATTCAGATTAAGTTTTTTCACTAATTATTGAGAAACAAATGAGTTTAAAAGCACAGAGCTTGGGCCATACCTGTGTGTGTATTATACAGAACACAGGACTTTTATCTGAGCGTCTGGAGGCACTAAAAAGATCAGATCTCAACCTACACAGAGGAGAAAAACCCTTCTTGAAGGACAAATTGACAACAGGAGAGTCCAAAAAGTATCTCAAACTAAGAATGACAGTGAAAGATACAAAGAAAGAAACACTCATAAAACAAAATTTGTAGCAGGGCTGCCAAAACCTACAAAGAAAAAACAACGACATGAAGGACAGGGTGACAGAACAAAAAATGTGGAGACTGACACGAGCATTTGACATTTTCCCCTGGTCAACATACAAGGAGCAGTCCCTTTCATGCCCTCAGTGGAGTCCAAAGAGTTTCCTCTTGAACAACTCTCCAGGGAGCATGAAAAGTGTTTTAAGTGATCCTGTCTTATCCATAATGGGATCTGCTCAGGCTTCCCCTCTTGAACCTTCCCTCTGGACAGCCAGAGCACTCTGGCTGTGGTACTGGGAGCAAAAATAGAAGCAAGGCATGAGTGGGAAGTGTTTGAAGCCTTGGGAAGCGACAGAGATACCGGTAGCCTGGCAGAGGGGTTTTTGAGGTACAAAAGGGCAAACAGAGCTCCTTAGGTTAGCTCAGGGGTGAGGTTTGGCTCATTTTCCCTAAAAAGGAGGATTTTTTATAAAGTCTTTCAATATTATCAACATTTATTCATCTCAGACCTTTTTCTTTTTCCTTTCTTGTGGGATTTAATCCAACAGAAGGCAGGTGACATGGAAAAGAAAGATGGTATGGGGAACAGAGGGAGGGGTTTTGACAGTCTTTAAGAAACACTGGGAGGAAAAAAAAAAAAACCCTATTCAGAAAACCTTTTAGTTCCTAAAAATGAAGTTCCAGGTCTAACATCACATCACATTCAAAGAGACAGTGCAGGTGAATTGAATCCTTTGATTTTTGTCTTCCTTCAGAAAAGAAGAAAAGAAACAGAAACTCAACATCATCACAAGGTGATGGATCCCATGGAGAGCCCTTTCCCCTTTTTACTGTGGGTAGAGGGCAGGTCTCCAGTTTACCAGCAGTGTTACACATCAGCAAGCAGCACACATCTCCCTTTGGCAGAAAACGAATGCCAACTCATTCTGCAGATGGGAACAGCCTCTCCATCCTAGCAAG
Source organism: Coloeus monedula (assembly GCF_965178545.1). Classification (NCBI taxonomy): domain Eukaryota; kingdom Metazoa; phylum Chordata; class Aves; order Passeriformes; family Corvidae; genus Coloeus; species Coloeus monedula. Next base: position 72,150,686 of record NC_138785.1, read on the forward strand.
AATGAAATCATTTTTATTTTTCCAACAAACATCTATTCTCCTCCTATTTTCTGTCTTTCAGCCCCCTCCGGCCTCTTTCCACTTGACAGACAAATGTGTTCTGAGCTTGTCTGAGTGGCTTTGGACAGCTATGAGGCTTCTGAGCCACCACACTTGTCCAGCTGCACTGAAGATGAAGAGATGATGGGGACATGATCATCCTATGTTCAGTCTTCCAGGCTATCAGCTCTAGTACTTCAGCAAGAGGACAAAATGACCCTGAAGTATGTGTATATTAATCCATTTTGAGATTTACTCTATTCCAATTGTAACTCTTTCATTTTTGCTTTTTCCTCTTTTACAGAGAATCCTCCGTTGGACCAAACACGCATAGTATTTCTGTGATCCTGCTGCAAAATACTGCCAGGAGCAACAAGAGATAGATTTAAATAGTTGAGTGAAGTTGACGTTTTAATGTTAACAGACAGGGTGAGTTATCCAGAGATGTCTGAGAGAAACCCATGTTCCCCCCATTCAAGTAGTACCATGTAAAATGTAGGTACAGTCCAGCAGTGTGGCCAAGGCTAGGGAGATTATCTAAGTTTTAATCAAGACAACAGTTACACAGCATTTTATAAATAACTGATTAAATTTTTGAAGAAGACCTTCAGGATGTCCTGCATGGGAAAACAAAGTCCTGAGAATAAGTCTTTCTGGAGACAGACTGTACCAATTACAGAATAAAATCGCAGAACCCTAAGGTTGGAAAAAGACCTCTAAGATAACAAGTCCAACTGTTAAAGGTTAAGTGTAAGAGACACTTCTTGCTCCCACCATCCAGCAATGCTGCTCCTGATTATCCTATACAATCTTGAATAAAACTTGCAATGAGTCACACGAATTAATCAGAAAGACACAAAGGTCTTGCACAGAGGGGGAGAGTTTTATTGATTCCTGTAGCCAGACCACTTCGATAGCATTTCTAGTACTTCCAGTCCAGGTGGAGGAGAGGGACAATGGAAATGGTGCATTCCCAATTTAGATGTTTCTGACAGACTTATTTTTTCCAAGAGACTTATTTTTTCAAGTACCTCTCCCTGATATTTCTCTGAAATTTATTGTTGAGATTTTTCTCCTTATCACCAGTTGACGTTGCAGTTATTAAATGGAATGAACACGATCCTTAGTTGATGGAAATAAGCACAGCCCACAAAATAAGGAGTCACTCCAGATTCTAAGGCCTGAGTTATGCAGGAATCCTATCCAGTAGTCCTTGCAATAAGCCAAATAACCACGAGATTCTGGAGGTTTGTGGCCTTACCAACATTTGCGTGGCATTGTATTTATCAGCCAAGTAATTAGAGGGCTCACGACTAAATTTCAAATTCTGTAGTTTCTTCAAAGAGAAGAAGGGAAAGGAAGGATTACTCACATACTGGACCATTTTGATTGTGAATCACAGAGCTACATGTTGCTTCCCGTACCCTGCTAGGCCATAGGATATACCAATTTTCTATTTATTGCAGCCATAAATAAAGTAGTTTTCAGGAGATGGAACAAGGAATCCAATCACTGGAAATCCCTTCCTGGCAATGGTCATTCATTGCAAGCCCAAACCTATTCATCAGCAGCCTTTTATACCTTTTGATCACATAGTTTGGCTGATTCACCTTCCAGAAAAGGTGACTGATTTGCTCTTAAGTGACCCATTTCCTCCTGAGAGGTGTCAGAGGGCCGTTATCAGTGAGACTCCTTGTCTTTTCTTTAGTGTAACTTGGCTTGGCTCCTGTCTGCCTTTCCCTGGGTTAGACAGTGCAACTCCTCAGCTTTCACACTGCCTGGCTTGAGGAATTTGATTTAGAGCAAGCTGGCACAACCTCTGTCTTAGTGGATGTACTAGTTTGAAAATAAGCAAGTGGGAGACACCAAGTCAGAATAACAATTTAATAAGGAAATAAAAGGAAAAACATATATATAAAGGCAGAAAACACTGGGTTAAACTGACAGAGTCAGGATACAACCTGACACCCTGTTAGTCAGGGTGGTGGTAGCAGTCTGGTAGAATGGTGGCTGCAGTCCTCCTGAAGTGATGGATGTGGTTCTATCAAAGCAGTGATCCTGTAGAAAGGGTCTGCTCTTCCTCAGATGGTCCAGTGGTGGCTGTGTAGCTCCTGTCCTCTGGAAATCCAGGGAAAAGGTTGGCTCTGGTGTTCAGAATCTCAGATTATATCCAGGATGGGATGCTTGGTTCCTCCCTCTGGGTGGAGCATCTCACAATGGGGTAATGAGTCATGAGGCCAAGTGTTGATTAGGCTCATTAACAGAAGATGGTCTGGAGGGAGTTGTCTCTGAGTCATGAGGCAGGACAATGATGGGCCATTAACAGCAAGATAGTCTGGGGGGAGGAGGCAAGGAAACACTGCCCCACCTGATTTCAACAGCTCATGAGGATGGGAATAAAATACACGGCAACCCAGGACAGTGGAAAAGCAAGTGACAGCTCTTTCATGTTTTGGACTGAACTTAACACCCATTGCAATTTAGGAGAAAACCCTGACAGTCCTGAGGGCAAGCTAAGGGAGGACTCATTCCGGCAGTCGCCTCAAGAATCTGTGGTGAGAGGGAACAGCCCCATGCCACCCTCTGGGCTTGAAGAGCAGGAAAGACTCCACTACTGGAATAAGTAGTAAAGTAGGTGTGTTTATTCCAAAGCTGGGATGCATGGGGGACAGCTCCTCCAAAGTCATGCGTGCCAACAGCTGCATTCAGCTTGGTATTTATCGGGTTACAAGTTCCATATTCATTGAGTTTTCAATACATCTATGCATATTCATCACCTAGCCCCACTTCGTATTACAACGAGCCCAAAAGTCATTTACGTCCGTGTTGCGTTTGCACAGTGTTGTCTGGTGGTCGTGGGCAGGGGTCTCTGAGATGAAATAAGAGTCTTCCTCACATGAAGTAAAGGGTATTCCTCATCCTGAACTTTTCACCTTTCCTCCCTGCGCATGTTCTTTATGTCCCTGGGCTAAGTCCAAACTTCAAGACTGGTTTGAGTTAATTTTAGGTTAAAAACAGGATCTTTGGTCAAGATTCCTTCCCTTTATCAATAGTCTCGTATCTTCTCATCCTGCTTTGGTAGGCACAACAAGTGTTGGGCAAGCTGTATGCATTGCTTCTAACAAACCAATTCTTAGTAAATCATTTAATCTCTGCTTCCCCATCCCCCTGATTCAGGCTGATGTTCCCTTCCCCACAACCCCTCCACATCTCAAATTTAACACAGACTAAGTTCTACTTTCAGTACTTATATGGTCCCTGCTGAGAGATGGGTTCGTTGTTCTGATGGAAATTTTTAGTACTCCTAGAAAACAGTGCCAGCTGGAATATTCACCCTCTGTGTGTCCAGCAAGCAGCATTTTCCATTTCTTCAGTAAAAATCCTCTTGGCTACAGAGAGTGCTGCAGGAACCCACACACTCATGCAAATGAGGAATGGTGCAGATTGGGATCTTGCAGATTGGAGCTGCAGATTTGAGGACAAGGAATAGAACTGGATGCCTCAGAACACGAGGTTCATCTCCTCCAGGTGTCAGTCAGGTCGCCATATCTCAGCTCTGTGACGTTATACAGCAATAATAGATGTGCTCTGCGCAGGCACGGCTGTGCCAGCAGCGCTCGTCCCTTTATCAGGAAACTGCTTTTCTTGGTGCAGGCTCATGGATTTCCAACAGTATCTATGAAAACAATCTTGTTTTGGAAAAACTTTTGGAGTAATAGGTTTGAGACTTTCTGCATGTAGCACTGCTCCAATTCTCAGCTGCTGACAGAAATAACTAATTGCATTATTTGCATATATTTTTAATTCATGGCATCTCACTTCCTGTTTCCTATTTTAGAAAAACAAAAGCCCCTGGACCTTAATGTCCAAATTCTCAAACCTTTTCTTACTGAACAAACACTGACTTACACTAGTTAAGAAAATAGCACGTAGATTTTCTTGGGTTTGGAGGGGGGATTTATGCTTTTGGCTTCCAGGGTAAAATATATTTTGTCAAAAACCAACCTGGGAGTGAGATATATCCATAGTCATACTCAGGCATTATATTTCATTTGTATTCCTCTCTGTGCAGTCCCTGTCCTCTTGCACATGAATGCAAAGGACTTGGAAAATGTCCAATATTTGAAGTTTGGTATTCACTGGTGGAGCTGATGACCCACAGGGACAAAACTGGAATCCAGGGCAATGACACTCATAACCAAGATATTTTTTTCAGCATAGTCTGTTTTTTCCTGAGGCAGAAACTCTTCTAGTTCTGCAGAATACATGATACTCTTCAGTTTTTTCCCAGTTTTTCACAAGCTTCCCAGATGTTGGAGATCTTGAGGGGCAGCTTGAGCCAGACACATCCAGATGCACATCACGGGGATATGAAGTCTCTCAACCATCATCTACTGCTAGAACTTTGCACTTACAGCTCTGGACCAGTCAAGAATTTTGTCTACATGCCTTCCATGCGCTTGTGCCCTTAGCCCACCTCAGCTTATTAAATGTAACCTCATGATGCTGCCCAGGTCTGTTGTGCAAAAATACAGAAACAGGTGGAGAACTAGGGTTATTCAACCTGGAGAAAAGTTCCAGAGAGACCTTATTGTGGCATCTCAGTACCTAAAGAGGATCTACAAAAAATAGGGAGACAGACTTTTTATACTGGTAAATCCCGATAGAAGAACGAGGAATGATTTTAAAAAGAGATTAGATTAGATGTTAGGAAGAAATTCTTCCCTGTGAGGGTGCTGAGGCCCTAGCACAGATTCCCCAGAGAAGCTGTGGGTGTCCCTGGATTCCTGGAAGTGTCCAAGGCCAGGCTGGATGGGGTTTGGAGCAGCCTGGGATAGTGGAATGTGTCCCTGCCCATGGCAGGGGGTGGCACTGGCTGGTCGTTAAGGTCTCTTCCAACACAAACCACTCTGTGATACTTTAAGGATCACTTCATCAGTGCAGGGTGGTATAAGATGCTTGGAAGGAAAAGTGCAAAGGGACAGTGAGACTAATATTGACTTCTGCAGACTAGAAGGGCTGAAGAATATCCCCCAGAAAATCAGTGTGAGTGTCACAACTCCGCTCAGATACCAGCTTAGCCGTGCTTGTTTCTCAGTGTGAGTAGCAGTCCCCAAAATTCCGCAAGGTCTATAAAATTGTGCTCCAAAAACTTGCCAGAGTAACTTGCTGAGCAGTCTTGTCTTTGTCAGCAACGGTGACTGTGCTCTAAATGCCAGCAAGTTTGGCTCTCCGGGGTGGTATCTCCAGTAAAGGAGCACTTGGAGTGTTAGCCTGTTTCACTTGCTAGAAAAAGCTTCAAGCTACATCAAAGCAAGGAGGTTTTTTAAAAGGGTCTGAACCTCCTACCTGGTGACAGCTGCTGTAGAGAGAGCCCTGCTCATCCTGCTGTGTCAAAAACTGCCTCACCCACTTCTCTCACCTCAAAATCAGCTCCAGGAATGGTTTGCAAGCGACTATGTGACAAAACTTCAGTGTTCTTGGGTGTTTTTTAAAATATAGAATTATAGAGTGCTTTGGGTTGGGAGGGACCTTTCAAGGTAATCCAGTCCAAGCCCTGTGCCATGTGCAGGGACACCTTCAAATTAGATCAGGGTGCTCAGAGCCCTGTCCAACCCGGCCTTGAATATTTCCAAGGATTGGGCAGCCACCAGCTCTCTGGGTATCCGGTGCCAGTGCTTCATCACCTCATTGTTAAAAAATTTCTTCCTTACATCTTGTCTGAATCTAACCTCTTTTAGTTTAAAACCCTTGTCCTATTGCAATAGACCCTGCTTAAATTCTCTTCTCCTCTTTTCTGTATCCCCTTTAGGTACTGGAAAGGAGTCATAAGGTCTCACTGGAGCCTTCCCCTGCTCCAAGCTGAACACCACAAACTTTCTCAGCCTGTCTCCATAGCACTCACAGCATCTTCATGGCCTCCTCTGGACTCATTCCAAGAGGTCCTTGTCTTTCCTGTGCTGAATATGTGCATAAATTCTGATATCTAATTGCAAACTGACTCCATGAAGTCACAGGTTATGATAGGCCAAGAAGACCCAGCTCACCCATATCCCACAGACCTCTCCAGAGAGCTGCAAGGAACCTCCTGCTCATACTGGGAATTCTGTGGGTGAGAAGTGCTGGGTCAGCACAAGGCATTGTTCTGTAGATGCATTTTGCCAGGCCTTGACCTTTCAGATTCCTGTTCAATGTCTCCTCCTTGCAAGAAAAGAGTTAACATTTCACTCCTGCTTCTCAAACTCAGCAGGATAGATTTTAACAGGGCATAATAACAATAAACTGTGTCTCTTCCTTCCTTTAAACTTTAAAGGGAATTTTGTCTTTCCATGAAATCTGCTTCATAATTTGAACTTGCTATGAGGAACCTGGCATTTTTAAACCCATATAGATTTCTGATCTGAGATGCTGATGCTTGAAAGGACCTGTGTCACCAAGCCGTCTCCCTGCCTCAGCTGGTGTTATTTCCTGAGGTTTAAAGAAATTGCTCCTTTTTTGGTTTTCCCATTGATCTGTCTCATTCCATATTTCAGTACCTCTCTCAGTCAAGGGTATATATTTTATCTCTTTTACTCCGACAGAAAAAAAAATCCTCCGAGTCCATGAGCTCCGCACTGATTACGGACCAAGATATCCTGCTCTCATTTTCCACTCTGCTCTCACAGCTCAGTGTGAAGCAGTTAGGATGAGAGATGACAATCTCCCTCAGGAGAACACTTATGTTGTTCAGCTCCATATGATTTTGTGGTATTTAACGCATTCTTACAGCATATGAGCAGTATCACACGATTAAGGAGCTCAGGGACTTTTGGAAATTTTTTCTATTTGCATTTCCAGCTATCTCTAAATTTCAGAAAATCTGATCTTGGCTTATATACATCACACACCAAGATGCTGTGCTTTAACTTGACTGCAGAAATCTCACCCTGTGAAAGGAGATGCTAAAACCCGCCCTAGAAGGTAAGGGTAGCCCAGGTTACAGTTAATAGTCCCTTGGGGTAGATTAGAGTGAAACAACACCGAACAATTGGTGTTTATAAATACACACATGTAGGGCTCATTGTAGAACAAATTGGTTGCACAGGAAAACAGATATCCAGCCATTTTGGTTCCAGCTATCTATAGTAAACGGCAACATAATAGCATAAAAAGATCACTTAACACAACATACAAGAAAGAGAAGGAAAGGAGTAAAAAGATCTCACAACCTGTAGGCCCCGCAATCAGACCTGGTGCAATTTCAATGTCTGTTGGTCAAAATGATAGACACAAACTGGCTGCATCAGATGGCGAAGGAAAGCTCCAAAACAGCCCCTCTGTTTGGTTTATATTCACTTAGGTTCAGGTAGGAACACCCAGATACCTCCCCTGGGGTGAGGAATTTCAGATGGATGATGTAATGTTGTGGATCAGGAGACAGTTGGGGAGAATTTGACACCTTCTAAGTCGATACAGCTGCCCATCACATCAGTGCAGCTGGGCCCATTGCGGCCCATCATGGCCCATCAGCAGAGTGACCACCTGCAGGCCACGTGTGAATGTCCCGGTACCTCCTGGGCAGGGGAGTTATCACAGCTGAGGTCACTGATAAGGACAAGGAGACAGTTCCTGCCCCACAGGGTTTGACTCTTTTCCTTATCTCATCCATCAGCAGCTGTAGCCTGAAGTAGGGGGTGCTCACCCTCAGGTACTTTGCCCATCGGCAGCTTCCCCTGACTGAGCCATCAGCATCCCAGTCTCTTCCAGTATCACTGCCTGATACATTCTTCTCCCTAGAGCTGGGATTGGACAATAATATAGCCTTTATCTTGTCCCAGCTTCCTGCCACAGCCCAAATTCCCATTAGGAGGCAGATTTGGGAAGGGGTGGCTTCAGTGGTTGTAGATGAGCAGCTGTTTCTTTGCAGTTTCCTACAGCAGGCAAAAGTCCTCCAGTGACTTTAGCAATGTCGATACCTTTAAAACACCAACCTTTCAGTCTCTCACAGGAGATGGTTGCTTAGCTGCTAAATGTTCCTTCCAGAGGGATAACTTTTCTGCTCCTCAGCAAATCCAGGAGCCAGTGGAGAGGAACCATGCATGGACTCAGCTCTCTCCTCTCTCCTGCTTAGACAGTGCCCACAAAAGCAATCTGAAGCATGAACTCTCCAGTGTGTTTGAAAGACTGGAGGCAGCTTTCCTAAATAAGTGATAAAATTTTAATGGAAGAAAGACAGAAGAATAATCCAATGAGGAGAATGTGGCAGTTTGGCTGACAGAGAGAAATAGCTGGGGCAAGTGCATCGGAGTGCTGAAGGAGTGAAGTCTGGCAGGGTGTCAGGGCAACCCTGATGAGACTCTCTGAGTGACAAAATCTTGTAGTGACATAGTTCTCACCCACCAGTTCTTTTCTAGAAGTTTATTATATTGAACACGGTCCTTTCTCAGACCAGACTGCATTTGGATTCTTAGAAATTTGACAAAAATATCTCCTGAGAACTGGCCTGTTTCCTCTCTTTCCAAGCTGACCTTTTAATGAGGTCTCATTTTGCTTCCATAAGCTGAGAACAGAGTGTACGAGACCAGCATAAAATGTGCATTGTCTTTCTAGGATTTAACTTCTGGTTTATACTCCTGCACATTTCCACTTTCTAGGGACCAGATCCTAGGACAGTTTTCCTTGCCCTACAGTGAGAGATGCTGTTTTTTGAGGAGCAGTTGGAATTAATATACTTACCCTTAAAACCACTGTTCTCAGAGGTCCTAAAACAACCATTTTTTCACTCTATCTTCTTTCATAACTTAACTCTTCCATTTAGTCTTTCTAGGATTTAACTTCTGGTTTATACTCCTGCACATTTCCACTTTCTAGGGACCAGATCCTAGGACAGTTTTCCTTGCCCTACAGTGAGAGATGCTGTTTTTTGAGGAGCAGTTGGAATTAATATACTTACCCTTAAAACCACTGTTCTCAGAGGTCCTAAAACAACCATTTTTTCACTCTATCTTCTTTCATAACTTAACTCTTCCATTTAGAACGGTTTTAGTTGGTTGGTTGGATTTTGTTTCTCAAACAAATAAAGGTGATGTGAGCATTGGTTGTCTTCCTAAAATAAGGATCAAAAAGCCTTTTTATCTGATTTCTATCAAAGTGATATCACATTCTGTGGGATTTTTTTTAAATACAAGACCTAATCCTGGTCTTATTCTAAGAATAAGCCTGTATTAGAATGTCCAGCCTTGGATGTGTGATGCCCAGTTAGATTTATGTTACACGGCTCCCCAGCATGGTTGTGTTTGCTGAAGAAGATCCAATTTTAAGTGCATCACCCTCCAATCTAATACAGAACAAGAGGAAATGGCTCAAGTTGTGCCAGGGGACGTTTAGATTGGCTATCAGGGAAAATTTCTTCATGGAAAAGGGTTGTCCAGCCCTGGCACAGCTGCCCAGGGCAGTGGTGGAGTCCCCATCCCTGGAGGGGTTTAAAAGACATGTACATGCAGCACTTGGGGACACAGTGGCCTTGGCAGTGCTGGGGGAATGGTTGGGCTTGATGACCTTAAGATTCTTTTCCAACCCCAATGATTCTGTGATTCCAGGATCTACCAGAGCATCACAACACACGGCTCTGCACTGCTGTCCTGCAGGTTCAAATTCAATCTTTATCCTACTGGATGTTTAATTGAAAAGCTTTGAGCCAACATGTAGATATTTTGCAGCAGTTCCTTGCAGCTTAGATCAAAAAGACAAGGGATAGAAAATAACTGCTTGATGGGAGACAGGGATTCATGCACCTGCTGCTCAGATAAGTGACAGAGAGCGAAGTGTTCGCACTCCTGCTAATCATGATAAAGCAGAGCCGGGCACTTGTAAGGGTTTGGAAAATGGAAGTGATAATATTTCATAGATGTGCTCACACAGACGTAATCCTTGTTATAGGAACATTTCTTAAATGGTGTTTTGGTCTGTAGATCTCAGCAACAACTTTAACTGATCAAAATATATTCACCAACAGAAGGAAATAAATAGCTTGGTACACCAGGAGGATGGCCTGGGGTATTCCAGGGTGAGGCAGCAAACAACTTGTGGTTTACTCCTATAACTCCTCCCAGTCTTTACCATTGCAAAAAGGTGTGTATTCAGCCTGTCAAGTCAAAGAGGATGGGACATGAAAATAAAGTGCATCAGAGTGAGGGGTTCCTAGGTTTGGAAGAGACTTTTATTATATAAATGTCATATTTTTAAGAGCAAACCAGGAAACATTTAGTGGATGTCTCAGGCAGAACCTCAAGGACAGCTGGAAGTCACGAGGCAGCCACTGAAGGCAGGATTTGTTGGGCTGCTCAGGGCAGGGACTGGGATGCCTGAGGCTTTCTGAAGGTAGCTGGCACATCTCATTAGTTGGAAGAGAAAACAGAACCCAAACAAATGAAGAGCTCAGCTCTGGACAAATACAACTTCAGGGTGACTTTGCAAACTGAATTCTAGTGTTGTCTCATGGAACAGCTCATTATTGCGCTGTGTAAAGTCCCTGAGACGGTAAAATATGAGGGACTGACACTCTCCATCTTCTGGTTGCTCCAGATAAGTATCACAGGCTTAATAGAGTTGGCACTGAGTTACTAAATTTAGAGATGCAAAAGTTTTTCCTTGTGCATATATTTTACTACTTTTGTAATGCACTTAAAATAACAAGTTTATGATCTGTGCTTTTCTGTGGAAGAAAGAATTAAATCATGTTTATAAGGACTTCCCTGCTTCTTCCATGAGCCTCTCACAGCTTATTTGCTGGAGCACGAGACACTCATTTGATTTTGTAACATATGTTCCTATGGACTTTTATTTTACTCTGATTTTCTTCATTCTGATGAATAAAGGTGTCAATTTACATATAAGAAAACTGCCTCTTCAGCCTCTTCTTCCTTTCCTCTCTCAAAGCTCATTTTTTTTTCTCTGGACAGCTCCTCTGGGAGCTGAAGAGAGATCAATATTTGAAGAAATAGCAGGGCAGCTGTAACCTCACTAGATTTATCCAAAGGAAATTATTCAGTATTAACTCAGATGATTTTCTCTTGTGGTTGAATCAAATGGACATTTAATAGAACTATTAGTATTTTCAAATATATGTTAAAAATCAAGGTAAACAAATGAAAGGGTACCATGTTAGCACAATACACTGCAGCCAAAATTAATTAAAGCAATGGCCACTGGGCCAGACCTGTGGCTGTGTGAACAGAAAACTGTTAAGTTCAGTGTTCAAAGGTTCTGTTTCAATTAATTAATTTTCAATTTAAAGCATGATGAGGCTGCTGCTACAGCCTTCATTTTGGAAATTTTATGTGGTTATAGGGCCACAGGAGCCTGAGGAGGCTGATACTGAACTGATGAATTTCAGGCATGGATTAAATTCAGGGACTTTAAGGAAAAGGACTGGAGAAGCCGAAGAATGATCCTGAGATGTGACCCCATCCCCTGAAGATCCCCTTCTCTGATATATTTCAAAACTGGCAATAAATATTTATGACATGAATTAGACACCTACAGGTTTCTGTTTATTACTGTCAGAAACAGAGAGATGTACTGATTTAATCATCATTGCAAGGTCTTTTGTACTTCCACCCATGTCCCATCCTGGCTGTGAATTGTCCAAGAGTTTAGACCCTTTGCCTAAATGGATAAACACTCTTGCACTGGTGGCTGTGAGCTCATGACCTGTTTCCCTTCAGCCACTCCCCCTCTCACTGAGAATGTACAATTTCACTTCAAAAAATATATCTTCTGTGAATTTGACATGGAAATACCTGGCAAAAGCTGCCTGGCACACTGTGGTTCAACCACAGGGAGTAGGAAAATTTATTTTAGTAGTAACTTAACAACAGCAAAAAAGAAACTGCTCTGTTTTCCAGGTTTGACGTTTGAGGCACTGAGACAGTAAATACGATCTGGCCAGGACATAGATTAAAGTTTTCCAAGCCCCTCCACACTCAGGACAGGAACAAGGACACTGATATTTGATTAAAGACACAAAGAGAAGTTTTCTGTGAGAGGACAGCAAAAAACTCCAGGATTTCCAAATTTAAAAAGTCGAAGGTTTATGGAGGAGATGGTTTCCATTTGGGAGGGAGAACGTCATTGAATATTTCTTTGCGATATACACGAGGACTGGTGAAGGGACTGCTGAGTTTTTGCCTCTTCCTGCCAGGGAATAGCATCACTCCTACAAATATTTTTTTCAATTTATTCATGGTGAGCTATAATGATGAAGTCTTTCAAAACCAACTAGACTTAAATTTAAAGTTAAGGATTTGGCTTCTAGAATCTGATTTCTGGCACTCAGACTTCTGCTGGCATCATTCAGTCCTTCCTTCTCCCAACAAATATCGAATATGTTGGCCATAAATCTGGTAATTTAAAATATATATATATATTTAGGTTGCTTAAATGTTTTCCAAAGGTTATCTTACCTTTTATGGAATGTGACATTTCATTCCACTATAATGTTAATCCAAGAGCACAAAATGATAATGGGAAGGGGTCAAGAAAAAATTTAACCCAGCAAAATGCAAAAAAAAATCCCCAAAAGAACAAATAACCAAAATACAATAATATCAGTTACTTTAAACATGGAATTTGATATCCAACCTGAAGAAGTAAGCCTTGGCATTTTGTTGTTCGGCTAAAATTGATCTGTGTGCCAACAGAAATGCCAGCTGTGGGTTTTAATGTAAAAGGCTTCATCAAAGGGATATTTTTTGATACTTTTTCCTTTCAATGAATCAATAGATTCCCTCTTGGTGTTTCTTCCTGCCTTCTCTGACACACTGCTGTTGACTGAGTGCAAAAGGAAGAGCTAAGGATGATTCATATCTGAAGTCCTGTGCTGTAATGCACATATTGGTGTCTGCATTGCCAAGAAGAGCTTTATTTTTGTTCTGAATTGTGCAAAGGAAGTATATTCTACTTTAGTTGTATGACTCTCGCCTTAAACCATGAGGTTTTCTCTTCACCATTTTCCCCCCTTATGCTACGGTTACTTCAACAAAATTCCCTTTCCCAGCAGTTTTCTGGGTCAAAACTCTTCCCTCCAGATGTTCTGCTCACAATCAGCACAGATAAATGATCTGTTCCAAGTCCTTTGCCCAGCAGAAGATGGGAATGCATAAATTATTGGCACCACCTATTGGTGAAAAAGGCAAATTATACAGGATTTGAGGGTTAGTTCAAATATCTCCAGTAAATATGGCTTCAAACATTGCTCCTCTTTTGATTTATTTAGTGACATGATCCAGCAAGGCCACTCAAGCTTTGCATTTCCCTGTGCCAGAGACAAATTTGAGTTCAGTGCTGATTTGGGATACATTTGGTTAGGGGTCACACAACAGAGGAGGAGTCAGGGCACGAAGATGCAGGTGGAGAAGGCCTCCTGAGTCCCACGGGTTTTTAAGTGTTTTTCCCTTAAAATGCAAGCAAAATGAAAAGGATTTTTCCATTCCATCCCAAGAAGCAGCACAGCTGGTCCATGAGTCACAAATCAAAGTCGTTGCCTTTGGCTCTTGTGACCAGGAGAGGAGCTGTGTGATACAGGACTTGCTGAGGCAGGTGTAAAATGGTGGGAATTTGATGAGCAAAACCCAGGAAGTCCTGGTGTCGATGCAAAAGATGATGATGTGAAAGGAACTGCAAAGAGCAAACTCGTGATTTGGAGGCAGCAGCACCTGCATTTTCAGTTCCTGTGCTCATCCTGATTCTTGTGTCTGGGAATGGTTTTTTGACTGTGAAACAAAGCTGAGTTGAGACATTTGTGGTGACCCTCAAAGAGCAGAAGGTAGTGGGAGGGATCTGAAAACGGTGTAGGTGTTTTGAATAGTTTCCTACCAAGAAGTTGTCACTTGAATTATCCATTGTAGGCTGGAAGTGGTGGAAAACCTCTGGGCCATAGGACATGTTGGTTCTTCGTGGTTACTGGTGAACAGAATGATTTGCGTTTTCGCTGAATAAAAGAGAGGGGAAAGAGAGAATGACATTTTGCTTCAGGCTTTTTTCTGAAATCCCAAAGAGTTATTTTGTGTTGATATTAGCCCTAAGTTATCTGCTAAGAATTTTTAGCTCTTGGTGTGCTAAACTATGTATTCAGGAAAGAGCACTGGACTTTGGCTCAGCATGAACTAATTGAAATGTGGAAGGGATCTGAGGGATACTTTGGTAATATTGCAGCTTATCCTCCAAAGTTTCCTGGAGTTATTTTTCTTTTTCTCTTCCTAGACGTGGAAAAATTCTTCTCCCTAAAATCTTCCACATGAAGGATATCTACTTTGTCATTCTGGCTCTCCAGGTTATTTGCCACTATTACCTTGCCCAGCAGGAAGAGCTCTTGTGCTCCAGATTTTTGGAAATGTGAGGAATAAGTGAGGACACCTGATAGAAACAGACTCAAGACTTTCTGAAATTTGTGAAGCACTGCTTGATCTGTCTACAAGGTATATTTAGACACTGCCATGACCTAAACTTTACCATATCTGAGTATGGTACTCTGTGGAATAGGGCTGTACAAATAGCTAAGCTGATATACCTTCGTTTATTTTTAAAGAGAGTATTTTCAACACATGCTCAATTTTAACAAAACTAGCACATGCACATAACTAGCAGAGCTAATGACAGAGAAAAATTCATTTGCCAGTTGGTTGTACTAACCTGTCAGAAAGGACACTCATAAAAATCTTTCATCATGTCTGATCTGCTGCCTTGAGTAAGTGGCAGGGCAACTTCAGCCTTCGGAGGATCAATTTTCTCTCAAAAATACACACCTTTAGGGGCTTCTGCTGCAAAACCAGATAATTTATTTATAATGAGTGTCTATTTTCATTAGACAAGCTCAGGATAAATAAAAGCTTGGAGTGCCAACTTTTATTCCTACTATTTTGATTTGTGAGCCAGGCAGTGATCCACAGATTACCACCACTGTGTGAATCCACTTTAAATGAACTGAGAAGAAGAAAGCAGGGATTTTAGCATTTCCTCAATCCAACTAGGACAAAAAGTCCTTTTCCTGACAGCTCCCGTGTTTAGGGAGATTTAGGGCATCCTCCATAGTTTGCACCCATGACATGCAACACAGTACTAAACAGGTTTTGACCAGAGAATGATCACATTCTATGACAAAAGGTCTGGAAAAAAAACAAAAAAGAGATTACTCTAGAGGGAAAATGTCAATTAAATTTATTTCTCCAACTCAGGCCTGGTCTGTAATGTGGACATTTAGAAGCAGGTGTAGTATGGATGATATCTGTAGCCTGATATTCTCCATGAGGAGAAGATGGACCTGCCATGCAGAACACAGCAGTTTTTGGGGGGTGTATCCTACCTGGTCAGGACTGGCAGTTTTATCTTAATTGATATTATCTTTATTGATATTATATTGAGATTATTCTATCCAAGACAGAATCACAGACTCATAGAATGGTTTGGGTGGGAAGGGACCTTAAAGACCATCTCGTTCCACCCCTCCGCCATGGGCAGGGAAATTTCCACGCGACCTGGTTGCTCAGAGCCCCATCCAGAGCCCCACGTTGGCTGTGGGCAGGCAGCTCTGAGTATTTCTGGTCAGATGGTGGCAGATGAGTTTTATGGATGGCCTTTCCCAGGAGCCTGCAGCTGTTTAAATAGTCACCCCTTGGGAGCCACAGCACCACAGCTATGTTTGACATTGTTATACCTCAGCAGGGACAGGGAGAACCATGGGGACAAGAAGTCCTTCCCACTTCCTGGCTTCCACAGCTTACTTTAATTGGTAAAACTATGCTCCTGCCACTGGGGAGGGCGTCATAAAGTAAAACACGGACAAAATCTTAAGCCCAAGAATTCATTTGCCCCGAGGCTCAACAAAACCGTTCTGGGTAAAGCTGTGTCTGCAGGGAGTCAGAGCACCAGCAGCGGGAGGAATCCCTTGGAAAGGGGACAGGCCTGTCACACCTCCCAAAGCAGGACATAGTAAACAATCCCTGTGGCTTCCTGCCAGTCCTTTTGTTTGTTTGTTTGTTTGTTTGTTTGTTTCCCCAGTGATTTTTGGCTTTTCCATCTGAACAAGCAGGCACATCCTCAGTGTGGAGTCATCACCTTTCTAGGGGGAGAGGAAAATAACTCTGCACACAAATATATGAAAACCAGGGACATTATTGTAATAAGATGCCTTTTTCCTGCTTTCACATTGAATTCAACACAAATTCACAATGGAAAATGGTACTTAGCTGTTCTCACACTTTCAAACACATCTGTTGGGATTTTTTTTCTGCAGTTAATTGATAAAATTTTTACAGGAACAAATAATTCTGATTTGTGACTAAACTCTGACAAGTGCTATTAAACAGGCTCCTTTAATCTAAAGCTGTTTATGCAAGCCTGTTTCATTTGTGATAGGGATGGACATGATCCACTTTAGAATTTTAAGAACAGAGAGAACTAGGATTTGAAGATAAATTATGATCTCCATATAAGCAAGCTAACAGCCCCCTAGACACTGTTTTTATGCAGCCAGTATTATTCTCATAACAGATCTGAGATAAAAATCATCTTTATGTGCTCAAGAGATAAAATAATTCTAAATACAATCCTGATATTGCCAACAATTGTTCTGGAAATAAAATTTATGTTTATTCTCCAGCCTCGCTGTTCTTCACTCTTCTGTATAAAATCAGTAAAGAAACTCAGATTTTTTTTGCCTTTAAATTTCTGCTGAATGACAGCTGCTGTTCTCTTGAGCCTGCTGCCTGCCTCCAAACCAATTGATTTTCCTACAGAAAGGGCCTTTGGGAGCATGCCCAGGTCCCACTCCTTAAACTTGAACACAGCCTGAAGACAGCAGGTCCTTGCTCTTAAAGCATCACACTGCACAGGATGAGAGGGTTTCTTCCACCTCAGTTTTCCTCCACAGTGCCCAGACATTCCCCTTTCAAGCTCAAAGGGAAATTTTCCGGTGCTTCCATGTGGCTCCGTGACTCTTTCCTGGTCTCCCAAAGGTAGAGCTGCTTTCCATATATGCACACTGCTGATCTTGTGTGGAAGTTTCCTTGGATCTCAGCCAAGACCCTAAAATCAGAAAAAAATCAGTAATTAATACATTTTAAAGCTTGGCTTTGAGCATGCTGCTCACAGAACATAAGCAAACATTTTATACCTGTGAAACTATTAATAAAACTTTCCCAAAATTGGTTTGGTCTGGTTTGGTTTGTTTTTTCCCAA
Source organism: Coloeus monedula (assembly GCF_965178545.1). Lineage (NCBI taxonomy): Eukaryota > Metazoa > Chordata > Aves > Passeriformes > Corvidae > Coloeus > Coloeus monedula. The sequence goes on from NC_138785.1 coordinate 72,167,939, forward strand.
CAAACAGAATCACAATGTCCATAAATTTTATTTCACTATTAATTTTTTTGAGTTTAACTTTGCTTAAAAGCTTTAGGTATCGAGATTAACTCATTGAAAGCATGATTTGATCAACAGATGTTCTGTTCAGCATTGCTCTGATAAACCTGTTTGATGGGTGTTTAACTTCCAGTGATGTGATAAATGAAGGAGAAACAAAATGTTCTGGCACATAAGGGAGAAGTGGTATATCCAACAGCCTTGAGACTGCAGATCCATGCCACAAAGGCACGGGAGATGTCATCCCAACATCTCCATGTCTCCCACTCTATAAGAGTTCGCTGTATAGGAAGTTCCCATGGCTGGGAACTCAAGTTTCATTCCATAGGGGTTTAGTTTGGAAAGAAACTGGTTCCTGCAGCTCGTGTCCACGTGACCTCTTCCAGCTTCTAAGTGCAACTTGGGTTTATTGCAGCAGATGTTGCTAGATGGAAAATCCAATAGCAAGAGATTTCCTGCAGTTGGATAGAGACAAAATTGGTGTCTGAGCTCTGAGCTGGCTCCAAATTTTGCCTCCCCAACATGGACAGGCCGATATCTTAGCTCCAGGCTTTCCTACCTATTTGTGGAGCACAGGAAGGACATCGTGTAATTACAATCTCATAATCAATCCTGTAAAAGTTACCAGATAAAAGGGTATAAATAACCCTTGGAACAGGAACTGGAAACCAACCTCTGCATTTTAGGAGACAACCCAATTCCTTTGGCTTGCTGATGGCCTTCCTGCCACCCCACTTTGATCCAGAGGAGATTTTATCCCAGATCTACTGCATAAAGGCTCCATTTCAGCACAATGGACAAAGAATGCTCTCCCCGGCCCCCTGAACACGTAGGCTGCCTGCTGCCAAAGCCATTAGTGGAGCCCTGTAGGAGAGTCTGAACCTCCACAGAGAGGACCTGGAAGGCTTTCAGCTTCCCAGAACATGCTTGAAAAGCAGCAGCAATTATCTCCTCTTTCTGCTGCACCCCAAGAGAGCAGACAGAGCCTGTTTCATTCTTTTAAAGGCAAATGTGTACTTATTAGAGCTAGAAGAGGTGGCCTGGATAGTAAAGATCCTGTGGTGTTAAAGCCACACACCAAATCTATGGAAAGGGAAGGGTTTAAGACACAGACAATCAGAGAATCAGAGAATCACAGAACAGCCTGGGTTGAAAGGGACCTGAAAGATCACCTTGTCCCACACCCTGCTGTGGGCAGGGACACCTTCCACTACCCCAGGTTGCTCCAAGCCCTGTCCAACCTGGCCTCGGACACTTCCAAGAATGGGGTTTCCTGATGTCTTCCACCCTCAGTCTGTCAGATGTTGAATATCCCTTTTGGAATCATCTCTTTTCCAAGGCTGAAGGGACCAGCTGAGGAGTCAGGAAACACTGAGTTAGATATTGTGGCTCTTTAGTGTTCATTCTATCCATCAATCCCCTTTCAAAGTTGACCTTCTGTCAAGGACTGTAATCTAACCTAAGGTTTATGTAGAAAAATGCTCTCCAAGGTACAGCTGGTTGTATCCTAAGTTAGGTGAAGCACTGCTGCTGGCTGAAGGTTTCTCCTTTTTCTCTCCATCCTCATTTAGCCTTTTAGAGACTCTATCAGATCCAGTGTCATACATAAAGACATTTCATTTAGGTAAGATAAATCCTAACGAGAGCATCTAACTCTTGGTGGTTTTAACTTCTGGAGTGATGCTTTTGTAAAACTGGAAGAAATGGCTGAGCTCACCCAATTTTTGTCTGCTTCCTCTATTTAGATGACAATTTTCCCATGGTAGGCTTGCCTTTTAACAAGTGTGTATCTAACTTGCTGGCACAACAGCATCTGAGTGTTAGAAATATGACAGGCTGGAGGTGTGCATTTGTCACTTAGAACCTGCTTTGCTTAAAAAAAATGATATATTCTGCTTTTAGCTTTCCCATAGCCATCAGTTTGTCTCAAAGTGAGACATCCACAGCCTTTCATAGGAGGCACTTTAATGGCACAAATGATACATTATCCAATGAACAGTGATTATGGCTGTTCCCAAATCTCCTCCCTTTCCATTATCTGTTGAACTGGGGGGGTTTTCCTAAAGTTCCCATACCAGCTGACAAACCACAGAGTTCCTGTGGGTGAATTTTAAATGAGCGTATCAGATGGAAAATATAGATTTCCAGTCAATTCCTTGGGAAAAAGAAAAAACAAAACAACGAGACAACAATACAGCACATGTTTCACAATGGAAAAGTTCACAGAGGAGGACACAGGAAATAGGGAAAAATGTTTCCTTCCCAGTTCAGTGTAGGAGCTACACAGAGTGTTCCAAGTCAGAGAACATGCAAACAATGTCCACTCTTCAGACAAGGTCAGCAAAGCAGACGTGGCTTCAAGTTTGCCGCTTGTACAGCGTGAGAACAATCCCCGGATAATGGGAAGACCTTATGGGGAAATCATGGAGTGTCTTGGCCTAACATGATTCCCTGAGTGCCATTTCCACATTGCTCAATGCTCTTGGGGCTGCTGGAGCTGCAATGATTAGGAAAAAAGAGAATGACTTTGGGTTAAATATCTTTAAAGATTGACGGGGGAGGAGAGAAGGAAACATCCACGATCCAGGATTTTCCTTGAAGATCATTTTGAAGGATGTCTTGCTCCCCACGGAGAAGTTGCATTAAAAGAGGTGTGAAGTCATCTTAAGATAAGATACATCCAGTCATTTCCTAGATTTTCAGCCCCTCTTGGCTCTTCCATTGGCCTCTACCATAAAAACTAAATGTACACATGACCTTCGTGTTGGTTTGAGTGATTTCAGGTTCCACATTGTTTATTGAAGTCTTAATCCTTGACAGAGGTTTCTGCAGTGCATTTCAAAGAGGACAAGAAGATGAAAACATGAGTTATTGCTAGCACTAAAGGCAGGGCATTTTCCTTGGAAACTTCTCACAGACCTATCAAAAAGTGAGACCTGTCCAAATAAATATACAGTTCACTGACAGATAAAGTTTATCCATTTGCAGTGTTATCTTAATAAAAATATTAAGGAGATGGAATTCCCTTTCCAAGCTTTTGGAGGGGGAAGAACAACAACATTTTCAAGAGGTGTGTGACAGAGTAAATTAACCCTCATAAATTTGACCAAGGTCAGGTGACTAAGGCTGGAAAATAAATTTAAATCCTCCTTTATCATGTGGGTGCTAGGATTTGCTGGCTCTGGATTCCCTCACACACAGATGTGAATCAAGCTTTGGTTTTTGGAGTATCTATTCCACAAAGTAGCAATGAATGGAAGCTAGAAAAACTCTAATGTGATAATAAATATTTGAGGTTTTCTCTGAGCACGTTTAATCCCTAGCACAGATACACACCAAAAGCAGTTACTTTCTCCTTCATGCAAGAATCTCTGAACTGGTAGTCTGGGTTTTCCTGGGAAAAAAAATTTAGGCAAAATTGAAGGATCTCTGGTTATTGCTTGAGGTCTGCTTTTTACCTGCAATCAGTCCGACTGCTTTAATAGTATTTATTCTGCAACTGAGGAAAGTAATGGGTTAAAATTAATTTATATGCCTTAATGAAATGCATTTGTGTTTAGACAATTAACTAACAATGACCCCTTATCATAGAATCATAGAATCAGAGTGTCATAGAATAGTTCGTGTTGAAAGGGACCTTCTTTGTAAAGGTCTTTGAGAAAGACCAGAGTTTGAAAATAATTTTAACTTAGTCATGGTTCTGGAACAAAAATATCCACCTTATCAGGAAATAATCATGGATAAAATCATGACAATTCACTTTTCTGAGAGCTCACCTTTTGTTCTCACCTGTTGTTGTGCTGTCCTGATCTCCCAGCCTTAACTGGAAGGCAAGGTGGAAAACTTGCCAGCCTGTGCATCAGAGTCCACTATTCTGTGGAAAAATAATCAATTTAAATGTCACAGGAATGAAGAGCTTCCAATTAATTTTCTTTCTTTACTCGCAGAAATTTTAACAGAGGGACTGGCACCTGGTTTCCTTGCTCCTGAATGTGGGCCCAGTGCTGGATTGACTGAAAACTTCTTGAGCATGTTTAAAAGTCTTGAAGTCAGAAATCTGACTTGTGATTAACTCATAGTCCTTCAGATGATGTCATGGAAACAGTTTTATTAAAAGGCAAAATTCTTTATTTTACCTCCACTCTGTGCAGTCATGGAGACAAATAGAAATCCAGACCTGTGAGTTTTGGGTATTTATTTAACTTTTCCACATCGTTATGAGGTTTCTTTTGCATTTAGTAATAAGGAGTGAGATGTCCTTTGGTTTTAAGCACAACAAGTTCTTCAAAGTAAAACTCCTGAAAAAATGCATCGTTGTCTTCTGCATTTTTTGTTCCAGAGAGAACACAAGATCACACAGAGCAGTGAAAAGACTTCGCCCTGAAAGCAGACAGGTGAGTTTGCAATTCTCTTTCCTCGTTATGTCAACCAAAAAAGGCATGCCAGAGCTCCTGTTATTCCCCTGCATTGAAGGGGATGGATAGGCTGGAGGGGGGAATTTTGACATTAAGCAATTATTTATGGAGCAAGTTTAGGACCCCATTTTCACTGGAATTGCCAGATTGCCTTAAGTACAGCCAAGGTTAAACCAACAGCTCTTCATGGTACCAACAACTCTGCATGCTCTGTTTACTGCCCTGAGGTCACTTGGTGCTGGAGTTACTGGTGAAAAATGACTTTTCTGCAAAAGTGAGATCATGGAATTGGGGAATATTTCAGAGCACAAGCCAGTGGTGGTGGAAGATGAGGCAGAAGACATCTTGCATGTTGTTGATCTGTGGTTTTAGCTTTCAGACTAAATTTTAACTTTCTGAAAACAGAAACAGGAGGCAATCATAGAGCAAGGACCGCAAAAAAATATTAGTTTCCTCTTGATTTTCTGCAGCAATATACAGCATATATTATAGCAAAACTGCACAGCAGAACTGCTAATATTTTATGCAACACTGCACAGCAGAATTGATAAGATTCTGTGCCACCTCATAAGGGCTCTGTGTGTGTCTCATTTCGAGAGGTTTTAATGCCTGACTTGGAGATACGATTCCTTTATGCCTGTGCTGTACATAAAATTGGGAATAACAGTGAGGATACAGATCACCTTTGGATTATCAGGATGCTGGGTGAGAAATAAGAATTTCTCCAGTTTGGGGGAAAATAGTTGTGGTGAAAGTCATGTTCTAGATAAGATTTAATGTGCTGCAATAGCTATTGTGTAATTTTCTCTGCACTTCTCTAACTGTTCAAATGTCATTTGAGTTCATGGATATGAGAGAGTACAGAAGCTCAATTTAACTTATCCAGAAAAAAGTTGGAAGCCTTCCTGATAGCTGCTCTTTGGCCAAGATGAGTACAGATTTCTGATCCGACTGCTCACTTCCACTTATCAGAAAGATTCACAGCGGGGTTGGATACCTGCCAGAAAAGCTGAGCAAATTTGGATGGAATATCAAAACTCTCATTTTTGCCTTCCAAAGCTTCAAAACATGATGCCAGTTTACCACAGGACATAACAAAGTCACTTTTTCTTAAGTCTTTATATCAAGGCAAGTCGGTTTCCTAGAAAAACCTGATGTAGCTCAACAATTTAGTTCCTTAAAACTGGGAAATTCCTCCTCCCGCCTTTGTTCTGCAACAGGTCACTCCAGGTGACTCCTGACCTTAAACATAAAATACTTTGTGTGAAGGGATTGAGTGCAAAAGGGAGAGAAGCATGACATTTAAAGGACACACGTGTTTGCTGAGAATACGGATTCCGTAGTCATCCACTTGGATGACTGCTTCCCAGCACATCCCATTCCCAGATGAAGTGCTCTTTCTGCCTGGTTTATAGAGAAATGTATTGCGTGTAATGGTTATTTTCTTTTTTAAAAATCTAGGGAGACATGATCTGTAAGCAGTAATAAAAATCCTTGCCCTCTCCATCTGACAACAATGTCTGGGTTTTTGCAGTTCAGTGTAGCATTGTTGCCCCAGGGATGATTTTCAATATCACTCTGTCCTAACAGGAAAAGAAAGATGTTTTGGACTTCTTTCTACTGAAACATCAAGAGTATCCTTGTTCAGGTGATTAAAGAACACAAGAACTGAGATAATGAGTCTGATGTCCACATTAACACATATTTTAATCTCCATGGTCAACCCTACCAAAAAGTCAAGTCTTGCTCTATCTCAGAGCAGGGGCTGATGGGTTGTTTTCCACCATGGTCTATCCTTCCTGTAGAGATGAGATCACAAAATTATGGGATGGTTTGGGTTGGAAAGGACCTTAAAGACCATCTCATTTCATCCCCTTCCATGGACAGGGACACCTCCCACTATCTCAGGTTGCTTCAAGCCCTGTCCAACCTGACCTTGAACACTGCCAGGGATGGGGAATCCAGCAACCAGTGCCTCACAACCCTCACAGCAAATAAATTCTTCCTACTATCCAGTCTAGTCCTACTCTCTTCCCAATCTGTTCCTCCCGGACCTTACAGAGATACAAAAGCTGAACAGAGTATGATGGCAAGAGTGAGGGAAGCTGGAAAGGCAGAGGAGAAAGCAAAGGTGAAATCCCTAGAGAAGAGATCCTTCTCCCTGCATCTCCTCCTCACTGAACTTTCACTTTCCTCACACCTCTTTCACCACTTCATCATCCACAAGTCCCACTTGCCCCTTTATCCTTGAAGATAGGAGGAAAATTTATATCTGCAGGTTCACAAATGGCTCTTCATTATGGTCAAAAATGTTTCTGCACAAGGTTTTATTTGCACATTAATAGATCTGTATGCACACCCCCTTCCTAGTTTAAAATTATCTCTGAGTCTATAATTACACAGTAAGACTTTCAGCCTCCCCTTCTCCTGCTGTGCTTCACAGCAAACACTATTTTATTGTTTTTGTTTTAATCTTCTCTGTTTCTTCAGCAGATTGATGGCACATTTTTACATTGATGGCTCTGGCATTAACAGAGGAATAATGGTGTTCACACCCTGCCCATTTCTAGAGATGCTGCTGCATCCTGATGATGGATTTCTCACAGTCTTCTCAAGACAGTCCTAGTAATGACAACCATGCACAGCAAACCATGCAACGGTCCTGGGAATATCCTTAAAACTTTTTATGTAGCTGAACATGAGGCCAGGTGTGCCCAGGTGGCAAAGAAGGCTGGTGGCACCTGGCTTGTGCCAGCACTGGTGTGGCAGCAGGACCAGGGCAGTGTCTGTCCCCTGTGCTGGCACTGCTGGGGCACCTCCAGTCCTGGGGGCAGCTTTGAACTCTTCAGGGACAGAACACTGGGGGGCTGGAGCATGTCCAGGGAAGGGAATGGAGCTAGGGAAGGGTCTGGAGCACCAGGAGCAGCTGAGGGAGCTGGGAAAGGGGCTCAGCCTGGAGCAAAGGAGGCTCAGGGGGGACCTTGTGGCTCTGCACAAGTCCCTGACAGGAGGGGGCAGCCGGGGGGGTCGGGCTCTGCTCGCAGGGAACAGGGACAGGAGGAGAGGGAACGGCCTCAGGCTGGGCCAGGGGAGGTTTAGAGTGGGATATTTGGAAAAATTTTTTGATAGAAAGAGTTGCTAAGGATTGGAACAGACTGCACAAGGAAGTGGTTGAGTCACCATCCCTGAAAGTGTCCAAAATTCGTGTGGACGTGGCACTTGAGGACACAATTTGATGATGAACACTGTGGCGCTGTTGGGTTGACTGTTGGACTTGATGATCTCAGAGATCTTTTGCAACCTTAATGATTCTATTATTCTATAAACTCAGGCTTCCTGGGGACAAAAAACTTACTAGTCCTTGGCTGAGTTTTCTAGCTGATAAATGTAATAGTGGTGTGAAACTTGTGACAATTAAGAGATAATACAGAGCTTTTTGTGGTTTGTTTTTGGCGGGGTTTTTTTTATATATAGATAAATGGAATATCCAACCACAAAAAAAAAAAAAAAAAAGCTGAAGCTGTGTTATGGAGAATAAGTGTATCAACTGATCCTGCATGTCTCTGGAATTAATGCCTCAGAGTTATCAGTTCTTCAAGCCTGGATTAGACGCTAGGAAAAGACTTGTGGAAGTTCAATTGTGGATGAAAATAACACTGACAGCCTCTCCTGCCACAACTCTCAACCCTATAAGCCAACTTTAATAAGATTTTATGAATGGAGAGCCATCTCATATATATAAAGACCTCATATGTTTTTTAATTATGTGACTACACAGAGAAGGGAAATTCTGCTTTATATCCTCTCTGAAGGAAGAACCCACTCAAATGCTCACAAAAAGCCACACATGTGACCTCTGCATCTCACTGTTGTCTTAGAGATACAGGACTTGTGCTAGAAGGAGCTCTCTCCAGTCCTGGAATTGTGTCCTACTTCATACAAGCCTCTACTATGTGTTTTTAAACTATTTTCTTCTAAACTTAAACGTTACCCCCAGGCTAGAGCAGGAAATATGAGGCTGAGTCTCTCTCAGGAGCAGAGTCTGAAACGAAAGTCAAACTCACAAAAACAAAAACTAAAGTCAAACCCATAAAAGACAGAGGTCTGACATGATTCAAGGATGTTTTTGAATACTCATTACTTAGATGAAGCAGCCTCGGTATCAGACCCCAGGACTCCTAACAGGTTGTGGCAGGTGTAATGCTGAGAGGTGCCAGGAATGTAATTTTCTCCAATTAAAATAATTACAAGATTGATGATCAATTACTGCACTTCTGAAAAATAACTGGGAATCCCTCACCAGTGGATATTCTGAATGACTGTTTAATACTTCCTGTCAGAGATATTCTGTCACTGCTCTGTATGGAGTATCATATCCACACTCAGTTGTCTTCTGGCAGTTTGTGTCCAGCTGTATTAAAACGGCCTCACAAATGTCCACTAAATTCACTTCTCGTGCAATTTTCTAACTGCTTCCAGAAAGTTGGTAAGATCATAAGTTTTCCAAGGTGTAGGAATGGTGAACTGGGATAAATCCTCTTCCTCTCTGTACCTTTGAATATTTGGTCTGCAACCCTGAGTTCAAGAACCAAAAATTGGTGTGAACTTTATTGTATGCTAAGCCAACAGTGAACCACTTCTCTGCCACTGTACAGCAACATGTTGGAAACTTTTCCTGATTAAAAATATCAGATAAGGAGGCCTCATCCTCTCAGAAGGGGAGAGAAACCTCACAAGGGCTGGGGAAGGAAAAGCAGATTGCCTCTGCCCCAAGATCCCTCTGACTCCGCAAACACAGTGCTGAGCCAAAGCAAAGGTGTCTGGATGCAGGAGCATCCTGTGACGGCACAAAAATGCAGGTGCTGTGGTTAAGTGGGAACATCTACTCCTGAGGGAACCATTCAGCATCAAAGGGGTTGGAGTTCATCGAGCAACGGCCTGGACTGCATCCAGTTCATGATTATCACGAAAAAGATAAATGCAGTAAATTTGTGGGGTTGTAAAAACGGCCTCTCCAGAAGCACAGTCCTGCTGGACACAAGACTGAGGCCTGCAGGACAGGAGAGCCTGGTAGAAGGAGAAGCAACTCTCAGAAAAAACCCAAAGGAAGTCCCTTCATCTCCAACAAGAAACACTGGCAGGCACAGATGGAAGGGTGAGCAGAAAGCATCAGGGTATCACAGAAGGGGAAGAAAATCAGTAAAGCCCTGCCAGCCTACGGAATAGGAAGGCACATGTAGGACAGCACAAAAACTGCTGCAGGGGTTTGCAGAAACTCTCAAGACCTTCAGGACCTTCTGGTGGAACAATCATGGTCTGAATTCACTGCAAGGCTTCATCTTCAGGTGCAACAAATGAACTGACAACTTCACTCCCAAATTCTCTCTCTCCTACCCCTCAGCAGCACAGGGGGATGGGGAATGAGGGCTTCAGCCATGAATATCTCACAGCGAGGGCAGCCTTTCTTCAATGCTTTTTAATTTTAGGAAGAGGGTCTCAAGGGTTAAATGTTCTATTTATGAATCCTGCCAAGATTTTGTGGTGTCTCAAATACACTGGTGTATTTTTAGACAGACAATTCTAAAATTAACCACTCAGCTTTCCTAAAAACAACCTGCCACACTTCAATAGTTCCCACTGATGCAACATGAATACAAAATATCTTTTCGTTCTCTACCACCAAACAGAAGGAAAATGTTTCTCCCTCTAAACAGAGGGAGAGGAGCATTTTCTTGATGTGAATAAATCTCACGTCTCAATCCTGCCATCCCTAAAAGGCCCTGCTTGGTGAATCATCGAGTTTGTGGGGGAAGTAGAAAAGACCCTGAAGACCTCTGTACTTGAGAATTCAGGAGAAAGGCATGGCTTTTTTGAGTAAAACAATGCCTCAAAATCACACAATAAAAGGGATAGATATTGTTTGTTTTGTAAAGTATTGGCTAAAGATTTTCATGATAAAATCATGTTTTTGTTGACGATATCAGAGGTAAAATCTGTCTCCATGTGAGTCAGAATTTCTGAAGGATTTCGAAAACTTCAGAGTTTCATCCATCATCTTGTCCTTTCTACTTCTTGTTCAACCTTTAAATAAAATGTGCAATAACAACAGAACTTTTAGCTCCCTCAAAAACAGGCACTACCAAGAAGAGCTTTTAATTTTCAGGCGCTCAGATGGGTTTAAATCCATGTCATTCTTTCAGTGTGGTAGACCTTTGATTATCCTGGACTTGACTGAGGCTTTCAGCCTTTCTCTGAGGTCTTATAGGGCTTGGTACTAACTGCAAACATCATCCAAGCTCAGGCAGTGGGGCCACTGCTGTTGCCATTTGGATCAAAAAATATTTATGGGCTTGGGAAGAGAGCTCAAACACCTCCAAAATCAATCACTTTGCTCACTCAGCATCCAGATGATGCTGCAAATTTCCATAACTGTTTTGGGAAACAGAGCCTTGCAGGACACAGCCATGGTAACCTCAGCCATTTCTGACACAATTCCCTGTATTAGTTTCAAAATCCCACATCTTTGGCTGTGTGCAATCAATTACAAAACTCTTACGTGTTCCTTGGAGACACCATTCCAGGTGATTTTTGGAAACTTAAATGATTTCACTGGTAAGCTGTCATCTTGCTGAACAGAATAACAATCACTGTTGGTTTTGTTCAGGTTCACTCCCATAACTAAGATTGCAGAATAATTTAAAAGCAGGGTTCATTTTTCTTGATGGAAAATTTCTGCTTGAATACCCAGAATCAGCTTGTCCCCCACACTAACCACTTTCTGATCTCCTACAATGTTATGACAATCATGAAAATATGTAAACTATTTGCTCTTTTTAAAAAGTAACAATGATTTCAACAGCCAAATGGAGCAATGCTGACTGTGGTGGTGGAGTTTTCACCACACATCTCCTAATTACTTTACAAGTTCAAAGCAGTTTTGCCATCAGGGTAAAAACTTTATGAGTAAATCACTTTTAGATGACGTTCGTTAGCCCACTTGGGGTTCTGAAAAGCTCCACTGAGAAAAAGGTACAGGACTATTTTTACAGTCTGAGAATAATTTACATGGAAATAAACTGACTTTTAAATCTCCATCTCGAGGAGGTCTTCTGGGACTCTCACTTGTTTGTGCATTCGGGATCCTACACACTGGCTGATGAGTGAGTCATCCTGCCTGACACCTTATCTGCACAATACGCTGCAATCTGCACACTGTGGCCACATCACAAAGGCATTTTACTACTCCTGGCTGCCCAGGCTAAAAGCTGAAGAAGAAAAAGGAGATTTTTTTCCTTTCTGTGTCTTATGAAAGTCCAACATACTTCTTAAAATTTCTGATTCTGATTTGCAGTTAAAACTAACAGGAAATGAACCTTCCTTTCCTCTGTTGGCTCCTTTGCTCTTTCTTGCCTTTGAACTGCATCTTATTTATTTGGGTTAATTGGTGTTGCTTCCCTCCAAAAGAGAAATCCGTCTTTACACATTTGAAAGGCAACACAAAGTTGTTTTCACATTCTTATCTGAACAAGGAGACTCAAGTCCAGGTCTGCATGAACTCAAGATTAGGCACAAGTGAGAAAATCACCCCTGACATCAAACAAGAGCCACGCAAACATCTCCACCACTTTGCATGTGCCAACCCCTGGAGCACACAGTGCAATTTCTGGCTTGTCAAGCCCCTCTGCTTTAAAATCTGCATCTTTATCCATGCCAAACACCCTGATCTTTACCAGACAGCAGAGCTGGGTTACAAAATGCCTGCAATTTCCCTTTGAATTAATCCATACCTTTCAGAAAAGAACCCTGTCCCTTGAGATTTAAAAAAAAAAAAACAAGTGACAAAGAATCAAGAAATCTCTAGGGAAGTTGTTCTAGTCATTAATTTCTCTCACCATTAAAACATCTCTTCTTCAACTCTGGTCTGAATTTCTCCAGAAGTTCACTCTAGATTGACCTTCACCTATCACAGTGTCCTTTTCTCCTACATGGAAGGGCTGTATCTTCCCAGGGAGGAGATTTCTGCAGAAATACTCACAGAAATGTGACCAAGTCAACTCAACCTCCTTAAGACTGAAGCTGAAGAGAAAGCTTTCAAATGTCTTGATTAAAGTTGTAATCTAAAGGCCATGTCTTGCTGCTTTTTAAAAAGCCCTTTATATTTTTTTCAGTATTTCCACTGAAATACAAATATTGGACCTGAATAAAAACATATCTATTCATCCAGCTAAGGCTGCATTTAATGTAAAGAGTTCAAGAAGCATCTGGACAATGTTCTCAGGCACATGGTGTGATTTTTGGGGTTGTCCTGTGCAGGGCCAGGAGCTGGACTCGATGATCCTTGTGAATCTCTTTCAACTCAGAATGTTCTGTGATTTTATGATTCTATACTGTAACCCACCTGAAAATCCTCTTTTAGAATGTCAGAGCATCACATTGGCCATAGACAGAACAGCTTTGTGCCACTCAAGGGTTTCTGCACCATAACCCTGTTGTGGCTGATATTGACCCCTTTAGTGCTGCACTTCCAAATCCCCAAAGAAAATTTTTCACTCAACCAGGCAGACACAGGAAAATGCTGATGTTTATGCCCCCTGTTGATCAAAAAATACTATTTCCCAGAGGAGTGGAATAAAGTCACAAGCACAGGAAGTATCATTTCTCCTTGGGAAAGGGGAGAAGACAAATTGGAAGAAGGTGCAGGCTTGATCCTACTGACTGGATTCTTGTTGTGTTTAAAGGTTCAATGACACCACGGCTGTTGATGTCACTGCACTTATCTGTCCTGACTTAGTTATGCAAAAGTCCCTGCCCTGGAACAGCCCGGAAAGGTGATCCAGGCTGGACAAAGGAAACCTGCCTACGTTTGAACTCCACACCTGGTGATAGTTCACCTCCTGCTTAAGCTGCCTAAAATCTGAAATTCTGTAATTTAAATCAGCAGAGACATTACAGTGTTATTTCTTGACTGTTCCTGCTGTGTTGTGGTACTGAGATGACCTGACATGGGGATTTGGGCACAGAACCAGCAACCCAGAGGGCTTTTCACCTTTGCTATTGCATTAGTTTTGTGGTCTCTCTTCATTTTGGGTCTAATCTCCTAGATTGTTTCCATTCAAGGGATAGAAACCCATCAGATATGTCCATAGTGAACTGTTTCCACTTTCCCTGCTTGACAGCCCTGTTCAGTCTGGAAATGTCTCTGAACTGGTTTGCTAAAATCAGGAGCCTGGTACAGTTAAAACCTCACTTCTCTATTGCATTGTCTGTCTAGACAGGATCTATTTATACTTGGCTGTACACCTTATTCAGACAAATAAGTTCATTTTGGTAGGAGCCAAGCCATAAATGGCACAGACCTTGTCTTCTCTGATCTTTAAACCTGAGCCATCTCACTATGTACCCACCAAAGTTTCTGCAAATGAGGAATTCCCAAGCAAGGACAGATGGGACACAAGTGGGAGGGGCTTTAAAGCCACACAGCCCATCCACTGCATGCCAGCTCACAGAGGCAATCTGATCTGAGTGTAATTAGTCTGTGGAGGCCCTCAGAAACCCCTCTCTCTCCTCCTCTCCAGACTCCTACCACTGTTATTAGCTTCATTCTCTGATCAGTGCTATCTTCAAAGGAAGATAAAAACCTATAATAAGTCACACCTACTTGTAATGGCCTGCATCCTGGGCTGAAGTTATTTTCAAATCCATGTGATGGGTTAGCAAAAGCCTGGGTTGCATCTGTCTTCATGAACTGCTAATATTCTTTGCCCTGATAAAAGGCCAATGCTTTCTTAGCTATTTTCTTTTTTAATATCTTGAAATGGTGTCAACTTTAATCCCTTTAGGCCAGGACCCCCAAAATGCAGATCAGGCCCTGAGAAGAGCAAATGCTCAACTCTTTCACTGCAGCACAGGATGATTTCAGTAAATTTTATGATGTATCTATGAACAGAAAATAGGGAAGGGGACAGGACACATCCATGGCTCTAAAAGGAGCTCGCTGGTGATATTCACCTTGCATAGCTGAATCAATCCAGTCCACTTGGACCAGACCTATTTCTCTTTAATTGCACAGAAAATGTTTGTGCAGGGTCTCTTCCCACTCCAGGCATTCTGTGATCCCATGAACCATGGCAGGTGCAGTCTGGAGGGAGCTGCAAAACACCTCTTTTCCATGTGGCTATAAAACTCTTCCCAGTAAATGTACACTTGGAGGAGGTTTCCTAGTTAAATCATGCTGGGCTGTGGGAAAAAGTTGCTCACAGGTAGGAAGAGACTGAACAAACTCCTGCTCAGCATTCTCTATCCATAAATCTGGGCATATTAACAAGTTGCTTCTTGATTATCTTTTTTCCCCCCAGCTGTTTTCCTCCTAAAGTGTTCCATTCCCTCCACGCTCATCAGTGACCATGTGCAGTTTTCAATGAAGTGACTGAAAAATAAATTGATATTTTTTGTTGTTGGCTCTGTCAAAGGTTCTCAGGGCTCACTTCTCTTTCTCTGCTTCTCAGTGTCCCATGGCTGGTGCTCCACTCTGATGGATGGAAATGATCACAAGGATGCCCCAGTCTACTTTTGTCCATTGTCCGGGACATTTTTTTGGAGTTTTGGAGGTAGAAATTAAAAGTTCAAGATTAAGGAGGGCATTCCCAGGCAGGGGAGAGCTCCAAAACCCCAAACATTGCTTGCCAAAAAGGGGACCAGTGCCTTTGCTCTTGGATATGGCTTGAAAGAGAGGGAATGTGGCTCCTACTCTTGGCTCCAGTCAGTGCTGTCAGCCTCTATATCTGATATGATCCCACCCTTGGGGCAGCAGGAGCAGCAAGAGCTACCCTGTGAATCCCAGGATTATTTAACCTTGGTGTAGTTTTGCGGAGTTCCTCCATCACATCTCCAGCTAGGCTGAGTAACAGAATCTAAATTGTGGAAGGTTTTCTGAGGTAAGGAAGGGCCTCTGTGGCCTCTAAATTGCCTCCAAAAAGGCAAAGTTTAGCCAGTTTAGTACTTTTGGGAACCAGGGGCTTTGTCCTTGGTGTCTGTAGTGCTCAGTTGTGACATCAGTGACACATTTGTTCCAGTCCTTGCTCCGCCTCACAGGACTGGGTAAATGCAAGAATAAATCATGTTTGAGGGCTCGTCATGCCCATCATTAACAGGACCCTGTCAGTGCCAGGGATGGGTGAATGGATTTGAAGGAAGCCCTGGGGACATGAAAGAGCAGCTTGCACAGAGCAGGTCTTGTGTCAAGTTTCTCTTTTGACAAGTACTTCATTTGGGGAAGGTGTGAGGACACCAATTAAATTTCATTGTTAAGAGTAGCCACTAAACACTTGGACACTGAAAGGTTCCAATCCAACTGGTTTCAGCTCCCAGAATTAATCGTTCCCATTTTTTCTGGGGGAAAAAAGAAAAAGTGGCAGACAATATACAAAGTTCTGAGCCGTTGTTTGCCATATGTTTTCATACATAATGAAAACACCTGAAACTGAAGGGAAATAAGAAAAAAAGTCAAATTACTCAACACAGAGCTCCTGCCCCATCACATCCTCGCTTGCCTGCTTTTGCATCACTTGCCATACAAAGTTACTCCACCAAAAAAAGGAGCATTTCCACCTTTTCAAGTGGAAACTTCATGATGGGACAGGGCCAGGAAGACCCACTAAGTGAGCTGAGGCTGATAGGAAAGGTATTTTTGCTTGAGATTAGTGTAAGATTTTTTTCTTTTTGCTTGTCTTATGACTGCCCTGTGAGCTTTCAAAATTTACAGAGAAATCCTCATTCTCAGGTTGAAGAAAAGCAGCTGATTTTATTACTTCCAACAAATAATAAGGAGAATATAAGGAGAGCAATGAGCTTGCAAAAGTGCAAAACTCACTATGCACAGGAGTTCTGCTTTTATTTCTTTAGTGTCTTCTGCTAATAAACCTTTTCCTAGTGCCTCCACTCCCTGCCCATGCTGCAGCTCCAGGGGACCTTCTAGACAGATTTGAGGGACTGGAGTTTGGGAAACAGTCTTTTCCTCCAGGTAACAAGTGATGAAACAAGAGCAAACAGCCTCAAGTTTTGCCACAGAAGGATTAGATTGGATATTAGTGAAAATTTCTTCACAGAAAGAGTTGTCAAAGGTTGGAACAGGCTCCAGCCTGTTCAGACTCCTCCACCAGGGCAGTGGTGGAGTCCCCATCCCTGGAGAGATTTAAAAGCCGTGTGGATGTGGCACCTGGGGACAGGGGTCAGTGGTGGCCTTGGCAGTGCTGGGGGAATGGTTGGGATTGATGGTCTTAGAGGGCTTCTCCAACCTTTTTGATTCTGTGATTCTGTAACATCGTAGAAGAGAGTGCTTCTAAAGAGGTTTCCAGCTGCCCAAGAAGGAGTTACTGCAGCAAGCCTGTTGTTCTCACTCTTGTGCTTTTCTCTCTTTTTTCTTCGTAAATATTTCACCCAGACCCTACAAGCATTCTTGGCTTGTTACCAAAAAGCATCACTGCCAGAGGCATTCAGTCATCCCACCCTGCAAACCTGGATACTGCTGGCAGGTTCCCAAGGCTGCCTCTGAAGGACATTCCAAAAGGCCAGAAGTCAGCTCTCCAAACCCCACCAGACCTCTTTAACCTGGTTTTTTTGGGAGGCAAGGATGTGACTGTGGATCTTTTTGGGGTGAATGTGCCAGAAGTGCATTCACGAGGCTGGTAAAGCATGATGGAAGGAGAGTTTTATTGCTCACCCCTGCCTATGGCTCTTCATAGCCCTTGTGTTCATGCAGAAGTTTTTATTAATTATCTGTACTGCACTGGTTTGTTTAGCACCATCAAGAAAACCATCATCAATAACAACATTATCCAACGTGTGTTCTCATGCAGCTTGTGCACCCCCATGCAATAGTTTGGAGAGCCTCCAAGAGGACTTCCTCTGGGAGCTGGCTGTGCAGCCAAGCAGCTTTCACTGCTATGAAACATTTCCTGATCCACTCTGTGTTTATTCCCTTGGGAACACCCTCACCATTTCCTGTCCCGCTGGTATCGGCCCCTTCACACGCTTCAGATGGATCCCTTGGCATCCCCAGCCTGGCCATTTGGTGACATGCCTGTGCCATGGCACTTTTGGGAGGATGGCTCCCAAATTCATATTTAGGTCATTAAGCAAAACACCTTTTCCTTAGTGCTGGTGTTGTGATGAAGGTTCCTGCTGGTGGATGCAATCACGTGCCCAAGCAGCAAATTCTGTGTTGCTGAGCTGTGTATTTGTTCCTCACAAAAACAGAGTCCTGTGGCTGTATTCTTCCTTCTGCTGGAACATCATCAGAGGCAGAAAAGGGAGGCAGAGGGAGCCTATGAGTTATTAAAAATATTAGGGGTCATGAAATAAACTTCCTCATCCCCACCCCATAGCTCCATGCAGTCTGCACTGAGGCTCAAGAGCAAGATTTATTTTTAAAAACGACATGGGGATGAAGTGTGAAAGGGTGGGATTGTGGGATATCATTTAAGGAGAAAATGAACATGAAAAAACAGAGCAGCAATGCCCCTGCCCTGACTGAGGAGCTGAACTCCAGATTCCTGGTGGAAATGAGTCATTTCTTCTGCTTTCCATCTGTGACAGATGAGGGGTAGCACAATCATAGAACCACAGAATATCCATAAGGATCATCCAGTCTAACTCCTGGCCCTGCTCAGGACTACCCCAAAAATCCCACCCTGTGCCTGAGAGCATTGTCCAAATGCTCTTTGAACTCTGGCAGGATTGGCTTGACCAAACTCCCAAAATAAAGAAGAATAAGATATTTCGAGAAATAACCAAAGCAAAACAACAAGTGTGAGAAAGACTGTTGCCATGGGAACAACATGTATCAAACTGATGTCAAACATTCTGCAAAATAATCTCCCCAAGTTGTAAAATGCAGTGATGAAGGAGGCGACAAAGGGAGGCTGTCGGTGTGTTATTTATACTATTTTTTATCTACCTGTTTGCCTGCGTGGTGTGCATTTATCACACCCACACTTCCTCCCACAGCACACAGCTGTCTCTCTGAACTTTCTTAGATATGCTCCAGAAATTCAGGTGGTGATGGGGGAGGAAGGAGAAGGAGAAGAAAAGAAAATAAAATAGCATTCAGATTTGGCAAGAAAAAAGCAACTCTGCATCTTTTTAGTAGCAGGTAGATGCGAGTTGAAGGGGTCAGATTTGGTTCTCATGAAGACTCCCAGACCCTCTCCTGCCATGCTGCTTCCCAGCACAAACTGATGCCTGGGGTGCATGAGGTTGGTCCTCCCCAGGTGCAGAAGTGTTCAGTGGGGTGACAACTGATTTTTGTTCATCCCCTCACGTTGCAAAGGGAGAAACACAAGCTGGTGATGCCCTTCTGTGCTTGTAGACACGGTGAACACAGCAAACTGCTCCAAGGACAGAGCTGAGGCCTGTAAATTCCTTACATTAATATTTCTGCACCTTACATTAATATCTTCTGCAGAAGAAACATCTGGGTCCGCTGATGGGATCTTGTGTTGAGCTTTTGATGGGGTACCCTTCCTTCTCAGACCAGGGTAAGAGAGCAGAGGAGGCTGCTGTTCTGTTAAGTTCTTTATTTCATAGTCTCACAGCTTTCTTGAAGGCAGAGTTCAAAGGGGGTTAAGTGATAAAGGCAAGCAGCAACAGCAAACAGCAGGCAGAAAACAGCTTCTTCTTCTGTATGCTCTATATGCTCCATATACTTTATATGCTTTATACTCTATATGCTCTATACCCTACATGCTCTATACTCTATATGCTCTATACTCTGTATGTTCTATATGCTCCATATATTTTTTCTTACAGAAGTGTGGATTATATTTGCTAACTGACCAATAAGATTAACACACAGTTCTAGTTTTCCTTTTCTTAACCTATCCTGGTCTAATTCTAACAGTCATAAGCCTCACACAAGTGTTACATAGGTATTACACAGATTTGTCTACAGAGTTTCTATCAGTTCTTATTGTTTATGTGAACACTCCATCTAAAAAATGTGAACAGTATAATTCTATTTATGTTTTGTCTAAAGTAAAGAATTCTGTGAAAAGGTAACACTGCTGCAGCAAGAACTGCGTTTAAGGTCTCTGCTACAGCTTTTTAATGTTTAAGGCACTTAGCATAAATTTCTACTAAAAGTTAAAAAAACTGTATTTCTTATTTCACTTTGTTGTGGCTTCATGTATCTCAGTTTGTCCAAAGGTTTTAATTCAATCCCTGTGCTTTGGCTTCCCTCTGGGCTTGAGTCCAGAGGAGCTTTCACTCCAACATTCTTGGAAAACCAAGAAGAGCTACCATGATTTGCAGCAAAGCAAGCAGAAGAGAGAGAGGCATCATCCCTGAGGGCTGGAGTGGGTTTGGAAGCAGCAGCTTTAGCAAGCAGCAATTATTTTTCTGTTCACAACAAGAAAGTTGTTTTCCCATTTGACCCACACCAACCTCTATCTGGCACTGTTTGAACTTCTACAGAGGTGCAAGCACATATATCCAGCTCTACACAGAGTTCCTCTGATATTCCCTTCCTGATTTTCTGAGAGCATTTCCAGGGTTCATTCATGCAGACCTCAGCTCCAAGGAGCAGTGGCCTCACTATCCCAAGAGTGTTATCCTGGTTTCGCCACATCCTGTTGTTTCACCATTGCTCTGCTCCCACACATGTTTCTCCTTGTTCATGCACCCCCTCTGCTGCCTTGTCCCCATCTGGAATCTCATCCCGTGGATCCTGGTAAACCTGACCTGCTCAGAATCATGGAACCACAGAATCACTGAGGTTGGAAAATACCTTTAAGATCAAGTCCAGCTGTCAACACAGTACCACCACCACGTTTCCCAAAAAAACATGTCCTCCAGTGCCACATCCACATGTTTTTTGGACACTTCAAGGGATGGTTCACTTGGCACTTCCTCAGACTGGTCATGGTTCATCTTTTCCTGCCCCTGCCCTTGCACTGACCATTCCTCTTCCACAATTTTTGCCAGCCTCCATCCCACAAACTCCATCCCTGGCTGGTGACAATATCCCAGTTCACCTCAAACACAACCTACTAAGAGGCCTCTGCCAAGGTCAGATACCAAAATTACACCACAAAGCCATACAAGAAAATACAGGTGGATGGTGTTCTAAATCCATCAAAATAAGGACAACAAAATTATGGCTTCTGTAAATCTGAGCAGCTTTTTATTCCAGCTGATTCTGTGGTTCCTTACATGGAACCTGCAGGGGGAGGAACTGTGCTCCTTCAAAGTGTGTGACACCTCCTTGATGACCTCAACAAATTTTGGGGGCATAAACCTGAAATAAAACACTGTACGTAATTATTCAGATGGATCTTTATGCTGAAGCAAGGGTTTGTTCTACACAGAACTGAATGCCTTGTTTTATTATCATACCTTTATTCCATGTTTCAGTTGATCAAATGATGCCACTGGATAAATGTAAGTTTATTTTGGATTTCTATTCAGGAGTAAACCAATTTTGTGCAATCAAAACCATTTACAGGAACCACAAGCACCTGATTTCAGTGAATTGCCTGTTTCTAAAACAGAAAATCTGTGAGAAAACATGAGGAAAACTGTGATATTACACATTCTATCTTTGACACTTCCACCAAAAAAATTGATGTTTTCTCATAGGAAACAAACTTTCATGATAAAACTGCTGCTGCTTCATACAAGTATTTGCTTTTAAAGGTTGAAACAAGGATAAACAGAGCCACCTTTCCTCCTCTTTTGCACCTGGTCTGTGATTTGTAAAGGCAATTTACAGCTTTGAACTCTGTGCAGAGGAGCATCAGTAAATCCCCAACACACCCAGTGCACATCCACCTCTGCCAGCAACTTTTCTCCAAAATGAAAATAAAATTCACTGGACTATGTGATATTTTGTTCTTCTGTCTACATGTTAGGATTTAACTGGATTGAGGCATTTTGTTGTTTTATTGCCTGGAGCTCCTAACCCTGGGGCAGCTGCATTTCTGCATCGTTTGCAGCTCACAAAATACTTTGGGGTCCTTCAAGGTAGCCCAAATTCCTGATCCCAGCTGATGGTCTGGAGCTCGGCCAGATCCAGGGAAATGGGGATCTTGAGGGAATTTTAACCTTCTAATGAGGTGCTCTAACATGTAGAAGGACAAGTGGTCTCAATTCTTTCCAGACATCTTCTAGGAGATACTAGTTTTCTGAGCTGAAAATGAACATTTTCCTCAAGCTGGGCTTTATGCTGTGTTTTTATTATCCACCTACTGAACCCCCACATGAGGCAAAAAAGGACAGAGACTATTAGACCTTGTAATATTCAATATAAATTTACTGGGACACAGGGAAGATCAAAGAGTACCAGCATCCCCTCTGCTTGTATCAGCTGTGTTCTTGCATCTCCCAGAAATTCTGAAGCAACCATCCCTGAACATTTTGATGCCTGGAATTACAGAGAGGATGGGTGGAGCTTTCTTGTTTTCTTTGTTTATGGTTTGTTGGGGCTTTTTTTGGAAAGAAGCTGAAAGGATGAGCTGTTATTTAGAGCTGGCCTTGTGCCAGGCTGCAATTTCAGAACTCCACACAGCCTGGAGCTTAAACTTGGGAGAGAGTAAATCTTGTGCTTTCACTCAAGATGAACATGAGTGCTGTTGGTTGGGTTTTTGGCTTCCAAGAAAAAAAAAAAAAAAAAAAAGGAATAAAAAAAGCAGGTTGCTTTAGTCTGGATTACTCCACAGTTACAGTAGGGTTGAAGCCTTTCTGTTCCTTCCCTGCCACTGTTCATATACCACTCCTTCAGAAACAGCACAATCTCAAGGAATGGGATAGGTCTCCATGAAGGAGAGCTTTAAAAGTGAATTTTCAAGTGATTCCAAAAGGAAGCAAGAAGACTTTTAAAACTTCAGTGATGTCATGGGTTATTTTTGGATATTGAAGCCCAAAGCCTGTCTGGTGAAGAGCCCATGAGTGGCCTGAAGAAAGCCTACAGATGGAATTTAAGCCCTTTGGAGATAGACCTCTTGTTTTATCCAGTGTTTCTGTCCAAGCTTGAACCTGCAGCAGCTCTGGCACTGACATATGGATAACTCTACTGCCTAACAGGGGTGTTCTTGCCCTTCGTTCTGGGATCTGATGAAGTCAAGCCACAGGGAAAACTCCTCATATGTCTGACATAGCACTTGCCACATCTGAGCCAATGAATTTTCAAGAAGGAATATGATAAATTAATTGTGTGGATGGAGAAACACCAATTTGGGATGGGGGCATTACAAGCTCTAGCACAGACATCATCTGTGGTTGTGGTCAGCACGTGGTGTCTGCCTTTTACCTCTTTATAAACCTTTAGGTGTGGATTTACTGTGGAAAATTAAGCTTCCTTTAGCCCACTGGCCAGCTGCTTTTCCTGATATTCCTCCAGATATTCCTGCTCTGTTTCACTTCAGCAAATTGATAGGAGCCTACAGAAGAAGCAAACTGGATTTGGGGTTGAAAGAATCTGGAAGCGGTCTAAGAAGCACCTCATGCATCATAAATGCATCTTAAAAGTACAGGACTTCTTCTAAACAGATATTGTGTCTCCTCTCTCTACTTCTGCACACTTCCCTGGTATTCACAGATGGAAAGAGTGGTGGTGATCATGGATGGGAAGGGCTTTGTTTCCAGAATTGACAGAGGGTCGTGATGATTTTTTTGTAAATTATTGAGCTCTGATAGTGAAATGAGATAAGAAACCCATGTCTGGATTCCCAGAGTGACATGTGAAATTGACATCTCAAGGAGGTGACCTGCTGGACAGAGTAATGCTTACAAAAATTTCCTTGGAGTCTTCATTTTGATGAATGCATTTAATTAAACACTATGGATACGCAAAAAGATCGTCAGCTGGACTAAAAATACTCCGTGAACAAAGAGCCATAGAAAATAATGGGGTTTTGTGCTTCCCTTTGTTTATTCCAAGAGAAATTGGAAGTCTTCCATGTGTTTGGATTAGTGTGTCAGTGAAAGCAGAGAACCACTAGTCTTGACTCACCAGCGGTTTCCAGCTGTGCTCCATGGATCTCTCTGGTGGGTGTGGGAAAGATTCTTGCCCATTGTTAGTCAGCTGAAATTCATAACACAGATGCCTCTAACTCCACTAATGCAATTTTACAGCTGCCAAGCTGAAGAGGGTTGGAAATCACAAGGCCCAGAGGCTCAGCTGGTGCAGGCTGATAGTGCTCCATCCCGACGTCAGCAGCCTTGACCGTCTCTCCTTGGCTGGATCAGGAAAGATCTCATCATTTGTCTTCATGTAGTCCTTTGTACTCTGTTCTAAACAACCTGTTTAATCCAGGGGCCACATGTGCCAGGCAGACAAGACTCTGCTGCACAGCCAAGGAGCATCTGAGGTCAGTGTAACCTCAGCAAAGGTCAATAAATGAGGCAATCATGCTGTCAGTCATTATTCTTACAGTACCAGTGAAGGCCGTACCTTTATGCACATCTCAGTGTTCACATATCCAAAGGGTTGAAAAAAGGTGGCACAAAGCCAGAGGCTCTGCCTTTTTTCAGACAAAATTTCTGTGAGAGAGGGAAGCTGGAGGGTGTTTGAGGATTTCTCCCTTAGGCTGCCCTGAAAGACAGACTAAACAACTGAGCAACCTGGTTCTGAAGCAGCCAAATTACAGTGCCTCCAACACATTGCATCATTGCTTCTGCCACAGGTGCTTCCACAGTGGAAAAGTGGATTTTAGTGAAATAATGCTTTGGGAGAACTTCATTTTTTCCAGGAAATTTCTTTCAGGTGAAGGAAATCCCTTCTTGGGGGATATCCTACAGAGCCTGCTGTAGGCAGTTAACAGATGCAGTTAGTGGCTTCTGTGTCATTTGTGGAAGATAATTATTCCTCAAAATGGGGAATTTGGAAGGATTATAGTCTGATTCATCTGCTCTGAATCAACACCTCCAGCCCTTTAGTGCCCTTCCCCTGGCCAAAGGAAGTCGGTCTCCTAATTATGAACCGAGCATGAAGCGACCCACAGGTATTGAGGTGGCACAAAACAAAATATGACCTCCAGCCCTGTGTATGTCTGGTGCCACCCTCTAAAATATGAAGAAATTAAAAAAAATAATTGTCAAAGCACAAACTTTTGAAGAGAGACAAGGTTGTAGCCCAAGTGGGTTGTAAATTGCGAGCACACCCCATCCTCCAGCCCGACGCACCAGGGACCCTCCCAAACTGGCTACTGCCCCCAGGGAGATGTAGGAATGACACAGGATAACTGAAGCTTTGGGACATAATTGAATGAAAAGAGTTGTCCAGCCCTGGCACAGCTGCCCAGGACAATGGTGGAGACCCCATCCCTGGAGGGGTTTAAAAGCTTTGTATATGTGGCACTTGGGGACATGGGTTAGTGGTGGCTTTGCTAGTGCTGACTTAATGGTTGGACTCAATGGTCTTAGAGGGATTTTCCAAGCTGAATTATTCTCTGATGTTCTGAAGAGGTCCATGAAGGCCTCTCATAAACCTCCCCTACTCACCAACTTGAAGTTGCCTCACAAAGGCAATGGGTTCCAGGCATCAGAGACTCCAGCCCACCTTGCAGACAGCTCTCCCTGGAGCCCAATTTTTAGGGCAACTTGTCATCTCACCACTTGTCTGTCCATGGGAATTGTTATCTGTTGAGAATGGTGCCTCTGGCTCATTTCTGCAATACCTGTAAGCGAAGGTGCTGCTTTCCTCTCACAGGCCAAACCACGACTACTCGATTTTGAAGCTTGCCATTATCAGCACAACATTCGTGTGTCACAGAAAGCATCCACACCATAAAATCCGGATCCCAGCCACCACCTGGATCCTCTGAAAGGGAACTGACATAATTGTATCCAGACTGAGCAGAAAATGCCATGCTGTCAAAAAAAACCCCAAAACAAGAAGTTCCAGATTGCAATTTCTTTTACATGCAAAGCTTTGGTGCACACTAAACAAAAACTACAATTTGTGGGTAGGCAAAGTTGATTTTGGTTTGGTTTTGGCTTCAAAAAAGAACATAAAGCAGCAAAGAGCAAGAAGAGCCAGCAGGGAGGCAGAGTAAACCTCTCTGTGTCAAGGAGGGGAAGGGGATGCTGAGAGCTCTTCATGGAGCAGGAAAAGGAAAGCTCTGTGTTTTCCCTTTTGCCACAACCGCCCAAGTCACCCAACACAGAACTGCCACTCTGAGTTTTGCTCTCTTTAGGGGGATGTTAAGAGAAAAGGTGGGAGTGGGAAATTGGCTTTATTTCAGTTCTGGGAAAGTCTTCACTCTCACACACTCAGCCTCCAGTTTCTGAATCCATACCAATGGCACAATGAGACCAGAAAATGACTCAAACTGTGTCAAACTCTCATCCTACAAGCCTCCAGAAAAATTTATCAGGAAGGACTGTGTTGTAAGCACCTTTCAGTCTGCCTTTTCAGAAAGCAAGGAAGACTGGGCATGCAGCAAGTCAGCAGAACAACCAATGATCTGATGATTTCTTCCCTGATTGATGCTCCTTGCCCTGGGGGCCTCAATTCCTCAAGCTGAGGTTCTCTTGTCGGGTTGGACAACTCATCCCCAGCTGATGGGAACAGTTGCAACCAGATACAACAGGAATAGCCTCTGGTTTTGATTTTCATTCCAAGCTGGTGTCAGCATATAAACACTGAGGTCTGCACCCAGATTTAATTACTGCTAATCAAGTGAGACTCTGTGCAATAAGTCCACCTTGCCAGATCCTTGTGTAAGAGCAGGGTTTGCATGCCCTGATGTCAGCCAGATGTTTTCTGCCATGCATTAAAGAGAGCAAATAGTAAAATTCTTCTCCATCTACTGAGAGTGAGCGTTTTGTCCACATCTGTTAAAAAGATTAATGATTAGGATCATTAATGAGTCCTCTTGAACTTGGCTTGTGACAACGCAGATCTGTACATGACAAAAATTCTTTGTGCTGGTTTGGGCAAATTTGGAAATACATCCTCTGAGACAAGGCAGGATACAACCATCCCTCCCCCACCAGGTTTGGGAAAAAATGAATTTTCCTCGAAGGAAAGTGAAAGAAATAAAAACTATTTCTTTAACAAACACACAGGAAAAGGATAATAATGCTAAATAATAAAACCTCCTGCTCTGTTGAGAGAAACCTGGGAAAATTTCAAAGTCCTTCTCTCTCCCCCTCCTTGGAGCTGGGACGGGGTGCTGGGCCCACCTCCAGGGCCAAGGCCTCGGTGGAAATTCCTCCCGATGTATTCTGATGTTGAAACTGCCCAGCAGAGAAAAAGGAAAAACAACGAAGTCCCAGGAAAACAATAGTTCAACTCTCCATCCCTCTCCAGAGAAAAAAGGAGCTGAAAAACTGGCTGAAAGCAAGCAGGGTGCTTTCCCCACTCTCCCTCTGCTGCCGAAGCTGAGCACAGAGAGCCATCTCTATCTCTGTGTGACCTTGAACAAGCTGCAAACTGCTTTGAAGAAGTTTTGCCCAGGTTTTCCTACCCCCTCTCAGGCTCAGTTTAAAGTCACAGAACAGCACAAAATTAATTTCTGGGCATGGGGCAGTGATATGGGATACACATCATAACGTCACCCCATGACATTCCTTTTTTCCCCAAATATGTAACAAACAACAACCAAAAAATTGCATTCAGTGATTAGAAGTAGTAAAACTAATCAGCACAAAAAGGGAAGCCTGGATGAAAGTGAAATTTAACCTCAGAAGGGGTCTTCTAACAATCAAGAGTTTTACTCCAAGGGTCCCCAGGTGAATCTGTATTTTGATGTTTTCAGTATTGTCATTCAACAAATGAAAAAGTAGGGCACAAACTGAGGGTATAAAAGTAGGGCAGGGCTATAAAACACTCCTCCAGCTGGGAAGAAAGTGGGAGAAATTGTATATCAGCTCACTTTTCCAGACACACTGCTCAACCACTCAGCCAGGGCGTCAGTCACCCATGTTTGGACTTCTGCACTTCTTTCATTTCCACCCGTTGTTACTGAGCCTTTCCCAGCAAATAAAAATGTTCCTGCTGGGCTTGCTGGTGTCCCAGAGCTGACCCATCCTCCAAGGGCATTGCCCTGTGCTGTTAAACTGTCCTTGAGTTCCCCTGGGCAGTGACTCCCAGCAGATCTCTGTTACATGAAGATGGAGGGAGGGAGAACTATTGAGGAGAAACAGCTCTTCGTTATTTAAATGTTCACATGATTTGTCATTTTCGGCTTGTGCAACTCTTGCCCATTCAGCTGTGTGGCCTCTGGGTCTTCATCCACCCTCTTGGGCTGTTCTAAATGGAAGGTGCTCATATCGAGGATTAAATTATATCTCTTTTTCTTCTTTTTTTAAAATGGCCCAGGGCAAACAGACTCAGCAGTATGGACACCTCCCACCCCTTTGTTTGGGCACAGAGGGAAGCAAAGCTTTCTGGAGTGACGCCCAGGTTAGTGGAGAAAGATCTGGGGAGAATCAATAGTAACTTCAGGGAGACAGACCAGAAGCTGGAGGCAGGTTGTAAATGTGAGGCTAAATTAGGAACCGGCTGTGATTTTATGACCAAATCAGGGAGAATCTGTCTCTCATTTTGCTGCATCTGCCCAGCTGGGGCTTTTTCAGGGGCTTTTTCATGCTCTTGTAGGACGGCACCCCTGAGGTTACAGGGTGATGTAGCCATCAAGGGATCCTGGCACAGGTACAGCTCTGCCCTGGGGGTATTAGGAAGAGCCTCTCAACAAGCAGAAGACAGAAAACATTAAAAAGGAAGCATGTTCCACATCTCTCCTTCCACAGTGAGTAAATCCATGCTTCCCTGCAGTGAGCCAAGTGAGTATTTTGTCAAAGCCAACAGTTCCTAGGTTTTAATTTGCCATGGGAGGCTGTGTCAGATCACAAAGGAAAACAGGATAACCCCAGCAGAGAGACCAGCACCAAAGCAGAGCTGCACTGACAGAAAGCAGAGCTGCTCAGCCGTGTGGTAGCAGGTACTTGCTGTTGGAATAAGTTGTTTGTAGCAGCTTGACACAGCACTGGAGACCACACAAATCCTTGTTCTCCATATTCCCAGCACTGCATTCAGTTTAGTTTCTTTTAATGAGATAAAAGACAGCCCTGGGCTTGAGTCAGCTGGGAGCAGAGCCTAAATGCCTGTCTCAAATCCTTAACCTGCTGCTGAGTGCTGAGACAAACTGAGTAATCCTGGAAAATAAGGATGTGGGACTGGGGGTACTTATGTCTGTTCCAGACTCAGAAGGTGAGTCTGGTGAGAATATATGAGTTAGTCACCCTTGGATTGGTTTAGCATCCATGAAAAGCTATTCAGACACAGTAGAGGGTGATACATCTCCTCCTAAACTGGATTATCATCAGTCTGTCAGGAGAATTCTCCCCTGGAGGCACCAGTTTCTCCTTTTTCACTCTAAAGGAAGGTCACAGTAACTGGCTTAGGACAAGACATCTCATTTTAGGTTTCAAAATGTTAAGGGAGAGGAGCACCCCCAGTAACCTCTCCTTGGTGCCTTATCTGTGAAATGGGAATAATGGAAAATGAGAATAATGGCTCTGTGCAGCTCTGGGAAGTGTCAGCAGTGAGTGGTTGAAGGCACTAAGGAAGTCTCAGGCGAGAGTGGGAAACTCCTGGTACTGAAGTATTTCACCCCATCTTTCATCAGGGCAGATAAATGTTTGCTTATGAGATTAGAGTTCATCAGTAGCTTTGCAACACCAGATACCCAGGACTGCAGTGAGCGGGAGTCTTCAAGTCCTCCTTTAATTTTGATTTTGATTAAGGATATAAAAGAACCCAGCTTGCACTTGTTGGGGCATCATCCCTCCAACCCTGAACTGGTGGAGAACAAGTGCATCAGTCCATCTGCCCTTTCACCAATCTGCTCACCCACACCCATGGGGCTTCTGCCCCTCAAATAGGGAGCAGTGGGTTTGGTGTATTATTTGTGAATTTTGACTGGGAGTGGGCAGAGCAGCTGACAGGACCTGCTGAAGGTGAATTGAGTTGCCATGGGAGAAGGAGGCAGCTCTGCTCTTGGCCAGTCATGCTGTGCTTCAGCTGCCCTCAAAGTGAAAGAGAGTAGGTTTAGATGGGATATTAGAAACGAATTCGTCCCTGTGAGGGAGGTGACACACAGCACAGGCTGCCCAGAGAAGCTGTGGCTGCCCCATCCCTGGAAGTGTCCAAGGCCAGGTTGGACGGGGCTTGGAGCAACCTGAGGTAGCGGAAGGTGTCCCTGGTAGAATGAGATGGTCTTTGAGGTCCCTTCCAGCCCAAACCATTCCATGAGTCCATGAATCTCTGATTTTCTGCCCACAACAACCTGCAAGGTGATTTCACTGCCTTATCCCCTTGGAGGAGCATCTGCGAGTTTTCTGATTTGCAGCAGTTGTTGTTTATGCTGTTGTCAATACAGAGAGGCAGGGATGGTGTGGATGAAGCCCAAGGGAAACCCTTTGCCAATATCCTCCTCTGAAATGACGGGAAGGTCAGAGCCACTTCCCTGCATCTGCCAGAGCCACCCCCCTTTCCCATCCCTCCCCCTGCTCTGGGGACAGGCACAGCACCACTGCCAGAGTCAAGCTTGTCCCAGGATTCATCAAAATGCTTCTGAAGGAGTTTGCTGCTGTAAGAAGCCAGATTGCACAAACAGGCAGATGTTTGCAAGCAAACGTCCCAAGGAAGATTGAAATCCCAAGACACATTTTTTTCGTAGCTCGCATCTCAAGCGCTGTCAGGATGCTCTGATCACTCACTGGAGACAAAATATACAGAGAGGAGCAGCAGAGACAATAAGAGGTGGAAATTTCCATATGATGTCTTCCTTCGTGATGAGAGATGGGGTTTGTTTAGAGAGTGCAGCAGTGCTCTGAAATCCCACCAGAGACTGGGGCCTTGATACCTATGGAGGCACAGAAAGTCTGCTCCTAATCTGATAAAATAGATAAAATATTGTCCTCCAGAAGAGAAAAGGGCCTGGCTGCACTCCTTCCCCTGAGTTGTGTCAGACAACTCCTGCCATCCAAAGTGGCTGCAGCCAGTTGTGTCCCTCCTGAATAACTTCTTTTACTCCCACATCCTCACTCAATCAACACCTTGTTTTTCTTTGCTCAAAGGGAGTCCTAGCACACATTTCAATACATTTATACTGAACCACCTCTTCCTTGTAGCCTCCCATGCAGAGAATCATCTGCCAGTGTCATCTGTCATCTCTGTAATCCAACAGGCTGAAACACCTTTCAAGTCTCCGAGGTTTACCTCCAGATTGGAATTTGCAGCATTTCCTGACATCCAGGAAACCAAGGCTGGAATAAGTGGCTAAAGCCTTCTTCTAAAGGTCTGTAAGAGCCTTGTAAAGGCACAGCTCTCTTCTCCCATCATCCATAGAAGTGGGATGACTTCTGTAGCTCCTACAGAGAGATCAGCTGCAGGCGGATACAGATTTCCCTCGGTGCCATGTTCATTCCTCCCCTTCTCCTGGGAAATTATTCAGCTTTGTGCATATTTTCAGGTGCTACCAGTCTTTCTTATATTGTAGCACCCAAAACTGCAACAATACTGTGTCAGAGGAGATTTAGGTTGGATATTAGGAGAATTCCCCCAGAGGGTGCTGGGGAACTGCCCAGGCTCCCCAGGAATGGGCACGGCCCCAAAGGTGCCAGAGCTCCAGGAGCATTTGGACAACGCTTCCAGGGATGCACAGGGTGGGATTGTTGGGGTGTCTGTGCAGGGCCAGGAACTGGACTGGATGATCCTTGTGGGTCCCTTCCAGCTCAGAATGTTCTGTGATTCTATGACCTTTCTTCTGCAGAAGTTCTCCACTTCTGTCCTTTGCACAGGTTTCGTAGTTCTTCAGCTCCTGTGCAGTGCTTTCCTGTGCCTGGTGCTCCCATCCCTCCACGAGAATCTTTCCCATGGCTTCAGGCAGAAGAAATTGCAAGAACAATTTATCCAGCCTCTGAGGGGAGTGGCAAAAATTGCATCCAACAAAGATGCCTTCATAAACAGGGTCAGGGAGCAGTTGTGCCCAGCGAGCTGGCCCTGGCATGCGGATTTATTCCAGCAGAGGTGAGCTGGGAGCTCAGCTATGTGGTCATTGCTGTGTGAGACCCTGGTGAGTCACACTTGGTGTATTCAGTCACCCCATGATCTCATCCCTTGAAACAACTGCCTAAACAAAACCAGTTTTCATTTCATTTCATATAACACAACTCACTAACGTCATTGGGCCGCACACTGGCTGAGGGATCAACTCCCTGGGAATTTTGGAAGGACCTGGACTGCAGCCCTCAGCCTGTCTCTCTACCTGTTGTCTTTCCAAACAAGCCTGGGATAGGCAACCCAGCCAAGCCATCAAGTGTTCAGTTACTGGAGTGAGACTGCCTGGAGCCTCACATGAAATATGCTTGGGAGGAGTCTGAAGCACGAAGCCAAGGCTGGATAGGGAATTAAGAGGTCCTATTTTGGGTGCTCTTGCTGAACATTCCACTTGAAGGAATTTCCTCCTTTTAAGAAGGAACATGAAATGGTCAGACACCATTAAAGTGACAATTTTATATTTTGATTTTGTGTGTCATCTAAATACAATCAGAAATCCACAGGGCAAGGCATGAGGAATGCCCTAAGGACGACCACATCATCCTTGGGCATTTTCTTGCTTAGGAAAACAGGGTCCCACATCCTTGACAGGCTGGGATGGAACTTTCTGTTCTTATTTTCTGTACCTGTTTCTGGAACTTCCTTAGAGGGTTTCAAATGTAATCTCTAAAGTGGAAAGAGAGAAAGGGAAGGGAAGAAAGAAGAGAAAGAAGAAGAGAAAGAAGGGAAAGAAGGGAAAGAAGGGAAAGAAGGGAAAGAAGGGAAAGAAGGGAAAGAAGGGAAAGAAGGGAAAGAAGGGAAAGAAGGGAAAGAAGGGAAAGAAGAGAAAGAAGAGAAAGAAGAGAAAGAAGAGAAAGAAGAGAAAGAAGAGAAAGAAGAGAAAGATTTCAAGCCTCCAGGACAACAGCAGCTCCTCCTCCTGCAGGTCAGTAACTTCTTGGGATAATCAGTCTTTTCTGACTGTGTGTTTTAGATTTCACACAGCAGCTTCTAGCAGCATCACACCAGAGTAGCTAAGTAACCATGGGACGTTTTTACTTCATCTTTATAATAAAAAATAGAGCAAGACTAGTCTGAGAGCCTCCTGCCCCAAAACAGGTCAGGTTTATGCTTTCCCTGATATTATATGGAAGATTCTCGGTCTTCCACAGACTGAAGGTGTGTGAGGAAACATTAAAAATTAGACTGTTTGGTCAATAATAGCCTGCTTTCTGGCTCTGTTTGGTTTATTAGTGGAGATGCAGCACTAGGTTGATGTGAGACTTTCTGAGTTTCTCTGTGAACCTTAAAAAATCAGCTCTTTTTGTCAATAAACTGGCTTGTGAAGTTTCAGTTACAAACTCAGTCATCAACTAAGCAGGATCTGTTTCCCTAATCCTCTGCCTTCCCAGCCCACACCAGCAAAAGGAAGGCAATGACTCTTATCATTTTTCCTTGCCTCTGGATGCCTCAGGTTTTTGATACAGCAGAGCACAGTAGGGCAAGACAAGCAGCACCACATGAAGGTACCATGTCCTGCCAAGTGTCCCTACACAAGTCAGGTTTGGGGTCATGGTACTTTTCTATTTTCAGTTCCCTGTGGGAGTCCTTCCACATCTCTGGGATGGATATAACTGACTTTTCTTCCCTGGTGATCAATAAAACCTCTGAGCTTTGATTCTCTTTGGACTTTCTCATTCCCTTTCATCATCCTGGTCCCTCCCCGTGTTCACAGTGGTCTTTGCTGAGACTTTTAGCCATTATCATTCCCCAGCTGTGGACAATTTTTGTGTTATCACCTTTTTTACCTCTCTTGGCTGCTCAGCTGCTCCATGTCCTCACTCCTTCTCTTTTAGCATGTGGAGGCAAAGAAGCCTTTGTTCCTTGTTCCTCACCCTCTGTAGGATCTGCTTCTCATGCTGCTCAGCCTGGGATCCTGGGACATCTGCTGGAACTCCAGATTTCCATAGAAAAGGACCAGAAAACCACAAAACCTTGCCTTGCATGCCCATGGTTCAAAAATAAACTAAATGTTAACCTTTTACTGCTCCACAAGGCTGTGAAGAGCCAGACCTGCCCACAAAAACAGGCAGGGAGAACTTTTCCATATCTTTTTATAACTCCATGCTCTGTAATTCAGTGATGCTGCTTAATGTGCTCAAAATTGCACCTTTTTTCCCTCATAGAAGAAAAGGCTAAATGGCCAGATTCCATCCTGCTTCCCACTTTGAATAGGAAATTGCTCCTTAAGCAGCCTCCTCCGTGCAATCAGGGCTGAAAAAATCAAAGGCACACTCCCTCAGGGTCTATCACATGTGGAGAAAACAAACTCCATGCAGGAATACCTGTCCTGCCTCGTCAGGGCTCAGGGAACAGGTTGTTCTCAGGTAAGAAAAAAGGTTGCCAAAATGCTCTTGTGCCAGCTCATTTCTGCATGCCAGAGGCTGAAGGATCTCCACAAACATGGGAGTCCTCAGTACAGGATGGAAGAAAGAGACTGTCACTTGCTCGGAGTGGATTTGAGGATGCTCTGTGGTCCAAGTCCTTTTTGTTGTAGCAGAACAGCTCTCATTACACCAGAAACTGATCCATTGCTGTTAAAACAGTGGCTCTCCAACCCAGAGCCCAGTCCAGGACAGAACCTGTAATTAGGGATTATTAAACCAGTAATTACAGTAATTAGAGAACCAGTAATCCCACCCTCAGGATTTGGGGTGCTGCCTAACCAAGCACACCCCAAACATCAACAGGTGTTTTCAGCCCTGCCTTTCAATGACTTTTATTTTCTGGTGAAGATCAAGTGCTCTGAAATTCACTGATGACATGTAAACAAATGAAGCAGCAAAACATCAATAAAGTGCTCAATCTGTAAAATGACCAAGAGGATTTAGGACAGACCACACAGAGAAGATCCAGCACAGGTCAAAGGGAGGAACAGGAAACCAACACAGACAAGATCCACGTGGTTCCCCAATAGCTATTGGCTTGTATAGATTTGAAAATTAGCAAAAAATGAAGCATTGTGTGATTAAAAGAGATTCCTGATTATCTCCACATGTATCCATATTCATTCCCAAGTGGCAACATTTTCACGTTGTTATCACTTGTTTATCTCCACAATGCACTGACATCTTCTCAACCTGCAGGTCCTGAAAAACTGAGCTTACAAAAAGAACAAAAACCAACTGAAAACAAACTAACGACAACTCCCTGTATGGGATGTGGGGCTGACAATGCTGTGAGGCTCTTTGCAGTTTCATTGGCTTGGTTGGTCATATTTTTTGAATCCCAGGCACTGTCTGCAAACAAAGAGCGTTCATCCATCAAAGAGATCAGGCTTTCGCACTAAGAAATAAGAGGTTTACCTATCAACACACCTCACAAGGCAGGAAGTAAATAAAATAATGCAATAAAACTGTTCTAGGGAGAATATATACACTGTGCTGGCATGGATACAAAATGTTAGTGAAAATAAAATTGATACTTAAAATCAAAGGGGAAAGTATTTCTAAGGCCACTGCAGGTAATTCATAAACCAAGCCAGAAAATCCTGCTTTTGGGGTGGGTTTTTTGCAGTCATTTTTGTCAGAATCAAAGGATGTTTTGAATAGTTCATCAGAGAATCACAGAATGCTTTGGTTGGGATAATCCCCATTTCTCTCCATGAAACCACTAAAAACATGCCAAAACCTGACCAGATTTTACAGCATAGATTAAAACTTCACATCCTCCCTTCAAACTTGCATGTTCTACCAGGGAATTTGCAATGATTGATGAGGCTTTGGACCCATCCCTCCCACTCCCTTTTTGGGTCTTACAGTTTCTGCAGCCTGGCCACACTGGCCAGAGGATTATCTCTGCTAATTGCCTCTGCTAATTACCTCTGCTGATTACCTCCCACCCCTCTTTGGGATGGATCACAGCTCAAAGGAGCTGCACGTGCTGGGGCTGGATGGGAGAGTGAGTGTGGCTGAGCAGAGGACTGGCTTTATGGGAAGGGTGTTCTTCACATCCTGCCTCGTTTTCCATGTCCCCAGGATTCAGAGTGAGTTTTCAGACTGGCCTCGGAAGGGTGGAGGGGAAATCAGAGCCATTCCTTGTCCCCACAGGACAGCACTGCAGGTACTAAAGTTAGTCTGGCCCTTGCCTTTAAATCCAGATGGCTTTAGGATTTAATTAGTAAGTTGTTTGTGCTTTTTCTTTTCTCTGCTGAAAACCAAACCTGCCCCAATCTCACAAGGGATACATAAAACATTTAATTTATGAAGTTCTGGGGTACAACCAGCAGCACAAATGGAAGAGGTGACCAGGAAAACACTTCAAATGAAAACCAAAGCAAGAGGTGACAAAGGGGTTTTTTGCACAGAGAATGCCAGGTGCCTTTATCAGGAACGCGCTTGGATGAGCAGGGATCACTGCAGCCCCTGTTTTAGGAAAGGGCTGCAACAGGAACCCCTCTGGCTCAGGGAATGGGAAGCAGCAAATGGAGAATGCCTTTCAGCAGGCAGAAGTGGCATGGGTTTGTGATTAGATGCTCTGTTAGGCAAAAGCCAACTTGATTTCAGTTCCAGGCTGAACCAGCTCCTAATAGTCACACACAGAATATCCCATGTAGAAAAGCCTGACAAGTTTTAAAAGGAAATTACTTTATATTTTATGTTTTAACATTTGGCTAATGCACCCCAGTCTTGCATTTGAACACCTCTTATGAATATTTTTCTCCATAGTCAATGATCTCTGGTGGCTCTTTGCTTTCCGAAACAAAAACTTTTCCCTCTGTTGCTCTGTCCAACCCTTCCAAAAGAATTTTTGCCCTGTGAGTTCAAAGGGTATCACAGGAGATGCATTTTGATTGTGAGGCCAGAAAACCAAGGCATTGCAATGAGATGAACCTGAATAGTGGTTCCTGGGAGGACCTGGAACAGTTTCTGTGGACACAAAAGAGTATTGAAGCCACCACACAGAACTTATTCACTATTATGTAAACCAAAGTGTTTTGATACAGAATAGTTCAAAGTCTGTATCATCCCCAAAACAACCTCAGGATGATACTCAGCTCCTCATTTTCGTTTTGTATGCAAGAAAACACAGTGATGGCAGAGCATGGAAAACCACAACAATTTCAGCCCATACACAATAATAATAAAACTGCCTTGAAGTTTAATGCTCAGAGTTCAAAGGATCCAGGTCAAACTCAGATCACCAAGCATGATTAAAGGTTTCTTTGAAAATTGGAAACACCAGTCTGCTGACATTCTTGTGTGTATTAGAGACCAGCAAATGTAGGGGGGAAGGTTACCTCTGGTGATATTTCATCCCAGGTACAGAAAAAAAAAAAAAAATGACCCTAGAAAACATAACCCTGTCCTGATTCTGGGAATTGCTACATATTTCTTGGGAAACATACAAGAAATTGTGCATTTCCCCCTCAGCCTGTGGGAGGACACTGTGTGGACAAAGCAGTTTTGAAGTGGTTCACTGTTCTGCCCTTAATTCCAGTAAGGTTTGGGGCTTGGTGGGCTTTTGGCTTCTATGTTTTAGCCATTAAGGATGCTGTTGTATGTTTTGGGACCTGTTAAGTGTAAACAGACGTGGGCTTATCAATGCCCCAGCAGTGCTTTCTACTGTTTAAACTCACTTGCAAAGCAAGCACTTGTGCTCCTGCTTTGTGAGTAATAGACTGGTTTTCCTTTTCAGTTGGAAAATGTACAAGTGGAAATTTATTCTGAGGTGACAGAGGAGCAGTTTGGGTTGTGGAGTCCTCAGAACTCTTACACTGCCTGAGATTTGCTCAGCCTGAGTGAAACCCACCTCTCCTCACAGCTGTCCCCCCAAATGTGCAGGGATGTGGTAATTCCTGGAGGGGAAAAAGAAGAGGGGTGATGGAATAGAAATGCTGCAACTCCACCTGCAAGGGAGGGAGTGGCTGAGGCACCTCGTGGAAAACCATCCCTGCACATTTCTTGGTATGCACCCAAAAATACACCCACCTTGGCTTCCAAAAGACTGTCCAGCTCACCCTGCCTCCCACTCAGCACTAATGCTGGCTTGCAAAGGATTTGGCTTGGAAGTAGGGAGGCAAAGACGGGTTTTTTTCTGAAATTTGTTTCAGGCTCTAAATAGCAGATGAACTCTTCTGAAAATCTTGCTTTGATGGTTGGTGACGAGCAGGTGAGCGTTTGGCTGAGAGCTTTAAAAAAATCAAGCCTGTGATGCTGAATAATAGAATATATAGACAGAAAAGAGCTGCTCTCTTACTGACATTCCCCCCCAGCAATGCCAAATTGCTCTTAGAGACACATTTTCCTGAATCCATTTCCATGTTAGACAAAGGCTTGTGCTTTCCACCCACTTGGGGGGAACAGATGAGAGAAGGGATAGCATCCTGCTTCTTGTGCAGAGGGCTTCTTAATGAGCACAGTAAAGGAAGTTGTTTTCCTTCTCCCACCTGCTTACAAAGTCCAAACTGGGAGATTCACACTGCTGGGCACTGTGTGGGGGTGCACCATAGGAGGGTGGGGGTAGTGGTATGTTTGGCAAAGTGAGGGTAGAAGTGCAGGCAATGGCCACAGGGCATAGAAAATATAAGGTTTGTGCTTGTTTTTTGGGTCAGCTAAAAGAGAAACATACAAACACCCCATGTTTATGGACAGTAGTCCTTTTTCCAGGTCCTGAAAGCTTCTTTCTCATTAAACCATCCATTACTAGCTGAGGCTGAGGAAAGATGTTATCTGTCACAGAGACGCAGCCTACGGAAATAAGATTCTTTGTTTAGGGCTTGCTAATCTGACCTCCTTTCAACCACAGCCCCTGTTCCCTTCATTTATTAAATTCTGTTATCAAACTTATTGGGGCAGAAATCCACAAGTACTTTTTTTTTTTTTTGCCATTACTAGGACAGGCTGAAGATCTTCCCCAAAGAGGTGTTGGTCCTGAAATCCTAAACAGCCAGGCTCACCCTACTTGGTTTATTATCTCCCTCCTGGTTATGCTTGTGCCAGAGAGGCAGGGATGCTACTGCATCCCTTACTGGGCCAACTTCTCCTTCATTAAAGGGCAGAGTAACATCAGCCCCACAAGTGCAACTGGTTTGCAGTGGTGCCAATAGGATTGGGATTTGCTCCAGGTGCAAAGCCCTGGAGAATCTGACACAGAGAGCAGAGCCAGGGACATCCATTCCCTTTCTTCCTCCATGTGTGCTCCTTGTTACATTGGTAACTCCATGGTCTCTGCTGGTTCATGTCATAAGCCAAAAAATGCTGAAGATAAAAAGCCAGGTTCAGGTGCTCCTGAGAGAAGAGAGTTCCCTTGCAATAGAGCAAATTATTCACTTCATTGCAGGGAGTGAATAGTTCACCCTCTGGATCTAAAAGTGCTCCTTAATCTAAGTGGAGATCAAAACGAGAGCGCTGAATGTGTTCTTACATTAGCAGAGAGAAGACGCCAACCCTACCCATTAACTCTCTGAAGGTGCATAATTAGGGTCTGGAGTTAGAATGGGAGCTTTTGAGTGAGAGCCGAGGTTTGGTTTCTTTTTTATAAAGGTGAGTTTTGTGGCAAATACCCTCTTCATCCCCGAAGTCTTGTGATCCCACCAGAGTGACATGGTTGAAAGTACTCATTTAAGAAAACAAATGACTGGATTTGGTTCAAGAATCAGCAAAGGAAATCCTTTCTCTGCTGTTAGCTGGAGGCTAAGGTAGATGTGATGTTGCCTGTTGTGGTTAAACACTGCAAAATTTGCTGTATGTTTGGGGTAAACAATCACGTGCTTCCTCTGCCACCAGCCAGGCTGATGAGGCTGAGGATGGGTGTGATCCCAAAACTGCCCAGCTGCACCAGCATGAACTGATGCTCTGCTGCAATGCCCCATCCTCCACAGGGACAGGATCAGCACCAGAGTCCCACTGGATTTATTCAGGAGTAGATGATGGGGAGGGGGGCAATTTCCTCCCCCTGAGCACATACCCGGTGTTGTTGGGATATTAATAGAGGCTCCAGGGCTTCAAAGTAACAGCAGAATCTTTAATAAACTTATCAGCTGCCTTCAGGCTGTTGTCTACAAATCCCAGAGGGAAATACGGTCCTTTGACTGCTTCACAGCCCGTGAAAAGTAATTAAGAAATTAAAACTATTGTCAGCAAGCTGAAGTTTGCTGTTTGGGGATCTGCTACTCAGCAGAAAGCTCTGAGGTGCCTGCAAACCAAAAAAATGTTGAGAACTTACAGAAAGCGGAACTTACAAAAATTAGAATGTAAAAAGAGAATTACCTAGATCAACATAACCCCCAGGTGAACTGTTAATTCTTAAACCTTCACTTAACCAGAATATTGCAGGGGATGGTGCTCTCCTACCACACCACAATGCCCACGGAGCAGCTGCACTCCTGCATCTCTTGCCATCAATGGACAAGCTCTGGCTTTTACCCACTGTGACCTTTTGTGAAGAACACAGAGCATTTTGCTTTTCCCTTGGTGGTGTGAAAAATCCCCAGCAGAAATGACAGGTCTGGGACTCAGGTGCCAATCTCTGTTGAGTGATTTTCACTGTCATTTACAGCCTGTGCTGATTTTCACAGGCTATCTGCTATCAGATGTGTGTTTGCTTCTTGCTCTCCCCATTACTATTTTGTCATTACTTTGTGACCAAAATGTCATCTCCTGTCATGAAGAAGTGTTTTTCTAGCTCCCTCTGCATCAGACATTTTGCTGCTGGGACAGTGAATTTCCCTCCAGTGCAACCTGCCGTAAGTTGCATCCACTCAATGTAAAGTTGGAGTGTCTGTAAAGTATTAAAATAATCCCCATTCCTAAATGGCAGATAGGAACCACTTTTATTTGAGCTGCAAAGGGAAGATCACTACCCAGCAGAGCTGGGGTGTGAGGCTGTATGGGAAAAAA
The DNA here is from genome assembly GCF_965178545.1 of Coloeus monedula. NCBI lineage: Eukaryota > Metazoa > Chordata > Aves > Passeriformes > Corvidae > Coloeus > Coloeus monedula. The sequence continues at coordinate 72,208,333 of NC_138785.1, forward strand.
ACGCTCATTGTAAACTCAGAATGGGGAAAATGCTGCTGCTTGTTGCCCTTTGCCTGTGCCACAGCACCCCAAGACAGGCAGAGACCTCAGATGAGGAACCACCTTAAAGGTCACAGAATCATGGAGTGGTTTGGGTTAGAAAGGACCTTAAAGACTATCCAGTCCCACACCCTGCAATGGGCAGGGACACCTTCCACTATCCGAGGCTGCTCCAAGCCCCGTCCAACCTGGCCTTGGACACTTCCAGGGATCCAGGGGCAGCCACAACTTCTCTGGGGAACCTGTGCCAGGGCCTCCCCACCCTCACAGGGAAGGATTTCTTTCCTTAATTTAAACCTCCCTTCTCCCAGCTTGGAGCCATTCCCCCTTGTCTTGTCACTCCATGTGTTTTTTTCAGCCCTTTTTGAGCCCCTTTAGGTACCTGGGGACAGAAAAGGGAGAAACTTATGAGAAGAACAACATTGCAAATGCTGGACTGACAAATCCAAACAGCTGAGCCTTTCTGGCAAGCAGTGGAGGATGCTGCCTAACCCAGCTCCTCTGTAAGCAGCTGGAATAAGAGACCATTCATCACCACCTGAATTGCTATGGTGGCTGGATTTTTGAGGGCTAATGGTCACTGCTCACCTCTGTGCAAGAAAATTCCTGAAGTAACGAAGTTGGGCTGCAGGCACAGGGCAGAGAGCAGCAGACAGCCTGTGGTACAAGACATACATCCTGCTTTTCATTCTACCCCACTTCCCAGCTCAGCTTCATTACCCTGAGAAGAGACCAAATAAACCACAGGAATACCTGGAGTTCTTCTGCATCAAGATGACATCCCTCATAAAGGGGACAATCTCTGATGGACCATTAAATTTACCTCCAAAACATGGAATCACAGTTTCTCAATCAGTGGAGGAAGGGGCCTGACTGAGAATGGGCCAAGCATATATGAGGATACACCTTCCTCAGGCAGGACAAGGGCCATACTTGGATAACCCTGAGTAAATATTTCTCCAGTGAATTTTTTTCTTCCATAATTCTATTCTCTTTCTTTCTGAAGTTGTGTAAATGTTGGGCATCCACAGCATCTTGCAGTGAGAAGCGCCACAGGTAACAGGATGACTTGTGAGAAGAATTCTCCTTTTCTCCATCTCCTTTCCATTTATTTACACACTGTTGACAAAAAAAAAATGGGAAAAAAAAACCCTTCTTGGGCTTTTAAAAAAATTCTTTGAGTTAGATATGGAAAGAAATTAATTCTAATTTCTTAGAAATGGGTGAAGTTTTGTTCGAAATCTCACATCCAGCCTGGAGACTTCTCTTCAAGTCAAAAATGAATTGGAGGAACACGCAAGAATTGGGTTCAGCAAGAGTGACAGGTGTGTTAAAAAGTGACTTTAATGAATCGCTGAGAAAAAAAAGCTTTTTTAGTCTAAAAATTTCATGAATCACTGAAAAAGAAAAGAAAGCTTTTTTGGTCTAAAAATAAGATGATTGAAGGGAGGAAATAATGGTCTGCCCACCTGAAAAAAAAAAACCAAATGCAAAACAAAACTGGATATAAAAAGTCAATTTCTTTGTGTCTAGGAAATACCTTTTGGGGCAAGACAGAAATTAAGTAATTTCCTTTGCAGGAAAGGAGATTTTGGTCAGAGAGGAAGCCAATCTTTCTAACTGTAAAGCTTCCAGCAAATGGGCTGGGGAGTGTGGGATCCCCAGGACTGGGTTGGTCACCCCACCTGGACAGATGGACAGATTTCCTGCTTCCACTTCCCAGCCTGCCTGATCCCACCATTCCTGCCATCCCAATATGCATTCAGAGGTTGATCAGTATTTGATAGTGATACCTTAGCATTTCTATCAATCTTTCCCAAAATGGCTTGGAAAAAAACACCATCTTCAATTTCTCTCTGTGTCTTCTAAAGGCCAGGTTCTTCCCTCTCCCCATTCCTGCCTTCTGGTCCCTCACCCAGCTCTGAACATGATGAGAGGATTTCTCTCCCCATCCAGGTAAGAAGAGTTTCCACAGCACAAAGCCAATTTGCTCTTCTGAGAGTTCTACTTCCCAGATTACCTCTGTTATAACCTCCAGCAGGGCTGGCTTTCACCCTTGCCTGAGGCTCTAGTTTTGAAAACAGCTTTGAGGGCACGAGTAGTTTCCCCTCATTGCATTTAACTGCATGGAAACACAATTTTTGACATGCTTTCGTGCATCAGCAGCCACAGCTTGTCTTGGCAACCTGTGCCAGGGTCTCGCCGCTCTCACAGGGAAGAGTTTTTCCCAAAATCTATTCCAAGCCTGCCCTGTTTCAGTGTGGAGCCATCCCCCTTGTCCTGTCACTACATCTGACTGGGTCTGTTTCTCACCATTTGTAGAGCCCCACTAATAGGGATTAATTATTCATGTTTGGAGGGAATTGAAACTTCCCACGTGGCTGACAGCATGCAAGGAGTGAGGGACTTTCTGCAGAGGAAAGGGAAAGAGGGACACAAGCAGATCTCAGCTAAGACTGAGCTCATCACAGCAGAGATCCATCCACTTGCTGTGCTGACTCCAGAAATTATAAGGACCAGAGCCTTAAAACAAATTCTCCCAAACACTGAATGTTAAAGAAATGGCGTCTTTGAAGAGGCTTCTTGGAGCTTCAGACAAAACTTTTATAGGGCTCTGTGAAGGCCCCAGACCTGTGGCAGGCCAGATGTTCAGTAATTACAAAAACATCTCGCAGACATATGAAGCAGAATAGCTCCAGTGAGGACACCACTCATCTGCCAAATGAACAAATAAAACCCAGTCAGTTTTAATGGTATTGATTTGCAGCAGCCAGGGAGTTTCTGTTCACTGCTCTAGAAAATAGAAAACTTACAACATCCCTGTGGAGTAGGGAAACTGAGGAATAAAGCACTCTGAGCAGGTATCTTCCTTTTAAGCCTCTTTTCCTCATCAACTCAGGCTCTACAGTCCTGCTGTGTATGTTATCTGCCTTCCTGTGTCAGCCCTAAAGAAATTTTAGCCCTTTTTAGAGCATTAACCAAATTTGACAAGCAGGGTAAAACCTGAAAGATATTATGGCATATTAAAGATAAAATTTACATTAAAATACTAGTTGAGAAGGATCCCCAGTGCCTCTGTGATGAGAATGGGGGAGTTTGCAGCTTGTTTCACTTCAGATATTCTCCACTCAAAAGACAGGGACGATATCTGGACTCCCTCTTTGTGTCCCTCGTCCCTCTGAGCAAGATGCTCTCCAATCCCATGATCAGTATGGCTCCTAAAGGGAAAAAAGAGCTTTTATTTTCTGCTGATCCTTTTCAGCCCCGAATGGCAAAATGCTGCAGATACTGTAATGTGAGCTAAAGGCTAAGAAAAATTAAAGTACAAATGGGCAAAGAGTGTGGCTTTTATCTTTGCCTTGTTATTCATGCTGCTGTCTTCCTCAGCACTTCTCTCCCACTTGTCTGGCAAATTAAAAACACAAAGAGATAAAAATAAAAGGTTTCATTTCCAAAACTGGTGCTTTTCTTTTTAGTTGTGAATGGTTTTCAAGCCCTTTCTGTTCTGCTGTGGATGGGACTCCTGCAGTCACGCTTTCTTCCAAGCATGAAAGGACTTCAAACATTCAAGAGCTGTGCTAAACATTTGCCACATGATGCAGAAAATCAATGATACCATTTTGGAGAAGTCCCAAAGCAGAACAATTCTGGTCAACATGCACAGTCCTTGCACCCTGGGATCAGCTCTGTTTTGCTTCTGGGTGAACAAAATGCAGAAGCAGCCTGTGAATTTATTGCAGAATAAGCCAATAGTCTTAAAATAGTAAGTGCAGCTGTAACTGCCCCAGTGGAGGGTCTGCCCTTGTCCAGAACTGAGTTGTGAGGCTTTCTGTCTTTTCTGTGCTCTGTTCTGCACATCCCAGCTTGGAGATGCCATAGGATGAGCTGAGAGCCATGAAATCCAATAAACCTCCAGTGAAAATGTGATCAGCCAGTGCTGAGCACCCACTTGCCCACAGGTGCCAATCGCTGCCTCAGTAGTAAAGAAGGAACAAACACAGATTTCACACATTAATTCTCTCCTTTTTGACATTTACAGTGAAGAATAAGAAGACTCAGAGCCTGTTTTCCAGCTCCAAGGCACACATTGTGTTCACACCTTTTTTTCTCCCCAAACAAGATTGCCTTTTCTGTTGTCCTGCCTTTTGGGAATGATCCTTGGCAGATGACATCCCCCGAAACTTTGCTGTCTAGGAAAGCACCAGCACAGGGTGAAATCACACCCAGGGTGTACAGGATGGTGAGCCTGGGCTGGAGGCTCTTCCTGGGGCTGTTTGGGGACATCAGATAGGAATCATTCTGCAGGATGGCACTCCTGAACCAGTTTGGAGATGCACAAACAGGGATGAGCCGTGTCCTGGGGGCTGGAAAAATCCCTGGCTGCCTGCAGCCTGTGCTGGTGATGGACCCCCCAAGGAGGAGATTTTTTATTCATTAACTCCAGCTTTCTCTCCAAAACCTCTGTTGCACAAACATGGTCAGCCCCGAATCACAAAGGCAGGATTTGCCATTTAGCATTGAGGAGATGCTGGCAGGGAGTAGAACTTGTCCTGGGGATTTTACACATCTCATTTCTACCTCTGGAGACCACTGAAGCAAGAGAGGAAAAAAAAGCAAAGCAAAACCACATATTGTCTTTATTTTCTCATCGTGTCCAAGAAAGGAGGAATAATGCAAACACCAATAAACCCAATGGCTCTGCTGGGAGAAAATCCTGTTGCGTTTGGAAGAGGCTGTTGACAGATAACTGGAAACATTGAAAGTGTCGTTTTGTTCGAGCTATTTATAACCACTGACAGTGCTGGAGTTGGAAGCAGATTAAATGGGAGGTAACTGGAGTTTTAAAGCAAGCCCAAGTGTCTTTAAGATGGGGATGGGCTGTGCCCCATGCTCTCCTTTAACCGCCCCTGAGCCCTTCCCTGAAGTGAAGCAAAGCCACCCTTTATGCCAAATTTCAGTCTGATTTTCTTCGCTGCTTCCTGCATGGCCAGTTAAGTTGGTCAAGCATTATCAAGTGTAAAATCAGCAGAAAAGTCCCCCTCAGACATCTGTCAGCAGCAGGCTGAAAGTACAATAAACTGAGCCACTGGACTGCTGTGCCACACAGCCAAAGTGCAGCTCACATCCCAATGCCAAAAACTGTTCCTCGGCCTGTGCTGCAGAGGAACCCATGGGAGAGATGTGCAATGATCCCTCACAATCTTTATGGTCCATGAAACGTTCCCGGTGACCACTTTGGGCAAGCAGCCGTCTCTGGCAGGCTCTGTGCAGCTGTACAAGAATAAACTCATTTTCAAGCTGCCCTGCCCAGTTTCTGCTGCCACTTAGAGGGCTGCAGCTCTGCTGGATGAGTCCCTGCCGTCGCAGAACATGGCAGGATGTGGAGTTTGTTGCATGGGGCAAAGGTTTTTTTCATGGGACTATGGCACTGTTAATCATCAAGTGCCAGAAGGGCTTATCTGGCATGGAAAATAATCATTTTTATGCCAATGTGTTATGGAGAATTTATTTATAAAATATTCTGGAGGATTAAAATATATTCTTTCCTTTCTCAGACAGTGGAGCGAAGCAGGCAGAGCATTGCACAAGAGACTCAGTTCTATTTCCAGCTCTGACAATGGCATAAAATACATGAGTGGGGCAATTCACTTTACCAGCTGTTAAATGAGGTAAGGAATCTTGCCTTATTTACCTAAAAAAATGTTTTGAGATCCACTGATTTAAAAAAAAATACAACAGATCAACATCAAAAAATAAAACCCAGCATTACGAAAGCAAGCTGCTTTAAAGCATTCTGCAGACAAATGTTACTCAGAGGCAGCAAGAAAGAGCAAAAGAGTCAGTGATGACCTTAAACAACACATAAATACCATTTCTATCTTTTGTCCTGCTTTTCTTACTCAGTCCTTCCCTAGATTTCTACTTTTCCCAGAGAAAACTCCGAAATGTGACTTTGCCCATGATCAGATATATTTATCTAAAATTAAGGTTGGGAATGATTTCGATTTTTGGAAAAGCAAACACAAGACTTTTGCAGAGAATCAAACAAAAAAATAAGAGAAAAATGATCTCTCTCCACTTTTGTACTGAAGGAGAGAGGTGCTGGAGGCAGAAGGTGAAGCACAGCCTCACAAGAACCTTGGTGGATCCCGTTTCTGCATGTTCAGGTGACAGCAGACCTGGGATGGGCTGAATTTTGGGCGATTCTGCCTGTGCAGACAGTGATGGAGGTGGAAGGTGATGGGGGAGAAGAGGGAGAGAGAGGTCAGGACAGTCTCTCAGGAACTCCAGGAAGGAAGGGACCTCTGGGGTCATGGAGTCTGAAGTCCTACCACATCTTCCAGACCCTGTCAATGCAGTCAGCTCAGAGTCATTCTGAGCCACCTTAGCCTAGGTGAGGTAACACACATCTCAAAATGCCACCTTCCTGCAAAACAGAAATATTGGAGACCAGAAGCAATTAAGTTCCTTGACCTGTTTGGGTTTTTTCCTCCTTATTTTTCTCCTTTAGGAGTTAGGAGGTTCTTGTCCAGCAGGAAAGGCTGAAATTGAACTTGGGTGCAAGCACTGCCCCCTGAAAGTGTCAATTCCGTTGTATGTAAGAATCCCAGCATGGACTTGCATTAATATACTACCTGCTTTCTCTGGAATGATGAAACACAGATTTCAAATTGTTTCCCTGCAGGTTTTACCCTTTATTTATCCCTTTCAGAATTTTCCCAAATGCACACTAAAAGACTGTTATGATTTTGCTTAAATCAAATTTAATGGAACAACTTTCAGAGTTCATGTGTAGCTCAGGGGCTGTTTTGGGAGCATTTTTGTTGCCTGGCCATTTCCCCATTTCGTTGTAGAACTTTAAACTGCTGGAGGGACAGTTGTGATGACTGCCTTGGGTGGCTGATGGAGGGGACAAAAGCTTTGGATCCATGTCAAAGCTTTCACAAGATTGGTTGACTGAAACTATTTTGGGGTATCCAGGGGTATTGTTTATCAGTGTATCTGAATAATCACCCTCATTTTCCAGAGGAAAAGAGCTGCTAAGTACAGCTCAGTGCTTTGTGGCGCATTGCCATCTTCCCAGCTTTTTAATGTCACCAGTCATTGACCTGACGGGGGTCTGCTCAGGGCTGTTGCAGCCCAGACAGTTGGATCAAATCTCACTGCTCTGGACTTTTCTGGAAGTGCTACATGGGCAAACTTCTCCAAAACTGACTCCAGTGTGACTAACATGTCCTGGTGCTCAGCTGCTCCATGATATTGGTTCCAATATTTACTCTGGAGCTCCTCAGGGAAGTGAACTTGATTTATTCAAAGCTCATCTGCACGGCTGATAATGAAAATTGTTGCCAGGCTCATCAGCATCAAGAGGATAACTTGAAAACTGAGCACAGCAAGCCTGACTCATGGTATTTTTTCCACGGGTCCCAACTTATGGGGAATATGAGACTTCTCTGTGTCTTCCCAGCTGGAAGCCCAGCGAGAGCCCTGACTTCTCCTTCCACTCCACAATGGGTAGGAGAATCCTCACTTTTAAATTAGGTCTGTCTTTACTAAAAGAGCTCATGAGAGAAAATGCAACTCCAACCTGTGTTTTAAATGGCTTCACACTGAAAGAGAGTGGGTTTAGATAAGATAGCAGGAAGAAATTGTTCTCTGTGAGGGTAAGGAGGTTGCCCAGAGACGCTGTAGCTGCCACATCCCTGAAAGTGTCCAAGGCCAGGCTGGACAGGACTTGGAGTAACCTGGGATAGTTGAGAGTGTCCCTGTGTGTTGGTTTAACACAGCCTGGTTTTTAATGGAGGCAGGAGAAAAGCTGCTCGAAACCTCTATGTCTGGCCCACAGCCAATCGCTGAAGGCTCTGACGATGGGCAGGTTACTAGCCCAATTAGACAAGTTGGTAACGCCTCTGTGATGACATATTTAAGAAAGGAAAAACTGCGGGAAGTTCTCTTTTTTCTTCTCCCAAGGGGTGGTGAGGCGGCTGCCAAGGCCCTTCCCAGCGGAGGTTGCCAGAGGCTGTGTGGCCAGGGCCTTTCCAAGGTTGGGGTCGTGTGGCCGGGGCCCTCCAGAGGCCAGAGCCGCCCGTGTGGCGCCAGGGAGGACCACGCGGCTGAGGCCAACTGTGCGGTGCTGGCAGGGACCACGTGGCCAGCAGCGAGAGACATGGCAAGCAAATCCCTGATTCGGAGCCCAGACGAGATCAACCTCTCAACTGCAACTTACAGACACCGACTTTCTTCCAAGTCAGAGAAAAAGGAAAAGTGAGGACACGTGAGGAAAAGCAACATGGCGGCACCGAGGTCAGTGAAAAGAAAGGAGAAGGAGGAGGTGCTCCAAGCGCCGGAGCTGAGATTCTCCTGCAAGTCGTGGTGAGGACTCTAATACAACAAACTGTTTCCCTGTAATTCATGAGGTGCATGGCAGGGTGGGTGCAGAGATCCATGCACAGCCCGTGAAGAAGAGTACTCACGCTGGAGCGCGCAGATACTGCAAAGCTGTAATGTAGTGAGGAACTTGGAGAGAGATGAGCCTTGCTTTTAGACATAGAGGAAGAGAGCCTTTGCTTCCAAACTAGAACAGCTCATCCTTAAAAGGCTAAACCCTGTGAACTAAAATGACCCACGCTAGGCAGTTGTGGGAAGACTGCTTGTCCTGTGAGAGGGATTTCACATTGCAGCAGGTTTGGGTGGGACTGCTGCTTGTGGAAGTTAAAACCACGCTAGAAAATTTGCAGAGAACTATCTCCTGTGGGAACGATCCCACAGCACAGCAGAAGAAACTCTTTTCCCTAAACATACTGAAGAAAGATTTTTAAGAAGTGAAATACTGACCAAAACCTTATGTTTTGTTTCCTTGCATGGTCAGTGGAAAGAGAGAGGGACTGGGAAAGAAAGGTGTTCTGAAAGTTTGCTTTGGTTCTCATTACCCTTTTAACTTTTAATTCTGTTAATAATAAATCTTCTTTATACTGGTTTAAATTTTGAACCTGTTTTGCCTTGAAGTGATTTTTTTTCAATAAACCTTATCTCAACTCATGAACATGAAGTTTTCAATTCCCCTTCCTCTGCTCAGCTATAGCAGAGGAAAATAAGTAGATGGCTTTATTCATGGGTGCCTGGCGCTTAGCCAGCATCAAACCCACGACACCCTGCTCATGGCAGGAGGTCGGAATGAGATGATATTTAGGTTCCCATCCAACCCAAACCATTCTGTCATTCTGTGATTCTATAAACAGGTCACTGCACGCTCCACTGAATTCCTTCTGCTGTGCCCTTTAAAGAGCTGCTTGAAGAACTGGCTGACACAGAGGGAGTTAAAAGTCAGGAACCTACCTCCCAGGCATGTGGCTTTTTCCAGAAGCCCTTTAGATCTTTTTAACTTTCATCGTCTTTCAAGTTTTTGAGCAAAAGTTTTATTAAAATGCTGTAACTATTATTCTGGCTGGAATCCCGTTGCTCTGCATTGCCCATGCACCCTTTTTCCTACAGTTTTTATCTGTCAATCTGATAAATAAACTATGCTTTTTTGAAGGCATTTCAGTCTTGACATTGGGCTCTATAAATGATCTGTGACCCAACACTTTTTGCATTTTCAGCCTCATCTCGAGGCTATCATTATATACAAGGCACATTTTTTTCCTGCAAATTGCTCCCATGGATTTGGCTATTTGATAGTGATTGGGTGACATTGAAGTGCTCAGATAAGACCTCAGTTGTTCTCTGCTGGACTGTGGCAATCTCTGCCCTCTGACTCCATGGCCTCTGTGACATGGTACTGTTTCATCTTCTGTTAATAGCCATAAATCCATGGTTGAACGTTAATGGCACTCCAAGTTCCAGAACTGGCTCAGCCTGTTAGATTATTAGCAAAAGGCGCAGATTTTACAGTGGATTTGACGCAGCTCTCTCCTTGGAGAGCAGAGCCACAAGGGTTATCTCAAATCTGCCCAGGAAAGGATGCTCAGATAAGGAGCATGGTTATATCTCTTTGGACTAAGCCAAGCACACTGCCACAGGATTCCTAAAATACTTAGGATTACACCCTTATCTTACTTGTCTTTAAGGGAACATGCATAACTTGAAGTCAGCAAATACATGGTTTATTTTGCTTAATTTCTCTTTAACTTAAACCTGTTTTCAGTACTAGGAGAGTCATTGGCTTGATGTCACACTGAAGCCTGAGAAATGCTGCAGTTTTGGACAAGTTTAACATAATTGAAAAACTTTGGAATGCTTTGGTTCTGTCACTTGCTTAAGCAGACTCTGCTAAAGTAGACACTGATTATTCTCTCTTCCCCTCCCAGCACTGTTACCTCAGTTGCTCTATCACCTTAACATCTTTGATAAATGGGTATAAATGACAAATGCTAATAAATTCCTGTGCCATTCACACAGGTCAAGAAAGCAAGCAAACAGAAGATTAATACAACTGAATCAGATACTGCTCGCAGAATAATTAAAGTCTTGAAACACAGCCTCTCTCTGCTTTTAATAATGAATGTTTGTAAATCACTGTTGCCACATGAGATCATTCAGCATCTCTTCTGGCTTATAACTTTCAGCCTAATTTTAGTAATGAGTGTTTTTCCAGTCAAACAATGTTCCTTAGATTTAAAGATAGCAGATTAATATGCACATCAAAAATAAGTACATCACCTCTAATATCTCCCCAGTGACCAGGTTTTACTTTGCCTGACTGAATTGTTATGTATAATTAATATTGGTGTGATTACAGTTTGCCAGATTAAATGATGCACCCGTGGAGGAATAACAGCTCCACAGAAGTTCTTTGCAAGCAGGAGGGATGTAAGAAATGTTGGTGACTTACTTCTACCTGCTGCAGTCTGTTTGCCTCCAGATCATGGAGTTCTGGTGAGGTTTAATAGGTAAGTGGTGTTGACATCCCTCCTGTTGGTCCATGCCAAAGCCACAACATCAGCGCAGTAATTAATCCCTCTCTAGAAGCTGTAGGATGCCAGAAGTGCTCTCAGGGTGCCAGACGTTGGGTGAAACTTCACCAGCTCTGGTAGAACCAGATGTCCTCTGCAGTGTCTATCTTCTAAAAAAAAAAACCCAAGCTAAATAAATTTAACTTTTATTTTTTAGCATTTAATTTTTATTAATAATATTCCTGTTCTATTTGCCAGAGGAATTGGCAACAAGATGTTGTGGCAATATAAGAAATAGTCACAGATTTGATGGAGTCACCATCCCTGGAATTGTTGGAAAAATGTAGATATGCCACTTGAGGATATGGCTTAGTGGTGAACAAGGTGGTGGTGCTGGGTTGAAGGTTGGACTTCAGGTTTTTACAACCTTAATGATTTTATGAGTCTGTGATTCTATGATTTGATTCTCAGAAAAAGCCTTTTCAGCATCCTGTGCCTCGGTTTCGACTCTGGTGGATGAAGTTTAGGAACTGAGAGGAATTTGTGAACATAATCCAGTGTGTTGGCACTTCAGAGGCACTTCTGCCATGCACAGCCTTGGAGTTTCTGCTGGTCAGGTTCATAAATCACAGCCCCAATGCTCCAGACCATCTGTGCCCTGACCATCACAGGTCCAATTCCTGTTGCTGTAATTCCAATTATGTGTATTTTTACTATCTCTCTTGGTTTTCAGTTACACATAATGATCTCCACAAAGATGTGCAGTTTATTTATAGCTTATAAGGGACCCAACAATGCGAGGCAGACTGCACTAAAAGAAGCAGCTTGTTCTCACTTTTTGTTCTCTGTCCTTTTGTTTGCTGCACAATCAAATATGGTTTTGCAGGCCTTTTGAATTTTCCAGACTGTTAACTGCCCACAATTGTATTTTCTGAGTGAGCCTTGTAGCTTCTTTGTAAAAAACTCCACTATAATTCCTTTTACATGTACAAAGACTTCTTTTCCTTCCCCTCACAGAAAACATCCTAAATTGTGCAAAAATGGGAGGTCAAGTGTAAGAGAGACTGTTCTCACCCTGTTCTTCACCAGCCAAACAAGAAGTTGGTGTCATCTTCTCCCTCCTCCCATGTCTTCAACTACACCACTGCAAGCACAGAATTGGTTTGTGTTTGTTTTCCATACCCTGTGCCTTTCCCTGTCTCTCTCTATCCAGCTCTAGGAGCTAAGAGCTGCTGAGATTTCAGGATGCTTTCAGAGTGGTTTTTTAGCTCCTCATTTTCTTAAAAGCCTCATTGCCACTACAGAAACCCAGACCATCCCCTTTTATTTTTCCTTGACATCACTTTCTCCACCACCCCCCACTTTGCTTTCAGCAGGCTGCAAACACATCTCCATCAGCACTAAAAATGCCCCCCATGACCAACTCTGGGGTAAAGCAGAAAGCTCTCAAAGGAATGTGCTTCACTTTTTTGTGTGTCCTGACTCAGTGCTGTGAAGTTTTCAGCATGCCCCATGTCTGGAAGGCATTTTACCCAATACAGATGTTTTCCTGCAGTAACTCCACCAACTTTCTCGTGGTGCTACTGCAAGTTCTATCAGCATCAGTGCAGTGGTGTTGGCACTGGGTGATTACGCAAATAAAATCCCAAATTACCAAACTGCAATCACAGCGCAAGTGCTATTAGCATCTGATTCATCCATCACTACCTTATTAACCACTCTGATTAGTGTGAGCTGTGAGAAAACCCTCTGATCTGTACCTAAATACAGCCATCATTTTGGTGGTTCCATATTGGAGCTACACAGATCAAGCAATTATTTCCTAAGTAAAAGCAGAAGGCAGCATGTCACCTCCTGCACCATTAGCCAGGTTAGAGACACACCAGCAAATCAACAGCCTGGGAGAAGGTTTTTTTATCACTGCCACGTTTGGAAACTGTCTCTACTATTAGATATCATAGAATCAAGGAACTATGGAATGGTTTAGGGTGGAAAGGACCCTAAAGATCATCTCGTTCCACCCCCTGCCATGAGCAGGGACACCTTCCACTAGACCAGATTGCTCCAAGCCCCATCCAACCTGGCCTTGGACACTTCCAGGGATCCAGGGGCAGCCACACCTTCTCTGGGCACCCTGTGCCAGGGCCTTACCACCCTCACAGGGAAGAATTTCTTCCCAATATCCCATCTAAACCTACTCTCTTTCAGTGTGAATCCATTCCCTTTTGTCCTGTCACTCCATGCTCTTGTAAAAAGTCTCTCTCCGAATATATATATAGATGTATCTGCTGCAACTGTAAACTGGGTGACACATCCCAGAAACAAGCTGCTCTTTTGGGAATATTTAGTGTTCCCTAAATGTGATGAGGCTGCCAGAGTTCTCAATCTCAGTGAACTCCAGTTCCTCTTCTGCCTTTTTGGTTCAGTTTCTCAAAAAAATATTTTGCTTGAAGCAATTTATCATAAATCAATCAACCCAAACCAATTTTTCTGTCTTTTCAATGCATACATAGATATACATAGGTATGGACATAAATCCTCCTTATATGCTTTGCTGGGATTTTCAGCATAGTGGTGGAGAGCAGGAATGATTCTTACTGAATTCAGGTTCTGCCAAGTTTTTGTGATGTTTTCTGGCTTCCTGGATTAGAAATGTATGTATGTATGTATGTATGTATGTATGTATGTATGTATGTAGTGTGTATGTTGTTCTTTACTGACTCCCTCTGAATCCCAGGCAAAAAATTTTCAATAATCATGGAGAAACCTGTTAAAAAATAACAACAAAAAAAAATGTTTAAAACGTTTTTTAAATTGTTTGTGGACCAAAAAATATTTCAGACTACTCAGGTTGCTTCATCTCTTTTAAAATCCAGAGTATTTATTCCTTTAGGCATAGCCTTCCTTTTTCCCCTGCTAGACAGCTGATGTGTGTGATTTGTGTATCTGGGTTAAGTTGGTTTATCTGAGAATTTTAGAGGGAATCAAAGGGCAAAATGTGTTCTGACACTTAATTTTACAAGTACATTTGTTCTGCCAAACAATTCATTCTTTAAATTCTTCCAAATGGGAAATCATGCTTTCTGGCCCATGAGCAGACTCGTTATTTCTGACCATAGAGTATGAAAAATAACAGCCCTTTCTGCAGCTATCAGTTCATGTGACACCTATAATTTACAGCATTTGTAAATACAAACGGATTCAATGCCAGGTGAGGTTTCCAAAGGGCCTGGGAATCAGATACGCTTTGGAAAGGCTTCTGAGCAAGGATCACAGACAAATCTGTTTAAGGGACATGCCTGGCACAGTGTCTTGAAAACTTTTCCTCACTGAAGTAGCGGTGCTGGACTCAGCAGTTTCACATGTCTGGGTAAGCGCTGGCAGGATTCACCCCTCCTTAAATTCCTGCATTTTTACAGAGCTGTCTGGACATGTAGGAACAAGATCTAACTATAGCTGCCTCAGTTCTGCTGTTCATGCCAATCAAAATAGTCAAGGACTTGGGACATTAGCACCCTGTTATCTCTTTGTCTGTACATATTGCAATCCATACCAAAGGGGAATTAACTCTTTCCCTCTTCCTTCCCATCCTTTTTTTAAATTTTTCTTTAATAATTCTGCACTTGCAATTCATTCTTTTCAGCATCTTTGCCTTGTGTCATTTGATTTTTTGGCTTTGGGGGTTATCACAGGATTGAAACGACCTCAGTATTCACCCCTTCAGCCCCTCCAAGCACCATTGAAAAAACCAGAGGTGGTAAAAGCAATAATCTCTCCATGGAGGTATTCCAGAGTCATCTCAGCATGGCCCTGAGCAACCTGGTCTAGTGAAACCTGCTCTGAGCAGGGTGTTGGACTGGGTCTCTGGAGGCCCCTTCCAACCTCAAACTTGAAGTTATGGTGCTATGAAATTCCAATTGAACCACATTTCCCCTCACAGCCAATACCAGCATTTTGGCCAGACATCCTCATTCCCAGTGGAGTGACAGGGACCTAAGAAATGTGGTCAGATGAATGTGGCACAGTGCCTAAATTTTAAATCCTTGTTCGCCTTGAGCTGTCTGTGGATCCCTTCATAGTAAGGTGGCACCCCCCAGAATTTGGGGGAGCAGCTGACCAGCCAAAAATTGCTCGTGTGTTACCCATTACCATCAACCGTCCTCTGTCATCTCCTTTCTGAATTAACAGCAGAGCTCATCACAAACCAGAAATTTTCTCTAGACCAAAGTCACCAGGATTTCTGTGCCAAAATCAACCATCTCATTAGACAACCTTCCCGTTGTCTCTCTTGGCTCCTTTTTTGGTCACTATCCAAATTAAAAGTGTAATAAGAGGTAATAAGAATACACCAAACCCTGAAAAGTCATAGAATGTGGATTTATTAAATTAATTTCCAGTAGATTCACAGCAATATGATTGCACACATTTTAAGAGTGTTATGTCATATTAAAATGGTTTAAGAGAGAAAAATAGTTGTTATAAACATGATTGATTTTTATTTACAGCCTGGTGCATTCCCATCTCTGCAGGGCACTTTACTCCTTCACAGCAGTGGGAATTCCTGACAAATGTTCCTCATGTGCTGCTGTCATTCATCCATTCTCCTGTATCACCCAGCTGATTATTCCTTCTGGGGCTAGAATTTTACATTTGACCTTATTGAATTCGGCTTTATTTTTCTCCAGATGATTTTCCCAATCCAGACAACTTAGCATTTTAGTCTTGTCCTTCTGCATGTGCACATGGATTGCAAATGTGATCAGTCTGTAGAATTTCAAATTCATTAATAAAAATTGTTGACTGGTACCTGCCCTATGGAGATTTATGCTTTTGTTTCTTAATATATCATTGTGGTCTGATACTTCTCAGAGAACAGTTATTCATATTTTGCTATTTTTCAGCCAAATTCCAGTACAATAAACAGCAGCACTATCTAATCTTTAATTCTCAAAATTGCTTAGGACACTATTTAGTAAATAATGTCAAGACCTTAAGTCATATCTAATATCTATGGGGTTTTTTTTCAATCCTCCAGGCCTACTGTTTTGTCAAAAAAATGAAATTAAAATTCTTCAGCATAGGTTGTCCTTAAAAAAATGTTAAAGTTTTGGCTGTTATTCATCCCTCTGTTGTCTTCTTCATGCTTACAGACTGAGGATTTATTTCAAGATTATTCTGAAAACTGGAATGATGCTGACTCACTCTATTCTTCTTTCCAAAGATTGGCACCATCTTTTCCCACCTCAGCCCCACTCCATGTTCCCAAAGGTTATTACCATAACTCTGTGGGTTTTTCCAGTTACCTCCCATAATGCACACAGGTGTTTGTTGTCAAGTCCAGCCTTTGACACCTTCCTTTTACAAATATTTTTTTTCTTCCCATTTTAGTCTGACTTACTGTTTCTTTTCAGTAATGTTAATTCTGAAAGTAAGTTTCTTACAACTTCCTTGAGCCATTTTCCATGTTGCAACAGTCTGTACGTCTTCCTTTAACAGAAATTTCCTAAGGCATTGCCAGTTCTCCACAATTTTTCAGCTTAAAAAGTTCCCTTCTGGGTCTTAACTTCTTCCATTTGAGTAAATGCATTTTTCTGAAGACCATCATCAATATCTTACCCTTTTTACCTAAGGCTCATTCAATGCTGATTTAGTCTCATCCAGACTCTCCTCTTTCATCATGTTCTCAGTCTGTTTCTAGCTATTCTATTAAAAGTCATATTATCTCTTTTTTCTTTGCTTAGATTTGGTTGGTTGGGCTTATTTTTTTTTTTAGCTGCCCATCAAAAACTGGGGCTTATTAGTGTCCAGTTTTCCAGGTTCTTTTTACACCCTGCTGTGCTCTCCTTTCCAGACACATCAAAGAATTCCTTTCATGCATCCCCCAGTTGCTACGAATAGGTACTACTGTGATTAATTCAGCTAATTTCCCAGAAACTGCTGTATTTCACACTGAGAGTTGGAAGATGGCTTTGGCACTTGATGAAGATGTCATAGAAACACGGAAAGGTTTGGGTTGGAGGGACTTAAATCCCATCCAGTTCCCACTCTCTGCCATGGGCAGGGACATCTTCCACTAGACCAGGTTGCTCCAAACCCCATCCAACCTGGCCTTGGACACTTCCAGGGATCCAAGGGCAGCCACAGCTTCTCTGGGCAATCTGTGGCCTCACCACCAGCTTTTGTTAAGCAGAGTCACTGCCTGGGAATTTTGATAAAATCCTGCAGCTTTCTGAGTTTTTTAGGTGTTCCATGCTCTTCTCTTCTCCTTCATTTGAACACATCCCGCCAAAAAAAAGTACTTTGAACGGAGTGTCCACAGTGATTCACTGTGATTGCCAAGACTTACAGGCAAGAATACAATAAAAATGTACAAAATTAATAAGCCAGGACTGGTCAGCTTGTGTAAGACCATTTGGATGAACATCCCAGTAATCTGAGTATGTATCACACCCTGGCATGTCCTGCTTTGGCTACACATCTCAATTCCATGACCATCACTGGGATTTGCCACTGCGGAGCAAACCCATTTTCTGGAGAGAAGCTTCAATCAAGCAAATCTCTCAGCTGTGTAGTCTTTCCTGACAGGAGCACGCTGCTTTGAGCACATTGTTTGGAAGGATATAGCCTTGCTTTGGGAAAGTCAGCACTGCAGGAATCTACCCAAGCTGTCCAGCAGATACTTAGGAATTAAGCATGTCATATGAGAAGGAAACAACACATTTTCTAATCTTTGCCAGCCACAGGGAGATTCATCCCTCTTACATTTTATGTCCTGAGATGATGACCACGATAAGAACTGACTTAAATCCCACAGACCTTGTTTTGACTTGCAAATTGGCTTAAGAGCATCGCCTAATCAGGTAATTGAACCGTTTATGTGCCTTGGCTGAATCCCAGTCCGGGTTCATCTCTTATGAAATTATTCCAGGTCGTTAACCAGTCTGGTGATCCTGAACCAGTCATTATGGGAAAATACAATGCTTACGGCCAGAAAAGCAAAGAGGGCCAAGGCAGACTTCAGATAAGAGCATTAGACCCTTCTGCTTAGTCTTGGGACAGATCTGTCAGTCTGCTTCCCAAAAGACTGTCCCAGATTCCTTCAGCCTGGTTTATAGAGCTGAGCACCCACTGAGCCTGCCATGGGGTCAGGAGTTGCTACCACGATGATGGCAGGGCCACCTCCCTTCCTGCCAGTCCTGGCATCCACTGAGCCCATCGCTCTTGTCCTAGACTACTGCTTGGAGTAGATCAGGGGATGGAAGGGGCAGCGCAAGTTAGTGACACACATCAGCCCTAACAGGGCACTGCTGAGGTGACAGTGTGGTTCACCCACGTGGCAGAGAGGCATCAAAGATGTGCATTTTGTTGAGAAGGGCTCTCCACTGGTGATGTTCCTGGACCTGACTTTAAAATTGTCTGCCTTGTACGGAGTCACCGAGAGCCAGAACATGGCATGAAAATACGGCATATCCTCCAGCCCATTCCCTCAGTCTACCATTGCTTTCGACTCAGAATTTCCTGATTTATGGAGTGCCACAATGGTCTGTGTTTTATTTTCCACTGCTAACTTTCGTGGTGCTTGTTGTTTTACCCTATTGAGCTCTGGGCTGGTTTATAGAAATACAAGGTATTTATGGAATTACCTATTATAGAGCTAAGAGCTCGTGGCATTTTGAGGTAGCTTGTGTGAAAGGAGATAATTCCTTCAGTCCCTGAACTGACATACCTGAAGGCATCACTCCAGCTGGATGTATCACACTGTTCTCACCACATTCAGCTTCAGCTCTTCAAGCTGCCATAAAAAAAATCCAAATTAGTTTTTTCCTTCATAAATCCAGCTCATTACTTATAAAGATTTAGACAACACCCATGGAACTATTCAAAAACAGTTTCATGGACTATGAACATGAAGGGGATTTTTATACTAAATTTTGCCATCGGGTCCCTTCTTCGTCAGTTCCATAGGTTTTTAAGATTCATTGCAACAATACTGTGAGAAGAAGATAAATTCAGGAAGAATTTCTTCCCAGAAAGGGTGGTTAAGCATTGGAACAGGTTGCCCAGGGAGGTGGTGGCTGCTTTCAGCATCCGTGGAAGTGTTCAAGAAATGAGCAGAGGCACCCAGTGTTCTTGTCTTGTTGGCAAGGTGGAGTTTGGTCAAAGGTTGGACTCAATTATGGGGATTTCTTCCAATCCTTCGGATTCTCTGAAGCCTGGTGGAAACTCAGGAGACCCTAAATGTCCTCTACATGTTAGCAGAGTCCTGCCACTTGGCCTGTAGCAAGCTGTTGTATCTCTGGTTTTCCTCCAACAATTTCATGATTCCATTTCCACAGGAAATTCTGTGGGGAAGAGATTAGTGAATCATCTCATGCAATGGCCTCACTCCTCCTCTTTCCCCAGTATGAACAGGAAGAATGGCCTTGCTGGGATGAGAAAAAAGTCTAGAGAATTTTCTCTGGCAGTAGCAACAGCCTAGGAAAGAGCCTAAGAGCAGAGCAGGCAGGTGGCCACACACCTGTATTCTTGGCTGAGTACTCACCACCTGTATTCTCACCAGAGTGTACAGGTGCATTCTCCTCCTGCAGCTGGAGGCAGAGTTGATATTGTAGAACCATCAAATCGTAGAATCATAGAACAGTTTGGTTTGGAAGGATCCTTAAAGAGCATCTCATTCCACATGGGCATCTCATGCCATGGGCAGGGGAACCTTCCACTAGACCAATTTGCTCCAAAGCCCAACCTGGCCCAGAACACTTCCAAGGATGGATCACCCACAACTTCTCCTGTTACTTGTCTCTGTCTTTGGTAAACTCACCAGCCCTTTTTCTGTCCTTTAATGCATTTCTTGGCAATTTTGGCTGAATTTTGCTTTTACAGCTAATCTGCAGCCAAAAGAATATCCAACCTCAGATAATCATGATTTGGCAGCTGTGCCACAGCCATCACTGTCAAGATGTATCCGCTGAGCAGGAAAATCCAGAATTTCTCACTAGTACAGTACTGCACCCAACTGCTCCATAAAATAAGAAGTGAACAGAGGTGGGCCACTGTTTAACAAAGAGATTTTCATATATTGTTGTGCTGAAAATACACAACTGGGTGCTAAGAACTCTCCTAAACAAATTATTTTCCTAAGATTCAACAAGTTATCAATATTCATGCTGATTTTGTTCACGTTCACCCTCTCTCCTGACCCCTCAGCACTCTGCTAAGGTAACCCCAATACATGGAATTATTTGGAATGAGGAAGCATTCCTGGATGGTGAGGACCTGAGTTGTGGTCTGTGCTGGTTCTAGGAATTGGCTGTGATATTCTCCATAAACAAATACAACCTAAGGCAAACATTTGCTCCTCACACTTTCTCCAGCAAACACAGCTTCAAACATAGGAGGGAAAAACAAACTCCATGACCAGCTTCTCAGCTGTCCATAACTTCTGTGTTCATTTCTCATGTTTTATTTTCCCTCATCCTGGAAGCAAAGCAAAGCAGGAGAAAGCATTAGCATCTGACCACAGTAATTTCCTGAATTCCAGAGAACTGCTGTCAAAACCAAGGATTCACTCGCTGCTGGAACATCTGTATCAGATTACTGCACTTCCCTGTTCGCTCCTGCATCGTGGCCTGCAATCAGCTGCTGCTCCAACCCAGAAGCTGGAAAAAAATGTGTTGGGTTCCTACTGCTTTTCGACGTATTGTCACTAATGACTATTGTCATTTCTCTCTGCCACACTTCCCAGACTTCTGCCTCTAATCTGCGCCATTTTCTCCCACTGGCTGTCAAGCTGCTGATAACACACGCTTTTCCAGAAATGTATTTTAATTCTTTTCCTCTCTATATATTTTTATTCCAGTCCCTACTAAAAATAATGATGATAGTTTTAATGATGACTGATTCTTTGGCCTGATTCAGCTCTTTATGTATCTGATGCAAGCAGATTATTCATTGTCTTGTCCAAAGCATTTTCCATGAGTCTTTGGAAGTCACATCTTTTGTCTGATTGAGTCATTAGATCTCAAGATTCCTGATCACCAAGATCAGAAAGATTCATTTGGATAGGTCCTTCTGGGAGTTTGCTCCTGATTTATATGTCAAACCTGGATTTCTCTTGGAAAGTACTAACACAGACTGACCCCATGGATTACCCACCAGAAGAAATCAGGACCCTACCAAATGCCCTGAGACGATTTTTAAGGTCCCTTCTAACCCAAACTACGATTCTATGACTTTATGACTTCCAAGAAAATGCTTGAAAAGGAAAAAGAAGGGACGTACATGGGATACCCCCAGGCAAAGATGGTTTCTGTTAAATGATGGCTCTTTGCACGTTGGTGTTGTCAAAATATCCTCAGATCAAAATTAAACTCTCTCAGACTTCTCAGCTTGCAGCCTTGAGGGGCAACTGAGCCTGGTTCACCAGGGGCCATGGTGACCCAGGAAATCTAAATGTAGAGACAGAAAATTTGGCTCCGTTCCCTGAAGGATCTTGGTTAATACCTTTGTTTCTTTGTCTTTAACTGTGGGATAATATGCAAAATATTTCTGAAACTTCTTTCCAATCCCTTCATTCCATGTGGAATGTATAATTTGAAAAGCATACTCGGAAAATGAGGCAACCTCCTCACCAGTGGGAGATCTGATTCCACTTTTGGGGTTTGGATCTGCCACCCTCCTCCCTGGCAGGTCACAAAAAAGGTGCATGCTACAATCACTGAGTGGTTGCTTGAAAAGTTTCAGCTTTGTGTTTAAAAGTTCACCCAACAGGGCTGCCCAAGGTCCCTTGGAGCAGCACAGAGGAGAAGGAGGTGACATCTCCCCTTCTCAGCAGCCATTGGTAAGGCTACTGAACTTCCACGGGATTTGGGAACCACATGGAAGATTCCCAAACCCCATCAAAGTTCATTTGCAGAAACAGGACTTGTACCAAAATGCAAAACCAGCAGTGAAGAAATTTGGAAGCTGCAGCTCTGTAACATTTCCCACCTGAAGAGCCATCCTTCCAGTGTTAAGTCTGACTCAAGGCATCTCATTTAAGCTTTGCAAGGGCATCCTTGCTGCATCCTTGCATGGGCGCTCACCTGGAAAATACATCTGCATATGGCCCCTGACTCCCAAAGCAGCTGCTCTTCCAAGCTCTGGAGCCCCAGGCAGGTTTTTCTCTATCCACTGCCCATTCTTCTCTTGCCAGCAGAATGTCCTGCCCTAGAAGGCCAAGTTCACTGGCTGCAATGACAGAGCAGCCCAGGATCACTTGGGAACAGCTCATAAGAAACTGATGCTGCCATTCAAATACAAGAGCCATTGCAATAAGGTCATTCCTTTAGCAAAACATCTCTTAAAGGGCCTTCTTTGACCCATTCACCTCCAGAGTGAAGAGCTCTCAGTAATGTGGTTTTGTTTTTGCTGGCCAGGACAAATCTTTTGTTCCCTTCTGACTTCTAAATCAGAAATGCAGCCTTTGCAGTCACTCAAGAGCCGGGGGAAGAGAACAAGGCAATCCCATATTGTGCCCTGCTAAAACCAAACATCTGGCTAATGCCTTCACATGGCCATTGCTACTCCTGTTGCTAAATTCATTACCCTTTTAGCTCTGTGGGTTGAAGCAGATTCAATATTCAGACCAGCAGCTAGAGACATTATTCAAATACATCTCAAATCTGGATATTTACTCAGGTGCAATCTCTTCATTGGAAATAAAATTCCCAGACTAAGCAACATTAACCTCACTCAAGGGGACATTTCTTGTTGAATAGGGAGATTTGCAGAACATGAGGGTTCAAGTAAAAAGACCCAAAAATGCATTTCTGGCTTTCATGGGAATGTCAGGGGAGGCTGAGCTGATCAACAAGGCGCTGAAATGGGGATAAGGAGATGTTCTCCTCCTGCTGTCAGTGCTGCCATAGGATTCCACTTTGCGATGGATTACATTTGATCTGAACAAAAAAAGGCAGGCATTACAGAAGAGATGTAAATCTCTCAGCCCCTAATTGCCCATTCTGTAGAATCAAGGAGGTCCTGAAGATTCTGATGCAGAGAGATGGCTGAGCTCAGTCCTACCTTTGTTTTGAAAAGAAAACAGAGAAACCACCACAAAAAGCAGGTGACTGAAGACATCAGTGCAAGAGAAATTGTCTTCCAGGTGAAGTTTTCACAGAGAGCCACCCTCATGTCATGGCTGCACCTCCACCACGTGTCCTTGCCCACAGGTCGTCAGCTTCAAGCACACATTTTATTGACTCCTATCCCAAGGTGGACATGAGGTGAGGAGCCCAGTCAGGGGGTGAACATCCTTAATGCCACAGAAATAAGTGAGTCTGGCATTTATTTGTCATCCTTTATTATTTTAAGTGGCTTATTAAAAAAAAACCAAAGCCTCACACACATTGAACCCAGATCTTTTTAGTCAGTCACAAGGTAGCTCCTAAAGTAACTCTGGTTAATTCTTATTGAAGGCAAAGTTGAGGAACACCACCCAGTTTTCAGAGTCTAATTTTAGTCTGAGCTTGTGCTATTCATTTTTGTGCAATGTTTTAATATTTGCTTGTACTTACTTGAGTGAAACTGAAGTGTGGAAGCCTGCAAGGTCCCTGTGTTCCTGTAAGAAAGCAAACAAGCTCCTGGGAACAATTACTATGTAACTCGAACTTATAGAAATAGTACCTATTTATTTATCTTTATATTTATGCATCATGAAAAGAGAATTACAAAAAGGCATGAGTCTATTGGGCTTTTTCAGAGTCAAGATCATTACCTTGCTTCTAAAGCACCCTCCTGGCCTAGATAAACATGTGGCCAACTGACCTTTTTGCCCCACCTCTGCCACCCAGGGTCACCCTCCTGGGCTGCAATTGTTCCCTGCTCCTGATTGCTAAAGGCAAGCCCTCAAGCCAAACACTCAGGCTCCTCTTTGCAAATCCTTTTCTCCTCCCAACATCTCCATTTCTCTCCCCATCTCCCTGTCCATTGAAAGATCAGCTGTTGGGACAATGAGTTTTTCGAGTTTTCTGGTTATCTTGTGATTGACAGGATGGAACAATGTCATGACAAGTTCTTTGTGGGTCATGCAAGAAGGATATAAAGCTCTTAGAGAAAGTCCAAAGGAGAGGCATGAAGATGGTGAAGGGTCTGGAAGGGCCATACAAAGAGTGGCTGAGGTCCCTTGGCTTGTTCAGCTGGAGGAGACTGAGGTCAGATCTCATCAGGGTTTTAACCTCCTCCTGAGGGAAAATGGAGGGTCAAGCACTGATCTCTGCTCTCTGTGACAGTGACAGGACCCAAGGGAATGGCTGGAGCTGTCCCAGGGGAGGTCTAGCTTGGATATCAGGGAAAGGTTCTTCCCCCAGAGGGTGCTGGGCACTGCCCAGGCTCCCCAGGGAATGGGCACAGCCCTGAGGCTGCCGGAGCTCCAGGAGTGTTTGGACAACGCTCTCAGGGACAGAGTGGGATTATTGGGGTGTCTGTGCAGGGCCAGGAGCTGGACTGGATGATCCTGGTGTGTCCCTTCCAGCTCAGCGTGTTCTATGATTCTCTGAAGGCCTAATTTGGTGTCCTCTTCCAAAACTGCTTCTCAGGCTTTTATTTACGAGCCAAAGAATCAACCATGAGAGGCAGACCATGACAAATCAGAGGGACTTTGGTTCAGGGCTCATTCTATATCTGCCATCTGAGGCAGCTGATGGTCTGGATTTCTAACTGGTAGGAAACATACAGTAATGGCAAATAAACACTGACATTTCTGTGAAGCGAAATTTCGCAAAGAAAAAAAAAACTGCCAACAGAAATATTTTTCTGTGATAACAGAGCAATTCTTTGTTGCAATTTTGACCTTTTGTAGCATTTTTATTTATATATTTGGTTCTGCTGAGATTTATCTTTTATTTTATGTTATTTATTTCATTCTATACATCAGTGACTGCTCTTTTTACATCGTCATTAGAAACTGTTCTGCTAATTACTAATTCTTTCAGTAATTCTGGAGTAATTTGCCTTATGTTTTGCTCATTCCTTCCTGAAAAAAAAAGTGTTTTGAAATGCGGATCTAAAATGTTCTGCTTGGTATTGGAGTGTTTTATTATATGGCTTTTACCAGAGCAAAAGGCAAGAAAAAGAACATCCCTGAGGAATGCTTCATTTTGAATATATCAACATTCCCACTGAAATAACAAACATGTCCCACCAGCCCTATAAACGACATTTATCTGCTTGTTCTATCTACCCATCCCACCTGCCTCAGCCTCTCAGATAGCAGCAGGGCACTCAAAGCTCTTCCCCTTCCACACAAAAAATCCAGCCTCTCTCCTTGGCTCCTGCCCACTGGGACTGAGACATGGGGTGGAGGCCTGCACCTCCTAAATGCCCACATTCCTTGTGTGTCCATAGGCACTGATGGCTGATGGCCTGGAAGATGCTTTACCACCTCACTTTATGCCCTGGAAGGTGCTTTGCTGCTTCATTTTATCCCCATTTTTGTCTGGAGTTTGGAGGGGCTCCAATTTGCCTCAGCCTCGCTCCTCCACTTGCCGTGTCAGCTCTTGCATCCAGGAAGCCAAAATAATTTCTGGTTCTCGGAGAGTTCGCTGTAAATCAGAGCCGGGACCTGCCAACACACCTCCCCTGAACTAAGAGCATGGTCAGAAAGGAGTTAATGAGTTTGGTAATTCTTTTCCCAAAGGAGGGCGTTGAGACTTCACCTGCATTGCTGTGTCCAGCTCTAGGTTCCTCTGCACAGGAAAGACATGGACTTGTTGGAGAGGGTCCAAAGGAGGCCATGGAGGTTCTCCAAGGACTGGACTACCCCAGTTATGGAAACAGCCTGAGAGATTTGGTTTTATTCAGTCTGGAGAGGCTTAGAGCCCCTTCCAGTAGCTCAAGGGGCTCCAAGAGAGGTGGAGAGGGACTTTGGACAAGGGCCTGGAGTGACAGGACAAAGGGAATGGCTTCACACTGACAGAGGACAGAGTTAGATGGGATATTGGGAAGAAATTCTTCCCTGTGAGTGTGGGGAGGCCCTGGCACAGGGTGCCCAGAGAAGCTGTGGCTGCCCCTAGATCCCTGGAAGTGTCCAAGGCCAGGCTGGACGGGGCTTGGAGTAACCTGGGATAGTGGAAGGTGTCCCTGCCCATGGCAGGGGGTTGGGAAAAGATGGTCTTTGATGTCCCTTCCAACTCAAAACATTCTTTAATTCTTTTTCCATTTTTTTTCTATTCAGTTGCTCCAAAATTAAATTAAAAACCTGTGAGAGGAAGGTAATAAATTGCTCTCTGCATCAGCTGGCAAGAAGCAAAGAAAGTTTAGACTAGACCAGAAACCTTCCAACCAAGAGGACAGAGAGTCCACTGAAGGAGGAGAAAGCCACCCTGAAGGGAGGTTTTGGAACAGACAAATCCATCTTCAGAAAGGGGCTTGGACCAGATCTCCATTGTCCTTCCCATGTGTGCTTTGGGATCACAGCACTGCAGCAGGAGAGCAAACAGTTAAAAACCAAACCATACCCAGAGCAGCCACATTCAGATGAAAAGGAGAAAACCGGGAAAAAATAATAAATGTAGCAATGGCATTGGTGTGATAGTGGCTGGGATGGTTTGTGGGAGCAGGAAGGCAAAGGGAAATGGAATTGAAATTCATGTTTCAGCAGTTTTAGGTAGATATCATAAGAGGATGCTCAAAGTTTCTTTTCCCTCACCTTTATAATTCAGTTAACAAAAGCTATTTCCTTCTCCTTCCCACCTCATTAATTAAGCCATAAACACTCAAAGAGTAGCCTGATTTTTCCTAGACTTAAATAAAATTGCAATACAAAAATACCAACAAAACATGTATTCATCACAAAAGCTTCACTTACATCGACAAAAAGAATTCACCACAACGAAGTCAAAATAGCATCATTGAATCACTTAGGTTGAAAAAGAATAACAACACAACACCAACAAAGGTGGGCAATTTACACCCACTCTACCCCTCATTCATAATTAAAATCAAAATTCCCCACAGTTCTAATGCTCTGCAGTAATTGCCCAGTCCAGGTTTTGCCCATTACCTCTCCCAGTTACTGTCCTGATCTCCAGTTTCTCCAGAGCCTCCATGTTTGGAAACAAAAGGTGCAGCAGAACAGGTTTGAACCATCCCTTGCAATCACTTTCAGCCCACTTTTAATATGCTTGAATGCCTGGGATCAGCACAGGAGCCAGCAGAGCTGGACATGAGCTCAGAGGGACAAGCAGTGAAGACTGATCCTGGCTTCCCAGGGGATTTTTGGATGTCCTGCCCAAGGCAAGGCAAACCCACCTTTATAAACACTTAAATATTATGAATTTGCCACTCTTCTGCACTGGCTCTGAGCAGGATCCATTTGTCCCAGCTCTGGATCCAGGAGAGGCTGAAGGCAGATGCACCATGGATAATCTTCCTTTGCAGAGCAAGGGTAGAATCGCAGAATCATGGAATGGTTTGGGTTGGAAACGACCTTAAAGATCATTGAGTTCCAACCCCCTGCCATGGGCAGGGACACCTTCTACCCAGGGCACCACTCTCCTTGTTACAAACCCTGGAGTGTGTGCAAATGTTGACCAAAATCCTTTAAGCTCTGGTGTTTTGAACCAAAAAATGACCTTTCTTTTCCATGACTCGGGCAGAACATGTAATTACAGTGTGACACTGTTCACCAGGAGTGTGTGTGTCTTTTTATCTGTCTAAAGAGCCCTGTTCGCATCACCAAATGGCACTACCTAAACCCCAGGATAACCTCTGCCCCAAAAGAGTAAAAAGGAGGGAGGAAAGGGATGTAAGGCATCAAGAGGGAAGAGCTGTACCTCCTGACAGGCACAATTCCAGGCACTCACAGATCTCTGTGTGCGTTTGCTTAAAGTTCCTCCACACAGAGCTACCCCAGCAATTTTGGGTTTAAGTGCATCAGTATAAACCTGTTCCTCATTAGTTTAAATTAACCATAATGGCCCTGATTTGGAGAGAAACAAGGAGACAGATGAAAAGCAAGGAGGTGATGGGATGGCAGTGGGCTGCTGATGTTCTTTAGTTGAGCTGCAGTGACAGCACAGGACGAGATCTCTCCCTGCCCTGGTGGGGAGGGAAAACCATCAGTGCCACCTCAAGGGTTTTCTGTGTGGTTGGGGCAGACGTGGCAGCCCCAAGGTTCTTACCCCCCCACAAAAATTGGCCCTTCAGCTCTCCCATCCCATCCTTGCATCCCATTCAAACCCCGCAGTCCGTACCAGCTCAATCCTCTCAGCAACAGGGACAAGTTGTCTTTGGAGATATCAGGAGAGGAGGAGAGCTCACCCAGGGAGGGCAGGACTGGGGCAGATGCAAAATCTTCATCCTAATGAACGTCCCTTTTCTTCCTACGTGGTTAAGATCCCGCTGAACATGAGAAGCTTCAGCGCAGCCATCACTTTGGCGAGAGGCAAATGTTTTCTTTATCTCTGGGTGTCACTGGATAGATTAGATGAGATATATTTATCTCCACAGCAATCTGTGTTGCTGCAAGGAGAGGGCTACAAAATTCCATGGGATGAGATCTTCCCATGCTGGGTTTAGCATTCCAGTAAGAAATTAGCCTTCATTTTGGTGGCTAAGGTGTTTTCATCAAAACATAAGGAAAATGAATGATTTTACCTCAAGTGTTGGGTGTTAGGGCTTTCTTTTTGTTTTTAAATTCACATTTAAAAAGCTGTTAAGGGTTTGTTGGATGGGTTATTTTAAGCAAAACCATCCTTATGAACATTTTCCTTGTGCAGTATTTGTTCCTATTTTCTTGTATTTTCCAGTTTTCTTGTTCTCAGCAGGGCCAAAAACCCAGCTCAAGGATGTTGGGTCAAATCTTAAGGAAGAAAAAAGTGCATGAAAGAAATAAGTAAAATCAAAAATGTGTCATTTCCTGCAATGATCATCAAGGGAAATAAAGGAATAAATAAGCTGTAATATTTTTTGTCCACTCTCATATCCAGTGAATCTACAGATCTCCCATTCTCTGACAGCACAGTTAAATCACCCCACTGTCCACTTGGACTGCCCTTTAAAATAATTTTTTTTTTTTTAAGAAAGAAAAGTTGAAAAATCATGGATAAACACACTCCAAGGAAATATTTCCTGTGTACAGTAGAAAGAAGCTGAGGGAGAGTCCCTGTTCACTACTGGGGTCAGTCCCCATCACAATGTATGGAGGCAGGTCACTGGGAGGAAACCAGTGTAAACAGGATCTGCTTTTATCAGTGGGAAAAAAACACAGCCCTGTTTAAATTAGCCAGAAATATGTGCCTATATGTTATAGTCACAAGCTGCTGTGTCCAAGCCTCGTTGCAGTGTTCAGTCACGGTCCTGGAGCTGTCCCTGAACACAAGATCCTGACTGTCCCTTCTGCTTCGGGAAGGAGCTCATGAGGGGATGCCTGCACCCCGAGCAGGATGCCTGGGCTGGGGGATGAGGATGGGAGAACCAGGGTTTGGCATGGGAAGGATGCTTGATGGAAGCCCTGGACGTGGGACAAAAAAGGAAACCTGCCAGCCTGGCCGGGCATCCTCCTGGTGGGATGTCAAGGCTGGAGGAGGACATATCAGACGGGCAGGGCATTCTCCTGCTGGGGACCCCCTGCACCGGGGGTCGCGGCACGGGGGGTCTGCGGTGGGACCCCGCCCTGACCCCGCAGCTCCCGGACCCCGCGCCGGGGCTGGGACACGGCCCCGCCGGGCAAACCCTGCGCTCTGCTGCCCTCCGGCGGTGACGGGCGGGAGCGCTGCGCCCCCGGGGCTGCACCCCAGAGCTGCGAGACCCCCTCCGCAAGGGGCTGCACCCCAGTACTGCCTGATCCCCCCGGGGCTGCACCCTATTGCTGAGTGATCCTTCTGGGGCTGCACCCCACTGCTGAGTGATCCTCCTGGGGCTGCACCCCAGTGCTGCCTGATCCCCCCGGGGGCTGCACCCTATTGCTGAGTGATCCTTCTGGGGCTGCACCCCACTGCTGAGTGATCCTCCTGGGGGCTACACCCCAGTGCTGCTAGACCCCCTCCACAAGGGGCTGCACCCCACTGCTGAGTGATCCTCCTGGGGCTGCACCCCACTACTGCGAGACCCTCCCGGGGGCTGCCTCTCCCGGGGCGTGCCTGGACCCCCTCCATCATCTCGCCTGGACCCCCTCCATCATCTCTCTTCTCCCCGCCTGCTCTGCTGCCGGTTTCAGTCTGCCCCGGGCTCGCCTCGTCCTGCAAAGCAGCGCTGCCGCTGCCGCTGCCGCCTCCTCCTCCTCCTCCTCCTCCCCCGGCGGCACCTGACGCGCGGGGCTCCCGCCCGCCCCCGGCCCGTCCGGCCCCTCCCGCCGCTCCCGGTCCGAGCGCGAAGCTGCGGAGCCGCCGGGCGCTGCCGGCCGTGCCCAGCGCAGCCCCCGGAGCATGCGAGGGCGGCGGGGGGGCTCGGACCGCGCTGCCCCCCCGGGCGGGCCGGCGGCGGGGCTGAGCGGCGGGGACAGCGGGGACAGCGGGGACGGGGGGCAGCGCGGACGGACGGCGTGAAGCGGGCGGGGGGCAACGGGCAGCGCGTCCCGCCCTGCCTCCCTCTCTCCATCTCTCTTTCCCTCCATCCATCCCTCCCTCTCTCCATCCCTCCACCCCGGCCGGGGGAGCGAGGTGCGGAGCGCGTCTTGGCGGGGGCTGCCAGGCGGGGATCATGCCGGGGGAGCTGCGCCTCGGCACCGCTTTCTCCTCGCCCTCCATGGAGCCCGGACTTTTCCTACAATGACTTTCCCCGAGCTGAGCAATGGCAGCTTGAGTGGGAACCGGACGGGACAAGACAGCCAGAGCGCTGCCAACCGGTCCTGGGGGCTGCAAGGGGAGGAGACCCCCGAGGGCAACGGCACCACGCTGACTTTCGCCTTGGATGTACAGGCGGTGGGCGTCGGGGTCTTCCTGGCCGTCTTCATCCTCTCGGCCATCGTGGGGAACATCCTGGTCATCCTCTCGGTGGCTTGCAACCGGCACCTGCAGACGGTCACCAACTACTTCATCGTCAACCTGGCCATCGCCGACTTGCTGCTCAGCACCACAGTGCTGCCCTTCTCGGCCACCCTGGAGGTGTTGGGCTTCTGGGTGTTCGGGCGCATCTTCTGCAACATCTGGGCAGCTGTGGACGTGCTGTGCTGCTCTGCCTCCATCATGAGCCTGTGCATCATATCCGTGGACAGGTACATCGGCGTCAAGTACTCCCTCAAGTACCCCACCATCATGACAGAGAGGAAGGCAGGGGTCATCCTCGTGGTTGTCTGGCTCTCCTCCATGGTCATCTCCATCGGACCACTGCTGGGCTGGAAGGAGCCGCCGCCGCCAGATGAGAGCATCTGCAGCATCACGGAGGAGCCGGGCTATGCCCTGTTCTCTTCCCTCTTCTCCTTCTACCTGCCCCTTATGGTCATCCTGGTGATGTACTTCAGGATTTACGTGGTGGCCAGGCGGACCACCCGAAGCCTGGAGGCAGGGGTCAAGAAGGAGAGGAACAAGTCCATGGAGGTGGTGCTGCGCATCCACTGCCGCAGCGTGCTGGAGGAGCCGCTCTCCAGCACCCGGAGCAAGGGGCACAACTTCAGGAGCTCCCTCTCCGTGCGGCTCCTTAAGTTCTCCCGGGAGAAAAAAGCAGCCAAGACTCTCGCCATCGTCGTGGGTGTCTTCATCCTCTGCTGGTTCCCCTTCTTCTTCATCCTGCCTTTTGGTAAGTGACCCCATCCCAGCCCTGCTGCCCGGGGCTGAACCCCTGGGGACCTGCTCCTTGGGACAAACTTTTCAGGACACAACTCATGCATGGAAATGAGGGATAGGTGACTGATAGGTGAATAAACCAGCGATGAATTAATTTAATTAATTAACACTTATTCAATATTTATTAACCAAAGTCATATAATCAATCAAAGTAGATAGCAAATGAGTAAAATAGCAGCATAATAATTGCTTTAATTAATTCATTCTGCATTCAGCATTTTAACTAACGAAGTTCAGGCTAAGGAGGAAGCAGCTCTGTTTCGAACAGGCTGCTTTTATGGCACAGTCGTCTCCAAAGAATTTTGCTCTTTCTCCCAGTTTGGGAACTGCACCTGGATATGCCTCTGTGGGTCCAGGGCTCCCACCTCTATTGGAGATGAGTGAGGTTTTATCCCTCCAAGGAGTGTGTCAGAGCCTGAAGCACAAATCTTGACTTCCTGGGATGCTGTTGTCGTGCAGGGACCTGGAGCAGGACCAGGTGTTGTCCATAAGGGTGATGGGTAAAGATTCCATGTGATTTTCCAGGACTGATCCCCCTCCCCCAGGAGTCGTGGCCCTGCTGTAGTGACCGTGTGCTCATTTAGGGTTGTCTCACGAGCTGTGCTCTGAAGTTTTGGCAAGTTGGTTGTGAAAAGGACGCTCCCTGCTGCGTGCAGGGGAGGCTGAGCAGGCACAGAGCCCACCAAGGACGTGCGATGTCCAAAGCAACGTCCCCTTCCAGCACCAGTGGCTCAGGATGTGCAGGGAAGCCGGTCCTCCTAATCCTGACAGCAGGCACCCAGCTCAGGGGACCTGATTAACCCTCTGGAATGCTGTAGCTAAACCTGGAGCGGGGAAGAAAGAGATTAAAATAACTCCTGAGTATCAGCAGCAGCCTCTGCACAGAGCTCAGCAAAGCAGATAGGTTTGTCTCTCCATCTGCCAGCTGGGACCCACGTGTCCCACAGCCCACGGGGGACTTGTGTCCCACCAACCCTGCGGCCAGGGGAACATTCATTACAGCTGGGGCTGCACTTTTTCTCAGGGTTTTTCAAATCCTCTTGCTCGGGGCTGCCTCTCAAGTCAGTGGGAACAGCATCGTGACTACAGGGCAGATTTTGACCTGCTGAGGTTTTGAGCTCCCTCCAGCACTGGGGCTGTTTCCCTGGGCTGTGTCCCCCGGGACAGCTGGAGCCCAGGGCTGTCAGCCACCTTCCAGTGGGATAATTCACTCGGATCGATGGTGCCTCTGGAGCTGAGGTGTCCCTGGAGTGGTGAATCAGGGCTGTGTGTGTCTGCTCTCACCGTGCTGCTGTCTGATGCCTCCTTGCTCCAGCGTCTCCCTGTAGGTGAGGGTGGTATTTGGGGGGTTTGGCTCAGCTCTCCACGGGGCTGAAATCAGTGCTGTGAGGAATCTTCACCCTGTGGGAGCATTGCAGTTGATGGTATAACTCAGGCAGGGAGCAGTAAGGCTGCACTCAGCTCCTCTCCCTGAAAGACCTGAGATGAATTGTCCTGTTTGACCATGCCTCAGTTTCCCTTTCAGTGATCAGGTGTTTTAGGGGTGAGGGGGAGGTGATGTAACCTGCAAATAAACAGTTTGGGAATTGTGGGGCTCGGGGAGATGCCAGTACCTGAAGGCTGAGCTCTCTGGGCTGCCCCATTCTGAAACTCCCATCCTTGGCCAGCCAGGGCAGGAACCAGCTCCAAACCTCATTTGCACCTTTACACCTTAAAATCACAAAATCATAGAATGGTTCGGGATGGAAGGGACCTTAAAGATCATCCAGTTCCAACCACCTGACAACCTTCCAGCTAATGTTCCTCTGAGTTACTCCTAGTACTTCAAAATAGAGAAGGAACCTCAGGCAAATACTTTCCAGTAGGAAAAAAAAAATTATTTTGTTCTACTATATCTGTTCTGCCTTGAAACCCTTGAGCCAGCTTCTCTGCTGATGTAAATCAGAGAAGTCAAAGGAGGCACACTGATTTCCACCAGCTAAAAATCCAAACTTCATTCTTTAGGTACCTCCCATGAACCCATTTGCTTCCTCCGAGCACACAACTGGCCAAGTCCTTTATAAACATGGCTTTGATCTTTACTTCCTGCCGTATTATATGTATAATATAAACACAGCAAAAGTT
The DNA here is from genome assembly GCF_965178545.1 of Coloeus monedula. NCBI lineage: Eukaryota > Metazoa > Chordata > Aves > Passeriformes > Corvidae > Coloeus > Coloeus monedula. Next base: position 72,242,147 of record NC_138785.1, read on the forward strand.
CACTTATTTTATGACTACCAAATATTCTGCCTCTGATTTCCCCCCCTTTTATTAATTGCAATTTCCTATTCAAATCTGAGAATCGTTCAGTGCTGTCAAGGAGGGGAACAGAAACTTCTAATCTTGGATTTTACTGCTCAGGAGACAGGTCTGAAACTCACAGAAATCAGTAAATTTTACTGTAAATCCACAAACTGAAACATGCTGGGGCCAGCTCTGCTGAAAAAAGGTTGTAAGTGGTAAAGTCGAATGGGTTTTATTTATTTCATTAGAAAAAATTAGGTGAAAGAATATGGGACCAACTGAAAATGATATTGATACACATTTTAAATGAAAGTGAAACTTCCATGAAAAACAAAATAACTTTCAATTGAAGAGAAATTGTTTCAACTTACAAATAAATGGGAATTTATTTTAAAAATGAGCATTCAGAAACATTTCAAATTGAGCCTTCAAATTGCATCGAAGTGACATGAATGAGTGATCTGTTTTCTTCTGAAAATATCCAAATGTTTTGACTTTTTTTTCCTCTCTTTGACATGAATTTGCAAGAAGACATCGTTGAGTCACGCTGTTCACTGATGTCTGATTAAAATTCTTAGTAAAAGTAAATTTTCCAAGTGACAAAAGACTCTCAGCTCCACTTTAAAGTCCCTCAGCACTTGGGAACTTCCGTACTCGCGCCGTCCTCGGTGTCTCTGAGTCTGCACGTATCCTTGCAGCTCTCTGCAGAATAGATCCCACATTAGTTACACAGGAGTAATATTCATCACATCGGGGCTGAAGAGCTGAAATAACCCAAAATTTTAAATAACACGAGCCATGTATGTGCTAAATGCTGTCAGCTGTTTCTCCGTGCTCGAATAATCTACAGTGATTTTTCTTTAAATCAGCTCAAACTGCCCGATACGGCCACAGCCTATTCATCAGCTGAGTAATTTAACTCCCTCTTGGATGTGTGATCACAGGCCCTGAGCACGGGATGCTGTCACCAGGAGTTTACAATTAAAAATTATCAGCTTCTGTGGCTAATGAGGATCTTTAAGCAGCGGGTTGTTCAACCCAAGATGAAATCCTAGTTTGTAGCTCGTGTTTAGGTCATGTCTTTGCTGAGTGTGGAGAGCAGTGGAGCTCTCCCAGGCTGCTGTCTGGAGATGCTGGGAGGTAGTTCTGGGGTTTGTGGCAAGGTTCCTCTTCCCTGAGCAAACACCAGTCAAGAGAATTTAACTGGAGACTTTTCAGAGATGTAGGATCAGAAGTTTAAGGCTGATTTGTAGCATAGGGTTCATCTGCCTTTGGTTGTCTCAGGTCACGGAGATGCTCCAAGGGCTGGAGTCCCTCTGCTCTGGAGCCAGGCTGGAAGAGCTGGGGGCATTCACCTGGAGAAGAGAAGGCTCCAGGGAGCTGTTAGAGCCCCTTCCCATGCCTAAATGAGGCTTATAAAAAGGAGGCAGAACGACTTCTTATATGGGCAGAAAATGATAGACAAGGGGTGATGTTTTAAATTGATAGAGGGCAAGGTTAGATTAGATCTCAGGAAGAAATACTTTACTCAGAGGGTGATGAGTCCCTGGCACAGAAGCTGTGCCTGCCCCTGGATCCCTGGAAGTGTTCCAGGCCAGGCTGGATGGAGCTTGGAGCAAGCTGGGCTAGTGGAAGTTGTCCCTGCCCATGGCTGGTGTTGGAACTGGATGGGCTTTAAGGTCCCTTCCAACCCAAACCATGATTCTATGACTACAAAAACATCCAGGCACAACATAATGATGAGCTGGTGGTGTCTGCACTGCAGGTATTTGCAGAAGAGTGGCATATATCCTAGTCTGGATTTTTCACTTGGTGACCTCGGAGGGTTTTTTCAACTTTAACAATTCTGTGACCCCATAGAGGCTTCACTGGCTCTTCTGCTGATGGAAAATCACATTAAAAGTTAGGTGCTGGGTTTGTCCTTGCAGCAGACACCGATGCCAGGTGGTCACAGAACCAGAGCCCCCTATAGGCAGATAGTCACTGCTTTCTCAAAGCTGATCCAAAAGGAAGCAAATAAGAATAGGAGGAGGAAAGGAGGCCTGAGTCCCATCACTCTGCAGCTGGGGAGCGTGTGAAGTCAGTGTGAGTCCTCAGATAGGACTGTACCCAGAGTGGAGGTCAAGACCTTCTCCATCAGCACCTCAGACGCATCTAGGAGGAAACAACCATCCCTTGGGATCAAGGATGGACTAGCTGCTACCCAAGATGGTGATTTATGTACCTCAGCGGACTGTGTTTTTTAAGCATGGTCTGGTCTGGGCTCCCATGTTTGTTATTCTTTGGATTTGGTCAGAAATCAGGACTGCTGGGAGAAAGAAAGACACATAGTGAGAAATGGGAAAACACCATAGTTAGTGCCACACAAGGGTGAAGGCCACAACCCGAGGCTCCCTTTGCTGTGTCCATCCAGATGCAGCAGGTTACCCAGACCAGGAATGACTGAAGAGATCCCTGAGTATGGACAAAACCCTCTAGGCTGTGACAGTGCAACATTTGTCTTGGGCTGGGGACTTGCTGTGTTTGCAGTGGAAGCTGCTGCTCATTTCCAGGTATGATTCAGAAGAACAGTGACCTGGCTTTTCCACCTGCACCCCGAAGGAAAGGCAGCTGTCACACCAGCCAGGCTCTGAAAAGCCTCCTGCAAGCCAAAACATAAATGTATTTGCAGATGCTGTTTGACATAGGGCAAAAGACCTTTCACAAAGTATTTTGCAGAGCCGTAGCTGTGCTCAACTTCAGGAAGTGCCACTTGTAAAATAAATGATGGGGAAAACACTGTGAAAGCACATTTCATGTGAGACCAAATCTGTTCTGGTAGAAATGGAGAATCTAATTCTACTCTGATAAAAGAGCATTTAGCATGGTTTCCTAATAGAAAAAAAGCTTATGTTATCGCTCTGTGCCTGTGATGAACTCACCACCTGATGAACTTTTTCATTATAGAATCCCAGAATGGTTTGGGTTGGGAGGGACCTGAATTTCATCTCATTCTGCCCCCTGCCATGGGCAGGGACACCTTCCACTAGAGCAGGTGGCACCAAGCCCCATCCTCTCTCCTGCCCTGGTCACACTGCTCTGGATGCAACCCATCATCAATCCCAGTTGCATTTGAAAAATTGCTAAAAGCACTCTAATATCCCAAGTTCCTATAAAAATGGACAGATTGGGCGAAAGACTGAAAACTTTAGTACTCTCCCTCACAGAAGGAAGGTTCAGAGTGAGCTCAGCCCCTTGGTAGACATCAGAAAATACTAAAAATCCACTACATGACACAATCCCAGAAAAAACCCAAACTTCTTTATTGTTGTTGTGCACAGGATGACTTGATAAATAAAAGTGATTTGAAAGTAGGAGGAGAAAAGATAGAATATTTAATTACTTTGATTGTCAGGGCCATTCCTTGTATCTCCTGGAATTTTCTGAGTTATGGTGGAAGTGGCAGAACTGACGTGGAAAAAGGAATGCAAATTGCTTTGGAATAATTATCTATGGCCCAGAGCATCAGATCAAACTGGAACAAGAGCAATTGGGATGAACTATTCCATCTGCTACATGTCCTCCTTTGGTCCTGGTTCACAGGAACCATACAGTGATTCAAAATGCCATCAAAGACACGGGGCCTCAAAAGCTGCTGGTACCAAGCTCTGGTTGGATTTATTGAACTTCATCCAGGCAAGAGGCACCACAGGATGTTTCCATCAAATGGGCTCGTGCCAAATTACCATAAATTCATGAAATTATAGGGGATGGATGGATGGATGGATGGATGGATGGATGGATGGATGGATGGAGGGATGGATGGATGGATGGATGGATGGATGGATGGATGGATGGATGGATCTTCCAGCCCATCTCCCTTTCTCAAGAAGAGAACACTTGGCCTCAAACCATTCCTGAACCATTTCAAGACTATTCTTAAAGCATTAAAGTGAGGGGAAATCCATTTCTTTCCCTGACAAATTTTGCTTTTGCTTCAGCAGCCCTCAAATGTGATTTCTACTTCTCTTTTTCCCACTCAGAGTGTCTGCAATAGCATCAGCGCTGTGTTTCAGCCTGGCAGAGTGTCATTCCTAGGGCATGACAGCAGGGATGTGTGCAGTGGGAACGGCACAGGGACATGTGGGGGTGTGCAGCCCACTGGGATAGCAGTGAGGGAACAGTGGATTCACCTGCAGTGATTGTGTCTGTCTAGAGAAACTCTGTGGGAAAACAACCTGGGAGCTGGGTTTCCCTCCAGGGAAAACACATTCCCATCCTGGAGGAGGGCACAGGAGAGAGTTACAAGTAGGCACAAGGATAACCAGCCTGTGAGTAAATTATGCAGCCAAAGCATTAGACAGTGGTGATTCCCTCCATGTGCCTGAGTGCAGAAGACACCAGGGTGAGGAAAAACAGAGAAACACCCTATGTTTGGAAATAATCAGCCAAAACAAATTATTTGGAGCCCAAATTAAGTGTTTCCTACCCATTACCTGTCTGTGAAGCCTGAGGTGGACAGAGGGGCTCAGTGCAGTTTTTGATGTTATAATAGAGGCCTCATTCTGGGCCTCAGTTAATGATTTGGGCACCCAAATTTGAACATCTGCTCTGCTTCTGCCTGGCCAAAGCAATGCAGGGATTTGGAATAGGACAGATATTCCATGACTTGTGTATGGGATTATTCTGCTTCCAGTCCATCCACCACGCCACTAAATAAAACTATTTGAGACCAAATGCCTATTTTTATATGGCAGAGCCCTCACACATCTTGAGGCAGTTGCTATAAGGGATGTACCACAAGCAGGGAAAAAATACACCTTGAAAAACTTGAAACTACTGTGATTCAGTGAGCAAAATGTTACAAAATCTCTCAACAGGAGTTTTGGACCCAATACCAGACTACACCACACAACATTAAAGTCACCTATGTTAAGCTGGGTCTGATGGTTTTATTATATTTAACAAAACAAGTGTTATTTCCTTGGGAAAGCAACCTGAATTATCTTCTGATTATCAACAGGAGTTTTACCTGCTGCAATTACTGTGCTGTGTTCTAGGTAGGGCTGATAGCACCTTTTACATTATGGGACCCTTCTGGTGTCAAACATTATCTATTGGGTAAAGTTTTCCATTCTGTGTCTCTATAACGAGCTGATTTTGTTCTGCCAAATGTGAGTCAACATGAGAGGGACAACAGCCATGATGTTTCCATCATTCTTTATGGGATAACTCGACCCTTGCTGTATTGATTGTATGATTCTAGTGAATCAGCTTTATTCACTGATTAGGATGATGTTTAGGAAGAATTTCTTCATGGAAAAGGTTGTCAAACACTGGCAAAGGTGTTCCTGGAGGAATTTAAGAGCCACGTGGATGTGGCGCTTGGAATGGTTGGACTTTGTGCTCTTAGAGGGCTTTTCCAACATTAATGGGTCTGTGATTCCATGATTCTACTTCTGCCTGCTCTGTGTTCTCTGATTTGGTGCTCTATGAAACTGTCACATGGAAACAGAAGGCTGCACTTCTCCCTGCACCATAATTTATGGGTGAGATCAGCCCAGGGATGGATTAACTGGAGTGGCTGGAACAGGATATGGTTTTTTAGCTGCTCCTAATGAATAGGCTTTCTTCAAGAGGGCTTGTAGCTGATGCATTTGGAGCCAAGCCTAAGAGCCACCAGATTTGGTGGCAGAAAACCAACTGCCAGCTTGATCAAGAGAGGGCATTTCCTCCTCCTGGGCAGTTTCCAACCCAAGGCAATTCACAGCTCAGTCATTAAGGCCACTGAAATGCAACTTTACCCCCTCCAGTAGCTGGGAAAAAAAAATTTAAAAGAAACATTTACAAGGGATTCCTGCTGAGAGAAATCTCTGCACCAGACAAGTCCAAGCTGCCTTTCCCGTTGTTCACAGTGAGCACATTGATGGCATTCAGTTAAGGAAGATCAGCAGGATATAGGGAATACAGGGCTGGCCCCAGACAGCTCTCTCCAACACAAATCTGCTCAAGAATTGTGCCTGGAGCTGTAGAAACATGGGATTGGTGGTGCCACTTGGTTTCAGGACCCAGAACCAAACCTGCTCCTCTTGTGTCCAGGAGTTTGTTTATTTGTCATGGTTAATGGGATCTTTATTTCCCCCAGTGAGTCAGAGGCTGGAGTAAATCACAGGGGTTTCCCTGCCTTATCTCCTGAATTAAAGAGCTTCTGGCTGTATTCCCCTGCAAGGGTGTTGCAATGCAAGGCTACAAATACGAAGCTGCAAACCTTCCAAAAAATGTCCATTATGGCGGAAAAAAAAACAGCCATACAGAAGCCCTGCAAGAGATGTCCAATTAAGGGATCAATTATGCAAACACTGAGCAGAGAACAGCCCCCAGTGCACAAGAATCCAGCCCCAGACTTTGCTGGAAGGGCTATGCCAGAGCTCAGTCCAGGAGACAAGGGCAAGACCTTGGTGAAAGCATTTGGGTGGGGAAAAGATAAAAAAGAAACTTGTTTGGAATTAGGGAAAATCATATCCTAACCCTAAAACTGATGGTTTGTAGCATAGAGACAGTGAGGAATGGGGGTATCTTTGTGGCAATGAGGCAAAGAGGGTTAGGGCAGCAGGAGCAGGAATGGGGCAGGAATCTCCCCTGCAGCAGGAGGATGATGTGGAGCCAGGCATTGCTGAGGGGAGGACGTCACCCGCACAGTGGGCTTGTGTCATATCTCATCCCTGGCTGTTTTCCAGCTCAAGTTTCCTCAGACCAGCTCCACAAATCACAGAGAAACAGCTCATGAGTAATGACAGGGATCATGGAGGGCACTGACCCTAAAGTCCCGGGACTCCATTTTGAGGCCCTAGGTCACCAGATGAAGTTGGCAATGGTGTTATTTCTTGCCCTCTCACCTGAGTGCCCGGCAGAGGACCTGACATCTGTATTCCCCCCTGGTTGTGTTCTAAGAAATGCATTTTGGAAGGGCGTGGGGCACACACAAAACACAGCAGTGGTGGCCCCATCAGCTGCCTCTTGTCCTTGTTTGAGTGCAGAGAGCAGAGAACTTGGGTTCAGAGCAGCTTCCAGCTCTTGAATCTCAGCCCTCGAAGCCAAGTTCTCTCGGAGACACTTGCCAAACTGCACCAGAAAAGTTTTTGAACCATGGGCTCTTTCTGTTCCCAGGGTCCCTTCCATAGAAATTATCTGGAAAGCTGTGAGGATGGGGTGTGAAGTCCAGCTGGCAGCCAGCCACGGGCTTGGGGGGATTTGGGGGAGCAAAGCAGAGTGACTTTACTTCACAGGATTGGTTTTCTGTGTATTCTTCACTAAGAGATTATCATAGACTCACAGAATGGTTTGGGTTGGACCCTAAATACCATCCAGTTCCAACCCCTTGCCATGGGCAGGGACACCTTCCATTGTTCCAGGTTGCTCCAAGCCCCATCCAATCTCTCCTTGAACACTTCCAGGGATGGGGAAGCCACGGCTTCTCTGGGCAACCTGTGCAGGGCCTCACCACCTCTCAGTAATGAGAATGAGAAAGAAGGAGCAAAGCACAGGATTTTCCAAATATTGCACCTCTCCCTTTCTTCTGCCTTGCAAAAGATGGATTATTTGGGATTAAATCATGCTGTGCTTCACTTCCAGTGACACCACACAGTTGCAGCACTCGTGGGCTCTTTGCAGACTGGTCTATCTGAGATCCTTCATGGTGCACAAGCCCATTGCTCACATGCTTCAGCCTCTTCTGTGTCAGGGGCTGTACAAACAGTAGTGTTATTTCTAGACTGGAGCAGCTCAAAGTAGTGGATCCAGATGGATGTGGGAGGCAGGAGAGCACCCTGTAGTATCTGCATGCAGGCAGACTGCAGTTTTGCCAGAATTTAGGCAAAGCAGTAGGGAATAGTGGTGCAGATACTGGCAGACAACTTCTGCTCTCCTGGGAAAGGCACCCCGGAGAAAGGAACAATTCCCATTGCATCTGATCACCTCCCTTGCCACCACCCTCCTTCCCTGAATACCTGCTTAATCAGTGCTTCCCTTCTTTAATGGCTTTGACAGACAAGGAATGTAGTTATTTCTGGTGTGCAGGTAGACAAAGAAATTGGGACCAGACTCACAGGTGAAGATTTCTGTGGAGAGTTGTCTATGAGCAGGTGGATGCCTCATCTCCCATTATCGTCCATGCCTACAGAGTCTTGATTGCTCGCCAGGTTTGGAATGCAATTTACTTCTCTAAAATATGCCCCAGTGCCATCTCTAAGGTAGATGAGGAAACCACATGGGGTTTTGGTTGCAAAACAGGACCTAGAGAAGCTCCATGATCTTCTAGAAGGACATCCAGAGTCCAGGAGGGACATCCCAGGGCATTTATCTCCAGTGGTACAGGACATGTAGGCAACCTCAGTGTCTGCTTTCAGATGACCTGGATTGCACCCTGGGTTGCTTTCACAAGAAATTAAAATGAAAACTAAACACCCTCATGTGAAATACATCCAGTAACCTGCCACACTAACATTTCATTCTCTATCCCATAAACTGGAGTCTAAGATGTGCCCTGCAGCTTGGCATCTTGGCATGTAAACAACACCTTTCCCTCAGATGCAGATCCTGAAGCTGTGTCCTGAAAATTAAAATAAAGGGGTCACTGCTGCCTGCTCAGATGGCCTGAGAGGAGCCAGCCTGGCTTCCTTCACATCTCTGCCAAGCATTGAAGGGCACACCTTTGCTTCAGTGCAGGCATAGCAGGAAATATATATGAGAATCTCTGAAGGAAGGGCTTCAGTTTTGCTGATGGGCAGAGACAGAGAAGAAAAGTCATGTGAGGGACTTTACTGATCTGACCTGACTGTTTCTTCTGTAGTCTCCATCACTTGGCCTGTGCTGCAGGAAAGAAGAACCCCACCGACTTTCTCAATAGATGGAAAACATGGATTTGTCTGCCAGTTTGGCCTCTCCGTTTAGGACAGGTAGTGACAGTAAGGTGTTGGACACGGTGGTGGTGCACACAAAGCTTGTCCCATCACAGCTTGAAGTCTGCCTGCCTGCTAATGATGAGATGTGAGAACCAGAAACACACAAGGCCAGGTTGGATGGGGCTCAGAGAAACCTGAAAGGTGTTCCTGTCCATGGCAGGGGGTTGGAGCAGGGTGATCTTAAGGTCCCTCCAACACAAACCATTCTGCAATTCCATGATTTTATAATACACATGATGCTCAGACTCTTCCTGGGATTCATTAGCATCCCTTAATGACCCCAGTGGGAAGCATGGCTGCTGCTGTCCTACAGGAAGTATCCATGAACTTCCCCCAAAGGTCAGGGGAATGAGGACGTGGGTGGTTTCATTTTCCTGCTGCAAGGACAGGGCAAGGGAACGTATTTACATTCGAAACAGAACTTTCCCAGTGTCTGTGGCTGCTCGAGTCAAAGGCAGGGAGGGAAGGGGGCTGAGTGGAGAGTGTTTACATTAAATGGGGCCATCAGCCTGTCAGGATGAATTCCACACATTCAGCTGGAAAAGGTCTGTTCCTTCCCTGTGTACTCTCGCTCCACACCCCTCAGCATGCACTCAGAGAAACCACAGGTGATTTAATTAACAGCCTAATGTATGGAACAAAAATAATTTGCTCCAAAACCAAGCATTTACTGCTCCAAGCAGAGCTGGGTGACTCACAGCAGAATTCAGATCAGCCATTGGAGAGCAACACTGCAGAAATATGATCACATCTGCCATCCTACCAAGTGCAGTGGCAATCCCTCAGGTGCCTTCTTTGTTTGTAGCTCTTCATCTTCTTCTCCCTTTTCCTGTTTCTCCTCCTGTCTGTATCCCTCTGTGGCTCTGGTGGCAGATACCACGGGCAGCTGTCACATTTGGAGAAAGGACTGACTGCCACTGCAGACCCTCATGGATCAGCTGTGATCCTGCTCAAAATCACTTGGGATGTGTGTCCCAGTCCCTGAACTTCTGCTGCCTTTGGAGAGGCCGTTCTGGATCTTATTGCATCTGGTTATTGGAAATTTTATTGTTTGCACTGGGAACACATCTGTGTCTCCCTGCAAATTCATTAGTTTTGTGTCCATGTCATCCTCCTTAAGAAATTACATTCTTTCCTTGGATTTCACCCTTCCAGCAAACAACTTCTTAGAGGTCTTCTCCCCCTGTAGCCTCTTTTTGTTGCGTTGCACAAGCTAAAATCCATCCCACCTAATGAATTGCTCCTTCTTTTACCATCCATATTCCCCCACTGATCCATCTGGATTTGCTCCCCTTTACATCACGGATGGTTTGGGTGCTTTGGGAGACCAGCCTTGTACTTACACTCAAGCTCTTGAGGATACACCAGGCAAATGGGTGTCTGGGCAAGCAGTTCTGTGTGGTAATTACTCTGATGTCCCTGTTAGCAATGGTCCTGACAGATCACACTTCCCACCTGGAGAAGAGATGGAGAAGAGAACCACCTCAACTGTGTTGGTGGATGTGCCCTGTGATTGCCTCTGTCCAGCCTACGCAGTTTTGATGCTCTGCCTGTGAAGCTGGCACTGGATTTGGATAATTCTGGGTCATGCCACAGAGATCTCCAAGGAAAAGTGTCTAAGCAATAAATGGTTGCCCACTGCCGTGCCCAAGCTGATGCTTGGGGTTGTACCACAGGGTTCATTTCATAAGCCCATCTTTTTCACTGCTCTTTTGTTCCATAAGGGACTTTCCAAAGGACCCTCCTTCCAAACTCAGCTGGAAACATCTCCCCAGGTCACTGGAGGGGTCACACCTCAAAGCCCTGAGGTCACCATCTGGCAGTGCTGAAATGTGGATGAAGAAATGCTGCTCCCCTGCCAGATGTGAGTCATCCTCCCTCTCCAACACTGCCTGATGGTCACCATGGGGACTGGGTCAACCACCTCAGGAAAATGGTCTGGGAATGTCCATTTTTTCATCTCCCTATTTATTTCTTGACACTTCCAAACACCTTCCTCTCACTCTTCTCCTTCTCCAGCCCAGGACTGACTGTGTTTCAGGTTCACAGGTCACCAAGGAACCTTTATTTCATTCCAAACTTCATCGTCAGGGAGGCAGTTCTATCACACGTGTTTGAAAGAGGTGTCAGAGTCCATGAGAAAGCACTTTGCTTCTGAAGAGACAGAGGGACTGAGCCAGCCATAGCTGAGGAAATCCTCTTCAGGGATCTGGCAGGCACCCAGGCAATGCTGTGGGCACTTTTAAGGGCTTTGCATAGCAAGACACTGAATTTAGGTGTCTGCACTAGGGTTCCCACTGTTGTCACCCTGGTACCTGTAGAGATCTTTGTACCTAGAGATTATTTTCTTCGTTCTCAAGGTTAAATCCTTCCTCCTTGAGTGGCTGTTGGTCTCCACCCCATTCTGAATGCCTCTTTTTTTTTTGTATCAATTCTGCTGGTGCTAGCCTGGTCACTCAGAAAAGTTTCAGCACTAGCAAGTTTTCCCTTGTTTTCATCCTCTCCCTGGTTATCCTGATTGCTTTTTTCTCCATTTCCTTCCCTGCAGGAAACAGAAATCTCTGGCAGGTTTTGACAGGTAAATTGGAGTTTGGGCCCTGCAGATTTCAGCAGAAACCACTATGGCAAACCATCAGTGCTAAGCCATCCATTCCCCCAAATACTGGCGCGGAGTAAAACCCATCCCACTAGACAGATGTTTCCATTACATTTGGGAATGACCGCAAAACCACTCGGAGAAGGCCTACAAATGAAAAGCAAACTGGGCTGTTTATTGCTATTAACAAACAGAAGAAAAAAAAAATCCAACCCAAACAAACAGCAAAACAACAGAGAATGCAAGAATGTGATCATTTGGGAACAATTTGTTATTTGTTATCCCTACTAATAAAATCTATTTGGACTGCAGTTGCATCCAGGAACACGAGTGTAGGAGCTGGAATTTCTATTGTAAAAGGGTGATTCCTCACTCCAAAGACTTCACTGCCTTGTTTTTGTGAGTTTAACTGTGCAAATCGCTGACCTCTGGGCACCATTGGGTTGTGGGGCTACCACAGGTGCTCCACAGCAGATGCACAGAAGGATATCGAGCATTAAAATGTGAATGCTTTCAATGAAAAGTTGGATAATGAGGTTGTGGAAGCACCCAGGGGAGATCCAGAAGGCTGATAATGCTCCTTCATCAACAGTTTTAGAATCTAATGAGGGAAGAGTTGGGCCAAAAGAAAATTAAACTCTCTTTTTCAAAATTACCCATAATGTCCTATTTCCTCTTGAGTTTTGATTAGGTTTGGTTTGGTTTCGTTTGATTTGTAAACTTAAATGCAAGCAAACTTTAATTTGAAGTACTTTGACGTGTGTGTTCCTCCCTACCCCAAAAGAGAAGTTTTGCTTAGAAAAGTTTTGATATTGAAACTTTGCCTTTGTTTTCTAAATTCTTTCTTCTCTCTCATCTGCTTTGGCAAAAATAATTTGTTGAGTTCTCTCCATATGAAAATTTGTTTCTGTCTCCTCCAATCTGTGAATGAAAGAGGCAACCAATACATTTATGGCACCGGGTCAGGATCAGCCACATGGAAAAATTCCTCCCAGTGTTACTGCCAAATCCCTCTCTGGTGCTCTGAGCATGGAAAGTACCACCAAAACCTGCTCAAGTTGGCCAGAGCTGGGACAGCCATGCCCCAGGAGAGCAGGAACAAGGGCAGGTTCATGACCTGGGAGATTCCCAGGCTGAGGACAGTCTGTAGGGCCAGCCTGTAACTTGGGCAGTTTCCTGTCTCTCAGTGGGAGCATCCAGGGATTTCTCAGTGCCAGGACATCAAAGAGGAGATTATAACCAGCTGTCTCACAGGCCTAATTGATAGCAGGCCTCTTTATTCCACAAGGAGGTCTCTGAGGGAAGCCAAGGGAGGTCAAAAGGAATGAACAAAGGATCATGGATGTTCCAGGGTGTGAGGAGGGCAGAGACTACCTTCACCCCTGGGTCAACTCCAGGGAGAAATCTCCCAGCTGGTCCAACCCCTCTCCCTTCCCTGAGGGCAGAGTCCATCAGTGAACTTTGATTTGTCACCCAGGGGAATATTTTATGTCACCCAACTTCTTCATCTCGTTCATGCAGCCCAATGCAAGGGCAGGGCAGGATGTCAGTACAGGCTGGGGGATGAAGGGACAGCAGCCCTTGGGGTACTGGTGGATGAACAACTGGACACGACCCAGCAATGTGTGTCCACAGCTGGGAAAGCCAACAGCATCCTGGGCTGAGTGGGCAGCAGGGGAGGGGGGATTCTGCCTCTCTGCCCTGCTCAGGTGGGACTCCACCTGCAGAGCTGCCCCAGCCCTGGGGTCCAACATCAGAGGATGTGGAACTGCTAGAGAGGGTCTGGAGAAGGCCATGGAGATGCTCCAAGGGCTGGAGCCCCTCTGCTCTGGAGCCAGGCCGGAGAGCTGGGGGTGTTCACCTGGAGAAGGGAAGGCTTCAGGGGGACCTCAGAGCCCCTTCCAGGGCCTAAAAAGGGCTTTTAAAAAATATGGAGAGAGGCTTTTTACCAGGGCCTGTAATGACAGGACAAGGGGCAACAGTTTTAAACTAAAAGAGAGTAGACTGAGATTGGATTTGAGGACAAGTTCTTTTACAGTGAGGGTGGTGAAGCCCTGGCACAGGTGGCCCAGAGAAGCTGTGGCTGCCCCATCCCTGGAAGTGTCCATTTGTCAAGGCATGATTTGACCTTCTCCAGTAACTGGAAGAACTTTCTTCCAATAGAAGGTGAAATTGTCTGAGTAGAAGCATTTTATCCTCTGTTCTCATCAGAGACCAAAAGAATAAAAAACTCAATTTGCCATTGCTTGCAGCATTTCTGTTCTTCTAAATCAGCAGCCAGCTTGGTCCCCCATCCAGCACGACTGGGGAGGGAAGTGTTGGCTTTTCCAGCAGCCGGGAGTGCAGGGCTGAAATGTCTGGTGGCCTCCACACTGCTGCAAAGCACAGACCTGCCTCTATTTGCATTTTCAAACCCTGCAAATGGCTATTCCAGATCCAAAATTGGCAGTTTAGCTGCCTGCAGGTGATTGATTGCATCTCTTGCATTAAGTTGCTGAGAAATGATGCGTTATATATGTGAGGAAGGAGTTAGAAAAAAGAAAAGACCATTAGGCATAGGTTAAAGTGAGAATGGAGAACAGATCCATCTGTGCAACCTCTCCCTTTCTCCTTCATTGATGAGTTATTCGAGAAGGTCCAGTGCTCCCCAGTGTCAATCCAGAGTCAGCAATAAATGCAAACCGGTCACGTTTGATCTTCTTGTTGTAATATTTGGGGCAAATGGGGCATGGACTCAGCCTCTTGCACATCTGCAAAGCACTTGCCAATCTCCTGGGTGCAATGGCCCAAAGTAAGTGAAACATTTATGCAGAATTTACGAGATTCCCAAGTAGCTGGTCTGGATGCTGGCCAACGAAGGAGGATTTCATTGGGAAACGCCAGTTGGAAAACCAAGCGGAAATGTCCCACGTTTAACAGCCTCCACTTCAATCACTCCTCATAGCTCCAGGGCAGCCCTTCCTTGCCAAGTTTCCATGGCTTTCTTACCATGCAGCCATCAGAGTGAAACCTTGGCAGCTCTAGGCTAACCCAGGATTGACTCCTGGATCCAACACCAGTAACCTGGAAGCCCTGAGCATCCTGGCTCCAGAAAGGATTTTCTTGTGCTCCAAGGCTTTCCTGCTACAAGTATGTTAATTTGGAGGACTTTAGGACACTCCAGATACCCAGATTCTTAAATTCCAAGGATTGCAGCATTTCCATTGCCTGAACTCCTGTGTGGCTCAGGCCAGGGAAAGCCCAGGGAATGTACTTAGCCAAGGACTTTGCACTTTCTGTACCCGTGGCTCTGGAAAAAGGAGGAAAGGAGAAGAGGAGAGAGGAGGCTGTCCCACAGTGCAGATCCATCTAGTGGTGATTGACAGGTGCCATGGTTGTCTCCATGCATTAACAAGAGTTTTGATGTCAGCTCTAGTTGTTGGGTTCCTAGGAATCCCTTTTAGACAACGATGTGCACTGGAGGTTTTATGAATATTTTTTTTTAATTCATAGTTCCTTAGAAATGTTCGTTAATTTTTTTTATTGTTGTTGGGAGTTTTTTGAAAGAAAACAAATATCAAGCACTGAAATTTCCCACAAACCATGCATCTGAATTTCCAGGTAGCTCCGTTCCTGAGCATGGATTGACATGTTCTGCAAGAGAAGTCTTAATAATCCCATCTTGTCAGATTAAAATCACGGTGATTTGGGCCACTGGCTTTGTGGAATTGTAAATGATTTGGGATGGGAAATGTCTTAAAAGATGATCTGGTCCCTCCCTTGACCTCAGGTCAGAGAAAATAGATGTATAAAGTGAGCATGTGGTGGAGTACTTCTGTTATATGGGATTTTCTGGCTGTCCTGGTGTTATGAAACTGGTTCCAGTGTGCAAAGCTGCTTTTGCTGCTTCATGTAATCCAGGCAGAATCTGCACCACTACAAGTCACTTCTTAATGGGTTATCACTGAGGGAAAAGCTCTTCCACCCTAGAGCAGTGCAAGTATAGAGTGCTGACATAAATTCACCCAACATCCAATTCCTGATTAATACTTCAGCCTTTGCTGCCTCTTTCCCAACAGCCCCATAGCCCCAGTCTCCTAAGTGACTTTCTTCATCCCAGACTCCCATACACACAACACACACATCCTCACCCTTCCAACTGTCTACGAATGTAACTGGGGTCCCTGGAGCCTATCCCTGTTTTAAATGGATGTGCCACTATCAAGGAAGGACTCTGAGCTGACATTCCCATTTCTTTACCAGACCAGGATTGACATGCCAGTCTTTTCCTTAGTCCATGTTTTTCCCTATGCATGGATAAGGCCACGTCTGTTCAACAGCTTGCAGCTTTGCTTTCCAGAAGAGATTTTATTTGGATCCGGGATCACTCCAGGCTCTATTTCATGCCTGGCAAGGAGCTCCTCCTTTCCTGCTTGGACATGGATTTAAAGGCAGGGTATTGATATTTTGTAGCTACTTTCAAGAGGTATTAAACGTTATCAGACATGGCCAAGCACAACCCAGCTAATCTGAGCCTTCAAGTGGGGAGGACAGTAGAAAAAGACCCAACTGGAAAAACTCATCCGTAGAAATTTGTCATTGGGCAACCACACAGCTATGTGCATTTTGGAACTAAATAAGCTGCACGTTCATGGAAAATCCATCGGTGGAGTGGAGTGATTTGGGCCTTCCAAGTGTAACAGGAGGATCCAAAAACACTCAGGGGTGCAAGGGAAAGCATCACCTCCAGATATCCAAGGTTAAAGGCAGAAGTGCCAAGCCTCAAATACTCTCTGATTTGCTGCCCATATGCAGGAACAGGAGCCCAGACACCTTTTTTCTTCACCCCGACATGCACAGAGGCACATCCAGGTTTTAGGAGATTGGTTCAGTTAGAAAAGCAATATTTTTTAAGTAGCAGAAGAGTTGTGTGGCTGCATGCAGTAATCACTGCTCTGTTCCCAGCTACCTTGGGTCATGCACTCTGGAATTCAGACCACAACATCTCACTGATGCTGTGTGGCCTGATAAATAACTGGGAGTAGCATCCAATGGCATGTACAAGGGGAAGAGCTGGGATCAGGGGACTTATGTGCTCTCCTCAAGAGTCAGATGGCAGAAGGTCACTGTGTCATCAGGCTTAGCCCAACACCCAGGTACACTGGGAATAAACTGCATTTATTAAGGCACTGCCCAGCAGTGGTGGCTTGGGGACAGCATGGACACATGGCCAGGCCAGGCTTTGCAAAGCCCCTCAGAGCTGCAGCTGGCTCCTCAGCTCCACAGTCTGTGTGTGGTTTCTCACAACCTCATGTATCCCCTTTCCAGCCATCCAGGATGAGCCTGGCACTGCAGCTCCAGCTGCAGAGCTGGCACTGATGAATGTGTGTTTGCTGGCCTGCAGTGCTTGTGAAGATATTTCCTGAAAACGAGATGTCTCTTTCTCTCCTAGCCTTGTGCTGACATCCTTCCCATGGACATCAGTCTCAGGTCCCAGGCACTGCTTTTCCACCTTCTCATTCAGGCTTTCAGCCCATCTCTTCTCTATCCCATAACTGGCATCCTGGCCAATTCATCAGAGATATATTTTTACTTTATTATTTTCTGAATATTAGTTTTATTTTGGAAAGTGGAGCAGCTCCAGCTCTCCAGTCTGACTGAGGAGAGCAGCCAGGTTTTGCAAGGACCATCCCTCAAGGATTTCCCTCAGCACCTTGCAGCGAGAGGTCCAGGGGACATTCACCCCAACCAAGTCACAGAGGAGAACACCTCAGGGGGAGGGATCCTGTGGAGGGAATGGAGAAACAAAGTGATCCCCTGTTCCGGTTTGGCCGAATTTAGAAATATATCCTCTGAGAGAAAGCAGGTCACAACCAGCCCTCCCCCACCAGGTTTGGGGGGGAAAAAAATAAATAAATTTTCCTCAAAGGAAAGTGAAAGAGATAAAAACTATTTATTTAACAAACACACAGGAAAAGGATAATGATGCTAAATAATAAAACCTCCCGCTCTGCTGAGAGAAACCTGGGAAAATTTCAGAGTCCTTCCATAGATCTGTCTCCCCCTCCTTGGAGCTGGGACGGGGTGCTGGGCCCACCTCCAGGGCCAAGGCCTCGGTGGAAATTCCTCCCGATGTATTCTGATGTTGAAACTGCCCAGCAGAGAAAAAAGGAAAAGAAAAAACCAAGTCCCAGGAAGACAAAAGTTCAACTCTCCGAAGGAAAAGGAGCTGAGGAAAAAAAAACTGCTGAAAGCTGACTGGAAAGAAAAGCAAGCCGGGTGCTTCCCTTCCCTCCCGCTCTCCTGCCACAGCTGAAAAAAAAGTCTCTATCTCTGTGTGACCTTGAATAAGCTGCAAACTGCTTTGAAAAAGTCTTGCTCAGGTTTTCCTTCCCCCTCTCAGGCTCAGTTTAAAGGCATAGAAAGGCACAAAAATTATTTTCTGGGCATAGGGCAGCGATATGGGATACACATCATAAAGTCACCCCAAGACATCCCCTACCCACCAGCAGGAGAAGCAATGCTGGTGATGGGAGCACTGGGACGGAAAACCTCCCAGCTCCCAGGGCTCGTACTTGCAGGACTCCAATGCCACTGGCAGAGTTTGCCAACTGCTTGCAGGCAGGACTGCCCTGGGTTTGATTTTCCTCTTTGGAGCATGGCCAGGGATGAGTGTGTGTCCTTTGGCACCTGTCCCCATGAGAGTGAGATGTCACCACAGGGAGGAAAGCACAGGAGAGAGTCACTGGCAGATGCTGTTTGCTTGCCCCTCCAGGGAACAGGGAATATTTTGATGGGGATCTTCAAACAGTGTCCCCAGATTAAGCATTAGGTGTTAAGAAAAAGGGAGATGTTTATTTATAATAAGCCTTTTTGGTTGTTTGAGGGCTTTTACTTCTCTTAATCTTGGTTGTACATATTCTCTGCTGGACTGAGAGGTGGAAAATCAGGAAAGGTGTGTTATTAGAAAAGCTCTTTTTCATGAGATTTTCCATCAATACATCTGATTTTCCAGCTCCTTGGTGGGGTCCTTACAACCACTCCGAGGTGGGCTGTGTGCCCCACAGGTACAAGGCTGCATCAGCAGTCAGATATCCAACAGCACAAGGACACCCCAGGCTGCTCCCCACAGCTGTTCCCAGAGCTGCAGAGCAGTTTTAGCATCTCATAAGATCATCACAGAATACTTTGGGTTGGAAGAGACCTCAAACATCATCTTGTTCCACCCCCTGCCATGGGCAGGGACACCTTCCACTATCACAGGTTGCTCCAAACCCTGTCCAGCCTGGCCTTGGACACTTGCAGGGATCCAGGGGCAGCCCCAGCTTCTCTGGGCAACCTGTGCCAGGGCCTCCCCACCCTCACAGGGACGAATTTCTTCCCAATATCCAATCTACCCTCAATGTCACACATTGATTTCCTCAGCAGCACAAAAAAAATGGAGCTTTAATGTTTCTGGGACCTGAATGACTGCTCCCAGCTGGCTCGGGGCTCTGCTCATGGCATTCACAAGGTCCTTGCAGACCTTGACATCTGTGTCAGCAAGCTGCAGCAGCTTTCTTTGAGAGGCAGGGCCCAGAAAGGCCTCTGCAGTTCTTGTTTCTTCCCAGCTTTGTTTGCTCTGGGTAATTACTGGCACACCAAAGGATATTAGCTCTGGACATGAGAGCGCGGAGAGACTGGCCGCTCTCAAATATCAACAGTGTAGTTCATTGTAATTAATTAAATGCTGACATGATCCCCAACAAGCAAAACCTTCATTAGACTCAAATTAAACCCCCTGACACAGATGCTTGACTCACTGTCAGTGCCTCCAAGTGTAATCAAATGCATAGAATGCAGACATCACAGCACACGTGTGGAACACAGGGAAAGATCTTACAGCAGGGAATAAAGGTCACTGCTATTCCTAATTACAGCAGTTTCTGAAGCAGACAAGCAGTTTCTTAAATAGTTCTTGCCCTTATCATGTCTGAAGTTCTCTGTGTCAGGATACTTTTTACAACTCTTTTATATTCAAGACCTACCACGTTTTGAGATGGAGTTTGCAAGGTTTGAAGGGACTGCTCCGACTGTCTGCAGTGACTCACAGACACCTGCAGCCCTAAGCAGCTCATTCAATATTTTTTTCAACCCCCCCATAACACAAAGAAAAGTTTTCTCCCTGGAGAGACACTCAGCATTAACTCAGGACTGCAAATAATGGAGAATCCCTGCCTCCGTTACGCTTTTCCCAGTTGTTTTATATCCTTGCTATTACAAATGACTGTTTTCTTCCCAGAGTAAATTTATCTAGCTAGAACTTCAAGGCATTAAATTTTTCCACCATTCTTGGCTAGGTTAAAGATATGTTTGCTGTCAGAAACAACTTCTCCTGCATTTCACCACAAAGTGTGAGCAAATCACTTTAATTTCCCCTGGATAATGCAAATACATGAAGACTCTTTAATCTCTTGGTCTAAGCCGAGTTTTCCAGACCTTTGTGTTGCCTTGTAGAGCTCCTCAGAGCATCTTCTGTCTCCTTGGCTTCTTTTCTGCTCTGTGGGCACAGAAAAGGGACGTGATTTTCCATATGAGTAACCTCTGTTTTTCTGTCTTTCTTGATCTGGTTCATCTGCTCCCGTTCTTGGCTTTTTTATGATCTGAGCATGAGGTATTATGATTAATTCTCTATGACATCTTGCTCCTAGGTGGATCACACCTGTCTTTTTGCCAACAGCCTTGACAGCCATTCTGTGGGGGAGGTGACTGTAAGAGCAAGTCATCAACTTGTTCCTGGAAGGAAAAACATTCCTCCAACGAATCATTTAACCAAAATATTCCCACGTGCTACTGCTCAGGGTGAGCACAAATACTGACCCAGAACTGACATTATTGCTGATATATGCAGTACTGGGGTTGATGCTGGCAACCTTCATGTTCAGAAGGTATTTCCATGCTTAATGCCCATGAGTTTAATGAGAGAGAGTTCAGCGTGTAACTGCCTTTAAAATCTGTGCCATAACCTTTATGTTAGGGATCAGCTTCACACAGTACCACAAGATATTTAATTACAAACAGGTTGGTAATATTGAAGAAGCAGGTCACTGGTGTTGTCTGAGACAGATGGCTTCAGTTGCCAGGGGATTTGCTCTTTTCAGTGCTTTGGATATCTGGAGGCAATTTTTAGGGGATCTGCATTGAAGGAAACAAGAGTAGAGTCTCCTTACCCAGCTTTAAATTCATCGCACAAAGACAGGACTGAACAACTCTGCTGAAAGATCTTCTGACCAAGACACCCTGGGGATCCACTGGGATCCCCACAGACTCCCCTGTGTCCCCCAGAATCCCCCCAGCTTTTAGACAGTGCTGCTGGTGGAAACGCACAAGCAAGCCATTTACACGTGATGTTATTTTTTTCACTTGAAATAAAAACCCATCAGAGTCTCTTAAGAGGGAGGTGGCAAGTCAGGAACTAGTTGGTGAGGATGGAAAAAAAGAGAGGATAATAATTTCCCGGGATGATTCCTTTCTTGATAAGGGTTGTCCACAAAAGCAGCACTTTCTCAAGGAGGGGTTGAAAGCCTACCTAGAGTCACTTGCCTGGAATGAGAAGTAAATATGCAAAATTAGCATATCCAGGAGCCAAAGGCCATATCAAGGCAGGGGGAGTGCCCTATGAGCCATGTCTGATATTTCTGAGCAGTGAGTGAAGAGCAAGGGAAGCAAAGAGACCTCTTTATCCAACGAAAAGGTGGAAGAGAGGCAGACAGAATCTCATGGGAGGTACTCAAAGTGCCACGAAAATGGAATGCAAATCTTCATCCCTTCCCTTCAGGTTCAGAAATGAAAAAATAAATAGGGATAGGGCTGAGATGGAGCAGGAAGCATGTCAGTGGAGAGAGAGCCTCATTACCATAATGAGACACTTTGAGACACTCATCTCTCCTCAGCAGAGATCCCACTGCCCTCTTCAGGCATTTAAACCAGGCAAACACAGCATGTTTTTTGCATTCCCTCACATGAAATACCTCCTTAAAACTCCCTGTGGCTGTAAAGCTTTAACAAAACCACCATGATGGGATGGTTGGTCTGCTCCCACATTTCTTGGTCCTTCTCATCATGGTCTCTGTGCTTGTCCTAGGCTCAG
This sequence comes from Coloeus monedula, assembly GCF_965178545.1. NCBI lineage: Eukaryota > Metazoa > Chordata > Aves > Passeriformes > Corvidae > Coloeus > Coloeus monedula. The sequence continues at coordinate 72,263,814 of NC_138785.1, forward strand.
CTCTATGGATAAGACAACCAGGCACCCAATTTTTGACTCTTGTGTCAAAATATATGGCTTAAGTGTGTCACAGCTGAATAACCAGATAAGAGCAACCTGCTCTAGTGGTGGCATCCCTGCCCATGGCAGGGGGTTGGAGTGAGATGATCTTTAAGGTGCCTTCCAACCCAAACCATTCCACGATTCTGTGGTCACATCAGACAGATGACATGACCTTCCCTGTGGAGATGAAGGAAAGGACTGAGTAAGAGCAGTCCTTCACAGGCAATCAATGTAGCATTTAAAAGGAGAATTCATCCCTTCAAGCTAAAGGCTTCAGGAACTGTTGGTAGCCATGAGGATGTTGTTATCTCACCACTCCTGATATATCTTTGGAGCTCAGTTCCACTTACCCATTGTTTTCGAAGAGAGAGAGGAAAATGTCTCTCTTTGATGTGCAGTGTTTTTAGAGCTTTCATATCAGCTGTAAAATGTCTTTCAGGGTTGGGGAGAGACAGACCAACTCTTTGCTATCTCCCCTGAATATTTCCAGGTTGGGGGAAAAGACGGAAATATGGTTTGGGGTTTTAAGTTTCCCTTCTTATCGCAGGAAAAAACATAAAGAAAGAGAAAGTGAGCGATGAGAAACTGGATTTTTCCATGCAAGCTAAAGCCAAAAGGGCTGTGCCTTGGAGCCGAGTGCGGAAACAGGGCAGGCGTTGGAGGATTTTCCCCTCCAAGCCTGAAAAGAAATAAGAAGCTGGCTGGCTGGTCTTGAATAACCCCTCCTGAGCCTGCGAAACCAGTCACAATTTTTCATCAGAGCTGAAAATATCCACCTCCCCCATCCTTTTTTTCCCCCCACCCTTTCCTCCGTGACGCCATGGCACCAGGCCTGGCGGTGTGGCTCTCTGGAGGATGCTGTCCAGCATCCATCAGAGCTGGCAGTGCTGGGAGGGGACACGGGCTGCAGTGCCAGGCTTCAGGCTGGTGACATCCTGTCTGCCCAGTTCTGATACAAACAGAAAAGCCCTCGGGGCTGGCACAGTGGAACCGCGCTGAGGAAGCTCCCACACTTCCCCTCAATTCCGTGTTTTCCCAACATTGACATCCCAGTGCTGGAGAGTTTTGCCCAGCTTTCCCAGCCATCAGCCACCACAGCGACCCTCTCACTGTAGGATCCGATTTCCAGACCAGTGGTGTCACCTGTGTTGAGGTCCTGGAAACACTCACCCGCCCCAGGTGAGTTCTGCTCACCCTGACCCTCAAATTGAAGTGAGGACTTTTGTGTTTTGCTCTGGGTACAAATTTTTTTCCTGAGTTGGGTTGGTCCCAATGAAAAATTGCCTTTTTCCTCTGTGCAGCTTGGATCTGGGCTCACTGTACATAAAATGCCATGTATTCCCAGCAGGATTCAGTCCTTCCAAGGCCTGCCCTGCAGCCAAATCTGATCTACATATTTACGAGCTCGTAAACAGGACAGGGCGGGTGAGTTCACATTCTTAGAAAACCAAGTGCAGAGAAAAGAACTTCTGAGTTGGAAAAACAAAGAGTAGTCTTGGGCCCGACCCAGCAAACACAGTGGTTTTTCCAAGACTTGGATGGCTTGCTTGAGAATCATTCCTCTCCATTCCTTTTCTACTGGATTTCCCAAGCTTACCTTTTCATTTGGGAAAAAATGCATATGCCCAATGTTTCTGAGCAGAGTGGAGGAGGCAGCTTGATAGAAAAGGGACATTTTATCTTGGAGGTGAGTGGAAGGCAGACTTGTGTTCGCAGAAGCCACCAAGGAACAACAGTTCCTTGCAAAGGGAAGTTTAAGGAAGGTTTTAAAAGGAGTTGCACAGCAGAAGGAAGCTGGAGGGCTCACCACGAAGCACCGCTGTCAATAAGTGCAAGGAGTAGTCTGGAACAGTAATTCCCCAACCATGCTCCCCAGATCTTGGCAGTCCACGAAGGCTTGGTAAATGGTTCATGGAAAACTAGAGTTTCAAGGAAAGCTAGCTCCATAAGGGAGCCAGCCAGCAAAAAAATTGAGGTTTAACAGTTTTTCATAGAATCATGGGATGGGTTGGGTTGGAAGGGACCTTAAAGATCTCATTCTAGTCCTGGCCATGGGCACTATCCCAGGTTGCTCCAAGCCCTGTCCAACCTGGCCTTGGACACTTCCAGGGACAGGGATGGAGAGAAGCCACAGCTTCTCTGAGCAAGTGGTTCCAGAGCCTCCTCGCCCTCTGAGCAAAGAATTTCTTCCTGGTAACTCATCTAAATCCCTCTCAGTTCAAGAACATTTCCCCTCGTCTTACCACTGCCCATGTAAAATCAATGCCTATAGTTGGATTTTTTGCCCATGAGACCTTCTACCCATGACTTTTTCCTGTTGACATGGCAGCAAGTCAGCTTGTCTGTAAATGGTTCCCTTCCCCAAGCTGGTCATCCTGGCTGTGCTTCCCGGAGGTGTGCTCTGATGCCATCAGGCATTGAAGAGATTCCCGGGTTCAGACACAGCACGAGCTCAGGATGCTCCAGTTTGGAGAATGGAGAGCCCCGGGAATGCTCCTCTCTGAGCAAGCTCTGCACTGCCCTGCAGGGAGCTTAGCAGCCCCACAAGGCCATTGTGTTCATTCAGATCCCAAGCCAAATGGAAATTTTCTTTTAAAGGCTGCCCTGAGCATGTTTCTTCTGGTGAACCATCCAGACACGAATCTCTGCCGTGCTCACTCCAACATCAGCCCATGGATTCCAGTCTCCTTCCTGCTCAGACAGCAGGACAAGAGCTCTTGACATGCAGCTCGGTTGCCCGAGCTTGGCTTCCTTCTCTCAGGAGACTCTTTTTTTTTTTTTTTTTATTCATTTGCATCCGGTAAATAAGAACCTTCCTGATATCTCCCTTTGGATTTGCCAGACTGGTCAATCTTGGCCTTTTTTTCCCCCCTAATTTTATTTATGTCCTTTTGCCGAGTCTCGTGGTTCTAAGATTTGTTTTAAAGTCCCCTTTGGGGCTGGAGTCAGGATATTATTTGTGAATCAAGGAACAGGCAGCTGGACACATATATATCTTTCCCAAGCATAAGGAACACTGCAAAAATATTACCTTTAAGAGAGTCTGTACTAAAAGTCAGATGTCAAACGCCTACATCTTTGTCTTCCTTTTAATTCTGTGATTAATTTCAAAGTCCATCTTCCTGTTGATCATGCTTTACTGAGCGTTCTCTGTGTTCTGAATCTGCTGCCCAGCCCTTCTTCTTGGAGGATGAACCAACAGCTAAAAAGACTATTCCAGGGCAGGGCAGTGTTGAAGTGAGTTAATGGGCAGTTTGGTTTGAGGGCGTGGCTTGGAATTAGATGGTCTTCAAGGTCCTTTTCAAACCAAACCATTCTGTGATTCTCTCACAAAAGCACTGCTTTAACCATTTAAAATATTTATTACAGAGTTTGGTTTGCAGTATCCAAGCCCAGATCTGGTTTCAGAATCTCTCTCCCTTTTCTCTGCCTCATCCTGCCTGAGCAGAGTCCACAGAGCTTCTGTTAAAAACTAAGAAGCAGGAAAAACTCATGGAATCACAGAATACCAGGTTAGAAGGGACCTGAAGGACCATCTGGTCCAACTTTTCTTGTGAAAAGCACAGTCTAGACAAGATGGTCCAACACCATGTCCAGCGGAATCTTAAAAGTGGAATCCATCACTTCCCTGGGGAAATTGTTCCAATGGCTGATAGCTGTCATGGTTAAAAATTATGTGCAATGGGAATATCCCCAGGAGTGACTTGTACCCATGACCCCTCATCTTTTCCAGGTGACTCCTTGTAAGAAAAGAGTTACAAATCCTTTGTAACTACACAGTGATAAAACCTCCCCCTCTGACTTCTTTTCTCAAGAACTTATCAAGCTCGGTTCTCTGAGCCTTTCCTCACATGGCAGCTTCCCAGTGCTTGGATCATCTTCCTGACCACTCTCCAGCTTGCTCACATCTCTTTTGCCTGGTGGGGATCAAAACTGAACACAGTGAGTGGAGTAGCACAATTCCTTCTTCATCTCTGCTGGTGATGCCTGTGTTGATGCAGGTGTTCCTGCAGGGTGGCCCTCACTTCTGAAGTGTCCACTTCCTCATTCTGTTTGGTATCACTGGGAAAATTCAACAGGATACACCTGATCCCATCATCCAGGTTGCTGATAGAGATATTAAACAGCATTGGGAGCGATATCGATCCCACTAGTGACAAGTCGCCTGTTTGGGAAGAAGCTTTTTGCCTCCTCTCCCAGGGTGTGCCCTGTCAGCCAGTTCCCCACCCACTTGTCCAGACCAGAGTGCACCAGTTTCTCCAGGAAACTGTGGAAAACCATATGGAAAACCTTGGTGAAATCCAGTCAGACAAGATGCACCACTCAGAGATTCTTTTGATGGTACCCACTGTGTGTTGCTGGTACAGTTTCTCCTCACAGACCTTGGTATCAACCCCTTTGCAGCAGCAGGCCACAATTCCTGAGTTATTCCTTTGTTTAAAGCATGACTTTCTTCTTTAGATATCCCTCATGAAAGACGGAGTGTGGTGTATTCCTTTCAGAGCAAGAAGGTTTTGTGCATGGGACATCCAGGTCCTTGTAAGGAGGATGCAATGGATGAAACGACCTTTTGGAGATTTGCTGCTGCTGTTTTCAGCTATGAGTCCCCAAATGAAGGGTCAGTGCTTTGAGATGACCTAACTCTGGCCTTCTAGTACCTGAAGGGAGTGTATGAGAAAGATGGAGAGGGACTATTTACAAGATCGTGGAATGACAGGAAAAGGGGGATGGATTAACATTGAAGAAGAGCAGGTTTAGATTAGATATTTAAAAAAATTCTTCCCTTTGAGGGTGGTGAGGCCCTGGCAAAGGGTGCCCAGAGAAGCTGTGGCTGCCCCTGGATCCCTGCAAGTGTCCAAGGCCAGGTTGGATGGGGCTTGGAGCAACCTGGGATAGTGGGAGGTGTCCCTGCCCATGGCAGGGGGCGGAACTTAAATGATCCTTATGTCTCTTTCAACACAAACCGTTCCCTGATTGTATGATTGAACCTTCTTTGGGCCCCCTCACCTGTCTATAATCACATCACAAAAGCACATTTCCAATGATATCCAGCAAATTACAAGTTTAACTACAATCAAATTAAGAGCAGCTATACTGTCAAAAAAAAAAAAAAAAAGAGGGAAAAGAAAGCCAGTTTATGATCTCAAGCCCCCAGAGCAAGAGCTGTAGAGCAGAGCAGAGTAGAGTAAGTACTTTATAGGATCTTGCCCAGAGCCTGTCTTGTGCCCCATGCAGTGCTCCCGTGGTCCTACCACATAATTCCTGTCTTGTGAAGATTGGGACCTCTGGCAGAGCAGGAGGTGCTGTGTGGCAGCCCACCAGGGTGGATCTGCAGTGTGGAGCAGAAGCTTTGCATTCCAGGCCCTGTGATGTGGCACCAGGGCATATGGAGGAAGTTAAGGGAGCAGAGTCTGCTGGGGCAGTATTGGAGGGCTGCAAAGTCAACTCTTTATGTTCTTTTGGGGATGGGCTCTGGAGTGAATTGTTCCCTGGATCAAATTCATCTGGAGGGGTCTGGCTGGGCCACGCTAAGCAAATTAGCACTATTCACAATCTTTGAAATGACTTGTGAGGTTTCTGTCAGGGAACAGTGTAGATGAACCTGTGTGGCTCCTCACTTCACCTTCCACTGGGGAAATTCTTCCAGTGATCAAAGCCCTGTCCTCCACAGGGGAGAAACTGGTGTATGGAAAGCTTTGGCAGCTTCTCAGAGAGGATCAGACCACCAGGTGATCATGATATTCAGTGTGAAATCAATCAGGCATAACCTTGGATGCCCGTGATGTGGTTGCCTTTGAGCCAGGAGTCTGAGTCCAACCATCTGAAACCTGGTGTGATCCATCTACCTGGTACACTTACACTCAGGATGAGATGGATCACTCCACTCTCACCACAAAATCTGCCCTCTCAGCTATTGACTGTAAGAGGAGCCCCAGGACCTGCTCAGATGCCTGAACTCAGGTGTTTCACACAAGAGCCATGCTTTTCAGGAAGTGTGATGCCTCAGAAACATCCTCACAGCAATTACTCCCACCAGTGGTCCAAATTCCTAGGACAACTCTGAGAAAATCTCCAGTATTTGAGGGGAATAAAGGGCAATTTTGGTCAAAATCCTACTGGTGTGCAGCACCTTAGAGAAAAGTTTTGGGGACATCACTAGGACCATACTCCTAAATGTTCGGAGACAGGTTTGGGGGCCATGAATTTGACAGTGAATGAGCAGTACAAGGCTCTGCTGCATTATCCTCCTCTTGCTGACACACAAACCACACTCAAATCTCAAATTTGGGAGCCTTCTTGAAAGTGTTGGTGTTTTTCAGAGCTCTTGACTGGTTTCTCCTCCCTTTGCAATCTCCCCACCACTGCCAGACATAAGTTTCCCTGATCTCCATCACACCCAAAGCTTCCCTCCCTCCCCACAGGGACCCCACACACCAGGTTTGCACACCCCACCATGGGCTTTGGCATGGTCAGGGGCTCTCCAGGAGGATCTCTCCAACCATGACCTGGGACACAACACTGCCTAGAAGGTCTGCAATGGTCAGGAGAGTGGTGGCTTCTCCCTGCTTCTCTTTGGGCCACACCAGGATGCAGAAGTTGGACACACAGGAAGCAGAGAGACATGCAGGCAGCTCATTGGGGCTTTCATTGGGAAGCTGCTGCTTATCTGTGACATTGTTTATGGGGTCAGCTGGAGGGCTGACAGGCCTGAGGAATTCCACCCGATATCCCAGTGCCATCATCCTCCAGGGAAAACGCTTGAGTGGCTGTGAACATGCTGTCCTCCTCCCCAGGCCAAGCAGCTCTTGGATCCATCCTAGGAGGGCAGTGAACTCCCTCATCACTCCAAAAAACACCAAGGAGGTGTTAACCCTCTAGGGACCCTGATATGCCTACGAATACCCAGTGGAGGTGGTTAATGGAGGAGGAGGAGAAGGTCGGGAAAGACCAGTCAGAATCTGAGTCCCACACACTGGAGAAATCCTTGCTGAAATCCAGCCCATTCTCCCATAGCTTGGCAGCTGCATCACGGAGATTGTCCATCATGAGGGCCTGGGAAGGAGCTGGCAAAGAGACATGGAAGCTGGGTATTGAGCAGAAAGGGGCGGTTCATGATTACTTTGGACCAGATTTAATTCATTTACTTCGTGAGAGTCAGAAAAAAAGAAGGAAGAGAGTGAGAGTCAATTTAGGTTGGATACAAGGAAAAGGGCTTTTAATATGAAGGTGAGGAGGCCCTGGCACAGGGTGCCCAGAGAAGCTGTGCCTGCCCCTGGATCCCTGCAAGTGTTCAAGGCCAGGTTGGACGGGACTTGGAGGAACCTGGGATAGTGGGAGGTGTGGAATGAAATGAGCTTTATGATCACTCCCAACCCAAACCATTCCATGATTCTCTGACTTCCTTTGGCCAGGAGGACCCACAGTGAGCAGCTGTGGTACCTCCTGTGCCAGGGCTTTTTCTCTACCAGCTGCAATTCTCTGGACTTGCTGCTCTGATACAACCCCAGGGAGTCCTCAATCCTCTCCCAAACTTTTGACGCCACATTCAGGAGATGCTCAAGCAATGGGACACCTGTCCCCACCACAATCCTAATCCTATCTATGGATTTCTGGAGCTTCCCAACTCAAAAACAGAGCAGTTTGCACATTGGTAATGTTTTTTTTAATTTTCCATGAGTTTGGCCAATCAGTTTTTACCATTCATAGCCTGCTGCTTGCAGGGACATCCACAGCTGAGCAACCTGCTGGGAGATGAACCACGTCCTCTTCTTAGCTGCTCACCTGCCACCTCCTGTGGAAGGTGTCACCTTCCCCCTCCTGTGATGACACCTATAAGGTCCAGCTCTCCAAAACCTATTTTTTTGCAAGCCCATTCCTGATACAAAGCTCACACCAAGCAACAGCAACCTTTATCGGTGTTGAACAGTCCTGCTGGTCCTTGCATTTCAAATTTCATGGCGGGACAGCACTGGGACATGACTTTGTCCCTTTGTTTTTCCCACCTGCTCTTGTGTCTGCAGCGTTTCTGTGCCACGGACTATTCAGGACATGCTGCAAAGCCGGGACCTTTTAGAACAAAGATGCTTTTGCCAGCTAAGCCTGCTCATGGATTCTGCCTGTACACTGGGAGCCAGGGCCAGAATTTAGATTGGACTGGTTCCATTTGCATTGGTGCATTTTTCTTTTTTTCTTGTTTTGCTTTATTTTTTGAGCGGTGAACACTGGGACCAGCAACTCTCCGAACAATCCAAATGATATCACCTTCCAGTGAGTCATGGGGAGGGCGGGGTGGGGAAGGGCAGGCAAGGAAAAATCATGAGATTGTGTTAGCTCGAACAAGCTAAAAAAACGGGATATGTGTTTGGATATGTGAAGAGGAGATTGCATCCACTGCCACCCATCACAGAGCGTCACAGTTTTGGGAAGCATCCCCATGGCTCCAGAGATTTTTACCTGCCTGGTTTTCCCCAAATATGACCAGGGTAACATTAACTAGGAATAAAAAAATACAAGTATGAGCACGTACTTTATTGGCTCAGTTTTTGCACCACCAAAAAAGTGAAGTTCAATTTTCAGATCGTATTTAGTCTGTAGCTTCAGTCACTTTGCAAGGTTCAAACAGGCTTTTCCTGAGCTCACCTGCAGCATTCTTAATTTCTGAATGGTCCTGAAGATAATTATTTAGAATTACAATAGGACGTACAGCCCTTGCCCTGATCCAGCTCTGTCAGATTCAGATTTTGCAAGACGTGGGATGATCTTTTATAAAATGATGGAAGGAATAAAGTCCCCAAATGGCCTGTTAAGACCCCATTATTATTATTATTATTATAACTTTTGATGGATGTCCCCGAGGTGGGTGTCACCATCTCCTCCTCCCTCACCCCATGAGGTGTTGAGCTGGATGCCCAGGAGAGGTGTCCAGAGGGCTGATTTTGAGTGCATAGCAAAAACTCCTCTTTAAACAAGACCACGTTTCCCTGCTGGATTGTGACACAGATCCGACAGAAATTGTTCTTCCTGTTCTTTGACGTTGCCCTGTCCTTGCTTTGATGCTTTTGGGGCCAGATCACCAAAAATTGCTCTTACACCGAGATAACAGACTGAAGTGCTGGTGCATCACTCTGTGTTGCTGTTCCTGTTCTTTTACTCACATCCTCTATTTCTGGACCTTGGACACATCCTTCTGTGTTTCCTGAGCTCTTCAAATGTCCATCACTCAGTACTGACTTCAACTTATTTATATAGGAAATGTTACAAAGCCCAGACCAAAACCCTCAAAGTGTTGTTGTGTATTCGTGTATATGAAAGCAAAAGCTGATTTCTTCAGTTTTTTACACATTCCCTAAAAAAGACCCCTCAAATCCTCTTATGTGCAGCCTCTCAGTGCCCGTCAGAAGATTCTGATGCTCCAACATGTGCAGAGCAGCTGTTCTGGGGACTCCCTGCCTAGTTCTGTTCATCCCAGGGCAAGGAAATGAGGAAACTGTGGATGCACTCAGGACACGTCCCTTCCAAGGGCCATGCTTATTTGCATGGTAATGAGGATGGTAATGGGCCCCTTGTCTTCATATGTACACAAGGTTCTCACTGGGTGAAAACCAGCCAAAGCTGAAATTCAGAGGATTCATAGCTTCTTTTCCTTTTCAATTTGTGTTTTCTATCTGGATGCAAAAGACAAAGCACGTAGTACAGAAACTGCATTGTGCACTGAACTGCTAAACACCAGATAGAAATTATTATTTTAGCAACCATCAGGCTGTTTAGGCAAGCACCAATCTCTTAAGTAGCCTGGCTCAAGCAGTAATTACCAGTTGAATTTAAAAAGAGACCCTTCTTTTTATTTGCTTTGTTACCATAGTTTTTTGTTTTCGTTTCCTCTCTCTTGAAGCTAAAAAATGCTCCATAGAGCTGCAGCTCCTCTGAGAACCCAGAGCACGCTGCAAACAGGGTTCACAGCAGCACTGTGAAGAGTTCATGGTAATTAACCCTTTCTCCAGTGGGGAAACTGAGGCAGGAAACCACTCCCTGACAAGGGAATGAACAGGATTATATGTTCGGTGAAGTCCTTCACCTGCCTTGGTCCCATTCCTGGATGCATCCATGGTACCTGTAGGTCCAGGGGGGTGGGTTGGGGGCACTGTGAAAAAGGGGTTGGTCAAAGCCATGGTGGGATGAAGAATGGAGGAGATGCTACGTGGAAGGCAAAGGGGGATGGCCCCAGCACCACTGGGGTGTTCAAAGCTCCTGGCTGTCGCTCAGGGAGGTGTTTCTGATGGGGTTGAAATCAAATCTGGTGATTCCAGCAGCCCAGAACCAACCTGTAAAACCTCAGCACTGTCCCCAAGAGAAGAAACTCCTTTAATCTAAAACAGCCAAGGTGAGGTCATTCCTTCTATGCAACTGACCCCTGTGTTAAGGGAGCCAACAGGGAAGATGGAGAGAGACTGTTTATGAGGGTCTGGAGTGATGTGACAATGGGGAATGGCTTCAAACTGCCAGAGAGCAGAGTTAGATGGGATATTGGGAAGAAATTCCTCCCTGTGAGGGTGGGGAGGCCCTGGCACAGGGTGCCCAGAGAAACTGTGGCTGCCCCTGGATCCCTGGAAGTGTCCAAGGCCAGGTTGGAGAAGGCTTGGAGCAACCTGGGATAGTGGAAGATGTCCCTGCCCAGGGGGATGGGTCTGGATGGTCTTTCAGGTCCCTTCCAACCCAAACCATTCCATGATTCCATGATCATTGCTCCATCCAAAGCCACTGACTGCACCACCAGCAGCTGCTCATTAAGCTGCAAATGCTTTCATTTCCAGGAAGGCCCTGAGACTTCCCAGCACAGAGATGTCAGTCCTGCTCACTCTCCTTATTCCATGCCCCCTTCAGCACACACTGACAGCCAGCCTCAGCTCCAGCTCACCTTGGGTGGGCCTTCAGCAGATATTTAGGCTGCTTTCCCTGCCCAACCACCATAAAATGCTAGGATCTGTCTGCCTTCTCCCACATCCCCGTGATGGAGCTGCCCACGTACCTAATGTTGAGTCTGGCTGAAATTTCTCCACTTTTTAGGGATGGGTGTATGAAAGCTTTGCTGGAACCAGTTCTCTGAGTTTCCTGGAGGATGGTTTTCCTCCAGCAAACAGCCTGGGGAGCTTTTATGCAGTGTCAGTCACAAATTCCTGGCTCCTGGCACCTGTTTTACTGTTTTGACATCAGGCTTAGGAGTGCAGGGGAAAATAATAATGATATCTGGAGTTAATGTTATTTACTAAAATACAAATTAATGCTCCGTCACATGGTGGCACGATTTGTCATCCAGAGCTAAAATTAAAAGAAATTAAGGCTGAGTCAGAAAGTTATTTCAGATCCGAGTGGGGAATGCTGTGCCGAGGCCATGTGGGAGCAACACTGACATCTTCTGGCTCGAAAACAAACCTCCAGCCTTTTCACCAAGAAAACCCCAGGGAAACTCTGCAAAAACCTAAGGAGGGGCCAGGTGCACAAAAACGTTTTAAAGAATCAAGGACAAGCTTTGGGGCAGTGGATATTATGTGAGCCCACTTTAACAGCTCCCCTTAGCATCACCACAAAATCTGAACAGAGGGTGTGTGACACTGATGACCCAAAATACGTGTGAGGAGGAGGTGAAGGGGTGTTGTTCTTCTCTCAGTGCAGGTGGCAGGGCTGTATCCATACTTTTATGCTGAAGTCTGTAAGTCGGGAGGTGACAAATTACCTGAAAGTCACATTCCACTAGGCCAGGTTGCTCCAAGCCCCATCCAGCCTGGCCTTGGACACTTCCAGGGGTGAGGAGATACAGTTTCTCTGGGAAACCAGAGAAATGTTCCAGGGTCTCACCACCACCACACCTTCAGAATCACTTTTCTACACACCTCACCTCCCCTAGATTGGACTGACCACCACCATTATCGCCTTACTCTGCCACACCCTTCCCCTTCCTCTAACAGAGTTTCTTTTAATCTCTTCCAAGGTTCTTTCTTCCCATCCCTGAAGCCCTCCGAAATCGTCTTCAAGATCATCTTCTGGCTGGGATACTTCAACAGCTGCGTGAACCCCATCATCTACCCGTGCTCGAGCAAGGAGTTCAAGCGCGCGTTCATCCGGCTGCTCAAGTGCCAGTGCCACCGGCGGAGACGGCCCATCTGGAGGGTCTACGACCACCACTGGAGAGGGGCCTCCATCAACAGCTCAGTGCAGGACTCAGAGACAGACCTAAGGCCCAGGATTAACACCCTGAACAGCTCCTTCATATTTAACTCCTCCTTCCAGGAGAGAGCCAGTAAGAGGCGAACGCTCAGCTTCAAGGGCTGGAAAATGCTCACCCCTTTCCAAAAACCAGCATCCACCCAGCTGAAGGAGAAGATGAACAGCCTTTCCAACAAAATCCGGGGTGGCTCCAGCAAAGGAGGGGTGACAGCCACCTACAAGACAGAGGTGGAGTCTGTCTCGATCGGGATCCCTCATGATTTCACGGAAACCATCGACTACCAAACCCATGACTTAACAGACTGCTGTGGGCTGAGAGAAACAGATATTTGAAGCCTCTGGGGCAGCTGTCTATGGTTTCTTTAGAGGTATCCAGCAGAAACATGGAGGGATACCACCTGTGGGTCTGTCAGGCAGGCTGGAAGCAGCAATCAGGTATTAAATGCAGTTGCCCAAAGGTTATCCAAGCATCCCCCACGTGGAGCTCAGCCCCTTCTGTGGGATTATGGGTTCCTCAAATTAGAGCCAATGGCATATCCCATTCTAACGAGCCACAGCAGGAGGGGAAGGTCTGTCAAGACCCATCAAGGCAAGAGCTATCTCCTCCCATGGATGGTGGTCTTTGGCTTTGGAAGAAGCTGTGCAATTAAGGGAAACCAGGATGTCTCCTTTGCCTTAAAAACACCACCGTGAAATCTAACGGAAAGATTGAATCCCAAAAGTTGCCAACCCTGCCTTAGTACATGTGGTCATGTTTCCATCCAGAGGCAGCATCCAGGAAGGACACTGCCCAGCAGTAGCTGGCAGCTGATCCTTTATGTGGTGGGTTGGGAGCTTGTAGGTCCTGAACAGGAGCTCCAGACGAGGCCTTGGCTTTGGAGGGAGAGCAGACTCGGGTGTTCCCAAGCAGGGTGGAGGGATCCCGGCTCTCAGTCATCATCTCTGCAGTGGCCACAGCTTTGCCCCTTCCACATCACCTGGTTTTAGGCCAGAGGAGTATTCCAGGTGTGTACACTGCTGCCAAGGGGTGTACAGGTCTCTCTCCTCTCATTCCATCCTGTGAACCGTTTCCCCGTTCACTTTCCAGTGAAACACTTGCAACCCACCTTGCTTTAGTGAACATCCATCTGTGACACACAGAGAAACCAGCTCCTTTAGGTGTCAATCATCCCCAACCTTTCCTGTCCCCTTTTTGCTCTTGTTGTTTCTCTCAAAAAACGCAGGATAAAAATGCATCCCAGGGGCTTCACTCAGGACAAGAGGAAATGGCCTCAAGTTGTGCCAGGGAACATTTAGGCTGGATACTAGGAAGAATTTCTCCACTCAAAGGGCAGTCAGGGACTGGACCAGGCTTCCCAGGGCAGTGGTGGAGTCACCATCCCTGGAAGTGTTCAAAAGACATGAGGATGTGGCACTTGGGGACATGGTTTAGTGGTGAATGTGGTGGTGCTGGGTTAGTGGTTGGATTCGATGATCCAAGAGGTCTTTTCCAACCTTAATGATTCTGTGATGCAGGTCCTCAGCCAGCCTGTGCTGTGGCTCAGGAAAGGTGGGGTGGCTGAGTTTGGAAATTTGCATTTCTACTGCCCATAGAGTCCAAGCTAAAGTGGAGCTGAGGTGCAGTTGGAGCTCCCTTGAGTAGAGGGATCTTCTCCCCAGGTAGGGTCACACTCATGACCCTTCTCCCAAGGGGCTTCCCACATGCCTGATACATCAAACCTTTGGTGGCTGCCTACAATTGCCTTGGTTTTGTCCACTAACATGGTCAAAAGTAATGACAATAAAGGTGTGGTTTTTTCCCTGCTCACAGAGTGTGAGCACCTCTCAGGAGGGCACTGCGGGTTCCTCTGGGAAACTCAAGGAGCTGAAGCCATGACAAGCCCACCTTGGCCAGTAAGCTCACAAAATGGTCACCCAAACTCTACTTGGCCATGGACTGCAGGCACTGGTTCAAAATTCAGAGTGGTTTGATCAAATTTCAGATAATGAGCCCCAAGGAGCGACCATCAGGTTCAGCCATTAGCAGGAGACACGTAGGTGATGGAGGCAAAGGACGGATCTGAAGTGAGGTGCCTCAAGCCAGGGAACTAAAGAACAGGAATGTGAACACCTGAGGGGTGGAAACACGGCACTGAACGTGTCCTGGGTGGAACCTGCTCCACATCAGCACTGCCCCTCGAACCCATGAGGAATCTTTCATGAAAGTGCCTGCAGCACATCCAGCTCATCCCACTAAGGGTGGCTGCCAAAGGAAGATGAAAGGCGACCAGGCACAGCAGGGAAAATGTCACCTTTCTTTCTGATATTCTGGTTTGCTTTAAAGGGAAACAAAACAGGAGGGAAGTTGGACTTTTTTATTTTTTACTCTTTTGTGCAGTGCATATTGAGACAGGATACTGGAGTTGGCCCTGTCTCAACACCCTTTACTTGATGCAGGACTCCAAACTGGACCAATTATTGCACAAATACCAGCAGATTTTGTCCAGATATTTTCCTGCCAGCAGCAAATCCCAGCACTTACACTGAACTCAGACTCACAACTACCTGCATGTTCTCCTGCATCTGCAAAACCAGCCTGAGGCTGCCAGCTCTGCCCTACCAAAGCAGGGAACTTCCCAACACCCCATGGGAACTTCTGTGGGGAAATATATTTTTCTCCCCTGTTTCTTTGGCTTTGAAGGGAAGTGAGACCTTACAGTGATGATGTGGCAACATGAAAAGTCATTTTGTAGTGTAAGGACTGCAGCTGCCACTGTTTCCTGGGTGGTTTTGGGATCCTGGTGGGAGGCACTGGGGATGCGGCAGAGAAGGGACAAGGGAGAGTACAGTCCATGAATGCATCCATGACCAGACAGACAGACAGACATGCACATGTCACTGTGTTTATATATACGTGCCATTCCCAAAATACCAGGCATTGTCCTACAAATGGGCAAACATCCCTCTATAAATGAAGATTTAGCAAATGTTGGCAAGCAGTGCATTCCCATAAACGAGCTGGCATTGCTGCTTATACTTGTCCCTGATCTTTTCAATACACTTTTTTCTTTTTTCTTTTTTTTTTCCCAATACTGAAATATTTACATTTACAGCCTCCAGCCCCTTGAAAGCTTTGCCAGAAGGGGAAAAAAAAGATTAGTTTGGAGGTTTGCTGCCTCTCCATCCCAAGTCTTTACAGACCTAAAAGGGAGAAAACAAAGTATGTTTAAGCACAGACAGAACACACACACAAAAATGCCCAAATTCTGGCTCAGTTACTCACTGTATTTGATCTGGCCCCAAAAGATGCCCTGGAAGGTGCTGTAGGAAAGCCTTGAGCTCTGCTGTGCTACATTCAGGCAAAATACTTGGTTTTCACCCCAAAATTTCATTTGGCATCTTGCATCAGAAGCAGTGCCAGGACTGGACTCTGAGGCTGCTCATGCAGAGCTTCATTTAGAGGAGACAGGGCTGTCTTTGCTGGCAGGGAGGAAGGAAAATATTGTATGAAATATCACCTGAGTATCTGAAATTGAGCATTTCTCCTTGAATGCCTTAATTTCCAAGCTGTCCCAAGTTTGGAAAAACGGGCTCAGACTTTCAGGACGTAAATTCAGTCCGATCCCACAGACTTCCCTGAATCCACAAGGGTGTGACCAGCAGAGGGAATGGCCCTGTTCCTGCAAATTTGCCAGGCAGGCCATTTCCCAAAGCACCTGCACCTTGGTTATTTGTCAGATCCCACCTCACTGCACTGGCTCCGTGTCACAATTGCATTGTCAGACCTTGCTGCTCCAAGGAACCAAGAGCTGAGGGTGGAAAATGAGTTTTTCTGTCACTGGGCTCTCCCAAGTCCACGAGGGAAGGAAAGTCCCCATCAGCCTGAGCTGGGCTGCAGTTGGGTTGCATTACTATTGTTTACAGTGTGTATATAAGTGTACATTTTCTTTAGCAGAACATTGGAATTTTTTATGTATAGATTTTTATTTTTCAGCCCCAGATGTATTTATTAGCCAGAGTATTTCTGTTTTGTGTTTCAGGTTCTGCCAGATTGATGTAAGCTCTATGAAACAGAATGCACATATTTTTGTTTGTTTGTACCAAATACATGCACAAACCTGTCTGAAACGTTGCTGTGAATTGTTGCTGTGTCTGATTTTTTAAACAAGGGTTTTAGGGGATGAAGAAGGAAGGAAGAAAAACCTGAAAATTATCCACTCTTGCTTATTTCTCAATTTTTTTTTTTTTTTTTTTTTTTTTTTTTTTTTTTTTTTTTTTTTTTTTTGCAGTTTCACAAGGATAATCTTTCTCACATGGAAGAATTTATGATAAATGCAAGCCAGGAGAGGACACTCTCAGTTTCTTGACACATAGGGATGAAGGTGTTGCACCAGCCACATCTAGAATGAAGGTTTAAATTGGATATTGGGAGGAAATCCTTCCCTGTGAGGGTGGTAAGGCCCTGGCACAGGGTACCCAGAGAAGCTGTGGCTGCCCCTGGATCCCTGGAAGTTTCCAAGGCCAGGTTGGACAGGGCTTGGAGCACCCTGGGTTAGTGGAAGGTGTCCCTGCCCATGGCAGGGGGTGGGCATGAAATGATCTTTAAGATTCCTTCCCACCCAAACCATTCTGGGGTTCTTATATATATGATGCATATCTGAGACAGGAAAGGGAAAGACAAAAGAGAAAATCAAAAGGAGATACAATATGAAAACACTGGATCAATATTTGATAGCAGTCAGAGGTGAAAATTACTTTGGGGAATTTGGGGGAAGAAATGGAGAATGGAAGAGATGGAGAATGACCTTGAAAATACCTTTGCATCTCTGAATACATCTGTGACATCCATGGAATTTGACTGCTGTTTGCTTTTCTGATTCATCAGCTCAAGAAGGATAGACTGGACTTAGAATGAATCAAGGTTACAGGATAGTTTCCATCCAAAGAACATTTAAATCAAAGGGCACTCTGATGACTGAGAATTCAGGTCTGTAAAACCAGGAGTGGTGGGGAGAAGACAAGTAGTGAATGAGTGTTCACTGCCTCTCATTGTACAAGACCTAAGCGATATCATACCCAATTATCAAAATGAACAGAGTGAGGTAATTCTTCACACA
This sequence comes from Coloeus monedula, assembly GCF_965178545.1. NCBI lineage: Eukaryota > Metazoa > Chordata > Aves > Passeriformes > Corvidae > Coloeus > Coloeus monedula. The sequence continues at coordinate 72,281,174 of NC_138785.1, forward strand.
GCTCATTTTTGAACAGTGGAACTCATCACCACGAGATACTGAGTCTGTCTGTAGGGGTTAGGAGAGCAATTAGGTGCCTTGGTGACAGATAAACCCATCAAGGGCTGTTGGAAATGTTTATATAATCTCTGAGCTGAGAAACCCCTGAAGCAGCAATTGCTGTCAGCTGGGAGGATATTTCAAGGGATATTTCACTGTTGGCTTTTTCTTTCCCTCTATTCCTCTGAAGTTTCCCTGGTCAGAGAGGGGACTCAGCTAGAATGACTCAGGCTCTGGGAAGGTCCAGCCTTCTCTGTGTCCCCTTCCTCCATGCCACAGTTGTATCCTGCATTTCCCTGCCCATAGGCAAAAATGAGAAAAAAAAATGGAAAACTCAAGTTTAGTCCCAAATGCACATTCAGTCATCAAGGTCACAGGATTTGGCCATCCCTGCGTGCCAGTTCCTGCTGGGAAATTTCTTTCGCCACCCAGAAATTGAAAACCATCCCCTCAATAAACTGACTTTTACAATCTTTCCACAGGACAGGGATTGTAGCTGGGACTGGGAGCTGCCTGGAGGTTTCCCAAGAAACTTCAGCAATCCTGTCAAAAAGTTTCAATTTTTGTTTCCACTTTCAGACCCCTAAGGGTCCCTCCCTGGAGACTCACATCACACAGAGTGACACTAAGGTCACTGACAAGTAGGTTTGGGGTTTTTTGGTACCTTCTGTGGGATTCAGCTCATGGATTAAAACATTTCCACTCCAGTGAGGTGTCCGTGTAAGAGCCATGTTTAAATTCCATTAGAGAAAAAAAATAATTAATTCTGGATTGAATATGGGCATTTCATGCCATCTGAGCCATTCCAGGCTGTCCAAGACATCTGCACAGGTCAGGAAACAGGACAGAAAACCTGATGTGCAAAACTGGCTGAGGATCAGAAGGACCTGGGCTGGGAGCTGGCAGCAGAAGTAAATGTTGGGCAAAGAACAGACATAAACTGAAAGTCTGATCCCTCCTTTTCTCTTGGGAAAAGAGGACACAGGATATTTACTCTGGTTGAACTCATCACCAAAAGTCAGATCAGGATGGACCACACCACCCAGTCACTGTGACATCCTGGGACACAGAGTCCTGCCAAGACGCCAGGAGGGACAAATCAGAGATTGTAAATTACACTGAGGTCCCACGAGGCCATTAAAAAAGGGTTTATAGCAAAAGTGTTCAGTTCTATTCAGTTCAATAAACCAAACTTGCCCAAATGTAAAGATTTCCTATGTGCAATGCTGGTGGATAACAGATGTCTTGAGGTTTGAGGGAAGGGTGGAGGCATCAAAAACAGGTTTTATGCATTTTCTGAGAACATTACCTGGCATTTATTATGCCCAGATCTCCGATTTTATTTTTTATAATACAGCCTCAAGCAGGACATTTCACAGAGTTTGGAGATTGCTGGACTTTCTTCACCTCTCTCCTTTGCCTTCAAAAAGTCTGAGGCAAGGAGGGACTCAGCCCATGGAAGTCCAGCTGACCATGGCTAAAAATCTCACTAAAAGAAATCATTTGGGATTTTCACAAAAGATCAAGGCCCGATCCAGCTCCTGTGCTGAATATTTACTCTTCTTTCCTCCACAGCTGCTGCTTTCTGGATGGAAAAAAAAAAAATAATTCCCTGAGGGCTATAGATGATTCATAAATCTCACTGAAATGTGACCATAATTAAGCAGCAGCAGCACTGCTGAGAGACAGAGCACTGCCTGTTCAAACTCCTCTCCTCTCCCCTGGCAGATCCATGGTTGCTTTAAAACCTGACAGAACAACTAATGGATCAGAAATTTGAGTTCAGATGTAGCAGGAGAGTGCTTTTGAAAAGAGAAGGTCCCAAAGCTTAGCCCCATCTATGGCCAGGAGGCTTCAGCTGGAATCATTAGGAGAGGAATAGAATGTTCTTTCTCCTTGTCAGTGGAGACTTCCCATTCCCAAACTTTGCAAGAGGTGTCTGAAATTCAGAAAACTGACAGGAACACAAGAAAAGACCCCCCAAAGCCCTAAACCCAGCACATACCAAGCAAAACAAAAAGTTAAACTATACTTAGGCTGAGTTATCCCAAAAGCTCTTACTCATCTGCAAGTTCGAAATTGGAATTTCTCCACACATCCTCGGGAAAAGGGAATGCCCTTGGGTAGCCCTGTTTTTCCCACAGCAAGGTGGTTTTTATGGGTTTAAAAGGTTTGCTGCCTTGACAGCACAGTTGTTAATATGAGAGTAAATTGCCATTGTTTTATGCATGTTTATTACTCCAGTCCTCAGCAGATGATTCACGGTGCAAACCCAGTTTCACTCTGATTGCTGTGGGGCTCTCATTTCTCAGCTGTTTCAGAGTTTCAAGCTTGAATGCTGCTTCTTAAAGCTTTAGGGGACAGGGGAGGGGTGCTGACAGTGTATAAATGGGTTTTTATACAGGTACCTCTATTTTCTGTAGGTACATAATACATATGTATGTATTGATAGATACATCTGCACTGATCTTCACAGAAACACACACAAATACATTTAGAATTTATCCTTCTAACACTCTTCTTTGTGCCTACTTCAGCCCCAGACCGTGTCCCATGTCCTCCTCAGACGACCCAAAATTCAGTATGTTCAGTGCAGCTGCTCAATCACCACAGAAGTGATGCAGAAACCGACCATGAGCTTTCTAATATTCCATTACTGAAGTCAGTTGCCCAGAGAGGATGTGGATTCTCCATCACTGGAGTCCTGGCAAAGGTTTATCTTGGGTGGCATTTCAGATAGGATGGATCCTGCTGCAGTTTGAGGCTTCTGGGGTTCCTGTCAGCTGTGCATTCCGTATTCTGTACTGTCCCATGTATTTGCTCTCACCTCTTTTTTAGGGAGCTTCGTAAAAATAGGGAGAGAAACTTTTTAATGAGGAGGTAGTGGTAGGATAAGGGGGAATGGCCTTAAGCTGAAGGAGGGCAGGTTTAGATTGAATATTAGGAAGAAATTCTTCCCTGTGAGGGTGGGGAGGCCCTGGCACAGGGTGCCCAGAGCAGCTGTGACTGCCCCTGGATCCCTGGAAGTGTCCAGGGCCAGGTTGAACATACTCCCAAGGAATTAGAAACTGGTTTTTTTTACAATTTTTGTGACTTGGCCATCTATTTCTGCTTGCACAACAGGTATTTATCCCACCTCCAGCTTTTCAAACTGAGCAAAGATGAGTAATTGTGCCAACAAACTGCCTGTGAAAAGGAATAAACACACTCCTGCTGATTAATTTACCAGGAGACGTGATTTAGCTTTTATTTCCAGTCTCCACTTTCTCCTATCAGCCTCTAAATGATTGTCTTTGCTCTGGCACAGTGCTACTCCTGAGAGTCTTACAGGCTCCAGCTGATCCCATCCTCCTGGGGTCTGGGAAGCAGGACTCTGTCAGTCAGCAGGCAAAGGATGAGAAAATCCACTGGCAGGGAGATGAGGTCAGGGAAATTAAAAGCAAAATGAGCACAGGGAGTAATTAACAAACAGAGCAAAATTTCTCAAAAATGTGAGGGGAGGGGCTGAAATGCAAAACCTGGGAGAAAAGAGAGAATTACTTTGCAATTCGCGGTCCGCCTGAGGGAAAAGTAACGGGTTTGATGTAAAAATTTTCTCTCCTGCCCTGCTTATAGAGGAGGTCAGGCTCAATTACCAAAATATGCTGTCTGCTCTTAAAAGTAAACGTTTTTCTGCCTGACTTGGCAAGTCCTGCTGAGCTTAAAGTAGAGGCCAGAGATTGCACCTGTTTTGCAAAGGAGAAAATGCTGTGCTGAGGCATCTGCCACTGACCTAAAGGAACCTGAAAAGAAAGGTAAGAACTCCTCTCCTCTCCTCTCCTCTCCTCTCCTCTCCTCTCCTCTCCTCTCCTCTCCTCTCCTCTCCTCTCCTCTCCTCTCCTCTCCTCTCCTCTCCTCTCCTCTCCTCTCCTCTCCTCTCCTCTCCTCTCTTTTCCAGCAATTTATTTAATTTTTACTTTATTTTTAGCATCCATTCTCTTTGAATTTTTCTTCTGAGGGCCCCCTCAGCTATTTTTGCTGCTCGATATTGGCCAGACAAGTTATTTTTTTCACCCTTTTCATTTAGGTATTTATTTTGGAAGGATTTATTAGCAGAGAGAAGAACCTGACTGACAGCCTGAGAGGTCTTTCTCTCACTCCACCCTCACTTGAAACCAAGGAATTGGATTTTGACACTCAGGGCATGCAAAAAATGGGTCACCAATGGGCCTCAAATCACTGGATATTTCTAATTCCTTTTTCATCCCACATCTACTTTCAGGATCCAAGCTATCCTGTGGCAATAACTGCTTCCCATCTGCTGTCCATGGATGTGTGTAATTAATTTACAAATTACAAACCATCATGTCCAGCCTCACCATCTCTTTTCCGATGAAGGAATCCTGTCCCAGAAACCCCGAATGGTTTGTGTTGGGAGGGACCCTAAAAATCATCCACTTCCACTCCCTGCCATGGGCAGGGACACCTTCCACTATCCCAGCTTGCTCCAAGCCCCATCCATCCTGGCCTGGAACACTTCCAGGGATGTGTATCCTAGCCTACCTGAACAGGAAGTTTTTCAAGACCTCTCAATTCCTTCCTTCCCTCGACCTTTTCTAGATCTAGTCCATCCTTTTTTAGGAACATGTGGCCAAAGATAACCAGATTATTTCAGCAGCAGGTCCTCCAGGGATGTTATTACCTTTATAACACCATCATGCAAATGGAATAATGACGTTTTTCTTTGTTCTCAATTCCTTTCCTAGCAATTCCTACCATTTTTCAGCCTTTCTGACCACAGAGCTGAGGTTCCCATCCCAGCCCTTCACAAGGGTTCTGCAGCCCTTCCCTGGCTGCTGCTGCCTTCTCCTGAGTGCATGACCACCTCAGCAATAAATTCACCACCTGCTGATCTGGTATCGAGACGTCTCTTACACAAACATTCACAGTTAGCATTTAACTTTGCCTGCTCTGAATAATGAAAGATTGTCACCAAACTGTCACCAACCTATTCACACTTTTTCACAGGTTTTTTGGAATACAGTGACTATTGTGGGACCTAATAAACTTTGTCCAGTGTCAGAAATGACTGTTTAATCATACTTTTTTTGCTTCTTCTCTGTTTATTCCACCTGTAATCAAACCAGAACACCTTTACCTTATCCTATGACAGCTTGGAGGGACGGGAACTTTTTCAGGATAAACTGCTGAATGTAGAAACAAGACTAAACACAAATGAACTTTAATAAAATAAGTCAATAATTGACTAAATGGGAAAGAAAAGTGGAAGAGGAATGGATAATATCACAGGAGAGGAATTTCAAAGGCCATCAGCATATGGATACCATGTACATTGTATCTCACATGCCAACTTCTCTACATCCAATACTTTTCTCCATGGGGGCAATGGGCAGTTTAATAGCAAAATTCAGTGTGACAGGCAAGTGCAAAGTAAAAGAGTAAAAGTAAAAACAAGAAAGTAAACACAAGAAAATGGTGTTTGTGTCAACGTATTCCTGAAAATACTGCTAGCAACACAGGAAAAAATAAAAGAAGTCATGGGCAGTGAACAGACACAACTCAGAATTAGTTTATTCCTTTAAATAATTTAAGTAAATAGGAAAAGGACCAAAATCCATAATTGCATTATGTTAGAAATACCTAACAGAATTTAAAAATATTCCAAACCCTAGGTTTCTTCACGAGGTAATATCTAATGGAGGGATAAGGTACCAAAAGAAGTGAGAAAGGATTTTGAAATGTCTTCAAATGAAATTGGAATCTCTCAGCCCAGTGCAGAACAAAAGGAGGAAAAGGCTCCCAGCCCTGCAGCTCACTCTGAGGCAGGTTGAAAGAGGAGCTGGGTGAACCTCTTGCTTTGAGAGTCTCAGATCAAACAGAGCAGCCAGAATATCAGCACAAGTTGAAAAGAAAAGGGGACAAAAAAGTAAAGAGAAAGAAAAAGGACCTTAGCATTTGCATAGGCCATAAATAATTAATCAATGAAAAGTTAAACCAGTATTATGCTTCCCTGTCCAGAGGAGACATCTGGGCATCCATCCTGATGCATCAGCAGATCTCTGGGAGATTTCCCTGGGATAAGGATGCCAGTTTGCTGGAAGGCCAGGCTGCCATGCAAAGGGACCCGGAGAATGGAGCCCAGAGGCCACAGCAGCAGTCAGGAGTTCGGGGGCTGCACTCAAGGAGATGCTGAGGGAGCTCCACTCCAGAGAAAAGAAGGTTTTAGGTGGATATCTGGCTGCACTGCTCCAGTGGAGGCACAGAGAAGCCAGGGCCAGGCTCCCCTCAGAGGTGATGGGCTCAACACCCAACAGGGGAAATTCCCACTAGAAACAAGCAAAAAATATTTCCTCTGAGTCCAGTGCAGCTGGATTCAGGGATCCAGAAGGGCTGTGCAGCTCCACCTTAGAGATGCCTGAAACGATGCAGAACAAGACCCTGGGCAACTTGATATTGGCCCAGTGTTGAGCAAAGGACTGAATTAGGGACCTCCAACCTTATTAATTCCTCAGCCCTATGATCCTTTGGAAAACAGATCCCATCTGTGTACAGCTTCCAGCTTTAGAAATGGGGTTTTTTGTAGGGTACCATTTGTCTTGGGTGAAACTCCTCTGAGGCTACGGTGAGAAATGCCATCCCTTATTCCATGACGTGCAGAGAGCAGAGCTTTACATTTTCTCCTGAGGAGAAGCAACCAGATTAGAGGCTCTGAAGAGCATCGGAAGCAGCAGCTCTTATCAGGCCTCAGAGCAGCTGTTCATACACTCCTCAAACAGCCAGAGTTGGCTGGGCACAGTTTTGAAGACACTTCATTAAGAAACATTGGCTGCCATCCAGGATATTAAAAAGATAATAAAAAAAGAACTAAAACTGCTCTTCTTCCCTGCTGGTTTTGATTTGTTTATAATCAAGGGGAGAACACAGTCCCTGTTGTTTCATTTCAGATGTTCTCTGGAGGTTGGCACACCCTGAACCCCGGCAGTGTTCATAAATCAGGGATGACCTAAGTTTTCATCACCCAAATTTGTTCTGGCTGGTCAGAGCTCTTTGTTACATCTCTCCCACCATCAGAAAGGTCAGAAACTGAAAGGGCACCGAGGTCAAGTGATGTGTTTCCATGAGAAAGACCCTCCCACCCTGATATCCCAGTATTTATGTTTGAGTCTCACCAAGGTGGGTGCCAGGAGCGAGGAGAGGAGTCCGTGGGGCAAGCAGGAGCTGGATGTGACCCCCCCTCTCCAGGACAACCCACATGGGTGAAATCAAGCTCACGTTCCAGCCTCAGCAGGGTCTGGGAGCCATTTGGGGGCACAAACAGCATTTACCCAGGAAACGGAGAAAGTTAACCAAAAACGCCACCCTCGGCTGGATTTTTCTCACTCTCTCCAAAAAAACAAAACAAAAAAAAGTGTGTAAATATCATTAGCTAGGAAAAAAATGCTGATGGCTGGAAGTGAAATTTACCACTGAAAGTGGAAAATAAATGTGGTGCACTCAGAAGCATCCAGACACAGAGGCTGAGTCACTTTTATGCTAATATGTCCTCGTCGCCTCCCCAGTGGATCCAAAAAATGGTCTCATTTATTGTAATTGATGTTTATGATAAAGGCACTTCCATCCTCTCTATGTACATACACAGTTACTCAGAAAGAAAACTTATTTTCCTCTCCTTTTTTGTTTTCCGTATATTCTCCCACCTTTTCTCTTTGGCAAGCATGGTTTTCATGCAAAGCAAGCAGCAATACCTGCTCAGGTGTGTAAAGGCAGAGGTTGGCTCACATAGGGACCACACCTCCCTCACCCTGGTCACCTGTGGTTGGTGATGTGGCACTGATTGCCCCTCACTGCTGAGGTGCACAACTTCATTTTTCGTGTCCTTCTCCTGCGCTTTGTCCTCCTCCTTAATGACTCTGAGCTAAGAAGAAAATGGTTCCAGTTATTGGAAGGCTGTTGGTCTGATCTAAGAGAGCTGCAGTCCAATAGAGGCCCAAAATGCAGCACTCAGCTGCAGAAAAATCAGCTCCAAAGGAAATAAATACAAATCTGACAGTTGTTCTGATCTCTGGGAGGGCTGGCTCTGAGCATTCCCATATCAGAGCCCACTGATCCCCATCTCTCCCAATGTTTTGTGTCTCTCAGTTGTGGCTGGCTCAGATCTCTCTCTAATCAGGAATGTTGTGAACCACATCAGCGCCTTTCCTTCTTCCTCTACCTCCTTTCAAATCCTTGGTGGTGCTCAGAATACTCTCCATTCATGCAGGGGTTGGGAAAATCTCCCACTCCCAAACCCCTTCCCAGTATCCAATTTAGCTCTCAGCTCCACCATAGCAAGATCCGCTCCAGGCCACCATCCCTCCTCCCCTGCCACACTGATGACCTGGAAATCATTAAACTTTGCATGATTTATGGGGTTTTTTGCATCAAGAAATCCACGAGCACCTCTGCTCTTGCCCTGGCATTGAGGTGGAATGAGGCCAGAGGATACAGCAGAGCCAGGGATTGGGAAGATACCTCGTGTTTCGTGGCACTGATGGACCTGCTGGAGAGCTAATGAGATGTGGACATCACAAAATCCCACCAGATTAAATCAGAGACACCCCAGTGGGTCGGGTTCCCTGCCAGGTACATGAGAGGGATTTCAACATTCTGATTGCATCCACATAGAATCACAGAATATCTCCATTTGGAAGGCATCCAGAAGGATCATTGAGTCCAGCTCCTTGCCCAAAGTCGTCAGTGAAGAAAGCTGAATAATCACATGTGAAGGGACAAAATTGAGAGCAGATTCACCAGAAAGTGCCTATGTCAGGAGAAAGAAAAAAAAAAAAAATCCAGCAAAGAGTATCTTTGCCCTTCCATGAATGATTCAAACTATGCAGAGAAGCTGCCAAATTTTTCATATGGTTGGTGCTACCAGGGGCTTTGACTGTCTGGAAATGGACCAGTGCTATGATCAAGCATCTAAAACTTGGGTTTGGTCAGAGCAGTTTGAGAGCACTTGTGGCTCTCAAAAGCAAACAAGCTTCTACCAGGTGGGCGCGGGGCTCCAGTGGGGCTGCCACCACCCATGTCCTCCTGGCATTTTGAGCTGACAGCCACTGGCAGGAAGGAATGTGAAATTAAAAAGAAGAAAAATCACTCTTTTTGACAGTAGGAGCAGAGATCTGTCATCCCATGGCCCAGGAGGTGCTGTATTACTGAAAGTAGTGAAAGGGAGCTTATTTTAAAAAAAAAAAAGGGAATTTTTAAACAGGAAGATAGTGACAGGCCAAGGGGGATGGCTTTAAACTAAAAGAGGAAAGATTAAAATTAGATATTAGAAGGAAATCCTTCCCTGTGAGGGTGGGGAGGCCCTGGCACAGGGTGCCCAGAGAAGCTGTGGCTGCCCCTGGATCCCTGGAAGTGTCCAAGGCCAGGCTGAACAGGGCTTGGAGCAGCCTGGGACAGTGGAAGGTGTCCCTGCCCATGGCACAGGTGGGAATGAGATGAGCTTTAAGGTCTCTTCCAACCCAAAACATCCCATGGCTACAGAATTCTGTGGGTTAGTGGTGGCCTTGGAAATGCTGGGTTGGTGGTTGGACTTGATGATCTTAGAGGTCTTTTCCAAGCTAAATGATTCTCCCTTGGTAGTATTGCAGGAAGACAAAGCAAACTCTCTGCTGTGCTTGCTGGCCTTCTCTGAAAGGAGAACTGGCCAGGTAACCTAATCCCACACATTGTTTTCCTTTCGAATCTGCAGGACAAGAAGTCCCAGCACTCCTGTGATCTGCTCCATCCCAGGGCATCAATCAGCCTGAATTATTCCATGTGCTTTTGCAAAATAACCCCTTGCTCATGTTGCAAACAGTGCAAGTGTATTTTGGTTTCTTCAGTTTTTGGCTCAGTTGTCTCAAGGCCCTGGATCCCAGTTGCCAAAAGCTGAGTGACCCTGATGCTCCTTTTTTGAGGACACCACATTGATTTTTCTGTGAAGGTGCCATCAGTGTTAGTCAGCACTTGGTATTTATAAACTGCTCTGTTTTGTTTGCTTTCATGACTGCAATTACAGCATGAAAAGAGGATTGTACTGGACGGTGTGTCCTGATGCAGAGGTGTCACTCTCCCCCAGGCACGGGTTAGATGAGAACTCTGGCCAGCTCAGGATTTGCTTGGTTTCTCCTCCATGTTAGTTTGCATTTTATCAGTCCTTCATTTCTTCTGCTGTGGTGATCCTGATTCCCCGGGCTTGCTTAGGTTCCTCTCAGGTTCCTCCTTGCTTTTCTACCTAAATTAGCTCTAGGTCATCAGGAGGCTCATTGGCCTCCATTTCCCAGCCATGAACAGCCCATTAACCAGCAGAGCAGCACCCCTGAGACTGATCCCTGAGCTGGGGGCTTCTGCCACAACTGACCATTTAATTCTCCATTTGCTTTTGCCCGGAACAGCTGTAGAGCCACCACAATACTTTCCCACTGTGGCCTCTTTTCTCCCCTGAGAGGCTCTTTAGACCTTGTTAAAGACCTCCTGGATGTCCAAATGCACCATGTCCTCCAAATCTCCCTCATCCACCCTTTTCCTGATACAGTCACTGAGTCATAATCCCTCCGTGAGACCTCTCTCCTCTGGTCTGTTGGGCCTGTGCTCTCCTGTTGTGAGATATCACCCTGCAACTTCATTATCCTGGTTTTAAATACCATTTCAAACTAATTTCCCCAGAACATGTTTAAGGAGGGATGACCTGTAATTCTCCCAATCTCATCTTAAGGCTTTTTGAATATAAATGCAACATTCCTCATATCCCAGTCCTCGATTCCTCTCCTTAGTAAGCCAATCAAGTCCTGCCAAAACAGCTTAAAATCTGCCCAAACAATCTGGACCCCCAGGAAAGAGGTGAGGCTTTTCATCCTGGAGAAGTGAAGGCTCCAAGGAGAATTCAGAGCCCCTTCCAGTGCCTGAAGGAGAGCTGGAGAGGAACTTGGGACAAGGGATGTAGTGACAGGACAAGGGAGAATGACTTCACACTGCCAGAGGGCAGGGTTAGGTGGGATGTTGGGAAGGAATTCTTGGCTGTGAGAGTGCTGAGGCCCTGGCACAGGGTGCCCAGAGAAGCTGTGGCTGCCCCTGGATCCCTGGAAGTGTCCAAGGCCAGCTTGGACGGGGCTTGGAGCAACCTGGGTTAGTGGAAGGTGTCCCTGCCCATAGCAGGATGGGGACTGGATGGGCTTTAAGGTCCCTTCCAACCCAAACCATGCTGTGTTTCTGTGAAAATTTCTCACTGAAATGTGGTGCAAGAACATCTGCCCAGTGAAAGACTGCATTCCTTCCTGGTGGTATTTCCATCCGGGAACTCATGTGCCTGGCATTATCTTCATAGCCCCATCCTTTCTCTCCAAATTACCTTGTCATTTGCTCTCTCTTTCTCCTTACCCACCTTACTCCTGCCTGTGTTCCCTTGGAGGACTGGTCAGTGGATTGGCCCATCCATCACCACCCAAATCCTCCAGGAAAAGGGGACCTTTCCCAGCCCAGGATGAGTTCAGGTGGGTCCCTTTAGTCGAGAAGAACGTGTAGAATGTCCCAGCTGTCCCCAGAGCAGGGGTGAGCAGTGCTGAGTCTCCTCAGCAAAGCTCCTTCTCTCCCACTCCTGCATTTCCCAGTGGAAATATTTGTCCTGGAGCAACAGGCGTGGCTGCAGTGACGCTACTGCATAGCAAGGACATGACACTGCACAGGCTGAGGGAACGGGGAGGAGGGTGGGGAGTGCAGGGCTGTGGGAAGGGATCTTGCTGGAAAGTGACTTCAGAACTTGCCTGGGAATTCAAGGTCATGTGGGCACCTTGTGAAGTCCATTGCATGGGTGGCTTAAGAGAGCTCTGGGAGTGATATGTATGTATTTTATATATATATATTATATATATATATATATATGTGTGTGTGTGTGTTTGTGTGTGTATATATAATAATTTTGTGTTAAAATTTATTATACAGAAATTTTACATCAAATTCTACATATAATCCTTATAATGTGTCTATATTTTAGATCAAAATAGACTTATATGTTTATATATAAAAATATGTAAAGAATATGAGTGTATTTATATACACACGATAGGAGTGTATTTATACATATGTGTTTATACATATACACTATTTTTTTCCAAGGATTTTCAGTTGAAGCAAATAAAAACCATGACTCAGCTGCAGTGACAACAGAGAGCAAATCCAGATAAAATCCACCCTTTTCCACCCACCTCTGACCTGTCACTGTCTAGTCTCTCCCTGCCCTGTGTGCAGGTTACCTGAGAGGACAGGTTCTCTGGGAGGTGACTGTGATAGTGACAAAAAAAGCCTTAGTGCTTCTTTATGTGAAGTGGGGTTTGGTGAAATATTCCAAAAAGGGTTTTTCCACCTAGAAACGTGGTCCAAGGAGCTGCAGGACAGAAGTGGGTTTGACCAGAAGAGCCATCCCTTGCTATGTCACACACACAACACCGACTACATCGTCTCCAGACAGGATCCAGGCAGCAGAGAAGGTTGGTGTGAAATTAATCCTCACCTGAAAAGGTTTTAGGGGAAAAAGTTGCCATTGCTCTGCCCTGATTGTGCTGAAAGCCTGGCCCCGTTAGAGACAATTGTGTCAGGAAGCAGCTTGATGTTCCTATTCTTCAGGAATGGGAAAGTTTTTTTGTTGTTTAAAAGTGGTGGCAGAAGGGTTTCCTTGGGCTCAGCATCATGGAAGAGTCGTGGAGACTCTTCCTGCCTTTCCCAGCCATCCTGTCAGAGCTAGGTGGGAATTAAATCGGTGTTTTAATGGAAAGGGCAGCAGAAATTAAAGGATCAAACCTCTCAGGTTGTCCTTAAGCCTGGGCAGAGAAGGAAGGTGTCAGGGTGTGGCTGAGATGCAATGTGGTGGAGGAGCAGGATGGGTGCCACCAGCACAGGGACCAACAGGTGGAACATGGGGTGGTCACCTCAGACATCCTCAAAACAGGGGTCTGGGTCTATTCTTACCCTAAAATGGCCAGTTCAGGCTCTGACTCTGCTGGCAGAGAGATCCAAGGGTCCATGGACCATCTCAGGGGCACATCAACAAATCCACTGCCAGGCCAAGGACCCTGCCCAGACTGTGCTCCCTCAGCAGGAATTACACTGAGAGCAGAAATCCGTGCAGGAGCAGAGATTCCAAGGTGAGATGGATTCTCCTGCTCACCCTACAGAGGGGGGCAAACTGATGATGAAGGAGGAGGACACCCCAAAACAAGATCCTTGCTCAGGCACATTTTTCTGACTGCAAATTGCACCAACACCCAGTGCAGTCCCAGCTCTGCAGAGAGGCCAAAATACCCCCTGTGCCATCCTCAGTGACAGCTGGAAAGGCCAACCAGTGTCCTCCCCATGAGCACTGGGGTGTCTGGAAACACCACACCCAGCAAGGAAGCACAAGGTGATGGACACAGCCAGCACACATCCCATCATGTGAGGGAGGTTCAGATATGCTCAGGTTAGCAAGGAAGAGGCAGCAATGGTCCAGAGAAGAGAGGGTGGCAGGGTAGGACTGGACTGGGAGTCTGGAGGACACTGAGGGGAGACTCATTGGGGTCTGCAGCTCCTCCTGAGGGGCAGTGCAGGGGCAGCTCTGCTCTCTGGGACAGTGACAGGACCCAGGGCATGGCTGGAGCTGGGTCAGGGGAGGTTTAGGTCGGATATCAGGGAAAGCTTCTTCCCCCAGAGGGTGCTGGGCACTGCCCAGACTCCCCAGGGAATGGGCACAGCCCTGAGGCTGCCAGAGCTCCAGGAGCATTTGGACAACGCTCTCAGGGACAGAGTGGGGTTGTTGGGGTGTGTGTGCAGGGCCATGAGTTGGACTGGATGATCCTTGTGAGACCCTTCCAGCTCAGGGGAGTCCATGATTCCTGGCTTTTGCAGGAATCTTTTCTTCCTACCACACAGGAGCACAATGGTTGTCATCACAAAAATTCAAACCATTCACCCAGGAACAGGAGTGCGACTGGGAACAAGCCAAGATTGCTGCCTGTATTTATGAGCACAAGCACATCCAGGCCAAGAAAGAAGGGACATTCAGGGTTTGCAGCTCTGTTGTAAATGAAGCGAGGCGGGGCAGGGAAGGAAGGGTTTGCTTTGCTGTCCCTGTGCCCGAGTTTCCTGGAGATTTACAGCCCTCAGCTGGTGACTCGGAGCACAGCCCTGCTGCATATCCGTGTTCCCATCTCAGGATGGGTGAGTGCCCTCTCTCCTGGCTAAGCCATCATCAGCACCCATCCACGTCACTCATGACAGCCAAAAATCCTCCCCTGAGCATCCCAAATCCCCTCGCAGTTCCTGGCATCCACCAGCTCAGTCCTCACCCCCTGCCCAGCCAAACATGACATATTTAGCTCCGCTATTTTATTGCTTTTTTCAAAAAATCTCTCTCCTTATAAATCAACCTTTCCAGACCCTGAATCCCTGCCTGTGCTGTTGCCTTTCCACTTGGCAGTGCTCAGTTGCCAAATGCCTGACAAATGGCCCTCAGGCAGCCACCCTGGCCAGGGCCACACTGCCCATGAGAAAAGAGATGCTGTTCATCCTTCTCCAAGCATAATTCCCCCCTTTTTTTTTCTGTTCTTCCACTCGTGTCACTCATCTTACAGGCACCCACAGCAAACCACCTGCTGTGAACCCACCAGGATAACTGGGGTTGGGAATCCTCCCTGTGCTTCACAAGAGGATTTTGGAGGGTTTTTTGCATTGGATCAGGTTGATGTAGCTGGGATCAGTCCTTCATTTGGAGAAGTTCCACACCAGTTTCTCACCCCTTGTGGTTTGTCCAGTGGAAGGTGTCCCTGCCCAGGGCAGGGAGTGGAACAAAACGAGCCTTAAGGTCCCTTCCAACCCGAAACATTCCACGATTCTACATCCCTGAAACTCATGGAAATCCTCCATACATCTGCCACACCACGGCTGGATCCTCACACAGGACCTGATTAATCAGTTCTTTCTCCAAAGGGACACCCGAATTCCCTGGGGGATGGGAGGCTCCTGAGGCAGCCACATTCCATCGAGGCACTGGGTGTCCCAGGGAGCCTGCAGGGTGGCCAAAACCTCCCACATGTGGGCTCTGATAGCTGGGAGATCATCCACCTTCTTCCATCCACCTCCCACAGCCCCTGCCAGCCCTCCAGGGATACCTCAGGCACCCCAGGGCACTCCAGGAATGGAAACAGAACCCACCGCTAAACGGCCTTGTCTGTGCTCACCCCTCTGGGCTCCCACTGCTCTTCCCTCACACACCCGTGGGTGAGTTTACAGGTATTTTTTTAAAGTGTCCGATTATTACTATTTCTGGAGAATATTTTAGTGCCACGAGATGGCAGCACAAAATCACCTTTCCCGGGGTGTGCTCAGCTTGCAGAAGGTGCTCCAGACCCCGTGCCAGAGAGAAGTCAGTGTTCCCACCCCAGGGATGGCTCCAGGAGGAGAAAATATCCAACCCCGCCAAGTGCAGAGCCAGAACCCACATTTTTCATCACTTTAACCACTTGCAATTTCAGCACCCATTCATTGCCAGCACTTCTGTTTCACTGAGGTTGTCTGAGAATCTCCCAGTGGGTCCCAGTCTCCTTTTCTGCTCTGGGTCTGTGTTTGCACATAAATCAGCACCAGGGGAATTCCCTGGGCACTAAGCTCCATCCTTTACACTATTTTATAACCAGCATCCCCTGGAACAGCCTGGCTGGTGCCCACTTGCAGTTTAGAGCCCAGTATTGATCCTGGGCTGCTCTTGTCAGGGCGAAAGGGCTAAACACTGCCAGCATCCAAAGCCCTGGGCTAGGAAATCCTGCTGGAGGCCTTAAATGTGGTGGTGCAGTCTGGATGGTCCCCTCTGTGCATGGACAACCACAGGCCACTTAGTGCCACCAACCAGGATTAACTGGTTGGACTGGATGAGTTCAGCGCTCTTTTCTAACCTTAATTCCGTAATTCTGGGATTGGCCACACGGTGACACTCACGGGGTTCTGTGCTCACCACAAATTTGGGTAAGGAGGGGTGTGAAGGCAGAAGCCAGGACCTGCCCCGTAATTCCACCGCTCTCCTGTTGGAAGAGGAGCTCCGAGCACCCACGTCAGCTTTTTTAGAAAAACCTCTTTTTAAAAGCATTTCTTGCTACGGAGTCCAAGGAACAGAACCACAGAATTTGTTTAGGTTGGGAAATTCTGAGATCACCAAGTCCAACTGTTCCCCAGCACTGCCCAGGCCACCACTGACCCATGTCCCCAAGTGCCACATCCACACAGCTTTTAAATCCATCCAGGGACACCACCACTGCCCTGGGCAGCCTGTGCCAGGCTGGACCGCCCTTCCTATGAGGAAATTTTTCCTAATGAAAGTTTGTGAATGATTTTTCCTGGATCTCCCAGCAAAGGGGCAGCCAGGGACAGACATGCTCATTCCCCCATGGCACCATCACCCAGGGGGCTTCGGGGACCCCTCTCTGCCAGCACCCTGCTATTTCCACCTGCTGTGCTCCCCACACAGCCAGCCAGGAAGAGCAATCACTAATAATTGTGAGTAATTAGATGCCTCTTACCTTCCCAACACCCCCATCTGCTTTCTACCAACCTTCATCACTGAGCTCTTGGTGGGCACAGCTGGAATGAAGATGCCACAGGTCTTGGAGATGGGGGAGCAGGGTGGGGGTCACAGAGCGCCGTGGTGACACCACCTCTCTTTGTCACATGCTCAGGGTGGCCTTTGCTGCTAATTTTAAATACCTCTTAGTAAACAGCTGCTAAATTTAGTGTCTCTGGAACACATTTTAAAGGCTGGATTGCTGGTGAGTGATGGCAGCAGAGGAGTGAGGGGGATTGGCCTGACACAGATCGCTGCTCAGCAAAGCCAGACACCATCATCATTCTGTCTGCACAGAGCAGAAGAAGGAGTTCTGAAACCCTGACCACCAGCACAGCAGCTTTCCTTGGATGTCCCATGATAAAGAAGCCACAGGAGTCACAGAATCATTCAGGCTGGAAAAGACACCCAAGGTCATCAAGTCCAGCCTTTGAATGATCCCGACCTTGTCACACAGACAGGACACTGAGTGCCACATCCATTCATTCCTTGGCCACCTCCAGGCATGGGGACTCCACCACCTCCCTGGGCAGCCCCTTCCAGTGTCTAACCACCCCTTCAGCCAGAAATTCTTCCTAAATTTCTTTCCTGAAGAGAAAAAGCAATTCCTTGTTTTTTCCTGTCATAGCCTCACATGCCTGAAGGATTTGGTTTTCTCCTCGGATTCCACTTTGCAACAGATCTGGCTGCTGGGAAATCAGCCCTGGCTCCTTGAGGTTGAGCTCTGAGTGATTGAAGCTGGACAAAGTTTTTCTCTCTCTTTAATCAAGCATGCTGCACTCTCCTCCCGCAGCCCAGCTCTCTCTCAACTCTCTAACAGCAAGGAAAAGGATAAAATGGGAGAAAAACAGCAATAAATTCAACACACCACCATCCTTTCCAGCTCTCCAGCAGCCAGGAAGGCATCCACCTCCACACTACAGCAGGGAATCAGCACAGCTCAGCTGAGCTCGGAGAGAACCAGACAAAGTTGGTGCCTCCTCTGCAGACATTTAACTTGGGACGCACTGACTCACCCACTGGAGGGGGATTCTTCCCTCTCCCTGTCCCTTTTCCTCCCCTCTGTAACTCATTTATCAACACGACTCCCACCCCACACACACAAAGAGGGAAGGGAGGCTTCACATGGGGCAGCAGATGCCAAAGACATCCCTCACTCCTCACACGAAGCCCTGGCCAGCAGCCAGCCAGATGGAGAGATGGAATGCAGGGAGATAAGGCAGTGGCTAAACACCCATCGCCTTCACCCTGAAAACTTTTATTTTTGGAAACTGTTTAGACATTTTTTAACTATGCTGATGGCTGCATTGTGTTCACTTGACATTAAAGAAGAACATGATTTATCTCGCTGAGGAAGTAAAAAAAGAAAGGTTTTTTTCTCGTTCCAGATGGCAGTTTCCACATGATCCAGACAAAACCTTGGGAGTCACTAACATCTGGATTTACTGACACACATCTGCACAGTCCAGGGGCTGCCTGGATGGGGGCGAGTGCTCCTGTTACACCGGAGAACACACAATTAAAGCGTAAGGCAACAAAAGAATATCCTGAGTTGGGAGGGACCCACAAGATCATCAAATCCCACCCCTGGTCCTGCATGGGACATCCCAAGAATCCCACCCTGTGCCTGAGAGCGATGTCCAAACACTCCATGAGCTCTGTCAGCCCTGGGGCCGTGACCACACTGACCACAGTGCTGTCAGCTCTGCCCTAACCAGACCTTTCTGGTCAGGATTGTACCACAAAGGCAGAGGAAATTCTCCATATAAACACCATTTGTGTAATGTGTTTCTAACTTATTTTCAACGTGTTTTCCTCCTACTCCACATTTTGTAGGAAGAGAAAAAAACCCTATTTTTGTAATGTTGCATAAGAGTTGAAAGTTACCAAGTGAAGCGTCCAGGAAGTACCACAGCACCCAGTCTTTTTATTACAACATTTATTTTAGTATAGAAGGCACTTACAATACAGAAAGAAAGAAAAAAATGAAACCAGAAACAAACATGATAGGCACCAAAAGTGAAATTAGAATTGAAATGACAGAGAAACAGTTTACCAGACCAAAGGAGCACCCTTCCCTGTTAACAATACAGCACATGGAAATGAAGCTATTGATGATTAACATTTTTAACAGTTAGAGCTTTTTATTTTTTTTTTAATAGAAAAGATAAAAGGCTGTTCTACAGTGAACTGAAATAAAACAGAACCCCTCCACACACCTGCAGGAGGATTTAGGAGGTGGTGGTGGTCAGGCAGGGCTCCCTCAGGTCGGGCACTGCAGCAGGTCCTGGTACATCTCGATGAGCCGAGCAGCCTCCCTCTGCCCAGAGAGCACAGCACCGTGGGTCGTGGAGTAATACTTCCTGTGAGTGGCCTCCCCCGAAAACATCACCTGCATGGGCTGCAGGGCACAGCAGAAGGGGCACAGATCAGCAGAACTTACTGGGAAGCAGGTGGGAGGCTGAAAGGAGACAAACTTTCTGTGCCCTCCCACACAGGATGGTTTGGGTTGGAAGGGACCTGAAAGATCATCCAGTTCCATGGGCAGGGACACCTTCCACTAGACCAGGTTGCTCCAAGCCCCGTCCAACCTGGCCTGGAACACTTCCAGGGATGGGGCATCCACCTGTTCTCAAAACCCCCACAAGGTGCACCACAAGGTAACTACTTCCAAAAACCTTGAACAACCCTGCACGAGGCACAGAGCACCTGATCTGTACCATCTCCTCCCTCTGCTCCCCTAAATTACACTTCAGCCTTTTAGGCATTAAGGGAATTTTTCTTCTGGACAGCAACTTCAGAAGGATAAGAGTCATGTCTCAAAACCCAGAGGGTGAGACACAGAGTTGTATCTCTTATACCAGTAGTGAGGTGCTTGCTAGAAATGCAACTCAGATTTGAGGCAGGAATTTCTGGGAGGATTTACCTGGGGACTACACAGAAAGGTTCCTAAAGCTCCTGTTGGGTTTTCTTAAGTAGATTTCTGCACTGAATAAAATTATTTCTGCTGGGGCCAGGCTCTGGTGGAGGAAATGGACTGGGCAGCTGCTTGGAGGCTGCATTTTCATCAGCCTTTGGATTTGGACACATAACCCTGAGTGATGGGGTGAGTTCGGCTGTGTAACCATCTCCATGTGTGCTCCAGCTCTCCCTGCTAAACTCAAAAAGCAAAGGCAGTGTCTGGAGAGAAAATTCATCATCCCCTGCCAAAGAGTGGGCCTCCCTCAGCCTGTACTGCCAGCACAGAAAGATTTCCTAGCATGCACCTCTCACACATTCAGACCTAGACATTAGCAGGGTCATAATAATAATAATGATCTTTAAAACAGATTAACACATGCTTTCCTGAGGAATTCTGAACTGGACAATAAGGCTGATGGTCATTAAATGCAGACATCACAATTCCAGAAGTCACATGCATGCGCAGCTCTTGATAAATTCAGGGAAAGATGCAGGAATCCCTGAGATGTTGGCATTCCATTTAAAGGGGTAAAAACCTACACACATCATTTGTCCAGAGAGGCATCATTTGTCCAAAAAAAAAAATGGGAAAACACATTACTGGAGGCCAAAGCAGGGATTTTCTCTTTCAGCCTCCCTCCCCAAAAGCCTGCTGCCCAGTGTCACGTCAGTTTTACTGCCACAGACCTCATGTGGGCCATACTCACAGGAGTTTTGGAGCTCTCGGCATAAGGCAGTGGTTTCGCGAGTTTCTCTACATCGGCCCCACTGGACCCAACCTGGGTGTAGGAGTAGGATCCACGGAAGTAGGGATTGCTGCCCCAGGAGGACCGCAGGATCCGGCGAGGTTTCGGAATGTTTGGATTCCCTGGGTGGAAAGCGGAAGACAAAAAGTCAGACTGTGTCCAAGAGGGAAGAGGGCACTGACTGAGCAAGGTGTGGGTGACAGGGATTCCATCTGATTTATTCAACATCTATCCTAGCAGAGCTCTCAGGCTGCAGTGAAGAGCCCCCAAACCAGATCTCTCTTCCATTTTTGAGTTCTAACTATTTATAGAACAGAAATTGCCTCCCTTTTCATCTCAGCTCTTCCGTTTTCCAGGAATGTGTTGGGAGTCCCCATTCCTGGAGGTGCCCAAGCCATGACTGGACCAGGCACTCAGTGCCCTGGTCTGCTTGACAAGGTGGGGATTGGGTCAGAGGCTGGACTCCACGACCTTGGAGGCCTTTTCCTACTTAAATGATTCTGTGATTCATTTTGGAAAGGATCATTAAAATGTTCAGGTTCCTGAAAAACTGGGGAGCTTCAGGGGACCCTGGACACAGTCTGGTTGAAAATACAAAACATCTTCTGGGCTCATTTGCAGTGGGGAGCCTGGTGGTAATCAAGCATATGACTGATCTCACCAAAATTTAGGTATTAAATTGAGTGCCCGGTCTAAACTGGATGTTTAGGTAGCCTTGCGAGAGAGATGTGCCTCCAAAGAGGAAAGGAATTATGTTAGGAGGCAAATCTTTGTTATGTGGGGGCATTGAAAAACCTCTGAGAAAGTTCTCAAAACCTGTATTAACTTGTTCCAACAGCTGCCCATCCAGTTGCCCCCCAAATCAAGCTAAAATCCAGGAGACCCTATTTATTTAATGCACAAGACATGGAAAGAAGGCTTTTGAGGCTGCAAGCAGGATTTCTAGATCGCTGTAGAATTTCCATTTCTAAGAGGATGTAGGACCTGGAGGCGAAGAATGCACCCATGACAGGGTCATCATCAACCACTGTCCCCATCCCAAAGAGCCCAGGAGAACAGCATCCAGGACTGCAGCCCACCAGCTGGTGGCACAAGAGCCTCAGGTACAAACAGGCAGAGTCACACTTCAGAGATCCTCTTGCTAGGCTGGTTTTGGACCCATCTCAGTGTCACTGCTCTTGTTAAGAGTCCTGTGATCATATCTGCCGTGGCAGGAAAGGAGCAGGAGGAAGGACATGGAGAATTCCAGTGAAGAGAAATTCCCTCTGCAGGAGCCCAGACCCACCCTTGAGGCAACATCACATATCCAGGCAAGGTTCAGCTACTTGGGTTGAGTCTAAGTCTTCCTGAGCTGAGCCTAAATCTTCCACAGCAAGGGGACTGGAACTCGATGATCTTGAAGGTCCCTTCCAACCCAAACCATTCTATGGTTCGTCACGGAAAGGGCTGTCCAGCCCTGGCACAGCTGCCCAGGGCAGTGTTGGGAGTCCCCATCCCTGGAGGGATTTAAAAGCCATGTGGATGTGGCACTTGGGGACATGGGTCAGTGGTGGCCTGGGCAGTGCTGGGGAAGTGGCTGGGATTGATGATCTTAAAGGGCTTTTTTAACCTAAATGATTCTGTGATCCCGAGACACTGACAGGCAAGAAGTAGGAGTTTTGAGATACAACTCACACAGATCCTGTGCCTGCTTCAGACCCTGACTCTGTGACAACTCAAGATGTTCAGCCTGCTATGAGACAACCCAAATTCCCCCCCTTTCTTCATCCCAGCTTACAGAGGGAGACACCCAAATGTAAACATGGCTTAGGCACTGCATTATTTAGTTCTCATAAACTATTACTTAGCCGTACTGTGCCATCAATCCCTTAAAATCAAGAGCAGGTCCTGGTTTAGCTTCTGCTTCGTGAGTATCCTGTCAGCCAGAGCTAGGGAATACAGGGCTGGAACAGAGCAGAGGCTCCTGGATGGCCCACCCAGAGTACACCGTGACCACTTTATAACCAGGCCCCAGATCAAAATATGGCACAGACTAGCAAATAAATATATCCCACAAACAAAACACATCTTATAAAGCAATGTTGTTTCAGGAGTAACAGCTTTGCATAACAAAGGCCTCTAAAATAGTTCCTGCAAGGCTCTTCAAAGCAGGAATGCTGGAAGTGGAAAGCCCAAGGGAGTCTGAGAACAGGGAGCTCTCAGATGTGTCAAAGAAATAAGTTACTGTGTTTTATTTTTGAGGGCTGTGGGAAAGCCCAGAAGAACACACCGTGGAAGCTGTCAGACAACACTCCCCAAGCAGGGCCAAGGCAGCCACACATCCCACTGTACCACACAAAAACAGCCCACGAGGGGTTTTTTAAAAAAAGGAGTCTCTGCAGCAGCCTGGTGGTGCCTCTTCTGCAGCTGGTGCATGTCTCCATATCCACATCCATTCCCACGAGCTCCTTTCAGGGTCTGCAGCACATCAGGCCACGTTAGCAAGACCCAAGTGTCCACTGTGCAGCAATTGTGCCCCTGCATTCTGCATATCTGCACCTTTTAATGCAAGCAGCTGTTCCTAAGAGGAGAATCAGGAGACCCGGAGGGGGATTTTGGTTGAAGACCAGACAGGAGCATGTAGCACAAGCTCTGATTCTGATCTGCTTCGTGAAGACAGAAACTACAAAGACTGAGAGCCACAGTCCTTCAAGGAACATGGACTTTAACTAGACTTTCTCAATCTGCTTTTAAACAGAGTAAACATGCCTTTGTCTACAGACAAAAGTAACAACACAGATGTGGAAACTTCTCGGTTTCCAACATCCAAAGAGAGATTAAATGACTAAAAAAAGGATCTTGGCCTTCACTAAAACAGGAGGGCATTTATCTTCATGCCACAGATTTCCACTTGTGAAGCTATGGAAGACAACTCCCTGTGCCTCACACAATCCTTTATTTTTATTCAGCTCCTGGGAGGTGTGGCTACAGAGGCTTATTGGTTATGGAGCTGATGAAATTATCATAAAATCAACTCACCCATCTAAATTAAGGCACCCAAATTTATTTGCCTACCTGAGAGCAGGGATCTAAGATTCCATCAAGGGACATCTGTGGCACTGCCCCCACACTAGTGACTACAACCACCAGAGTGGGTACCCAGACACCCACATGGGGCTGGGAGATGTGATGCAGAACCTAAAACAGATCTGTTCCCCTGCAGAGAAATACCTGGAGGTCAGAGAGGACCACTCAGGGCATCTCCAGCTGCAGCCTGGCAAGCTCCAGTGATCCCTTCAGCTGGGAGCCTCTGGCTTCTAATTCTGGGAGCTTATCCAACAAAGAAGGCAGAGCAAGGCTCCTAATTGCGCTGAGGTAGTCAATTTAATCAGATTTGGAGGACACTGCCATCCAGTTGTGAAAAGCAGTAATTGCTGATGGTTCTTAGGTTAGAACAATCCTCAGAGCTTTACACAGCAAAGCTAGATAATCCCCAACACTGACCTGCGAGGGAAATTCAAGGTCAGTTCTCAGACAGATTCTCAGTGTGAGTCTAAAAGAATGGGTTTAACTTAAAACTGGTATAGCACACTCTGAAGCCAAAGGAAAGGCCACCATGAGCAACAGACTGGGAAAACACAGTGAAAGATGGGAACCCACCTGGTAATGCATGAATTCTTTTTCAGAAAAATAAGAGCATGGGGCATTTCATACCCAGAACATGAAAGCCATAAAAGGCAGAGTGAACATTAAAAGGCCCCAAGTATCTGTTTCATTACTGACTATAAGGCTCCCTCTAATCTCAGTAGAGAAAAGCTGCTTCAGAAGATGTCACAGAGCACCAAGTGAGGTGTGGAAGATCAGAGCTGCCTTATGGAAGATCCAGGCTTTCCACAGAGGTCAGGATCCTGGCAGGACTAGTCTTCTAACTTGGGTGGTTGACTTGTGTGAACCTGAGTGGTGGGAAAGGCTTTACAAGCTGGGTTGGGTGGTGCTAATTGGACCAGAGGAGTGCGGCCATGCTCAGAAGCGGCTGTAGGTGTATCATGGGCAGCTGCTCTAATCCCCTCTCACACTCCCCCTGGAACAGATCAGCAGAGAAGACAGGAGGTGCATGGAGAGCTGAGCACACTTCTGTTATTTCAGCCAGCCTGGCACCTGGCCCAGGTCAGCCCTGAGGTGTTGCTCCTTCTGGGAACCCCTAGAGTAAAGAGGAGCAACAGTAACAGGATATAAACCCAGCTCCCTTAGCCAGGGAATCCTGCAAGATCTGTGAAAACGTCTTCTACAGACGAGATTTTTAGGGGCAGAAAGTGGAACAGGTCATGTTTGGTAATGGGTGCTCCAAGAACAGGTTTTCCTTTCACGCTTTTGAGCAGCTGTGAGGCCACTTCTCAGCTGATACACAAAATGCTCATTGCAGGGCAAGGCCCTGGTAAATCCAGTCTGGAATTCTTCAGGGAGAGATAGCCTGGGATTAGCTCTGTGGAAGAGCCTGATGGACAGCAACCAGGTGCAGCATCAGCTGGAACAGCAACTGCAGCACAGACCCACAGCCCAGAGCCAACACATTTCCATGCTGGGAGGAGGAGAGGAACATCCAACACATGCAAACAGTAACTGTGAAGAAGCCCAAGAAAGAAGAGGGAGAGCAAATTCCAATGTGCCAAACTACAACAGACCCGAAGACCCAAATTCCCGCTGATGAATGGAAGTGTTTTGTTTTGGTTTTGTTGTTTTTTTTTTTTTTAAAAAAAGAGGTCTTAAGCATGAAAAGCTGCAACGAACAAGGTTGTCTGGGAGATGTCAGCACTGGAACACTTGGTGTTAGAGAGAAGAGCCTCCTGTTATGCCTGTGGAGAGCAGCAGCTCCCTGCTGAGGTCAGGCAAAAGATGGCACACAGAGACTGATGTGACACGGGACATCGGGACACCCAACACCCCTGAACACGAACAGCTCAGGAGGCACAGCGGAAGTAAGGATGCATGTTTGGGCACTGAATCAGAGCTTTTGAATCCAGAGTCTCCACCCTACAGTTCCTGGAGAGAGTGGTAAAACCTAAAACCTCCTTTGGCTGTAGCAGTTATGCAGGAAGTTCTCAGATTCCAGGGCCCTTTCAGGAAAAGGTTCTTCTCCCAGAGGCGCTGGAACAGGCTCCCCAAGGAATGGGCACAGCACCAAGCCTGTCTGAGCTCAGTAAGTGTTTGGACAATGCTCTGAGGCACAAAGGGATTGTTGGGGTGTCTTGTGCAGGGCCAGGAGCTGGACATGATGATCCTGATGGGTCCCTTCCATCTCAGGACATTCTGTGATTCTGTGGTTCTCTGGATCGCCACACTGTTGATAGCCAATGGTCCATAAGGACAGGAGAAAGCCGCACTAGTGAAGGCAAATTTCCCCAGTTAGCTGGAGGAAGGACAAGAGGCATGGCTGAAAACCCAGTGAGTGTTGAGACTGGGCTAACACGAGCTAGCAGGAAGATATAAATAATTTAATCACAGAAGTCGTCTCTAGAATGGCATAAACCACATCCAATCTTGGAGGATGCTGCTCTTACAACTGCTCATAATCCTGTGTAAATTCAAAACCTTTTTTCAAAACTGCTAAGAAATCCACCACTATTTCTTTCAGTGTTATTACCTTACACCTGCATTTGCACAGTGTCTCCCATCAGACGATATCACAGACCTCTGCAGATACAAAAATCACTTTTCTTGGGAAGGTGTGACCTCTAGAGAAGTGACTGTGGACAAACGAAAGCCCAGCACTCAAGTATTATTAAGTGATTTCATTTGGATTTTCTCGGTGTAATACATCTAAGATTTGCCTCAGTCCTGCTGCCCTTGAAGTGATGTGTAATCAGAGAATATGAAGTCCAGTAAGGTTTCAGTGCTGCACCCAGAAAATGGGAACTCTTAAGATCAATGGATTTTTTGAAATTTAGGCCATTGAGATTTCCATAGAGCTGATATTGAATGGAAGTCAGGGGTGTGATTCAAACACATCTCACCTGATCTGAACAGGTTCAACTTCTGAAGGGGTCGTGCTGCTTTCCAGAGCTGAGATCAGCCCTCAAAGCCCGACAGCTTCAGCTGCTGAAGAGTTATTTGTGATTCAATAAAGCATAGGATGTGGAATCCTCCAGCACTTCTGCCCACCACTTCCTGAGCTGGTTTATCAGCCCCTCTGTATAAATAGCTCTCAGGCACACCCAAGCAGGAGCTATGCTGGAAGCACATGCACATTCAAAGGGACACAAAATGCCAAAGGACTAAAAATGACTTTAAAGCATTTCCTTCCTCGTGGTTATTCAACCCCCAGCCCCACGCTCCCTCTCCCACCAGAGCACAGCTGACCTGTAAATTTACGTAGCATTTCGGTGCAGGTTTCTGCCACAGTTTCATCATCACACTTCTCCATAATCAAAGCCTCTTCTCCACAGATCCAGCCACTGAGGACGTGGCCGTACCTCTCGGGTGGGTACAGCACATCAAAGCTGCAGATCTTCTTGTACCACAGCTCCTCAGGGTAAGTCAAGCTCTCGCTCTCTGCCTCATCTTCCCAGACAAACTGGATGCTGTTGCATTCAGAGCTCCAGAAAGGCTCTTCGAACTCCAGGAAGATCTTGTCAGTGGTATTGATTCCTAGCTTCTCAATGGCCATCACCTTCTCCTCAGGCAGGCGGGGATGGAACAGGCTCTCGTGGCGCTTCTTCAAGACTCCCAGGGACACAGTCACAATGACGTGGTCAGCTGGGATGAACTCACAGTCCTCGCACTCTACGAAGACATTGGAGCCCTTGTTCTCCTCGGGGAGGTCACTGTTGTGGTCAGCTACCCTCTCAATCTCCTTGCTGACCGACTGGTTCCAGTGGATGCACTTGACCGGCTTGCGGAGCTGAATGACAGACTTGGGAATGGAGCGGGCCAGAATCTCCACGATTTTAATGAAACCACAAGGAATGACGTGATGAGCCCCGGGGATTTCGGTCCATTCCCCAAATTCACTCAGCGAGACTTCATCCATGCTGTGGGAGCTGCTCTCACAACTCTCTACCTAAGGAAAAGCAACACAAAAGCAACATTGCCACAGAGCAACTCCTTTAGTTACAACATAGCTCTGCGAGGGTACAGAGGAGCTGCAGGAGAGTGCTGAATCCCACTCAAAACCAGGTTAGTTTTGCTAGTAAAGAAGTACTTGGCCCTAGGATCTGACAAAAACAATCCTTAGCCTTTCTTGCAGCAATAGAAACCATTTTGTCTTGGTAAGGAGTTTGGGTTTCATCAGCAACAGCTGCGCCATTCGGAGTTCAGAGACCAGAGGGCTGGAGCCCCTCTGCTCTGGAGACAAGCTGAGAGCTGGGACTGTTCAGTGTGGAGAAGAGAAGGCTCTGGGAAGACCTCCTGACACCTTTCAGTACCTAAAGGTGCTACAGAAGAGCTAGAGAGTGTGGAAATACAGGCAGCAAGAAGAGAGGGACTTTGGACAAGGGCCTGGAGTGACAGGAAAAAGAATTATGGCTTTAAACTGAGGGTTGAATTAAATTAAATATTAGGAAGGAATTCTTTTCTGTGAAGGCGGTGAGGCCCTGGCACAGGTTGCCCAGAGAAGCTGTGGCTGCCCCACCCCTGGAAGTGTCTTCAAGGCTGGACAGGACTTGGAACAACCTGGTCTAGCGGAAGGTGTACCTGCCCATGGCAGGGGATGGAACTGGATGTTCTTTAAGGTCCCTTCCAACCCAAACCATTCTGTGATTCTATGAATTCCCTGCAGGATTATGCCTTTGCTTCTGCACAATTCTGGGTTACAGTTCTGTTTTCTATCCTTTAAAACCCCCTCAGTGGCCAGGGACCTGCTCCCTGGTGCTCCTACAGCAGGACCTGGAGCTGCGTTAATCAGATGCTCATTCCAATGCTAATAAATGTTGTCACTAGGAGCCACAAAAAACTTTTGGCAGCTATTTCTGCTGTCTGCAGCTTTCAGCATGCTGTCAAACAGTCAGCAACCAGCCAGCTAACAATCTGCCAGAGGTGAGAGGACCCGGCTCAGGAGGAACTGAAAGAGACGGGGAAAGGGAAATGCCAAGATGTGAGCCACGTGTGTTTGATGTGATTACCAAAGCTTTAGATCCATTAACCTGTTGGTTAATGTTTGTAGGAGCATTAGGCATAGCAGTAGCTCCTAACAATCCCTGGAACAAAGGCAGGATGTTTGGCCTGTCTTGTGATAAGCTTCTAATGATAATCCTGATGCACGGGACACAGTGATCTTAAAATCTTCACATCACTGGAGTCAGATCCCTCGCATACTGTAATTCTCTAAGCATTTTAAGGAATATTACAATTCCTTACCTCACCCTTTGACCTATTTTCCAGGCCTTTCCACACTTTAATGACTGTGTTTGGAAGCCTGACAAGCCTAGATCCTCTCCCTGTGGAGCACTCTGGTGCAGGGCAGGAATCTCTGCTGGGATAAAGCAAACAAGTCAGGGTTGTACCAGCAGTTCCCAGGCTGCTCCTGTGACTGCAGGGACAAACAGGTGCCTTCCCTGTCCTGGTCACTGCTTGATGACGCCAGTGGAGAATGAGTGAAGACCCATCCTTGGACTGTGCTGTGGTTCATCCCATCCAAGCACTTCAGAGTGCTCCCCCAGGGTCACACAACACAAACCCAGAACTCCAGGGCACACAGCAGGATCCTCATCCTGCCTGGATCCTCCAACAGGACACTCCTCATTATGACGTTAAACACTGGTGGCTGTTTGATTCTTTCAACCATGAAGGAAAAAGCCAGGGGGAGAAACAAGCAACTACCAAAACTCTAACCCAAGACAGGTTAATCCCCACTCTGTCATCTGATAGTCCTAAGTATGAGAAGCTTTGTTGTTCTCAGGTATTTGCATGAGAAGGGATTTGCAGGACTTGCAGAAACAGCTCTGACTGTGGCAGCCTGGAGCAACCACAGGAGAAACCACCAGGAAACCCAGAGCTGTATCCAATGACTTAACCTTGTCTGCATGGGTGCTGTTACATGGGTAACACAATAAATAACTGGGCTTTACATGGCAGCTGTGGAGACACTCTGTGATACAAGGTTTTGGGTGAGGATGCTGAGGTATCAGGCTCAGGACACCAGGGTTCAAACCTCAACTTTATCTTAAATCTCCTGTGAGACTCTTTATTCCTCTTTGGTTTAGCTTTCCACCTGAAAACAGGGAACACATGACAAAGTGCTGCTTGCCTCCCCTGCCTCATTTCAGAAGCTTTTAAGTCATTCTAATTGAAATAGAAATGGCTGATACACTTTGCTCGTCGAGTGCTTGATGCAGCATTAAGTCCTCATCCCACAGAGAACTCATTTAGCCAAGGCACCAAGGAGATAAAGAGAACTATTGAAGCCGTGTGGAAAGATGGTTTTATACAATCTATCTTGTGTTTTATTGCTTTACCTTCAAAATGCTTTCTGGGGATTTCTTCAGCAAATTACTAGAATCATAAGTGACATTTCTTCTGGTCTCTGAGAGGTAAAAATCACTCAGGCAGGATCAGGGGGTGCAGATGTAAGTCACAAGATAAGACACTACTAGAAGAACCTGACAGTAGAGTAGCTTCAGGTAAAAAAACACTAAATCACACCAGAAAATTTAATAAGGCCTAGGAAAGCCTCTTCTATTAAGAAAACTGGGATTTTAAGGTAAGAAAAAAAAAAAGTAAAGGAATTACTCTTTGCAGCCCATTGTCTTTGGATCTGCCTCAGGAGGGAAAGTCGTCGATATAAACACAAACTACAAGAGAGCACAGAAAACAATTTCCAGGGCAGGGCAGGGCTCAGCCAGGTGCCTGAGGTTCAGGATTTGTTTGCTCCTAGTTTAAACAAAAATAAACCACCCCAAAGATGTGCACACATACCTTCAGGTACTGCTGGATCATGGCCAGTTTCAGCCTCTTGACGGCCTCCGTGTCATCCGGGTCGGCCTTGACGCGTTTACGCACGACGTCCCGTGTGAAGACGCCCACACTGTTCTGGCTCTCAGCATTGACTGGTTTACCTCGTTGGAAGAACTCCTGAGTCAGGTTATAGACCTGCCAGAGACAGGACACAAGGATGGGCCACGGGATTCCCAGCACGATGCTCCTTCACAGCTCCTAACCCAGCACATTCAGATCATCTCCTCCTCCCAGCAGAACCCACGTCCTTCCTCACATCTGATAAAAAGCACCAGCTCTTCTCCCACCTCCGTGTCCCAGGTGAAATCCCAGGTTGCTCTAACCTGAAACCAGCCCTTCTACCCTCTCCATTATTTAGAAGGAATCCACCAGAGTGGGGGAATTCAGTTTCACAGTTGTTTTTCTGTTGTCCTATGAAAACAGGAAGCAACCAACAGCAAGGGAATTCTGTACACACACACATTTTACTTGCTGAGCACAGGACTGGTATAGATCCACGTGAAAATATTGACATCTCTAGAGCTCCCCACCAGGAGCTAGAAGAAAAACCCCTTGTAACAAATCATTCCTCTTTTGAACAAGATATTCCTGGTATTTTTTAACCCCAGTTTTTCGCATAAAAGTTACTTAAAAGTGAGGAAACACCATCCACCTCAGCCCTCTGCTTGTGGCTGCCTGCAGTAACTTGTATTTCCATCTACAATATTGCCAGAAGAGCCTGCAATTGCATCATGGCTCTTCCTTTCTCTGGAAGAATACTCAGAAGGAATCTTTTAACACAGGAAAGCTTTCAAAAGACGCCTCTCAGAAATGCAGCACATCCCATTAATGACTTGTTTGTCCAGAATGTGTCCCCTTCTCATTCACATCATGCCACAAGGTGCACAATATTCTCACAAGCGGAGAGGATATCCCTGATTGGGGAGTTTTTCCTGCCAAATATGGTTTGATTACAACTTATGATCGTTTTTTGGAGACAGATGATTTGGACGTATCGAGAAGTTGAAGTCTACAGTAAATATCTGGTACGAAGTTGGTAAAACTGTGGCAGCCTTGCCTTCAAAGGCTCCTGGAACTTCCCATTCCCTGCTGATAGAGCTAATCCACTATGGTTTAGGTTCTTCTCACTCCGATTTTCCCCAAGAGCTTGATTTTGTCTTGGGTTTTAGGAATAAAGTGAATTTGAGGAGGCAAAATAGAGGAAAGAAGAGGAAAGGGAGGAGGAAAAACACATGGCAGTGGTAGGAGAGAGAGGAGGTCTGTGAGCGAATGGAGGAAGGTGAGTTGACAAGTATGGGATGAGGAAGAAACTGAAGAAAATAGGTGAAAGAATGAAAAAAAAAAGGGTGAAATAAAGTATAAAAACCAAGAAGAAACAATCACAAGGAAAATGAGTGGGACTGCTGAAGACAGAAGAGAATTGCAGACACTGCCCGGGATACAGCCAGTCCAAGGAAATTCCCACACAAGAAAGGTGGAGCCCAACACCCCGTATGAAACAAAGGCTTCCAGCAAAGGAAACTTCAGCAGTTCCAGCATCCCCTGGTTCACAGGTCTGTGGATTTCTGAGGCCCCAAGCACTTGCAGCAGGTCCGGGCTGCACAGACCTTGCGTCAGCACAACCAGCTCCGCTTTCATAAGCTGATTGAGCTTTGTAAGCAGATAACACACTCACAGGACAAGCAAAGCCCTGCTAAAACCCAGCTACCACTTGGCCCACAGGAGAAGTGAGCCTGGCTATGTTTTTGTTAACCATTATATTCTTCACTGCCCCACAGGGAGAAGAGCAGGAAGGCACAAGTTCTCTGCACTGTAACCATCAAGGAAACTCTTTCCTGGAAGTGCCATCCCATTGATCAGACAGAAGGTAAGCTTAATCACATCAGGATTTATTGGTTTTCCTGTTATCTCCTTGCTTTTCAAGTTCAAGAAGCATTTGGACAACACTCTCAGACACAGGGTGTGATTCTGGGGGTTTTCCTGGGCAGGCCCAGGAGCTAAACTTGATCCTCCTAAGTCACTTCCAACTCAGTATATTCTATGATTCTTGGGGGTGCTGAACCATCTGAGGAAGAACAGAAGGCGAAGCTGTTGCAGGCAAGAAGCAAAAGGAAAAACAACAGCAGCTCCTACATTGAGAGATATACTGTCAGACTTAAAGAATGAAAAAGATGCCCAAAATGTACTTTTTAATGAACACGTGCAGCAAACACATCCTGTATAAGAAACTATGGAAAAGGTTCACTAGGAGACATAACTTAAGATAGATTCCCAATGAAGCAGGAGTAGAATTGTGCTGTCTGAAGTTGGAATTATCCAAGCTTTCCTTGCCCAGGTGGGGAAAGCATTGTCATTCCTATGGGACCACCACTGAGGTCACTGGGAACAGGTACTTGCAGGATTTGAAAACCCATGCTCCTTCAATCATTTCAGCATGATGTGATGGCAGCAGCATTCCTGAGAGAGTGGAAATGAGCTTTCCCTCACAGATCCTGGGGAAAGGCAGCATCAAGAATGACCTGAAAGGTTCTGCTGATTTTCTAGTTCACCCTACAAAATCTCCCTGTATCCAAACCCAGAGCTCCATGTCTGGCAGCAAGCAGAGCTACACCACAGACAGTCCAGAAAACCTTTGCTTTTCTATTATCACACACCTGATACAAGCAGGGAGGAAAACCAAAGGACAGACTGCATCAACTCCCAGCTCCTACCACTGACAAACTCACATCCCAGCAGGATGACCTTAGCATTTCTCACTCTAAAGCTCCCCTGGGTTGGGACAGAACAAGTGACCCTGGAAGCCTGTCTTAAAAAAACGGAAGACAGAAAACATCTCAAGTAACCATTCATTCTAAGCAGATTTCCTCCCCTCATTCTGAAGGTTTACACACAATCTTGCAGGGAATTCATAGAACCAAAGAATGGTTTGAGTTGCAAGGGACCTGAAAGCGGGACCATCCAGCCCCACCCCCCTGCCATGGGCAGGGACACCTTCCACTATCCCACGTTGCTCCAAGCCTCGTCCAGCCTGGCCTTGGCACTTCCAGGGATCCAGGGGCAGCCACAGCTTCTCTGGGCACCCTGTGCCAGGGCCTCACCACCCTCACAGGGAAGAATTTCTTACCAATATCCCATCTAACCCTGCCCTCTGGCAGTGGGCACTGACACTGTCAGTGTCACTCCAGGCCCTTGTCCCAAGTCCCTCTCCAGCTCTCTTGGAGCCCCTTTAGGCACTGAAAGGTGCTGGAAGGTCTCCCTGGAGCCTTCTCTTCTCCATGCTGAACAACCCCAAATCCCTGGGTCTGAAAGACAGAAAGGGTTGAAGGTAAGAAATTAAAACAAGTTAATTCAATGTCTATAGTCCTAAACCAGCTTCTCTTCAGCTTCCATCTTCTGTCTTCTTTCTGACCAGCTTTGGGGCAGCCCACAACGAGGGTTTGTGCAGGGAATGTGGATTCCAGCAGGGATGTCCCCTCTGTTACCTACAGGCTTCCTCCTCCATGTGTTTATTTACTACCTACGTGCTCCTCCACCACAGGAAAAGGCAGTTTCTTAGGAAGAACACAGCTAAATAAAGAAGTTTCTCCGCACTGAAGGAGGTCAGGAAAGCACATCCCCATCCACACTCCTTCCTGTCAGCGCCGGTGACGATGCCCAGCATTGTCTTTTTCTCACTTGGCTTAAAAACTGCTGTGACTTAATCCCTGTCCAGTAAAAAGCCCTGATGGAGATAGGGCTGCGCTGTTCCCAGGCCAGACATCTGTCAGGGCAATAGAGGCAGGGAGGGAACGGTGACTCTCGGTGGCCCTTTGGTCCTGCTTTCCATGATAACTGCAAGGCAAGGCACTGGAGATTAATTGGGGATGGCAGGAAGCCCAGCACGGGGGGTGGGGGTGAGAAGGATGGAAAACGTTGTCATTCTTTGGCTGCATCCCTCCCCCAGAAACTCACAGCACACAGGAGAAAGCTAGAGATAACAAGGCCATTAATTAGCTGATTGTTAAAGGGAGGGTCCCTGGGAAGCAGATCTTTAGGGACCACATCCTTGCTGAAAAGCTGAAGTAAAACCAGGCACTTTTCCTAAATCAGGCTGGTGATGGACTGTATGATTTTTCAGCTGCATTTAACATGTCCAGCTCACCACCTCCCTCCCACCCTTCACTAATACCTGGGAGTTGGCTTTAAATACCTCTTTGGGAAGGGAAATGAGAACTTAGTAGGGACAGAGGAACAAGTCTGAGATAAATTGTCCCTGTTCACATTTTCTGAGGAGTTCTATGCACACACAGACCCTGAAGCTGCAGACATTTCCCTCAGAGGTCCCACTCTCGTCACTTTCCTGAGGATCATGCACATGTGGTATAAGCAGAAAGAGACCAAAATCCTCTCCCAGCCCCAGGATTCCCTCAGTTATCCTAGAAGGAACGGACAGGAAGGCAGGAAGATTACAAACACATGAGGTGGGCATCACACCATGGGGAACCTCCCAGCAGTGCCTCTTTTCTTTCGGAGACTGAACAAAAGGAGTGACAATGACCCTGAGCAGTGGCAACCCCACAGAGCACACGGTCTCAGAAGGACAACCCTAAAAGTCCTGCCCTGTCTCATGGTGCTTCCCTTGGCAATGCATGGCTGGGAATCCAGGTGGATGCTCTGCAGAACTGAAGACCTTCCTTGAAGGCACTGCTCTGCTTCCACAAGGAGAATTCAGGTCACCTCGGTCACAAGCTCATGACGGATCCAGACTGACCTCAGTGCAGGGCAACAACCTCTCCTAAGGAACTTTCTGCTGGAGAAATGAAGAGCTGAGCAGTCTTCAAGCAGTCTGACTGCTCAGCTTCCTCACAACCAAATAAAGGCTTCTGTGAGACATCCCTACAGCTATTAAAAATTCAGGCTACTGCAAACAAAAAAGCAGCAAAACTTGTATTGAGGTAGAAGAAGCCAGCCAGAAAAGATTGGACAAGTGCCTGGAAAAAAGCCTAAGGACTTTCCAGATGAATTAGTGAGGCAAAGCTCTGGAGGTACAGGGGTGCTTTGCCTTTCACTCCAGAAAAACTCAGCATAGAAAGACCTCACCCTCCTACAATCCAGTTTCAGAGACTCCACATGCCCTAGTGAAACACTCAAGGGACACCCCCCACATTTTGAATTCCCTAAAATTTGGTGTCCAGATGACAAGATAACCAGGGCTAGAGAGACCCAGATGGAGAAGCAGAGCTGAAGGCACAGGCTGGAGCCCAGCAGCAGCTGCAGGGAAAGGCAGGCAGGGTGTGAGTGCGTGGGGAGCGAGCCGGCTGTGCACGGAGGGCAGGCCTTTGGAATGGTGACAAATTTCCTGCTCATTCAGGAATACATTTTCCACTGTTCATGCCAGTCCTACATCCCTGATTACGCTTTGCATCCATCATGGGGTTGCTGGCTGTTTTGTGGGGGGTTCTTTCTTTTCAACTCAGGACAGGGTGGGTCACAGCCTTTGCCATCTCAGCCTCCTCTAAAGGGATGAGATGACATGATGTGGGATTCCCAATAATAACCTGAGGAGGGTCTGGGAGCTCCCATGAGATAAGGGAGGACCCTTACCTCAGGATTTAATGATCAGTAAGGTGGCTTTGTATCCTGGACAACCTCAAGATGCTTCAACAAAACCACTCAAAAAACTTGTCTCCAAAAAAAACCAGAGATTCAGAACTGAAAATTCCTGCTGTTCCTCCTCAGTATTCATTTCACCACCAGTCAAAGCAACACAACTTTGGGGGGAAAAAAAAAAAAAAAAAGATGAAATAACCTCTAATGAACATGCTAAAAAAACCCCAGGGAGTCACAGAATGGTTTGGGTTGGAAGGGACATTAAGGACAGTATTGTTCCAACCCCTCTGCAATGGGCAGGGACACCTTCCATTAGACCAAATTGCTCCAAGCCACATCCAACCTGGCCTTGGACACTTCCAGGGATGGGACAGCCACAGCTTCTCTGAGCAGTCTGTGCCAGGGCCTCACCAGTCTCACAGTAATTCTGGGGAACTGGGGGACACGACAAAACACAAATCAGAAACATCCCAGCACTTTATGCAGAGGAACTTGTCTCCAGAGCCACACGCCTGCTGCACACGCTCATGGCTGCCCTCCCTCCAGGGCACTTCTATTTCCTACACTCACTTTAACTGGGTACTTTCATGAGATCACATAGCTCACCTAAATTCCCACTTCTCCTATGCAGAGCAGGGAATAAACCACAGCCAAATGTCTTAAATCAGTATAGATCCTCCAGCCTGGCACCCCAAAGGGGCTGGGACAAGCAGCTCAAGGAAACCATGAGCTGCCCCTGCAAGAGATTCCATCAGGCTCAGGAGGAAGGCAGAGAAAGCCCCTCCCAGCAGGAGCAATTAAGGGGCTGGCTGATGACCCCTGCTTGGCTCCAGCTGTCCCTTACATATTTTTTATCGCCACGAGTGGCTGCAGACATTTTTACAGGCCATAAATGCGAAAGCCTTTTCTGTCTCCTAGCGATAAAGATATCCTGTGGTAATGATAAGCTAATTAGGTGTTGTGTAAAGAAGATTAACTTTTAATGTGCTGTTCTCTCGTGTCACTGGCTGCCCCTTTCTCTCCCCTTTAGAAAGGGTAGATTTACCAAATTAATCATTTCTAAAACACTGGTACCTTGTTACGGCCTTTATCTTACGGGGTTTATCTCAAAGCTAAGTGGCTCTCATCTTTGTATTCCCTTCTCATTTTGGAGTCTGCCCTCCCTTCGCTGGAGATTTTCCTACCATCTTCCAGACAGGATGATCACCGAGCCCTGCACGCCGTTTGGCAGCGTTCCATTTACATAAATAATGCTGCTCACTGCAGTATTTTCATTTACTCTTTCTAGCCCCAGTTGCTGTTAATCTTCCTCCACACACATCTCACCTTTTTTTTTCTCTGCCTGAAAAAATTCTCATTCTTTTTTAATCCATCAGTATGAAAAATCGTTCAGATGAATTATATCCACATGCATTTGTCCAAGACATTGTCCACAGGTTGCTAAATCCTTCCCACAATGAGGTTTCTTTGAAATTCCTACTACTCCTCTCTAAAACTGAAATGATTTTGTGCCATCCCATCACTGACTCCAGTTCAGAGACACAGGACAGTGCCAAAAATCTTTTCAAATGAAAAAAATTCCCCTTTACTGCTCCCCACGCAATTTTTGGTAATTCTTTACAGGCTACAGTGACTTTTCTAATGATCCCAGACATATTTTTAAACAAAGTATGCAAGAGTAACCTGAATCTAATGAGTGTTCAGCCAAGAGTCAAATACTGAAGTTCGCTGTTAGATGAAAATCTGAAGGTTTTAGGCATGGCTACAGCCTGATGAAAGTACTCATGTTTTGTTCCATTTTATACAACCCAGTGAGAGATCACATTACCTGGAGGGCCACACAGTCTGCACTGACCCTTCTAAATGTATTTCATAAGCAATATTAAAAAAATGTGGGGAATAATTATAATTAACTTTGGCAAGCAAAAGAGTTAAAATAACCTTAACTGACGTTTGTGCTGGTCTGAACCTCCCAGAAAAGATGTTCCTTTCCTTCTGATGCAAGAAAAATTACAATTCCTACAACACTGCACTGACTTTGGAACACTCCATGGTATTTATAACCAATAAAAAGTCACAGGGGTACAACATTTAGCTGGTTGTTGCTAAGATTTTGCCTTGTACTTTGTTTAGCAATTTGATCCCTCCACTACTCTTTTAATTAAGTAGCAACTTTCTCCAGCAAATTACTGGATCTCCCCAGAAATAGTTGCTGGAAGTGATTAAATGGATGACAAACATGGGAAGATTGTTTTCCTCACCACAGAGAGTTAATCCCACAGCAGGGGCAAATGGGGGGCAGTGAAGCAGATGACAGAAAACTTAGCGTTGATTTTTCTTTTGCAAAGAAATTAAAGACATCACTGTTTTTCAACCTTTATCCTGGAACGTTCTAGCTGCCAAGGGGTCTCAGCGTTCCAGGCAAATCTACCACTTGACAAAGCAGCTGGACACCAACCTCGTTGTATAAATCACTGAATTCTTCAACCACATCTTTCGGGATCCTCTGCCCGTTGTTGGTGAGGTGATAAGCCACCCCATTCTTGGAGTAAAGGCTGATGCGCCCAACGCTCCTCTCGCTGTCAGTGGTCTCCTCAAGCAAACCATTGTCTTCTGCTAGATGATAGACTGGGTTTCCATGTGAACCATGAATCCACGTAGCTCCCAGTTCAAAAGTGGCATGCCCTGCAGGAGAGGAAGCCAAGCAAACTGGTTATGGAAGCCTGTTCTCCTGACAGCTTCTCACACTCAACCCTGAATAAAAAGTGCAAAAGCAGAATTGCCCAAGGACGACACATGTTTGAACATCCCTTAAGGGAGTTTTCTCTGTTAGACACAATGCCAGCATTCTTCAGACTGGTCCTTTGGAATACAGGTTAGGATACTGCCAGAAGGATGGGATGTTGCAATAAAGATCCATCACAGTGACACACCTCTGATACTTAAGGAGAAATTCAGCCCTTCTCAGTTCCCAGTTCTTACCAGGGTTGTTGCCAGCAGGGAGATGTAGGAAATTTGGATAGCAACATTGGCCTGAATACTGAACCTGGTCCTGTGACTAAAAATGGTTGTTATTTACAAATACACCTCAGAGTAACTGCAATAAAACATGTACTTCCATTCCTCAAATGAGTAAAGAAGTTGTATATTATTTATGCCTTTGGAGATTTATATATCAGGTTCTTTTAAAAGACACACTGTCAGGCTAAACATCAAAAGAATTTTGTTTTCATCACCTGTACTCTCTGCTTGAAAAACACAAAGAGTCTGGTTAGCCCCACTCTCCCCATCCCTTAAAACTATTGGGATTTGCACCAGGGCTTTGTTCCCCCCAAATCCAGCACTGCCAAACTGGGCTGAGAGCACAGAGAGATGCTCAGCAGCAGAAAGAAGGTGCTAAAAATAAGCTTGGGTCGTGTCTTCCCCCCACATTTTGACAGATTCTCAGAAGTCCCAAGCTGGTTTAAAGTCTGACAGAACTGGGCATCTCCCAGCATCCCCGCAGCGGTGTGGGAATGCCTGATTAAGCGGGATAGTTAACAGGATCCTGTCTGATGAAGAAAGGACAGTGCAGTTCTCAGCTATCATTTACTGTTTAACATGTAAATGTATGCTCAGACAGAGAGGCACTGCAGCACTGAGCCGTACTGCAGTCAGGTTTAAAGGGTGAAAGCTCCAAGGAATGCTGTTCCCTGGCTGAGCCCCTGCCTCTGAGGGAAGCTCCGTGGATCTCATTTTCCAAGCAGCCTCTTTGTCAGTAAGAACCATGCTGACTGCCCTTCAAGACCTGCAATCCAGCACAAGGTTTCTACACCACAGCACCTGCTTCAGAGAGCAGCACCAACACACAAATGGGATACTTCAGGTGCCACAGACTCCAACACATCCCCAGGGCACCCAGCCAGGTGGAAATGACCGAACGCTGGCAGCCAAAGCTGGAGAGCTCATCAATATTGCAGTGGCAGTCCCCTGGTTAATGCAATCCTCCTGCAACTCAGCCCACACCAAGCAGCAGCAGGAATGTTGCCTCCTGCTCTAGGTCACGAGCTTGCTCTCTGCTGCAAAACAATCCTGCTGGAGACACCTGCTCCTTGAAAGAAAGCAATCTGCCAGCAGGTCCTGCTGCTGCCTTAGCGCTGGGTAACAGTGATGATGTGTTCCAAGTTCTCCTGTCTTCCTGTTTAGCTGTGTGGAACATAATCAAAAACCAACAAATTAAAAACTAATTCTTGCCCGTAATACTCATGCTCACTATCACCACTACCAAGCAGATAAGCCAGTTCTTACCAGGTGTAAGTTAAATGATTAATTATTTTAAATTGTAAAATTAAATACGATCCTTTTAAACAGAGACAGCCAATTTACTTTCAGGGCCTTAAAGGATTTTCCGTTCAATATTAATCTACTTGGAATCAATCATCCAATACAACTTTAAAAAAAACAGAGAAACACACAGATTGTGCATCAAGTCTCCTGGATAGGGATGGCAACTTTCACATTTCCTTTTGCAGCCCTTCTTGGCCATTTCTTGGGTATCCTATTCTGAAATAGCTGCAGTGCATACAAATGTGGATACAAATGTCATGTGCAGGAAACACACAGTGTACAAACACACAAACCGTCTGCCTCACCTGTGCTAGAACCAAACCTCTGAATACCCAAATTACTCCCCTGGGTTGAGAAGCAACAGTCTGTGCACTTGAGGGAAAATGCTGTCCCCTACAAGACAGAGTGGCTCAGTGAGGGGGAAGGATTAAGATATAATCCTGAGCAGGTGCCACCAGACCACAGAATGGTTTGGGGGTTGGAAGCAACCTTAAAAGATCATCTCATTCCCACTCCCTGCCATGGGCAGGGACACCTTTCACTATCCCAGGTTGCTCCAAGCCCCATCCAACCTGGCCTTGGACACTTCCAGGGATCCAGGGGCAGCCACAGCTTCTCTGGGCAACCTGTGCCAGGGCCTCGCCATCCTCACAGGGAAGAATTTCCTCCTAATTAGTAACTGCTGAAGATTTCAATCAGACCTTTAGTCAAGTGTGCAGACAGGCGAGAGGCCAGAGCCAGAACAGACCCATCTTGGGAGAGAACTGCAGCCCACACCCACACAGGGCAACCTTGAGAGCTTGCAGAAGGTAAGAAAAGGCAGCTTGTAGTTTTAAAAAATTATTAAAATACTTAAAACTCTAGATGCCAGCCTCTGCTCTGCAAATAACAGTTACAAAATCTACAAACTCAGAGACCTCCTCCAGACTGAAACACCTGCTCTCCTCTCCTGTTAATTAAGGGGTGTTAATGAGCAGGAGGTGGAACCCCAGCAAAGGCAAAGATGTGTGAAGGTGAGCAAAGATAAGAGAATCAGTCTCAACAGTAAAACACCAAAACGATTTCACAGGTGCACTGGCAGAATGATCTGTTGCTCCCCGAAGATTTCAGCTCTTTCACACTTCCCTCCTCTCACAGGCACAATCCAGGATATTTTTAACACAGCAGATTGTGAGTAAAGGACACACTTCCCATCCTAACCTCTATGCCAAGTCCAGCAGAATGTAAAGTGCCCAACTCAAACCCCTGGAGACTGGAGTTTTCCGACTGCCTTTCCACTGGTTTCCCTTCTGCAAGTTCACAGGAGGCTGCTGTTTATTTACCGTGCTGAGTTCATCGAGTAGAACACAGTAAGTGATGTAAGCACCTAAGAAATAGAAAGAAAGCAGGGCAGCAAGAGGCCAAAGGTAACACCCAGAGTGGGAT
The DNA here is from genome assembly GCF_965178545.1 of Coloeus monedula. Taxonomy (NCBI): domain Eukaryota; kingdom Metazoa; phylum Chordata; class Aves; order Passeriformes; family Corvidae; genus Coloeus; species Coloeus monedula. The sequence goes on from NC_138785.1 coordinate 72,322,796, forward strand.
CAGAAACACAATCAGTTAATTGAAATCAGGAAAGCAATTCAGGAAAAGCAGAGAGCTTTATGCCTCCTGCAGAGAAGAGACAGGCAACGTCCTTCTGGATACCAGGGAAAGCTTGACTCCTGTGCTGTGAAGGGCGATTTTTGTTCCAGGAGTTTTACATGTAGAGATTTTAAAATTGACTGGGATTCAAATATCCAGAGTCTGCACCTTTATTACATCCAGGAGAAAGGAAGCTGCAGAGGTAGGAAAGATGCAAATCAGGATGAAGGGATACATTGAAGAGGTTTTCCCAGAAGCCTGATTCCCAGTGGGAGCGCCCTACACAGTAAATTAGTTCTAGGGAAATGAATGGGGCTGTTTGTGAAGCAGAACAGCTCGGGGTTTCCCCTTTCCAAGGGCTCTAACACCTGAGAAACAGCAACAGCCTGGAGATTTACTGGCTGCTCCTGGGAAAGAGTCAAGCTGGAAAACCCAGGTGGAAACTGTCTGTGTACAGTTACTCAATCACAGACGTGCTGCACAGAGCCCTTCCTGTACGAGCACAATCACCCAAATCTTTTATTTTGTGGCAGCACAGGTTTGGAGCCGCCTTGGGTCGGAACTGAGACACGAGACAGCACAGAAACACCCCCCCACACACCCCAAAAGGAGCCTAAGGATTTCTATATTTATACTCCTGACACTGCCACACCTCAAACAACTTTGCACGTGCACATATCCCCATTTCTGAGGCTAATTTGGCCTCACGGCCCCACAAAGCCCAGCACCACCCCTCTGCAGGCGCCGCTCTCACCGAGTTGGACGCTCTGCACGCGGCCCCCGATGCGGTCGGTCCCCTCGAGGACAGTTACATCCGTGAATCCGCTTTCCAGGAGCGCCTTGGCTGCCGACAGGCCCGCGAGCCCAGCACCGATCACGACTATTCGAGGCTGTCGCTTTCTCCGTAGGCCACTACTAAGAGGATCATCCGTGCTGTCTGCAGATATTTCACAACTTTGCATGCCGTCCAAGCTCTCTTTCTAAGGAACCTGTGGGAGGAAGCAGACAGGTTTGTGCAGGGAGCTCAGGTCCGGCTTATCTTCTGCAGTTAAAAGGATGGAAAATGAAGAAGTCCAGCGGAAAAGAAAAACTTGGTGAATTAGACACAGCCTTCAACGTGGGATGCAAAGAAAGGATAACTGAGGTCAAGCTGGGATGCAAACAACTTTTTAGCCTGGAGCACCAAGAACTCCAGAAATCTCCACCCTTTCATGCCATGTAGACTATTTCCAAACAAGCCAAAGGACTTTCAAACTCCCATCTTTTTATATAACCTCCAAAAGTGGTAATTTTGTGGTGAAGACTTTTAAAAGAAAGAGAAGCACGTCCCCAGTGCTGACAAGCTCCACAACCCAGCAATGAAACTCCACTTTGCCACTGTGGCAACCACAAAGCCTAAATTTCAGATCCTCTAAGTAGGGGACGAGGTAAAGAGGATTTAGCCCAAAGCACAGAGATCAGATCTCAAACCGGCCATTACAGAAATGGGACAGGCAGCAAAATGTTTAAAGTGATGAAAGTCAACAAGGGCCAGTCCAAAATTTCACAAAATGCAGACCCTGGAGCCAACACTGTCCTGCCACATCAGGGTCAGCCCCAGGCTTAAATGGAGAGGTTCAAACCCACAAATCCTGACTAGTCCAAATCTGCCCAAATCTCCACCTACCCAACATATTCAGCTGCTCCTCCAAGCAGGACCCTGTTTTCCTTTGCAAACTCCTAGAAGCCATCTTTTTACTGCTGTCTACCCTTAGTTCTCAGGTCTCATCACATCATTTTAGTAGGTGGGACTCAGTAGCCTGAGCCCATGGTTAAGGTTAAGCCCTGATCAGGGATGACCACTGCAGGATGTAATTTTTCACAAAAGCCAGCATGTACCTCCCTGGTTCTGGGTGGTTCACACCTGCCCTCAAGAGCACAAAGAACAGGGTACAGAGATTCTTACCCCTCCAGACCTCAGCTGACATCAGTCCCAATTTGCAAAGGAAAAACACTCAGCCCAAGATTTATCAGCCCTGGAATCAGCTGGTGCCCAGTGATTTGGATAAAGCATGCACACAATTCCTAGCCTCCCCCTCCTCCCTCCCCAAACACAGAGATATCCAAGGAGCTAGTGTGCTGCCTCTACCTGTTGCCATGCTGCTGGATATCCATTCTGAGTTCTTCCTCAATTCTCCCAACATTTGGCCACTGACAAAGATTCCTACTCCTCTCTTCCATCACCAGAAGGGTCTTAAAACACTGCTGGCCTACCGTAGTATATGATCACAGGAACTAATGAAGCACAACGCAAACAGCAGTTTCACTTGGAGAGTCCCTTTTTCTCCAGGATTTTATAGAATTTATGTATGTTGACCAAGCAATATCCACTCTCTGTAAGGGAGCTGACATCAGACTGCAGTGATTTAGGCAGTGGTATGAAAAGGTGGTCCCACTGGAGCTCTGACAACTATTTTGAAAATGTTTAGTTTCAACTGGAACAGCTTCAGCTCAATCCACCCTTCTGTGGACTCACCTGCAAGAGGGATTTGCACAGTGTGTGCCAACTCTGATTCTGCCACTGCAGCTTGTCCCAACTGGCCCCGCCTCAGCTCCAACTGCCGCTGCAGCAGCTCCCAACGGCCGCAGCCCAACAGATTACAGATCACAGAATCCTGATGGATGCCACCTTCAAGCCCATCCCATTCCCACCCCCTGCCACGGGCAAGGACACCTTCCACTATCCCAGGTTACTCCAAGCCCCATTCAACCTGGCCTTGGACACTTCCAGGAATCCACGGGCAGCCACAGCTTCTCTGGGCACCCTGTGCCATGGCCTCCCCACCCTCACAGGTAAGATTTTCATCCTAATGTCCAAACTAAAGCTCTCTTTAGTTTAAAACCATTCCCTCCTTCTCCTATCACTGTCTGCCTGTGTAAAAAGTCGCTCTCCCTCTTTTTGTAAGTCCCCTTTAGGCCCTGCAAGGGGCTCTGAGGTCTCCCCGGAGCCTTCTCTTCTCCAGGTGAACACCCCCAGCTCTCCCAGCCTGATCCAGAGCAGAGGGGCTCCAGCGCTTGGAGCAGTTCCGTGGCCTCCTCTGGACTGGTTCCAGCAGCTCCACGTCCTTCTGATGTTGGGGGTCCCAGCACTGCAGGTGGGGTCTCACTAGGGCAGAACAGATGGGGAGAACTCCTTCCCACAGACACTCTACAACCCTCTCCCCTTCTCCAGGTAACACTTTGATTCATGTGTTTTCATTGCCACAGTAAAGGAACATCTTTTCTGCCATCTATATCCAGTAGAAATTGAAGGGGTTTAGCACAGTTCTTTAAACACAGCTTTCCTAATCCTGGCTTTGGCGAGCTCCTGTGAATTCTTCACATGAAAGCTCCAGGAAAATGTTTTCCCTCCTGTTTCAGCATTTTAATACTGGATTAGGTGAGCTGTCTAGACAGATGAGAAAATAACAGGGTATTTTGTGTGTACAGAACCCTGATTTGGAAACTACCCTTAATTAGCCAACAACCTGTTGTTTCCTGCAGGGAAAGGCAATTAAAATTTAGCAAAAGCTTGAGCTTTCCAACCAGGATCCACATTCCGCTGTGGAATAAACTGGTGATATAAATATAGGAAGCCCCCAATACACTTTATTTCATATCAATTATTCCCTCTGGTAGGCTCATGAGTGAGACAAGGACATAAAACACAGCCTATTGCGTGCAGTGCTCTCCCTTCAGCACTTGCCAAGCCACCAGTCAGGGCTTGAGCCAATGGATATTACCAGGTCCTCTGACACAAAGATAGTTTGGCTTTTTACATCTTCTTGATTGCCAAAAAGGGTTGTTTCTTTTTTATTTTGTTTTTTCTTTTCTCTTTTTATCACAGGGTGAGAAGTGTGTTGGCTGTTGCGCTGTCAATCTCTCTCAGACTGTATTTTTACTTTGTGTCCATCTAAGAGCAAGGGTAGCACAAAATCACAGCTTCACAAAGTAAAATTCCCCTGCTTTGTCTTGCTTACAGTGTCCCTGTGAGAGAGCCAACAGGCACTGGTTACCCACAACAAGAAAATATCCAAATAAACATCTTCCTTTTGTCTAAAATATACAGCTTTGATCCTCTTAGCTCTTGAGCATGTAAGTGTCTCACTCAGGGTATTTTAATCACTTCTGCTTCCAGACCTGCCCACTTTTCTCAGTCTCTATCACCATTCTGCCCCTGACTCCTTAGGAGAAATTACCCTCCATTCATCCCCTCTCACTCCTGTTCACTTCCTTCATTCAAATAAAATAAAAAAAAAAAACCTTTAAAAAAATCCCTAAAACCAACCCCTCCCAAAAGAAAAAAAAAAATCCTGGGCATAACTGCTGTTTTCCAGCAGACAAATCTTTGCAAATATGTATCTTCTAAGATGGGCATCATTCTACCAACCCAGAATCATGGGTTTCCATTCCTGCCATTGGTACCCTCCAATCCTCTGAGCTCCCCATCCCTTCATCTCCACTGATCACAGCTATGAAAAGTTCAGTGGGGTGACAACTTCATGCTTTTTTTTCCCCCCTTATTTTGCCAGTAAAACCTTGCAGGTCACAAGGAAGAAGCCAGAGAATTAAGGCAGTTCACAACTGCCCTCCTTATTACAGCAATACTCTCTGACCAGGAAATTCTTCTAGGACCCTTCAGAAAAAGGTCACTAAGGCTCCAACTACTTAAAAATAGAAAACCAAAATAAACAAAAGCATTTCTCAAGGAAATCTGCTATTCTTAGGTCACCCAACTACTCCTGTGGTAGTATTGTTGCAGCCCTGGTGACACAAAGACTTGGGCAAGGCAATGCTCTGAAAACAAAGCTTGTGCACTTGAAGGCTTGGCTGAGGGTTGGTTGGGATTTGGGGGGTTGTTTGGGGTTTTCCACCAGGACTGGTTAATCTTTAAAACGTGACCTTCCTTCAGACTCTGTATCACACAGCAGGTTGTCATTTACCCATGAGCTGGGACTGCTGGCATTCCACAGACCAAATTCACGGTCACCCCGGTGGGATCCCATCTCAGCCCTGTCATTACTTTGGGTGTTCAGCTTGCATCTGCTGCCCACAGCCTTTCAGGGGATGGAGAGGAGGAGCAAGCCATCCTGCTGACCTCTGCCATTCCTGTCTCAGGATGGCCAAGCTGAAAGGGAGATTACGGACAGTTTAAAACAGTCATCTGACCTTTCTGAGTGCTCTTAAATTGTGTTGAATCGACAGCCTTCACATTAACAAGTGTAAGAGCCAGTCTGGAGGGTGAGAAATGCATCATCAACACAAACAAATTCCCTGCTGGCCGCAAAGACCAGCAGAAAAATTTACAAGAATAGCTTTATTCCCTGTAGGTTTTTATTTGATGAGAATTAAGCATCATCCCTAATCAGAAACCTAAGCAACGATATTGCATGTGTTTGAAAGGAGCTCGGATAAAAGCAACAAGAGTCAGCTGAAAGACTAAATGGAAGCACGAGAAATAAACACACTACTATTTTCTCATTATTTTAAGTGCAGCTATTCAAAATACTATCAACACATGAAGGGGCACTGCACACGCCATGTGTTTATAATGCAGGTTTGTCATCACAGCCTGGAAGTGTTTACACAGAAAATTTGACACCAAATTAATTCAGTCTAAGCAGAGACAAAGTGAGACTGAGAAACCAAGAGCAGAAGCTAGAAAAAAAAAATCACGACAAAAATAAAATATCTAATTTTAACAATGACACTAATCAGCTGTTGAAATACTTTTCTCTAAAGACAGAGAGGATTGGTTGAAGCTTTCAACTCAGGATCCAATCTGTAATAAACATTTACACTCCAGTCCCACCACAAGACCAGGCTGTGGTGCTGGGAATTATCCTGCCCATTCAATGGAGATGGCCAGGTTTGAATTGCAAAACATAATTTTGTGGCCTTTGCACCTCAGGAATCTACCATGATGAAAACAGTAAAAAAAAAAAAAAAATATTATTAATAATACCAGCAAACCTTTTGATCCAGAGTTTCAAGAGCCTTTTTCAATAGATGTAACAACCTCCATTATTTCATCAGCTGCACAAGGAAAAGTGCTTATCTGAAAGCACTGGTAGCTGAGCCCAAATGCAAAAGCTCCACAACAGAAGCAGAAAGGTCACTTATTCAGCAGATGCAAAGACACTTCAGTTGTTAGGCCATTAACTCATTACACAGCCCAGCACTACTTGTACTGAGCAAGTGCATCACTGTAGTGAGTAACCCTCACCTAAGTAACTGCAATAACAAAATTTTCAATCATCATCTCTAATGTACCTTTTTCCCTAAGCTGAGGGAGAAGTGCTTGGAAGGATTATTCTGGTTGGAGCAATTTTATCTCCTTTAACACCTTTCCAGGTTTCAGACTCAGGCTGTTCCCTGAGCACAGGTCAGGACAGATCGTACCTCTGAGCAGATACAGAACTGAAGTGGAAGGGATTTCTGGGCTGGCTCCAGCATTGCCTGTCAGTGCCTCCTGACGCTGTGAGCTGTGGTTCTCCACAGCTCCTGGCACAACAAACAAGCATTTTGTAACTTCTCCCTCCTTCCCCCTTTCATCAGTCTTCTCAGACACAAGCACATTAATCCTCACTGCCTGTTATTCCAAGATGCTCTTTCCAAGCTCTCCATGCTGCAAACATGTCAAACTGGAAGATGTGTCTCTTTTTCCCTTCTCCCTCCTTTTTAACCCAGCAGGCTGCACGCCAAACTCCCAACCCTTTTTCAAATCACCATTTACACCCTTTCAAGAGAAGGCAGGAGTGTTATTAATTGATCCCAAGTCCTCCACGTCAGTCAGACGCAGGGGTGACACCAGCCTGCTGCTCCAAACTGCCTTTGTACAGGCGTTGTGCAAACACCAATCTGGGCCAGCTGCGTCTGCGGCTCCACGGGAGCTTTATTGCACTGGAAGCAGACACACCTCGTTTACTCAGCTACCTGCTGAGCTGCAGGAGCAGGGTGATGGTCCACAGCCTTCTCTGTGCATGCCAGAGCCCTTCCCAAGCTCATAAACCTGTGTCACCGACAGTACAGCACCACTGGGATCAAGGTTAGCTCGTGTTACACCTGCACACGCTGGCAGCTCACCTCCAGCTGCTGGGCTGAAACCACCTGCAGAGTGGCACTTCCTTGTCAGCCTCGTGCTCAGGCTTTATCCATGCCAGGATTTTAGTCTGAACAGGTTTGCCAAGTGGATGCAGCAGTTGGAACAAGACACTCGGGCCCAGCCCAGTTCTGCTCCCCTCTTTTGCAGGCAGCTGCCAGGCATGGGCAGAGGAGACTTGTTCTGACAGCTCACAGCAACTGAAGTGTGGGTCAGAAAGGCTCTACTCCAAGTAGGACCATCACCAGCATGGTCTCCTTGAACAATGTTTTCCAATACTTGAAACAAAGGAGACAGATGTAAAATCTCTGCTTTTCATATCAGTGAGACTTCACCCCCCATCACCTCTTCCTGCCTGACCAGAGTGAGGAGCCTTGCAGGTGCTGCATGGGGACAGGTGAGCCTGAGTGAGCAATCCTGCCCAGTCTCAAGCAGGTTTTGAGTGGAACACCTCCATCATCACTGCAGCACCCTCTCTACTGCATCCCACACCATTTATCCTGCGTGCCTCAGCTCCTCCCACCAGCCCTGGTGATGGAGAGATGACCACACTCATTTTTCTCACCGTGGTGGTACAAGGAGCCCAGACTCACAAAAACAAGCCAGCACTCCTGTGCCAACAAGCAACTCATGTCCTGCCTTGTATTTCCACAGGCAGAACGTGAACTGAAGTAGTTTGATTTTCAGAGAGCTGCTGGAATTTATAGGGGTGGCTGTGAGAGAAAACGAGTTTGAACTGAAGAGAAATGCTACCATCCACTACAATTTATCCCTGTAAAAACCCAAGCCATCAAGTGTGGCTCGAGGCACTGAAAATGCTGATCTCACATCAGCATCTTCCAGCTCCATTTACAAATTACTGACCCACCCCAGTGACTGACACACAGGGAGTGCAGGCTGGATCAGAGATCAAGGAAGGAAAGGCATTAATGACACACCACGTGTACTCCTGGACAGCAGCGTGCCAGAACGCTTCCCTTTTCCCACACCAAACCTGCAGCCTCACTCCCAAAACCTCCTCAGCATCGGTTTTTTTGAAGGCAAAAGGGACTTTCAGGCTGGCTCTGTGCTCTTCTTCCTCTGGACACATCCCAAAAGAGACAGGGAAATACAGCATTAACCTTTGCCTGTCCAAACTCAGGTCTCCTCTACTCTGAGAAGCTGATCTTACCAAGCCTTAATTTAATTTACTCCCTCACTTCCAGGAATATCCCCTCCCCTCATCTCAGGAGAGACAGAGAAGGGGCCATACTAAATTGTCTCCTCCTCCCAAGCTGGGAAGAAGCTGTGCTTCTTCAGTACACACGAAACAAATAATGAACTCTGTAAACTACTCCAAAAGTTAGGAAAGAGAAGAAGCCCAAAGCTGGTGGGCATTAAAGCTGAGGCCATCTGTGTAATGCAGAACACAGGCTCTCACCACATCACCCCTCTGTGGTCCTACACTCCTGGCCATAAAAAAGGAAGCAGAAATATTTGAGTTCTTCAACAACAACAAAAAAAATTGTTCTGAGAAACAGTATTTTTTTTCAAGTATGATCCAAGACAGCCATCCCCTTTGCCTCTTTCCACAACACCATCACCCAGGAAAAAGGCAGGGGGGAGACACAGAATAAACCACAGTACTCAGAGAACCACTTAGGCTGGAAAAGACCCTTAACCACGACATTTGACATTTTATAATTACAATCTGAATCAGCAAAGATGGTGGAACAAGTTTCAGGATAAGATTTCCAGCTACTTTGGAGGCACCAGGCACCTCCTTTGCCACTTGATTTTCCAGCAGCACACTGAGTGGTCCTCAGAAACACTCACCCCAATAAATCTCCTCCACCCTCCAAAATCACCAACTGGGAGAATCTCTGCATTTTCAGAGGGTTGAAGGAGATGAAAACAAAACAGAACAAAAGAAAAAAGGGTCACTGGATGGTGCTTTTTATCAGGAAACCACTGCACATTTTTTACCACTGTGATCCAACTTGTTTTAATGCCTGCAAATATCCCTTGAGTCAAATGAACTTGTTCAAAGCTGATTCACACCAAGGCTACTTTTTAAATTGGGTAGTTGTTGACAAGTAGAATATATTTAACAAGCCCCAAGCGTCTTGGCATGCAGTATAAAGACTTCCTATTATAAGCTGGGTTTTTTTTTTTAAAGGGAACATATGGGCAGAGCAGGTTGTCTGCCAGGGGGCATTTCCATACAGTGCTTGGCACTGACAAAACTGCACAGATATCCAAAAAAATAAACCAAGGAACGTCACGCCAAGAACACAGGGGATGAATCACACCATTTAAAACTCGCTGATAAAATGCACCATTATGTGTTTTTCAAATCCTCCTCAGCTGAGGGAAAAGAAAAGAAAATAATTATGTTCCTCTGGCTGAAGGGTACCGTGAGAACGTGGCAGGCTCTGCTAGCTCCGAGGGGCTGGGATGGGAGCTGCTACCAGGAACACACCTCGCAGAGTGGAGCAGCATCTTGATTTACAGTGTGGGGATAAAATAAAGGACTAGAGGATTCTCTCCACCATCACGAACTCCCACTGGAGACAGTCATCATCCCCAAGTGATCCCCAGAGAAATGGGCTGAGAATGTAGCCTGGGCTACGGAGCTTCTCTTGCTCCCCCATCCAGCAAGATCAGAGCTGTAACATGTGGTTCATGTGCCAGAGGCCACAGTATTACACAGCTAAAAGGAGTCCCACAGCAGTGACAAAAAGCACAGCTTTGGTACTTTCCTTGGGCAACAGAGGAACAAATGCAGTAAATCCACTGCTCTGCAAATCCCCTGCATACAGGACAAGCACCTGCTGCAGCTGGCACATCAGCATCCCCTTCTTTTGGAAGGTTGCAGATAGGTAGAAGGTCCCACCTACCCAGAAGGCATCCCACAATATCTACCCATCACAGAAACAGCTTTCACTGCCAGAACGCTCTCCTGCTGTGTCAGGAGAAGCTGGAGAGAATGGGGACACCAGTTGTATTCAACCTGCCACAGTGAACAGGATATTCCCATCTTAACCCTGGTGAGAGAAATCATGATCTAGCCAAAAATTCTAGTGCCTTTGGTTTCCAAATCCTACTGACCACGAGGGATCTGTCTATCAACAGCTGGCCAGAACCTAAACTAGTGCATCAAGATGCAGTTAGGCTCTGTCAGCCCCTGACAGGACAAAGGGCTGACAGCACAGGAACAACTCAGAGTTGTTGAACTATCCAGGACAAGCAACAACCAGTCCCAAACTGGGCTCCTTTTCCTGTGTCTTTGCAAGCTTGCCAGGCTCTGGTGGACCCATGGTGGGAATTTTTCCCCATTTCCAGCTCTGCTGACCCCTATTTCCAGCACCTCAATCACACTGAGCATTGAGAGGTATCCGCCACTCCTATGCTCCTGGCAGAAGCAAAGCTTGGTATTTCAGAACTGTAAAAGGAAGGAAAGACAGGCAGTAAACTACAGAAAAAAAAAAAGGTTATGAGCTACAACACTGGCATAATTGATAGAACAATGCTACAAACAAGTTTCCTGCAGAAGTCATATTCCAGCTGCCAAAAAGAGCTGTACCCTACCCCATCTGCACAACCTGGAGATCTTATCTCTTCCACCCTCCTTCTCTCTCCAATTGTTTGGGAATCTTAATTCTTAAAACGAGCCTTAATTAAATAGGAAATATGCCTGTGTTTGCACAACTCAGAACACAATCGTGTCTCAGTCAAATAAACACTGGTGTCCATATTACACTTGGGAATTTGCTGTGGTTTGGGGTTTTAAATTCATTGCAGCAAGCTTGGGAGCAAAGTTTCAACTGGAATCTTTTCTTCTTCTCCCATACTCTGTACCAGGAGGGTGAGACAGGGAACAAAATCCCCATGCAGAGAGGCTCAGTACTGGTTCCAGCTCAGTGTGTACATGAGGATCATTTCAGTACATACCATATGAGACACGATAGCCCAAAAGCAATTATTTTTTCTCACCGCTTCTCAGAACCCAGACCTACCAAACTGCCCTGAAATAGCAGCACAGCTCTCGAAATAGCATTATTTCTTCTCTTTTTGAAAGCAACACCCACACTGAATCTTTGATTTTAAGCCGTACCCAAGCAGTTACCACATCTTTACCATTCAAGCCACAGGGAAAAATCATTAAATCCAACAGCAACACTATGGGAAGAGAACCAGATTTAGAAAAGCCAAACACCACATGGATTCACTCCCACAGTAACTGGATTGACTTCAGCCTGGAACAGACTAGACGTGACTCCAGGAAAAATATGTCTCTCCAGGTGCAGCTGTATCAAAGAGACTTTCCCTGGGCTTGTGCTTTGCTGGAGCATTAAACAAACCACATGTTCCAGCTTTGAGGCAGCAGACACGTACCCAGGGCTGGCCTCGGCATGCTGCAATTCACACAGCCTTCTCCATCCTGCTGACTGCACAAACACGCCCCTGGAGCAGCACAGAGCCCAGGGCAGGGGAATTCAGGTTGGGAAGCAGGTCCTTAGATTCTGAAGGCTGGGTTATGGCTGGCAGACTGGCTGTCTGGTCCCACAAAAGCTTCCCTTGACGAAGATGGGAATTTTCCCCAGGGGTTTGCGCACGACATTAAGAAATATTTCAGTACAAAAGCAAGGACGTTCTCCTCACTACACACTGTCTGCATTCAGGTCACCCGGAGATATCCAAAGGAAATCAGTACTGCTATGGAAAATCTCTTATACAGGACCACATCCCTGCTGTAAAGCAACAGGAACAACTCCCCCCACTGAGTGATTTTCCTCCTGAGTGCGAAATGGAGCAGAGAGCAGAAACAGCTCATGAATCACAGAATCACAGAATAGTTTGGGCTGCAAGGACCTTTAAAGGTCAAATGAATTCAAAGACAAGAAACAGAAGGGTGGGTGAGGAAAGAGATGAAAACACAACAGTGACACCTTCGCCTTTGTTCCCATCTTGTTGCAAACTTCAAAGCCCGAGGACAAAATTTTGCCTGAAGATTCCAACAGAAAACCCCCTCCAGACAACTTCTTGTGCTTTGAGGTCCCTAAGTGCCTTGCAGGCAAACTGCAGCCTGAAGTGCCATGGGATGCACTCCAGTGATGGATTACCACTGCTGCAAGGTGCCTTTCATTTCTCCCGACACACCTGAACTCAAAGCATTTCTTCTCTGCGACAGTCAAGACATTTTACCAAAACAAAGGGAAGTTTACTTTAGTATTGATCCTCTTCATGAAAGTGTGCCTCAAACAGCTTCACAGAATTGAGATAAAATGTTGCTCAGAAAGAGAAGAATTAAATACCATAGGCTGAGGAAAGAAAAAAAAGACGTATTTTAGATCTAAGAGATTTTTCACAGAGCAGCAAGATTTGTCATATGGTAAACAGTAGAAACTGTGAACTGGGACACTTGTGATTTATCTCTTCTTCCACAGCCTTCCCATGTGACTGGGGTAAAAGAATGACAGTCCTACCCATAACTTGCTCAAAATAAAGCACAATTTCAACGTGTTTAGGTGGGAACTCATTTTATTCAGCACACCACGCTTGATCCTTTCAGTATCTCAGCTTCACCGAATGTAAAACAGCACAAGCACCTGGCTGTGCCAGAAAAGCATTTCCATTAATGCCCTCGAATGAAAAGGAATCAGTGTAATGTATTAAATCCTCACCAGGACCGAGCTATGTGCAAGGCAGATGAGATAACAAGCCAGTAAATTTCAAATCACCGCTTGCCTCCATCCCATAACTACATGGTGAAATCCCTCCAGCTAGGCTGGCGTGTTGGCAGGAAAAAAATTGTCATTTCTAAATTTAGCAGACACCTCAATCATTGTGTGATGCTTCAAAAGCAATGGAGATGTACAGTGGAATTTGCAGGACTCCATTTATACTGAAATGAGAGCTCTGCTCACTGAGCAAAGGCTTTTCTTAATTCCCTTCCTGTTTGGACAATTTGATCCACTTCTTTTTTCTCCCCTACAACCACAAAGGTCTGTCCTGCAGTGAATGGATAGGCTTTTTTTCTGGGATAACTTCCAGGTTAAAGAGAAAGGATTTACACTTGAATGAAACATAGGCACTGTATTTGGAAAATTTGTTTTGAAAACTTGGGAAGGAAGCAAAGCCTCCTTCATTTAAAAAGGGACTCAATTAACATTCTCCAACAAGTCTTCCTATCGAAAGGACAGTATTTGCTGGGGAACATGTGATCTGAAACTTGTTCTCCTTGCTCACAATGTCCCTTTCTGAAATACAGGGCACTGCTTTGAAGAGACACGAGGATCTTTGCACAGCTTTCCAAAGGACTGCCTGTCACAGGCCAGGCCTTGACTCCAGACATCAGATCTTCTATGACTTAAGCTCAGGAAATTTAAAGTAGTGCTTAAAGACCCTAATGAAGACCTAGGGCGACACAATCCTACGGTGGCTCCCTCTACAACGACAGCTCATCCATACTCCGCAGCGTCACAAATCTCACTTCCTCATTTTCCTGAAAAAAACACATTGTTAAAACTTTCCAGAAAGAACACACTAGAGACCAACCAAGGAGGTGTTCTCCTTTTGATTCCTGCCTGTCTGGGTGTGGGTTTGATCTGCAGCAGGCAGAAGCCAGACAGGACCACCCTATCTTGGTTATCTTGGGTTTGAGAAACAATCCTGTGACTGCTGGGCATGTCTAAATATTGCCCATGCAGGCAGAAGAAAACAAGGCTCATGCCATTAGTTTTTTCCAGATAAAGAGGGGGAAAAATGCTACTGACAGTTTAATATGCACTTTATTTCTAAATTCCCTTATCAACTGCATATGACAGAGCATTCTTCACCCTTTAATAAGTACAGGTTGAAGTCAAGCTTGACTTGAATCTGATGATGGATTGAGTCCACATCAATATCCAGCAGATTTTGATGGGAGATAAAGGCAGTATTGGTGTCTATTGCTACAGAAAACATGCTATCAACACATCCAACACTTTGGGGAGACCATCTGTAGCAGTCAACTCTCCTTCATTTCTTATGGATGCCTCCAACTGCAGCATGACCCAGGCACGAGCAACAGAAAGGAAGAGTTACCTGCAGCTACCCCCCATCAGTGCCTCAGAGGGACTATGTAAGGAAAAGAAGGACACAGACTCTCTCCAGAGCCTGTCCCAGGAATGTGGTTGCTGAGATGTGAGCTGCCCTTTGGAAAAAATGCTATTTTCCCCTGCTAAACATGCTTTTAGTCTAGGTACTAGATCAGGTGTGGCTTAACTCTAAAAATTCTTCTGCATTCAATCACTATTCTTTAGTTCATCCATTTGGGGGTTCGTCTACACCAAAATGAACCAAACACCCCACAATGCTTTCCCTTCACCCAAAATAAAAGTGAATTAGGGGTTCTGGTTTTAAATAACATTTTCCACGGGAAAGTCAGCATGCTGTAAATTCACAGTACAGTGGAATAGTTTCCTCATCCAGACAAGTGCCTCGCTCTTAACCCTTGCTGGTCACAAACACAGATGTCAGAACAAAGCAGCAAAGAATCCTCTGTACATCCCACACAAACAAACCATGAGGTGCTTTGCAGAGCTGGGAATGAGCTGCTCAGTGATAAACACACTTCATGGAGTTTACATTTGCCTAAGACACTTACAGATTAAGAGGTCTCCTGTCTTTTCTGCCAGCTACAGGCAGATGCTGGACAGCACAAGGTGAAGATTCATATGAGATTAAGTAAGAAATAAATAAAAAGCTGGAGGCACCTCACACAAGACACAGGGCCAAAAGCTGGGCTCAGCCTGAGGTTTCTGTAAAAAGCCTCCCTCAGTCCCAAGGGAATCCAGTAAATACATGGAGAGGACACAGCTCACATAGTCACTCTCCATTACCTTGAAAGATTCCCTTGGCAGATGCATCTTTTGCACCCAGGATGTCCCTTGCAGATACCTTCTCCTGAGAATAGAACAGGTGGTGACAACTCATGCAATGTGCTCATATCCACATCTTCTACAAGAATCTGACTTAAGTTTCATTGCACCTTTGGAAAGAGGCAACCCACTCCTAAAGTTTAAAACTGGGTAACTGCAGTAACTGCATCTTCTCAGGGAAGAAAGGGAAGAGCATTTAATAATCAAATAGCTTCTCCTCTCCATGTACAGAACTGTGGAAGCTTTCTGATCCTGTCCACTGTGGATCTGCATGTACTGGAAACAAGCTTTAGGACCAGGAACATGCTGCAAAGTCCAGGTGTCACACAAACACACAGGATGCTTCTCTCTGTCCTATCATGTTGGATTTAAAAACAGGGATTAAGTTGCACCACGTTTTATTAAAAAGAAATTCGAAAGAGATTTAACTACTAGAAAAAGTGTGCTTTTGAAGGTGAAGTTGCTTGGCCAACATGGGTGAAGACTGAAAGTGCTGTAACTCTTTGCTCTGGGACTCTGGTACTGATGTAAATGCTGCAGACACACAGAGCCTCTGCCTCAGTTACTGGGACTGAAGTGACGGGGACACAGCCCCATACTGACACCCCTGCCCCACTGTGCATCTTCTTGTGCCCGTCTGTCACCGAGCACATCTTCCCCTCCCTGCTCCAGAGCAGATTAAGCTTAATACACTTATGCAGTTGTGAAGTGTCCTGCCTGTTATCCAATTAGGCAGCTAACGAGATCTGAGTAACAGCACGTAGGCACTGATAACTGCTGCCTGATATCAGTACAGATTAGACACGTTCTTTGTGTTCCCAGCCCGTGCAGAAGAAGGGCTGGGATTCGTTCAAAGGCTGCTCCGAAGACTGGATTCAGGTAATTGTTTAATTTCGTTTGGGATCCATAAACACATCACGTTTGTTTCCTCTTGATCTCCTGGAGCTGTCATGTCACAACTGTCCCGTTACAAAACTCCTGATCAGTCTGGTGTGACTTGCTCAGTTGAACTTTCAGTGTGGACAGGGGCAGGTCTCCTCACCTTTAAGGTCCCTTCTGGCATCAGAAATCTTTGGAGCAATAAAGGATCTGTGCATCACCAGGAAAAAATGTACAGGATTGATAAGGAGATTCAAAAATGCAATCTGTATTAGATCTGATGCTGTTTCACATGACATGCCCATAAGATCCACCTAAGGAAACATGAATTAGATGTAATCACCATAAAATGGCTGCATGACAACATCCTTCTCTGAGCATAATTATCGAGGGTTTCTTATCTAATTGGGAAGGGCACTGGAAAGCGGGTCCAGCCAGGCATAAGAGCTGTGCCATGTTTTCATTACCAGTCTGGATGACAGACTGGAATGTATGGCCATAAACCCAACAGATGATTCAGCTGGGAGGATTTGCAAGCACCACAGTGCACAGATTTCAGTTTCTAAATTATCTTCATGCACTGGTCCAACATCAACAACAGGAAATAATTAAGGAAGAGAAGCCAAAGGTACAAATACAGAAACAGGGAACAATTCCCTATTCAGCAACACTCCAGAAAAGACTCTTTGAGGGTTGAGGTAAAATGGTGAGGTTCAACAATGTCCAACAGGTGCACGAAGGCAAAGCCCAAGGGATGAGCCATGGAAAGCACTCAGCTATGCCTTGCAAAGTCCTGCCCTGAGCTGCTCACTGCCATGCTTTTTGGAACAGCAGACCTGAGAGAACCTTGTGGAGAACAACAAAAATAAAAATCACCAGGTGTGAGATTAAGCTGGATCCATTTAAACCAGAAATGTTCCTAAGAACAGACTAGTCCACACAAGCAAGCAGGACACAGCCTGAGGGGAGACCTCTCCTTCCAAATCCAGCAGGAAAATTCAGAGTTTGGCTCCTCTCACTTTAACCCTCTCACTTTAATCTCTGTTTGAAAACAAGATAATGGCCATCAATGTGGGTGGAAAGAACAGGAGTCATGGGCTTATCAACACAGAAAAATGGGGAGATACCAATTGGATGGGTGAAACACACACCTTTAAACTGCCAGAGGGCTGAGTTAGATTGGATATTGGGAAGAAATGCTTCCCTGTGAGGGTGGGGAGGCCCTGGCACAGGGTGCCCAGAGAAGCTGTGGCTGCCCCTGGCTCCCTGGAAATGTCCAAGGCCAGGATGGACGGGGCTTGGAGCAACCTGGGATAGTGGAAGGTGTCCCTGCCTGTGGCAAGGGGTGGGATGAGATGGTCTTTATGGTCCCTTCCAACCCAAACCATTCTGTGATTCCATGACTCTGTGGTTCAAATTTGCTTGGAGCACTGAGCTGGAAAGGCAGCAGCCAACAGACTGGAACACCTGATGTGAGAAGGAAATGAGGGAATGGGGGTTGTTGAACTTGGAGAAGAAATGGTGGTTAGTGGGGGATTCAGTTACTCTCTTCAGCTACTTAACTGGGGTTTACTGAGCAGATGGAGCCAGACTGGATGGCAGAAACAAAAGGACAGGAAACAATGGGAACGACTGACAGCAAGGGAAACACTCATCAGACAGAAGGAAAATATTCCTCACCACAAGAGCACTAAGCACAGCATCAACCTGCCACTCTTGACTAAAAAATGTCCAAAAAAGTTCACAAGAAACCTACCTTTGATCCTGGCTCTGTCTGGAGCAGGAGGTCAGATAAGAGAGCTTCAAATCTCCTGTGCCACTCCACTTACTCTTCAGTTCTAAGAAATCTTTATCAGGGAACACTAGAAAAGTGATTTTGCCCAAGAGCCTACATCACTCTACACCTGTTCCATGCTAGCAAGTACTTCAGACTCTAAAGCTGTCAATAAAATACCTTCCACATGACTAAAGATCCCCGTACCTGCAATTGACAGAGAAAAAAAGTGAGGAATGAAACACCAGAGCTTTCACTGCAATTGGAAAGAGAACAAGAGAAACTGGGGACTCACACAAGTTATCATACCAAAGCTCTGCAAGAAAACTGAGGAATTCAAAGATACCTATTGATGGCTCAAACAACAAAAAACAGACTGCTCCTCCCTACCTGCTATTCCCACAGCAATAAACACGAATCAGTGCCAAAAGATGCTTCAGACCTGTCCAGACCAGCCTTCATTTTGGTGAGAGCTTCTTCAGTTGTCTCAGGACAAAGGCTCTCTGTGTGCAGACAAACCTTTCACACACACTTCCTACTCTCTCTCACAGGAAGGTATAACAGGTCTTAATAGATCCAGAGAAAATGCTTGCACAATACACACAGGCAAGGGGTTTTTTTTTCCCTAAAAAATAAAGTGAAGGAGTTTACCTTAGCAAATAATGCTTCTAGTGCTGATCTGTTTTCTGTCATGTTTTGTATTTGAGTGCTACCTCTCAGAATAATCTTCACATCCACTTTTTACCAACTTTAGAAATGCATGAATAACTGAATCCTTCAGGGGAACAAAGGGACAGGAGGTACAAAACCAGATGCACAGGGTGTAATCACAGCAGGGAGGGAGAAAGGAAAGTCACTCCTGAGCTACAGCCAGCAGGTCAGAGCAGGAAAGCACAATGGCTGAGCTGTAATCGAGCTAATCATGGGGAAAGCCTCGGTCAGGGCAGCTGGCAAGGACTTACTTCACCTTACAGCAGGGAGGAATTATTCTGGAACAGCCAGAGATCCAGAATACATCCCTGTGGAAAATACAGCACTTGAGCAAGAAGAGCACATGCTTTGTTTTTATAGTGGGTAGAGAGACAAAGCCATAACAAAACCTTCCATGACAAAACACATTATTTGTGCCCTGTCCAAAACTAAAATGCACCCATCACACCCCAGAAGTCTACATGAGAGTCACAAATTGGCGTTTGCTGGCTCAGTATAGGCAGGTATCAGACAGAGCACTCCAGGCAAATTTTGGGCCCTGCAGCTCAAGGAAGACACAGCCCAGAAATTCCCAAAGGCAGCTCCAGAGGACTGAACAGCTCACTCTGTACAGTAACAAAAGGGCAAGAGGGCAGCAATTCTCAACTGCAGCACAAGAAATCAAAGTCAGAAACTAGGAAAATCTTGGTATTGGCAAGAACAATGAAGGACTTTCAAGGATCACCCAGGGAGGATGAGGAAAGTCCATCACTGGAGGCTCTTAACAACTGTGTTGGACAAACATCTGCTGGGAAAGTTTAGATAGATCTGACCCAGCCTTGGGGCAGGAGGTCAGATTTGACAACTTAAAGTCCCTTCTGGCCCTGCTGCTTTTTGCTCGTAACAGAAATATGACAACAGAACACGTCAGCAGCAGCCCCAGAGCATGCAAGCCTCCCTAACATTTCCATCATACTTTGAAACACTGTAAGGTCCCATGTGCAGCAGCTGCCTGCTCCCACACGGTACCTTCTCCCTCCATTCCTGGAGGAGCATTACAGGGAGAACACAAAGAGCTGGACTCAAAACAGGCCCGGGAGCAGGAGCTCCCCAGCACAGCCTTCCCAACAACAGAGCCCCTCTCACATCCCACAGCCTGGGGATAGTTACTAACAGGAGCCCATCCCCACCCTCCCTCCCATTTGCCTCCTTCCCATCTCACTCAGCAGTCAAAGCAGTTCTCTCTTTTTTCTCTTCAAGCATTTCTTCTGTTTCTCCCTGGAATATTTCCATGTGTAAGATCTTCAGGACTGGATCCCTGCCCACCACACAGCCCTGGATCCCACCCCAAGGGAAGCAGGGGACAAAAAGGGTAATGACCCGGTGCTTCACTCCAAAGGCCGCGGTCACGCTCAGCCCTTTGTCAAGTTCTCTCAAAGCCCAAACAGAGACACCAGATGCCACCGTGACACTGGAGCAACGGTGTGAGCTCCCCACGACTAGAAAAGGACATTTAATTTAGTCTGCTGCAAGGACTTTATGCTCCTGCAAGCATTAATGAACGGCACAAAGTGTCCCATGGGATCAGAGCATCCGAGCAGCAGAGTGTAAACTGCAAACTCCGAAGTACCAACCTTTATCTCAGGGTTAAAGCTTGACCTATCACAAGGGATTTTAAGAATTTTTGCTTCCTCATGTGCCCCCCCACACTCTTGGCTCATTCTTGAAAACCCAGTCAACCTCCAAGCTCTGTCATGTCCGTCTGTGGAAAAACAAGGGAGGAAGGTGACAGCAAAAGTGGTCCCAGGGAGAAACACTCATACGTGTGTGTGTTTGTGAGCACATCCCAGCTTACCCACACACGTGTGTGTGTTTGTCGGTACACCCTGGCACATCTGAGGGCACTGTTATGCAATCCCAGAAAACTTAGGTCCCAGATTGCACTCTCCTTAAAGGGCAGCCCTGACTGTCCGTGTCGTGCTGACAGCAGCAGTCACGGGATGGGCCAGGGATTGGATCCAGCTGAAAAATAACCCCATAAAAATAATACTCTTCTGCCAGGTGTGTGAGCTCCCTGACCAAGATGTCGCACCCACAGTCACAACAGAACACGCACAAGAATAGGATGACCCCTTTTCCTCGAAATAGCATCTTAAATCTGTGTAAGTCACCCATCAGCCTGTGCTGGAAAAGTTATGCAAGAGAGGAAACAAGCAGTCGGAGACAGGACAGCTCAGAGAAAACATCTCAGGGCAGTTCCACTCCTGAAGCCAGGCTCTTGCAAAACAACCCTCATGCCAGCTTGCCAGGCTTTCCCAAAGGGTCTGTGAGCTTCAGGAGTTCAACTAAAGGATTACCAGGCACATCTTCCTGGCAGAGTCCTCTGGGACCACAACAGTGACTGATTCCAAAAAAGAAAATCCTGTTAGGAGAAGACTAGAGATCAAAGCAGGAGGTTACATTTATATCCTGGAACATGCATCCCATGGGACGGGAGAATTTTTAATTCCATTTCAGACTAAAAGCCTGTCCAACAGAAAATCAGGTGAGCACACTTGAATGTTGCACCTGTGCAACCTCTTTGGGAGAAAATCCATTCCCCACCTGCCCTGAGAAATTAATTTAACTGAACCAACTCTTATAAAGGAAAAGAAACTCCTCCTTTCCTATTCAATTCCCAGTCTAGGGATAGGCCAGGACCACCTGCTTTGCTTAGCACAAGGCATCTTCTGCCTTCATCAGGTACAAGGGAGCTTGAGTAGGTACTTCACAAAACAAATGATCCAAAACCAACATGCTTTTATTTTCCCTCCTTCTCAAAGTGTGCAAACATCACCACATCCTGTCCAGTATTTCAGTCATTCCAAGCATGCCAGTAACCTACACTGTTCCATACCACTCAGCTCAATCCAGAGGACACACTTAAGGAAAATCTGGCATTATGCAGAATAATGAATGGTGAAGAAATTAATAACTAAGTATCCATTCTTCAAAAGTTATCTACATCCATTTTGTTTTCTACTTCATCAGCCAGGAAAACAAATATTTTCTTATTTCTTGAAAGGTAGTTCCTGCCTTTGAACTCAGTAAGTACACACACACAACAAAAAGTAGAATTAAATGAACTTTTCAAGCCATTATAAAGGCTTTGCAGCCCTTAAAAGACCTATTGGATAAAAGAAATGAAAGTTACCAAATGAAAAATTCCCCACAAGCTGAAATTGTCCGGGTTTACGTCACTTCAGCTCTTTGGGGCCGCCACAGCTGAGATCTCCTCACTCACAGCCCCCTCCATTTCTGGCACTGATCTGTTCTGCAGCCCCCAGTGCTCCCTCCATCCTTCTACTCCAGGAAGTGAGAGGAAAGTGGTCTCAGAGCATGATGTGGAAAACTGCCCCAAAGAGGGAATATTCAACAACAACCCTGTGTAAATCACTACTCTGGGGCTGCAAAATCTGTTTCCCTCAGACCCAGCAAGCTGCCAGCCACCATCATTTGGAATCAGAGAGCACCAACAATAAGTGCCTTGTTTAACTGAGACTTAAAGCAGGGCCTGGTAGCAGAGAACTACCCGGGAATAGCTCAAGGATCAAACTCCAGCAGAAAAAGCAGGGAGGGGCTTTTTGACCCCACTTGCATTATGTTCCTGCTGATGAGCTCATCACCTTCAGAGCAACCCAGGCCTTTCCCAGAGCCAAACCACTCCCTGCTGCAACCTTACAACCTCCCTTCCATCCCATCCTTGCAACCTCACGGCCCTGGCCCCAAGATGTCACAAAACAAAAACTTCAAGTTGCCATGAAAACTAACACCAAAACTGCACTTAAAAACAAGGGCATGATTAAAATTCACCAAACACCACCATATTTACTGCATTTAAAGATTTCCAGAGGAAAAGGTCACCGGAATATAGAGCACAGCTTCCAAAGCAAACGTCCCTGTCATGCTGCTGTCGGTCTCAGACAGCAAACACATTGTTATAAAAACCCCGTGTGCTGTGCTATCCACAGCTCAGGGCTGCTGGCTGAATCACAGACTGGTTTGGGTTGGAAGGGACAGAAAGCTTATCATCTTGTTCCACTCACCTGCCATGGGCAGGGACACCTTCCACTGTCCCAGGTTGCTCCAAGCCCTGTCCAACCTCGCCTTGGACACTTCCAGGGATGAGGCAGCCACAGCTTCTGTGCCAGGCCCACATCACCCTCTGAGTAAAGAGCTTCTTCGTAGTATCTTATCTGAAAGTCCTCTCTGGCAGTGGGAAGCCATTCCCCCTTGTCCTGTCACTCCAGGTTCTCATCCAAAATCCTCTCCGGCTCTGTTGGAGCCCCCTTAGGCGCTGGAAGGTGGTGAAAGGTATTCCCAGAGCTTTCTCTTCTCCAGGAGGACACCCCCAGCTCCCTCAGGTGCAGTGCTCCTCCAGCCTGCAGCCCAACTCTATCCCAGGGTCCCTCAAGGGCACTGGCTCTTGTGCAAACACAAGAACAGCACCTCAGACTAAGGTTCCTCCAAAGCCACTCTCGAGAGCAGAGCCACACACCACGTGAAACGCCTGCAGCACAGCACTGTGCTCCTCAGGTGCCACCACACCCACGGTGGTAACTGGAGTCGCCACGAAGATTTATTTTCCAAGTGGTTCATATTCCCACTCATGGTATTTCTGCAGTATTTTCTTAAAACAAAAAGAAACCACTGGAATATTAGATTTTTAAAAAGGGGGGGGAAAAAAAATTGCAACCAATTTCCACAGTGACTCCTGTAAACTCAAGATTTATTACTGTGCACACGCCCACGTGCCCTCAACACCGAGCACGAATGCTCAGACACGGCAAAGCCAACACATCAACAGAGCCAATGAAAATGGGATACAAAATCAAGGTGGCTGAAAATTTTCATGTTCCCTCAACAGGAAGATGACAAAGATGATAACATAGTCTGGAAATGCTATAAAGGTGGTTTTGAGGTGTCATTTGTTAAACTATTTGTGTGTTAGGATCCAGTAATTTGATTAATTTGTTGCATTTGGAGGTTTTTTGTGGTTATGCTTCCATTCCCATGGTGGGTTACCCACATTATTCTGTGCTTGGATTAGTTTTTGCACGCAAGCAGAGCAGGACAGATCCCTAAGCCACATCTTAAAGCCAGAGGTTTAGGCTCTCCAGAGAAAGAAGAGTTCAAATCCATTCTTCACCCACATCAACTCCAAGAGGCAATCGTTACAGCTCTTTTATTTATTATTTACCACTCTGACACAATGTTTTAGCTCACCAACAGAACCAAAAAAAAAAAGTTATTTAATTTCCATAGACGACTTCATTAACTTCTGGAGAGGACTAATGTTTGTGGCCTGTGGGAAAGGGTATTTCTACATTTTTCCATTTTCTGGTCTGTTAATTACAATTACTGAGAGAAGGAGACAGCGGTGAGATTTGTGAAACACAGCAGGCTGCGTTTTAATATTTGTAAAAAGAACAGAGAAAATAATATCTCTTTTTTGTATAACCCTATCATACAAAGTAAATCCACATACTTCAGAAGTCAGCATCACAGTTTTCCTTAGACACTCACCTGGGCCAGCAGGAATTTAGTTGGAGAACCTCAGATTTGATTAGAAGGGATTATTTTTCAGCAGGATGATGGGAACAGAAAACATGAAATATTGGAAGGGGGGTTGAGAGACAAGCAGATACACTCCTGAAGCTGGCAGCAGGATGCAGGAATACTCCCCCAGGCTTCTGAGGCAGAGATGGGCAGGGGTCTGATAACTTTTGAGGATGGAAGAATGAGAAAAACCCAAATTACATTACTTGGCTAAGGTGGAGGTCAGTAAAAGCACCATCACACCTCTTAGATGCTGTAGGGAGCCCAGAAACCACCAAGTCTCCTGTTTGTAAGGAATGTTAACAATCTGACAGAGCTCTCCAAACTCTACCTTAACCCCTCCAGTGCCACCAAGTCAACTGAGATTCCTCCATCCCAGGAAAACACTGGGTTTCAGAGACGCCACAGCTAACTCATGACAGCACTCAGGCACTTTTTGGTGGGGGAGACACAACAGGAGCAAGCCCCTCCAGCTCAAACCAGAGAGACAACCACAAGTGCTTGCAGCAGGGCCGAGGACATGAGATCCCAGGACTGAGGACACGGGATCCCAGGCCACTTGCAGTGTGTTTGTGGTGTTCCAGCCACACACTCCAGCATTCCAGAGAAGCATGGCACAAAGTGGAACAGCTCCAGAGCCACTGTTCCACGAGCCAAAGGATGGAAGGGGATAAAGAAAGGACTGCAGCCCCCAACAGCAGCCAGCATTTTCAGGACTTCAAAGTCTCAGACCTGTACACCCCTTTCCATACACAGCTTAGCCAAAATACCAGCTGGATGCTGCTCCAAACTCAAAGATGCCCAGGTAAACATTTGACCAGCCACACAATTATTTGGATCCAGGCACTGAGTCAGACCCAAGCCTGTTGGATTTTTGCCAGCTCAGTAGTCATCCAAATAGGCTTCCTAGTCCAGCTACCCACTCCACAACAGTGGCACAAGGGAAAGGCAGTGCTGCTTTATTTTAAGAGGCAAAGCCAGCTGAAACCACAGAGTTTGCTATTCCTTAAAAAACACGGTACATCTGTTCCACAGCAGTGCCATAAAAGATTAGTAAGTGCTGGCCTAACAATCTGGAAAGGGAAAAGGACCTAGGAGAGCAAAGTGTTATCACTAAGTCAATAAAACAACATCTGTAAAGGACTGAGAACATAACAGCATTCTTGCACAACACACAGAAATGCTCCTGGGCTGATTTCTTGTTCTCCACTAAACCTGTCTGGTAACTCTGGGAACAGGACTGCGTCGTACAGACTACGGGAAAAGTGGATCAACAGGGTGAGCTAAGGACAGGGCTCTGGGCTCGACTTTGTTTGTGTAGGATCACAGAGTGGATGTGTGTTAGCTGATACATATGGTTTCACTTTTATGTAAAGCTCGTGTTTACATCTACTATATCAGGCAATTACAGCTGGTCCTAGCACTAGGTTTGAGACAACGTGTCTATAATCCACAGAAAGCATTTTTTGGGATGAGCACAGCAAGGATGCAGCAGAGCACCTCTGTGTCTGGGGCTGAGGATGTAAATAAAAGCTTTGTTGTGAGGTCAGGTTTGCTGACAATTGGCTTTATGCATTTCACTACCCGGCATCCAGCACTAATCCCTCATCTATCACACCGATCTCAAAGACGGAGCAATTCCGAAGGAGTCAATGGATTCGACTGAAAACACCAGATCGGTGTGTGAACCGCCAAGCCCCCGGTATTGTAACAGCTTTGTATAAACAAGAAAACACCAGATACACAAACAAGCTGCGAGTGAGTCTTCACCGCTCGTCATTCACATCCCCACCACGGTGACTTCCCCACTTAACCTCTCCTCGTCGTGTCATCACCGGGAACGCCGAGGCGGGGAATGCGGAGGCACGCGCGGACCCGTGTCACATGCGGGAGATACACTGACATCAACACTCGGAGGGGAAAAAAACCACCCCAGCCACCCCAAAATCCCAGCACAACCATGAGTGTCCTGCCCTCAGCCGAGAGAGCGATCCTTTCTCCCACCGTCCCCAAAAACAGCGGTAGGGATGACACCTGCTCTGCACCTGGGTTGGGGTGTCAAGGGACCGAGGAATGAGGGTCAGCAAATTCCTGGGGTGGTTCGGGGTGTGTGCGATGGGGCACAGGGAGTGGTTTGGAGAGGTGGGATTGTGGGACGGGGCACGGGGAACGGCCCCTCAGGGTGGTGTGTGTGGGATGGGGCACAGGGCTGGTTCCTCCGGGATCGTGTGTGGGATGGGGCACCGGGCTGAACCCTCAGGGTGGTGTTTGGGATGGGGCACAGGGAACGGCCCCTCGGGCAGGTGTATGGGACGGGGCACAGGGAAGGACCCCGGAATGGTTCGGGGAGGTGGGTGTGTGCGATGGAGCACTGGGAACGGCCCCTCGGGCAGGTGTGTGGGACGGGGCACTGGGAACGGCCCCTAGAGCGGCTTAGTGAGGTGGGTGTGTGGGACGGGTCCCGGCTCTGTACCCTCAGACAAAGCCCCCCGCCCTCTCCCCGCCGCTGCCCGGGCCCCTCGGGCGCTGCGTGCGGGGACCGAGCCGGGCAGCCCCGCCGAGGCGGCACCGGCCCTCCCGCCGCAGGTGCCGGCTGAGGGGGCCGAGGGGACCCTGCGAGGGGACCCTGCGAGGGGACCCGGGCCGCCGCCCGCCGCGTACCTCTCTGTGCGGTGCCGGAGGGGACTGTCGGGGTCGGGGCGCCCGCCCGGCTCTCGCCTCGCTGCCTCCCGCGGCTGAGCGGCTCCCGGCGCGGCTGAGCGGCGGCTGCGGGCACTGCGGGCCGAGAACCAGCGCCGGCCTGTTTTCCAGCCGCCTCCCCTGCGGCCCGCCCCGGCTCCGCCTCGAGCATCCCCCGCCTCCGCCTCCTCCTCTTTCCCCTTCTCCGCCTCCGCCTCCTTCGGCGCTTCCTCCGCCCCGCTCGTGATCTTGTGCAACTTGGAACGTGAAACTCTATGGCTGTGTTTCACCTGTTCGGTGAAAGAAGCGCATTAAACCTCATTTCCTTCCTAAGCGGGACGGGTCTTTTTCACCTTTTGCGGTTGGCGCTGTAGTTCAAGGCTGCTTTGATACCCTTGCTCCGGGGCGTTCGCCAAACGACGGAGCAGACCCAGCGTGGAAAATAACTTAATTCCTGAACAATTTTTTTTCCTATTCCTGTCCAGACAATGAAATTAATCTCATCAGGGTCCACCTCACAATTAAAGCCCAGCTTGTGGACCAGAAAAACACAGCCCACCACAATCCTACCCAAACACCGTCACACTTTCTTATCTCTCACCATCTGGTTTCTGCCACTCGTTGATAGCAGTGTTCATGCAGTTGCACTAGGCAGTCTGATACACTGAAAAAAAATGTTATATAAAAAAATCAAAAATAGGCGTAATTTTAAACTTTTTTCAGCTGAAAGACCCTTAAAAACTAGCAAAGGATCTTCTCCAATATATATATATATAAACACTATAATATATAATGTGTATGCAATGTAAATACATGTATACATAATACATATATATACACTATATATACGATAATACACATATTTTTATACATACATATATATACATATATATATGTATACATATACTAAATGTATATTGGACACCCCATCCCTGGAAATTTTCAAGACCAGGTTGGACAAAGCTCTGAGCAACCTGGTCTAGTGGAAGGTGTCCCTGCCCATGGCAGGGGATTGAAACTGAATGATGTTTAATGTTCCTTCCAGCCCAAACCATTCTGCAATTCTGTATTTAATAAAAATAGTCTTAAATGACTCTGGGCACAGAGATTCTACCATGGAGACGTTTTCCAAATGGAGGGGTAAGCCAAAAAAAAATCCAATTCCAGTGTCACAATCTGGGAGATGGCACTCAGAGCCCAAAAGCAGAGCAAGATGTCTCTGCTCCTTCTGAATTTGTTGCCTTTCATGCAGCTGCAGGGTAAAAGCCTCCTCTCCAAGAAGCAGCCCTGTAAACACAGATTTTATTAAATTACAGCTTCTTTCCAAAAAAAAGTTTGTGACCAGGATTGAGCAATGTGTAACTCACGGGATGCGCGTCCACCGTGGAGCTGGAACACTCAGACATCCCGCAGCCTTCCCATTAAATGCTGGCTGAAATTGCTTTTGGATGCCTGGAGGGAAAGTCTGGAGGAAAGACTGCGCCTTGGATGGAAATCAGTCATGTCTGCACGCTGCCTTCAAGCATTTTAAGATTTTATAAAACACGCTCAGCTGCCTGCCAGAGGTTTGCACCTGCACGGCTGGGCTGAGGTTGCTGAGCCAGCCGAAACATCTGGGGAAAACAGCAAGAATAACGTGGATTTGGGTTTCCCAGCTTCATCAGATATCAGACAACTGTGCAAACTTTTCAGTGTCATATATACAGTGTTTGCAGGCTGTTTTCTTCCAGACCTTGAGCTTCCCAGACTGCCCTTCACCGCTGCCATCACCACTGGACTCAAAACCCTTCAAAGCCCCTCGGAGCACCCAGATGCTGAAGCCACTGCAGTGTTTGACAATCAGTATAGGACAAGGGACAATATAAGAAGTATATGAAGCTATTAGGGAGCATCCAAAGGAACAGCATGAAATTGGGGAAGGGTCTAGAGGGAAAGCCATACAAGGAGTGGCTGAGGTCCCTTGGTTTGTTCAGCTGGACACTGAAGAGAGACCTCACCATGGTCTGCAGTATCCTTGCAAGGGGAAGTGGAGACACAGCTCTGATCTCTGCTCTCTGTGACAGTGACAGGACCCAAGGGAATGGCTGGAGCTGTGTCAGGTGGGGTTTAGTTGGGTATTAGGAAGAGATTCTTCCCCCAGAGGGTGCTGGGGCACTGAACAGGCTCCCCAGGGAATGGGCACGGCCCCAAGGCTGCCAGAGCTCCAGGAGCATTCAGACAACCCTCTTAGGCACAGGGTGGGATTGTTGGGGTGTCATGTGCCAGAGCGGCCAGAAGCTGGACTGGTTGATCCTTGTGAATCCTTTCCAACTAAGGATATTCTATGATTCTGTGGCCACACACTGTTTGGGATGAGGTTTGTGAGCCTGCCAGCCATTGGGACAGCTGTCCCCATCCAGCACACCACAGGAGCCAGCCTGTGGCTGGTGGTGGGCTCTGCCCTCCCACCTGTGCCTCACAGCCTCAGCGTTGGGTCACCACCAAGCCTACAGATGGAAGCAGAGCTTTGCAAATTAAAGGACTTCAGGGAAATGAGCCATATCCCTGTTTTACCCAGCTATATCTGGAAAGAAAGGAATTGGCAACGAGGTTGGTTATGTTGGCTGGTAAGAGCAGCCTTTCCCACCAGACCGGACAAAGTCCGAGGTGATAAGGAAATAGAGACAGTTTGATGGTCCAGCTTGGAGGTACCTATCTGGAGAGGATGGAGGGGAAGCCAGGATTTCCTTCCTGGAGTCCTCAGCATCTCACAGAGCAGCACCTGCCCCTCAGGGCTGCCTCTAATCCAGGCTGTGTTTGTTCGGAGCCAAGGAGGAGCCATAAAGGACAGACTGGTGCCCCCCTGTTCCCACAGAGAAGCTGACCCATGAGGGATGCTTGTCATCCAGCAGCTGGGAAAGCCGGTGAGCCAATTCCTGCTGAATGGCACTTCTATTTCCTCCACAGCAAATAAACAACCCTGTTGCAGGGCTGCACCAGCTCTGAGCTCACTTGGCTGCAGTGTGAAGGATTTGAACTAAATCTAGAAAGCTCTGGGTATTAGGAGTCCCCTGGGCTCTACCCTCTTTCTCCAGTTTAAATTTGGCAACAGAGCCAGCCCTAAGGAGCTGAGGTGTTTTGAGGGTACACGAAAATGCAATTACCTGTGGGAAAATAAAGCTAAAATGCCTTGCAAGCCCATATTTAATACAGTGTTCAATGCACTAAGGAAGAGGAATTGACAGATATGACTGAGGCTGGTGCCTTGTGCAGACAGTAGTCCCAAGGACATTTGATGAAATCCTAAAATCAGCACTTTTTGTGCCTTTGACATTTGTTTTCTATGAGCTCTATGAGACATTTGTTTTGTTTATTCACACAGTGAATAAAGCATCTTCCTGGGAAGAACTCATGAAGGACAGGTTTATGAATGAAATGTAGAGTGAATGGTAAAAGTCTGGAGAGCCTAACCTAAAAACTAGGGAGGAGAAAGACCTCCTTGTGCAACACACCTGAAAAGATTGCCAAGAGCTGCAATCCAAAGACATAATCGATGTGGAGAAAGAAAAATGAATGATTGCCTGGAAGGTCTCTTTCTGGAAGGGTTTTTTGCACCACAGAATGGACAGAAATAGCTCAGGTCTCATGTCCTTCAACTTCCCTTCAGGTGGGGAAGGAATTCCAGAAAACAAATCAGGAGAGCTCATGGTGGGCACATGGAGGGTGGGAGGGGACCTGGGCACTACATGAAGCTGTACTTCTGGCCAAGGCAATCTATTGGATGGCTTGATGCTGCTTTTTTTATTTTCTGCCAAGCAAAATAATGACTTAAAGCCATTAAGTGATTGTTCTCTAGATTCCTATTGACCAACATAATGCCCCATTCCTAGAACTGTCAGGTGAGATGATCATTAAGCCTGGCGTGAAGCTTTTTTTAGGGAGATAAAGATCCATCTGCCTGAAAAAGAGAGCAGGAGTGGCAAATAAAAACAGGCAGCACAGAGTACCCCTCTGTGCTCCAAAACACCACATTCCTGCAGTTTGGTATGAAAAGGTTTTGCCTTTTACTGTTCTCGTGGAGCATTTTTCATCATCAGATGTAAAAATCTTGGGAAAAGTGCTGTTATCTACTTGAAGTCAGGAATCTCAGTACAAAGACACCTGATATGAGCCACAGGGTGTGCTGTGCTTCAGAGGTTGCCCACTCTTGCTGAGATTTGGCTTTGATATTCAGAGGGTGTCTGCAGTGAAAAGGCCTCATGAGTTTGGCTCAAGTTTTTGGGGGATCCACTCACACACTGACATCTGGCAGGACCTCATGAAGTTAAAATATAACTCAAACAGAAAATGTGTAGCTCAGAACAGGAGGGTCCTGTTTTCTAACCCAGGAATCATTGTCCTAAGGGTACATGGGCGCTGATTTTGGCTCCTGCTCTGGGCAGGGTGACGCACAGTGACAAAGCCACTTGTGCTTCCCCAAGCAGGACACCATGTACAGTCTGAAAACGCCTGTGTTAAATAACTGCAGCAACTCCAAACAGCCCAGCTGGCTTTTCCATCCTCTACACTGTTTGTTTACTGGAGAAAGACTAATCCCTTTTACCTGCAAAGTAGGCAAAGCAAACTTACCATGAGGGCCTACATTTAATGCTTTATTATCTTTCCATCCGTCCGCAATACAGAATTTCCATGATTCATTCACCCACTTGAGGAACACTTGAGCAGTCAAACAAAAACATACATTCCCAGGAGAAAAACCAAACCCACGTCCGGTGCAGGAGACAGAAGCATGCTAACATAAATACAAAATTCCACCAGAAATTTTATCTGAAGCAAGGCTGAGGATCACAAGCACAACCAGGAAGGGCAGAGATCAAACAGTATCTCCTCTTGTGGGTGTTTTTCCCCTTTTCCTCACAATCCCCTGACAATAAGTCAATAAAAGATTTTACCAAGACTACAAAGGGAACCTGAAAGCCCAGTAGCCTCCCTTTGAAAGTATATTCAGGCTACAGGCAGTTTCAAACGTCACCTCAGAGAGTGTGCCCTTTGCTAAAAAAGCCTTTGTGACCTTCCAGTCATCCCAGTGTAGCTGCAGCAGTTCACAGGAATGAGTAACAATGACCTTTGCTATTCAGTCATCATTTGACAGGCTGTTCAAGTGACAGGGAGCTCTCTCATAAATATTTCCCTGTGATGATGAACAATCTGGGCACAGAACAACCACCCAGCTCACCTTTGTGGTTAGAAATAAAACTAGTCCAGGTGAGGAGGAGAAATTCCCCTCACAGGTTTGTTCTTCCTTACTTCCTTCTAGGAAGGTGATTTCCAGAATGACACTGCTCAAGCAGTAATTTCTTCTAATATCCTGAGAGCTACAGGCTTTAACACTTTCCTACATGGATTTCTGGAAGGATATAGCTGCTGAGAAAAGTATCCAATCCAACAATGGGGAAAAAATCCATGTGTGGAAGATCCTTAGCAATCCTCAATAAATTGGTGTAGCAAGCACACACCCTGAAAGCTTGAAATGTGCTGCTGTGTCTGCCTTATATCTGTCAAGCTCCAAGTCCCAGATACTTATTCTCACCACAAATTTCTCTCTGCTAAATTTAAAAATCCTTCATGATTCCATTTCTGTGAGTTCTTGTACCTAAAGTGCCCTTTTGGTTTCACTTGGATGAGGAAAATTGGAAATGCTTTCCCTGGATCACAGGCAGAAAGCAGGTTAAAAGGGGGCAGTATCTCCGACACACACCTGTGTGCTGGCCAGGGAACAACCTGAGTCTCCACAAGTGGGAGAACAGAACTCACCACTCTCAGCTCCCAGTTATTTTCTCCTCAAGAACTTTGTGGGTTTCTCTCTATTTAATAACCTTCTTTGGATTTTGTTTCCATGAGTTGGTCTGCTCTCCTCAGCTAAATATTGATGATGCATCAAGGAATAGTATCAATGGCACTCCTTTGATTTGTAGGG
The DNA here is from genome assembly GCF_965178545.1 of Coloeus monedula. Taxonomy (NCBI): domain Eukaryota; kingdom Metazoa; phylum Chordata; class Aves; order Passeriformes; family Corvidae; genus Coloeus; species Coloeus monedula. The sequence goes on from NC_138785.1 coordinate 72,355,435, forward strand.
AGCTGGCTATTTTCATTCATCGTAGAATCATGGACTCATGGAATGGTTTGGATTGGTAGGGACCTGAAAGATCATCCTGTTCCAATCCCACTACCATGGGCAGGGACACCTTCCACTATCCCAGGCTGCTCCAAGCCCCATCCTACCTGGCCTTGGACACTTCCAGGGATCCAGGGGCAGCCACAGCTTCTCTGGGCACCCTGTGCCAGGGCCTCCCCAGCCTCACAGGGAACAGTTCCTTCCCAGTATCCCATCCATCCCTGCCTTCTGGCAGTGGGAAGCCATTCTCCCTTGTCCTGTCCCTCCAGGCCGTTTTCCCAAGTCCCTCTCCAGCTCTCCTGGAACCCCTTCAGGCACTGGAAGGGGCTCTAAGTTGTTGCTGGAGACTCCTCCAGGTGAACACCCCCAGCTCTCTCAGCCTTTCTTCATAGAAGTGCTCCAGCCCTCCATGCTCTCACGTTCTTTTATTTTTTTTTTCTTTTTTTCTTTTATTGTGTGACACAATGAACAGCTGAATTCTCAGCAATTTATCACTATTTTGTGCACCTCTAGCACATCCTTCACAAGTTATTCCCAGGAGATTCAGTCTTATCTCACCCAACATGCCTTCTTGTGAAAGCAGCTGTGAACATTTACACATCTTTGTCGACAATTCAGCACAGGTTGCATGAAACCACAATCACTTAAACTCTTCTGAGCACAAAAAGAATCCAGGAAATGAAAATTTGGCAGCTGCAAAGGAAAGGGTTGAATGTGGAAATCTGGGAGAAGGCTTTGCCGCTGACAGCAGCGCAGCGCCTGCCTTTATCTCACAGCAGGTAGAGGAAAGCACGGTGGAAAAATGCAAACTCGTCCTGCGAGTCTTGTTTTGGATCTCCAGCAGTGGCCAGGTGTTTCAGACAATACATCCCTCTTCCAGAAAATTTGTGGCTGGTTTGGGCGTTTCCCTTTAAAAGCCAAGGGCTGATACCTGCAAAAGCCTGGGAATGATCCTGAGAACCTCCCCTGTTTCCATCCCAGCCTCTGCACTCCCTGCCTCCCCTCCTCTACCTTGGCACTGCGGTGCCCACAGCAGCCTCCTCACAGCTCTCACCCCTTTTCCCTGCCCAGAGCAGCTGCGTTTCCCTGCCGTGCCCTGCTCCCTGCCCGTGCCTGGCTCCCAGCTCCTGAGGATGCCGAGTTCTGCAGCCCTCAGCACAGAGGCTGCCTTTGTGTTCTGCACGTGTTCACTGCCAAGAGCTGTGAGCCATCCTGGCACTGCGCTCCCTAAAAATAGCCTTGCCCCACGGATAACCTGCCATCTCTCGGAGTGGCAGGTCTTAAAGATAAACCCTCGTCTAAACCCGCACAAAACGAGGCACGAAAACAGTCCTGGGGTGGAGAGGAAGGAACGGCCTAAGAGGTGTAATAAAGAACACAGGCTTGGTACAGCCACAGGCAGCCAGGAAAGCAGTGCCAAGGGGCCTGGGGAGCAATTGTTGTGTATAACCTGCACATGGACGTAATACAACAACTGCTGAGCCACAGGGGTTTTTTTTACAGTCAGCTCCAAGTTCTGTGTGTGAAGACACAACACTGCCAGCAAAAGTAACCCAAAAGAACAGCAATCCATCTGAAAAAGCTGAAAAAACACTCCTTCTTTACATAAGGATGTGTATTTTGGATACAAAACACTCCCAGATAGCATTTTTGCCCTTCCACAACTTGCAATATATCCATTCACTCTTTCACATTTTATTTTAATAACAGGGGAGTCAAGTGAACTCGATTGACGGGCTGGTTCCCAGGGAAACACAAGCAACTTATTTGTCTTAAATAGCAGGCACAAATGTTTCCTGTGTTAAAACTGCACAGCCTGCTGTGACATTCAGATCTCTAGGATATAATCCCAAAAGAACAGAATGTGTTTGCCTGGCTCTGAGGTGGGGAAGGAGAGAGGTAGCAGCACACTGCAGCTGGTGATGGGCGCTAGCAGGGATCTGGCACCCAAATCATGCTTGAGGAACTATGTCCCTTGTCCCAATCCCCAAAGGAAGGGCAAAACAAGGGTTTAACCAAAAAAAAAAATGGTGAAATTACCCAGTGTTGCTGGGAGAGAAATGGAAAAGGGGAATTGGTAATAGCAAGCCTTTAAAATCTCAGTCAAAATGCCAGGCTGGCTGCCCAGTGTTGCTGGGACACATTAGGAGAATAAAAAGAGCCACAGTGCTCAGGCTCCATCCAGCTTGGGAAGCTGCTTTGGCTGGTGCAGATGAAGGTAGGAAGGGACTTGAAAAAGGAAATGCCAGACAAAGCTGAGCATCCTCATAAGGTGCTCTCTGATAGCATTTGGGGCACCTCATACCTGGGATTTCCTATGTAAAGGACACTTTCTTGCCCCATGTGCCTAGGGATGCTGACCTCAACTCTGATCACAGGGCACAAGGTGCAGTGGCTTTGGTGGCCAAACTCATTTTGCTTCCTGCTGCTTCAGGTTAAAACAATGAAAAAAAATAAAACCAGTGGCCACAAGCAGTGGCTTGAGATTGGGTCAAACACATAAAACACATCTCCCCAAAGCTCTTTTTTATATTCAGCTCAAGGGACGTCCTGAGCCTGGTGGGATTTATCTACTTAGTAAATCCCAGAAGGTATCTCTCAATAAATTCCATCATTTCTCACTTGCCCATTTACCTCCTGAACCTTCTTGTACCCACAGTATCCTTCAGAAAGCTGTTTACAGCCCAGCTACCCATTGCATGAGCACCCACGTTCGTGGAGGTATCCCACTAATTTTGTTTGCTGGCCACTAGTTCCTGTAGAGCCAAGACAGTGGCTGGCTGTTCCTTCACTACCCTGTTCCTTGAACACAGGATTTTCCAGACATCCTTTGTGTGCTCCTTCAGTTCTTCTTTTACTTATCTCATCTGAGCCAATATTTAAGTGAGCAGATGACAATTTGGCCTTGGAACAATTTTTTCCCCCTCCTTGCACAATTTCCTTTTTTGTTGAAAGGAAAAAAATATGAAACCTTTTTTTTCTCTCTGTTTCTCTAGTCTTCAGAAGAAAAGAAAAGAAAAAAAAAAGATCATGAAATACAGGTTTTGCTTGCCAAACTTTCCAGGTGCCCAAAGTCCTGTTACTGGGACGCTGAACAAACAGCCTTCAAACACGATCCCTGCCTTTGTTCTGCCAGCTGGAAACACAGGTCACTCTGCACCCAGACACCACCTCGGAGCAGAGATATTCCACTGAGAAAAATTCTCCTTTCATCAGGCAAAGGACACCAAAAGAGAACCTGGAATTTTTTTACTGAGTTGCTGGAGTAGTTTGTTCACCAAGGAATATTTTCTGTGAGGTCTCTGTCCACGCAAGTGACTCAGCTCAACAAACAGCACCAGTGATTCACTGCTCCGGAGTGTGCCAGCAGTGGCTGGAGACCTGTGTGGTGCTGAGTCTCTTCCTCAGCAGGAAACAGCTCTAATAAATGACATCAGCAGCATGATTCAGTCAGGAGGACCACGCACTGCAAGGCTCCCACTCAGGCACTTGCTCCAGATTTCCCTTCCCCAGCTTTTACTCTCCTAAGTGGTCTCCAAGCTGGGCTGGAATGCAAACCCCAAAGTGACTGGAAGAGGGAAGATTAAATGGGATATTGGGAAGAAATTCTTCCCTGTGAGGGTGCTGAGGCCCTGGCACAGGGTGCCCAGAGAAGCTGTGGCTGCTCCATCCCTGGCAGTGTCCAAGGCCAGGTTTGGATGGGGCTTGGAGCAGCCTGGGATAGTGGAAGGTGTCCCTGCCCATGGCTGGGGATTGGAACAGGATGATACTTAAGGTCCTTTCCAACTAAAACCATTCCATGATTCTATGATTCCATGACTGCATGGGGAATTCACTCAAACAACAGAATTCAAACTATTTCCCTGAGCTTTTCGTGAATACCCAGTAGAAAAATAAAGTTACCGAAAGGAAATGACGTGGACCAACCACCAAAGGTAACAGACAATCCTTCATGGAATTACTTGCTCACGGATGCACATCCCCCACTCCACCTCCAGCTGGAAACATCTTATGAGGTCATTGAAACAAATCAAAATAGGAGACAAGGCAGATTTTTAGTGCAGTCTGAGAAATCATGAGAGTGCATTAAAAAAGTCATTCCTTTTCACTGTGTTCAGGACAAACACCCAAATACCCAGTGGCTCTCCACATCCTGATGTTTCAGGTTTGTCTGAATCTTGCAGATATTTTCCACAGAAACAAAAAAAGTTGTCTCAAACAAAATAACCACAATCTTATGCAACTTAACTCTTCAAAACTAAGAATGCCTGATGGATGAAACAAGCACCTTATGCCCAATTTTCTTCCTAAATGTGAAGGGCATTTCACATCTCTTTGTGATTGCCCCTGTACACCTGCTACCAAGACATTGTACAAACCACAGAGCAGACCCAAAATGACAAAACACTTAATTCCTGTACTATTTTTTTCCTTTTCCTATCCAGATAATGAAATTAATCTCATCAGTCCATCTAACAACTAAATCCCAGCCTGGGGACCAGAAGACCAGAGCCCACCATAATCCTACCCAAACACTATCAGGTTTTCTTATCTCCCAGCATCTGTTTTCTGCCACTCAGACACATCAGTGTTTATGCAGTTGCACGAGGCACTGTAACACACAGAAGAAAAATGCAATAAAAAGTCAAAAACAGGCATAGCTTTAAACTTTTTTCAGCTCGAAGACTCCTAAAAGCCAGCAGAGAATCAGCTTCCACTTGTGCACACCTCAACCTACAGCCCATGGTCCTGCTTATCTTTGTTACCTTTCACTGAATCTTGCTGGCGGTGGAGGTGGCTCAAGCAGGTCCCTTTAAATCCTTTGTTGTGTTTGCACAAGTGGAAAACAGCTCCTATAAAAAAAAAAAAAATCCTCTGCGTGTGCCAAGCCGTGTGTAGAGATTATGAATCACTAAATGGCAGCCACGTGTCAGCAAAAGTAGCAGGAAGTGTCTTGCCTTTGACCTTTATTTATTGTAGCAAGAGCACTCGTAGCATATAGTTATAGTGATCTAATCATCCCTGGTAGCCAAGAAACATCGGATCTATTGCCTGCACAATGTGTTTTGGCTATTAAAATAAAATTAAAAGAAGAATATTCAGCTTATCTGGCTATTAGTTTTCAGTCTGGAGAGACTCGGAGAGTGGCCTTTCAGTCTGTTGCCTTTGTGTGTTTGGAAGGCAGAGAATTCCTTTGGAGATTCTCTGGAATTGTAAGGGAATGGAGGGACTTGAAATCAAGGTGAGCCTGGTGGCCTATCCTTTGGCCCACCTCTCTCATTCCAGCACACATCTTTGTTCCACAGAACTGAGCTGTGAGGTTGGGAAGCAGTAACGTGCTGACCGCTCTCCTTGTTGCACTCAGGGAATTTGATACATGTCCTTATTTTTTACTAAATCCCACACATCAGAGAGCACTACTGAATTCAGACAAAGCACCTCTGGGCTGCAGTCCAAGGGAGAGCCTGGAGATCTTCTTGAACTATGCAGCTTGTAAGTGCTGTGCCTGGTTCTTCCTGAGGTGCAAAAGAGAATTTTGGCACCTTTCTACATTAAGGGCAACCAGGGTGCTTTTCCCACAGGAGAAGGATCCCTTGGGATCCCCAGACATTTATCCAGACCAGTCACTGTGGTGACCCATCAAGGAGACAACAAAATTATATATTCTTAGAATCACAGACTGGTTTGGGTTGGAAAGGACCTTAAAGGCCACCTAGTTCCAACCCCCTACCATGGGCAGGGACACCTTCCACTATCCCAGGCTGCTCCAAGCCTTGTCCAGCCTGGCCTTGGACACTTCCAGGGATGGGACAGCCACAATAATCCGTAATAATGCCATCCATCCATAATCATGCTTTCTACCACCATGTGCTGAGTGCCCTGTGCCCACCACACTCTGCAAGTGGAAATCCAAACCTCCCAGGAGAAGAGAGCACCAGTCTCTGCTGCTCCATGGTCTTTCTCTGCTTTCCAGTGGGATCGTCTCCATGAACCCCCAGACAGAGACAAGGCAGGGTCCCTCACCTGTTCGTTTTTTGTTTTTTTTTAATTAAGGCTCTTCTAATGAAATAGTCTCTATTCTGCTGTCAACATAGGTCAGGGGTGCAAGAGCAGCCTGTGGCCTTCCTTCCACCGTTCAGTCTCCCTGCCTGGTCAAACCAACTCAGCAAGAAACCGAGTGCTTGGTGGTCAAAATGCCACGGGCACTGAGGTCAACTGGTGGCCATTCCCAGAGGTGGCACGTAGCAGCAGGGGCAGGCCTTTAATCATACTGTCCTTCATGGAGTCCCGTTGTCCCCCTCAAATTCCTTTTGCGGCTCTTTCCTACACTTCTCCTCCCCCTGCTTTTTCTGGTTTAAAATTGAGCTGATCCCCATGTTCTATCCACCTTGTCAGAGGACTTCAGCTGTGACTCCACAGCCACATTCTTGGAAAGGGTGCACACACCCTGATGTTGGGGTTGCTGCAGCAACCACCCCTGACATCATCACCTTCCCCATGTCCACCACTGTCACGCAGGAGGTTGTGAAAGCCTCTCTGGCACTGCAGCTGCATGTTTGGGTGGCTGGGGAGGAGACTCCTATTCCAAACCAGGAGTGCAAGGAGATGTGTTGTGTGTCCAGAAGAGCAGTGTCAGAGGGTGGCTTGGCAGCACCTGGATTTCTCCAAGGATCCCCCTGGCTGGCAGCATGGAGCTTGCTGCTCCATTACAAAGTCCATCTTTCCTGAAGGATGCAGGTGGGACAGGAGGTGTCAGTCATCCCCAACACTCCCAGCAGAGTGGACTCCATCCTCAAATGACTCTGGCATCCCTGTAGGACGTGATTCCTGGAGGTTATTCCAGGCATCCTGTGTAGGTGTGGACAACTCATGACTCTTGCTGTTGGTGGTGACCGTGGCCATTTTACAACCCAGGCAGAGTCTGGATGCCAGAGCTCACAGGTTTTATCAGATGCCAGAAAACATCTCATTTCTTTGCTGATGCATTTTGGCCACCTGAGATGTTTCTAGGACAAGGGACATTGCCAGCTCACACCTTGTCATCAGGAGTGTCCAAATCTTCATCGCCCTTCCTAAACCCCACCCTTGCAGTTGCTCAATTAGTGGAGAAACCCAGATGTTATCAAGTCACATACACACCATCATTCATTGAATTTTTCAGCCTTCATCTGAAGGGCTGGCTTATGACTTCCAAACATGTGAGCAGGTTGCTCCTGGAGCCTTCCTGCGATCCTTCAAGGAGCACATTAATTTTAAAGCAGGAATGTTTGTTGTTTCCACATTGTAGGCCTCTGGACAGCCCAGTCAAAAGTGCTACATTAACATGAAAAATTAACTTCTCCTCCTCTTATAAAGCAGCCGAATTTCAGAGGCTTTTGGAGACCAGTGCAGGATCTGCATTGTGGAGCAGCTTCTCTGCTCCACAGAGCAACATACAGAGAGGAAAGCAAAGGGACCCAGCCTGACTTTGGACTGGGGAGAGCTACTACAGACCCCAAACAGGAGGCAAAAGGGAGATAACCCTGCAAATTCCTCTTACCAGCCACATGGGCCTTCTTTGGCACCTTCAATCTCACCCTCCAGGGGCAAAAAGAGAAGTGGAGAGAGAGCAAGTAGTTCAATATGCCACAAAGCTGATAATGCCTAATGATTCCCTGTGGATCTGTGCCTTGTGATTGGACTCTGGTGCAAGTCAACCACTAGCTTGTAAAGCCTTCATATTTGTGACTCTTGCCATGAAATCTGGTGGAAGTTGGTCAAATGCTTCAAGGGAAGGTAAAGAACAAATTCACAGATGAAGCCAGGCCCCTTCCGTACTTTTGCAAAGGGTGCTCACGGAAGTTATGTTTCCTTAGGAGAACAAGATAAAGCCATGCTCATGGCAGAAATCTATGGAAACAAGCTCAGTGGGGACAGAGGAGCCAGGACAGGGAGCCAGAGCCTTTATCCAAGAGTGACAGGTTATTCAGGTCTGGGCTGAGGTTACACCCAAGGGATGGGATGGACAGCTGATGCTGTCACGTTTCTTAACACCACACAGAACCATTCAGGATGCTTGGGAATTTTCCAGGAAAACAATTTTTTTCCTATCAGAATGTGCAGTTTTGTGGATCACTGGATATTTCACAGAAAACATGTTGCATTTTTGGAACTTCTGATGCAGCACAGCCAGGGAGATGCTTCCACTGGACAGGAAAAATTCCCATCAGGAACCTGACTGCCAGTTCATGGGATGGTGTGAGGAACTCCTCACAAACCAACTCATCCATATTCCCAAGGAGCCAGGCTTGTTGATTTGCAGTCAGGATCCCAGGCTGATGACTTGATGAGATCAAAACTTCTCCAAAAGTCTCTCCTGCAGCTCCTGGTCAAATACTGGGATCATCTTGGCAGTTCACAGCCCTGGAGCACCTACAAATCCACCCCAACTCACATTATCCCTAAGTTGTTGGACTGTCCTGTAGGGAGCTTTACTGCCTCATCAGCCAGGTAACCCAATGACCAAAACAGACCTAAATCTGTTTGCACTGATTGAAATCATTGCTCCTTCTTTTACCTCTAAAAATCCCTGCCCTGTCACAGTTCCCACTGCTCCCATGACAAGACAACACACAGAAACCCCCAAATCAAGCCAGGCCAGTCCATTACCCTGCTCCAGCCCCTCTTTGCAAACAGGGTCCTTACAGCCACCTGTCCATATGTCCAGTCACATTTCCTGCCTGTAACTACTTTCTCCAGGGCTTAGACCTTCCCATTTCACTGTGTAAAACAAGGCCATGGACTTTTTCCACTACAAAAGGTCAAGCAGGTCCTTCACACCCTTTGAACCAGCTACAAATGATCTAATTAACCAGGACTATGATCACACTGCCAGAGTCACCCTCCCCAGTTCCTCCAGCAGTTCCTGGTCTCCAGGTTAAATGCTGTGGGCTCTTTTCTGTACTGTTTGCCTGGAATAGATTAACTGTGTCCACTCTGAACTGGGATTGCTGCATGTCTCTTCTGGGTCACCTGCTCCTTTTGGGCACAAAATGAAATTATTGTTATTTCTTCAGCTCAAATACCTTGTGAGGGCTGTCCTCAACCCCCCAGAGCGGTGTCCAGGGTATGTGCAGAGTGCCCTTGGACACAACCTTGGGCATATGGACATGGCAGATGGTGCAGGACATGCTGGGGCAGTGCTGGAGAGCCCTGCATGTTGGCAAGAGCCAGCCTTCAACTCGAATGCTTTAAGCCAAGATGCCCTAATAAGGAAGGAATGGAATGAAGCCACAGGCTGTGTGCAGCCCCTAGACACAGGTTTCTCAGCACCAGCATGAGCCCAGAGATGACAAAAATGGGCCAGGACATGTCCCCATGATCAGGGATTGTGCCAGTGCCCATTACAAGCTGCAAATCACAGCTGTCACCATACTCAGTGGGCTGCTGGTCTCAATCCAGGGACCAGTTCCTACGCCCAGGACAGATCCAGTAGCTAAATCCACTGCTGGGAGATGAACCCCCACCCAGCCTGGCTGCCCCAGAGGTGCTGGCAATGCACACATGGAGCACAGATGTGCTCTGCAGGGCACCTACACACCTTTCCTTGTGCTGTCACCATGTCACCAGGGAGCATCACCATGGAATCACAAAATCGTTTAGGTTGGAAAAGCCCTCTAAGGTCATCAAGTCCAACTCTCAACCAAGCACTGCCAGGGTCAGCACTAAACCATGTCCCCCAGGTGCCACATCTACATGGTTTTTGAACACTCACAAGGACTCCACCACTTTCCTGGGCAGCTTGTTTCAGTGCTTGACCACACTTTCAGTGAAGAAATTTTCACTAAGATCCAGAGAGATTTGCCCTTCTGGAAGTCAAACCTTTCCCTCCCACAGTTGCCTTCCTACCCCAAATCACACATTTACCTTTCTTTTCAAGCTGGCAAGCCTGTGTTACTCAAAGTCAGGCTATTTAAACCCCAGCTGCAGTTTTGGTCTTGCTGTTTTGTCAAGGAGACAGTTTCAGCATGTACAGCACTTCCTCTTCTGGGACATTTGAGGACTGAGATTGTGACCTTTGGCTGCTGTTTGGGTTCAGCAGCAGAGACAGCAGTCCCAGGGGTGAGTGGGTTGAAAGAGAAAAGTCCTCTTCCTCCCCCTCCATCTCCTTAGGGACAAACTCAGACCAAAGCAAGCAGCCAGCCAGACGTGGGACACACACCTGGGACACTGCAGAGACCTTCTCCACACAGACCACAGCTGGGTCAGGGAATTGATTCATCAGTGTCTCAAGCACAGGGGTAAATCTCAGCCCATCCTCTGAGACTGGGCAACATTTAGATTCCATTCCTGACTTTCATATGGCCAGAAGTATGGAACCATCCCTGGGAGTGTTCAAAGCCAGGTTGGATGAGGCTTGGAGCAACCTGGTCTAGCAGAAGGTGTCCCTGCCTTGGCAGAAAGATGGAACTGGATGGTCTTTAAGGTCCCTTCCAACCCAAGCCATTTTTGGTTTCTATGAATCTATCAAAGTAAGGGAAATTCATCCCAATGGAAAGTCTTTGCATGTAAATATTAAATACTACTTACCACAAAGTACCCTTTTTACTCAAGTTTTTATGTATATTCATCTGTTGCTGAAGCCTTTCTGCTGCCATATAAAGTAGGAGTTGTTCAGCTTTACAGCACAGTAAAATAAGCCCAAAGGAAAAGGCTGGGGAGGTCAGGAGCCCCACGCTTGGAGTGACTTTGTCTCATTAAATCAGTAGCTGAGGAGGCTGAATGCTCCCCAGGATCTTCTGGGTCAGAAGAACCAGGATGCACAACACGACAGACTCATCCCTTTCCTATGGCAGAGCCCAGAACGGACAAGGGAGCAGGCACATAATGTGGGGCTGTCTCCAGGAGGATTTTCCTGGCAGGTATCATAGAAGAAGATTATGTCCCTTTGCCCAGAAATATTTACAAAGCTGCTGATGAAAACGGAAGTAACTGCAGAAAGTCAAACAGTGCCATCTGCCTTGGCAGGGCCTGGCAGGACTCGGGGTGCTGCAGTCTGGCTTCTGGCTAAGGTGTGAAAACAAATCCTTCTCGTGGCTTTTGAAAGAAAACAAGAGGAAATCACCATCTTGAGAGGCATGACCATCCTTCAGCTCCACCTCAGTTCAGCCAAATTCGGGAGGAATCACGATTTTTGCAACCCTGTGCACACACACCCTATCATGCACCGACATCTGTAACATCCAAAGGGTCTGGGTCTCACTTAGGCACCAAAGCAGAGCAGATTCTGAACACTGTAGCAAAGGTGAGAACTGCAAACCATGACAGCCTTTGGACCACAATTTCAGAGCAATTCAGAGTCCCTCCTGCCCTACATAAACCTCTCTTGTCAAACTGGTGACTTGGTTTAATACCCAGTACTAAATGTGGCCTCCGAGAGGAAGTGGATTTTTTTTCAGACATTCAGCCTAAGATGTCCTGCCTGGGCATGGACTGAGTAGCACACCTTAACTGGGGTGGGCTCAAGGGATGGTTTAATTTGTTATAAGACAATTCATGAAACCAATCTCAGGTTCCTCCACTTGGCAGGACATGTCATACACACTGAGGAGAAGAAAAGCCAAAGTCTGATCAAAGTGCTGAATCCTGGACTCCTGAGTCATCGGTTCATGGTGTCCACATCCTGATAAGGCAGAAGAACCTCCAGAGTGTTTTATGCCACCAGGTGAAATGGGTCTGGAACATACAGAAACCCACAGCTCTGCACACTGGGTCACCTCTCCCTCTACAAAGGTTTCTGATGTCTCAACTTTAAAATCTATGGCATGCAGTAATAGATTATAAGTAAATACACCACTTTCTGCAGTGTGCAGCTATTCAAAATTTCCATCTCTTACGGAAATGGCCTGTGAACCTCATGCCTCTGAATCCTAATAAGGTGATTTAGCTCCTACCAGGCTGATTGCTGGATTTACAGCTCCCACACCAGCCCTGCCCCAAAGGTTAATGGGTTGGGAACTTGCAGGCATTGCTGATCTGAGCAGCAGAGAGAGGTCTCTGGAGTTTTGCATAGAAATGCTTCCTTTTAGCTCTTGGGAAGGTAAACATGAAGTAAACTGCTGAATCAAAGTGGGTTTTTGTCAGCCTAAGGGACAGAAGGATCTGAAGCTGGGGTGTCCCAGTGGAGAAGTTGGGATGTAAGAAATGCCACTTTCAACTCTGCTCAGTTGTGGCTTCACTGATGATGCCCAGAGGCATCAGAGAGATTCAGGCTCCCAAAGGGATGATGGACATCAAGTCCTGTGAAAAATTCTTCCTGCCCTCCAAATTTCAGCCTGTCTTTTGTGCCTTCCCCTCCTGCTTTCAGACCCTCCAGCTGCAAATCTGCAAGGCTGTCACAGGACAACTAAACAGCCTCGTGTCTCAACTTGGGGACAAAGTCCTCTGTAACTTTTGGCTCTGAACAGGGCAGGGAGTTGTCAGCAAGGTGCACATTTTGGCTTGTCCCAGGCTTGCTGGGAATGCCATCCTTGGCCCTGTGGAGGGAAGCCAGATGGGGAAGCTGATGTGAATTTGCAGCTGCAGCAAAGCCGAGAATCAGAGCTGTCAGAGCAGCGAGTGCCAGCATCGTGACTTTCCCCTTCCCTTGTGATCCGTGGGAAATGGGAGCACCCGGCTCTGCATGGGGAAACTCAGCAGCCTGGAGCTTCCTGGGAACAGGACCCTCTTTCTTTGCTCAAAAGATCACCCCCTGTGAACGTGCTGTGTCTCTAAATGTCACCGAGTCAAACAGCGCTAGCGACGACCACAGGAAGCACCCAGCACAGGGCAGGGCCCAGCGTGCTTTGGTCTCCTCCTGAAACTGGGGTGGGGATTTCCATCCCTGCTGATTCTTCTGTATTCACCCCGAGAGGCCAGTTTTACAAGGAAATTAAAACCTACCTCAAGCCCCTGTTCTTCTTGACCAAAGCACAGGTCCTGTTTCAGGACACATGGAGCCAGAGGTCACCAAACCAGCACCCCTGATGATGGCGTTGTGCAAACGCCAACGTGCCTGGAATCTGAGGCTTCCCAGCATGGAGTCTTTGCAGAAAAACCTGCCAAAAGTATTGCTGCTTCCTCTTTCCCCACCCACAAAATCACCACATGGATGGTGTTGATGTTTAGCCATTTTTCAGATGGATCAACTCCCATAATTGCATCTCTGTACGGTCAATAAACAGAGAGGAGATGGCATGGATAAAAATGGGGATAGGCACTGGGAAGGGAGAGCATATTTATGTTTTACTAGTACTGAGGAGTGTTATTCAAATCCAAAACACAGCACTGCACCAGTTATTAAGAAGGAAATTAACCAAGACGCGAGGCACTCAGGCTAAGCAGACACAAGGGCAGGGAAGTGCCTTCAGGTCCCAAAGGTGCTGCATGATCTGATCAATGCTGCTGGTCCGTGAAAGGCTAGGGAAGAAGGGAAAAAAAATCTCCTCTAGTGTGCCTTGGCTATAAAACAGATGTTTGCTCTAAACAGCAAATGGAGAAATATGTAGAACTAGCAAAGCTTAGTCTAAGCCTTGCTTAGAGATTACTTTAGGTTACTCCTATGAATTGGAATCATGAAAATGATGAAATGTGCCTCACAGCCATCCTTGTTGCAGGTGACCAAACTCCAGTAGAGGTAGTTACACTGGGATAGCTCCCATTGAAGCCAGAGTCCCACTGCAAGGCATCCACAGCTGATCTGCTGGTGCAGCTTAAACCAGCGCCTTGACTTGGTATTAGGATGTTTGGAGAACATGGGGAGCATGGAATTTAGGACAAGCTAAGGACACAGGGATGGCACAAACAGTTTTCAAGCCATTTTATGTGTGGTCCCTGTGGAGGTGACTGAAACCCCTACCCGTGCAAAGCTTTTGGGTAGTAATTAATCTTAGCATTATATCCACCAGAAGCTAGGAGAAAATCCCACAGCATTCCACCAAAACTCCTGCAGCATCCTCACAAATCCCGAGACCTAAATAATAAATGGGGAGGCCTAGTGTACCACCAGGTAGACAGGCACAAAAATGCAGGACCAGCAGAACGGCCATCAGGTTCCATTCACCCCAGTGACTCCTCTTTGGCCACGGCCAGAAATGGATGTCTAGAGAAGAGTGTCACAATACAGCAAATAATTTGAGATACTTCCCCAAAATACCGAGTCAGCCTCCAACAGTTTGTGGGTTCCTGTGCCACAGAGATCGATTCCATATTTAATTACCCACAATGATTTTTTTTCTTCCATCAATTTATCTCGTTGCTTTATGAACTCCCATCGATTTTCAACATCCACAACGTCCTGTTGCAAGGAGTTCCACAGCTTAATTATACACTGGGGGAAGAGCCACCTCCTGTTGTTTGTTTTGGATTTACAATTTCTGGTTTCATCTGATGTCCTGTAATTCTTGCAGAGATAGAGATGGGGAACATACTCTTCCTGTCCACCCTTCCCACACCACCCAGTGATTTATAGTCCTCTGTCACAACCCTTCTGATACATCTCCCTCCCAGCCTGATGAGTTTTGAGCATCTCGATGTCCTGAGTCTTTTCCAACTTCCCTTTGTGTTGTCCTGCCTTTTGAGGCCTGGGAAGCATCTTTCAGATGCTGCCTCAAAGGAGCCATGATCAGCTGAAGCCTCTTCCCGTGAGGATCTGTTTATCCTATGTGGGCTCAAAACAAAGGGGCTGCCAAACATGGGAGCATGGAATTATAGAGTCATGGAATGGTTTGTGTTAGAAGGGACCTTAAAAAACATCCAGTTCCAACCCCCTGCCGTGTTCAGGGACACCTCCCACTATCCCAGGTTGCTCCAAGCCCTGTCCAACCTGGTCTTGGACACTTCCAGGGATCGAGGGGGCAGCCACAGTTTCTCTGGACAACCACAGTTTCTCACCACCTGCACAAGGAACAATTTTTTTTCCTAATATCTGATCTAAATCAGTTTAAAATCTCTTCCCCTTTCCTATTCAGGATCTACCTATGTTAAAAGTCCCTCTCCCTCTTTTACATAATCACCCTTTAGGTACTTGGAACGTGCTGGTCTTGAAGGTCTCCCCAGAGCTTTCTCTTGTCCAGGCTGAACAATCCCAGCTCTCCCAGACTGGAACATGGAAGTCCATCAGGCCAAAGTATCTCTACCAGCTCTGGTGACACATTTCTTCTTGCTCCCCTCAGGACTTTGGAGTCAGCCAAAGCATTTGTAAATGGCCTTGGAAAGCTGCATTTTTCAAAGCCTCTCCAGCCCCCACACTTCCAAGGAAGCGACATCTCCGCTGCACAGAGCAGGACAGGGCAGATCCCACACACTTCACTGGGCAAACACTCGTGTCTGCCTGATGTTTGCAAAGCCAGCAGGGACAGGAAACAGCCCCGGAGGGACAGGTTGGTTTTACAAACATGGACACACCAGGAACCTGTAACAGCCAAGGCAGGAGGCACCTTGATTCCCATCCACAGCCTGGGAAGGTGGAAAGTGTAAAGAGCTTGTTGAGTATCTTCTGCCCCCGATTACAGAAATCACAAACTTGCAGAGCTGGTGTGAGATCCTTTCACCCCTCTCCCTGCTTCTCTGTTACAATCAGAGAATCTGGAGAGGTTCTCGCAGCACAGAACTGCAGGGTGTTCAGGGGTGCACAAACACAACCAGCCCTTTCCATGAACTCAGAAAAGCTTTTAAGAGGCTCAATCTGGACTACAAAATCACCAGCAGATCCTGTCTGGGACCAGCTGGTGCTAGCTGGCAATAACAGCCTGCCTGCCATGCAAACATCCGTCTGTCTCCCAGCACCTTTGTGTCCTTTTGGGCAGAATCTCACAGCTTTGCCTGTCAGGAGTTGAACTTCATTGATCCTTATGGGTCCCTTCCAACCTGGAATATTCTATGATTCTCTATTCTATGATTTGCCTGCCTGGGACACCCCAGGAAACGAGACTCATTGCTGTTGATATCACAATTCCACCAAAAGAGATGTCTGGATTGAAATCACTTTGTCATTCCAGGCTCATTCAAATTCTTGTTCATTCAAAACCCCACAAGTCCACGACTCAAGTACATATGGTCAGAGACCATCAGCAGACACCAATCTGAATAGAAATCAATTATAAAGAAGTAAAAGAGACAGTGCTGGGTCTTCCCAAACCTTCCATTTTGTTGCCATCCCAGTGTTGTAGTGCTTTAAAAAGATACTTAAGGAGAATAACGATGTTTAAAATAAATTCTCCCCACCTGAGCTGCAAGAAGGCTGCAAACACCAAGAGCTGAATGGAAACTGGGATCAACCATTCTGTAGGGAAAGGCAGTGACCAGCCACAGAGAATCCATGCAGTGAGGAAGGTTCCAGATGCCTGGGGCTGTGGGTGAGACCCCATCACTGTGCAGAGGGCTGGGATGGACACAGCACAGCAAACACCATCAGGGTTTGGACACAGCAGGATTTCAGGGGCTGGGATAAGACCTGTGTAAGCAGGAGGAGACAAATTCACTGTGTCAGCAGAACCAGTGGTGTCATCAGGCTTCAAGAAAGCACAGGAGGAACAAATTAACTATGCTGGGCACAACCCAAAATCCGTGAGGTCTTGTCAGACACGGGCCAAGGCTTTAGTGAAGACATGATCTGTGTCTTGGCATGGTGTGTGCACAGAAGTGGCAATCAGGGAGGAAATCAGAGCCGGGGGAGAGTTGTTTCAGATGGGAAAGATTAAAATATGTTTGGGCTGTGAGGAGCAGAACCAGAAGCCAGGGGAAGGGTAAGCAAAAAGAGAGCCAAAGCAAAAGGGAGCATCAGGTGACGGAGCGAGGAGGATGGTGGGGACAGTTCTGGGGCAGGAAAGGGCTGCTGGAGGGAAAGGAAGAAATGTGCTCGTTCGCCAAAGTCTCCTTGGAACAGAGAGCTCCTGTTGAGAGCCAAAACGGGGGGAGGATGAATGAGGAAATCAGCTCCATCACGAGATATCCCGCAGCAGGAGAGCAGAGGAGGGGAAGTGGTGGCTGGAAGCTGGCCAGGGCTGGTGGGATGGCCTGGGGGACCTGCAGAGAGCCAGGCACAGAGAAGTTATTTTGTCCCTTTTCAGCACTGGCCTTAGCCTACGGCCACCTCCAGCCAAGGGACAATGTCCTTCAGGTTATGCAGTGTATTCACAGGCAGCAGTACAAGTCCTACCCAGAGACCTGCAAAAAGTGAGGGGTGGAGGCTCATTCCATTCCCTGACAGCATTATGGCTTTCAAGCAATAACCCAGAGTAGGCAGAGTTTGCATTGGCCTGGGTGTGAAGTCAGGTTGTGACGCAATCAGATGAAAATTGGAGCTTAGAAAACTGGCATTCCAGCTCTGAGCTGGTGGAAATGTCACCTTGGTGCCCCTGACTCCAGAGGCTGAGGAGACTCATGGCCCTGCCTAGACAACCACCCAACTCTCACACCTTTCCTATTCTTCCTTCCCAGATATCCAGACACCTCTTCACCTCCTCTGACACATGATAAGAAAAGCACTTGCCTGTCCATCAGCCATCAGGGTGTACAAAGCCTTGCTCAGATCAGAAATAGGCAGGCCACACACCCAAAGCCAGAAGCCAGCTCATCCTGATGAGGTTCCCAATGCACGGAGCTGCCCCAGGAAGGCAGTGTCCCCAAGAGCAGTGCTGTCTATGGCATGGCCATAGACCCTCTAGTGGCCACCACTCCTTCACAGAGACATCTCCTGCGTGAACATCCATAGCTTATTCCTCCGTGGTAAGAGGTTGACTCGGGGGCACCAGGAAACCTTTGTGGAAAATCTTGCTCCCTCCTGCCAACCATTTGCAGCAGATCAGTGCAAGAGTTCACTGACTGCGTGTTCAAAATGTAGGGAAAAACTATAAAAATTAAGGTCCAGCAGAACATTTGCCCTCGTCAGCACATGGCACCAGCATCACAAAGAGACCAGGTGGAGATCTAATGCTTTTAGTAGGGAAAAACCCATCAGGTTTGTTTGGGCGCACTTCCTCGTTTGCTGTGGGGAGGGGGGCGGGGTTTATGGAATATTCTGATCCTCAAACATTTTTGTGGAATCCATCTGTGGATTTGTGGAATCCAGTGACATCTATCTGTTGAGTGCCCCATCCCTGGAAGTGTTCAAGGCCAGGTTGGACATGGCTTGGAGCAACCTCGTCTAGGGGAAGGTGTCCCTGCCCTTTGGACCTGATGGTCTTTAAGGTTCTTTCCAACCCAAAAAAATCCATGATTTTTGCCTGTTCTCCTGGAGAACTCCATGTAGATCAACCCATCTATACCTCTACAGTCACCTGTCAAATTAGGTGGGCATGAACAGCCAGGGGAGAGTTTGCTGGGCTGGAAGGCACAATGCAGCTCCTCAGGGATGAGCTCTCGTGTCCTGCACTCCCTCAGGATGATAAAACATTACACCACTGCAAACAACATTCCTCTACCCGGGATCTATGAGGGCAACTTGGGCACCCCATGGAACCAGGGCTGGGTTTCCACTTAATTTTAGCATCCACTTAGCAGCTTCCCCCCACGATGTGTGTTGGCCCCCAGGACAACATGAAGGTTGCCCAGTGGGGTGCTGGGTTGGGACCAAAACTAAAGCTGTACCAAATCAACCAGGGAAAGGAGCGTAAATGTTTTCAGACAAAATACCCTGCAGTGCTGCTGGAAAACAAACGCACGGTGCTCCTGTGTGAGCAGGCAAAGGAGAGCAGGAATCAAACTGGAAGGCAAAAAAGAAGTCAGCAGCCCAGGGGTGAAAAGGAACTCGGGTGTCTTGCATCAGTCAGGATCAAGCAGAACCTTGTGGGGTTGATCACCCCCTCACCAGCAGCATCAGCAGCCAAGAGTCACTGCAGACAGCGAGGAGAGGCTCTGGAGCCCCACTCCAAACTGTGACAGAGGAGGAGGAGTGACACAGGGCAGTGTGCACAATGACAGTGATGTCCTCTGTAGCCATCCCCAAAGGATTTCCCACTGGGAAGAGCACTTCCAAGCCAGGTGAATGCTGTATGGGATGCCTGTCAACCATCAGGCCCATTCTAATAGCTGGCTAGTAATTGAAACACCAGCAAGGTGGGGGAATCATCTCTGGGATTTCCTGGAATTTAAAGTGTTTGTCCTGTCAGCTTCATGTGATCACCCCTAATTCTTGAGCTGCATGAGGCAGAGTCCTCATCCACACTCTT
The DNA here is from genome assembly GCF_965178545.1 of Coloeus monedula. NCBI lineage: Eukaryota > Metazoa > Chordata > Aves > Passeriformes > Corvidae > Coloeus > Coloeus monedula. The sequence goes on from NC_138785.1 coordinate 72,374,661, forward strand.
CAGATATCCATGACTTTCTAAGCTGCTCTTATGTCCTCCCACAGTCATCTTTCATACCCAAGAAGTACCTACCTGGCTATTCCTCATGGGAGTATAACTCCCTGCTTCTACCTTCCTCACTGCCCTTCTCCAGACCTTTCTCAGCTCCAATTCCTCTGGCATACAATGCCAAATCCAGGCTGTTCTGATGCTTCCACCATGAGAGTTCCTGGCACCTCACCCACATGGAGTCACCTTCACCCAAGAGTGAACCTATCCAAGCAGGAAAGGCATGGAGAAAGTGACTCAGCTGCAGGGAATGTGCCTTGGATGGAGATGGGGCTGGAGAAGCTTGAACCATCCTTGCTCCTGCCCCCAAAACGTGCACGGGAAGGAGCCAGTGAGCACGGACACGTCTCTGTCACAGCTAAACATGCCCACAGCAAAATCTCCGGGACACAGGTTGGGAGCTTGGAGAGTTCTGGCAGTGCAGGAGAGGGCAGGAAAGCATTTGGGCTCACACAGAGCTCTCAAGGATGTGCGTGTGACCCCCAGTGCTCTCCCTGCCCCACGAGGTGGGAGTATCCAGTGTGAGATTATGGCAGTGGGCAGAGCTGGCTGGCTTGTCCGAGAGGAGCGGAAAAGCAGGAGAGGTCAATTCCTGTGTTGTTCTTCCTCGGGAAAACCCCTCTGGATATCTGCTCGCTCTGTGCTGACGTTGTTGGGCCTCTGCCTTTTGCAGGCTCTCTGTCCCCTCATCCATGAAGGCTCATGGTTGGTAACACCAGAGCTCGATCCGGTGAGGAGGACAGGGGCTGGCACTGCCCATGGCAGCGGATCACTCAGGACTGGTCAGCACAAACTGGTCACTCTGCACTTCTCCATGGTGCTGTAACTGGGACCAGCACAACCACAGCCCATCTGGGCCCTGCCTTCACTCCCCCAAAAGGGCCATGGCTTGTCCCCAAGGTGACCATGGTTGTTGTGTCCTCCATCCTCTTACCAGGTGTTTTCTGCTGCTCTTGCCTGCTCAGATCCTTTTCCTCCCCACAGGGCTGAGCTGATAAAAGTGATTTGGAATCACTTATTGCTTAGCAACATTTATTATCCTTATTATTCCTGACAAGCTTACTCCAGCTGCCAAAGGGAACCAGAATGAAACAAGCCTCACCAAACCTTTTAAGTAAATTTTCACTTTTGCTGCCCCCTCTGTGTGCAAACATTACAAGGGCTGCTTATGTTTCCCCTCCATCACTTTCCAAAAGCCTTTTGTGGGAGCATCCCTCTATCAGAACAGGCATTGGCATCTCTTGGGATGACAGAGGTTTCCAAAGGGATGCAGCTTGTGAATGAACTGGAAGATCATCTACAAGGCAATGGCAGTAGGGATGGGTCACCTGCACTATGACAGGGAGGAAAAGCCTCTTGAGATGTGTCAGCACCCCCATGAAATGCTTCCTCTCTTTCAGGGCAAAGTCCTTTGGAGTCAGCAGGAATGGGGTTCAGTTCACAGGTGAAAACCTCTCTACCTGGAATCTAGAGGCAGGACTCAGCATCCATTTCCATCCTTTGAGCCTTGGCCCAAGAGAAGTCTGGGATCCAGGATGCCATTTCAGCAGGTTTCTAAAATTGCCAGCTTTCTTTCCGAAACAATGAGCTTCACCCACGGAGGAAAGAAACGATGCTCACTCTGTTCTCCAGCAGCTGCAGCAAACAAAAGCTGTGTCAGAGCCCATTCCAGCAAGGAGGAACAGAGGAGCAAACTGCCCAAGAAAATGCAAGGAATTTCCTGGCATGGCCAGCCCTTCTAGCATGATCCATGCTCACAAGCTAGACATTCAAATTCCTGTGTTGTTAGCTAAGACGGGATTTAAAATCACATGTAAGCAGCACTGGCACCAGTGCTGTAAGGTGGTGATGCCTGGCAGAGGCAGGGATCAAAAGAAAATGTGTTTATAGGGCAGGAGGGATTTTCTGAGGGAATTTCCTTGGGATGAGCCAGGGCAATGGAGACGTGAAGATACCTGGAGCTTGTTTTGTAATAGGAAAGAGAACAAAATCCTCAGTGCTGGGAGAAAAACCACTGTGGATGGTTCCATCCCTACATGTCGCCACACCTCTGAGAAGATCACAGGCTTTCAGCATGTCAAAAGAAGTGGTGTAACCCCTGTTTCATAACGAAAGGGAAAGCACTCCAGGGAGAGACTCCAGGGACAAGCAAAAGGAAGAGCACAGGATGATAACCTGACACTTTCTCCTTGGCCCAGCCATGAGGACAAGCCGTGTCCCTGGTTGATACTCCTTGGGCTAAAAATCAAAGCATCTGGGAAGAGTTTCTGGAGCTGAATCCAGGAGTCCCTGAAGGTGGCCACAAAACATGGAGATGGGCCAAAATCTTCTCCTTCTGAGCAGAAAAGAAAACACAGGCAATGTGTTAAATCCCATTTCTTTTTCTGCCATGGCCCCGGATGATCCAGGGGACAACACTCCATAGCTTCATCCCTGGGGGGAACCCAGGCAGCACAACCTCCCCAGGGCATGGAGGGGTGCTGAAAACCTCACCTGGTTTTGGATCACATCAGCACTAGCACTCATCATTAGGCTGAGCCTAATTTCAGGGCTTCCTCCACTAGATCAGTTCATGAAATGTGCAGCAGCCCAGTGAGGCAGCACTAAGGCTGAAAGGAAACTGAGGCACAGCCAAGCTGTGCATGCCAAGGAGAGGATCCCAGTGCCATGCTCTCCTCCTAAGAGGAAGATGGAGACAGCACATACAGCAGCAAGCATTTTCCAAACAGCTGAGCTCTGGAGCTGCTTTGGCCAAGCCCCCAGCCCATGTCCAATGGTTCAGGTGAAAGGTTTCAGTGCTGGCCCCGCTCCTGCTGGAACGGAACAAGGATGAACAGCTTGGCTTTGCCTTGCAAACTGAGCCAAAGCCCTAATAGCAATGACAGGAGGAAACCAAGCAGCCTCCAGGATGTTCTCTCAACCACTTCTCCCCATTTTCCACAGCAAGAAACAGGATGAGAGTGTTGGGATGTGCCCTGATTACCCTGCTCTGGAAAATGCTTTGCTGTGCTGCTGACATTTCCTGCCCATCTACAGCCAGTGGCCTGAGTGTTTGTGCTCTTGGCACAGCCCAAAGCACCCGGGAGCTGAGGGAATATTCAGAGGGCTCGAATGAGTAGCAGCCCTGTGTTTGGGCTGAATAGCAAAGGAGCTTGTGTGGGTTTCATTTTCAAAGTCGGCTGAGAAAAGGTTTTGTTGCAAATCCCAGGCCAGAAGTGCTAAAGAGCCTTGAATTCTGATCTCTGGGCTTGTTTGTGCCTATTTCATGTCATTGTTGACTCTTTAGCTGCTTGAAGGGCTGAAGCAACTCAAAGCTCTTGCAGAGAGGGCTCCTGCTGGTCCTGGCCAGGTCTGCCATTCAGCTTGGAGACCCAAGGAACCCCCTCCAAGACCCAAACCCCTTCCCATGCAGGACATCATCACTGTGGGAATAGCCCCATGATGCAGCGGCTGTCCTGGCCCAGACCCTCCCAGTCCTTGGCAGGGTGCTAAGAGGGTCCTCTTGCACTCAAGGGTTTTTTCCAGCCCAAACACAGTGAGAGGAAGAGAGGCAGAGACAGTGTGGGTGGAGTTGTGGCCACTGGAGATTTTCCCTTTGTCCAAGACCTCTGCCCTCCGAGCACGGCGTCATCCCACAGCTTCTGTGTCCTCTTCAGTTCCCCCAAGCATCTCAGCAACCATGGTGGGAAAGAAACGCTCCCTCTCAGCTAGCCCTGACCTTAATCTGACACCTCACCAACTCACCCTTGGACCTACTGCTGTTTCCCACAGATCACAGATCTCCAGGCTTGATGGCTCTGCCTTGGAGGAAAGTCCCAACACATGGCCTGGAAGCACTGTCGTGCCATCAAAACTCATCTCCTTGTTGGAGCAGCACCAGGAGGAGCCATGGATGGCCTGGTGCTGGCTCTGTCAGACATCCCCTGGTGTCTTCTGAGTGCTTCCACGGCCACCATTCAATGGCATGAGGCACCCACGAAACAGGGACAACCCTCAGCCACGTATGGCCTTGTACAGCCTTGAGGTTCAGTGGTGACTATCCTGGCTTGGAGCTCTCTGGTGACCAGTGACAGGACCCAAAGAACAGCTGGAGATGTGTCAGGGAAGATCTAGGTGGATATTAGGAAAAGATTCCCCACTCAGAGGGTGGTTGGGCACTGAATAAGCTCCTCAGGGAATGGACACAGCCTCAAGCCTGACAGAGTTAACAAGCATTTGGACAACCCTATCAGGCACAGGGTTTGCTGTGGGATTGCTGGGATTTTCCTGTACAGGGCCAGGAGTTGGACTCAATGATCCTGGTGGGTGCCTTCCAGCTCAGAACATTCCATGATTCCATGATTCCATGATTCTAGTCATGGTCTCCATGAATACTGTGTGATTTTGGCTGAGCCCCTCTGCTCCCACTTTTGAAACATGTGTTCCAGACCATCCTTTCCTCCTTTCAGCCAGAAACCAACTGGGAGAGCACCTTCATTTCTGCAGTAAAGCTCATCAGGTGCTTTGAAACACAGGTTAAAAACTTATTCCAGCTAAGCTGCAAAGAAGGGAGGCCCAGGAAGGTTTTGAGTGATGCTGATCAATGGTCTCATGGTCTCATCTTGATTTACTGAAGGAGAAGCATAAAGGAAGGAAAGGGGTGGAGTGGAAGAGGATAAGGCTAAATATTACTTTATGAGTATTAATATTCAGTAGCCAGAACCTCAGTCCTTGAACAGTCCTTGAATTTAGATATGAAGCTCTTGAAAGGGCTTGGAGGGATTTTTGTGCCTCATAGTCTCATAGGTGCCAATTAATTAGATGAGCCAGCCTGAGGTGAAGCAGGATAACCAAAACCAGCCTGTATGAAGAAAAATAATTATTCATGAATAATTCAGAAGGCACACAGGAGCCCTAATTAAGGCCAAACCTCACAGAGGGAAATGTGGATCTAAGGTTTGGGGGGGTTTTCCCGCTGAATTTGAAGTTTGGGTTCAACTTTGGAGTTGCAAAGATGTGAGCTGTGGCTGCAGGGCATCCTCCCTCACGGCCACGTGCCTGTGTTGCATGTGCTGTGTTTATCATCCCTCTGAGGCTGTTGCTGCACACAGTGCCTCAGATGTCTCCAGGGACATTATCCTTCCTGGAAGCCTCAGCCAAGCCAGGCTCCAGCAAGGGAACTTCCTGGCCCTCGCTCCGCAGTCACCCGGGTTGACATCAGGATAACCCTGTCCCTTTCCAGGGAGTGCCTCCCGCTCTGCACGTGAGGGAATGACCCCACTGTACTCCTGGCCCTGGAATTCTCCCCGGAGAGGGAGGGCTCAGTGTCCTGCTGACATGAGCTCCCTGCAGTGCCTCACATCACACATCCCACTGAGCCATAAAGTCCCCAGGAAGGACATGGAGGGGGATGTTCCTGCTCTGGCAGTGGGAGGGGACCTTTCCTGCCCTTAGACCAGTTAAAACTTGGCTTTTTGTCACCTGTTGAGCCACACTTCACATGGCTCTTCAGCCCACACTGGTAAGCCCAGGTGTGCCCCCAAGGCATTTCTCTGCAGCTCAAGCAGCCCCTTCCCTTGCTGCCTCTCGCAGACCACTCTTCCAGCTGAAGGCATTGGAATATTTCCCACCCACCAGAAAAGCTCTTCACCCCCTCTCTAGCCAGGGTCCGGTGTTATCCTGAGGGATGTCTGTGATTGGCATAAGCTCAAGCTCTCCCAGGTCTCTCTGGAGCTCCCTGGTGAAGCACAGATGCTTCAGACACCATGGATGAACCCACCAGGCTCCCAGATTATCCCTTCCCTGGTGGTGCAGGTCTCCTCTCCTCAGGATGCTGAGCATGCACCTTTTTCCAGGGAGAAATGAACTTGGCACCACCATGGAAGGCTCAGCAACCTCCTGGATGAAGCCCAGACTGGGGAAGATTTCACAGTGACTCAGAGACATCCCCTTCCCATCCATCCTAAAATCTCAAATTGCAGCAGTAACCAGAGTCAAACGCCGAAAGAGCCATCACAACAGTGAGGGGGAGGATGGATGCTCCTGCCTCCCTTTCCCCTCTCCATCTTCCTACTCACTGCCTTAAGAAAAGAGAAGGGGGAAGGGAAGCAGATCTCCACCCCAGGCTCGTGCATTTTCACCCATCAGAAAGCAATTTTCCATGATTACAGAGTTTGCTATTCTGGGCTGCAATTGAAGGTTTATTAGTGAAGAGCACACCAGTAACTCTGGATTGTGCCTGCATTAGGAGAAGCACTCAAACCTCATCATGCTCTGAATTAGACACTTCGGGAAACATCCACAGTAGTTACAGCCTTTGATGGATCTCTGCCTGTGGCACGACTTAATGAGCTTGGGGAGGGGAGGGGAGGGGGATACAGCTCCCGGAAAAATCACACTCATCTTCACCGAGGAAGTTCATGAGATATTGATCTTCTTTCAATATTTCAAGCCCAAAAAGGGAATCAACTTTAAGCAGGCGAGAAGCTCTCCCTGAAAGTGCAGAAATTGTGAAAGATGTGCAGGAAATACAGAGCAGGCAGGAGCTCGTCAGAGATTTCCATCAGCCTTTACAGCCAAGCAAATTCCATCCTGGAGACCTCTTTGCCAAACCACAGGGAGATCATTTGCATACCAGGGTTAATTCTCCAATTATAACCTCAGTTCATGATGTCATTACCCCAAGTTCGCCCCTCCTCTAGGTTTTAGTTTACACATTTTGGGGCCTGGGACAATCAAGGTGTCCTTGAAGAGCAAAGCTAGAGAGGTTTGTTATGTCTACCCAGCATGGGAGAACAGCAGCTGACGGGCCACACGAAACTTCAGAGCTACACACTGGGCAGTGCAGGGTTTGAAAAATATCGAAGTTAAAACCTAAGGCATCACAAGGAATTATGGCAAGCAAAGGCAGGGCAAGGACAGATTTAAACCCAAGCCCTAAAACACTCAAAGTCCCTTGGCCAAATGGTCATTCATTTAAGGACCTAACTTTAATGGACTATCAATGCTTGATGTGCTGTAAAATTACCAAGATCATTCAGATTTGCAGAGGAACCATGGCTGATTTTATTTTTTTCCCAGAATGAACAAACATTTTTTTAAGCTGTGGAGCCAGCCTTCCACGCCATAGCTTAAAATAAGTGATTATCAAAAGAAATTTAAAATTTTAAAAATCCAGAAACAAAATCGAAATAAAATCAAAGCAAACTTCAGTGACGTGAAATTCAGATTTCTGCCAAAATCTGCTTCCTGAGAAGGAGATCATCTGAAAAGATTTTACTTGAAAAGGAGAGAGGCGTCTTTAACAAATGAAGTAGGAAAAAACTCAACCTAGAGGAGCTTAGGCAACCCTCTCTTGCAGCAGAGACAAAATCCCACTTTCTGGGAAACCCAGCCAGTTTGGACCGGTGGGATTTATCCCCAACACCGGCAGCGCTGCTCCAAGGCTGCCCTTCAGCAGGACCCACGCGGGACGGGTTTATTTACCCAGCACGGGCTGTGCTGACGCACTTCTTGTTCTCGTGGAGCTCAGCCCGGCGGCATCTGCTGCCTTCCAGCAGCTCCCGGATCCCACTGTGCGATCCCGCCTCCTCCTCCCGGGCTCATTTGCGAGGACAGAAGGTCATTTTCCCGGTCACCACGGCGGCAGAGCGCAGTGTTTGCAGGCCAGCTCCTGCCCAGCCCGTGAAGTGCTCGCAGTGAAACAAGAGCACCTTCTGAGCATCAGTTTTCCAGCATCCGCCAGCCGACCAGCTCCCTCTGCTGCTGCTGCTTCCAACCTGACCCAAACTGTGTTTTCAACGATGAGGAGGTAGTGGGATGAATTTTGGACAGCAGTGGGCTGGCAGAGCACAGTCTCTCAGATGGAGTGGCTCCCCAGTGACACACAAAATGCTTGGTGACACCTGAAACATTTGCAGATGTCCCAGGTCCTGGAGGAGACCCACCACAGCTGGAGGCCAGCAGATCCCAGGACACCTTCACTACCCATGTGAACAGACTCCAGACCAACTCCAAGACTTTTGGTTTATTTTCCATCCTTTGGGGGTACTTTTAAAGAAAAAAAAAGTCAGGGTTACCCAAGACCAAACAAAAGCCTTCACTACATCACTGAGTGCAGGAAGATCCTCTGGCATCTCCCTCGCTGTCTCTGCATTCATGTCCCTCACTGGGACCATTCCCAGATCAGATGAGCAGAAATCCTGAGCAGGGGGTCTCACAAGAGCCTTTTCCTGGTTTATTTGGGAGGTGTTGCATTGACCACTGCACACTCTGCCTTCAGTCTCACTTGGGGTGTAAATCTCCATGGCATCTCCTGAACCAAGGGATTTGATCAGCCTGGCATTTACATTCCTGGCCCTTGGAGACTGAGGGATGCCAGACACCTTCTGAGCCAGCAAACACAGGGACTGGCAGTGGAAAGGTGAAAAAATTAGCTGCTGGCTTATTGTCCATCCCAGGAGGAGCTACCATTGTCCTAGTGGTGACAATCCTCCAGCCACTTGTCCCCAGGAGTCCCGAGCCCCCTGGTGTGCTTGGGCTGAGGATCAGAGGGGTGACAGCCTTCACCTCCAAATCACACACGGAGAAACTGAGGCACACAGTGCCTGGAATGGGTCAGTGGTAAACTAAAAATGTGTCCCCCAGGCTCTGCCACGAGGATGGAGCTGCTCAGAGGCATAGCTGGTTCAATATGTGTTTAACAGGGGGTGAGGTGATGCCAGGAGGGTCCAGCTGTAGCAGGGACAGCCCCGGGGGAAGGCAGGGAGATGTGCAGGCTGCCACCCAATCACCCCTTAATTCTTCCACAGGGATTGGCAGCAATGCCAGCAGCTTCCTGGCAGCCCTGAGGATGGAGTGGAGGTGCAAGGGAGGTGTCCACCCACCAAGCACATGGAGGTTCCTCCATCACCCAACAGCTGCCAGACGTGCCCGTGTTTGGGTCATCTCCCACCCATGGCCAGGTTGGACCCGGTAACCTCGGGCTGTGTGAAGCAGTGACCCAGGGGTGAATGGCAGCAGGGTTTATCTCAAAAGGTTTGTTTTGACAAGAGTGTCCACCCTAAAAAGAAAACAGCTGGCATCCTGTTTTAGGGCTGGGCTGTGCCGCCATAGCCGAGCAGCTCCAGGTGGGAGTGGGACAGCAAAGCTCTGGGCTTGTAGAGAAGAGTTATACTCAACATGACCTCGAATCCATCACCCCAGGACTCTGCATAGCCCTCAGCATCTTCTTCCAGCATCTTCTCCTGCCTGCAGACTGCGGCCACTAAGGGACAGGAAGGAAGTAGGACTTACCCCCCAGAAATGGAGGAATGGTTGATCTGGAAGCACAGGAGTTGCTCAGATCAGAGATGCCAGCTCAGAGGAAGAGCTGCAGAGATAGGAGAGGGATGTGTCCCACAGCTGCAGGGTGGAGATGTGCCTACAGGAGAGTTCATGATCCTGGACAGGGCAGAAGACCCAGAGGACCAGAGAGATTTGAAATGATAAAAGAAAAGAAAATTCTGCTTTACACAGCAGCTACAGAGCCCCTTAGCAGGAGTGTGAGGAGGAGCCAGTTTTAGGATGCTTCACTTTTGTCTCATAGCATGTGGGCTGTCAGCTCCTGGAGGCATCTAAAATTATTGGAGTACAAGTCCATACTCCACCACCAGAGCTTGGACCCTGGGTGAGAAAACTCAGCCTCTGCATTTCACAGCATTGACATCCCAGCAAACCCTGCCTGGAACAGTAGCAGCTCCTCGGGATTGCTTATCTGCTGGCTCTGCCTGCTCTTAAGTGGAGCAATTTGATGATGTCAGTCCAATAACCCTGGGAATATCTTAAGAGGAGTCATAAATCACTGACAATAAGTTAATCACTTGAGCTAATAGCTAAGGCAAGGAATACTTTCTTCTAAAATGGAGCAAAATTTGAGAGATTCAAAAAAAAACCCGACCCATATTCCTCCTCAGCGCTTTCTGCTGTTGCTGTTGACAGGAGACTGATCCTAAAAGAGATTTCCTATGGATTTGCTGTCTCCCTTCCCGTGGGGCAGAGGGAAGGCTAAAGCAGTTCTTAAGGTAATTCCAAATTTAAGATCTTACGTCACCGGTCATTCAGGAGGAAGACTTTGCAAAAGAAGAAGCAGGATAAAAATCCTCCTTCTCCTCTATCACATCACAGGGCAGCCTTGTGTCAACTTTCACCTGAGGATGTGAAAATGCTGTAAATGCAGCAGGATGCTGCCCCTTTGCTCCTGGAGCAGCACAAAGTTACCCCTCTTCCGAAGGAATACAATAGGATGCTTCTTGTCCAAGTGCAGACTTGGTCAAAAAAATTTCATTGCATCAGCTGCGTCTTCCTCCTTCTGCTTTGAAGTTTGACTGGGCTGTCAAAGAGGTTGCTGCCTGGAAATGTTTATGAGGGAACTCTTGGAAATCACCGTTTTTCGTGACGGAAAGCTGAGCCAGGGGCTCATTCCTTTGCTGTTCCACCAGCACGTGGAATCCTCCCCAGCAATGCAAAATGCACACAGTGCTGGTGTAGGAAGAATCCTCCCGAAACTTCAGCCAGAAATTCCTTCGAGAAATCACTTCTGGATGAAGAAGTTGATCCCTCCCACCACTCCATGTCACACTGGATTAATGGACCTACTGTTTTTCCCCTTTTCTTTCCCAGCTAAGAAGTCCTGCCAGACCTTTTCCATCTTCACGGGGTCATGGGCATCCGAGACACCTGACTGAGCACCTGCAGAGTGTCCTCCTGAGCCAGCAACCAGAGAACAGCCAGGACATCCCAGGTCACATCAAACAGTACTTGGCATGCACACTTCAGCAGCTGGAATGAGCTGGGTGGGATGGGGATCACCAAGGGAAGCCAGAGGGATGGTGGAGGCATTGGTGAGGCACCTGCTGTCTTGCAGATGGTGTGATTTTCCTCCATTGGAGCACAGAAGATTATTTCCTGATGGATTTGTTCCAAAATCTAAATTCCTGACCATAGTTCCCACCCACTCCTCCAAATAATGGTTCTTTAAAGGGAAAAAAGCCCAAACAAATCAAGGACCATCTACCTTGGCATATCAGGGCAACTCCACCCCTCTACAATGAGCAAGCTTGGACAGAGGACACCAGAAGGGAGGCAGGTTGAGGGGACCTGGTCAATGTTTGGGCAATGACCAAACACCAGGTTCCATAAACCCAAAAATTCCACCAGTAAGAGGGCTGGGAGGATGTTTCTCCTCACCCTGACCTGTCTGTGAGGTTTGTCCATAATTTTTCACTGGGGAGCCCTAATTAATCACAGACGCACAGACCTCCCAGGGTAAGTGTGCCTGAAGTCAGCACAGGAAAGGGACCAGCTCTCCCTGTTCCCAGCTCTCTGCCAGAACCACGGTCAAGGGGCCAGTCTAAAATAAGGTTTCGTGGTGTGAACTTTCCTGAGGAAGCAAGTTTTCTCTTGGAAAGAACAGAGTGTGTGTGGCAGGAGCAAGGAGCTCCTTGGGAGCAGCCTGAGCAGGAAGGAAGATATTTTGATTTATTCTAGGTGTGAAATTTGGCCAGGGAAGCTTGCTAGGTGTTTGTGTTGGCTGCCCTTGGTCACCAGGCTGCGCTTCTAGCAGGAAGCTTTGCTTTTCAAAGCTGGGCCCTTAATATCCATAATCAGGAGAAGAAGAGTGGATTCAGCAACAAGGTCTGGCTTACACAGGGACAGGGTTGGTGGAAGAGCTCAGGTAGGGATCATAGAATCATAATTGTTTGGGTTGGAAGGGACCTGAAAGCCCATCCCAGTCCTACCCCTGCCACAGTCCTACACCTTCCACTAGCCCAGGTTGCTCCAAGCCCCATCCAACCTGGCCTTGGACACTTCCAGGAATCCAGGGGCAGCCACAGCTTCTCTGGGCACCCTGTGCCAGGGCCTCACCACCCTGGCAGGGAAGGATTCCTTCACAGCTACAAGAGGTGACCCAGGCAGAGCAAACAGGTCTTGATTCTGCTCCAGGCCTCTCACAGCCCTTTCCTCTGGGTGAAACTGAGTGTGCTGAGTGTACACAAAATATCCTGTACTTCCCTGACACCTGCAGCCAGAGAGGTCCTTGAGAGGCAATTTAAGGACAGTCTTCAGCTACAAATGTTCTTGGTTTCATCGCTCAAAGTCAGACCTTTATTGTCACAGAAAGGATGTTGTGGTGAGCAGTTATTCCCAGTCACTGTTGAGAAGCGGGCCTTGCCACCAACCAGCTCTCACATTCCCGGGAGCATTAACCCACATTTGCTTTCAGGACATTTATGAGCATCCCTGCCCCTAAATCACCACCTAATGGAGTAAGAGAGACCTGCTGTAACAGAGACATGGGCCACTAAACCCACCTGCTCAGGCCCTGATGCCTCCTCCCAAGGCATACACAAGAATTGCTTGAGCAAAATGAACTCCATGGCTGAAATCCACCTGCAGCTGAGCCAGCAGAGCTGCAGAGGGAAAAACCTTGGCTGTCCATCCTTCCCTCTTGTTTTTCTAATTCTAGAAAAAACGAAACTCTAATTTCCCCTGGCCCAGCCAGGGGACTCCCAGCAGTGCAGGGTGTGAACCACAGGGGAAAAGAGCTGTGAAGAACCATCCTGAAGGGCTCAGCCTTGGGACAGGCAGCAACAAAGCCCCAGCTCCACAGGAAAGCACCTGGCAGCCCTTCCCTGGTGAGCAGGGAGATCAAACACCCAGGTGCAAGGGCCCCAGAGCCCATCCTCATGGCATGCTATGTTTCCAGAGTGGGATCAGGGAAGCGTGACCCACTCTGAGAACAGCCAGGTTTGGATCATCAGCTGGATCGTCTCTTGTGAATCCTCACCACTCTGTCCTGTAGAGGTATTTCCACCGAGGAAGGGAGAGAGGCAGGAGGAGCTGGCTTTGAAAAGCCCCCAGGTGGCCAACATCCCATGTTTAAATGGAGTTTTCAGACTGGTTGGGGTAGGAATGAACCCCCAGTGCAGGTCAGATCTCAGATACCAGATGCAGATCTTTCAAATCGTTTTAGAGCTGAAACAGTTGGAGATACTTTCATATGGAAAACATTCCCATCCATGCTCCCTTTAGACTTTGCTATGGCATGATCCACATTTCCTCTGCAAAGAGCAGTTCCCATCCCAGACAAGCCTGTGGAGGAAGATAGGGGCTGTTTATCCCATGGGGTGGTTTTTGTTGAACTGGTTTGTGTTACCTCACACAAACAGCCCAGTTCAGTCCCCTGCTACCACAGGTGCCTGAAAAAACAGCCACATCCCTTGGAAAAGGGAACAAAACATATTTAGACAAAACGGGGGAAACAGACAGGGAGCACGCATGCATTGAGGACACTGAGGTTTTCTTCCTGGGATCCCTGCTCAGGACACAAAGGGACAGATTGAGACCCAAAATCTACTGTGGCCTGTAATCATTTTAGAGTCGCTCTCCATCATGGCTAAAACTAATCCCACAGGCAGGAAAAATATCCCCTAAAACTGACAAATGCCTCAACTTACCTCTATAAGGAAAGAAAATACGCTGGTTTAGCATTCCCTTTTTACCCCCTTCCAGCCTAGGAAAGCTGCCCATCCAGGAGGGCTGCAGTTAAATCCAAGTCTGGATCCCTGAGAAAGGTGATTTTGGCAGTGTCTGCTCAGGGCAGAAGGATATTCTGGAATTAAAGCCCCACATGCTGGTGTGGGCACTGCCTTGCTCCATACCCAATACAAAATATGTGTACAAGTGCTGCCAGCACCCCTCATCCAGAGGCAGTAATTCTGGGATTAAACAGGCACGTGTGAAGCAGAAGGACATGACTGATCAAGCGTGGGATAAGACACTGCCAGCAAGGAGGGCCCTGTGCCTCCTGCAGCCTGGCAAGGAAATACAAAGGTCACACAAAGGGAATCAATAAGGAAAAAGAAAAATCAATAGTATTTTAGGACTCCTAAAAGAAAAATCCCAGAAGGCACATTCCAAACCCCAGCACTGCTTTCCCTGGCCTGCAGGAGCGGGGAGGCTGTTTCTCTCCCAAGGGAAGGGAGCAGAGCTGCCATGAGGCATTTGATAGCCCCTGACTTCCACCTGGTGACGTTTTACAGTACAGGGAATTTCCAGAGATTAAAAGCTCTCTATGCTTTGTTTGCTAATTATCCTCTGCAAGCCGCTTCCCTTCATCTCTGGTTTTGTTTTGACACATTTATTGTGTTCCTTTGATCTCCACCTTCGCAATGGCACCACAGATGATAATTTCCAATGAAGGATTAAATATTTTGATGCCTCCACAAGCAGCATCTGCTGTCACTCCAGCTCCGAGGCAGCTGCAGCATCTCACAGCCCTCATGCTCCAGGGCACAGAAAGATGATCACCAGCTGAGAACATGAAGATCACATTGAGGGGCTGGAGAGTATCCAAGGAAAGGAATGGAGCTGGGAAAGGGGCTCAGCCTGGAGAAAAGGAGGCTCAGGGGAGACCCTGTGGCTCTGCACAGCTCCCTGACAGGAGAGTGGATCTGGGGGGAGTCAGGATAGGATGAGAGGAAACAGCCTCAAGTTGTGCCAGGGGAGGTTTAGATTGGATATTAGGGAAAATTGGCTCCCAGCAAACCAAGAAGTTCCAAAACAAAAGCCTCCCATGGTTTGAGAGCAGCCAGCTTCTCCAGGCCAGTAAGAAGAGGAAGGCAGACACATCAGATGTGTTTCCAAATTTGTCCTGGTAAGTAATTGGGAAAAAAACTGCAATTTGGGGGAAAAAAAATGAAGGTTTTACTTACAACACACTGTTAATCTGTGGAACTCACTGCTGAAGGTATTTCTGAATATTTTGAGGTATTAAATTTCATTATTTATAGCTGATTTCCACAGTAAATCAAGGCCAGGTTGGACAGGACTTGGAGCAACCTGGTTTAGTGGAAGGTGTCCCTACCCATGGCAGGGCGTTGGAACAAGATGGATTTAAGGTCCCTTCCAACCCAAAACATTCTGTGATTCTATGAAATACATTCCTTCCTATAGGTTTGTTTCAGCTTTGTCAGAGTACTCAGAGGAATAAAAATAACCTACATTTAGCTCAAACAAAGATGCTCACCTTAAAATGGTGGGAGATGCCTTGATTTGCTGAAATTCCCCTCCTCACTCTGGGTGTGAGGCATGCAGAAGTTCACACACTTGTCCCTGCAAGACCTTGCTGGGACAAATCAGCTCTAGGACTAAATCTGAACTATGTCATAGGAAATTGGGGTCTGTAGGTTTCCAAGGAGTTTGAGGGACAGTGTCACGTGTGAGGGATGGGACATTAAAGATAAGGAGAGCTGCTTTCCCTCTTTAAGCCACTGCATGTTGGCTGCACACTCTGCAGCCACCTCTCCTAGTGTGACACTAAGTCGTCTGAAAGAGGAGGGGAAGTGTGTGTGTAGGACATCATCCTCAGCAGTGTCAGAAAGGAGACAGGAGGGAGGGTCTGGGAAGGTTTATACAGGCTTGAAAAGGAGGACACAAATATAGAAGTATATAAACTTATACAAATATTAGAGAGCATCCAAAGGAAGGCCACAAACATGGTGAAGGGTCTGGAAGGGTCACGTGAGGAGTGGCTGAGAGCACTCAGTTTGTCCAGCCTGGAGAAGAGGAGACTGAGGTGAAATCTCATTGTGGTTTGCATCTTCCTCACAAAGAGAAGCAGAGGGGCAGGCACCAATCTCTGCTCTGTGACCAGGGACAGGACCTGAGGGAATGGCGTGAAGCTGTGTCAGGGAAATTCCTCATATCAGGAAAAGGTTCTTCACCCAGAGGGTGGTTGGGGCACTGGAACAGGATCCCCAGGAAAGTGGCTACAGCCCCAAGCCTGACAGAGCTCAAGGAGCACTTGGACAAGGCTGTCAGGCATCCTAAGAGATCAATCCCTGGGATGTGCTGGCTGCCCCACTGCAAACCTCTGACTCCTCAGTGCTCGTGTCCAACAGCTCCAGGCTGAGCTACGTGCCCCTCTCAGGAACTCAGTCCCAGAGCAGGCAAAATTTAGCTGTGCTGGCTCACATTACAAACCCTGAACTGAAACCACCACCCTGGGAAAGCCCAGGGGCACCTGCCAACTGTACCAGGGCTGGCTGGTGACAGGAGCATGGCCCTGGTTCAGCTCTGGGTGGCACCTTGCCAAGGCACAGCGCTTGTGATCCCACCCTGCAGAGCACAGGGAGAGTTTTCTGGCCAGCCTCCCTTGGCTCCTCACTCATTTTGGGACACTGGGGCACACACAGCTGTCACTCACAGAGCAAGCAGCTGGATGTTACAACACTTGGGATGCTGGAGCAGGAAACACCTTATCAGGACCTTGATGCAAGATATCGGCACGACCAGGGCAGAGGGGTTGGGAGGCTGAGGCTCAGCCACTTGGAATGGAACAGAACCATAGAATGGTTCAGGCTGGAAGAGACCTTAAAGGTCATCTAGTTCCAAACCCTGAAGGCAATGGATCCATCTCCCACTGTATCCTCACCTACCTGGGGAGACACCAAGCCAGCGTACTGGTACCCCTGTCCATGGGCACCTCAGCTCACAAGACAAGTCCCACACCTGGGTCCTGCACACAGATGCTTGGAGGTGCTGGCACAGAGCTGGTTGTGGCCAGCAAACAAGTACCAAGGGGTACTGAAGGCTCTTGTACTTCAGTCAAGGTTAGAAGATGTCAAAGAGATGTGAAAACAAAGTCTCAAGATGGGAGGGGGGCGGAACCCCACCACAATAAATAAACAAACAAACAAAAAAAAATCAGCTCATGAATAAGCCAGAAACCCATACTCTTCCTAAACACCTCTGACTGCTCCAGGCTGAGCTTAAATAGAGCTCCAGAGCCCAGGGGTGGGGTGGCAACTGCGGGTGAAGCTGGTCCTGGCCATTAAGGCTTATTCGTGCCCTCAGAGCCCCGACACCAAGGATGTCTCTGAAGGCAGAGACACCTGCAGGTGGGCATCTGAATGGAGCCCTTTCCTGGTGGAGTGCAGCTGGGATTACAGCTTTCCATGCAGCCACATGAGTAGAACATCTCAGCACATGTGACTGAGCCATAAATGAGATACAAGCTCCAAAAAGCCCGGCAGGAGCCCTCAGAAATGCTCAAATACCTTGTTTTCACATGTTACAAGCACTCTCCTTCACCTCTCCTGCTGACCTCAGATAGTTTAAGGGTGCTTCCCTTCAGCATCACCCCCTTCCAACTCTGAGGCTTGCACAGTGCTCAGTGATGGGCTCAGGACCCTCAAGCAAGTGGTGCCATCTCAGCCCAGAAGAGCAGCCCACAAACCTGTGTCATGTCCCTGGAAATCATCTAATCAGTGGGGAATGTGACTGGAAGTTAAAGAACTTAGAAATCCTGGCATTTTAATGTCCAAAGTGCCTGTTTTTACTGCAGCCCAGCAGGGAAATTATGCAGCTCTGACGCCAGCCGATGGCTTTGGGGATATTATCTCCTGTGAACATTAATACCCACGGGCACACAAAGGCATGTGGCTGGAGGGGAAAGAGTCCCACCCAAGGAAGGAAGGCTGTCTTCTTTTTATGCATTTACACTAAAAACTGATTCTAAATTCAGCTTTAGGAAAGGTCAGTTCCCATGCAAGCATCCATGTGAAGCTTCCGTGTCTGCAGGAAGGATCATGGGCTGTGACAGTGCTGCCAAGGGGCTGCTCAGTCTTTCGGAAGGCCTTGGTTTGTGTGAGAGAGCAATGGAGACTTCACAGTGAGCAAAACCCTCTTGCTGGTTCACCAAGCCAATGTTGTGACAGTGTGAGCTGTCCCAGGACATGTTCATGGCACTGAAATGAGTTGTGACTCCACACTCCAGGGTCATTCCAACACTGGGAAGGGGCAGAGCCAAATCCCAGCTCCCCATCACCTAACCCAAGCCCTCTTTTGAGCTGTAAGGTGGACTCCCCATCCCTGTCCAAGGCCAGGTTGGATGGAGTTAGGAGCAACCTGGTCTAGTGGGAGGTGTCCCTGCCCACGGCAGGGGGGTTGGAATTGGATGGTCTTTAAGGTCCCTTCCAACCCAAACCATTCTGGGATTGTATGAAACAAATATCCTGGGGACCTCATGTGGCTTTGAAAACCAGGGAGAGCCCTTGCGAGGGAAAAAGCAGTGTGTGAGCTCTAGCCCCAGCCCATCCCTGGCCAGGATAACTCCTGCCCTCTGATCAGAGGAGGTAACTCAAGAACCAGCATGATACCAGCAACAGGCTGCTCCCCTTGTGTGGATCCGTACTTTACTCTTTACCCTTCTCCACGTGGAATCATCCCCAGATGTGCAGACCTGGCCTGAATCCCATGGGAGCACATGGTGCCTCTGGTGTTCCATAACCAATGGATGGGGTGCAGGGGGAAGGAGGAACCAGGTCCTTTTTGAGGATGTTTGAGTTCCTCTTCAATGGCCCTGGCAGCACAGACAGGGAATTAACCTCTGGATCAGGGTGTTCTGGAGATTATGCACTCTTCAAGGTGGTTCCTGGTGGGATGGGGGGAAATGTCCTCCAGACCAGCACATCACTGCTTTATTTGGAAGGAAAAAAAATTAAATGAGGTAATAATGAGTACCTCGTGGTATGAACTGCTGCAGGTCCTGCTGATGACTGCAGCTTGGCCAGCAGCAAGGTCCTGGCTTTTCAGCAGGGCCTCCACAGCAGACAGGCTCTGGACTTGACCTCCTGCTGCAGGAGACTCCACAGACTCCCCTGCTTGTCTGGCTTGAGCTGCAAACCCAGGGTGAAAGCCACCACCTCAGATTAGAGTCACCACCCCACTGAGACCTGCTGAGGTAGCCCAGACTTTGCACTTTGTTACAGTCACAAGCTTCCTTCCACCTCCCTCCCCTTTTTCACAGGTACCATTTCGAGCTGAGGTGCTTCTCCCTCCTCTCCAGGTGCATCCAGGGGTGGTGTGAGCCTTAGAAAATCTTTCCTCCCTTAGGGAATGCTGCAAGATGCTTGGCTGGCAAATAGATAAGGAATTTGGCCCTCAGGAGATAGCTCCTGTGCCCAGGAGCACCTCTCCTGTTGTCGGAAGGACACACTGATGATGGTAAGGTCAGATTTTACCTGAAGCAACTCAGGAAGTACTTCTAGCTGGTGTTTTCCCAGGAGATTTTCACCTCTAGGAAGGGTGGAAGACCCACTAGGACACCAACTTCTGCTGGCAATGTAGGAGTGGGACCACCAGGTTTGCCCTCAGCTGGATCACTCACTGCTGTGCTTCAAAGCCTCTGCAGACACCCTCCTCCAGAGACCTCCTGGTCACTCCAGTGTGAACCTCCAAAAATTTGGCTGCTGCTTCTGCCCTGCAGCTCCTGGGCCCAGCTCAAGTGTCTTGGCTGGCTGGGAGCCCATGGATGGCTGCTGGATCCTGGAGGGTTTTTTAGTGCCAGTGGCTCCAGCTGGTCTGACAGTGCTGGGGGGAGTTGGTAGGGCAGGGAGTAGGAAAATTGCACAGGAAAAAAGATGTGGCCATGGCGCTGTTTTGTAATCCAAGGGCTCTCTGCTTTTATTCTAGCTTGGGAAAACCCTGAGGGATGTCTCTGCAAGGAAAATAAAGAGGGAGAGCACTGAGTTGTCAGGGTCAACCGGCTCCTCGTGTTTCAAGAACGGGCAGAGCTGAGCCCTGGGCAGGATCCTGCAGAGCAGCAGCACTGCCCACGCTGTTTCCATTGTGCTGGGGTGAAGTGAGGCCAGCACAGCCCCTTACAGTCCCTCAGCCTGGCTCCAGCCTCTGTCCAGACCTTGGACATTGGCAGTGCCCCAGTGGAGGACACGACAGCACTTTCCATCAGCAGTGGGGCAGGTGGCACAGCAGGGGCTTGAGTAAGACCCTCAGCACAGGTAAGCTGAGAGTTGCACCAGTTTAGCCCTATGGTTCCCCTCATGAAGGTGTTGGTGCCCAGGAAGGAACAAGTCAATCCCAGTGCCACAACATCCCTACACAGGCAAGATGCCATCCCAACAGGGTGAGGCCTGGAGCAGGTCTGAGAGCAGTGAATCCTTTGAAACCCAATATCTGCACAGAAACTGAGGGACCCCAGAGCCCACCCAAGGTCCCACCCTCCTCACGCCACTTCCAGGTGAGATCCTGGCTTGCATCAGGCCCTTCCCCACCATGCCATGATTGCCATGAACATAAAACCCCACAGGGCTTAAACCCAACCAGCTTCCACTCAGTCTAATGTCAAGGGTTGGGATGCTTCTTCCGGACCCAAAGGGAATTTTGGGGCCACACAGGAGCTTTCATTCCACTTGGTTTTGTCCCTTTTCCCCTCAAATCTAGCCACAAGCCAAGGACATAATTTGGAAGATGTGGGCACGTACCCACTCCTCTGCAAACCTTACAGGGCCCTGCCCACTGCCTCCAGGCTTCAGGCAGACAGGAATATTTGAACAGACTTTTATTTCTTTCCCCCCAAAAATACACAATTTATAGATATATATCTCAGGAGGGTTCATTGCCTTTCCCAGCTCAGGGAGTTGGAGAAGGGCTGAGGTTCTGCACGCACCCCATTTTGCGTCCTCCTAAAATGCAACGTTTTAGGGGGGAGGATGTTTGTTGGTTTGGTTTTGCTGGTTTATTTCATATTTCAACGATTATTCTTGCATTTGCAGTTGTCATCACACCAAGAGTTTGGGGTGAAAGGGAAAAAGGTTCAAAGCTCAACCTTTCCTTTAGGACACACAGACTGTTTCTTTTCCAGATCAGGGGTATTTGCAGGGCCCTTTGCTCCCACCACCCCCATATAGATCCATGGCAATGGGAGTGTAGGTCTGCTCTGTCCTACAAGCACCCACCTTGTCTCCAGCAGCAGCAGAGGCTGGAGGCAGCTCCTCACATGGCAGAGCTGCTCTCCATAGGGACCCCAGCACAGCCTAAACCCACCCTCTCAGAAATCATCTTCCAAGCCAACTTTTTTCCCTGTGCCAAGCTCCAAGTGTCTTTTCTCCTGTCTCTTAGGCTCAAACATGGATGGAAAGGAAGGCAAAGTGTTAAGGAGGTGAAGCAGGAGACCTCTGGGATCCCCCACCTGCAGTTTGGAAGGAGAAGGAATGAGGGAGCTGAAATCAGACACTGGATCTTTCCATAGCGAAATGGCCCAACACTGCCAGGAGGGTTTTTTCCACTGTACAGTTACTATAGGCTTGATGACAGGAAAGCTAATTATATCAACATCCTGTTTACCCAGAAGCATGGAACAGGAGCCCAGAAACACTTGGGCTGTGAGGGCACACTCTGATCCAGTTTCATGACAGAAAAGTCTCATCCTTACATCTGGGTCGTTTTCTTCTGCTACCTGCTCCCACTTTCCCAAAATTTGTTGCTTTTCCCTGACAAAGAGCCTGGAAATCAAACCATGTAATGTCTCCCTCGTGCAGTTCCTCCCTGAGCTGGGAAACTGCTCACCCTGCCCTTGCTGGAGCACATGGGGTTTACTGGAATCCCTGTGAGTTCCTGCTAACCCTGCAGAAAGCCCCAGCCCTCCCTGGAAGGCAGCTTCCCCCAGGAACACCCTGACCCAGCAGGACTTTGCAATACCCAGCAAAAGCCACCCAGCAAGTCAGTCCACCTTGCCTCAGTTTCTCTCTCTGTCAGAGTTAAATTTAAAAAAACTGGTGCCTTTTTCCCACCCCCTCTTTGCCCCACACCTCACATTCCTGGCTGCAAGGCAGCTGGGTGTGCTGCAGGGTCAGCTCCAGATGTGGTTTCATTTTGGTTTCTGCTTTTCCACCAAATTGCCTCACAACAACCACGGCTCCTGTGCTCATCTGCACTATCCTACTCCAGGGCTGTTTGATCTGGAGAAGGGAAAGCTCCAGGGAGATTTCTAGCACCTTCTAGTACCTAAAGAGGGCTTATGAAAAAGAGGGAGAGTGACTTTTTACATGGACAGGTAAGGATGGGACAAGGGGAAAAGTTTTAAACCAAGAAAGGAGATATTTAGATTGGGCATTGGGACAAAGATATTCCCTGAGAGGGTGGTGAGGCCCTGGCACAGGGTGCCCAGAGAAGCTGTGGCTGCCCCTGGATCCCTGGAAGTGTCTAAGGCCAGGCTGGATAGGGTTTGGAGCAACCTGGGATAGTGGAAGGTGTCCCTGCCCATGGCAGGGGATGGAACAAGAGATCTTTGAGGTCTGTTCCAATCCAAAGCATTCTGTGATTCTCTCATTCTCTGATTTTATGATTCTACTCTTTTTCCACATTTCCCATCATTTCACTTCTCTTCCTAAGCCTGAAGCACCATGGGACAGCCCAGGGACAGCAGGGCTGGAGGAAGGAGGATGATTTGTTCCTTTTGCCAAAGGAAGGCCCAGTCTTAATTAATGTCAGGCCAAATGCCATGGCCAAGGCTTCGGGAGCTCATTCTTGTTGCCAAATCCTCTTCCTTCCTTCCTTCAGGTCAGGGGCAAAACTGAAATGACCACAGTTTGTCCCAGGCCTTATTATGCATTAGCAAGGCCCAGGTGTATTTATTACCCTGCACCACACAAATGCCCCTGAAAAACACCCTGACCCACCCTTCCCCTTCTCCGGAGTCCTCTTTCACCAAGGCCACCTGAAGAGCAGGGGGAGGTCACTCCTCGGGCCCTGCGAGCTGTGTCACCTCATGGTGCCAAAATAGGTTGAATCCAGAACAGGAACAGCAAAGCCTGGCAGTGCCAGCAGGATCTGAGGTGGGATGCAGCCGCCCAGCAGGGATACTTGCTGGATTCACGGAGAATCTGAGGTTGCCATCTGCAAGGGGGTGGCTGATAGGACAGAGAGGGACAAAGGGACATGCACACCCTTCCAGAGCAGCATCTGGAGGCCAAAGATGAGACAGGACTACAGTCTCTGCCTGCACCCGTGTCCTACATGAGCCACGGCACCTTCATCTAATGGGGTCTGGCTCATTCTGCCTTTTCCACTGAAAAAAAGTGGATTTAAATGGCCAGAAGAACTCATGAATTTGGCAAATCTCTCTAGCCAGATGAAAATAAAAGAAGAAAAAATACACAACAGATGAAAAAAAGTCAACATCTGCCACAGCTTATTCGCACCAGCAGTACTAAATCAAAACAGGGTTAGGGCTAGAAACAAAAGCAAAATAACTCTTTTGGTTTGGGTCAGACTTCCTTTTTTTTTTCTAGTCTGTGTTTTCAGTGGAGGGGGTTCTTCTGTTTATTTACTTTGTTTGACTCAGCCCCAAAAGTCCCTTTGATTTTTCAGTGTAAGCTGAGGGCGAGACAGGGTTGTTTGCACAGCTGCCTGCACGCCCGGCAGAGCACGAGCCCCTCGTGATGGAGGGTGTAGGGACAGACGCTTGGGGACAACCCAGACGTGCCACACGAGATGTCCTGGGACAGAGGAGCAGGAGGGGTGGCCACAGTGTGTCCCAGCCTTTCCCTTGTCCTCTGGAGTCCCCCTGCAGCCCACAGCACCCTGCAAGAACAGGAGTGTGGTGAAGGCAGACAATCATGGAATGGTTTGGGTTTGAAGGACCTTTAAAGTCCATCTTTTTCCATCCCCTGCCATGGGCAGGGACACCTTCCACTATCCCAGGTTGCTCCAAGCCCCATCCAGCCTGGCCTTGGACACTTCCAGGGATCCAGGGGCAGCCACAGCTTCTCTGGGCACCCTGTGCCAGGGCCTCCCCACCCTCACAGGGAAGGATTTCTTCCCAATATCCCATCTATCCCTGCCCTCTGGCAGTGGAAAGCCATTCCCTTTGTCCCTTCACTCCATCCCTTGTCCCAAGTCCCTCTCCAGCTCTCCTGCTGCCCCTTTAGGCACTGGAAGGGGCTCTGAGGTGCCTCTGGAGCCTTCTCCAGGTGAGCACCCCCAGCTCTCCCAGCCTGGCTGCAGAGCAGAGGGGCTCCAGCCCTTGGAGCATCTCCGTGGCCTCCTCTGGACTCTCTCCAGCAGCTCCATGTCCTCCTGGTGCTGGACCCAGGGCTGGGGCAGCTCTGCAGGTGGGGTTTCACCTGAGTGGGGCAGAGGGGCAGAATCTCCCCTTTCCTGCTGCCCACGCTGGGGGATGAGCTCAGGGCACGGGAGGTTCTGGGCTCTGTGTGCACATGGCTGAGTCATGTCAAGCTTCTCATCCACCAACACCCCCTTGGCATGAGGAACAAGATGTAAAAAAGGAGACAAAATGAAGACCCCAAGGCTCCAGTGAGGGTCACAGACCCTGCACTCATCCTGGCACAGCATTACAGTCCCATCCTACCACTACAGGACAGGGCTTAGGACACAGGGGCTCGGATGAATTGTGTAGTGGGCCAGAGGTGTTGGACTGGGATATCCCACCTGCTATTCCAGAGGAGCTTCAGCACCTTGAAGGTCCTCTGCTAAATCTACCAGCTCCATAGGGTGCCCCAGGGCACCTCCCCAGGGCGATTTTGCCTCTGGTGAATTGATTCTTGGGGATGGAGGAAGCGCTGGGTCTGCAGAATGCACGTAATACAAACGTCTCTGGGACCAATAAGGGACTTTAGGAAGATATAAAGAGCTTCAGGGCAGTCTCCAACAGCCCTTTCTCCCTTTTCCCTGGTGGAGCAGTGTAGGAAGGAGCAGCCTTGCTCTACCAGGAGCAGTCACAGCAGGCTCATGGCCAGCAGAGGCGAGTGGCTGCCAGACAAGGACGGGATCTGCTCAAGGACAGTCCCATCCTTGGCAGGCTCAGCTGGTTCAGTGAATTCAAGGATCTTCCCTGCCCCCAGCTTTCAGGGCCCCCTCGGATGCACACCAGGGATGAAACGGCTGCAGAAAACAGCTGGAAGCTTCCCACCCAACTGGAGCAATCTAATCTAATTCTTGCAAAATGCTGAATTATTTTAGCTGAAATTTTCCAAAACCCTTTCAGCCTGGAGGCAGCCAGCCAGCCTGGGGAAAAAAGAGTAGAGTCTGGCAGAGTTATCAGTAATTAAAGGCAAAGTCTTAGAAAAACAGGGAATGTGTTAATGATAGATCCCAGCTCTCCCCTTAGACAGGCAACACCTCACCAGCCGCTGAAATAGAGCTGCCCTAGGGCACCACAGAGGAGTGAGGGATGGATGGATGGATGGATGGATGGATGGATGGATGGATGGATGGATGGATGGATGGATGAAAATGGGAAAAGAAAAAAAGCAGAGAGGCCTATTTTCCATGCAGAAGGAGGGCAGGGTACTCTTCACGTGCTCCAGATAAAGTCCTACAAGCACAACCTCGGTCAGAGAAGGTCCTCTCAGCCCATCCTCTGTGGGCATCACAGTGCCATCAATTGTCATCTCACTGGGAGAAGGGATAGAGATGCAAACTAATCCAGTTCAGAGCTTTCTGGTATCTACAGGAGCCTTTGGTGTTCTCCAGACCACGAGCAGTTCCTGGGGCACCAGGATTCCCAGAGGTGATGCTCTCTCTGAGCTGTGAATAGAACCACAGGAGAATCACACATGGCCTTGGACCATGGAAAATGTCATCCTCAGCAGAAGACAAAATAAAAGGGATGTTTTGGAACCTAGCAAGGGCACAGTACAACCGAATTAATTCCACAAACAAGGCTCTGCTTGCTCCAAATCAACAAAGCAGCCCTCTTTGCCCTGGGAAAAGCAGGATCATGACCCATAAGTCCCCAGTCAGACCATGAAAAGCCTCACCAGGCTGCACGTCCCAAATGTCACGACTGACCTGGGGTTTCCAGCAGCTCAGCCACTGACCACATGTGGGAACATCACTGCAGAGCTCTGGTCTTGCTCAGGGCAGAGGCAGTGGGAAATGCAGCTGGAGATGCAATCCAGCGACAGGCAGCTGGAGGGAAGCAGATTTCCATCAAAACCACAAAACGTCGGAATTGCAGAGGCAGCAAAAGCTGTGAGCAACCTGAAACCCTGCTTTGGCCAAGAATATTTACATCTCATTTGGGATCAGCAGCACGGACAGGCCAGCACGTTCAGGCCTCAGGAACGCTGACTCGGGAATTTTTGGCACGTTAAACTATCTCGTCTGGGGTTTTTTTTGGTCTGTTTTCTTGCTTTGGAACCATCTTTTCAGGCTCCTCTGTGCAGCTGAAGGGACCAGGCATTTTTGTTGCATGAAGATCTATTCCTGCAGTGTTTCTGTGGACACTCACACAAATCAGGGCAGTAAGAAAAACACGAGGTATCTCAGCTAACAGCCCACATCATCTGAATCCCTGCCAGATCATTCTGAATTAGTTGCTATGATAATTTCTTTATTAATTTGTGTTCTTACTTTGATCCCTAAGCTCTCCTTTCACCAACCAGGATCACGTCATGCAAGATGCAATGCAACAAAAATGCAGTTTATTGTGCAAAGAGGTGGATTTCCACCACATTTTTAAGCTGTGTTTCAAGTTTGTGCCAAACTTCAAGAATTGAGTGAGATGTCAAACCTTTGTACTCTTGGACAGGGGACAGAAGCGGGGTCAGGATCCAAAAGGATATTTGGGAATATATCCATGCAAGGCCAGGCTGGATGGGCCTTGGAGCAACCCGATCTAGTGGAAGGTGTCCCTGCCCATGGCAGGGGTGTGGAGATCAGATTATCCATAAGGTCCCTTCCGACACAAACCAT
Organism: Coloeus monedula; assembly: GCF_965178545.1. Taxonomy (NCBI): domain Eukaryota; kingdom Metazoa; phylum Chordata; class Aves; order Passeriformes; family Corvidae; genus Coloeus; species Coloeus monedula. The sequence goes on from NC_138785.1 coordinate 72,401,247, forward strand.
TCTGGAATTCTATGGTTAATCCCCATCTCCCTTCTTGCCCCAACTCCTCCATCAGGGGGTGAACAGAGGGGAGGTCAGTAGTAGCTGGGACAGCTGTGTCCATCACCACAGGAAATCCTGCTGTGAGAAGGGACCCTGTCCGGGAGAGGAAGGAAGGCAGGGAAAACGAGACTCTCAGGATTGAAACCAAATATCCTGTGCCAGCCCCATCACAGGCCCTGTGACACTCATGTCCTCACCAGGGTTCTGAGATTTGGCTCAGGGCCTCATTTCAGGTCCTGTCTTAAATATTATATATATATATTTGCTTTAGAGCTCCCTTCTGTGGTTATCTCTTTTCTGTCCCCTCACTCCTGCCACTCTCCCTCCCATCACTGCACTGAGTTGCTGGTGTCCTCTACTGGACCCCAACAGCCACCCAAGCCATGACCCTCCAGAGAGGCTTCCCCAGGGAATGGTCACAGCCACAAGGCTGCCAGAGCTCAAGGACAATTTGGACAATGCTCTCAGGCACAGGGTGGGATTTTTGGGGTTGCCCATGCAGGACCAGGAGCCGGATTCAGTGATCCTTGTGGGTCCCATCCAGCTCAGGGTATTCCATAATTCTGAAGTCATCCCTTTTACCTTGTCATCTCCCACACAAACCATCCTACCACCTCCTCCTGGTCCTATATCCCTCACTGAAGAGGAAAGAAGGGTCTTTTCTGTCCTCCCCAACACTACACAACCTCCACACAGCTGCAGGTCCAAGCAGTGGGTTCAACTCAAGAACACTTTGCAGATGGGGCTGAAGTAAAAGGGGGAGATGCTGAGACCACAGCCTACAAAAAACTCCCAAAGACGGGATCTTGCATTCACATCTAACAGAACTCTTAATTCCAGACGTTCCCAAGGAATTTATCTGCATGAGTTGAGTTAGCAGGTTGCCCCCAAATCCACCCCTCCTTGGAGGGCCAGACCCAAGACATGAAGCCCACAGAGGAGCTTGGTGTCACTGACACAAAATTACAAGTTTACAGAGACCACTGGGAGTGGACACCAAGCACTTTTCCAGCAAGAAAAGCCGCCGCCAACATTTGGTGTGGGTGGAGGAAAGCGGAACATCCATGGATATCCTCAAACCCCACACGCCAGCTCCCCAGGGAAGAGCCGCCTCCCTGCATGGTGCTCGCGGCTCCGGAGACTTGCCCACACCAGCACTCCTGTGCTTCTGGATACAGCCACTAGAGGATGGCAGTGTCCCAGGCCACGCTGGGAATCACCAAGATCCAGCTTTGGAAACCGACAGCACGGAGATCCCATCAGTGCCAGGGGCCCAGAAATACCCCCTGGAGTTACTCCAGTCCAAATCACAAGCTGGACATTCCCAGCCCTCAGCTCTGCTTGCCTCCCAAGCAAAGACAGACCCTTTGCAGACTGGAAATTGGGATTTTGCAGGGAATCAGCTCCCACGTGCTTCCTGGTCCCCTTGGGACGTGGGTGGGTGTGTTTTAATGAGTTACCTGGTGTATTTCCAGGTCTTACTGTGTCTCCCCTCCAATTTCTGTGACCACAGGATGGTCAGAGCCCTGTTACCAGAGAATTCCTGCCACCTCCACAATTTTCCTGCATCCACCACCAGAGTGACCTCTGGGCTCTCCATGGGGTCATGATTTCCAGCAGAAAGCAGAGCCTGATGAGCCAAGGAGATGGAAACAGCCCAGCAGCTCAACCCCAGCATCCCCCCAGGACACCTTGGAGGCAATTTTCAAGGCAAATGTCTGGAAATGATGAATGCCAAGTAGAAGCCCAATTATGCCAAAAATATCCTGTCTGAGCCACAGCTTGGAGGAATATTCCCCCTCTGAGGAAGCATAGCAGCCAAGCTGAGCTGCAGAATGAGATGAGCTTTGAACAAGAGCTCACTGGGGAATAAAACATCATTAGTTGTATCAAAACAAGATCAGGGATATGAGTGTGATGAGACTTGAGGCTGCCTCATTCATGGGTGTCCATCACCCTGCTGCAGCCAGAGATCCTCAACAATCCACTGGGAACCCACCTCCCCGCTTCCCTGGGGCTGAATTCTGCCCAGTGGGGTGAGTGTTTTGCTCCAAGCAGAGGAGAAAATCTCCATTTCTTCATGGGTTTGAGCAAAGCAACCAGGATATCAGGAAGAATTCATTTTCTCAATATGCACATTGGTTTCAGTATGCAAATAGGTTGGATTTGCTCACGTCTCCTTGGAGTGAATACTGGCAACAGTGGTGACATCTTCTCACAGGTCACCTGTGGTTTTCCCCTTCCCTCCCACAAAGTGCATCCCACCCTGCCTGGTGGATCTGCTGGGCTGGCCCCAGCACACCAAGGGCTCTCTTGGACTGGGGAGCCCAAAATGGGACATGGTCCCCAGGCATGGTCTTGAAGTGATCCCAGATCCTGCTCTGCAGGTGTCCAGCCTGTCCCAGGATGTGACTTCTGCCTCTGCTGAACTTCAGCAGGGTCCTGGTGCCTCATCCTCCATCCTGCTGAATGGCCACCCTGCTCCCCAGTTTGGTGTTATCCACAAAATGCAAAGACCTACTGATGGCTCTGGGAAACACCAAGGCAAACCTCAGAGGCTGGGGGAAAAGGGAATACAGATTCTTGAGTGCCCCACACATACTGGGGACCATCTGCACAAACCATTGGCTGCTTTTGGGGGCTGGAGGGGCACAGTGAGACCTCACCCTTCCCAAGATGTATCCCAGTCCTGGGGAGGGGGACCCGGTGGCACAGAATCCTTCCACAGCATCCCTGAAACACTTTTCCGCTGCTAATTAAAGTCTCTGACGTCAGTGTTTTGATTCCAAGCAGTTGCATAACACCTGGCGGTGCCCAGGGCTCCGCGCCGCATCGAGGGCAGGGATGGAAATAGATCCACCAAACTCCTGCTCCCTGCTCCCTGCCTCCCTCCTTTGCAGCCATGCCTCCATCCTGGCGTGGGCACAGGAGGGATGGATGGCCCTTGGGAAGAGGTTGTTCCTCCCGTAGGAAGGTGGTAGCAGAAGCACTGCTGGTCCCCCACCCTGTGGTGCCTTCAGAGGGGTCCCCAGCTCGATGTCCCCCTCGATCCCATGGATCATGCAGACGAGCAACTGGACCCTTTTCTCTCCAGTGGGAATTTCCACGTGGTGGCTCAGTTTTCCCCACCCAAACAGAGCTATAAAAAGGCACTGCAAGACCCAAGGTCCATCCATCCAATTCCTCCAGTGCCAAGGGTAGGTTTTCACGAGGGACTGGGCTGAAGTCTCAGAGCTGGAGCCAAGTCCAGCTGAGCCAAAGCTCCCTACCAGCTTGCCAGCTGAATGCAGTGTGCTCCAGTTTTATGGGAAAGGCATCCAGCCAGAGGCATATGAAGCATTGCCCAGGTCAAGCACTCCTCACCCGTGCACAAAACAAGGCATGGGATACGTGAATGGAGTCAGGAGCCTCCTCCCTGGACCAGCCCTCTCCATAGATCATAAATAACCCCAGGGATGCTCAGCTCAAAAATTCCTTCTGCCCCGTGGAAAAGCTGGTGGCTGGAAGGGCATCATGAGCTCTCCTGGCTCTGCCTGGAGCTGGTGAGACAGCTGGTGAAGAGCACCTTCTGCACCCAGGCTCAGGGTGGGCTTTAGCCAACAACTGAGTGAGGTCACCCAATGCCACTGACCAACACCAGCCTCAAAATTATGAGGACACATCCCAAGTTTTCTGGGTCAAGGCCACTCCCAAGGCCTTGGGACAACCTTGTATTGAGTACAAGTCTCCCAGCCCTGCTCTGCAGAGTTAATAATCCTCTTCAGCTCAAGCCAAGGCTCTGACCCTGAGTTGTCCACATTCTGGGGAGCTGCAATATTTTCCAGAGCTTCCTGTCCTCTCCCCTCCATGTGATGGTGTGCCACACATTTCCCATGGGAACTGCTGATCTCTCGCCCTCTATTCCCGAGGGCAGTGTGGAGCATCACTCAGTGCCCTGAGAAGGACAACATGGCAAAGGCGGATGTCCCCAGGGAGAACAGGTCACCCCAGTGGGCTGTGCCTCAGTTTCCCCAGCTGTCAAAAGAGGATTAGTTCACTTCCAGGATGTCGTGAGGCTCAGGAATAAACACTCCTGGGGCAGGATAAAGCCTGACAGAGGCAGCAGCTTATCTGAACTGCTCCCAGCACTGCCCAGGAAGAAGAGATGTGGTGGAGCATCACCTCCCCAATTAGCCTGGTGACAGGCAGGGACATCACGGGTGTGGACGTGTGATGAGCTGGCTTTCCCTATGCCAAGAAATTACTCCAATTGCTGAGCCCTGGTTATTCCAGTCTCCCCTTTTATCCAGAGAGAAAACACAGAGAGGGTTTATGGAAAAAGAGCCGATGCCACACCTGCCTTATGAGACCTGCCACGTGCAGCTCTCCTGTCAGGGTGGGAGAGGAGGTGAAGCCTTCTTCTAGCACAGCTTCCATTTTGGGAAGGTGCTTCTAGGCTGGGATTTCTCCTGAGGGAGAGGTGTTTGAGGAGGATTTCATAGCAAAATGGAGAAAACACCGTAAGCATCATTGTGTTTATGGAGCCCCAAGCCCACTCAAGAGCAAGGAAACCCCCCTCAAGGGTTTTAATCCATATTTTACACTGGGGAAACTGAGGCATGGGAATGTGTCTGGGACAGAGGGCTCCCAGCCGTTGTTCCTCTGCAAGCACTGAAGGATTTTGGGGTGCAGGTGGGATCTTGCACCTTCTCTCGCTTTATTGCCCAGCTCATGCAGAGCAAGGAATAAAATAAGTGCCAATCTCCCCATCCACTCTCTCCTTGGACAACCGCCTCAATTACAGCTCCAACAGAGGATCCCACCCTTCCCTCCTCACCCACTGCCTCCTCTACTTGCTCTAAGTCCAATAAGGAGCCAGCATTCTTCCATTACAGGCTTGGGATTGCTTTCCGCAGCATGGGGTGACATCTGGGTTACTGTGCCCGGGCTCACATTACAAACCCAGCGCCACTTCCCACCTGCTCAGCCACAAAAATATCTGGATGACACCGATGCCAACTTCCCAAAAATCCACCTGCTCCTCTCCATGGCTCCCAGGGCTGGGGCAGCTTTGCAGGAGGACCATAGCTGTTGTCTGCACATGGCTTGGGAAGTCCCTTCTCACCTCACTTTGGTGCCAGGGGGCGGTGATAGTGTGGGGGAACTGCAAACCCTCATTTGGGGGTTAAAGACAGACCCAGATGGTCAGGACGAGCATCTCATCATCCCACTGCCAGCACAGCACCGTGTTTTCCAGGTGTTTGATGGCTCAATGTGGACACTGAGAAAGATAAATAAACGCTTAGAAATGACCCATGGGCAGGATTTGCTGACTCATCAAGTTCTTGCAACCGCAAGGCAAAGAGCTCTGAGAAAGGCCAAGACCTTGGCCAAAAAAAAACCCTTTGGAGGAAGGCTTAGCAAAGAGTCCTTTCGGGTGACTGCTGATGCATTCAGCATTTCCTTCTCCCTGCTCTCCCAACCAGGTTCATCCGGCTCCACGGGAAGGCTTGGCCAGCTCCCTGTGTTTACATCCCCATGAGATGCTATCAGGAGCTGAGGCTCTGCCTGTACTTGCAGGAGGTAAATCCCCATTCGGTGCAAAGGGTGGGGACTTTCCTCCCTCCTAACTTAAAGACAACTTCAGAAGAGTTGCCTCAGCGTCTGCCTCTCCTCAATGCACAGGCATTTGATGACCACTTCCATGGATTTTCAGATGTGGAAGAGACAGGTTAATGAGCCCCTCTGGCTTGTGCCCAGTGATAGCCAAGAGAACAGGGCTGGAGATGACATTTCTTGCAGAGGCTCCAGAGGATTTATTTTTCTTTAGGTTGTTTTTGTATTGTTCTTTATCTTAGATAGAAATTATTTGCTCTGCACAAGCATTTGCTACGTGCAGGACCCACTCTTCCCATGAGGCAGGAGAGTGTGGTGGGTCCCAGATTCAGTGTCCTCAGCTTCAAAAGCATTCAACCATCAGATCTCTGGTCATCCCATTTCCTGGATGGTGGCCCTTTATATCCAGAGACCTTTGATGTTGTCCATCCCATGAGCTCCCCTCTGAATCCTCCCAAGTTACAGAGTCAGGGAATTATGGAATGGTCTGGGTTGGAAAGGATCTTAAAGACCATCAATTTCCTCCAATTTTCACCTCCTGGGAAATTTTCCACATTTAACAGTTGTCCCTGGCTTTATCCAGGAGCCCTGTGGATGCTCCTGCAAGGTTTTTCCCAGCCTAATTTTAAATTAATCCTGGCTGATTGAGTGTGGTCCCAAACAAACCAATCTGTGGAACAAATCTGAGGAAGGGACACTGTTTAATAAAGTTGCTCTGGACTCTCTGCTCCCATCCTCCTGCTTTGATTCCAAGATCCCTACTCCCAAAAAGAAAAATTATTCCAGAAACCAAACTACCCTCAACCCCAAAATTTTTGTCCATCACTCCACCCTACAACTAAATCCATGTGTTAGAGGGAGGTGGCTGCTCCTGGCGAGGTGGGAATTGCCTTGTATTCCCAACACAGCTGCCCAGAGGGGAGTAAAATCCCTGAAACTGCTGAGTCTTGGGAGGATGCCAGTGGCAGATCACTGGAGCAGCCAAATCCAGCTCCTGCACAGTCTTGTGACCAAGCATGCCCCAGAAATGGGCCTGGGATGGATCCCACCTGCAAACTCCAAATGCTCCTGGACAGGATGTTCCTCTAGCAAAAACCCACCCCAAGGGCTGGCAGAGCTCTGGGATGAGACAGTGAGTGTGTGTGTGTGTGTGACTGTCTGAGCCTGCAAGGGACAGCTTGGACCCATTCCCAGCTTGGAGCATTCCTGTCTCTTTATGGCTGATGTTCTCCAGATGTTTTGTATTGCAGCCTCATGTGGAAACCCTCTGGCCCCAGGGCTGAATCCTGCTCAGCCCTCCACGTTACTCCCGGCAGAGAGGAGGAGGAGGGGGGTTTCACGTCACTCTATCCACATCATTTATTATGTTTAAAGCATAAATCAACCCTGGGATGAACCACAGCTGCCCCAAAAGTGCCTATTCCCATGCCTGCTCTTCCTTTTAAACTCTTTTCTCCCAAGGAAACACCACACATGTGATCACCCCCTCTCCACAAGCCCATCAAGTGCTGTAAAGCAGAAAGATACAGATACAACCTCTGGCTTAGGAAGTCCCGAAGCAGCAAATTGCCGGAAACTGAGAGAATATAATGTGGAAAGCATTCCCCTGGCTTGGCCCTCGCCTCGCATTCCTGCAGAGCAGCTCCCCCCAGTCCCAGCCAGGGGACGGATACCAGCAGAGTTGGACCATGGCTGTGTGCCAGCAGGAGCTCCCCTCCCACTGTGCATGCACGTTCCTTGTCCATATTGTCCATTTCTAGTGGATTTTGTTGAATCCAAGGATTCGGCTGGTTTCACTCCCTGCCTGTGTTTCTGATGGGTGGGATGAGGTGTTGGTGCACTCCTAAGGGATAAGGCAGAATCTGGTTCCCCTCCCTCAGCTCTTGGCTCTAGTTTGGTCCCTGAAGTGACATTCTAATGCCCCATCCCCACCAGGGACATGGGTTTGGCAGCATGGATGCAGTGGGACATCCCATTCCCAGTCACCACGCGGCCGATGGACGCGGTGTCTCCAACAAACCGGTTTGACCTCCCGTTAGGAAACTTCCTCATTTACTATTAATAGATTTTTAAATTTTTTTCTTTCCAAAGACACCCTCCTTTATCCCTCACCCTCCCCATCCATCCACAGTCTGTACATCACTGGGGGTGAGGGCAATCCTGCCCTCTCCCCACTGCAATCTTTCCATCGCTGGGGCTGCATCCACCCGAGCCCACTTTTCCATTTGTCACCCGTCCTCTGCTCTTCCCTGCGAGCCCATCCTTGTGCCAATGCTGGCTCCTTCCAGGACAAGCACATTCAGCCTCAATGAGGGTCTTTTTCCCAGAGCAGGAGGGTGCAGGCAGAGCCCGGTGGTGTTAATGGGGTGAGAGAGGGTCTGGCTGCCTGACGGGAATTCCCAACTGCTTCCTCACCTCTCAGGAACCACCTGCATCCTCCAGCAAACGGTTCCTGCTCCAGAAGAAGGCACTTGAAAAGCTTTCCTGACCTCAGTGGTAGGAAAATCCCCACGGCAATCAGCCCTCCATCCTGACAGTGCTGAGCCCAGCTCCAGGCTGTGCCAAACACCCCAAACTGCCAGGCACATTCCCAGCAGGATCAGTCCCAGCCTGTGGCTCTGAGCCCCACAGCCACATCGTCCCCAGCCAAGCTTTCAGCCTTGCCTGGTGATGCCCAGGTTGGTCATTTTACCCTGGCACATTTTTGGTCTGGGGCAGGAGCAGGAGGATGAGGATGGACCCACATGGATACAGGTTGTGCTGTTTCATTTTCAAGCACCTGCAAACAGGCTCCAGCCCAATTTACTTTCCAGCTTGGATGAGAGCAGGGACTACCTCAATTCCCCTTTCCTATTGGGGCTGGCAGGATCCTGTGCTGCAGCCAAGCCCCTCGGAGCGTGATGAAGAGGAAGAGGAAGAGGAAGAGCCACAGGGTTTTGGTTGCCACCCAGGAGCAACACCTGCTCTGCTTGCTGAGCAGGGCATGATCCTTGGAGTGGGATTGCCCTGGGTGGATGCAAGGACCGAGGAGGGAGGTGGGAGGGGGGTCAGCCTTGGGCAAGCCCTGCCAAAGCAGTGTCATTCCTTAACTCACAAAGTCATTAATGAATCAAAACTCCCAGGTAATTGCTGTTATGAGGAAGAGGAAGAATCTGTGCTGCTCCACCCTGCTCTGCATTGGGCTGGCCAGGGGTAGAGCCAAAGTCCTGACACCGTGGAAGGGGTGGAGAAGAAGTGTGAGGAAGCAGAGCAGCACCTTGAGTGGGGAGCAGCGCCGGTGGTACCGGCTGAGCAACGCCACCGCAGCGGGGAGGGAGCAAGGGAGGCTCCCCACATCCCATTTCATGGGCAGAGATGGGATGGGCACACGCTGATATTGATAGAATCATAAAGTCATTAATGTTGCAAAAGCCCTCTAAGATCATCCAGCACAACCATTAACCAACGGGTGTCCTTGGCTGAGAGGGGCCGTGGTCCCTCTCAGATCAGCTGGCAAGGCCACCCCAGAGACCTCAAGTGAAAGGAGGGGAGAAGGGGAGGCAAGGAATGGGGACACCAGGCAGTCAGGATGGATGAAGAAGGGGAAAAAACAGAAGACTGAAGTGGATTTTGTTCCAGTGAAGGAGCTGGAGGAGGGTGCTTGGAATGTTAAGGTGTCCAGGACCTGGCAGCGCTATGCCATGGGAGCAGGGAACAGGATGATCTGCAGGAACCCAGCCCTTCCTCTGCCCACCAGGTCTCCCATCCACAACACAACATCCACAACAGCCTGGCCAAGCCAGGCTTGTGAGGCTGAAGGTCCCCTTGACCAGGAGAGAAAAGATGTGGGGGTAGATCAGAGAATCAGGGAATCATTAAGGGTCAGAAAAGCCCTATGAATATCATCAAGTCCAACCCTTAACCCAGCACTGCCAAGGCCACCACTGACCCATGTCCCCAAGTGCCACAGCCACAGGGCTGTTAAATCCCCCCAGGGATGGGGACTCCACCACTGCCCTGGGCACCTGTCAGGGCTTGACCATCCTTTCAGAGAAGAAATTTTCAGAGGAGCAGGACATCCTGACAGGCTGTGGGAGGCAGTGACAGGGCTGCTGCCACCACTCCAGCCTCCACGTACTTTCCAGGGACACTTCAGTCCCATCCCTGCCCTGGTCACCCCATTTGAATTGGGGTGACAACAGATCTGCCGTGGCATTCATGGTCCAGCACTGTCAGAGAGGAATGAGAGAGAAAGGAGATATCTTCCACCTACCCATGGGACAGACCCACCCTCCCTTATCACCCCATCTTCGTAAGGTCCGGGCATGCAGCTGGGCTGGATCACTCATCGAGTAGGAAAACCAGGATTTTCTCATATATACAGCAAGGTGTTATTAGCAGGAGCACGTGGAGCAGGGAGAAAGTGAGCAGTGTGGTTCCCTCCGTGGCCAGGGGGGGAATCAAGGCTTGGAGATGCATCCCCACACCCTCAATTAGCTGAATTTGGGTGCCCCCATCCCACATCATCCTTCTGCCAGCACGCAGGCAGAAAGGATCTGTCCATCCAGCCTGCTTTGCCTTTCACCGAGGAAATTTCCTTGGCCATGTCCCCACGCAGGCAGCAGTGCTTCCCAGGGGGAAACTGAGGCAGGGAGGGTGGTGCACCACAGGAGCTGCTCTCTATAACCAGCAGCTGATCCTGGGCATAAGGCAGTGTCTGGGAGCCCTGTGCCAGCACTGGAGTCCCAATGGACACCCTGCCTTGCCTGTGTCCAGAGTGCCATGGGGCCATTTTTGGGTGTTTTTCATTTCCTCTCATTCAGGGAAAGAGGCTGGACATGCTCCAGCTGTGTGTGCTGGCAGCCCAGAACCCCCCCTGTGCCCTGGGCTGATCCCACAGCATGGGCAGCAGGAAAGGGGGGATTCTGCCCCTCTGCCCCACTCAGGTGAGACCCCAACTGCAGAGCTGCCTCCAGCTTTGAGACCCCCAACATCAGAAGGACATGGAGCTGCCGGAGAGAGTCCAGAGGAGGCCACGGAGATGCTCCAAGGGCTGGAGCACTTCTGCTCTGGAGCCAGGCTGGGAGAGCTGGGAATGTTCCCTTGGAGAAGGGAAGGATCCAGGGAGACCTCAGAGCCCCTTCCAGAGCCTAAAGGGGATCCAAGAGAGCCAGAGAGAGACTTTGGACTAGAACCTGCACTTTTCTCACCAGGAAAAAGGGGAATGGTTTCACAATGACAGAGGACAGGGTTAGATCGATATTAGGAAGAAATTGTTCCCTGTGAGGGTGGGGAGGCCCTGGCACAGGTTGTCCAGAGAAGCTGTGGCTGCCCCACATCTGGAAGTGTCCAAGGCCAGGTTAGACAGGGCTTGGGAACAACTTGATCTAGTGGAAGTTGTCCCTGACCATGGCAGGGGGGTGGAACAAGATGAGCTTTAAGGTCCCTTCCCACCCAAACAATTCCATGACTCCGTGCCAAGGACAAGGCTCGCATCGCTCCCTCCCCTCCGGCTGCAGCTCCAGGCTTTGCCCCGGAGTGCCCAGGGCCGGCCCGCGTGGGAGGAACGGCAGAACTCGATTTCCGAGTGCATTTGCTTCCCAAATTCGTCCCGTCAGCAGCCGGCAACGGGTCCCCTGCGGGGCTCCGCAGTCTCTCTCTTCCCAACACCAGGAGTCCCGGCTCGAGCATGTCCAGGCGAATCCCTCCCATGCCGAGCGGGGATTCCCACAGCGGGAATAAGGCTTCACCTAGTGAAAACATCCAGTGGATCGGCTTCCTGCCTCATCGCTCAGGAATCCCGAGGTCAGGGTCGGCGAGTCCTCCCACGGCAGCGCGTCAGGCCGGGAGCACGGGATGCGCATCCCACTGTCCCCGCTGTCACAGCGCCCGGGATGCTCATCCCACTGTCCCCGTGCCCGGGATGCTCATCCCACTGTCCCCGTGCCCGGGATGCTCATCCCACTGTCCCCGTGCCCGGGATGCTCATCCCAGTGTCCCCGCTGTCACAGCGCCCGGGATGCTCATCCCAGTGTCCCCGCTGTCACAGCGCCCGGGACCGCCGCGTCCGGGCCTCCGCGCAGCCCGGAGAGAGAAGGAAGGGGGGAAAAGAGGATCAGCTTCCCTTGCACGTCCAGAATATCCTCGGACCAGCGCGTGACGCTGGCTCTGGGTGACATCCCAGCTCCAGGGTGATGTCATTTCCCCCAAAAGTGATGTGTCCATGGGAAAGGGACAGGGATGGGGACAACTGGAGGGGTGTGGGCAGCAATGAGCAGAGCGGGACAGTGCCCACTCGCACAACACCCCCGGTGCCACCTCCTGTCCCCTCTGCGTCACCCCTCCTGCCACCCCGTCCCCACTGCCACCGACCCCCGCCATCCGCCTTCACCCCGTTCCTGCCATGCCCCGTCCCCATCTGTGCTTACTGCCACCCTGTCCTGTCCCCCACTGCCACCTCATGTCCCCAAAGCCATCTCTTGACTCCACAGTCCCCTCCTGTCTGCACAGCCCTTATTCCCACAGTCACTGCATGTCCGCACTACATCATCCCCTGTCCCCAGTATCACCCCCTGCCCCACAGTCACTTTAAGTCCCCACTACACCATCCCCGTCCCCAGTGCCACCCTCTGCCCAGTGTCACCGCATGTCCACAATGTCTCCTTCTGTCCCCACAGTCACTCCCTGCCCCCGTCGACCCTCCCGTCACCTCCGTCTGTCCCATCCCATCCCCGTGTCACCCCCTTTCCCTGTAACCCCCTGTCAGCCCGTCACCCGTGTCACCCCCATCAGCTGTCAGACCCTCCCCGTCACCTCCTCTGTCTCATCCCGCCCCGTGTCATTCCCTACCACCTCCTTTCCCTGTCACCTCGCCCTGTCCCATCCTGTCCCCGTGCCGTCCCCGTGCCACCCCCGTGCCACCCTCCGCTGTCCACTCCTGTCCCCTCGCCCCTCCCACCCATCCATGATGTCACCCGATCTGCGCATGCGCAGGGCGCGTGGCGAAGCCGTGCCCGGCTCCGGGCGGGGCGGGGCGGTTCGGCTCCATCCGGGTCCTGCCCGGGCCGGGCGGTGCGGGCGGCGCGAGCCCCGGCGGGACAGCGCGGCGGCGGGTGAGTGTGGGGGGCGGGAGCCCCCTGTGGGGCCGGAGGACCGGAACCCCCCCGAGCGCCCATATGGGGGGTGGGGACCCCCCCTGGGGACCCCCATGTGGGGTGGGACCCCTCCCTGTGCCTTGTTCCGTGGGGAAGGGACCCCTCTCCATCCCCCTTGTGTGCCTGCGACCCCTTCCTGTGCACCCCTCTGTGGGGCAGGGTCCCTCTTTCATCCCCGCTTTGGGCAGAACCCTCCCTCTGTGCCTTGTTCTGTGGGGAAGGGACCCTCTTCCAGCCCCCCTGTGGGGTGGGACTTTTCCCTGTGCCTTGTTCTGTGTGGAGGGGACCGTCTTCCACCCCTTGTGTGCGGTGGGACCTCTCCCTGTGCCTTGTTCTGTAGGCAATGGTCTGTCCTCCATCCCCTCTTTGGGCTGTACCCTCTCTCTGCGCCTTGTTCTGTGGGGCAGGGTCCCTCCTCCATCCGCTCTTTGGGCAGGACCCTCTCTCTGTGCCTTGTTCTATGGGACAGGGTCTGTTTTCCAGCCCTCTGTGGGGCAGGACCCTCTCCCTGTGCCTTGTTCTGCGGGACAGGCTCCCCCTCCATCCCCACTGTGGGGCAGGGGCACCCCCTCCTCAGCAGCTCCCATGGGGGACAGGGTCCCTCCCTCTCTGCTCCACAGTCCCCTCTGGGGTAGGGACCTCCACGGGGCAGTGGAGCAGCCCCCATATCCCGCAGACCCCTAAGGGGAGACTCTCAGGGTGTCTGGGCTGTGCTTTTGAGGTGTCTGGCAGCACGGTAGTGGTGCCATAAAGTCCCGGTTGTGGGGCAGAGGGGACAGCCCTAGGGCACAGCTCTGGACCGTGGACTGGGACTGCATCACCCCGGAGGGATGGAGGAGAGGGCTGGGGCGGCACAAAGGGACAGGGGGCATGTCCCCACCCAGCGCCCATCCTGCCCGGACCCTCTTGATGAGGGGGAGCTCCTGGGGGTCCCACCCCACGCTCAGTTCAGGGTCCCCAGGTCACCTCTGTTCCCGGTAGCCGCTGGCTTGGAATCAGACACGTCCCCTTGCTTTCCTGGGGCCAAGACAGGACGCTGCGGGTTTCTTCGGCTTTAAAAGAAAACCAAAGAAAAAACTACCCAGAAATGGGAAAAGCTGCTTTTTTGGAGTTACACTGGGCTGCTGTTCCTGCCGTGCCGGCACGTCCATACCCTCCCTGCATCCGCCGCTTTGTAAGGGACGTGCGTGGGACCCTGGGGACTGGAAACCAACGGGTAAAAATGGACCTCCTGCGGTTTGGGGTTTTGGTTTTTTTGTTTGTTCAGTTCAGCCTGTCTTTGTCTTCGCCGGGGTGCACGGAGGAGAACACGCGTGGGTCTTGGTCACTCCACGAGCGGCACCGGCTCCGTCGGATGTGCCAGCGAGTGTGTCTGAGGGTTGCTTCCCCCCTCCCGTGCACACCTTTGGCAGGAGGCTTGGATGATAGCTTGCTCTGGCACGGTCCTCGCCTTTGATCTCGAGTTTCCTGCCATGGATAACGTGTTCGGCAACACGCGAGCCCGGCTCGGCAGCTGCCGGGGAGGGCGATGCGGGTGTCTCCTCCTCCTCGTCCCGGTTTTCCCCAGCTGGCTCCTGCCTACAGCTCCCGGCTTTCCTTTGTTTCGGGTGCCGCCAGGACGGCTCTCACAGCCCAAGGATGCTCTGAACGGAGCAAAGCCAAGCACAAAAAGACACCCCCCCCACCCCCATCCCTTTGTTTCCAGGCGTTTGCGGGCTCAGCTGGCTTTTTACACAGCGGCGTTTCATGTGCCCAGGCAGATAAACCGACTACTCAATGTCTCTTCTTTTTTATCCTATTCTGAGTTATTTTGGGTGCTTTAGTTTGCAGGGAGCACATCCCGGCTGCAGGCTGTGCCGGAGGGATGCGGCAGCTTCCTGGGAACGGGGTGAATTTGCCAGAAGTATAACTGGAACATCTCGTGGTTGTCCTCTGGTGTCCTCCTCGCGTCTCCTTGGGTGAGCAGAGCCATAAGCTCTCGGCACCACACTAAAATCTGGGATCACCAGCCCTTCTCCTGGGAGAACTCTGACCCTGGTTTGCGTGACCTGCTGCCAGCAGCAGCTTTGGGGACAGAGGAAGGTGAACAAAACCCAGGCCCATGCTCAGCACTGATGGCTGAAACCAGCTTTTTTTTATATATATGTCCTTGACTCTATAGAAAGCAAAATATAAGTTCTAATATTATTATCAGCATTATTTTTTAGATTCCTACTGCTGTTTTATTTCCCTCAGGTGTTGGGTTTAATAGCAAAACCATCACCTGAATTCATTTGAGTGCTATTTTTTTTTCACGACAGATGTACACAAAGTACCTTGACCGTGTCAAACAGCCCCTGAGTAAATTGGGTTGTTTGCTCTATTACTTTATTCATACAGGTTTGATGCTCCAGCTGATGCATCTGGAGTGCTGTGCCATCTGGAGAAAAAATTAAATACAAATTTGGCCCCTGGCCTGGAAAAATAATAACCCTGTGCCCCACTGATAATTGGCAGTGGAAGGATAGAGCCCCTGACAGAAGAACTGCTTGGGGGCAATGTGGAAGGAACTCAAAATGCACTAATTGAGGTATTTAAAACATACTAAAAAAGGGAAAATAAATGCTTCCAGCCCCGTGTGCCGGAAGGAGGGATGATGTGATCTTGTTACCAAGTCACGGGGCTGATACAGGCAGGTGATGGTCCTGGTCCTGGGTGGGTGGTGGAGCTGCTGGAGGTGTGTGGTGGTGATTTCCCACATCTCCCAGCCTTGCTGCTGAAGGAAATCCCCTCCACAACCTCACAAAGCTCTGTTCCACCACTACTTGGCTCAGGTTTGCTAATTTTGTCCTCATTCACCAAGGCTGGGTTGGACACTCCAGGTCTGCTGCTTGGGTTGCTGGCATTGCTGTTTGGTCAAAGGCTGTCTCAGATTTGGGGGGAACAAGATGTGGAGGTGGGTCAGCTCTGCAGGAACTTACTGGCTGTGCATCCCAGGCTCAGATCCAGTCACCTCCAGGTGTGATTGGAGATAACTGTGATGGAGTAGCCATGAAGGACACCTTGGGGTCAGCGTGCTCTGAATGTTGTGGGATCTGTTGGACCTTCAGATGAGGAATACTGTGTGCCAAATGGGAAACAAGATGATGGCTGCTGGTTGCTGCCACTGTTCTTGGCTGGAGAGGGGTCCTGGCCCTGTCCTGGGGGAGAAGCAGGTGATGGAGCAGAGGAGGAAGAGGATTCCATGGTGAAGAAGCAGCAGAGCTGCTCAGGACTATGGAGTTGAAGCAAGCCTGAAGGTTCTACCCAAGAAGAGCCGACTTCCAGCTGCTTTCCTGGACTAAACAATGTGTGGGATTACAGGAGGGTACCTGGCTTTGCTAGGAGGGCTTTTGTGCTTCTGGGCCACCTCTCCAGGTGTTCCCTGTTGGGTCACCCCTTCCAGTGACCTGCTGTCAGCTCCACTTGGGTTGTGTGGCAGAAGATGTGTTGTGAGTGATTCACTCATAGCCATGGATGTGGAAAAGGTGGAGAGAGGCACAGCTGGTGCTCATCTCCTGTTCCCACCACCTGCACCTGGAACCTTCTGCCTGGGGATGACAGGGCTGAGACACGGTCCTCCCCCAGCTTGCCAGACTCCTGCTGCACAGTAAACCCAAACAAGCCCATCCTTCTGGCCTTGGCAGGAGGTGCAGATCCTTCTGGTGGTCCTCAGCCAATTTGGACCGGTGGTGTGGAAGCCTGGAGGGTATTTTTTTGGGGGTTGAAGCTCTCCCAGGTCTCAGCAGAGGTTGGTGTGGTGGAGCTGGGTTTGTTTGTTTTTGTTCCTGCAATCATTCCTCTTAAAGCCGAGTGTTGTTGACACAAGATAAGATCAGCCGTCACAGCCATCCCCTCCCCCGTCACTGTTCACTGTTGCCCTGGAACCGCTCAGACTCAGGTCGGGAGTGGCCGTCCTGGTGTGCCCGTGTCCCCACCCCGAGTCGCTGACAGGGCTCTGAAGCGGCATCAGTGATGATGTGATACGGGGCTTATCTGCAAGTGAGCCCAGTCATCGCCTGAGCCCGGCGGGTGCCGCTCGCTGGGTTGAGAAATGCCAGTGATCCTATGGAAAACGTGCTCCAGGAGAGGATCCAAACCGACGTGGTTTTGCTACAGCCATGGGCAGTGGTGATTTGCTTCCTGATCTGAGGGATGGGAAAGCCTTGACCTTGACAGTGGGATGGAGCAGTGCCTATTCCTCCATCCTGGGATGCAGCAGTCCCTGCTGGAGATAGAGCTGCATCATTTGTGGATGCTGTTCCCTCTGCAACAATAACACGGGCTGTGTGTCATTTTTCTACTTGTCTGGCATGTTTAAATTCCATCAAAGAGCAAAAAACAATCCTAAAGGGTTCCAACCACATGTCGAGGGCTCCTGTGTCCTGCTCACAAATGGTTGTGGTGCTGAAGGGTTGGTGAGGGGAGACAAGCCCGGCCCTAATGCCAATGCATGGATGGGCAGTGGGAGCTCATGGACCACGTTAGCTGCAAACAGCTGCCTCAGCGTAGCCGAAGGCTGTGAGGTCTCAGGTTGCTCTGCTGCCACAGCTACAGCTGGATCAGCCTGTGGAAAAAGCAGAGACACCAAGGAGCAGCAAGGGCAGGGTGGTGGGAAGCCTGGGCATCCTGCCTTTTCTGCTCCAGCTTCAGGACTGTGAGTGTGAGAAGCAAGCAGGAATGACTTCTCCAGGGTTTTTTTGGCTTTTTTTTTTGGTTGTGGGTGGGTTTGCAGGACACCAGGACTGCTGACAGCAGCTGGGGTTCTCCTGGCTCCAAGGGGAGAAAGGATCTTTGCACGGGATAATCCTGGAGGCCCACCCCAGTGTTTGAGGGACAGCGTGCTAGCCAGGTCCTTCAGTCTGCTGTCTCCATGGAAGCAAGGGATGGAGATCCACGTGGCAGCACAGCCACAAGGGTTATTGATGTGTTGGAAACCATGAAAGCCCCTGAGAATGGTCACGTAGGAATTGGGACTTCTCCAAAAAGGTAGTGGGATTGATAACCCAACTGAAGTGCACCTGTGCCAATGCCCACAGCGTGGTCACCAACAGGAGAAGGAGCTGGAAGCCACTGTGCATCAGGAAAGCTGTGACATCGTTGCCAGCACAGAGGCATGTGGGATGACTCAAAGGAATGGATTGCTGCAATGGATGGGGATAACTTTCCATCATTTACCAGAAGCCCTGGCTAACTGGGAGGTCCCAGCTGGCTGGAAGTGAGCAGATGTGACACACAGCTACAAGGGCAGGAAGGAGGATTTTGGGAACTACGGGGCTGTCAGTCAGGTGACAGGAGCAGATCACCCTGAGTGCTGTCACGCAGGGCCATCAGAGGAGCAGCCAATGTGAATTTGTGATAGGCAGGTCCTGCCTGACCAACCTGATCTCCTTCTATGACAAGGTGATCTGCTTTGGTGGGTGAGGGAGAGGCTGTGGGTGTGTCTCTCTGGACTTTGGCAAGGCCTTTGACACCACCTTTTCGTGGAAGGGGCAGGAGTCACCATCCCTGGAGGGATTTAAAAGCCGTGTAGAAGTGGCTCTTGGGGACATGGTTTAGTGGAGGCCTTGGCAGTGCTGGGTTAGCAGTTGGACTTGATGGCCTTAGAGGGCTTTTCCAACCTAAACGATTCCATGATTGTGTGATTTTATTATCCCTTCAGAGGATTAATCCCGCCGCTAATGCAGCTTTTCACTCACAAAGCACTTTAGAGGAAGTCGCGCCAGGAGAGCGCTTGGAGAGAGAAACTGAAAGTTCTGAGCAGGAGGCAGCTGCCCTCCTGATTCCAGCCCTCCCACTGTCGCTCTCCCAGCCTGTGGAAAAGGAGTGGGTTTCCCAGCTTCTTGGCTCACGGGAGTATTTCGGGGAAAATACAAGAGCTCCGTGGTCGTGCGGCTTCCCAGGCGTGGAACCCGAGGGATTTCAGCTTTCCCGGTCCACTGAAATCCAGGAGGAGCGGCCCGGCAGGTGAGAAAGTGGGTGAAGCCAAATTACCCATCAGAACGGAGTGGGAGCGATCAGAGTCTCCCACCCGACAACTTCCAACTACAACAAATCCACCCGAGTGGATCGTGCCTCCCGCCGACCGGGGCTCTCGGAATTAAATTGCCGGGGTATTGTAAGGATCGAGTTAAACTTCTCTCCACGCAGAGCTTTGTCCCGAGCAGGCAGATATTTCCTCGGCGCTTTAACGATTCCCATTTTCCTATTGTTCCCTATAAAAACCCGTCGCCAGGCTGGGCTTCCCCCGAGGCGATTTCCTGGCTCCGCTCAAACGAAACTGCGGAGTTGGGGTTTTTCTTTCGCTTTTTAGTTGTGAAGTGTTGGATGACAACCCGGCATTTCGCTCTCTGAGATAAAAGATAAGGCTTTTGGAGGCTGTGTCGGTGGTGGCCATCCGAAGTGGGATGGGATTGTGTGGTGTTGGGTGGTTTGGGGGCTGAATAAATCGGGATGAGCTAGCTAGAGCCCGTCTGCTGGTGCTCGTGTGGGTTGTGTGTCTGTCAGCTGAGCCCTGCACCCCAGTCTCGCTTGGCATTCACACCAAAACACCCTCACCTTTGTGCTGAGCGTTGTTTGGGGGCGGCACTTTGGGTGTAAAAGCAGGAAAAATGGATTATTTTCTTGGCTGTGGCTTTGCCTGGGGGGTGCTGTGCTTCTGACCGTTCTTGGGGCTTCCTCCTTGTGTCCTCCTCCTCCTGAAGCATGTTCCCCATGCAGCTGCCAGTGATGCAGCAGGAGGAACGTGTCAAGGAGGTGATGGGAAAGGCCTGGGATGTGTTGCAGCCAGGTGAGAGGAATGGAGCTGGAGACAAGCCTGGCATCAGGTGGTTTATTCCAGCCTTGGATGCTAAAGCTGGGAGCGGGAGTGTTGCAGGGAGTTAGGAGATGGCTGCATGGGGACAGTGGGTGTTTTCCCAAAGCCAAGCGAGTATTTGTGCCTAAAGACTAAAAATTATGTGGTCCTGCAGAAAAATGGACTGGAGAAGAGGGATTCTGCTGTCATCCCATCAGGCGCCTCCAAAAGGAGGGTTTTTAAGACAAGCACATGAAATTGAGGCTTTATTTACACTGAGGTTGGCACTTGAGTGTCTTTAAGTTTAATTTTTGGATGGAATTTAAAAGAGGAAAGAAGTAAGCACTGAAAAAAGTTTAGTTTCTTTCTTAGAAAACGTCTGCTTTCTAACAGAAGTTGCTTTTCCTTTCCCAAAGATCCCCCGAATCCTTTCTGCTTCCTTTAGGTTTGATTTATCTCAGGTATTGATGTTCTGTGCTGGAACATCCAACTTAGTAGCAAACTGCTTGATATCAAACCCCAGATTGCACATTACCTGCTTCATCTTCTAAATCAAGTAATTTATTCTTCAGTATTATGAATCACTCATTGTGAGGGTAGCAGCAGATTCCAGCCTGTTTCCATGAAGGTGCCATGCTACATTTTCCTTATTAACCCAGGTCCTTGCTGCAAAGCCTTGCGGATGAAGGCTGCTGCCAAGCTGGGCACAACTTGGGTTTTGTTGCTCAGAGATTTTTCTCTTTTTTCTTGTTATTAAAATAGTGTTTTCCTAGGCCACTGCAGAACAAGTCAGATGGTTGGGATGGATTTTTTTTTTTCAGCTGGAGCATCCATTTCCATGAGAGTTGGAGCCCAAAGATAGGTTGTGAAGCCCTGGCAGGTTGCTTGCCCAGGATGGGATCCTGTCTTTAGCCTCCTGTGGATAGACTGATCAGGATTGCCTTGATACCCACATAATTCCAGACAACTCTCTGCAGCACTGGGCTGGAAAATCCCCCTTTTTCACCCCAAAACCAGCCTCGGTGGGGATTTCTCTGTGAGGACTCGCTGTGTGGCAGCCATCTCTGCAGGCTGCTCCACGCTTTTGTTTACATCTGGTAGAAAACTTCTTAAATTTCCTGGCAAGGGAGTAATTCTAATCCCTTTCAATGAGATCAGCGGATTAGTGTCTCAGATGCTTATAAAATTGTGAGGATTAGCCAAGCCTCCCCCCCTTTTCTTTCTATGCCACGTAACGTCATCGCCGCGTTGTAAAAGGGGATCTCTGTGCTGTTACCAAGAGCTGAAGGAATTTCGGTGAGCCTCTGCGAATCCAAGCATTTAAAAACAACATCTTCATCCTCTCCCTCGCTCCCTCTAGATTTTTGTGCAAGTTTTAGGGTGTTTTTCTCTTTTCTTCCAGCATCCCTGGCACCAAACCACGGTAGCCGTTCAAGCAGATACGTTGGGTTTGCGTGGCTTGGCTGCGTTGCGGCGCCCGTGCGGGTAAGTAGGGAGCTGAGCCAAAGTTTTCCTTCACAGAGACTTGCAAATTCCCATCTTGAGAGGACCAGATCCCAAAAAACATGTTACTTCATGAGTTTGCCCCTCATTTCAAAGGATTTGGGCTTTTGTGGTCCATCCCCAGAGGGGAACGGCACTTCTGGGCCGACGGGATGCTCTCACCCCAACTGTTGAGAGCAGGATGAAACTCCACACACCCACATTCCTGCATCCTCTTAATTACAACCTGCACTTTCATTAGGACTTGCTCCCTAACCAGCTCTCAGGGAACTGACAGGGAGGAGGGTTTCAAACCCTGTTGCCTCTTCCCTCAGGGCAGTTTTTAAATGCCTTTTCTCCCGGGTCGATGGTTGTGTGGTCGCTTGACCTGTGTGAGCAAAGTGATCCCGAACTGCCGAGTGGTAGGAGCTGGGAGCCAGGAATTCCTGGCCCCAGCCCAGTAGAGTTTCAGAGGCGAGCTTTTAAATATATACAAAGACAAGCTCATAATTTCCACTCTACTAATGAGGCCACGGCGTTTTCATTGAAATGTGCCAATAGGCGCCGTGGTGGTATTTTAGCAGCCTTGTACTGTGAATCCAAATGTGATTTAACATGGCAGCCCCCGCAGAGCCATGGAAAACCGGCTTCTCCCGCTGAATTTCAATGATGCTGCTCAGCGGCACTTCCCAAAAATCCCCTCGGCGGTGGGACTTCTCCTTGTGTTTCATCACGACAGAGCTTTTCTCCCACTTTGGTGAAGGTGGGAATGGGTTGAAAGAGGATATTTTAAGAGGGAAAAGTCTTAATTTAAAGCCTGGGTTTAACAGATGTGTGGCTGGCTAGTGCGGGGCGGCGATTTAATAACCGGGCTGGCCAGAAATATCAGTAAATCATAGTAAAAAAATGGAACGTGAGGGCTCCAGACATCATGTTCTCTCTTGACCTTTAAAAAGCCACTCGAAGCTGCCAGCCTGCTCGTTGCTAAGCCACCTTCTTAGTGCCACTCATATATTTTCCCTTCTACTAGGCGATTCAGCGCCTGGGAATTCGTGGAGATCTGACAGTAAACTGTTACACGCCTGAAATTCCCACTGGTGGTTTTTAGCTTTGTAGCCTTGAAGCGTTTGGAAAATATTTAGCAGGTTTTGTTCAGTCAGCTGCAAGGAAAATGTAAATTTTAGGTGACTCTCTCAAAAGTTTTTTTTTTTTTTAAAAAAAGTTCTGCATCAGCAGCACAGCTGTAAATTGGGGTGTTGCTTATTTAGGGCTCAGTTTATGAGGAACCCCAGTGAGGAGCAGCATCCCTGGGCAAAGGAGGGGTGTGGGTGGGTGATGCTGAAAATTTACACCTGGTTGTCCATCACCTCCTGGTTACAGACCCCTGGGGTATGGATACACACCTGGATTTTAGAATCCAGGAATCATGGAATGGTTCGGGTTGGAAGGGACCTTCAAGACCATCTCATTCCCCCACCCTGCCATGAGCTGGAACACTTTCCACTAGACCAGGTTGCTCCAACCTGTCCTTGAACACTTCCAGGGACAGGGAATCCACAAGCTCTCTAAACAACCTGTTCCAGTGCTTCACTAAGGTCCTTTCACTTTCTGCATCCCTCTAAGGTCAGGCCACGATTCCAGGAGAACAGGGAAGAAGGATGATACCCCATGGCAGCCCCCTCAGTGCTGAGACTCTGTGGCAGAGGAGGAGATGCATTTATTGGGTTGCTGAATGTTTCTCTTCAGGCACCTCACTTGGCTGTGCAAGTCTGGCAGTGGAAAAGTTCCATTTTTCATTTCCAACTAAATTTTGAGGGGTTTTCCATCCTTGCAGCCACTCTTCTTGTGCCAATCCCATAGAGGTGAAGCAGCTTTTGTCCTGTATCCATATGGCTCCCAGGAGGTTTTTTTGCTGGACATAAAGTGTTGCAAAACCTTTCCAGTCTCTGTTAGCAAGGGAGAAGGAATGATAAAAAAAATACTCCCCTAAGTCCCGGTACTTGGTTCAAAACCAGGAAAGGGTGGGCTGACTCTGCAGCTCATTTTTTGGAAGTATTAGGAAAAATTGGAAACGGCAGTGACGTGGCATTGGTGTGGATTCCCAGCAGGCTGGGGTTTGGGATTGTCTGGGTTTTCCCGAAGCCCTTTTCAGGCTGTTAGGATTGTAAAATACAAATCTGGCCAGATCAAAGTGGGCTTGGGGGAACGGCTGCTCCGTGGGATTTGTTTAGAGACTTTTTCCTGGTATCCAGTCACCAGCTTTTTCACTCTTCTCCATCCAGCTACCTCTTCTTCTTAAGTTTTACCTCAAATATAAATGGTGCAATTAAAAGGGTCCGCAGAGTGCGTTCCTGAGGGCTGAAATCCAGGATCCGGGAGCAGACAGCGGCAGCATAAAGAGGAATTCTTCCCTCTCTGGCCTCATGCTGCTTTTCCACCACAAGGCTTTACAGCCATCTGGATCCCCTTTCAGATTATGCCCCCCCTCCCAAAAATCCATAACCTAGCAACCTTATTTAGTGTAAACGAGAGCATTCTGCCTTCCTGTTCCCCAATTGTGCCTGGCTCCTCCGACTGCCTTTATAGGACGGCTGCTGGCAGCTGTGATCCCATCACTGGTCCAGGGTGCTTGTCTCCAGCAGGATTTTGTAGGATTATTGGTCCCTGTGTGTTGCACTGATTATTATTTTTTTTCCCCCTCATTAGAGGAGCTTAGGAAATGGAGGAAAAAAAGGGTTTCGGGAAGTTGTTTAATCCATCTGCTTCTCAGTATAAGAGTGGAGAGGGCAAGTTGCTCTTTGGCTCCATGGAAAGTGATTGGTTTTGGTTCAGCCTGAAGATGATTTGATCAGAGTGAGATTTTTTTCTTCCAGATGTGATATTTTGGGAGTCCCCATTGCTTCCCACAGCTCTGTGTCATCACCCGGGAATTTTCAAATTCCCTGGAGTGTTTAACACCAATTTTTCTACTCTGACCCTTCAGCTGCACAGGCTGCGTGTTTCTCATGGAGCTTCCAATTTGCTTTCCTCAAGGAATCTGTTCGTTGAGGAAAACTGCAAACAAGGAAAAGCAACCACAAATGAAGGTGGGAGATTATTCCCACTTGTCTGTGCTCTCGTTGCTCTTTTTTGGGCTAAAATACACCCAAATTTAAGAATGTGTGTCCCACTGCCTTCAGCCCGTAAGGGGAAGTGTGGTGGCTCCTGCCTTCTCCTTTCACCTCATGAGTACGAACAGGGCTGGGGGCAGGAGGAGGCAGCAGCACATCCTTTCCCACCACACTTTTGGGAGGAAGAGTCAGCTCACCAGGTCGTGCGTGACGTTGGAGCTGCATGCCAGGAAAAGGGGGGGAAAAAAAATAATTACAAATCCCCAAGGCCAAAGGGGAAAAATTCCTCAAGTGTTATTTCATCTCCGAGCAGTGGGTTGAGCTGTCCTTGGGCAGCTCATGTGAGCCTGTCCGAGAGAGGAGCTGCCAGCTCAGCTTCAAACCTTCTTGGGAAGCGATTCCCAGCTCTCATTCCTGATGGGAGCTCAAGCAGGGCTCTCCTCCAAACTCTGCTTCCCCCTCCTCCAGACTGTATTAAAAAGCACTATTGATCTTCTTTTTTTTTTTTTTTCTGTTTATTTTTGCCTGTTTTCTTGGAACTTGCAAAATCAGCCCTGAGCAAACCTCTGGTTTGCTTTTCCAACAGCGCTGAGAGAAAGAACTTGACTTTACAGTGGGTGATGGGAGCTGCAGCTGACCCATTTCTGCACGTTTCTCTGCCAGTGGTAGCAAAAACATTTTCGCACTTAAAGGTTCTCTTCAGTTTTAAGGTTCTGGGATTAATTGTTTCTTAAACTGTCTGGAATCAGAAGGACTTGCTGGAAATTGCAGCCGTACAGTCGTGCTGCTGGATGTTGCTTTCCTTAGACTTCCCCATTTTTTTCCAATTGCTTTGTCACGTTGTCACATCACTTTCCGTGAGGCAGTGGAGAGGGTTAAGGTTTTGTGTTTGGTGTCAGCCAGCTGGGGAATACAGCCAGGAAATTTCCTGATTCCAGTTCAGAAAAAGCATCGGATCTGCTCTCAGGGAGGAGGGATCAAAGGTCGGAAGTGCTTCATGCTTGGAGGTCAGTTTGGTTCCTTGGATGTCCAGGCACACAACAAAAGCCCACCACCACCCCGAAGCCTGCAGGCAGCCAAAATGGGGGAAACAAACGGGTTTTTGTTCTGTTTGACACCCAAAAGTTCTTTCTGTTGCTGTGATGGTGCCGCATCACCCCAGCCGAGCTCTGCTGGATCCTGGTACAACCCTGCCTGTGGTGTGAGGGACCTGTTGGGATGTTCCCTCTTCCCAGCACATTAATCCCACTAATCAATAACACTGCCAAACCTTGCACTATCCCTCACGCTCCTCCATTCCCTGCCAGGTTTGTGGAGTGAAGGATCTGGGTCGGGTTGGGTGCTTGGAGCTAGCGCCGGATGTGACGTCCCCATGGTAGCATTGTAGCTCTGTAGAATTGCATCATGCCAAGAGTTTTTGTTTTCTCCCTGTGCTCAATCCTGTTGTTCCCTGGTTTTGGACAGCAAAGGCCATTGCTCCTGGCTGGAGCAGTGCTGAGTTTTCCCCCCAGTCCATACCAGGCAAAGGTGATGCAGCCGCGTGGCATCTCTGTGGTGACAGCGATGCTGGTTTGGGGTTGGCTCTGCAGCTGCCTGTGATTTTCCCATCACCAGGCTGCAGATCCTGGTGCTGGACCAGCTCCAGAGACAGAGCTAAAGGAAATTCCTTCCAGCTGCTTGAGGTCAGGGCTTCGCTTTGCTTTTGGGGTCCACGAGGGGCATTTTTTGCCTGCAAGTTAAACGCGGGTGTCTCTGGCTGCTGCTTCTTAACACCTGGAAGAATGTTTTCTTTTAAATATTATCCCGTTAGTCATAGCCATTAAATAACCTGCCTGTTGTAGAATCATTCCATGGAAGAATACCCTGCTTTGCAACACAACTTGGGCTGTTTCAGAAAGGTCTTGTCAGCTGCTCCCTGTTTAACTTTCAACCGAGTTAATAACGCTTTTGGTTAAACCTGTCTGAAACACGTTGCGAAACGCCTTTGAAACTCGAGACGCCGTTGACGCCCGCTTGAAACCTTTCCCATCAATAAAATATTTCAGCTTGGAGTTTGGCCACAGCTTAGCATTCACTTTTCCCTGAGATTCGTGATTTCAGGCCTGCCTGTGTCTGGCTCCGCTGGATATTTGAAGCTCAGTGTTTCCCGGAGATGGGTTGGCTTTGCCAGCCTGGCCGGTAGTATGCTCCGGCCACCAGCTCCGTCCAGTTTCCCCAGTTCATGGCTGAGGAGACTCAGTCTGAGTTTGCTTTGAACCCCTGTGGAGAAAGTTGTTTGTCTTGAAAACATAAAGTAAATCCCTCTAAAAACAGGAGTTTTATTTACAAGAGCAGAGGCAGAAGCCACCCCTCTGCCCAGCATGTGGGCTGTATTTAGGTGTGGTGATGCACAGCACATACATGGCCCCTTTATGCACTGATGTTATAAATAAATAATAATAATTTTTTTTAATGGACAGGCAGCTCCTTTTAATACTCCAAGAAGGAGCATACACTTCAAATTCATGTGGCAAAGCAGCAGGAAAGCAAAAATCTGCAGCTTTCAGCCCATGGCATCACTTAAAGTGGCATCCCTGGTGTCACCCCCTGGCTTCAGGGACCACAGTTCTGCTTTGCTCCCCTCCTCCTCCCTGCCTCGGTTTCTCTACCTTTGAGAAGATAATTGCATCCTTTATTAATCCCTGTGAACGCTCTGGGTACGAGGCTGGCCCCACGAATTAAGTGCTGGCTGTGGCTCTAATGGGGATTAATTTGGCGACGTGGCTGCGCAAGGTTTGCCTTTCGCAGCCCAACGTGTAATCAAAGCGCTGAGACACCGGAGCTGACCTGTAACACTCCCTTCCTGGCTGCTCGATGGGCCATTAACCAGCACTTGGCTTTTAATTAAAGCTGGGTTTTGTCCTCCTTGGAGAAACGTGGATGTGCTTGGCCCCACGTGGCTGAGTCATTGGAGGGTGTAAGGAAGGAGATGTGGAGCTCAGGTTGTTCTGCATTTGTGCCTTGCTGCATCCCAGGACACCATTGTTCCTTGTTACTTTTCACAGAATCACAGAATTATAGAATCATGGAATGGTTTGGGTTGGAAGGGACCTTAAAGACCGTCCAGTTCCAACCCCCACCATTGACAAGGACACCTTTCACTATCCCAGGTTGCTCCTACTCCCATTCAAGCTGGCCTTGAACACTTCCAGGGATGGGACAGCCACAGTTTCTCTAGGCAACCTGTGACAGTGTCCCTTTTTCTACGTGTAGCCTGTGTCCCCCCTCTCAGGGGCTTCAGGGACCTGCTGGGGGCCATGGATGCCCCACAAGCATCATCTCCCTGCTGTGAGATGCCTTGACCATGGAGAGAGCAATAGGGAGGCTTTTGTTCTGCACCAGAAACTTTTCATCCTTCTTTATGGCTCCTTTTTTATTTCTTTTGGCTGCGCCCTTGCAAATCTGAAGCAGATTAAAATACAGTTCCTCCCCCCTACTCCCCTTAAAAAAAAAACAACCCTAAAGCTTGGCTGCTTGAAATCATCAGATTTCACTGGAGTCTTTTAAAGTTAACAGTTTCCTGGATCCTGGGCAGACTAACTGATTTTTCCCCTTTAACCTCTGTGTTTTTTGCTGTAACGTTTCTCAGCTGTTGCAGCAGGAGGGAGGGAGGACCAGGGCAGCTCTGATGTGGAGGAGGTTATTTCACACGGGGCTTGGATGAATCTGGTGCAGGACTCCCTGGATTTTCACTGCAGGGGACCGAAAGGTTGTCCCCAGGAGGTTGAACCCCCATGATATGGCTGGCAGGTAGGTCATGGCTGCATTCGTGAAGCCCCTTTGGGGCAAAATATTAGGGAAATGGTTCCACTGGAAGAGGAGAGTAGGATGCTGGAGGTTGGTCTGAGCTCTGTTTCTGCTGACTGTTTATTTGCTGAGGGCTCTGATGGTTTCTAGCTGTGCTCATGGATGTGGGGACTGGTGCAAGAGCGGCACAGCTCAGGTGCATACGACCATGAAGAATTCTTCTGGCTTGATGGGATTTGCTGCCCCAAATGCAGTATGGATGTTCCTTACCTGCCATCTATGCCACGGAATCTCCTGGTGGGATTGCTGAGAAGAGCATCACAAGTTAAAAGAGTTGTAAAGAAAAGAAAAATAAGAGTCCCGTGCTGGTTGGTTTTGTTTCCTCTCCTCCAAGACTTGTCTCTCCTTCCTTGCAAAAAGTCAGCTGGAGCTTTCCCAGACAGAGGACGTTTCTCTCGGGCTGTTGAGGAGCTGGAAGCAGCCAACCTTGGCCAAAGGCAGTGATTATCAGCACAAGCCCGAGGGCAAGGTGGGGCAGCCTTATCCTCCAGCCGAAACATCCTCGTGCCACGAGCGTGACCGAGGGGAGCCGCTGAACCGTCCCAAATCCCTTTGACCCAGCAATCGGTGCGGGACTGAAACGCAAACCCAGCCCTGCAACGCCGAGCTGCGCATTAACTCCGCCGGAGCTGGGAACAAAGGTTTGGGGGCTGGATTGGGCTTTTTAAAATGTATTTGCAAAGCAAACCAGCTCAGCTGAGCGGAACAAGCGTCGGTGGAGGAGCGTGAGCTGCCGGGTGGTTGCTGGGCTATAAAATCCCATCCCCACCAGCGCTGGCAGGGGGATGTGCCGGCTCCCCGAGCTCTCGTAGCGTTTCCACGTTGGCTGGGAGAGTTCTGAACATGCGTGTTGGTCTCTGGAGGCTTTAATCAAATCCAGGCTCTACCAGAAATTGCCTCGAAACTTCCAGCGAGCTGAGGAAACTGAAAGCAGCCGGAGCAAGGAGGTTCCCGGGCGGGTGTTTGATGCTGCAGGGATGTTGCTTTCAGCGAGGGGATAGTCCCGGTGAGGCAGCCGGGATGAGAGGTGAGTCTGCTCCCCGTGGGAAGTCAGAGGAGAGCCCACAGGGCTCGGCAAAAAAAGGGCCTCAAGGAGACAAGGAGATTGGGGAGTGAGGATGCTGCTCGGAGGGACACTCGGAGGACACTTGGATTTTGGAGCGTCACTCCCTAGCACGTGTGGGTTCAGATCCCGCGGTTTCCCTGCCGTCTTCCCACCCCGTGCAAAATGAGGAGCTGTGCAATTACTGCGCTGTGGAAAACTCCCCGCTCCAGGGGAGGGTTTTGTTATCCCTCGGTGGTTTTATTTGGGAAACAGGGCTCAGACTGCAGGTACTTTCCTTGCTTGTAAAACTTCATCACACGCTGCTCTCCTGTGGGCAGAAGGGAAAACAAGGTGTATTTTTAACTTCCTTTTCTAAGCTGGGGGCAGGGGAACTTTATGCCTGGCCAGCAACGGTTGTGATCATCTGAGGGTGAACGGTTCAGAGAATGAGAGGAAGATAAGAGATAATAAATAAGTGCAATTAAAGTCCTGGGGGAGGTGATTGGCTGAAGTCATTATCCCAGGCAGCTGCTCGGGCTTTAATTGGGGCTCTCTGAGGGGAGGGAGGTTTTGGTCACGCGTCCCAGACGTGGGACGTGACAGCCAAAAGTGCTGCCTCTCCCTCTCAGCCAGCACTCGCCGTGTCTTGGGGCTTTCCTGGGGGGAAGCAGCCTGGGCTGTGCTGAGGAGGAAAGCTGAAACCTGCAGAAGTGCTCTTAAACCACCAAACCTCTGTCTCAGATGGGAAAAGCAAACAAAGCCTCCTTTACAGAGTCCGTAGTCTCCCCATAATTTCTCTCAGTGGCACTGCAGTGAATGTCCTTGTCCTTTTCCTTTTCTTGGGGTGCACTGGGATAATGTGGACCCAGCCATGCCCTGTGCTTGCTCGATGGTTTTGGAGGGGGGTTTCAATGAGATGAAGAGTTGGTCTTAGAAACCAGTAGAGGGGAAGGGAAGGCAAACCTGCCTTGCTCCAAGGCTTCCTGGCTGCTTTCAGTATTTTTACCCAGTTACTGTGGGGTTTGAGGGACACTGGCTGCTGCTGGGGCTGCTTGGATGCAATTCCCACCGTCCATCTCATCCAGCGTTTAACCTGAAGGATGGTGTGTGAAAGGAAAAGAGCTGGAGGAGAAACTCACGGTGGGAGAAGGAAAATCCCAGCCCGAGCTGATCCAGCCCTGCTTTGTTTTCAGGGTTACCAAGATGGGAACTTGGTTTTGGGCAAGGAGCGGGGAATGAGTGAGAAGTCATCTCCAGCCCCCTCCACCTCCCTTTGGAGGGACCACTGTCTGCAAAGTGCATCCCTAAGGAATATCACATCCACGTGTTTCCTCCCTGTCTCCACAGCCTACCCATGAGCTCGGACTTCCAGCATTACAGTTTCAGGATGCCGAACATCGGGTTCCAGAACCTTCCTCTCAACATATACATCGTGGTTTTTGGCACAGCCATCTTCGTCTTCATCCTCAGTTTGCTCTTCTGTTGCTACTTGATCAGGTAAGGCAATGTTGGAAGGGAATGTTCCCCAAGAACTTCCCTGCTTCCAAGCCCATCACCAATCCCTCCATCCCAAAAAGAGGGTAGCAGCACCTTATCTTTTTGTGCCAACTTGATGTCCCACAAAGCAGTCACATTATCCACCTAAAACCAGGAGATACTCATATTGCTGGAACAGGCGTGGAATTGTGGTCAGCTACTCAAAAAGCCTGGAAAGGGATGTTTTATGGTCCCTGCTTTCTGCTGAATGTTTCAACACGTTTCCCTCTGTAATGAGTAACTCGTGTCCTGTGTGCCTAAGGAATGTTTAATACCTGCTCCGTTGGTTATTGAACACAAATTGCTCCTTCAACAGCACAGTTTGGGGATTAATGATGCAGAGTTGATGTGTTAATCTGAGCAATGGGGGAGCGGGATGGGAGGGTTAAAGGTTGTTCCAGTTTGGGGCTTCTTTTAATTATTTAATGGGCCATTGGGGAGATTCTTGGGCTGCTAATTGAGAGGAGAAACTCTTCCTGATGGAGGCAAAATGAGGCAAGTGGGGAAAAAATGCAGTGCCTGGGAATGGAGGTTGTGGTGGAGATGAGTTGTGCTGATAACCTGAGATGAGGGGCTGGCTGTTCTTCAACCTGTGCCTGGGAGCAGAGGTCATCACTCTGCCAGCAGTGGCAGCCAAAATTCTGCATTCCCAGAGCTCTCCTCTCCAGCTTTTCCATCCCCCTTCCTTCCCCTCTGTCTTTCCAGCTGGCCCCAGCTCCCTGCAGTCTGTGTATCCATCACATCTGCTCCGTGTGTTCCTGTAAAACAGGCACCCAGTCTCCCCTTGCACCACAGCAGCCAGTCCCACCAGGGTATCTATCCAGAGGGCGTTAAAAATATTTTATCCTGTTCTTTTAGACCAGGGAAGCGAGATTTCCATGTCAACCTTCTACATACTTGACAATTGCCACCCATTTTCAGTTCTGTGTGAAGCAAAACCTCATAAAAACATGCAGATGAGCCCAAACACAGGCTTACCCAGGGGTGATTTGGGCTGCTTGGGCATCATATCTTAATTCTTTTTCCCCACAATTATGCACAAGAAAAGGGTGTTTGAAGGTGCAACACATCAGTCCATCCCAGTCTGGGACGCCAGTGGGAGGGGATGCAAAAAAAAAAGACCAGCGGTGTTCAGAAGGCTCAAGGACTTGTTTTGCTCATGCGGAGCTCAAGTCTATATGGCTCAGTTAGAAAACTGAAGAGGTGTTTGGACTTTGAGAGTATTTTCCTGGGCACTCTCTGGGTGTGTTAATGCCCCAAAGAAGGAATAACAAGGAGTAATGTCTGGAAGGTCAAGCCAGAAAATCTTTAAATTTAGAAGCTGGAGGCGTGTTGTAAGAGAGAGAGGGTGAGTAACCGGTGAGAGAAGCCAGCAAGGAAGTGGCAAGTCCTCTGTCTCTTCACGTCTTTAAATCAAGACCGAGGACCTTTCTGGATGAGATGTTTTGGCTCCTGTTCCCGAGGTGCTATTTAGCAACCCATGATAGATGGGGAGTTGGATTAGGTCATCCAGTGATCCCTTTATAGCCCAAAACCCTAGAGAGACTCTACAAATGGCTCTTCAGACCTCCTCCCTGAACTCTTTTATTGGCAGAACAGAACCAAAACAGGATCCTGCAGCCCCCGTTGGGGAGGGTTTTGCCGTGCCAAGGGTTTGAGCTGTGCCAGTGTCCCGGGAGCATCCACCTCCACGGAAGCTGCTGTGTCATCTCAGCTCATCTGGGATATAAAAGCCTGAGCTTTGGTGGGGTTTGGGAAGCGTTGTAGGTGGACAACAGGATGAGGACAAGCCACCTGCAAGCGCAGAGAGACCAACAGAAGGACAGGATGGTTCCCTCCAGAGCTCCAGGGCTCTGCTCCCATCCATGGGGGTTCTTTGCTGGTAACAGCAGCTCCTGGCTTTCCCATAGGTGCAGCATCAACACAGCCCATCCTCTCCCTCCTTTTCCATAACTCCACGTCTGCAAATACTTGGCAAACACCAAGCAAGGCTCATGACACCACCTTCAGGCCCTGGTTCTCATCTCCTGCTCTGGATCAGAGCATCCCCTGCAGCTCTCCCCACATCCCCAGCTGGGGAGGCATCCAGAGCATGGAAGAGCCATTATCAGGTGTATTCACCCCAAATCGCAGAGCTGATGGCATGAAATAAAAGATGTGCTGGGGAAGGAGAGAGCACGGGCTGTGCTTTGCAGCTGTGTCAATACAGGCTGTGCTGCCCCACTCCAAGTGGAAGAAAAGTGACGGTTTTAATTGGATTGGCTCAAAACAGAGTCCAGTAGGAATTTTACAACAAAAATCATCATTGCCTGTGCGCTGTTCAGGTGAACCTTGAGCTCTTCTGCTGCTGCAAACCACTCAGATCAGAGCACAGGTCCCTCATGGCTGCTGCCTCTGCTTGGCAAAATTACAGATAAAAAAGAAAGAACAAGGAAATGAGATTTTGCAGGGAGCTGGTTGTGTCTGATCTCTGGTGAATTAATGAAAGTGATAAACTCGTGTTGCCTTTGGTCCCATAAAACCCAGTCCAGAAGG
The DNA here is from genome assembly GCF_965178545.1 of Coloeus monedula. Taxonomy (NCBI): domain Eukaryota; kingdom Metazoa; phylum Chordata; class Aves; order Passeriformes; family Corvidae; genus Coloeus; species Coloeus monedula. The sequence continues at coordinate 72,434,385 of NC_138785.1, forward strand.
ATGCTGAGCTGAGCAATGCCATCCTCGCTCTGGGTGAAGGCTGCAGCATCCTCTCTCCCTGCTTTGCTGTGGATCATCCAGGGCTCATCCCTGATCAGCCTGGAGCAGCTCAAACTCTCTGGGAGGCTCAGGGTACAAAGCCCCTAAAAAGCCTCTTTTTTTTATAGGGCTGTTACCTTCTGCATTCAGACCTGCCAGGATCCAATGTAGTGGTTGGATTTTCTGTCCAGAGAAGGGAACGGAGCTGGGGAAGGGTCTGGAGCAGCTGAGGGAGCTGGGAAAGGGGCTCAGCCTGGAGAAAAGGAGGCTCAGGGGGGACCTTGTGGCTCTGCACAAGTCCCTGACAGGAGGGGGCAGCCGGGAGGGTCGGGCTCTGCTCGCAGGGAACAGGGACAGGAGGAGAGGGAACGGCCTCAGGCTGGGCCAGGGGAGGTTTAGGTTGGATATGAGGGAAAATTTCTTCACCCAAAGGGTTGTCCAGCCCTGGCACAGCTGCCCAGGGCAGTGTTGGAGTCCCCATCCTTGGAAGGATTTAAAAGCCATGTGGATGTGGCACTTGGGGACGTGGGTCAGTGGTGGCCTTGACAGTGCTGGGGGAATGGTTGGACTGGATCATCTTAGAGAGTTTTTCCAACCCAAACGATTCTGTGAAGAGCCCAAGGAGCCCAGCTGAGCTGGGGACAGCCACACAATGATGGGATAAAAAGTCAGTGCCTGGGACCTTTCTACTCCTTCTACCATAAAGCATGAAATAAGCAGATCTTGGAGGTAAACCTGCAAAAGAATTTTCCTCTGCATTTTATTCCTGTAGTTGTTCACTTGCTGTAGGTGAGTCAGTCACCCAGAGAAGCAGGGTGCTCCCACTCCTGTGGGAAGCGATCCCAAAGCCCAGGAGAGGCGGTTGTTCCTTCAGGGAGGGTGACAGCACACAGGATCAGCAGCCAGGCACTGTGTGGTCCCTTATCTCGGTCAGACATCTGCCAGGAATTCCTCGGGAGTCGCAGCACTTGACACGAGATGGATGGAGCCGGCTCCAACTGGGAATAGCGCTTGCCAGGATCCGGGGTCTCCTCCTGACAGCTGTACCAGGCCCCACCAGGATCCATCTGGCCCAGGATCCCGGCTCAGAGAGAGGGAGGCAAGGAGGAGCAGGCTGAGCTTGCACACTTCAGCACCAGCTGTGCTCGTGCTGCTCCCCAGAACCTCCAGGGAGGAGTTTTTTGGGAAAATCTCCCTGTCTGGCTCAGCACCAGCCCAGGGCATTGTAGATCCACGCTTACAGCACGGAGCTGTGCAGATCCAGGGCCAGGTGGCTGCTCCTTCCCCACCACTGCTCCGAGGTGCTCCAGTGGCTTTGGCTCAGGGGGGCCAAACCCTTGGTGGCCACTCAGTGCTCCACACAGACAGATGCAGCCTCCCATTCCGGGCGAGTTTTCCCTTGTCTGTGGTCTCCAGCCGCACGCCTCGCTTCTCCCCATCTGTGTTTCATAACCGCCTTCCCAGCCACCGGATCCCTGCGGATTGGGCCGGTTTCATCCTGTTTTCTCTATTGTTCCTGCATCTTCTGCTCATGTTTCTGCTCAGGGTCCCTGCCAGAGGGATGAGACCCCAGTCTCCTCCCCCTTCTATTCCTCCTCTTCCTCTCTTCCCTGCCTGCCGCAGTGTTTTCCATGGTTCACAGGCCGGTTCGTGCCAGGCAGCATTCTTGGAGCAGGAGGGATGGCTCCCTGTGAAATCTGGGACTCAGGGGCCAACTTTCTGCATCTCTCCCTGCAGCATTAAGGTGTATTTTTACCCATCCCTCAACTTAGAAAGCCCATGACATTTTGGGGGAGGGTGTCAGACATAAGGAAATATTTTTCCATCCCATTTTTATAACTTCCCCACTGCAGTGTGGCAGGATTGGAAAACCCCCACGAGTTGAGGCTGAAACAGCCAGGGATTTCAGACAGCCCCCAGAATATTTTTGGAGAAGAGATATTCCAGGCAAGGGGGTTTCCCATCTGAAATCACACTCAGGGCTGGCTGGGGAAAATATTCCTAGGGCTCTCCAAGCCCTGCAGCCACACATTGACTCCGTATTGAAAGTCCTTGGCCAACTCTTCAGCTCTGGGGACTTCCCTCCTGAGTTTTCCAGGCACTTTATTAAATGCCATGTCTGGTAATGAGAGGCAATATTAGTTATTTTAATTTTAAATGTATTTATTTTAGGAACATAATGGGCTTCTCCAGCCAGTGGATGCCTGTGGAGTGCTCTGCTGGCTCTGACTCTGGAGAGGGGAGACTGGAGGGTGGGGGGGATGGAACCAGCACTTTGCTTGTGGCCTAAAATTCCTGCTGGACTTCCCACTGCAGCAGATGTTCTTGGAACAGTTTCATCCCATTCCTCTCCATCCCTCAGTTTGCTGCAGGAGTGGATGTTGTTTGATGGATCTTAGAATTGAGGATAAAGCCGAGTTTGAGGAACCCAGTGTCACCCAAGCAGTGTGATGGGGGCTTTGTTGGGAAACCTCTGGGCAGGGAATCTCCTTCCCTGTCCCTGCTGGAGTAGGAGCAGGGCTTTCCTCAGGTCTGAATCCCTGTCTCTTGGAAAACGGTGCCACATCCAGTCTTGGAATTATTGCCAGCAGAAGTGGCTGGAAACTGAGGGGATTTATGGCAGATTGTGATTTCCTCACCCGCTTTTTCTGGTCTTAACCATGTGGGTGATGTCTGCTCGGAAAATCAGGGAGACCAAAAGAGGGATAAGGGAGAAGTGTGCTTTGGGATGGAGATGTTGGTTTCCCAGCAGCAGGGAAAGCTGGATGTTGCCTAAACGTGTCATTTCCTGTGGCCATTCTCATTTCTGAAATAAAAAATTTAAAATATAACATGTTAAATCTGGAAAAGTGGAATGTTTGAGGTATTACAATAATCCCGACTTTTTGCCTGACCTCACGTTTCTCCCTGGTTTCACTGCAGGCTCAGGCATCAGGCACACAAAGAGCTTTACGCCTACAAACAGGTGAGATGATCCTCCAGCTTCTCTTTCCCTTCTCCCTAGTGCCAAATCCATCAGTTGTCCTTGTGCTGGTCCTCTCCTTGGGAGGTTTCTGGCCCTCCAGGGGCAGTTCTAACACCCAGGCCAATCTGTCCCTGCTGATTTAATTGTCCCCTACCAGCTGGGCCCCCCAGGACCATCCCTCACCTGTTCATCCCCAGGCCTCTGGATTTTCCATTGAAGTCCTGAACACTGGGAACACATCACCTCTGGAGCACCCCAACCTCTCCAGCCCTCACCCACTGAAGAGCAGTGGTGCCATCACTTCCCCAGCCACCAGTCCATGTTCTGTGGGGTCTGGATCTGCTCCCAGGGTTGGACCCAGCTGCTCCAAATCCCTGCAGCCACAGGGCTTTTCCAGGGAACAGCTCCATGGCAAGCCCAGCTCTTCCCTGCACCCACCCGCACTCACCAGTTAAAATAAACATGGCCCAGAGGTGGGTGTCAGGCTGCTGCTTCCCCGTCCTGTTTTCTCCAGGATTTGTGGGATTTTCTGCCTCTGATCTCTTGATCCAAGCAGGAAGGTGGGTGGAGTTGGGCTGATAACACACAGTTATCCTGGATTTATAGCCCTCTCCAGGTGTTCAGCTTGGATGGAGGGAAAATGAAGTGGTGAAAAAGAGTGTGGTAGCCCAGGAGGGTTAAATCTGGGAGGAAACCTCCTGGATTTGGTCCTTGTGGTTTTATCTGTCCCAGCACTCCTGTCCTCCTGTCCCTGTGCAGGGGTGAGGGCCCCTTGTGCTCCCTGGCTATGCTGGGTTTACTGGGGGATTTCCAGTTCTACTGGGACACTCAATGGGATCCCTTTGTGGAGCTTTTTCCCAGGAATGCTGATGGCAGAGGCTCTGTCCTGACCCCAGTGCTTTGCCTTGCAGGTCATACTCAAGGAGAAGGTGAAGGAGCTGAACCTCCATGAGGTGAGCATGTCCTGGGGTGACAAAGGTTCCCTCAGCCTCCTCTTCCTCACCCTGGGGAGGGAGAAAATCCTCAAACTTAACTCCACTGGGAGCAGAGCATGCAGGCAGCTGTGCTTTGGAAATGGGGAGAGCTCCTCTACAAAAATCTGGATTAAACCCTTTTCCCTCCTCCTGCCTCCCCTTGGGTTTTCCTGCATCATTACTGTTATTTATTGCGTTCTTATCACGCTTATAAGAAGCTGTGGATAAGGGGAGGCCAAGGCAGGCTGGGCCTTGTATAAACAGTGTCCCTGGGTGGGGACGTCCCCTCTAATATCCACCACAGCTGTGGGCAGGGAACACTGAAATCCAGGATAAACACTCCTGGAAGAGGCAGATCCACTCCTCTGTCCCCGCCCCCTGAGGGCTGAAACACCTCCGTTTTTCTCCATGGCTTTCCAGGCTTTTGGGGGCTGAGCATTCCTACTCACAGCCCATTTTTCCTGCTGAATTTCAGCAGGAATCTGCTCGAATCCCACGTCAGGCACAGCCTGGATTTATTTATTCCGCAAGAGACAACAAAAATACCCACCCACATCCGGGCACGAGGCTGCTCATCTGCTCACGACCAGCTCCAGTTGTTTATAAGCCACTATTTATTTTCTTTTAATCCCCTGAGCAGAGCCCATCCCACGTTTGAGCCTCGCCCTCCGCTCCCCACAGCCACAGGGTAAATCCCAAGGGCCCCAGGGTTCCAGGCAGTCCCTGCTGCAGGCCCCTGTTTCTGATCCACTCCCATTAAATTGACCTGCAGTGGGGTTTTTGTCGGCACACAGGCTTCAAAGCACTTCAGTGGGGTGAGAAATGAGTTGTAGGAGGGATTTGGGAATGTGCCAGAGCCAGGAATGGCTGAGATAACGCTCAGCCCTCCTCCTCCAGCTCTGTTCCAGCTGCCTGCAGCTCTCCCAGATTTCGGGGAGGACGAGGGCTCTGTGGGGAAGGGGACAGAGCAGTTCAAGCTCTTCCCTGGGATTTGGGAAAGCCTGGCAGGGTTTAGCTCAAAAATATCCCATTTGGGGCATTTGTATTTTGGCATTTACAGCCAGTGTTTCTGGAAAGCAGAGGACGGGGTGGGAATTTTCCAACATGATGGGGCGGCTGCCCGGAGCCCTGCGGAGGGAAAGCGCCCGCCCAGCTCTTCCCTCCCTGTCTCTGGGTCTGGTTTTCCCCTTTTTCCATCATTCCACCTCTCCCAGGCCCCAGGGGAGCTCGGGATGTGTGTGTTCCTCAGGAGATGACCCCAACAGCTGCACCTGGCTCTGGTGCACTGACAGAGATCCCAGGCCGAGGAGGCTGGGAAAACCACCCAGAAATATCCCGAATCCCCTGGGATATCCAAAATGAGTCAGGAGGAATTGGCTGCGAGGGTGAAGGAGGTTTTGGCTGAGTCTTTTGCCTGCTGGGAAAACAGCCACCAGCTTTCCCAGCCCTGGGATAGGGATGGCAAAAGTCCATTGCCTTTTCCTCTTCCCAGAGGTGTCCCTGCGGATGCAACTCAGTCCCAGGGACCAAGCAGCAGCCTGGATCCATCCCCCTGCACCCTAAAACCTCAAACACATCCAGCTTTGGGGCTGTTCTGTGGAGGCTCCATGGTCCCTTCCAACAGGAAAGGGAGACCCAAGCCTCAGACTGCGATTCCAAAGCTCAGCCAGTGAAATTTGGGAAGGCTTTAGGGGGGATTTCACCCTTGTGAGGGTGGGGAGGCCCTGGCACAGGGTGCTCAGAGGAGCTGTGGCTGCCCCTGGATCCCTGGAAGTGTCCAAGGCCAGGTTGGATGGGGCTTGGAGCACCCTGGGCTAGGGGAAGGTGTCCCAAAGGGATGGAGCTGGATGATCTTTAAGGTCCCTCCCCACCCAAACCATGCCGTGATTCCATGATTTTGGCCATCTGTGTAGTTTTTACATGCAAATGTTGTGTCCTGACCACTGACACTGCCCTGTGCATCCCACACCTTGCAGATCTGTGCCGTGTGCCTGGAGGAGTTCAAGCCCAAGGACGAGCTGGGGATCTGTCCCTGCAAACATGCCTTCCACAGGAAGTAAGTGTGGGCTGGGCAGTGGGGCTGGGGGCTCTTCCCACCCCCATTCCAGGGCAGGAATGGCAGGAAAAGCCCCTGTTGGATGAATTGGAGGATGTGAAGCAGCAGCAATGATTCACAGCTTGGGGAGCTGGGGTTTCACTTGTAGGGTGCCCCATGCAGAGTCAGGAGCTGGCCTTGGTGAGCCTCATGGAACCCTTCCAACTCAATCTATAATTCCAGGAAAAATGTAAATATATATATTTTATATAGCCGTGGTTTATATAAAGCAAAACCACTAAAATTTGTTGCTATATAAAATAATAGCAATGTGTTATATAATAATACTATATAATATACTATATGCTAAAGCTACATAATATCCTACTATCTATTACAGATATTTTTCTATTTTCTGCTTATTTATATATACATTTTATCTATTTCTATATATTTCTATTTTATATATTATATAATGTATTTATACAACATTCATATATACACTATATATACTATATAGACTGTATATACTATATAAGTATATATAATATATAGTATATAATATAATTATATATAATATACAGGATATATAATAGTATGATATCAGAATTATTGACATATTTTTTATTTTTATTTATATACATTTATATGCATTATATAAATTTATATATTATTTATACACATATATGTGATTGTGTATTATTGGTACATTATTTATAGATTCTGTATTTATAATTTCACAGACACCTTTTATGTATATAGCTTGTTTATTTTTTGGCGTATACATTTCATATCCCTATTTTATAAATATAAATACAAATATAAATTTTATATAAAACATAACACAAAATCCCTGTATATACACACACAGAGACCTCCCCCCCAAAAAAAAAAAATCCCAATAAAACATAAAGGTACTCAAATGATGAATTAAAAACTGTTCAGCAGCAAAGCTCCAGGGCGGGATCAGGAGGTTTGGGGGGGATTCCTGCAGCTCCCCAGCGCTGTCCGCTGTATCCGCACTGACGCCCCGTGTCCCCCGTGTGCGCAGGTGCCTCATCAAGTGGCTGGAGGTGCGGAAGGTGTGTCCCCTGTGTAACATGCCGGTGCTGCAGCTGGCGCAGCTGCACGGGAAGCCGGACCCGGGCCCGCCGCAGGGGCCGCTGCCCGGCTCGCAGAACATCGTATAGTCCCTCCCGGGCCGGGCCCGGCCCGCGCCCGCCCGCGGCGCTCGGACACAACCAAAGCACTTCGGCCGCAGCTGAGCAGCCCCAAATCCTGCCGGGATGAAGCCTGGGCTCGGATCCTCCGCCAGGGCCAGGAGGGGAGTCGGCGTCCTCGGCACGGCATCCTTCTTCCAGCACCTCCCTTCTCCAGCGCCGCGGCCGCCGGGAAGCGGCGCGGTGGCACCCAGCGACCTCCGGGAACAGCGCGGCGGCCCCCGAGCTGCGGCACCTCCTGCTCCCCCGAACGCGAGGCGGACCCCGCGGCATCGCGGCCGCTTCCTGCCCCCTTCTCTTCGCCTTCGGTTCCTTTGCCTTTGCGATTCCCACCAGGAAATGGGGTCTCGCCCCTGGAGTCGTGCTGCGGTTGGGTGTCCCCTCGGCACCCGGTGTCACCCCCGGGAGCAGCGGGTGGTGGTTGTGTGGGTCTCCCGGGTTTGGATTCCCCCCTCACCCTCCCGGGGGTGGCTGCCCCTCCTCGGCTACCTCAGGGGCCTGCAGTCCCTGGAACGGGCACCATCCTGGCCTCAGCTGCAGTGAGAGCCCTGGCATGGGGGGCAGGCAAAAAATCCCGGCCTTTGGGATCATCCCATTGCTTCCAGCCTGGCCCCGGGGGTCTCTGGGCAGCGGTTTCCCTTGCCAAAACACCCGAAACCCCCCATCAGCGCCTGGCGGGGAGCTGGGCCACCCTCTCGCCTCTCTGACCACAAGTTTTGGGTGTCCCCTGCCATCCTCACCAGTCGCATTCCCGGGGTTTGGGGGAGGGGGGTGTCAGTATTACACGGCAGCGGCTTTCCCGGGGGCAGGGCTGGGGGGGCTCCTGGTGCCGTCCCCCCTCCCAAATAACCCGGGACTGTTTATGGAGCGTGGAGCCTCATAGACGTGTTTGTACACTACAAATTCTGCAGCAGAATATTTTTTAAAACATTCGCTGGTTTTGGTTTTGTTTTGGTTTTTTTTCCCTCTGTTTGTTTGGGTTTTTTGTAAGCTCTATTTTTGTATATTTAATTGCTATTTGAAAATTCTAATAATGCGTCTTTTTTGCTAATCACACTCTTCTTAAGGAAAAACCAGGAAAGAAAAAAAAAAACCAAAAAACAACCGAGAGTTTGCATGTGATTTGACTTGAAATGTAAATAAAAGCAGGTTTTGGAAGCGGGGGTGTGTTTGCAGGGGCTCTGTCCCCCCATGTTCCCTGTCACGCCGGGGATGTCCCCAGCAGGGGAGGGACCGAAGCAGGGCTGGCGGTGGGGTCACGTTGTCCATGTCCCCTTGTCCCAGCAGCATCCCTGTCCTAGAGCAGAGCATCGCTCCCAGCCACGCTGGTGGGGACACCATCCCGTGAGGGCAGGGGGGCTGCAGCGCACCCCAAAACCCCCAGCCAAGGGGGATTTTGCAGGTCCCAGGCACGGGTGAGCTTCCCTGCTTAGGGAGAGGATATTCCTCCAACCAACCTTCCCATCCCGCATCCCGGCCCGACCCCCTCATGCCGACCTCGGCAGGCTTGGGACGGGTTCAGCTCCCGGCTCAGCGCTATGGGAGCTCCTGGGGCGCAGCTCCATCCCCGTCTCCTGCTCACTTTGTTCCTCTCCTCCTCTTCCTCAAGGCTTGACCAGGCGGGTGAAAAAATCCCCTTGGATTGTCCCCATGGGGGTGGCTGAGCTGGGACCACCCCCAGGCTGGGATCCCTGCAGGGCGCTGGTGTGGAGGAGGCGGCGGGACTCCCACGCGTCCTGTCCCGCTGTCCCTGTCCCGCTGTCCCTGTCCCGCTGTCCCTGTCCCGCTGTCCCCCGATCCCTGCCCGGCGCGGGGCTGCTGCCCTCTAGTGCCGGATCCCGCCTGAACACCACCGAAACCATGGAATCCTTTGGATGAGTAGGGACTTTAAACCCCATCCCATTCCATTCCCTGCCATGGGCAGGGACACTTCCACGTTGCTCCAAGCTCTGTCCAACCTGGTCTTGGACACTTCCAGGGATCCAGGGGCAGCCACAGCTTCTCTGGGCACCCTGTGCCAGGGCCTCCCCAGCCTCACAGGGAACAATTCCTTCCCAATATCCCATCTAACCCTGCCCTCCGGCAGTGGGAAGCCATTCCCCCAATGTTCCGTTCACCACCTCCAGAAGGATCCACAGGAACTGAGCGTCTGGCTGCCCTTCCAGCCCTTTTTGGGATGACGAGCTCGGTGTGAGGCAGTTCCCACTGCTGGGACAAAGTCTGGATCTCCCACCGAGCTGCACAGAACAGTTATTTTGCTGCTTCCACCCCACAGCTCCTGCTCTGGATTGATACTGCACCACCACTAATCCCATTCGTATCAATGATCAGCAATTAAGTTTTTCATCAAAGCCAAAAACGCTGCAATTTCCCCCAGAATAATTAATGTTCTTTAAATTTTTCCCCCCCTCCTTTAAAATGCTTTGAAATACAAGTGATTCCCAGAGCCTGAAACATGCAGGGAAGGAGAAACAATCAAGGATTGCCAACAATTACTTTCAGTAAGCTAACAACCAAGTGGTTGACCCTGATTTCCCCAGCACATTCCTGCTCCTTCCCACCACCATCCATCCCACTGCGCTGGAGCTCCAAGAATGAGACAAGAAGCAAACAAAGAGTTTGAAGCATATAAAAAATAACTGTAGTATTTTATAACGAAGAAAAAAAACCAAGCAGTTTACAAAAAAAGGATAGACAATAAGCCAGGAACTTTGGTGCTGGGATCAGACTGTGCTGGATCTACTCAAAAATCCCAAGAAAAAGGAGTCACACACACACACATGTAGAGAGTGAGGATGTGGAAAACTTGCAGGATGCTGTGCCCAGGGACACCAGTGCCTCAGAGCAGGGACTGTGGTGGATCAGGCTGTGGGATTGCTGCTGGGAATTCCCAGCCCTGCAGAGATTTCCCAGCTCTCCACGGCAGAACCATTGCAAGGTGGCTTCTGCATCAGCCCTCAGCCCCCAAGGCTGCTGTGATTAATAAAAGCCAGGCTTTTTCCTGTGTATCCCAAGGATTCACACGCCCTCCCCAGCCCAGCACTGACCCCTTACATCAAGGAGCCACACAGATCCCAGGCACACAGATATTCCAAAAAGCTGAAGTTTCTGTGCCTTTTCCATGAGTTTTGGCTGTGAGGGTGGGTGAGTGAAAGGCCAGCCAGGTACGTGTGTGTTGGGTTTTAGGTGGTACAGCAAGAGCTGAGTCCAGAAACCCTTCAGTCAGCACTGGAAATGGAGATGTTTTTAATGGAGCATTTGGGAACCTTTTGTGTGATTTCACAAGGAATGAAGAATGAATGAGGTCTTGAATTCAGCTGATCCCAAACAGGCTGCCCAGAGAAGCTCTGGCTGCCTCATCCCTGCCCAAGACCAGGGTGGATGGGGCTTGGAGTGACCTGGGATGGTGGAAGGTTCCCTGCCCATGGCAGGGGTGGGAATAGGAGGGGCTGTAAGGTCCCATCCAACCCAAACCACTCCCGGAGCTGCAGGATCCTGTTCCCAGCCCTCACCTTTCCAGTACCATCATATGAACACAGAGCAGGACACAACAGAAACCTGTGTTAGTCTGCAGCAAAAAGATTTTCCTCCCCAGCCAGCTCAGATCACCTTCCACATGAGCCCTGCACTCTCTTCCCAGATTTTTTCCCAGTTGTCAAATCCCTGGCTGAGTCCAGAATCCCAGCTCACAGTCAGCTGAGGTCTAGAGATGAACACAGATCTACCCAGCAAAGCAAACACCCTCTGAACCCGTTTCCTCCCTTTTCAGAGGGAGCTGCCACATGAGGAACCCACCTCAAACTGCTCAGATCTGGGGACTCAGCAACGGGCAGAGCCAGGTGGGATTCAGGATGTAGGGAAGAGCTCAGGGCTGTCCAGCACTTCCAGCCATGCTCACAAGGGGATCAGAGAGCTGGATATTGGTTTCTCTGGAAAGAAACCAGGACTGGAAGGGAGTGTTGAGGTCAGGGTGATGGTCATCCCGATACCCTGGCATAATTACCCTGACACCGTGACCTGATCTGAAGGATCTGAACAGCTTTCCCTGTGCTCCAAGGAGCTGCTCACTGGGAAGCCAGAGCACTTCCAAGGCCGTGTCTCCATGAGCTCACATCCCAAGGGAAGGTGCAGATACCTCGCTGCTTTCAGAGAGCATTTATTGAGCGTGCAGGATCCATCCCAATCCCCCTTCCCCAGGGTGCAACTTCCACAGGGGCTCCACACCGCAGCATCCCGCTCACAGGCTGTGTGGCAGCATGCACAGGGAAAAGAGGGAGTACAGCATGCATGGAAAGGGGAGGATTCCCCCAAAATGACAGGAGTGTAGCCACTAATAAATGTAACATGGAATATTACAGAGATCCAAGTGTGACTGAAGGAAGCATCTCTTTGGTGGAGTTCTGTGCAGCCGAGTTTGGGAGAGAGAAAATCCCAGACAAACAAACAAACAAACATCCCTATTCCATCCTCAAATTTAGATCTCAAGGCTGGAGGCTGACAGACACCGCTAAGAGCATCCCAAAGGGTGCTGAGGGCTGTGTAGGAGCGCTGCAGGCTGAAATGGGAATCACCCTGAGGCACAGATCCATGCCGTGCTGTACCTTCCGTCCCTAGGACAGGGATAAGGACGTGTGGAACAGGATAAAGCCTGGCTGAGAGCACAGCTGTGTCACACTGTGGATCCAGTGGGCCATATGGAGTTACACACCAGGGCTGTGCTGATGCTCTTCCCCCTTCCCAGACCGTTTTCCAGCACATGGAGAACCTCTGATTGTGAACACAGAACTGACCTGGGCACTCGGCACTCCAAGTAATCCCAATGGACGGAGCAGAGTGCCCGTGCACTGCTTTGTCACCATCATTAAACACGGAGTAAAACTACCTAAAAAGGGCAATTTCATACGACTGAAATGCCCCACAGACCTTCCCATGCACCCCCATGTCCAGCCAGTGTATTCCAATCACATCCTTTGGACAAACCTGCGCTGTAATCCCAGATGGATTTCAACTCTTACAGGCACCCATCCCCGCGCTGTCCTGACAGGCCACAACAGTGGAACAGTCACAGCAGGGGCTGTGACACGAAACGTGGGCTCAGTGACCCCCAAACCACGGGCTCAGTGGCCCAGGGAGTGACCTGAATCCATAGGTCCAACAGAGATCCTACACAGAGTCAGGCTGAGTCCAGGAGTCCCAGGAGAGCACCGACTGCGCCGAAGTAACCCTGAGGAGCAGAAGGAACATCCAGTGAAAATCCACCTCACACAGAACAGCGATACCCATGGAATCAAGGAATGGTTGGGGTTGGAAAGGACCTTAAAGACCATTCAGTTCCATGTCCTGCCACAGGCAGGGACACTTCCCACTATCCCAGGCTGTTCCAAGCTCCATCCAACCTGGCCTTGAACACTTCCAGGGATCCAGGGGCAGCCACAGCTTCTCTGTGCCAGGGCCTCCCCACCCTCCCAGGGAACAATTCCTTTCCAATATCCAATCTAACCCTGCCTCTGGCAGTGGGAAGCCATTCTCCCTTGTCCTGTCACTCCATCCCTTGTCCCAAGTCCCTCTCCAGCTCTCTTGGAGCCCCTTTAGGCACTGGAAAGTCTCCCTGGAGCCTTCCCTTCTCCAGGCTATTAAACACATGATGTAATTTTAACAACATATAAAGGAGAGGGGAAAGATACAACTACAGGGAGGTACTTTATAAAATAGAAAATAAAATAAAATATAGCTGTGGCTGTAGCAGTAAAGCCCTGAGAGCCTCCAGCACTGTGCACCCAACAGCTCCACTGGCTGTTTACAGAGCACTCCAAGGATTTGCATTTTGCCATGAGACAAATTTTAAAAAGGAATTTCACCTCATGTTCCAAGAAAAGTGCTTTTAACTGGCCCTTTGACCAGTAGTCCAGGGCATAGGCCAGGAGCCTCATGGAGATGGTGTTGATCCGAAGGAAGTTGCCCACGAACACCACACGGTTGATGTTCTGCAAGTGTTAAGGGGGAAAAAAAGGAATATTAAGGCTAAATTCTATTTTCTGCTTGCAATGATGAAAACCCCCCCTGGGGATGGGGCTGGAGCACCAGGAGAGGCTGAAGGAGCTGGAAAGGGGCTCAGCCTGGAGCAAAGGAGGCTCAGGGGGGACCTTGTGGCTCTGCACAAGTCCCTGACAGGAGGGGGCAGCCGGGGGCGTTGGGCTCTGCTCGCAGGGAACAGGGACAGGAGGAGAGGGAACGGCCTCAGGCTGGGCCAGGGGAAGGGCAGGTTGGATATGAGGGAAAATTTCTTCATGGAAAGGGCTGTCCAGCCCTGGCACAGCTGCCCAGGGCAGTGTTGGAGTCCCCATCCCTGCAGGGATTTAAAAGCTGTGTGGATGTGGCACTTGGGGACATGGGTCAGTGGTGGCCTGGGCAGTGCTGGGGGAATGGTTGGGATTGATGATCTTAAAAGGACTTCTCAACCTAAACGGTTCGGAAATTCTATGATTTAAGTGCCTGCTGAAAGTGTCTGGCAGAACCTGCAGAAAACCACCCACAATTCCATTAGAAAGCAGGAACAGGCCATTTTAAGCCAGGCTCTTCCTCAGACTCTTGCAGAAATTCCCAGGCCAATCTACAGCCTTTCGAACTCATGAATTTGGATAGAATAGCTGATTTTCCTAGGAAATCCTTATACAGCCTGGGAACACTGATCATCAAGTGCCATCTCCCCCTCTCCTCCCAGCTCTGGCCTTTGACTCATGAAACACCTGAGTGACTCTACTGTTAAATGGGGGGAAAACAAACTAATTAGGAGCCCTTAATCAAAACAATTTTTAAAGAAAGGGAAAGACCAACCAAGTAGTGGTATTTTGGATTTAAACCAGACTTCCAGCCTTACTTTTCCACCCTAAAATAGTTCTGATGCAAGCTCTGAAGCTTTCTTTTTCTCCAACAGGAAAATAATTCAGTTCCTCCTCTTACTGAGGAACCAGGATCAAGTCTTACCTGCTCCTGAACTCGCATCCTTCTACGGATTTTCCCTCCCTCCCCACATTGATTAACACTTCCCCTGAACTATTCAGGATCCTCATTTCATTCAGCTGAGCTCCAGAGCAAGGAATGAGCAGATACATTAGAAGCAAGGCTGTTTAGGACATGTCTTGCCTCATTTTGGCAGCAATGAAGACAGAGCCAGAGGAGTCAGGAGGATGCTGGATGCCATTGGCCCATCCCATGGAAGCAGGCTCAGGATGGAGTGCAGAGCATGTCTCTGCTCTTTCATAGCCCTGTACAATGCTGCTTGACATGAATGCAACAAGGCAGCACTGTAAAGAAGCTGAAAGCACAGAGATCCAGCAACGGCCGTGGCAGTGGTGGGGCTTGGCCAAGAAATCCAGCACAATTTGTAAAAACAACACAGGAAAAGATATCCAGCCTCTACACCCTCTGTCCCTCCTTCCTCCTCTCCCAGTGGTCCCCAGAGCTGTCCCAAAGAGAGGCGTGTTCCTCAGGCAGGCAGCAAGGGAAGAGATTCCCAAAATACCTCGTTAAGGGCACACATCCGCGCTATGGAGCCAATGTTGTTGGTGATGGTAATCAAAGTGGCCTTGGCCAGGTCCTCCTTGCTGACAGATTCCCTCTTCTCCTTGCTCATCATGTTTCCAAAGCTGTAAAGACAGTTTTAGGGTTAAAGGTCCCATCAGAATTCCAGGAGAAAACAAGAACTGCCAATTTAACCAAAGTGATTCCTCTTGAAGGATTGACTGCTACCTTTAAAAAGCATTGCTATCAAAACTTAGATCTCTTAGGAACTGCTGCTCTCCTAAGGCACCTATATCCAGTTTTTCATCCTTGCAGGATCTCCAGTGGCAATCAAACCAAGATGAGAACCAGGCAGGGCGTTACCTGGATGCCACAGCCCAGCCTGGCAGCCCAAAGCGCTCGTAGTCTCCTCCGTAGATGTCCCGCACCAGTTTGTCCACCTTGGTGCTGTCCCCATGGGACGCCATCTCCAGGGCCTCCTCGAACGTGGAGCAGCCCGTCAGAAGGCAGCAGAGGCCAAAGAAGGTTCCCCCTCCAAGGCTGCAAGTAAAGCAAAATGAAGATGAAAGCTCACATTGTTCAGCTCTGCGTTCCAGTTAGCTCAGGTCACCCCATTCCTGACACATTGTTTTAGGGAGAATTATCTTGGAAAAGCAGCATTTTCCTGAAAGTCTGTTCCTCTCATGTAACTTACAGCCTGTGAGGAATCCCTCGCCCTCACAGCTTTGTGCACAGGCCATGTTGTGAAATGAGACCTCCATTTTCTTATGTTACACTGTTCACTTTCTTCCCAGCATCCAGAGATGTTAATCTGAAAAAAAGTATTAGTCCTGAGGGATAACTGGAATGTCAGGGCAGAGATATCCAAAAGTTGGGGGAAAAACTCTGTCTTGTTCACTTTACTGTGCACAGATGCCACTAATAATGTATAGTAAGAGTAAGAACTGTACTGAGAGGCTTTAAAATTATTATTATTATTATTATCATCATCGTCGTCATCATCATCATCATTATCATCATTATTATTATCATCATCATTTTTACTACTACTGTTACTTTTCAGGGAATTCAGGAGAGCTTAAAGCCACAGAACTCTTTGGCTTTGCCAGGACACAAGAGCAACATCTTCAAGATGGGCAAGAACTGGGGAATTACTGCTATGCCATTATCTCTTCCACCAAAATCTGGCAACTTTTGGAAGTCAGGATGGAAATATCGACTTCTTGGATCAAAGCTACGAGTTGTTAACAATCCCAAACTATGTGATCTTATAAAATAAATAAATAAAGCCCTTAAATTCCTGCAGCAGGGCAACTAAAAGACCAGCTTTGATATAGACTGGCTGCAGTAAAGACACCAAAACATGAAATCCAGATCCTCTTTTCCAGGAGGGATTTTTGCTGGCAGGGAGCAACCACAGTAGGAGCAGGAGCTTGGTCATTCCTCTCACCACCTTTATTGCAGCTCATCCCTGAAAATGCCATTTACAAAGCAGGAATGTGCTCCAGACCCTAAAATCAAAGTCCCTTTACCCCCTCAGCACTCACCTGGTGCCTGTTACCCGTTTATAGTTGTCTTTGGAATAGACAGCCAAAATGCTGACCCCTGAGCCAATGTTCACCAGAAGGAGAGGATAGGGATTCTCCAGGTTGAATGGGAGCTTCTGGCACCTCTCAGCATCCGTCGGGTTCTCAAAATAGTAACACTCTGAGTGTCCATTGAACCCCACGGAATCAATGTACAGCACTCCTTTCACAAGGCAATCCAGCTCATCGAGCTTACAAAGCTCAAGGTCACCCATCTGGTGGGAAGGAAAAAAGAGGAATATTGAAGAAATAGCGAGGGATTTGAAGCGTTTATGCTCAGGGCTGGAAAAATGCATTCACTGCCAGCTCAATCCAGCTGTGTCCATGCTCCCTGCAGAGGCTGAGGGAGAACAGATCACAGGAGAGCACAGGGACTCCTAAATACCCCAGCCCTCAGGTGTGGAACAGGGCAAAACCATCTGGATCCACAGATGGACATAGAGTGAATTCCAGCAATTCCCACAGGCCTGACTTAGGCCCTGATGCTGAGGCACTGGTGTGAAAAAGCCAGGAAAAATGAGGGACTTATATTGTTCGACCAAAATATCCCACAAAACCCATCCAAAGGAACATCAAAAAACAGTGAGGAAGTTACAAGATCATTTTCCTCTCATGCCACTGCCTTGACCACACAAAATGGGATATTGGGAAAAACAACAGAAAGGGTTGTGTTACCCAGAATAGTAGTGGAGTCTGCATTCCTGGAGGGATTTAAAAGCCATGTGGATGTGGCACTTGGGGACATGGGTCAGTGGTGACCTTGGCAGTGCTGGGGGAACAGTTGGATTTGATCTTAAATGGCTTTTCACCCTTAATGATTCTATAAAAGCCTTTTTATCTGCATTTTTCCAAGCCCTGACTAAACAAGTATTTATCATGTTTTTCACCATGAACAAGGATCCCACTTAGAATGAAGTCACATGATGATGTCAAATCCCAACTATGAACTTCCTGACAGTTACATTTACCACAAAATCTGCCTGAACCTCAACCAGCTCATTCACATAGGTGTCAGAAATGAAACCAGGTGAGCAAAGGAAGAAAATAAAGCAGGAGAAAGACAGCAATGAGGGAAAAAAAACCAACCCCACAAGACTGAGATTAGCACAAGCAGAGATTAAAAACAGAGAGGAAGATTTGTAAGAAAGATCATTAGTGAATAATTTTAGAGTTATGTTCAGGGCAGAGAGTGTTTTAATTTGGAGATGCCAATTTGACTCCACATGCCAAGTTTAACTGGAGTTAGGGACAGCGTCAAAATGAAGATTTAGAGAAGCTTTAGAGTGTGCAGAGAAAGTTTTCTAGTTTTAAGCTTTCAGAGAAACATCACTACCAGATCCTAATGGTATAGAAGCCAAAAATGCCTACTGTGCGAAAGTCCTGCTCAAATTTGTACGCTCCACCTCCCGTGGCACATAAGGTAGTATGGAGGCTCGAGAAGTGCTTTTCGCTTCCCATTTGGATAAAAGCAGGCATGTCATGAGTAGGAAAGCGTATAAAGTGCAGATTGCCTTTACGTCCACACAGGGTAAGGTCCTTGAGCTCAAGGTGCACATCCCGAATGCCTGTGGAGCCATAGGCTACGTTTGATGTCAGGTATTTGCGGATGCTTTTGAGGTTTTCCACTTCTTCCTCTTCCTCTTCGGCCGTGATGTCCTTGGGTTCAAAATAAACCAGTTTGACCAAGGTCCCTCCGATGTCCAAGCCAAACCAGGGAAAGACTGCAGAGAAAAGACAAAGAGAAAATGAGACAGGGTATGGCACAGCCATAGCACGAGCACCTTTCTAGTGGAAGGTGTCCCTACCCATGGCAGGGGGTTGGAACGGGATGGTCCTTAAGGCCCCTTCCCACCCAAACCATCCTGTGATTCCATGAAAACAGTTTTCATTGAATTAATTAATGCAGTTCTCTAAGGACCCATGTGGTCTCTCCATTTGCAGGAATGCTGGCAGCCTGGTCTGTCTTTGACAAGAGACAGCTCCTATTTAGAGATCCCTCACATTCAGGGGCTCCGAATATTTGCTGTATAACACTCGAACACTGACATCCCTCCCCACAGGCCTGACAGCATCCATACCCTTGCCAGATCCTGCTGCAGGTTTAATCCCCAGCTATTCCTTTTCCAAAGTTCTGAACCAGAGCCAGAGCCACTGATAACACCCGTGCTTTTACATCAAAGGGATGTACAAACGTTCCCTAATTACAACAGAGCTGAGGTAGACAAGTAATCTAAGATGCCGCAGGGAGACAAAAACAAATGTCTAATTGGATTATTTTATTAGTCAAATTCCCCCGTGGTACAAAATATGCATCAGTGTCAGGCCCAGCAACATTTACAGCTGTGTTAGATAATGAGCTTCTTGGAAAAGATCAAGAGAAACCCCTGATCTGATGGAATCTGCGATTAGAGCTGGGAACTGGAACAGATTAGTATCACTATTAATGAGCTAAAGGAGAGGCTGGAGCTAATGAGATGCACAGGCTCCAGAGCGAAGGGAAAAATGTAGCCACATGTTAGGGCTCATGGGAGCAGGATTCAACCCTTATGGTAGCTTCCAGAAGGAAAAAAGGAACTCTTAGAAAATAAACCTGAATCATAGAATCATACAGGTCAGAAAAGACCCCCACAATCCCAACTATTAACACAGCACTGCCAAGGCCACCACTGACCCATGTCCCCAAGTGCCACATCCACATGGCTTTTAAATCCTTCCAGGGAAGGGGACTCCACCACTGCCCTGGGCAGCCTGTTCTAATGCTTGATTGCTCTTTCCATGAAGAAACTTTCTCTAACATCCAACCTAAACCTCCCCTGGCCCAGCCTGAGGCCGTTTCCTCTCCTCCTGTCCCTGTTCCCTGCGAGCAGAGCCCGACCCTCCCGGCTGCCCCCTCCTGTCAGGGACTTGTGCAGAGCCACAAGGTCCCCCCTGAGCCTCCTTTGCTCCAGCCTGAGCCCCTTTCCCAGCTCCCTCAGCTGCTCCAGACCCTTCCCCAGCTCCGTTCCCTTCTCTGGACATGCTCCAGCATAGACATTACCAACGTTCCTCTGGAAAACAGCATCTCAGGGTTTAGTAAAACCCCTTATCTGCAAACAGATAAGGGTGGAACATGGAGAAGCCCTCATCCCTCTCCCTTTGGAGCAGGAATCCCTCAGGCCAGGCTCTTCAGGGAACAATCTTAGCACAGGCAGAGCCTGACAGGTTGGAGGACACATTCTCTGGTAGCTGTACAGGCCCTTCCAGAGCTTTCCAGCTCCCAGGAGCTCCTGGCACCGGCAGCTCCCCAAAGTATTTTTAATCCACCAAGTTATTTTTATGTATTTCCGTAGAGGCCACCCCCAACCATCACCAAAGGAAATCTTGAAAGAAGATGCAAGCTCTATTTTCGGAGACACATCCAAATCCCAATCACTCTCCATTTCTGAGGCATTTACTTCAAACAAGAACAGACACAAAAATAACTTTTCATGAATGAAAGGGAAAAGAATCTGAATGGCAGCCCAGCAGAGGGAGGGAGCAGGGGCAATCCAAGGACTTTTACACAGGCAGATAGTGATAAGACAAAGTGGAAAGGTTTTAAACTAAAAAGAGAGATTTAGATTACATATTAGGAAGGAATTCTTCCCTGTGAGGATGATGAGGCCCTGGCACTGAGAAGCTGTGGCTGCCCCATCCCTGGAACTGTCCAAAGCCAGGCTGGATGGGGCATGGAGCAACCTGGGATAGTGGAAGGTGTCCCTGTCCACACCAGGGGGTTGGAAAAAGATTGTCTTTAATGTCTCTTCCAACACCAACCATTCCATGATTCCTGGAACATATTTGTTCCTGTCAAAATATGCAATTTGATTTCTGCATTAGACTTTTTTTTTAAAGCATCCCCACCATTATATTTAGACAACAATCTTCCCCCAAACTCCCTTTGCCAGGCTATACAGGGGTAAAAATGGGGAAAGAGCAGAGGTTGGGGACTTGGAGATGGTCTCACTAATGTGCAGCAGGAAAGACAAACATCCAAAAACACGGTGCTCTGAAGCCAAATGCCTGAAAATGCCACAGGGGCTGCTCCATCACAAGCTAACAGGCTCCTACTTCCCAGCACTCAGCTGGCGGCACATGCACGGCTTCAGTAAAGTAACAGATTTGTTTTAAAGTTGGTTGTGAAGTTCACACACCAAACTCCTACACTCAGCAACACAAACCTTCCAGATTTTAGGGCAAACACCACCTGGGTCCATCGGTTTAGGCAGCTTTCCTGGTCACAAAAAGAAGAGCAGTTCCTTGGAAACTTCACCCCATACCCAGTACCATCAAGACCTTAAATTTTTTATTACACATAAATTTAATTTTTATTTGGGCAGAACATCAAGCCTGGAGTTAAACCACACCAGTTATCCACTATCTGCCTCACCAGGAACAGGGAAACAGGAATGATGCCAGCAGGAGTAACTGCAACCAGGCTGGGTTCATGGGTCACCATCTCTACTCAGCACTGGCCCTAAAAAGAAAACCGAGCCCCCTGAGCTGGGATACAACTTCTGACCAGAGCTGGCTCACACATCCCTGTGGCACCAGCTGGAAAGGCTCCGTACGGAGCAGCTGGGATTCTCCATCTGCAGCAGCTCAGCTGTACCTTCCCTGTAAGTCACCAGGGATAAATTTGAAAAGACAGCCTATTATGGTAATTAACTTACCCCAAATCATTGTTAATTATGGATCTCTCATTATATACATCCTAGCCACAGGTTAAGAATCCAAGGAAGAAATGTGTGAGCTCAGAATTAAGTACTTCTCTACCTGCTGCAAAGGATTCCCTATGCAGTAACACCTGTTGGAGAACTCAATCCATTACAGGGACAAAACTTCCCTATAAACCCTTTTTTGTAGGAAAGAGGAATGGCACACAAACAAGAGGAGGAAATCATTGAAAGGACATGAAGAACTGGGGATTTTTTCCTGACACTTACAGGAAGTCATCCAACAAGAACATGCAGGGCAGTGACAGATCTTCCATGTCTGAGAACTAGAAAAATCCAACGGAGGGAGGAGGAAGCTCTCTTGGATCAACGCCACCACCATCTGCCACCAAGATTTCTCCTGAAACACTGATTTATTTTTTTTCCCAGCAGATGAAAGCCATCCAGAGATCTCTCCCTTGTAAGCCTCTGAAGCAATTTTTCCAAGAGAGCTGCCGCAGATCTCGAGGAGCAGCAGGAGAACTGCTGGCATCCAGGAGCCCCCGGGCATCCCCGAGGCAGATTTTGCTCAGTCAGAAGGTTCTGCTGGAATAACCAGACACCAGCATCAATGGCCAGGGCAGGAAATGCAAACACTGCCTCTCATCACCTCCTCCCTGCTGCTACTTGGAGATCTCTGTGCTGGGATGAGTCTCGCACATCTCCTTTCCAAGCGCTCCCTTTCCAAGCGCTCACCAGCTGGAGAACAACGGGAAGGATGGCAAATCCCGAGGCTGGCAAGGGAAGCACATCACTGCATGGACCCTCTGGGCTCTCCTCCTGCCCAGCACCTTCTGGGAAATGTTTAGTTGTTCCTTGGGTGTTTGGGCATTTCCAAGAAAGGCAGGAAATCCTCTGCTCTCAGCTCCAAACCTCCTGCAATCTGTCTCCTTAGAGAAACTCTGTTGCTTTACTGGAGGATGAGAGCCATGAATCCCATTCTCAGTAAGTTGGGCAGAGAAGCTGTGACTACCCCATCCCTGGAAATGTCCAAGGCCAGGATAGTGGAAGGTGTCCCTGCCCATGGCAGGGGGTGGAATGAGATGGTTTTGAAGGTCCCTCCCAACCCAAACCATTGGCCTGACAACTTGCTATCCTCGAGCACAGACAATTTTAAAAGCAGCTCTCTCTATATATTTTCAGGTAAACAGCTCTTTGTCTTAAAAACAAACCTTCTTCTCAGGGGCAGATCTATGGATATACAAAAAACAGCAATAAACAAAAGACTGGTCTGCAAACAAAGTTAAGGGCTCACAGCTCCGACTAAATAATCCCAGAAAAGCTCAAGGATACTTTGTGTGCCCACAGCAAGAGCTGCCACACTCCCTTCAAATCCCTTTCACAGTCAGACTGTTAAGATCTTTGGGGCAATAAAAAGAAATTGCCTTTATCTGATATGTAAATTACTTCATAAAACTGAACACTGTGTAAATAAAAAAAGCCCTCAACAGATTTATTCTGGAAGCTGCAGAACTGTCAAGATGAAAGAGGTGATATAATTAAAGATCTCCATGGTGGATTTTCATCACAAAACAAGCAGCTTGAGTTGTATTTCAGAGTGATCCTTAACTTCTGAGCCAATTATATCAGGAGCTAAAAAGATTAGTCTGATGATTTAGTTCAGCGTGTGACAGCACCTCTAGGCTTACTCTGAAATATTCAATATTATATTTTAATAGTGTTATACCATGCTGGAAAATTTACAGTTGAGAAAAAATACAATTCATTAGCACTTAATATAAAGTGACACTAAGTCTACATTTCCTCCCATCCCTAAAAACAGGCTCTGACAGGAATTCATATTTCATACACCATTCCAAAACAGAAAAAGATATTTAAACATCAAAGCTTAAATTTTGTACTACCAAAGAAGTGACAAAACAGCATTTTATTTTTACCTTTTCTTGGATACTTTCTGTATAGAAAATTTAAAGTCATGTGTCCATTATGTCTTTGCATGATTCTGACAGAAGACACTAAAACTTTTTTAAAAGCAATCAGTTGAAAGGAAAGAATATTTTTTTCTCAGGGAACAAACAAACAAGCTACAGAAGGGAGAAGCACATTTTGCTAATCAGGGAAATAACCTAAACTCATCTCTGTTGAGTATCCCAGGATTTCAGGAGGAGCAAGGAGAGAGTGGAAGAAGAGGAAAAGGGGGAAAAGCTGATGAACTGAAATGCGGATCTATTTCTCTTATAAAAAAGATTCATTAAAAAAACATTCCCCTGCTCATTATGACCTGTTCATCATCAGGTTTCTGCCTTCGCCCTGCCCACAGCCACAGCTCCCTTATGGACCATGATGGGAATATCCTCTTTACTCATCTGGGATCTTTCCAGTCCAATTTTTTAAGTATGGATTTCAATAATGGCACTGATAATTCAGTATCAGAAGGGAATTTTCCTGTGTTGTCCCTGGAGCTGATAAAGTTTTTGTATATGACATGTCTGCCTGCACTAATAACCCTGTCAGGCTGCCTTTCCCCACACATCACTCCAAAGCTTCAAGAAATCTCCATGTTTTCAGGGACACTTCTCAGACCCTTCTGAGAGCAACAGTGTCCTTGACTTCTCCCCCTTCTGCCAGGGGCACACGGAAAATCACAGTGTCTTCAGTAAAGTTCCTTAAGTGCACCAGAAAACATTTCACTGAATCATTCAGGTCGGAAAAGACCTCTGAGATCAATTCCAACCGTTAACACAGCACTGTCATCTTCACCCCTAATCCATGTCCTCAAGCGCCACACCCACATGACTTTTAAACAGGGATTTAAATTTCCACGGAATGAAAATTTAGCTGGGATGTTGGGTGCACTGTTTATTTCAGATCTATCCCAAATCCAGCCTTCTTCCCTGATCTCCGCAGTGAAACAGCCCTGACTGTACCTAACAGGCACAGAGGGACGAGGAGGAAGGAGGATCACGAGCCTGCTGAAATCCTTCCACTCCTAGGGAAGCGGGGCTCATCTGCCAGGGCATCTGCCAGCACAGCCAGGCAAGACAAGCCTCAAGGTCACCCAGCTCGTTTGCCACATGCCAGCACCAGACAAGTGGGAGCTAAAGTAGGATATTTTTGATCCCATGCCCATTAAGCGCTTCCCCTTCATTCTGGCTTGAGTCTTCCTTAAGGTGGGATGGAGCATTTTAACTCTGAAACTGATTTACTGTGACATCAGGCACTGTCCCTGCTAAGGGACATACTTGCCCCAGTCCATTTCTCTTCCAATTATCGCAAGAATCATTTAGGAAAGTCAGACTACATTGTAATCCCAAATCACACCATGCTGACCTTACAGACTGGAAGCTGCCAGAACACCTGTTTTCCTTAAAGTATCCCACGCCTCTCTCAGCATCCAACTTTAAACCACATTTTCCAGAGAAGACATAGAAACTGCCCCGAGCAAGGCAGAGGAGAATCATCACCTAACGCAGAGCTTTAAGTCCTCCCTCATTCTCATACCAGAGATATCCTTCATGTCCCTGCAGCCTTTTAACTAACAGGTCTCTAATTAACAGCCCCACGGATCCCTATTCCTATTTTGCACCCTAAGGATGAAAGAGAAGCTGCCTTTTTCACCAGCAACCAAAAAAAGATCAGGAACACTTTTAAAACTTTGCTTGAATACAGTAACAACATCTTGGCATTGCCAGTCACACCGGAGATGAAGCAGAATCCTGATCCCTGTTTTCAGCCCAGATTTCCTGCTCACATCTTTTTAACAGCTGTGCAGGTACCAAGGAATTACACCAAGGTTGTTTCATTTTCAGGTATGGAAAGTTCCTTCCAGGAGGAAGGACTCCAGCAGAAGTCAAGGAATAATCGCTCAGTTCCTCCTCAAACATGGCTGAAGTCAGTGACAGCCACGGCACCTGCACAGCAGCTCCTGCTGCTCCCAAAATGAAGGCTGCCATCCATTTTGCTGCTTCCAGTAGGACATTTACAAACGTGGTTACAGGGATGGGGTGTTTTCCTTAAAAAGCCTGGTTTGATCTGTGTCCAGCTCTTGCCAAACCTGTGGGGTTCTTCCCTCCCAAAATTTAAACTATTCCCTTTGCTCTCCATTGCTTTGCTTTCACAGTTACCAGTCCAGCCCCACAGCCTCACACCCTGGTCCCTCCATCTGTCCTGCTGTGCCCTATTCCTCACCCTCTGTCACCAGCTGCCTTTCCTTCCTTCCCACCCAAGGTCCCCAGTTTGGGAACCTCAGCATCCACCACAGCCCCATCCCGTGTCCTGCCCCACCAGGTAGGTGTCACCTCATCCTAAACCTCCAAGAGCTCCTGGAATGCAGCTTGTCCCATCCTTCACCCCAACCTCCTAGCCCATGTCACTGTCCAACCGTGTCCCCACCGTGCTGTCCCCAAACAAGCCATGCTGTGCCCATGCCATCACCCCACAGTGCTGTTCCCAAGTTGGCCATGCTGGACAAGTCATCACCCTACCGTGTCCCTCCGTGCTGTCCCCAGACTGGCCATGCTGGACAAGTCCCCCCTCCACTGCGTCCCCACCGCGTTCCAGACAGGCCATGCAGCGCCCATGCCATCACTCCACTGCGTTGTCCCCATACTGGCCACGCTGTACAAATCCTCACCCCACCGTATCCCCGCCGTGCTGTGCCCACGCTGCCCATGCCGTGCCCATCTCACAGCACCGTCCCCGTGTCCCCATCCCTCCCTGCTGCGCCCCTCGTCGCCCCCAGCCCCACCTCCCCAGACCACGCCCCTGCAGCCCCCACCCGCCACAGCCCCACCCACCGCGCTCATTACCATAAGCCCCGCCCCGCCCCCTGCCCATCCTCTCAGCCCCCCCGCCTCTCCCCCCCTCCGCTCTCGCTCCGCTCCCGCTCCCCCGCACTCACGCGGGCGGTTCTTGCGGACCGAGTCCCGTCGCTGCCGGCTCACGGACCCGCCGCGTTCGCGGGGCTGCGGACCCGCCGCGCTGTCCGCGCCCGCCGTGCCACCGCTGCTCCGCCGCCGCAGCTGGGAGGGGCCGGCGTCCGCGCCGCCACCCCGCCGCCGCGGCTTCTTCTCCTCCTCCGCGCCATCGCCACAGCTGCGCGGCGGCTCCATCGGCAGCGCGGCCCGGCCCCATGGGCCGCCCGGCCCCGCTCCGGCCCCGCTCAGCCGCCACCGCCGCAGCCACCGCCCCCGGCGCGCCTGCGCCGCACGGCCCCGCGGGGCGGGATACCCCGTGAGGCGGCCGCCAATCCGCGCCCCCCGCGGCGCAGAGCGACAGGAGGATCCGCCAATGGGAGGCGGCTATTGTGCGGCAGCAAGCCGCTGGGCCCGCCTCCTGCTCTCGGCGGCGTAGAGTGACAAGAGCGGCTGCCCAATCGAGAGCGTGCGCCTGGGTGAGGCGGGTCAATATGCGACAGCTCTGACCTATGGGCTTCCTCTGGAGCGAGATTGACACGCCAGCTGCCCAATCACTGAGAGAGTTGGCCGAGCGGGGCGGGAGAAGGAGCGGTGATTGACAGCTCGGGGTAACTATGGCAACACAGGGGGCCGAAAGGAAGAACCGCAGTAGGCCCGGCTGGGCTGGGCCGCGCGGAGGGGCTGATTTGAATATTATTTGCATATGCAGATAGCGATGCACATGGCATGGGGCGGGTCTGCCACCCATCATGGCGAGCCTGTACCCCACAGCCTGGAAGGGACCTTAAAGACCATCCAGTTCCTTCCCTGCCATGGGCAGGGACACCTTCCACTATCCCACGCTGTACCAAGCCCCGTCCAGCCTGGCCTCGGACACTTCCAGGGATGGGATAGTCACAGCTTCCCTGGGCACCCTGTGCCAGGGCTTCACCACCCTCACAAAGAATTTCTTCCTAAGATCTTAAAATCCTCAGCTCTTCTTTACATCCCATAATTCTAGTGTGGATGCATTCTGATCTTTCAATCCTGATCCCATGTTTATCAACAACCGCAGCAGGAAACACGCAGGTGGCAGAAAAATTGAGGCATCCATGAAGAGGGGTGTAAGGAACAACCAACAGGATGAAAATTGAAAGGAAAACACAGATTCCCAGACTACAGGATGCCATAAGAGCTCTCACTGTAAGGCGATGGAGATTTCCGTGTGAAATGTCAATTGTTGTCTGGCACACGAAGAGCACACCAAGCATGGAGCTGCAGCCCAGTGACCCAGGGTGCTCCTCACCTGCCCCGGGGTAATCTCAGCTCACCGCAATCCTCAGGCATTAATTTGATACTGGAGGGATCAGTGACCAACATTCCACAAAGGTGTGATAATTCCCGAGAGAATGTGCTGATTTCTGGACACCAGGGTGAAAACAGGACAAAGGGATCAGTCAAATTTAGTTGGTGTATTTTAATATCCTGTTGGGTGAGTGGAGGAAGTGGACAAATGGGGTTGGCAGTGACAGAAGATAAAGGATGAGCTCTCTGAACACAAGTAACCTCCTTCAGAGCAGTGTTGCCTTCATTTGGGTAAAAAAAGGAACTTGCTGAGCTCTGCTGCCTGCAGCTCTGAGTATTTTCAACCCCTGATGAATGTGTTTGACACACCTGGGCTGTAAGAGCTCAGGGAGAGCAGAAAGCAAGGGGAGCTCATGGGGTATCTCAGCTATTGGGACAAAGCAGGGCCCTCAGGAGCATGGAGAGGGCATAGGAAATGGCTGTTCCATCCCAAAAACTTCCTGTTTACCCCCAAGAGGCACACTGCATGTCAGAGCTGTTCAGGGGACAAGAAGACAAACCTGGGGAGCAACCACCTCCAGAGCTGAACCCAGCATGGCTAAGGCAGCCCAGTATGGAAAACGTGCCCCTTTTCTGTGCAGGATGCTGGGATAGAATTCAACATGAGAAACTGGGAGACTCTGGATAATGGATGAAGCAGGATCCTGGCGTTGGTGAGGTACCAAGCTCAGCACACATCTGTGCAGTGTCCACTTGGTTACATCCAGTCCTGAGGGTCTTTCCCTTCCAGCCACAGTTCCCTGTGGCTGTTTCTCCCAAACAGTTTCTCAGGGGACTGACTTTGCAGCTTGGTGCATTTCTCCTCCCAGAATTTGTCCAGTTCCTCTTTGGTAACAACATCCTGACTTGCTCAGTTCTTGGCTGCCTCAGGAACCACCTTCCCTGTTTTCATCCTGGGCATCCTACCACCAACAGAAAGACATGCCGTGGTGGGCATCCTCTGGACCACGACCTGTGCTTTTTCCAAAAGGAGGTCTGGAAGCTGCCCCTGAACCCTGTCACCTCCTCCTGGCACCAATGGCCTCAGTCTCTGTGTCACTGCCATCAGAGCCCTTCAGACTGTTCCCTCCAGCCACAGCATCATCAACCTCCTGCTCTTCATCCAACAAATCACAAGAAGTCAAGTGTGAAGCATCAAAACAATTTATTATAGTTAGTAAAAGGCTTTTTGGCCTGTTAGTAAAAGATGTGCAGGGACACAGCTCCCTCCTGCACCATCTCCTGCTAATGAGGCTTTAAAGTGCTACAGAACAACTGTGACAATCCCGGCACTTCACAGCAGCGACCTGAACACGTGCTTTCCCCAGTCTGAGGTGGTGACAAACCAGCTGTTTCACAAGAGAAAGCTGACATGAAAAGCCAAAGCATACAAGTTGTTGCTGAAATGTATGTAAAAACATGGGAAGAATTTCACAGGCAAGTAAAGCATCAGAGAAGAGGGCCTTGGTATGGATGCGGCTGGTTTGGGATCTCATGGATCTCCCCTGAATTACAGAAAGCATGGAGAAGGCAAGTGCCTTTTTGTCCCTCTTGTTAGGGAATAACCATTTTATCTTTAACAGGAAGAGCAGCTCCCACATTCCCTCTCCTGGCAGAGAGTGTGTTTAAAGGACTGTCCCTTCCTCCTTCAGCACCGGGCACTGAGCAAGGGATGAACACCTCAAGCTCTTCTGGAAAGCACCCCTGACACCCCAAAATCAACACCCCCCTCTTGCATATACTGGTTGTCCTTAGTTTTATGGAGGCACTTCTTGGACTTTTGGGCAGAAGGAAAGTATTGGGAGAGAGGAGCAGCTATTCAGGGCTGATGGACCTTTCCCACCCCAGGCCAAGCTCCGGGTGTGATGGCTGCACTTTGCAGCCAGGCCCCAGGGGGCTGAGCTCCCTCCTGCTCCCTGCCAGCAGGAAGAGCGGATTTTGGGAAGCTGTACTGACAGCAGGAATTCAGGATGAGTAAGTTACTGGACACAGCAGGATGAGGGAAGTGATTCTGCTCCTCTGCCCCACTCAGGTGAGACCCCACCTGCAGTGCTGTGTCAAGATCTGCAGCCCCAACATAACAAGGACGTGGAGCTTCTGGAGTGAGTCCAGAGGAGGCCACAGAGAAACTCTGAGGGCTGGAGCCCCTCTGCTCTGGAGTCAGGCTGGGGTGCTCAGCCTGGAGAAGGCTCCAGGGAGACCTTAGAGCCCCTTCCTAAAGGGGCTCTGGAGAGGGACTTTGGACAAGGGCCTGGAATGACAGCACAAAGGGGAATGGCTTCCCACTGTCAGAGGGCAGGGTTAGATGGGATACTGGGAAGAAATTCTTCCCTGCGAGGGTGGTGAGACACTGACACAGGTTGTCCAGAGAAGCTGTGGCTGCCCCATCCCTGGAAGTGTCCAAGGCTAGGTTGGATGAGGCTCAGAGCAACCTGGAGCAACGTTAACTACTCCAGGTTGTTGCTTCTTCACTGCTTTACTGTATTTTAGAATCACAGAATGGGCCATTAAAGAGCATCTCATCCCACCCCTCTGCCATGGGCAGGGACACCTTCCCCCTAGACCAGTTTGTTCCAAGCCCTTTAAGTCACTGGAAGGTGCTACAAGGTCTCCCCAGAGCCCAGAGCATCTCAGACTCTGGTATGGCCTCCCTGCAGTGTGCAGCTGATCCCATTTGTGTCCAGCCTGAGCAGAAAGAAAGTTCCTATACCCCTATGCCATAGCAGCAGGTATCAGGAAGGGCAAGAACTCCATCTACCCTTCCAATCAGGCTCAAAAAATCCAGCCTGAAAAATCAAAGACACCCAACAAGCCTTTGTGGGACAAAGTCTGCTTAATGTTGGCATTGCCTGAAACATTCCTCTTAAATCAGAAACTCTTTTTCCTGCCTGGAGGGGGTGAAATGGGGCTGATCCTTGAGAACACTGGTTAGATGCAACTCTTTCCTGACCCTCATGTTTATCCCCAGGGTCAGTGCTGCATGAAGCAATTCCAGGAGGAGCAGCAGAGACCATCAAAGGTCCTTGCAGCAGAGCCAGAGACACCAAGTAAGGCGAACTGAACATGAGACGTCTGGCAGAGGCTGCTGCATGCACCCTTGGGCACATTTTCAAGCCAAGATGAGCAGAGCCAAGAAAATCAGCTCTGCTGTTCCAGGATATCAGCACAACCTGTCCTGGCTGCACTGCACAAAGGGACCTGGAGGTCACCCTTTGGATCACCAGTTTCCCCGAGGCCTCCTGGGACCAAACAAGGAAGACATGGAGAATCACCATGAGGGCTTTCCTTTTCGACTCAATGGATCACTTTGGAGCAGGATCCTCTCCTCCATGTGTGTAAAATGAGAAGGCTACAGCCAAGAAGATGGTTGGGAACTGGGAGGGACCAGACCCAAAGCCAAGAGCATCATGTACCAAGGCCTCTTCCAGCAGAACCTTCCAGAAAAAGATTTAACAACGCCCCTACTGTCCCCCTGCTATTCTTCAGGCTTCAAAGCGTTGGCCAAAATCCTGTTGCCAGAGGAATTCCCCTGGCTGCGTCACGGTCATGGCATTGCATCCACTATTTCCGCAGCCGAGTGTACACCGCGAATGCCACGGCAGAAATGATGCCAACAGCTGGAAGGATGTACAGCAGGGACAGGCCATTGCTGTCCCCCTTTGGGACTCTGGCCTGAGGTGAGCTGGTGGCAGCATCATGGCCACTGCCAGAGTTGAAACTGACAGAGCTTCCAAGGGGACCGACTCCATCACTGCCAGCTCCAAGCTGGATGCTGGGGTGATGATCCACACGGACCTCATGGGTGCCCAGGGAGGCACTGTCCCAGCTCAGAGCAGGACAGGAGTCTCTGCTTGCTCCAGATGCCTCCTTTTCCCTCGGGTCTGCACAAACCAAGGAGACTCTGGGGGATGCTCCTCCTGAGCTCTGGCTATCCCTGCTCACCAGGATTGGGTCGCTGCTGAGGCCAAGGCTACTGGAGGTGGTGGAACGGTGGTTGCTGGGCTCCTGAGAGCTTGGGCATCTGCTGGCCACCTCTGGGCTGCCCCGAGGCATGGACATGAGGACGCCTGGCTTGCTGAGCTCCTCATCCCTCTCATCACTGCGAGACACCCAGACGTTCGTGGCAGAGCTCCCCCGGGAAGCCGATCTCCCAGCCGTGTCTTTGGAGCCTCCTACCACAGCTGTGCCCAGGACAGGGTTTGCCAAGGCCGGGACCACCTTTGGGAGATAAGGAGAGGGGATGGGTGCCAAGGGAAGCACCCACTGGCCTAGTCTTGGGCACACAGGTCCCACACAAACCCACTTCAACACTCAGTCCCCACACCTGCCACTAATAAAGCTGGGTCACAGGTAACAGCGAAGTGAAAGAGCGAGGGAAGAAGGGAGGCAGGCAGGAAGGAAGGGGAACCAGGCAGTGAAGAGAGCAGTGGAAAACAGCACCTGGAAGCCAGGAAACTGACTGGCAAATCAAAGAGGGGAAATAAGGAGTCAAAGCCCAACAGTTTGGCTCCCTTCTCCCATATGCTCCATAACATAGTGTGTGGACAGTAACATGAACACAGTGGGGAAAAAACATCCCTGAATAAACTCATCACCAGCTCATGTGGCACTGCAACAGAAATCTCCCAACCAGGGGGAGTTCACAAGGACACGAACGAATGCAAGTAGCAAGAGGAAAAGTCACCTACTTCCTCCTTCGGTGGCACAGAGGGGGTGCTGCTGGCTGCACTCCCAATGGGCAGTTTCTTCTCTTGCGTAAGAGACTTCAAAGAGGTGTCACGGGATGGGAAAGTGTCTCTGGGCACAGGGGTAGCAACCAGGGTAGCTGTTTCCATTGAAGCACCTGTCAGGGAGAAAACAAAGTACATTGTGTTAACCAGGAGGCCTAAAAGGTGAGATCTGCTCTTCCTCAAGGATACCGTGACAGGACAGTCCCCAAGCTGAGGGAGTGGCACAGGGAGCAGGACCCAGTGCCCTGGCTCTGCTGTGGCACCTCAGCTTTCCCTGCAGCTGCAGGTAACTCATGCAGGGTGGGCTGCAGGGCTGGGGAGCACCAAGGGAAACAGAGGCTTTTAAGGCTCCTGGAACTCCATGTCCCCCCAGCCAGGAGGGGCTGACCCCACATGGTGGGGGCGAAAAGGCTGGGAGGGATGGGTATCTCTCCTCCTGGAGACCCTGGAGTGGAGGGCAGGGCTTTATCCTGATTCTATGAAGCCCACGGGCGAGGGATGCAGGAGATGCTAAAATTCCCCCAGACGCAGGACACAAACATCTCTACAAACTAGGGGAAGGGGAGAAGTTTCACACCCAAAGCTGCTGCACTGACGAAAAAAAAGAATTAAAATGCACTTGGATAAGATGATCGTTGTAGGTTCCTTCCAAATGAAAGAGTCTGGTCTGTTCTATTCTACTCCAACCATTCCCCCAGCACTGCCAAGGCCACCACTAACCCATGTCCCCAAGTGCCACATCCAAATAGCTTCTAAGTCCCTCCAGGGATGGTGACCACCACTGCCCTGGACAGCTGTGCCAGTGCTTGACAACCTCTTCCATAAAAGAAATGTTCCCTAACATCCAATCTAAACCTCCCCTGATACAACTTTACTCTTGTCCTGCTGTTTGTTACCTGGGAGCAGAGCCCGACCCCAACCTGGCTGCCCTCTCCTGTCAGGCAGCCGTAGAGAGTGAGAAGGTTCCCCCTGAGCCTCCTTTTCTCCAGGCTGAGGCCCCCCGGCTTCCTGAGCTGCTCCTCATCAGACTTATGCTCTAGAGCCTTCCCAGCTCCATTCCCTTTTCTGGACACACTTCAGAATCCCAATTTCTTTCTTGCAGCACCTCCTGCTCCCTAGTGGCTACCTGGTTCTGCCAGAACAGAAACCCACCTCCACTCCCTTGATGCTCTCGCAGCTTCTTCTCCGCATCAAACTGCTCCTGGATGAGGAGGGGGCTGCGCACATCCACAAAGCTGCCCGTGGGCTCATCATGCCCAGAGCTTGGCACAGGCTGCTTTTTTGGTGCTGAGTTTGGGGGCTGCTGCCCCACACCACGAGTGGCCCCTTCCAGCCGTGGCAGTGACTCTGTGGAGATATCTGAGTTCTCTTCAGGCTCATTCCTGGGCTGCTCGGGGCTGTGAGTGGCACCTGCATCCCTCGATGGAACAGACCTGCCCAGGGCCAGGCCCGGTGTGCCACGGTGCAGGTGGTTGGCATTCCCGAAAAACCCGTTGTCCACACACACTGGCCGGCGGCTCAGCCAGTCCCGGCCCTGCTCCGGGGTCCCCGGTGACACCGGCACAGCCCCGGCGGGGTGCGAGGGATTCCCCTCTCCACTGTGCCCACCGCTCACTCCGCCACGGACTTTGCTCCCAGGTGGAATTGGCTGGGGACTCTCTTGCTCTGGGAGTTTTTTGGGGAGCTGGAAGGAAATGAGCTGTGTTAAATCACTGAGATGAGGGGGTCTGGAACCACGGGGGTGCTCCAAACCCTGAGCAGTGACCCCTGTGAGGCTGGTTATGAAGGGGGTCTGGGGTCTCTCCCTGGCACCCACCCGATAGTCAGGGGCTGTGGATAGAAGCCTGGACTGGCAAAGCAGACCCGCACTTCCCCCATGGAGGGAGACAAGAGAGGGAGCAGTTACAGGGACAAATATAAGATGTAAGTTATCAGATGCAGCAGTGATCAGCAGTGAGAGGCTGCTTGGGGTGGCCCTGAACAAGCCTGGCCCTACCACGGGCTTCCCACACCCCATCAAAAGGTCCAAAAGGGACCTTTATGTCCTCATCCAATGCGTGCCCTGCTCACCGATTCCTGCACTGGGAGCCTGGCCTCCAGGTCCATGCTCCTGGGAGTGGCAGCACTGGGCAGGACAGGTGGATGGTCACCAGCAGGCAGGTCTCCGCGTGGCTGCTCATCCATTGGAGCACCCGGGGCAGGATTTGGCCCCTGGGATGGTGTCTGGGCACTGATAGTGGGACGGGCATCACTGGGAAGGGAAGAGGTAGCAGCAGAATCTGAGGGACCTGGAGGAGACAAGCAGATCACTGTGGGAAAAACTGAGGAAGCAGAGGATAAGTGTGGGGCTGAGGCAGCTCTGTGTGCGTCCCTGCTCTGTCCCCACATCAGCCAAACCCACAGCACTCCTTCGTTCATCTTTCCATCTTCCCTCAGGTGACAACCCCAGCCCACCACCAACTCAAGCACCTTCAAACATGGACCTGTCATCCTCAAACACGTCACCACAGTGAAGAACATCCCTGGGACAGTCACAGACACCTCCAGCACCCTAGGAAGCCAAGGCAGGGACAGAGACAACTTTGTGTCCCCACCTCCAGCAGCCCCCCGGGGCACACTCAGGGAGGATGAGGCTACATACGAGGTGGAGGTTTCCAGGTGTCATAGACTTCCTGCAGCTCATCGGCCAAATGCCCTGCGTTGTTGTGGTGCAGTGCCTGGATGAGATCCTGTACCCAGCCCTTCCTGCACCTCAGGTGCTGATAAAACCTAAAGACAGCTGCCTGGTTGCCCCGTGTCTCCTCCCGGGCAAGGAGTTCATCCTAGAAAAAACACACAGGGCATCTAAGAGATGGTCTAGCTTAGAGGTTAGACAACTCTATGTTCCCATTGGGGAAGGAGCCTGGCAGAGCTCAGCAAAAAAGGAAATTACTCTGTCAGAATCGACAAGGCAGGTCAGGGAATCGGCCAGCGACGCCACTCGGATAGCCCCAAACTTCTTGAGGTTTTTCGTAATGTGGATGTACACTTTGTCTTCAGCCAAACCCATCCTGGCTCAGCACCTGCAGAGAGACAGAGACTTAGCGTGAGCAGAGGCTGCTGGTGAAGCTCAGGCTGTCTCCAGAAGCTGGAGCTGTTCCATAGGCACCCGCGCCCTGGCAAAGACACTGCGATGAGACAGGGGAAATCCCAGGCGGAAAACACGCAGAGAAGACGTTCGGGTTAAAGTTCAAAGCTCAGCTTCATTTCCACAAACCTCGCTTCTTTCGACTATCGCCCATCCTGTGTTTATTCCCATTCTGCTTGTTTGGATTCAGCCGGCGGGTTGGGGGCCGGCCTGCCGGCAGGGTCATAACAAGCACCAGGGCCACAACAGGCGACAGGGCCAACACAAGCACCAGGGGCCACGGCTGGAATCCCGCAAAAGCAATGGAAAAACCAAAGGGGAACGCATAGGGCTCCTTCCCACAGGGAATGGCGGCCCACAGGCCGCGACGTGGCTCTGTGCGCCCTCACGGCGGCCCCCCCCCACCCTCAGCGCGACCTTCAGCCCCTGGGGGAGCTCCGGGAGGTTCTCCGCTCTCAGATCCCCATGGCAGAGCGGCCGGGGGTCGTGGCCAGGGCTGTGGCGACCGCGGGGGTCGATGCGGTCCCGGTGCTCCCCCCCCGGTTCCCCTCACAGACCCTCAGGGCCCCTCACCTGCGCCCGCCGCCGCCGCGCGCCCGGCACTGCTATGACCCCTCCCCCTCATTCGTGCCCGCCGCTGATTGGCCGTCGCGCACGCCCGTCACGATGATTGACAGGTAGTGATTGACGGGGCGTGTCCGGTTCCGGGCTCCTCAGGGCAAGGGGACCGCGGAGATCCTGGGGCGCGTCCAGCGGGTGTTGGGGGACGGGAGCGTCTCCCCTACGAGGAGAGACTGCGGGAACTGGGCTGGTTTAGTCTGGAGAAGAGAAGAGTGAGAGGGGATCTCATCAATCCGTATAAATATCTCCAGGATGGTGTCACAGGATGGTGCCAGACTCTTTCCAGTGGTGCCCAGCGACAGGACGAGGACTAATGGCCATAAACTAAACCACAAAAAGTTCCACCTCAACATGAGGAAGAACTTCTTTGTGTTGAGGGTGAGCACTGGAACAGCTGCCCGGGGAGGTCGTGGATTCTGCCTCTCTGGAGATATTCCAAACCCACCTGGACATGTTCCTGTAGGGGGCTTGGACTGGATGATCTCCAGAGGTCCCTTTGAGCCCCAGGATTCTGTGGTTCTGTGATTCTGGGAGCTGCACCTCTTCAGCCTCGGCAAGAGACATCTGAGAAAGAACCTCACTAATCTGTATAAATATCTGAAGAGAGCGTGCCAAGAGGACAGAGACCGGGCTCTGCTCTGTGGTGCCCAGCAATGGGACAAGAAGCAAAAGGCAGAAACTGGTGGAAATTCCACCTGGATATGAGGAACATGCTCCTTCATGTGAGCACTGGCACAGGTTGTCCCAAGAAGCTGTGGCTGCCGCATCCCTGGAAGCGTCCAAGGCTACAGGTGATGGGGCTTGGAGCAATCTGGGATAGTGGAAGGTGTCCCTGCAGGGAGTGGAACGAGATGGTGTTTAATGTCCCTTCCAGCCCAAACCATTCTGTGATTTTAATTAATTGAAGCCAGCTTTCCTCACTCTAAATTATAAAAAAAAGATCATATTTCTGGGTTGTTTCTAATTAAGAAGAGATCTTTGTGATGATCAAAACTTACCACATGAAGAACAAAAGCCACTCGCTCAGTTGCGCCCAGTAATTTTTGTTCATAGAATCACAGAATCATAGAATCATAAAATCATAGAACATTAAAGGTTTGGAAAGGACTTTAAAGATCGCCCCAAGCCGCCCTGCCACGGACAGGGACAACCCCCACTAGACCAGGTTGTTCAAGGCCTTATCCAACCTGGCTTTGAAAATTGCCAGCGTTGGGGCATCCACAACTTCCCTGTGTGACCAGTTCCAGTCGAGCATCCTCACAGTAAAACGTTTCCTCCTAATATCCAATATAAATTCCCTCTCTTTCCACTTGTACAGTTACTCCTTGTCCTGCCGCTGCATTTCCTTACTAAGAGTTCCTCTCCGGCTTTCCCGTAGTATCCCACCAAACCTTTTTGTTTATAGTTAATTTCCTACTCCGGAATTTTGGGAAGCGGGACCGGGGTGAGGGGGGGGGGGGGAGGCAGTGCCGCCTCCCCGCCACCAGGGGGCAGCACCGCCACGTGCCGGGGCCCCTCGTGGCCACGCCCACGGCCACGCCCCGGCCACGCCCCCGGCCCGGAGCCGCGCGATGGCGGCGGCAGCGGGCGGGCGGCGGCGGCGGCGCCGCTGAGCGCCGGGAGAGCCCCGAGGGGCGGCGGGGGCTTCCCGCACCCCTTCCCCTTCCCTCATATCCCCCTCCCCTTTTCCCCCGACCCCCCCCCCCCGCGCCCTCCCCCGCTGCGCCGTCCATGGTTACAGGCGGTCGCCGCGGCCTCGCAGCGGAGCCGTTTGGGCGGGAGCCGGCGAGGGAGCAGCGGCCGCAGGTGAGCGGGGGGGGGTTCGCAGGTGACCCCCGGGGATGGGCACGGGGTTGTTACGGTGGCGTGGGGGTGATGGAAGGGGCGGGGGGCGCGACCCACGCGTGTTCGTGGAGTTGGGTCACCCCCGCCCTGTCCACAGTGAACTTGGGGGTTAGTATTTGCGTATTTGTAGGTGTATTTGTTGGTGGTAATGGTGATTTCTAAAAGTGATCGCGGGCTGGGGATTGCGGATTTGCTCCATTGGAGCGAGTCCAGAGGAGGCCACCAAGTTGATCGGAGGGATGCAGCACCGCTCCTGTGAGGAAAGGCTGGAAGAGCTGGGATTGTTCAGCCTGGAGAAGGATCCGGGGAGACCTAATGGGGGCTTTTCAGTACTTGAAGGGAGGCCACAAGAAAAATGGAGAGAGACTTTTTACTAGGGCCTGGGGTGACAGGAGAAGGGGGAATGGCCTCACACTGAAAGAGAGTACGGTGAGATTAGATATTAGGAAGAAATTGTTCCCTGTGAGGGTGGGGAGGCCCTGGCACAGGTTGCCCAGAGGAGCTGTGGCTGCCCATGCCTGGAAGTGTTCAATGCCAGGTTGGACAGGGCTCTGGGCAAGCTGGGATAGTGGAAGGTGTCCCTGCCCACGGCAGGGGATGCAACAAGATGGGCTTTAAGGTCCTTTCCAATCCAAACCATTCCATGATTCTATGAACCTCCAACTGTGGGTCTGCAGCGACCCACGGCCTCCTCCCACCCTGCACCCACGGGGTTGGACACGGGGGTCCAAGCTGGGGACAGCCCTGTAAGACCCAGAAAAGGGCTGCAGGGCAGGGCCACCATGGCCACGATCTCCTGCCAGCACCCACCACCTCCCTGCTGCAGGATCGCCGGGCTCCCTGGACACCTCCTCTCAGGGCACTGCGGCTTCTGGTCAGTGAGGAACCCTCCTGACCCACGGCCTGACCACGCCCCCCTTGGCAGATCCAGGCCGTGCCGGTGACCAAAGGCTTCTTTTGGGACGGATATTCCAGCCTGGGGACTTGTGAGCCTGGCTGCTCCCTGTACCATCCCTCCGGGAGATGCTCCAGGCTGGAGCATTGAAAGGTACACCCTCTTTGCTGTGGGGTCCGAGGGCTCTGTCCCCTTCTCACTGGCTCTTTCCGCTCCTCGAAGGGTGTGTCCCCTCCTCGCCACTGCCTCCGCGCATCCCAAACGGGAATCCCAAATGGGAATGTCCGTGCTGCCCCTCTCCGGGCTCTCCCACGCTCGGGTAGCTGCATCCTCCCTTCTCGGCCAGCACTTGCTTGTTTCTGATCTTGGATGTCATCGAGGGTGGAAAATGTGACAGGAAGGAAGGGAGGCTTTTTTCCCCTCCTGCTAAATATGGACTGACATTAAAAATCCAAATACTGTCGTGAAAGGAATCCCAACCTCTGTTTGTCGAGGGAGAGAAGAACGATGTTTTCTGGCTTTTCGGCTGTGAGGTTCCAGCTGGGAAGTTTCGCAAGGAGTGGTGGAGTCCTTGCCGGGAGCCTCAGGAATTTACTGAGCTTGTTCACAGGACACTCTCCACAGCGTCTTACGCTAAAAAAAAAAATTAGTCATCCCTTCTCTGCCTGCCCGTGGCTGGGGGAAGCTTGCTGCAAGCATGCAGGATGCTTGGAAATATTTAAGGATTTTTTCCTCCTGTACAAGGAGTTCTAGAAAACGGCAGGAAATAAAACTGCGGCCCCAACAGGAGTTTTTCATCTTTATTTTAATTCCTGTTGCTGCAGCAGCCAGTGGCAGGGAGGGGAAGGATGTGCTCGGGGGAGCTGCAGCCGGGTTTGGGGGGAGGATTTGTCTCTCCCTGTCAAGCATCAGATGCAAACTCATGCTGTTATTCCCAGAGAGATTGGGAAACAGGTTCTGTGTGGAGCTCTGGAATGAGGAATGGGATCACAGGGTTGGTCATGGCACGGCCAGCTCCCTGATGGCTTCTGCTGTGGCCAGGGTGAAGAGCCAGGATGCATTTTGGGGAGCAGGGACCACGGCTTCCCTAGGACCTGGGGGTGCTGGGAGAGAGAGACTTGGTGTCTGTGCTGGGCAGAAAGTGGGCACTGCTGCCTTCC
This sequence comes from Coloeus monedula, assembly GCF_965178545.1. Classification (NCBI taxonomy): domain Eukaryota; kingdom Metazoa; phylum Chordata; class Aves; order Passeriformes; family Corvidae; genus Coloeus; species Coloeus monedula. Next base: position 72,474,036 of record NC_138785.1, read on the forward strand.
AATTCCATGTGTTTCTTTCCACCCCTGTTGGAGAGCTTTCTGGGGGAGCACCTGTGGAAAGCTCCAGGGTTTTTGCCTGATCTTTATTAAAACAGTTGGTTAAAGCAGCTGGTTGGTTACACTTGGCTGAAGGTGGTGGAGTCATTGTCCCTGGAGGTGTCCAAGGAGCAGCTGAACATGGCACTCAGTGCTCTGCTCTGGTGACAAGGTGGGGATTGGTCACAGGTTGGACTTGTGAGGTGATGATCTTCGAGGTCTTTTCCAACCTAAATGACTCTGGGATTCTGTGAAAACAGTGGGGGATCCTGGGAGGTGCTGGAATAGGTACTTCCTGTTTCCAGGGTGCTGGTGCTGCTGTGTTGTTCCCAGACTAAGGAGACACAGCCCTGCCTTCCTGAAACATCCCTCATAAATATCTGAATCTCTGTGCTGCTCCGTGATATTGGTCCATGTCCAACATCAACATCCTTGTGGACGAGCAGCTTGAATTCCCTCTCTCCCTGTCTCCTCCTGCTACCAGCCTACATCTGTTCTGCTCCAACCCTCTGTGTTTCCAGTGGGGTGGTGGATCCCAATCCAGCAGGGATGGTGCAGGTTTTGTGACCTCTGCTGTGCCACTGTCAGGGTCTGTGTGGTGCCCCAAAACACTGGGGAGCGTGGGGTGGGATATTTTGCATGGAACTTGGCGCCTGTAGTGCTTCCATAGGGTCAGGAGTGGCACCAGCTGCTGCCTGGTCCTCCGCTCCTGGTGTGACATGGGCAGGAGGTCAATCATCCCTGGCAGCCGCTCTCTGGGCTCATTCACAAATCGCATTTTCCTCTGGAAATAAAACAAATCCTCGGGCTTTCCTCTCACAGTGGAAGTCATTTGAACACGACCAGGTCCGCCAGCATCCCCAAAGCCTGCGGACAGGAAGAGACACTTGAGTGGAGAGGTAGGAAATGTCTGCATTTAGAGCAGTGGCTGATTCATCTCCTGCTCTTAACTCTTTCCCCCCTGATTTTAGTGGGATCAGCTGGTTTGCTTCAAGGCTCGGAGCCCAAGGAAGCTGTGGCTGGATCACAGAATACTGCTGGGTTTTGTACATCGTGTTTACGTGGTTTGGGGTGGAGAGGGAACGGGGTGTGCGGTTATCCGAATCGGATAACCAGAACGTCGGCAGTCACATTAGGGAGGATTAATATTTAATATATAGGGTATGAACCATTGTGCTTAATCACTATCTGATGGGCTTAGGAAGAGATTTAGCGATAAGAAAGTGATTCCTGAGCCGTCCAGACTGCTTTCTTGCATCTTCCTCTGGAGCAGCTGGTCCTGGATATCGCTAGAGGCTGGTGCGATCCTGTTCTTCCTGATGTCTCCAGTTTTTGTAAGTGAGTAGAGTGGCTTTCATCACAAGCGTTCGCTTCTCATTAAACTCACAAATACTCTGGAAACCCTTTTTCTCTGATGCAGCTCACGTGGTTGGACTGTCAGCTGTGGTACCTGTCAGCACTTGAAATTTCTGTGTGTGGCCAAAGCTCGTGGGAAATATGTTGTGGGATCCATGGATAATGGCACTGTCACATGCATCTGCCCAGGCACTAGTCCAGAGGCAGCTCATTGATTCTTTTGTCTGTCTAACCTCTTTAGGAGGCCTTTCATGTCATCTCCAGGCTCCCACCATGGTCCTGGAGCTCCCCATGAGAGTGGTGCTGCTTTGCACAGCTGCTTCATGTTGCCCCACCTGGGTTTTTTCTGCAGCATGAGGTGTTTTGTAGTACAGCAAGGTAGGGGCTGCCCCTCTGGGAAGGGGATTGCTGTGTTTGTGCAGGGAGGAGGTGATGGTGGGGAGTGCTGTGTCCACGGCTGGAGTCCTCAGCACAACAAGGACTTAGAGCAACTCCAGAAGAAGCCACAAAGATGCTTCCAGGGCTGGAGCTCCTCAGCTCTGGAGCCAGGCTGGGACATGTTCACCTGGAGAAGAGAAGGCTCCAGGGAGGACTTGGAGCCCCTTCCAGTGCCGGAAGGGGCTCCAGTGGAGCTGGAGAGGGACTTGGGATAAGGGATGGAGTGACAGGACAAGGGAAATAGCTTCCACTGCCAGAGGGTGGGTTAGATAGGATATTAGAAAGAAGTTCTTGGCTGTGAGGGTGGTGAGGCCCTGGCACAGGGTGCCCAGAGCAGCTGTGGCTGCCCCTGGATCCCTGGAAGTGTCCAAGACCAGGTTGGACAGGGCTAGGAGCAACCTGGGCTAGTGGAAGGGGGTTGGAACTGGTTGCTCTTTCAGGTCCCTTCCAACCCAAACCATGCTGTGATTCCACGATTCTATGCCAGGGCACTCAAACAATGCATCTCCACAGCCACATGTCCTGCAGGTTTGAGGATTGTGTCTCCACGGAAGGAAACCCTCCTTTGGGCTGCAGGAGGGTGTGTGCCTGCACCTGCCTTCCTCCCAGCCTCAAATCAGAGTTCTCCTGGCTGAAAGCATCGGCCATGGCTATCAAACCTGCCGAGCTGTGGATGCTCGTGTGGTACCTCTGTGTTTATGGCAGCTGCAGTTTTGATGGTGGCGGTCAAAACACCTGGGTGTGGGTTGAGTTTTGGCATATTGGTCATGCAGAAAATCCTGGTGTCTACTGTAGCAGGCATGGAGGTTGGAAATCTGTTTAAAATTGGGACTACTTTTTTTCCAAAACACCTGTGGAAGAATTAGAGAATCAGGGAATGGTTTGAGTTGGAAGGGACCTTAAAGCTCATCTCCTTCCATGCCCTGCCATGGGCAGGGACACCTCCCACTAGGCCAGGTTGCTCCAAGCCCTGTCCAACCTGGCCTTGAGAACGCTCCTTTTGTTCTCTGTGCAAACAGATCACTTGCTTAGGCAGCAGCGACTCCTTATTCCAGAATAATTTGTTGTCCTAATTCCTTCCTGTTGAAGCAACTCCATTTTGCATGGAATAATTAGCACTAATTTGGGCCTGTGATGGAAAACAAGCGTTCTCTGACTTCAGAGGAGCAGAAAAGAGCGTAACCTCTGCCTTTCCCACGTGAGTCAGGTCGTGCCATGCCATCCCTCCTCTGAAGCCAAATTAAAACCTGTCAGTGAGACCAAACGTTCCAGGTTGGTAGGAGGGAGCAGGAGGTGGAGGTGTCACCAATTTTAAGCCCTCTGCTGTTGCGTGGAGCTGAGGACAAGTGTGGTGAAGGGGAATGGAGCAGCACCTCCTTCCTTCTTGGCTGACACTGAGGAACAAATAAACAGAAATGTTCTCACCGCGCTGATGTGAAAAGCTGTTTCTGAGCCAGCCTGGCCTGTTGGTGGATTCCTGGTGCCCCAGCCAGGTACTTGAGACCTTTTTATTGCCATAATGAGGAATTCCTCATCCTGCCCCGCAGTCTGACTCGATCTGTGGCTATTTTCTGGTCCTTCCAGGAAGACATGCCTGCTCTGCCTTCCTTCGTGTAGGGAAGGGAAACCAGCCAAACGCCTTTCCTCCCCCAGAGCCCTGAGTGTCTGAAGAAGGGGAGGTGCAGGGCATCCTTCCTGGTTTCCCCAGCATTTACCTGGGAAGCATGAGATGAATTCCAGTGCAAAGCTGTTGCAGGCAGGATCTCCCCTGCCTGTCTCCCAGCTGCCTTTCTTGATTCTGGTAGGCTCAATGTTTGCTGATGGGGTTGTGAGCACTGAGGCCATGAACCATCTGTTCAGGAGGAGTCCTGGAGGCAGTGGAAATGGGAGATGCCCAGCCTGGAAATCCCAGCTGGCAGAAAATGGGCTTCCATTGTCATGATACCTGAACACCAGCCACCTTGGCTGATGGATGCTGCTTAGACAGAGAGTTTTAAGACCTGGATTCATAACTTGGGGGTCCAAGACACTTCTTGGCACTCCAAACTCCATCAATAAATAGGCTCATTGTGGAGGTGCTGCAGCAGCATACCTGTCTGAAAAACAGGGTTTGGCCTGTTGGAGCTTGTAGGTTTTGTGTATTCAAGTTAAGTAATAGGTGACAGGAAGCCTGGATCCGGGTATGAGCAGTGAATCAATCACCACTGGATTGCTCTGGGGTTGAACCAGCACCCCTTAGGATGACTGTCCTCCCATATCACGCCTGGTCTTTCGAAATAATCTCTCTGATTGTTCTGATGAGCTGAACCCCAGAGGTTTAGCTGGCTTTGGGCTCCACCCCATCAGTGGTGACCTTGCTCCAGGGCTGGGGAGAGCAGCAATTCCCAGTGTGACTGCTGAAGGCAGGATGTCTCCCTGGGTCTTTACTCACATGCTCTTCCCCAGGGGGTTGGGGATCATCTGCCTGAACGAGAGCTTGCAGAGGGTCTCCCCAAAACTGACACCCAATCGTCCTCACTTGTCCTCTGGGCACTCAGCATGTCATCTGGGAACACTGATAATGGAATCACAGGATGGTTTGGTCAGAAGGGACCTGGAAGATCATCTCATTGCTACCAGCCACCATGGGCAGGGACACCTTCCACTCTCCCAGGTTGCTCCAAGCCCCGTCCAGCCTGGCCTTGGACACCTCCAGGGGCAGCCACAGCTTCTCTGGGCAACCTGTGCCAGGGCCTCGCCACCCTCGCAGGGAAGAATTTCTTCCTAACATCTAATCTAAACCTACTCTCTTTCAGTGTGAAGCCATTCCCCGCTTCTCCTGTTGCTCCAGTCTCTCTTTTTCTTTCCTGTAGGCTCCCTTCAGGTCCTGGAAGGCCCCAATTAGGTCATCCCAAAGCCTTTTCTTCTCCAGGCTGAGCAATCCCAATTCTCTCTCTTTCCTCACAGCAGAGCTGCTTCATCCCTCTGATGATCTTGGTGGCCTCCTCTGGACTCACTCCATAGTGGTGAACTCACCAACTAAGCAGCAGATCCTCCTGGAATCCCTGGGATTGTGTGGGCTCCACCCCTTGCTTCCCACCTGTGTTTTTAGAGGTAGTGTGTCAGTTCCTCCTCTGGGGATTTCAGACACTTCAGTCACAACCTCAGGGCCGATAGTACTAATTTGTGTTGGTAAATGATATCGTGGGATATGTCGGAGAGGGTTCTGCAGCCAGGAAATCTGTTCCTGGCCCCAGTGTGATTGCAACCAGCTCAGAGTCCTGCTTGCTCCCAGTCAGGCATCTCTTACTCCATCCCCAGAAAAACTCTGCTACACCCAGTGCAGACCCAGCCCTGGACCAGAAACAGAGGAGAAACAGGGCTGGAGGAAGAAAGGAAAGAAGTGACCCACAGAGGCAGGGAATTAGGTGAAGGAAAAGCCAGGAAGGAACTCAGGTCTGGCTGCTGGTGGCAAGGGTGACCCGAGACACTCAGCCAAACCAGGAGCAAAAGGGACAGATCTCCCAATCCCGATGCTGTTAAAACTTTCTGGAAGGCTGGAACCTTCAAATGAGTAAATCCCACTGAGTAAGAGGAGAAATATGAAGAACAGGATTTGCTTTTTTGTGTGTGTGTGTTTTTTTTTTTTAAAAAAAAAGGCATTTTAGTGGTTTATGAAGATTCCAGCAGCGCTCTGGGAAAGCGTAGCCTCCCGTTCCAGGCACCGTGTTCAGCACAGGAATATCCTGGCTCTCGACCTGCAGGTCTCGAGGTACCATAAATTTTTCTGCTGATAGTGTGTGGCAGGCCAGCATGCAAAACTTTTCCTGCTGCTTTACAATTTGAATCATGTTTTATCACGGCAGCAGATAATCATCTCACTCGTGTTCCAGAAGCAAAACTCTTGTGGATGTGTTTGAGAAGCCTGAAAATAAATATATTCACATGTGTTTGCCAGTGTTGCTGAACACATGGTGTGTCTCAGAGCCTCTGGATTTCACTCTCTTGCAAACTGGCCACTCTTGAAAGCTCAAAAGTACAACTTTAGTCCTGTGCTGCAGTTTCATACCCCTTCCACAGCAGATACTAATGCCATCCCCTAAATGATGAATTAGAGATGAACAGAGATGAGTTAGGAATGAATAATAAATTGGAAAGCATGGATAATCCTCAAGATTTTCTCTTGAGGAGACTTTAAACCTGTTTGGCTACAGGAAAGTAGATGTTTTTAATCCCAGTTGCTGTGTAGAATTTGTATCCTCGTTCCGGTGGCAGGGTGGGAATGCCGGCTGGGATCTTTGGGTGACTTGGTGGCAGCAGCTTGTCTTTAGATACTGAGACTGGGATGAGAGAGGTTCAATATTTTCTAATCTTATCTGGGAGTGTGCTTGACAACCCTTTCCATGAAGAATTTTCCTTTATATCCAATCTAAACCTCCCCTGGTGCAACTTAAGGCCGTTTCCTTCTGTCCTGCCTCTTGTTCCCTGGGAGCGGAGCCCGACCCCCACCTGGCTCCAACCTTCTGTCAAGGAGCTGTATTCAGCCAGCTCATTTATCATCTTTCTATACCAGTCTTGGCCTTCAGTGGTTGTGTGGGAGTTATTTTTTGACTCCAGCAGGTACCTGGAGGTGAAATCTGTGGCCCAGCCATTTGTGTTGCAGCAGTGCCTGAACTGGGGCTGTGCTTCAGCTCTGGCTGTGCAGGTCTGGCCTCCCAGAATCCAACATCCAAATGAATAAAACCAGGAATAATAAAATAGAAAAAAGGCTAGCTGAGAGAGAAAAGCAGCTTTGGAAGGGCTGAGGTGAATCTCTGCTCTCCTGAGAGGTAAATACAAGTCACAGTCATCTTTTCTCATCTCTCTCATCCCCTCCTCGGCTGAGGCTTCAGAAAGGATGACAAACCTGGTGGCTGTTTGAGTGTTTTCCACCTCGGGTCCATCAGCTTTTAGGGTGGTTTGGAGGGTCCCCAAATACCTCCATCCCTCTTGGTGGCTGTTGTGAGCGTCCCTGCTGGAGTTCATGTCCCTCAGCCAGGGCTGCAAGGGAGCTCTTGGCAATACAGGTGCAAAACCAGTGCTGCAGGTGGGTGTTCACAAGGGTGACACATCTCCTGATCCACCCAGGAGAGGCTGTGGAGGCACCCAAGTATCTGATACTGCTTCCCGTGTCCAGGTTTTATCCATAGCATAATGCAGGATTTACTCTTCACATTTCTTAAAATGTTCTAGAGGAAGTTCCATGCCTGTGCAGAGGTATTTGCCTTTTTTTCCAGGATATTCTGTGGGGGTTGTTCGAGTTTATGTAACTTCCCATATGTTGCCCTCTTCTTGTAGAAACTTGAAGATAAATTGTGAAATGCAGGCAGCTGCTTTAAAAGGATACATCCTCAGCTGGAGCTCGGCCTGTTTGTGGCCAGAAAAGGGGAACCTGGGAGCCCTCTGTCCCTGTTTCCTCTCTGGCACAGCTGAGTGAGCAGCGTGGGATGGAGCATCTGATGCTGCCCTGTTGCCCAGCGTGGGGATGCTGCTGCAGGAGGAGGCCCTGGTGAGCTGGCAGCAGGCTCCAGAGCAGGCATGTGCTGTGAGGGTGGTGGTTTCTCCATGAGAGGCTGCAGCCCTGGCATCATTCCCTGCAAGCTCTTTTCTCCTTTCCAAGGCTCCTGCATTCCCTGCAGTGCCCCTCTGCCCAGCAGAGAGGGTGGTTTAAGTGGCACTTTAAGTCAGTGTTTATTGAACCACTTTGCTGGACCAGGTCTTGCCTGGTGCTGCTTGGTCTTCATTCCCATCTATATCATAGAATCATGGAATCATTTGGGTTGGAAAAGTCCTCTAAGGCCATCCAGTCCAACCATTCCCCCAGTACTGCCAAGGCCACCACTGACCCATGTCCCCACATGCCACATCCACACGGCTTTTAAATCCCTCCAGGGATGGGGACTCCAACATGGCCCTGGGCAGCCTGTTCTAATGCCTGAGCACCCTTTCAACAAAGAAATTTTCCCAAATATCCCACTCTAAACCTCCCCTGGCCCAGCCTGAGGCCGTTCCCTCTCCTCCTGTCCCTGTTCCCTGCCAGCAGAGCCCGACCCCCCCAGCTGCCCCCTCCTGTCAGGGACTTGTGCAGAGCCACAAGGTCCCCCCTGAGCCTCCTTTGCTCCAGGCTGAGCCCCTTTCCCAGCTCCCTCAGCCACTCCTGGGGCTCCAGACCCTTCCCCAGCTCCACTGCCCATATCAGGGTCTGAGGGTGCTCAGTGTCTTGCAGATCCACATTTGTTGGCTCCTGTGGGACACAAACCCAGCAGCTGGTAGGAGATTCATGGCTCTTGTTCACTGCGAGCTTGAACAAAGCCCTTCACCCATCACCCAGGTCAGTTCTGCTTATCATTTTTGAGAATGGTTCAGTCCCATGTTCAGAAGGAATTGGAAGCAGGGTAGTGGCAGAGCTTGGAGCCTGCCTCAATCTGGGATGTTCTGGTTTGGCCAAATTTAGAAATAGTCACCCTGAGACATGGGGAATTACACAGTGTGTAATTAGGGTCTCCAAAACCATCCCTTTCCATTCCCTTTCCAACCCCCCTGGAGCAAAGCCAGGAAGCCCAGCCACTGAACAAACCCCTCTTTGGAACTCCAAGGAGTTTGTCCTCTGACAGTTGCGCTCGCTTGACTGGTGGACAGAGAACCGGGAAGTCTGTGCACAAGTGGATGGGAGAGGTGGAAAGTCCTGAAGGGAAAAAGTGCTTCAGGGATGAACCACACAGGTCTGATGATAACTGGCTGGAAACTTCAGCCAGGGCTCCTGGACAGGCAGACAGCCTCAGCAATGCCAGGAAAACTGAGCTCCTCCACATCCAAACCCAGGAATTGACCTATTCAGTGGGGCTTTTTTGAAGTTACAGCAAGATCATGAGTGTCTTTAGGAAGCCAGGAATTTTGCAGTTGCTCAATACTCACTCAGCTGCTTCGGCATGGGTTATTTGGAATGGTTTTAGTTTTGTAGAATGGATTCAGAGTTACCAACGTGGGATCTTTGGAGATGGGTGTGTTTAGCTGCTGTGGAAAGAGGTTCTGGCAAGGTGAGGCCTGGCTTGGTGAGTCTGGCTTCATTGGAGGTGACATGACAGCAGCCTCTGGGCAGCACAGCAGACTAGAACACCAATCTTGTAGTTTAATCTGTTTAAACTGTCTCTGCTGCACAAAACAAGTTCCTGCCTTTTGCTGCCCAGAATGCCAAGAGTTTCATAGAATCATTGAGTCATGGAGTGGTTTGGGTTGGAAGGGACCCTAAAGACCATCTGGTTCCAACCCCTGCCACGGGCAGGGATGCCTTCCACTATCCCACGTTGCTCCAAGCCCCATCCAACCTGGCCTTGGACACTTCCAGGGATGGGGCAGCCACAGCTTCTCTTGTGTTTGGAGGGTGCAAAATCTCACCTGCTACAATTTGGCTTCGTTTGGGAGAGAATCTTTAAAACTGTTTTGAAGCCTTTAAGGATTCCTCTTCCTAGGGAACTCATGGTGCTGTGTATGTGCAGGAGGATTTCATTTTGGGCTGTTCAGTGCCCCACACGCCAAGAAAAGTGGCACGGATTTAAGGGAATTTAAGTTCCTGAAGCCCTGAAATCCCACCCAGCTGTGCCAGAGAAAGTATTGCTGCCCAGCTGAGATCACTGCTTTATATTTGATATTGAATTCCCCCTCCCCTGCTGCTTCATTAAGGCAGTGGAGTTACAGAAATGTCAGTAATTAGCTAATGAAGGACACGGGTGGTAGCACATAGGTGCATGGCTGTTATTCCAGGGTTTTCAATCCAGCATGGAAAGGTCATCTCTGCCACGCTCATCATGGCTGTGACTGGTCCCATCCTACATCCAACACTTTCTGTGCCACTTCAGCTGTTTCCAGCCCCCTGGATGGTCGTGGCAGTGCATTCCATGCCCTCCCTTCAAAATGGGACTTCAGGCAGGCTCCCAGCCCCTGCCATCAGATCCCCAGCCTGGGATAGGAACAGGATTGCCACTTCCACATTTTCTTTTCCATTTTGCCTGTTACAGGAATTGTTGCCAATCTCTTCAAGTATCCCTTGAGCTTTGTCTTCACTGGCAGGACTGGGCTGTTGGCATGGAGCATTTCCAGGAGGATTGCTTTGCTGTGGAGGTGACAAATGGCAGCTCAGCTGCTTTGGGATGATGTGACCACTTCACAAGGGAGCACGTAGAATGCAGAGCTCAAGCATTCCCTGTCCTTATTGAAGTCCTTATTTAAGGTCCTGCAGGCTATCTTCTGGGGAGATTCAGAGTTCAGCCACTGGGTTAGTGAATTTTGGTGGGGTTTTTGGAGAACCAGTCCTGTGTCAAGCCTTGGGAGGCTGCGTGGCCTCCGACCGGTGCTGTGGCACAAACCCACCTTTGGCCTTGGGCTACCAGGTTCCCTCTGTGGGCCAGCTCTCAGGTAATGGTGGCTTTTGCCAAAGACAGGATGGTATTTTGTGTCCTTCCTGTAGGAAGCTCTTGCAGTGACCCTCTTGTGGCTCTTCAGCCAGTTCTGAAGCATCTCTGGCTACCCCAGTTTGCCTGTGGTCACTTGATGTGCGGTTAGAAATGACCCTGTCAAAGTGTGGTGTTGGATGATACGTTAGAATCAATTGTTCTCATTGCTTATGGTTTAATTCATATATTTTTGGAAGCTGGGCCCTCATTCTGACTTTGAAACAGTCAGAACATTGAATAAAACACTCCAAAGCTTTCAAAACATTTGAACTGTGTTCTCCCTTCAGACACTGTCAGTCATTTCCATCCTAGATCTGACCCCAAATAGCTGCTCTGAGCTGTGCCCAGGTTGCAGAGGTCCTTGGATCTACCTCCTGAGGCCTGAGGAACATTGGGAATGATGGTTTGGGGGAGAGGAACTGAAAGTGAATGTGGTGGTTAAATCTGTTCTTGCTAATAAGAGCCACTTGAATTTATTTTTGGGTGCAATTTTGGTCCATCCTATTCTGGAGCTAAATTCATGATTTGCTTTTTGGATTGTCTCCTCCTTCCCTCTTGGCCTCCAGCTGCCAAACCCTCCCTTCTCCCCCCATGCCCTGGCACATGGCATTGCAGCATCCCGAGCTCCAGCACTGCAGATGTGCCAGATGGAGACACTGAGCTCGTGCAGGCCTCAATTTTGGAAGCAACAAAAAAATGATGACTTGAGCAAAACTTTCTTGTTTGTACTGAATTTTGTCAGAGCCCAGCAATGTTGAGCAGGCACCTTGGAAGCTTCATGCCAGAGAGCTCCCAAGTGTTGCTGCTGTTCATGGAATAGTTTGGGTTGGAAGGACCTTAAGGACCATCTATTCCCAGGAGGGACACCTTCCACTAGACCAGGTTGGTCCAAGCCCCATCCAACCTGGCCTTAAAGCCACAAACAACCTCTGCTTTTAAAAACCTGTCCCCTAAAAGGGTGTTCATAGACAAAATCACACTTACAGCAAACACTTGCCCACTTAATCCTTCCGCTTGAGATTTTTCTTTCCTCTGGGCAGGGTTGTTTCTCAGCAGCTTTGAGTGCAAGGATGCCTATTTGTCAAGTCTTTGCTGGCTGCAGAGTTGAAACTCTTCAATATTCCTGTCTTCTGTGAGCTCTCTTCCATGAAACTTTCCTTCACTTGCCGCCCTCCTCCCATTTATCAAAGCCTGCCTTGCTCACGGATTTGGTGCCTGGTGAGGGACTGGGGTTATTCCCATTGTGTCACACCAGGCTGCCTGCTGTCCCCAGAGAAAAGGGGAGAGATGGGAAGTAAAAGGAGGAGTTGATGCTTCCATGCTTGTTGAGAAATGCTGGCTTTTGAAATGCCCTAAGCCTGAAGTCTCTTGCTTGGAGAACAGGTCTGACGTGCCTAATGATGCTGACCACTTCCCACTCCAGTTGCCTGGTCCAAAAGGGATTTACTCACTCAGAAATGGGGCTCGTTCAGCTCGCTTTAGGTAATGGGCAGCTGAGGAAGCAACACTTTAATTTTTTCCTAGAATAAAACGTCCTGCAGGGGCTTCATGTTTAATAATAATCTGTAAAACCTTGTGATCTTTGATTTCAAGGCACGTGCTGTGAGCTGAACTCAGTGGTTTAGTCACAGAATCACAGAATGGTTTGGGTTGGAAGGGACCTTTAAAGACCATCTCATTCCAACCCCTGCCATAGGCAGGGACACCTCCCACTATCCCAGGTTGCTCCAAGCTCCATCCAACCTGGCCTTGGACACTTCAGGGATGAGACAGCCTGGACAACCTGTGCCAGGGCCTCAGCACCCTCACAGGGAATAATTTCTCCCTAATATCCGATCCAAACCTCCTCTCTTTCAGTCCTGTCCTACAACCTCCCTTTCACCTTGGTGTCAGCTGTGCCTTTTCCACCATTAATACCTGCACTTAATATTCCCACTTCTTGCTTAATAATTGGGGGGGGTCAAGCCCTCTCTTGCCAAAATTGGGTGTTCTCTGGGGCCCTGGCACAGCAGCATTGGCTCCTCTGTTAGTCCCTGGCTGAGCAGGGAACGCCGCTGCCCCGGAGCCGAAAGGAAAGGAAGGTGTGAAGAGCTGACGAGTTGTTTCATGGCAGGGGTGAGCTGATGTAAGATGGAGGCGGTGTTGTTTTGGAGAGTTTATTTTTCTGTTCCCTCCTTTCTGCACGTGTTGGACCACGTCTGGTGGTGAGTAAGGCGGCTCAGCTTGCTTACCTTGGCGTGAACGCTGCGCTCTGGCGCAGCACCTTGTCCTGGCTGGTGTTTTGGCAGGCTGGCAAATGAGCTGTCCCACTGTGGCTGACACAGAGCCTGGCACAGGTGGCTCTGGAATTGCCTGGGGTGGGAGGTGAGGAAAAGGGAGCTCTCACCTGGTGGCAGTGGCCTGTGTGATCATCCACCACAGAATTCCCAGCTCCGCTCAGTGCCCTGCGTGCCTGACTCCTGCCTCTGGTTAGGCTGAAATGAAAATGTGGGAACCAGATGTGACCCGCCAATACTATCTTGTTTAACACCCTATCTCCAGATGTTTCCAGTTTGTAGTGCTAATTTCCCCTTGCAGTTATCCAAGAGCTAAATCCAAGATACTTGTTGCCTTTAGGAAGAGGGTCCAACTGACCTTAGTTTTATCTCTTCCTTTGCTTGATCCCACATCTCTTGCATCCCGGTTGGACAAGCCTGTCCATCTCCAAACTGCCACTTCCATCTCAAAATCATCTTGAAGTGAAGTTTTTACTTCATTATCTGCATAAGAGGATTGAAAAGCAAGAAGAATCGGATTTTTGCCCAGGAAATTTTGTGCTTTGCAAGGGCATTTCACCACATCCTTTTTTGAAGGCTGTAAGAACAGCTTTCTCCAAGGGATGCTCTTCGCTCGGGACTGCTCATGCTTTTCTTAAATTTCACCAGCACGTGACCACAGGGCATGGAAGGACTCGCAGGAATGTTCCTAACTCCCTTTGAAAGGCAAGCTGTTATTTCAGCCTCTTGCAGAATCACTCTGACAGGAGACACTGCAATCAGGCTCCAGAGGTAATTGCATTTGTAATGTGAAAGACAGAACAGGGTCTACAATTCTCATCCTTGACTGGCTCTGCGGGGACTCAAGGTAGTCCAAAAAAAAACCCCCAAACCAACAGACCCAACCATTGCTTCTGAAATTTGTGATTGGTCTGGGCAAAACATTAGGAAACAACATACTCAAGGGGACAGGATGATCTCATACATCTGACTTTAAAGCAACACGCTCCCATGGAAACTTGTTTCCGTGCCTATTCCAGAGCACTGGCTGCTGCCTGGATCTCCCCTGCCCTCCCTGGCCCAGCTCAGCTTAGTCAGCAAGTTCCAGTTCAACTTCTGCCTTTTATTTTGTGCCTGTACCTGAGTTAGCTCCATTCCTCAGTAACCAGCTCTTTGTCAGAGGAAAGGTTTCCAGGATGCTGCCAGCAGCTCATTGTCCGTTTCCTGAGAAGAACTGCTTGCTTTTAAGTAGTTTGCCTGAAATCTTGACTATTCCAGTGCAGCTGAGGCTTCCTGTGTTGGTTGACTTTCTTGGGATGAAGTTCCAGCCACCCACATGTGCTGTTTGCAGTTAGTTCTGAGTCTGGAGAACAAATCTCTGCTGTAGGGTTTTGCCGTCACCGTGTTGTTGTTCCTCTGATGTTGCGATGTGTGACCATCCTCGGTGTGGCAACTGTGATTTACAAGCAGCAGCTCCCCACTGTTTATTGCTGTTGGATTTTGAGGGGTGTGGAGACAGGAGCTGGGCTGGAGTGAGCCACAGGGGCTGGATGTAGCAGTATTGAAGGAAGTCACATCTGGAGCCCAGTGGCTTGAGCGAGGGATGTTTCTGCCATGGCACATCCTCCCTGGTCCTTCCTCAAGTGCAGATCAGACCTTTATGATATTCACAGCACTTGAGTGCGAAGACAGTGGAAGGATCTTGGCATCCCAGGTGGAGATGAGCTTGTTTGCATCCAAGTTACTCAAGGGTTTCCTCTAATAAAGCCTTGGCGTTCCCCGTTTGGCTGGCTCCAACGCCCGGCTGGTTTCTTTCTTCTCTGTCATCAGAGGTGTGGTGTGGACTTTCCCATTAGAACGTTGCTCATTCGATCCCGTTTTTTGAAAAATAATAGAACAGATTATCTTTTCTGGGCCTGACTCTTGCTGGTTTTTTGGGAGCAGGTGCCAGCAGCTGGTGTGGCCATGAATGAAGTGATACAGGAGAAGCTTGTCCAGAGCTGCCCATAGCTTCCTATCCACCTCTGAAGGATTTACCCTTCTTGAAAGGTTTCCATTTTCATTAAATCCACCCTGTAGCAATGAAACCTGAAAAAACCAGGAACTCCCACCTCCAGCAGACTGACTGGTGTTGGTGTTGTTTGGGTTTTTAACTGGGGAGAATGAGTCAGCCTGTCCTCAGAAAGCACCAGGACTATTGGCACCACTTGACCACCAGTTTCCTGTTGCTCCCTTTTGCTTCTCTCTTTTTCCTTTTGTTGAAGTTTTTAGGGCTTGGGTACACGTTTGTGAGAGTGTCTGGATGTTTCCCACTACTGGGACTCTACTGTGTGTGTCTTCTCTGCTTATTTTTTTCGAAAGGAAGACCAGAAAGATGCAGAGATGAAGTCCTTGGCTGAACCTCAACTTCTAGAATCGTAACTCTAACTGCTGACCTTAGGGAGCTGTCAGCTCCACAAATAAATCTTTAAAAATCAGCATTTTCACTGTAAAAATTCACGCAACTTGATTGCAAAGTCACTTCAAGCAGAATGGAATAAAACATATTAACTGTTCTGGGGTAAAGCTTTAAAGGTAGGTTAGGTAACAGAGGACTGATGACTGCAAAGTTATGGCAAACTCATTCCAAACTTTTGTGTTTGGTTTCTGGCATATGGCCTTGGTGTCTCAAACCATGCTTTGCATGCTGGGCACTCACATTTTTTTGTTGTTCATCCCTTTTTCTTAAAGAAAGGAACAGGGGGATGTGCAGGAATGCCAGAGCAGAGCATGTGTGCCTGGGTGCTGGAGGCATATCTTTGTCTTGTGAGCATGTGGGAATATCTGCATGGAAACTGGTGCTTTTGGGGATGGGAACCATCCCGACTGAAGTCGGAGCAGATGGGACACGCAGCCTGAACCAGCCCGTCTCGTTTATGCTTTATTAATTAGACATGTTATCAGAGTCATCTGTGTTTTCTTTCCTTTTCTCCTTTCCAAACCAGTTCTGCTGCTTCGCTGCCCGCAGAGGCTCTGATGAGGAGCTCAGTTTGAATCCCTGAGACTTGCATGGCAGCACTTGTTCATTGTGGTCTGTGTGAGCACCATAAAAACTTCAGGGAGAGAACTCAGAGGAGCTTTGTGAGCTCTGGGGATCAGAATTTTGGGAGTTGATGGTGCTGTCCTGGTAGCACATCCTCCTCCTATGTACTGTCAGTGTTTGTAAGAACTTCCACCATGTGTTAATCACAGAACGGTTTGAGTTGGAAGGGACCTTAAAGACCAACTTGTTCCAAGCCCTGCCATGGGCAGGGACACCTTCCACTATCCCAGGTTGCCCCAAGCCCCGTCCAGCCTGGCTTTGGACACTTCCAGGGATGGGGCAGCCACAGCTTTCTTGGCAAACTGTGCTGCTACTTTCTGTAGGATGCTTAAAAACTGGCATGGATCAAAAAGGTGATTGGATAAACTCGTGGAAAGAAAATGTAAAGATCCCTGGGTAGAAACATTCCATGCTGAAGACTGGGAAGTGTTCTGGGGAGAAAACGGTACATGCTGGTGGGGAACTCACCTTGCTGCACAGCCTTGCTGCTGATTGCTGTTGGAGGTATTGAATTAAACAGATCTCAAGTGGGGTCTGTCATGCCCATTGGGACAGTCTCAAGCTGTCCCTGTGCACATTCAGCTTCAAGATTTTACTGAAAGAGAGAAATGCTTTTTCAAGTGCTGGAGTGGGAGCTGGGAAGTAGGGATTTTCTCAGATTTCCCTTTGAACCTTTATCTCCCAGGAGGTTAATATCTGAATCCTCAGTGTCAGTGCTCCTCATCTGTATGTGAGGTGAAGTGGGTTGTAAAACCCTTTCAGTGAACCCCTTATAGTCTCAAGCTGCTCCAGTGGAGGTTCAGGTTGGTCATTAGGAGGCAATTCTTCATAGAAAAGGTGATAAAATGCTGGACTGAGCTGCCCAGGGAAGTGGTGGAGTCCCTGTCCCTGGAGGTGTTTAAGGAACAACTGGACGTGGCACTCAGTGCTCTGGTCTGGTTGACAGGGTGGTGATGGGTCACAGGTTGGACTCAATGATCTTGGAGGTCCTTTAGAACCTGGGTGATTCTGTGTGTGCCTATCTCTGGTGCTGGAGATGGTGAAACAGGAGTTGGACTCGATGTTCCCTGAGTGGGTCCCTTTGAGCTCAGGATATTTTGTGATTCTCTGAAACACCATAAAGCCAACCTGAGTTTTGGCCTTTCCAACACCTGGGTCTGTTTTATAGCCACCATTTGGTGAGGTGAAGGGAAAATCTATGGATTTGCTTTGTCTAATGCCCTTCCAGGGAAAATTCCCCACTCACTGAAGAAGCAGCAGGATCATTCCTGCGAACACAGCAGGGAAATGACTTTTAGTGATGGGCTGGCTTGGATACTGCCCAGATCCCTTCCCTTACAGCAGGACAAGATGATGACCGTGTCCAGGCTCTTCCCTGGCACACACACACAGCGTATGTTATCCTTGAAGTCCTTTTCCCAGGCGTGGCATGCCTTTGTGCAGGCACAGTGTCTACCCTGCTAATAGGATGCTGGTGTCTTCTATCAGCGAGTTAATTGGGTCCCTCGGTGCTGGGATATTTCCTGCTGCTGCATCCTCTTCCCGGAGCTACGCCTCCACCTCGGGAACTTCCCTGCTGATGAAGATGCGATGCTGAGCTCTCTGCCATGCCCGGAGCCAGCGGAGGTTAAATCCCAGATAAAGCTTTGGGATTGCTCACAGCCTGGGGGGGGGGGGGGTGAGATGCACACGCTGAGAGGTTGCTGGAGGCGTTTTAACTGCATTTTGTTTATCGAGCTGGCTGTAAACACAGCAGGAGGTTGCTGCTTCTCCAGAGCCCGGGAGCCAAAGGTGTATCGATCCCAGGGAGCTGTGGGACACAGGTAGACGCTGGTGGAGATCTCAGCTGGGTTGTTTCCAGCTGAGGATGAAATTTCTCTGCATCCTGCGCTTCCTCCTCTACTGTAATGATTTTATAACACAACTTTGTCAGCTGATTTCTCCCCAAAGCAAGAAGCCCTGTTGCTAGGAGTGGGGTGGGGGGGGGAAAAGCCTCAGGAATACTCATCTTCAGCAGTCCAACACTGCCGATAACATTGAGTCACTGCTGAAAGCCTCAAAGCAAAACAGATGTTCGGTTTCTAGTGACTAAGTAAGTATTAAAGGTACCAGATGAGCAAAGTTTTAACTGAGGTATTTAATTTGTGGTTGGCAGCTGAGACAAAGCATGAGCAAACAAGGTGCAATGCAGAAATGGTCTCTCTCCTGGCTTACACATGCCGGTGTGTTTTCATAAAACCTTTTTTGTTCCATTTTTTCCCATTTTTTAAATATGTCTTTCCGGCTTGACTCATTCTCTCTGTAGTTGTAACCTTTAGTTCTGGGTGGGAAGGCAATTATTTTGTGAGACATGAGACCAGTGGCAGGGTGAGTGGGCTCTTGTTGCTGCGTCTGTCATCTTGCTGTTTGACAAGTCACTTCTCCAGGAGTGGTTTGTGTCTCTGAAGTTGGGGATAATTACACGTGTTCTCAAAAATAAGGAAACTGGACTTAATGGTGCATCTGCTCAGCCTGACTTTTGAATTCATGAATGAGTAGAAAACTTGGAATGTGACTGTCACACAGCTGTTAGCCTTCAAGCAAGAGACAATTTTTGATGACTGTATTCTTAAAAAAAGGGTTAGGGTGAGAACTGTGATCCCAGGATTCTGGGCTCCTTGGGCAGCCAACACTGGGAGCTCCTTGAGCTGCTGCTGGTGTAGGTGTTGGGTTCCCATTGCTTTGATCCCTGGTGAGAAATCTGCAGCACTGTCTGGCTGTGTGGAACAGAGGTGCTGAATCCCTCAAACCTGAGCAGGTGATAACATAACAGGGAAGGAATTGTGTCCTGGTCCCTCTTCTCAGCATCGTGTGCAGTGGGAGTGCTTGTGGATTCCTCAGGTCCAATGAATACCTAACGTAAAACACATGAAAATCCTGGTAAAGAGGACCCTGATCAGAACTTCCCTCCTTGGTAAGTCCATAAATCAGCTCACTCTGTACTTTCTGGAGGAGTGACTTGAATTTTGGCTGCTCAGCACCACAGGAAGGACAGAATAGACTTTGGGTTGCTTTCCCTGGTGTGTGGGAAGTGGATTTGTACTGCTAAGCCCAAGTGGGAGCTGAAGCCAAGGCTCCATCCTGCCAGTCCTGCAGGATTTAGGGGGGTTTTGGCAAGTTCTAGGTGGTTTCTATTAAGAAAAAGGCTTTTTGGATCTCTTCTGAGGGTGCCTCCCTTTGGAGGCTTTCTCAGGAGCCCATGTGCTGAGCACTTAATCTTCCACCCCACTTAAGGGAAGAGGGGCAGACACCAAACCCTGTTGGCACCTTATTTCACTTAATTCTCACATTTAATTGTTCTTCCTTCGGCTTTTAAGAGAGTCTCTGCCAAAATCAAGAAGCTAAAAATTAAAGTAATTATTGTGGTGATGGAAGCAATCAAAGAGGCCACCAGGCTTCTGGTCTGAGTGCTGTGGAGGAAGGAGCAGTCTGGGATTGAGCTCATCTCCTGGGACACGCTGGGCTCCAAGAGTTAATTTTGTTCCCGACTTCTCTGTCCATGAGTAATCCATTTGTGCTGGGAGGAAATGGCAAGTTCTTGCAGTGAGGACAGGCTTCACTGCTGGAGAAAATGATGCCTATTTATCATATGATGCTCTCTGTGCCTTTTTTTATTTGTCCTTCATCTGAACTAAGCTCTTTGGTGATGAGCTTCCCTGACAGCAGATTTTGTAGTGGCCTACAAGTGTTTTTCTTTCCTGTGTTTGCTATTTCCCTGCAGTTCCTCACACAGCCCCAGGCACCAGTTTGTGCTGGGGTCACCCACCTGGAAAGGAGCTGGACAGGAAAGGACCTGAGGGTCCTGCTGGACACCAAGTTCACCCTGAGGCAGCAATGTGCCCAGAAAGGACAGTGGTGGCCTGGGCTGTGTGAGACAAAACACTTCCAGCAGGTCCAGGGAGGGGATCCTGCCCCTCTGCTCAGCACTGCTGAGGCCACACCTGGAGCAGCGGGTCCAGTTCTGCCTCCCCAGGACAGGAGGGACATGGACAGACTGGGGAGAGCCCAGTGAGGGGACTGGAGCATCTCTGCTCTGAGGAAAGGCTGGGAGAGCTGGGACTGCTCAGCCTGGAGAAGAGAAGGCTCTGGGGCCTCATCCCTGTCCATCGACACCTGCAGGGAGGGTGCAGAGAGGATGGAGCCAGGCTCTAGCCAGTGGTGCCCAGGGACAGGACAAGGGGCCATGGGCACCCACTGACCACAGGAGGGTCCTTCTGAACATCAGGGAACACGTTTTGGCTGTGGGGGTGACCAGGCCCTGGCACAGGTTGTCCAGGGATGTTGTGGAGTCTCCATCTTTGGGGATATTGAGTGTTTATCAGGATACAGTCATGGGCAGCTGGCTCTGTGTGACCCTGCTGAGCAGGGAGTTGGACCAGATGATCTCCAGAGGTCCTTTCAAACCTCCACCACTGTTCTGAGACAGGGAGATCAAGGTCCTCAGGAGATGCAGGGCTGGGCTGAGCCCTCTGCAGGGGTGTGACTTATGCACAAATGCAGCTACATTTGGCATCGAACAGCACTGTGTGATCACATCTCCTCTGCTGGAAGAATGTAAAATGGCTTAATAATTCTTCTCCTGCTGTTTTGGATTAATTTCTATCTTTATGCTGTGTGTTTTCTTTGCTTGCTTCCTCCTTTCACCTTCCCAGCTGTCTCCTCAGAGCAAACTTCCGTGACTCTTATTGTTCTGCTTGTTTTCATTCTCCTTCTTGGGTAAATGTATTTTTTTTTCAAGTGTGATTTCCTAAAGCTCTGCAAAACGTTCTTTCCCTGCTGCATTTTGAAGTATTAGTTGCAAAAGAAAGGGTAAGGAGCCTTAATTCAGGTGCATGTCTTCCTTTATCTGCTTTTCTTTTAAAAAGTGACTAAAGCCACTGATAAATAATGCTAATTTCTGCTGCCATCTGTGAATGCAGGACCAAGCTGTTTCAGAGCAGCATTTTTAGTGCTTTATCTGTTCAGGGGGGGAAGGAAAAAGGCTCTTTGCTTTAGCAGCAATAATCTATCTCCCACAAGTTGTAGTCTGTGCTCCCATCTACCACTAAAACCCAAAGCAAACAAAGATTTGTGCAGAGACAGGAAACCTTTTGGGTGTAATTGCCAGGAGGTCTTTGCTTTCACGATTTTTGGGTTCACCCAGAAAGGCAGCCGAGCAGGGCTGCGGTTCACTGGGGTGGATTTATTATGAGCTCTCACTGGGCTTTAATTGGACATTTTTGGCAGCTCTGGGAGTTTCAAACGCCCTCTGCAAGAGTCTCCTGGCCACGCTGAGTGAAAATGGCCCGTGGAGGGAGGGAGAGAAGGAGGGAGGGAAGGGGCTGGTTCGTGGAGGCACAGCTGAGCTACGCCCTGATGACAGCCCTGCCTCCAGGCTCCTTTATTTTGGCCTCAAGCCTTAGTTTACATAATCCTGCCCTAATCTCTCATCTTCTGCACACATCAGCCTTAGAAGACCCTCCAGTCTGACCAGATCAAACTGGGAAGCAGGTCTCTCCTGTCATCTGAGCCAGGAAGTGCTGGTGTTGGTGGAGTCAGGTGGCTTTGGCTGTATGAAAGACCTCACCAGTGCCAGGACTTGATTTTGGGGCTCCTTTGGAGGCTGAAAAAAACCAGCCCAAACCTTGAACATGGTCTGGAGAGCTATGGAAAAGGTCTGGCTCCTGGAGCCTGTGTATTGAATACGTGCAGCCCTAAATGGGGAGGTCTGACCTGCAGAGTCCTCGTGGCTTTTTCTCTTGGTTGTGTGAATTTCCCAAACCAGAACTGGACTGTGATTTAGGATCAGTGTCCCAAACCAGAATTGGGCTGTGATTTAGCATCAGGTCTTTAGGGAAGCTTGTCACGGCGATGTGTAATAGCATAATAAAACCCTAACTGCTTCACTTTAATGTGTCAAATGACTCATTTACAGTGTCATCTGGGAGAGATGAGGCTCTATGAGATAAGTAAGACTTGCATGGGGAGGGAATATTGAGTAATGGACCCACAGCTATAATTGGAGGAGGAATAGATCTTCCATTTCAGATCTGAGGAAGTGGTTTATCTGCCCAGTCTGTAAGTGAATGATTCTTCTCTCAATTTCCTCCGCATATTCCCCACTTCCTCTGTGTAATATTCCTGTTATTTATAACTGCTGCGTTGAATCCTAGAGGTAGATGCTGCCTGCATTTCTATATTATGTAGAAGTTGAGGTCCAACAGGTTGATGTGTAGTCCTAACCTTCTGGGAGCAAAGAATTGATATGGAAGCAGGGAAAACATTTATGTCCCTATAACTAACCCCTTTTTCCCTATATTCTGAATATAGAGCAGCCCTGTCCATCTCTTCCCATCCCACAGGAAGCCAGGGAAGTGACAGACAGACATACAAAGGATTATTATATTTGATCAGGCTTGGAAATGGGCTGGAGATAAAGCCCTTGGTGTTTATTGGACCATTAAACATTTATTATCATCTCTCCAGTGTGCTGGTGGTGCTGTAAATAACAGCTGTGACCAAAGAGTGGGGTCAGCAGTTGCCTTTTGCACCAATGTTTGTAAATGGAGAAGCAGGTCCTGTGATTTTTTAAGAGCTTGGTTGGGGGGAGCATCTGCCCAGATGCCGTGGAGAGAAAATGGGCAGATGAGCTGGCAGGCCAGAGCTCCTCTTTATCACAAGGAAACGCTGAAATCTTAGGAAGTGGGAGAATTTGAACAACAATGAAAAAAAGATTAGGCCAGAGTTAGGAGTTCATTTATCCCTGCCCTTCCTAACAAAAATACATAATGCCCTCAGATCAGAACAGCTTTTGGATCTGGATTTAATTAGGTGGAAGGAGGGTTCGGGCCTCTCTCCCCCAGCTCAGCCACACTCCAAGAGGCATTTCCATCATCAGACTTTTATTTCCCTTTCTCCACCTTCCCAAGCTTTTGCAGGGAGAGGAGAAGCGTTGCCGCAGGGCTGGAACTCGGCTCATGGGGTCTGAGCTGCAGCACCTGGTCAGATGATGGGGCTTTTGAAAGGGGGAATATGGAGGGATTACTCTATTGCTGGGAGGCTGCAGCCTGGTGATTCCTACCGCAGGCAATCCCTCTGAAGTCAATGAGATTGGAAAGCGTGTAAATCAGTATGGAATTCAGAGTTTTCATGGAAAAGGGGGGGGGGATATTTGTTTTACTTGCATATAAATTACTTCTAATAAGGCTCCATAGACACGACTGATCCTTCTCATCACACTGTTGCTCCTTCGAGTCCCAGAGTCGCTCTCGCTGTCCTCTCATTTTTAAATAATTTTGCAAGAAAAGCCTCCTGCGTGGGAATGCTCTGTGGTTGTGAAGCACTGCTGGGAATGACTCAGGCAGGAGCGAGTCCTCGTGCGCTTGGGACCTGCGGTGTGAAGGGAGAAAGGAGACAGGCTTGTTTTCACACTCTCTCATTTTGTGTCTCTGACATGTTCCTGTTCCACCATTCGGATGTCGTCAGGCTGAGGGATAATTAGAGGGAGCCTGTTTTGCTGCAGAGCCGGATTGGGGATCCACATTGCCATGGGCAGGCTGGGTTATTTGTTGGGGAATGCAAAGCGGTGGAGTGGGTGTCCAGGGAGCACTGCTGCACCATGAGGGAGAAGATGCTCTGCTGCTCCTTCCCTCTGCCTGCAGAATGTATCTCCTTCTATGAAACACAGAATGGTTTGGGTTGGAAGGACCTTCAAGACCGTTTAGTTCCAAGACAGGTGGCAGGGACACCTTCCACTAGATCAGGTTGCTCCAATCCCCATCCAACCTGGCCTTGGACACATCCAGGGATGTTGGATGTGGGGATGTTGGTTTTTACAGTGGTGCTCTCTAGCCTGGAAGTCTCCATCACTTACACCCAGATGTTTAAGAGGTTCCTGGGAGCTGCTCTTGGACCTCTCAGGCACTGGTTCTGCTGCTGCCTTTGCTGTGGGTGGATGGTTTGGGAGCTCACTCTGTGTGAGGCTTTAATGCCCTAATAAAGCAGTAGAACAAAGAGCATCAGCTTTTCCCTTGCTCCATTGAGAAGGACATTTCATTTTGCCAGATGTTCCCATGGCTCAGGTGATTTCAGCTGTTTTAGACTCACCTTACCTTAGAAAAATGCGCATTGCCTGTTTGTGCTTTGTGCAGCACGTGGAAGATGTGGCCAATTTGAGTTGAAAATGAGATCTAAAACTGGAGGAGTCCTACAGAAAGTAACTGAGGAGCCAAATATATACAGCTGAATAACTGAGGAGAGAACCAGGTCCCGTGAAACTGGTTGCCAAGGGAATAATTCACTTGTCTCTCCCCCAGCCTGATGGAATATTGTTTTCCTCTCCTCCTTGCCAACATACCCACAGCTCCAGAGGATTCACTCTCACTCCTGTAGGTGCTTTAACTGATCCATTCCTAATTCCACCTTGGGGCTGTTTTCATGAGCAGAGGAACCTTTGAAGGCACCTTCCCCTGTTCCAGGCCTCCAGAAGGGTTTGTGCTGTCCAGAGATTTGTCCTCTTTTCCCACTGGTGCTGGCTGACCTGATGAGTATGCAGCTCATGCCCACAAACTTTCACTTTCCTCTCCAAAAATAAGGGTGTTTTTAAGGCAGCAGTCTAGATTTGGATGTAAAATCTTGCTTAAAAGGAGATCTTTCCAGCTTCAGGCCAAGTGATGTATGATCCTTGTTGTCCTGTCTGGGGAACAGAACAATTTAGGATTAATTTTTTAATTATTTATTTAATTATTTGATTGATTTATTATTTAATTATTTTAAAATATCTTAATTTTTTACATTAATTATCCTTTAGCTCCTGGTGTATTAACAGGGTATGCAAACTTGGGTTATTCCGCGAAACTTGAGCTGTGGTCTTCAGTCTTCCTCTTAACCATCTCCATGTCTTCTGCAGGCTGGTGTTTCTCCATGGGAGCTTGGAATACTTGGATAAACTTATTCTACATGGGGACTCCGTAAGTGGCTGGGACAGTCTCAGTTTAGTTGGACAATCCCAGTCATCCACAACAAAACCCAAGCAGAAAAAGGCTGTTTGTTTAATGTGGCTGATCCGTGTGAAAGGACTCACTCATCTTGGCACAAGCCACTCACTGCATGTTCCTCTCTTCCAGGGTGCATCGAGAATAATCATCAGCCTTAACAAGGATTGATTGTGTGCTCCTCATCCTCCTGTTTTGGTATTATTCGGAAGAAGCTTTGGCCATCACGTTGGGGAGGCGAAGAGGTGAATGAACGTCCCTTTCAAGGTACAGCAGAGGCATGGATGGGGTGTTTGGGGTGTGGAGGTGGTGCTGGTGTAGCCTTCAGAGGTTCCAGGGTGTACAGCTTCCTCATGGATTCGCATCCCTCGATCCTACACGGAGAAACCTGCGCTCTCTCATTCCCTTGTTCAATGCTAATGAACGCGGTCTTCTCACACTGGGGGGTGTTGGCTTTGTATTGGTGCAAACTTGGATCAATCCAGTGTTTTCTCTTCATTTACTTGAAAGAATCTTTCATTTTTGAAACTTCTTGTGTTGTGAGGTGTATAGAGTTTGGGCATCAATTTTTGTGCTCTTTTGGAGAGGGCTTTTCTTCAGTTTCTTTCTCTTGTCTACACAAACCAGTCTTAGACTAAAATGTACTGAATTTGTATTAGACTGAAATATACGCTTACCTTGGTGCAGATAGGCACAGAATTCTTGCATGAGTGATTTATTGAGGAGGGAGAAAGAAAAAGCCCAGAGTCTTTTTGAGGAAAGGAAGGCCATAGAGTAAGAAGGAGCATTACTCAGGACATTGGTGAATTAAAACTCAACATCCACCGGGGAGTTTGTGGGAATTTTTTCTGGTCGAAGTTCTTCCCGTGGTCTGACCTGTGGAAAAGAGTGAGGAATGCTTTTAAAAATTAAAAATAAAAACCCTACTGTAAGATTTCTTGTGGGGTGTTTCAAAGGACTCGTTCCAACCCAGGTGGATTCAGTGCTGGGATGGTGCTGCTGGAGTAGCAAAGGGAGATGTGCGTGTGGAACCTGGGGATTTGTATAAACAAGGTCTTTTCCTAAAGCATTTCTTGTTACTGTGGCTTTCACAGGTTCACCCTGTCTGGAGAAGTAGTTTGTATTTGTGGTTTGATATTTCCTTAAAGCTTCCACACAGCGTCCTGCCGACACTGCCTGCTTCACAAACATGGCCAATTTATGGTTTCATATAAAAATTCTTTGAACTCATTGAAAATCTGATTTGATACCTCGGTGCCAAACTGAAGCCAGCCCTAACTTTTAGGGTTGACTAAATCCTTCCCTTGGAATCTGTGTGATATTTAGCAGTGAGTTTCAGATCTGTTTGTGTGTGTTCCTCTCTGTGCTTCACTGAATTTTATGTTGTGTTTTGCTACGTGCATTTTTAAGCCTTTTGTTTTTTGCTCACTTTTTGATTTGGGGAAAACTCCTATTGAGGTCAACAGCTGAATGAATCCCAGTTATTAGGGTTGTCCTTTGCAGGACCAGGAGTTGGATGGGGATGATCCTTGTGGGTCCCTTCCAGATCAGGATAGCCTCTGGTTTTAATTTACTGAGAAGGGCCAACTGTCTTAGGAGAAAGACTTTCTCTTTGGTGCCTTCTTTTCCATATCTGATCCCATTAAGAAGTAAGTTCAATGAGACTGAAGCCTCAGAAAAAAATCATGTATGATGCTCAGTGTAAACGTTAATAGCCTAAACTCCATTTGTTTTTCAGTTTTTGCTGGTATAAGAAAAGGATTTTTTAGAGAAGCAGGAGCTTGGATGTGCCTTTCAGGGCTTCTGAGCTGTTTGGGGTTAGAATTCAGTGGCCAGCTGGAATCCTGAAGCTGCTGGGATTGGCAGGATGTGTGTGGAGCCACATGAAGAGGAGTGGCTGTGGGCTGATCACCGTGGCCGGTGCTGTGACTGGCCAGGTGAAATGGTCCCCACAAAATTGCTTGTGTGTGAGTGGTTTGTCTTGCATGACAAAGCCCCATGTGGATGTGACTCTGGTGGCTGAAGTGAAATAGTCCCTCAACACCTTCCTTTTGCTGCAAAATCAGATTAAAATTTGGATTAAAACAGCAGCTTCTTCAGCAGAGACCTTTGGGAATAAGACAGCAAGGTCCACACTGAGGTCATGGGGTTTGTTCAGCTGCCTCAGATAGTGTGGGATTCTAGGTAGGATCTGGAGTGTCGGAGGTGTCCATTGTACCAGGAACCTCTTGACTCCTGTAGGCTACTGGAAAGACATTTTGGGCTGGGTGTTTTTTCTCTGTCTAAAACAGGGGTTATGAAATAGCTGATGGGAGCTGGAAGGGCTTGTGCACCCTTTTCTGCTTGTGTTTCATTATCTGTCACTTCCTGATTTGTGTCACAGGGCCAGAGCATTCAGATTCAGATTATGTGGGGGAAAAGTGATGCATGAAGCCTATACAAATCTGCCCACTCAGATGTATCACTAGATTTCTGGGCTTTGTTTGCATGGGTCACATTCACTTGTCACAAGTTACTGTCCTCTTTTTGTCAGCTATTTCTGCAATGTCACACATTTATTCCAGCTCAGACGTAGTAGTAGTAGTGCTGGCAGACCAGGGAGCCTCTGTTTGCAGAGCACAGGTGAGAATGCTTCAGAATTTAGCTCTGAAATGTTGATTATATCCCAAAAGGTTTTGCTTGTGCAACTGAAAACCTCGGGATCACAGACATCGTAGTGCTCCCAGGTCTGGTGGCACCTCTGAGTAGAGGTCACAGTGGTCTCATATCAAAATTGGCTTAAAATGCATTACTGGAGGAGGGGAAGGAGGGTGGGAGGTGGGAACAGACCCACTACCAAACACCTGCCATCTGTCCCAGAGGGTATGAGTGGGAATTGTAGAATACTTGGGTTGGAAGGGACCTTTAAAGGTCATCTCATTCCAGCCCCCCTGCCATGAGCAGGGACATAGAATCATAGAATATTTGGGTTGGAAGGGACCTTCAAGACCATTTCATTCCAACTCCCCTGCCATTCACAGGGACACCTTCCACCATCCCAGGTTGCTCCAAACCCCATCCAGCCTGGCCTTGGACACTTCCAGGGATCCAAGGGCAGTCACAGCTTCTCTGGGCAGCCTGTGCCAGGGCCTCACCACTCTCATAGTCAAGAAATTCCTTCTAAAACCTGGGTTCACACAGTTTTTTCCACCATAACTGTTTTTATGATCCCAGCAGGTTTACGGGAAGGGTAGGGGGGAAGCATCCCCGACGCCGTGCAAAACTTCGAATAACAATATAGGAATGTGGGCAGGATCATCTTCCTCAGGTCCTTCGACCACCAGCCCTTCCTTAGGCTCACCGAAATAGTTTTGCTGAGGAAAATCAAGGGCCTTGTTCAAAAATGCTGGAATTTCTTTGGAAATTCAGCTTTCAAAATCCGCAGAGAAGCCACTTCTGCTCCCGCAGCGGTTCGGAAGCTGGGTTTTTTGGGATTGCTGCCAACAAACATTTCTCGGAAACCCTTCCGTGTGCAGTGCGAACAGCAGGACAGGAGGTCTGGATGTGAGCTCTGGATGGTAAAACCAGGGAGGTTTTGGCAGGGCTGTGTTCGGATGCCTCGTTCTTGGCCTTTCTCCTTGGGGTGTACAGGCAAACCCCTGCCTGGACTGGCTCAGAAACTTCCAGCTGACTTTCTAGCAAAGCTGAATTTTCCACTGACTAGGAAAGTTTTTCAGATTGAAACAGCTCTCTAATTTTTTGGATGGATTTCTCCAACCCGTTGACTACACCCAGTCTGTGTTTTTGAATGAAACTAGTGCTGAACCTTCCCTGCAGGGGCAAGAATTCTCATAGAATCATGGAATGGCTTGGGTTGGAAGGAACCTTAGAGACCATCTACTTCCAACACAGGGACATCCTCTACTAGACCAGGTTTCTCCAAGCCCCATCCAGCCTGGGGATTCCCTGAAACCATTCCCTGATTCTATGATTCTTTGAAAATGGACAAAGCTGTAGCCTGTACAGGTTCCCCATTGCTTTCTCTGAAACCCTTCTTTCTGGTTTTTTTGGGAAACCATAAAATTTATGCAGAGAAGGAAGGAAAGTCTCTTTCTTACTGCAAGGGCCAGGTCAGCATCTTTTTTTAAAATCCCTGTGAGAGCAATTTGTCAGAAAACCTTGTGGGAAGCAAGGAGCTTGAGCCTAGTGGAGCCAAGCTGAGCTTGAACACTCCCTTGATTTGAGCTCATATCACCAGCAGGAACAGAAATCTTTTTATCGGTAACTCTACAGGATAAGAAGGAGAATTTCCCAAAGGATGGGCTTCTTCCCTAAGTTTCATTCTCTGAGGAGGCCCTGAGAAAAGCAGATCCACTGGGAAGTTGGTAGCTGCAGACAAGTAGATGCATGCACTGGTGTGCATTCTTACCTGTAGGTACACAGAGAGCTTTCCCAAATTGCCCAGAACCTGAGAAAATGGAGATAAAATCAAAAAGGCAATTGCAGTTAATTATGCTTTGAAGGCAGCTGGAGATTGGTTGGAATCCTGTGGGATTTCTGAGGCCTCCCAGTGCAATTTCAGGTGGAGTGTGGGCAGGAAGGTTTGGTTGCTGTGGTTGGAGATGTCTGGAGGTGTGACTGTCACCTCTGGCTGTTGGGCTGTGCATGGCACAGATGTCACCACCAAGACACAGTTATTGTCTCACGGCAAATTCTTCATAGAAGTTTTGAGTGTCAATTAAAAAACAAAACAAAACAAAAAAAGCCCCAACCCCAAAAAAAAAAAAATTCTGTTCATGACTGAACTTCATTGGTTTTTTTCCACCCACATGCTTTCCCTTTTCTTCCCATCCTCATCAAACCCTGGCCTGCATTTTGTGTCTTGGGCGATGGGAAGAAGCCACATTCCAAGAAATCTTGGATATCTCTTTTGCCAGAGGTTGGATGTTCAAGGGGTTGCAGGTGAGCTGGTGTGGAGTAACAGGCATAGAAATTCATCACGACAGTTAAATGTCTTATTTTCTGTGATGTGAGCTTGGGAAATTAAAGGAAGAACCTAACTTTTGACTCCAGAAGAACCAAAGTCTTGAGGTATTCAGCAGTGGGAGTGACAAAATGCACAAAGTTTTGTGGGACAGTATTTCTTGCTGTGCCCTTCTGTTCCTGTGGGAATTTAGGTCAAAAAATGCTCTGCTAACTTCATAATTTTGCCTGACCCAAACTTTGGGTCTCCAAACACGTTGTAACCACATCCCATCAAACTCATTATTACCTGAAATTGCACTGCACATTTTTTGGTAGGTCCATGTGAGTGTTTGTTGAGGCCTAGACTTCAGGAGTAGTAGAAACACGTGATGTTTTTAAAAAGATAATGCAGACTTGGTTTTATTCCCTTAAGATGGCAAATCTTTCTTCAGAGAATCATGAATTAAACAAGACAGTGCCTCACAGCAGGTATTAAGGAAAAAATAATAATTTTTAAAAAGCCTTTGGAATGGTCTTTCCCTCTGGCATCTTCACTCAGGTTCTGCAATCAGTAATTCAAAGGAGGTTTTGTGGGAAGGGGAGGCGAGATGCAGGAGTTGATACGACTTCCCCAGGGGTGAGAACTTCAAGAGCTGGGACCTGAGCATAAACCTCTCTAATTCCAGCTCAGCCCTTCACTGTGAGATCATTACTTTGTGTGATTAATCTGTGCAATGCCTCCAAAGCCTCTAAAGCCATAATGCTACACATGCATTGAGGAATCCTGCTGCCAACTGGAGTATCTGGGAGTCTCTTGCCATTCCTGACACCTTTTTGCTACGACTTTTAATACAGTGAAGCATTCCCTGGCCTTGGTTGGTCTTACTCTGATGTAATCATCAGTGCTAATGTAGTCTTCTTTAGGGAATACTATTTTCAATAGGGACAAAGAGTTCTCCGTGCAAAAATCAGCTGAAATGCTGATATTTGATAAGTACAGGTACAACTGCAGCCATGACAGTTGTCAGTTTTCTTACAATGATGAGTAACGTATTGTGTTCTTAAAACTCACTTCCTAAAGACAGGAGAGCAGTAACAGGACAGTCTGCATTTATCAGCCCCTCCATCCCAAATAACCTTCAGAACCTCTGAGCAATTCCAGCCATGTTTGAGAATCTTCCAGATCTTCAAATCTTGCAAATTCTGTGAAAACTGAGTAGCAGTGGGGAGGTTGAGTGGAGAGACCATGAGACTTCCCAAAGTTGATGCAAATTTCTGCAGTGTAAATTTACTTCTTAGGTAATCCGTGTTTGATTTTTAGGATGATGCCAACTCCTCAGCTGAGGTCATGGTATTACCAAAGCCTCAAGTGTGATGCTGGGCAGTCACTTCGCCCTTCCGCTGCCTTAGCCCCGATTTAATGTAGGATGACTTCATCCTCCTTCTCTCAGAGGCACGTGCTGCCTCTTTCACAGGCATTAGCAGATTTACCAGCAGCACCTCACACGCCTCAAACTCTTTGTGAATCCCGTCGGTGCCCAGAGCCCCAGGAATATCTGATGCATCACGTTGCAAACTGTGAAATTGAAGATTCAGCCCCACTTTGATGCTCTGGCTCTGTGAGCAGCAGAACTAATGTGGCTCAGCATACTAATGAGGGAGGTATTTATTGTTTGGGGCCTGGATGGTGTTGAGCTTCACCCTTGAAAAATTCTCGGGAGGCTGCACTTCCTCTTGCCTTGTGGGGTCCTCAGCAAACAAACAACCGGCATCACAGCGGAGGGGGGGACATTCCGACTTTAAAGGAAACAGCCCCGAAATGAAATGCTCTAAATAACTTACAAAAGGTCTTAAGTAAGGGAGGATTGAAGTGGAAATCGTTGCTTTTCATGGAGAGAAAGTGAGGATGAAACTGAGGCAAGGCCTAAGCCGACAGGTCACCACAAGGATAAAATTAAGATGCCAACAGCTTTTGGCATTGCTGGGGACATCAAAAATGTTGTTTTCATTTTGGAGAAGCACTTCTCCAGCATTGTCTGTTTGGGTCACTGAAATCTGTTCATTTTAACTGGAAAGTACCAAAATGAGTGAAGGTGTCGCTTTTAACCTTGTCTGGGCTTGGTAGAAAAGCACTTAGAGCTAAAAGCTGGTGTTGGTGGGACCTGGAAATACTGACTGGAGAAGGTTTCATTGAGATAAAACCTCTCTATAAAGACAGGACTTCAAAATTCCATGGGTTTGTCAGGTGCCACATCCTTTGGGATTTCCTGGAAGAGAGGAATCCTTTACACTCCTCACATTTGTCATCTGGGCACTTTAAATTCTCTAGAAAGGTGTGGGGGATTACTTGGAAGAATTTTGCTTGCAAGGATGGCTTCCACCAGGAGGGGAGAATGCCATGGACTTGAGGACCTGTGTGAAGAGAGTGTGGTGGTTTCTAGGAGTTTGAGGGATTTCCTGGGAGGCTGGTCAGGTTGGAGATCCAAACCTCTGAATTATGTGTAATGTAATAGCTGAATGAACAAAAAATCACAGAATCATTTGGGTTGGAAAAGATCTCCAAGATCATTGAGTCCAACTTGTGACCAATCTCCACCTTGTCACCCAGACTGGAGCACTGAGTGCCACATCCAGTCATTTCTTGGGCACCTCCAGGGATGGGGGGTCCACCACCTCTCTGGGCAGCCCCCTACAATGCTTACAACCTTTTCCATGGAGAAATTCCTTAAAATGAGATGATCTCCCAAATATCTGTGCTCTTGACTCAGCTGGAGGGCCTCCAAAAGCGAAGATGATTTTGGTTTAAGTTCCCTTAGCAATGAAATATGCATCAAAAATCCCAAACACACAAATTCTACTCAATTTGCTTGTCTTCTCCGCATCCAGCTTTTATAGCCCTGGGATGATCTTGACTTATTTCTACCAAGAAAATTAAATTCCTGCTGAACCACATGTCCAGAACTCAGAACAGCACCTTGACACGGTGTTGCTTGGGGAACCCAAAGAGTTTTAGGAGCCTGATAGGAAATTCCAGCAAACCAGGACTGTTGTCAACCAACTTCCAACTCGAAATCCTCCAGGAGCACAATGCACTACAATTATAGCAGCTTTCCCAGGCCAGGAAACAAGCGCTGCCACTGCTGTATTCCTGTGTGTGATATTTCTGACACACAATGTTATCTTGGGGATTGTTACGTCGGCTTTTATGTGGTGCTGGGAGGGTGGGGTGGAGGTTAATTGGTCATGTTAATGGTTTTCGTGTTCCTAATTTAGGCTCTGAGTGCTGTCCTTGGGTTCGGAGGGAGTTACGAGAATTATTCATTCTATTGTGGTGCTGTCACATCTGTGGTGTGGGGAGATGGCTCCAGCTATAGCCCAGATCACTGAAAAAGCTCATTCAGTCAAATTTTTGGTTTTTCTCCTGCTTACAATGTGTTGGAAAGTCATGAGACTCCTAATGGATGGACTTGCTCTGAAACCAGACCTGTCTGTACAGTTTTACATCCAGCTGGACTTCAGCTGAAGGACAGGAGCTACTCACCGTGTATTTGTTCAAACTCATCTCTGGCAAAATGTCTTTAATTCACCCCAAATGCGTCTTTTTGGACATGTATTCTGGAAACACAGTGGAAACTAGTGCAGAGTTCATGGCTTTGTGGTTATAGGGCTTTTTTCCTTCATAGAATTACAGAATTATATAATTGTTTGGGTTGGAAAATACCTTTAAGATCATTGAATCCAACCCTTAACCCAGCACTGCCAAGGTTACCACTAAACCATGTCCCCAAATGCCACATCCACTTGGCTTTTAAATCCCTCCAAGAGTGATGAATCCACCACTGCCCTGGGTAGCCTGTGCCAGAGCTGGACAACCCCTTCCATGGAGGAATTTTCCCTCATATCCGATCTAAACCTCCCATGGTGCAACTTGAGGTCATTTCTTCTTGTCCTCAAAATATAAAAAAACCCCAGAAATTAAAACCCCAAACCACTGCAACACCCAAACCCTCAACTTGTTTTGTTTAGTGACCATTCCTAAAATACTTCTGCTCACCAAAGCTATGGAAATAGGCACCTCATGCATTGGTTGAGGGGTACAGCTCAATGAAAAATGAAGAAATAGTTTGGCTTTTTTTTTTTATTCTTCAGTGTCTGGTGAGAGCAGAAGAATCAGCGAGGAAGTTAAAACTCTGGGGACCTCGGCTTCCTAATGGCTCAAAATGCATCTTTTTGCATGAATTTAAAGTTAAAAGGTGTTTCAGGCCAGGTTGGACAGGGCTTGGAGCAACCTGGGATAGTGGGAGGTGTCCCTGCCCATGGCTCAGGGCGGAACTGGATGAGCTTTAAGGTCCCTTCCAACCCAAACCATTCTGTGATTTTAAAAAGATTTTAAATGCCTGTCCCTTTTCTAGAATCTGAAATGTCACAGCCACCATGGGGTGGTTACAGAAGAAACACTCACAACCATTCTACCAGGGATCAAACTTCCTTTTCATGTATGATGTGCTCCTCTCACACATGAAAAGCTTATTTGCTAAAGACCATTTGCTTTTCTCCAGCCAGACCGACGAGGCTGCGCTCAGGAAGCACCAGAGGGCTGGCTTCATTTTATAAGAATCAAAAAAAAACACTTCTGAGAGAGCTCTTCGTGTCGTACTTCCTCTATTCAGAACTCCAAGTCTTTCACAAAAACTGAGCAGAATCCCATGGGGCCGCAGCCATCCCAGGGTGGTGGATTGAATGACTTAAGTATCTTTTTCTGGTCTGATTTGTGACTGTAGCTTTAATTTATTGCCTCCTCTGTAAACCACAGATATGTTTGTTATTTGCAATTACATGGTTTAAAAAAAAAAAAAGAGCTTTATTTGGATTTTTAAGTCATTCTTGTTCTTGGCAGTGGCATTTGTTGCAGTGAAATCCTTTTATGAGGCTTGTGGGGAGAGTTGGGTTGAAATAGCTTCTCAAAGGGACACATGACGGGCAGTGGCTCAAGGAAGGGAGAGATTGGATATTAAGAAAATTCCTTCATGGAAAGGGTGGTCCAGCCCTGGGGATTTAAAAGCTGTGTGGGTGTGGCACTGCTGGGGGAACAGTGGGCTCAGTGATCTCAGAGGGCTTTTCCAACCTTAATGGTTCTCTGATTCTAAGGATAAAAATGAAACTTTTATCTCTTCATGGAGCCTGAGTAGTGCAGCGTTCACCTAAGTCAATTTTGTACATTGAATATTTGGAATATTCTTTTTTTACTGTAGAAACCCCCCCACCTGAAATTTAAACACCTACAGGAGCTGAGCTTCAGTTTCTCTTTCAAAAAATTGTCCCCATATTGGACACCTCATGGTCTGATGTTTATGGTCACCATATTCACATACCTTGAGTCAGCAACCTCCTCCTTGTCACTTAACACAACTTTAAAATGTTTATACTGAAATTTCCCTCATGTGTAATAGTTTCTGTGTTTTGCTTAACTGAATCTGATAATTTTGCATTTTTAGAGCAGAGAGAAACTTGTGGTCCAGATCCAGGGATTAGTGATAAAATATTTTGGAAAAAAATCTGTTTTCATGTTGGTTTCGAATCCATCAATCCCTTAAAAAAGCAGAAGGAGAGGTTGCCCAGTGAAGCTGTGGCTGCCCCTGGATCCCTGGAAGTGTCCAAGGCCAGGCTGGATGGGGCTTGGAGCAACCTGGGATTGTGGAAGGTGTCCCTGCCCATGGCAGGGGGGTGGGACTGAATGAGCTTTAAGGTCCTTCCCACCCAAAACATTCTGGGATTCTCATAGGATTCTGTTCCAAAGGATGCAGTTACCAACCACGCTGTCCATCAGTGCTGATTTTGGGAGGTTCTGCTGTCTGGATTGCAGTCTGTTGTGAAAAAGCATCTCATCCACGATGTGGTAGAGTTGTAGGCTCAATGCATGGAGCAACCAGGCGTGAAAAAAATTAAATTGCTCCATAAATATTTTACTATATTAAAAAAAAAAAAAAAATGTTACCCAGTAATTGCTTTCCTATCGTTACCTTCTGCCTGCATGAAAATAACATATGCCAGCATGAACCCCAGTGGCAGTGGGGAAGGATTGAGTGGGAGAAAATGAGGTTATCTCTTGATCAGTATTTTATCAGCTCAATAACAATATTTTGATTAGGAAAAATACTGCACTGTCCCTCAAAGAGACACAGGCATCTTGTGATTTCTGTGTCACCAGAGTTGTTTGAGGAGGGTTGAATCCCACACGGCTTAAAAACACCAAGCCACTAAGACCAAAGGATCATCTTTTAACAACTCTGTCATCTGCTTTAAATCCTTTTCATTTCTCCAGCCTGAGTGCCTGGAAGGAAGCTGGAGCTCCTCCCTGAGTGGTATTGCTGCCTCTGGCTTGCTCTGGACACCTTTCATGTGGGAGAGGAGAACTTGTGAGCAGGGGTAAATCAAAGGGCCTTGGGTTAAGGGATCATCAACACCTGAGGTCAGAGTGGTTTTGGGGCTGCAGCCACAGCTGCTCCTGTTTCCATTTGTCCTGGGCATGGACATGAGGTGGCTCCAGTTGCAGAATCAGAGAATGGCTTGGATGGGAATGGACCTTAAAGACTATCCAGTTCCAAACTCTACCAAACACCTTCCACTATCCCAGGCTGTTCCAAGCCCCGTCCAACCTTTCCTTGAACATTCCAGGGATGGGGCAGCCACAGCTTCTCTGGGCAACCTGTGCCAGGGCCTCCCCACCCTCACAGGGTTTCTTCCCAATATCCCATCTAACCCTGCCCTCTGGCATTGTAAAGCCATTCCCCCTTGTCTTGTCCCTCCATCCCTTTTCCCAAGTTCCTCTCCAGCTCTCCTGCAGCCCCTTCAGGGGCTGGAAGGAGTTTAAAGTCTCTCTGGAGCCTTCTCCAGGTGAGCACCCCCAGCTCTCCCAGCCTGGCTCCAGAGCAGAGGGGCTCCAGCCCTTGGAGCATCTCCATGGCCTCCTCTGGACCTGTTTAACAGATCTATGTCTGTCTTCTGCTGGGGAGCCCAGAAAATGCCATTGATTCAATGCCTTGGCACAACCCTGCAATTCTTGGCATTGGGATCTGGCTGGAATTACTGAGCTCAGGCCAGGCTCCCTCCCTCACACTGCTGGGAAATGAGGAATAACCCGACTCATCCCAGGAGCTGTGCAGGTGCAAAAGCTGGTCAGTGAGAGCTGCAGGGTGCAGGTCCTTTGTACATCCCTGCCCTTCCCTGAGCACACTCTCCATGCTCCCTGCCTGCTGCAGATCTCTCCCTTCTGGCGTTGAGAGCCTCTCTCTCCATCTCTCCATCCCCTGGCTCAGGAGGCAGCGGTACCTGATGGATGCAGCACGGCGGATCATGGCACCGTGCCACCAGCCTCGCCGGTGACCTCAGCAAAATCCCTCTCCCTGCTCCCTGCTTAAAATCGAGGATGAAAGGCAGTATCTCATAAAAAGGAAGGTCTGAAGGTGATGCTTGCACATAGCTCTCTTTGTTGTAGGTGTCTGTACTCGCGGCGTCCTTCTCATCCTCA
Source organism: Coloeus monedula (assembly GCF_965178545.1). NCBI lineage: Eukaryota > Metazoa > Chordata > Aves > Passeriformes > Corvidae > Coloeus > Coloeus monedula. Next base: position 72,511,154 of record NC_138785.1, read on the forward strand.
GAAATCTAAAGGCTTTTGTGGCGGCGTTCAGCAAAGGACTGCAGTGCACGGGTCTTGTGGCAGTGTGCAGTTAATCACCAGGCTACGTCCAAAGAAAAAGAGAAACCCTTTGCTCATAAAAAGGGCGGAAAAGGGATCAAGTTTTGCATAAATCAAGAGATCTTTGCAGCAGCACGGTGCCATTGCTGGGAAAATTCATGGGGACCTCAAAGATAAGGGGAACAGGAGTGCTGAGCAGCACAGGGTTGTATTTTAAAAACCCCACAGCTCGCCTCTTTTTTTGGTTGTTAGAGAAAATTGTGTGGGCAGAAGTAGTGGTAGAGTCTCTGCACTTGTATCAGGGAAGCTGCTGGTGGGTTTCACCAAATATTTTCATGGTGAATTGAGATTGTGGAGGAGATAAATGATAGAGCTCTCCAAAACGCCTGGAGGTTCCTTGTGAGGGGTGGCAAACTGGATTTCTGGGCTTTGAGGGCACAGCCATGGGGGAGTTATCAGGAAGACAAAGAGATAAATCCAGGATTACTGCCAGGATGTTTGCTGATAGTAAACAGACCTGCGAGATGTGCAACAGCCGCTGGAAAAACCATGAGTGCCAATGCTGGATACGGTGCAAATATCCACGAATTGGTTAAAAAAACCCCCAAACCCTCAGTGCTTAAAACGAGTTCTGCAGGGAGAAGAGGTGGAGATGCCAAAACTGGGAGGAGCTTTGATAGCCAGTGTTGAAAAGCCGTTTCCTGAGTGGGAGGCTGGAAGGATGGATCCTGTAGGTTGGAGTAACACGGGAACGCTGCCTTTCCTATTGCTCCCCGCATTCCCTTTTTTTCTGGGCCATATTTATTATTTCACATGGGTTATAACTTCCTCGTCGGCGCATGGGGGTGTGGGAGGGGGAAGGAAATGACACTTGCTTTCTTTGCAGGACTTTGGGAAGAGCTGCAGAGTAAGGTTGGCTCTAAGAGCTCGGTAGAAATGCCGCGCTTCCGAGCGAATTCCTACAGGTACGTTGGGTGAAGTAACCTGAAACCTGGCATTTGGGGTGCGGCAGAGGAAGATTGCAACCTGTCCAGTTTTGCTTTGTAATGTAACACACCGTGGAAAAGGGCCTGACTGGGGTTTTTTTAACACTTTTTTTGTCTTTTTGGCTCCATGGTTTTGGGGTGCTCCCCAGCCGAAGGTGGTTGGGCTTTGTTGGCCTCCAGAGCCCTGTTTCCCATCACACAGTCACAATTGGGCAGGAAATGGGTTTCTTGTCCAGCCAGCCTGGTTTTCTCGACAGCAAAAGCTCCCTGGGTCCTGCTGGGAAGCTCTCCAGCTCTGCTCACCCCCACGCTTCTCCGTGCAATTCCTCCACAGCAGCAGCATCCAGCCCAAGCTCGGCCTCACCTGGCTCTGCACAATGCTCCTTGTAGTTTTTCTACCTTTTACCTCAAAAAAAAAACCACTCGAGCAGCTTTGCCTGTTCCTTTTTATGTCATTGTACAAAATGTGGCTGTCACACCCACCAGCTTCCTTTTAGGTTTTACCCAGTTCTGGGCTCCGGGTGCCTTGAATAAAGGGATTTATGCCTGGACATGGCAGCGGCAGGCTTTTCTCCTGGCATGACCAGACTCTCAATGTGACATTCAGAGCTGTAAAACACTCCCTGACAATAGCTGGTGTTGTTCAAAGAGCAGCATAAATAATCAACGGGGTTTTTTTTCTCTTGGGTTTTTTTGGGTTGGGTTTTTTTTTTTTTTTTTTTTTGTGAGAAGAATAACATCTCTCCAGGCTGACTGGGGAGGTGAAGGGCAGGCACTGTTGGAATGTGGAGGGGAAACTCAGGAAAGGGTGACATGGAAAACAGGGACTTGAGGTTGTTTTCCAGAAGGTTTTAAACATCATGGCACTGAGCTGTCTCTCAAACAAGGTGTTGGGGCCTCTGTTCTTTTTTACACACGTTTTTATGCAGAATAAAGTAATTCCATTTTCCAGGTTTCTGTGTGTTTGCAGGGACCTTCTGGCTCTGCACAACTCCCTGACAGGAGGGGGCAGCCAGGGAGGTTGGGCTCTGCTCCCAGGGAACAGGGACAGGAGGAGAGGAAACGGCCTCAGGCTGGGCCAGGGGAGGTTTAGGTTGGATGTTTCTTCATGGAAGGAGTTCTCCATGGGATGGAGCCCCAGCACAGCTGCCCAGGGCAGTGTTGGAGTCCCCATCCTTGGAAGGATTTAAAAGCCGTGTGGATGTGGCACTGGGGGACAGGGGTCAGTGGTGGCCTTGGCGGTGCTGGGGGAATGGTTGGACTGGATGATCTTAGAGGGCTTCTCCAACCTTTTTGATTCTGATTGTGCCCAGGGCTTTATCCATCTTGAAAACCTCCAGGGACGGAGATTGCCCAACCTCTGGGCACCCAGCTTGACTGACCTCATGGTGGAAAAGCTTCTCCCTGCACCCTGAACCTCTCGATTCGTCTTCTGCCCATCACCTCCTGTCCTCTCACCCTGTAAGAGCTGGGCTCTCCCTTCTCCCTGATGTCCTTGGAGATGCTGGAAAGCTGCTAAGTCCCCTTCCTCACATGGTGCTGGTAGCTGAGTGTGCCCAGAGAGAAAAGGGACAAATATCTGTGTATTTGTGCATTTACCACATACCTCAAATTAAAATTAGAGATGGAAACTTGTTGAAGAAGTTACCAAAAAGATGCATTAGCAATTCAGTGATGTTTCTTCCTGGTTCACTAGCCCACGTGCGTGGTAACTTGCCTCTTCTGAAACTTTCATAGAAAAATATGTATTTTTAAATTTTGCTTCAGTTTTTACATTCCTATCTGTCAGTACCAATAGGTGATGTGATCCCACCATTATTTTGTCAATTAGGCATCTTTTTGGTGCTGTGACCTGAATATAGGACAGAGCAACTGCTGATTTAATCCTCTTCAATACAATTTTTATCTCCTTTCTTATAATTCTTTTTTAAAAAATCAAGAATTTCACCACTAAACCAGCTTCTTTTTTGTTAATTTCTCCAATACTGTGAAAATAAAGCACTGAAATAAATCTGTTTTGTACAATGAACATGCAGAGGGAAAGGCTTTTGTTCACCCTTTAGACAGAACCTGATCCCAACCTCATCTATTAAAAATTTATATTGGTAAAAAAACTTTCTTAAATATACTTATTTTCTCTTAAAAATGTTTTAAAAAATGATCTTAAACTGAGGGGGAAAAAAACCAAACCCATGCAGTAGTTGTGGCCATGCCCAGAGTCTGCCCAGCACGTGCCGTGGGTATGAATGAGCGCCGGCAGTTTTGTCTCGGGGCTGGATTAGGCACAGTTGCTACTGGAAACTGCACAGCCCTGCTCAGGGAGGCTGTTCCTCTCCAAAACAGAGTCCCTGCCCGTGGCAGGGGCTTGGAACTGGAGGATCTGTAAGGTCCCTTCTGACCCAAACCGTTCCGTGGTGCTGTGAAAGCACTGCCGAGGCTGGGGAGCTCGGTGGGGTGGTGAGGATGTGCCCCATGCAGCATCACTAAATGCCACTTACTGGGGTTTGACCTCCCACAGCATCCAGGGGAGGCTTTTCCTTCTGGGATTTGCTTTGAGCTGCAGCGTTCTTACCTTCATTTCTTAAAAAAAAAGTCTCTTTTCAGGATTCAAACCCCCCAAAATCTGGGTTTTTGCACCGTTTGGGTTTCAGCCCCGCTGCTTGCATGGGCAGTTGTCAGTCCTGGAGCAGCAACGGTGGCTTGGTTTTGAGATGTAAAACAAAAGCTTTTGTGCACCATGGCTGGTGTGTGCTGCTTTCTGCTGTCAGGAGGGGAGCTGAGCCCTGTGCTCAGCCCGTTGCTCCCCTGGCCTTCCTGTGAGTCCATTGAGCTGGCCCCTGTCAGTCAGCAGTGCTTTCAGAACAAAGCCGTGGGATAAAGCTCCAAAATGTGTCTGTGTCAGCTCGGGAGTGGTGCCTGCACTGCTGGGTTTGGGGGTGTGCAGAGCTGCCCACGTGCAGTCACCTTTGCACAGTCATTCATGCCTGTCAGAGGGGTTGGACTCAATAATCCTTGTGGGTCCCTTCCAGCTCAGGACATTCTGTGGTTCTGCTCTGGGATCTCTGATCTGTAGCAGAGCTCAGGGTCATTCCCTTATCCATAGCTCCTGGATCCCGTTCATTCCTTCTAGACTCAGTCTAATAAAGCCAGCTTTAAACTGCAGCCTTGCTCTGTGGAGATGGGACAGGGTGGTGTATCATCCCCTCCAGAATGACTGGGAGCTCCATGTAAGGTCTCTGCACAGGGGATGTGGCATTTCAGTACCTAAAGGGCCTTAAAAAAAGAGGATGAGTGACTTTTTATACAGGCAGATAGAGATAGGACAAGGGGGGGATGGTTTTAAAATAAAAGATGAGAGATTCCTATTAGATTTTAGATGGAAATTCTCTACTATGAGGCCCTGGAAGAGGCTGCCCAGAGAAGCTGTGGTTGCCCCATCCCTGGAAGTGCCCAAGGCCAGATTGGACAGGGCTTGGAGCAGCCTGGGATAGTGGAAGGTGTCCCCACCCATGGCAGGGGATTGGAATGAGATGATCTTTCAGGTCCCTTCCATCCCAAACCATTCCATGATTCTGTAACACCTTTTGCTGCAGGGATATCTCCCCTCCCTATGCTGACCTGCCCTTTGCAGGCTGAGATAAACACAGTCAGATTTTATTTCACCCTGGCAGCATATTTTAAAATCAGGCTGACAGAGCAGTGGACCTGAGAACAGAAAAGTTGTCAAGGCAGTGGTGATTATTGGGAGTGTTAGAGCAGCAGGGGGAACGCAAGGATGCAGAAACAGTACGAATCCTACTGGGTTGGGTTGTTTGGATCACAAAAACTACTTGCTTTTAGGGTTTTTTTCAGATATTTGCTCATATTTTTTGTCCTTGAGTGCTGTGCTTGAGTGAACCCCCCCCCCTCCCTCCCACCCTTGCCTTGGGAGGTACTGATGCTGTCAGTAGCTCTCAAGGCAGCTTTGCCACCAGGACCAGCCTGTCCTCCTCTCTGTTGCCAGAGAAATCCTCAGCCCTTGCAGAGCACTGACCTCCAGTTTATACTTCTGTACCTGGAATTGTCCCTAGAGCTGTGTTGTGCAACAGGGAGCGTGATTCCACATGTGTTTTATGTAAGCCGGAGAGGATTTCGGGTGTTGTGTTGGAGAATCAAAGCCCTATTTGGGGGAACCTGCAGTCTGACTATCCAGTTGGACAAGCTCAACTTTCCCTGCAATTTAAATAGACTCTGCCAGAATGTTAATTGTGCCAGGCTCCAGAGCTACCTTTTAACTCCTTAGGAGCGTGCGGGGTTTCCAAGCCACCCTCACTCTCCTGTTTCAATGGAGAACACCAGCTTTGAATGTCTGTGTCCTTCACCCACTCATTCCCCTGGAAAGCTTTTATGGCTGCAGTGTGTCCTTTGGGATAATCCAGGACATTTGAGCTCAAGAGGGTCCTTTCCTCCCACACCTGCTTGTGTGGAAGTGGGGATCTCCCTCAGAGCAGTTTTTAACTTTATTCATCCCAGAAATTCCTCCTCTTTGAGGCCAACTGTTTGATACCTGTAACATCTTGGCACTTCAGTTCTGTTCACTTGTTCTCAGTTTATGGCACTTTCTTAACTAAGTTCAACCAGAATAAACAGCACCCAGAGAGAGAAATTCCAGTTTATTGTGAATATCAGCAACACTGGAGAAACAGCTGTTCAGTTAGGGGCAAACTCACTCAAAAATCATTATCTTGTTTATTAGAAGGCAAAAAAGAGCTTCAGGTGTCAGAGATAGAGATGGGATCATGCCCAGTTTGGTTTGTTGTGGTATTGTGGGAACACAAGTGCACTTAGTCCCAGCTGGAGCTGTGGCAAAACCTGTCCCCTGGAAATGCTGGAAGTTTTGCTGTTGATTTACATGGATGCAACCCTTCCTGCTCACAGATTATTATTATTTTCACCATCTGTGAAAGTTTCTGCAGCAAAACCTTCCTTCGAATAGAGCAGGTTTAGGATAGTAAGGAAAACAGGCATAAATTAGGGCAAAACCATTTGGGTTTGTTCTTGCCGCAGGGCGATAGTGGGGAAAAAAAAAGAAAATTAACCTCCTTTTTCCCAGGATACTGCCTTACCTGGAGCGTGTACCTTCCCTAAGTGGTGGCAGATGGATTTCTTTGTTTTTCTTCAGGCTTGTGAAGCATCCAGGATTTTTGGAGGAGCAACTGTGTACCCCAAGAGTTAGATTGAGGTGTCTCCTTGTAGCCTGGCATATTCCAGCTGCTGCTCCTGGTAGGGTGGACCTGTCACGTGTAGGATCTTCTGATGCCATCGTGGACTCTGTGGCAGCTGGGATGGTCTTTAAGGTCCCTTCCAACCCAAACCACTCTGTGATCCTGTGTTGTTGGGGGTCGGAATTCTTGGCACCTTCAGTGTTAATTTTTTTTTTTTAAAGTTTATGTAATTCATCATCTCAAACAAGTCCTGGTAGCTAAGGTAGGACAGGATGTCCATGTGGGAAGTCACTCCTGGTTGGAGACTTGGCTTTCGCTTGAGGGAAGGACCTGAGCAAACTTGAACCGAAAATGTGTGGGTTTAAATTTTAGAAAAAACCCAAACACAACTTTTTAAAGCAGCATTTTGTGTTTTAAACGAAGAATACAGAGCTATGGGAGAACTTCCAGAGAAGCAAAAAAATTATTTTATTCTTGGAGTAGGGTCTTTACTGGAGAAACAAAACTGAAACCCCCAAAGGGAACCGAGACCTGTGGCCACCTGAATCCTGCAGGAGATCACCAGGATGGATTAAAGGGAAGCTCCACAGCTGCACACAACACCTGCCACCACAGCTCAGTCAGAGCTTTCCTAGCCATGAGGAAGTCTCATCCATGACTTTTAGCTCCACTTTCCATCTCCAGTGTGCCCAAAGGTTACAGAATTCCCATGGTAGGACTCCCCCTGCAGAATTGGAAGGATCCTGCTGCCAGTGTGATGAGTCCTGCAGGTTTAGTGCTGCTGTCCGCTGTACCCCTCCAAAAGAAACATCAAAACTTCTGGCAGGAAAAAAATCACATCCTGGATCTTTTGCTGGTTTTGGGAATTTGGGTGGAATAGACCAGGAGGTGACTCCTCCAGGGCTGCACCTCCAAACATTTGCCCCTTTGTGTTGTAACAACACCCTTAACACTTCCAGACCTAATGCACATGAGGGTTTGTGCCACAATTCTCTTGATCCTTATGTCTTCTGAGTCCCCATGGATTTCAGTGCTGTTTGGGGGGGGCAGGGGGATTGTCAAAACTCTGAATTTCATCCAGCCTAAAAGCTGCAGCAGAGCCAACATTATTGTTTGGTGCAAAGTGCTGAGCAACCCACAACAGAGAACAGCCTGGTCCTGCGGCGTGTCCATCCCTTCCCTCTTTGGAGTTACCACAGGGACTTTGTTGTGTGGGGGGGAGTTGTGTCCGGGTTTAGGTTGGATATTAGGGAAAATACCTTCACAGAAAAGATTGTCCAGCCCTGGCACAGCCCTAGAGTCACCACCCCTGGATGGATTTAAAAGCCATGTGGATGTGGGACTTGGGGACATGGGTCAGTGGTGGCCTTGGCAGTGCTTGGGGAAATGGTTGAACTTGATGTTCTTAGAGGACTTTTCCAACCTAAATGATTCCACGATTCTGTAAAATTGAGTGGATTTATTCACAAACTTTACTTTGACAGTGACTTTAGAGCCTGATGGTCAAGCCAGGAGGTGAAGCTCTTTTATGAGCACATTGAAGTGGGGCAGTGACAGTGGCAGAAATTAAACCCATTTTCCTTTGGTCTCTGCTGCTCTGGCTTAATTTTTTTTTGCCCATGTTTAGCTTTGTTAAAAGCCTTACTCTGCTCTGTCGTGATCTGCTGAGGGTTTGAGGTTCAGCTAGAGCAGGATGGGGTTGAGGTGGGACAGGGATGTGTAGGTGTGCAACAGGGTGTCCTGACCAGCACTGATAACAGATCTGGAGATGCAGACACCTGGCCCTCAGAAAGGGGCCACCAAAAAGGGTTCTAAGGAATCCAAGTGTCAGTGACAGGCAGAAAGGAGCTGTTGCTTTTTGAGCTTCATGACCTGCTGTAGCTCTGATCTCGCATCCCAGAGGAGAGAGGCACAATATCCTGGCTACAACAATGATATAAATACAGCATTGTATTTATATCCAAGCTCAGAAATCCATCCGTGAGAGGAATGAAGAATATCCTGTTGCTGTCCAATGCTATAACTTGCTGGAGCTTGATCCTTGGGTTGCTTCCTGAATGGTCACTCCATGTCCCTGTCCCTATCCCTGTCCCAACTCTTGCATGCACAGAAATCCCAGCCAAAACCACCACCTGACTCCTGCATCGTGTAGATCTGCTTTTAAACCAGATCCTGCTTGCCTTCAAGTGGATAAATCTCTGCCTGGGGCTTGGCAGGCTGTGGGCTGGGATCTGGTGGAATGATGGGCAGGAAAACCCAAGTGAAACCTCTCCCATCAGGAACAAGGATGTTTCCATGGCAGTGATTTGCACTGGTGAGCAGAGCAGGGAGTGACAGTACAGGTGGGGTATGGGACACAGCTCATGTGTCCCTTGGTCAGAGGTGGAAATTCTTGAATTTGACATTTGGCAAGCAAAATGCATGATGGGAAATGGGATTTATTTCCCAGAACTTTTAGGGAAGCACAAATCATAGAATCCTGGAATGATTTGGATTGGAAGGACCTTGAAGACCATCTCATTCCAGCACCCTGCCATGGACAGGGACAACTTCCACTAGCCCAGGTTGATCCAAACCCTATCCAGCCTGGCCTTGGACACTTCCAGGGATCCAGGGGCAGCCACAGCTTCTCTGGGCAGCCTGTTCCACTGTATTCATTCTCTCCCAAAATGTCCAGGATACAGCCCAGCCTCTTGCAAACTCTCGGTGTGTGTCCCACCTGCTCTGTTCACGGAGTGGGTCGGATTAAGACGCCTTCCCAAAAACAAAACCAGCCCTGAGCCAGCAGCAGAAGTTGCCTGTGAAGCATTTTGTGAGGTTCTGCCCCAATTCTGCCCCGAGGCCACTCATGTCCCCAGTGCACCGCTCAAAACCTCGTGTCCATTCCCCCTTCCCAGCTGCTGCCAGCAAACCCAGGCTGTGCAGAGGATGACTGGTCGTGTGAGTGGGTTTTTCCCCCCCTTCATAAGTTTGTTTATTCATTAAGGAAGTCAAAAGAGGAAGAGGAATAGAAAGGTTGCAAATGTTTTGCTTAGAAATGAGACCTCAGTGACTGGGCTGCACATTGCCCCGTGTAGGGCACGTTGGGCAGCTCCAGTGTCCTCAGTGGAAACTCAGGAAGACCAAGGTGCCCTCCCAAGGTGTGCTCAGGTAGGGTCACAGCTTGTTTGTGTATCTGCTTACATCCATATGACCCAGAGTTCCTATGGAGCCAGGCTGGGAGAGCTGGGGTTGTTCAGCCTGGAGAAGAGAAGGCTCCAGGGAGACCTTTCAGCACCTTCCAGTGCCTGGAGAGGCTCCAGGAGAGCTGGAGAAGGACTTTGGACAAAGGGCTGGCGTGACAGGACACGGGGGAATGATCTTTACACTGACAGAGAGTAGGTTTAGACTGGATATTGGGAAGAAGTACTTTACTCTGAGGGTGGGGAGGCCCTGGCACAGGTTGCCCAGAGAAGCTGTGGCTGCCCCTGGATCCTTGGAAGTGTCCAAGGCCAGGCTGGATGGGGCTTGGAGCAACGTGGGCTAGTGGAAGCTGTCCCTGCCCATGGCAGGGTTGGAACTGGATGGGCTTTAAGGTCTTTTCCAACCCAGACTATTCCATGATTCTATATGCTACTGTTTGACTGTCAAATCTTCACTAATGAAAGCCTCTCATGTACAGTTGTGCATCCACTGGCTTCCCAGAACGTGGCCCTTAAAGCCAGTGGCCATCTCTGCATCCCGGGAATTCTTTTATTCCCGACTCTATCACTTCAATTTGTAAAGGATGCCTCTTTTCAAACAGCTTTGCCCTGTCTCTTTGCACATTCCAATCTAAGAAACAGCAAGGACTAAGTTTTACAGGCACCAGGAGGTCATGGGGTGCTCCTGCTCCAGGGTCAGGCATCAGCCCTGCATCCCATCCAAGGGAGCAGACCTGGACTGTAGCTCGGAAAATGCCAGGGAATGGTTTCTCAGTGCACACAGAGAGGGCGAGGAAAGGAAAGCAGAGAGATTTGCCAAGGGAAATGGTCCTGTTACGCACAGAGTGTTTTCTTTGGGTGTTTGTTTCCCACCCCTCGCCCGGGATGCGGAGCTCGGGTTGGGAGACTGAACCCGACGGGTTTATCTCAGGGTGTGGCATTGCTGCAGGCTCTTATCAGGTGTGTCCTGGGGAGCGAAACCATTTGAACAAAAGCCTTTCACCTCCATTTGTGCACAGTTCCTGCACTTGGCCAGGGGTTGGTGTCTGCACCGGGGTGGGATTGGTCCACGATTAATTTGTCTGCAAGAAAACTGATGGGTTTTTTTGGTCTTTAATGCATTAATTTTGGGGATGGAAATTCTAGGGTGGATTGGTACAGATGAATGAGGTTAGAAACACCAGTGAGGCTGTATGGAAGCACCAGCACCAAAACTAATTAGATTAGAATGATAGGATATTAGAATTATAGAATCATTTAGGTTGGAAAAGACTTGTAAGATCAGCTCTGGAAGGAGTTGCCATGGTTTAGAAGCGTAGGAAAGCTTTTCCTCCTGAAAACTGCCAGCTTGTTCAGCTGTCAGGAGAGAGCCGGATGCTTTCCTTGCTCTCAGCTGCTCCTTTAGCTCTGACAGGCTGTTTGCTGGGATGAAAGGAGAGACATCAACAGGCAAAACTGCGAGAGCTGCTGGTGTTTGTTGCTGTCACACCTGCGTGGTGGCACTGCCAGCACGGCAAACAGGCAGGTAGAGTAAATAACGCTGGATTTTTTATTTTTTTTTTTTGGTTCTTTTCTACAAAAAAGGAGATAACGACTGGATGCTGTCCCATTTTCAGCCTAGGAATTGTTTGCCAGACTTGAATTACAGGAATTGCTGTAGTGAGGCAGAGCAGCTCCATTAACTGGGAGCTGGCAGGGGCTGGGGGAGGCTTCACACGCCGAGGCCCCGCGTTGTGCTCCCGTCAGGAACGATTAAAGGAGCTGTTTGTGATGGAAACAAAACCAAACTGGGCTGATGCTTTAAGGGGAAATAAAACAGGGAAGAATAACTTTATTGAGCTTGTTTATTAAATCTTGCTGTGCTCCCTTCTGAGCAGCAGAAACTGTTGGAGCTGCTGGTGCAGCCAGCTTGTGTTTTGTCTTTCCCTTTTTCGAACTGATTTGGTGTGGAGAGGCTTTGGACAAAACCTTTTCATATCCCTTTGGCTTAGCTGCAATCCTAAACTGATCTGCTGGTGACAGACTTTAACTAATTATCACCAAAGAGTGCAGAGAAGAGGTTTTAAAGCTGTTGTTTTGATAAGATGATGGGTGTTCAGAGAGGCTTGGAAATTATTGGGTGTTAAGTTGCTGATGTTGGCCCGTGCCAGTGTCCATATTCCATCACAGGGAGGGAGAGATGAGTTTGCTTTCACTGCTAAACTACTTAGAGAAGGTTCTGCTTAAAGATGGGGGGGAAAGCCACCACCCAGGCAAGGGGAGCAGCAGAAGAGCAGAAGGAAGCTGGCTGCAGATTTTTTCCCTTTGTGTTTCAGTAATCCTTTGGCTCTGCAGCTGGAGCAGCTCAATTCTGCTCCCTGCTCTTGCTGGAGCATCCCCCAGTTCCCATGTGCCCCTGCCCTTTTAGTGTTTCATCCTTTTGCCTTTATTAAAAACCATCCAGTTTCACCCCTTGCCACAGGCAGGGGCACCTTTCACTATCCCAGGCTGCTCCAAGCCCCATCCAGCCTGGCCTTGGACACTTCCAGGGATTTGGGGGCAGCCACAGCTTCTCTGGGCAACTTGTTCCAGGTTGCCCCTGGGCTGGTTTGGTGTTTCACACCCTTACTCTCTGAGCATTGATGATTTTTTTGGTGCTATACTGTGTTTGCCCTCACCTGTGGCACAGTGAGTGTTACCAGATGGTTTACTCAAAGTTGATTTTTTTAAACACTTCTAGTAGTAGTAGTTTAGTGCTTGCTGCTCTCCTGCTGTATGTTTTTTAGCCAGGCAAAGTGCCAGCACGTCTGTTGGAGGAAAAACTCCTGGCTGGATCCTGGAGAATAAACCGAGCTCGAATTCCCTCTGAAGGAAGGGAGCTCAAGTCCCCCAGGGAGGATTTTTCATCATAACGGTCCCATTTGGTAAATTAGTGACCAGTTTTGGAAGGAAAACTGGATGACTTTGGGAGCATCCCCTGGTAGCCATAAGGAGGAGGGAGACGTGGTGCAACACCAGCCCCTGGAGCTGGAGCTGAGCATCACCAGCAGCAGCACAGCTGTTCTCTGCACAGGGACACCGACCACAGCCCTGCACGTGTTGGGGGCTCAGGCTGCAGGATACCTGTGGGATAGCTGAAAAAAATCCATGTTTTGGTAAAAGCCCCTGAAGGTCTTGATAAAAATCCCTTGATAGTTACCTACTCCAGGTAGACCTACCTGTGCATGGTGATTTACTGATTTAACCGAGTCTCTGCTGTGATTCTTGGGGTGTCTTGTGCAGGGCCAGGAGTTGGAGTTTGATGATCCATGTGAGTCCCCTCCAGCTTTGGGTGTTCTACGATTCCAAAAGGAGAAGTTGTCACTTTGCAGTTTATTTGTTCCTCCCTTATCCTTGCTCATTCAGTTGGAAAGATTTAGGGTTGTTTTTTCCTTTTAGGGCAGGGATCATCAGGATACTCTGTGATACCTCCCTGATCCCAGCAACCCTTCCTATCTCTGTTGCAATTCAGGTGGGATTGGAAGGGGCACAGTGCAGTGGTTTTTGTGAGGATGACTTGTTTCTTCACGTCAGTTTGATAAAGCAAAGTGCAGGGGATTTGAGTCTCCTGCTCTTTCTTTGGTTTTCACACACTTCAGGGGGTTGTTTTTCTAGCAGCCTCTCTCTGCAGCCACCTATAACTTGGTGTGTTTCATGCATCAGGGGGAGCTTAGGATGTGATATTTAGGAAGCAGAGAACAGAAACCAGCATTCCAGAGGAAGCAGATCACACCAGCTCTCTTCACCCCTTCTGCTCAGTATTTAGGCTTGTTTTGGGTCACTGTGGAGCCATGCCTGGCCCAGTGGGATCCTGGAGGAGCTCCAGCCTTTTCAGAGGCAGCAGCTCCCTCACAGCGCTGTCCCAGAGGACTGTGGCAGATTGCAAACACTCTCAGCACAATCATACCATCCCAATTAGCATAATGATGCTGCCTAATTTATGCACAAATTGCCCTAATTTATGTGTGTCGATACATGTGATTAAAGCAAGCACAGGTGGAACAGGGTTTGGTCTCACCCAGCCAATGAAGCACAAAGCTGCATCCACCCCAAAATGTGTGAAAGGTCCAAAATTCCTTCTTCCTCTTACTAAAATGTGGAGGTTTGTGTAGTTTTGCTCTGGAAGCATGAATGCAGTGCTGGGCAGGGCTAAACTCGTGGCAGGAGGTAAGAGAATAAAGGATTCCTGGGCTGAGATTTGCATGGATTATTAAATGCAGCTTTAATTTGCCGTGATACACTTGGGTTTCAGGTGGATTAACAGGCAGTGGGATTTGGGGCTGTCTAGCCAACTAATACCTGCCTTCCTTTTATTTTAATTATTTTAGCAAGGGATGGAGGACTCCTGGAACTGTGAGCCACCTCTGCCAACCCCTGATCTTGAGCATTTTTGTGTGTAACATTTTAGACCATTAATATTCTCGATTAACAAAACTGCTGTTGTCATCCGAATTCCCAGAGCACTTTCTCAGTAGGGTTCTTCCAAAAAAACCCTCTCAGACTGTAACCTTGTATTCCTCATTTTAATAAAAGAAATAGATAAAATTGTTCCAAATCACAAACTGGTTTGGGACAGAAAGGACTTTAAAGGTCATCTTGTTCCAACTTAATCTGACATGGTCTCCATCACATTACTCCCGTCCTAAATCCAAAACGCTGTACTAGCTACTGGGAAGAAAATCAACTCTATCCCAAAAATCCACTCTAACTCAAAACCAGGACAACCTGGTCACAGCACCAAGCCTGTCTGAGTTTGAGAAGTGTTTGGACAATGTTCTCAGGCACAGGGTGGGATTCTTGGGGGTTCTGCACAGGGCTAAGAGTTGGACTCGATGATCCTGCTGGGTCCTTTCCAGCTCAGGGTATTCCATGATTCTCACTGCCCTGGGAGACACTTGATGCTGAGTCCAGTGGTCTCCTTCATAACTGAATCTCTTTCTGAAGCAACTTTGTGTAACAGCATTGCCAGAAATACCTGGATCAGGTCAGTGTTGGGTTTCCCAATGCTGCCAAGCTTGGAAAACTGAATTTTGGTGGTAGAGAGTGGAAGTTCCTTCCTCTGTCCCATGTGTTTTCCTTACCGTTGGTGTGCTGTAACATCGTGTGCATTCCCCAAGTTAAATTGCTTTCATCCAAAAATACACAACTAAGATATACAAATAATAATTATGAATTCTTATGGTATTCCCGAGGTCAGTGGGTTGCAGGGATGGCTTTCCACACCCAGCTGACTGCACCGGATCCTCCGGAAACAGCGTTTTGGGAGGCTTATCTGGCAAGAAGATTACACTGCTGGCACATCGGGGCACAGTGGGGTCGGGACAAGGCAGAGAAGTGGAAAGAATTGTGTGGGGCCAGGGCTGCAGGAGCCAAATGTGGGGCACGCTGCCTCCTCTCAGCTCCATGCCACATTTGCTCCTTGGCAGTTGCGCTTCCTGTCCATGCAGAAGCTGATTTCTGAGGCCCGTGAGTAATTTCTAAGAACAGATGTGGATGTAAGGCACTCCTGTGAGTGTGTACAACAGGACACGTTTCGACTCTGACATACTCGAGTGCCCGCCTGCGCCGCGCTCCGTTCCTGTCACAGGGAACGAGGGCTGTGAGTCACTGCAACTCACGCATCCCCAATTTCCCTCTTCTCCTGCCACTGAGCCGTTCTACAGCCACCTGAAGGCACAGCTGGCTCTACACCCCATTCACACACGTGCCATTGACATTGATAAGCTCTCTTGTGTTCATTCTGCCTTTGCATTTGCTGGTTTTTGTTATCTCGCAGTGTACACCGTGCTTTCAGGAGATGTTGTCCTTGTCTTGCAAGGAGCTGTGAGCGTGCACGGCATGAGTCTCGCTCCGAGCCTTGGAAAAACTCGGCTTCATTGCTGATTCCCTTTGAACTCTGGGATGGTGGGAGGAGCAGCAGGGGAGCTGGAGAAGAGGAGGCTTTGGGAAGACCTTCCAGTGCCTAGAGAGGCTAAAACAGAGCTGAAGAGAGACTTTGGACAAGTGCATGGAGTGATGGGACGAGGGGGAATGACCTTAGGCTGTAGAAGAGTAGATTTAGATGGGATATTAGGAAGAAATTCTTGGCTGTGAGGGTGGTGAGGCCCTGGCACGGGTTACCCAGAGAGACTGTGGACTTCCCATCCTTGGAAGTGTCAGGCTGGACGGGGCTTGGAGCAACCTGGTCTGGTGGAAGATGTCCCTGCCCATGGCAGTGACGCTGGACTTGATCATCTCCAGAGATCCCTTCCAACCTAAACCATTCCATGATTCTGTGATTCTCTTGCACTTAGCACCATCCAAGGCTGTGTTTGGAATCTGTCAGCCTTGTGAATGAAGGAATAAATTGACCATGAAAATATTGACAGCACATTTGCTTATGCCAACCTCGTAACTCGGTCCCATAAAATTTACTGCTGTTTAAATGCACAGTGCTAACCAAAGGATGGAAGGGCTTCACCCCTGCTGCATGGGGAGGAGAGGACAGGCTGAAGGCTGGACTGAATTCCTGCAGCCCTCAGACCCCTCTGCCCCAGGACAGCAGTGTTCCTGGGAGGTGTTGGGAAACGCTGGATCATAAGGAAGAAAATGCAAGTGGTATGGGGGGAATACCGGCAAGTCTGGCACATCTGGGGTCACTCATTTAGAGCCAGAGACAAGGGAAAGCAGATGCCTCAGCTGTTCTCCAGTTGCCTTAAAAAAGAAATATCAGGAAGACAACCCAGCTCTCCTCCTCCCTGGCAGATGCAATGTCTTTTAATGTGCTCTGTCTCACAGCTTCTCTTACAATGGAAGTTGCTGGTGGTCTGCTTGGGTTAAGCAGCAATTCTGGCAGCCTTCTGAGCAGACGTGATCTCCAGGTCTCGTTGCTTTGAAGCTCCTGGTTCTATCACACTCGACTAAATCAGACTTTTTCTACTCTGTGGAGGTAGAAAATCAGCCCTATGCGCCCATCTGATTGCAGTGCTGAGACTTGTCTAATTGAACAAGTGCTCGAGTCAACACTTGTGCAGGATGAAAAACAATGAGGAGATCACCCAGGGATTATGTCTGAGCTCCACAGCTCCTGGCACCGACACAGCAGATGGCTGGGTCGCATCCTGCCCAAGGCTGGGCAGGAAAGATGTCGATAGGAAAATAAATATTAATTTGGTTCAAATGTATTCAACTCGAAATCCAGAAGTGCCTCAGGTCTCTAACTCTGTACTTCATAGCAGCAGCCCAGAAGATGGGGTTAGTTGGGGTTTGGCTCCACAGACTCCTGCAAGGAGCCCCACTGCTGCCTCAAAGCTGCTGTGGGTAAAAAATATTTTGGGAAGGGGAGCTGAGATGCAGGGAGTGGAGACAACTTGGCTGGTCATGTAAAACTGGGGAGCAACCAGGAACAGTCTGGACATGGCGAGTGAACCGGGAGCCCTGCTGGGGTGGCTGTGCTGATAGAGCCAGGAATCCAAACCCGAGAGCTGCTGGGGAGGGAGGTGGTTTGGGCAAAAGTGTGAGAACATCATGAACATCCCTGCAGGTCTCCAGCCTGTCCCTTATAGGATCACACTTGATCCTACAGCCAAAGTCTGTATCCAGAGAGGTTTGGGCTTGGGGAAGGCGCTGGTGGCTGTGCCATGGATACGTGTCCACCAGAAATCCTGATGACCCCCATGTGGATTTCTGTCCCCTTCCCTTGGGGTGGAAGTAAAAGAACACGCACAGAACTGCTTTTCCCAATGCCCAAACTTCTGTCTGGGGAAATACACCCTCAGAGGAGCCCAAAGTGATTGTGGTGCCCTCACTACAATAGAAATTACCTATTTCCTCTACCTCTGGACCCTCCTAAACTTTATTTACTTTTACCCAAACAGCAGGGCATGTATCTGGCCAAGCTGGGAATGTCAGTCTCCTCATCCATAACTGCTGCTGCCCTGTAATTCCCTCCTGCCACCTTTTCCCAAAAGCACTTTTAACCCTGGAGACTCCCACAGTTTTGCTTTCTGTATTTAAAAGTTATTTTCATTTTTTCGAGTGCATCTGTAGCTTGAGCAATAATGAAAAACTGCATTTTGCTTTTTTATCTGGCAAAATGAAGTGGAATTGCCTTGCTGGCAGAGGTAAAAATGCTGTTTCCCTAAGATGTTTCTGGATTCTAACTCTTTGGTTTTAAAAGCTTTTTTTGTTTGTTTGTTTGTTTCCAGGGGGCAGCACTGGCAGAACCTTTATGGGCTCCTAATGACGTGCAAGTGGACGATTGACTGATGATAATTAAGGTAGGAAGAGGTGCTGTTAATTTTGGCATCTTCTCATTCATCCTGTCCTTGAAATAAAATGGTGCTGGCTGGTGGCCCGAAGGTCATCCCTCTATTTTGGGGTTCAGTACATAACTGTGGCACTATGGCCAAGCAGTAACTTGTGCTAAAGTGTCCCTTTAAACACAGAGGGAAAGGAAATCTTATTTAAGAACTACCTGGGAACGTAACTAAGTGGAAAAAATCTGACTTCCTCCCCCAAAGGATAATAAGGTCTCTGTTGGTGCAGAGTTGGAAGGGACATGACTCCTATTTGAGAGCACTCAGCACAGGGATTTTTTTGTTCTGCTGAAACCCAGTGGTTGGGTTGGAATTCAGGTTCTAACTTGCCATCTCAAAAAAAAAAAAAAAAAAAAAAAAAGAAACTCGAACTAAAAATATATTTTATTCGTTTATTTTCATCATCTTGAGCTTCTGTGGAAAGCTGGTCTATCTCCAAATGTGGCAAGAGACTGCTCAGTTCTTGATTGATGAAACAGAGGAAAATCCCTGATTTCAAAGCAGTAAACTATCGTACAAACTTGGAGAAGAACATACAAATGTGAGCAGAGTTAAATGGGTTTATAAGTAGTTTTTATGCTGCTTTAATATCTGAATTCTTGCCTTGCTGGGTCATTTCTGCCGTGGCTGTTGTGCTCAGAGGCGTCCTCAGGAGGGTGAGATGGTCACTGCTGGTCTCTGCCTCCTCTTCCAGTAGCAAAGAGGGTCTTCACCCCTTTAGGAGTCACCACAGAGACTCCCAAATCTCCTGTAACAGAGCCTTTGCCTTCTCTCACAGTTGGGGTTTTCACTTCTGATTAATGGGTGCAGCTAATGGCTGGTTGGTTTTCGGTGTCGGCAGAGAGCTGTTGGAAGGAGAGGGGGAAAATCAAGCTGCAACAAGAGCAAATTCTTTGAACGCAGGTTTACCGTTCTCCGGCGTATTTGTACTTTTTGTTTGGCTTGCGATAAGATGCGCTGCTGTGGAATTTGCTTGGAGCGGGGATTTGCATGAATTATTGTTCCTTGCAACGTGCACATCTGTGCAAGCCCTCTCCCCGTGCTCCGCGGTACCCGAGCACCCCTTTGGAGAAGGATTTGTGTGCCGGGGTGCAGCGGTTAGCAAAAGCCGAGTGCTTGGGGGAAGGAAGGCTGCAGTGATAAAAACAAAGCTGCTGAAAGAAGGGGAAAACTCCTTCAGGGCTGTGCAGCAGCGTCAGGATTTGTGTGTTTATGCTGTGCGCCGCCTTCTCATCCCAGCGCGGTTTTGCAAAAGCAACATCCTCCTGTTAGGAAAAACTCGGGGAGGTTGTGCTTGGCCTCTCGCAGAGCTCCCTTTTATATTTAGGAAGTGTAATGCCACCAGTGACAGCTGCTGATTGATACAGCGTGGCCCAAAATTATGTACAAGCTGGGAGTAAACAGTCATTGGGGATGGTCTCTTGATTCTGCACTTGGAGTTTTTCATTGGAAGGGTTTCCCCCTTCTCCTAGAGAGATCTTTCTGTAAATCCCTAATTAAGCAAATGAGCTGCAGTGACATCAGTCTGTCTCCAAAAAAGCTGGTGTTTTGGAGAAACCTTCAAGCTGCAGACTCAAATTATGCAATATTTAAAATTGTGGTGTCTCATAGGAATAGGAAGAGCGAGGAAAGAATTACTTGAGTTTTGGGTGACTTCAGGTTTCATGTACAAAATGAAGGTTTTTATTTCATTCTAAATTCTACACTGATGCTAAATCCAGTGTCCTCACTAAACCTGAAGGCATTAAAAAATTTGCTTGTAATTCTCTTATTTCCTTTTCGTAGAGAGCAGGAAAGGTTAAGGCAAACGTGTTGGGATGTTCATCTAAAATACTTTGTGTAATGGATTTATTTTCTGAAAAATTGGCTTTGATGGGGAAAACTGGGAGAATTCCTGCCCCCCAGAGCATCAGGGCAGGTGTGGGTGGTGTGACAGGTGGAGCATCAGTGGTCCCATCCTTTGTGAGGTCCTGGGTTGGGAAGAGCACCGGTGTGTGTTGAAAGCAGTCAGTGCAAAGTGCTAAATGTAGTGGGGATGTGGCATTGTGTGGAGCTGTATTTGAGCGTGCAAAGCGCTGTCAGAGCTGCTTGAAAGGGCAGAAACCATCCAGGTGTGGAGGGGACAGTCCCACTGACACCACTGTGGTGCCCAGTGCCGTGTTTTGGAGAGGGGGAGCGCTAAAACCACAGCTCTTGTTTCAACAAAGCCCATCCAAAGCCATCCACAACCTCTGCACCATCCATATCCTCCTCCCTCTGTGCTGCCAGCAGCTTTGGGAGGTGGGAGCCACCCTGACGTGCCCTGTGGATTTGCAGAAGAGCTCGACACGTGTGGTTTCCTCCACCGGTTCCAGCAGCGCCCGTCACCAAGCTGTTGTTTTCGGTGCTACCCACAATAACTGAAATGTCTTTCCTGCGAGATAAGTCAGTAATTGTGGTTGGCTCCTTCCTCTGGTGTTTGTTCTTGCAGGAACTTGAAGCTTCGTTTATCACGAGGGTGCTGCTGCTGCTCTCCTCCGGGGGTACCCTCAAGCCTCTCCTTCAAGGATTGCTCCTCAAAAAAGTGCCACGGCTTCATCTTCTCCCCAGGCACATGCAGTTGTGACCAGGTTTCATGAGATGAGATAGGAGGTGGTGGGTCAGGACTCATCCCAGCTCTGCACTGCTTTATCCTGGTGGATTTTGCTTTGGTTGGCCATGGCCTAAAGTGGTTTTTCCCCCACTTGGATTTGCAGTTTCGGTCAAAGGCACCACCCTGTGCAGTGCTTCTGAGCTCTTTAAAGATTGCTCTGACATTTTGGGACTTGCTGATGTGCTGGCTGATCCTTGGAGTACATTTTGGAAACACAGAGTTTGCCCAGAGACCAGAAATCACAAGTGAGGGGTGCTCCTAAATCCCATCCACACTTCTCCCCACCTCTTTCCTGTGAAGCTTCAAACTTCTACGTGAAATTTGGGATCACAATTGAGGTGAGCTGACCTGGCCTGCTGCATCCTAAAAAATACCCTGGGATTTGTAGGGACTGCTGCACAGAGTGCAAACCATCATTCCCAGCACACACCTCCAGCACTGGGCAGTTGGAGCTGAGCATGGAATGGGGACAGGAAAGAGAAAACTCCTTGCAGAAACCACACCAGGTAGCGTGTCGGGACCTGCAGCCCCTACCTGGAGCTGCT
Organism: Coloeus monedula; assembly: GCF_965178545.1. Lineage (NCBI taxonomy): Eukaryota > Metazoa > Chordata > Aves > Passeriformes > Corvidae > Coloeus > Coloeus monedula. The sequence continues at coordinate 72,532,057 of NC_138785.1, forward strand.
GGGTATAAATAAACACATCCACCCTCTGTCTTACTTCTGACAACTGCCTCCCTGAGGAGTAATTTATTTTTTTTTTCCCCAATAGCTTGTTCTGCAAGCAGGTTTCCTCTTGCAGGTGATTAGGAAAACCTCATTTTTATGTTAATTAGGCATAACTATCAGTGCACAGACATCAACTGCTCTCACATCCTTCTGAGACGTGCGATTTTTATTGAAATTCAGTCCTGAAAAACCGATACCAGCAACTGATGTACCTGTTGCTTGAGCAGATGGGAAACTGCACCAGAGGGGTGGGTGCCTCAAAAATACGTTGCCAGAGTGTAGCAACCACAGGTTCAGCCTTCAGGAGGGTTGCAGCTGCAGTCAGTTTAGGTTTTTAGTGGTGTTTGCTTGCTAAGTTTGAGGGTTTCCTTAACAACTTGTCTCCGCTGAGATCAAGCTGTGCTAATTTAGTTAATTGTAGCTAAGCACAGCTACTGCTGACACGGGTGGGCCTGCACCTATAGGAACAATTCTTTTCCATGTTCATGTCTCCAAACACATCCCTGCTTTGATTATATTTGGTCCTATGAGAGGGTTGAGTTGATCCACATCTTCAATAAAACAGATCCTTCACTTTGAGCAGATTGGCTGCCCCATTCCTGGAAGTTCTCAAGGTTGGATGGGGTTTGAAGCAACCTGGTTGAGTGGAAAGTGTCCCTGCCCATGGCAGCAGCGTGGAACTAAATTGTCTTTAAGATCCCTTCCATCAGAAAAGGAAAGGGAATTCAATCAGGTGTGCTTGGGGTCTGTTGGTAAAACACAAGTGCAGCTGCTTTGGTGACATTTTTTTCACAGTACCAAGCCTAGAGAACACTGGAGGTGGAGGGGCCAGAGGAGAACATCTGGTCCCAGCTGATACAAACCAAAATCCATGAAATTCTGGACTTGCACCCAGCAGTGGTACAATTGGAATTGCACTGTCTTGCCCCAAGACCATGTGCTATAAACCACATGCAGGTTTCAGGAACATGTTTGCCCAGCCAGACGCAGGTCAGCAACGGGATTAGCCAGGTCAGTGGTTGCTAACACCATTAACTTCTCCTATCTCCTTTTCCAGAACTCAGTTCTCGTGATGTTATTTAAGGATTTTGTAATCCAAATCCTTGAGGTTCCTTGCTGAAAGCTAAAACAAATACATCCATCTTATCAGGTCTTTCCAAGAGCAAAGCATGGAAATCCCCTGTCAGGCTGGCACCGTCACCGGTGTTTTCCTCTCTCTCCACCAGCGACTTTTCCTTTAATATTGCTGTACAAATCTTCCCTGGATTATGCAACGATTAAGAAGAAAATTACACAGGAATCTGGCAAGGGACACATGGACCCCTCGCAGCTCCAGCTGGTGGGTGGATGGATTTGTGATGCATTAAACACACGGACGATCTACTTGTGGTGCAGAACCGCCGGTGCTTGGTCAGGGATCTGTTCCCTTTTCACACAGAGTCATCCTGAGGGCAAGCAGATATTTGGGTTGGGGATTTTTGTATGTGGATGTACACAGGGATATAAGGCAGGCTGGAAAATGGAATTATTCTGTGTATTTCCAAGGGCTGTGATCCTTTACCTGTGGTGGTATAAGGTGGGTGCAATTTTATGGGAAGTGATACCTGGCAGCAGGTAAACGGTTGCAGGTGGGGAGAAGCCAGACAAGCTTTTGATGCGTAAATCCTCCAGTTCTGACACAAAATGTGAATTTGTCTTACAAACTCCACCGGTTGCTCTGAGCTTCATCGAAATATAACAACACTTGGGGTGAGAGAGGGCACAGTTGGCACCTGTGGAGCCAAGGGATGAACTCGCTGGGGAAGGAGGTAAATTATTGCGTGGGGAACATGGAAGGGTGATCTGGGGACCAAGGAGGAGGACAGCTTTAGTGAGAAACTAGATTTTGGTTGACCATTGCTGAGGGAATTTAATTCCCAAACTTGAATTTAATGCATTTTAGAGATACTCATCAGTATGCAAGACATTTTGCCTTTCTCTCCTGTCCTCTCTTAGCCAGGTGCTTCTGCCCAGCGTATAAGTTGCAGTGCAGGAAGTGGGGGTTGTACCAGGTGAAATGTGGAATACTTAGGGAAAGAAATACTGTGATCCATAGTTTTGCTGCTGCAGAGAGTATTTGTGGGATGGGAGCTGTGTCTGAGCTGCTTGGCTGGGTTCTGCTTCCATTTGATGTGGTTCGTGTGCCTTGGTGAGCAATTCTCTCTTGGGAGAGCTGGAGGGAGAGGAGAAGCTCTTTAAAGTGAAACACTTCAAATACAGATGGAGTTTATACTACAATAAAGCTGTGTTTTACCTCTTCAAGGCTCTTTTTCCCCCGTGGAAGGTGCCCAGCTTGGCTGCACCTCACTCAGCAGATGTTCTTGGCAACTTCAGGTCTTACCTTGGGCTGAGCTTTGAGGAAGCACAAGGTCAACCTGCTGTCGTTCTGGAGGAAGTTTGTAGGTTCAAAATCCAACTAGACCTGTTCCTTAATTAAAAAAAAAATAAATAAAAAGCAAGCAAACAAAAAATGTTAGTATGGACCTCTTCCAGTCTTGTGCAAGGGGGTAGGGAAGTCATAGAATCATAGAATCACAGAACCATAAAATGCTTTGGGTTGAAAGAGACCTTAAAGACCATCTAATCCAACCTCCTGCCATGGGCAGGACACCTTCCACTAGACCAGCTTGCTAAATCAACCAGATCACGTGAACAAGACCATGATTTTGCAAAAAAACTTTGTATTTGAGACATGCTAGTTTTGAGGATGAAATGTTGCTGTTTCTTCCCCAAAATGAGTGGATGTTATGGCATCCAAACTGACACCTGAGCTTCTGAGGCACAGGTGGGACTGAGCAGGATGGTCTCTGCAGCTGCATCCCGTTTGGGTTTAGTTATATAAGGTTCCTCCTTGCAGAGAAAACTAGTGGGGAGGTGAGAGTTCTGTAAGAGGGGGAAAATGGCTCAAGGGACTAAGCAGCAGAAAGGTGGTGGAGTAGCTGTGGAAGCTGGGTTGGGTTTTTCAGGAGAGAAGTTGGTCAGGATTTGTGTTGTGTTGGTGTTTTAGTCCACGCAAGAGGAGGACTCAGATGTGAGGAAGGAAGTGATGGGAGTTCAGCAGGCACCTGCTGGGATGTTCAGTGTCTCCCTGCCTTCATCCCAAAGGTGAACTCAAAATCACAGGTAGTGACCATGAACAGTGTGAAGGGTCTGGATGGAAAGAGTTAAATCTAAGCAAAAATGAAATTACTTGGAAGGGCTGGAGCTCTGCCCTTCAGTGCTTCCCCAAACTGGAATGTTCAGGGCGCCCCAGGAATGGCTGAAACACCTCGGGATCCCCGTGAAGGGTGGTGTTGGCTGGATTTTTATCTTCCCAGTCTGTCTTGGAGTGAAAACGCAGCAGAGAGGGTGAGGTTTCACACGGGGAGAGCAGGTGTCCCCTAAAGACACCAGTCAGTGCTGAAAAACCAACCTGAAACTCCAGCTGCAGAGGGTCAGTGCCTCCAGCTGCCTCAGGCCACGCCACTGCCAGCTCGCCACGTCTCCAAATGCTGCTGGGGAAGGAAAGCAGAGCCCTGGTCCTGCAGGTGCTGGGCTGCAAGAATACCTCGACATGCACTTTGTGGTGCTGCTCCACCTCCTTCCAGAGCTGCCAGATGCTCAGTTGGGCTGTCCTGGAGCTCAGACACACCTTGGGCAGGATGGAGATTTGTTTCCTCAAATGACAGGTCACAGGAAATGAATTTTCTCTTCAGCTGCCACTTTGGTCAACCTGGCCTGAGTGCCATCAGCAGCATTAAAACCACCCTCAGATATTTCACCAGGGATGCTAACAGGTGCCCACAGCATGAAAACAAACTGGGAATCCCCGTATGGCACTGGTTTTGAGCCAGTTGATTGATGGAAGGTCAGCTTTGCAGGAGGATGCTTCCCAGCTACTGTTTTGCTTCACCAGTGAATCTGTTAAAAGTCCTTTTCCCAAGCAGCCAGAGGTTCCATCAAAACCTGTTTAATATCTATTTCTTTATTTTTATGTGCTTTGAACAGGGCCTGAAATGTTCCATTTGGGAAGATGGTTTAGTGAGATGTTGGCTGGCAACCCAGCTCTGCATTAACTGCTTTAAAACCATCTACTCCCCGCTTCCATTTTATTTGCCTTTAAATAAAAAAAAAGATAATATCTGCTAGACACCGGTTTGTTCATCCCTCAGGCGGGTGTTCAGGAGTTTTCACTGTTTTTAAAGTGGCTGTTTCTGGGCTTTTGGAAGGGCTGTCAGCTTGCTGAAGTCCATGATGGATCTGTAAGAGGAATCTCACAGGAATCCTATCTGCTTAATTGGAAATGCTGGTTAAGGGATGGGATGCAGACGATCACCAGGATGCTCAGCCACACCTTTGGTCCACACACTGTGCCCTGGGCATCCGTACTTTGTAATCTCATGGGGGCAGCCCTGGAGTTTGAGCTTTAGCAGGGGAAGAAACTTCCTCAGTGCTTCATGTCTTGCTTGTAATGAAATGACTTTATTTTCTTGTGCAGCAATCATAATTTTAATAAATTTTCCCTGTCACAAAAGGAAAGAAATGTCGTGAACTGATTTGCTGCTTCTCTTCACTGTGAGGCAGATTTTTCCTTTTCAAAGGAAAATACCTTTTAAAACATTTGCTCTGCTTTTCAGCTTGAATGATTTCATCCATACTCTGATTTTTATTAACAAAGGCTCACAGCAAGATGACTTTCAGCCCTTTCAGCTGTTGATTTATCCCAGTCTTTATTCTTGGGAGCAAAAATATGGAAAAATTCTCTGTTACACAATTTTTAACATACATTTTCAGAGTTTCATACCACAGGGTGTTGTGGGGTTTTTTTCCCCAGTGATGCTTTAACATCTGAATTTGGTACAATTCGCTGCTTTTGAAGCATTTGGTGACTTTTGCTTTGCGCCTGATCCAGTTTTGATGTGAATTGTCCAACTTCTGTTTCGGGGGAGGAGCAACATTATTTTTTTTCTCACCAGCCTACATGGCATTTAATCCATCTGGAGCACGTGGCTGCTGTAACACAGAAACCACACTCTTTTTTTTCACAAATTCTTCCCTGTGTGACTTCAGTAGTTAAAGCTGGTTCAGTCTCCTGCCCCAGGACTGCTGTGCCGGAAGCTGAAATCTGTTTGTGTTTAAAGATGCTGCTTCTATTTTGGTAGGAAAATGCATCATTGAGAAGTCTTTCTTCCCACTAGCTGCACACTCAGCCTGAAATACAATTTCCAGGGGCGCATCCTAATGAAATAACCCCCTGGGACACAAAAAAAAACTGCTCCTGGTAGTGGGACCAAGCTGGATGCTTCCCAAAAAGAATAAGTTAAAGTCTTGTGTAGCAGAGGTTGGGCACAATCGAGGTTAGTGAGTGATGAGATGGTGTTAGGAGAAAGTTGTTGGCTAAACAAAGTCTGATGTGTTACAGGATAGGAATTTTTATATTGGATGCAGTATCTCATCAGCAGAAAATAGCAGGAATATGGAAGCACTGAAGGTTTTGGGGCTCTTGGTGGATGAGAGGCTGGACATGCCCTGGCCATTCCCTGGGCTGATCCCACCACGTGGGCAGCAGGAGAAGGGGAGGATTCAGTGCCTGAAGAGGCTCCAAGAGAGCTGGAGAGGGACTTGGGACAAAGGATTGAGTGACGGGACAAGGGGGAATGGCTTCCCACTGACCAAGGGCAGGGATAGATGGGATATCAGGAAGAAATTCTCCCCTGTGAGGGTGCTGAGGCCCTGGCACAGGGTGCCCAGAGAAGCTGTGGCTGCCCCTGGATCCCTGGAAGTGTCCAAGGCCAGGTTGGACAGGGTTTGGAGCAGCCTGGGATAGTGGAAGGTGTCCCTGCCCATGGCAGGGAGTGGAATGAGCTGATCTTTAATGTCCCTTCCAACCCAAGCCATTCTGTGATTCTGATTTTAGGTTGATATTTTCATTCAATTTAAATAGGCTGGGATGCAATGAGGGTTATTAGCGGAGCAGTTAATTAACCCACGGGACACGTGAGGACGTGCAAGGGCTGTCTGGGCACAGCCAGTATCACTCGGAAAACACCAAACAGAGTCATTTCACCTGGAAACTTGGGATTCACAGGAGAACAGGAAGAGCAGGGTTCTCAAAGGCACATCCAGGGATGTGCTCTCGAACCAAACTTCAGAAGTTAACAACGTGGTGAAGAATGAAGGAATTTCTCCCCTAAAAATGGATGCAGTTGCGTAGAGGATGTGTGCAGGAACTGAAGAAACCCCCCTACAGTTACCTTTCCATCAGTGTCACTGCCTCCCTCACATGGATCGAGATGAATCCAGTGGGAAGGACACAACACTGGAGAAGGGGTTGGGTGTTCCTTTGTGACAGCCACCATCCCCACCAGCTGATGATCCTGGTGATCCTGCTCCTCTTATCTCACATCATACACCCCATCCTTACCAGTACTCCTAGAGGGATTTACAGAGCCTCTGAAGCGATTGAAGTGCTCACAAGTATTTGAATGTCCCAGTAAGTATTTATCTGCAATTAAGGTCTTGGAAAAACATTGTGAAACACGAGCCATCATGAGAGTCCTGCTTCCCTTTGTGGCAAACTGGCAAATGCTGGCTTTGATCCTCTCTTATCCCCATGGATCTGAGCCATCTTCTTTCTTCTTTGCACGGAGGACCCACAAAAGCATCTGGGACTGCGCACAGGGCCCCGAACAAGCGGCAGCCAGGCTCATCTCTCCAATTTTCAGGCTCACCAGCGCCTTTTGTGAGATGGTACCAGCTTTGGTACTTCAAAGAAAGGTGTCAGAAATGCAAAAATGAGCAATTAAGGATTAATCTGCTTGTGGGGATGGGTATCTGCCTCCCCCTCCTGATTGCACTGTAAATTAGTGGTTGACTTGAGCCCTGTAGTGGAGCTATTTATACCTCGAAGGTTTGAATTATAGCTGGATAGATTATATCATCCCTTTGTTTAATCCTTTTTCCTTTCTTCTGTCAGGCTTTTGACCTCAGTGATTTTCAAAGCAGTCAGATTCGCTTCCTACGGTTTTCTTGTGATGGTATTTGTATCCAGGAAAGGGGAGGAGAATTTAGATGGCTTTTTCTGTACCATTTTATTTTCTCTTGCTCACCCTTACTCATTTCCTCATTCAGCAGCCCAGTCCTTTTTTTTTCTTTTTTAACCTTTTTAGGCGTTTTCATTTCACAACCGTCATTGCCTTTCTAAGGCTTTTTATTTTCTAGGGCTTCAAAACAGCAGAGGTGAGGGGCAGCCTGGGTGAATATTCCACTTTATAGGCTTGAATCTTCCCAAAAAGCTTTGGAATGAAGATCTGCCATGCACCTGCCTGCTGGTCAGACCTACAGCTCTCCTTCCCCCCCCGCCACCCAAGGACTGAGTGGTGTGAGGGAGGGTGTTGTTGCTCTTGGATTTATTGGCTGTGATTTTGCAAATAAATGCTTTATAATCACTTCCTTGCTGCTCCTTGCAGCCAAGAAAGGGAGATGTGCAGCCAGGGAAGGGCAGGCTGCCTCCCTGTGCTCCAGCTTTCCCTGTGGATGTGCATTTCCTATTTCCAAGACTGCTTTCTTTTAGACCTCTAATAAGTGTTAGAGGGTTTAGAATGTATATTTATTCTTACAGCTCTGTAAAAGTTGCATTTTAAACAAAAAAACCCCAAAGTTGGCCCCGGGTCAGTGGCTGCAGTGGTTCCTGGCTCTTTGCTCTGCTGCTGCAGTTTGGATTTTCCCGTACTTCCCGTCCAGGAGAAGCCATCAGAAAAATAAAGGGCACAGGAGATGTGGAAGTCAACTGAATATTTTTAACTATTAGAACATGCTGTACAAGGGTGGGAATTAAACTTTGCTGCTGGAGCAAGCAGAGAGTTCCTCTGCAGTGTGAGCTTCTCTCACATCCTCCTCCATGGGTTTTCCTACCTGGAGCAGCCCTCCCATCCAAAAAAATCCCATTGGCCTTCAGATCCTTGTGTAGCAAGGACTTACACACAATGTTTTGAACAAGAGGGAATGAAGATATCCAGCAGAACTCCTGACAGGAGTGGAGACCTTTAAAAGTGAAGCTGAGCTGGGCTGGACACCAGCTGGTGGGAGCAGGAACATCTGTGGGATGGGAACAGCTTTTAATGACTTGTAATTCCCCATCCCTGTACTTCCCAACCCCTGGAAGTGTTCAATGCCAAGTTGCATGGGGCTTGGAGCAACCTGGGCTGGTGGAAGGTGTCCCTGTGCCAGAGGGAGGATCTTGAAGTAGCAGGAGGCTCTTGGATCTGGTGGGTCATTATTTGCTACAGTGGGAGAATTTCCATTATGATCAAACCCCAAATCACCATTTTTTGTAATAAATTAGAATAGCTTTTACCACCAGATGTGGGTGTAAAATCCTGTGGGGAAATAGGATGGTGGTTGGAGTAGAGTTTTCCAATCTAGTGTTTTTTAGGACTTTTTCAGTGGAAAAGTCATTGCATTTTTGATGCCCTTTATCAGCATGTGCTTAACCTGCAGCCTGGTGGATATTTGGGGGTTTGTTTATCTTTTGCAGCCCTTCCAATTTTTGTGAACAAATAATATTTCTTTGGAGCACCATTTGAGCCCTTGGTCCTTTTTTTCTCCAAGCTGCTGCCCACAATTTGACCACATCTCAGCCTTTCTCCTCCGTGGTATTTCTGGGAAGTCGAAGCTGTTGCCTGGTGCAGAAAGGCCAGTCGTGGGATAAACTCAGATCCTGCATCTGGAATGAAGTTGGGAATATTCATCAGGCAACACCAGTATCATAACCTTCATTTTCATACATTTGGGGAGTGTTGCAAGCAATTAAGGCTGATCAGATGGGACAGGTCCCTCTCCTCTCTCCCCTTATCCCACCCTTTCTTACTCTTTTCTTTGCCTTCATTCCCTCCTCCCTAAAAAAGGAGCAGGGGAAAGAAAAGCAAAGTAACTTGTATGGATAGAGGGGACGTGTAATTATGAGCAGTGGGACCAATTTAAAAAGGAAGATTTCAGAGAGACTCAGACTTCCTTTTGACATGTTGAGGGGTTTTTGGTAGAGGATAAAAGGAAAATAAACTAATTTATTCCTAGATTGTAATTCCTTTTTGGTATTAATCTGTTTCATTAGTGTAGTTCATAAATGCACACAGGCAGGGGAGAGAGGGGGGCTGCAAATTGAAATGAAGATAGTGTTGAAAGGAAAGTCTTGCTAGGAAAGGCTTCCTGCAGGGAGCAATCATATCCCAGGAGAAGAGCTGGAAACTCCATCGCTTTGGACTTTTGTAAGTGAGACTGGATGGAGCAATTTGGGAAATTTCTTGTAGGGAGCAGTTTTTCTGCGTGGTGGGTAGGACCAGATGATCTAATCGATCCCTTCCCTGGCCAGTCCATGTGGTTTTCATTTCCTCCTGCTGAGAGGTGGGGAGTGTGGTGGCCTTAGGGATCACTCACTGCGTACAGGGTTGCTGTTTTCCTGGGCTGTGATTCTGCCGCTCTGAAATATTTTCAATTAAATATTTTCAATTAAAATAGACTTTTTATCCCCTGCTGTGACTCTTCCTAGGCTTAGGAGGGTGTAACCCTCTTTGCAGGGAGTGCTCTTCACCTTCCCTGAAGCTGCAGCTGAGGCATCTCCCAAAACATCCCAGTGTCTGTGGGGTGTCAGCTCTGGACCTTGTGAACTGAAAATTGTATCACTGAGATTTGAACAGCTTTTTCTCTGCTTTCACCCACAAAAAATCCTGTTTCCTGTTTGCTCCACAGGACAGAACTCTGAGAATGGGGAAGAATTTGGAGCAGAATGTATCATCATGGAATCACAGGATGGTTTGGGTGGGAAGGGACCTTAAAGCTCAGCTTGTACCACCCCTTGCCATGGGCAGGGACACCTTCCACTATCCCAGGCTGCTCCAAGCCCTGTCCAGTCTGGCCTTGGACACTTCCAGGGATGGGGCAGCCACAGCTTCTCTGGGCACCCTGTAGCTGGCCATGAACTTTTTATTTCCCCTCTCTTTACCTCTTGGTCATCACGCAGGGTGGTGATGAGGAAACCTTGTGAAGCAGGTTAGGATTTGACCCAGTTGTAACATGAAATTATGTGGCTGCTGGCTGTTGGTGTGTCATGGCTGAATCATGGCTTGAAGGTCACGAGTGATTTGCCACCAGCCTTGTTTATCTACCAAAGTGGGTGCTGTGCCTGTTGATGGGAAGAAAAGCAAGGATATATGACTTGATATGGATTTCCAAGGAGGAATGGAGAGATCTGAGAATCATGTCTTACCTGGGAAGGGTGGTTGTGATGGAGGAAACAGCTGTAGGACGTGGGAGGAGGGAGAAGGTGAGAAAGTGGACTGTGCATAGCATTTAGGAAGGAGATGGTTTGAGTTTGGTTTAGTGCTGAGTGTGAGTTCTTGGGATAGAGAGAGCTGGAGCAGAGAAGAGGAGGATTGTAGAGCATTGGATGAAGGAGCAACTTGTGTGGTGCAATTGAGCAGAGGGATGCTGAGCAAATGCAACTCCATGGTTATGTTTGTTCTGGAGACACGGGGGTGGATGTGAACACAGTCCACACGTGCCTGGTTTTGAGGCCATGGGGATTGCAGTGTCTGTCTTTATTTGCTTCTGTACTTTAGGGCTCGTATTTTCTTATTCCATGTGTGAGAATTGAACCTCAGCTCCGCTTTTCCTAAGGAAAAGCCTGTGGAGATCTGCCCTGGATCTGTGCTCAGAGCACGTTCACTCCCTTGCACAAGTGCAAGGCCAGATTTCTGAAGGATCTGGTTTTCCCTCAGAAGAAGAGATGGCTTTTCAAAGGAAAAGTCCATTCTCCTTGACAGTGACTTTATCCCCTTGACAACTCTTAATTCTTTCTGAATTCTCCCAGTGGTCAGGGACAGCAGAAGTTGGATGCTGCATAATCTCCGATCCCCTGCCGGTTTTGCATCCCTCCTCTCAGCAGTGATTTGTAAATATTATTTCCCCCCAGTATTTTAAAGGACATTTTCATCTCCCCTGGCAGAAGAAGGAAGATATTTCTGGCACTGCTGTTGTATCAATTTTGCTCCTTGTTTAAGATTAATATTAAAACTAATAACAACACCAAAGCAAACTCAATTTTGGTGTTTTCCTCTTAATTTACTCATTCACTTAAAGTCCTGGAACTGCAGCTTTGCTACCACTTGAGACTCAAAATGCAAATTTAACTGAAGATCACATGGAAATCAACTCATCCATCTTCTGTGTGATGAGCAAAGGTGCATAAAGGGAAAACCAAACTGGAATTTAAACCTTGGCAGAAAATAGGGAGGAGCTGTGGGCTGCTGTCATGTTGATTGTTTGGGCAAGGCAGTGGGATTTTGCTGTGTTGTTTCTATTTAGCTAATTCTTAGCAGCATAATGGCAATTTTAGAAAAGTTATTTCAGTCAGCAGCGAAACTGCAACACAATAAAGATAGATTTGTTCCCCTGATAACAGTTTTGATCAAGGTTTCCTTTTATCCTGCAGTTTTTAAATAATTGGCCCGCTCGCTCTTGGCTTTTATTGTACTGGGGATATTGTAAACTCAGATTGTTTTGAAAACCTCTAATTTTAGACACATCTTGATGCTTATTGTTCCCTTCATCCCCCTTTTTTTAATACCATGGCACAACCTCTGCAGAGAGGCGGAAATCATCTGTGTCCTGAGACTTTCATGTCTAGACTCGATGAAGGGCACGAAAATGCAACCAGAGCAATTCCCCACCAGCCTTTTTTTAAAGTCACTTCTCCTTCCCAACCCCAAACCCAATAATTTATTCCCTTTACCATAACACCAGGCAAAAATAAGCGGATGAACATCATAAATGCAGCTTTATTGAGTGAGTGTGAAATCAGAAGCAGCTTTCCAAACCAGTAGCTGTGTATAAAAGCCAGCACAGGCATCAGGGACACAATTGAGTTGCTAAGGCAGAGTTTTCCAATCGTGCCCCGTAGAGCCCCGCATCGTCTCATTATTCCGCTCCAGCGTCAGCCAACAATGGGGGGAAGATAAAAGCCTGGCAACCCGTTTGCTTAGAGGGGTCAATTTATCCCAGCTCTTTGTAGGGCAGTGTAATTTTAGGCTTTTACGCGGCGGATCACGCCGAAATCCTCGCTGCAGCACTTCCGTAAATAGGTCAGGAGGGGACTCGCCGTCGGGAGAGCGAGGCCGGGATCGCACCTTGCTTAGAGGGAATTATGTTTTCTCAATGAAAATAAGATGGTTTTGTCCCTATTCACCCAGTTTGTAAAGGGAAAAAATGGGTCAGTTGGACACAGCGGCGTTTCGGTGTGCTGCGTTTGGGATGGAGAGTTCATGGAGCCTGGAATGGACGCTTTCTGCCACAGCAGCAAGGAGGAATTTGGGTTTTTTTTCCTCAGCAGGAACATTGGAAATTATATATAACAGGTGTTTCACCTTTCTGAACATTATTCTGATATGCTTGGTTTGTTTGGCACAGATTATAAAGCAGTCATGGGGCTGTTTATCAGCTCCAGCACTTCTGGGTGACCTTGCATCTTGTCTTTGGAAGCAGCTTAATCCCTGTAGCATCCCAAAAAAAGGATCTCAGGGTTTTTATTGATAGCTTCTGTCAATAGAATAGTATTATTTTGCTATGCTAATCATATATAAAAATATAATATTTAGCTAGCAATAAAATAGTATTATTTTGCAATACTCTGACAAACTGCAGGTGTTAGGCATGGTCAAGGGTTCGGCCACAGTGGCAAAAGACTTGGGAAAAATGGGGTGAAGTGCCTTATTCCTCCTCTCCCCACTGACAAGCTATTAATTAATTGCTCAGGGAGGAAATGGGAGGACTCTGGAAGGCAATCAGGTGCCAAGGTAAATGCAGCCTGGCCCTGCCTTTAACTGATTTTCACAAGGAGTCGACCTTGAAAAGAGCTGGGGTGACATGGTTCAAGATGAACAGAAGGCTTTGAACATCCATGAGCAGGTGATGCAGATCTCTGAGAGGCTTCCTCTCTCCCTCAGTAGAGGAACATGCAGCAGGCTGGGATCTGTCCTCCCAGAGCTGCTAAGAGCACTTAGGATCAGAGCACTGCAAAGGATCCATTAAAAAAAAAACTAAAAATCCACTTCTCTCTCCCTTAACGTGGATTTTGCTCCCAAACCACATGGGAGACGGATGGATGTGTGGGGAGAGTGAGGGGTTGTATGGAAACCTTAAGTTGTTCTTCCACCCAAACCACAGATGTCCTGGTAGGCACGGGATAGCCAGATGTTGGAGATGCTTCTCATTTTGCTGGGAAAGAGGAAGGAAAAAGGTCACTTCTGTTTGTCTGTTCTGTGGGAATGCCAGGGCTTGGTTCAGCAGGGAATTGAGACCTCTGTGCTTCACTTCCCAAGAGAGCTTCTTCCATCTAGTGCAACCAAAGGACTTCCAGGGTAAGACTTGAAATCAAATTTTCCTCTCCCAGTAAAACCTGGGGTCATCTGAGGATGGCCCAGAGCAGCGACACTCAGGAGCAGCAGAAGCAGGAGCTGTCTCTTTTCATGTGGTCCCCCAGTATTTTCATCAACCTGAACACAGGTGTTCTTCTCTCTCCTCCCTCTGCTACTCAGCTGCCACTGAGGTTCCATGGCTGGAGGCTGCAGCACAGAGGAGCAGCTCCTCACTTCGCTCAGCCCCCGTCTCCTCGCTGTCACCTCTCCAGTTCCTGCCCTTTCGCATCAGCCTCTCACCCAGGAGCCTCCTTTGATCCTGACACTGATTTCCTCTATAAAAAGGGTGGAAAGAGCCTGAGTGGCAGCTCCCTTGGGCTGGGAGAGGGGAGGTGGGTGCACAGTGAGACACACACAAAAACCTGATGCTGCTACTCTGTCATGCTGAAACAATATCTGGCTCCCTGATCCCAAAGTTCCTGTACAGCGAGGAAGGATGGAGATGATGGCAAAGATCTGGGACACATCGCTGTCCTTGGCTGCCCAGCTTGTCACCTGCTTCCAGGCTGGCTCCCTGGCTCATGGCAGGTGAGCAGATCCTTGTGCCACAGGTGTGGTCCTGGGAGCACTTTGCTCCAGGGACCCACTGGGTGTGAACAAGAGGCGCCAGATTTCCCTTCTCCTGCCCCACCGAGTCCTCCTTTTACTGCAGGGCTTGTGCAATTTGATGTCCCTGAGTGCTCCTATGCTTTGTGACTCATGGTTTTTACCCGCCAGGCTGTTAAACCCCCAATTTTGGTGTTCCATGTGCCAGCTCTTGTAATATCTCAGGTCTTTTGAAATGGAAAAGAAGCAAAAGCCCCAAACAAAAATAATGTTGGGCCGTGAGGGTCTTGTGGGACACAGGGAAAAGCCTGGGGTGGTGCTTGGTGGCAGGGACAGGTTTAGATGGATATTGGGAAGAAATTCTTCCCTGCGAGGGAGGTGAGGGGAGAGAACAAAGATGCTGAGGCATGAGATGATGCTGATGGTGGAATATGGGGTGCCCCTCCAGTGGGGGATCAGACCAGAAGCGCAGATCATGGTCCCCACAGCTGTACTGACCATCTGAGATACTTTAGAGCCAGCTGTCAACACAGAAGTACTTAACTCCTGTCTTCAAGTGAGGGTGGGGATGGGTGTCAGCAGGGGCCAAAGGCTGCTCCAGTAGTGAGGGCTGATGGAGAGCTGGGAGGGTGGGAAAGGGGATGATGTGGAGCTCATGGAGCACCAAAAGCCAAAAACTGGAGGGATCCTGTCATCTCTTCCAGCGGGTGCCCTGTAAGAGCAGGAATGGAAACACATGACTGCACACACCCATGGGGTAAACCAGCACCCTTTCCCAGTTCATACCGGGATACCCAGCTCAAACCCCAGATCCCAGGTTGGGTGCTCCCCTGAAGCAGTGAAGCAGGAGGAGAAGATGCCAACTGCAGGCTGTGTTTCTGGTAGCTCCTCTCTGACTTAACAGGAAAAGACTGACCACAGAAAATGTACAATATTGTTTTTCTCTGCATTTTCCTGAAATCTGTTGAACCGCTTTGCCTGTGGAGGGAGAAGAGGAGGGGTCATGTGGGGGATGGGGAGGAAGAAATAATGGTGGCTCTGTTCAATGGAACTCCCCTAACAGACAGTTTGTGTTGTTATTTTCCCCCTCCAAACACATAGATCTGATCTGAAAATCCCGGGCTTAAAAGCACAGATGTTTAGTCTGACACACAAATGTGGCATCGTTCCAGCAAGTGAAACAGCTGGAAAGTTCCTGGCGAGTTCCGAGGAGCTAATCTGGGATGAGAGGAGTTAAAGCTGCTCAGCAACAGCTGCATCCTTCAACCAAATCTGAAACCTTCCTTCCCTTCCCTCCAGGTCCTTCCCTTTGTACTAAAGCAGCTTTCAGAGATGCTACAGCTTCTCCTGTCCCTCGGAGTGTCCTCTGGAGCAGGGGGAAAATCAGTGGTGGGGATAAAAACCAGCCTATGGCAGTGCCACCAGGCTGGATATTGTGAGGTATTTTTGGGGGTCTTATCTCTGTGCCCAAATAGGTCAGGGGGAAGATGGTGTTGGATTCATTCTGTCTCTACCTTAATGTCACAGCCAGAGATGTGTTGGGGTGTGAGTTGGGATGAGTGGCCATTCATTTCAAACTCATTAATTTTAATTCCAGTCCACACCAGCAAGGATCAAAAGTATCTCACTGTTGATGTTCCTTCCTGGACTCTTAATAACTATCTTAGCATCTGCCATGAATAACTGGTTCCTCCAGGTGATTTAAGAGTATCCCACACCTGAAATGCCCTTCTGCTGCCAGGAAAGGCCACCTGGAGAGAGCAGATACTGCTCTGCTTTGCCCTGTGCTCTCTCTTTCCAGTCTTTTCCAATAGTGCAAAACCTGCTTTAGAGGCTGAGCTGTACCTGTCATCTTGACTGCTTTGGAGCTGGGAGGGGGGTCAGAATTCCACTCAAGAATCCTTTGTCTTCATTGCCATCCTCTGCAAAGTGGTGGTGGAGATATGGGGCTTTCCTTCAGCAAAGCAACCAGGGGGCACTTCAGAGCTAATCCCTTTCTTGTGCTCCTGATGGGATAATTCATTAATTGAGGATGAAGATGGCACCATTTTTTTCCGAAGACTCCAGGTCTGCTTTTCCTGCAGCTTCCAGAGTGGGAGGTGGGGAGCAGTCAGCATCCGAACGTGTAATTGTACAAGCATTTGTACATCAGAGCATCAGGGATGTACAGAGCGTGTGAAGAGATCCCATAACATCTGGAGAACGTGGGTTTTAAAGCCAGACAAATCACACCCAGAACCCATGGGATGCCTGTAAAGCTGTGGGGGAGAGGAGTAGAGGAAAGTACTCCACAGAGGAGTAGAGGCTTGTTGGTTCATATTTAAGTCAAGGCACTTCTGGAAATCACGTCTAGATCTCTGAAATTGTTTGGAGATGGTTCCTTCGAGAACGGTGCCCCAACCTGAGGGTGTTATTAAGGTAGGAATAGAATCATAGACTCAGTTAGGTTGGAAAAGACCTCTCAGATCATTGAGTCCAACCATTAACCCAGCACTGCTGTGTCCAAAAATGACCCTGTAATGAACTGACTGCTTGTAACATCCCTTTTGCTTTCTTTGTCTGTTAGATGTTGCCCCTTTTCCATCTGTAGGATTTTGGTTTTAAGCCTTGTGCACATCCCAAAATGACATCTCCTTTTCTCCCTCCTCTTTGGTACATCCCTGCATTTGGTTATGGAAGGATTGCAGGGGTTCTTCAACTGAGCACTCGTGTCCCCCCATTGCTGTACAAGGACAGGATGGCTTGGGGTGCTACATCACCCATTTGGGATGAACCAATCCCATAGATAATCATCCAGGAATGTGTCTGATTTGGGACAGGGCACAGCTCGGAGATGGATGTGTGCCACTGAAGGATTGGACTGGATTTGGTTTGGACTAAGGGCAACAAGGAGGATTTGAGCCAGGATGGCCTCAGGGTGCATGGCATGGAGTCAAAAGTGATGGCACCAAGCTGAGAGGTGCAGGTGATTCACTTGAGGGACAGGATGCCATGCTGAGGGACCTTGGCAGGCTGGGGAAGAGGGGCCTCGTGATCCTCATGAGGTTAAACAAGGCCAAGTGCAAGGTCCTGTGCCTGGATGGGGGCATTCCCAGGATCAGAACAGACTGAGGGATGAGTGGATTGAAAGCAGCCCTGCCCAGAAGGATCTGGGGGTGTTGGTGGATGAAAAATGAGCCAGCTCACAGCCCAGGAAGAGAATTATACCCTGGGCTGTGTCCAAAGAAGGGTGGCCAGCAGGTCAGGTGAGGGGATTCTGTTCTCTACTCTGCTCCCAAGGTGCTCCACCTCCAGTGCTGTGTCCAGCTCTGGGATCCTCAGTACAGGAAAGAAATGGAGCTGCTGGAGTGAGTCCGGAGGAGCCCATGGAGATGCTCTGAGGGCTGGAGCCCCTCTGCTCTGGAGCCAGGTTGGGAGAGCTGGGGGTGTTCACCTGGAGAAGGGAAGGATCCTGGGGGAGCTCAGAGCCCCTTCCAGGGCCTAAAGGGGCTCCAGGAGAGCTGGAGAGAGACTTTGGACAAGGGATGGAGGGACAGGACACAGGGAATGGCTTCCCACTGCCAGAGAGCAGGGTTAGATGGGATATTGGGAAGGAATTTCTCCTTGTGAGGATGGTGAGGCCCTGGCACAGGGTGCCCAGAGAAGCTGTGGCTGCCCCTGGATCCCTGGAAGTGTTCAAGACCAGCTTGGAGCAACTTGGCCTAGTGGAAGGTGTCCCTGCCCATGTCAGGGAGGTGAAACTGAATGGTCTTTAAGGCCCCTCCAACCCAAACATGCCATGACTCTGTAAAAACGAGATGAGTTTGTCAGGCCGGGCTCTTGCGCCGCCAAACACCATCCTGGTCTCGAGCAACAGACTTTGTGTTGTGTCCGTGCAGGCACAGAAAGCCCTCTCTGTTGTGTGGGAGCTCCTGTACCATTTAATGCCTGGTTGGGGGGTCTCTTATTTAACAGCAACACTGAGGAGCCTTCTGTGTATTATGCTGCTATCCAGGGCCTGATGGAAATGGGTGTTTTTGTAGTAAAGCTGCTTTTCAAAGCCTTTTAAAAGGAACAGCAAAGACTTTCAAGGATGGGGATGTCTCGGGTGCTGGCGTCTTCATTGCTGTTGGAATGATTTAATCTGAGTGGAGGGCTCTGTCCTTCCGGATGGGACTGAAATTAATTTAATTCAGCATAATTTTGTTTGGCTTAGGTGCCTAATGCAGGGGGATTTCAGCTCTGTCGTAGCCTCTTAATGTTAATTTTCATATCACTAAAATCTAAGTGACAAATGGTGATGTTTAATGGTTGCTCAGGGAGAACTCATTTATTGGGGGAAAAAGCAAAATGGGTCATAAAAACTGAATTCCAGTGTTACCTTGACTCTGTTGTCTCTTTTACATGCATCCAGTCTCTGCTGTCATCAAGGAAACTTGAAATTCCCTCTTTGTGTTTTGTTTTGTGCATGAAATGGCCAGGATTCATCTCTTCACCGTTGCCTACGTGTGTCCAAAAATATTTGTGGTCCCAGTGCAAACACAATCTCCAAACACTTCAGAGAAGCTGTTCCTTCCGGCAGCTGCTGCCGCCGTGGTGCCCCTGAGCACAGCAGCTCTTCCAGGCTTTTGAGCAGGTTTTCAGCACAGAACTGCCTCACCAAAGGACAGGAGCATTATTTTGGGAGGCTCTGTATTTTTTGATTTGCCGTGATGGGCATTTTACTGGTATGTGGCAGGAAGAAATAATTAAACTGGTAATTTGCTGGTTTTCATGTAATTGCCTCAGGAACTTGTTCTCTTTTCTAGCACTGAGCTGCAGGTGACAGGACAAGGGGGAATGGCTGCAAACTGACAAAGGGCAGGGTTGGATATTGAGAAGGAATTCTTCCCTGTGAGGGTGATGAGGCCCTGGCACAGGGTGCCCAGAGAAGCTGTGGCTGCCCCTGGATCCCTGGAAGTGTCCAAGGCCAGCTTGGATGGGGCTTGGAGCAATCTGGGGTAGTGGGAGGTGTCCCTGCCTATGGCAGGGTGTGGAACTGGATGGTCTTTAAGGTCCTTTCCAACCCAAACCATTCCATCATCCTGTGATTCTGTTCTTGGAGATGATGGGGTGCATCCACCTTCACTTTAGGGAGGGACCTCAGGCTTCTCCTGCAGCTCCATCTAGAGGGGGAGGATGGTGGGCTGGTCATGGAGGCTGGTGGCCTCTGTGGACCACCAAGGCTCTACTGTCCCCTCACCCAATATCCCACCCTGCAGCACCTTGCCAGGGCTGTCAGTCGTGCTTTTCCTGATCTTGGGGTTACTCCTGACCCCAGATCCACGTTGCTGCTGGAAACCCTTGTGTTTAGTGGGGAGGACACCACAGCCAGACTCAGTTCCTTGCCCAGACGCTGCTGGAGAGGACCATTTCTCTACTGAACCCCAAAAACAGAAGCAGGTGCTGCTCCCTTGGCTGAGGATGCAGAAACCACACACAGCTGCTCTGCAGATGCTTTTGGGGTGGATTTCACAAGAGAAATCATTGTGGTTGGGGCCAGGGCTTTTCTGGAGAGGAGGTCCCAGCTGGACCTGCCCAACATCTGCACTATGGCTGTGTGGGCCAACACCTCCATGGACCTCTGGGCTTGCTCCTCCAACTTCAGCTTTCCTCCCAACCATGGCCGTTGGTTTTATGTGATACTCTTATTTTAAATGCCATCCTGGAGGGAAGAGCACAGCAGTGCTGAGTGTCAGGTTACCTTCCCTATCCGAGTCCTAATTCTCCCTTTTTTTTTTATATAGGGTTCTCTGGAATTCCCAGCTACCCAGCTGTGCCCAAAAAAAGGCTGGTTTAGACCTTAGCAACAGGGTATTTTTGTTCAGATTGTATTTGTTCTCCTGTGAGAGCCATTGTTCTGTCCCATGCCTTGGCCGCTTCGAAGGCTGGAGATAAAAGCCCAGGCTGACAATAATACAGTTGAGTTCAGCCTTTTGTTGGGGAGATGAAAATAGAGGATGAATTGTGAATAACATGGGAGGGCTAAAAGTCAGTCATCCCAGGATGTTGGTTAATCACTTCAAAGATAAGAAGCTGCATTTTAATTATATATTTTTCAGAACTACTGAACATTAGGTTTTGTGTCCGTATCAGCAGGGGTTTGAACCCACTGTGGTGTTTAGGACTGGTTCTTACAATCTTGTGTCAGCAGGAAATATGTTTATTGCAGTGATATTGGGTTTATGGTAGGTTTATAGCAAAATATATATATAATTTGTAGTGGCTCTATTGTATTAGGTTTATAATACATTTGTAGATATATAATCACAGAATCATCGAACCACAGAATGGTTTGGGTTGGAAGGAACCTTAAAGTTCATCCAGTTCCACCCCCCTGCTGTGGGCAGGGACACCTTCCACTATCCCACGTTGCTCCAAGTCCCATCCAGCCTGGCCTTGGACACTTCCAGGGATCCAGGGGCAGCCACAGCTTCTCTGGGCACCCTGTGGCAGGGCCTCCCCACCCTCGCAAGGAAGAATTCCTTCCCAATATCCCATCTATCCCTGCCCTCTGGCATTGGGAAGCCATTCCCTGTGTCCTGTCCCTCCATCCCTTGTCCCCAGTCCCTCTCCAGCTCTCCTGGATCCCCTTTAGGCTCTGCAAGGGGCTCTGAGCTCTCCCTGGAGCCTTCTCCTCTCCAGGTGAGCACCCCCAGCTCTCCCAGCCTGGCTCCAGAGCAGAGGGGCTCCAGCCCTTGGAGCATCTCCATGGCCTCCTCTGGATTTGCTCCAGCAGCTCCACGTCCTTCTGCTGTTGGGGATCCCAGAGCTGGACACAGCACTGGAGGCAGAATCTCCTCCCTTGACCTTCTGGTCACATCCATAAATATATTTTTATATAATGTGTTTATAGCAGTAGCAATGATAGAAGGTGCCCAGCTTGGTTTGGCTCCGTGACCTGTGCCTACAGCATCGCTTTGCCTTAAACGAGGACACCCCTCTTGGGCATGGAAGATGGAAAGGAAAACAGGTGAAGAAAAGGCAGATTAGAAAAATTGGTAGAAAACAGATGGGGAAAAAAAGAAAGAAAAGAAAAGAAAAGAAAAGAAAAGAAAAGAAAAGAAAAGAAAAGAAAAGAAAAGAAAAGAAAAGAAAAGAAAAGAAAAGAAAAGAAAAGAAAAGAAAAGAAAAGAAAAGAAAAGAAAAGAAAAGAAAAGAAAAGAAAAGAAAAGAGAAAAAAAAAGGGTGGAAATAGAACCATTAGAGGCAAGCAGAGTGTGGTCTGTTTTCAGGAGCATGGGCTGATGAGAAGAAATATTTGGGACACTGACCTGCTGAAAATGCTGACAGTGTGAATGATAACAGGGATCACCCCAAAACTCCACAGGCCGTGAAAATCCTTTCCTTGCTGAGGGTATTTTGGTGGCACTCTGGGCAATAGCTCCTTTTTGCTGAGATATTTATGTTCCCAGAGAACTTCCTGCTCACATCAGCTTCTAGCAGTGCTCCTCATCCCTCCTGGCAGATTGTCCCTCCCCAGCTGCCCTCACCTGCCATCCCTGTAATTGGCAATAATTTCCCTAAATGCTCACAAAAGCAGATGTTCTCTCTGTGGTCGCATCCAGCCGGCTTATACTGCACTGGATACACGAGCACATGGAATTAAAGGACTAATTCCTGTAAATAAGCCTATTAAAAGGTTGGAAATAATGCCTCCAACTAAACCATCAATGGCAGCTGAATCCCACTGGTTGTATTAATTTGTTATCTGCAATGTGCCAATCCCAGTCCGCCCAGGACCGGGTGCCCTCGTGCTTGGCCAGTTGCTCGTATGTGGTGGTTGGTGGGTGTCTTGTATTGTTTCCAGCTCATAAATCACATTTATAGGTAATTAACACTCCATCTAACACTTCCCCAATATTGCTGGTGAGTGGGAGAAGAAATTGCTTCTTCATGCAGTTGTGAGTGGGGGGGAACTGTGCTTTCAAGGCTTTAGGTGATGCTGCTGGAGAAAAAAAATTATTCTCACTTATTTTCCTGCCTCAAAGCAGGAGAAAAAAAATGTGTGTCTCCAGTTCTTCTCCAAGTTCTGGATGTAAGGAACATTTTTTACAATGAGAGTGGTAAAACCCTGGCACAGGTTGCCCGGGGAAGCTGTGGCTGCCCCATCCTAGAAGTGCTCAAGGCCAGGTTGGACAGGACCTTCAAGACCATCTTGTTCCACCCTGGGCCATGGGCAGGGACACCTTCCACTAGCCCAGGTTGCTCCAAGCCCCATCCAACCTGGACACTTCCAGGATAGGAAGCTCTTCAAACTCTATAAAATCCATGGGCTCAGTTTTCCCTGGCCCCACATGTTCAGCACCATTTCATCCACTCGCTGGATTGGTCATCCAAGAAAATGGAAAAATCGTGGCATTTTGGTGAGCTGACTTTTTAAGGCAGCATCTCTCTGGGCTTGCAGCTCCAGAAATACCTGTCAGGCAATTTTCCTTCCACCTGGAAACACGCTCTGATGTCTTATTTGTGGATTGTGCTGAAAAACAGTTGTGTCTGGCAGCACAACTGCTCCAGTCAGACTTTTCAGCTTGAAGCCTTCAGCAGAAGACGTGCCTCACAATGCTTTTGGCACTCACAAAAGTCAGGGAGGAAAACGCTTCAAATCCAGTTCCCCTCGTTTGCAAACCTTGTTTATAAACCCTCACAGCCACTGGTAAAATCATGATTTTGGTTTCTCTGGAGAAAAGAAAAACACAGTTAATGAGAGATGCAGGGGATGCATCCCTGGCCCCGCTCCGGCTGTCACCATTTGTACCTCATCCTCAACCTTTTTTTTTTCCCCCAGTCTAATACATGCAAATATATGTAAAGAGTAAAGACTGTTCCACCGAGTCTTGCACGTTTGTTCAAAGAGGAGGAAAACAAGTCGATTTTACAGGGAATTTTCAGGCTGGATTTTTAAGACCTGCCTATAAGAAAAGCCCCAAAAAGCAGCTGTTGGCCGCGGGTGCTGACCGAGGTGATTCTTCCTGGCGTCTGTTTTCCCTGCGCTCGCAATCGTAATGTCATTAATATGGAGCTTTTGGAGAACTGGAGTATATCCTAATTAGCAGCCTCTGATTTTTTTTCCTAGTTTCATAATCAGTGATCTCGGCTACACCACAAGTGTTACTGTGGCAACAGGGCTGAACTGAGCAGCGGTGCAGAATTACCGCAGGTAAAGCGGTGATTTCACGGCTCCGCGGCACTTTCTTAGCCCGGGGGCTGCTCCGTGGGACGGGCTGGCTGCTCCCCGCACCTACAGGTGTCCCGGGTGGATTTCAGGGTAAGCACAACCACGGAGATTAAGCTGCATGACCGAACGCATGCGTTTTAATTGGGGCTGAGCCTCTGTAATGAGATTTTAAGGCTGTCATGCGAGTGATCCCCTCCGACACCTTTGTTTTGAGTAGGATGCTCCGAGCCCTCAGTGCCTGAACGCTCCCGGCTCAATCTTGGTGTGGAGCTGGGACTTCATCCCGGTCCTGCAGAAAGGGCTGAGCTCAAACACTGGGCTTTTTTTTTTTTTTTTTTTGGGGGGGGGGGGTTTCTTTTATTTTAAGCCCTGTTTCTCCTCCCCACGCACCGTCCTCTCTCTCTCCGAGAGGCATCTTGCTAGGTAGGGATGTTGTCATGCTGAATAATGGCCATCCTTCATCCTGACTCCTGCATCAAAAGCAACCAGTCCTTTTCATAGCTGAAATGTGAACTGTGCTCGTGTTTCCTTTGTACACGCCTGGGACTTCGGAGGGGACACCCTAGAACGGAATATTTAAGGAAATATGTTCCTGTATGCCTTGACTTTTTTTGTTTTGATTATTAATTAAGGATTTTGAATAATGAGTTGAGCCAGCTTCTCCCGTGCCTCTCTGGTGGTTGTTCTCCACTTCCCAGTGCCGTGTTGCAGCTGCAGTGCTGATCCCATGGGGAAAGGACACCAGGAGAGTGTTCTTATACTAGCCAGGGGTTTTTACAAGCTCTGAGGGCGTTTCTTCAGCAGATCTGTGTTAATCATCCCAGAGGAGGTCTCACCTCCCTCTCCCTTTTGCAGCACAGCTTCTGATGCCTCCCATCCCTCACCTGCAGCAAAAAACCCTCCAGTCCCAGCACCTTCCTCGTGGTGACAGCTTGGAGTTTGTCCTTCACCTTCCTCCTCCCTGCTCGCACAGCTCCCTCAAGCTTAGCTCTCTGCTCTCCTTCTCAAAACTTCCCCTTCTCTTGCTCTCACCTGTCCCACCTCGATGCTCTGTCCTTTGGGAAACCCTCTCCAGCTGGTCATTCTCCACTGCTACAAGCCCAGGAAGCTTTTCATCCCCTCTGTCTCATCCATAATTTATTCCCCAAGCCATCCCAGTTTATTCTGCAGTAGCAACTGGCACATATTCCCACGATCACACATCTGTGGCGCCAGGAGAAAAGAGTGGCTGAGGGCGAATTAAACCTGTTCTAATTATGAGAGTTATTAGTAAAATTATTATTAGGAAAATAATTTGTATTTGTAGTGCTTCCCCTCCGAGGCACCTCGGGCAGTTTCCAGGCTGTGACAGGGGTGCTCTTCTGTGCAGCTCCATGGACAAGGATCCTCAAGGGCCTTGGTCTAAGATGTGCCGCAGATCTGCTCCTGGCTTCATCCAGGGATGGAGCCTCATCCCCTGGCTTTTACATCCATAATTTTATCATGAGACCATCAAGTCTGTAGGCTCTTTGTTAGTATTTGCTTGTTTTTAAACATACAGGGACACATTTCTTTCCTAAAAGCAAGATAATACCGAAGGGTAAGGTCTGACGTGCCAGTTACAGACGAGGAATCGTGGGGGTTGGAACTGCATGATCCTTGGGGTCCCTTCCAAACCAAACCATTCTGTGGTTCAGTGACTGGTACCCACTGTCAACATTTCTGCATCTTTGTAGGAAATTGAATATTTCATGTCCTAAAAACACCCACATTTATTGTTTTTCTCTGGGGTTTTTTGCTGAAAATCTCATCAGTTTATTTTTCAGTTCCAGAAGTGTTTGGACAATGCTTTCAGGCACATGGTGTGATTTTTTCTCAGGCACATGGTGTGATTTTTCTCAGGCACATGGTGTGATTTTTGGGGTTGTCCTGTGCAGGATCAGGAGTTGGACTTGGTGATCCTTGTGTATCCCTTCCAACAGCCTGCACAGTGTAGGGGTCTCCTACTCAGTGCTGGGTGCTTTCTTATTCCACTATGAGCTTCAATCCCAGCAGCTTTGCTTTTTGAAAAGTTTGCAGGACAGTCAGTTACAGAATCACAGTGATAGACTTTGGAAGGAACCTCTGGAAGTTACCTGATCCAACCTCCCACACCAGCAGAGCTGCCAGATCCGGTTGCACAGGACGGTGTCCAGACAAATTTTGAATCTTTCAAAGGAAGGGCACTCCACAACATCCCTGGACAACCTGTGCCAGGGCCTGGTCACCTCCACAGCCAAAACGTGTTCCCTGATGTTCAGAAGGACCCTCCTGTGGTCAGTGGGTGCCCATGGCCCCTTGTCCTGTCCCTGGGCACCACTGGCTAGAGCCTGGCTCCATCCTCTCTGCACCCTCCCTGCAGGTGTCGATGGACAGGGATGAGGCCCCAGAGCCTTCTCTTCTCCAGGCTGAGCAGTCCCAGCTCTCCCAGCCTTTCCTCAGAGCAGAGATGCTCCAGTCCCCTCACTGGGCTCTCCCCAGTCTGTCCATGTCCCTCCTGTCCTGGGGAGGCAGAACTGGACCCGCTGCTCCAGGTGTGGCCTCAGCAGTGCTGAGCAGAGGGGCAGGATCCCCTCCCTGGACCTGCTTGGGGAACCTCCTTCCATGTTCTGGCTGGTGAACACCTGATCCTCTCCATTCCCCCACGATGGCTTTGCACATGTGGCTGCTGCTGCCAGGGGGGCTTTGAGAGAGGATCACCATGGGGTGGGATAACATCTCACTAAAGTTCATATCCATGGGAAAGGCTCATCCTGGTTCAGACCAGCAGTTTTTATCATCATCCTAACAGTGACAGATATTTCTGGGTGACCAGAAATCCAGGTGGTAATAGGGTTGGGTTCCCTCCTTGCACGTACTGTGCTCTTGGTAAGATGAGTGTATGCTCACCTGTTGGACTGAAGGATGTGAAAATGCTCCAAGGGCTGGAGCCCCTCTGCTCTGGAGCCAGGCTGGGAGAGCTGGAGGTGTTCACGTGGAGAAGAGAAGGATCCAGGGAGGCCTTCAAGCACCTTCCAGTGCCTAATGGGGCTCCAGGAGAGCTGGAGAGGGACTTGGGACAAGGGCCTGGAGTGATGAGACAGGGTGAAATGGCTTCACACTGCCAGAAGGCAGAATTAGGTGAAGAAATTCATTAGTGTGAGGTTGTTAAAGCCTTGGCACAGGATGCCCAGAGAAGCTGTGGCTGCCCCTGGATCCCTGGAAGTGTCCAAGGCCAGGCTGGATGGGGCTTGGAGCAGCCTCGGATA
Source organism: Coloeus monedula (assembly GCF_965178545.1). NCBI lineage: Eukaryota > Metazoa > Chordata > Aves > Passeriformes > Corvidae > Coloeus > Coloeus monedula. The sequence goes on from NC_138785.1 coordinate 72,558,594, forward strand.
GTGGAAGGTATCCCTGCCCATGGCAGGAGGTTGGAACTGGATGGTCTTTAAGGTGCCTTCCAAACTATGCCATGAGCAAATCCTGATGTGCAGGAAAGCAGTGATTTGTGGAAGGTTGAGTGGGTGGAGAAAGCCACGCTCCAGGCCCTTCCCACAGGCTCATCCTCTTCCTCCTGCCCCGTTCCGTTCAGGGGCTGTCGCTCGTGTGGAAGCCGCCTGTTTATTTAAAAGAAGAAAAAAAGAAGAAAGAAGAAAACTAAATGGATTTTCAGAAAGGGTGAATGGCTGCTGTGATTCATCTTTTCTGGTGAAGAGTGGAAAAGCAGAGGGTGGGGGAATAATGTTCAGTGACACATCAAAGGCCTTGCTTCAGCTTCAGAGACACATGCAAGGAATTAGTCACTGCGCTTTAGTGCAACAAAACCCTTTTTCCTCCCTAAATTCAATTCTCTCCCTGTGATGGCCAACTCGCTGCAGCCCTCGGCTATTCCATGTGTGTTTTTACATCCTTTTGCATCTCATCCAACACGAGAGGTTTGGGGTTATGATGAAGTCGCCCTGCTGTCGGACAAACTACTCTGCCGTGGATCGCAGCTCCAGTGAGAGGCTGGAAATTCACAAACAGGATTTTAAAGGAGCAGGGAGGGGGAGAGGGAAGACAGGTTTGTTTTCCAGGGTGGCTGAGCCATGGTGATGGCTTGCTGCCACCAAAAAGAATAAAAAAATGACCTTTTTCCCCTTTCTTTATGCTCATACTTGTTCTCGCCCTACTGTGAACTGCTTCAAAGAGCCAGCCTTGCTCCCAGTTCTGCACCCTTTCCCCCTGCCAACAAATAAAAAGGAAAACTGAATATTATTTTTCACTGCAGTTGGAGCCAGCATGAGGCAGTCAGGCAGTCTCAGTTGAGCCACTGCCTTTCAGCATCCTCCTGATGACAGCAGAGATTGCTGGGGTCCCGGGAAAGCTGGTTAGAATTCAGGTTGTGTCTCCTCACTGCACACAGAAAAAGATTGCCTCATTTTCCAGGAATTAGGAATATGTCAGAGGTGGGGGTAAATCCTGCCTTTGATTGTGGACGGCTGTATCCGGGTTGGATCTGGGCAGTTTCTGCAGCTATAAACACTAATTCTTTGCATTCTGGAAGCGCGGCGGGGTGATCCTGCAGCCTGACCCCCGCTGTAGCACCAGCACACGCATTTTGAAGCCACTTATTACTTTATAAAGAGATTATTTCCTTTATTTGTTGCCCCCTCCAGCATCAATCATCTTGACAAGATCTGCTTCTTTTAAAACATACATCCTGCAGCTTAAAATCCAGCCTTTCCTATAAGGAAGATCCTGAGCAGTTTACGGAAGAGTGCAGTGCACATGCACTATCTGTATATATATACACATATATATATACATATCTATCTATATAAAAATACAGATATATATAATATTTATGGGCACATCAGTGACAACTATCAAGGTTTCCTGCCCTGATCTTTGGAAAAGAAGGTTTCAAACAAAGCCACGATGCCGAGCATCCTGACCCTCCGGAGCAGCAGTGCCGGAGCCGGCTCCTTTCTCCTGGGCAGAGCCGGCGCCCTGACGTCAGGGTGTTTTTCTGCAGTGCTCGCAGGATGTTGCAGCCGGCCAAGAGCTGTGTTTATGTTGATAACATTACAAGTATTTCCTCTCTGTTTCCGAAACCAGCAGGGAGGGAGCCGAGGGGGAAGGGAGACTCGGGTTTCTCCAGCTTTGGGGTAGGACTCCCAAGGCCTTTTATGTTAAGGAGCGGGGAACGGCGAACCACTGGCATTTATTTATGCTGCTTTTGGGAATAGGGAGCATTTAAGAGCAGGGGCTGGGAACTGCGAGCTGGGCTGGCACAGCCCTCCCCTGGCGCAGGGCTCTTTGCCTGCTCCCTGCTCCGGATCCAGTTTTAAGGTGATAAAGCAGCTCTGGCAGCGGATTGCTGGTCACAGGAGTAGCTCCCGGGATTTGGATTTTTGGGTAATGATGTGCACGGCAAGCTGGGATGCTCCCAGCATCCTGTTCCTTCTGACAGTCACAGCAATAAAGCCATAAAAACTCAGGTTCTGCATGGACCGCCCGCATCCAGCTCCGTTCACGAAAGCGGGGCAAGGCTCAGGGAAGTCCAGCATTATCTCCCCTTGCCAAGCCTTTCCTCCTCCTGCAATCCACTCATGGATCAATGAACTGATTAAATGTAGAATCAAGGGGGGTTTAGAGCTCCCTGCCCGCTGATGTAATCCCAGGGCATCGGAGCTGCACTGCCGGCTCAGCGAAGGAGGGACCCTCGTCGATGACTGGACTTGATGAGCTCAAGGGTCTTTTCCAACCTAAATGATTCTGTGATCATCCCACCATCCCAAAGGGGCTTCTCAGCTAGTCCAGGAATCTCCCATAGCTTTCATTCATGTAGCAATCACTGTCATGGAAATAAGCCCAAGCTCTTTTATCCTTTGTGGGTTATTTCCCTATAATAGGGAGCAGAGAAAAGATTCACAGCTTTTCCTTCTTTCCTCCCACCCTCTGTGTCCTGCTTTGATATCAAGGGAAAGTGTGGTGAGGATATGGGGAGGCTCTGGCACAGCTTGCCTGGAACGGGAGCAGAAATGGGATGAGTGGGATCCCAGATAAATGGGAATCCTAAATGAATGGAATCCCAAATGAATGAGGACCCCAAGTGATTAGGGACCCTAAATTAATGGGATACTAAATGAATGGGAGTGCCAAACGAATGGGATTCCAAAGGAGCAGGATCGCGAACGAACAGAACCCCAAATGAATGGGAATCCCAAGTGAACAGGATCCCAAGTGAATGGGGATCCCAAATGAATGGGGACCCCAAATGAAAGGGAACTCAGAAACAAGTTGGGGAAACAGAAAGGAGCCACATCCACCTTTGTGAATGGTGTTTCTGTGCAAATATTCATCAAAATACAGCAAGTGGTCACTTTTTTCCTAGCAGTATTTCCCAAAGATCAAAGCCTTTCCCTTTCCCTTGCCATTGTGTCCTTGCTGTGGCAGTGATGGGCTCCCAGCAAGGGAAGTGGTTGTGATGATGAGACCTTGATGCTTTCATCAGCCCTTGTGAGGTTTTCAGAGCATCTTAGTGCCTTCATTTCCATTCTCTGGAGTTTCAGTGTGGGCTTAACTTCCTCCTGCTTTTGCAGGCAGGTCCCGTCAGGATGAGCACCTTATTTCTGTTGGATTCTGTAGTGGAATGCTTGGACAACCTGCCTCCTGCAGCGAGTTACAAAGATCATAGAGTTACGGAATGGTTTGGGTAGGAAGGGACCTTAAAAACCATCTAGTTCCAACCCCTGCCGTGGGCAGGGACACCTTCCGCTGGACCAGGTTGCTCCAAACCCTGTCCAGCCTGGCCTTGGACACTTCCAGGGACCCAGGGGCAGCCACAGCTTCTCTGGGCACCCTGTGCCAGGGCCTCCCCACCCTCACAGGGAAGAATTTATTCCTTATAAATACTGGATTTTCTCCCCAAAGCCAAACCTGTGTAGACCAGGCTCATCTCAGACTCTGGCAGGTGGCTGTGAGGTGTGTTAATTAGCAAGAGCGGAACATGTCATCAAACCATCCAACTACTGGTCGTGGGTTTTTCCCCTCATCCCACCCTGGAGCATAGCGTGGGGGAGGCATTGCAGGACCAGTGCTGCTCTCACCAGTGACAGGAGGACCCAATCAGTTCAAATTCATGCAGACAGATATTTTAACTGGTGATGAAACCCTCTGGAATGCTGACTGCTCCCGCCAGTGGGACCCTTGGAGAAAGCCCTGCACAGCTTGCAGCAGCAGGGCTGGCCACGGACGGAGCCTACGGAAAGCTCTTATCTCCAGAGCTTGGTTTCCTTCTGGTTCAGGGTTTGTCTGACCTTTTGGTCACTGAGTAAGGTCGATTTTTGCCAGGTTTTCTTTTGGAGGGGGAGGAAAAACATGTAAGTAGGTGGTGCTGGTGGGAGGATACTCCCGGGTGGGGTGGGAGGATCTTGTATTGCTGATACCGTTTCCAGCGCGTGGATGACTTCAGCGTTGTCCTTCTGCCCGGAGTTTGGGATGGGTCTAGATGAAGCAGATTTAAATGAATAGAAGAAGCACAAACAACACAAGATCTATTAGAGGGGGAGGGAATAAAACCCATTCTTGGCAGCACCTCAGGTTGACTTGGCAGCGAGGTCTCGCAGCTCTCTCCCGGGAGATCCTGGAGATGCAACTGGACACAGGACAAAAGCCTGAAGGATGGGAGTCGTGTGGCAGCTTCCGGCCCATGGCACGGAGCAGAGCTGTTTCTGAGCCCTCTCTGGGCTTGGAGCAGAGGAGAGGTATTTGCCCATCCTTGGGAGGCCCTGTGGCCACATGCTGGTCTGGGCTTGGCAGCTCTGGGCTCTGTCCGGGCCAGCAAGATGATACCTCACAGCTCTGGGCCTCTGGATCCGTAGGTGTTTGGGAGGAGATAATGATAGCAGTTTCTCAGGAGCTTTCTGAGGTCTCCAGAGGAAAGAAATCAGCATAAAAATCTTGTATTTAAAAGGGCTGGGGGGAAATGATTTTACTGATGTCATCGTCCTGTAATTTTGCTGGACGTTTCCTGGGAAGCACGTACAGTACGGGTGTGCAGCCTGAGCTTGCTGATCTTCTTGGATTGTTTGTGGGTGTTTGTTCTGTCCACACACACAGGGGATCCAACGGGGTTTGAGTGGAGCTGAGTGTTCTGCCCCTGCCCAGTTACATTTCAGGTGTCAGTGAGCCAGGGGGAGCTGACCTCTCTGTCATTCCTGCCTCTGATTCTGGGGAGTTTGGAATCCAGGCTCTTTGCCGTGGTCTTCACCTAAATTTCACCTGAGTTTGCTCGAAGTGCAGTCATTTGCAGACCACTATATGAAGAATTTATTAATCACCTTTAAGACCAGATACTTGGTTTTACTGCTCAGCTTGTTCCTCTCATGCTCTCCCACAGTTCACCCATTCCCTGCTTCATCCATGGACACCTTTGCTGCTCCACCAGACTGGGATCTCTCCATGTGCTCTCCCGTTGGGGTCATATGAACACACCCATAAATCCTTCCCCTCCAGATGCCTGCAGGGACTCCAGCCACGCTTCCACTCCTCCCTCCCAGCTCTACAAGATGCACAGCGATGTCCCCCACCTTGGATTATTTTGGGATGATGTTGCCTGAGGGTTTAAATAAGTGTTCTGTGCTTTCCTCCCCAGGTCAACATGGATTTGTGGTTCTTTCTCCTTTTGCTCGGAAGTGGCCTGATAAGTGTAGGTGCTAACAACATTACAACAGGTAAGCTGTGCTCCTCATCTCTCCTTTATCCCATCTTTAAGATCAGAGGAGTGACGGTGAACATGCTCAGTGTCTTATTCCTCCTGCCCTCCACGGAGCTGTAACATAAAGTATTGGAAAGAGGGTATTGGTGAGCTTCGGGTGCTCGTAAATGGGGCCCACAGGTTTTACCCCTGACTGATACTGATCCTCACGTCCAGGGGCTCTAATGTTTGTACCTCCCCATAAATAGCACCTGCTGAGGTTATATTTTTATGACATTTGCATCACCTCCTGTGCAGAGCATTCCCTGTCCTGCGCTCGGGATTTGTTGGTTGTTTTATCCTTACAGTTGCAGTCACATGAATCTTCAGCATCTAAACCCCTGAGTGTCACAGAAAAGAATCTCACAGAGGTTCCCCTGTGCTTTTCCCTTCTCAGAGCCACCCACAACAGTGTCCACCTCCCCCAGGAGCCCCACCAAAGCTCCCACACCAGGTCCTGAGGATGGGACCACACCGAGCACGAACAGGCTCAACATGAGCACTCCAGGGACTGTTTCTACCACGGCGCCAAAGCCTCCTCCAACCACAGCTGCCAGGATCTCCCCCAGCACCACCACTGGCAGCCTCAACATCTCCTCCACCCCGGGGACAACTGTGCCTGTGCCTCCAGCCCTGTCCCTGCTCCCCAGCGTGACGCCGTCAGCTCCACGCACCACTGTCCCCAGCACGGAGGCAGAGACGACAGAGAGGAATTTCAGCATGGTGGTGACAACACAGGAGACCTCTTCTGCTTCCCACAATGGTAGGCACCTCCCCCACCTCTTCTTCTCCAGGCCACCCTGCCTCTGGGTTTGTTTCTTTGCTCTTCTTTTGTTTTGCTGAGCAAAATGGAGCAAAAAACCACTTTGGGGCCAATTCCATGGTGATACGAAACAATAGAACTCCCTGAATGGCCCAGATCAGAAGAGATTTATCTGACCAAAGGGTTAGGCCAAGATTATCTAGTGAAAGATATCCACAGATGCACTAGAGAATCTTTGCTTCCAGCCCAAGCTATTCTCTGATTCTCTCCTTACATTATGAATTTTACCCATTACTTGGGTGATTTTAATCTTTGAAAAGTCCAGATGAGAGAGAGTTGTCTCTGATGCCATCCTGATCTCATTCCCCTCTTGGCACATCAGGAAAGTGGCCCCATAAAGTGTAGTTTGGCTGCTCAGTGCAGGTTAAGAGTGAAAAATCAGGCAAAAAGAGGCTGCGGTGACCAGAAATCTTTGCTGAGCTGTGACTCTTCAGCCATGGCTTGCTCACTGTATTGTTTGAGACCCAGTTTTGGTACTGCGTGTCTCCAAGTTGCAACAGGAAGATGGCAGTGCCTGCTAGACCTTGGGATTTAGTGGGAAAGCAGGATTGATGACTTGGTGGTGGGGTAGGAAACGCTGAAACAAGATAATGGTGGAGTTAGTGCAGGGAGGTGTCAAGTGTATATTCCTCAACCAATTTCCCAAGGGATGTTGGGTGTTGGGTATCTCTGCACGTCTGTGAGATGTGTCTGCCCTCTTCCTCTGGGAATCTTTGGAAGCCACAGCCCCTGAAGCTGCAGTGAAGTTGTCTTTGCTACCAGCAGAGGAAGGGATGTGGCTGAAGGAAGTTCACAACCCAGCTTTCGTAGTGTTCTGCCACCCCTGAGCTCATCCACCTTCCTTCCCAGCACGAATCCTTTTTTGCAGAGTGAAGGAGTCCAGCATAGCCTTAGACACAAGTGTGGGGCAAGTTTGGAATAAATGTAGCCTTCAAATGAGAGAGATGGAGGCAAAAGCCTTAAGTGCTGCTAATACCTGGATTTTGTAATATGATGTCTGCTGGGGGTGGGGAGTGACTGAATTTATTATTTTTGTGTGTCTTTTGCCTTTTTGTGACTTGGGTTACCTGGTGTGTGCCATGACACGTTGGCCATTGCACCATCAAGGCCAGAAGTGGCTTCTCACTTGATGGCAGCCCTGAGAACAAATGACCAAACCTACTTCTTCCTTTATCTCAAGTAATTTGTCAAGGGGCAAAATCAGTGCTAGGGCTGCCCTTGCCATTAGATTTAATGGGAAATGCAGGTGCTAGTCATGGAAGAATTAAGTGGTGCTCACAGAGGGGACTGGGGCACAAGGTCACACGTTGTACAGGCAGTTCCTCCACGTCCAGACCCACCAGGATTGTCCTCAGCCCTGCACTGCAGCTCTTCACACACAGATCATGGCCACGGGGTGCCCGTGCCAGCAGCACTGCCCCAGGAGAGCCGGGCTCTGCTCTCCCTGGCACGGGTTTGTTCCGGTGTCCTCTGGATGAGACATCCAACCCAGCAGGTAGAGACTTTCCTTGGATACTCCTCGCCCCCATCCCTGAGCCCAGCTGCTCTTAATTGAACTCTTGGCTCAGCCACTCTCTTAAAATTATGCACCAGTGTTATCTCTCGGTATTTAAGTGCTAATGAATTACACCAGTGACTTGCTGGTTATGGGTTTAAACAGTAAGTTGTGTTTATTGGTGTTAAAGCTTGGCTTCAGCTCCCTGTTCTGCTGATAAAAACTCGGGATTTGTTCCTTTTCCCTTACTCAGAAATTCATTTTAACATCCTGGCTTTATAGCTGGTGTTTTAAAGGAAAGATTTACGGGCAGATGATCAGAGTTACTAAATTTGTTCCTGTCTTGGTCTTTGATCCTTCCTGACTTATTAAAATGTCTTGTTCCTTTTGTTGCTAAGAGACTTTTGTTTTCTTTTCCTACAGGTAACTCTGACAGAAGAGGTAAGAATTTTATATTTCATTGCTCTTTAGTCAGTAAAAACATTTCCAGAAGTGTTCTGCTATCAGAGAGCTCTCCTTAGGACTTCCAAATGTGCTTTTACGAGGCCTCCCAAGCTCTTCAGAAGAGCTGGTGACATGCTGATATCTTAATTTCTATTGGGCTTTTCTTTTTAGAATGAAACAATCCCATTCCAATTTGTACATGTACTATTAGATACAAATTGTTCCTGCTCTGAGAATGTCAGCATGTCCCTAGAGCTGGATGACCAAAGTCTAAGAAGCCATTCAGGAAATTTCCTTTTGGTTTTTTTTTTCTCCTGAATGTCTTTATTGACTGTGACTTACGTGATTTGAGCCAAACCCGTCCTGCAGATGATGGGAATAATTATTATTCTCCTTCATTCTGTTGGCAAGCAGTAACACAAATCCATTTCTTGTAAGAGAACAGCACTTCAGGGACGTTTTTCCATCTCTCAGCTCTGCAAACTGGCATCTCTACCAGAATATTTGCAATTACTCATGGCTTTAGCACTCCAGGAGCCGGACTGGCTCCCACCTGGAGGAAGGAGCTGGGTGTTGCAGCTTTGCAAACTCTGCCTTGTGCTGCTTGCTGCGCCTGGCTCACCCGGCCCACTGATGGTGCAGGGAACAGGCAGATGCTCTGCAGCACTGACTGCCAGCACACATTTAGCAGAGGCAATGAAAGGGATGCAGGTCCGAGGGAACTCGTTTGAAATTGTGGCCAAGCCTCTGTAGAAATGCTCAGTGTAATTCCCTCGGATCTGGCCTGGCTTAGGTCTGATTTGATGCTCTCTCTGCTGTCATTCATCCCTGCTCCTGAGAGCAAAGAAACAAGAAACAGGAATACATCTGACTTCCTAAAAAGATTTATATTAATATTGCTGATATTAATAAGGGACCTTTTGCAAGAGCATAGAGTGATGGGACAAGGGGGAATGGCTTCTGAAGTGAGAGTAAGTTTGGATTAGATACTGGGAAGAAATTCTTCCCTGTGAGGGTGGTGAGGCCCTGGCACAGGATGCTCGAAGAAGCTGTGGCTGCCTCATCCCTGGAAGTGTCCAAACCAGGCTTGGAGCAACCTGGGATGGTGGAAGGTGTCCCTGCCCATGGCAGGGAGTGGAATGGGATGATCTTTAAGGTCCCTGCCAAGCCAAACCATTCTGTGACTGGTTTTGTGGGCAGATGTTGCCAGCTGTGAGCAGGGATGGGTTTCTCTCTTCTGCAGGGAACAGCCTATAAACCCCTACAGAGCACCTCTGCCTCCAGCTGGGACATGATCCCCAGCACCAGAGGAGGGTTTGGTGGCTCCTCAGAGGAGCCAGGACAAGATTTAACCATCCTGATGAGATTTAACCAGCCTTCCAAGCTCTGGACTGCGGTGGGTGCTCCAGCGCCGTGGGAGCTGAAGGTTGAATCCTTGTCCCTTTTCCAAGTGAATTGCCAGCATGAAACCCTCAGGCTGAGGCTGGAGCAGGGCAGGAGCTGTGGGGGCATTGGCAGAGCTCAGCAGGGCTGGCAGGGAGCAGCTGGGGACCCTCCAGCTCGTTTCCTGCCTGGGCTTTGCTGGGTGAGCCCTTAGGAGTAGGAGAGCTCCAACTCCTCATCCCACCAGATGTGTCAAAAGAACAGCTACAAGGAAACCCCCAAACCTTCCAAACTCCCTGCACCCTGCTGCCAGAGCCACTCCTGCCCCCAAATCTGCATCCTGCTGCCAGAGCCACCCCTGCCCACAAATCACACCTCTCTCACAAATCACCAGCCGCCACTGCCCTGCGGCTCCAGCCTGGCTCAGCACTGGTTAGGCTGAGCTTAACTCCAGCCAAGGCAGGCAAATTTTTTTTAATTTGCCACACTAGGTCATTGCCTTGAAATCGTTACACAAAAATCACATGTTTTAATAGAAATAACTTTCCCAGGCCTCACACCACAGAGGGACAAACACAGAAATATAATCAGAGTGCCCCTGGGTAGCTCAGAGATGGACAAAATAAACCCCACCCAAGGAAATCTGCTGGTTGAAATTGGTGAGACACATGGAGCAGGAATCTGCAGGGAAATGGATGCACAGAAGGTGGGAAGAGGGGTCGTGGCCTGCAGCCTCTTGGGGCTGTGTAGACACGGTGTGGTGGCCCCCTCAGATGGAGGGAGCTGATGAAAAATGGAAATAACCCCAGCTGGCATGGCTGGCATCCACATTTATGTGAAAAAATGCCCTTCAGGGCCATTCTCCTCCCTGGTTGGAGCTGCTTGGCTTCCAAGCCAGCTGGGTGATTTGCCAGCACCGACCACTGATTCACCGACCTCCAGCACAGGATACAAATGGCTTATTTAAAGGAAAAAAATCTGCTGTGGGTCTGGAGGATGGGAATGTTTCAGACTAATCTAAGTGGTTTTGCAAGGGAATTGTGAGGTACCTGCCCTTGAGGAGCTTCTGCAAGGGAGCCAGATTGGGCCACACTCGGTGGCCTGGCAGTGTCTGACATCTCCTGCCATCTAAACTCTGTATTTCCAGGCAGGAAAGAGTAGGGGGTGGGACTAGATGATCTTTGGAGGTCACATCCAACCCAAAATACTCTATAATTACAGAATCACGGGATGGTTTGGGTTGAAGGAACCTTAAAGCTCATCCAGTTCCACCCCCTGCCATGGGCAGGGACACCTTCCACTAGCCCAGGTTGCTCCAAGCCCCATCCAGCCTTGAACAGTTCAGGGATGGGGCAGCCACAGCTCCTCTGGGCAGCCTGGTTCACACCAAATCTCACCCTGGGGGCAGCAGGAAGCTTTGTCCTCTTGTCCTGTTGGACAAGGAACTGGAAGCAAAATCGTGGTGGCGTTACAAATGTAGTGTCTGTGGGATCCTACAGAGGCCACTGTTTCCACCCATGTTAATTAAAAGTTCCTTATCACATTATACCAAACTCATGGGTCTGTTAGGAACTTCTCTGGACCCTTAAGTCTCAGGCAGAAAATTTTGTGGATCACCAGCTGACAGAGGATATTTCTACTCGTGGCTGCTGGGCCACTGTGCACACATTCAGTTGTGCAGAAGAAACCCCCCAAAAATAGCCCAGTCCCAAATTTCTCCATCACCATTTTCATCTGCAAGGTCACAACTTCACAGTGAGCAGCCCTTGGAGAAGATTGAGGTGCTCTGAGTGGTGGTTTCAGGTTTTAATCTGACCTGGGAGTGTCTGAGGCACGTGGTGCTCACTCAGGTCCTTTGCTGTCTTCACTCTCAGACTGAAAAAATGCAACATCACTTAATACTATTTATTATTTATTCTGTTTTTATTGCTAATATCATCAACAGAATTGGTTTTCAAGCAGGAATTGTAGAACTCTGCTCTGTCAAATGATGGCTCTGGATGTTTCTCCATGTCCATAACCACACCTTTCTCTTCCTCTTGCAGATGAGACTCCAATTATAGCTGTGATGGTGGCCCTGTCCTCCCTCCTAGTCATAGTATTTATTATTATTGTTCTGTACATGTTGAGGTAAGAGCTGCTTTAATGCTGGATTCCCTTGTTTGACAGAAATAATTCCTGAATGAACAGGAATGAGCCTTTTGTGCTGTCTCCCAGGCTAAAGGCTGACACAGCTGGTGCTTTGAAAAGAAACCTGTAAGGACAATGAATGAAAATGATGTTTGGGGTTATCTGGTGAATGATGCTTATTCCTTTCTCTGCAAAGCTGCTCCTCATGTGGGGAATTCCTGTTCTGCCTCTCAAAATGTCACATTTTAGTGGGGTAGAATGAACTGAAGCCCTGTCAGAGTGGGGAAAAGCAGGTGAGGTTTCCTTGTGAGGCTGCAGATGATGGATTGAGTAATGCAGGGAGGCTGAGCACAGCCACAAAGTGCTTTCCATGTGTTACTCCTTGATTCCCATCTTGATATCAAGCAGGATCCAACACCCAAGCTCTGCTTTGGGTACCAAACCTGGACATGGTCCCTGTGCACCTTTCCCTGTGAATGGCAGGAGCTTGTGAGGAGTGTTAGGTGATGCTGTAATTAGAGTTACAGCACAATAAAGCCTTCTTAGGTCCATTTTTTAAAATCCAAGCATCTGCCCTGCTCAAAATGAAGCATTCCCAGCTCCTGAAAGCATAACTAAGAGGGTCTTTATTCACCTGCAGTAGACATTTTAATTTACTCACCAGTTTGGTGATTAGGTAAGTCTTAAAAAAAAAAAAATTAAAAAAAGAGAGAACAATTTCCTTAGCAGTGGAAAACTTCCCTCTGTCTCCTGGCTCCAGGCCTGCCCTCACAGCAGTGAACCTGAGAAGAGTTTTGCCTCAGGAGTTCAGCAGCAGCAGAGTTTGAGTCCTTCCTACCTGGCTTCCAGCCCTGGAAAAAAGGGTTTCTGTTCACTGCCCAGTGATTCAGCAAAACTCTGAATTTCAGGCAAAGGGAGCATGAGCAGCTGCTCCAAGTTAAAAGCACATGGAGCGGGGTTTGCTGCAGGATGGATCAACCTGGGCTTTATGTTCTCTGCAGGATCAGCCCAGGGAGCAGGAACTCCTTGGGGTGTCCTCCAGAGCGAGCACCCTTAAGGCTTCTCCTGGCTTCCACCTCGCTCTGGGCTCCTGCAGCTGTTCCAGATGTGCTCAGTGAGAAGCTCTGCCCACAGGCAGGATTTTAGAGGTCCTGCAGCCTCCTGGACCCACCAGCTAATTCCTGAAGCCATGAGAAAGTGTGGGACACCCTGGCGTCTCTCATCTGGGAGGGGACCTGGGCTTCCTGGTGGATATTTACTGACTTTTCCACTCCAATTCTCTTTGGCAGGTTCAAGAAATACAAACAGGCAGGGAGCCACTCCAACTCCTTCCGGCTGTCCAATGGCAGGACGGATGATACAGGTGAGTCCACCTGGTGCCACACAGGGTCTCTCCCACCTCGTGGTTTTGTAGGCATGTATTTTCTAATTTCTGTTTTTGTTGTTGTTGTTGTTTCCTGATCTCCTTGTTCCACGTTTTCCATGGTTTCAGCATGCTTTTATAGGATCAAGGTTTATTTCCCAGCTTGCATTCCAGCGACTAAATGTGTGCCCTCAAGTGGTTGATATTAAAATGGGTGATCACGTCCAAAATCAAACCCCTCACATTCCTCTTGAGTTTTCACAGTATTTCTTTGACTCAAATAAGAACCTTTTTTGAAAAAATGCATCTTTGGGGAGTAATTAAATATTCCTCTGCTCTTTCAGTTTAGGAAGGTTTCTGATTAAAACTCAGATCTTCACGCTAACTGTAGACACCAAACTAACATTTCCAGGAGAAAGCAGGGAATACACTTACTGTCATTGTAAAAACATTTTTGTACCTCCTAAACATGCACAGATGCCGTTTTAAAGCCTTGTGTAATGTCTAAATTCTTCTGCCCCTGAGCTCTGAGCCAGAGCTGACACTGAAGCTCTGAACTTGTGCATCTCCATCCATATGTAGGCACCAAATTAAGATCTGAAGAGGCCTCTTAAGCTCAGTTCAGATCTTTTTCAGCACTCCTTCCACATAAACCGAACACCTTCTGGGAAGCACTAACTGAGATTCAGCACCTTTTTTATTTTATGTTGGCTGCTAAGACCTTCCCTGCCCGTCTCACATCACTGTAGACAGAGGTGTGAACTTCATAAACCCTCAGCTGTGTTGGTGTAACCCTCACACAGCCTTTCCTGGCTTTGCTGAGCAACACAAGCAGCAGCTGCCTTTGCTGTGTCCTCCTGGGAATTGTGCCACAGTGGTGGTGCCAGACTTTCCATGTGAGGGAGGGAGAAGCTGGAATTCAAAGCGAGGTGGTCTCCAGCCCAAGTATTGATGATTTGGTCCTCAGTGCCCTGTCCTGCCTCTGCCAGAGTGTAGATCCCAGGGTGTTAATCACTGTAGGATTACTGATTTTTTGGGGTTGGAAAAGTCCTTTGAGATTATCCAGTCCAACCATTCCCCCAGCACTGCCAAGGCCACCACTGACCCATGTCCCCAAGTGCTACATCCACACGGCTTTTAAATCCCTCCAGGGATGGGGACTCCAGCACTGCCCTGGGCAGCTGTGCCAGGGCTGGACAGCCCTTTCCATGAAGAAATTTTTCCGAATATCCAACCTAAACCTCCCCTGGCCCAGCCTGAGGCCGTTCCCTCTCCTCCTGTCCCTGTTCCCTGTGAGCAGAGCCCGACCCCCCCGGCTGCCCCCTCCTGTCAGGGACTTTTGCAGAGCCACAAGGTCCCCCCTGAGCCTCCTTTGCTCCAGGCTGAGCTCCTTTCCCAGCTCCCTCAGCCACTCCTGGTGTTCCAGGCCCCTTCCCTGGACACGCTCCAGCCCCTCAGAGTCTTTTTGTCGCAAGGGGCCCAGAAGGGGCCCCAGGACTGGAGGTACCCCAGCACAGGGAACGGGCCGTGCCCTGGCCCTGCTGCCACCCCAGTGCTGACACAAACCAGGTGCCACTGTGCTCAGAGCAGCCTGTTCTGGTGGAAGCTGTTGGAACAAAATGATCTTTAACATCCCCTCCAACCCCAACCGCTCTGCGCAAACACGAGGGCAACCCTCAAAGCGGCGGGGTCCCTGTGCCCAGCTGGGCATGGGTGGGCAGTGCTGGGCACGGGGGACAGCTGGGGGCCCCTGTGACCCCCGGGTGTCATTGCAGAGCCGCAGAGCATGCCCCTGCTCGCCCGCTCCCCCAGCACCAACCGCAAGTACCCCCCGCTGCCCGTGGACAAGCTGGAGGAGGAGATCAACCGCCGCATGGCCGACGACAACAAGCTCTTTCGGGAAGAGTTCAACGTGAGTGCCTCTGCTCCTGCCCTCAGAGCCCACGGGCTGCCCTCGGATTGGGGTTTAGGATGTGGTCCTCGGGGGTTTCTCAAAGGGCTGAGTCTGTCCCTGTGGCTGCGGTGAGGGTGGACAAGCTGCTCGCCCTCGTGCTCACTGCTGAAAAGCGAGTTTCTAGCAAACAGCTCTTCAGAGTTGCATTTTCCTGGAGTCAGGAGTGATTCTGGATGTCTTGGGGTCTTCCAGAGCTTCTCTGCTTGCTAGTTGCCTCCCAAGCTCTGCCTCCCATCTCCCCAGTCCTCATGGTTTTAAATCCACAAACAGCCAAAAAAAGCTTTGACAGAGAAACAGGAATGACCCCATCTTATTTCAGTGAGCTGTTAGCCCTGAAACACAATGATGACAATGTATGGGACAAAGGTTGGCCTTCAGCTGTGAGGAATTCAGGTATTGTGCTTGTCCCACAGGCCCAGAGCATTTCTTCAGGGGTGACTACAGCCTCTTCTTGACGTTGCTGAGCTTTGCAGCTGGTTGTGACAATAAATCTGGTTTGCCTTGTCAGTACAAAAATGGATTAGAATAGAATTGAACAGGATAGATTCATTAAGGTTGGAAAAGCCCTCTAAGATTGTCAAATCCAACGATTAACCCAGCACTGCCAAGACCACCACTAAACCCATGTCCCCCAGTGCCACATCCACACCTTTTTTTTAACACTTTCAAGGATGGTGACTCCACCACTGCCCTGGGCAGCCCCTGCTGGGGCTTGACAACTCCTTCTGTGAAAAAATTTTCTTAAATATCCAATCTAAGCCTCCCCTGGCACAGCTTGAGGCCGTTTCCTCTTGTCCTGTCCCTGTTTCCTGGGAGCAGTCTGATCTTCCCCAGCTGCCCTCTCCTGTCAGGGAGTTGTGCAGAGCCACAAGGTCCCCCCAAGTCTCCTTTTCTCCAGGCTGAGCCCCCTCAGCTGCTCCTCATCAGACCTGTGCTCCCAGCCCGAGTCCAAGCCACGATATGGCACCATGAGAACGATGAGAAGATTAAAAAAAGCCACTTGACTTTGTCCAGCTGCTGCACAACTTGATCCCTTTCCTGGCCGTGCTGCGATGAAACCAAATAGGTGCAATGAATGCCCAGGGAGGGGGATTTTTAGGGTTATAAATACCTGATTGCCCTTGACACTTCCTGCCATCCTGTCAGCTGGAGGAAGGGATGGTGGATACCTCCAGAACATTCTTTGCTGTTCGAAGAGGATGTGGAATAGCAGCACTGGGGAAGCACCTCCTGTGCTCGATTGGGAAACCCAGGGACAGTGTTCCCTGTCACCCCATCACCCCCCAACCAAAGGTCCCCTGGTGCTGCTCCTGCCATCACTGGGTGGGATGGGGCTGTGGGGGCTTAATCAGGTCACAATTAGCAGCACTGTTAATGAGGGAATCTCGGCAGGAGCCTCCGTGGACAGGAGGAATCAGGAATGAGCTCGCTGGTGCTGCCGGGTGGGTTTGAGCTGGAGGCTTTGCTGCCACCTCGTGTCCATGGATCAGGAGATTCCGGACATCTCCCTTCCAAAGGGATTGGCTCTCTCTGCTCCAGCCCAGCTATTTAAATGATCACTTTGAGCTCGGTGAGGAGGAGGAGCTGGTGCTGGGGTGGAGGTGAGGGGTGTGGGGACATGTACGGAGGGGGGCAGGATGCTCAGATGTGACATTTGCCAGCACATTGTTCCTGCTGTGCCATGAAAACATCATGGAAAACCCTTTTTTTCTGCCATGTCAGGCTCTCCCAGCGTGTCCCATACAGGCCACGTGTGAAGCTGCTTCCAAGGAGGAGAACAAGGAGAAGAACAGATACGTGAACATTTTGCCCTGTACGTATCGGAGCTGCTTGGATGGGGGTGGGGGCAAACACTCAGGAGCTCCTGCCAGGACTCCCCATTCCTGGTTTTGGGATGGGCAAGGGCACGGTTGAGGGCATTTCACCTCCCAGGTGGATGGCTGGGTCTGCTTTAGCTTTAGGTACCTGTGAGGAGAAGCTCCCTGGAGCCCTCAGCAGCCAGGAGGCCGTGGAAACAGATGGGAAATGCTGGAAGGGACAACTCTTGCCTGGTGGCATTGGGCAGTGGGCTGGCTCGGGTTATCCTCAAATGTGCACTCTGCAGAGGAAAAACTACCTTGGACAAGGTCTAGGACCTTTCTGGGTTTAAGCAAGAGGAATTTGGGGGCATCAAGGTGTTTTTGCAGCAGAGCCAGGAGCACGGGCTCCACTCCAACACCTGGATTCTTGCTAAGCCAGGGACCAGCCGAGTGGAGGGGGTTGTCTTTAATGCAGAGTTTTAATTTCCCTGCAGATGATCATTCCAGGGTTCACCTGACTCCCGTGGAAGGGGTCCCTGACTCCGACTACATCAATGCCTCCTTTATTAATGTGAGTTTTGTGATTTGAAGGGGAAATCCCCGCCAGGAGCAAAGCCGAGCGGGCTGGTTTGGAAAGGGCTGGGGAGCTACTCCTGCTGGAGCTGGGGATTTCTCATCAGCAAACAGCTGATGAATCATAGACTCTTTCAGGTTGGAAAAGCCCTCTAAGACCCTCAAGTCCAACCATTCCCCCAGCACTGCCAAGGCCATCACTAAACCATGTCCCCGAGTGCCACATCCACACAGATGTAAATCCCTGAAGAGTGTGGCCAGGTGATCATCAGTGCTTCCCAGCTTTCAGGGCTGGCTGTGGGAAGGGGATGAAGACAAAATCAAGGAATCCACCTAAAATGGAAGCAACGTTGCCCTGCTCTGTCCCTGGGAGGAGATGGGTCCTCTGTGGTTGTCACCATGTGGCTCCAGTCAGCTGGAAGGGTCATGTGAGAGATGGAAGCACATGAAGCAGAGCAAGACCCAAAAGAGTTTTTTCCTTTCCTCCCCAGTAAATAAAATGCACAAAATCAATTCCCAGGAGTTCTACAACCCATTTTCCAAGGATTAATGCGGATTTTCACATGGTGCTCTGGATGCAGGGTCTGACCCCAGTGGAAGGGCTGTCAGGTACCACTTCATTAGTGCCTTGTGCCAGCAAGTGGGGTCATTCCTGCATTATGTGAGCGTGGGGAGCGTTGCTGTGGGAAAACAGCCCTTTGCACAAGGATTTTCAGTTATTTCAGCCCATCTTTGGTGCTGATTCTCCCCTCAGAGGCTGCAGCCCCTTCTCTGCACAGGGGAGAATGGGCAGCAGAGCAGATGCATTTCCTGACTGGTGTTAGGGAAATATTCATTTGTCTTCCTTTTTCTCCTTTTCTCTGCAGGGGTACCAAGAGAAAAACAAGTTCATTGCTGCACAAGGTACATTTTTGATTATTCCCATTGCTCTGTTGGGGACAGCTGGGCTGGGTCCCTCTGCTCTGTGCCCCTCCAACCACAGCACAGCATCTTGCTGAGCTCCCCTGGTCAAAAGGAGGCTTGGCTACCCCACAAATTGTTCCCAGAACAATCAAACACTGGTCAAAGAGCAGTGCTGGATGTGTTGGTGGAGGAAGAGACATCCTACCTGTCCAGTACCCATTGCTGGAGGGTGTTGTGACCTCTAGAAATACTACCAGGGAGCTCCTCAGTTAAATTCCCCAAATCACAGAATCATGGAATGGTTTGGGCTGGAGGGGACCTCAAATCTCATCTCATTCCACCCCCTGCCATGGACAGGACCACCTTCCACTATCCCAGGTTGTTCCAAGCTCCCTTGAACACTTCCAGGGATGGGGTAGAGAGAAATGTCCCTGTGATCTTCAGAAGTCCAAACACATCCCTAAAACCAGGATTCCCACTCACAGGGTGGGGATCACGTCAGCAGCAGGATGTTACCTGCCCATGGGAGTGTGTTGTATTTCCTCTCTTGACTTGCCAGTGGATCAGGGCATCCCTGGCCACTTTCCCTGGCTCTGGCTGGAGAAGGAGGCTGGATTAGGTCCGTCAGCACTTCCAGGCTCAGGTTAAGCTTTGGCTCTGCTGTTCTTTTGGCTCACCCTGAGCCTCAGGCTTGGCAGGGGAGCGTAGGCTGAGTTAGCTCCGTGTCTGGCAGGCAGCAGGGAGCTATTCCTGTGCCACACTGAAATGGGATCCCATGGCTACAACCCAAGATCCCAGCACAGGACTTCAGCAGACTCTGGGACAGCCACAATTTCCCTGGGTGACCTTGGGCAAGTCCATGCTCTGTCTGGTTTCCTCTTCTTGGGCTAAATATGGAATTCCTGACCATGAAGCACATCCAGAAAATTCCACCTACTGTGTGATAGGGTTATCCCTCGGATCAGACATGCCCAGACACCACAGCACCTCCTGTGACCTATTGGCAAAAAATGTGCTGGATCATCATGATGTGTGACCTCACACGCTGGGGTTTGGCCCCAAATCGTGAGGGGTTGATCCCAAAGAGGACATTTTGTTTTACCTTCCCCTCAGGACCAAAGGAAGAAACAGTGAATGATTTTTGGAGGATGATTTGGGAGCAAAACACAGCGACAATTGTCATGGTGACCAACCTGAAGGAGAGGAAAGAGGTAGGTGCCCAAAGGTTTCACAGGCTGCGATTTGACCCAAATTGGGCCAAATCTGGCACATCCTGTGCCTATGGGCATGAACTGGAGCCATTCCCAGCCTTGTGAGGGTATCCAGAACTCACCTGCACCTGTTTCCTCCCCCCACAGTGTAAATGTGCTCAGTACTGGCCGGATCAGGGCTGCTGGACATATGGGAACATCCGAGTGTCCGTGGAGGACGTGACCGTCCTGGTGGATTACACCGTGCGCAAGTTCTGCATCCAGCAGGTGCCAGGGATCACCTCTCCCATCCCTTCCTGTCCCATCCCATCCCTCCCCTCTCCACACTGGGCATCCTAAAGGAGCTGGCTCAGCTCCTGCAAGGTTCTGTGAGAGCAGAGTTGGGATGAAGTGACCCCCAGCACCCGTTTTTAACCAGAGCTGTTAAGAATTTGTTCCTCCCCAGAGCCTGTTCCCAGTGGTACCAGTGTGGCTGCGCTGAGAGCAGGGAAGCTGAGGGATGCCAGGGCTGAAATCCCATCCTGCAGTGCTCCAGCACTCGCTGTTACTGGTGTTGGTTCCAGCTCTCACCCACAGACACTTAATGCCTGAAAATAATCAGATTTATCCCCTCAGCTGAGACAAAATCCAGTGCCGTACACGTTGGGTTTGATTGCTTTCCCATCTGTCACCACATTTTCTTGTCCTTTGAGGAGACTCTGGGTGTTTTAGTCACTTTGTTTGTTTTCCTGCTGCTCTCAGAGGCAGGCAGGGAAGAGCTGGTGCGTGCAAACCTGTCTGGACCCTGCTTGTGATTCTCCTGAGCCTCATCCTTCACTCCAATGGCCTGGACGTGTGTGTTTTCCTCCCCTGCCTTTAATCTGAGGATGATGTGGGCAGAGGAGTGGGAAAGGATGGAGGAACAGCTTTTGTTTGAGCTTGTTGGGGACGAAATACGGCGGCTGCTGCCAGGTTGGATCCACACACAGGGACAGGCTGGCATCTCACAGCCCTTGGATGTGGGATGTGGTGCATTGAAATGTCATGATTTTAGAGGCTGATTTGTCCCAGAGCCTGAGTCCATGCCCTTTCAGCTGTGGATGCTGCTACTTAAGCCCTCCAGCTCCATCTCGGGTCTTCAGCTCTCCCTCTTAATTTTGGGGAAAGAAGGGAAAACCTGAGTGTTTCTCATTAACCTGCGGGCACATTTCCCCTCCAGGTGGGTGATGTCACGAACAAGAAGCCTCAGCGCCTGGTGACCCAGTTCCACTTCACCAGCTGGCCCGACTTCGGGGTGCCCTTCACCCCCATCGGGATGCTGAAATTCCTGAAGAAGGTGAAGACCTGCAATCCCCAATATGCAGGAGCCATAGTGGTGCACTGCAGGTGAGTGCTGCTCACAGCTGACCTCTGCCTGTCCTGGGTCACCTGGAAAGCGTCTCCTATTTAAGAGGAATTTTTTTTGTCAGTCAGGACTTTTTTATTATCTTTATTTAACTTTCCTGTGTTAAACGGGGATGTTCCTCGTGGGGACATGCAAAAAATGGCATGAATTGAAGGAAGGTCTTGGAATCAGTGATGTTAGGGTGTTACAACTCATCTTGAGGGGACATTTGGGTTGGCTGGATGCTGAGAGAGCCATGCTGAGCACTGCTGGTGTCTCTCCTCTGCCCTGGTATGAGAAGATAACATCTCTCTTTGGGAGAACACAGTACTGAGCTGACAGATGGCCTGGAGCAAGGGCCATGGAGATTGGCCTCACCTGGAGTGGTTTCAGCTCTTCAGAGAAGAGCTGAAGAGCTCTTCCCCAGCAACCCTGGGGGAGCCACAGGGGTTGCCACACTTCAATAAGGTGAAGCCCCATGGTTAAAAGCAGAGATGGTCACATTTGCAACATCCCAAGTCCATTTTTCCTGCCTTCTTGGGAAGCAGCTGATCCAAGAGCTTTGTCTTTCCCTAAAGTCTGCTGCTCTCATACTTCTCCTTGAAGCCCATCTCATTCCCACCCCTTGCACGGACACCTTCCACTATCTCAGGCTGCTTCAAGCCCTGTCCAAGCTGGCCTTGGACACTTCCAGGGATCCAGGGGCAGCCACAGCTTCTCTGGGCACCCTGTGCCAGGGCCTCCCCAGCCTCAGAGGGAAGAATTCCTTCCCAATCTCCCACCAACCCCTCTCTTGCAGCGCCGGGGTGGGACGCACGGGCACTTTCATCGTCATCGATGCCATGCTGGACATGATGCACGCGGAGAGGAAGGTGGATGTTTACGGCTTCGTGAGCCGGATCCGGGCTCAGCGCTGCCAGATGGTACAGACAGATGTAAGTGTGGGGCTGCCCTGGCCCCTGGGCTTGGATTTCCTTCACCCAGTCAAAGCCTATGAGGTCGAGTGTCATCCCTTATTTTGGGTGATGCTGCATCAAGTGAGCCCTTCGCGGGGTCCTGCTCTTTTTAATCCCCTTTTTAGAATCATTAAATCGTTTAGGTTGGAAAAGATCCTTAAGATCAAGTCCAACCTTTCCCCCAGCACTGCCCAGGCCACCACTGACCCACGTCCCCAAGTGCTACATCCACATGGCTTTTAAACCCCTCCAGGGATGAGGAGTCCAATACTGCCCTGGGCAGCTGTGCCAGGGCTGGACAACTCCTTCCATGAAGAAATTTATCCAATATCCCAATCTAAACCTCCCCTGGCCCAGCCTGAGGCCGTTCCCTCTCCTCCTGTCCCTGTTCCCTGCGAGCAGAGCCCGACCCCCCCGGCTGCCCCCTCCTGTCAGGGACTTGTGCAGAGCCACAAGGTCCCCCCTGAGCCTCCTTTGCTCCAGCCTTGGAGAACATTTTGTGTCACATCAGCTTTGCTTGGTGTGGCAAATAAGGTCCCAGTCCCCATTTAGTGGCAGGAAGGTTGTCACTCACTTTTCTGGGGTCTCAAAGGGTGGGCAGGAGGGTGGTGGGTCTGCCCCCAGCATGTGCTCACTGGGCATGGCATGGGCACTGACAGCTCCCTGCACCCCTGGCAGATGCAGTATGTGTTCATATACCAAGCACTGCTGGAGCACTATCTCTATGGTGACACAGAGCTGGAGGTGACCTCGTTAGAGATCCACCTCCAGAAGATCTACAACAAAGTGCCAGGGACCAGCAGCAACGGGCTGGAAGAGGAGTTCAAGGTGAGAGTGGCTGTTGTCCTGGTGGATCTGCTGGGATGGTGCTGGGATCACCATGTGTTGGCCTGGCTCTGAAACTTCCCTCTGCTTTGCTCCTTGCCCCACAGAAGCTCACTTCAATCAAAATCCAGAATGACAAGATGAGAACGGGCAATTTGCCAGCCAACATGAAGAAGAACAGGGTGCTTCAGATAATTCCATGTAAGGCTTGTTTGGCTGCGTGTCCGGTGGGTGTGGGGACAGGAATCGGGCTGGAGAGATGGGACAGCAGGGACCTCGTGATGTTCAACAAGGAAAAGTGCAAAGTCCTATCCCTGGGGAGGGACCAGTTTGTGCTGGGGTCACCCACCTGGGTGGAAAAGCAGCTTGGCAGGAAAGGACCTGGGGGTCCTGACAGACTCCAGCCTGAACCTGAGCCAGAAAAGTGTCCTTGTGACAAAAAGGACAGTGGTGGCCTGGGCTGTGTGAGACAAAACACTTCCAGCAGGTCCAGGGAGGGGATCTTGCCCCTCTGCTCAGCACTGCTGAGGCCACACCTGGAGCAGCGGGTCCAGTTCTGCCTCCCCAGGACAGGAGGGACATGGACAGACTGGGGAGAGCCCAGTGAGGGGACTGGAGCATCTCTGCTCTGAGGAAAGGCTGGGAGAGCTGGGACTGCTCAGCCTGGAGAAGAGAAGGCTCCGGGGCCTCATCCCTGTCCATCGACACCTGCAGGGAGGGTGCAGAGAGGATGGAGCCAGGCTCTAGCCAGTGGTGCCCAGGGACAGGACAAGGGGCCATGGGCATGGCCATCTCCCAGACCAGGGCATGGCAGAGGGTGGAGCTGACTGTCCTTGTCCCAGTCAGGTGCACTGTGCTCCCTTTCCCTTATCTCTGTCTCTCACTTAGGGCTTGGTGACTCCCCAGCTAAAGGCCAGGCAGTTTATCCCAAATCTCAGATGATTTTGTTCTGTTCCAGATGAGTTCAACCGAGTAATCATTCCAGTGAAGAGAGGGGAAGAGAACACAGACTATGTAAACGCTTCCTTCATTGATGTGAGTCTTCTCCAATCTTCTTTCCATCTTCTCCCAATGGAATCCACCTCATACTGCTTCCTTTGGGAAGAATTTGTCCCAAAGCCTCCTTTTATGAGTTTTGTACAGCTCACTCCATTTGACTTTGCTTTGTGTCACTGGGTGGTGATGGTTTCTTTCTCCAAGAAACCCGTGGGTATATCCAGCTCCTTGTGGGAGAGGAGAGCTGGAGCCTGAGAAGATTCTCCAAATCCTGGGCTCACTTGTGCCCCTCTGGGCTCTGCTGATGGCTGTGGAGAACAGATCCACATATCCATGGAAATAGCACGGGCCATTTGGTCAGAAAACATCCACCAGATGAGATATGGGAGCAATGCACGATCCCAAAAACCCTGGAGAGAAGCCAGGTCAATCCCATTATACCTGTCTGGGTGGTGGCAGGGGGCAAGGCAGGGAGGTTAAGTGCTGTCCTCACTCTGAGGAGGACATAAGTGATTGCACATCCTTCTCTCCTGAGCAATGCTGTGGACTCGAGGGAGACATCTCGGATCAGTATTTATCTCCATGCAGTGATGCCAGTGCTGGCCAAGTGACAGACCTTGCTCTTTTCCAGCCCAGTTTCTGCTTTCATCTCCTAGTGACACAGGGTTTTTTTTCCCCCCAGAAGGCAATCACTGGGTTTGCCCACTAAACCCAGTTTATTCCCAGTTCTAACATCCCCAGTTAATTGCTCCCTGCAATCTCCTTTGTTGGGTCCCTGCTGTGGCTGCGGGAGCAGCCAGGAGCAGCTGCCTTGTTGTGCATCCAGATCAGAAAGCGTCCATAGCACGTAAGCAATTTGGGCTGAGGATTCAATTTCCTGCCTCTGCTGAACTTTGCTTAAATGACAAACTCCAAATGACGAAGCATCTGCAGTCACAGTCTGCAGGGAGGGCACAGGGGAGCCAGCGTCGGAGGGGTTTGGAAACAGAAACTCTTCGTGGCTGCGGAAGAGCCAGAGTCATCCGGCCTCACTGCTGGTTTTCATAGGTCACAGAATGGTCTGGGTTGGAAGGGACCTTAGAGATCATCTAGTTCCATTTAGTTCTGCTTGCTTCTTCCCAAAATCCCCAATAAAAATCATACCTTGAGTACTTGGAGCTAAGGCAAAGCTCTGCTCCAGCGCTCAGAGCTTGCAGTGTTGCTCAGGTGTGCTGGAAAGCCAAATGGATAAAGCCAGGCAGGTGTAGGGGATATGATCCTCCCAAAATTGAACTGAGCTTGGTAAGCTCACCATGTCCAAGAGATTCCTCCTGCTGCTCCACTGACCCTGTTCCCAAATTCCAGGGTTATCGCCAGAAGGACTCCTACATCGCCAGCCAAGGGCCGCTGCAGCACACGATAGAGGACTTCTGGAGGATGATCTGGGAGTGGAAATCCTGCTCCATAGTGATGCTAACAGAGCTGGAGGAGAGAGGCCAGGTAAGCTCCTGGGATCAGCTGCATTAAACACCAGGGAAATAAATAGAGTGGCAGGGGGTTTGAATGGGATGGTGTTTAAGGTCCCTTCCAACCTGAACCAGTCTGTGATTCTGGGAGTTTGTGAAGCCTGTGGGATCCCACCTGGTGTTGGGCAGCTGCCAGAAGATTCTTCTATCCAAACCCACGGGAAAAACACAGGATCCTCACCCTGTCCCTTCCTGTGATGCTTCCTCAGGAGAAGTGTGCCCAGTACTGGCCGTCAGACGGCTCCGTGTCCTACGGAGACATCACGGTGGAGCTGAAGAAAGAGGAGGAGTGTGAGAGCTACACAGTGCGGGACCTTCTGGTGACCAACACCAGGGTAAGAGTCTGGGTGCTCCTGTTTCACTGCCATGAGCTCTTGCTGGTGTTTCCTCAGCTCCATCAGCTCCTCATCATCCCAAAGGGATTGTATCCATGTATCCCTGCCTGGCACCCCTGCGAGTCCCTGTCCTGCTGCTCATTCCTCATCCATCCCCTCTATCCTGCTGCCCTCACCACCCAGCCTCCCTCCTGCTCCCCATTCCCCGCTCTTCCCCTGCTCCATGCCATGGGAATGCCACCCCTCCTGCCCCACAAGCAGCTTTCCTACACGGGTTGTTATCCCAAAGCCCTGAGCCGGTGGGTTCTTTGGTACAGATCTCTCACCAGCTGCCTGACCTCGAGCTCTGCCCTCCCAACAGGAAAACAAGAGCCGACAGATCCGGCAGTTTCACTTCCACGGCTGGCCAGAAGTTGGGATCCCCGGGGATGGGAAGGGGATGATCAACATCATTGCGGCGGTGCAGAAGCAGCAGCAGCAGTCTGGCAACCACCCCATCACTGTGCACTGCAGGTAAAGCCTGGCTGGAGCAGCTGGGCCACCCCTCTGAGGGGATCTGCTCCACCAGGAGCTTGGGAGATGGTCAGAATCCCAAAGCCCATCCTGGATAAACCGGGAGAGGCTGGGGCAGGACTGGCTCCTCCAGTTCTCTGGCGCTTCCCCTGTGGATTGTCCCCTGGGCAAAGCCAGCAGGGGCAGGACAGGGGTTTTCCCTCACCCCCTGGTTTCTCTTTCCCAGTGCTGGAGCAGGAAGAACAGGCACCTTCTGTGCGCTGAGCACTGTCCTGGAGAGGGTGAAGGCAGAGGCGATCCTCGACGTCTTTCAGACGGTCAAGAGTTTAAGACTACAGAGGCCACACATGGTGCAGACACTGGTAGGTGTCTCCTGCCCCACCAGAACCTCAGCAAGGACAGGCTGGGGGCTCATTGTTGAGCAAAAACCTCTTTGGTTCAAGGCTTTCTCTCTCCATGAAAGAGGGAGCGAGGGAAGATGTGGATTCATCATCCCTGGAAGTGTCCAGGGCCAGGTTGGACAGGGCTTGGAACAACCTGCAATAGTAGAAAGTGTCCCTGCCTGTGGCAGGAGGTGGAAACAAAGTCATCCTTGAGGTTCCTTCCAACCCAAACCATTCTAGGATCCATGATTCTATGGAGGTGGGCCAGGAGGTGTCTCCCCTTCCTCTTGTAAAGGCATCTGGAAGAGGTGCTGAAGGCATCAAGTGCCTTTTGAGCACTGACAGAAGCCATAGGAGCTGCCTTGGAGACATCTCAGGCACAGCCCATGTACTTCATGGGCTGAAACACCTGGAAAACCATCCTGGAGTGGCTGTGGAACAGGCTTAGGCACACAGGTGGGGTTGGAGCAGGCAGCGCTGGATGAGGCCTTTCAAGAGGGATTTGCAGGGATGCTCAGGGATTTAAAAGAAAAGTCTTTGGGGATCCAAACAGAACCTCAGAGAGGGAAGGGGAAAGCAGCGTTTCTTTTGCCATGGATACCCCAGCAAGGGTTTGGGGGTCACAAGGAGGTGGGACCTGCTCTGGACACCTGGCCAAGCATCAGGTGCTGTCTCAGGTGTGGATTTTCCTGGTGTAACACCGTTCTCTCCCCCAATCCCCCAGGAACAGTACGAATTCTGCTACAAGGTGGTGCAGGAATACATCGACGCCTTCTCAGACTACGCCAACTTCAAGTGAAGAAAAAGAGGAACAAAAATCCACACCCACCCCCAAAACAAATGACAGAAGAGTTGCCTTCTTTAATATTTTGTAATATTCTGTTTGTTAATATACCCCCCCCAAACAAAAAAAAAAAAAAGAACCTATGTGTATATATCTTAACTGTTTTAGAGGTTGGTACCATAAGCTTCATATTAGCTGGAGATTTTATATGTAGCAAAGTGTTAGTGCAGATACTGTTGGCTCCTTTTTTTCCAATGTTTTATTGGGGAATTAAATAGCGTGATGTTTGGATTAATATTGTCATACCATCTCTCTTCTGGAGAGTTGATACAGGCTGTTATTTTGTTTGTAAATCTTTTTTTTTTTGTTTGTTTGTTTGGTTTTTTGTTCTTGAGGGAGTAAAGCCTTTTTAAAAAAAAAAAAAAAAAGGAAGAGAAAGATATCCTGGATCTCATCTGAAAACAAAACCCAACCCCTGCCCCCAACCCCACCAGCACAAGCTTTTCCAAACCTGCAGGGAAATGGTTTCACATTTTTCTGCTGGTCAGCTCTTAAAAAAAAAATAAGGAGAAAAAAGAAAAGCTCATTCTGTGTGTGTGTTTATATATAAATACCCTCATTTTTGTATCAAAAGCTAAAAACTTCCCTCCCTCAGGGTCAGGCCACCATGTGCTGCTGGTTTGGAAACTGTAATTGCCACACAGCAGCACCCAAATGTTGGGATTTCAACCCCAGAAAAGCAAATCCCAGAAAAACAAAAGGATTTTTGCTCCCTGAAGGAAAGGTCTCTGTGTTTGGGGCTGGATTTTAGAGCAGGGATTGGGGTTGGCCCTGTGGCCCTGACCTGAGGGTGGTCACAGTGGCCCTGCCATCCCTGCTGGTCCTCCTTGGACCAGATGAGCTCCATCCCCAGCTGCTGGAGGGGATCTCAGATTCTTTTCCTGGCATCCTGAGAGATCACAGAATCATGGAATAGTTTGGGGTGGAAGGGATCTCATAGAACATCCCATGGCAGGGACACCTTCCACCATCCCACGTTGCTCCAAGCCCCGTCCAACCTGGCCTTGGACACTTCCAGGGATCCAGGGGCAGCCACAGCTTCTCTGGGCACCCTGTGCCAGGGCCTCCCCACCCTCACAGGGAAGAGTTTCTCCCAAGTCCGTACTCCAGGCCTGCTCCCTTTCAAGAAGAATCCAAAGGGTCAAGAAATATCCTGAGGACCGAGAATGCAGCAGTTCTGTATTAGAAAAAAGGCAGGTTAATATGGTTGATTTTAATATTTTCTTTGTTATAAAGGAGTGCCTGAGGAAGCACCTTCCTTGTTCCTCCTGCAGTCAGGGTTAACTGGGGGAGCTCCCTCCCCACTGGAGGCTCTGGGAGAACTGGTTTGGAGCAGAAGCTTCACCCCAGGGATTTCTCTGGACACTCCAAACAGCAATGGGGAGCACAGGGTGGGTGGCAGGGCGCAGGAATATTGACAGCTCTGCCCAGGGATGTCCTAGGACTCAGGATATGGGGTTGAAATCTAGGAAATGGTGAGTGAGAACAGCCCATGAGTCAGAGTATCTGAGTTTTCCAGCTTTTTCCATCCAGGCAGGATTCACAGGGGGGTTTGGCAGAGGCACACAGGCAAGGGAACACCCCAAAACACCCCCCAAAAGTTGCTCTGCTGCTGCCACCATCCCCACCCCATCACCTGGTATCCCTCACGAGCCCAAACATCTCCCCATTGCTAGTAAATTCTGACTCCTGAACTTTGAGAGGCTTTGGGCCAAGGCTGGCAGTCACACTCAGAAATAAAGCTGGTGACCCCAAAGAAATGGGGACCCTCCTTAAAGAGGAGGGCTTCATTTGTGCCCACAGATGCTCCACCCAGGAACATGGACCACCCCAACAAGTCCCTCCATCCCACTCCTCGATGGGTGCTGGCTGCTCCCTGGTGCTCTTAATGAGGTTTTCCCCTTTTTTTCCTTCATTCCCAGGATCTCAGGGGGCTTGGGGAAGTTTTGGGGTCTGGGGAGCTGCCTTGACTTTTCACCACAGCATCTGCCCCGGCTCCATCCTGCCTCCAAGTGCAAATATCAGAGAGATGAGCAGCTGCTGGAGATAATCCAGGGCCAGATCCTGCCTAAATCCCCTTCCTGAGCTCTCACATCCCCAAGCTGGGAGCTTCGGGCTCCATGGCCATTGCCAGCATCCAGCCCCGATGTGGGGGTGCCAAACTTGAAATGGGGCAAGAATCAGAGAAACTGGGGTTGGGATGGAGTAGGGAGACTGAGGCACGGGGGATTTGCTCCCCTCCTTTCAACAAGAGCATCCCTGGAGCTGCAGAAGGACCATGTGGATCCCTCCCTTTCCCAGCTGCCAGGAGCTGTGTTGGGAAATGACCCCATCCATTCTGGGGGTCCCAAACCCATTCTGGGGGTCCCCAGCCCTGGGTGATGGAGACACACGGGGGTCAGCGGGGCAGAATCCCCCCAAAAAGGGCGTGTCAGGGTGCTGTCCTGCGGTGCCAAGGGGATTTGGGGGGGAGGAGGCACTGGACACTGGCACGGGGAGGCCGATGCCATCAGCGAGGTCGCAGTCCCCCGTGGGAACGGTGGCGAGCCCGACGTCACTGTCACCGAGTCCTTCAAATAGCGGCGCCTGCCCGGCCGGACACTGCTCCAGCCACCGGCCACCGCCACCACCGGCACCTGTCCGGCCAGGTACGGGGTGGGGCCGGGGTGGGGGGGTCCTGCTTGCCCCAAATCAGACCCCAAAGGCAGCCCCGGGGGTGGGGGGAATGTCCATGCCGGATCCAAACCCCAGCAGGACCCCGGGGTGCTGAGCTCCGCCGGCTTCTCTAGCCCCAAAGGACACCCAGGGGTGCTCATTCTCTCTGGATCTGCATCCCAAACCCACCCCAAAGAGCATCCCTGGGTGCTCATCCCCTCAGAATCTCCATTCCCCTACTCCAACCCCTGGGCTTCTGCTGGACGCAAACCGCCCCAGGCAGCACCCACGGGTGCTCATCCCTCCCGGAGCCCCCCGGGGGTGTCCCCGGAGCGGATGCCGGTGACACAGGGTCCCCTGTGTCCCCGCAGTCCCCCGGCCATGGCACCCCGCGGGTCGCTGCTGCTGCTGGCGCTGCTGCTGCTGAGCTGTGCCCTGCCCCGCGGCCGCGGCCAGCACTGGTCCCACGGCTGGTACCCGGGGGGCAAGCGGGACCTCGGGACCCCCACAAACCTCCAGGTAGGGTGTCCCTCGCGGGTCATCCCCCTCCAGGTCATTCCCTTCCCTCCCGGGGTGATTCCCCCCCTCCCAAGGGTGATGCCCACCCCGGCTGTGTCCCCCTGCCCTGGGGTTACCGCTCTGCGCCAGGGTTTGTGCCCCCGCCCCGGGGTAAAAGCCCCCTGCTCCTGGGGTTATAATCCCTCTGGATTATCCCCTCCGAGTTACACTGCCCCAAATTGTCCTCCCTGGATTAGATCCCCTTGCAATTATGTCCCCGTCCCGCGATTATCTCCCCGCTGAGTTCTCGGATTTATCCCCGCCCCAGATTAAACCCCACTCCGGATTTATCACCCCCACGGGCTATAATCCCTTCAGGTTATCCTCCCCAGATTATCCCCTTTTCCCGTGGTTATCTTCCCCACCGAGTTACCTTCCCCCCGCAGTTTATCCACCCTGAAATTCCCCCCACCCGCGGGCTGATCCCCCTCATCCCGGGTGTTTTCCCCCACGGGTGTCCCCCTTTTTCCTCCTCCCGCAGGTTCCGTCCCCTTTCGGGCGCTGCCGTCCCCTCCCGTGTCCCCCCCGGCGGGAGGAGCCGCTGCCGGTGAGCGGGAACGGGGCTGGGGGGCTCGGAGGGGTCCGGGAGGGATCCCCAAGGCCGGGACTGACCGATTGCCCCCCGCCCCTCTCCCGCAGCGACCCGCGCTGCGCCCCTGACCGGAGCCACCGACCCACGCGGGAGCGAGCCGGGATCCCCGCGCGGGGAATAAAGGGGCTGGGGGGGATTTGTGCGCAGTGATGGTGCTGGGGAGGGGGGTCCTGCGTGGGGTGTGATGGGAGGCGGGCTGTGGGAGGGCTGGGATGTGCCCCGTGGGGATAATGATGTACCGCGGGGATGCGATCCCCTGCGGGGAATTCGTGTGGCGGGGTGGGGGAAAATCTGTCCCGTGGGGGCTGCGGTTCCGATGAGCGGGGGTTGTGTCTCTCGTGGGGCTGTGTCCCGTGTGTGGGATTCGTGTCCCGAGGGGGATCCCATGTCCGTGGGAGGTGTCGCGTCCCGTGGGACAGTGGTCGGGAATTCGTGTCCCGTGGAGGGGGGTGTCCTATGCGAGGAGGTTCTGTCTTTTGGGGTGCCGCGTCTCGTGGCTGGCTGCTCCGGGGGGAGTTCCCTGTTCCTTAGGGTTCCGTGTCCGTCTCCGGCGGGGGCTCTGTGTCCCATGGAGGTGTCCGTGTCCCAAGGGGGTGTCCCTGCCCCGCGGGTGTCCCTGTCCATGTGTCACACGGTAGTCTATGTCCCGTGTAGAGTGTCCCTGTTCCAGGGACGTCCGTGTCCCCTGGGTGTCCCTGTCCCCTGGGTGTCCCTGTCCCGTGCAGGGTGTCCGTGTCCCCTGGGTGTCCCTGCCCCTGGGAGTCCCTGTCCCCCTCCACTCCCCGACTCCATTTCCCATCAGGCCCCGCTCCCTGTTCCCTTCCCGCGGCGCCGCGCGCGCGGGTCCGCCCCGTGACGTCACCGCGGTGCAATGACGTCACGGCGGCGCCGCGCGTCCCGCCATGCTGCCGGCGCTGAGGCGCTGCCGCCCCGGCCCCGTCCCGCTCCCGGCCCTGGCGGCCGCGCTGGGGCCCGGCCCCTTCCCGGGGCTCTGTCCCGGCTGGTCCCCCCGGGCGGTGCCGGCGCGGGGCCGCAAGACTCGGCATGACCCCCCCTCCAAGTCCAAGGCGGGCCGGGTGAAGCTGCCGCCGCCCGTGGATCCCGAGGAGCTGCTGGTGGTGCTGGAGCGGTACCGGCAGCACCGGCTGGTGCTCAGCGCCCTCCGGTACCGGCACGGGATGGGGATGGGGATGGAGATGGAGATGGGGAGGTTTCTGTGAAGCAGAGGAGGGTTGGGGGGCTGGCTGTGGCTTTGGGTAGGGGACTGGCTGTGGGGCAGGGGGCTCGTGTGGGGCTTCTGAGGGGCTCGCTGGACTGGTTACAGGATTGGCTGGAGGGAAGGGAACTAGATACAGGGCTGTGAGGCTGCTGTGGGGCAGGAGAAGGTTGGGGGTGGCTGTGGCTCTGGGTATGGTGCTGGGGGACTGATGTGGAACAAGGGAGGGTTGGGGGGCTGGCTGTGACTGGCTGTGGGGTGGGCGGCTGGGTGTGGGGCAGGAGAGCGTTGGGGTTGTGGCTGTTTGGGGCCGCTGTGAGGGACAAGGCTGGCTATGGGGCAGGGGAGGGTTGGGTGTGGGGCACTTTGTAACAGGAGCAGTAGATCCTGGGATACTCTGGGGTGGGAGAGGGTGGTGGGGCTTGGACTGATGAGGGGCAGGGAAGAGTGAGGGTGGTGGGACTGGGAGCACTGTGGAGCAGGGGAGGGTCAGGGTGGTGGGGCTGGACCACTGTGGGACAGGGTGGTGGGGCTGGCTCTGCTATGGGGCAGTTTTGGGAGAACCCGCTGTGCTCCCAGGCCAGGAGCTCAGTGTGCCCTCCCCTGCTCCTGGCAGGGCTGAGTTCAGGGCCGAGGTGCTGCAGAAGAAGCGGGAGGAGCGCCTGGCTGCCGAGGGCTCTGTGGAGGAGCTGGAGGAGCACCGGCGCCTGATGGCCTGGAACGACGAGGAGAACGCCCGGCAGCGGGCACGCAGGTCAGCACAGGCAGGGAGACACTGCCCTTCCTGGCTTTGGCTTCTGCTCAGGCAGAACTGAGCTCAGTTAGAGTCTGGTCTGGCATTTACAGAGAAGCTTGGATGGGGTCGCTCTGGGCTGGGTTAGGAGCTGGCTGATGGCCAGGCCCAGAGAGATCGAGTTCACCACCAGCAAATTTGCGGATGACACCAAGCTGGGTGTGAGTGTGGATCTGCTGGAGGGCAGGAGGGCTCTGCAGAGGGACCTGGATGGGCTGGATCCATGGGTTAAATCCAAGGGTTTAACAAGACCAGCTGCCAAGTCCTGCACTTTGGCCACAACAACCCCCGCAGCACTACAGGTTAGGGCCAGAGTGGCTGGACAGTGGCCAGGCAGAAAGGGAGCTAGGGGCACTGATGGACAGCAGGCTGGACACGAGCCAGCTGTGCCCAGGTGGCCAAGAAGCCCAGTGGCACCTGGCCTGTGTCAGGAATGCTGTGGCCACCCAGACCAGGGAAGGGATTCTTCCCCTGTACTTGGCACTGGTGAGGCCGCGGCTCGAGTGCTGTGTCCAGTTCTGGGCCCCTCAATTTAGGGAGGGTGTGGAGGTGCTGGAGCATATCCAGGGAAGGGCAACAAAGCTGGGGAAGTGTCTGGAACACAAGTCCTGGTAGGAGCAGCTGGGGGGCTCAGCCTGGAGGGGAGCCTGGAGACAAGGGGAGACCTTGTCACCGTCCACAAGTCCCTGACAGGAGGGTGCAGCCAGGATGGGTCAGGCTCTGCTCCCAGGCAGCCTGGGAGCAGAGGACAAGAGGACACAGTCTTTTCCAACATGACTGATTCTGTGAAATGGTGACCTTTTTAAATAAATCTACCTGTGCAGCAGTCGTGGTTCCTGCGCCTTTTGCTGCTCAGGGCCAAGTCAAGGGACTCTGGGCAGCCTCCTGCTCTCCTGGGGATGGATGTATCACCTCATCCGTCCGATTTTCCTTTCTGTCTGGCAGAGAGGAGAGACTCAGGAAAGAAGAGGAGGAGCAGAAGAGGAGGAAGTTGGAGATTGCAGAGAAACAGGCCAGGAAAATGGAGGCTTTCCTGGAGGAGAAGGAGAAGGAGGTTCTCCAGCTGCAGGTAAGAGCAGCTGGTGCCTTCTGGGAACCAGGCTGCCAGAATCCCCTGCGAGGGAGCCATGTGGAAGCCGTGGGCTTGTTTTCCACAGATTTTTGTGTTGGCAGCTGGGAACACAAGCGTCGGCAGCTCCAGGGGTGTTGACAGCGCGTGGAAGGGAGAAGGGCTGAGCCAGGGCTCTGGGAACAGGGTGGGATAATCCTGAGGGGGATAATCCTTGTCCTTTGGTTCAGGAGGAAGCCAAAAACTTCATCACCCCCGAGAACCTGGAGGCACGGATCGAGGAGTGCCTGGACAACCCGCGGAACTACAACTTCGCCATCGACAAGGACGGGCGCATCGTCAAGCGCACGGTGCTGTCGTAGCATCCCTGGCACAGGGCTCCTGGCCTGGGTGATGTCCAGAGGCCCCCCAGACAGCACAGATTCTTCCTTTGAATGTATAAATTGACCACAGAAGTGGTGGAGAAAGGCCACGGGTCTGGCTGTGCCTCTTCCAAAGGGTTAACGCCTGTGGGAAAGGGGGTGAGGGGGAAGCTTGGAGGCTCCAGCAGCCTGGCTCAGCCCTGTGCCTGTTGCTGTGCCTGTGATCCCACCTCCCACGTGTTTGGATCCCTCCTGCCTTCACACACAGCATGTGGGGAGGAGCAGGAGCGGTCCCAAGGCAGAGCCTGGCTCTGAGCTCCTCGCTGTCAGCTCCTCTGGATGCTTCCGAAGGCAAACGAGGGCTAAATGAAATTATAGGAAACACTGACCTTCCCTTTTTTGTTGTTGGGGAAAGGAATTAATTGTAGTCTTGATTTCACACTTTAAACCCTCCTTTGCACATCCCTTGGTGTGGCTGAATAAGAAAACGTGTCTGAATGATTGGGATTTCTGGCGTCTCCTTATTCTTTCCTTCAGGCTGAATTTATTCATCACCTGGGGCTGAAGGTGTAGATAAAATTGTAAAGACTTTGGGCGTTCTGGGTTGTTGGGGTCTTGCAGAATCTCAGCTTTGCCCTAAAACTGCTGGGTTTGGGCTGCCCAGCATTGAGCCTGGAGTTTACCATGGTTCAGCTGTGGTCTGCTGGTCCCTCCCCCTCCCTCCCACCCTCCCTCAGATAATTGACCTGAAATCCTCACTTTTTACCTCCAGTTTTTCCTAAAAGTGTCTTTTTCTCTCCTCCTGAGCCTGCACCTCAACCAGGCGAGCCCACAAAACCCACAGACTTCTGTCTGGCTTGTTTTTCTGTACAAGTTTTATTTCTAATTAAGCTCATCACTTCAGTCTGAGTCACAGCCCTGGGCTCGGCTGTTCCCAGCCTGTGGCGGGGCTGGGATGTGATGGATGCAGGATCCTGTGGATTCTCTCCCGGCTGGGCTATGCAAACAGCATCTCCTGGTCACAGGATGAGTCAGTGCCACAGCCCTCTGAGGGGAGAGAGGGGGCAGCGTGGTGTGAAACCAGACAGCACTGACCAGATCCCAGGGACCCTCCAAAACAGCCCCAACTATCCCTGAAAGAACCCCCAAAAATCCCTGAACCAGCCCACAGAGACCCTCCAAAAACAGCCTCCAGACATCCCTGAACCAGCCCACAGGGACCCCCCCCAAAACCAGCCCCCAGACATCCCTGAACCAGCCCACAGGGACCCCCCAAAAACAGCCCCCAGACATCCCTGAACCAGCCCACAGGGACCCCCCAAAAACAGCCCCCAGACATCCCTGAACCAGCCCACAGGGACCCCCCAAAAACAGCCTCCAGACATGCCCCAAACCCCCCTGAAACAGCCCGCAGGGACCCGCAGCACTGGGGTTTAACGAGCTCGTGCTCACTCCATTCTCTGATGTTTCCCGGGATTTATAGCAGGATCTCTGGTAGTTTAATTTAGGGAGGAGGGTGGGATTTTGGGAAAACTTATGAGAGCAGGAGGGGATGTGGGTTGTTGTGCCCCACGGGAGTCCTGCCATGCCCCGCGGGAATCCTGCGCTTGCTCAGGCTTCAAAATTTGGTCGCTGTCTGCTTCCCTCCTGCCCCAAACCTCCGGTTCTCATCCCTTCCCTAGGGTCTGGATAGGTCACGGAGCATGGTCTGGCTGGCGGGGCGATGGATGGACACATGGATGGGACAAAGAATCCCTTGGGCATTGTCCCCTCTCCCACTGTTCGGTAGAACCCTGAATTCCCTGCCGGGTGTGCGAGAACTCCGTGACAGGAATCCGAGCATCCCGTGCCACCCTCACCGGTGCTGCAGCAGATGCCGGGAGCGGCGCAGCTCCCTCCGGAGCCGCAGGGTTTGCGTCCCGACTCGCAGGGCGTGGGCAGGAAGTTTTCCTCCTGGCAGCGCAGCGTTTCCGAGGTGCCGATGTAGCAGCCCAGCTCCTCCCCGCAGCAGATGTTGGGCCCGAAGCAGTGGCCCTTGTTCCGGGGACCGCAGGGCAGGCACTGCTCAGGGAACAGGGTGGGAAGAAGGTTGGGAGAAGGGAAGGACGGGGTTTGGAGTGCCCCGAGCCCTCCAGGACGTACCTTCCTGATGTCCATGTCCAGCACAGCGCGTTTGCCCCCGATGGGGCAGTTCTGGATGTAGCAAGCGGAGGAGAGAGCCAGGAGCCCCAGGAGGCAGAGGGCCAGAGCCTTGCAGGACATAGCGGCGGGACAGGGGGGATTTTTGGCTGCTCATCCCAACCGCTGGCACTGTATTTATAGTCCCGGCTCCTGCTTAGGGATTCTGGCACCGGCGTCACCCGTGTTCCTTAAAAACCACAAGGCATTGCTTCCCACAGCAGAGGGCTCGGCTAATAGCCGGAGGTCGAGGACGTGAGGTCAAGGACAAGGTGTTGGTTTTCTCCTCCGTGATGAGTCCGGCAGCAGCAGGAACGTGTGGAGGTTGTGGATGGAGCTGGATGAACGTGTGGAGGTTGTGGATGGAGTCCTGTGGGGTTTGGGGCCTGTCTCTGCTGGCCACTTAGGGCTGCCGAGCCATGGTGTGTCCCGCTGGGAAACCCTCTGGCATGGAGAGGGTAGGGATGAAGGAAGGCAGCTGCGGGTGGGATGTGTCCACCCAGGAGCAGGGTGAGAGGGGCATGTGCTTCCCTTGGCTTTGAATCCCTCTGGGTGGGAGGAAGCAACCCCACATCCTCTGGGATCACCCATGGGATCTGGGGCGGGGAATGTCCTTGTTGGCCCTGTCCACCCACCCGTGCTTGGCCTTTGGGGGATGCTCAGCACTGGGCTCATCCCGCTCAGGGATGATGGTTACACCCAGCCTTCCCCACTCATGTTCATCCAACAGCTCCACAGCCTCCTGAGAACACCAAACCTCCTGGGCAAAGACCTGAAATCCCAAATTTACCACTGCTTCTCCTTGTACCTGCACACGGGGATGGAATGTGGTGCCCTGAGCCACATCACCAGCAGACAAAACCTCCTCTTCCCCCCCACAAGAAGCTGCACTGAGGATGAGCCCGAAGGCTGACACAACAGCCCAGGACCCTGCTCACCCCAGCCCCTCACCTTCCTTATCCCAATTAGGAGCTTCCCAGCCTGAATAAATTTCCCTGCTGAGGACAAAACTTGATGTCCGCTTGACGTCATTACCCTGCACTGGCTTAATTGGGAATTAGGCAGCCCAGAGCCGGACAGCCATGACCTTTGCCTGGTCCTCTGGCTTGCTTCGAAATCCACCACTTAGTGCGGCCAGCGAGAGGGCAGCCGGGTCCCTGGCACCTGCCCGGGGCCAGTCGCAGTCCCTGGGGACAAGGCAGGCACTGGGATCCATGTTAATGGGTTGGAAATGGGGCTCAGGACCTGCTGTGTGCTGTCCCAGCGGCTCAGCTCCGGCTGCAGCACAGGGTGGAGGGAGGGAATTCTCATCCCAGAGCCCCTTCGGCTGCTCCAGGGGTGCCCAGACCCCTGCAGGATGTGTCTCGGGAAGACAAGTGGGGGAAAAAACCCAATTATCAGCCCCTTGCGCTTTCTGGGGACTCGATTTTTGCCTGATTTTGAGGTGTTCATCAGATGGAGCATTCCCAGCTCAGCCACATATTCCCGGCGCTGCAGGAATGTTGGGGTTCACATCCTGCGTCTCGGAAAAGCCCAGGTGCTAGGGCTAGGCTGAAAGCCCAATTCCCTCATCCCAGCTTGGAGTCCCCCATCCGTACTGGTGTCACCCCTTTCCCAACAGTTTTGGGGTGGTTTGGGGTTGCCCCCCTCCCCAGGGCTGGGATAAGATGCCGGCTGTGAGAAGCAGGTGCTGGATCAATCCTGCATCCCCTGTGGGGTGCAGGGAGCTGCTGTGGGCAGGATGGATCCCGCCGGTGCCAGGGAGCTCCACCTCCCTGGAGGTGCCACCTCCCTCAGGGACAGTATAAAGGACGAGCTGTCCCCTGTGCTGTGGCCAGTGCCAGCCCAGAGAGACCTCGGAGCAAGGACCCTGCAGGGTAAGAGAGCCGGGAGAGGGTTGGGATAAAGCTACCCCAGATTTTGGGGGGTGACTGTGGGATAATGGGGACTGATCCTCCCTGTCGGTGTCCAGAGGTGGTGGGGAAAGATGAGAACTGGAGCGGGTCTGTGGAACCGGGACCCCAAACCTCACTGCTTTGAGGGAGTTTGGGTGTTTTCCTTACTTTTTATCATCTTTAGTAGATGCTGTGCTGGTTCCTGAAGGCAGCGAGGCCCCGAATCTGCCCCAAAGAAGGACGTGGCCACGAGGTAACGTGACGGTGGCACATCCCAGCTGTTCCCAGTCTGTCTCCTGGGGCCGGGGTAGCTGCTGGGGCTCCCGGGTGGGACTCCACGGCCAGATCCCAAATTCCAGCTCTGCCTGAGCTCCTTTCCCTGGGAGCTACAAGGACGGAGCCAAACCCTGCACCCAGCCCAGCCAAACCACGCGCACTCTGTGGCCATTTGGGGACAGAAGACCCTCCACCACCTCCATCCTGAGCCCCAGCCAGATCCCCTGGAGCCCCCATGAGCCATCCCCAGCGCCCAGGACGAGGCCACCACAGTGCACGAGGACTTTTATTGGGTCTCGTATGTACAGTGCCGGGGTGGGGGTGTCGGTCAGGGTGGGGGGGACTCCCCACGCCCTGGCTCAGAGCAGGGGGTGCTTGCCCTGCTGCTGCTGCTGCTGCTGCTGCCGGTTTGCCAAGTGCATGAGCCTGAGGAGCAGATCTCCGGCCGAGCCATCCAGCACCGTCAGGTTCTTCTCCTCTGCCGCCTCCGGAGCGCCGTCGCTGCCCTCGTCCAGGCAGCCGGTGTCCATGGCGCACGTCTCTGCCGCAGGAAGAAAAACGTGGCGATGGAACAGGTTATTTGGGACCACCAGGGGGTTGTTTTCGGCCGGGGAAGGGGTTGGTGGCAGCCGGGGGGGCGGGTCCGCACAGCTTGCGCTCCAGTTTTGTCTTTCCCGTTAACTAGGGAGCGGGGCTGGATGTTCTGGCACGTCAGGGAGGCTGTGCCTGGCCAGGAAAAAACTCTTGGTGGGTCAGGAAGGAGCTCTGAGTCCAATCCTTTAGAATCAGGGAATGGTTTGGGTTGGAAGGGATCATAAAGCCCATCCCATTCCACCCCCTGCCATGGGCAGGGACACCTTCCACTATCCCAGGTTGCTCCAAGCCCTGTCCAACCTGGCCTTGGACACTTCCAGGGATCCAGGGGCAGCCACAGCTTCTCTGGGCACCCTGTGCCAGGGCCTCCCCACCCTCAGAGGGAACAATTCCTTCCTTACAGTCAGCCTGAACCCAACGATCCCCAAATTATCTCCGAATGGAGCCAACACCACTTCCACCCCATGCCTCGGTTGCCCCTCTCTGAGACTAAACCCCACCACCAGATGAGCGTTACCTGGAGAGTTCTGTGCCCCTTGCGCTCCCCCCATGCTCCCCAGCCACCCCAAACTCCCCGTCCCACCGTGACCCGCTTACCGGCGGTGCAGCAGATGCCGGGCGCGGCGCAGCGGCCCCCGGAGCCGCAGGGCTGCCCGCCGGCCTGGCAGGGGGAGGGCAGGTAATCCTCCTCGGCGCAGCGCCGCGTCTCCGCCGTGCCCAGGTAGCAGCCCAGCTCCGCGCCGCAGCAGATGCCGGGCCCGAAGCAGTTCCCTCTGTTGCCGGGGCCGCAGGGCATGCACTGCGGGAAGGAGCTGCCTCAGTGCCCGCACCCCAAAAACCCCTTCTTGCACCCCACAAGCCCTTCTTGCATACCCTTGTGTTAGGAACCCCAATGCACAAGCACCCCGATGTATGGAAAGCAGCTCCCCACCAGCCCCTCTTCCAGCCCTTGGAGGTGCCGCACTGCCACCAGCGCTGGCCGCCGCCACCAGCAATGGTGACCTTGTGCCCCAGTTTGGGGTGTCACCACTGCCCCCCATGACCTCCCTGTCCCCTCTCCATGCGCTGTCCTGTCCTGCTCTCCCCCCCCCCCCCCGCCCCCAGCCCAGCAGGACGCTCCGCTGTGGCCAAGCTTGAGCCTCTTCTCAAGGTGCCAACAGCACTTTGGAGTGGTCACTCCTCCACCACTGCCCCGTGGTGTGCCCTTGGGCGTGTCTCCCAGCCATCCCAAAAAACCCCACTGCTCCGGGGAGCGTGGCAAGGCCAGTGGTGCCCGCAGGTGACGGGAGCCTCTGCACCCCAGAGAGCCACTGCGTCCCTCCGAAAGCCCCATCCCGTGTCCCGAAGCGCCCGTCCCGTCCCGTACCTGTCGGAGAGCTGAGTCGGCCAGCGCCCGCTTCCCGCCCCGGGGGCAGTTCTGGATGTAGCAGGCGGAGGACAAGGCGAGGAGGCAGAGGAAGGAGAGGGGCAGCGAAAGCTCTGCCATGGTGCAGGGTGCCCGCGGCCGTGCCAAGGGAAGCTGCTCCAGCTGCGTCTGGCCCCGTGCTGAAAGAGCTGCTATTTATGCTGCCATCACCCCTTCCCAGGGGAGGAGGAGGAGGAAGAAGAGGGATGGGTTGGGTTTTTTTGTTGTTTTTCCTTTTTTTTTTTTTTTTTTATCCCTGTCTGTTTTTTTTCCCCCCAAATCGCATCCAAGCAAATCTGTAATTGAGATGATTCAGTGCGGCAGCACTCAGGGCTGGTGAATCCCACCCGTGGCTGCTCCGAGGGGCACGGGCCGGCCCTGGGATGCTTGGGAAGGGGTGCTGGATGGGGTGGGTTCAGGGAGAGGTGCTCCTTCGGAAGGTGCTGGTTTGTGGAGGAACGAGGCTTTGGGGACAGATGTTCGCTCAGGAAATGTGGTTTTGGGCAGGATGCGGATTTTGAGAGGGGTGCTGGTTTGGGGTGATGCTGGTTTGGGATGGATGTGGATTTTGGGAGAGGCGCTGGTTTCAGAGGGATGCTGGTCCGGGAGCAACGCTGATTTGGGGAGGGATAAGGGTTTGGAAGGTGCTGCTTTAGGGAGGGTTGTTTATTTGGAGGATGCTGGTTTGGGGTTGATGCTGGTTTGGAGGGATGCAGATTTTAGGAGGGGAGCAGTGCTGGTTTGGGAAGGGATGCTGGCCTGAAGGGATGCTGGTTTGGGAAGTGTTGTTTTTTTGGAGCATGCTGGTCCAGGAGGGATGCTGCTTTGGGGATGCTGCTTTGGGGAGGGATGCTGCTTTGCGGGATGCTGTTCTGACTGATGCTGCTCTGGGAGGGGTTGCTGGAGGGCAGTGACAGGGTCGGGGCTGGGAGAGAGCCCCGGCTGCACAAACACACCCCAAAACCAGGGGCGGGGCTGCAGCATCGGGGTGCAGGGCAGGACCCTGCCAGACCCTGTCCTCAAAGGGACCCGTCAGTGCCACCCACGGCTCTCCTGCCTCTTCCCCCTCTTCTCCAAGAAAGCAGAAGGCAGGGAAAGCTGTGGGAGAGGGGGAGACCAACAGAAAAGGCACCTTTGGGGCTGGCACAGACCCTCCTGCTGCAACCAGGGGTCCCCACTGCGCCGAGAGCCGGCACACCCGTGTCACCCATGGGCTGTCAAAAACACCCGTACAGGAAAAACGCCATCAACAACCCCTGCCCCATCCAGCCGTGAATATTCCTGCTGGTCCCAGATCCCTTCTCCAGCAACGCCAAGGGCAACCTCAGCAATGTGAAATTAATATGCAGAGGGGAATCGGGTGCCTGTGAGCATCAGCGCTCTCCTTTCTCCCTAAAAATGCTGGGACTGGCTCACAGTGATCAGGAGGGGTTTTTTTGGGGTGCTGGGAGGGGGTTGCTGCCAGCTGTGGTCCCGCTTCTGGAGTTGTTTTATCC
Source organism: Coloeus monedula (assembly GCF_965178545.1). Taxonomy (NCBI): domain Eukaryota; kingdom Metazoa; phylum Chordata; class Aves; order Passeriformes; family Corvidae; genus Coloeus; species Coloeus monedula. The sequence goes on from NC_138785.1 coordinate 72,600,823, forward strand.
TTTACTCATCTTCACGTAAGGTGGGGAATTGAGGCAGAGAACCATAAAAATCAGCCTGGACATCACTTGGGGTGGCTGAACATGTTTTTCCCCCACTCCTCATTAGTTTCCCTCGTTTTCTCCCCCTCATTAACATCCTTTTTCTGCTGGACAAACACCCCAGGCCGGCCCAGCCCTAGTTGGAGTGAGGGCTGTGGTGGTACCCTGGGTGGGGAAGGGGCTGCTCTGCTCGAGCATCCCAAAGGAAACTCTGATCCCACTGCAATCCTCCCTGGAAAACCAAAGCGCTTTGAAAAGCTCCACAGGAAGCAGGGAGCGATGCTGGAGGGGGCTGAACCCCAGAGTGTCGCTGTGCCCCACCAAGGGAAACTGAGGCACGCAGGGAGGACGTTTTGTGTATCAATGCTGGGGGGTCCCAGCCTGCTCCCCGCTCCTGCCGTGTGATTTTGGAGCATGGACCCACCTGGGGGGTGCCAGTCCTGGGGTTTGCAGCTTTTACTGGGTAACATGAGGGCGATTTCCTCCCCTCGAGGGGGGTGAAGGTGGCCACAGCCCCTGACTCAACTCTCCCTGGGACCGAGGGAGCAGCGAGTTCCCAAATTTGCCCCGTGACGCTGAATCACCCACGTGGGGCAGCCGTGGGGGATTTAATGACCAACATCATTAGCACCAGCCTCGTTTCCCCATCCAAACCCATCCCTTCACAGCGGGAGCCCAAACCCACTTACGTTGCAGGGCTGAGGAGGACGCAAAAGCCCTCGGCTGGGAAAACTTTTCTTTAAAAGAACCCCAAATGTCAGCTCTAAATTGGGTGTTACGCGCTCCTGCTCCGTCTCTTCATTACTGTATCGTAAAATTACATTAGCTGGGAACGATCTGCATTCAAATGATTCTGTGTCTGGAATGATAACGCAGGAATATGAGATTAAAATGTAATTATGCTCTTTAAAGTCAAGGAAGGTTAATAAAATGTTTTTCCAAGTTGCAGAGGCTCCACAGCCGCAACGCGGAATCACTTACGGGAATCAAGGGGAGGATGAGGTGGCAACGGGGAGGGAGAAATGGGTAGGAAACACAAAAAAGCGGTTTTTGGGGAGGGAAATATTGGGGTCACCTGGGGTGCGTCATGGGATAAGTGATCCCAGGGGGATGGGTTTCAGAGGGGTGGGAAGAGCCAGCTCTGCTGGGCTGTGATGCTCCCTGGTACCCGGGGTGCTGCTGGGCCCCCATCCCACATCCCGCTCCCAACCGAGGCCTTGGGGCTGCTCAAAGTCCTACCCCAAATCCTCCAACACCAGCCCCAGGGTCCCTTCACTGCGTCTCCAGCACCGGGTTTGCTCTGCCACGTCCCTGCTCTTCCCCAGGCTCTCCCCCAGAGGACCCCCCTTCATTAGCGCCCATCTCCTGACCACACCCGCAGGGTGCGGCCGGTGCCAGGGCATTCATCGGGCTGTCAGCGGCTTCCATCCCTATCCCGGCTCTCCTCGGGAATGAGGGAAATCCCAAAGGCCTGACCTGGGCTGGGAATGGGGCAGCACCCTCAAATCTGCCCCCCTCTGCTCAGCCAAAATACAGCTCCAGCTCTTGTAGACACCAGCAAGGGGCTGGGGCTGCCAGACGGGCTCAGCCATGGAGATCATGAAATGTCTGAGTTTGGAAAAGCTCTCCAAGATCATTGAGATTCCCCCAGCGCTGCCAAGTGCTGACCCCAAGTGCCACATCCACACGGCTTTTAAATCCCTCCAGGGATGGGGACTCCAGCACTGCCCCGGGCAGCTGGGCCAGTGCCTGACCATCCCTTCCATGAAGAAATCTTCCCAAATATCCAATATGAACCTCTCCCTTCCTTCATTAACAGCAGGAGCTTCGTTAGCTCTGGAGCCCCCAGCAAGGTTTGTGAGAGCCCTTTTGGAGGCAGGAGAAGGGATGGAGGTGACTCTGCTTGGCTGCAGCGCAGAGTTCCCAGTGCCAAAGTTTAACCAGGAGCAATGAGGGTGACAACATTTAATCAGGATAAATTAGAGGATGTTGGAAAATGGGATGAATTTCATTCATTTGTGCATTTTCCTGCCTTTGCCGTGGCTGGAGGGGGATGCAGCAGGGAAGAAGAGACTTCTTGAAGATGTCACTGATGCGCTGGCGACACGGAGAGGATCAGGCTGGCAAGGGAGAACTCCCTGCTCCCGCCTGGGAGCTCGAATGCTCCTCAAACAGATCTGTCACTGTCACCCTGGCCCCGTGGCTGACGGGGGGTTAATGGCTGGGGGCTGGTGGGGAGGGGGATCCTGCACCTCCTCCCCCTCACATCTCGGATAAAGATGCTCCTCTGCTTCCCTGACAGCTGGAAAACAGCTTTGATGCCTCTTTAAAGGCAGCACAGCCAACGCCAAGATTGGCTGGGGCGTTGCTTTGATCACTTCCACGGCCAAATCCATCCTGCTGGGATGCAGACGTTACGCCGGGAGGTCGCTGACCAACAAGGGATGGATTTGTCCAAAAAAAAAAAAATGCTTGAAGGACAGTGTTAGAGGAAATTGCTCAGGCTGCAATCAGTTCCATTCCCCACCTCCCAGGGAGAAGACAGGCTTGGTGCTGGGAATGAATTTGCTGGCGGCATCCACATGGAAGATGAAGAGGCATTGCCGTGGGTCCGGGCAGAGGAACGCATGGAAATTCCTGGCTCCGTGTGACCCCGCCCATCACCCTGGGGTGCAGGGAGGGTCCCTGCTGCCCACGGGGGTTTCAGTGCCCTGGGACCAGGGGGGGCAGGGGTCCTTCCCTGAGCTCCAAGATGTGGGTGCAGAGGGAAACTCATCCCTGGATCCGGAGCAAGAGGGGACACAGAAGGTGAAATGTGCTGCCAAAGGGTCACAGAGGGTTAAGGAGGATGAAGGCTCTGAGAACCTGCAATGAGGTGGGGATGAGTAGGGAGGGGGACCTGATGTCCCAACACCACCCCTTCCCCTCCAACCCCTGCTCCGTGCTGGCTCCTGCCCCTCCCTGCAGAACAAAGGGAACCTGGAGATTATTTGGGAGATGGCTCCCACCTGGATCACTGCCCACAAGGTCCTTTTGGGAACTGGAGCAGCTTGTCAGAACCGGTGGCTTTGGAAGCATTGGAGCTTTGCTAGCGCTGGAAAAGGTGATGGCTCTGGGGATCCAGAGGCAGCCGTCCCTCCTCCTCCCTTCCCTGGGGGAGGTGTGAGAGCTGAATCACCCTGGGATGGCTCACTGCAAACACGGCACCACCACTGCAATGAAGCGGATTTACTGCCTCCGAATCGTGGGGTTTTTAGGAATTTTGTGCCTATTTTCCAAGCGTTTATTATTTTAAGACGCGTGCTTTTCTATTTTTGCTGCGAATGGAGATGGGCTGTGAACTCCTGCTGACGCAGACAGGGGGGAGCAGGAGCACTGTGGGGCCAGCACAAAGCCCTGTTCCAGTGGATGAGCAGCTCCTTCCCGTGCCAGCGTTGGGTACAGCGCTGCTCAGGTGCCTTTTGAGAGCAAATAAAGGTGTGACCAAGGTGAGCTGAGTCAGCTGGAGGCTCCTTATGGCCCAGAACACCAATTAAGTGGCACAAGCACGGGGTTGTAGAGGTGACAAACCCTTTGATGTCACCTTACCTCCATCACATCCAGGATGGAACACATCCAAGTCATTTTTTGTCTGGCTTTTTCCCAAGCAGCTCTCTGAGACCCCCGTGGGTGAGTCTCATCCCTGTGATCCACGAGGCTGCTGCCACAACCCCTCTGAACCCCCCATGTCTGCAGCTCCCCTAGGTTGGTTTGGCTTTTTCCAGCCTGTTTATTCCTCCTGTGCCCAGAGAGTCCCCCCACGACATCATTAAGCCCCACGATGAGACCAATTTAGGAGCCAGAGAGAGAAATTGACTTTAAACATTTTATTAAGGCTTAAATGTCTATCAGCCAGCCAGGAGCTGGGCCGGTCACACGACATCAACCAAGAGGGTGGGATGGGATGGCTTTTCTACAAGATTCTGGGTGAGCAGGGTGAGATCACTGCCAGCTCCTCACTCCTCAACCACGGCCTCTCGCTGTCGATTCCAGGACGAGGGACACGCTCCCAGCAGGACGAGGGGAGGGTGAGGTGGGCAAGGGGAGGAAGTGAGAGGGGACTTTGTGTGTGTTGTCACTCACAAGGACTTTACCTGCTCCACAACCGGGTGGCTGCTGGTCAAACGTGGCGTGAACTCGCGGGGAAGCTGAGCTGGTCCGAAAGGCACCTGTGCTAAACCTCTGAGCCCCGGGGCGGTGCTGGAGACCAGTCCTGGATAAATACATATTCCTTGATAAAGAAGCTATGGCTTTTGTCATCCTCAGGCTCCGGGCCGCTCTCTAACCCCCCACCCCCCCTGCTCTGTAAGCACAAGACCGAGTCCTCTCCGCTCTCCGGCTCTCCTCCCGGCGGGTTGGCAGCTCCTCCGGCGGATCCGTGCGGACACGGGGCACAGCAGCAGCTCCTCCTCGTCCTCCCGGCAGCCTGGGGGGTCAGAAGTGAACCCTCCTGACATCGTGTGTGGCCGCCGCCCTCTTGCAGCTCCCGCAGTGGATGGGCGAGGCTGGAGCCTTCTGGCGCTCGGCCAGGCAGGGCCGGCACACGAGGTGCCCGCAGGGGAGCTGGTACACGGGCTCCGCCTTGAAGTAGCAGGAGAAGGATTTGCCACAGGAAGCACATCCCTGAGTCTGGCTGCTCCTGCCGTGCTCTGCAAATCCAGAATCACAAAATCAAACGAGCTGGAAAAAACTTCAGGGATCATCTAGTCCAGCCTGTGACCCGACACCACCACGTCCAGTCTTTCCTGGGGACTCCACCACCTCCCTGGGCAGCCCCTTCCAGTGTCTGATCACCCTTTCTGTGAAGAAATCCCTCCTCATGTCCAGCCTAAACCTCCCCTGGCAGAGCTTGAGAGTATAAAACAAGGCAACAGAAGTGGATTAGGCAGGCAGTGTGAGAAGTCCAGGCTGGGGCACCCCTTCAGTGCCAGTTCTGCCCACAAGCTGAGGGCCCCAGATCCTGCAGACTTCGGCTGTGACTCAGGACTGTGCCAGTTTCCTGCCATTACCATAAGGAAAGGGAATGGTCCAGCTCCCAGGGCAGAGTGTGCTCAGAAAGGGATGGATCACATCAGCACTTGCACCGTCAGGCTTTTAATTGAGGACAGATGACTGTAAAAAAGGGCTTTTCACTTTTACTGAGACTAAATCACCCTCCCTCCCGCTCTCCCGGCCGGATTAAAAGCAGCGATTCCCAAGTGGAACAGTTGAGGTGTCACTTTGCATTCCTGTCACACACAGCCCATCGAGGGCTGCTCAGCTCTCAAACAGCAGCAGTTTCAGAGGGGACAGGAAAAAGCTTCAGAGCTGAATGTCACTGAAACAGCAAAAGCTGTTTGGGCAGGGCGAGAGAGGGAGAAACAGACACAGACAGACAGACGGACACAGCCCTTCCTCGGGGTCACCCGGTCCCTCTGAAGCCCCTCTCATCCATGAGTAGGCAGAGCCTCACCCAGGGGGAGAGAAGCCAGAACGTGTGGAGGGACATTGAAGGTTCAATGCTTCCCTGCCCCCCAAAGGGGTAATTTTGGGAATGCAAACACAGCCAGATGAGGGGCTGGGCAGCAGGTGGGGTGAAAACAGCGAGGGCTTGGCAGCCTGGGTTGTGTACACCCAGTCCTGATGGGATTCTGGGCACACACACGGTTGGCTGGCCTGGGATGTTGCTGCTGTGAGCTGTTCCTGTTCAGGGTCAGATACCACGTGGCATCTCAAAGAATCATGGAATGGTTTGGGTTGGAAGGGATCATAAAGCCCATCCCATCCCACCCCCTGCCGTGGGCAGGGACACCTTCCACTATCCCAGGTTGCTCCAAGCCCCGTCCAACCTGGCCATGGACACTTCCAGGGATCCAGGGGCAGCCACAGCTTCTCTGGGCACCCATGTGGCAGCTCCCCAGCTTGCTCCACACAGCTCACAGGCAACACTGAACCACTCAGCCCAAACTGCAGAGCTCTGGGAACAGTCTGAACTAACCTGGAGCAGGCTGAGCACTGTGGCCAAGCACAACACATCCCAGATCATCCTTGGGCAGCACAGAGGTGACAGCCAAGAACATGGGAAAATCACAGGATTGCTGCCACAGCCTGCTCTGCCCGTGGGCATGGACAGCATCCCACACCTTCTGGGGTGTCAGCAAGGTCTAACCTGCCTCACTGGGAGGATAAACCACCAAAACTGCTGAGAGAGGCAAGGATTGTCAAGTGAAGCTTGCTGGGAGACAACGGAGTATTTTATATGGAATATATAAACCTTTGGGGTGTTAACCCAGCCCCAGCTCTCCTGCAGCTCCCAAAGGTGATCCAGAGGCACCTGTTACTCACCAAGGACTGTGCCCACGCTCCAGGAACTGCTGCAGCCACCCTCTCCTGGAGCCTGCTGCTGGCTCTTCATCAGCTTGGCCGTGAAGGAGGGCATGGAGCTGAGAGCCGAGGTCAGGGCAGTGTCCAGGCTCTCCGACAGCTTCTGCTCGTGGGACACCAGGTCTGCAAAGGGAAACACAGACCAGGTCTGCAAAGGGAAACACAGACACCAGGTCTGCAGAGGGAAATAGGGACAGGTTCTGCAAAGGGAAATAGAGACAGTTCTGCAAAGGGAAACACAGACCAGGTCTGCAAAGGGAAACACAGACCAAGTCTGCAGAGGGAAATAGAGACAGGTCTGCAAAGGGAAATAGGGACAGGTCTGCAAAGGGAAATAGAGACAGGTCTGCAAAGGAAAACACAGACACCAGGTCTGCAAAGACATGAAAAAGATGGAGAAGCAGATGCTGGGAAAAAGAATCTGCAATGGAAACGCTGCCTTGGCTCTGAACCCTGGGGGATTTTAGGAACCCTGCCACTTGTTTTGTTGAGAGGTGTCTTTTCCCCACCAAGGGGCTGGGATGGGGGTGGAGTACCTCACTTCCTTTGGGTTCTGGAGGTGGGAATGCCCTATGGATTACCACCAGACATTCACCTGGTGTCCAACTTATACAGGATCAGAATCATTTCAGTTGGAAAAGCCTTCTAAGATCATCCAGTCCAACCCTTAAACCAGCACTGCCAAGGCCACCACTAAATCATGTCTCCAAGTGCCACATCCACATGGCTTTTAAATACATTCAGGGATGGGCAGCCTGTACCAGGGCTGGAGAACCCTTTCCATGAAGGCATTTTCCCTAATATCCAATGTAAACCTCTCCTGGCACACCCTGAGGTCATTTCCTCTTGTTCCCTGGGAACAGAGCCTGACCCCCACCTGGCTGCACCCTCCTTTCAGGGAGTTGTAGAAGTCTGCAGGTCTAAAAAGGGGCAAAACTCCAAATAACCCAGAAAGCTGTTTTTCCCTGAACTCCCAGGCACTCCCTCAGCTGGCTCCCGAGGATCCCAGCCCAGTGCTCCCAGCCTTGCTCCATGCAGCTCACGGAGAACATTTAAACCACTAATAAAATCAGTGGGACTTGTTTTTCCCTCTTTGTCCCAGTTCTGAGCCCCAGGGCCAGGGCTGGACCCTCCCTGTAGGGCTGCCCTGTGCAGCACCGGCAGCGCTAATTAAGACGAAGCATTAAGAGAATGTTGTCTGCATCACTAATTCTGTTAAATCCATCTCCCAAGGGAAGAGCTCGGAACTGGTGCTGCACATTTGCTCCACCAATCAAGGCTGATGATCCAGTGCAGCACGAGCTCCGTGGGCTGAGCACTCTGCTTTTATTTATGTATGGACACGGGAGCTGCAGGACCCCCAGGGCAGCTCCCCGGTGGGAGCTGTCACACACCTCCACAACCAAAATAACCAAAGATTCCTCCTAAAACAGGGAATGAGCCCTAGGCTGAGGGATCAGAGCAGGAATGTGCAGTCTGACTTCTCCCTACTCTTCCTGGTACCATCCAACATCCGTTCTTTTCAACCAAAGAATTTGTTTAAAATCAAATGGCCACCTGAGCTTTGTCCTCAAAACATTTTTGGGCAGCGTGGGAGAAGGGTGAAGGCAGTGACAGGTCCCAGCAGCTCTGGGTCACCTTTTGACATGTCATAGACCAGCAGATTAGAGCAGACCAGGAAACTGGGCTTACCTGCCTGGAGAGCCACCCACAAGATACCCCCACACCTGGATTTACACCCTTTGTCCCCAAGTGCCACATCCACATGGCTTTTAAATCCCTCCAGGGATGGGGACTCCACCACTGCCCTGAGCAGCTGTGCCAGGGCTGGACAGCCCTTTCTGTGAAGGAATTGTTCCCAATGTCCAGCCTAAACCTTCCCTGGTACAACTCTTGTTTCCTCCTGTCCTTGTTCCCTGGGAGCAGAGCCTGACCTCCACATGGCTCCTCCTTTCAGGGAGTTTTTGAGAGCCACAAGGTCCCACCTGAGCCTCTTTTTCTTCAGATTTGAGAACATTTTGCATTCCCAGCAGTGCTGCTACCACACCACTGAGAAAAGCACGGATAAAGGGAAACCAGCGCCCATTCCCTTCCCCTGTAGCCAAAAGTCACATCTCTCGTCTAATTTGGTCCCTACCAGGTTTTCTGCTTTAACCACCTGCAAATTCTGTGCAGGTCTCTCCCAGGCTGGGCTCTCTCTCCTCCCTGAAATTCCCTCGCTGTGGTTTGTTCTGTGTCCCATTCCTGCTCTCCTTCCCACCTCCCTCCTCATGATGATCCACACAGCCAGGACTCCCCGTGCCATCACCACTGCATCACCACCAGACACTTCTTTTCTTGTTTTTGCAGGACGCAATAAATCCCCCTGGAAAAAGAAACTTCAAACCAGGATGGTGAGGAAAATGTTGTCTCCACATGGAAGGAGGAGAAAGGAAGTCCAAACTAGAAGGGGAACAGGGTGACCTGAGCAAACAAAGGCTGTGAAACACTGAACAGGGAACATGAGAACAGCATGAAATGACCCAGCTCCACCACACCCATCAACAGCCAAACACAGCCTGGAAAAGTCTAGAGGTGGGATGGGAATTTGCACTGGATTTGTCGTGATTGAAACCCCAGCCTGGGGCTGTCACAACACTCAAGGAACAGAGGTGACCCGGGAAGCCACGATACCTGTGGAACAGTCCATCTGGATCAAGGGGGAGTCACTGCCAGTTTTCATTTTTTTAGCACTGTTCTCTGAGGTAGCCGTGACAAGTAAGTTTGTAGCAGAAAAATAGGGCGGCTGCAGGGAGCCCTGATCCATGCAGTCCATTTTCCTTTTCAGAGAAGACATGGTGATGGAGGAGGGCACCAGGCTCTCCGAGGTGTGAGCCCTCCCCAGCAGGTTGGTGCCAGGGATGCTGTGCTGCAGCAGGAAGTGGTCTATCCTGGCCTTGAGGGTGGGGTGAGGTAGGGGCTGCGAGTGCTGGCTGAAGGCCACCCCCGTGAAGGGATCGCTGGGAACCCGGCCCCAAGACGCCTCGCTCCGGTTGCATTTTTCCAGGGTGGTCTGGTCAATCACCTTCCCAGAGGGCAGGAGCATGGGTAAAGTCATGATCTCCAGAGTGATGGGGTCCAGGAACTCTTCAGGGATGTCTTGGACGACGTCCACCAGCTTGTGCAGGGTCTGCTGCTCGTTGGCACTGAAGGGGACGCAGTCGCTCTCCATCGGCGTCCAGAGCTCTGGCTTGAGGCTGCCGACGTCCTGGGCCAGGAACTGGGAGGCCACCTGGAAGACGCCCTCGATCACCTCCTGTGGGCAGGACTTGGCAGGCTGTCCCCACACCTCCAGCCTCTTGATGCTGGGCAGGCCCCCGCCGGCCACGTGGGTGATGCAGATTTTTAGGTGGGACACATTGCTGAGTGAGGCCGGCCCTTTGTTCCAGAGATCTTGAGACACCGAGCCAGGGTAGGAGAAGACATTTTCCATCTGATGGAAGGGAGGTCTTGGCTTGAAGCCTCTGTGGCCAAAAGTCACTTTGCTCTGATTTTTTAAGACAGCTTTGCCCACCAGGGTGAAGGTGTCCTTGTCCGACACAGGCTGCCCGGCCAGACCTGAGCACTGCCCCTCAGGGCTCTGCCAAGAGGTTTTGTTGCATGAGGTAGAGGTGTAAACTTCCAGGCCGGAGAAGGTCTGGTACCCTCCGGAGGAGATGTCGATGTTGATCCTGCAGATCTCGATGTTGAAGGGGAAGGAGATGGTGACGTGCACCGGGGGTTTGATGAAGTACTCGCTGCGGAAGCCGCGGTTCCTCCTGGCGAGGTCTTCGGAGATCAGGTTCTCCACCTCGTAGCCATCGGCAGAGATCTGTGTGCCAGGACAAAACTGGGTTCAGCTTGGAGCAAGGAAACAGAAGGAAGCGAATTTCACAAGCACTTCCATAGATTCTCAAGGTGACATCAACCAGGAGCCAAGGCTGAGGTTTATGTGCAGCTCAGAGCAGACCCACTCCCACCCTCCTCCAGCCATGTGCTCCCATCCCCTCTTCCTGCACCCTCTGTCACACCACGTCCAGATCTGACTTAACTGCTGGAAGAGCGGAAAATTAGGGATAATGCGTGGTTTTGCCTGGGTCAGCAAAATAAGTGGGAGAGGGTGTCTGGGAGCAGAGGATGAACGTGGGGGAGATGGGAGTCTCCTCTTTCAGTCTCCCTTTTCACATGGGAGTCTCCAGATTTTCTTTGGCCAACTTATCCTGCCATGTGGAAAGGCACTTGGAATCACAGTTACAGGATCCCAGAGGAACTCTGGATGGTAATCAGCCTCTGGGACCAACCTGACACATCCCTGAGGGAGATCCATCAAACCAGGCTGGCTCTCCCAGAACACCCAATCCCATCCTCTGCTCTGCTCCTGGGCAGACTGGCTCAACCCATTCCCTTTCCTGGAAGCCCCAGGACCTAAGAAATCTGCAGCACTTGCCGAATGGACAAATAAAACCAAGGAAAATCTATTTATTCCATCTCTTTAATATGGTCTTGATCATGACAATCACACCACACCTCCGTGGCATGGCTGGGTCTCTCCACAAGAAATCCCAGTACTGCTGCTTTTTGCAGCACAGTATTTACATAGCCAAGGCTGTCCTGGATTTTGGGGTGAGTTGGTGTGGAAACTTACAATTTAAAAATAGCTGTGAATGAAAACTGAGTTTCTTAAGAGATTCTGAAGTGCTGAGTGAAACCAGAAATACTTGGAAAGTAACTTCGGCAAACATTGTCAAGAGCTGTGTGTTCCACTGGGCAGAGGGAAAGCTGGAATATTGCAGGGAAAAAGGGATCTTGTCTGGTTATGAGATCCTGCAAAATTGGGGCTTTTCCGTCCAATATTTAATGTGTGCCACATCAGAGCAGTGATGTTGATTACCCAGAGGAGCAGTGAACAAGTCCCTCCCCCCAGGACAATTCCACCTAATCGCTCCATCCCCAACCCCCCCCCCATCACTATTTTACCTTGTTGCAGTGAATTCTTGGCTTGAACTGTGGGAGACAGACGTTTATTACCATCTTGGCAGCTGCAGAGAGGTCACTTGCTGAGCATCAGAGTCAGCTTGGAAAAAAAATAAAAATAAAGGAAGTGAATATCCACGAGCAGTGAAAGGGTCTCGTGTTTCAGAGCCTGGGTGAATTCCTAAAATGCACCTCAGATCTGAGTCCAGGAGGTGAAGCCAATATAAACCCAAATTAATGTGGTGGAGAGATGTGGTTGAGAGAAAAACAATCACATTAATATTAATTAGTGAACCTGTGGAGCAAAATCAAAGAGAAATGGCTTCTCACCTCTGAACAGACCAGCAATTAGATGTGAAGGTTTATCAAAGATGCAGGAGTTTTGTAGGTGTAGGAAAGCACCAGCACTGTCACAGTGAGTCAAGATTACCCACAAATATTAATAATTGGTGTTAAATAACTGCAAGGGAGCAAAGGGCACGGAAGAGCTCTGAGGGAGATGTCTGGGATCTGAACACCAACCGCTGATTCTTCTGCCAGCGCTCATTAAGGAAACTCAAGTGAACACACCTTCTTTCCCATTGAAAAAAAAATGTGCCTGGAATTGGCTGTCTCAGATCCCTTTTAAGAATGAAATTATCTGCAAGGTGAGAGCTGTAACCTCTTGTTAACCCCAGCTTTAAAATGTCACTGCCCTGGGCAACCTTGCAAATCAGGGACTCGCTGCCTCCTTCAAGAACAAGTAGCTCTTTAATGATTTTCCACTGATCTGTTGGTTCAGCCCAAATGAAATTGGCCTTCCGGGGGCACGTTGGAAAGGCAGAGTTAATGAGCTCCCTGTGCTGCATCTGGAAGGAGAAAGGTGGAATTCAAGGCACAAATCCCACAGATAAACCCCAACCCAACACGGAATTCACACCTGCAGAGAGCAGAGCTTGGTTACAATGCCTTGAATGAAGCAGGTGTGAACCTTACAAGAGGAACAGCCAGGTGAGTCGCACTTCTATCCCAAAATTTGGTCTGGCAGCCATCAGGAGCAATTCCTGCTCCTCAAGGAGCAGGACAAGCACACACCAACTCTCCTCCAATATTCCTTCACTGCCTTTCTGAGTCTGAGAGGTTTCCAGAACTGGGCTGCCACTGAGGAACTGTTTAAACTGGGCTGACTTTTGGCACTTTTTGGCACCTTGTAGGAGACTGACAGTTCAACTACAGGCTGTGCCTCAAAACTGCTCTTTTTGGCTCATTTGGAACCAAAATGAATTTACCAAGTGGTGAATTCACTTGGCCCTCAGCACTGGTGTTACGAAAAGAGGCAAACCAACTCTCCTTGCTCCCTTCTTTGGGAAAACTCAAGGTTCTCCCCCTGTTCTGTCTCTCCTCTCTTTCCTGGGCTGAAGACTTCTCCTGCAACGTGAGGAGCTCTGTATGGGTGTTTTATAGGATTTTCTCCTACCTGTTTGTGACCCTGAGAGAAACAACTCAGGTTAATTTTTCCAGTCTCAATACCTCAGTAAGGAAATGGATTATTCTGCATTTTCAAGTCACCACACTCCCTTCTGCTGGAAGACTCTGCTACAAATCTCATGGCAAAAGTTGAGTCACCGAGTTGCTTTTACCCATGGCTGTGGATTTTCCCTCTCTCTTCAGTGTGTGCCTTCCCTAAGGTGAACAAAGATCTTTGCACTGAGGCAGTGAAACACAGACCTGAAAAAAGTCCTCTGTGGTTTTGGACAAGGAACTTCAAACAAGGCTGTCTGGAGCTCGTCACCACATCCCTTCCTGGTGTCCTGCATGGGACTAAGGGGCTGCTGCCATAAGGAATGTGCATGGTGGACACCAAATAAAGTCCTTGGAGCATGAAATGAATGTCTGAGGTCAGAGCACCCCAACCCTCAGTCCCAGATCCTAAAGGAGAAACCCAGGCTGTGCCGTCAGCCCAAGCTCCATGGGGATGGAAACACGAGGAAATAGCTGTGTGTGCTCCTGGCACCCAGCTCAGCCTCACAACTAAATATTCTCTATTCCTGCCCTCACAGAGGCATCGAACCCAACCACTCTCATTCAGGGCGGAGAAAGAAACAATCACAGAGAAAAACGAATCCTTAGCAGGTTTTATTTGTGGTGGAAGCATTTGAGGATCTGGGTACAAAAGGAGAGCACGGGAAGTAGAGATGTCACCAGAGCAGAAATGGCCACACAGAGCAGCTGCCAAAAACCGAGCCAACACCCAGAGACCATTTTAACCAGCACCCAGCCACGGAGATGCACTGGGGAGGCTCTGGGCAAGCCCTTGCCCCCACTAGCCAGCCCTGGTGAGCAGCACCGGGCAGAACACTTTGTAGTGGAGGTAGCTGAGCTTCTCGGAGCGCGTGCGCTTGAGCAGAGGGAACCACTCCCAGAAGGGAATCTCCACCACCACGTAGCCCAGCAGCCGCAGCTGCCGCCGCTTCAGGCAGTGCAGCCCCAGCAGCCGCTTGGAGCCGTAGCAGAAGTGGTTCCTGTTGGACACCTGCAGTGCCAGCCTCACTTCCTGAGGCTGCCAGCACCCTGCTTTAGGATCAGCCTGGGATTTGGCACCTGCAGTAAGGGCTCCACCCAAGCACGGCGTTCCTGCTGCGTCCCCTCTCTGCTGTCTGGCAATGCCGGCTTCATTTCCCACTTCCACGGGAGAGTGGCTGTGAGTTCTCCCCTTTACGAGCTGAGAAATTAAATCATCTGTCAGACTAACTCCCATGTCTTTCAGCTTCTTGGCTGCCACAGGATCCTTGAAGTTGAAAGGGATGGGACATCCATCCATGGCCAAACGCACCTCCAGGTCGCTGGACCTCGTGTGGGGCAGGATCATGTGGTTCTTCACATACTCAGGGCCTCCCAACATGCTCTCAAGGAGGGATGTGGCTTCCACAATTTCAGGCCTGACGTATATTTCCCGCTCTGCAAAGCTCAAAGCCACCTCAGTGAACTCCTGACAAAGCTGAGGCGGGAGGCGGCTGCCTTGGTAGGTTGGGCACTCGATTTCAACGCTCTTACCAAGGGTGAACAGGTCCTTGTTGAGCTCATATTTGCTACCTCTGGTTTTCTGGACAAACTCCTCCCTCAAAGCAAAGTCTATCAGCTCCTCTGGGAAGCGTTTGACAAATGCCAGGCCAAGCAGAGCAGTAAGGAGATGCTCTGGAAACTTGCTAAACTCATGGAGTTTCATATGCAACTGCTTTATCAGGCTGGAGTAAAACTCCTCCGTGTTGGGAGGTTCATAGTCCAGGCACCCAAACGACCACAGGAATTTGGCAGCATCCTTGCTCCGGCAGTAGGACACCTTGGAAGGCAACGAGGTGGCGACAGCAGCCAAAATATCCTCGTTAAAAAAGTGCAGGGATGAACAGGTAAGAGTGATGTGCATGATGCCCTGGATGTTTGTTGTAGGAATGCGAGCAGGAATCACCTTCCCGAGCTCCCTCATGAGGGGCACGTGGTCCACACGAGTGTAGCGCAGCATCTTGAGCACGTTCACCAAGGCGTAAGTGCTCATGTCCTCCATCTGCAGGGACACCCTGTCTGCAATCCTCCTCATGATGTGGTCAGACAGCCCACTGAGGGACTTGAAGAGCCCCAAGCAGATGGCCCCCAGCTCCTCCAAGGTGAAGGCGTCCAAGTGCCTCAGGATCGTGCTCTCCACCTTCTGCGCCAAGTCCGCGGGCGACCTTCGGCCTTCCCCGATGATGTAGAGGAGCTGCACAAACTGGGGCAAGGTGAGGTCCTTCCAGTGCAGGTTGGCATAGCTGAACAGAATGCCCAGGTAGGAGGGCACGCTGCGCTCCAGGCAGCGCCAGCAATCCGCCACCAGTAGCAGCTGCTCCAGGCCCATGTCCCACGCCCGCCGGCAGAACTCGGCCTCGCACGCATCGAGCAGCGGGTGGGAGGCTGGCACGGCCAAAGGGACACAAGCCTTTAAAATCTGGATGAGATCTGGGGTGCTGAACAGCCTGATGGCCGTGACAGCATGGTGACACAGGGCACCGAACCTGGGATCGGACACCAGCGCCGTGCGTCGCTCCGCTGGCAAACGGCTCAGCTTGTGGAAATAATCCGTGAGAATTCCCGGGCTGCCCTCACACCCGGCCACACTCTGTAAAATCGACTCCCCTTCCTCTGCAGGGAGGGTCTGTGCTGGCTCAGCGCTGTCACAGCTGAGAGATCTGTACTCAGGCCTCCCCTTCTGGAACATGCGGGGATCCTCCTTGGAGTTGTGCACCTCCCATTTTTCCTTCTCTGCTTCCTCCTTGTACAGCGTGGCCAGGATGGTCTGTTCCAGGAGTGTGTTGGACTTGGGCTTGGGCAGGGCATTCCTGATGGGTGGCAAAGCTTGGGAAGAGGCAGGAGGGAATGTGTGCGGAGCCTGCGTGGTGCCAGGGCCGGTGAACGTGTCACTGAGGGCCTGGCTGCTGTCCCTATCCACGCGCTGCTGGGAGCCAGCCCTGCCTTTGGCATAGGCAGCTGGATTATACAACACTCTGTAGTCCTGTGGCTTCAGCAGCTGGATTGTCGCCCCGGATTCAGTCCCAGTGTTGGCTGCCCCTGGTTTATCGTGCTTTTCCTTCTTGCTTTTGCTGCTCCCATGCTCGGCCTTGCGCTTGGCTGTGGTCGAAAACGCTGTCACCCTGCTCAGCCTTGGGAATCTTCGGCACATTAGCACTGTAGCCATGGATCTCAACTTACTGGGGCTCAGAACTGCTTCCAGGTACTGAAAAAAGGGCAGACGGAGAGTGAGTGGCCTCCACCTCACAGGCAGCACGTTTTAATCAATCCTTTATGCTACTGAAGGGGAGGCGGTGCTGGTGCCTCCCCTGGCCAGGGCAGCTGGATCCCGGCAAAGCCACTATGGAACGTCAACTCACGCAAAGGCAGCTCAGGACGAGCACCCAGGTGACCAGGGCTTGGAGTAGAAGGCAGTCAGGGCATGACCTGCTACTCAGCAGACACAAGAAACCTGGCACAGCCTAGGAGAGTTAAGAAAAAAATCATCGTTTTTTCATTCTTAAGAGACCCGAGCTGCTTTTCTTTCATTCTGAACAGTGAAAACGTGTTTTTGCAGTAGAGCTGCGGCTTCAAGAGACTTTATGTGTTCAAACAGAGCATTCTGCTGCTTTGGCCATCATGGTCTGAATCACTGACCACCACCTGAGAAGTTGTCCAGATATCCAGGGTGCCACACAGCCCTTTGCACCTGGAGACAGGATGTGGAGCAAAGTCTCCACCAAACCAGTGCAGAGAGTGAAAACTGGCCCAGAACCTGCAGATGGAGATTGAAGGAAAGAAGAAACGTGGCCCAGAGCAAAGCAGGGGAAGAGCAGGGGAGAAGTAACACAAATCATTATGTGATGCTACATCCCAGGCTGAGAACTGGGGGGAACAGAGCTTTAAGCTTCAGATTTGGGAGCGTCTCCTGGAGTTTTAGGGTACAGCAGGTTTAAAAATGGCTGGTGCCTTCCTAACTCCTGCCTAAAGCAGCTACAGCTCAAGAGGGTGAGGATGAGAAACCCGTAGGAGTCCAGCTGGGTGCTGCCAGCCTGCACTGGTTGCCAAACGAGCCCTGTTTACCACGATTCAGATGCTGATTAAAAAAATAAAGCACCAGGTCAACGCTGCGTAGCAAATCCTTATCCAACCCAAATATCCACCACAGAGGTGTTATCCACTTCCTCAAAA
Source organism: Coloeus monedula (assembly GCF_965178545.1). Lineage (NCBI taxonomy): Eukaryota > Metazoa > Chordata > Aves > Passeriformes > Corvidae > Coloeus > Coloeus monedula. The sequence continues at coordinate 72,617,965 of NC_138785.1, forward strand.
TCCCTCAGCACCACAGGGAGCTGGGCAATCAGGAAAGCCAAGGCCTGGCAGAGACGTTGCCATTGCAATGCACTTTGTGCTCCCCACAGGGGGAAATAAATCCTCATGGACACCCCTCGGAGCTCTGCTTGTACCCACAGCTTCCTGACCAGGGATGGAGCAAGATGTGGGATCAGAGCAGGCAAACTCAGTTTTGCAGCAGCAAAATGGACACTTTGGGGCAGAAGAGGTGGGGTGAAGCACGGGTTTGGGGTGTGTGAGCAGGACAGTGGGATGGGGCCTCACATGCAGCTCTGGCTGAGAATAAGCTGGATTTTTTTGGAGTATAAGGATTCCCATGTCTCCCATGATCCAGGGACACCTTCCACTATCTCAGGTTGCTCCAAGCCCTGTCCAACCTGGTCTTGGACACTTCCAGGGACGGGGCAAGCCACAGCTTCTCTGGGAAACCTGAGAAGCAAACGAGGACATCTCGTATCCTCTGCTCCATGGACAGAACTTGCAGGCAGCAAACACCAGCCAGAGAGGGAGGAGAAGCTGCTGGAGCAGAAACCACCCCAGCAGAGAGGTTAAAAAACCAACTGGGCTGGAGAACAAGAGGCTCTGGTGGGTTTGGGGGAAAGGGAAGGCAAACTGAAATGTAGATTTGTGGAGACAGCCACACAAGGACGAGGGTACAAGAGAGGCCACTGTGCTTTTAAGATGATCAGTAAATATTGTGAGCTGCTCAACAGCCCACCAGGCACCTTATCTGTATCCCCAAACACCCTGAGGCAGCCCCAGGTGCAGATCAGGCTCTGCCCCACAGACCCCAGGCTGTTCCAAGGCCATCACTGTCCCATCCCAGCATGAGAAGTCAAATCGTGCCAGGCAGGAGAGACTCTGCCCCTTCCTGCCTGTCTGGGGAGCAGGGAAAGGAAAAGCCCCCTCAGAAGCTGGACAGAAAAACCCAGCCAAGAGCTGGATTTCAAAGCTGTCCTGTTTAGCTCAAAGGAATGTCTGATAAAATGATCATTCCTGGCTCTCCTGGCTGTGGTGTCCAGCCTGAAGTGGCTGCAGGTGACAGATGCTGGAGACTGAGGACAAAGCTCAGCCTGCACCTGGCTGGGGGAAGGAGAAATCCCCTCCAACAGCTCCTTGTCCAGCACCTCGCAGAGCTGGGACCATTAGAGGGGCCGGATCAAGCTCCAAAAACCATCTCGAACAGGAGGAACTTTATCCAGGCGAGGTTTTCCCAGAGATTTCCTTGTCTGACTCGACTTTGAGTATCTTTATCTATTTGTCTACTAACAAAACCCAGGTTATTTCTATAAAGCAACTTCTCTCTGCTGTGAAAGATGATACTGCCTAGGAAAGCCAGCACTGCTGCTCCCAGAACCCCTCCCAGCAACAGCAGCCCCACTTCAAAGCCAGGGAATCAAAGCCCCGGTGAAGGCTCCGAAGGCGAGCGCTGCGTGCTGCTAAGAATATCCTGCACGGATTGTCTGTGGAGCTGTGACACATTTGGGGATCCAGGCAGTGCAGAGATTGCTTCTCTCCTCCTTTGCTCCAAATCCAGCAAGAAAGAGAAGACCATGCACAGCAGAGCAAGGTTGGGATGGGACAAGACAGATCCAAGCACCCTCAAGGGCAACAGGCTGCTCCAAGTGATTTTTCCATGATTTCGCCCACCCCCAGCCCAAATCTTTGTGATCTTTCCAGTTTCCACTCCATTTCTCTTCCAACTCCACCCACACCTTCGCTCGATTTGCCTCTCTTCACCTTGAGCAATCGGCCTTCCTTCCTCCCTCCTCCCACTTCCCATCCCAACGCAGCCAAACTCCTTCCCACCTCTGGGCAGGTCTCTCCAGAATTTTCACTTCCAGCAGCTCCAGTGAGCCAGGCAGTTTTGGAGCTGGGCCCTGCAGGCTGGGAATGCCTTTTGAGGAGCATGGAAACAGCTCTGTTTAAGTGTCACAGCTGAGCATCGCTAAACACCTGGGAAAGAACATTCCCAGAGGGATGCCACCCATGCCAGGGGATGTTGGTGCATCCCAAAACGCTGTCAGGGCTTTTGCTCCCTCTGGAACACTCAGAGGGGCTTCTGGAAACCCCTCACCCTGTGCTTCCACTGGCAGCCAAAGGGCAGAGGGAATCTCCTCTGGATGTGAGGAATGAAATGTTGGGGATAAAACAGCTCATTCTGGCCAACAGCCTAAAGTGAACTCCTGTGCCTGGGCTGGAGAGGAGAGCAACAGAAAAGGGATTTTCTTCCCCCAACAGGTTATGATGTCAGGGCACAAAATTGTCACTTTTTTACTTTTTTGTGCTTTTTTCTTCTTTTCTAAGATCACAGAATCACAGAATGGTTTGGGTTGGAAGGGATCATAACGCCCAGCTCATTCCACCCCCCTGCCATGGGCAGGGACACCTTCCACTGTCCCAGGCTGCTCCAAGCCCCGTCCAACCTGGCCTTGGACACTTCCAGGGATCCAGGGGCAGCCACAGCTTCTCTGGACACGCTGTGCCAGGGCCTCACCACCCTCTCAGCCTGGAATTCTTTCCCAATATCCCATCCATCCCTGCCCTCTGGCAGTGGGAAGCCATTCCCCCTTGTCCTGTCCCTCCATCCCTTGTCCCCAGTCCCTCTCCAGCTCTCCTGGAGCCCCTTCAGGCCCTGCAAGGGGCTCTGAGGTCTCCCCGGAGCCTTCTCTTCTCCAGGTGAACATTCCCAGCTCTCCCAGCCTGGCTTCAGAGCAGAGGGGCTCCAGCCCTTGGAGCAGCTCCGTGCAATTCCCTTCTCCCGGGGCTCCAGGGCAGCACCGGGGGCAGGGCTGGAAGCTCCGGTCCCTCCGCTCACCCCTATGGCTGCACCTACAGACACATAAGACACACGTATAAATATGCACACACACATATATATATACACACACACACAAAGATGTTATATGGGGCAATGCAGCCCAGGGCAGGACGAGGGCGGCCCCGCGGGCTCAGGGGGTGGCGCGGGCAGGGGGCAGAGGACAGGGACAAGGGAAGAGGAAGGGGAACGGGGATGAGAACGGGAAGGAACAGGCAGGGGAAAGGGCCAGGACTCACCAGGGCCGCTCCGGGGCCGCTCCGGCTCCGCCGCCGCCGCCTCCTCCCTCCTGCCCCCTTCGCCTCCTCCCGCCGCTTCCGGTCGCGCGGCGGTGACGCCACTTCCGCCTCCCAGCGCGCGCGCGCGCGGCCGGCGGGTGGCGCCAACGGCTCGCGGCGCAGCCCCCTCGGCGTGCCCACGTGACGCGAGGTCACGTGGCAGCGCGGAGTCACGTGGGCGCCGCCATGGCGGGGGCGGGGGCGCGCCTGAGGCGCCGTGGCCGCCCCGCAGCTCCGGGGCCCTGGGATCCGCCGGACACGGGTCCCGACCCGGCTCTCCGGCGGCCCGAAGTGATGCCTTCGGTTTTAACTTTGATATTTTTCAAACCCTGCACTGCCCAGTGTGTAGCTCTGAAGTTTCGTGTGGCCCGTCAGCTGCTGTTCTCCCATGCTGGTTAGACATAACAAACCTCTCTAGGTTTGCTCTTCAAGGACACCTTGATTGTCCCAGGCCCCAAAATGTGTAAACTAAAACCTAGAGGAGGGGCGAACTTGGGGTAATGACATCATGAACTGAGGTTATAACTGGAGAATTAACCCTGGTATGCAAATGGACCAAACTTATAAAAGTGTGAAGAACCCGTGACCCAAGGTCCATCTTGGGTGTGGTCTTTTGACTGCCCAGGGTGAGCCTTTGAAGGCCCTTCAAATAAATACCTACTTTTATTCTCTTGTCTAGTCTCTGTTTTTAGGTGGCCACCTCAGGCATCAGAAGGGGAGCTGTGGTGGCCGCCTGTGCCAATGCCTCACCACCCTCCTGGCACAGGGTGCCCAGAGAAGCTGTGGCTGCCCCTGGATCCCTGGAAGTGTCCAAGGCCAGGCTGAATGGAGTTTGGAGCAGCCTGGGCTAGTGGAAGGTGTCCCTGCCCATGGCAGTGGGGTGGAACAAGATGGTTTTTGTGGTGCTTTCCATCCCAAACCATTCCGTAGCTCTGTGAGTCTGTGATTACAGGACACCCTTTTGTCTGCAGGAACCCACTGGGTACCAGCACGCCCAGGGATGTCCTTTTTGTGTCCCCAGAGAGGCACCAGCCCCTCACTGGTGTGGGTTGGGGTTGTGAGTGGGGTGTGTGGGAGGCTCCTGTCTGAGCTGACACCCATCACTGCAGCTGTGCCAAGAGAACGGGGGGGATTCAGGTCACAGTGGACCTGTGAAGGTCTGGCCTGAGCCCCTGCTCCAGCTGGACCACTCAGAGCCCATTGGCCAGGGCTGTGTCCACCCAGATTTTGAGTATTGCCAATAATTACGGCTCCACTGTTCCCAGAAATCTCTCTCCTGTCCACTGCAGGCTTTCAGCACTGGCAAACTAATTAAATATGGCCTTGAGCCTTACTTAGCACTTGTGTCCCTTCCTAATATTCCTACCAGGTGGAATTCCTGTCCACCTCTCCCTTTTATTCCCTGGCAAGTGAGGAAATCCCGTTTTCAGGAGGCCGCAGGGGTCTGGAGGAGAGTCACGTTGGCTGGTGGCACCTCAGGCTTTAAACCTGAGGGAACTCAGGGAATCCCTGACTCCCTTTGCCCTGGGAGGCACCAGCTTTGTCACCAGAGGGCAGGAGACCTCTCTAATAAAGCTGCAATGGGGAAAAGTGCTGGAATTGTTGGGTTTTTAAAGAGAAACAACGTTTATGTGCTGCTTTGAGTGACGCTGACCAAGCAGTTGGGTGGGATTCATTCGACTAAAAACCTGCAGGAGGTTTTGGACATGGTGTGACCTCCCTGGTTGTGAGGGAAGGTTGGATGGACATCGGCCTGGGGGCCGCATCCAAATCCTCACCCCAAACATCTGGGATCCAACACAAATTGGATGCATTTTGAGTGTTTTCCACCCCTTCAGCCACGTGAAGGGCTCATGCTGGGGAAATCAGGGAACTCCCGGAGATGCTCTGGTGGGGGATGTGGCTGCTCCAGGTGAGGGCTTGGCATGGGAGGGAAGGGGAATTGCCTTCCCACCACTGCAGCTGGATTGGAGGGTGCTGGTACATCCAGTGTGAAGCTTTCCTTCCAGTTCCCCAGCCCAGCTGTGCCTCCCTCCCCAAAACCCCCTTGGTTCTCACCCCTTCTCCCACCTGCAACACAGCCAAACAAGCCACGCAGTCCTGTTTTTAAAACGGGGCCTTTCTCCATTTTATTTTGCCCAATAAAAATCCTTCACAGTCAGGTTGAGAGAGGAGAGTTGGAGATACGTATACATATAGATCTGCATGTCTATTTATATATATACATACCTCTGTACAGATATATTTGTATATTCACCGTAGAAAATGGCAAAGGCAGTAGCTCTTCACATCTGGGTAACCCAAAGGGAACATACAACAGACCAGCAGGGAAGTGGGAAGTGTGGTAGAGTTTTAACAAGAACCTCTGAAACAGATACACCTTTGCTGTACAAAAATCCCAGAATGCTGCGTGTTACCTCTTTTTCCCTTTTTTCTTTTTTTTTTTTCCTTTTTTTGTTCAACGTCTTGTCTTTAAACACACTTAAACCAGAGGCCAAGTCAAGACAACGGTGATTGGGAGTGACCACGTGGACAGGAGAGACACCCGACTTTATGGAGTTCTTTTTAAATTTTTATTATTTTTTTTTAAGTATATATATATTTTTATATATATATAATTTTTTTTATTTTTTTTTTTAGATTTTTTTTTTTTAAGATTTTTTTTTTCCTTTTTTCCTTTTTTTTTTTTTTGCAAAGTTGAGACGCAGTTCGGAGAACCGGCAACAGTCGACGCAGAAACAGAACAGTAACGGAGTCGAGTTCAGAACACTTCTGGTTTGAATTCACAGTCAGAGGAGAGAGAGAGGAGAGAGAGAGAGAGAAGGAGAGAGACACCGAGGCGTCAGGAAACGAGAGGGAAGAAAGCACAAGGCTGGGATTGAATTTACAGTCGGGGAGGTCCGGAATGGGACGAGGGGTCTCACGCAGGAGGTCCTGCAGAGGGGCACGGCCCGGCGCCGGTGGAGCTCCTCTTATTGCTGGTGAAGTCGGACAGCAGCCTCGCCCAACCCGCCCTCCTCCCCGCGGGGAGCTGGGGTTTGGGGGGACAGCGATGGATCTGCTGGAGAACGGACGACTCAGCGACGTGCATCGGTTTGGGGTGAGAAAAACCCTCCCCAGCGTGGTGGTGCCCGGAGAGAGGCCAAGGCCAGGTCGGCTCCTCTGGGCTCACAGCGATTACCAGGTCCCGGAGAGTGCAAACAAAGACACCTTGGAGGAGCCCCGGTCCCTGGCTCTGCGGGGACACGGCTGCCTGGGAAGGGACTGCATAGACACATTGGCCGGGTGTGCAGCATTGGGTGGTGCTGGGACGCTCCTGCGCTGGTGCTGGAGCTCTGCCCGCACGTGTTCTGCTCCTTTCAGTCACAGGAAAGGGGGAAAAGGGAGCTTTCTCCTCCGAGCCTGGCTCTCAGGAATGGCAGAGCCACAGTGTCCCACTGGTTGTCACCGAACGTGGCTCCGTGAGCTCAGACACCCCAGTGGCTCCCGCATGGAGAAGACCCGCTGCAGGGACCCAGTGACAGCCGTGGGATGGGCACCAGGAGAGGATGGGCCACACCTCCTGGGCACCCAGGCTGGTGGCCTGCTGGATGTGGGAAGCTTTGGACTCTCCGGATAAACGGGGCCACCAAGCTCAGAACACTGTGGTCATTTAGAGCCAGACTGGACCTCGCATCCCTTTCCGAAGGAGTTGAGCCCGGGGCTGGAGCTGTGAAGGTATTCACAGGAATGTTGGCTTGCCTGCAGGTGTCAGAGTTGGGAAGAGTCCCTTTTAAATCTCCCTGGAAAAATCTATTGCTTTGGGACAGAAAGCAGAGACTTCCTGCTGGAGAAAATAGATCTGTGAAAGAGCTGTGGAGACACGGCCTGGTCCCAGGCTCCAGACCTGACCCGATCCCCTTTACTGGGAGAACCAGGGAAGAGGATTATCCTGAAAATACAGGAGCTTGGTGCTGACAGCAGTTGCACTGCCAGCATGGAACATCCTATTGGGAAGCCAACACCTGGAAAAAGCTGGATGTGATCCCAACCCCTTGATACACTGTGGGGTCCTGCGTGTCCCTATGGACCTCAAAGACCCTCAGACCCCTGATTTTCCAGAAGGTGGAAGGACCAGGGAGCCCCAGAGCTGGGTGGTGATGGTGTGAATCTGCCGTGCAATGATCCCATGGGATTGCAGGCCATGGGAATGTCCTTCAGCAGGAAGCCAGGTTGTCCTTGGAGGTAAAGCAGGGCTGATGGAGCTGCCATGGGAATGTCAGAGAGGAGGGGATCAGTGTTCTGGAAAGCTCCTGAGAGCAGGGTTGGGATAACCCATTCTCAGTGCGGGCTGCAGCTCCAGCTTGTCCAGATGGGAGATGGGAGAGTACTGGGAGAGGCACTGACTGCTCCAATGGGATGGGAATTATCTAAAAGGAGGCAGGAGAGCCTGGAGAGCTGGGGCAGAGGAGCAACAGGGCACAGGCAACACATGAACAGATCTTTAGCAAGGGGTCTTGGTGATCAGTGAATTTTAAAGGGGTTTCAAGGCTTAAGCTGAAGGTTTGGCTTAAATTAACGGCGAGTTGGGCTCTCTCCCATCCCAGGAATGGTGTGGAGAAGGCTGAGCACAGCTGGGGAGCAGAGGCACAGTGAGAGGCATCTGCCCGAGGCCCAGACCCACCTGAACACCCACCTGCAGGAGCACAGATCTCCCACCGGCCTCCTGCCAGGTCCAGGAACCTTCATGGAGCAAAGGTGGGCGGAGATGCCTTCAGCACCCCGAGCAGGAGAAGTGAAGAACACTCTGCCTTCACCTTGCAATTCGTTTCCTTGATAAGGAGGGTGCTGAGGATGCCCTGGGGTGAGCTGGGGAGAGGACACCACGGGGGCAGCCAGCAGGACCACCAGCTCTCAGGATGCTCATTTTCCTGGGCAATTCCCACTGAGCCAGAACAATTGACTGGACCCTGTAGTGATGTCTGCTGCTAAACTAGAGGAGACCTATTGCTCTGAAGATGAGAGGCATGAAGTTGCCTGAAGACAAGAGGATGCATGGCTTGGCATGCATCCTCTCTTTTCCTCAAGAAGAAAGGGAATGGCATCCATCCCAGCTCCTAGGGACAGCCCCTGGTCCACATTCTCCAGGGGAAATGTGTGGAGCTAATTGGTATGGCTGTGGAGGATATTGGTGTAACCAACTGGGAATGATCACCTCACCCAGGAACTCCTTTCTATCCTGTCCTATCTCATGCAGGAAAGGCCCTTATGGACCTGCAAACATTCCCAGGTGGGACACGGGGAAATCGTGCCCCCTGCTAGCTTTCATTCACCTTTTCCAGCCCACACCAGCCTCATCTCTCCCCAGGAAAGCCAGGACACAGCTCCAAGCATGCAGCCCAGTGTTCTCCGGAGATCTTTGGTCATGTTGCTCGTGAGCTCGCTGCCTTGAGCGAGCTATAAAGTGCCACTGCAAGGGGCAGGAGGGGAGCAGGATGGTCCTTTCCATGGGCAGAGCTCAGGGGGGACACCTCTGGGAGCCACTGTCTGCATGGAGTCTGGGTGTGATACCAGAGGGGCAGAGGGGACTTCAGTCTTAACCAGGGGGCAATTGCAAACCTGGCTCAGGGAGGCAGCAAGCATCAAAGCAGGACAGAGTGACACCAGGCTGAGCTAATCCCAGGTGGATTGCTTTCCTGGGAGGTGCTGAAGCCCTGATTCCCACTGCAGCCAGGCACAGGTCGGGGTGCTGAGCACTCTGTGTGCAGCACTCAGCACTCGGCCCCACTCGCCAACACAGAAGCCACAGAGCCTTCTTGTCTCCATTTAATCATCAACATACAGAGCTGGGCTCTTATTTACATCCAGGTACACTTCTCTCTGTACAACAGCATAAGAGCAACAATTCCATTCCTCTCTGGAGCGTGGAAACCTGGAGGTGAGTGACCACCACCAGTGACAGCAGGATTGGGGTCACCGGCTGCCACCAGACTGGCAGGAGCTGAGTGGAACTCTGTGAGGCACAACAACATGCCCTGGTTGTGGTGTTCATGCTGGGGGTGAGAAGGGAGTGCTAGAATTAGCCCAGCTGGGTTGCTGGGACAGCGGCAGCAGCCAGCCTTGGAATGGTGGTGGAGCAAAGCAGCCCCGCTCACAGCAGAGTAAGACCTTCCCTGGCACCAGGACAGCTTGCTTAGCCCACATCCTCATGGATGGAAGCTGCTGGAACTGATCGGTGTCCTCTCCTCTGTTTATTGTGTGGATGTGCTTGGAGCATGACTGAGCTCTGTACATGGGATCCTGTGACACCAGAGGTGCTCCAGGACTTCCCACCACTGGCCTGGCTCTCTCAAAAATCTTGGCTCATATTGCCCAGCTGCAAGTGTCAGGCATCCCAGAGCATCTCTAATGTCTGTGGACCCCATGCGTGGGCAACTGAGCTGACACCCTCGTGGCCATAGCTTGTGGTGGTGGCCAATGGCAAGTTAGAGAGGATTTTGGGGGCAGGACTTGTAGAATGACATATGAGCCAGGACATCACGCTGAATTCCGCTAGCTCCAAGGTGGAGGAGAGAGCTGGGGGATGGTCAAGCCCAAATTCTGGGTGGAGTTCCATGGGACAGAAACAATTCATCAGCCCTGCCTGAGCCTCCAAGAGACACGCTGTCAGCCTCCTTGACCATTCCCAGGATATGTCACCCAAACGCCAGCCTGGCACCCCTTGGCTGTCCTAATCCAGGGCTAAGACCCCAGAGCCTCAATGAAGCTTTTGATGGGAGATTTCATCAACTTGTGAAAGTGTTAAGATCTGGAAGGAGCCAGGTGAGCTCCCACCTGGGCACAAACAACAGGAATCCAGGTGTCCCACCATTATTTTGCACCATCTTTGCTGAGCAAAAGGCTGGCACAGGGGAGATAACTTGATGGGGAGCAGCACACCCAGTTGTGGGGAGGAATCCTGAAGCACAGGAATCCTTTGTGGCAGTTTGGCTCCCAAAACCATCTGTATTTTCTGTCACCGTAGCACAGCTGGGGTGGTTTTGGCAGGACGGCCAGGTGCTTGGAGGATCCTGGGAGAATCCCGAGAGAGGGAAAACCAGCAGCAGCAGCAGCAGCAGAGTGTCTTAATGGGTGTCTGCAAGGCTCTGTCATCCAGGGAATGTCCACAGTCGAGGTCTCTGACATATGGATTGAAACTCTGGATTGATGTGATGCAGTGAAGAAGGTGGAGGGAGTGGGCCTTTCCTCCTCCGAGGTGAGAAATCTTCACAGGCACAGACACCACACACCTGCTGTGGATAGAAGGACAACGTGGGCTTCTCTGATGTGAAAAGAAAGCTGAGATGGTGGATTGGAGATCTCCAAACCTGACAGTGTGGGATGTTTGTCTCAAAGGCCTGGATTATGACATGGAGGAAGCTCTGGGATTTTCCTGGCCAGGTCCATGTAGATGTCTCCCTGGGCATGGCAAAGTCTGCTGCTGGGTGGCACTGGCAGGCAGCTGCACTCCTTCCTCGGTGAGGTGCACAGGCTGATGTCCAAGAGTGCTGGAGCATCTTCAGGATTCGCAGTGAGGCTGTTCCCCATCCCCATCATGAGTCAGACCTGACCTAATCCCCCTTTTATGGCTGGTTCTGGGAGACGGGCTTAGCCTGAGCTGCCCCTGTGTTTTCCATGAGTTATGTCTTCCTCCGGGTTGAAAGACATGGGCAGAAGTGGTGGGAAAAGACAGGAACCATCAGCTGGGATCTTGAAATGCCCTGGTCTTGTTGCACATCTCCATTTTCAATGTCTCCAGGGATCTCTGGCAGCCACCACCAGCTCCTGGCCAGTAGCTCTGCCTGATGACGTGGGCTGGTGGGACTAACTGCAGTCTCCACTCTTTGCTCAGTCTGGAGCTCACCACAACAATATTTATTCTCAAATTGAAGGTCAGACCCGGTCATGAACAGGGGAGCTTTGGGGAGACAGAACATGGAAAATGTGCAGGCTTTTGTTTGGAAGGTCTTCAGCCCCTCATTGCCTCGAGGTTCTTCCTTGGTATGCACATGAAATGTGATCTGGTCAAACTCTCCCTGGAGTCACCTCATGGACATTTCAAGACGTCCCTGTGCTAATTCCAACTTTTCTCTTCTAGCTGCTCCCCCGGGCAAAGGGCCAAAATCCCCACTCCTATTGATCCTTTGGCCACCGCCCAGTCAGTGCAAACTCCACTTTGCGACATTTTTCTTCTCTTTATTGTGACTCGTGGTAGAAAATTATCCATGACAGGAAGGACCAAGCTCACTTTGCCCATGTTTTCAAGCGGAATGCTGGGTTTTGCTGCCTCGGTGACTGTGCACGTAGGATTTGGTTTATGGTTCTACCAGGGTGTAAGCACTTGCGTGATCTTAAGCGTTTCCCCCTCTTACGACTTCTTTCATGCTCAGGGTTAGTAGCTGAGTATTTTCTTGAGCTAGGCCTGCGTTATCTCCATCCCTGGAGTGTGGGATGCCCCGTGGGATGGCTGTGGGCGCTGTTTGGAATGGCTCTACTGAAGGCTGACCGTTGCAATCCAGCCGTGATGCTGCTGTGCCTCCGCTGCAACTCCTGAGTGAGGCTCTAGTGCTGTTTATAAGCAGACCCTGGACCAAGAGAGTGCACCAAGGTGTCACTCGTTTGGGGACAGGGTGGCACAATTGCCCACTTTTGGGGCAGATTGCTAAAGCTTCAGTTTGCATAAACATCCCATGGGTTTGGAGGCTTCCCCAAACCTCGGTTACATTGACTTTGGGAAGTAAGAGGGCTCTTGGGAAGGGAAACTAGCTTGGATTTCCAAGCTTTTTTCTTGCTGTAGCCAGCTTGGGTATAGAGTAAGAGTAAGGGGACCAAGGCAGAGGTGGGAGGGTATTTCTGCTCCTGGGGTTGGTCACAACCCGGCAGAGGAGTGGAACTGCAGGAGGAAACCACAAGGAAGTGAAAACGCAGCATATGTTAAGCTCTGCTGAGCCTCCAGAGAGGCTCCTGCTGGGACATCATTCCTTGTTGGCTTCTGTTACCAGGACAGGCTCATCCTGCTCCTTAAGGATGTCCTAACCTCTTGCAACCAGGGCAAGAGGGAGTCGTCTGGTAGAGATATGTCTGGTTTCACTGAAATCAGTGGCCAAGCTCGCACTGACTTCACTAAGACCACCGTCTAGACAGGATACTTGATGCAGAACACTTGAGTTTGCTCATGATCCCGAGAGCTTTGCTCCATTAGCCAATGTGGCTAAAAACGTCCTGGAAAAAATAAACCCCCAAAAACCAACAAACCTGCCACTTTGAACTGTTTCGCTGCACGTAAATGTGTGGAAAACCAAAGAAACTGAATGCAACCCTCCAAAACAACCAACCGAAGAAGGGTGAATTGTAGGAGAGGGGTGGCAGCCTCTAGTGAAGTAACAGTCAGGGCAGATTACAAAAGAGCCAATTGACCCTCACCAGCTGTACTAGGAAAAAACCCAGACGAGATGTCGCATTATCGATAGAAAACCAACGCACATCCACAGTTATTTTACCTACAGAGCACAGAAGTGGAGAGTAAGGGTGATGGAGCCTGGTGGGAGCACGCTCACACCGCTCCAGCGGGAGCGCATTATCCTTCGGAAGATCACTGGCTTGAGTAGGTAGTACATGCACAGCAATAAAAAATTCCGTTGTGTCGCCTCGGTCCCTCCTCAGATCTCGGTGGACTCTATTCGCTCGAGTCTGGAGGGAGTCCATGTCTTCTTCTCCTCGGTGTGCGGGGGGCTGGTGGTCTTTGTGTTCATCTCGTTGACCTTGTGCTCCAGGAGCTGGTTCTTCTGGTACATCTCCACGTAGTTCAGCTGCAGCTGCTTCTGGTACTTGATGACTTTCTCCTTCTCCTCCTGCCACGTGCGCCGCTCCTCCTCGAAGTCCATCACCTGCTGCTCCCGCTGCTGCCGCTCCAGCTTCAGCTCCGTCTGGAGCCGCTCCACCTCCCTGCGCAGGGTGTTCACGCTGTCCTCGCTCTGCCGCTGCATCTTGGCCTCGTCGCTCTCGCAGGCCAGCGGGTCCCGCAGCTTCTCCCCGAGGTCCCCGCCAAAAGGCCCCGCAGGTCCCATGCTGGCAAGTGTCCGCTTCAGGCCGGAGACCTCCAGCTCACAGTGGTTCAGCTTTTCCCTCAGCACCTGGACCTCGCTCATCTTCCGCTGCAGCTCGCTCTCGCAGATCTCCAGGTTGACGCTCTTGGAGCTGTAGGAGTCCTTCAGGGTGAGGATCTGCTCCTCTTTCTCCCGTAGGAAGTTCTTACCTTCCTTGAGCTGTGACCGCAGTCCCACAATCTCGTTGAGCTTCTGGGAGACGTCAGCTTGGGAGTCCTTCAGCTGCTGCTTGAGCAGGGAGATCTCACCTGCCTTCTGGCAAACCTGTGGGGAGAGCACCCGTGAGGCTGGCGGATGGCAGTGAGGAGCTGCTTGTCCCCTGCACTGCCCGTGAAACAACCCTGCTCATGGACCCAGCCTTCACCAGGACCCAGACCATGCCACTGACCTCTGTGTTTTTTCCTGGCTCTCAGGGACCTGATGCTGTTTCCAGCTGGAGCTGCCCAACAGCCAAGCCCAGTGCTGCGGTCCCCACCAGCGATGCTTCCCTCCTGCCTTCATCTTACTCCCCCACCCACAAACCCGCGGTGCTCAATCCCAAACCTTCTCAGCTGGAGTTTTCCCACAAAGTTTACCTCAATGGCATCTGGACCTTGAGCAAGTCTGAGACAGAAACATCTCAGACCCAGAGACCACCCGGCTTCTCCCCAAGACCTGGGAGCATTGGACAGGAGGCAGATAAGTAGACTTTACTTACTCATCCTATGATGCCTTCCTTCCCAAAGACTCCTAAAGAACCCTGGAAGTGCTCAAAGCCACATTGGATGGGACTTGGAGCAACCTGGTCTAGTGGAAGGTGTCCCTGCCCATGGCAGGGATGTGGAACTGGATGGGCTTTAAGGTCCCTTAAAAGACCTGGGCAGAACTGCTGGTCAAAGGAGGGACAATGCAGTCTGCTTGTTCTGGGATTTATCCTGCAGAGGTTTTACAACAAGCCTGTAATAATCTCTGCTGAACATCTGCAAATGGCACATTTCAGAGCCTAATTAATCCCAGCTTCATTTACTTTCCATCAGGATTAACAGAATACGGTCTTCTTGATTCTACAGCTATGTTTTGCCTCTGCACTCTTAATAAATTTAAAGTTTCTAGCCTGTGCATGGAAGGATTAAAATTCTTCACATGATCAAGTTGAAACAAAAAGGTATGTTAGCACTGGCTATACAAACAGACCTTGATAAAATGTTCTAAAAATAGAAACAGTAGGAAAAAGTTATGTAGGACTCAACAGGAGAACTAGAAAGAGGAATTTGCCTTTCTAAGAGAGATAAACTTATTAACAACTGAAAACAGTGTGTTACAATGGAAAGCATGAGGTAGACATGGCTGTCAATATCATTTTTATCTCAGTCGCTTTTATATCTTCAATTAAAAAAAAAATCAAATATCTGAAAAGCAGTTTCAAGGTTTGCCCAAATGCAAATAGTAAAAGAATTTAATTAAAATAGACTTAAGCCCATTTTTGGCAGGCACACGTACCTGTGTGGAAAGACCTGTGTTCCCTGAAACTGGATTTGAATGTCACGACTTGGAGTGACTGTGAAGTCAAATTATTAACCAATACAGGGGGTGTGCACAAAAGGTTGTGCTTATTTTAGCTTAATTGAAATCAACAGGCCTGGAACTCAGACAAGTGAGGTGACAAGTGTCACCTGTTACCTGGAGGCCACCAACCCATGGCTGTTACCTGTGGGCTCCACTTAGGGCACGTGGGAGGTACTTTGGGTCACCAGACCCCGCAATGGAAACCTCACTCAAGGTCTGTTACAACAACGCTCTTACCTCCCACTTGGTCTCTTCAATCTTCGGGAGAAACTCAGCCTGCTCCTTCTTGAAAGCCACAAATTTCTTCTCCAGCTCCTCTCGTTGCTGGAGGAGTTGTCCCATGTCGTCCTGGAGTTTTTTTTTCTCCTGCTGGAGCTTGAAGATTTGGAGCTGCAAAGCCTGCTGAGCCCGCTGCGCCTTTTTGGAGACCTGCTGCAACTTGTTGGCATAGTTCTGCCTCAGGTCCTCCATCTCCCTCTCCCAGATCTTCTGCTTCTCCTCGAACACCTGGAAGATGGCCGCCTCGCTCTTGTCCAAGTTCCTCCGCATCTGGAGCACCTCCTGCTCCTTCTCCCACAGCCGGTCCTCCAGGTCCTGGATGATGTCGTCGGTCGAGGGCGAGTGGAAAGGCATCGTTTCGTTGAGATGGTTCAGTCTGTTGAAGGACGAGGTGCTCTTGCTCGAGGACCGCCCGCTGTCTGAGGTAGATATCCCGTTGTATCCCACGATGTTCTTCTCCACGTAGGTGGTCCCGATGCGGTTGATGTGGCTCGTGGAGGCGCTCATGGGGCCCACGTGCTGGCTGTAGCCCGTCCCGTAGGTGGGCAGGCTCGTTAGCGAGTTACGGCCCGAATCCGAGAGCCCCCCCCCTTGGTTTGTAGTCCTGTTAAGGCTGCTCTTGTCGAGTCCACCCTTGGGTGCGGACGGGCTATTGCTGTTGGCATGGTTCAAGCTCTTTCTGTTCTCTGCCATCCCGTTGCTCTGCGGCGGGCAGAGGTTCTGCATGGAATGGAAGTTTTTAGGAACTACTGGTTTAAAGGCTGAGGGTCTAACTAAGGGCTCATTGCTCTGCAAAAAGGAAAAAGGACCACGCATCAAACACAGCAGGAGGCTCGGTAACACACAAAAGAGACACATCGGCACAGGGTGGGGCTGATGCAGCTTGGGCTGGCTCCTTATCCCACCTTGGTACACCCTGGACCATTTGGGGTTGCACATGAGGGACCTGTGGTCACTCGTAGGGCAACACTTTGCCTTCCCTTGCCCCAGCTGAAAGGAAATCATTTTAACGTATCCCAAACCTGCGTGATTTTTGCCCAGAATACTCCTTGGGTTCTCTCAGTGCTCTTTACAAGGAGGGCTGCCCCTTGCTTACCAGACCTGACCAAAATAACTCTAATTTTGGCTGATTGTATTTCTAGCCTTGAGGTTGCATTGCCCTTTTGCTGAAAGCTGAATTGAAGCCTTGGATTAGCAGCCCTTTTGCCTCAGGAGCATCACATCTCCCCGCTGCCAGCAGTGACCTGTGCCTGTGGGGACCTCGTGTCCTGCTTATCCTCAGACAGGAGCAGGTAGGAGCTGTGACCCCAGCAGTGACACCAGGCAAGGAACATGCTAGAGCTGCTCTTCATTTGAAATTTGTGTTTTCTGTGGGCCTAAGCAGTGCTGGGGGACAGTGGACCACAGCCACAAGGGATTTAGAAAGGATTTTAAAGCCTTGCACATTCCTCTCCCCATCAATGCACCATTAGAAACAAAATTTTCCTTAAAATGGGATTGAGTCTGCCCTACTGCAGGTTGGATTTTAGGTGAAAATTAAATGGGAGGAAGCAAAGGTGTTTTGAAAATGCCTTTTAGGAGAAACAGAACAAGCCCCAGTGAACATGTTGGAGGTTGGAGACCAAGTGTGAGACTGAGATGGACTGCAGGGGCTGTTGGATTAACAACCCAGGAGAAAAGGCCACCAAATGCTGCAGAAATAATGCTGGACACAAATTATGGAAGTCACTGGAGCAGAGCAGCAGGCTACACAAAACACCGCTGGCTCTGGGGCTCTGCTCCTCCAGGCCTGGGAGATCTTTCTCCCTGAAGCCAGTATGAGCCATGAGGACTGGGCTGGGCTGGGAGAGAATGTTTACAGGGGTAGTTCCCAAGCCGTGTCCCTCACAAGGGGCACTGGGATTCTGAGCAGATGCTCATGGCTTCTTTCAAGCAACAGCTTTAGGTGGCAGTGTGTGGTTGGAAACTGCCTATAAAAGGCACAAAACTAAGAGGGGACTCAAATGCTGGACCTACTGAAACTGGAGCCGACTCCAGCTCCCTCCCCATCCTTCAGGGAGGTAGGCACAACATCTCAGGGAAGCTGGAATAGCCGGTGACTTAAATACAGGCTTAAATGAGCTGTATGTGGAAGACTTGTGGTCATGCTCTTGGGCCAGAACTAATAACCCCCTGAAAAGTCATAAGAATGATATCATCTCTACATAAAAACGTACAAAGTAACAACGAGAACATCATTTGCACTGTTGCCCAAGGCCTCCTGGTCTGTGCTTCCAGAGATGTGCCACGGCCACCCAGCTGCTCCAGGAGGTTCTCACCTGGTCTAGTTTGCCGGAGATTGGCAAAATCTTTGGTGGGTTACTGGGCTCTCGGTACTGGGGAGGCGGCGGCAGGTTCTTCTCGTTGTTGGTGGTCACGTTGCCGCAGATGTCCATCTTCACCTTCTCGCTCTTGCGCAGGTCGCCGTTGATGTAGAGAGAGTTGGAGACTTTCTCCGACTTGTAGGTCTTCTCCTCGCCGGAGTAGCGGTTGGAGATCTCCCGCGTGGAGTAGCCGTTGCGGGGCCCCTCCGTCTGCCGGCCGCTGCTCTGCGTCCGAGTGCCCACGCTCTTCATGGCGAACTCCTGGTCGTTGGCCACTCCGCTGCCCACGCTCCCCATGGCGCTCTTGGGGATGGTCTGGGAATAGCGGGGGGCGAAGCCGTGGAAGTTCTCTGGGCTGGGGTAGGCCGGGTCACTGAGGATGGGCAGCGTCTCTAGCGTGGCCATGGCAGCGTAGGGGTGAGGTGGAGGCACAGCTCAGTGGCACTGGGACAAGGAGGGAAAAGGGTTGTTAAAGAGATGCCTTTTGTCTGCCGTGCCCTTTGCAGATCGAAATCATGTCCCAGTGATGGCGTTCTCCTCCTCTCTGGGATCCCCAGGTCCCTTGGAGGAGCAGCATTCCTCAAATCCCACCCCCTGCTCTCCAAAAGAGCTCCTAATCTTCTCAATCCAAAAGTTGTGGTTCCCAGGGGAATGGGTTGCATGGATTTTAGTAGGCACAGCTCTACGGCATCGGTGAGACACAACCATTTGCTGTTCCCAAGAATGAACTATTTCTGTCACTTTTCCCAGGTTTGAACCTGTTTGTGTTCCCATGGGGATGGAAGGTCTCCATCCCTGGTCCTGGCTCATCCCAGTGCTCTCTCCAGCACATCCCTTAGGGATGGTATCACAGGGCTTAAACAACACACTTCCCATCTCTTCCTTGGGATTGTTGTTGTTGAACTTGAGTTTTTAAAAAGATGCTTTTGTCCAGGTGTCATCCTAAATTTTCTTCTAAATATTTATTCCCCTTCTCAATTTGATTCTTACTTAGCCTGTGCCGTGGGTTGGCCAAAACTAGGCCATGGGACATGGTTAACATGCAAATATTGGTTTCAAAAGTTGTCTTTGACCAGGGTTGTCCTGGGACCAATTATCCTTGGGACCAATTCTCATCTATCTAGATGCTCTTCATCAGCTTTTACACAAAGGTGTAAAGTCTTATTTGAGGAAATAGAAGACCCACAACAACTTTTTCTTGGTCACCTCATTGAATAATGGAGAATTTGAACCTGTACCAGCCAAGGATCCCATTACCCGAAGGAAGGGAGAAGGTGCACTGCAAATTTTGGATGACTGAACCAAACCTGGAGGAGCAGGGTCAGTAGCTCCTGGACAGTTGTGGACACTCAGGTGACCAGTGTCCACCCAGCCCTCCAGAGTTCATTGATTTGGTCCCCATGGGCCAGAACGGATGCTTTTCTTTTGTCTCAGGCACCCTCAGTTGCAGGTTTTCCAGGATAAATCATCCTGGTAGTGTGAGGACTAAGGCAGGACTTAAGGGCAGTGGGAGGTACTGTGGTTTCCCTGCGGATGGGATAAAAATAGTTGATGCCCTTTGGAGAAAGGTTCAGGGATGGCAGAGGTCAGGCAGGACCAGCAGGAAGGGGAGATGGAGAAAATCCCCCTTTCAGTGGGGTTTTCCCCCTCCTTGGGGGGAGGGATGTTCATTCAGCCCTCCCTGAGTAAAGCAGAAGAGCTGGATTTATTTCCCTGGAGAGCAAGCTGAGGTCCGGAGCTCAGCTCCCATGTGGTGTCTCAGAGGGCCTTGCTATTTGCACTAATAATGGAATGGAAAAAGAATTAAAAAGGTTAAGGCAGGGTCTGTGCTGCTCAACTTTGCTTTTATTAAACTGCATTTCTGGAGGCTTCTCCTCCCCCTTTCCCAGCATCCTGCCCTGTCCAAAGAACAGCCCTAGTGGCAGATGTGGCAACTGCTGTGCCAGAGCGAGAGGACACAGAGCTGTTGAGGTGGGATTTAAGGTCCCTTCCAACCCAACCCATTCTGGGATTTCATGAAGCGACGAGCATTAAGTGAACACTCTGTAGTCCCTGCTAAGGACATCCTGCAGTTCGCACCTCTGTCCTCAGCAGATGATCTCACATCATTCCCTGATGAAAGTCTAAAGACCAGGCAGTAAAGGAGGATCACATGAGCACCTGTGGGGATCCACTACAGTCAAAACACCAGCGTTTATTGGTCATAAGTGATAAAACCTCTGCCAGCAGTAAGAAGTGGCAGGGTCTGGTCACGTATCCAGCACGTGACATTTGCACACGTGTTCCTTCAGTGCTCTGAGCTGCACTCAAAGGCTCGTGACCCCACCACGCCCTAAAGACACTTCCCAAAGAACATCATCACTGACAGCTCATGAGTGCACAATGCCCAGGGGTTAATCCAGGTGCCTGCTGAGGGCCTGGAGAGTGGCTGGGCTGCGGAGCGATGAGGAGGGATGGAGAACACCCACCTGAAGCCGCACTCAACCAATGGTGCCTTTGGATTTTATGAGTCAAGGGAAGACTTTGTCCTGCTAATTTAGGAATAACCTGCTTTTCAGTGTCTTTGGGAATCTTTATAGGCTGTGACTTCTTTTTATGGGACACCAGGCACCATGGGAGGGATGTGCTGGAAGGTCTCAGCTCCAGACAAGGAAGTGGCATCGTCTCCTTGCAGTACTCCCCAGCCAGCAAGGGAGAAATCCAGGTTACTTTTCCCTCACTGGGTAAATTTCACAGTGACATTTGCACATTTACATTGACTCTCTGAGGGCAGGATGAGGTCACTGGAAAGTTTGATCCTTCCAAAAGGAAGAAAAAAAAAAAGAAAAAAAGAGGCCAACACAACAACAAGCGTTTTCTTTTAACTGGGAATCATCCAAGAAAATATTCTGAAAAAACCCCTTGTTCTTAGCTTATGTTTACTGCAAACCCGGGATCTGATAAACAGAGCATACAGACAAGTGTTACAAATATGTTATTAAGGAGATTCCAGAAGTGCCAACAGATCCCTGACAGTACAGCTTTGTTTGCCAAAAAGGGCCATTTTTTTTTTCTGGGAACAACAACTCTTGGGTTTGTATCTTCTGGCCAGCTCCAGTTCCTGGTCAGGTTTTACATTGGTTGTTCCTCAGCTGAACTGTGAAATCAAATTTTGAGCACAGGAATAGCGTTGCCATGCTCTGACACAGAGCAGGAGGGTCATTTTTTCTCCTTCCAGGTTTGGAGGAATGTGTGACTAAAACCTTCCCTAGGATATTTCTTCTCCTTGAATCTCATCATCTCTGTGGTAACAGGACAAGGGGGAATGGCTTCAAACTGACAGGACAGGGTTAGATGAGATATTGGGAAGAAATTCTTGACTGAGGGTGCTGAGGCCCTGGCACAGGGTGCCAAGGGAATTGTGGCTGCCCCATCCCTGGAAGTGTCCAAGGCCAGGGACAGGGCCTGGAGCAACCTGGGATAGTGGAAGGTGTCCCTGCCCATGGCAGGTTCAAGGTCCCTTCCAAACCAAATTATTCTATGATTCCATGATAACTGCCTCCCTCCCATGGAAATGTGAGCTAAAAGTGGGTGATTCCCAGGGGTGCCGAGCCTGTCCATGAGCACAGGGAGGCTGAGGGAAGATGAATGTTTGCCTTTGCCAGCATTTCGTTCCCAAGTCCATCCTTTAGAAGGGAAGAAGAGTCACCCTTGAGCATGGCTGGGCTTGGAAGAGACCCCCAAGCCACCTCAGAGGGGCAAAAGTGTCCCCGTAGTTACAGTGGGAACCTGAGCGAAGGGACTTTCTTGCAGACACAAAGAAGGAAACCCTCCAGAACAAACTCTGAGCGGAGGTCCCATTTCCCAGTATTCCTGTGTTAATAAAAGCTAAAAAGGTTTTCTTTGTCTGCCTGGATTGACTCAAGGCTCCCTTCTTGGGAGGCATCTCCATACCAAGGGAAGATGCCATATCTCATCAGTACAGTCAACCTTCTCTGACCAGGGATACTGGGAATCCGCACACCCCACACTGCACCACCTCCCCATCTCATCCAGCTCTTGGCCTCTTGGCCTTTCCTGCAGCAGCCTCGCCTTGGAGACAGCGATATTTTGATGCCTGATGCAGAAGATCTGGGGTGAAATGTCCTTTTCCCCAGCTGTGGTGGGCAAACTGTGCATGTCCACCCCTTACCAAGGTTTCCCACCACACCTGCAGCTCCAGGACACTCCTAGATGTTACTGTAGATACAGGGATTTGTAAAATAACAACTGGGTCTTCACTCTTGCTCTACCCAAAGGATTCAGCGAATGCCTTCCAGTTAAAAAGAAGAATCGCTCTGAGATAAGCAGCTGAATGGTTAACTAGGACTAAATCATGGAGGCCTGGCTCTGTTTCTGCCTGAGGAGGTTAATTGTTAACACTCTCCTAACAAAGGCCTTCGGGAGGCAGACATACCTCAGCACCAGTGCCAAGGGAGAAGGGCATCAATCATTGGTCCCTGGCACGGAGAGCTCCAGCAAGGAGCCCCAGAGCAAGGCAGGGCCTTGGCACACGCGCCATCCCAGGCATGTGGCGCTGGCAGCAGGGGCAGCAAAGGCTTCTGAAGGTCAAAAATTCCCCCTCTTGCCAACTGTGGTAACAGGTGTGCCCCTGACCTTCATTAGTCGGGTTTGTTTGCGTCGGCTTTAACGAGGCAGCAATTACTGGCACTGTAAACCCCTGCTCTGTTCTTTTGTTTTTATAGGGGTAGGACCTACACCTGCCCCGTGTTTAAGGCTCGGGTTGGCTCTGCCAAGGTTGGCAGCGCTGCCAAGGGATTGGTTTGGCTGGAGGAGAAAAAGTCAACACGTCCTGGGGTGGTGGAACAGGTTAGATATGGTGGGAAAGGGTGGAAAAAGAATGGTTGTGATAATTTCAGCTTCTTCCAGGAAGATACTTGGAGAGGGAAGGAAAGGACAGGAATGGGTTAGAGGTGAAGACACAGACCCCGTAGGGAGCAAAACCACCTGTGTCCAGTGAGGCATTAACAAGCCCTGGGGAAAAAACCACCACTGAAACCCATGATTTGCAATTGCACTCGTAAAATCACGGAATCACAGAATTATTCAGGTTGGAAAAGCCCTTTAAGACCATGGAGTCCAACCATTCCAAGGCCACCACTGACCCCTGTCCCAAGTGCCACATCCGCACGGCTTTTAAATCCCTCCAGGGATGGGGACTCCACCACTGCCCTGGGCAGCTGTGCCAGGGCTGGACACCTTTTCCATGAAGAAATTTCCCCTAATATCCAGTCTAAACCTCTCCTGTTTAGAAGCTGTTCCCTCTTGTCCTCTTAGTTTCAAGTGCACGTTTCAGTCGCACCCCTCTTCCTCTCCCTCACCTTTCCTTGCACATCACATCCTCCAAAAAGGCCACTCAGCTACTGCTCTGCCTCCTGTGTGTCATGTGCCACCTCCTTACGCCCGTGCCGGACCCAAACCTGGCTGAGAGCTCCTCCACTGGGATTGATTCAAGAGGCAGGGACACCGTGGCTCCCCTCCCACCTGGCTCCAGTGCCCCGGCACCTCCTGTTCTCCTACACCCTTCTCAAGTTGCTCAGTCTGAAGAGGGGAACAGAATGAGCTTTTCTTGTCTCTCACAGGCATTTTTTTCCAGCCCTCAAGTAATTCTTGTGGCTCTTTCCTGCACCTCCTCCAACTCTTTTCCCCCCATCCTGGTTCAGTGGCTGCCAGGTTTTCCTCCACCACTGGAATACGGCACGAACGCACTTGAACCTGTCTGCAAAAACACACAGATCTCGAGCTTTTCAACCACAAGCTTTTTCCACAACCAAAAGCCAAATGAAGTCAGAAGAACAACTCCTGCTCCTTCCCTAGGACACAAACCTCTCTTTTCCCATTTATCCCTGTACTGCAGTTCTTTTTCCCTCACTCAGAGCTAAAAAGCAAACTCAGGAAGGCAGGCTGGAGGGTCAAATAGTGGCAAGTTCTTGCAGCCACCCTCAGCCACCTCTTGGGCCATGGGGCTGCTGTGTTTCTGCACATTTTCCATCCTTATGTGCAAAGGATTTGCGATTGGATTTACTTTTGTACACAATATTGAGTAACGTGCTCTAGGGCACCCTGCTGGAGCAGGGAGGTTGGACTTGGACAAGCCAGCATGGTAGTCCTGCCTAGGAACATCCAATTGGGCAAGGTGGGGACCATCCTGACCCTCTGTGACCCTGCCACTTTCCAATTACACCTTTCCCAGCACCTGAGAGTGCTGAGGGGCCTGCACAGGGACCTGCCGCATCCTCTGGATAACTGGGCCCAGTTAAAAGCTGTCAGCCGTCCCAGTACAAACCCATTTCTGAGACAGGAGGATCACACTTTGCTTTTCTCTCCTGAAAATGTGGCAGCATCAGGAGGGGGTGGCAGGACTAGGGGCAGGCAGGTCCCAGTTTTGGGGGCTGCGCTTCCTGGGGCTGCTGTGGGAAATAAAAGCGAGCTGGCTTAGAAACATTTCCTTTTCCTTTCCGCCTGCTAATGAGATAATTACAGCCTTTTGTATTCTGGGAAACTACTTTCTCATTATGGGGGCCGCATAAGCTATTTACATAATAAGCCTGAAACAAAAGAGATGAGATGAAAAGACCCAGGCGGCTCTTCAGGGGAGCTCTTGTTGAGCTGCCAAGGGACAGCATGCAGGATGACAGATTCCTCCATCCCCAAAGCTCCTCTGGTCTGGAGTGGGTGGCAGTGCTTGATTCAGGATGTCCCCAGCGTGGGATGATCCTCTGTCTCAGCTGTGAGGGTCCCCAAGGTCCTCAGAACCAGCCCTTTCTTAGACCACCCTTTGCAATTCCCAGTGATAAAGGATTTGGGAGGAGTGGCCATGAATCCAAACCCACGTCAAGGAGAGCCGTGTCAGCATTTGTGGGGCTCACAGTGACAGCTGGGGACGAGTCCCACCACCAGAGGATGTTTGGTACCAAACTGGCCTGTCCCTTGTCCCAATCTGCTGTGTCCCAGCTTCCTCCAGCTGTGGTCAAGGGACATTCTGGGTACCAACCTGTCCCATTCCATATCCCGTATCCCTGTTCCTCGTTTCACTTTCTGACCCAAGGACATGATGGGCACCAGACTGTCCCAGCCCATTTCCCTGTCCCCCTAGTTGGCCAAGGGATGCGCTGGTTACAAACCTGTCCCATCCCATTTCCCTTTCTCATTTCCCATTCCCATTTCCCATTTCCCATTTCCCATTTCCCCATCCCCCCAGTTGGCCAAGGGACACAGTGTGTACCAACCTGTCCCACCCTATGTCCCAATTCCCTGCCCCCACAGCTGTCTGGGGGACACTGGGTACCAAACTGTCCCATCCCACATGCCAGTGCCCCCTCCAAGGGACTCTCTGTGTGCCAAACTGTCCCTGCCAGCCCCACCACCTCCCTTCCCCAATAAAGGCCGCATTGTTCTCCCCGACAAAGCCTGAACAGTGCAGCCTGCTCCACCTTCCCTGGCCAGTCCTCCCACTCTGCTATCAGTTTTCCTCCCTCGGTTGGTCGCTGTGTTTAAGGGACACAGTCCACTGCCACGCTGTCCCCATCCCCCAGGCCGTGGCAGGAGGGGGAATCATGGCAAAGCACAGCCACAATCTGCACTGTGGAGCACATGGCCTTGGCTCCGTGCCCTCCTGCTTGTCCCTCCTTCCCTCTCCGTTCCCTGAGGGTGTTCCTGGAATGGACACCGTCCACAGCTTCCTGGAAACCCCTTATGGACTGTAAAATAACCAGTAAATCAATCTGGGCATGGTTATTGCTCATCCAGATCAAGCTGCTCCACCTGTCCCAAGCCCACCTCCACCCCAGCTCCTCATCTCAGGGTTTTCCCAGCTTTAATCCACAGCATTTTCTGGATCCAAAAGAGCAGGCTGGGTGGAATTAAAAGCCAAGCAGCTGGCAGGCCTCACCAGTCTCGAGCTGTTCCAGTAAGGGAAGACATCAAAATTATTCTGGAGGCTACAGCAAGTTGGGCAAAGCCCCAGAGAAACCTCAGCAGGTGACATGGAGATGTGACAAGGTACATTTGTACAGGGTCCTGCAAGGCTTTTTGGTCTCATCCTTGGAGGTTTTCAAGTCCTGAATGGACCAGCCAGGGTCCACCAGCAGCAAGATGGCCTGGAGAGCTCCCAGGATCCTTTCCACCAGGAATTATCCTGCCATGGAGTTTTTTGCAAGCCACGCTGGGGCTATCCACCAGCATTCCCCTGGCCAGAGTCCTCATCCTCAGGGGGATTTTCCCCCCTTTTCCCATCTGCTCTCAGAGCCCTGGGTTTGGATCCGGGCTGGCATCCTCCAGGATGCACCCAAAGGCAGATAGCAAGGATTTTCCATGACCTGCCTTACCTGTCCCCGTCATCCCAAGGGGCAGCAGGACAGGATGGTTTCACGCTCAGCCCAAGCCACCATCCCAAATCCCATGTGTTCATCAGGAAGGGTTCATCCGTGGTCTCATCTGTGACCCCTGTGGCTGCCCCCAGAAGACACTTGGGGCCAGCTCTGTCATCGTCCCCAGTGAGGTCCCAACGGCAACCTCTGCCCAGAAAAGCACCTGCTTTGGTGGCACAGGGAAACCTCCCTCAATTCCCTCAGTACAGGGAAAGGGCAGTTTGATGGAGCAGCCTCAGCGCTGGCTGCGGACCTGAGGGTCTGGGATGCCCCATTCCATGGGCTGGGATGCCCCATTCCATGGGCTGGACTGCTTGGGGTCATCCCAGCCCTGCATGCCTCAGTTTCCCCTTGTTAAGGGGCTGCCAGTGGGATCCAGGGTGAGATTTCCCCACCCTGAACAATCCATCTCTGTGCACCCCATCTCTGCTCTGAGCCCCTGGTGCAAACATAGCCCAGCAGGTACCTCCCATCCCCAAAAATCACCTGGAAAGGGTCCCACCGGCTCAGCCCTGCACTAATCCACCCTTTTGGGAAGGTAGCTGGGGATGAGGTGCTGCCAGCTGAGCCCGTGGTGTCCCCAACACAGGGGATATGGGGAAGCTCCTGGTCACCCTGGCAGTGCTCCAGCACAGAGCACTTGCCTGGCTCCCCAGCATCGGCCTGAGCATCCTCACACACCCCCAGCATCCCAAATCTCAGGGATCCCCATGTGATCCCCTGCTCCAGCCCAGCTCCATGCCCCCAAATGCCAGGAGGACCCCGCACCCCCCCCCCCCCACCCACCTTTGTCACCACATCCCCCTGCGCGATTTAGACCCCTGCCCTGGGCGGGATGTTTTGGGGGAAGGCTGATCCTGCCCTTTGGGATGAGCCATCCCCCCCCCGAGCGGTTCCGAGGAGCCGCCCCACGAGCCCCGCCTGGCTCTGCCGTGCCCAAACTTTGCCCAAACCTCTGTCCCCGCAGGAAGGACAACGAGGGGACTCGCCACCGGCTGCCACTCGCCGCCGCCCACGCCACCAGCCCGGCCGTGATTCATCATTAACTCGCCCCGAGGAATTTCTTGGGCGCGGAGCCAGCCCGGGAAGTGCTCGCTCCTCCCCGGACACCACGCTCGGAGCAAGCCCTCATGGTGGCTCGTCCCGACGGTGCCTTTTCCCCAGGGCCGGAATTAGCGCTGCTAAACCGGAGCGATGCCCTAAAACCCGCCCGGTGCAAGGTCCCGGTGCCGGGGGGTTCCAGCTGGATCCAGGGGGAGTTTACAGAGGGGGGGAATCACAGCTTTCCCCACCCTGAGCCACCCAGCTCCGCGCACCCCATCTCTGCTCCGACCCCCGCTGCCAACGCAGCCCGGTGTCCCCCCCAAAAATTCCCTTACAAAGGGTCCCACCAGCTCAGCCCTGCATTAATCCACCGAAAACCCTTCGCTCCCCTGCCCGGCCCCAAACAAAGACACCCAGCGAGAGGGGGAAGGAGAGGAAAGCAAAGATCCCACAAAAAGCCAGCACCCCCCGGGATTTACCTGGGCAGCCCAGGGGTGCGTCCTGCAGCTCCCCATCCTGCGCCGACCTCGAAATTCATTGTTTCCCTGCGTGGTATCCCGGGAAAAAGTCCAAAATAATACCTGCGGAGAGCAACCTGCTGCTGGGCTGCGGCCAAGGGCTGCCCTTCGCTCGGTGGGATTGGCCACGGCGCCCGCAGGAGCTTAACTCTTTGTGCCCACCTCCGGCAGGGATTTGGGGAAGGGATGGCTCCGTCTTCCCCAAAGGGGGATTTGGGGCTGGTGGTTTGGTTTAGCTTCAATGGGAACTTCGGGGTCAGACGCTGGGTTTTGCTGAAATAAGGATTTGGAGTTTGCCTTTTCTATTTTCGCATGGGGATTTTGGGGTCTGATGGCTTGGTTTTACATAAATAGGGGTTTGTGGATTTGGAAGGTTTTGGGGTTTGCTCAAATAGGGATTTGGGATTCAGGGGCTTGGTTTTGCTCAAATAGGGAACTTGGAGTCAGACTGGGTGTTTTTCTTCAAATGAGAATTTTGGGGTCTGACAGCTTGGTTTTGCACAGAGAAAGTTTTGAGGGTCCAACAGCTTGTTTTGCTCAACTGGAAATTTGAGCTCTGACTGCTGGATTTTATTATTATTATTATTATTATTATTATTATTATTATTAGTTTGGGTTTTTTTTTTTTTTCTCAAATAGGGAATTTCAGGCTCTCAAAACTTGGTTTTGCTCAAACAGGAATTTTGGGATCTGACAGCTTGTTTTTCCTTAAGTAGGGATTTTGTGGGTCTGATATCTGAGGTTTGGGTTTTTTTTTTTTTAACAGAAATTTTGGAGTCTGATGGCTTGGTTTTGCTCAAATGGATGATTTGGGGTAGAGTAAGTTATTTTGGCTAAGGGTTTGTTTTTTTTTTTAATAGGGATTTTGGGGTCTGACAGCTGGGTTTTCCTCAAATAGGGATTTGGGGGCTGACGGCCTGTTTTGTTTTTTGTTTATTTGTTTGTTTTTCAAAATGGGATTTTAGGGTCTCAAAGCTTCTTTTTTTTTTTCGTAAATACAGATTTGGGACCCTAACAGCTGGTTTTATCTCAAATGGAATTTTGGGGTCTGACAGCTTGGGGTTTTTTTTCAAGTGGGGATTGCTCCAAGCAGCTCGCTTTCACTCAGTTATTTTGGGATCTTTCTATCAGGGAACTTTCCCATCCTTCTGGGGATGCTTCCCAGCTGCATGCCTGAAATGAAAGGCTATGAAGAGCTCTCAAAGAAGGGCAGAGAACTGGATGAGTGGGATGAATGGCATGATGCATCCATAGAATCACAGAATGGTTTGGAAGGGACTTTAAACCTCATCTCATTCCAACCCCTGCCATGGGCAGGGACACCTCCCACTATCCCAGGTTGCTCCAAGCCCCATCCACCTGGCCAAAAGCTGGACCTGATGCTGCCCTCCCTCCTCTCCATCATTCAGAGCAGAGCCCTGGTGACACACGATGGCCCAGAGCTCCTTTTCCCACTTTCCCAGCTGCCGGCGCAGCGGCGGGAGAGCAATCAGGCTTCCCATCGGGGGCCGTCCAGCCCCAGCACTTACTCTGGATTATTTGCAGTCGTGGAGGGAGGGAAATAAAGCCACACAAAACTCCCACTAATTTAGACTTATTTGCTCAAGTGAATTTTCTGTTGGCAGGACGTCTGGGGATCAAAGGAGTCACCGGTCGGGGCCTCGCAAACGGGGCCGGCGTTGGTGGGCAAATAACAGCAAGAGCAGTAAAACAGCAATAGCGCCAAAATAATCAAATATGGGTTAATGTGCATTTAAACCAGGGCCAAACACACTGCTGGGGTGCACGGCGAAGGTGTAAATTATACCAAAATGCATTCCTGTGGAGATTCAAGCTCTTAATTTTGCCCTTTAACTCCAGAAGCAGAGAATTCCAACAAACAGGCTGGTTTCGGGATGTGAGTGCACCTTGGAAGTAGCCACGCAGACAGAGAGCCCTTTCCATCCCTGGCACTGCTCTGGCAATAACCAGAGCTGGCTCAGGAGCTCTGCTGGGAGGTGAACCCTTCCCAGTAGGGGTTTGGGGAAGCTGCTGGAGCACAGGAGCCCGTGGCTGCCCAGCGGGGAGCTGCAGCAGGCCCAGGCTCGGCAGATCTCACAGGAGACAGGCAGTTTCCTGACGCTGTAGCTGGTGGAGGCTGTGCTCGTGCTCCCTTTGGGAGCTGAGTTATGTCTTAGCACTTCCCACAGATGAATAAATCATGATAGGAGAGGCTTTGGAGAGCGCTGGAAACTCCAGGATAACCCGTGCTCCTGGAGCTCTCAGGCAGGGCATAAACTTTTGAACCCTAAACTCCCATTTCTAACCCAGGGCTGGGGTGGCTGAGACAGGAACTGCTCTGCCCACCCAGGTCACCTCCAACAGAGCCCCTCCATCCCCTCTGAGAGCCAGCAGAGACCCCCAGTTCTCACCCAGCACCCCTTCGTGCCAGGGCTCCTGCACAGCCAGATGCAGCCAGGACACCACGTTTTCCTGTCCCCGTGGACACAACCACCAGGACTTGCTCTCAGCCCTTTGTGGGGTTTATCCTCCTCTGCTCTGCCCTTTTTGGGTGGCTGTGGTCGGACTGTGCACCCAGACCCAACCACCTGGGGTGACCTCCAGCCTGGGACTGCAGGGTTGGGGTTACCCACCTAAAAATCGTTTCCTACCCAGCCACGATGGCCTTGCTCTGTCTTGGGGACGAGGCTTTGAACATCCATCCAAAGCCACCTTCCTCTGGAGGAAAGGAAGAATTTACTCTTCCAAAGTCCAAACTCTTTGTTCCCCATGTCCTTTTTCCTTTTCCTTGCAGGAGTGGTAGCCCGCAGGCAGGGTGATTTCCATTCTCTTGGGGCCGTTTCATGTCAAGATCCCAAAGCTCTCTGAGGTCCTTGGACTGCACCTGCAGGACTGGTTCAGTGTTTTCTGCACCCATCAGGGAAGGAGGAAAACATCAGCTGCAGTGAGGTCTGAAGGAGCATCACTGGCCCGGGACATTCCCCAGGGAACATGGGTGGAAAGCATTGATGTGCTCAGGCATGCGGTGAGGCGGAGCTGGGAATGGGAGCAGAGGCAGCGGCTCCCTGCACTGGGATTTCTTCCTTGAAAGCTCTGGGGAGCTGCTTTTCAGTAGAAGACATCCCAACGTGAGCAAGAGCCTCCCTCCTCTCTTCACCCAGACTCCTTTAGTTAGAGGGAAGATCATTTTCAAAGCCTTGAGGAGCAGGAAAAAAAACTAAATAAGGGTTTCCTGGATATTGAGCATACTTTGAGGTCATGAATGAAGTGGCATCTCCATCCCAGGATGTCTGAGTGCCTTGGCTGGGCAATGTCAAGGGCAGCCTGGTCTGGTGACAGTGACAGTTCTGAATTTGTGCTGGAGGCCTCCAGCGCTTTCCAACCAGCACCACAACAACTTAAACCCAGCTCAGACCTCAGCTGCAAACTGAGTGTGCCTGTAAGTGCTTGGCATCCAACAGGCTGCACACTGAAACCAGAATTCCTGCAGTATCTCCTCACCAGGCTCTGTCTGAAGCTCTTCCCCGCTATCTGTTATTAGAGATTTCCAGGCTGGTTTTCAGAGGAAAGTCCCTGTTTTCTGTGACAGCCAAGGGGTGTGGAACATCCAAGGGTTTCCCTGTGCTTGTGGATAGAGATGCTGCCTTGCCTGATTTGTTGTGAGTGCCCTGCAGGAATCACAGCCCAATGTGCAGGATGGGGCTGGTAGGGGAGCAGGACTACGCCATGCCAGGAAATCCAACCTTTCTGCTGGGAAAGCTGATAAAATCCCCAGCAGCCTGCACAGCCTGAGCAGCCTCTGTGGCTGAGCACCTGGGAGAAATGTCAGGATGACGCCCAGAGTTTATTTGTGCAAGAAGAAACTGGTTATGTGGTCAAACAAACCTTCTCTGCACCCAAGGGGGTTCACCAGCACAGTGACATCCCGCTGGTCTGGAAGTTAAAATGCTGGGAGAGGCTCTTCCTGCTCGTTAAGTGGAATAATTTGAGCCTGTGTGAGACCTCTTCATACCCACACAGAGCTGGGGAAGGGAGAGGACCTTCTCCAAGCTGCCACAGGGGATGGCAGAGGGTCCTGAGGCTGGGTTGACCCCAAAAGCTGGGTTGATGCCAGCTGTGGCAACGGGAGACGCTTTCCATCTCCAGTCAATGGCATCTGCCTGCTCAGCTTGAGCCAGCATGAACAAGCCAAAAGACTCTGGTTTATGTCATCCAGAGGGATGGTTTCCTATTCTGGAAAAAACATCCCTGCTGGTATAAGCTGTCTCCTCCTGTACCAGCACAGGGCAGACAAAGCCTCTCAGTGCTGGCAAGCCACAGCCTGGTGCATGGGCCAGGTTTTCCATAAATCAGGAGAGGCTCCTGCATCTCCACCTGTGGGTGCTGAAAGCCCAGGGTGTGTGCTGGGTGCTTGCCCGTGGGGTGTGGGTCAGGTCTGAGCTGCCTTGGGGGAGGATGTGAATTATCAAGTTCTCCGGATAATGTCCAGACCAGAGGATCATGGAATCATAGAATCATGGAGTGGTTTGGTTTGGAAGGGACCTTAAAGCTCATCCAGGTCCAAAGTCCTATCCCAGGTTGTTCCAAGCCCTGTCCAACCTGGCCTTGGGCACTTCCAGGGATCCATGGGCAGCCACAACTTCTCTGGGCAACCTGTGCCAGGGCCTCACCGCCCTCACAGGGCACAATTTCTTCCTAATATTTAGTAGAAATCTCTCATCTTTTAGTTTAAAACCACTCCTTAAACATCCTTGGGTGATTATCCAGAATGAAGGAAACAAACCTCCCGTTCACAGTCCCAAAGCATCAGGCCAGGCCCAGTAAAAATAAACTGGAGCAAACCAGGAGGGGCAGATTTCCACTGCAATCACCAGGTATTCAAGGAGCCTATTTGGAAGTGCCCTTTCTGTCCATATCAGGAATTAGGGATTCAGCACAGCCCCCTTGGCTCAGGGTGGGAGGTTTTTTTCAGGGAGGAACACCAGGCTCAGGACTAAGTTGTGTGTACTCATGTTGTCCCATCCAGCTCCATCTCCATTGTGGCCAGCCTCTGCTCTGGGGAAGAATTGAGGGCTGAGTGGCTTCAGCAAAAGCAGAAGCATGAGAATCCTCAAGTCTTGGGAAAGATCTTCTGGAGGAGCAGTAAAAGACTGAGCAGGAAGCCTGGAGCATCCCTGTGGTGGCTCCCAGGCCTCTCTGTGCAGGATCCAAGGTTGACAGTCCCTTTCCAGGCCACAAGGACCCAACTGTCACAGTCCATGGGCAACAGGGAGGGATTTGGCTGACTGGAGATGGACGTGGGCTGAAATGCTGCCTGAATCCATGACCAGCTGATGGCCCTGGACTCCTGAGAATTTGGAGGTTTTGGTTAATAAATGGCCTGAGTGCTACAAACACATCCCCCAGCTACTGCCTCCCCCATGGCTCTTTGTCCTCGGAGGAATGTGGGTATTCCCTGCCCTGAGGACAAATTCCTTTGCAGTCACTGGCACTGACCCATGACTGGGAACCAGTTTGCCCAGTGGGTGAACCAGTGGTTTTGCCTCCAGTCCTGCTCCAGCCGCCATTCCAAGTCCCTGGCTTCCTTTTTTTTTAGGCTGTGTGACCAATTCCCCTCTTCCCAACTCTCTGAACTGCACTTCCCAGCCACTGAAGGATTTGTCCTTGTTCATCTCCAGGCTCATCCTCCTCAATCCACACCCTGGCTTGGATGCCGTGCAGAAAAAAGAAGAAGGAAAAGTCTTCACAGCCCAGATTTGCAATTTTGGTGGCATCAGGATAGCCTGGAACCAGGAGTCACCCCTTCCCATCATGTATTAATCCCCCAAAACAGCAAGGAAGGATCCAGGTTTGGCCAGGAAGAGGGATGGAAGAGGGTGGGAGCAGAGAGGTGTACAACCAAAATATGTGCTGCCACTACAGGGTGATGCCTCCAGGCTGCTTATCAACCCTTTTTCCTGAATGTTTGTGGTCAAGGCAGGGTTTTACTGGTCATGCCAGGGGATTGTGGCTTCCCTGAGCAGCACTGGTGGTGGGGGAAGCCTCTGTCCTGGAGATAACCATGGCTCGGACCTCAGTGGCCTGTGGGCAGTGGGACAGAGAGACTTTGAAGCAACAAAATGGAAAACCTCGGAAAGGATTCACAGGCAAAAAGGAAAACCTCAGAAAAGATCCACAGGCAAAAGTCCCTCTTGTTTTGGAAGCATTTTTGGCTGTGATCACGCTGTGATTTCCCCATCAGGAAAGACTTTGTGGATCACCTGGGAGATCCTCCTGCACTCGGGAGCAACCTTTGGAGCAACTCAAGCATTTGTGACCCACCAAGCCTTCACCCTGCAGGGACAAACCAGCTTTCCTGTGTAGTCCCCTTGCATCCTCAGCATCCCCCAGCCCGTTTTGGGGAGGGGGTGCTCCTCCACAACAGGAGGATGGAGCAGTTGGCTCCTGGTCCAAGCCACAGGAGATGCCAGGGATGGGGGAATCCTGGCTCCAACATGATCCTCTTCCCTTCCACCAGGTGAAGGGGAGCCTTTTCCCAGCCATCAGCTCCTTCTACTCCTTCACTGAGGGATGATGGATGGGGAAACCCAGGAATGGGATTTCTGTGGAGCTGCCCTTGTGCTCCCAGCTGGCCTAAGGACCTCACCCCATCACCTTCTGAATGAGCCACTGAGAGAGTTTAGGGTGAGGAAGGAAAAGAAGGAGTTGAGGGGATGGGCCAGGGAGGGAAAATTTCCATAGCTGCATAATAAAGGTGATTACATAAGGGCATCCTGCGTCATCTGCGGCTGGCATCTCCGGAGAAGTAATTACATCTGCACCACACATCTAAAGAAAATATTATCACGTTGGCTTCCAAATTCTATAATTAGCTCTTGCGAGATGTGTGCCAGGGCCTTTATCATTCCGTGTACGTTGGCTATAGAGCCAGGCGCAGACACACGGAGGTTTTTTCATTTGCCAGCTAGGAAAATATTTGCAGTTTAGTGTGGTAGCTGACCCCAGTCCCCCTGGAAAGGGCGGCTCTGAGGGTTTGAAGTGGTGTGTGAAGAGTGGAACATTTTCCCAGTCTCCCTCGGTGCCTGCCGGGCCGTGGGGATCCAGCGGGAGGGCAGGAATGGCAAAGCCAGAGCTTGGCTTTCCCTGCTTCTTCAAATGCTTTTTGATTTCTGCCCTAATGCTCTGAACCTCAGGAAGGCTTTTTTTCCCTCGCTAAAGAAGTGACCTGATTTGCAGGGAGGTGTTGCCCTCACAGATTCCCAGGCTCTCTGCTCCATCGTATAAAACAAACCCCTTTTGCTCGCCCAGCTTTGGACTTCAGAACCAACTCTGGCCTTTGAACACTTCTCCCATCCCTCCAGATCCTCGGCAAAAGGAAAAAGAGGCTTTGAAATGGAAGCAGAGGTTGCAAAGCTCTTGGTTTGATGGAGGGCTTTTCATGTGGAGCTGGAGATGGCCACGGGACAAAGCTCCTCTCTCCAAGCTGGCAGCACGAGGGACACGGCAGGGGCAGGGATGGAGGATGAATGAAGCAGGGATTTGGTTTCTTTCTGTTTCCATTTGCTCATAACCAGCCTGGGAGCCCTGGGAAGTGCCAGCAGCTCTGCTGCAAACAAAACAGTGGAGAGATTTATCCACATCTCCTCCAAAGAAGCTCCTCTAGTGACGACTTCAGCTGTAAAGTGGGGCTGTGCAGGACCAGGAGAGTGGGAGGGAGTGCCAAAATCCCGAGGGCTTGGTGAGAGAATGGTTGTGTTGTGTGTGTGAGAGCGTGTGAGTGTGAGAGCGTGTGTGTGCAGCTCGGATAAACCATCCTTGAGCGGAAAAACATCCTCTCTGTCCTGGCCTCGTAGAGGGGGGTGGTGACAACTCCTCCCTGTTTCCCAGTTTTGCATTATTTCCACTCAGAAGATGCAGAGAGCTGGAGGATGGGGAGAGAGGAGGGCTCCAAAACTCAGCAGAGCTGTCATTACGGCCAGATCTAATGAAACCTGGGAGCTGCCCTGGGAGGACTGAATAACCAGCCCCGGGGACATGAGGTGAGACCTGCCCAGAAGAACCAGTTTGCTCCTGTTCACAACCACTCTGAAGAGCTGCTGGATCTGTCAGTGATCAGAAATGGTCTTTCCAGGAGAGGAAAACCCAGAGAGTCAGACAGCAAGCATGGAAAAATCTGTGATGTCTCTGCTGAGCTGGCTCCAGCCCTGCTGTCCTCTTGTGCTTTTCCTGCAGCGCCCTGTGGCTGATACAAAACCTGTCTCCATTGCCCCAGTCAGCCCAAAGATCATCACGGATCAAAATCACTGAGTCACAGAATGGGTTGGGTTGGAAAGGACCTCAAGACTCACCCAGTGCTCCCCCCTGCCATGGGCAGGGACACCTTTCACTATCCCAGGTTGCTCCAAGCCCCATCCAACCTGGCCTTGGACACTTCCAGGGATCCAGGGGCAGCCACAGCTTCTCTGGGCACCCTGTGCCAGGGCCTGCCCACCCTCACAGGGAAGAATTCCTCCCCAATATCCCATCTAACTCTGCTTTTTGGCAGTGGGAATCCATTCCCCCACATCCAAAGTCTCTCTCCAGCTCTCTTTTAGCCCCTTTAGGTACAGCCTTTGTGACTTTCATTGCTCGCCTGAGCTTTGCAGAGCACCTCAGGCACTGAGAACGTGGGGTTGTGTGGTGTGGCTGCACCTTTGGGGACACAAAGCTGCTGGCATTGCCCTCCTGCTCTAACCCTGCTCATGTCACTGCTTCCATTCCAGTGCTCCTGGGGAACCCGAAAAAAAAAAAAACCCTCTTCTTTGGAAATTTTGCCTCCTCAGCACCAGTGTCCCAGGGAGAAGGTGGGAAATACCCCAGTGACAGAGCCCTGGGCACATCGTTCTGTGTGGGAAGGAGAGAGGTGGGGAAGGGTGGCGTGGGAGCAGGGAGGAAGGGAAAGCAGCGTTGTCAATGATTTGCAGGAGAGAAAACAAGCTCCTGGATGGTTTTGTGGTGACCCCAGGGGTGCTGAGTTAATGGTCGGGTTTCATGACCTTTAGAGGTTCTTTCCAGCCTCGACCATTCTGTGATTTTATGTTTCCAAAGGCATGCAGCAGTTCCTAGCTGGGGCTGCCCAGCCATCCTGAGCCAGCCCAGAATGTGTGGCCCAGCTCCAGGCAGGGATTCCTGGTGCTTTGTGCAAGGATTTGCCAGAGGAGAAGGCACTGCCTGGGCTGAGGCACCACCTGCTCTCTCCACTCCTGTTTTCCTCTCATCCCTACCTTGAGCTCGGGGAAGCAGAATTCCTCAGGCGTGCATGTAAAATGGGAAGCACTTGTGAAACAAGCTCCAGAGGAGCTTGGCACATGTTACAAGCTTGCACTTCATATATTTGGGACAGAACTCACCCCGGCACAGCATCCTGATTAATTTGTCTGAGCTGGGAGCAATCCCACGCCGTTCATCTCACCTGTGCTGCTGACAGGGGCTGTCGTGGGATCTGCCTGTGCAGACACCAGGAGTATTCCCAGCGTTTTTCCTCAGTAGTTTTTAGGGGTTTTTTTTAAATGAATCCGTGCTGACAAATTGCTCAGACATTCCCAGGAGCTTTGGTGGCTTTGGGGCAGCGCTTCAGACAGGACCAGAGCCACGGCCAAATGACGCACAGATGTGGAGCTGTCTCCTTTTCAGTGTGGAAAGGGGGAACTCTTAGCCAAAAAGAACCCCATCAGGAAGTAGGTGAAGGCAGAAATCAGGGAGAAAAGGAAGAAACCACTTCCTCAGGGAGTGGTTGGTGGCCTGCGGAGCTCCCTGCCGTGGGATGCAGTTGATGTTTGGTGTTTGAGGGGAAACTTGGCAAGTTTATGCAGCAGAAATCCATCAGGATCTGCTGTAAATTGCACGGAAGGCAGATTTGGGAGTGTATTGAGGGAATACAAAGCAGGCTGTCAGACCGACCCTTTTCCACCGATCCCTGCCCTTTGGTGGTAGAATTGTTAAGGTTGGAAAAGACCTCTAAGATCATCGAGCCCAAAAGTTCCTACTGATGCTCACCCCTAAAATATTAAGTGCCCCCATTGTGCCCCAGGAATGCAACAGACTGTGCAGGAAGATCTGTGAAAATTCAAATTGTTGTAATCCAGAGCTGCTTGTGTTCATGGCTCCACAAAAAGCAAAAACAAAACCGAAAACAACAAAAAAAACCCACCAAAAAACCAAAACCAAAATTAAAAAAAAAAAAAAAACAAACCCAAAACCCCAAAACAAAAAGCCCCAAACAAACAAATGAAGAAACAAACTAAAACCCCAAAAACCAAGCCCCCCCCAAAAAATACAAACCATACAAACCACCAAACACCTTCATATTTTGCTAAACTAATGAAACCAGGGAATTTCCCAAGCTGAGGATGGATTAGCTGCCATGAAAGTTGCTAAATCTGCACGGTAGGACAAGACATGCACCTCCAGCAGGAAGGTGGGATGGTGGGGAAGGGGAGATGGGGGCTGATTTTTTTTGGGCAAGCCGTGGGAAGGATGAGCATCCCTGGGGAAAGGCTGCTTATCCCATGAGGAGTTGCTAAAGGCCCGAATTCCCTAATAAAGATGGGAGCCACAGTGGGGTGCATCCCAGGCCACCCTAAATGTGGTTTCCCTGGACACAAGGAGTGGCTTTGCTCAGAGGCAGCGCTGTCCCCGGGCCCAGCTGGAAGCTGGACAAGTCCCATGATGTCACTTCTGCAGGTAGAGGGGTCCCAGGAGCTTCAGGGGACAAGGCCATCGTGCTGTGCCGTGATGCCACTTGGCCCTTAGTCCCAGGAGGAAAGAAAACTCTGGAGAAGCTCTCCAGGGCTTGGTGAGGAGATTTAAACCTTGATCCATGTGCATTTATAGTAGAGGGTGCAGAGAGACCTCTGAGTGCTTGGAGAAGTGACAGGCAGAGCTTGGGCAAAACATCTGGAGGGGCTGGAGAGTGTCCAGGGAAGGGAATGGAGCTGGGGAAGGGGCTGGAGCACCAGGAGTGGCTGAGGGAGCTGGGAAAGGGGCTCAGCCTGGAGCAAAGGAGGCTCAGGGGGGACCTTGTGGCTCTGCACAAGTCCCTGACAGGAGGGGGCAGCCGGGGGGGTCGGGCTCTGCTGGCAGGGAACAGGGACAGGAGGAGAGGGAACGGCCTCAGGCTGGGCCAGGGGAGGTTTAGGTTGGATATTGGGAAAATTTCTTCACAGAAAGGGCTGTCCAGCCCTGGCACAGCTGCCCAGGGCAGTATTGGACTCCCCATCCCTGGAGGGATTTAAAAGCCATGTGGATGTGGCACTTGGGGACATGGGTCAGTGGTGGCCTGGGCAGTGCTGGGGGAATGGCTGGACTGGATTATCCTGGAGGGATTTTCCAGCCTAAACAATTCTGGGATTTTATCTGTGCCTGACTTTGTGTTTGTCTCTGTCACTCTTGGCAGCCCCTTCCTGGTCCCCGTGATCCTGCTTCCCTCACCTCCTCATCCCGGGAAGCACCACCCCGTGAGGCTGGCACCTGTTTGCCTTGGGAAGGGTCTTTTTTTCCTTCTTCAAGCAAGGCACTGCTGAGATGCCTCTGGGGGAGGAGGGAAAGGGGTTAAACCCCCCCAGATGTCAGTGGTCCTAAAAATAGCCAGGCTTTTCCCGCTCGCATTGACTCACCCGTCACAGACCACAAACTCCTGAGTCACGTCAGGGGCTGTGGGGAAATTGTCTCTCCCTGCTCTGCTCCAAACAGGGATTCAGTGTCCAGAGTGACCCTTGGTCACCCTCAGAGGGACAGCCCTGCCCCCGTGCAGGGGTGCTGGGGTGGGGGATGGCGCTGGGATGTGTCAGCACCCCAGCACGGACGGGCTGGAGGGGATGGTGAGCTGAGCATCCTCACCCTCTTCTGCTTCTCCTGGCATTTCTTTCTTGGGGCTCAGCCCTGCCAGTGGGGGTTTCTGTACCTGCAGGTGCCTCTCCCTCTGGAATAAGGTGCCCAGCAGGAAGTGGGACCTTGTTTGTGTCTGTTCCCACCCCACTAGATTTCAGCCGTCTCTGGTTTGAATCCTGCTCCCTCCTGCAGCTCGCAGTCCTCTCCCACCCCTTCCCGAGTGCCAGAGCTTTAACCCCACGTGGGAACAATTCAAAATACCCTTCCTGAAAAGCCTCACCTAGGGCTCCCAGCTAAAGAACAGAAATGAAGGGAAAAAACCCAAATTATTTGGGAGGTGTGGGGACCAGGAGTCTGTCCAGCTGCCTCTGGGATCACAGCCAGGAGCAGCACAGCCTCTAAAAGCCACAAGGTGACCCCAGAAGCCCTCACAGCCAGCAGGGAGGTGGTGACCACAGGAAATGGGGCAGAGGAG
Source organism: Coloeus monedula (assembly GCF_965178545.1). NCBI lineage: Eukaryota > Metazoa > Chordata > Aves > Passeriformes > Corvidae > Coloeus > Coloeus monedula. Next base: position 72,657,706 of record NC_138785.1, read on the forward strand.
CGGGTCCATGGTCCTTTGGTGCCTGCTGACCCCCTTCTCCCTGCAGGTGCCTTCCCACCAAGAACTGTCCCCTCTCCAGCACCCAGATCCTCATGATCCCAACCCAGCATTCCCAAAACTCTGCACTTTGGTCATTGGGGCCCTCTCCCACCAAGAGGAAGGTGCAGAAGGATGTGCTCACATCTCTCCTGCTCGGTCCCACCGGAGCAGAGACCCCCATCCCAGAGCTGGAGTTAAAGGAAAGGTTCTCACCGATATTTTGGGAGCCGCTTCCTTCCCCTCCCCTCCTCCAGAATAGCTTTTTGTCTTTGGGTTTATTTTCTTTGTTGCCTCATAAAGGTTTGACCCTGGGGTGTTTTGAATGGACTCGAAGGCAGCATTGTATTCCTCCCGGGATGTGGCTGCCTCGGGCACGGGGAGGGAGGAGGGAATTCCATTGTGTCCAACCTTGCGGACCTTCGGGGAGGAAAAGCAGTGGCTTCTCCTGCTGGGGCTTCTCTCTGCTGAGCCCCATGTCCTCTGCCAGCTCCTCCCTTGGCTCAGCCCATCCAGCCACCCCCACTCCTGTCACTTGTCCCTCGCAGAGCTGCTCAGTGACAGCTCCACCAGCACAGATCCTCTGCAGCGGGAAAATGGGATATCCATGCCCTGGCCAGCCCCATCCTGACCCAGAGCCTTCCCAGGGGTCTTCACCCCTCTGCTGCAGCTGATAAAAGTCACCACAAAATCCCTGTGGACCCCACTGATGGATCCAGCTGCTTCTTGTGTGTTTACATTGTCTTAAAATAAAGAATAAAAGCTCTGGTTAATGATGCGGCCTCCTTACCCACCAAAGGCTCTTGGAGACCTCAGTTTTCATTTGGGCTCCCTCTTTTCCACCCAGAATACTTCAGAACCAACAGGGTCTCCCAGGACAAAAAGTTGTTGGCATTCTGGCTCAATAAAGTTATGGAATTTACTCCACAATTCAGTTTGCAATTGGCCACATCAGGTCTCTCCTGGAGGTTCACAGGCAACACAGAGGAAGCTACTTTTAATTCGATTTTACAAAATTAAGAGCAGTGACATAACTGCAGCAGCATGGCCTGTCCTCAAGCTGGAGATCAGAAAATCACTGATAACAACGGAGGAGGGGAAAAACAAAAGCTCAATAATTTCTGTTAGGGCTTTGGGAAAAGCAGGCTGATGTTCTCATATTGCACAGGGACAACAAAGTGCTTTCTAGTCCATTAGTAACCCAGGAAGACACTAAATGGCATGGCCTGAGGATAAACATTTTTAAACAGCGGGTTCAGATTAATTTGCTCCCAAGAGTCCCGTGGAAGCAGGACGAGGAGAGGTATGGGCTGCTGCTCATCCTCTCTAAGAAGTCCTGGGATTTCTCTCAGATCCCAGAAGAGTGGAAAGATGATACTTACAGGGCAATATTAAAAAAAAAGGGGGGGGGAAGGAAGAGCTGGAAAGATGCAGCTTAGGCTGGCAGAAAGGGATGCAGGATTAGAGGGATGGAGCGTGGGAAGCTGTCAATATAAATAGATGGCTCATACAAAACAGCGTTTCACAGACTCCTTCAGCCTCACCGGGGGCAGGTTTGTATCAGGTGACCCTGGCAGCACCACAGATGGAAATGTGCCCATGTGAGGAGCTTTGGTTTGGGGGTGTCGTGGTTATTCTGGTTAAAAAATGAGTTATCACAGAAACATGGAATGGTTTGGGTGGGAAGGGACCTTAGAGGTCATCCAGTTTCACCCCAGGGACATCATCCACTATCCCAGGCTGCTCCAATCCCTGTCCAGCCTGGCCTTGGGCACTCCCAGGGATTCAGGGGCAGCCACAGCTTCTCTGGGCACCCTGTGCCAGGGCCTCACCTCCCTCACAGGGAAGGATTTCTTCCCAATATTTCAGGTAAATCTTCCCTCTGGCAGTTTGAAGCCATTCCCTGTGTCCTATCACTCACTGCCTGCCCTTGCTGTCCCTCTTTTCTTGTCATGGAAGTTCACGATGGGGAGTGTTGGATCCTGACTGGATCCTGAGGGACTGGGACAGGGATGGTCCTCCCGGGCTCCCTCCTCCCTGTGCAGCTGGTGCTTAGATAAAAAGAGTCTGGGAAGAGGAGAATCTCACTGATCCCGCCCCATTTCCCCCGAGCCTCAGAGCTTTTCAGGGATGCCTCCCACCCAAAGCTGTCTTTGGATCCCCCAAAAGATTGATGCTGCCATCAGAGGACACTCTCCCCGACACTGCCTGCTCCCTCCTCGCTCAGTCTAATGCTGTTCTGTTCCATCCTCCATGAATTTTTGGCAGGGAATTTTCGGAAGGGAATTATGACCTCTGAGAAAAGCTGCTTCACTTGGTTTATCTTTAACCCAGTGTTTGAGTCATCTCCAGTTGCGTTTTGAGGTAGAGCGAAGAGTCACGTCCCTTCGCCCCATAAACAGAGACTTTAACCCGTTTTAGGCTCTGTAATAGCTACTCTGGACATTTTGGTGGCTCTGAGGCACTCCAGGAGTTAAAATTCCCTGCACCAGGCTGCGGTTCCCCACTGGAAACTCCTCTGCACCTCCACGAGTCACCGGGACACCTGTGAGAGGTGTCCCTGGAGCAGGAACCACCTCACTGCTGCCATTCCCACCTCCTATGTGGGACACGCCGGCCACTGGCCACCCCCAGGGAGGCAGAATCCCCCAAGGTAATTCATGCCAATTACTGCAATCAGCTAATTAGCAAACAAGATCGATTCAAATGAAGTTACGGTGTCAACAGCTATTATGCAAGCTTGTGTGTGCTGGAGGAAAGCCATCCTGAGAGTCCTGGCGGTCAAAAAGCCCTCGGGGGTGGGACTTGAGGAGAGGTAAAAGGGATGGGGGGGGGGGGGGGCGGGTAGGACGGAAATTAAGGGGGAAAAAACCCCGTCGCTGAGACAAATTAGGGAGAGAAAGCGTCGAGAATGGAAAGTGATCCAGGTAATTGCTTGTAAACACAAAAGGGATGATGGAGAGGGATGATTCCCACCAGCCAGGCTGGGGTGAGAGGGAGAAGCCAGCTCTTCTTTGGGGAATTATCCGGGCTCCTCTGTAGGGCATCCCCCAAAGGTGAGGGCGCAGGGGTGGGAGGTTCTCCCTCCCGGAAAATTCCAGGCTGAGACAGCCCGGGAAGAGCTCTCTGCTCCCGGCCCCAGGACACCCATCGGAACCAGCTCTCCGGCGAAAACCGATTGCCACTTTTGGAAGCGAGTTGCCAGCTTGGGCTTGCCTGGGATGCAGCGATCTCCCGAAGGGAATTAGAGGCAGGCTGGCTCCATCGCTTCTCCCTCTGGGAACGCAAGCCTGAAGCTGGCTGGGGCCACGAGGGTGGGACACCGGGAGCCGCAGCCTGGTGTAAAGCCTGCAGAGACATCTGCTAATCCTCCCCTAAGCCCGCTGTGATGGATTTAAAGGGTGTTTTTGTCGCTCGCCCCCGGGCCGATCCTCGGAGGATAAGCGGCCGAAGGAAATGAAGGGATTCTTCACTCCCGCGGTGGGGCAGGAAAGGGAGACGCGGCTCCCGCTGGGATGTGCCGGGGGCTGCGGGTGTCACCTGCCCCGCGCTGTCCCTCGGAGCGCAGGGATGCCACCCTCATCTCGCGCTGGAATTCGGGCAGGAGTTCGGCTGCCCGGCTCAGGAGCGGACAGATGCCCTGGTTTTATCACAGCAGCTGGCCCAGAGAAACATTATCCGGCAACCCAAATCTCTGGCTGCCTTTTAAACCCCGGAGGGGTGAAAAATTGCTTTGCACTCCGAAGCCAGGGGCAGAGAGCTGAAGGAAAGGGTTTTCCCTGGCTTCTGTCCCAGTCAAAGCTGGGGTTGGGGCTGTAACACCACGTCCCACCTGTCCTCAACTTCCCTTCTAAGGATGAGAGGGAAAGACATCAACAGATCGATGGGAAACTTCATCAAAGAGGGAAAAATCAGGTTTTCCAGCTTGGAGGAATAACCTCTGAGTGGTGGATGCATCCACAATGCTGGGATAGCTGTGCCAGGAACGTGGGCATTCAGGGCACAGGGTGGCTGCCCAGGGATGACTTGCAGGACTTGTTTTTAAAACAAACAGATCCCTTTTATCGCCTGAAATCCCGCACCTCCGCCACGAGGAAACGTGTGGAACAAAAGAAATGCCACCATTAATCAGCTCTGGAGCTCGGGGCTTGGCTGAGGGACCTCTTCCCACAGCCACGTACCCACCTCCCTCGGTGCTGGGCACAACGCAGCCCTGCCCGGAGCCGGGCTGGCCGCTCCTACCCTCCCAGCACATTGCAGGGAGAGGGAAATAATCCCTCCTTTCTTTCCCAGCTATCAGGAATGCACCACACCTGGTGCCCCTCGGGGAGTGTTTGCTGTCCCGGCGGGCGCCAAGGCCGGATTGTTTGCCCGGGGATTTTTTTTTTTTTAGATATGAAATGTTATTATTAAAAGCTAATTTGGGCCCCTGAGAGCGTGGAGGGGAAGGCAAAGCTCTTGGCTGGCACTGAGGAATGTCAACAGGCCCTGGGTTGGTTTGGCTGGTCCCAAAGCTCTCCTGAGCTGCAGGAGATGAGTTTGGGCTTTGCTGGAAAACAGGCAGGGGGATTACCCACCCCAAACACGTGCAGGTGGCACATTCACCACTTTAACTACAAGATCAGGTTTTGAAATACCTCATCCCAGTCCCCAGATTAGCTCCCATTCCAAACAGTCCCTTGGGAGGCTGCAGTGCAGCCTGGCAGAGGGAAACTGAGGTTCAGGAACGTGCTGAGGACGGCACCAAGTGCCAGTAGCAGGGAACAAAACAGATTAAAAACTTTCCACTTGGGACTCAACAGCACTAAAACCACTCCTTCACGTTGGGGACACCCTGATCCCAAAGAAGTCAAGCCCTGGGGCTTGGAAAAGCACCAGGAGGGAGGAAGAGTGGGGCAGGCAGAAGGAAGGAGCGGAGCAAACTCCTGCTGTGCAGTGGCTGGCAGGCAGCAGCTCGGCAGCAGTGATTTATTATTCACATTACTGGAGGAGCTGGGAGAACACCAGGGTCTCCCTGAGCCTGGCATGAGCATTATGGGCTGTGCTCAGCCCGCTCCTGGAGATGGGTGTTGCTGTCCTTGCTGAGCTGCACCGGGTGGAGATGTGGATTTTCCTAGCAGAGACCTTTTGAGAGCGGCGTTTGTTGGAGGACGGAGAGATTTGAGCCAGGAACAGGTGCTGGTCTTTGCAGAGCCCCCTCCCCTGGGCAGGGACTACCAGGGATCCCCTCCCCTGGGCAGGAGAGCCATGGGGTGCAGGGGCCTGTGGGGATGCAGCTCTGCCCGTCTCATCCCAGCATCCCTGATGATTTTGGGGGAATGTTTCCATCCTCTCCTTTCCACCCTGGTGTCTCTGAGACACCTTGAGGAGCACAGCCTGGCCAAAGCAAACACCAACACATCCCTGTCCCTCATCCCCTTGCCATTCCTGGCAGTGTTGGAGGCAGAGAGCGCGCTGCAGGGAGACGTCTGAGGTGACACAGCCGGTCCTGCCATCCCAACATCTCCGGTGGGATGGCTTGGCTGCTCCTCCAAGTGCTTGCCAAGGGCAGAGCCGGGGCTGTAATGAAGGCAGCGGCCCATGGGGAGTGGAAGGAGCCTGTGCTAGATCAGCTGATATAATTAGAAAGCAGGGACAAGGAGAGGAGCTCCTGTGCCCGAAAGCTGGGCTGTTCTTTCCAGCTCCAGCAGCTGGGCTAATAAAAGCTCCGACCTCCCCTCGTGCATCATCTCCAGCGCGTGCCTGGGGGCTCTGCCATGGCTGGGAGCACGGGGAGGAGCTCCCACATTCCAGCTTTTCCAGGGATGGGGCATCTGCAGCCGCTCTGGGCAGCACCCACCACCATCACCTTGGCCAGTCGGTGTCCTATGACCCCCTCACCTGGGCCTCACTGCTGGCACTGGGCAGTGTCCATCCCCCCAAAACCACTCTTCCAGTTGACTTTGCCAACCGGCCCTGTGTCCAGGTTGTCTCTCCTCATGTTTTTGTTCAGGCAAGGACCCCCAAATGGCCTGAAAATGACCCCAAATGGCCCCAAAATGACAACCTGCTTGCAAAGCCCTCAGGCCAAGCCCTCTGGTGATGGTGGGGATATGGTGGGTTTGTATGGGAACATCTCCACCAAATGAGATGACAGCCTGGGAGAGCTGGAGAAGAGACGGCTCCAGGGAGACCTTCCAGCACCTTCCACTGCCTAAAGGGGCTCCAAGAGAGCTGGAGAGGGACTTAGATGGGATAGTAGGAATGAATTCCTGCCTGTGAGGCTGGGGAGGCCCTGGCACAGGGTGCCCAGAGAAGCTGTGGCTGCCCCTGGATCCCTGGAAGTGTCCAAGGCCAGGCTGGACGGGGCTTGGAGCAGCCTGGGATAGTGGATGATGTCCCTGCCCATGGCAGGGGGTGGAATGAGATGGTTTTAAGGTCCCTCCCAATCCAGACCATTCCATGATTCTATGAAATCCCAGCCCCACAAGCCAGAGTTTCCCCATGGAAGAAGGAACTGGGTGAGAAGAGATCTCCATTCATCTGCAAACCCACCTGGTCTCCTGTGGCAGCACTGACCCCCCCTAACAATCCCCAAAGCCTCCAAACTGACCTCACAGCAAGGATTTAATAGGATTTAGCAACAGGGAAACCCTGGCTACCTGGGGAGTGCAGAACACACCTGGGCAGGCTGGGGGAAGCAATATTCCTGCTGGATTTATGGGACATATCCACCTGGATAGAAGAGGAAGAGATCCAATGGACCTTCTCAGGGCTGGAGGGAAGGGAACATGGAGAACCAGGGTTTACAACACCAAGGTACCTTGAAATCCTGAGCCTACAGAGAAGATCAGTCCTGTGGGTGTTTAGGAGAGGGTCATGGCTGCAGAATGAGACCCAGCCTGGTGCACTGGGCTCGTTCTCACCTTCCCTGCAAAATAACCCCCCCATCCCATCCAGCTCCCGACTTGTCCCTGGCAGGCACGGATCTGTTGGGCATCGCTCCACAGACCTTCCCAGCAGGGAACCAACTTCTTCCAGTGCTGGACAGCCAGTCAGTCACTGCTTATCCCAGGTTTTCATTCCTAGCTTGGATCATTATTTTTATTACTGGTCCTGGGCTTCCAGAGGAAAACATATCTTTGGGCCACATACCAAGGGATTTGGTTAATTCGTCACCCGCAGACTCGCAGATATTTATTTAAAAGCGCCTCTTGTTATGTTACTTGGCAACTTCCGAGCCCGTGTGTTTCTGCAGCTGATAAATATTTGTGAGGTTGGTTGTGTGAAGAGCAGCATGTGTTAATGATCTGATTGCCTTTTTCCCGGGCTCCCTGCAAAGGGAACGGGCTCCATCGCCCATTGGTGCAAAAGGACCTGCAGGTGCTGGTCAGCAGTGGCTGGACATGAGGCCATGTGTGCCCAGGTGGGCAAGAGGCCGGTGGCATCTGGCTTGTGCCAGCACTGGTGTGGCAGCAGGGCCAGGGCAGTGCCCGTCCCCTGTGCTGGCACTGCTGGGGCACCTCCAGTCCTGAGGGCAGCTCTGAGCCCCTCACAGAAAGACTCTGAGGGGCTGGAGCGTGTCCAGGGAAAGGAACGGAGCTGGGGAAGGGTCTGGAGCACCAGGAGTGGCTGAGGGAGCTGGGAAAGGGGCTCAGGATGGAGCAAAGGAGGCTCAGGGGGGACCTTGTGGCTCTGCACAAGTCCCTGACAGGAGGGGGCAGCCGGGGGGGTCGGGCGCTGCTCCCAGGGAACAGGGACAGGAGAGAGGGAACGGCCTCAGGCTGGGCCAGGGAGGGTCAGGTTGGAGATCAGGAGGAATTTCTTCATGGAAAGGGTGGTCAGGCATTGGAATGGGCTGTCCAGGGTGGTGGTGGAGTCACAATCCCTGGAATTACCCAAGGAATGACTGGACGTGGCACGCTGGTTTAGTTGGGGCGGTGGGTGGTGCTGTTTGGCCAAAGGTTGGTACTCAGTGATCCCGGAGGTGTTTTCCAGCCTGAACGATTCTGGCATTCTGGGATTATACCTGTCTAAACCTGGAGCATCCTGCTGGCTCTGGAGCATCTTGCTGCCACAGGATCAGGATTTGGCCCTGAAGGAAAGAGAGGCTCATGTTGGGCTCAGACAAAACTCATCCTTCTGACTCAGGAACCAGACAAAGCCAACAGGACCCACATCTTCATGGCAAAACCCCCCAGTTTTGTGAGATGGAAACTCAGCCAAAATCCCTGTGAGCCTGATTGCCAGCCTTGCAGCCTTGCAGGAACTCCTGCAGCTCCTGCACAACTCAAGGGGACTTTCCCTGCCAGGAGAGCTCTTTGCTCCAGCCAAACCTGGATCACAAGGCGTGAGCCATCCCAGTTTCCTGATAGCTGCCTTAGCAGTTCTGTTTGCTTTCCTTGCTGTTTAGGGAGCTCCATGGACCTTCTTGCCCCCCATGGTGGGGCTCAGCCTGCCCCTTCCCCCCAGAGTTGTGCCTGGGGCTGTGGGGTGATGGAAGAGAGGAGTTCTGGCTGCTTTAGGGAACCACCAGGATTATTGCAGGATCTCAGGTGCTTGGTCCACCACCACCTCCAGCATGGAGCATCCCATCCTACCTATGGCTCATGGTGGCACCGTGTCCTGCAGGAATCGTGGGCTCCTGGAATGGTTTGGGATGGAAGGGACCAGGGATGTCACTCCCTAGACCAGATCCAGAGGATGGATCCAGTGGCCCAGCACGGAGGACAAAGGCTTTGCCCACGGAGCAGAGGTGTGGGGGAGCCAGAGGGGTTGGGGGGTCCCTGCCTGCTCCCCAATCCCGAGGGCAGGGATGTCTGGGCTCCTGGCCTCGTGCCTCCATTTCACTTTCAGATCCCTCAAATAATAACCGTGTTTGCCAGCTCCTGTGACGGGAATGACTAATGGGAAAGATCCTCTGTGAAGGGAAACAAGAAATCTTGTTTCACCCTTTGTTTGCTGGATTTCTCTGACAGCCCCAGGCATGGCTCAGTTCCTCTTCGGGAGAAAGCAGATTTTAAGCCCTTCAACAGCTCCAGCAACACCCTCTTAACTCTTAGCCTTCCCTGTCGGGATAAAACTCCCTCCAGAAACTTTTTTGCAGCCAGTTTATCCACATTCCTGCTCCATCCACATGGAGTTATCACACAGCGAGTGCCTCCGACTGCTGATGTAACGTGGTTTTCACAGTGCATGTGGCAAACACCCTCCCCATCTGCCTGGGGGTTTTTTTGCAAGTCAGGGGACCTTCCTCTTTTCCTGTTTTTCCTCGGGATGGGTGACCAAAGGTGCCCTTATCATGGAGATGCCCCTGTGATGGAAGCAGCAGGGGATGCCCGGGGCTGATGCCGCAGCCCCCAGGGAAGGGGGGGCTCTCCCAATCCCGCCTCTTGTAGGACAAGCTGCTGCTCTCTCCCAGACATCTACAGCCAGATGTTGGACCTTCAGATGCTTTTCTCCCTGCTCTTTTTGGATCTGAGAGGGCTGGGAGTTGATCCCTTGGGACACCAGCCCGGTGACCCAGCAAGGAAGAGTTTGAGGAGGAAGGAATCTCTTCCCTGGAAGCAGACATGAAGCCACACAGGCACTTGGCCGCTTTTTAAATGCCCACCCCTGCCCCGGGGAGCCGACGAGGACAATTTCAGCCGCTCCACACACTCCTCCTCTTCCCCGCTGCCATCACAAGGCCGGCACTCGGGACAAGGTGCCCGCTCCCCTTGCGTGAGCCCGGACACCGCAGACAGGGAATCACACCACTCCGGCATTTCCACGCCTGTTTTCGCCCGTTCGCCTCCCAGCCTTTGCAGAAAATAAATTCCCCAGCCAGGCTGAACTCGGATGACAGCATCGCTGCTATATTTAGCCACGGCAGATCGCCGCTCCAACCGGGGCCACACATAAACAAACCCCGGCGCACGGAGCCCGCCCGGAGAGGGCACGGCCGAGCGAACAGCGCGGGATGGAGCAGCTTCCCAGCCCTGCCTGCCCCAAACTGGGGGTGCCTTGCGCTCCCTGGTAGTGCCAGCTCCTCCCTGGAGGGCTCCGTGCTGGCACAATCCGCCGCCGGAGCAGGTTTGAGGATGAAGGATGCGCTGGAGGGTGTTGGAAGCAGAGCGCGGAGAGCTGAGGGAGTTGCCAAAGGTTATCCCGCGGGGCAAGTGGCATCCCCCGGCTGGGACTGCAGCCGCTGGCTCCCAGCTGGAATCCAGGAGGCTGCTGGCATTCCGCCCCCCTCCCGTGGACTGTGCTGTGGGGCAAGAAAATGCCATAAAATTCCCCGCTACAGCTGTGCCCGCCCTTCCTACCTCCACTGCACATCTCCCTGCAGCCTTCCTGCTGGCAGCTGCCTGCTCCTCTCCCTGTCCGTGGTGCACGGAGCTGTAGGGGCATTCACGGGGTGTGGAGCAGAGGGAAGAGGTTGTTGATGTGCAGCACGGTCCATGCCTGGCTCACTGGCAGGCCTTGTCCTCCTTCCCCAGCTCCCCACGTGGGGAAGAGCATTGGGATGCTCAGGGGGTGCTCAGGGAATGCCTGGGGGGGGGATGCTCGGGGGTGCTCGGGGAGTGCTCGGGGATGTTCAAGGGGATGATCAGGGGGATGCTGAGGAGGAACTCAGAGAATGCCCAGGGGGATGCCCAGGAGGGTGTGGAGCGTCCAGCATCCCAACACCCTCCTCTGGAGCAGAGATCATCTGGCCTGGGGGGCCGCTGGCAGCCACAGGTTCCCAGGCTCTCGCCTCGGCTCCGAGGAGGGGACGGGGCGACAGAGGGGGTCCCTGCTCCCCCCGGGCACACCTACAGCCCCGGATGGGGCTCTGTGCTGCAGTGCAGCAGCTCCAGCCCCGCTCCCTCCCGGGGAGCTGGCGGAGGGGATGCCCACCTTCACCCTCCCTTCATCGCAGCGCCCGCTCCGCCTGCTCCAAGCCCGGCTGCCGGGCCAGCGAGCGGGCTGAGCCGCCGGGAGGAGCAACAACCCGCTCCTCTGCTGCTGGGGATGCAGCCCGTGGAGCTGGGACCCCCAGGAACAGCGGGCAGTGGGGTGGGCGTGCACCCACGGCTTGGGGGCCGCGATGGGCGCGGGGGAACACCCGATCCTTGCAAAGCCGCTGCCCCCTCGGGTGATGTCCCAAGCGGGGATCCCCTGGTCGGGGTGGGGAGGAACGCTGGGTACCCAAGTCCTGGCAAAGCCGGGGAGGCATCGGCGCCTCCTGGGGTGAAGCCCCAGGCGGGGAGCCCCATGCCATGACGTCCCCCCACGTCCTCCCTCCCTCCCCACCGCCGCTGCTGGGCGAGGGCCACCCAGCACCGAGGCAGATGACATAATTCCCAGCAACTGCACGTTAATCACTCGGCCGCCAGCAACCTCCTCGCCGTGAATCCAACCCCCAGCCCTCAGCCACCGCTCCCCTCCCTGACATCACTGCCAAAGAAATAAAGAAATGAATAGAAGAAGATGAGGAAAAGGTGACGAGGGGGAATAACCTGGCCCTGGCACTGGCACACAGGTCTGCCCCCCCGCCGCTCCTCCCCGCCTCGTACTCTATTTTTGGGTGCTGTCACATCCCAATGGCCCCGCGGGGCCAAATCCAGGCAGCTGCGACTTTAGGCACAAACACGGCTCCCTCCCCTCCATCACACCCGAAATCGGCGCTGGCAGCCCATCCTCCACCCCACCCCCTCCCCAAAATCCTCCCCTCCCCCCCCCCCCAAATTACATCTGGGTGGGTGGTTCAGGGGAGCGAAGCTCCAGCATCAGGTCCCCCACCTCGCTCTCTGTGCACCCCACATCTCTCCACCCCCAAGAGACCCCCCCCCCCCCGTCACCCCCCACCCCATCCCACCTCTCCCTTCTCTCCCAGCACCGCTTCCCAGTTCCTCCCAGTCGCTTCCCACCCCGAGCCTTACTCTTGGCGGGGATGCTGGGGCTGCGCCGGTGCCCGGCAGCGATCGCGGCGATGCGCAGGAGCGGGCAGGGCTCGGGCAGGGCTCAGGGATCGCAGCCGGGCGGCCGCTCCCGTCCGAGGGGTCTCATCTCATTTTGTCCTGTGTCACCAACACACACACACACATTCGCAGCCACGTTTCCCCCCCCTTCTTGCGGCAAACGGCGGCCAGCCCCGACCCCACCCCCTGTCACAGCAGCAGCCTAACAGCGAGGACCGGGAGGATGGAGGAGGATCTGCTCGCCTTCCCTTTAACTCTTCCCTCGCCACCCCCCCAGGACAGGGCTCTGTCCCCGTGGACCTGGATGGGGATGCTGGGATGCTGCATGGGCCCCCCTCGCCTTGTCGCCTTCCTCCCCAGGGCCCCGGGACAGGGGGTGTTTGGGGTCTGGTGGTGCCCTGGCTCTGTTCCCCGCAGCCTCGAAGAGTCTCATCACCCTCGTGCCCCCCAAAAAGGGGCCCCCAAATAAAGCTGAGCCCCGACATTGCCCCAGGCAGTGGGGCAGGGCGTGTCTCACGTGGGGCACGGCTGGGGTTTGAGGGGCATGGGCAGCCCCTGGGCGACAGACAAGGCCGGGGGGTGGAAGCCAAGTCTGTCTGCCTGTATCCACCAAGAAAATCCCATTTTGCTCCCTATTTCCCCCCATCTCCAGGAGCAGAGCCTTTTGGGGGGGGGGGGGGGAGGGGATTCAGCCTGAACCCCTGGGGATCCCCAGTGAGGGTGGGATGGGGATGTAAAGTCAATGTGGGGGATGAAACAACTTTTCCCATCCCACGGAGAATCCAAGGACTGAGCTTGCACGGATGGCGGGGGGGGGGGCAACTCCCCAAACTGCCTCTTACACAGATGAGCTGAAAAAGGAACATCCTAATGGCCAAGGATTCCAGCTGAAGGCAGGGCAGCTCCTGACTGTGACATTGCACAGAGTTGTCTTCTCCAAGGAGCAGTGAGAGGTGCCAGAAGGAAAAGGGAAACGTAAAGGGAAAGGAAAAGGAAAAAGGGAAAAGGAAAGGGAAAAGGAAAAGAAAAAGGAAAGGGAAAAAGGAAAGGAAAAGGGAAAGGAAAAAGAAAAGGAAAAGGGAAATCTCATGATGCTGTCCATGGAGAGGGAGCTTGGTGGCACATGTCCCTGCTCCCAGCTTCACCCCAGCTTCACCCCAGCTTCACTGGGTTTGCTGCAGCAAGTTTAGGTCCTGCAACACACACCATGGGGCTCTGCTTCTCCCCTTGGCCTTTCCATGGATAAATGGAGGCCACAACCCTCCTGCTCATCTGTCAGCAGTCCCAGGAGGGAGGAAAGAGGTAGGAATTGCTGCCACTTAATTCTGCAGCTTTCCAGTGAAATGGCAGGGCAGGAAATTAATTATCGCTGCTAATAGTGCTGGACAGGCCCTCAACTGCTCCCCCAGAAGTGCAGGCTGTGAGTCTCTCTGCACAGGTTGTTGCTGACAGCGCTCTGGGGGCTGGGTGTGATCCTGCTTGGATGGAAAGGGCAGCTGAGGCTCCCTGATTTACTTACAGCCCGTCACCTTTGAGGACTGGGATTAGACCTGCTGGGCAAAGCCACCTCTGCTGTGGGTGGGGTTCTGCCACTTCCCACCAGCACCAAAAGCAGTGGAGCAGCTCAGGTCCTGCGTGGACAACTGGGGGGTCCTTTGCAATGAAATCTGGCAAGGAGAGAGCAGGGCTGTCAATGGGGGGTGGAGAAGGTCAAGTCAGATGTGTTTTCTGGGACAGTCCCACCAGGAATGAAGAGGGGATCCAGCAGGATTATCCCTGTCCATGCAAAGCTGCTCACAGGTAAAAAGTGTTCTTGGGCAGCTTGGTCTGCTCTGAGCCTGGCAGTGCAGCCTCCTTCAGGGGTCATGCAAGGGTAGGAGGTGTCCTACAGGAAGCTCACGGAGCTTCTCGTGCTGCTCCAGCTTCTGATGAACCCTGTTCCAGTTGTCACCCCACCACACACCTCCAGGACTGAGCACCAACAGGGAGCTGCACCTGATGGGAGATGAGCTCCAGCTGCCCCCTCCAAGGGGCACTGGAATGCTCCTGGACGCCCTGAGGGGCTGAACAGGGACCCTGCACGTGTCCCCCCACACAGCCATGGGTCATACCTAGGCTGGGGCAGCCCCAGTTTTGTAGCTGAGAATCAGAATCACAGAATCCTTTAGGTTGGAAAAGACCCCTAAGATCACCGAGTCCAAAAGTTAACCCAGCCCTGGCCAGAAGAGGATGCTCTGATGGTGTTACACCTCCACCAGCATCCTGTCCCCAGCTGCAGCTGTTCATGGACACCCAAGGAAGAGCAAAACCAGCACAACATTTCCCCCTTGCATTCTTCAGCATCTCCAAAGGAGAGGTTTTTGCCAGGTCCAGACATCTGCGGTGGCTGAGAGCCCTCAGTGTGCTGGGAGCCCATCCCCACTGCAAGGTGCTGCCTCCTTGGCTGGGCTGAAGCCCAGAGCCTGTAGGATACCCCCCATTCACCCTCCCATTCCAATGGCTGAGTCTTTCAATAAGGATTATCCTGGGACCAGCACCGGGGCTGCAGGATTTTCACTCTCCTCCTCTACCCCAATCCCTCTCCAAGCGCTTGCAGATGCAGATTCCCTGTGGTGGGCTGGGACGAGCTCTCTCTAAAGGGGGCAGTGCTCTGCCCCTGCTCCTCATCCTCATCCCAGCCCCATCAACTTCCCAAGTGGACTCTGTTTTCCCTTATTTGCCGAGTGTTTTGCGTGCCTCGCTGTGGTTATCATGCTCCAGCCGTCAGCTTGCAGCGAGTCCCTGGGAGAAGGTGCCAACTTTAACATATGCCTGAACAGTTCTTTTCAGACATATACAAACTGGAACAATGCCTCGCTGGGAATATGCTTGTTGGTGCAATTTGCCAACTGTGGCTTCAGATCTGCTCTTTTCAGCTTGCACCAACTATTTGTAGACGGTGCAAAAGCCAGGATCGCCGCGCACGGATGGGGTCTCTGGAAGGCTCTCTCAGGTATGCAGGAACCAGCAGGGAAGACAGTCAAGGGCTGGGCAAAGACCTCTGAGTATCAGAAATAAAGTTCAGATCAAATATTTTGCATCTGAGAACCTCAGTACTTTTCCCTTTGCTTTAGGAAGTGGCCAGCACCGATTTCTCTACTGTTTGAACCATGAGCACGTTCTCACCTTGTGCAAGCAGGACTTGGCTCAACTCAGCACATTCCCTAGGTTCAAACATCTCCCAGCGCTTCCTCCATCACTGACGTTCACCTTCCAGGTAGGACGTCATGGGGATGTGACTGCGGTGCCACTCAGGGTGGCTCAGGGTGTCACTACTCTGTCACACCCTTGGAAAAAAGGGCTGGCCAACCTCGGCTTGACATTCCCTGACTTCTTCCTGTGGGTTTGTTGACACCATGGCAATGTTTGAAGGAAATCTGGGAAGGTGATAACAAAGTGGGGCTGGGGCTGTGTCCAGGCTGTGTCCAGGCTGTGTCCAGGCTTTCCAAGTGGGCAGTGAAGGCCCAGTGGTGATGAGGCAGAGTTTTCTCACCAGCACTGGTGAGGACACAGCTCTGCCCTTGCCCCTGTGCCAGCCTTCATCTTGCAACTCCCAGGGCAAGGATCACGTCCCGTTCCTCGCCGATGGAACCCCCCCTCGCTGGGCACTGCTGGATGTGGGGGTGCCCACGAGCCAGCCCAGGAGCAGGAGGGTCAGTGCTCGAACTGCCTGTTCCCCGTGGAGGGCTGCCAAAGGCATATGTGTTTGAGATAGCAAATCATCAAGGGACCATTGTTCATAGCAACCTCAGTGGAAATATTTTTGTGTGTGTGTGTGTGTATGTGCTGGCATCCAATTTGGCAATGGTTACTCAGCACAAGTGGGCGGCCTGTCCCTTTCTCTCAGCTGGAGCCTCCTCCTCCTCACAGGGACCCAGAAGAGGGATGAAAGGAGAGCAGATGGTTTGGGGGTGCTCAGAAGTACCAGTGCCAAGGGCTGTCTCATCATGGCGGGCTGAACACGCTCAAGACCAAGGAGGTCTCTCCAAGTAATGGGGAGATGCAGGAGGTCTGTGAGCAATTCTTGGGAATAATGGCGGTTTCAGCCTTTGGTTGGATTTTGAGGAGAAGGAGCAGAAATTGAGATCTTTGGGGTATTGTGCAAAGTATGGGGTTCTGTATCAAATACTCTCTTTGAAAGTTCAAAGGAATTTGAAGAATTGATGCTGGAGAGAGACTTTGGACAAGGGCCTGGAGGGACAGGACACAGGGAATGGCTTCCCACTGCCAGAGGGCAGGGATAGATGGGATATTGGGAAGGAATTGTTCCCTGCGAGGGTGGGGAGGCCCTGGCACAGGGTGCCCAGAGAAGCTGTGGCTGCCCCTGGATCCCTGGAAGTGCCCAAGGCCAGGCTGGACGGGGCTTGGAGCAACCTGGGGTAGTGGGAGGTGTCCCTGCCCATGGCAGAAGATGGGACTAAATGAACTTTAAAGGACCTTTCCAACCCAAACCATTCCATGATTTTATGCTGAAGGGCCACTGCTGGCTTTGCTACGATGAAGCCTCAGGGCTTCCTCCAAGTGACAATCCAGGGATCCAAGCCTGGAGAGCTGGCTGAGGCAGGCACGCTCCAGATGATCTCCTCTTTCAGCACCACACCAGATCTGTCACAGTCCTTTCATGGAGAAATTCCCATTGAAAGCTCCGCTGCTGCTCTCATCCCTGCAAAAGTGAATGGAGAGATTTGTCCTGACCTCCATCCCCCTCCACAGCTCCTGGCATTTCGTTGTTCTCCAAAGCAACACTCTGCTGCTAGAATCAGCTGACATGAAACCGAGCTGGCTCCTACACACCTTGGAGCTCAGGCAGGGCTGCTTCCCACACAGTGTCTTTCACCCAAATTAAACAGCTCCCAGCTGAGCCCTGCCATCCATCATGCCAAGCCACAGGCACAGCTTGGGTTTGGCAGCTTTTACACCTCTGTGGGTTCACGTTTAGCGGGGAAAGAGCAGGGACCTTTTATTTGTGAGTGTGCTGTAAGGGGTGTGCAGCCATGGAGGCTGCGGGGCCATCCTTGGGATCACGCTGGAATCAGCAGGATCATGCTGGAATCAGTGGGAGGCTGATTGTTGTTAAAGATAGCAAGGATCTGGGCATTGAGGGCTGTTCTATTGGGAAGGAATTGTTCCCTGTGAAGGTGGGGAGGCCCCAGCACAGGGTGCCCAGAGAAGCTGTGGCTGCCCCTGGATCCCTGGAAGTGTCCAAGGCCAGGCTGGAAAAACCTGGTCTGGTGGAAGGTGGAAAGTTCCAGGTTGGAGCTGCATGGTCTTTAAGGTCCCTTCCAACTGTGGCTCTACTCTATCTTTCCTTGATTTTCAGGCTGCAGCGCTGGACATTCCTGGGGGCATGGATGGGTGCAGACTGCCCACTCCTGGGGCTGTCACTCCTCAAGGACGTATTGCTGACCTCACCTTGGTGTCCACACCAATGCCAGGTGAGCAGCAATCCCAGCTCCTTGGCTGTGTTGGTCTGAGCTGGTTCAGTTCTCCAGGTGGTGTCTGAGAGCTCTGGAGGTGTCCCAGAATGTTTCAGGCACCTACACAGAGCAGGCAGACATGGGATGGGGTCTCCATTGGTATCACCTGTGGTGGAGATCCTTGCTGGAGACAATACTGCCTGTTTTCATCCATGAATTGAGGTTTTTGTTGGGTATTAGGAAAGATCTCCTCACTGAAAGAGTGGTTAATCATTGGAACAGGCTCCACAGGAAGCAGTGGGGTCACCGTCTCTGGAAGTGTTCAGAAAATGAGATGTGGGGATAGGTCTTAGTGGGAGTGGTGGTGTTCAGTCAAAGGCTGGACTTGATCTGGGAGGTCTCTTCCAACCTTAATGATTCTGTGAGCATAGGACAAGTGTTTCCATCCATCTGAGGTGGGAAATGGATTTTTGGCTGCCTCAGCTCCTGTGCCTGACACATCCTCACGGTCCTCACTCGTGGCAGATGGCCACAGCCAGGTTTCCCATGGACTGGCCTGTACAGAGAACTGATTTCTGGGTCACTTTAGCACGTCTCCCCCACGCCTCTGAGTGGCAAATGAACATCTTCCAGCTCTTCTTAGCGTACGCTTCACCCCAGGCTCTCCAGATCAGCCACTTCAGCAAGGTGGAAATCTCTGGCTCTTTGCCACAGAAAGGCTTCAGGTAGAAAACATCATTATCCTGATTTCTACCTCTTTTTGGGATCTGCTTCCAGGGACAGTAGCCGTGGCTGGCAGATCCTCCAGCCCCTCACAGTCTGCTTGCTGGAGAGCAGCCTGGGGGAATGACCTTGGCCTCAAATTCCATTAGGAAAGGTCCTCATTAAACAAGGCTGTTCTCAGAGTCACAGTTTACAGGCATCCTAGGCAACCGCCTTGGGCTTTTTCCAGTCCTCCAGGGAGAAGCACAGTCCCAGAAATCAATAACTGAGTTCTTTTGAAAGTCAGCAGGACTCTGGCGTGATCCAAGCCACTCTCTTCAGTGCTTTCTCCCAGCTGAAAGCAAAGAAGGGGTCCCTAAATGAGAGCTCTGGGCTCCAGCAGCCTGAAGAGGAGCAGTCCTGGCCCTCTGTCCCATCTCCAGGGGATGGTTTGCTCAATGCCCACTGCCCACACTGTGTCCCATCCTTCCGGGCACTGACTGCCCAGCTCCCCCCAGAATGGAGCCAGGCAAGGGGAGCCAAGCAGGCTTTGAGGGAAAATACCTTCATTTTTTTTTGTGGAAACACCACCCCGAGGCTCTGCTGAAGCAGCAAGAGCCAATTCCTCCTTGCCAGCCCCAAAACTCATTTCATCTTCAGATATTCTCCCTCACTCTCTTTAAACCTGGGATTTCTTTCCTGACTCCAAATGCTCCTTGCTGAACATGCAATAATCACCCAGACCCTCCCCTGTCTATGTTTTCCCCTCCCCAAAACACCCAAAACTTGCTTTATATTCATTTTATATTAATTCCTCTCCTAGCAGTGCTTTCTCCATGTATCTGGACTACAAGACTTCCCTCCAAGCTTCAATTAATGACTTGGAAAGTCTTGTTTTCCTGCCTCATCCCCATGCTGCATCTCCCTGAGGAAAATGCCATAAAACAGCAACTGAGGACACCCTATAATCCCCACCCCCCTTGGTGTAAAGCCCACCAAAGGTCCCTCCTGGTGTTGGGACACCACGAAGTCAAAGCTAAGGCTGACACATCCTCCTGCCCAAGGACAGGAGCTGGGCTTGGAGCCCGGAGAAGAGGCTTCACTCCCGTTAATGGGATGAATTAATGCATAATTGTGTGGAATTCGCTTTATGAAGGAAGGCCAGCCGGAGGCTGAGGGATGCACCAGCACAAGAGCTCCACATCCCACCAAAGGTCAGTCCTGCATCCCCCTCCTGTGCCTGCGGTTCCAAGGGAAAAAAGAAACACTGGAGGAAGCTTGGGGAACCTGACTCATGGCCAGAGATGCAAAGAGGTCGGGTGGGTTTGTGCAGCAGGAGGGGAAGGGGTGAGCAGCTCACAGACTGACCCCATTTGTGCTGTGAAGACCTTTTGGGGGCTTCATGGCTTGCCAGAGGAGCTGGGAAAAGGCACAGGGAGAGGCAACGATGGCGAGATGGAGCTGCCTGAATTCCCAAGTTCACCCGTTTTTTAGCAGTGAGGGTGTTTTACCAGCTGGACAACTTACAATTGGATCCTCTCCCAGTCTTTAAACTGAGCCCATCTGTGTTTTTAAATACTAAGTTTAACCCCAGAAATGATGATACAGACAGAAAAAATCAGGCTATTAGCCACTTTCTGGAAAGGCCCGGAGCCGTTGCACTTCATGACCCCTTGGAAAACACAAGGAATGTCTGCACCTTTCAGAAACAAACTCCAGGATGTTTGAAAATCTGTTTGTGCTGCGTCCAGAGTGGTGTAGCAACAGCTGAAGGTCACAAGCACTGTATAAATAGAAAGGAGGTTTTATTGTGACATGTCCATCCGGAGCCATTGCTCCTGGGTATGCCATCTGGGATGGGAGCAGGAGCCTGAGCATCCCCACCGCAGGGAAGGGAAAGGAATTCTGTCCTTGCAAGGATGATACCATGGAAAGGGGGGGGACAACTATGAGGTTGTAACTTTGCTCCTAATTTTACCGGTTTTGAAGAAAAATCAGAGGTGTGATGGAGCTTTGGAAGGGAAATTCCTCCTGTGGAGTTTCAATCACGTACCCAAGCAGGGAGAAGGAAATTTTCACCCATGGAGAGCATTTTCTATCTGGAGGGTGGTTTGCAGTGACTGTCCTTCTCGTTTGGGGACCTCAGTGTCCCCGTCAGAAGGGGTAAGAGGGGCTCTCTGGTGTCCTTCAGCATGTGCTGGTAGGATTTTATACCAGGCTCTGACCATGTGCTACTAAAGACCTTTCCTGGCCAAAATCCTGCTTAATTCCATTTCCATGTTCCATCCATCAGCTCCCTGCACCTGACATTTGTTATCCTCATGTATTTGGGTGATAAGTTCTTCATGGTCTGGAGCAGGGCATGGTGCACCCTTGGCCCAGAACAACAACACTGGGAGGTTGCCTGAAACAATGAGTGGTGATCACTGCAACACCCTGTGGATGTCCTGAGAGAAGGGCAGCAGCCATGGGGGGGAAATCTTGACTGGAATCTTGGTAAAAACAGCTGGAATGAGACACTGGGATGGAAGAACTTGACCCAAGGAGTGTGGGTGAGCAGGTGGAGGTGTTTGCTGGTGCAATTCCTGCTGCTCCTGAGGGAATGAGGGAGGAGGGGAGGGGAGAGGAGGGGAGGGGAGAGGAGGGGAGAGGAGAGGAGAGGAGAGGAGAGGAGAGGAGAGGAGAGGAGAGGAGAGGAGAGGAGAGGAGAGGAGAGGAGAGGAGAGGAGAGGAGAGGAGAGGAGAGGAGAGGAGAGGAGAGGAGAGGAGAGGAGAGGAGAGGAGAGGAGAGGAGAGGAGAGGAGAGGAGAGGAGAGGAGAGGAGAGGAGAAGGAGATAACTTTCACCAGTGGGAGATAACTCCTGGTGTTTCAGGAAAGCACTCAGAGAGGGACACAGCCTGTAAACCTTCAGACATCATGGCTGGATGGTGGCCAGAAGGTGTCTCAGCTCTGCCTGCCTGAGGTTCATCTCACCAGGGAATCTTTCCCTGTGGAAGGCACAGTGTCCTGTCCTGCCCCAGGCTGGGTGAACCCCAGGAGACCCCAGAAAGCTGTAAGTGCTTGGTGAGGGCTCTTTTTTTGGGAACCTGGCCCTCTCCTGGGAGCAGATCCTCTGACAGCTGCTCAACGCTGCCTCCTCCTGCTCCATGATCCCACTCTTGGGAGGTCTCTTTTTGCCATGAATATGGATCAGGAGCAGCACCCTGCCCCCAACACACCCCTTTTCCAAGACCAAGGTTGCCTACACCCCTTTTCCAAGACCAAGGTTGTCTGCAGCTCTTAGAGCAGGAAAAGTGTGGCTAACTCCCCAGATTACCATCTTCTGCTACTGCTGGCTGGAAGGATACTGCTGATCCAAGGAAGAGCTGGAGGATGATGAGCCACGGCAGGGTAAGCCAGGGCTTCAGCAGCACAGATATATTCCAGCTTCTCTCACTTCAACACAGGCTTGCTGGATCCATTGTTGTTTTCCCATAGGATTAATTTTACCAGGTGATAAGGATGGGATCTGGAAGTCTATTGAAGCACCTAAAGGTGGCCTGTTGGAAACCCATGGGAATAAAAGGAGGAGAATCCCAGCTTTTCTTTTGAGCTTGAAGGGAACAACTGTTTCTCCCCCTCCTTGAAGGACAGCTGGGTGAGTGGCATTCTGACCACAGAGAGAAAAGTCTTTTCTCTCCTGCTCTGGCTGCTGATGTGGTATTGGATTGTGTGATGGGTCACACCTATTGATCACAGCAGGCTAAAAAAGACACAACCCATAAATAACTCCTGACGTCCCCAGCTGGGCCAGAAATCCTGAGCAAAGGGCTCTTGGGAGAGCTGTTGTTGGTGTTTCTCTGTCCCTCTCCTCTGGGGAACGCTGGGGACAGGGTTTGGGTTAAGCCAGATGACTGGGGCTCACTGCAATGTTTTTGCAGGTGTTTTCTTAGCTGGGGCTGGGTTATCTCAGTCCTTAATCCAGCCCTTCCTGGATGAGCATCACCAGCCACACTGGAATGGGACACTGCTGCTGTCCAGCCCTGTGCTCTTCCCATGCCAGTGCTCACCAGCACGTGGGCAGATGGTTGAGACACGAAGGCAAAGGTGACTCTCCTCCGCTCTCCCTTCCCCGAAGCGAGTCATTCCTGGTGCTCAATCTGTCCTCGGAATCCATGGAACTGCAGGATTTTGGCACAAGGAACTGTAAGAACTGCACGGCAGGGAGACCAAAGTGGGGGGATCAGATCGTGCTTCCTTAAGGAAACAGCCCCAGATAGTTCCGGGGTGGAGGAGCAAAGCCAGAGTCCAGGGCAGCCGCTGGCCAGGGCCAGGGCACGAGGGGCAGCAGCAACCCCCTCCTTAAAGCTCTTCCTGATGCTCCACCGGGTCCCACCTGCTCCGAGTGGCCTGAGCACGGCGAGGGACACGTGAGGAGAGGAGAGGACACAGCCAGGCACCGTCTCCCTCCCTTGTCCCCCTTTCCCTTGTTTTTACACAGCTGAAAAAAAAGCATTTTCCCCCCCTAATGATGATTCGGCCAACAGGTCAAGTCAAGCATGACAGATCTCATTCTGGAGCTGGGGTCAGGCAGCAAATTGCCTCAGTGCTGCTGGCACCCAGATCCCGGTGCTGAGGGGCCAGTGGGGTCCCCCCAGCATCCTCTGGCTGCTCACACCCCCCGTGCCTCAGGTTTTTGGGGGCCTGGGGGTGTCCAGCCACTGCAAAAAGAGGCTTTGGGAGCAGCACCGTGCTGGTAACTCCCGGCCTGGGGACATTTCCCACTTTATCAGAGGCCGTGGCAACATTTTTGTCTGATCCGTGAGTTTTCTCTGCTTCCAGCATTTTACGGGGCACGCTGTGTCCTGCATTTCCCTGGCAGCGGGGAGGAGGAGGCAGGAAATGACTCTGCTGGAGCAAGAGAGTTCCAGAGGGAGCGAGGAGATGCAGGGTCCCTTCCAGGGAGCGAGGCTGGTGCTGAGAAAGCTCCGGAGGCTGCCCAGGCCCTGATCCGAACCCAAGGAATAAAATCCATCCCGTTGCAGGGAGATAGAGAGTCAGCCAGGGAGGGGAAGGTTTATTTAGAGAAACAACCGTGGGCTGCCTGCCCACACCAGGCTTTTAGCTGATGATCTGCACGTGCCATGGCTGGGGGCGGCTGGGGGAAGGAGTCCACTATTAAAAGCCTGGCAGAATCTCTGCTGAATCCTGCTGGAGCTCGGGGAGGGCCTGATCCAGCAGGATCCCACCTCCAGTGTCACCTCATCTGACCCTGGGACCAAGTCTGAGACGAATCCGTGGCAGCTCGTCCTCTCTTCTTCCAAGGTTGCAGCCTAGGAGCAGTGGTGGGGAACACCAGGAATTCCTGAGAAACCGGGTGCTTTGAAGGATTATCCACGATTTATAATGTACCCAGAGATCCACACAAGCCCCGAGCATCTCCTGGGAAAAGGTGGGGAAAGGCTGTGCTGAAGGGAGGGATGCTCTGGAGAGGATGGAGCTGTGCAGATTTCCACACTCCCGAGCTGGCCGAAGCCTGGAACACCGATGATCCTTGGCATTTATGGTGATCCGGGCACCGAATCCATCCCCTTTACACTTCTCATCCCTCCAGACACGGCCAGCACCTCCCAGCGATGTGAATCAGCACAGGATAATCCATCTCCTTCCCTCTCCATTCCTGCCTCCGTTAAACACGCCCTGCTCTGGGGACGGCTCTGTCCGCAGTAATTAAGGTGGAGATTCCTCCTGCAGCCAAGGGCACTTCCCGGCTCATTAACACCGGGAGGACACGGCAGGAAAATCTCTGCCCTGCCCTGAGGGAGGAGACGGAGGAAACAGCGCTGGGTGCACCTCGGGGTGCTGCTGCTGAGGGGTGCCGGGAATTCCCGTGCATGGATAGGGACACGGGGACAAAGTGCTCGGAGCTTTTGGGATCTCAGGATTCGTGATTTGGGGTCAACCGAATCCGTTTGCATTGGAGCAGTGGGGAATCGGCACAGAGTCATGGATCGGTTTGGGATGGACACCTTAAAGGACTCCTGGTTCCACTCCCT
The DNA here is from genome assembly GCF_965178545.1 of Coloeus monedula. Lineage (NCBI taxonomy): Eukaryota > Metazoa > Chordata > Aves > Passeriformes > Corvidae > Coloeus > Coloeus monedula. Next base: position 72,681,861 of record NC_138785.1, read on the forward strand.
GCCACCGGCAGGGAATTTTCCCCTACCCCAGGCTGCTCCAAGCCTCGTCCAACCCGGCCTTGGGAAGCAAGAGGAGATGAGAGGAAGGAATTATCACCATCAGGAATTAACTCATGCCCAGCAGGGCCCGATGTGCTGCAGCAGGACTGGGGGCACATCAACCTGCCCTGGACAAGGTAGTTTTGGCAGAGCTCCAAGAAAATGGCCCTTTCTTGCCCCAGGCACCTGCAAAACCCATCCCAGCTGGTGCAGAAGCAGGGAGTGCTGCTGTCAGAGGGATGGGGCAGGTCCAGGGCAGTGTTTTCATGACTCTGCTCCTCCTTTCTCCTCACAGCTCAGGAGCTGGGGGAAGGATGCTGAAGGACCTGCCAGCCTCACCCCATCGGGCTCTCTTGAAGCCAGCAGGAAAACCTTGGAAATACATTCAAGGGATGGTTTGCCACAAGCTTTACTTCTCAATAAGAGTAGAGGTGCTTTTCCTACTAGGAGTTTACCTGCAGGAGGTGACAAAAAGGGAAAAAAACCCCTCATTTGTGGTGTTTTCCCTGAAAACACAAGCCCTGGTGCAAACCCAGGATGCTGCATGGTCATTCCTACGTTCACTCCCTGGGCTCCACAGGCACCAGGACCACCAAACAGCAGAGCTGGTCCCCCACCAGGGGATCAGTCACAGGATGGTTTGGGATGGAATGGACCTTAAAGACCATCCAGTTCCACCCCCCTGCCACCATCCCTCTCTTCTGCCTCTCTCACAAGGATGTGCGGTGCCATAACCTCCCAGCAGCCACCTGGGTTGGAGGAGGGGAATCCAGGGTCATTAGTGCAAGGAGGAATGAGGCCAAGAGGGCTTTCATGCCTCAGCATCTTAATTGAAATGGGTTTGCCATCCTCCTCCCCCTTCTCCCAAGCCCAGCACATCCAGGCTCCGTCAAGGGCATCTCCTGGCCCGGTGCTGTGCACTCTGCATCCCCCGTGAACCACTCACATCTCTTTAATTAAATGTCAAGATATGCAGGGTTTTTTACACCTTTTAAGTGCCCTCTGCTCGGAAAGATTCATGGAGAGCTCGGTTATTGTGAGGTGAAGAAGGGGGGAGCTGTGGGTAGGAAAATTGTGGGGAAAACGGTGATCACAGCCAGGCAGGATCCCCTGAAATCCTTTGGGTTGTTTATTTGAAAGGCTGGAGATCAGGGAAAGGTTCTTCCCCCAGAGGGTGCTGGGCACTGCCCAGACTCCCCAGGGAATGGGCACGGCCCTGAGGCTGCCAGAGCTCCAGGAGCGTTTGGACAGCGCTCTCAGGGACAGAGGGGGGTTGTTGGGGTGTGTGTGCAGGGCCAGGAGCTGGACTGGATGATCCTTGTGTGTCCCTTCTGGCTCAGGATATTCCATGGTTCTGTGATCTACCAAACACACCTTGAGGTGCAGCTCCTCCATCTCCAAAGCCTGGGCTGGTCCTGAGGCATCACCCCCAGGGGAAACCAGTCCTGTCCTGCATCAGTGTGGGACATCCTGAAGGACCAGAACTGTTTCCCTGCAGCAAAAAGCAGCCTGGTGTGACCCTCCAGGGGTCTGGGGAGATGATGGAATCACAGAATCCCAGATAGGTTTGGGTTGGAAGGGACCTTAAAGCTCATCTCATTCCGCCCCTTGCCACAGGCGGGGACACCTTCCACTGTCCCAGGTTGCTCCAAGCCCCATCCAAACCTGGCCTTGGACACATCCAGGGATGGGAAGTGCACAGCTGAGGTGCTTCCAGCCTTTTTTGATTCTCCTCAGAGTCCCCTGGAGTCGCCTCCTCCCTATTCAGGTCTCCCTGTGAAAGGCGCAGTGTCCGACATGGAGAGGTGCCAGATGCTCTTTCTTGCGGCTGATGGAGGGCTCGATGCCGAGTGCTGGCACTCCCAGAGGATGTTTCTGTGCAATCTGTCCTCCCAAGGAGACCTGGAGATGAAGCAGGAGAGGAGGCAGCAGGGCAGGAAGCAGCAGGCAGGACACATTCATCACCTCCATCCTCCCGCGGTCCAGTGCCAACCGAAAACAAACACGGCTCCTGTCCCAGGCCACCCAGATCCTGACCCACCCTGGACCAGCTCCCCCTGCTCCAGGTCCCTCCCTCAGCCTCAGACCTGGCCAGGGTCAGCGCTGAACCTGGGGAAAGCCTTTTTAAATCTTGATAAACTTTGAAATCTCAGTGTAAATCCTGCAGTGGTGACAGCGGGATTTGGGAGTCGCCCTGGTAGGATGGGATGTGCTTTTGTCACCTTCTGGGGAGCCCACAGTGCGAGTCAGCGTCAAAATCAGAGGAATTTAGTGTTCCAAACCAACCATAATTTCTCCTGGAAAGCACTTAGGGAGGCTCCTCTGGTGGCAATTTGAGCAGGCCACTGACTCCAGCCTGGATTCCCCTCCGTCTCCATAGGCTGCAGTGGAAGCTGACACATTCCATGTGCACAGACACCAGAACTCAGGTGAGGAGAGACCAAAATCCAGGTGGAGTGGTCAGTCCCTGCACCAAAATACGGAGAAGAAATGGTGCCTGTGCCTGGGTGGGAGGCCCACGGTCCGGGGAAAAGGAGGCTGGAGGGAAGCTCATCCCATCTTTGGTGAAACCCTTCCAAATTTCCAAATGCTTGAAGATGAAAATTTCAGATTTTAGAAACTGCTTGGGTTGGAAGCCAGAAGGACGTGGGCAGCTGCCTGGACTCCCAACACCGGCGTGTTGATGTCACCCCAGTGGGAACCACGAGCTCCCTTAGGACGCTTGGCCTTGGTGGAGCTGCTCCTTCTCCCCAGTGCAATTTGGGGACTGGGTTGTCTGGGAGGCATCACAGTTCCTCTGGTGGGATCTCATTATGTGATGAGCTGAACATCTGGATTAAAATAGATCAAATAGTCACTAAATCCTAAATAAGCCTGGGAGCTCAGCAGCAGCCATATGCTTCCTACTGACAAGCTCAAAAAAAAAATCTCTCCTTGCCATTACCTCACACTGCAGCAGTGTTTTATCCTCCTCCAAGCCAGCTCAGGGACAAACCTTCCTGCTCTGCCTCCCTGCTCTGGCTATCCTCTGGACCAGCAGCCTGAGGCTGTTTTAGACAGGGGATGTCAGCTGGAAAATGGGCATTTACCCCACTGTGCAAAGGATTGGTGGTGGGAATGAAAGGAATGATATTCAAAGGAAGCTGAAAAAGGAAGAAAACCAGAGCTTTGTTGTTTAGCGTTCAAAGGATGCTAAATGTCCCCGAATGTTTGGGATTTTAGGAAAATCCTGTAGGAACACAGTGAATATTGATGCTTTGTTGTCTGTCTCCTTCGGGGGCCAAGAGGAAGGTGGAGGTCAGGTGGACTCCAAGGGATGGATGGAGAGCATGGAGGGTGGGATGGACCCAAGGGTGCTGCAGGAGGATCCAGGACTTGTGGAATCATGGAATGGTTTGGGAAGGACCTTAAAGCCCACCCAGTGCCACCCCTTGCCGTGGGCAGGGACACCTTCCACTATCCCAGACTGCTCCAAGCCCCGTCCAACCTGGCCTTGGACACTGCCAGGGACCCAGGGGCAGCCACAGCTTCTCACAGCCAGGGCCTCACCACCCTCACAGGGAAGGATTCCTTCCTAATATCCCATCTAAATCTGGCCTTTTCAGGGCAGACTGGAGGGATATCACTTCACAACACTGCCTTTATGCCCTGGTTGCACAAAAACAAGGTGTGGCCACTGCCCTTAAGCCATGACCCTTATTTCACTTAGCAAGACAAGGGCTAAGGTCCTGGAAGGCCTTTGCAGGCTTGTCCTGGAGATTTTAAAGCTGTTTTTAGCTGTTTTTAGCTGTAACAGCACATTGCCCAATGGTCAGATGAGCACTGCTGGTGTGGCAACCAGTCTGCCCAGCAGTCAGGCTACCAGCTTTCACCAAACCTTTTGCAACTGCATAGTTTCACCCTAAAAATGCCCAACCAGCCAGCGAGGGTCTGACTAAAACCAGGGGTGGTTCTAGGAGCCAGCAGTGCCGGCAGCAGGTCCTTGTGTGAGGTATGAGACCAGCACCAGCCACGCCTCACTCCCACCCTCACCTCCTCCAGCAAAAAAATCTGAGATGCTGGAGACTTGTCCTGGTGACTCTGAGGAGGGGCGAGCACAGGAGATGCTCAGAAGCCCGTGTGTGACCACCATAATTGCATTATCGATGGGAATTAGCAGTAATTGGATAATTTGGGGGCTGCGTGTTGGATTTGTTGTGACAAGGCCAACAGAAGTGCCGTGGTTTGCTGGGGTTTGCTGGTTGATGAGACCAACCCCGACCTCGCTGCCCTGTGCACAAGGTTTTGCTCCCTTTTTGCCTTCTAAATTTTGAGTGTAGCGCTTCAAAGATAATAATCTGGAAATGGCATGGAAGAATCAGGGCAGGCCATGAGGGGAAATTCTCCCTCCTTCTCTGCCTCCTCCCAGGTTTCAGGGAGAGGAGGATGGTGGTGGCTGAGCTGTGTTGGATCAGCCATTTCTCGGTGAATTATTAGTATTGATTACTTAATTTTAATTAATTAATTCTATCAATTAAAACCGATATAATTATTTAAAATTAAAATTAATATAATCAATCAATTAATTTATTATTATTTATTAATAACGAGATCAAATGGGAGCACGGAGGTGTCCCACTGGTGTCCCCTTCCCTCCATCACCCACGGGCACGGTGGCCCCAGGACATGACTGGATGAACGAGGCAGCCCATGGACAATCATTCTTAGGGGCCAAATCCCACTGGGAAAGGTCTGAGGGCCCAGTTTGGGCTCACTGGTGCCTCTCAGCAGAGGGAAGGACCAGAGTTCACCTCTGGGATGCCCAGCCTGAAGGAACCAGCTCTCCATTTGCAGACACATCTCCCCAGCTTCCCGTTTTTCCTCGGAAAAGTGTTTATTTTCGCTGTGGAAGGGGCCGGTGGTGCCGTGGCAGTGCGGGAACCACACGCTCCTTCTTCCTTCTGGCCGAGATCCCGTGATTTCGCACCTGATCTCCCAATTCTTTCGGAGGGGAAACGAGGGGGCAGGGGAGGAAATAACATCCCCTAAGAGGGCAACTGCTCACCGAGCAGCCCCCTCAGGCTTCGTCCCAGCTGCCAAACACCTTCCTCCCCCTTGCCCTGCCTCCTTTTCTCCCGGCACACTGAGAAAAGCCTGAATTTGGGGCCGGGGAAAGCGCTGGGGGAAGGAGCGGGGTGGTGGGGGAAGGGATGCTCTTCCCACATCGCCTCTCCCGCCTGCGGTCCTGTCTGCTTGTGGCCGATCCTCGCCCGTGCCGGGTGACGGTGATGCGCGGCGACACTCGGCTGTGCGAGCGGGGACACGGCAGCCCCCGCCAGCCGCTGCCCCTCCCGCAGCCACAGCGCCCCGGGAGCTGCTCCAGCAGCATCCCGCTCCTCTCGTCCAGCCCCACAGCGCGGGGCCGGGCTGGCTGAGGGGTCCCGCAGCTCTGCGGTGTGCTGGAGCGAGTGGTAAATGGGCTGGGAAAAAGGCTCCAGGCACTTGCTGGGGGAAAATCTCCCCACACACCTTGGGTGGGGCTGTGTTGGGGGGCAGGAGAATTTCTGGGATGGGCACTCACCTGCCTTGGAGTTTGGGGTGATGGGTTGGGGGAGATAGACCCGATGGCTGAGGGTGGAAGGTGCCTGTTCAGTCTGGCTTCAGCTCCTCGTGGTTCCAATTCAAGCAAGGCTATCCCTTCTCCATGCCCTGACTCCCCTTTTCCATCCCCATCCTCCCTTTCCCCATTCCCATTCTTCCTTTCTCCACTCCCATCCTTTTTCTCCATCCCCATTCTCCCTTTATTCATCCCCAGCCTCCCCTTCTCCATCCCCATCCTTTCTTTCTCCATTCCCAGCCTCTCCTTCTCTCTTCCCAGCCTCCCTTTCTCCATCCCCATTCTCCCTTTCTCCATCTCCACCCTCTCTTTCCCCTTCCCCGTTCTCCCTTTTCTCCATCCCCATCCTCCTTCTTTCCTTCCCCATCCCCCTTTTTTCGCTCCCAATCCTCCCCTTCTCCATCCCCAGCCTCTCCTTATCCATCCCCAGCCTCCCAGCTCCTTTTGCTCACCCTGAGCTTGCCCCCGGCTGTCTGTGCTGCCCTGGCCTTGACTCGGCCCCATAAATCCCAGCCCTACAGGACCCGAGCCCTGTGCCACGGGGCTGAGCTCAGGAGCATCCCTCTGCCTCGAAGCCTGGAGCCAGGAGCAGGAAGAGGGGAGTCTCCCCTTCACGCCCGAGTCCAGGGCACAGGGAAGCTAAAAGCAGTCTGAGAACACAGCCCTGATTTCTCACCCCGGCTCAGGAAGACGCAGGGACATGACCCAGTTATTTGATGGCAGCGTTTAATATTTCCCCTGCAAGGCAAAGCCAGCCCCGCTTCCTCTCCCTCCCGCTTCCCAGCCAGGCAGCCCGGGCTGGATCGCTGCCTTCCCGGGGCTTAAGAGCTCATCGGGCTGGGATGGAGGGGAAAATGTGACTGTGCAGCCTCATCAGGCGCCCAGATGTGCTGCTGATTCATCCGATAATTGCGCAAGCCCCGGCAGCGCTCGCTCCAGCCGGGAAGCAGCTGCTTCCTACGGGCTGTGCCCTGGAACGGGGCTGCGTGGGGGGACCCCCTCCAGAGGGAGGCTCAGGCTACTACGTGGATCAAGGCAGAGGGCTCAGGGTGGCGTGCAGCACCCCAAAAACTCCGCAGCGAGAGGGGAAGGACCTGGAAGAGACATCACTGCCATGGTGATGGTGGGAACCAGGTGAGCAGATCCGGGGCTGCTCAAAAAAGGCAACCCAAGGTGGTCAAATCAATCCTCCCATCTCCCTGTTCAAAATCCAGAGGGTGCTTGGCCTCTCTGAGAGATCCAGTAGCCCTCCCAAAGGGACAAATCTCTCTGGGGTGCTCAGTGCACTCGTCCATGTAATCGTGTGGATATAATTTGATTATCCCTTCCTTGATGTTTAGCATCACAAAGGGAGAAGCTGCCTCCAAGCTGAGCCCTTGGAGCCACCACTCTGGGACTGGTCTGGGGGGAGAAGGGTCTGAAATGGGGCTGGGGAAGCTGCAGCATTTGGGAAGGCTTTAAAAATGTCCTGCCTCAGCCCGTTGTGTGTCCCAGCTCCTGGCTGTGCCTGTGTTCAAGAGGCATTTGGGCAACACCGTGGTGGGATTTTTGGGATTGTCCTGTGCAGGGCCAGGAGTTGGACTGATTATCCTTGTGGGTCCCTTCCAGCTCAGGAGATCCCACGATTCTCCCAGCAGCAAACTGGTTGGGCTCTTCAGTGGAAGATACAAAACCCAGGAACTGCTTTTGTTCCAGGGCACACGAAAATTCATTTGTTTTCCAAAAAAGACACAGGCATTGATAAGAAAGACCTGGATAGACCAGGGGCTTCTACACAGTTACCCTGCAGAGCAAAGAGGTTTCAGTGAGGCCCCAAAACTCCTGATCTGCCTTAGCAAGGGACGTTTAGCAGGTGACACTGCACAGAGAACGTGTGTGTGCACCTGTTGAGTGTGTTTGCACATAAATAACACAGCAGAGGCTTCAGAGGATGACACTGCACAAAGCAAGAGCAGGACACGTTGTGTTTTATGAAAAATTCCCTGGCAAGATGAGATTATGTCAGAAAAACAGCCAGGACCTCGTAAAGGACTTCAGTGTCCCCTGCACACCCATTCCACACTCAGCCTGAGCTGCCATTACCTCTGCAAGTTTGGGATTTATTTTTTGGGGGGGAAGTTTAGCCGGCTGGTGTTTCTGAGGATGACCAAGACCTTGGCCAACCCTTTGAGGAGGCCATGGTCAGCATGGGCATGGGGCAGGTCCCAAATCAGAGTCACCACGCAGGGGAGGAAACAAAAAAATGTCCAATCTGGTCTCAGCAAGAGGGAAAGAAAAGCCGTTCAGTGGCAGAGGTGGTGGGTGAGCACCGGCAGAAGGGGGTGGCAGAGCCAGTCTCATCCTTTTGGGATGCTGGGAGGAGGGCGGAGGCTTTTTCTTGCAGGGAAAGTGCTCAGTGAGTCACCCAGGAGCAGAGCAGCGTCTGGCTAAGCCGGGGTTTAGCGCCGTTCTAAGCGGCTTTAGGAGCAGCGAGCGCGGGAGAAGCGCACACGAAATCAAAGTCAGGAAAGAAAACCAAACCGTGCCAGCGGTTATGTAAGGGATCAGAGGGCTGCCCACGTGCTCCCTGGGGTCTTCCAGCTCCCCCCGGGAATGCTCGGATGGGCTTTGGTTCATCCCGATCACCCCTCGTGAGGAATTTGGGGGGAGGGTGTGTAGAGGAGTGAAAGAAGGTTCAGAGATAAGGGATATCTGATATCTCTTTTTGGATGGGTGACAGAGGAGGATTTGGGTGGGATGGAAATGAATTGTAAATTAAGAGTGGCTGGAAAAAGGACGTGGACAGCTCCTCACTGGCCCCTCTGTCAGGACACAGAGCTGGGGACAAATGAGCCACCAAGTGACACTCGGGGAGGACAGATCAGGCAGAACAGGGACCCTCTCTCCATCACCTGTACAGCTAAACAAGGAATTATTGCTGCGGGATGCTGCAAATATAAAATGTTTACATGGATCCCAAAAAGCTCTTCCAGACAAAGATTCCACCTCTGGCTTGTGAAAAAGAGGGAGAGCAACTTTTTACACGGGCAAGTAGTGTCAGGACAAGGGGGGATGGATTTAAACTGCCAGAGGGCAGGGTTAGATGGGATATTGGGAAGGAATTCCTCCCTGTGAGGGTGGCAAGGCCCTGGCACAGGGTGCCCAGAGAAGCTGTGGCTGCCCCTGGGTCCCTGGAAGTGTCCAAGGCCAGGCTGGACAGGGCTTGGAGCCAGCTGGGATAGCGGAAGGTGTCCCTGCCCATGGCAGGGGGTGGAATGAGATGAGCTTTGAGGTCCCTTCCAACTGAAACCATCCCACGGTTCTGTGATCATTCTGTGACAGTTCCTTAGGAATTGTTTGAATTTGAAGTTGCTGGAGGCTGTGGATAATCGCTCCACATTGGCTGGAGTTTTGTTCCCCTCTTCCCTGCTCTCAGAGGTCGGACACTGAGCAAGATGGACCATTAGTGGGTGATCCATAGGAAGGATGATCTATAGGATGAACAGGCCATTGGTCTGTCAGTGTGTCCACTCCTACAGGATGTGCTGCATTGAGATTTGAGCCCTTTTCTTTGGGTAAAGTTCCCCCAGGATCTGCCCCACTCCAGTGTCCAGGAGAGCTGCCCACCTGAGTGATCCTCAGCAGCTCCTCCCAGCCAACAGCGTTATCCATGGATCTGCTGGATCTGGAGGAGGAATAGGAAGATAATCCTAGGAAAGGACCGGCCTTGGGGCAGCACCATCCCTCCTTCGCCAGGCACCCACGAGGCACCGGGTCATGGAACCCCAGAGCAGTTTGGCCTGGAAGAGACCTCAAAGATCACCTCATTCCAACCTCCTCCGTGGGCAGGGACACTGGAGGGAGGTTTCTCCCAGTCTGGAGCCTGGAGAGAAGCAGCAGGGCAGCCCAAGCACCCCGCAGTGAATGCCCACACAGTGCCAGCAGAGTTCAGCAAAGGTGGCCAGAACAACGTGTGCTGAGCCTGCCTTGCACAGACCTGCTCCGAGGCAGACGCCCTGAGCCTGCCCTCTGTGCTTCCTGCTTTTTTTCTTCCCCCTGGACTTCTGTTTAAAAGATTAATTCCTGCAGCTGGAAAGTTTGTGCAAGCCTCAGTTGCATCACGGTGCTGCCGGGGTTGGCCGGGGCAGTGGAGGAGCAACGAGAACCCCGAGTTCTCCGGGTCACCCCCACTGCAGGGACACCCAGGAACAGAAGGATGGGCAGAGGAGGGGGGATCAGTGTGGGAATCCAGCACAGCTGGAGCAGGAAACACCTCTGGCTTCCGTCTGCTGAGTCCCCCCTGGCTGTGAGTGCTGTGTCATTCAGAGAGGGATTACAGTGAGAGGTGATAAATAAGAGCTGAGATTTATGGGTTTTTTCTTGCCCCCTGGCCCACAAATCTTCCTTCCTGAAAGGGAAATGCGTGATCCCAGGAATTCAGGAGGTCTGGCATCAAGGAATCAGGCAGCAGGTGGAGAGCAGAGATCTGCTCAGCAGGGAGCCTGGAAGGCCATGAGGGGAGAAAATGGAGCCTCTCTGCTCTGGAGCCAGGCTGAGAGAATTGGGATTGTTCAGCCTGGAGGAGGCTCCAGGGAAACATTCCAGCACTTTCCAGTACCTAAAAGGGCTGTAAGAGATGGAGAGAGACTTTGGATACCAGCCTGGAGTGTCAGGACACAGGGAATGGCTTCCCACTGCCAGGGGGCAGGGCGAGATGGGATATTGGGAAGGAATTGTTCCCTGGGAGGGTGGGCAGGCCCTGGCACAGGGTGCCCAAAGGAGCTGTGGCTGCCCCTGGATCCCTGGAAGTGTCCAAAGCTGGATAGGGCTTGGAGCAACCTGGGACAGTGGAAGGGGGTGGAATGAGATGGGCTTTGAGGTCCCTTCCAACCCAAGCCATTCTGAGATCCCATGATTCTGAAATCAATTGTGGTGTTTTAGATGTCAGAGGTTACCTGAATTCCTCCTTTGGGTTGTCCTGGGCAGGTCCCTCCACGTGCCACTGTAAGCATTTGTCACATCCCGCTCCGTGCCTCAGTTTCCCTGCTCGGGATTTGGGCAGAGTCACACACAGAGCGTGCTGAAAATTGTGCGAAGGCATCTTGGATGGAAACTGATGGAGTTTTCTCCAAAGAAAAAGAAATCCCTGGGAGGAGATGTTTGCTTTCCACGCAGAGTTTCAGCTCACCTTTAAAGCAGAGCCAAACCTGCCTCTTTTGGACAAGGCCGTGGGGAAAGATTTCCACTTCTCCAGTGGAGCAGGAAGGTTGGTGTCCTGCAGCTTCCTGAGACATCCCATCACTGCTGATGTCCCAGTGGAGGAGAGGACACCCCTGAGCACCCCTCTGCCTCCACCCAGCCGTGCCCAGGAGGTCAGGGAGAACCTGGTCTCACCAGGAACCCCTGGAATTGTCCCTTCCAAATGGGACACAATAATGAGACAATAATCCCCTGATGATGCCTGAAGAGCTGCTGGGCTAATTAAGCTCCCCAGGGCCACTTTTCCTCCATGGGGTGCTCTGGTTTGGTCGTTTTCTGCTCCCCAAATTCCACCCTTTGCTCACCCTGGCCGCTGTTTTACCCCCGTGGAGAGGAGGAGTTGTATCCACGCTGCTGTCACGTCCACCCTCAGTTTTTCCCTCGAAAAGCTGGAAATATCATCCTTATCCAAAGCCATAAAGCTCCTGCCTGAGCCACCCTTTCCCATCCACTCCCGGGGTGCAGCACTCCTAGGAAAAATGGGATGATACCGTCAACAAAACCACTGCTGATCTACTTTTGGTGAAGTATCAGCTCCAGCTCATTGGAAAAGGGTGGATCCCTGTCCCAGGTCTCCTTGGACATCCAGATTTGTCCCATTTCCAGGCCAGCAGCTGCTTTGGAGTGCCCTGTGAGATCTGCTCTCATCCCTCATCCCCTTTTCCTGCTGCGTTACCAGATTCCATTTTCACCTTCTCCCGAATTCTGGATGCTCCCACCTGTGTGCTTGGCCTCAGTGCCAAGTGGGAGTGAGGCAAATTCCTCCTGCCTTTTGTTTCCTGGAGGAACAAAGGACCAGAAGCGGGAATTGCATCCTGTTTGGGACAATCCCACCCTGTTCCGGGTGGGATACAGATGTAGCCCCCCAAAAAGGGGCTCCAGAGGAGCGAGTCAGGTGGCGGCAATGGGAGAGAGTCCAGGCAGGCAGGTGGATCCCATGGCTGGATTCCTCCTTCCCAGAGCCTGCTGAGGAGGGGTTTTAGGAATGCCAAGAGCAGTCTGGCTGCGTGAGTGGAGCTGGCACCTGTCCCCCAACACCTGGCCCGGGATGAAATCATCCTGCTGGGCGGGGGGATTTGTCACCAGTCCTAATTAGACACATCGGGCTCCCTGATTAGCGCCTGTGTTTGGGACAAAATGCCCGAGGGGCTCCACAGAGGGGAGGCGGAGGCAGAAGAAAGGCTCCATCCCTCTTTGCCAGAGGGGCCAAATCCACCCCAAATGGGGTGGCTGATTCTGGGGAGCACCGGGTGTGGACTGTCACATCTGCTGGGATACCTGGCACTTCTCCTGGCCTCACTTCCACGCCTTTCATGTGCAACCTCCCCCATCTCCTTTTTTTCCCATCCCATCCCATCCCATCCCACTGCAGCTAGAAAGGGTTCAAGGAGCTCATATTTTTTTCATGCCCTGGGTGTCATTTGACCCTGGTTCCTCACCACAAACCAGAGCAATGTTTTTAGGGTGGCTTAAGGCAGACATTTTTTAGGTTTTGCTTATTTTTAGCCCATTTCCAGAGGAAACCAGGTGTTGCTCTCCATGGAATTGCTGGCTATCCTGAGCACAGCTTTTCCCTGGGGTCTTCCTTAGGGATGATGGATAAAAGCTGAGGTGCTGAGTGATCCCTGTCTTCCCACGGGCCTTGGCCTCATCTTCCCAGCTATGCTCATCACAGGGCAAGGATTCCCAGAACAACAACTCAGAATGAAACCCCAAACTGGTGTCATAAAAGAAGTGTGGGGATAATGGAAAGGATTCAAACTGGCAGGGTTAGATGGGATTTTGGGAAGGAATTGTTCCCTGTGAGGGTGCTGAGGCCCTGGCACAGGGTGCCCAGAGAAGCTGTGGCTGCCCCATCCCTGGCAGTGTTCCAGGCCAGGTTGGACAGGGCTTGGAGCCAGCTGGGATAGTGGAAGGTGTCCCTGCCCATGGCAGGGGGTGGAACTGGATGGGCCTTAAGGTCCCTTCCAACCCAAACCACTTCATGGTTCTGTGATTCCATTATTCTCTGGGATCTTGTCCAACAGCATCAAACCCACCCTGAAATTAATCAGAGTCAACACCCTCTGCAGCTTTCTTAAAAACACCCCTAAATATTCTGGTATTGGGGATGGGTAGAGGGGGTGGATCCTGGTGGTTTTTAGGGTTTTTTTTTAAATGAGAGGCTTCCTGGCAATATTTGGCTGGCATTGCAGCTGGCTCTGCTCACTCATATCCCCACCAGCACCCAGGACGTGCAGATGTGAACAATCCTGGATTCGGGAGAGCTGGGAATCGCTGCCTCCAGCTCAGCCAACAGCACCTGCAGCTGGGAAATACTCGTGGGGTCCACTGTGAGCCCAGTCTGTCCTCACTTCCCACTAATTCCAGCAGCATCACCTGCTGGGAGCACATTCCCAGCCCACGGGCTGCTCCACTCTCAGGTGTGCAGGGAAACCATCGCTCCGAGCACCTCAGACCACAAACATCCACTGCTGGAGGGAGCAGAGCGCCGGGCAGGACACGGGGAGACAAGCAGCCCAGCGGTTTCCATGACAACCAGTTCAGGTGTCACCGATGGAGGGATGCAGGTGGGGATGCTCCCGGGGAAGGGACCAGAGGACGGGGATGCTGCACTGCCAGGGATTTGCATTTAGCGGGGAATGGCAGCTCTGGGGCTGGAAACCTCCTCTGGCAAATGTCAGGTGGGGCTGGGAACAGCCTCAGCCAGGATGCTGTGCTTGGTTCAGCTCAGCCCCTGAGCTCACATCGCTGCAGAGCCCAGGACAAGGTGTGACAGGGGCTGGGAGGAGCTGGGGGGCACAGGGGGTGTGCTGCTGGTGTCCCTCACTCTGGGGAGACCCTGTTCCCTACTGGGACCTGCTGAGCCTTTAGTGTCCTTCCCTCTCCAACCCCAGTTTCAGCTCCAGCTCGTCTCATAGGATCTTAGTAGGATGCCCAAACCTCAGCCAAAATGTTTTCCCAGCTGGCAGCAAACCCAGACACTCTCCCAGGAAGGTGGAGAGGGAGGAAAAGTGAAGCAGAGACATTCCAGCCTCCAGCACAGCCTTTGAATGCATCTGAAGCCTTCCTCTGTCCCCCTTGGATCTGCCCTGACACCATCCCATCGTGACCTGCTTCCAGAGACCTGGGAGAATCCCCTCTCTACCCAAGGGACCTCTTGGATTCTCTGGTGGCACAGGTCATTCCCGTCCTGATGGGTCCCTGCCCTTTTATGTTAAAAATACATTTTTATTTAAAGCTGTTGGCAGGGACAGAGCCACAGGAGCCCAGCTGCAACCACTCTGCTCAGTGTAGGATTTTTCCTCACAGAAGGTGTCTGGACATCTTAAGAACGTGCCAATTTCAATATCTAGAGGTGTAGAGGAAGGATGTGGTTCCTGACAGCCTGATTTAAGTCTTGCAGAGGAAGAAAAACTCCTTTTTCTCCCTTTTTTTCTGGCCTTGGCTCAGAGCAGGCTCCATCAAACTGAAGATTTGATGTTCCCTGTTGAGCTCAGCTGGCTGGGAGAACAACAGGACGCCTGGCACGAGTCGAACCCTCCGGAGAAGATCCTTCTGCCACGTTTCTGTCCAAGTTTATTGTCTGGAGTAGACACAGGGGGTTGGGTTTGGGAGGAAGGGTGGGGATGTGGTGAAGCCCAATCCCTGTGGTCTGTGAGGGAGGGAGCCCCTGGCTCTTGCTACAGCTGATCCCTGGGCATGTGAAATGTGGGGTGACCCCACATCCTCATTACAGAGCTCTGGGAGATTTTTAGGGGGGTGTTTTTGTGTGGGAATTTTTCCTTTTCTGCTGTTCCACACAGAGAGGAGCCCCACAGGCTGAGGGAATGGATCAGGTCACTGCCAGTGGCCAAAGCTCCCTCGGGTCCAGAGGCTGGGGTGGGTTTTCAGAACAGGACAAACAGCTGGGCTGACCTGGGTGTTTGTGAAGCTCCTCAGAGATTAAAAATAAAGCTCAGACTGCTTTGGACAGGGGGCAGGATGACTTTCCTGGCATAATCAACCTTCTAGCAGAGAAAACCAAGGTCCTTTGCAAGCACCACCGGTGCATTCTGCCATCTGCACAAGCAGTTTGCTTTGCATTCTGGCTTTATTCTATTCCATTTCAATTTACCCAAAATATCTCGGCATGCTGGTGAGTGGCAGCTCTCTGGGATGAGTGTGCATGTGAATAAACTGCTAACTCAGTGCGAATCCTTTCTGCCAGTCAGGCAAATAATGACAGCAGGGAAAATTAGCAAGGGGAAAAAGAAGACAAAGTCATGCAGCATCTCTGGAGAGCGACCAAACAGCCCAGGAGAGCTGATCTGTGCCATTCCCACTCTCCTTGACCGGGTCCTATGGAGCTGGGCACCACAGCTGAGGTCCCTGTCCTGCCCCTGTGCCATCCTCCTCCACTCCTGACTCTCCAGACCGTGGGGACATGGCTTGGGACAGGGCACCTCACCCACTGCTGAGCTGGTAAAAGCTGCAGCCCTTCAGAGCTGTTCAAATTATAAAATGAAGCAAGTCAGGATCTGTCCAACAAAACTTCCAAAGGAAAACAGGTGCAATCCTTCCAAAGAGGAAACCCAAAACTGCACAAGAGCAGGAGCCATCTGGCAGATTCCTAAGGATCCCAAAGGCATGATGATGATGATGATGATGATGATGATGATGATGATGATGTGTGTTTTTCTGTGGGGTCGTATCCGCTGTGTCAGTCCTTCTCTGGGACTGGAAAGCACAGCAGTTGGTCAGCAGGGCTGGAACAGCAGCAGGGCAGTGCCTGGTTGTGCTGTGTCAGGTCCCAGCAGGGTGACACCAGCACGGTCAGCACCTCTTGCTGGAGCTGAATCCCAAAGGGAAAGATCCAGCAGCTGGAGAGCGGCCCTGGGACAGGATCTGTGTTGTTCCTGCTTTCTGCGGGGGGGAAAAGGGATGAACCAGCTCCAGGGATCAGCTTGTGAGTCATGACAGAGAACAAATCAGGAGTGCTGGGTTATCCCCCCAGTGCTGAGGGGAATAACACTGGAATTACAGAAGGGGTTGGGTTGGAGGGGATCTTAAAGCCCATCTTGTTCCACCCCTGCCATGGGCTGGGACACCTCCCACTAGCCCACATTGCTCCAAGCCCCATCCAACCTGGCCTTGGGCACTTCCAGGGATGAAAGAATCAAACTGAGCAATCAAATGTAATTTATTGACACAACAGAGCAGCCTTGAGAACTTGATACAACCCCTTCCAAACACTGCCTTTGCCCTACTTGAACAGCACTTCGAGCCGTGCCCTGACTCCACGGAACGATGGCACGTTTGTGCTGACAGTGGGAATGGCTTTAAACTGACAGGGGGCAGGGATAGATGGGATATTGGGAAGGAATTGTTCCCTGGGAGGGTGCTGAGGCCCTGGCACAGGGTGCCCAGAGAAGCTGTGGCTGCCCCTGGATCCTTGGAAGGGTCCAAGGCCAGCTTGGACAGGGCTTGGAGTAACCTGGGATAGTGGGAGGTGTCCCTGCCCATGGCAGGGGGTGGCACTGGATGATCTTTAAGGTCCTTTCCCACCCAAATTCCGTGATTCTATGGAAAACCCCTTCCTTGGAGCTTTCCAGCCCAGGTCTGAGCTGCATCCCAGAGCTCAGCTCATGACCTGCCCAGGATTCACCCCGCTGCGAGTGGCATTAGCCACAGAGGGAGGGACACGTCCCCGGCGACAGTTCAGCGTTCTGTTCAAATTAGGGAGGTGCCTAATTGCCAAAAACTCGCCGTGCAAATCCCCGGACGAGCCGCGGCGCTCCCCGTGCTGCCAACAGGAGCATCCCCAAGTGCTGATGAGCTCCCCGCGCTGCTCCTGCCACGAGCGCGGCCGTGGATTACACCACACGTGCTAAGCTGCTAACTCCGGGAGGAAAGCTGGGAGCAGCCACCTTCCCAAACACTCCGGAGCCTCTGTTTAGGAGCAGCAGGATCTAAGCTCGCCAATAATTCCCTGCTCCGGCTGCTCCCGGCCGATGGCCGCTACACACTGAAGATGCTGCAAAGCTTTTTGTCAGTCCTGCCTTTTTTCAGTGCATCCAGGAGCTGCGTAATTTCTCTGGGGGCTTTTCCGTGCTGTTAAAAGAAGTAAAACTCGGCAACCTTGGTTAACTCAACCCCAATCCCCGGTTGTCACCTCAATGTCGCAATGCTGGGCGAAGAGCAGAACACCAGCGGGTTCCTCCAGCCTTTCCCGAGCCCCGGAAAGCCGGGAGAGGGGCTGTGTGCCGGGACACGATGGTTTTCCCTAACCTTGTGGTCGCCCTCCAGGCTCTAGGGGATGCTTCGCTGCCGTTGCCATGGAAATGCTGCGCGGGAGGGGGGGATGCGAGATCTGCTGCTGCCATCTCCTGGAGGAGCCGGGATGGCGAGGGGAGGTGAGGAAGAGCACGGGCAGGTCGGAGATGTTCCGGGCAGAGCTCAGCGCAAACCTGGGCAGGGACATTGGTACCGAGTGGTCTGGGCACAGCAGAGCTCACCTGGGGCCACCAGATACTGGAAGAATGTCACCCTGAATCCGCGGGCTCTGCCAGAAAAACTTTAACCAGTGGCCATGACCCCAAATCATGAAGTCAGTAAAGTTGGAAAAGCCCTCTATCATCCAGTCTAATCATGAACCCAGCACTGCCCAGGCCACCACTGACCCATGTCCCCACATGGCTTTTAAATCCTTCCAAGGATGGGGACTCCAACACTGCCCTGGGCAGCTGTGCCAGGGCTGGACAGCCCTTTCTGTGAAGAAATTTTCCCAATGTCCAACCTAAACCTCCCCTGGCCCAGCCTGAGGCCATTCCCTCTCCTCCTGTCCCTGTTCCCTGCGAGCAGAGCCCGACCCCCCCAGCTGCCCCCTCCTGTCAGGGACTTGTGCAGAGCCACAAGGTTCCCCCTGAGCCTCCTTTGCTCCAGCCTGAGCCCCTTTCCAGCTCCCTCAGCAGCTCCAGGTGCTCCAGCCCCTTCCCCAATGTCCTTTTGGTCACAAGGGGCCCAGAAGTGCCACCAGGACTGGAGGTGCCCCAGCAGTGCCAGCACAGGGGACGGGCACTGCCCTGGCCCTGCTGCCACACCAGTGCTGGCACAAACCAGGATCATGCCCAGAACTGCCCATGCTGTATTTTGGGAGCTTTGGGCACATCTCATGCTGGACTGGCCTCCCTGGGAAGACCCTGAAGGGCTGATGAGGTCAGCCCCAGGATGAAGAGTGGCTGCCCTTAGAAGAGAACACCCTGAAGGAGTTAATCCCACCCTCAGTGCACTGATGGAAGCAGCAGCAAGGAAATAAATGTGGCAGCACAGGGTGCAGATGGGAGGGGATGGGTGTGAGGTTCCTCTGCCTGTGTGGAGGCACCACAATGAGCGTGGGACGTGTTGGAGCTGCAGCTCAGCCTCGTTTCTCAGGGTTACAACCAAGAGCTGCAGCTTTGCTGCACTTTTCCATCCGTTCCCATCCTTCCTGTCAGCAGGCGCTCACGGGGATCAGGGATCCCAGCCCACAGGATGGAAACCTCGGCTGTGGGTGGCTCCTGGTCGTGAAGGTGATGTGAGACACATGCCAGGCTGTTGGATGGCATGGACACACTGTGGGGCAGGAGATGGGAGACACGGCCTGGATTCCTGTGAGTGATCATTTTAGGGACAAGGTGACAGGAGCTGGAACATGGGATCGCCTGTGCTGATGGCCAGAAACACTGAGGTATTAAATGATTTTCAGTGGGGTAGCCTGACCCTGTGCTTGGTCACCATCACCCAGGGAAAGGTGTCCTCAGGAGCCGCCGTGCTCCTGTGTGATGTCCTCATCCCACCCTGAAGCAGATGAGAGAAATTTGGATTATTGGTGCTGCCAGCTCAACTCCAGCTGCAGCAGCACGTCCTGCAGGGGTTGTCCTATCCCAGCCTTCTCCTTGCTTGGACATCCTGGGCCCATGATCCCACTGATCCCCTCAGACACCTGAGCTCTGCCCTTCCCAAAGAGCTCAGGCCAAGTGGGAGAAGTTCACACACAGCATTCCAGAGGAGCATCTTCCTAGCAGGAGGATGGGGAACAAAGCCACACCAGTGTCCCCCAGCTCTTCTGGGTGTGGGAGATGGTCCAAAGGTACCACCAGAACCAGGATATCCACGTCCTGCTCCGTGACTGTGGCACCCACACTCCTGATCCCAGAATCCCCTGCCAGGCTCAAGCAGGGCCACTGTTCTGCTCTGTCCCCTGCTCTTAATTTGGTGCTGGCAGGAATTTTCCCCTGAGACAAACCAGGAATCTCTGTCCTCTGCAGGGACCCTGGATCCACCTGGCCAGGAGGTGTTTTAGGAGATGCCCATCCCTCCTGCAGTTCACATTTGAGCACAGGGCGAGATCCCCTCTGCAACCATTCTGACCCTGCTTTTGGTCATCTTAAACAACTTCCAGGCCACCAAAAGGTCTGAAAAAGAGACACCAAAGGGAATTGTGCCTCTGCTGCTGGACTGCATCCCAGAGTGCAGGTCTGCACAGGGCCTGTGGGCTTCAGGGATAACCAGCTCAGCTGGTTCACTTCAGAAAGGCAAGGGCAGGTCTTTGGCTCTAGGAGGGAAATGAACTGGGTTACTGGACAATGAATAAAACTGGAGCTCCTCTAATGTCATCACCAAACCAGTCCATGCCAGTATGAGACGCCTTTTGAAGAACCCTTTTGGTTTGGGTTGGAAGGGACCTTAAAGCCCATCTCATTCAGGGACACGTTCCATTCTCCCAGGTTGCTCCAGGTCCTGTCCAGCCTGGCCTGGAACACCAGGATGGGTGAGGAAGGCAAAGCCGTACCTGGACCAGGTGGGCTGGGAAGGGCTGGGGCACCCCAGGTGTGGGGGTTTTATCCCAGGCCAGCTGATGCTGCTCTTTGCTCCACCTCAGCCCCAGGGACAGAAAATGTCACATTTGATGACTCCAGATGTACCCAGAGAGATCACAAAATGTTCTTTTGTCTTTAGGGCAGGAAGGAGATAGTTCCCCCCTCCTTTGTTTTGCTTTTCTTTTGTAGCAAAGAAGATGAAAAGAATTAAAGTCCCAACCCTGCAGTGCTGCAGGCACAACACTTCCCTGGGTATCAGCTTTTTTCTGCAGGGATCCCTGCAGCCACAGATTGGTATTAATGATCTGGATTTGCTTTTAGGGTTAAAAAGAAAGAAATCTGTGACTGCAGAACGTGGCTGTTCCTGCACAGAGGGGAATACAGCAGCTTTGTAATTCACTGCCATCTTGTGATATTTAACATTTTCCTAAAATGATGAACATGCAACATGAATTAGAACAGAACCCCAAACAAGAAAAAAAAACCCCAAATCTGTTCCTAGTATCCATAGCTACAGAGAAAACTCAGAGACCCTGAGGGTGATGGGTAAAAAATGAAAAGTTGTGACATTTGTTGCTTTTATTTTCTAACCTGTAAACACTTCACATAAACTCCATTTATTTCATAGGAAGAGAAGCTGGAGTTTTCCTTGTGATCCTCATGAGATCCTTGAGATCTCACCTTGTGTGTTCTGGAGACAAGGTTTCCAATCTCATTTTTCCTGGCCTTTGCCTTTGGGTGGAATGGCAAAATTAGGACAATTGAGCTTGTACTTAGCAGTAGTAGTAGTAGTAGTATTCCTTCCATGTACAGCCAGAGTACCTGGGAGTCCTGTGCTACTTCAGAGGGAAAACATGAGGAAAAATGCTGCATAATGCATGGACAAAGTTTCATAGAAAATAGGGAATGGAGTTTTTTGAAAGTCAGATAATAGGGGGATGTTCCACCCTTTTAAAACTGATGAAAGCAGATTGGACAAAGCAGCAGGAAGCAAAATATCAACACCATCCTGCCTCTAGCAAAGAGGGGCAGTGGGAGGAGCTGCCCTTGCCCACAGGATAATCCTGATGAGCCATTTGTGTATGCATCATCCCAAAATCTCCTGCCCAGAATTTTACTGTATTTACCATTTTACCAGTGTTTTGCTGCCCTGTATTTGGTGCTGACTGTGCCAGACTGTCAGGGCTTAATCCCAGCTGGCAGCTGAGTCTCACAGAACCACAGGGGCATGGGATGAGGGAGGGAATCAGAGGGGTAAAAGCAAGAAAACTCATGGGCTGAGACCACAGAATGATGGAATTGTGTGGGAAGGGACCTTAAAGCCCATCCAGTTCCACCCCCTGCCATGGGCAGGGACACCTTCCACCATCCCACGCTGCTCCAAGCCCCGTCCAGCTTGGCCTTGGACACTTCCAGGGATCCAGGGGCAGCCACAGCTTCTCTGGGCACCCTGTGCCAGGGCTTCCCCACTCTCACAGGGAGGAATTCTTTCCCAATATCTCATCTAACCCTGCCCTCTGTTAAGTGTGAAGCCATTCCCCCTTGTCCTGTCACTCCAGGACTTTGTCCAAAGTCCCTCTCCACCTCTCCTGGAGCCCCTTTAGGCTCTGGAATGCTGGAGGGAGATAAAGACAGTTTAATACCTAAACATTGGGGAAAGAGGAACACTCCAGTACCCACAGACTGTTTCACCTCTCCTCCAGCACCCACAGCCACCATCCTCACCCACGACACTGGGGACAACTCCCAGCTCAGCCAGGACACCCAGGAGTGTTCCCTATTTCAGTGCCAGCAGGAAAGGAACAACTCTCCTCCCATTAGATGTCTCTCTGGGATATATGAAATGTCTGTTTAGAATTCAGTCAGTGCAGTAATTCTGGGGGCACAGCCCTGAATTTCTTCCCCCTCCACTTCCAGAGACGCAGATTGAAACAGCAGCGTAGGTTTGAATTGCCTCATTTATAAACCATCCAAACAGATGGCCTGAAGCAATGGTGTTCCAGACTTTCAACTGCCTCCTTGGACGCTGGAAGTGGATTCCTAGAAAACACCAAGAGCTCCTTAACAGAAAACTGAGCTGCAGCTGGAAGAGTGGTGGCTGTTCCCCAAGGCACAGGGTCAGAGCACCAACAGTCACCTGTCCTCACCTCCTAGAGCCACTCAGGAAACACAGAGAAGTGGAAGAATTCCTTCAAGGCAGAGCAGAGTTTGTTCCACAGGAGTTTTCAGCAGAGTTAGAAGCCCCCTCATGTTTTTTGTTACCTGCATTATTTTCCCCTGGCTCATGGAAGTCCCCAGCCTCACAATTCACATGCAGCAAAATGAGAGGAAAAGGAGTTTTCCTAAGTGCTGAGAGGATGCAGCTGGGTGAAAAGAACAGGAATGGAAATGGTGGGAGAGGATTAAGAGAGCAGAGCAGCTGCTGGCAGAGCTACATAGTCATGTCTTACCCCAGCTGTGTCCCTGCCCATTTCTAACACAAACCTCTGCAATTCTTTCAATATTGTTGATTTTATTACAAGAGTAGTTTAAGACAGAACAAAAAAATAATGGCAAAACCAAATGTTTTTTAAAATTTAATATGAAATCCATAAGTAAGAGACTTTACAAGCCTCAAATGCTAAATAACTCTTTGCTGGCTGTGGTTGTACAGCACTAAGAATGTGCTGATCTTTCACACCAACACGTGGTGCTGGTGGAACTCCACTCTCCTGCACTCTCACATCCAGCAGCAGTGCAGAGATTAAAAGGAAGTGCTTCCTTCCATTGTTTTATTGCTGTCTCATCCCACTGCTAACGTGGCTTTTAGTCTGCTCAAGTTAACTCGAACTTTGGCAAAGACAAAGCCTCTTCTCCTCCTCAATTTATCCACATAGATTCTGCTGATTTCAGAAAGGAGAAGGAATGATCTAAAAAATAAATATTCTTACGCAGGAAATACAGTGACCCATACAATTAATACATTAATAATCATTAACTTGGAACATTAATTGCATGACTCAGAGTGTCTGAAGCTTTTATTTTAAAACCCCCAAACCTGCAGAACACAGAGGCCACAGGGTGGGGGTGTCTGAGACCTTCAGACACTCTGAGCTGGCTCTGACTTCAAAGGATGAATCACCAGGATCTGGTTGGTATCAGCAGAACTGGCCTGCACAATAAATGAGCCGAGTTAGCCCTTCCCTGGAGGGGCTTCTGTCTCTTGGCTACAGGGAAATGATGCAGCTTGTCTGCAAGCCAACTTTTTATATTATATAAACCAAGGAAAACATACTTATATAGCAAAGGTTTCCTGAATTAGCCCCTGGAAGTTTTCACAACAGAGCAACCATTCTTTCCAGAGTTTTGGGATATATTTCAGCAAGAACAAAGACAAACTTAGAATATTTTCTTTTTACTCGTTCCTTCCAGTGTGGGTACAGAAGCCAAAACCTACATACCTATGGCTGTGTCCATCATGAAGTTAAACAGCTCCACAGTGCAGAGCAAGCCTGGAGAATCCTGAATGCAATCAACCCCCAATCTATTTGATACAGACATCAGAATGTGCAAAGGATAAAAGGTTTGTTTATAGCAACGTGAGACTGACTGCCAAGGGATAAATTATTGATCTCCAAGGGCTACAGGTGCATCAGTGTTTGAGTTCCTGGCCAGTCTCGTGTACAATCAACTCTCCCATTTAACACCAGTTCTAACAGAAGGAAAAGCAAAACTTCTGAGTTTGCAGCTGATGCTTCCCAAGAGCATCCTACCTTCAGGCACCACGAACGGACCGGCGAGATTCTTGTTTGCTTTTAATTACGTGGTTTATTCATTAAGAGGTTGAACTCCTGCAGTGCTTTTTCTCAGGCCACGGTTGGAGCCACAGCTCTGCTGTCAGGCTGGAGGTTGATGAGGGAGTTGCTGGCCCGGGCCAGCTCTGCGATGGAGACTCGGCCTCGCTGCTTGATGTACTGGGCCACGGCTGCCATCTCCTCTGCAGTGATGTAGATGAACTTTCCCCTGTCATCAATCACACCTGCAGGGCAAAGACAGGACCCTGCAGTCAGCACTTGGGCTCCCCACAGGCATCAGTCACTGCTTTGGGAAGGGACGTTCCAGCTGCTGAGGCAGCACTTCCTATCTAGGCCAGGCTGGCTTTTATCTCCTCGCCACGGCCGGGTGCTGGAGCAGGGCTGTGCCAGCAGCCCAGGGCCCTGGGAATGCTCATTCTGTTCAAAGGAACACGTTCTGAGCACTGGGCACAGCTGGCTGGGAGCTCCACAGGTGCCTCGTTTTCATGGAATCACAGAATGTCCTAAGCTGGAAGGAACCCACCGGGGCCCTGCCCAGCCACCCCAACGATCCCACCCTGTGCCTGGGAACGCTGGCCAAATGCTCCTGGAGCTCTGGCAGCCTCAGGGCTGTGCCCATTCCCTGGGGAGCCTGGGCAGTGCCCAGCACCCTCTGGGGGAAGAACCTTTCCCTGATATCCGACCTAAACCTCCCCTGACCCAGCTCCAGTCATTTCTCCTAGGTCCTGTCACTGTCCCAGGGATTGGAGCTGCCCCTGCACTGTCCCTCAGGAGGAGCTGCAGACCATGGTGAGGTCTGAGCTCCGTCTCCTCCAGGCTGAACAAGCCAAGTGCCCTCAGCTGCTCCTCATATGGATTCCTCTCCAGACCCTTCCCCATCCTCATAGCCCTGCTTTTTTGGTGCTCATGTTCTCAGCTCAGGCAGTTGGTGGAGAAGGGCAGAGCAGGAGGGGCCAGGAGGGCACTGAGAGTCCTTGTGGGGCCCAGCTCAGCCTTTCCAGCTTCCCCTGTGACAGGGAATGCAGCTCACTTTCCATATTTCAGTTGCTCCAACCTGACTGAGAACAGAACTCTGTTTTTATGTACTACACCAAGGCAGAGCCTCCCTGGCTTTGGGCCACAGCCAGCCAGGACAGAACACATCCTTATCCTTATTCCAAGCACTTTTAGGGCATTTAAAAGGGCATCCACATGTACCTGCTGAGACAGTTGTTCCCCAGCCATGAGCACAGGATCAGGTCAGTAAATGTTTGTGCTGGCACCTTCCCCTACTTCACCCTTGCAAAGAACAAGGCTGCCCAGCAATAAACCAGCCTTGTTCAGGCTCAGTCTCTGCTGCCATTCCAACTTGGACTGGGTGGGTACGTGGCTGGGAAAAACACTTCACTGACTCCAGCATCCTGCAGTGCTCTGGGATGTTTTGTCTCTCCCACATGCCATATCCCAGTCCTGGCTTCAGCCACCAGGCTTGGAAGCCACCCCGAATCATCCCAGTGATCCTCTCAAATTCAGAGTTCAGAGGCCACCATTTGCTGCTCAGCAACCCCAAGAGGCCTTCAGCAGATGGGTAAACAAATAAAATAGAAACATCTAGCCATCAAGTCCTACTAGATCCTTAAAACAGGAATGACACTGGAAGTCTCTCTCTGCAACAGGCATTTTCTACACCACCACCTCTTCACCAGCTACAGAAAGATCCCCTTTGTGCTTTGGCTGTCACCTGTCAGGGTGCCATCTGCCATCAGGTCCTGGATTCTGTTAATTGCATCCTGTGCAGAAGAGAAAAAGGAATAACAGGCTGATCAAAAGGGAAGCAAAAAACGTTTCACACGTTCAGATAAACTACAGAGGGGTTTACATTTAAATCCCTCAGGGTTAAGGAATTCAGTACTCCCACATGGAGAGATGCAGTAAGCCCTTTGGTCTTAGAGGGATGAATTGCTTTTGCGTTTCGGGATGTTCAAATTAAATTCCCCTATTCCTTAAATGAGACTTTTATTTCCATTACTTGGCTGTTTCAAGGAGCAGGGGGTTACAGGAATCTTCCCATGGAAAGGCTGTGCAGTACCATGAAGTTCCATGAAGCACACTGAGGTCCTTCTCCAAGGTCCTTGCTCAATAATTCCACATTTTTTAAATATCTTTTCCTGCTCCTTTCAGAAACAAACCTCTCCTACCAACCCAAAGCAACAACTTGTTGAATTTATGGCTGGGTTTACTCTACAGTTACTCCAAGCATGCAGGTCCACTGGACCTTAAGACTGGGTTCTACAGTTCTACCTCTCTTTTTCTTGTCGTTATATGACTGCAGAAGGAAATTATAATTTAGATTTTAACCAGATAAATTCCTTTAAGTAACCCACTGCACACTTAAATGGAGTTCTGGTTTAAGAAGGAGGCAGGGACCCAGCAAAAATTAGTGCTTCCACCCCAAAAGTCAGTGCTTACCTGTGTCCTTAAACCCATATGTGAAGCCAAGTCCTCCAGCTGGACAACCTTTGTTTTCTGTGGAAACAAACAAGAGTTAAGCTGATGAATGAGAAGGCTGGGATTGTTTTTTTCCATTCAAATAAAAAATGCATTAACCAGACAAAGCAGAACCTGTCCCTGTAACTAACTTTTCCTAGTAAGCACTTTCCTCTGATGAAAAAAACTCTCAAGTTACCTAAAGCAGCGAGCTCTGTGGAAAGACTGAGTGCTCTGACCCACTTAGGGCAAGACTCAAACACATTTGCCAGCGTTGATCCTGGACTTTTCCTTCCATCAGGATGAGCACAAGGAACAGCCATGGCTCTGCTCCCCCACCTCCTGAGTTCCTCAGCTGCTACCTTTAATTTCCAGCGTGTTTCATCAAGGTCCCTTTTTTCTTCGAGGGATGTTTCAAAGCACCTTTTAAAACGCTCACTGGTGTGCATCAGCACTTACATAAAACCCAGGCAAGACTGGCAGCATTAAGTGCTTTAGTCTGTTTTACTGATGTCGTGTGTATTAATGCCATAATAATCTTCCTAAGCAAGCCAACACCTTATTAAAATTGTCACTGTTGGAACTGCGAATTGTCACTTTGCTTTTGACAGATTCTTCCTGCAGCTTTTCTCAGTCAGGGTGCAGCCACCACTGCTCACATCTGGTTTTGTGCTTCTCTGTAGCTCCAGAGAAAACACCTGCACTGCTTGTCTGAGCTACTTGGTTCCTGTTTTCTTCTCTGCCAAAGTTTTAGGAACTCAACTGTTTAGGTGCAAAAGGATGCGGTGTTTGTAAGGAGCTTGGAAAAGATAAAACTGTTGGACAGCTCAGTTGATATTCAGGACTACATTCCTAAAATCCATGTATGTACAGCCACAGGAGCTGCATCTCCATTAACAAATTAAATACTTCCAACAATAAAGTCCTTTGTTTCTGGTCTTGAGAATACACTGGGAGGCCACTGAAGAAATAAAGAGAGGCTGAAATAGATTAATCTCTTTCATTAATAAAATCAGACAGAAAAAAAAAAGCCACACACAGATTTAGCAGTTGTGAAGTTCGATGCAGCCAAGCTAGAGAACTGAATACCATGGACTGAACACATGGAACTGGAACCAGTCCATGGAATTCAGTTCTCAGAGCTGGGAACTGCCAACATTCGTCACATCTTCTTTTAAAGGGACTGGGGGGGGGGGGGAAGGGGGTTGGTGCAAAGCCACATGAACAAGAAAAACAGGACTTAAACCTTCACTTAAAGATGTTCCCCCTCAATGACCACGTTTAGTGGAAACTTCCCAAGACAGATCCTGCTGGGAATGAGAGCCCGAGGGGGTGGGGTGGGATTAGGATGCACCCCACATGCATGCTCTGGAATGTGACAATGTGAGGTCCCAAGGGAATGAAACACTTCTCCACATCCATCATGTTCTAGAGCCAGGTTTAACTTTCCTTCAGCAACAAAAACACATCCACATTTTCCTGAATTCATTTCATTTTAGGGGTGATGCTGCTGCTGTCCTCAGCAAGGGGTGAAACAGAGCAAGAGGCTGCATTTTAACTCCAACATTTAAGAATGAAGCATGGGGTTGAGCTATCTCCAGTCAATGATACCAGCATAAGAAATTATTCAACAGAAGAGCTAAATTCAGTTTTATTTTTTAAAAAATGTCAATTAATTTATACATTTTTTCAGACAGCTATGAGCAGCTCAGCACTGCTTCCTGTCAATGGTTTCTGTGAACAGAACAGAAGATGAGGGCAATATGTAATCTATATGTTAAGCACACTTTCAAGATTAAAGAAAAATACTTAAAACTCATAAAAGAAAGCGATGCCCCAGTTCTGCACCTCAGCTCTGCAGAGGAAATCAGGTGTCGAATATTCAGACTTCAGTTTTCAGCCCAAGTTTAATTTCTCTGACGTCAAGATGGAGTGACTGATATAAAACTTAGTGCTGCAACACTGAACTGGGAGTTTGTGACTAACCTGGTCCATCCACCACAACCCCCAGGCCAATGGGCAGAGTCTGCCCCGGCCATGTCATCCCTTGGAAAACTCCCAGTGTTTGTGGAAGATCCCAAGGGACACTGGAATCTCCTTTTTTACCTACAGAGGTAGAACAGAGGCAGAGAGCAGCCCTGCAGAGCTTTGGAGGGGCTCTGCACTGAGCTCTTGTCCAGAGCTGCCTGGCAATCACTCCAAAGGACTCCCTAAGGAGAGTTATCCATGAGGCCAATCTGTGAGTCCAGGAGATAAATCAGCTCTAAGTCCAGGGTTTTGCTGGGATAATGGACATGCAAAACCAGCCCAAAGCATGAGATTTGGGAATACAAAATGATTAGGGGCTCACTAAGTATATCCAAGTGATTTGCTTGCTAGAGAAGCCTTCCACACACCTCTCACACATCCTGAGAGTTCAGATTCCAGTAAGGGAAGAAAGGGATTCATTAGGAAAAAAAGATTTGCATGACACTGTTAGAGTGAGAGGAGAAAAATGCATCTGACCTTTGCTATCTATAGCAAGAGTGGAGAGTGTTTGTCCTCACCCATCGAAAGCACAAATCCTCATGGACACACCTCAGGTTTTAAATACCCAACCATACAACGGGATGAAAGGGAGACTGACACACCCTGTTTAAAACAAGTGAGCTGCTTCTTCAACTGCCCTGCCGAACATTATGCAAGCTGCAGGGATAGAAAAAAGTGAAGGAATCACAGGAAAAGTCGGGACTGAGCTTTCCAATGCCAGTGTTGGAGGCCCAGAAACACCCTCCTGGTACAGCAACTCTCCTTACTGCTGAGCTCACATGGAGAGACAGGTTTTTAAAACCATGGCCGATGTTCACAAACAAAAAAACCTGAACGTCCCAAATCTCAATCCACAGCAAACATTGTTTCCATAAACTCTGAGGGAAATCCACCGGGCTGTCTTTATAACACAGGGCAAGAGCCACATCCTGCTCCAAAAGCCAAGACCCAGCTGGAATGAAACAATTTTAGCAATGCTGGATGTGCTCGTGCTGGTTCCGTAAATAACACTTAGTGAAGGTATCACTCTTGTTACTCGTTGAATATTTAAGTAAATGAAAGAGGAAGTAAAGATGTCCCTCTTTGACAAAAGGGATTTGACATAATCTAAGGAGAAAAACCAATGGCACCTTACCTTAACATATTCCAGGAATTCCATAAGAAAGCTGCGAGACTGGAGACAGCAAGGAAAACAATTGTTATTTCAAATTCATGAGCATTAAATGCATCAAAAACTTGCTGAGTTTGAATACTATAAAAGTGTTTAGATTGCATAATTCCTAAATTTTAACTACACACACTGAGATGTTGAACTGTGAAGAAAAATAATCCAGATTTAATCTTAACGAGGGATTTCTGACAGGTATTTTCTCAGACAGAATGTGGCTCAGGTACAATTTAAGCATTTTCTGAAAGGTTATCATAAAATTTTTTATTCTTCCCCAAAATAACCACACCTGAGTGAGTTTGAGCATGGTTAAGTCACACACCGAGGACATTCTGTGCAGAGGTAAACCCAGAGTGACTCAGGACACAGCTCCTGCAGATGGCCAAGTGCAGCACAGCTGCACAACAGCTGGGGAGGCTCAAGCATTTCAAAGGGATGCACCTGGAATGCAGCGCATTAACGGCAGCAGCTCCACTGCAGAGGCAATGCAAACAATGTGCATTGAAGTTAACAGGAGATCAGCTTACTCTGCAACCCTGGAAGTCAATCAGCCTTAATTAATTATCTGCTTAGCCCTGGACTCAGGAGGTGGATTTTCAGCACAGCATTTTGGCACAGCAGCTCCAACAGCACAAGGCAGAGTCAGCTTTTCGAACAGGATCCTGAAATGCTTCAGTACTTCAGGAACCACGAGGCCAAGGTGGCTACTTAATTTCTTTCTCGTTTCTGCTGTCTCCAAATAACTCTGTACCTGTTATAATTTCTGAGTATGACTTTTAAATCACCTGCAATTCAAGTTCTAACTCCCCACCCCTACCGAAGTTATTTCGGGTTGAGATCCAGGCATCATCAACTGCCTGCCAAGCTCTTCTAGGTGAGGAACACCCTTCTCTGTTCTGACATCCAGAAAGATTAATTTCTCTTTGACAGGCAGCTGTAGGAACATGGACAATCAACACATTCCAGCTTTAATGGGTGTTTGAAGTGGAACACATCAAAATTCAGGGATAATCTCATCTCCTAACAGGACAGGCACAGATTTTTGAAGGAACTGTCAATAAAAGTGTGCATTTTGCTGTTCCCTGCATCTTAAGGAATTCCCCATCACCAGATACAACTTCTCTTCGTGTTAATCCTGGTGTGGTGGAGGAATTTTTCTTGATGGCAAGGGGTCCACAGTGAAGAGTCTGTAATGAGTCAATGCTGCTTGACACTAGGCACAATCTGCTGTGCTCAAAGCCACCCTCAGTCACACTAAAGCAAATCCATTTAATTCCAGAGTCTCTTTAGCAGAGGAGCAAATGCACACATGGCCCTGAAATAATTCCTTCCCCAGAAATGCACTGGACAGCTCAAATTGGCAGCTACAACCCAAGAGCAATTTCAGGATGTGATAGCAAATAAATTGTGTCTAACAGGTTTTGAGCAGACGAAACAAGAACTCTGCCTCCCACGACAGGAAACCTTTTTCAGGTTTGCTGTGATATTATATCAAGTATCACATTTCAACCTCCATCCGCAGCAGCTCCGCAGGCAGCCACAGGAGCAGCAGTGTGGGTTTGTCCTGAGAATTCCCTCATCAGAAGCCTTTTGAGACAAGAGCTTGGTTTTTAATTTGATTTCACAGCAGCTCTCTTGGTGTAGAAAATAAACCCAAACTCAAGAAATTGCCCCCAAGGTCTGAGGGCACTTTCAAACTTCAAATTCAGCTTTGCTGGCTCAGGCTCTGTGGGTAAGGCAGAGCTGCTGATGGTGAGATTATCTGAATTCCAGAATGAGTTTTATTTCAGCTCTTAGACACAGGGAGGACAGAACTCATTTCCAGCAAGAGACATTTCCCTCAGAACTCTAAAATAACCCATAGGAGACTGGTATGAGGAACTGCAGCATTCCCCAGGGAATATTCCAGGTTAACCTGTGCCACGGACACAATTTAGCTTTCACAAGGAAAAACCTTTGCCTGACTCCTGCTCTTGAGTTCATTTTACACGAGACAGAATGCAGCAAGTCTAACAAAGAGAAAGGGAACTGCAGAACCAGCCTCACATACCTGTTCCTCTGTCATTGATTCTTCAACCCCTTCCTCTTCAACTACAAAACTCTCCTTCAGCTTCAGGTACTCTTCATACTCTCTCTTCTCCTCTTCTTCCTTTGCCTTCCTTTTTTCCTCTTCCTGGACAGAAAAGATGACAAGTGGTCAGTTTGCTCTTTCCCAAGTAAGGTTTTAAGTGAAGCAGCATCTTCTTTATCTGCAGCCAGCACATAAAAAGTTTTTAAACTGAGTCCAAGCTCTCCCTTGATGGCACGAGTGTCACAAGCCACCCCCGAGGCAGTGACCATCTCACACCCAGTGCTGGTTCCCACACCAAGGTTGCTTCTTACCAGAGCTGACAGAGTGCAGAAAACCACTCTTAAATACCAACCTGCCTGCTTCATTTGCATGAATCTGCTGCTTCTGACAGGAAGTCCCTGCCCCTCCCTGCACTTTGATGCAACATCCACACTTTTGGTTACTGGCCCCAATTCTGCTCTGCCACTACAGGACATTGGGAGTGCTCACAAGTACAGTGGAGTTACACAGTGGAGAGGAAAAGCTGGCCTGCAAAAGTTTCAAGTAAAATCAAAATTTTCAAGGAAAATCTCTTTTCTTATGAAAACTTTCCTCCAGCAAGCCGTGCCTCCATGGAATGAAAAGGACTGTATAAAGTGTTTTAGGCACAGGAGGCAAGGCATGATTATATTAACACAAGGGGTTTTTACACATTTGATTGTTAAACAAAAGCTTCAAGCTTTGCTTTTAGTTATCTGCAATAAAAAAACCCTTCATTGCCTACCCCTGAAATAAATCTTAAAGCCTTAAAGCCTGCCATAAAGCTGACCCAGAAAACTCCAAGCCCAGCATGGTGATGCCTGGTTCTGTAGAATTCACACCTTCACAAAGCAAAACGGTGATTAAAGGTTTGGGAACATGACAGATTACTTAGAAAATGTTTCAAATAACAACAGTTTTTTACCAGGAACTCCTAAATTTGCAGTTTTCTATTATTTTAATTTAAAATTCGTTTTGCTCTTCTCCAAGAGGAGGTTGGATTAACTTTGAAGGTTGGACTTGATGATCTCGGAGGCCTTTTCCAATCTAAAAGATTCCATGGCTCACAGAGAACAAAAATGTTTCCTTACAGGACAGTTTCTTCTACAGAGAAATTTATGTTTGTGCAGCACCTGGTACAAAGAAATTCCAAAAGGATCTGGCCTCTGCCTCCATCACATTCCAGAGGCTGATTAAAACAAACAGAGGAGTTCTTCAAATTTCAGTGACAAGCCCAGGACACTCCTCTATCATTAGCAGGGGAATTGATCTTTTAAAGAACAATGATATTGATTTCTAAATGCTTGCCATGCTACATCTGTGACAGTAATATGGTAATTGCTTCCTTAAATAGCTGGGGTGTAAATATTTGTTCCATTAAAACAGGAAGAGACAGGAACAGGTCATTCAGTACCGAGAAAAATATCCATATTATAAAAGATGCCACGTAAGGCCAAAACCAGCAAGGTACCAGAGATGGGGATGGGAGAGCTGCCCTTTGATAAAACACAAAGAGTATTTGGTCTCTTTTTTTTTTTTTCCATCAAATTCCCAGAAAGTCAGGAGGAAGAATCCTGCCAACATCCAAGAATGAGAAAAACAGGACTGAACGGATCTTAGTGCATCTGCAAAGCCAAATCCATTTTTTTAAACTGCTATCTCATGAAAAATCTACAGATCTGAGGAAGCTCTTGAGACAAAACAAGATCATTTTTTGGGTCATTCATCACCACAACAATTAATCCAACAGCAGATTTTTTTCCTTATATGCACTTCAGATGCCAAGACCAACATAACCATATTTCATTTGGAAGCAACAGCAAATTGTTCTTTTCTTTTAAGTGCATTAAATTTAATCTTGATCCTGGAAAGACAAAAATAATGTTCTTCCCCTTGTCTATTAGAGACGTTGTAATTCAGCAGGATTTGAAATGAGGGGGAAAAAAAAAAACAATCAAAAAGCCTCAAAACTGCTCTGGTAAATAATTTCTAGATGGTTCTGCAAAAAACCAAGAAAAGATCAGAAGAGTGTCCCATTTGTAATTGAGAGCAACAATAATTAAAATGTATTTTCCTGCTTCTGGAAGGTCCCACAAACGAGCAAGGCTCCTTCCTGTGGTGCCTCCCTACCTGACAAACAGCACCTTGCATTTTCTGGAGGCATCCCAGTGCGTTCCTATCAGCACTTCCACTCCCAAGACACACAGAAAAGCAGCTCTGCCACGAGACTGGCAAAGCACTCAGCTACCAGCCCCTCCTTTGCCAACAGGAGTTCGTTTTCCAGATGCTAAATTTTGATCAGCAGAGCATTTCCAGGTGCTCTGAGCCACTGCTTTGGTTGCTAAAGTGTGTCAACCCTCAAAGCTTCCTGGTGGTTGTAGCTTCCTCCATGACATTAAGTATTTCCAGCTGCTTTTTTCATCTAAAAATTAAAAATTCATGCAGAGCCTCACATGCTTTACAACCTAAATTCACCTATGATTGAATCTGGAGGAAAAAAGGATTTATCCAAACTGTAGCTTGGTTCAGAGCAAGAGGAGAGACAACTTTGCACAAGTGCCCACGGAGAGGCAACGTGGAGGCTGAGCTGGGGAGCCCTG
The DNA here is from genome assembly GCF_965178545.1 of Coloeus monedula. Lineage (NCBI taxonomy): Eukaryota > Metazoa > Chordata > Aves > Passeriformes > Corvidae > Coloeus > Coloeus monedula. The sequence goes on from NC_138785.1 coordinate 72,715,719, forward strand.
GCAGAGTCAGGATTCCTGGGAATATTTATTCCCAGCTTTTTCTGTTCCACCATCTCTCTAACCCTCCTCTCTCACATGCTCATGCAGCAGCTGCATGGGAGCTGCAGGGTGAAACTCAGGCAGCAGCATTCCCACAAAGCCCAGTGTGTCCATACAAAGAACCCAGGCACGGAAACACCCCCAGCCCCTCGGGATCTCCTCACAGAACTGAGGCCAGGATTCCGTGCATCACACGGAGGGCACTGGGCTCAAACCCACATTTCAAACCCCACATCTGTGGCACTCAGCTGCCTTCTGAGCTCGTGGCTCAGATCAGAGAGCGGCTGGGCCACCCCGCAGCCATGGGTGGGGTGCTGGGGAAATCCCAGCAGATGGAAATTTGGTATCTGCAGATGCTCATCTTCAACTGCCTGCTTTTATTCTGTGGGTTTTTTTGAAGCAGGTTTGCCTCTCTCCTCACCCATCTACATGTGACCCACACTGGGGGCTTGAACAGTGTAAAGATTTCTTTTTGATCAGTTTATTCCACTGCATGTGAAGAACAAACTACCCCACTTTGACCACATTTTTATTGAACAAATAAATAAATTAGTCGCTCAAACCTTTGTTCCTTCTGTTCTTTTTCTCACCCAGTCCCCCCTGCCCACAGAGGACTTGGATTTGCTGTGAGGCTCCTTTCTGATCATTACCCTCTGTTTGCCTCTTACCTTGGTCCCAGGGATTATTGCCAAACACATTCCTTGTGCCAGCTGCACAAGAGCCCAACCTTTTACCAAGTGAAACCCACAGCATCCCAAAAATTCTCTATGGCTTACAGCTGGAGGCACAACTTGATTTCTGGGATCACTGAAAAGTGCTCAGGAGTTCTGGGATGCTGCTTGGGTGGAAAAGGTCTCACTGGTAGTGAGGAAGGCAGAGCAAACACTGGACACTCTTCAGCCACCACCTGCTCCCTGTCATTCCTTTATTTGTGGCTGTTTCCTTAATTTGTAGGATGAGGAAGAGCATCCTGATTGTTTTGAGGGTCAAGGACCACAGAAACCTTCCTTGTACAGCATCCAGCTTTTGTATTGTCAGTGCAGGTTCTGCAGGAAGCCAAAAGCGACTTTGCAGTGAAAATGTGGCACAGAGCAGATGATCTGTAGGACTCCTGTCCCCCTCACTGCTTAGACAGAGCAAGTGTCCTTATCCCTTCAAAATCACAGGAGAATGAGGTTTATTGCAAGCTTTTCAGCTCGTACTCCCTTAGGAGAAATTAATTTTGAGGGAAGTATACACACTTGAAAACTGATGCTTCAACTGAAATTAAAGTGGTTCTCCATCAGCCCCCAGAAACGCACTGTTTATGTAGGAAAAATGGATATAAATATCAAACAGATAATGAACAGCTCTGCTGAGAAACACACGAATTTTGATGTTCACATCATAAACCAACTAAAACTTGGTGCCTCTGCTCATGTGATCAAATATCAAAGAGGCAAAACTTTAGGGTCAAACCTTGCAGAGGCTCCTTGTGATCCTGCTGACCCTCCACTTCTAGAGCTCTGCAGATCCAGACCATTTTTATTTAGGCACTTAAATGCAAATTTACCAAAATCTCTGTGCACAGGCAAAGGAAAAAGAGCCTTTAATGTGAGCGATCTGCAAGGTTTTGGCTGAGGACTCTGTTTTGCAACATCAGAGGAAGTTCACTCTCATTGATAAGGTGTCGGTTGGTAAACCCAGCTCACCACCAAAAAACTCCAAGAGTGAAAGGGAAATCCCCAGGGTAAAGCAGAGCTGAAGCAAATGCCAATTACAAAGGAGCCTCCTCAGGCCTGTAGCCAATCAGGTCAGCAGAACACTGGAAAGGAAACTTGAATTTAAAAATACATAATCTGGTTTGCAACACTCAAGCCAAGGGGCAACCACATTTTATTTATAAGTGCATACAAATACATTGGAATAGAAGCAGAGGGTATTTTTCTCAAGACTAGGCAAAATTTTAGCTCCCAGAACTCCCTCAAGGTACAGCTCCCACCTGTCAGCACAATTTTAGTAGCACTTCTTGGGAGAGAGACTGAAAAAAAAAGGTTCAAAGTGGAATTTAGCTACCAAAGCTGGCTGTGCTTGTTTGGGGAGTTGCCACTGTCAGTGTACCTGCAGAAATACTCTCAGATACTGGGAAAGGAAGGGGAAAATGAGGTATCTGACAACTGTAACATTTCTCAGGCAAACTTCAGTGACAAACACGGAATTTTTTGTGCCTCGTGGGATTACATAAACTTCAGCAATGTCAGTGACCAAAATGCCTCTAAAAAAACCAGCTCCCCCCAGTTTTCATCTCCTGACTATCAGTCACTACCTGAGCTACCTTTCAGAATTCTGCCTTTCCACCTCCTAACTTAGATGGAGGGATGGTTTCATCATGTGTGAAGTCCACAAGGTGCCAAAACATTACTCGTGGCAATGAAGAATTCCTCACTTGTGGCAATGAAGAATTCCTCCTCTAGAGGAAAATAAATGACATTTTATCCTATGTATTCTATAACCCAATGATCCTCTCACTGCTCACAGCGGCTGGTCCTTTTCCATCACATCCTGAATCTATAACAAGATTGGAAAGATAAGATGTTCTGAGCCTAAGGACAGGCTCTGCTTACAGGCACAGCAATCAAATATCCACTCAATTTGTTTCCCCTCCCATCCCCCTGTCAAGGCTCAATCACTGAAGGTTTGTTGTTACCACACTCCCCATGCTGCTGCTGTCTTTGCAGGAACTGGAACCTAAACATGGACAGCTCTTCAATTGATCTGTTTCCTGTTAAAGACTCTGATGAAGAGAGATTTAAAATTACAAGAAAACACTTGAACATGGACATTAAATGATGTCAGACACATTTACTTTGATCCACGCTCCAAATGTTCAGCAGTTACTGGATTATCAACTTAAAACACAAGCAAAAAAATTAAATAATTGAAAGCACTTTCCTCTGAGAGGCAGAATAATATTCCAGATGTAGCCTGGTGGGTGGGCTTGCTGTCCTGATAAATACTGGGAAAACAAATAATTAAACCAAACTAAAACAGCTTAAAATTTACAGAACTTCAGTAGCTGAGGAAGGTACTGGCTAAAGTAACCATCAAGCTGGATTCAGGCATTTGAGCAATTTTCCAAGTTCGAGGAAGTACCCTGTGGATTGCTGGGCACAAAATTTATAAATAAATAAATAAATGATATCAGAGCCTCAGTTTCTATTCCTCTTTTTCACTGAGCCTGGTGAAACAGAAGTGCTGTAGTGCAGTCTTTACTAGGAATACTGTAAATTAAAACAGAAACAAATAAGAGTTCCTTCATTCAACCAAATATTAATTCTTCAGCCCCTCAACTGAACAGAAACAAAATTTAAAAAAAAACCCAAAAAACTAAGTAAGTCTGTGTGAAGAGATCTCTGGTTAGAATTTCACCCTTATTTTCTACTCAACTTTTCAACAATGCCTGAGTGATCCTGATGATGCAGCTGAATTGCTAAAGCCCAGGTAAAATCCCAGGAGAAAATCTCAGTCCTGTGCTACAGCCCCTTCTGAGCAGGCCAGCCCATTATTCGGGGTTTCAAGAAGATGAAATTCCCAGAACTTTAGGAAAATATTAAAAAAATACATTTGTAAATCTCTCTTGGAAGGGAGGCTGTGGAATTATTGGTCCTCTGGAAGTTTGGTCAAGCTGCTTTACGAAGTCTCAGACTATTCTACACATCCTGACGTTGTAGTACTGACATTCTCTCCTTTCAATTTCTGAAATTCAAGACTTCTACTGATGGAAAGGAAATGAGAGCTCAGAAGGGAAAGGATTTGGGGGGACAAGCCCAGAGCTAAATGGACATTCACATAAAGATCTCATGGATAAAATCTGTATGTGTAATGTATAGATTATTTGATTTTCAATTTCTTTATCCTGCCTTCATGCCCTTGACAAAGGAAAGGAAAAATTGTCTCTTCCTTTTAAAAATATCATCAGCAACACACCCCACTTACACAACCTGCACTTGGAACAAATCAAAATAAATCTCTACAAAGCAGAGACATAAATTTGCAAAAAATCCAAAAAAATTCACAGTGAGAGCTGAGGGCTGCAATTTTTCATCTCAGGACTGTGCAGAACACCTCTGTCCTTTCCTCCAGAAGAAAAGCCACCACACAACTTGAAGCAGCACCAGAGCATGAAGTTCTCAGCCAGCAGCACTGATGGCCTGAGTACAAAAAGCAGCTCTGAACTCAAGTTTGTCTCCCTCACTAATGAAAAGTTATTCAACAAAAGCATTTCAGCTGAGCAGTACCTGTTTTTCTGGGTCACTCCTGCTAACACACGCATAGCTTAGGGATCTTTAATTGGGAAGCACATGCAAATATACAGTTAGAATGAAATCACACAATTTCACACAACACTTGCAAAATCAGTTGCTGCTGCCTTTCACTTTCTGCCCTGCTGGTTACAGCTGGCAGCTCAAAGGGAACAGGGGAAGTTGTGACATCTCCATCCTTAGGAGACACTCAGAGCTGGGCTGGTCAAAGCCCTGAGCTCCAAATGCTGGCTGTGGATGGAGCAGGACAGACCCTGTGGTCCCTGCAGGTCCCTGGTCACAGAAGTCCCCCAGAAGCAATCCCAAAACCAAACCTGGCTCAGTATTTCCATATGTAAATACAATTATTCCCACCTGTCGTTCCTCCTCCAGACGAATTCTCTCCTCTTCTTTCCGCCTTTCCTCCTCTCTTTTTGACTCGAGCTTTCTCCGTTCTTCTCTCTCTGCTTCTTCAGCCTAAAACAAACATCATGCAAGCCAAGCCTTACTCTTTTTTAATACACACATTTTAAAATTTCATACTGTGATACCACAGGGGGGTTTCTCACCACCTTTTAGATGCCTGCTCAGAAAGAAACATCAAAAAGAATAATCAGAAAAAGTCATTCTCATTTCACTTCCCCTCCCCTTCAGCACACTCGACATTGTGGTAAATTTAGAAATTACCCTCCTCGCTTGTCTTATCCATATCTCAGTAACAGTTTAACTTTGAATGTGCTTATGAGCTTATTACTACAGTGATACTAAGCAATGTTGTGTCATGGCATTCCATTTCTCCTCATTTGAAGTTTAGTTAGAATGGATTCCAAGGAAGAAAAAAAGAGGACTTGGAATACAAACTGTAAAAATAAATGCATTCAAATGTATCACTAACCTGGGCAGAATCTCTTACAGAAAAAGCTGAAATGGTCTCTTGAAATAATTTTATTTTTGTTTTTAAGCCAAAGAGATTGCTGCAAAATGAGGGAAAAATAAGAAGGGTGTTTAGTGTATTTTTTAAAGATTTTTTTTTTCAGGCTCTTTGGGATACTTAAATTTGAAAATATATTAAGAGGACAAGCAGAAAATATTCCAGTGGAGGATTTGGCTTTGAGTGTTCCAGAGAAAAAGCCCCATCCAAGAAAAAGCCCCATCTGTCTACATGGGAAAATAAAAATCAGCGTGTTTTAAAATGAAACAGATTCCTCACTCCACCAGCTGATGCTTATCCAACTTCATTCATCCAACTTTTCTCAGATTTTCCACAACAAAAAAAGGAAAATGAAATACAATGTGTATGGAAAGTAACAACAAAATCATGAAAGCACTGAGTGAGAAAAGGTTCATAATGGAAGTTTATATTTAACCAATAATTAAGTTTATTACCAACTGCTCCATCTACTACACTGGATTTAAACCTCAGGTGACACTAAAATCCCCAACCTGGGATTTCACAAGCTTTAGTAATGTTCATACAGAACAATACAGAGTCTGCAAAAAATATATAGAACAATTCCAAGGACCTAATGCACAAACTGCTGCCTTCCACAAGCACAGCTCAGAAGGCTGAAAAGCCTCACTGAAATTAACAAAAGCAAAATGCTTTTCATATCCTCCAATCTGTAAAAACAATAAATCTGGCTAAGCACATAAAACCAAACCAAATTTCTGCACTCTGAGAGCACCTGAACCACTCCTCACAACTGCCCAGGGTGTTACAACACCACCAGGGGGGTTGGAGCGTATTTAAGGGGAGACAGTGCCGACATTAAGCTGAAGGCAGTGGAAACATCCAAGAAAGAGCATTCAAGAGTTTAACTATTCAAGAGTTTAACTCCCTTCCTCCCCACAAGTCTGAATGGAAAGAAAATAAGACACTGTTTTCCATAGCCCTCTTGGGCCAGCAAAAGCTGAATTTACAATTTTAAAATAAAACAACCATTTAGTGATGACACTGCCATTGCCTTTCTGGGCTGTCTCATCCCCAGTTCTCTGCTGAGCTGTTCAGGCTCTGCTCAATACGTGGCAGGAAATACTCACCTCTCTCTGTGCTTTCCTGGCTTGTTTCTCTTCTAGTTTCCTCTGCTTCTTTGCTCCAATTTTCCCAGACACCTGAAATTCTGGCACCTCCTCAGCATCCTCTTCCTCTGCAACATGGCATAAATGACAAATTTTAAATCATCTGTAAAAAAGTCCCTTGGAGAAACTTCAGTGCTGCCTAAAGCAGCAGCAGATGAAAAGGAGACACACATGCACTTCAGACAAGACCTTTTAGATGGAAAAAGGAAAAAAAAAAATCACAGGCGACTGCCAAAGCCACAGAGCAGAAGTAACAAGGCAAACACACACTCAAGTGAAGACAGAAGTAAAAATTTCCTTGATCCTTTGAAGGAATGCTTTTCATAAATATTTCTTGCTTTCCACAATTAAAAGAGAGACTTTCTCTGATACAGAAATTGTGCTAATGGTTGTCATTGTTTATCTGCTCAACACTGGCCTGCAGAGACTTTCTTCCCAGTTACCCTCTGCACAGCAGACATCCCTTGAAAAAGTGGGATTCAGGGGCACCCCCCTCATCCACTGATTCTAGCCTGACAGAACTAACCAGTGGATGAGGGGAAAAAAACCCTTGAAATGCAAATCTTGGGTCTGCCTGCAAAAAAACGACATGTAAATATCTGCCTGTTGTATGACAAATGGTTGTTTAGAGAGGTGATTTCTGCAGCAGGGAAATATGAAAGAGTTTTGCTCAAAGGCTGTGCAAATGAGGGTTTCTGCTCGCTCAGGGGCTGAGGAAGAAGAGCTTTCAAAGGCAACCACTTCCTCCCTGCCCAAAGCTCAGGAACATTTGGCCACTTTATTTGCTGGTCTAAATCAGTCCTTGATCCCACCAGAGTGCTGGGGACTGACCTCAACACTCCAAGAGAAATCCTCAGCTCACTGCACAAACACCACCCAACACATTCACAGTCACGGCAGGATCAAAATGAAGGAGCCTCACACACGGATCCCGTTTTTGGGTAAAATAACTGATCCTTTGAGCATCCCCAGTGCTGTTCTGCTCGATGCTGACTTCAGATCCAAACTGCAACAGATTTGGCAGGGCTGGTGCCAGGATGTTTTCTGGAGGGAGCTCTCTCCAGAGCACCTGGTCCCCTTTTTTGGGAACCCAAAAAGCTGCTATGAAAGGAGCATATGGAGGAATGACACTCCCCCTTCTTTTACATGCAGAATTAGGTTGGAAACACTCTTGTTTTACTAATTCCAAGACACAGAATGGGACTATGGTTAAACCACCGAGACATCATGAGAAATAAATCTATCTGAGAGCTGTGTAGGTGGCTCTCAAATAACTGAGCTGTTTTCAGGAGATGGAATTAAGATGAGCCTGGTTGCTGAGTTGGGCTTCAGAGAATTCCTGGAGTCTGATTACTGAGATGATCAAAAGGGTTCCCCTTCCTGCACCACACAGAGCAAGGAGGGATACTCAGACCTGACACAGTTGCTTCTGTAATTTTAATGATGCTTAAAATAACTTTATTTGTATTTTAAATACAGCATCAAGGGGAGTTCCAAACACAATGAGTGAGCACACCCAGCACTGGCAGTTATTACTCCAAAATTAATTGTTTAGAAAATTATTTCTTGCAAACACCTCAAGTATAAAACCCCACCTATGACACTATTCCACCTGAGGGCTTCTCAAATTTCATCTATATTAAGATTACCTGAGCCAGAGGTTAAGCAGAAATCTAAGGAAGGCTTGCTTTTAAAGCTTTTTTTTCCAGTCCCGGATCAAATGTGCCTTTGTTGTTCAGCATTTGCTTTCCTCCTGTTTGAAGTATCTGATGTGACCCCTTAAGCACCACTTCCTCCAAGCTTTCTCCAGTGCATGGAGTTACAGCTAACAACAGATAGAGATGGTGATGCAGACACAGCACGTGATTCAGCAGAGCTGGAAAGGTCACCAGTGCACAAACCTGGCAGCAACTAATATGTACTAAATAAACCTGAACATGCTGACAGCAACATAAACACATGGTCAAAGTATTTGCTGAATCAATTTGTTGTTACAGCAGAATAGCTCCACCAAAAGCAGGGAGGGTGCTGCACACACAGCCAGCAATTCTTTATTTCATTTTAATAAAGCACTGATTGTTTCAGCAGCTTTTAACAATCACTTCTCACACACTCGTGGCTGTGACAACACTTGGAGACTCCATGGGGGGTGAGTCCATAGGAACTTGCACTCCATCTGTCCCTGAGCCTTGGGTGTGATGCAAGATGTCCAGTTAATGGTGTGTGAAAGCAGTTTGGCATCCCCCAAGTGCTGCGCTGGGGCAGCCTCTGTTTGTGCCCAGCTGGGAAACCCCACGACACTGACATCACTAAAACTGAAAGAGGGCAGGGTTAGATGGGATACTGGGAAGGAATTCATCCCTGTGAAAGTGCTGAGGCCCTGGCACAGGGTGCCCAGAGAAGCTGGGGCTGCCCCTGGATCCCTGCAAGTGTCCAAGGCCAGCTTGGACAGGGCTTGGAGCAACCTGGGATAGTGGAAGGTGTCCCTGCCCATGGCAGGAGGTGAGACTGGATGATCTTTAAGATTCCTTCCAACCCCACCCATTCTGTGATTTCCAGAGCTTGCACAGCATTCCCACCAGTTCCCATCTCGAGAGTCAGAAAGCACAACCAGTGAGACATATCCTGCTTTACACAAACGTGGGGTTGCTCAGCTGCCCAGCTGAGAGGTGGCTTCAGGGGATCTCTGCTTTTCCTTAATATTTTGAACATACTGAGAGGCAGCACAACAGGCAATAGTTATCAGTCACACAGGTGTCTGAATTTCTTGAAATATACAGAGTTCTTTTTAAAAATGCTTGCCAGTACCATTAGAAAAAGTGCTGGAGTGCTGATGTTCTCTGTAAGGACAGAAATTGAGCAGAATTCTGTACTGTGTACAGAACAGACAAAACCCTCCAAAATCAACAACCAGCATCAGGTATTTCAGTTATCCCAGAATCACAGAATGCTTTGGATTGGAAAGGACCTTAAAGATCATCTTACTCCAACCCCACTGCCACACCCACCTTCCACTAGACCAGGTTTTTCCAAGCCCCATCCAACCTGATCTAGTTGTCTTGTTTATTTCTAAGTTCTGGGTGAAGCAAATGGATTCCCATCCATGAAAAAGAATGAGAGCTGCACATGTGGTTACTCACAGAAAGTCCTTGGGGCACAGCCAGCTGCCTTATTTATTATTTATGCAGCACCTAACAAAAGGAGTGAAAGAAAGAGGGGGGGGAAGATGCCAGGCAAAAAAGTTCGTCCTGAAAGCAGAAGATGTTATTAACAGCATGTAATTAATATCCAGCAGATGTGTGACACCAGCCACTGGGAAGGTGTGGCCATTCCTGAGTAACATGACCCTGTGGTGGGATTAATTATAGTCTAGTAACTAGTCTTAATTTCTATGTTTTTTAATTTTAAATTTAATTTGGTAGCTATCCACTTTAGAACCTGAACAAGAAACTGGTTTATTAATCTGAAGCCACAAAAAGCAGGCCACATTTAGGACAGAAAAGTGCAGCAGACACAAAGGACAGCAGACCTTTAGAGCAGAATGTAAAGTTTATTCTCAGCTGAAGCCCTTTGGCAGAAGTGAGAAACCACACACCTCCCCTTTCCACACCCTGTCTGTGCCTGGACTGGATCAGACACTCACTGGGGGCACTCCGAGAACACCAAACTCACGGGATGAGTGGTACCAAGTCAAAATTGACTTTTGATTCACTAGTTGGGATATTAGTCAAAGTTTAACTGTACTAGAAAGGTTTTCCTACTGATTAAGCATTAAAATAATTTCAACTACTACGCCAATTAACGCGGCTCCATTTCACAAGAACAGCGTGGGACCACATCACCGGTTCTAAATTTACACATTTTCCAGATCTTTCAGCACTCAGAAAAAGTGCTTATTTTAAGAGATTTCAGCACAAACACATTCTTCTTGAACTTATGCACAATATCCATCACTCAATGGGGGTGAAAAATTATTTTTATATTATTTTCCCCCCAAAACCAGCAGAAAACACTCATACAAGATTTTTTTTTAGCTGCAAGATCTGAATGCTGATCTTAAATGCTACACAAAGCAATAAAGGGCATTTTAAAATGCCCAATTATTATAATTTTAAAAACTTTAAAAACATTCTTTCTTTTGTGCTTTCTTTCTCAATAGTGATTAACACAAAGAAAAATGTGAGATTCTGATCTCCAAGTCTTGCCATGCAAGAGAGGAAATTATGATTTCATTTAAGTTGCACTCATTAACTTTTCTTTATCATGTTTTATTTTACAAGCTCAAGCACTCAGACTGTCAAAAGCTGTTGGATTTATCATTACTGATGCTGTGGAAGTAAAATAATTTAACCAGATGTTCACTGTAGTGGAGATTCCAACACCTGTGCTCAGATGTACAATGCTAAAAGCTCAGAGAAAAGCCATGCAGATGCTGGGATATTTAACCTTTTGGAGTTTTATGTTGCTGCCAGAAGTAGAGAGCCCACAGTTTGTATCAGTTTGGGGTAAATAATAAAAGCAACCTGCCAAAACCAGATTATTTTTGAGGGAGCCCTTACTTTCTGTTTGTTAAAAAACCAAAGCAAAACGTAACGATCCACACAAAGTCCCATTTTTCGGCAACGCTTTTTGCAACAAGTCAGAGAGGTCATTTTGAGGATGTGAAAATGAGTGTCTTTCAAAATTAAACCCTCAAAAGTACTCCCTGGAAAAGGACTGGGCTGCTGAGGCTCTTCTGGCACGTGCCTCCCTTTTGCCTCTTCTCTTCACCCACACCCCCGCCAGGCCCAGTGCGCTGCCCAGTGGTCCCTGTTGTGTTGGACACTTTGGAAAGTGCTGTCATTTCTTAGACAAGTCTATTTCTTGCTCACCACACCATGATTTAGGGCAGTTACACTCACGAGTTTCTCTCTCCCTCACATCAACAGCAGCAAGTTTTAGCCCAGACATCCCTCCAAGTGACAGAAAACTCAGACTGCAAGACCTGTGTCCCACTCCCAAGCCTGGGACAGGCTCTGTGCCTCTGCCTCTCCACAAAGCCCTTGCACAGAGTGCCAAGGCAGGCAGGCTCCCTCCCTGCATGTTTTTACAAAGCCACTGTCAGAAATAATGTCCAACAGTCCTCCAAGCAAACACATTTGCCTCACATCCTCACTCCTGTCATTTTTACCACGGCAGGATCAAGATGACCCAACCGTACCTGTCATTATTTCATCCTCACGAGTTTCCTGTTACTTCATAGGAAACGACATTTTTGATGTAAATATGGGATGGATGGGTCATTTTCTGCCCCAAAATGCAGTCTCAAGAGAAGCAACTTCTTCACCTCTGAGCTCTTTGCCGTGTTCAAGGACAACGGGCAGGTTTGGAGGGACAAGCTCAGTTTGAGAGCTGGACAAGTGTTTTTTCTGCACATGATCAGCAACCAAGTAAAAGCACTCAACAAAACACCCTTATGTCCACCCAGAGGTGAGCAGGGTTCAAGTGGATGCACTCAGAGCATCAGTCAGGCAAAACAAGAGCCAAGCACACCCTCCTTGGATGGTAAATAAAAGGAATTTGAAATTAGAAATGGGTAATGCTATTTATTTACACTACCCCATGCCCCAAACAACCCTCAGTCCAACTCCAATTTACCCCCTTTTCCCACTGCTTAGCTTGGCCTCTCTTGCCCTAAATGATTAATGCCTGAAATCCTCACCCATTTATGCCTTGCAGCATTTCATCTTGGCTGTAGCCAGTCCACAAAGCCACCTCTGTCTGGGTTCAATTTAAATTAAGTCACACAGAGTTAATTAAGTCTGCTAGCTGGGATCTCAACCTCACCACATGAATACACAACTCTCCTTCCAGACTCCTTTTCCACAGGGAGAGGAGCAGCACCCTGCTCCAATGTGCAGAGCACAGAGGCTTTTTTTTAACAAGTCACCCAGATTGCAGAGGGCTGCAGGAAAGGCAGGACTGTTGTGGCTGGAATTAAATTGAGCAATTTAAGGCAATCAAGACCATTTTTCAGCCATAAAGCCAGCCTGAAAGTCACGCTGGTGGAACGGCTCAGGGGTCTCAGTCATTTTGAGAATTACTTTGTCACCAAGGAGAACCATCTCCCAGCAATCTTTGGTTATCAGAGGGTATTTGCAGGTGCTGATGTTCTCCTGACAGGTGACCTCCCTGGAGCACTCAAGCCCCACTGAGAAACACAGCTCAGTGAACTGAGGCAGGGTGGGCACCTGACTGGGCCCGTCCCACAGCACAGCCCACATGGAACTCAGGAATCGGGAGCCCAGCACCTGTCTGGGTTTTCCTTCTGGCAGGAAAGTCAAGATATTTAGTGCTGCGCTGTTTTCTGTCTGTGACAATCTATCATTAATTTAGAGGTCTTTCCCTACCCCAGCAAGCTGAAGGAAGAATTACAACTTGGTTTAGCTCCACTGGCAATGGGTGTGGATTTGAATACTGAAAATAATCATTTACTATCCCTGTCCGTATTAAATAACTGCTTATCCAGACCTGCAAGTAAGATTTCAGCTACAGAAGGGACAATTAGAAGTTTTCAATCTTCATGCCCAGGGTTTGGGGTTGTTTTTCCTTCCCCATTACTCTGTGAGAGATCTGAGTCCTGGCAAAAATGCAGCAGCTCAGCACAGGCAGCAGAAACCATGGCCTACGACTTTACCCTTGAAGCTTCTTTCTCATTCTGGAATTGAAATCTGATTGTTAGATGGAAAACAGAAAACCCTCGTGCTAACCACAACTCCAAAGTCTGCAAGTGCTGCTTTGGGGACATTCCCTAGAGTCAGCAGAACTGGCTCCCAACAGGCAGAACTCTTGGGTGGCAACAGCACTTCCCACCTGACTCCACCCTGTGACTATTACAGGGACACAGGGATGGTCAGGGCATCCTCACACCCTTCCTGAGGTCAGTGCTTGGTATCTTGCTGTGAGGGGTTGGTGAAGAAATCACTTATTGGAGTGAATCAGAGCGACAGAGTAGGATCAAGCAGCTTCGCCCAAAGTTCAGCACAGGCCCAGAGTGGAAATTCCACGCACGGAACAGAAACTTACCAGTAAAGTATTGCAACACATTCAAACAAACAAACAAAAAAAATCTGCTTCAGTTGCAGATGTTCAGAAGTTTTCAGAGCATTTACAAGATAAGAGTGGAGAAAGCAGACTGGCTTGGGTTTGGCGTTTCTGTCTAAATTGCCAAATAACTTTGCTCTTCAGCCCTGTCCTGCACTGCCTGCACTGCACTGGGCTCTCTTCCCATGGAGTCAATGAATTCTTTAGCACAAAACTCTGCTGTGGAGAGAACTTGCTATTCCAGCTGGTTCAAATGCAGGCAGCAATTAGGCAAAACTGCTCTACACTGCAGTGACACAGAGAAAATGCAAAAAAAAGAGGATAAATCCAAGAGTGATTCCAGGCTTATGCCACATGTCCACAGAGAGGGCTTTAAATCATGTAACACATCATTTTGTAAGGGGAAAACCCAAACCCCACAGTAAGACAGGTAGCTCAGGGCCAGGCTGAAGGATTTGCAGCACAGAGGGTGGCTAATCCCAATCAATAATGGCCACTGGTCACCGGGCACCTCAGTGCTGGGGAACCAGGGACAGATGCTTCTCTCCACAGCTCCTCTGCTCAAGTCTGTGCTCAGTCTCCAAAGGCTTTGGTGTTGCTGCTGTGCACCTGTGCTCAGCCACTTGGAAAAACCATCCCAAAATACGAATAAAACCACCCAGAGAAGCAGCACAAAACAGAAGCAAAGAGCAAGAAGCCGTTTTAATTTGGGTAAGAAATTAGAGAAAACAAATAAAAGGAGGCATGTCATTTCAAAGGGAACTTCATGCAAAAGCAGCAGCACTTGCATGTGATGTACAGAAAGCTGCAAAAGAATTATTTATAAAGCCCAATGACACAGATTCTTCTATTGCTAAAGTGACAAAGATAAGATAAGATAAGATGAGCCGTTTGCTTTGACAGCTTCGCTGTCGGCCTTCAGCATTCAAACTTTTGATGTATGGAGTTGAAAACCAAATATTTTTAGACTCCATTTTCTTTCCAGGATGTTATCACATGAGAAGAAATAACCAAAGTTGAAAAGTTCACACCTGTCCATTCTCCATCTGTGAAAGTGCTGAGCATAATTAGCTGGAAAAGCACGTTCACCTGCCAACGTGAGGCTTTCTGCAAACTGCAGGGCAAGAAGAGCTGAACAAAGGGCAAATAGTCCCTAATGAAGGCATCACAGAGGTGTGTGCTCAGTGCTTGCACCTCCTGCACACCACAAAGACACCCTGATCTCCACTGCAAACTCAAGTGCAGCAGAGCCCACTTGAGCAGAAAGCCTGAACACTTCACCCACGATCTGAAAGTAGAAAGAATCCAGGGGGGTGAATCATGGTGATATCATCTCTCCAGCAATAAAGATAATAACGTGTGAAGCTTCACCAGAAAAGGGAGTTATACTTACAGGGTGTAGAAAGACGTTATTTATCACCATATTTTTGTCTACAACCACACCACAGAAATGTAGCTGCAAACTGTAAATTGCCAACAACCTGCTGGCAAAATGCTGCAGTCTGTGGTGATCTCCAGGTAATCTAAATGATCCTGATCACCCACCTGGATGGCTCCTCGGAGAGACAACTCCACATTTTGCAGACATTACATTAGGGAATTAATGCTTCCCACCAATTTGCAGGAAATCAGTATTTTACTACAGCTTGTTATTCAGTGCAAGGTGTGGATTCTGTTTTCCCAAATTTAATTTAATTCCCTGCATGGCTGAGCAAGAAATACAAAAGGCAGATTTTAGGAAGGAGGGGAAGAGTGGCACCACAAATAGCCAGGATTCACCTCAGGAGGAGGCAGAGGTTAAATGTAAGGAGTATTTCGAGAAAGGGGATGAAGTAGGGAGAGAAGACAGATTATAGTCAAACTGTAACTAATCCATCAGAAAAACTCAACAACTTCCTCCAGGAGGCAGCTGCACCCCTTCCCCAACCTCAGCCTCTGCTGTGAAGGTTTGTTTCAGTGTTTGCAAGACGAGCTGAAGCCGGTGTTACCTTCCAGCCACTCCTCTGCCTGCTGGGCTCTCCTCTGGGCCATCAGCCTGTTCCCCATGTTCCTGCGGCGCCTGGGCATCCCCTCTCCTCGTTCCTCCCCGTGGGGCCGGGGCCTGGCCCCTGCTGCTGCTGCCACATTCTGCTGGTGCTCCTCGTCAGCTGCAAGAAGGAAATAAAATATTCCTATTAAATCTGACTTTCCCTTCTGCCTCCAGTTCTGAGTTATCAAACAGCAAGGATCCAAAAGGGCATTTTTCTTTCTAAAGTATTCAGATTTATTTTTATTTCGTACTTGTGTAACTTAGGTTCGTCTGACTGAAAACTCGGAGTATGAATGTTTCAGAGAGGAATATGTAAATCATTACACACAAAACAAAACCTGAAGAGCAAACAAGGATCACAAATTACAGCTGAAATAAACACAGTTACAGGGTAACTTCATTCATTCCAACTCCCCAAAACACAGGTAGGTACACACAGGACACCAAGGGTCACTGCAGCTCTCACTGCCATCCTCTTGGCATATGCTGCAGTCACTAATTAAGATCTGGCAAATGAAGAATATCCTAACAGGAGCAGCTGGGAGGACAGAACTGACCAGTGGGTTCATTCCAGAAATTGTCCAGAGAAAACGGTCAGATTTTTTTTTTGAGGCCTCCTGTTGCTATTAACTACGGCAGTCATGCAAAAAAAAAAAATCAGATAATGGTAAAATATCATCATGCTTGATACCTGCTTTGCATATTCCGTTGATAAGCCTAATCAATATTGTGTACAATGTTACCTGCTCCATCCTGCAAAGTATGAACTCTGAAGCCTTAATTCAGGCAAATATTCAAATAGTCTCATGGAAAAGTGCAGTAAGAACTACTCACTTACTTCAACTCAGGACACATTTATTTTGTGATCTGCTGCATTATGATGTGTCCCAGCAGGAGCACAAAACGCTTTGCACACCGTGCCAAGTCTCCAGCATCCCCTGATCCAAACAATGCCTTCCTAAAAAAACTCCTATTAGCATATCTCTGATCAGAAAATGAGGTTCATTATGACTGAATCTATGCAGCGGCCAAAGGTGTGCCTGCAGCTCACCTCAGTAATCTCAGTCTTCAAAGCACCGACTTTGGGACTGATAAGGACACAGCTGCAGCCCCCAGCTCAGGAGGACTGCAGAGCAGAGCCACCTGGGGCAGGGTTTGGCCAGCAGAGCCCTCAGCAGCTCAGGCTGCTGCAGCAGAGATGTCACAGGCCCCCCACAAACTCCAGCCCCAGCACGCCGTGACATTTGGAAGTGAGTCACTGAACTGTCACACTGCTGTCACCCTCCCGGTCCCATCCACCTCTGCAGACAAAACAGGGCTGTGAGAAAGCACCGAGTGCAAGCTCCAGACGCCATCATTCCGCTTCAAGGCTTGCCCAGTGCTATTCATGGCATGATAATGCTTGTTTGGAATGCTACAGGAAACATTTTCCTGCAGAGGCAGAGCAGCAGATCCCTTCTTGGACACTGATAAATGCCAAAAACTGCAAAAAGCTTTTTATACAAATGCTATATTTCTCTTCCTAAGTTCTTGAGATAGGCTGCAATTCAAACCTCAGCATCCTTCCACCTGGCAAGCTTCACTGTCCCTCAGTAATTCCAAAGATGCTCCTGCCCAGCAGATGAGCTGTGCAGTTCCAGCACTCATTCATTCTGGTTTTGGTTCCTGTTGTCCTGTGAAACAGAGACTGCTTTGCATTTTATGAAAGAGGAATCTATTTATAAGTCATGCATTTATTTCAAACCAAGGAGCTCAACCCTCACAGATAAAAATGTATGAACGAAGCTCTCTTCTCCATTAAATTCTCTACAGGAGACTCAGTAATTCCTCAAGGTGACCAGCGTAGAGTGGGCTCAGGATGCAGTAAACCCCACCAAACCTGACCCATATCACAGTCAAACACACAAAGCACTTGTTGGAGAGTATCTGTCACATCTCCACAACATCCACATTAACAGCAGAAGACACCCAGCCACTATGGACTGTCATTTAGTAGGAAAACAAATGTTTTAATGAAGCTTTTTTCTTCCTTCCAGTCCCTAAAATATTTTTCCTGACTGCAGTTTCTTTTTCAGCAGCACACAGCTGGCTGAACATGAGCCAGTGGCACCTGGCTTGTGCCAGCACTGGTGTGGCAGCAGGGCCAGGGCAGTGCCCGTCCCCTGTGCTGGCACTGCTGGGGCACCTCCAGTCCTGAGGGCAGCTCTGAGCCCCTCACAGAAAGACTCTGAGGGGCTGGAGCGTGTCCAGACAAGGGAACAGAGCTGGGGAAGGGTCTGGAGCACCAGGAGAGGCTGAAAGAGCTGGGAAAGGGGCTCAGGCTGGAGCAAAGGAGGCTCAGGGGGGACCTTGTGGCTCTGCACAAGTCCCTGACAGGAGGGGGCAGCTGGGGGGGTCGGGCTCTGCTTGCAGGGAACAGGGACAGGAGGAGAGGAAACGGCCTCAGGCTGAGCCAGGGAGGTTTAGGTTGGATATCAATGAAAATTTCTTCACCAAGAGGGTTGCCCAGCCCTGGCACAGCTGCCCAGGGCAGTGTTGGAGTCCTCATCCTTGGAAGGATTTAAAAGCCATGTGGGGACATGGGTCAGTGGTGGCCTGGGCAGTGCTGGGGGAATGGTTGGTACTGGATGATCTTAGAGAGCTTCTCCATCCTTTCTGACTTGAGCATTCTACAGCTTCTGTTTGCCAGGCACTCAGCTGGGCAGTCATTTGGAAAACATGAATATTACTCATCGCATTTCTTCCTGTCCTTCTCAGGAGGAAGAGCAAACCCTCGTTTGCTCTGCTGTAACACACCTGGACCTGGTCCCTCAGGGGTCAGGGATTTGCCGACGTGACTCCAGACACAGCCTTTGCTGCAGAACGCTGAAAGTTAAGCTGTGCTCTCTCTCCCCCCATGCCACTGATGGCACACAGAAGGAAGGCTCCACAGCATAGAGGACACACTTAAAAATCACTTTTGCTTTTTCTTGGAACTGGACTGACCATCAGATCTGAGCTCAAGAATGATTTGCTCTGGGGTCTGTCCCTGCTGGGGTTTTTTTTCACCCCCTCCTGCAGCACAGGGCAGGGTTTGGCTGCTGCACTTATCTCAACACATCTCTTCATTTTCCTGTAGCTGCAGAGGTCTCAGAAGTGGCACCCCAGGCTAGTCAGATCATGCAGAGATTAGTCACACAAGCACTAATTAGCCTTGATCCAGAGCCATCTGAGTGAAAATTAATGGCCAGCATTAAAGAGGTGAGACAAGTGATCCACAAGCTTTGCAGAATGGCAGGCCAGCCTAAATTAATGAGATAAACCCCTCAAATTAGCAGGTAATACAAACAAAACACTCATCAGCTGTCTGGGGAATGGACATGGGCTCAGTTTGTATTTTAAGCTGTGTTGTCCAGGGTCTGACTCAGCCCCCAAAGCCCAGGAACAGCTCTGTGCTGGGCACAGCAGCTCCACCTCGGTGTTCAGGAAGCATCAGTGCAGTCAAGAGATTATTTCAGCTGACTTGTCAGCCAGGGCACAGCAGCAGCTTGGAGACTCTGGTTGTGTCTGCTTCCCAAAGGGAGAGAGAACCGAACTGTGCTCTGAAAGCAGAAATATTTCCTGAACTGGACGTGAAGCACCACTGCAAAAAACACCATGGAATCTTTCAGAGCCCAGATCAGGACCTGGTTTTACACTCTCCAGGTAGAAATCTGCCCCTTCACAAAATCGTGCAAACTTCTGCTTACAGCAAAGCTGCTTTTCTTGAGAAGGAACCCCCTGCCTATGACAGCCCCTTCCTCTCAGTTCCATCAGACAAGCAGGTGACACCTGGGCTGGCAGGTCTGGAGGGTGTTCAGAAAGGGACAGAGCTCCACCTGCTGCACCCTCACACGTGGTGGCACTTCCCACCACGCTGGTGGCACCATCCAGCACCTTCTGCCTCCATGCAAAACCTGTGAAATTCAGAAAGGGATTCAAAATGTAACAGGTGGAAGCCTCCCAGCAAGGTGCTTTAGCCCAGTGCAGTTTATCACAAAGAGATGTGGCAACCACAAGAAAAACCAAAAATACTATCTTTTTTTCATTTTCAGCAGAACAAGTCCAGGCATGATCCTGCTGGAAACACTGTGCTGCTCCAAGTGACCTTTCTAAGGACTACAAAGGTACAGGATTTACCTCTCCTGATCCTTAGCTCCCTAAAGCATGCAAGTCTTGAACATTTTTAAAAAGCAATTTCCAAGAGAAAACATGAAAGGAAGCTGCTGCCCCAATCCCTGCATGTTTATGAGGAAACGTGAGATCTCCCACCACTTCTTTAAGACAAATGTCCCTGGTTTCAAGTCCTTTCCTTGTGGCAACACAGATTTATTGGCAGAATTGTGGCAGATTCCATTTTCCACCTAAGAAAATTGAATAGGAAAGCAAATTCCTGCTTAAAACTAAATTTTGTAGCTATTAAACACACCACAGTCCCAGTGGTTCTGAAAAATAATTTCTGTTGTGTACAGAGAACAAAGTCATCCTCAGCAGCTGAAATCCTGTGAAGGGCTTTATCATGACAGAAACCAATATATTAAAGTAAAAAATATCTTGAAACCACAGTAAAAAAAGCAAGATCAATTTGGAAATGTCAAAAAGTTGCCACAATAAACGGCTTCAACATGATTAAATTATCCTGAATGTAAATTAACTTCAACCAACGTACTCAAAATCAGTATTAAAACTTTCTTAAAAAAATAATTCCCACTATTTAAAACAAATGCTTCGGCTTCAATTTAGAACTTTGAATGCTTAAAGAGAAAATAAATCCTCCCCAGCCCCACAGCCCCTGATTTATTTAAATCATGACAGGAGTCAAGCTCAGGAAATGATAAGGTTTTTCCAGGACATGCATCCCTCACTTTTACCAGAAGTTCACCTCTTCATTCACAAGAATCTAATGAAATGACATCAGTTTCCAAACCTTTCCAAGAGAAAGATTTAGACCAGGTTTGTGGAAGCAGAGGTGTGTGAGAAATGTGTTGGAAAATTTAATTATTATCAGCAAAACCTGCTTTTGACACAGATTCCTTACCAGCAGTGTTGCACTAAGTGACTGTGTTTATAATAAAGGTGTGGGGTTATTTTCCTCTTCATTAAAAATTATCAAAGCTACTCCCCCACAAGAAAAATAATACAAATTCTAACCCCAAACACCCCACATCCCCAAAATCTGTGGAGGTATTGACCAGGAGTTCAGAGTTTGTCCTGACTAAACATCTTAATGTGACACCTGGCAGCCAAACAACCTCGCTCCTTCCACTGTGAGAACACAACCAGGTCAGCGAGTTCACAGCCACATCTGACTCCTTCCCACAACACTCAGCTCCCACCCACACAAGGCCACTTCCAGCACAGTGGAATTGGCAGTGCTGATTATGGTTGGACTCGGTGATTTTAAAGGTTTTTTCCAACCCAGATGATTCTCTGATCTAACACTGGTCAGCAGTGACACAGGGCTGGAAGTGCTGCATCATCCACCTGCTTCCCACAACACCTGAACTGCCATGGCCAGCACTGGGAGAGGTGGAGAAGTGGGACATGGCTCAGGATTGAATCCAGATGGCTCTGGAATATCTCCAATGGGGGAGACTCCACACCCTCCCTCTCTGGGCAATCGTTTCCAGCGCTCTCAGTAAAGAAATTCTTCCTCATGTTCAGGTGGAGCTTCCTGGGATCAGTTCCTGCCTGTTTCTGTTGTGCCATTGCTGGGCCCCAGGGAGCAGAGCCTGGGCCATGCCTGGAGCCCTCCCTGCAGATACTGACAGACATGGATGAAGTCCCCTCTCAGTTGTCTCTTCTCCAGGTTGAACAGCCTCGGTTCCCTCAGCCTTTCCTCATCAGGAAATGCTGCAGCCTCTCCATCATCCTCACAGCCTCTGCTGGAGCCACTCCAGGTCCCTCCTATCCTGAGGAGCCCAGAGCTGGACACAGCACCCCCAGGTGCTGAGCAGAGGGGCAGGATCACCCCCTGACCTGCTGGAAATGCTCTTCCTGATGCACCCCAGGATCCCCCTGGCCTTCCTGGCACAAGGAAACACTGCTGCCTCAGGGACAGCTCGTTGTCCACCAGAACAGCCACGTCCTTCCCATGAAAGCAGACCCCAGTCTCTGTCAGTGCTCAGGGTTGTTCCTGCGCCCGTGCAAGACCCTGAACTTGTCTGTGCTTAATTTCAGAAGGTTTTTCTCGGATCTTCTCTCCGGCCCTTCGAGGTGCCTCAGAAGGGCTGCACAACCCTCTGAGGCATCGGCCATTCCTTGTTTTGTACCATCAGCGAACTTATTCAAGGAGAATCAACTCCTTTGTCAGAGTCACTGCTGAACAAGTTACAAACACTGGACTCAGTACAGAACCCTGGAGGACACCACCAGTGACAGGCCTCCCACTACACACTGTGCCCCTGACACCGACTCTCTGGACCTGTTCTCCATTCCCCTCCCCGTTTGCAGGAACCTCAGGGACACCTTCCCAGTCCCAGAGCCCCTGAGAAAACCCCCGAGAGAGAACTCAGACTTCCGAACCCGGCGTCCCTCACCCTGCGGCCGCCTCAGGCCGGGAACCCCCAGCCCCCCGCACCAGCGGCACCAGGCCTCAGCGCTCCCACCCCACGGCCTGCGGGGCAACCCGGACGGAGGGCAGGATTAAGACCCCGGGACACCCCCGGAACCCTCCCCGGGACACCCCAAAACCCCTCGGGACGTCCCAAAATCCGCGCTTCCCCCCAACATGGCGGGTCCCCCTCGGGGGCCGCCCGAGGCACGGCGCCCCCTGGCGGCTGCTCAAAAACGCGCCCCCCCCAACCCCCCCGCGCGTGCGGACCCGGTTGAGAGCAGGGCCGCGCCCACCGGAACGGGCCGCGGGGGGGCGAGGGAGGCCCGGCCAGTCCGTTCGGCTCCGCGACCCACCTGCCCTGGCTTGGCCGCGGAGGCGGGTGGCGAAGAAGAGAAGGACGGCGAGCAGCACGGCAGCGGCGGCGAGCAGAACCGCGTCCATCCCGCAGCGGCGGCCCCGCCCACATCACCCTTGGTACGCCCCATCCCCTTCCCCTGCCGCAAGGCCCCCCGCGCGCGGGCTGCCCCGCGGGGTGCCTGTGGCGGCGCGGCGCGTGCGGGCGCGCTGCGCTCGGGCAGGCGCGGTACGGGCAGCCCGCGGGAAGGGTCTTGGCGTGTCCCTGAGGCGGGCGTTGAGGGAGGGCGCGGAAAAAGGAATTAAAGGCGGAATTAAAGCCGGAGTTAAAAGAGAAATTAAAAACTCTGAGCCAAAACCAGGCGTGAGCGCGGCGCCCGCGGGCCTGGCCGCAGGGCACGGGTGCTGCGGGCGGCTGGTGACGCGTCCGTCCACACACGGCGGGTGGGCCCAGGCTGGGCACATCGTCAGCCGTGACCCCGCACCGGCTCCACCGCAGGCAGGCCTTGACAGCTGTCGGGGTGTCCCTGGCAATGGTGAAACTTAAGTTACACCTCCGAGTAATTTCTGTCTTCTGCCTTTTAGGTCTCTGGGAATGGGATGAAGCTGGAGCTGCCTGGCTCACCAGCGTGTCAGGAGCTATGTCCTGACTTGGTCTGAACCAAACGTGCCCCTGGCAAAATTAGGCGGGCTGACATTGAGCTGGCCCAAAACCAGCTGTCTGATGCAGTCATCTGGCTTAACTTGGTAAAAACGGAGGAAACAAAGCTACTCAAAGAGGGCTCCCAGCTGGCAGAAAAAGGAGGCTCGGGGGCAATTTCTGGCTCTGCACAAGTCCCTAACAGGAGGGGGCAGCCGGGAGGGTCGGGCTCTGCTCCCAGGGAACAGGGACAGGAGGAGAGGGAACGGCCTCAGATTGTGTCAGGGACGGTCAGGTCGGACACCAGCAGGAATTTCTTCACGGAAGGGGTGGTCAGGCACTGGAAGTGGCTGCCCAGGGAGGTGGTGGAGTCTCCATCCCTGGAGGTGTCCAAGGAACGCCTGGACGGGGCACACAGTGCTCTGGGCTGGTGACAAGGTGGGGATCACTCGCAGGTTGGACGTGATGACCTTGGAGGTCTTTGGTTCTGCGTGATTTGTTTAAAACTCGGGTTTGCATTTTTGTGTACAGAGCCAGGACGGGTGGGCGGGCTTTGGCTGCAGATAATGTTTCAGGCTGGCCTGATGCTGGTGTCCAGCCGAATGAGGATTTTTGTCTTCTGTCTCTCCCTTGTGCAGGCAGCAGTGCTCCATGCAACAGGACAGAGCAGGCAACTAATTCATTCTTTATTTTTTTCTGGATTCGGTTTTAGATCAGGACAAGTCTCAGCCCAAAAAGATGCAGTAACTTGCACTAGAGATGGAGAACAAATTTCCCCTCTTTGGATGGTCACCCACTGTTAGATCTGAAGCTGTTTGTCAGGCTCTGCCCCAATCCTGGGAGGAAGGGAAGTGTTTTAAGCTCTACCCATTTTCACTGGCTTTGTAGTTGTGAAGTTCTGGCTGATCATTTCTTGCTTCAGAAATGCCTTCAGTATGGCTTTTTAAAGCACTCTTGGTGTGGGAAGTGTTTTAATAAATTGAAAATGCAAATTAGAGGCTATGGGACATCTAAAGGTGATCAAAAGCACTGTTTTAGCTAATTAGTCATTGCTGTGGCCTCCACAGCTGCCTGTGTCCCTGTCACGAGCTCGAGATGAGTTCAGATCTGGCAGCACATGAAAAGCAGCTTCTGCTGAGGGATTTGCTGAATTTTAGCAATGTAGAACCAGCAACATGGTGGGAAGTCCTCAAAAAGGAACTGAACTACAGCCTGAGTGTTTCATGTCAAAGTTTTATTTTTGTAATAGTCTTTCAGATCTTATTTTGGGAATCATTCATAGAATTGTAGAATGGTTTGGGTTAGAAGGAGCCTTAAAGCCCATCTCATTCCATGCCCTGCCATAGGCAGGGACACCTTCCTCTATCCCAGGTTGCTCCAAGCCCCGTCCAGCCTGGCCTTGGACACTTAAGGGATCCAGGGGCAGCCACCATTCCTTGGGTACCCTGTGCCAGCCCCTCCCCACCCTCACAGGGAAGAATTTCTTCCCAATATCCCATCTAACCCTGCCCTCTGGCAGTGGGAAGCCATTCCCTCTTGTCCTGTCCCTCCATGCCTTGGCCCCAGTCCCTCTGCAGCTCTCCTGGAGTCCCTTCAGGCCCTGCAAGGGGCTCGCAGCTCTCCCCGGAGCCTTCTCTTCTCCAGGTGAACATTCCCAGCTCTCCCAGCCTGGCTCCAGAGCAGAGGGGCTCCAGCCCTTGGAGCAGCTCCGTGGCCTCCTCTGGCCTCCTTATGCTGGACGCCAGGGCTGGGGCAGCTCTGCAGGGGGAGTCCCACTTGAGCAGGGCACAGGGGCAGAATCCCCCCTCCCCTGCTGCCCACGCTGGGGGATCAGTCCAGGGCACGGAGGGATCTGGCTGGGCCGTGTGAGCTTCTCATCCACCCCCAGCACTCGCTCATGTTCAGTTTTGGCTAAAGCAGATGTGGGGAAGCTGGAGGTTCCCAGCCCCTGTTTGTGTCCCAGCCCTGCAGGCAGCACACACTTGTTCCAGTGCCGAGTGCTTTATTTCCCTGCATGGTCCCTACAGCCTTTATAAGGAGATGATGTTAACGATGGGATGTCACCCGCTCCTCTCTGGGCTGCAGAGGGAGCAGAGGAGTTTTTCCTGTAGGTGTCACCAATGCCCCGTGTAGAAACTGAGCTTAAACTCCCGAGGAAGGACGGAGCAAGGGATGCTTAGGTCAGTTTGATAGGACACCAGTCTTCTGGAATATTTGACATCCCTTGGGTTGTGTTTTACAGAAACCTTTTTATATTTTTCCTAAATTAGGTCTGGAAAAATCCCTCTGGTTTCTTTAATAGCCATGTAAATTCCAGAGGATTTTGAGGCTGGCTTTCTACCAGGACACTGGGAGAATGTGTGAAGGCTGTTGATGAGCTGTGGGTGGTGATGGAGTTTGGTGACTGCTGCTGGAGCGTGACTTGTTCCACTCAGTCATGCAAATACTGCAAGAATATCATGGAATGATATAGGTTGGGAGGAACCTCAGAGACCATCTCATTCCACCCCCTGCCATGGGCAGGGACGCCTTCCACTGTCCCAGGTTGCTCCAAGCCCCATCCAACCTGGCCTTGGACACTTCCAGGGATCCAGGGGCAGCCACAGCTTCTCTGGGAAAGCTGTGCCAGGACCTCCCCACCCTCACAGGGAAGAATTTCTTCCATAATATCCAATCTAAATCTGCCCTCATTTAGTTTAAAAGCGTTTCTCCTTGTCTCAGCAGTTGGAAATCCTGTATCACAACAATCCAGTATTTATGCCGACCTATGGAATTTCCTCACCCAGCGTGGGGGCAGCACCTGGTCCCAGTACAGGCAGTTTTGGGGGAAAATAGCTATCTTTTCAATTTATTCTTTATTTTAACAAAAGGTCAAATAGTACATTCCCCTCTCAAACACCTCACTGTATATAGAAATTATATAAAATCACAGAATCATTGAGGTGAGAAAAGCCCTCTTGGATCATCAAGTCCAACCATTCCCCCACTGCCAAAGCCCCACTAAACCACCCCGCAGTTCCACCTCTACACTTAAACTCCCTTTAAATTTAAATCCCTGCCGGGCAGGAGGCACATCCACGTGTGAGCGCTCGTCCCTTCTTCGTAGCAGCCGGGAGAACTCGCCCAGCTGGCAGAGCAGCCCCGAGGCTTTGATCCGGTGACGCGCGGGGCCGTCAGGTATCGATGGCCGCTAATGAGGCTCTGAGGAGAGGCAATTCCGTGCTAATAAACTAAAGTGCATCCAGGAACTCGGTGTATCCCGGGCCCTGGGGCCAACTGGCACAAAACGCCCTCTTCCACACTTGTCAGCTTGCCTCGCCTTCCAGGAGAGAGTGGCTGGATGCAAAATGCCTGCTGGGAGGTGTTCCTGGACTGCTCTGTGCCTTGAACCGGGAATTATCTAGGAAAATGTAGCTTGGCACCCAAGTTTGTGCAGCGGGACTTTCTAACAATTTTCTCCCATGGATGTACTTCCCAGTGCCTGGACACGCCTTATTTTCCAGCAGGGATGCAACCTTCGTGCAGGAGAATTTATTTACACGGAGAAACGCTACAAGTGCTGCCTCCCTCGCACTTGGATGTGGACCTCGGCTATTCTTCCAACTCCTCTCTAAATGTGCTGATGGAGGGGAGCGTTTCTGTGTCACTCCTTTGTGCCAGTGGAACACAGCACCTTCCAGGAAGCGCTCTGGATTGCAGGATCACACTCTGGGAAGTGTCTGCATCAGGGTGCCAAAGAGCTGCTGGTGGTGTATTCTATAATTGCAGGGTAGTGAGCTCCACCCAGGACCTTCCTGCACCATCTGGAGCTCAGCACCTCCCCAAAGCCTCTGAAGAAGCTTCTGTCTTGGTCTGTTGAGGCCCTGCTGCTTCCTTCTCCCTGCTCTACTTGTGTCATTGGTTTCAGGAGAAGTAAGATGGTTTATTGTTGCTTGAGATACCTTCCAAATCTACCTTGAACAGTGAAATTTAAATGCAAGTAATGGTCATAATCGAAATAGAATCCCAGTTCTTGAAAACAACATTACAAAATTAAGAAATGCATGAAAATTTGAAGGCTTGAAATCATTGTGAGGTGATTCCCTCTGTGTTGTGTTTCATGGCAGCTCATTTCTGCTCTGAAGGTTTGAGTGTCTGGTCTAGTTCAGCTACAGCTGCTTCTGGGCCAGGATGTCTGAGAGCTGCAGAGAGTGAGACTTGATCAGATAAAGGCCTCTTTTGCCTTAAAAGCTGGGGGAGGATTTGAAACAAATAATGCTAGTAAAGATATCAGTCTAAAAGAAATTCAGCCAGGCTAAGGATTTCTTTGAGTAGGTCTTCAAAAATATTTGAAGATCAAGATTGTTGTGCTAACAGGGGATTAAAGGAAAAAATAGTGGTGAAGTGAAATCCCTGCGACTGAAATTCAGATGCTTTCCTTCCTGTGGGCACAGAACCCAAACTTTTCAAAGGCTCTGGTGAACAGTGCAGCCACACAGGTGGTGGTTTTGGATGTCCCTGACCACACCTTGTGTGGCTGTACCTGCATCTGTGAATGTCTTTCCAGCTATCCATCTACAATCTTTTTCTTCATCTGTTTGGACTATAAACTATTCCATATGACTCTTAACCAGTGTTTCCTGGGAATGGGCACATTCATAGAAAAGACCTGTTGGAGTCCCCATCCCTGGAGGTGTTCAAGGAACATTTGGAGGTGACACTCACTGCTCTGGGCTGGTTGACAAGGTGGTGATGGGCCAAAAGTTGGACTTGATCTTGGAGGTCTTTTCCAAGACTTAGCTCCAGCTGTATTATCTGAGCATGGTCCCAGCACTGAGCAGGCTACTCCTCTGGCATTTTGTAGCTGAAAATCAAAGATTAAAATACTTTTCTTCCTAAAGTCACTCCTGGGGAGGGCAGCCATCACAGATACAGGAGTGGTGGAAACGTTCAGAGGTCGCTGCTGTTTTGGCTCTTTGTCACTCAGAGCTGCTCCCACTGCAGAGCTCTGTCCTCTCTGCTCATGCCCATCGAGCTGTTTGTCTAGAGCCTTAATGAGTTTCCTGTATCTTTTCAAAATGTAAATTGTTACCAATTTGCAAGTCGTTAGTTAAGAAGCCGGTCACTGCAGCCCCGCTTTAATTTCACCTGTCCCTTCCATGTTTCCATTAAACCCCATTTAATTACAATCCTATCTCTTTCTCCGGGCGTCAGCTCCGTTTGTAATAAATGTCCCTCAAAGTCTGTGACTCAGCTGACAACACCCGAGCAGTGACCAAGACCTGGATGATCAGGATTTCCAGCACAAACTAACAAAGAACTGTTCTCCTGTCTCCAAAAATCCACCAGCACGAAGGGGAAAGAAAACCAGAGATGCCAAAATGGAATTTGGTTTCTTTGCTGCAGGTGAAGAAAAGGGGAGCACTTGTGCCCAAGCAGTACCTCCCTCAGGTTGTCCCCAGGGACCACGGGGACTTGCAGCTGTCTGAGGGTTTGCTGCATGAGGGGAGGCTTTTAGCTACAAAAATCCACCTTTCCAGCCAACTCCCATAAATCCAGGGTGCTCAGTTGGATTGCAGACTCTGCTTAACAGGAACGTTGCTCACCATTTCACATCCTGGTTTTGGCACGAGCAGCTTGAGTCATGGGCTGCATTTCTCTTTCTGGATGCAGCACAGAAGAAAGCACTTTTATTTTGGCTTGGCTGGCGACTAAACTGTGGGGTGCCTGTTGTCTTTGGGGCAAAGCCTCCCCTCCTCTAAAGGCTTTTCCCCACCGCTCTCAGCATCCCTTTGCCTCTGCCTTCCCTCTGTGCTCCTGAGTATGTGGTGGGATTGGCCAGGGGATGGATCCTGGCTTCTGATAACCTTGTTATCAGCAAAACATGTGTCTGTGTCACAACAGCACCTTGGTGTAACCCAAGGGCTGATGTTCATCTGCCTGTATTCATCTCCCTTTCAGACTTCTGCAGTGACAAGCCCAGGTCCTCGTGCTCCCTGCCCTAGTGGTGGCAGACTTCTCCACACTTCCTGTGTCTGTCCATCTTTCAGTCTTGCATACAAACAATTGGCCAGTTGTGGTCTTGCCTTGTGACATCTAATTTCTTTTTCAGCTTCATAAATTAAGATTATAGAGAGTGGAGAGCCTGACTCCCCTCAGAGGGGTGTGATAAAAGGATGAGAAGCAACAGGGATTTGCGGCAAGGGCAATTCCATCCTGAGAGGCAAGGAACAATGTTTTCACTGTGAGGATGGTGAAATGCTAGACCACGAGCCCAGAGGGGCTGGGGACATTGCTTCCCTTGGAGGTGTCCCACATTCAGCTGGACAAGGCACCGCTCAGCCTGAATTTTGATGCAGTTCTGCAAACGCCCATGAAACAGAACAGAAGGAATTGCATGTCCAAGCAGAGATGAGCGTGGATGCAGCCTGCAGAGTCTCCTTATCTGTCTTTGAAATACCACTGCTCCGTTCAGCAGCTCCGCGCTGACAGCAGGCCAAGAGCTGCATCAGCGACCAGGAATATTCGCTTTTCTCCTCGGACTGCGTGGAGTACACAGATAACTCTGGGAGCAGCAAGGCTGCTTTCATCTTCCTGGAGCTAATCCAAATGGATCACGTTGCTGGGGGAAGTCAGGGGAGAGCAGGAGAAGACAGAGTATCTTTATTTAAAAATAAATTAAAGAAATCCTTAAAATGAAAGCATTTAGCAGGGGTTCAGCAGGATCAGGAAGCACCAGTCCTTGCTGGTGCTGAATTTATTGCCTGTGTTAAATGTCTGGACTGAATTGCCTGGTCTTCCCGCAAATGGGGGTGCTCCTACCTAGCGGTTGGGTGGTGGGGGAAAAGGGAACAGAGCTGTGTGTGCTGCCCCTGCTCTGTGGATAACTGAGGGAACACGGAATTGTGAGGACTGTCAGGTTGGATTAGGCTCAAGGCACAGGTAATCCAGTTCCTTGCTTTCTTCGATGACCAGCACAGCAGGTTTCCAGGAGTCATTTTAAAAGCAGAACAGAAAGTTTCAGAGGGAAAATCTTTTTTTTCAGGAGTCTCTTTCTGCAGGATCTGTCTCCAGCACAGGTCAAGATGCTCAGAAATGATCTTTGCTCTGGGTTGCAGGTCCTAAAGTGGCTAAACTGGGAGAGAGGTGCAAACCCAGGAACGTCATAAATGAGATTCACTGGATTTTATCTGCCAGTAGCAACCCAATAATTGAATCCCAGACTGGTTTGGGTAGGAAGGGACCTTAAAGACCATCTAATTCCAATCCCCTGCCATGGTCAGGGACACCTTCCCCTATCCCAGCTGGCTCCAAGCCCTGTCCAACCTGGCCTTGGACACTTCCAGGGGCAGCCACAGCTTCTCTGGGCACCCTGTGCCAGGGCTTCCCCACCCTCACAGCCAGGATTTAAATCATTCTAATCCATTTAAGTCCATTCTCCACTCAGCCTATGTTTGTGCTCAGGATTGCCCCCATCCAAGGAGTTTAATGGAATGCTTCCTGTAAGTCAAGAGGAGGGTGTGGATACCTTGTGAATATCATGGCACTCAGGAAAGTGGATTCCAGCCAGGGCTCCCAGGGCTCCCATAGCCTTCTCCATGCTCCTCAGGCACTTCCCATCCCATTGCTGGGCATTATCTCAACTCCAAGCCCGGTGAAAAGTGGTGAGATGAGCTCAGTGTGGCTGCTGGAGGATTTCCTGGGTATTGATGAATACATCTGGGGGTTGGGGATGGGGACAGGCACTGTCTTTAGTGTCATTAACAGAGGGCTGGAGGATGAATTGATGGCCAGAGAAGAGTGCCCAGGTTACTTTGTCTTCTCTTTGATTTAAGCACTGTACAATTAGTGCAGAGCTTGAAAATTATGCTATTAAACATTGTGCTCTCCCTTTTAATGGATGGCTACTGGGAGAACTTACTGGAAGACTTCCAGTACTCCTGTTTCCATAGGAAGTGTGCAAAAGGACGAGGGCTGCCCAGGATCCCACATATTCACCCCAAATCAGCATCACCTCTATGCTGCATCCCTAATATCTGGCTGAATGCTTGAAAGCCACGTGCCCTATCCCACCTCCAAACCCTTCCAGTTCATCACTGTCCCTGTCACAGCAAGGGTTTCCTTTATTCCTGACCTAAATCTTCCTGCAGACAATGTAAGCCCAAGATCATCCCCATCCCATAATGAATATTCATCATATTCTGTAACACATAATGAAGGTCAGTGTTCTTTAATAAGAGAGAAGAAAGGCACACAGGAGGTCCATTTAATAACAGAGGTGACTGGTACATAAAGCAGGGAGATGTTATAATTAATATCACAAGGGTGGGAATGTGCTAAGGAAAATCCTGGCAACCAGGAGGAAGGGATGCCGTGAAGTTTTAGCTTGAAGAAGTTAAAAAAAGCTTTGACTGAAGTTAATGGAAATTCTGCCTGCATAAGAAACACAGGTGGAAGGGAAAATCGGCTTATTTTAATCAAAGCGAGAGGGGAAAAAAACCAACCCTAATTTAAATCAGTCCAAGTGATTGCAGGCTTAATTCTCTCCCCTTATTAGACTCTTCAATCCTAATCCTACAGTCCTAAGAGACTCTTTACACTGGAGGCACAGGAATTTAATTTGTATGCGCACTGACCTCAAAGTGATGGAGTGAATCCATCCTCTGTCGGTGGGGCGGATTCCCAATTAAATCTGCTGGGAAAGATGATTACATGACCCCATCCTTTTCAGGAAGTGGGATGGGTGGGGAGGTTCCCCTCTGTCAGTGCTCTCGGGTCTGAGGTGCTGGATAATTGCTACAGGTGGAAAAGGGAGGAGGAGGGTGCTTTGCTCCTGTTCTGAGCTGGAGGGAAAGGAGGGGTGAAGCATCTGTCCATAAAGAAAGGCTGGGAGAATTGGGACTGTTCAGCCTGGAGAAGAGAAGGCTTTGGGGTGACCTCATTGCAGCCTTCCAGTACCTGAAGGTGCTCCAAGAGAGCTGGAGAGGGACTTTGGACAAGGGATGGAGTGACAGGACAAGGGAGAATGGCTTGAAACTGAAAGAGAGTGATGGAGTTGTGCTCATCCATTTCTCCCATGGCGCTCCCAAGTCACGTAACCTTTCCTGACTTTTCCTTTGCCTGCAGAGAGGACAAACATCCTGGGTTTAGTTTTATCCCTTCCCAACAAAGAAGACATTGAGGGGCTGGAGAGTGTCCAGATTGGATATTGGGAAGAAATTCTTTCTTGTGAGGGTGGTGAGGCCGTGCAAAAGTTTCTCAGAAAAGCTGTGGCTGCCCCTGGATCCCTGGAAGTGTCCAAGGCCAGGTTGGACAGGGCTTGGAGCAACCTGGGCTAGTGGAAGGTGTCCCTGCCCATGGCAGGGCATGGAACAAGGTGATATTTAAAGTCCTCTCCAACCAAAACCATTCCGTGATTCTGTGATGGAGGTTAAAAAGGAGGATAGGGAAAGTCAATCAGGACATGTTTACTGTATTAAAAAAAAAAAAAAAAATCCCAAAATTCATAATTAAAAAAAAATTAATTCCCAAAACTTCATAGTTTAAAAAAAATCCCAAACCCCACAGATTTAGTTTTCCTCCCTCCTGCAATTTTTATCTGCTTCAAAAAAAAAGAGAGGAGCAAGGAAAAGGATGCCAGGTAGGTGTTACTTTAGAAAGCCCTGATAAAAAGCCTAATTTACCTTGGTTTTAATGGGGTTCAGCCAAAATTCCTACCAGGACATAAATATGAACTCATTCCTTTCCTTCCCATTTCACTTTTTTCCATCCCAGAAATTACACAGGCAGAGAGGTTGGAAGCAGCCAATTCCCATGAATAAGTGGAGGAGAGACCCCATTTCATCCTGGCAGTCATTCCGGAAACAGGGCCAATTCATTAGGCAGAGATCTCCTCATCCCTGAGCAGAACAGCCTGTTCTGCATGCCCTGAGTGCCTTCTGCTCTCCCAGCATCCACAGAGGTTCCTGCTTGGAGAGGGACAGCCTTGGAATCCTACCCTGAGATATTTATATGGATTTGTGTGGGGGGGGGAAAAAAAAAAAGCTGGGTTTTTGGCAAAGTTTTTTAATTTTTCACCCCTGCCATCCACCTTCTTCCCCATCCACAGAAAGCATCCAGGCCTGGAGGATTCATCCAAAAAGAATGGTATGCTTTGCAGTTATATTGTTTTTTCTTCTTTGGTTTGTTTTTGGGGTTTTTTTAGGGATTGCTTTTCAACAGAGAAGCAAAACTAGCCCTGAGAAAAAAGACCATTGAACCTCCCCTCATCCCTGTTCTTTTGCAGCCTCGGTTTGGGCTCTGTGCTGCCAGCCCCAGCCCTGCTGTGTCCTGGTGCCAGCAGTGGTACCCAGCCAAGAGGGACCGGGAAAACTGGGCTTGGAGATTTCCCCAGTGATGGATTTTGCTGCCATCCCATGGGCACTGCCCGTTGAAGCCACTGGACTGGTCTCAAGGGAGGGGCTTGATGGGCTACATCAGCCTGGCAGTGACACCCCAAAAAGAGGAGCTTGACAAGCTCCCACCGAGCCAGCAGAGAGGGGTGAAAGCCAAGAGACAGGGACAGGGATTTGTCCTCAGGACAGAATGTGTAGGAGGAGATGCTGAAAAGGTGCTTTAATCACCTTTAGGCATGAGAATGCCCACGGGATCCTATTTTCATCTGTATATATCCCTAAATTTTTAAAGGATCATAGACCCATGGAATCTCCTGAGGTGGAAGGGACCCACAAAGATCATTGAGTCCAACTCCTGGCCCTGCACAGGGCACCCCAACAATCCCACCCTGTGCCTGAGAGTGTTGTCCTTTCAGGGTCCTGTCAGTGATGGAGTTGTGCTCATCCTTTTCTCCCATGGCGCTCCCAAGTCACGTAACCTTTCCTGACTTTTCCTTTGCCTGCAGAGAGGACAAACATCCTGGGTTTAGTTTTATCCCTTCCCAACAAAGAAGACATTGAGGGGCTGGAGAGTGTCCAGAGAAGGGAATGGAGATAGGGAAGGGTCTGGAGCACCAGGAGTGGCTGAGGGAGCTGGGAAAGGGGCTCAGGCTGGAGCAAAGGAGGCTCAGGGGGGACCTTGTGGCTCTGCACAAGTCCCTGACAGGAGGGGGCAGCCGGGGGGGTCGGGCTCTGCTCCCAGGGAACAGGGACAGGAGGAGAGGGAACGGCCTCAGGCTGGGCCAGGGGAGGTTTAGATTGGATATTCAGGGAAACTTCTTCACGGAAAGGGCTGTCCAGCCCTGGCACAGCTGCCCAGGGCAGTGGTGGAGTCCCCATCCCTGGAGGGATTTAAAAGCCGTGTGGCTGTGGCACCTGGGGACAGGGGTCAGTGGTGGCCTGGGCAGTGCTGGGGAAGCAGTTGGATTTGTTGATCTTAGAAGGCTTTTCCAACCCAAACACTTCAGGGATTCTGTGGTTCTGGGATTCTGTGGATACAAATATGCTGCTAGTAAGAATTTTTCTTGCTCCTTTCCAGTCCTGTGAGATATTTTTCTCTCTCACGGAAGATGTTAGTAGAGTTCTATAAGCTATGAACACCTGTGACCATGCAAAGCTTTGTTTATAGTACAGTAGAAAAATATTTCGACAATGGATATTTTAGGATTTTAGCCAATCACCCCAAGGGGTGGCTGATCCTTTGATCAATTAGACTATGAAGAAAAAAAGTCTATAAAAGAGTTGTAAAATAATTAAATAAATCAATCTTGCTGCACAATTCCTGCCTGCTGGATCTCTCTTCTCCACCCTACCACTGCAGGATACCGCGACAGGATTCTGTGATTGTATGGTTCTGGGATTCTGTGGTGTAGTGGTTCTGTCTTGTCTGCCCACCCTGGTGTGACCCACTGCTTTAATGCATCAGGTCTTTGATGTGAACCAAGCTGACCTTTATCTCCTCAACACAGTCTGGATCAGAGGGAAGCAAAAAATGTACCGGGACCTGGAGGAGAAAAGCCACTGCCACCTCCTGGCTCATGGAGTGACTTAAACAGCTCCATAGTTTTGGTCCAGGTTCCTTAAATGAGCTCTTGGCTGGATCCCAGCATGGACCAGGAGCTCTCACACCCAACCTCCCTGTGCAACCCATGCCGAGTGAGGGCTTTCTGGGTTCTAACTATCAGTGAACTATCTTAGGCTTCTTCTTTTCACTGAGTCCAGGTGACCCTTCCTCATACATTTCAACCCCCTGAACCCCTAAATCAGGCTGAAACATCCTGGGGTTTCTGATTCCCTGGCTCCAGCGCTGCCACTGAAGTGTCTGGGCAATCATTTTCCAGTCAGTGCTTGAGTGGCTGGTGTGGATTTAGTGTGTCAGAGCAGAGACTCCACAAAAAGCAACATTTCCTGCATGCAGCACCACATTTC
Source organism: Coloeus monedula (assembly GCF_965178545.1). NCBI lineage: Eukaryota > Metazoa > Chordata > Aves > Passeriformes > Corvidae > Coloeus > Coloeus monedula. The sequence continues at coordinate 72,751,138 of NC_138785.1, forward strand.
AGCATCGAAGATAATTCTGTATTCCCATCTGCTTTATTTTAAGCAGCTCCAGGGATGGAAAGAGCCACCTTAAGAAAATAAGCCAGCACTATCCTGCTCCAGCCACCCACGGGCTGACAGATTAAATCTCGTTTGCTTGTGCCAGAGTCTTGCTCACTTGTTTGTCATTATCTGGAGTTTTGTTAGGCTCTGTTAAAAAACAAAATCAGCAAAACAAAACTTTTTTTACTTTTTTTTTTTTTTTTTTTTAATAAAAATGGAAGTTATGCCAGGAATGGGGAAAAGTACAGGCACACTCTTGGAGAGCAGCAGAGCAGCAGTGATCTGGTCCTGCCAAGGATGTGTGGATGGGAAGCTCTGGAAGACTGACAGGAGGAACTTCCAGCCGTGCCTCACCTTGGATACTCACCCATCCCCACGGCTTGTTTCCAGGGCTTGCATGGCCACCTCCACTTCTAATGGCATTTTAAAAAATTCTTTCAAAAATTTGCTGTTATCTTTGGAGTTCTCTTATCATGCACATCTTCTTCCACCCACGCTGGACACCAGAACTACGATATCACAGTGAATTACATCCTTCTCCATTCAAATTCAAGTGGAAGAAATCCTGTGAAGAGCTGAGCAGACACATTTTGCCACCCTACATCAGCTTTCCATGCTGGATTCACATCTCCCTTTCTTCCCCCTTTTTCTCCTCCCTTTCTGTTTTTTTTTTTTCTTGCTGCACATCCTGATCCAGAGAATAAATCAGGTGGACTGAACTTCATTACTTGGGAAGCCACCACTTCCCAGACCACGTAATCACAGAGTCCTGGAATGGTTTGGGTTGGAGGGGACCCTAAAGATCATCCAATCCCAACCCCTGCCATGGACAGGGACACCTCCCACTAACCCACATTGCTCCAAGCCCCATCCAACCTGGCCTTGGACACTTCCAGGGATCCAGGGGCAGCCACAGCTTCTCTGGGCACTCTGTGCCAGGGCCTCCCCACTCTCACAGGGAAGAATTTCTTCCCTGTATCCAAGCTAAACCTACCTGTTTTCAGTGTGAAATACCAGCTCTTCATAACCTCACCATATGCTGCAGAGCTGCTTTTGACAGTTCCAGAAATATTCAGGCCAGAGGAGTCCAAATGTTCCTGTAGCTCACGCAGACCAGCCTAGACCCAATCTTCTGGGATCTGTGAGGTCATCTGAGTGGTGGAGTGCCCGTGGGAAGTGCAGCTGTGTCCCAAAACCCAGCCAGTGTCCCCTCTGGCTGCAGGAGAGGTGGCAAACTGGTAGGGAAAAGGTGAAAGTCTAAGGTGGATCCAAATTGTGTCTACAACCCCTAAAGGAGGGTTTTAGGGAAGATGGACTCTTGGAAGTGCACAGGGAAAGACAGGAGGTGACAAATCCAGTGAGATGCAAAAGTTTCCACTGTGAGAGTGGAACATAGGACAAGGGGGATCAGAGAGGCTGTGGATTCTCCATCCTTGGAGATATTCAAAATTCTGCTGGACATAACCAAGGGCAATAAACTGGTGTTAGAAGAGGACTCATCTTTGATCCAGAGGTTGAACTGGAGGCCTCCAAAACTGTCCTCCCACCTCAATTATTCTGCAGTATTGACACATGGAACAGATGCAGGCACGTGAAATTATTCACATCAAACTGCTTGCAAAGCAAGACAGAGAAAGGGTTGTCCAGCACTGGAACAGGCTGCCCAAGGCAGCAATGGAGTCAGCAGCCCAGGAAGTGTTCCAAAAACATGTGGATGTGGCACTTGAGGATGTGGATTAGTGGTGAACATGGTGGTGGTGCTGGGGTGGCTTGGAGATCTTAGAGATCTTTACCAGCCTTAATGGTTGTGTCATTCTGTGCCTCCATGGTGAGTTTTCCCACCCAAATCTAAGCCTGGGTGATCTTCTCCGGGGCATGGGGTGAGTTTCTGGCAGGGCTGGCCATGGAATCCAGGCATCTGAATTCCAGAGGGCTGAAATTCCACCTGGATGTGCTGTAGGATAGACAATTTAGATCAAAAGCAAGGCCAGTTTTAAGACCATAAAAGTGCCTGTGGTACATAAACCTCTGTGGCACAATTTAAAAATCATCCTTTTTTACTAAAGAGAAACAAAAATCCACAAATAAAATCAACTTTTCCTTTTTCACCCCTCCCAAAGAAGCCTCACCAAAATGATAACGAACAATCCGCACAGAATTTAAGAGGTGGAGCTGCACTTCTCTCTGGGTTTGTGGGTAATAAACAAGAGCAAATAGCTTGGAGGACCTGGGAGAGTTACACTTTTATCACCAGGGATGAAAGGGAAAAGGGACAAACGCAGTCTCTGGATAGACTCAAGCATGGAGCATCTTGTTTTGCCTTCACGGCCCATTGCAGAGTCATTACATCGACTCAAATAAATTGCCCAACCATCAGGACGTGCTTTCTATCGACCTCTGGGGACCGAAGACAATGAAAGCTCCAGTGCTTGAATCAGGCTGGAATGTGAAGATTGATGTTTTTGGGAAGACTTGCTGACTGCAGCTTGGACCACTCTGCCAGGAGCTGGCTTTAAGGGCTGGGCTTTGCCAGGGCTGCTCCTCTCCAAATGGTTTTCCCATGGAGAGGCTTTGCCGGGAGCAAACGTCTTCCAGCATCCTCCTGCTCTTGGCTGGAGCAATTCCACTTGAAATAACCTCCCTGGCTGTGCTGGTGAGTAAAGAGAGATTTTTTTTCATGTGTAAGAATGCTGGAGGAAACAGCCAGAAAACAGCTTTGATTTTTTAATTTTCAATTTGTTTCCTTTTTAAAAATATTTTTATAATTTTCGTGAATGCACACTTGTGGTTCCAGTTATACCAACAGTAAATCCTTGACTTTATGTACAGAAGAGAATCAGTTAGTTGGCAAAGATCATTGAGTCCAAGCATTAACCCAGCACTGCCAAGGCTACTGATGCATTGAGGTGGCCACCTATAAACAGAGACTGGACAAGAATAAGAGAATAAAAGTAGGTATTTATTTGAAGGGCCTTCAAAGGCCACACCCAAGATGGACCTTGGGTCACGCGTTCTTCACACTTTTATAAGTTTGGTCCATTTGCATACCAGGGTTAATTCTCCAGTTATAACCTCAATTCATGATGTCATTACCCCAAGTTCGCCCCTCCTCTAGGTTTTAGTTTACACATTTTGGGGCCTGGGACAATCAAGGTGTCCTTGAAGAGCAAAGCTAGAGAAGTTTGTTATGTCTACCCAGCATGGGAGAACAGCAGCTGACGGGCCACACGAAACTTCAGAGCTACACACTGGGCAGTGCAGGGTTTGAAAAATATCAAAGTTAAAACCTAAGGCATCACCACCACTTAAACACATCTCTAGACATAAAAATAAGGGGTGTTTCCACTTTGCCCATATAAAGTATTTTTAGTGCAATTCTGTTAAATCTGTGTCTGCAGTGATTGCACCTGATTTGCACCTTTCTCCATTGTCAGAAATGGTTTTTCCCCACCCTGCCCCAGGCTGTTGTGCTGTATGGATGTGTGGCCATAGCTCCCGCACCAAGGGTGGGCACATCCCAGCTGCAGCCAAACCTGGATGTCCCAAACCTCCCCCTAAAGGTGCCGCCAGCTCTGCTGGAGATATTCATCCCACCTGGAAAAGGCTCTGGACAGCCAGCTCTGACCTTCAAGCTGACCCAAAGGGTTGGACTAAAGACCTCAGAGGTCCCTCCCAAACTCAGTCCTTCAATGTTTGTGGTAGAAATAGAAGAACACCCCTTCAAGGACATGAAGGAAAAAAACCCACACAGACTTGAATTTAAATCCCTTTGAACTTCTCCAAGATCAGCCAGAAGCTCTGATCTGATTTGATTTTACTTCTTTTTTTTTCTCACTTTACAGCCTTGACTTGAACTGAACTAAAACCCGTGGAACTGTTAATTGAAAACTGAGTGTCAACAGCAGTTCAGCGCAGAAAGAGTTTCAATTAAAAGCAATCTCTTCTTGCCATCCAAAGTAATATTTTCCCTCCCGGCTAAATTTTAAGTGAAGCACAAAGTGGTTGCTTGTCAATGCTTTAATGGGATCTGAGCTATTGTGTGGGAAAACTTCCTTTCACTCAGAGGCCAAGGAGCTTTTCATTTTTTGAGGCTGAAAGCAGAGGAAGGGGTTTTTTTGGTGTGACGTGGTTAATTTGCTCTTTTCTTCTGGGCTGTGTGGGTGAGGAGTGAGGTGTGATGAAGAACACTATCCAAAAATCAGGGCTGGGTGGGATGGGAGTCACCATTTCTCACTCCCTGCCCCTCCTGGACCTCCATCCACTCTTCTCCACGTCAGTGCTCAGCCTGGCTCTGGTATTTATCCGGGATGAGTGGGGGTAACATGGCCAGAAGATCCCCAGCTGCCCTCAGGAAGCTTCAGCTGTGTTTTTGGCCAGTTGATGCTGCCTGATCCACGTGTGTGGGACACCCAAGGACATGAATTCTGGAACCTCAAGCTGTGCCAGGGCAGGTTTAAGTTGGATATTAGGGAAAAATTCTTTACGGAAATCGTTGTCCAGCTCTGGCACAGTCTGCCCAGGGCAGTGGTGTAGAAGAGTCTGTAATTAAATCATCCTCACAGCTTCCAAGGATCTGGCCTTGCATCCTGCTCCCTCCAGTGCCAACCTGGGTGGCCTTGCAGCAATCCCTTCTCCTCTTGGTCCCCAGACACAGCGAGGATGTAACAGGGTGTTGCCTTCCCGGCTCAGTGTGAAAGCCTCTAATGAAGCATGAGGGTGATTAAGAGCACTCCCAGATTTCTTTTCCTGAAAAGGTGTCTAAAACACCCTGAAAGGAAGTGGTGAAAATCGACAGCTGATGAATAAACTGCTCCTCATCACTGGGAAACGGAGAAAATGCTCTGCCTGCTGTTTTAGGGCTTTCATGTAAAAAGCATTTGGAAGAAGGTTGTGGGGGCTGCATCTCTGTGAGGTGTTCAAAAACAGATCATTTTGGGAACAAACCCACTGAATGCTTCTTTGTGCACCAGCTCCGCTCCCGGCTTTGTTTTCTGATCAGCATCAAAATGCTCCTTAACATGAAATTAAGGATGTGAGGTTCGTATCAGTGCTGCTCCCAGGCGAGCAAAAGGGATTTGAAGGCCCTCTCAGTTGTGTTAGGACCTCCTTTTTCATGTTTTAACGAATTCTGTTTAACCATTAACAGGGACGTGGGGCTGCTGACGGCTCCTGCAGGCCCTGGGGCTGAGCTCCCAGGGAGGAACACACCAAGGCTGAGGAGCCTCCAGCCCCACATCCCATCCTCCCTCCATCTCCAGCTGCGTTTTGTTGTGTGTGCACAGTGTGGCTGCTCTGCTCCATATTTTCTGGGCAGATGTGCTCAGCATGCTCAGATCTGCTGTGGCTCTGGGCTTCCAGACTGGTGTTTGTGTGGGGACAACCCCAAGCACAGGGAATAGCCAGGGTTTGTGTGGCTGCACCGGTCCTGGGAGCACCAGTGTTGGCCAAAAGAGCTGCTTGTCATCGAGGGAGCTTTTCTGGGGTGCACAGGGCAGCCAGTGCTGGAGGAAGTCAGAACTGCTGTGCTATAAATGTGTGATCTGGTAATTTTTTATCCCTTTTTAATGAAAAGGAAATTGTTTGGGATTGGGAAGAAGTGGGAGCTTGAGCTGAAACTTGTACCCAAGTGCACAGTCCTGTTGCTTTTGGTTTTGCAGAGTGAAGGAATTTCGAACGCTGAGGAAACGTGGCAGCAAGCGTTATTATTTATTTATTTATTTATTTATTCAAATCCATTAGCCCTTTCATAAACAAGTGGGAACAGCATTTCCTCTGTTTGCTTATCTCTAAAATGGGGAGATGGCACCGACAGCTTCCCTCACAGGTCTTGAGATCCTGCAGATCTGTGTTACCCTAAGAATCCCCCTTTTTTCTGGGCTGGTCTTTGCTGTAGTTTTATGTTTGGATTCTTTTTCTCCTTCTTTACTTCAAAGGTGTTGAGGAGATGAGCCAGGCGTAACCAACTGAGATTTATCTCTGAGTGCATTCAGCAACACACATAAATCACTCCCAAGGTAGGTAAAGCATTATGAACAGGATCATTTCCATTTTGTTTTGCTACAAAGCCTCCTGGAAGAGTCGTGGCAGGTTGCCTTTGTGCTGAAAGATGCAGTGAAGTTGATAAAGAAATTCCACGAAGAGCTGATGTCAAGAGAAAATCTTTGCGAGACAGATGGGGCTTGGAGCACCGAATGTCGATAAATGATACCAGCAAAGTTGAAAAGCAGCCTCAACAGTTTCTGCTTGTCCTGTGGCTCATAATGAAGATGGTGATTCCTCTGGATGGTACCCCGGAGTCGCATTTGCCATGGCAGGGCTCAGGCTGGTGTTTGGCACATTGGTGTGGGCAGGAAATGATGGGCAACTGGGCAGCCGTCCCCTGGTCCTTGGTGTTGATCTAACCTGAGCCCCTCTGTGGGCAGGATTTACAGGGCTCTGCCTGTAAATCATAGGAGATATTTCTGCCTGTTGTTTTGGGCAAGATTCAGTAGGTTTATGTCCATCTGTCCAGTATTATCCTGGTATGATCCATCGAGCTTGTTCAGACACCAGTCTAGGAGCGACGTGGCACAAGAGGGCAACCGACCTTGTGCAGCAGACTTGGGCTTTCCAGGCCTTTGAACTTGCACAGAGCAAAGGATTCTCCCAGCCAAAGCAGGCGGGCAATTCCCTCCATTCCCAGTAACTTCCCATCAACTTGCAGCACCCTCTGTGTTTTGGTTTGCAAACAGGTTTGTTAACCAAAGGACGTGGGAGACCTTCCCTTGTGAAATCCTTGCTAAGTGTCCCTGGAAGTGTCCAAGGCCAGGTCAGACACGGCTTGGAGCACCCTGGGATAGTGGGAGGTGTCCCTGCCCGTGGCAGGGGTTGGAACTGGGTGGTCTTTAATGTCCCTTCCAACCCAAACCATTCCGTGATTCCATGCGTGTAAAATTAAAATAGTACAACGCTTGTTCAGGGAAAAAAAGCCAACAACCAACCCAAACCCTCTAATTTTTATGTTTTTCAGGATTCTCACTTCCTTACAAGCTTGGCAGGACAGCAAGATATGATCCAGCTGATGATTCAGAGCTCTCTGGTGCTCCCAGCACAGCAGCTCTGTCACAGGACCAGGGTCATGGAGGTGTCACAAAATCAGTGACTCCTTTGACTGAGCTGCTGTTGGTCCTTCCGATACCTAAAGGGACTCCAAGAGAGCCAGAGAGGGACTTTGGGCAAGGACATGGAGTGACAGGACAGGGGGAATGGCTTCACACTGACAGAGGGAAGATTTAGATTAGATATTGGGAACAAAAAAAAATTGGTGTCAAAGTCAAATTCATCTTCTAGAGGCACCCTGGGACCTTCTATGAGCAAAGCTACTCACCAGCCTTCCTTGAGGACATTCAGGAGCCCAGGGGACAGGACAAGAAGTGGGCTGAGAGAGCTCTGCCGTGGCAACTCCAGTGAGTGACCACAGTGGTGTGTCCTGGGAAAGTCACTGCCCCAAACTTTGCAGCTCTTACATGGTCCTGAAGCCACCCACTGTGGGCTACTGTCCCCCATGGGTTTAGACAGACCTTTGTTTGCACAGGGGAGGGTTAGGTTGGATATTAGGAAGAACTTCTTCACTGGAAAGGTGCAGGCTGTCCAGGGCAGTGGTGGAGTCACCGTCCCTGGAGGGATTTAAAAGATGTGAGGGTGTGGCACTTGGGGACAGGGTTTAATGGTGACCTTGGCAGTGCTGATTGGACTGGATGATCTTAGAGGGCTTTTCCAGCCTAAATGAATCTCTGATTCTGTTGTCTGGACCCGCCTGGTGTGGATCAGCTCTTCCAGAGGTGCGCAGAGCTCCCAACAGCCCTGCCAATCTCCTGGCTCTGAGCATGCACACAAGAGAGACCAAACGTGGTCAGCCTCTCGCAGGAAACTCCCCAGCCGATATCCCAGGCAACTTTCAGCCCTGTTTTATTTTAAGCATTCATGAGCCTTTCAGTCGTAGTGATATGCCATCAAATTTTGATGTCTAACGAAGCAACAATCATCTCTTCCCTTCCCTTTTAGAGCAGCTGAGGCTTTCAGTAACATTATCCTGCCGTGTTTTGACATCCGGCTTGTCAGCAAGAACATTATCTACCCCAATGTGTTTTTTCCATGAGCAAAACTTCGACATCAATTCCCTGGCAGGCTGGAGAGGTCCCGCTGCATGCAACACCTCCCGCTCCCAGATAGTAAACATGCTCCCAGACACAGGGCTTGGAGCCTCTCTGCCATTCCCAGACAAACTGAGATGTGAAATCTTGCACCAAGTGACCACCCTTGGACTGTGCCATAAATCCCAGGAATCCTGGTGGTCCCTCTTTGGTGTAGGCTCTGGGGACAGGGTGGTTTCTTTCAGTGTCACCACCGCCACCATCACCAGTGCGGGGTCTCACCAACGTTGAGACACCCACACCAATGTCCACAGTGCAGGGGTGTGGTTTGGTGGCCTGATCATTGTGCCAGAAGCCACCTGAGGTGCCCTCAGGAATATGACAGGCTGTGAGGTGTGACACAGGTGGGAAAAGTGCAGGTTTCCAGCTCTGATTGCAAATCCAGGCCCAGTTGCCATCTCCAAGCCTTGCTGTTGGCCAATTTTTAGTCAGTGATTTTCAGCCTCTGTGGATGCAGGTGTGGCCCTGGGTTATTTCCCACCCTGGGATGGACCACCAGAAGAAGACCAGCTTGCCGATCACTTGTCTTTCCACCTTCTTTTCTACAAAATTGTTCAGGAACGGTGTGTACCACCTCAACATCTTCCCACCTCATCATCTTCCTGCCACGGTGGCATTTCTGGGACTCGCAGCCATCTGCCTCCCCCCCGGCAGCAGCGCTGCTGCCAGGAAGGATATAACATCTCCAGTGACTTCCATGGACTCCCCGAGCACTCCTGGCCCCCTTCCACCCTCTCTGCACCTTGGGCCAAGTACAGCTGAGTTGGCATCTTTGGTCTGTTGCCACTTTATCCTGGAAGGCCTTGGCAGTGCTGGGATTTGCCAAGAAGAGGGATCTCAGGAGCATTTCTGCCAAGCCCAGATGGCACTCCTGCTTCCCTTCTCCTTCAGGCTCCTCTCCATGCCCTGGCCAGCACACAGGGTGGGTGTCTCCAAATCCCAGTTTGAAGATTACTGTGGATTCAGGCTAAACCTCCACATCTTTCTGCCCAAAGGCCAGCAGGGCTTAGAGCTGTGTTCAGTCCTGTCCCACGGCAATCCTGTGTCCCCTTTCCCATCAGTGTGCACATTTCCTCCATGTCTGATTGCTGGAGGAAACCTTCTCCCACTTGGGAGTGTAGATACTTCGGGGAGAATTTCAGGGCCATCTCTCATGGAATCCCAGAGTGGTTTGGGTTGGAAGGGACATTAAAGATCATCCAGTGACCTGAATTTAAGGTTGATGAGGCCCTGGCACAGGGTGCCCAGAAAAGAAGTGTCCAAGGCCAGGTTGGATGGGGCTTGGAGCAGCCTGGGCTAGTGGAAGGTGTCCCTGCCTATGGCGGGGGTTGGACTAGTTGGTCTTTAAGGTCACTTTCTACCAAAGCCATTCCATGATTCCATGATTCCAAGACACCCGTTGGGAAGGAGGACACGTGGGGGCAGCTGTGTGTTCCACCCCTGTGTCTCGTTGCCCTCCAGTGTTCCCAGCCAGGGATATTTTGTTCTGTCTGAAGCTTCTCCCACTCAGCAGCCCCGAGTGTTTTCTCTTCCTAACGAGATGTGAAGGCAGGCAGGCCCTTTGCTGGTGCACACAGCTATTTTTGGCTGCAGGAGGACTGACTGTAGCTCCTTCTAATTGCATAAGCATTTGTATAATTCATTGGCACTGGGTTTCCTCGCTGGGAGCCCGGGCTTACAGAATGCAGAAGGACTTGTGCGTTTCCCCTCTGTCCTTTCTTTCCTCTCCAGCGACTGTTCTGCAGGCGATGGGTTTAATGCCAGGTCAAATCCCCTCTGCTGGCAGGAAATGCTCTGTTTCATCCCTTTCCCAGTTTCTTGAGGAGTTCAGGGCAAACCCAGGAGGATCTGGGAAAGTATTTCCTCCCACGGATTGCAGAGCACATGCCTGGGAGCGGCGGATCGGGAGCTGGAAGCCAAGCAGCCGAACAAACTCCCGGGGAAGAGCTTCTGAAATGGCACGGGTGGGTTTGGTGCTGGGAATGACTCACGCATCCGAAGCTTTGGGATCTCCAAACAACACCGAAAAACAAACCTGTGGCCACCCCTCCCTCCTTGGGGACACGTGGTACCTGTGAATGCAGAGGAAGGGTGGCTCCGGGGAGACCAAATTTTGTGGCCTTTCAACACTTAAAGGGGGCTCCTGGCAAAGATGGGGACAGACCTTTAGCTGAGTCTGTAGCAATAGGATGAGGGCTGATGGTTTTAAACTAAGAAGAGGAGAGATTTAGATGAGATATTAGGATGAGATTTTTTACAATGATGATGGTAAAACACTGGCACAGGTTGCCCAGAGAAATTCCCATCTCTGGGAACATTCCAGGTCAGGTTGGATGAGACTTGGAGCAACCTGGGAGAGTGGAAGGTGTGTCTGCCCATGGCAGGGGGAGTGGAACAAGATGAGCTTTAAAGTCTCTTCCAACCCAAACCATTCCATGACTCCATGATTTTATGATTCTGTGACTCTCTGATTGCTGGAGAGGCTTTTGAGGGGGAAAATGTAAATCTTCCACTGGGGAACATGAGAAACATGAATGCTCTTCATAAAGTGGGGTCTGGCTCACAGTGATCATCCCCTGTAAGTGGTGATGCCTGAAAGGGCTCTGATCTCCTTAAGATCATCCCTTTGCTGGATATTTTCACTCCATTCCATTGAAAAGTGGTCAACAAGTGCTGAAGATCAAAGCAGAGGAGAGGGGAGTGACACAGACAGCTCTCCTTCCCTTAGGAACCCGGAAAATAAAAAAGATTAAATGATAATAAAGCGGGGATTAATGATCATTAGCCCTGCTGTCAGCACCCAGCAGGAGAGCACCCAGCCTGCATCCTGCGAGAGGCATCGGCTCGTGTGGGCTGGAGGCATGCCTGGAGCTAAAACGAGCTCTGCAGCTGCTGCCACGGGGATATTTTCGGTGACAAGTGGAGACTGGCTGTGAGTGCGTCGAGATGTGGCGTTCAGTGAGCACAGGGGCTCCGCTGCCTCCCCTTCCCTCGTCACCTGTGCTCGGGATGTGGTGGCAGCAAAGCCAAGGTTAACAAAAACTCGGATTTAACACCTCCAAAGTGATGGGATTGCCTAAAACAATCCACAACAGACTTAAATCTGAAACAGGGCTTTGGGATGGAGCTGAGACGAAATCCACGCAAGCTCTGATTTGCTTCACGACAAAAGAGTTCAAAGCATTCCCTTTGTTTTCAAAAAGAAAAGTTTTCCAAATCCCAGAGCATTGTATTTTTAGGCATCTGAGGCAAATAATTGCTGTGGAAGAGGAGACTTGCTGGCTTCGTGACAGGGGGAAAAAAAATACCTGCCTCTCTTGCCAGCTGCCTACTTCTGACAATGCTCCGTGTTGTGCTGGGGGACCTGAGCCTCCTCCAACCCAAAAGATTCTCACCAGTGGCGTAATTACACCTCAATCACAGTCATTTGTGTCCCTGGTTTTTCACACTTGAAACCTTAATGCCTATTTTCATTTTCAAAATGTTTATTTTAATTTGATGTTCATTTTAAAAGTCCATTTGAAATTTTTTAAATTGAATTTTTAAATGCTCACACTGTTGCTGGAAACACTCTCCAAAGCTGGAGGGTGGCTCCACGCTCGTGGAATAACAGGAGATTTATTTATTGCAGGCTCCACACCTGGAGGTGAAAAGGTTCCTCTGAACTTGCCAGGCACCAGAGCAGAGCAGCTGTGTAAATACCTAGGAAGAGGACTTGCAGGGAATTGCATCTTTAACCTTCTTTTTGCCATCCCTGGGCTGACTTCATCCTCCAGCTGGGAGATCATGAGTCCTTTAGTGGCTGCAGCGCTCGAGCCATAAACTTTCATCCTCTCCACTGGGATTCTGGTGACTTCCCCACGGAGTTTGTTGAGGTCAGAGCAGAAGAGCTGGTTGAGGTTGAGCCCAGAAGAGCTGGCTGTGCCTGGTTGTGATGTCCTACGAAACAACTCATCACCTCAGCTAAAAATGTTGCTTTCTTCCACCTGTTTCTGCCTGTTGCTGGAGACAAGCAGATGGGAATGTGTCTCCCTGCGTGGTGGTTCTCCCTTCCCTGCTCCCTGGACTCATGGATCTTGCCAGACAGCAGGTGCTGGATGCTGAAAACAGCCACAGGTACAAGAAAACAAGTTCTGATCACACACTGACATTATCTCGAATGTTTACCACGGATCTGTCCTGTCCTGAAGTCAGTCTGGGTTTAAACTGAAAGAGAATGGGTTAGATGGGATATTGGGATGGAATTCTTCCCTGTGAGGGTGGGGAGGCCCTGGTACAGAGAAGCTGTGGCTGCCCCTGGATCCCTGGAAGTGTCTAAGGCCAGGCTGGAGCCACCTGGGATAGTGGAAGGTGCCCCTGCCCAAGGAGAGGAGGCTTGGAACTGGAATGTCTTGAAGGTCCGTTCCAACCCAAACCATTCTGGAATTCTGTGGTTTTATTGCCATCACTGCCTTGGCCCTACCTCCACCCTGCTCATGTCCTGCAGCTCATCCCAAAGCTCCCCACCTTCTCTTTCTTATCTGATAGGAGTTAGTTTTTCCTGGAGTGGGTTTTAAGGAAGCTCACCTCCCATATCAGGCTGGTCCTCACACCAGTGTGGGAGGAAGGAAGAGCAGATGCTCAGATAAGAGCAAAATCCAGGAGCAGGGAATTGCAGGGGTCCCTTCTGCCTGTTTTCCTCTGCCTGCAGCGTGGATGCAGTGGGGCCAGTCCCTTCCTTTGGCAGTTTGATCCTTTGACTCTGGCTACCCCAGATTCCCTTGGGGTTCCCTTGGGATGAATAAGGCATTGTGCATTCAGGACAATTTTCAGACAGCAGAAGTGTTAAAAGTCAGGTTTACCTGCCCAGAGGTGTCAGGGGGATGTTGAGACACAAACTCAGCTTAGCTGAGGGGGGCTAAAACTCCAGCTGAATTTTTGGATGTCCCAGTGGATATAAACAGGCTGTCCTGGAATCTGAAGAAGGCGTAGACAAACCTATAGGTTGGTACAGGAAATTCCTGTATACAGGAAAGTACAGGAAATCCCAGAGCAAAGACAAAACAACTCATGGGAGGAGCAAACGAGGAGGAGAAATGAGCAGCCACTTTCTCCCTAGGCTGAGGTTTCATCCTCAATTCTTTTATTTGCAGTTTTGTGATATTTCAAGGCCACTTGGTGAAATTTGTGAGGAAGATGAGAAAATCCTGGAAAGCACAGGAGCTGTTCTGCCGTGTCTGCTTTGCTCTTGCTTCAGTGAGTGCCACGTACTTTGGGAATACCCACTCTGAGAGATGTGCTGGGAGCCTCAAATTGGGTGGAAGGTGATGCAAATTGACACACTTCTACCCATGGAGAACTTCTGGAAGCAGTGAAAGCTCTGAGGGGGGAAGGGAAGGCAAAGACACAGCTGCTGCTGTGCACAGTGAAGATGTTTTGATCTGCAGCAGTGCTCAGAGTCACAGTGGTGGCATGAGGGAGCAGCCACAGAGCACAGGACGGGCAGCACAAGGTCCTCTACTCACTGAGGGGCAGCTTCACCTGGAATAATAATTCTTCCCATGGAAATGGGCTTTAGAGGGGCTGGAAAGGGCTTGTTCCTGCATGGGTGAGGTGTTACAGGAAGGAAGGCTGGAGATGGGAATTACTGAGCACCAGGAGAGTGTAAAGTCTCTGTGATCTGGCCCAGCTGTGATGGGGCTCCTCAGGGGATACCTTGCAGTGACACCCCTGTTGTGTGGTTTTATACCAATTCTTGGCTTTTTTAAGGATGATGAGACATCCTGTTGACTTTGAAGCTCTTTGACTGTGAAGGGCTTTGTCTGTGGGCAGATCCACTAAAAAGTAGTGGCCTCTCTCTCTGTGGCTCATCTCATCCCACTGTAGAATCAGAGACAATCATTCCCCCAGCACTGCCAAGGCCACCACTGACCCATGTCCCCAAGTGCCACATGCACATGGCTTTTAAATCCCTCCAGGGGCAGCTGTGCCAGGGCTGGACAGCCCTTCCCATGAAGAAATTTCCCTAATATCCAACCTAATCCTCCCCTGGCACAACTTGAGGCCATTCCCTCTCATCCTGTCCCTCATTTCCTGGGAGCAGAGCCCAACCCCCACCTGTCTCCACCCTCCTGTCAGGGAGTTGTGCAGAGTGAGAAGACCCTGCCAGGGCTTTGAACACTTCCCATGGCCTATCCAAAAGCATGGAGACATGGAAACACGCCGGCCTCTCCAGCAGCCGGGCCGAGTGGGCTCTGCAAACACAGGCACGGTGTCAGCAGGGCATGGTCAGCATTCCCTTGTCTGTTTGATGTCCCTGCAGGAGAGTGAACAAATATGTGGAAGTCCTTCGTGCTGGATAGCAGAGTGAAGAGGAGAAAATAAAAGAGATGTCCAAAGTCACTCTAACGAGCTTTCTAGGGCTGAGCTGAGGGAGAGTCAGAGATTATCCATCCAGGCGGGTTCGGATCCGGTTGTTTTATTAATAATACCTTTGCTCATTAACTGTGGTTCATTTCCCTGCCTTGTCTGTGGACAGATCTAACAGTGCATTAGCAAATTCTCCAGCTTAATTAATCCTTCTGTTTAAAGACAGCAGAGCAAGCAAGGCTTGGCTGGCTCGTCAGCCACAGGGGAAATGCGGTCAGAGCATTATCCAAGAGGATGGCAGGGAAATACTTCCATGGAAAGTCCCTCTATCCACCAGGTGCAAAGCTGACAGAGAGAGGTGTTCTTGCATCCAAAAAACACAGCCTGATGCATGTCCAAACAGAGGCTTTATGCATATTTCACACAGAAGGATGTACCTTGCAGGGAGGACAAGGTTTTATTAAGTGCTGGAGGGGTTTTTTATGTTTCTGGGAAGCTGAGTGCTCCCAATTGTCAGGAGAAAAGCAGCGATCCCAGCTCCATGTCCCTTCTCCCTCCTCCTGTCCCTGCTCCTGCTTCCCGTGCTCTGTGAATTGCCATCTGCAGCCTGGGACAGCCTGGCCTCAGATGAACGCCAGGGAAAGACTCTTACATAAACCTCTTCATCCATAATGGATGAACAGCATCAAAATTCAACGGCAGCCTCCGGAGCCTTTCCGGTGCCTCGCCTACAAATTTCTCCAAGAGGCTGGAAAACCTTGATTTAGCACTGCACAGTGATTAGAGAGGAACCCGGGAATTCTGGCTCCCTCCTGCCTAGGGAGTCTCCATCCTCAAAGGGTCTTTTAATGTAATCAAGGCCTTTTTAAACAGGAAAATGATGTTTTGGCCTGGGCATGCAAAAGTCCAGAGCTGGGCTCATTCAGCCCTGGAGAGTTGGGATGTGGGATGGCAGCTGGGAATGATGGAGCAAATAAAGCCACCACTGGCAGGAGATCCTGGCACCTTCCCCTTGGTTCTCAGCTGCTCCCTGGTCACACAGAGGCACTTCCAGGCCTGAAATGTGCCTTTAAGCTTTAGGGTGAGGTTTGGGGTGGAGGAGGATGGGAATTTCAGTGCTTTCATCTTGAATTGCTCAGCTTGGACAGCAGCGTGGAGAATCCCTAATTTTTCCGATTTTTAGATCTCTCTCTGCTGGTCAAGGTTTGTAGGTAGAGGTAGAATCTTCTATTAAACCAACTGGGAAAGAAATCAGACAGGTTTTAGGGTAAATGTTGGGGTTTGAAATGGAACCAGCCAATCTCCAAACGGAGGCTGTTTGTCTGGGGAGAGGTTTGTGCCTCTGGAGAAGCAGGTAATTGGGATCAGTGGAGGAGCTCCTAATTGGGATCATGGTGGGAAAGGGGAAAAAAGGGATATTAAAGAAAATGGACAGTAGATAAAAAGGATAATAGATGGGAGATTATAATGAAGGATAAACAGAAGAGTTTGTAGCTTTTGGTTTCCAGAAATTATGAATTTTAGTTCCTGAGTTCCTTTGCACCAAGCAGGGGAAAGGGCAAATATTTCCCTGTAAAACCCATCAAAGGGAGAAAGAGAATCACAGAATGGTTTGGGTGGAAAGGACCTTAAGGATCATCCAGAGCCACTCCCTGCCATGGGCAGGGACACCTTCCACTATCCCAGGCTGCTCCAAGCCCTGTCCAACCTGGCCTTGGACCCTTCCAGGGATCCAGGGGCAGCCACAGCTTCTCTGGGCACCCTGTGCCAGGGCCTCAGCACCCTCCCAGGGAACAATTTCTTCCCAATATCCCATCTATCCCCACCCTCTGGCAGTGGGAAGCCATTCCCTGAGTCCTGTCCTTCCAAGTCCCTCTCCTTTAGGCCCTGGAAGGGGCTGGAATGTCTCCCTAAGGCCTTCTCTTCCCCAGGCTGAACTTCTGAGGGTTGGAGTTCAGCATCTCTGGAGCTCCAGCATTTCTGGAGGAGCAGCCAGAGCTCAGGCTCTGGTTGTTGTCAGCACTCCCCGTGCTGGCTTGGACATTTTCCATCCTTGCCGTCCGTCACACACACACAGCCCCAGCTCCTTCGGGGTGCCACGTTCCCTGCACTGAGCTTTGCTGCTTGCAGACTCACTCTCAACTCTGACAAATAAATGCACAAAAGGGCACAAGTCCCACGCTAGAATGATGGGAGCCAAGTCTTGTCTCATCTCACCCAAAAAGCAGCTGCATTTGTCAGAGCAGCAGCTCAGATTTGTGGTGGAGCAGAACCTGGCCTGTTCCCTCTGGAGCCAGGGCAATGGGAGATACAACCAAAAGAGCTCATCTGGTTGTCAGAAACATTCCCTGAATTCCTGTTTAATTCACCCATCAATTCCGCTGGAAAGATGCACAAGCTGAAACATTTTGACAACGGAAACATTTTAGCAGTCTTGCATGAAAACGCTTCAATTTTCTCATTTAAAAGTTCCATTTAATTTTTTTCAGCTTACTTTGTTTTAAAAGAGTCTCAAAACACCCTTTGGGAGAAAATAAAACAAAACTAAACTAAACTAAACTAAACAAAACAAAATAAAATAAAATAAAATAACATCTTTAGATCCCAGGTGCTTTTTAAGAACTCGTTTCTCAGTGTCACAAATGATCAATTATTTTTTTTCCAAGTGTGGTTATAGGCACAGCTCTGATGAACACATTTAGACCAGAAGAAGCAACGCATTTGGGCATCAGGAAGAATTTTGGACATCAGGAAGAATTTCTGCATGGAAAGGGTTGGTCAGGCATTGGAGCTGCCCAGGGAGGTGCTGAAATCCCCATCCCTGGAGGTGTCCAAGGAAGATCAGGACGCGACATTCAGTGCTCTGGGCTGGTGACCAGGTGAGGATTGGTCACATGTTGGACTTCATGATCTTGGAGGCCTTTTCCAACCCAAACAATTCCATGATTCCATGACTGTGTGCAGTGGTCACTGTTGGTAAGGGCAGAGTTGGACCTTGGGAGGTGTCGGCCATGGATGGAGCCACCCCAGTTTATTCCTGGTGTTCCCGAGGCGCACAACAGAGCCGACACAACGCAATAAATTCACAGCCTCCCTTATTTCTTTCCAGCCCTAAACCTCATGGAAGCCCTTGCAGGTACTTGGTTGCTCTCATAAGAATCTTTATTTTTAACAGAGATAGGAGATGGGCACCAGAAGAGCTCATTCACCACCTTGGCTTAGGGACATGTGAAGAAAATTTTTTTTCTGGAAAGACATTTGCTCTGCAACACCCCTGCACTGAACGTGGGCACGGGCAGCCCCAGGACTAGTGCTGGATATTAAAAATTCAGCTCGCTGCACAGAGCCTGGGGCTTTTGGAGCCACTTAGAGCTTCCTGTGACCCTTTGTCTTGGTTTTCTGGGAGTGTGCAGGTCCCCCAGGACCGCCAGCAGCTCGGCTGCCGTGGAGGAGTGGAGCTCTGAGGAGTTTGACGATGCACAGATGAACCACGACTGTCTCTCCTGCAGTGATGGGTTTCTCCTGGGACCTCTGTTAAGTCCTGCTTCCTGTGGCTGCGGAAGTCTCCTCGAAGGGCAAATCCTTTCTGCAGCTTCAGCTTCCAGCTTTTATTGTTATGTAATAGCTGTTCCCGAGACCAGTTTGGGACGGAGCAAAGCTTGAGGACTGGGCTGAAGGCTGGGGTTCAAAAAGGGAGATTAAACAACGCAAAGGCACTCAGGTGGTGATGGAGAGGAAGGAAGAGGGGTCCAGCATTTCCCCAGAGAAAGAAATATGGATACTGGACTGGGAGGAGGCTGCACTTGGCCAGGCTGGAGCTAAAATACAGAAGCTGGTAGAATACAAATGCAAAGATAAAAATGTTCATAAGATGGTGCTGAATTTGATCGTGAGGTTGCAGTGGTGGGGATGTGGGCACACTCCTCTGAGCCACCACAAATGTGGGTCACCACGTCCAGGTGACAAAGAGACTGGGCTTGAGTAGGCAAAACTCCTCAGGAGATCTGGGCCAGAGTCTCTGCATCTCAGGTCTCCATGTGTAACATGAAAATCCTGTGCCGTTGACCCCACCTAAGGAAAGCCCAGGAGATGAATCCCAGATACACCGAAGGCTCAAAAAGCAAAGATTTGGGCTGCTAGAAAAAAACCAGACCCAAGCAGCAAAACCCATTATGCCCAAACCCCAGCTGAAGGTGACAGTTTGTTAGATGAAATCCACTGAGGTGCTGGGAAGGGAAAATAAAGCAAAAACCCCCAGTGCTCTGGGGCTTTTAAGATGCATTTTTGCACAATAGCTGCCTTTTGAAATGTAAAAAGGAATAAGGGGATTCTCACCGGAGCGTCTGTTGTATTCACAGGATGAGCTGGAGGGTTCTCCCTCTCCAGTTGTAGGGAGATGAAAGCAAAAGCTCTGCAATCTTTTATTCAGGAAGGCAGGAGCAGTTAAGATGATTAACTGTTCCTCATGAAATACTGTCCAAAGGACTGGGCTGGGGTTTTTGTCCAGCCCAAAAATGAGCTGGTGAGTTGTTTTCACAGACATGGTGTGATAAGGGTGGCCAAACCAGGGAGAGGGAAACCTAAAATTTTGTATTTTGTCAAGAATATTAATGAAAAATGAAGACCCAAAGGAGTGAAGGTTCACAAGTAAAATCATGCATTGCTTGTAATGAATTTGTTCTGTGGTGCCATGGATCATTGATCTGTACAAATACAGCATCCATCAACCCAAACAAAGGCTGCTGAGGGCCATGCTTTGCTCTTTGGTTTTATTTTCCCTCCTCCCTGGCTTCCTGGCTGGATTCACCATTTAAAATCACACAAAATAGGCCAGTTTCAAATCTGCTGTCCCCACAGGTCTGTGGGTTTGAAATCTGTGTGGTGGGAGTCACCGAGGTGAACTCCTTCAGCACAGAGTGTCTGTGAGTGTTCAGAGATCAGGGCATTCCAAATCCTTGGGGGGAGCGGCAATAGTCGAGAATTTGATCCAAACTTTGTCCTGAGTCCACTGCAAGGTGTGAAAAAGGCCAGGAATAAAACAGTGAAGTCATGAAGCCTGAAAATAGCACTGAGTAGCATCCGTGGGTATCACCTCAGGTTCCTCTGGGCACATCTGGGTGTTTGGAGGACTCCCTTTGCTTAACAAGAAATGCCTGGCTGGAAAATGTGTCTCTTTGAGCTTCTGATCCTGAGCTCCTGCTGTGGTCCATGGAGTGAAAAAGTCACTGAAAGAGCAATCAGTTGGACTTTGGATGTGTGTCTTACTGTGCCCAGGAGTTGTGGGTTTTTCTTTGCTGGCAGTGGAGTGAGGCAGCAGTGGAGACATCCATGGTAAAGACTCTTTTGATGGGACAGAGGGATCCAGCCCCAAAACAGCAGCAGCCTCTGCCCGTGTTCCCAAACAGCTCTTGAGCCCCACATTTGATGGACGGGGAGTTCTCTCAAAGAGAAATCTGGATGAAAAGAGATTTGTTTTTTCCGTTGTGCCCAAAATGATGCATTTTCAACCTAAAACCAATGAAGTATTTGCGATCATAATTGCATCATGGCTGAAGAGCTCTCCTGGTGGGACCTTACCATCGAATCATGGAATGGTTTGGGCTGGAAGGGACTTTAAGGATGATCTTGTTCCAACCCCCCTGCCATGGGCAGGGACACCTCCCACTATCCCAGGTTACTCCAAGCCCCATCCAGCCTGGCCTTGGCACTTCCAGGGATCCAGGGGAAGCCACAGCTTCTCTGGGCACCCTGTGCCAGGACCTCCCCATCCTCACAGCCAGCAATTCCTTCCCAAGATCCCACCCCAGTCTCCCCTTTCCCACTGGGAAGCCATTCCCTATGTCCTGTCCCTCCATCCCTTGTCCCCAGTCCCTCTCCACCTCTCCTGGAGCCCCTTTAGGCCCTGGAAGGGGCTCGGAGCTCTCCCTGGAGCCTTCCCTTCTCCAGGTGAACACCTCCAGCTCTCCCAGCCTGGCTCCATAGCAGAGGGGCTCCAACCCTTGGAGCATCTCCATGGGCTCCTCTGGAGTCATTCCAACAAGTCCACGCCTGAGAAGGGAAAACAACCACAAAAAACCCCAGTGGTATTTGTTTCTCTGAAGAGAGGTGTCATAATGCCACTGGAGAAGACCTGGCATCCCTGAGCCATCTCAGTTACAGAAGAAGATTTGGGGGAAACTCTCCCTCTGATGGAAACAGTGCTGGAGGTCAGCTGGGAGAACCCAGAGCCTTTCCCAGGGCTGTGTTTAGGGAGCTGAACCCACTCTCCGTGACTGCTCATTATTGGAGTTAATGTTCGTGCTTATTTTTGTGATTAGGGAGCGCAAGGCTCTGTAGGAACTGGAGATAGCACAGTGTGATTGGCAGGGCGTGGGAGACGTGAATCCATAAATCTGTGCCTAGACATAATTGCTCAAAAGGGTTTTGTTTTTTTTTTTTCTTTCCTTAGCTCCATCCCAATAAATGTTATATATCCCAGCATCTCCAGGTGGGCCCCTTGAGGACTGGAGAAAATCACTTGCTGCGTGCTGTGGGAAAACAGCACAGAGGGACCAGGAATTATGATTGAAGTCTGGATTCTAGCTGGGGAAACAGGGTCCTGTGGCAGAAAGAGCCACACTGGGTTGCATCTTTTGAAAGGAGACTAAATAATGGGAATGGACTAAATTGAGGGAATGGCCTTAAGCTGAAGAAGGGTGGGGTTAGATGGGATATTGGCATGGAATTCTTCCCTGTGAGGGTGGGGAGACACTGACACAGGGTACCCAGAGAAGCTGTGGCTGCCCCTGGATCCCTGGAAGTGTCCAAGGCCAGGTTGGACGGGGCTTGGATCCACCTGGGGTAGTGGGAGGTGTCCCTGCCCATGGCAGGGGGTGGAAGTGGATGATCTTTAAGTCCCTTCAAACCATTCCAACCCAAACCATTCTCTGAGTCTGTGATTCCATGAATGTGGGTATTTGTGGTGAAGGACACTCAGGTCCAAGGAGAGAAGCCCCTCTGGAGAGTGACTCTGCTTTTTCCCTCAGGGTTTGTGTCCACTTGGTGTGAAGCCCCCTGGCAGTGCCCACTCCTGCCATGCTGGGGCCTGTCCCTGGGCACCAGCTGGCACTGCAAAACCCAAGCAGTGGAACCCAAAGGTGTCAACACAGGACTCTCCAGAGGCTCTTCCATGAGTGGGAAGCTGTCCCAAAGGTGCCTCTCCTCGATGGATTGCTGGCTGGTGTTCAGTGGCCAACAATGTGCTGGAACACTGCGGGCGAAGACATGGAGCAAGCCGCTGTCCTTGAGCACTTGATGTTGAAAAGATTCTTTGCAAATTTGGCAAAGCTGATGTGGTTAATCCAAAACTTGAAGAAACATCTGGTTTCAACCTCTTTGGCTGGCTGGAGCCAGAGCCCTGCCCTCTCACAGCCATAGCAGAGTTATAAATAAATCTTTCCAGACAAGCAAAAAGACGCTCCCTCCCCTACTTCCATCTTTCTCCCTGTAGCATTAGTTGTCTGAGACATGGCTTGCTCTGTTGTTTGTTGTTGTCTTTGTTGTATTTTTGTTTGAATACTCAAACCCTCAGAGGCCAACTTTGCACTGTAACAAGCAAAATCCAGCTGACAGGTAAAGACAGGCCTGGAGAGGAGAGCTGGGTCATCCTGACTCATCTGACTCAGAGTTTGGGAGGCAAGAAGTCTTCCTGCCACTTTCTGGAGAAGCAAAAAACAGGTCTGCCCCTTATTTTTGTCTCCCTCCCCGTGGCATCGGTTGTCTGAGAGGTGGGTTCTGTCTGCTCTCCTTTCCCATCTCCAATGCCAGGAAAAGTCTGATGTGATGGGAAGCACCTGCCGGCAGAGATTTGTCTGGGACCTGGTGATTGGTGATAGAATGGGAGGAGACAAAGTCTGGAAAAATATCAGAAGTACTTCTGTAGCTTGGTAAAAGTCTGTCTGGTCAACAGGAGAGTGCTTTGTGTCCAGGTTTTGTGTCTGGGTCTCAGCGACCTGGATTTCTATTGGTTTTTCCAGCTAAGAATTAAGCTGGATACCCAATTTCATCCCCCTCTCTTCTCTGCTTGCAGATAATTTAAAACACTTGTGATCCTGGGTGAAATACGAATGCTGAGTTGGTACAACAATCTGAGTTGGTACAAGCCAAGTGCATGGTCCCTGATGAATATTTCAATTCGCCCCTCTCAGACACCATCGCAAAGGTATTTTCCAGCCCGAACTTCACCTGTCTTCCCACAAACTCTGAGTTTACAGACTTCCACCCAGTTTTAATGCAAATCTCACGTGTTCTTGATTTCCACAAGCAGCAGGGACATTTCTTGGGCACTGGTTTGAGTTGGGTGAGGAACTTTGGGTGTTGCCACTACAGAGAAAAGCAAGACTGGGGCAGAAATAAGGCTGGGATGGATGCGGTGTGGAAACTCATCTCTCAGAGAAAGGAGGTGCCACTTGGGTCAGGAAATTTGAAGGAACAAGGACCAAGGAGCTGGGAAGAGCAGCTGGAGGGTGGTGGAGCTGAGCTGGGAGGTGGAGGTGGCTGCGAGGGAGCTCCGTGTTGGGAACCAAAGCCCAGGAGGAGATGCAGCTTCAGTAGGACCCGTAAGGGAGAGCAGGGAGAAAAATGAAGGGAAAATGGAGGCTTGGGGCACTGATAGAAAAACCTGACTTTTTGGCAGCTCCTCCATAACCAGGGCAATTTTTTCATCCCTATTTTGCTTGTGTGCAGATTTCTGAAAGATCTCTTCTAACAGCAGATTTATCCCACTCCAGAAGAGATCAGGTGCTTGATCAAGAAGGGCTCCAGCCATGGCCAAGCTTTCCAGGAAGCTTCCAAGAGTTGTTTGCAATCTGCTTTGAGATCCCTCGATGGAACAGGCCAGGCTAAGGGAGGTGCTGTTTGTCCCTGGCTGGCTGGCGACATGGAGCATGAAGTCAACTCTTGCTGTTGTGGCTGCTGCATTAGCTGAGGTTTCCATCCCAAAGCTTGGCTTTTTGCAGTCCAGTAAAGGGAAAAAGTCAATTCCAGTCACAACCAGAGACCATGCTCTGTAAAGCAGCAAGACCTTAAAGTTTTGGGCTTAGAAATTTCACAAACAGCTGTTCTCAGACACACAGGGGCAGCTGATACCTTGCTCCAGCAGCTCCAAAAATACCTGGCTCCTTGCTCCTTCAGATCACGGGAAAACCAGCAATTTGTGTGGGTGAGTAAATTCACTTTCACCTCTCTCAGAGCCCCTGTGATGGATGATGACACAGACAAGCAGCACCAGTAGCAGGATGGAGGGGGGGTCTCCCCAGGCTTCTGGCCAGGCTTCCCAGGCTTCCAATGTTTTCCTTAGCATTTCTGCCGGAATGAAACTGCTCCAGGGAAAGACTTGGCTGGCAGCTTTCCCAAACCAGCCCTGCTGGAACAGTTTTCATGCAATCAGAGATTCATTCAGGATGGGAAGGATCTGAGACCATCGAGTCCAACCCTTGACCCAGCACCACCCTGTCGCCAGGTACCACATCTGCACTCAAACACTTCCAGGGATGGAGTTTCCAGCCCTTCTGTGGGCAGCCTGTTGCTATTCCCTCACTCTGTTGCCCATCACTGCCATGTGCAGTGCCCATCTCTTTCTGAGTCAGGGAGGCAGCTGAGTGATCCTCAGGTCGTTTTTTTCCCAGGTTCTGGTCCATGGCTGAGCCCTGGAGTCACCAGGACTTCTCAGCTCAGCAACAAAAAGGATCAAATCAGCCTGAAGCCTTCCCAGACCTTACCCCTGGCTCTGTCTGCTGCTCCTCAGAAGCTGCTGAAGCCTGAAGCGTGGTTATCCCGAGCAGATCCTGCTAATCTCTCCCTAAGCCTCCTCTCCCAGCCCTTGGCAGCACTCTCCTCTTTAAAAAAGGGAGGAGAATAAGGAAATGCAGGACGTTCACAGCTTTGGGAGCACCAAGCCAGCTGGATGTGGGTTCCCAGGGCTCTGCTCCATGTTCAGAGCAACAACAACCCTCGTGTCCTGCTGTCATCACGACCATCTCTTCAGCCAAGCACTGAATTACACAGAGCCGGAGCTGGAGGCATCAACAGCTCAGAAGGATGCAATAATTTCCCCTTTCTGACTGGTTTTCCAGAGTGCTGAGCACCTCCCAAGGTTCTGAGCATCAGCAGGAGCTGCTGTGAAAAATGGGGGCCCTTTAACGTGACTCAACTGAAACACAAAATCAGCCTGAAAAGAAGGGATGAGTTGGAAGATTTGAGCTGTTCTGCCCTGATATTAATTCTTGCCTTGGTATTAATTCCTGCCTGGATATTAATTCTTGCCTTAGTATCAATTCTGGCTGTGCATCTCCTTGCAGGGTTACAAACGTTGTTTTACAGCCTGTGCCAGGCACGGACACACACACATCTAATTTTCACAGTAGTACAACTGGCAGAGGGAAAAGCTGGGTCATCCTGTCCCCCCAAAGTCAAAATTGGCTTCCAGATGACTCAGGAGTGTCCCAGAGATCAGCTTTATCTATTTATGTATTTATTCCGGCTGGCATCCATGAATCACTGCTAATAGCAAACGGTTGCATAATTTTAAGGAGGATGCTTTTGTGATGCCTCTGACCAGAGAAAATACATCTATTTTGGCTCGTGTCTATGAATAGATCCCCTGCTCTGACTCGGTGCATTTGCAAACCACAGATACTCCTGAAAATAAGGCATGATTGGCAGGTACAACCTGATTAGCATATACAAATTGCTGTGGCCTTTCTCCGAGCAATCATTTGTACAAATTGTTTCCTCTGTCTCTGAGCTGGGAGGAAACAGAGCTGAGGTGAGCTGAGACTCTAAAAGAGTCAGAACAAGGCTAATGCTCACGCCAGCTCGTTTCACACCCTTTGGAATGTTCAGCTTTTACCAAACTGTGTCATTTTTCCCCCCTTTCTCAAGAAAAAGGCCAAACATGGGCTGTGGGTGAAGAGGTGTTTTTTCCCCTGAAGAAAATCCTTGCTTTTTCT
This sequence comes from Coloeus monedula, assembly GCF_965178545.1. Lineage (NCBI taxonomy): Eukaryota > Metazoa > Chordata > Aves > Passeriformes > Corvidae > Coloeus > Coloeus monedula. The sequence continues at coordinate 72,776,708 of NC_138785.1, forward strand.
TTTTTTTCCCCACAGCTTCTTTTTTTTTTTTTTTTTTTTCCCCTTGGAGCAACTGTTCCTAAAATATTTGCTCATTGTGGTTTTCAAACACATGAAAAATTGCTGTAACAGTTTAGATTATATGTTTTTTGTTTTAAAATCACATCAAAATGGAAACAGAGGCTTGCAAGAGAAAGAAAACCTCGCCTGATGAAAAGTGCTTTGGAGTGGGCTGGGATTATATTCCTCCCTCCATATTCTAGCCAGGAATAGGTTTTGTGCGATTTTTTGAACTGAGCGTATTTTTGCACACTCCTCCTATGATGTTTGATAGCACCAATTATGGAGGATCAAACCATGAGGCAAATTCACCAAACGGCTCAGACTGGCTCCAAAGGTGTGGAATAATTTGGTCTTTTCCCCTTTTTCTGTGCACATTGAACCTGGAGTTAGCACTGAACCCTTCCCTGTGGTCGAGAGCACTCAGCTGTTGTTATTTTTGTGCTGCTAATGGTTCCCAGGATTCCAGGGGTTTAAGACCTTGCTGCTCTCTGTAGGAAATACAGGGGTCAGCTGGAGAGTCAGTGGGTCACTGAGTCCTTTCGAGCAAGGCCATCTCTCTAGAAATTTCATCCTACCCAATTTAATTGCAATAAACAGCATCACTTTGCTGAACAGCCCATCCAGATTTCAGAGGCTTTTGAATCCATAACGAGGCATCTCAGCGTCGGTTACGAGCACCAGGCGGAGTTCTGGCTGCAACCTTAATTAAAAACATCTCGCACCAGGGTAAATAAATAATTCCCTTTTAAGTCTGAGGCCATTTCATGTTCCAGACCCTGCTGGGCTGGTGTGTGGGAGAGTTGTGATAGCTCTGCCTCGGTGAGATAAGTGGTGGAGACGCCGTTTGCACCCCTCGGTGTGGTCCCAACCACATCCTCAACCACCCCTCACCCCTCGCTGGGCTCTGCAAACTCTCTGGCCACAACCACTTGGCTTTTTCCATGCTGTCTCAGAGATAATTTTTTTTTCCTCTCTCTCCTGGTTGGTTCTCTGGGGGCTTAAATAAACCGAGCATGAGTGGGTGTGTGGGTGAGAGGAGGAGGGATGTCAGGAAGGGAAGCTGAGCGTTTCACTTGGCGCAGGAATCGCGTGTGGTGCTGCCTGCCCAAAATTCGTGGGTCATCCTGCAACCCCAGCTGCGGAAGGCGTGGATCACAGCTTTGCTCCTTGGCTTCCTGGCCAAAATCGATGCAGAGCTGGTGCTGAAATAACACAGGGAGCTCGTGGGCTCTCTCTGGCCGTCACATTTCTGCCAATGACCCTGCTGATGATACAAAATCATTGACAGTGGTGTTTGCAGCTGAGAAGAAGATTGCTGGTGTAATGTGCAGTGAGGCAGGACACACAGCATCGCAGGGAGTCACGGAGGTGAAGGTATTTCAGGCTTTAATTTGGAAAGAAGAGGTTTGAGAGACTGCAGTTTAAAATGAGCTTGGAAGAGACGTGTTTATGTCAGTTCAGATCAAGCTGGGTAATGGGGGCAAAGCTGGACCCCAAACTGAGGCTCCTTAAGGAGCAGCACTGAGAAATTCAAGCCAGTGAAGATTTTCAAAATGCTTTAGTGAATGTTGGAAAATCTCTGAAAATGGGTACCTGGCTGACAGGTGACCTTTAAAGGTCATCTAGTCCAGTCCCCCCGCCATAGGCAGGGACATCTTCAGCTGCATCAGAGCCCCATCCAAACTGACCTTCAATGTTTCCAGGGATGGGGCAGCCACAGCTTCTCTGGGCAACCTGTGTCAGTGTTTATCAGCCTCATAATAAAAAACTTCTTTCTTATTTTTAATCTAAATTGACTCTCTTTTAGTTTAAAACCACCACCCCTCGTCCTGTTGCAACAGGCCCTGCTGAAAGGTTTGTCCCCATCTTGTAGGCCCCCTGTAAGCACTGAAAGGCCACAGTAATAAAAAAATAAATGCGCCTTTTCCTGCAGCCAAGTGACTCAGGGAAGAATTAGTGCGGATCCTGTGGAACAAACACAATCTGCAAGCTGGGATCAGGGATCAGGCTCCCTTTCAATCTCTGCTGGTGGAACCCACAAATCAAACACAAAATCTCCAACCCACAGAGGCTTTAGCTCCTGGTTCCATGAGTGTGGGACTCCAGGACAAGGATGGTTGAGAAGTGCTGAGGCAGGAATTTCCCAATGCCATGAGGGGACGAGCAAAGGATGATCCCTTTCTCCCCAGCTCATCCCTCTGACACCTCACCTGTGCTGGCCATCCATCTATAAAGCCCTGAAAAAAAATATATATATATCCATATAGACCTGAAATTAGGGATTTCCCATCCTTGGCGTGCTGATTAATCATTCAGCAGAATATCTGTGTTTTAATCATAAAGCACAATGTGTTTTGTCAGCCACGGGATCACCGGGAGCTGGACATCTCCTCCCCAGCAGCCAGAGGGACCAGCAAAGTTTGGGAACATGCACTGGGATACTTCGTGCCAGGCTCTAAAGGGACCAGCATCATTCCAAACCTTTCTTGGGGATTGAACTGCACACTTATTCCCCTGCAATATTTAATACCTTGCCATGGATCCCGAGGAATATCAGCCCGCCGGATCATTATAATTAATAATAACACCACCCTGCAGGGAAAACGCCTCATCTAAATGCTCTCCATTGTTAATGACTCACACCTCGAGGTTTAATTCATCCTGTTCCCTCCTTGTTAATTAAAGGCACTCGTGGTGTCAGCTGGATGAGGAGCAGAGCAGCTGTCACTGCCACGACGGGAAATTGCAGCCAAGTTATCCCAGCCTGGGACACCCTGGGAACGGGGAACGGACAGGGGTTGGCTTTATGTGACAGCAAAGATGGAAAATGTGCAATGTGGTGATAAATTCCCTTCCCGAGCCCCTGAAATCCTTTGCTTTACAACCCAGAGATTATGTCTGGGGCTGATTTCTGCTCCGATTCCTTGATAGTCAGGAATTATTTATTTTGCAGCTGTCAGGCCGTATTTGCCACACGTGGCGCTTTTCCATTTCGCCTCTCTCGGATGTCCTGGGGTTTTATAACTGAATTTATGTCCTTTGTGGCTCTCTTAGAAATACAATGAAGCCAAAAATAATTGTGTTTATTACAATTCAGATGGAAGATTTTTCTGCTAGGAGGTAGCAGAGTTCAGGACCTGGTGGGACGATTTCCAGGCAGAAAAAGGGTCAAGTGACAAAAAAATCAATGCATTTTAGAAGCAGAGGTCATTTACTTCCAGCAGTGCTGGATCAAACCATAACTTCCCAGATTTAGGAAGAATCCTTCCAGGGTTCCTCTCAAAATTGCAAAATTAATATTCATTAATTTATTTAGCAAGATCAGGGTGGACAACAAAGTCACCTTCAGTTGACAGCAACTTCTCTACCCCCCCCTTCCGTATAACTTTATATATTTTTAGTCCTCCAAGCCTTGTAGTGGTTTTGTGCAGGAGCCAAGATGCTGTGGAGTAAAGGAAAGCTTAGTCAATCCCCTCCTGGGAATACATGTAAATAAGGAAGGTTTGGCACAGGGACGAGTTGACGACACATTTCTTGGGCAGTGCACAGAAAAAGGGGGGAAAAAAAATCCCAAATAGTTTTTCTCCACTTGAAAAAATGGTGCTTTCATGTTAGGCTGAAAATATCCTCCTGGTACCTTCCTATCTCCAAAGTAGCTAGGAAATGAAAGCAGCTTTGCAGAAAGAGCTTCTGAGGGGAATTCATAGCGGTCTGAATTATTTCCCGTGGTCCTGCCTGGATTCAAAGAAAACTTGGAAATTTTTTTGCTGCAGGAGTTGAATTCTCCTCAGGGATTTGACCCTGCCTCCCTCTTCTCAAACCTCTCCTGCCATGGGAGAACCACACACCCTTTCCCCTTTAAAAGTAAAAAAAAAAAACCCAAAACCCCCACAAAATCAATTCAGCCTTTGCCACTTGGAGGATGAAGAGGAATTTAAAATCTCTGCACGTTCCACAAGACCCCACTTCCCCAGTGTCACTTCCCTCCCTGCAGCAATTGCTGCTTAGAGCTAACTCCAAACAGCCAGAACCAAGTTTTATCAGTGGTTAATCCTGTTAGAGGGACACGAGTTGGGGGATTAAGTGGGTTCTCTCCTCCACCAGTGCCCACCAAGACCCAGAACTTGCAGGTTCTTCCCCTTCCCTGGGATATTTTGTGGAGAAATCGGTGGTCCACCACATTCCAAAGTTCCAGGATTGAGAAATAGACAGAGATTTCACTCAAATTTCAGGTCTTCATTTCTTTCTGAGAGAGGAAATACAAAATGCTCAATGTTCGTGCAGTTTTGGGGTGGTTTGAGCACACGCAGCTGGAGTACTGCGATCCTACAACCAGCCAGGGCCTACGAGCCCACAGCTGGCTTTGCTTTGGGTTTGTGATCCCACAGAAATGGCTTTGGCTCAGAGAAGACCTTTCTCACCAAGAGCTCAACCACAGTTTGATGTTATACCACATTTTGAGTCCAGGCCAGCTTTTGAAGTGTACATTTTGAGTGGAATCGCGTGAGTCCTGCTCGAGGTGTCTTTCAGTCCAGCATTTTGCAAATCATGGGAGAGGCAAATACGGAAATCCTTGAATCAAACAAGTGTTGAGCATTCCCTGGGGACACCTGGAGACACCAGGAAGTCCAGCAGAGCTGCTGGGTGGAACTGTAGGTGATTAGGACAGACCTGGACTTGTTGAAGAGCTTTTTTTATTGACCACTGGCTTCACAATGAAGCCCTTCCTTTGGAGGCTTGGAATCCAGGAAGAAAATCAGAAGGATATGGGTTTTTTTCAGCTGGATGACAACCTACTTAACCTCATGGAATCATGGAATATTCTGAGTTGGAGGGATCCACAAGGATCATCCAGTCCAACCCCTGGCCCTGCACAGACACCCCAACAATCCCACCCTGGGCATCCCTGGGAGCGGTGTCCAAACTCTCCTGGAGCTCTGGCAGCCTTGGGGCTGGGACCATTCCCTGGGGAGCCTGGTCAAGAGGGAATGTGCCAAAGGAGAGGGGAAAAAATTCAGAAAGCCCCCCTGGATTAAATCTCTCCAGAGTTAAGTGGTTTTCACTTTTTAAGATGAAGACAGCGTGAGTTATCCTGTACCCAAATTTTTGGGATGCGCAAAAAACGTACCCACATGTGGACACCTACCTACAACCCCCGGCCCCAAAGTGAGCAAAAGCAGCTTCTGTCTTCAAATTCCTCAACTCCTGGGCCTCTAGTGTGGAGTTTGGCAAGTCCTGCCCCTGCCCAGCTGCACACAGGATGCAGTGCTGGCACTCCTGTGCTTTTAGTGTGCCGTGAAAGGCAAATGTTGCCATCAACCAGCCCCTCTAAAACCCCCAAGACTCTGGGATCTGCAGCCATTCCCACGTGGGAATGCATTTGGCACAGGTGGTTTAGTGTGTAATAGGGTGGAAAAGAGACTGAGGGGAAAGGAGGATTTACTGAAGGGGTTTTTGGGTGCAAGGGAAAAGCAGACTTGGAGAGGAGAGCAAGGCAGGTGCATGGGTGTGAGAGGGAGCTGCAGTGACCACCCAGCCACCATAACGGGATGGGGACTTGATCCCATCAGCTCCTGGATGGAAAGAAGCGACCATTCCAAACCTCAGGCACTGCAGCCTCTTCCTCCGTTGTTCTGGGAATGCCTCAAGCTGTGCCAGGGGAGCTTCAGGATGGACATCAGGAGGAATTTCTTCATGGAAAGGGTTGTTAAACACTGGAAGGGGCTGCCCAGGGCAGTGGTGGTGTCCCCATCCCTGGAGGTGTCCAAGGACCTGGCACTCAAAGCTCTGGGCTGGGTGACAAGGAGGTGATTGATCACAGTTTGGACTCGATGATCTTGGAGGCCTTTTCCAACCTAAATGATTCCATGATTGTGTGACTCAGGCTGGTGAGAAGAGGAATTTGGACGTGACAATTTGGTTGGTAGCTTGTGAGTTCGTGAATGAAGACTTGGAAGAGATTCAGGCCCAGCATATTTATATTTTTATATATATAGGGTGTTATATATATAGGGATGTTAAAGGCACAGAGCAGGACGGTTCAGATCCTGCCTAAGGCTGCCACAGGAGCCAACGCTCCTGAGGAGAGGGAAAAGACTCAATCTGTTAAATGAGCTCCCTAAGCTCTGGTTTGCTTTGCCACTGTGGCCCCAGGCTTCCAGCAATCCCCCAGGGCACGAGGTGCCCAGGAGAAGTCTCACCACCATTGCTCAATTCTCCCCAGGCCTCTGCTGCATCCAGCTCATTCCCTCCACTGTAAATATTCCAGGGAAAGGAAAAATGTCCTTCTCTAGGACAAACTCTCCCCTTGCAAGGCAGCAAAGTGCTGCAGGGCAGGAAATCCATGGGAAGAGCCGGGTGCTGCTGTGCCTGTGGAGAGCTCACAGTGCCCAGGGCTGCGAAGGAGAGGAGGCTACACATCATTTTTGGGAATCACTGAGCATCCCTTCCCCTTCTTTTGAGGGTCAGCAGCAGCACAGGGTGGAGACTGCATTTTTCCTGGGAAGTTCAGAGCAAGGTTTTGCTGTGGAAAGGTGAAAATTAAAAATTTCCCCAAGGAAGGAACATCCCGGCGAGAGGACAGCTTGGAAATGCCTTTGAGCTCTTTTGTTCTGATAGTGTCCAACTGCCACTAACAGATAGACCCTGATCTGATAACACTGGTGCTGAATGAGTGTGATAAGCCCCAGAAACAAGTGACTTCCAAGCAGGGGTTGTCCCTCATTTTGTTTTACAGAGACAGACATTCCCGGGGAAAGCTGTCCTTTTCAATTTCCCTCCTCACAACAAACGTCTCCCCTGAAAGTGATGAACACAACCCATTCCCAAAGGGAAACCTCTTCAGGAAATACGCTTTCAAGCAGCTGTAGCCAGGAAAAATGACCCAACTGAGCTCCATCTCATGCAGCCCCTGGCACTCAAACACACCCCGGGAGAGGTCCCAGCTCTGGGTAATTAAGAGAACACACGCTGGAGCTGAGCCCAGTGAAAGCAAACATGTGCTCCCTAAGTGCATTGACATTTATTACGGTAAAACTCCCTTTTCTTGTAGCTTTTCCCCACGTTTCTGCTTCCCAGCATCACGGCCTGGAGGCAGGAAGGAGTTGCTGAGGCAGTTGGAGTTTTTTCAGTGACTTGAAAGAAGACGAGCTGTTATTTTATACATGAAGCTGCACCTACTTGCTCTGTGGTCAAGGAAAAGAAAAAAAGGGGAAGTAAACCCTGTCAGCAGCTCAGCCACAGAAGGAGGTTATCTCAAGCATTCAAAAGGAAAAAACAAAGGGAAGACCAAAGAAAAATGGGATTGTTGGGTATTTCATCAATTCCTGGATGAGGTAGCTGGGAGGATCAGCCCTTCTGTAGGGTCATCCTCTGCTCCTCTGGTCCTCTCCAAAGTTTCCAGCAGTGCTGATGTGCACTGGAGGTTATCTGGACATCAGCTGGTAAAACAAGCCAGGAGGACTGTGACAGAATCCTGTTTCCCAATCTCCAGGCCAGATGGTGGAGAATTGGACTGGTTGGTTTCTTCTCCCACAGGGTGGAAGTGAGGGACTGGAGGATTCACACAGGCTCCACACTTGGATGCCGTTTGGTGCCCAGACTCAGGTCCTTTCCATCAAAAAGGACTTTGAGAAGGTGGAGAGTGTGTCCAAGTGGGAAGAAGACTTAACATTTAGACAGCACAAAGCATGAGGATGGTAAAAGTGGGATAAAGGAGGAAAGGAAAAGATTGGTTCCCACAATTAAAGCATTGTGACCTGTAGGACTCGCTGGAAGCACTCACTACCCACTAAGGGTTGAGAATTTAGGTTGGCAGTCAGGAAGCTCTAAAGACTGGAAAAATCCGTGGAACTTTCTGTGAGTATTTCAGGCCTTCTCTGGGAGCTGGGATAAGGAATAGGTTTGGAAAAACCTTCCAGAGGAAGGTCTGAGGTTGGGCCCTGCTCCTGAGGAGGTGCTGAAGATCTTTCTTGCAGCTCTCACGGTGAGCACAAGTTCTTTTGAGGTTTTCACCTGTTGTCACTACATTGGTGCCTTTCCTCATCCTGCCCCATTTCATTTCCAGCCACATGCAGTTCACTGAAGCCTGTGGGATCATCTTAGAATCATGGAATGGTTTGGGTGGGAAGGGGCATTCAAGATCATCTCCTTCCAACCCCCTGCCCTGGGCAGGGGTGCCTTCCACCGGGCCAGGTTGCTCCAAGCCCTGTCCAACCTTGTCCATTTTAGACCCTTGACAGTGGTCCTGCCCTCAGTTGCTCTCCTCAATCCTCCATGGAACCATTTAGGTTGGAAAAGACCTGTGAGATCATTCACTGAGATCTCTGCCCCTGCCCATGCTCCAGTTGGGACAACAGACACATCCTGTTCGTGAACAAACCAGTTCTGGGTGACTCCATGCTGTGGGATCAGAACTGCAGGATAAACTCCACTGGCTTCTGTCTCCATCCTAGCAAGGATCTCAGAGTGAACAGATGCCTCTTCTGAGCTGTCCAGATGGCTGAGAGGCTGCGAAAGGCATGAGAAGGATCATAGCCCACGGCGGCTCTCAAGTGGCCAAACAGATCTGGAGTGAGCAATGACCTTCATCAACCTCCTTAATGGAAAATGTGTCCTTGCAGCAGCAGCAGCAGGAGGAGGAGGAGGAGGAGGCGGAGGAGGAGGAGGAGGAAGAGGAGGAGGAAGAGGAGGAGAGGAGGAGGAGAAGGAGGAGAGGAAGAGGAGGAGTGGGGGAGGAGGAGGAGGAATCTCTTTCTCTGCATCTCTCACACCACAGATATTTCAGCTGTGCAAACATTTTGAAGTGAGACCAGTGTGCAGTTTGCTCCCACCACTGGAAAATCCACTTTTCCACCCCAATTTTTTGCTTTCTAGGCAGCTTGCCAGTGAGTACCTAATCACATTAGAGGAAAAGCACTTCCTTGGGATGGAGGCAGGCAGTGGAAATAAAGGAGAATGTGGGCTGATCTCTCTGAGGGAGGTGAGGCAAAAGCTCCACCAGAAGATAGATTTGTGAAGCTCATCACTGCAGGAACGGCATCTTTGGTGTCCAAATGATCCTTAGATTGAGTAGAAGTGGGTCTGGAGACATTCAAAGAGAAGATGGATGAATGGGATGTCTGGGATGAATGGGATGTGTGGAAGTCTTGATTCTAAGCTGCTCAAAGCAGCACTTCAGGGTCTCCAACGTGTGTTGAAATGTCTTCCCCCCAAAAATATTTCTCATTACAAAATAATTTCAAGTCAAGTGGACGGTGTCCCTGCCCAGGGCAGCTGGTTTGGAACCAGAGGAGCTTTAGGGTCCTTTGCATTCCATAATTCTATGATTTTTTTCATGGGGAAAAGTCCAAGTTTGTTCAGCCTGAAGAGGAGAAGGCTTCTGGGTGACCTAATTGTGACCTTCCAGTACTCAAAGGGAGCTACAAGAAAGATGGAGAGGGACTTTTTACAAGAGCTTGGAGTGATGGGATGAGAGGGAATGGCTTCCCACTGACAGAGAATAGGGTTAGATTAGAGATTAGGAAGAAATTCTTCCCTGTGAGGGTAGTGAGGCCCTGGCACAGGGTGCCCAGAGAGGCTGTGGCTGCCCCTGGATCCCTGGAAGTGTCCAAGGCCAGGCTGGACAGGGCTTGGAGAAACCTGGGCTGGTGGAAAGTGTCCCTGCCCATGGCAGGGCATTGGAAGTAGAGGATCTTTAAGGTCCTTTCCAAGCCAAACCATTCCATGATTCTACAGCTTCCCACGAGAAAATCTAAGCATTTCAGTGGAAGATGTCCAGCCATCTCCTCTGTCAAATCTCCTCTGAATGGTTCAGGTGCCATAAAGTTCCTGCTCATCTCCAGATACCTGAATTCACAGAAAGGACTGGTTGCTACCCTGAAATTGAACTGGTTTGTGTGAAGGACTCTTGACTACCAGAGGGAGGGTGCAGATAAAGTTGCTCCCTGGGCAGCATCAAATGTTGTGGGTTTTTTTTTTCTTTTCTCTGTTCCTAATCCAGATGAGGACAGGGCTAACATAACAATTTAGGATTCTTGCTCCCAAGAGGTGCTTGGAATGGATAGGAGAGGGTTGTCCTCTGTCAGAGAGGAGGGGAGGACATGTGAAGGTCTGGGTTTGTAGAGCTCATCCATTGGAAGTGCAGCTCCTGGTGGAGTCCCATCGGATGCGAGAGGATTTGTCCAACTGCTGCGCTCGGAAAGCAGATGGAAAAGCCTTCCTCTGGTCACTCCTATTTTAAATTATGCATCCTCCATCTGCTGCCTCGAGCACAGACGTGCTCACAGAGCTGCTGCCTTCCCAAAATAACCCAGGACTTTGGGAGAGGCTTTGCACACCCCTGCCTTGCCTGGCCCAGGCTCTCTCAGCTTCTCTCCCGTGCTGGTGTCCCTGTAGGTGATGGTTGGATGTCACCTGGAGGGAAGGGAGGGGTGCAGGTTTGGCCAGCCCAGCCAAAATGCCACCATGCCAAAGGAAACTTCTCCCTCTTTCAGCCCTCCATTGGGAATTTTACATCCTTTGCTTTGGCTGCTCCAAGAGATCTCACCCGCATGGAGAGGGTCTCAGTGTGGCACCTGAAAATGCCACTGAGGGGCAAGAACTGCAGCTTGAGCCCTGGATGGACTTCAAATTTGGAATGCACTGCATCACAACACTCCTTAGGATGGGTCTTGGCACCTTCAGGAGGCTGCTCCTGCTTTCCCATCAGAGTATCCCTGGATCAAGATGGAAATGTGTTGGCCCTGCACATCCCTGGAGCAGAACCACGGTCCCTTCCTTTGGGTCCTCTCCATCCCTGCCAGCCCTGCTCCACCACACTGCAGGTTTCATTCTTTGCCTCTTTCCCCTTACTCTAAATCAGTTCTGTCAGCTCCTTAATTATTTTAATTTTTCTTCATTCTCCAAATCCCTCAAATAAATTTTATATATAGGGTACAGGCTTAAAAAAGAAAGCTACCGCTGTGCCCTTGCCTCTGAAATATTACCAGAGAAATGTATTTCATCTCTGCCTTTCATTTTTCCAGACATTTTCTGCTTTGAAGAAGCTTGAAACAGTAATAGGCTGATGGCTACACTCCAACTCTATTGATTAACAGTGAGTGGTCAAGCTTTTCAGTGCCTCAAAATACATCCAGAAACAGGGACAGGTGAATTATTGCATTTTCCCGCAGATGGAAGGAGTGGGGGCAGGATAAAACCTGCAAGGGGGACTTCAAAAGACCTGCCCTCCCTGTGTCCAAATCCCTGCTGGTGTGAAGTCCTGGTGTGGGGGAGAACCAATGATTATTTCAGTGGCTCAGCACAGCACAGGGCTAAATCATTAATAAATATTGCGGCTCCAAATTGCCTCTGTTTAGCGAGAGGAGAGCAGAGCAGGGAAGCACGTGGGAACACTGTCCCACAATTTTAAGCAAGAGCTCAATGCTGAGAGCAGAAATCTCTTCCCAGCCATTCATTCCAGTCCTCACCAGAGGTCACATTTTCAGTGCATTTTAGGACAAAAACCCCAAAGCATTGCAGGCTGCAGGATTTGCGGAAGCCCAAGGTTGTGCTGATGGACAGTGGGACAGAGGGCCCCTGTCTGCACCTTCCCCTTCCTTCTGGAAGGATTCCTCTTTGAAACCTTGGTAGCTCCTGGAGCTGCTGGGCTCCAGGAATAACAGCCTGTGGATTCCTGTGGAGGAAAGGCAGAGGAGCAAAGTTTGGCTGCAGAGTGGAGATCTCACTTTCAACTTCCACAACCGCATCCCCTCATTCCTCCACCTCCCGCATCAGTGTGAGATTGCATCAAACATCAGAGAACCCATTTTGCCTTCAGAAAGATGGGGGATATTTTTTTGAAATCTGACTTCTTCTGGGATGGGAAAGCATTTTCCTCCTCTTATTTGAATTCCAGTTCTGTGCCTGGGCTGAAGGGCAGGTGCCAGGGGGATGATGAGCAAGAGGTCACTGCAGCTTGCAGGATGAATTAGGGAGAATTTGCAGCTCCTCTGCTGCCCCTGCTGCAATATTTGGTGTATTCAAGAGTGTTTCTAAACTCTCTTTCAACTGAGGAGCCAAGCAAAGTTTTCCCCTTGTATTTTAGGTGCTGCAGCACCAACCCCCAAGGCCGTTCAGGGCGTTCCAAAACTGCCATTTCCAATCCTTCTGCAGTTAACTCTGAGCGATGCTTGCTTGGCTGGAATAGATCACCAAACTCAGGTCCTGACAGGATTAATGCACTGGAAAAAGGATCGAGTCCTTCAGTGAGGCCGGGTGCTCTTTGAACACAGCAACTTTATGAGCCCCACGTGTGGCTGGCAAGTTTGGGAAGGATCAGAATTCCTCCAGTGGAAGGGTGTTGAGTGAAGAAAAATAGCGGCAGCAACAGAATGAACGAGCAACTGGGGGAAGGAGAGAGATGAAGGAAATGTTTTCATCTGCAAAAACACCTCAGTCTGGATGAGAGGCACTGATAGGAACACACATATGAAAGCTGGAGAGTTCAAAGGAGAATGGATCTTTGGGCACAATAAAGTAAAGGGAGTTCAGAGGAGAATGGATCTTTGGGCACAATAAAGTAAAGGGAGTTCAGAGGAGAATGGATCTTTGGGCACAGTAAAGTAAAGGGAGTTCAAAGGAGAATGGATCTTCGGGCACAATAAACTAAAGGAAGTTCAAAGGAGAATGGATCTTTGGGCACAGTAAAGTAAAGGAGGTGATGATATGGAAGTCCAGGCAGCTGAAACACTGCAAGAAAATAAAGGAGTGAAGGCCCATTCTCCTTCCTTCTACTTATTCTTTAATAGAATGGGATTGAACTTGTGTTATCCCCATTGCATCCAGGAGACTTTGCCAAGGGGGTCTCACCTGTTCTGCAGAGCTCTCACCCCCCATTTTGAGTTAGAACATTTCCCAAAGCCTTTTTGCAGGAGGAACTTTCTTGGAGAGTGGGGCTCTGAGCATCGTTGCGACAGAGAGTGATTCAGCCTCACCAACTGCTCTGACCCCAATCTCACCTTGCTCCTCCCCAAGCCTGTATTTGCACATCTCTTTTCCTTCTGCGTGTTTGAATTCAATCACATTTTTTTGGTTTTTTTGTAAGGACTGGTAAAGGACTGTTTATTGGATGGGGACAAATCTGTTGTCTGAGCAGCTTTCCTAATAAACCAGATTATTTCTGTTGATGCTGATAGCTACAGAAAGCAGTATCTGCCATGGATCTGCATCATCTGTTTTGACTCTGCGCTCCTCAGGAGAGCATCTGCTTGTTTCCCACATCATGATCAGGAACTTCAATGCTCACACGGGGTAACTGTCCCCACTCCACTTCCATCCATTGATTTCCACATGGGAATTCCCTCAGATGGATCTGGGACTGGGATCATATTAAAACGGATTAAGGGTAAGCAATAAGTAGCCATAAAACCACATCCATGCAGCTTTAATGTCAGCAGTGGAGAAGCATCTCCGAGCCACAATTTCATCGATTTTAGTGGAATTATGTCAGGCATTCATTTGAGCCAGAACCACGATATATATTCCAGTGCTCCTGGAAACCCTCTTGAAATTTATTCTCCAGTGGAGGAGGTTCCATTAGAATAAAGAGATGCCAGTTTTAACCATTGATCAGAAAATATTGCACCACAGCCCAGCAGAGGGATTGCAGAGGACCCCACAGCAGACTGACCTTTTGCTCTGTGGCTGGGAGATTGCTGGAAAGAAAGGAACAATTAAGGAATTATTTGCTGAGGGCACCCAGGGGCACTAAAACCCCTGCATTACAGCGGGCCTGGACTCTGGCTGTGCCCTTTATATTCAGCTCCTCTCGAGAAACAGATACAATATTTTTGCAGCCGGTGACAAGAGAGCCTTGACAAATTTCGGATCAGCTCACTTGGAGAGAACAAGGGCTGCCGAAGTGAGTCAAGTTCACTCCTCAGTAGCCATGACAACACTTTCAAGAACTCACAGTTTAGGGAAGAAGGGAAATAAATCCTGATTGGCGACAAAAAGTGATCCATTACTGCTCCTCCGTTATCTCCAAGTGCCTGGACAGCGCCGAAGTTGAGAAATGGATGCTTGGTGACATCCTGGAGAGCAGGGAGGATGTGTTTCATCCCAAATGATTTCGGAGCTCAGGGAAGGGCAGTATGGGATGCTGCAGACCCCTTGTGTGTGTCCTTGGAGAGCAGGGGAAGGAGGTGGGACCAGTTCCCTCCAGCTGCTCACTTGGGTGCTTCTGAAGACATTTTGACTCCCAGGACTGCATGAGGGGAACAAAATGGGAACAAAATGTTCATCCTGAGGTGCCTCAGTGTAAATCCAGTCTGAGATGCTGCAGGAGTGGCTGAAGAACAGTCAGACCTGAAGGGGACACCGGGATGTCCTTCATGCTCCACCCTGCTGGCCCCTTGTCCCTGGTTACAACCAGCTGGAGGTCAGGAATATCACAATGCTGCAAATACTTGCTCAATGGAAGCAGATCCTTGCAAGTGCTTGCCTTGCAAGTCACATCTGCTCTTTGAGAGTCTATTTCCCTTCTTTCCATTCCCCCAGGAAGGTTGCTACAATTTTATTAGGGCATTTTTTTTTTCTTCTTTTATTTTTTTCCCCTTCATCTTTTTGCCTGTAATAGCTGCCCTCCAGCTGTATCTCTTCTTTGCTTCTCATCCAGACAGCTTCTGCCTCTGCTAGTACCCATCTGGACTGTGGGAAAACAGAACCTTCACTGGTCAGTAAAGGGTCAGTAGGAGTTTCAGAGTATTCACAGCAGAGGAAAAAGGGATTAGGATCAATAGTTGCTTCCTTTGCAACTCCCAAGTGGGGTCAGCAGGGCGGGAGACGGGGTAATGTTCCCTGAGCTCTCCTGGAAATGTGTCTGATCCCAGCCAGAGGGTCAGGAACAGTGAATCCATTATTCTCTCCTGTCCAGCCTCATTAAAGAAGAAAAGAAAGAGTGACGAGTGTGGGATTGCTGGGGATGCAATGGCCTGTTCCTCAGGAGTGGGGCTGAAGCATCCACATCTATTCCAGAGGCTCCTGAGAGCTCTCTCAGATGGTTCCAGGAGGCCTGGAGACAGCCCTGTTCCACAGGGGGAAGAGATTGCAGCCCTGGGAGATGGAAATATGGATTGAGCACATCCCGAGAGAGCTGGAGCTGTTTGCCTGCCCAGGTGTGTTGGGTGCCTCCCCCTCTGCACCCCCAAAGTCTGGAACAGGTCACAAACACAACGCCACCCCCAAAAATTCTCCTCTCCTCTGCCCTGCCTCAGTGCAGCTCTGATATCTCCTTTCCTTGCACGGAAAGCTCTCTGGATACCACTGCAATTTCCGAGGACGTAAATTGTGTTTATTATTATATTGATCTAAACCGCAAAATTTTCACTAATTCTAGAATATTAGCAAACAAACCCCGCCTCTCCTGAGGAAACAGAGCTGGCTGTGCATGGATGTGACTCCCACCACCACATCAAGCACTAAGGGGAGGATGTTTGTCTTCAGCTCTGTTCAGTTTTGTTCCAGGTGGGGATCAACTTTCCAAATTCAGCCGTGAAAAAAGATGTGTTCCATCAGACCGAGGAAAAAATGCTTCCACTTCATTCAAATGAAAAAGGTTCATTTCAGTTCTGATCTTTTTTTTGTAATTTGGTTTTTATCACGCAGAAAGAAAACCTGGTGAGGGTTTGCGGTTCTGTGGGGTTCAACATAATGAAATGCAGCAAGAGAAAGAGTCTTTTAAAGGGAAGGAATCCTATTAAAGGACAGGCACAGGATTTAGAAGAGTCCAACACCCTCAGAACCACTGTGTTTTCCAAGAAGTGGTGATTAATAGGGATTAATGGCCATTAGGAGCCCCACTGGAAGTATGGCCGTGTCCTACAGGGAGAGAAGGAGGTGGCTGGGGCAGTCACCAGCACTCTCATGGTGACCTTCAGGTTCCTGATTCATCCACCAGCATTTGGGAGGTCTCCTCATCAGTCAAACTTCCAGCAGCTCATCCTGAGGAGCTGCAAATGCTTCAGGTGGCATCACTTTGTTGTGGGGAAAAGTTTCCTCTCCGTGCCCCTGGATGGGCTGAGCCGCTCTCCAGCCCTGCTGGAGGCACAGCCGTGACCTTCAGGGACCATCAGGGACCCCTCAGCAGGTGAGTGACAAGAAGGTGACAACATGGAGAGCCCCCTAAATGAAGGGTTTTTCAACTTGAGGTATCTCCCACTCATCCAAACCTTGGCAAACGTGAGAATCATGGAATAGTTTCGGTTGGGAGGGACCTTTAAAGGTCATTTCGTTCAACCCCCCTGCAGTGAGCAGGGACACCTTTGGCAGGGTCAGGTTGTTCAAAGCCCCATCCATCCTGGCCTCAAATGTTTCCAGGAATTCTGGTGTTCATTAAGGTTGGAGAAGCCCTCTAAGATCATCCAGTACCAACCATTCCCCCAGCACTGCCCAGGCCACCACAGACCCCTGTCCCCCAGTGCCACATCCACACGGCTTTTAAATCCTTCCAAGGATGGGGACTCCAACACTGCCCTGGGCAGCTGTGCCTGTGGTTGATAACCCTTTCCATGAAGAAATTATCCCTTATATCCAACCTGAACCTCCCAGCAGCTGTGGCTTCCAACCTCAGCTGTCTCCAACACTTTTGGATTTTTTTTTTTCCTAGGAAAATACCATTACAGCGAGTCTGTAGGAACTCAGCTGCTTCAGAAACCAGACCCCTCCAGAACTCACAGCCCGTGGATTGGAAACCAACTCTTTTAAAGGGAATACTCCTTGAAATCCCTCCCTGTGCCCGGGGCTTTGCAAACCTCCACTTACTCCTGGCATCCGTCCCCGGATTGTGTCACTCGCCAGCTCAGTTAAGAAGTTGATTTGAATATTGTTTTATCACACTGTGCTTTGCAGACAGCATTGAGTCAGCTTAAAACCAGCGCAGTGTGTACTGGCTCCCAGTTAATTATAGGCATAAAACATCATTTACTCCTCTGAAAGGAAATACTTGGAATCCAGAGGGCTCTTTGCCGCAGATGCCGGTTCCTGTGCAGGATTTTGTTTCCCTTCTGTTATCTCAGGAAGAGTTTTGTGGCTGTGGGATTACAAGTCTTTGAGGGCCGTGTCCAGACATCCCCCAGTGCAGGGGTGAGGGTGTTTCGCTGGCAATTTTTTTCCAAAGAGGTTTAATCCGACCCTTGGGAAAGAAAAGAGGAAATTGCACCCTTAGTAAATAACTGCCTGTCTCTGGCTTGGGGTTTCTTTGGTTCCTGTCCTTCCTTCAGTAGGGTCTGGCTTGGTCCCTAAAGAATTCCTCTGCTGGGTTGGTGTTTCCTCCTCTTTTAGCTCTCCAGGCAGCAGCTGGTCCTGGTGTTAATGCCCTAATTGAGCATTTGTTTTCCCAAAAGCCACGTATTTGCACTGTGCCCCCTTCTCAAACCATTCCCAGGAGCTGCATCCTGGTCATTGTTGCCTGATCATTGCAGGGAAAGTTATTTCCATCACAGGGACTGGATCACCTCTTAAACCTATGTAATAAATCCATCTCATTAAACAAATCCATCTCATTAAACAAGTCCATCTCATTAAATCACCTGAGAGCTGAAGGGAGACAAGGGGTGATCAGGGCCCTCCTCACTGTGGTTGTAGCTCACGGACACGGCCCCATTGCAGACTCAGAGTTATTCTGGGAGCATTTGCACATGTGGGAGTTCCTGGAGAAACTCTGGAGAGGCTTTTTGTGGCCATGGAGCAGCCCTGAGGTTTGCCCAGGAAGTTCAGGGGTGCCCAGGAAGTTCAGGGTTGCAGGGCTCAGCATTTCCTCACCAAGAGTTGCCTTGGCCGAATGCCCGGGCACGGGGAGGCAGCTGGGGAAGGAGCGTGGCTGGGGACATACGGCAGAGCTGCAGCAACAGCATCCCACCCTCTCCCTCAAGCTGTCAGGAGCGCTCCAAATCGGTGGGAGAAGAGCAGGCACAAGCTGGAATATCTCGGGAAGCTCCGGTGGGAGCAGCTATTGCTGATGAGCGCTGGGAGGGCTAATCTTGGAGGGGGACACTTTGTTCCCAGCAGTGTTTGGGGTTCTTGGGAAGGGCAGGAGTGAAGGGGGAAATGCTTTGCTCATGGAAGGGCACGTAACCAAATTCTCTGCCCCCACTTCCTGCTCCTCGCTGCTGAATGAAAAAGCAGCTTGTCCACCTGGTTTTTTTTAGCAGATCTGGTGTGGAATTTAAGCGTTCTCAGGTTTCTTCCCACCAGAGCATGTGCAGGGAGGGAGGCAAGGGAAGGATGTGTTTGAATTGGTCTGGTCAGATGCTCTCCTTGAGAGAGGCGTCGCATTATGAGGGTGAACTCGATCCTATCTAAACATTTCCCTGGATTCCCTCCCTAGTTTTGCTCCAGCACTGATGCAGAGGGAGAACCAAGTTGATCGGAGGGATAGAGAAGCGCTGCTGTGAGGAAAAGCTGAGAGAATTGGGATTGTTCAGCCTGGAGAAGAGAAGGCTTTGGGGTGACCTCACTGTGGTCTTCTAGTCCCTAAAGGGAGCTACAAGAAAGATGGAGAGAGACTTTCCAAGGGATGGAGTGACAGGACAAGGGGGAATGGCTTCAAACTGAAAAAGAGCAGGGTTAGATGAAATATTAGGAAAAAAACCTTTTCTGTGAGGGTGATGAAGCACTGGCAGAGGTTGTACAGAGAAGCTGTGGCTGCCCCTGGATCCCTGGAAGTGTCCAAAGCCAGGTTGGATGGGGCTTGGAGCAACCTTGGACAGTGGAAGGTGTGGAATGAGACGGGCTTTATGGTTCCTTCCAAGCCAGACCATTCCATCATTCTGTGATTCTATGAATGGAACAGCCCAAATCTGATAAAGGTCAAACTTTCTGGGGAAACTGAGGCACTGGGTTCACCAGAAACATGACCCTAAATCCCAGCAAACCCTTAAGAGGTCCCAAAGAGAAACCAGCACTTGTGGCTCCAGCAAGCACTGCCAGCCACAAACCCTCTTCAGGATTTATTTAAGTGATGACCAACCAGAAATGGGGTCCTCTTCCTCCTCACCAGCACCTCCTGAATCCCACAGCATCTCACAGAGAAACTACCCTGTTCCAGCACTGCTGGAATGTTTTCCAGGTGTCTCCAGTCAGCCTGACTGAGGAACACGAGCAGCAGGACCAGCAGGGAAATAAAAGCTCTCAGAAGAACCCATCACCTTCTGTATTTTGTCATGATTCCACTTCTCTTTTTTAATGTGCTCTGAGGAGATGAGAAGCATTGCTCCAGGTCTGAAGAAAGAACCCCAGAGGGAAAGAGAAGTCGCCCACAAGCCTTGTGAACAAGTGAAAAAAACAAAGGCAGAAATAAATAAACAGGGAAAAAAACCCCAAAACCACCCTTAAAATGGTGTTTTGTTTCTCTTGTTTTGCTGCAGAGGAGTTTGAAGTTCTCCATTTCCTGGGTGTGCTAGAGGAGCAGCAGAGTTGAGACTCAGGCTTTTAATGAAGTTTATGTAAATTCGGTGATGTTTATACTTAGCAGAACAGATTTAGGAGTACTAATAAAGCAGCAGATGAGGCGTAGAAAAGAGCTGGTGAAGTTTTCCACCACTGTTATTTTTTACCTTCCTCCCACCATTCCCAACAAAAAGAGTCTGTTTCTGTTGCCAGTTTCTCTTCACAACAAGGGCTTCTGAAGGGCTGTTTATCCCTCAGTGCTGCGGAAGCATCTCCCAAGTCTCAGCTCAGTCATGTCCCATCGCCTTCCCTCCAGGAGCAACCGGGAGCAGCTCAGTCCGTGTTTGCTTTCCCTTCAAGCAAATCAATTCTTCCCCACTCCG
Organism: Coloeus monedula; assembly: GCF_965178545.1. Taxonomy (NCBI): domain Eukaryota; kingdom Metazoa; phylum Chordata; class Aves; order Passeriformes; family Corvidae; genus Coloeus; species Coloeus monedula. The sequence goes on from NC_138785.1 coordinate 72,796,558, forward strand.
CTGCTGGATCTTTGTTCGCTGCCGGGATTTTTGTTAGGGATGGCCAGGCTGGAGCTGAAGCAGCCTTTTCCTTTGGGAGAAGGTGAGGGTTTATTCCAGGTTTGGAGTCAGGGATGTTGAGGATGAGCAGGATGAGCTTCATCCCCGGGGAGGAGGAGGCAGAGCTGGCCCTGCCCAGCGATGGGTGGTGATTCCTTGCGCTTGTGGCTCCAAGGAGAAGAGCAGAGACAAATGACCCAGAAAAGCCTCGGAAGAAGGTGCTTGGCAGCCCCACCCCTCCTGCCACACCACAACCTCTGTCAAATATTTTCTGCTCGCCCCAGGAGTTTTTCTGTGAAGGAATGAGGCAGATTTGGGGCTTGTCAGCATTTGTTCAATGCAGCCCACTCGGGATATTCCCTATCAATTCCCCCCTTGGCAGACCCTCCCTGGAATGGGGTTTCCCAGGAGGGGAGGAGGGGTCTCAGGGTCCCTTTTGAGCAAATCTCTCCTTATCTGAGCAGGGCAGAAGTCCTTTGCACACTTGAGGAGTTCCCATGGAATAAAACACCGAGGAACTCAATGGGATGAACTCTCTGGACACAATCCCGAGCCCTGTGCTCTGGGATGGCCCTGCTGGCACAGGGAGGCGGGACCAGGTGACCCCACTGTGGTCCCTTCCAGCCTGGCCCACCCTGGAATTCTGAGATTTACCCTGTCTGGATGATGGATCCTCCCTGGGCTGATCCAATTATCCATCCCTCCTGGTTCCCTCCTGGTTCCCTCCCTGCCCATGGCATCCCACGAAACGGCTCCATCTGGCGAAGGAGAGCAATCTTTGATACGAGAGATATTTTGATTCATCAGAAGCCCACATGAAATGGAAGGTTGTGCTAATTATTAAAAGCTCCCAGGCACTGCTGCAGAAATAACAAGAAATTTTCCTATTTATGGCACCTTCATGCTTTGATTTCCATTAAGAAATGGGACAAGGTCTAAATTTAGGACTGGCATGGTCAAGGCTTAGGTTTGAGTTGAGGTTTCACCACACCTTTTCCTACAACAGAAAGAGAGTACTGGAAAACATGAAACCCCCCATTTATTAGCAAGAAATAATGCTATTTAATTTATTTTGATGGGAACTGATCATTTGTTTTTTTCAACCTCCACTGCTGCTTTGATGCTCGCCAGGGAGAAACCTTGCAGAGGTTTCATGGCAGTAAATCGTCACCACCCAGCTGAGCATCACACCCAGATTTTCATGGAATCACAGAATTCCAGGTTGAAAGGGACCTCAAGGATCATCTGGTCCAACATTCCTTGGCAAAAGCAGTGTCCAGACGGGGGGGTCCAGCACCATGTCCAGCTGAATCTTAAAAGTAGGAAAATCCCCCACTTCCCTGGGAAGATTTTTCCAGTGGCTGATGGTTCTCATTTTGGAAATTTTCCCTCTTATATCCAATCAGAACCTCCCCAGGAGTGACTTTTCCATTATTTGTTATCTTTTCCGTGTGACTCCTCGTAAAAGGAAAGTCTCCAAGTCTCCATCTCCTTTGCAGGCACCCTTTAAGCACCAGAACATGGGGATGAGCTTCCCCAAACCCAGTTCTCTCAGCCTTTCCTCACGTGGTACCTTCCCAGTCCTTTGATTGTCCTTCTCCAGCCTGTCTACATCCCTTTGGAATAGCAGAGACCAAACCTGGACACATCTGGAATACTCCAAATGTGGCCTGCCAAGTGCTGGGTAGGGTGGAACAATGAATTATCCATCTCTGCTGGGTCTTTTTTGGCACAAGGAGCAAGGAATTGTGATCCACCAAGATCCTTTAATTAGGCAGAGTTGCTGATCAGGGAGTTTTGTTCCTGGCAGGGTTTTGGGTCCTGCTGTAGCTGTTGGGGACATCTGAGACCATCCCCTGCAAAGGAGGGCTCCAAAGTCCCAGTTCAGAGCTGCAGAAGTTTCCCATTTGTGGTTTTGACCTGGTCACCTCCTCTCCGCCTCTGTTTCCCTCCAGCTCAGCTGGGAGGAAGCAGCAATCCACTGGATCAGTCACTGACATCCAGCAACCTCCATGAGCATCTTCAGGCCATCCTCCTTGCCATGAGCAGGGACTCACGGAATTTTCAGGCATCCCAGCGTTTCCCTGGGGAAAAAGGGGCAGCACAAAGGACTTGGGTGGAGCTGGGTGGGGAGATCCTTGAAATGAGGATGGTTCTCATGTAACCTTTGGAAAAGATGAGGTTTTCCAGATTAAAGGGTGCCTGAGTGATCCTGTTCCGTGTGGTAACACAGGGATGGGAAAGCAGAAGCCTCCGAGGAGCGATGGATTTGCAGCATTTTCACTGAATGCTGAACCTCGCTTGAATTTTCAGCTGCAGCTTTTTTTCTCTGCAACCTGTTATGAATCTGAGTATCCCTGACTTAAGGTGCTGAAGGAGGAGGAGGAGGAGGAGGACGCTTCCGGGAAAAGAGTGTTCGGTCCAGGAACCAGCTGTGATTGCTAAATCCGGAGATTTAGACACATTGGGGGGGTGAAAAAAAAAAGCAAAATGACTGAAAAGTTAAAAATACAGCCTGAAATGTGGAGCCTGCCTGGGAGCTGCATTTCACCCTGCTTTACTACCAGATCCTATCAACCATGGAAAAAGGGGACTGCAGCCACAGAGCAGACCCACAGGGTTAAAACCTGCAGGAAAGAAAGGACAGGAGGAGATAAATCAGTCCAGAATTCTCCTCGTTGTTATCACACAAAAGATTTTGCAGAATTACAAGCATGACTAAATCACCTCTGGGACAGAAGGTGCTTCCCAGAAAGGAGATGTTTTCCTGCTCTTCTGTTGGTCATCAACCTCAGGAAAAGTTGATTATACCACTGATTGCTGAGCAGATACCAGTGTGATGCTGAGCTACCCAAATTCCTGAGGGCTTCTCCTAAAGAAATCCCACCTGGAACCCTCTTCCAGCCAGTTGTGTTGGTCCAGGAGGTAACTGGGGGAACTGGTGAGTGGGGGATGTGTGCAGATCACAGCACCCAGCTCCTGACACATGGGTGAGTCTCCTTAATCTGAGTTTCCATTTTAAAGGGAGAATAGGAACTTCCAGGCAGGAGGATTTATACACAAGGACTTAACAGTTAAATTTATTCATGGCTAAACCGAGGAGCCCAGAGTCATTAAAGCATGAAATTGTGCCAGTCAATTAAAGCGTCAATCATAGCCAGCCTCATTTAGGAGAGCTGCTTTAATCCCAAGAAAGGAACATTTTTTTGGCCTAGTGAGAGAGCAGAGTGACTTGAAGTTGGTTTGAGTGAAATAGCAGTTCCTCAGTTACCGTTCAGAGATTTGCCAGTGGTTGGGTTCTTTTTTATCGATATATAAATTATTTTCTGCTGTGCTCCTTCCAAGGTGACTCGTGTTTCTGCTCAAGTAGAAACACAGATGCAATTTGAGCTGGAGGTGGAGTGGCTCGGGTGGGCTACACAGCAAACAAACAAGAGAGCTGATCAGAGAGACATTTAACCCGGCAAACAGCAGGGTTCTGGGACATCTCTTGCTTTTCAGCAGAGAACAGATTTTCCTTTTGTTTTTAAAACTCAGCAATTAGATTATTCTGCCTGTCACTTCATGCAACATGTGTTTATTTTATTGGCTTTTAAAGCCTTTCCCCCCACCCCCCCCAGCTCTGGGTTGAAATCCTGGAATGCTGACTGCATTGCTGACATTTAACAAATGGTGATTGTCATTCGGGCCTGCTCACACACCTGATTGTAATGAGGGAGGAACATCTCCAGAGGGGATTTACTGGGAGCTGACTGCAAGCCGGGGTGCTGGATATGATCTTTTCTTCTTTATCCATCTCAAATCAGGGAAATGAGGTGAGAGACTCGGGTTTGGAGGAGAAACAGGAGCTCAGGGAGTGCAACAACTGGTTGGGGTGGCACTGTGTCATAAGTGGAGCTTGGTAGAGAGCTGAGGTGACCTTCCAACTCCTCAGTGCATGTATTTCACCAGCTGCAGGTGTTTCTGGAGGTGTTTTGGAGGTGGGAGCAGCTTTGGCTTCTCTTTCCAGCAGTGGAATTGTGCTGTGAAAGGCAGCAAGGCTGGGAAGGGAGGAGGTGGTGGCTGAGCTGCCTTTGCCCTCACGTTCCCCTTCCTGCAGAATGGTAAATCCATGGACAACCCTGGCTGTGATGGGAGTCAAGGGAAAGCTTTGGGTGATTTTTGGGTGAAGCTCAGGCTGCAGGGCAGCTCCACACCCTTCTCTGGCTGCAGTGGGGCACAAAAGCTTTGCTCCAGCACAGTTTCCCCTGGTGAAAGCTCTTCTCGTGGGGTGGGGCCTCTCTCTGAACCAAAACCCTCCTTAGAAAACCCTAAGGTGGGTAGCTGGCACACACCTCTCCTGAATTTCTCAGAGTCTGCAGCTGTGCTTTGTGCAGGAAGGAAGGGGGATTTTTTGGATCTGCTGTGGGCCTTGGAAAGCTTTCCCCTTGGGAACTCTCCTGTCCTGGGAGCGTGCCGAGCCCAGCTGGTGAGGCAGTACCAACAGCAGTAGCATCTAGGACTAGACACACAGTAAATTTAGGTAGCTCGACTTGAAATTCAAATTCCTGGGGCCAAGGAGGTCAAGGGAGTTGCTTTGATATCTGTTAGAGGAGCAGGGTCTGTGGATGCACCAGTCCCACCCACCTCCCTTTCCAGTCTGTTCCTGTGCCACGGACACCAGTTGCCCACATTCATGTGTCTCACAGAACGGTTTGGGTTTAAAGTGACCTCAAAAATCACGCAGTGCCACCCCCTGCCATGGGCAGGGACACCTCCCACTAGCCCAGGTTGCTCCAGGCCCCCTCCAGCCTGGCCTTGGACACTTCCAGGGGCAGCCACAGCTTCTCTGGGCACCCTGTGCCAGGGCCTCCCCACCCTCACAGGGAAGAATTCTTTCCCAATATCCCATCTATCCCTCCCCTCTGGCAGTTTAAAGCCCTTTTCCCCTATCCCATCACTGCATTTCCTTGTAAAAACTCCCTCTGCCCTATTGGGACGAGCACTTGTGTCCATGCTCTCCTGGTCATCTGTGTCCAGCCAATGGATCCAAACTGGAGCAGCAGCTGAAGGGCGGAAGAACAAAGAGTTTGTCTTTTAAGAGGAGACAAAAAGATTTTTGCCTCATCCCACCTTGACAGTGAAATCTAAGACGTTGTGGGATTGCTCTCTATAAATATCCTGAGCAGGGAGAGAAGAAAGTGCTGGAAACAAAGAACCACCTCATGGAAAGGTCCTGTTGCCAAGCTGGAAATTGCCCAGACCTTCACATTGCGTTGAAGGCATCCAGGCAGGGATGGAGAGGGGGCTGAAAAGCTCCTGGAAGGGGAAAAACACGAGGGGAGCTTGTTCTTGGTATGCCCAGAAAGGTGTTGTGTAACCAGGTGTGGGGGGGGGGGGGGGCAGGAGGTCCCTGCAGTCCTCCCCTCCTTTTCCTTCCCCTGGAATGAAGAAAATGGCACTGCACGTCTGGCAGGGGGGACGAGAGACCGAGCACATCAGCGAGCGAAGAGCACCGAGGTGTGACAGTGATTGGAGCATTAGAAATACCTGAGACAGTCACATCTCGCTGTAATTTGCGGCGTTCAAACCAAACCTGTTTAATTACCAGGCTGCAGACTATTTTTTCCCCTTCCCACCTGCCGTGAGATATTGTGAGGTGGGAAAAAATAGCACAAGTGCAAAGAAAAGCCTTAATAAAAGCTTCGGAGGGAGGTAAGTGGGTCTCATCACCGTAGGTATCAAGGTAACTTTTCTCCGAGCTCAGGAGAAGTTTTCCAAGGCTGCCTGTTTGATTTATTGTCCAGATCTTAAACTGGAACATTTCTGCCTTGGTTCTGGCAGTAAAGAACAAAAGTGCCAAGTGTGAGGTGTCCACATTGTGTTTCATTTTGCTGATGGATGTTTTGACAGCCGAGAGATTTCTTGCTGTGCTCTCTTCTTCCTTTTTTCTTTTTTTTTCCTCCATCACTTATTTTTATAGGACATTGCAGGGGGTGGGGAGAGAACTGAACTTCCCATCAGCTGGTGGCATCGTGTCAGTCAGAGAGATGTTTTCTGGTTAAATCCCAAATAATGTCTTCTCAGCTTTCCTGAAAGCTGTGATATTTTTGAAGTGTCACTGACTTAGTCCTTGTGGCGTGCAAGATGTTGCGAGCATGTATTTTTATTTTAATCCCTCAATTAAAACAAAGATTGCCCCGATGACCTTGTCTGAGGCTGCTTGGACTCTCCCCTCAGGGCCAGCCATGACCCTGATTTGTCACATTAGTGAGGCTGAGTAAGCTAAATTTGCCACTAATGAGCCTGAAAAGTCCAGGAGATGTTTCTTTTGGGTCAGCTGAAGGGAAGGCTGAGGTTCCCCAGCCCCTCTGGGGACTTTTCCATGTCCAGCATTTGTCACACTCAGATTAAAACCACGAGACTGCTTGAAAGGGCCACTTCAGCCCAAGATGTGGAGGTGGGCAGAGGTGTGCTGGCCAAGGGTACCTCCTGACACATCGCCAGGAGGCCCAGCTGGGGCAGGATGGACCCTGGGATCTCATGCAGAGGCTTCGTCCCAGCTCTGACCCTTGGAGAGCTTCTGGCAAACACTGAAATACTTAAAATTTTCCCCTCAAACTGAAGACCTATCTTATCATAGAAGCACAGACTGGCTTGGTTTGGAAGGGACCTTAAAGATCATCCACTTCCACCCCCTGCCATGGGCAGGGACACCTTCCACTATCCCAGCTGGCTCCAAGCCCCGTCCAGCCTGGCCTTGGCACTTCCAGGGATCCAGGGGCAGCCACAGTTTCACAGCCAGGAATTCCTTCCCAGTATCCCATCTGTCCCTGCCCTCTGGCACTGGGAAGCCATTCCCTGCCTCCTGTCCCTCCAGCCCTTGGCCCCAGTCCCTCTCCAGCTCTCCTGGAGCCCCTTTGGGTGCTGGAAGGGGCTCTGAGGTGTCCCTGGAGCCTTCTCTTCTCCAGGCTGAACTCTCTGAACCTGTGTCCAGAACAGAGGTGCTCCAGCCCTTGGAGCATCCTGCTGATCATCATTTCCCCCTACTTTTCTATGTCAGGACCTGAAAGATTTCTAACCTGTTTTGGGGTCTGATTTTAATGGTGTCACTCACACAGACCGTGGCAGTCCTTATAAATGTGGGATTTCTGGGTCAAAGCCCTTGGCAAGCCAGCCAAATGTTTGGATTCAGCTTTCCAAGACACACAGCTCCAGCTGTGGCAGTTTTATGCAGGAGAGGATTCAGATCAAATTCAAGTACTTCCAGCATTGCCATCTCCTCGAAGCAAATCCCTCAGGGCTCTCTTTCTGAAAGAAACAGCCTGGTTTGGGGGGAATTAAAATCTCATCCCTACCAGGCATCTCCATTTGGTCAAGGAAAGAACTTCCCAACTTTATTTTTCCCCAGCAACTGCAATGGGAACATTGTACCACTACCTTAAGCATCAGCAGAAATCTAAAATGAAATATTTCCACCTGTTCCTGTGGTCCATGGAGAATTGTAAATTCTGATGAAGTGTTTTGGTGACTCTGGGTATGAGATAAGGGAGAGGAGATAAGCTGTGTGTCCAAATACTGCAAGGATTTGGGAACGCATCGCTGGCAGGGGCTGTGAAAGGCGAAAGAAGCTCATTTTCTAGCCAGTCAGGTCCATATCCTTTTGAAATGCTCCCTGGAAGGAATTCAAGGAAGCATCTGTCCTTTAATGTCTAGACACCATTCCTTACAGAGCTTAGATCCTAAAGTTCTCCCCCGGCAATGGGCTGTGGGAGGAGACGGCTCTGTCATGCGTGATGTGACCCAGGAGAAGAGAGGGAGTGTGGCCACTTCTCAGGACATCAGCTCGGGCCTTTTAGCTCCTTTTCACTCTCCAAATCCCTGTTGCTGTGCTGACAAAGCCCATCAGGATGGCCTCAGCCCCGTTCCCAAATTCCTCAGTCCGGGAGCGGAACAGCCGCGGTCGAAGGTTGGGCCGATCTCCGTGTGAGTTGTGGCAGGACAGGAGCTAATTTAGGTTCAGAGCCAATTCCTGCATGGGGAGGCTGCCAGGAGAATATTTCCGCAGGTCTGACACGCCTCAAATATTCCCTGCTTTGGGACTATTTGCTCCCAAATATATAAATTCCCAAATAGATAAATTAATATATTAATATAAATTAATATAAAATCATGGCAACCACGTACAACAATGGCGGTGCCCAAGACTTGCTCACCTCTAGGTCTGGGAACAACCTTTTCACTCATTGCAAAATATTATTGGAGTTTCTGCTCCGATTTGAGCTCTTTTTGAGGATTTGGGAGGCTGAATAATAGAATTCAGACGTAAAAATGGGATGGCGTTGATACATTGGTTTGCCGATGGTTGAACTGGTTTATTCTTTTCTAGGCTCCAGCGTTACCAGTAGCTCATCTTTGATGGAATATTTTTCCTTGAAGCTTGTTTTATAAATATATCAGGGATTTTGATAAGAAGGATGTGCTGTATTGAAAAAAAAAAAAAAAAAAAAGCAGAGGTGGAAAAGCTCTGCATCACCCTGATTTAAAAAAACATCTGGAATTGCTGGATTTTTCTTCCCCTGATCTTTGGTTCTGGCAGGTTTTTCTCCCAGGGATATTTTTCCTTTCTCTGTTCCATCTCTATTACTCTTGCCATCATTTTTCTAAGCACAGATGCGACCCTAGATCCTCTCTCAGAAATGTCTTTTAGGGTGTTTGCCTCTTAGAAAACAACCTTGCCTTGGTGAACAAGTGGAGAATAAATGTTGAAGGGTCTTGGGGCTAAAATCTGATGGTGCCAGGGATTTTTTACTTAGGACCAATTCTCAGAACTGTATCGGGTGCCCAAGAGAAAAATGCTTTTTAAATTATTATGATTTTTGTATTTTTTATTGTTCCCCCAACCCCATGCTGATTGCTCTTAATCTAAATTATGTATTTCTTTCCATTGCCACTGGGCAGATTTTACAGCCCTGGCCTTGCGCTGACAAGTCTCAAAGGGTCTTTTCACCCTTCTCCCAACACTTTTCCATCACACCAGGAGGACAGTGTGTCCTGGCCTGGCTCTGAGAGCCAAGACAGCCCCAAATCTTATCCCAAGAGCTCTTTGAGGCGTTTCCCCATGCACTGTTATGCCAGGGAGGCCATGCTCAGGTCAGGGGGCAGGGCTGGGTGGTCCCCAGGGTGCTGAGCCTTCGGGCTGCATCCCAGGAACAAGATTTCTGGGAAACATCCCTCTGCTCCGCGCAGGATCTGTTCTTGCTCGGGGCTGTTGGCATTTTGATGTCTCTTGAAGATACAATAGAAGAAGTGGCTCTTGAGAAGTGACAGCACGAAACTCTGATTAATGTCTCCAAGGAGAGTCAACCAGAACGGTTTCCTTTGAGCCGCATCCACTTCCATATGTAGCCCAGACTTCGCTTGACAATGCTATAGAAATGTGACACTTGGAGAAAGCACAGCTTGTTATCAGGAATATTTCCCCTTCAGCCTTTAAGGAGAGAGGAAAAAACCCTCTCAAAGCTCGCTGTAGAAGATCCTGGAATGTTAATTTCCAAATTAACAGGTCCAACGCTCTCCCACGCCACCCTCGCCTGAGGGTTTAGGTTCTCATCTAGGAGACCTGCACTCAGCCTTGGGGTGGGAAGGAACTTGGAAACCTGAAGTTAAAGACTGGTGGAAACCACAGGTGATCCACGTGCAGCTTTCCTAGGACCTCTCTTGTGACCTCTCATTGCTTCTCATTAACCACAGAACCACTGGAGCTGGGATGGACCCGCAGGGATCATTGATCCAGCTCCTGGCCCTGCACACACACCCCAACAACCCCACTCTGTCCCTGGCAGCGCTGTCCAAATGCTCCTGGAGCTCTGGCAGCCTCGGGGCTGTGCCCATTCCCTGGGGAGCCTGGGCAGTGCCCAGCAGCCTCTGGGGGAAGAACCCTTCCCTGATGTCCAACACAAATCCCTCTGGCATAGCTCCAGCCCTTCCTTTGGGTCCTGTCACTGTCACGGGGAGCAGAGATCGGAGCTGCCCCTGGGGAAGAGCTGCAGACCCCAATGAGTCTCCCCTCAGTCTTCTCTTCTCCAGGCTAAACCAACCAATGGACCTTGTATGGCTTCCCTTTTAATCCCCTCACTCTCTTCTCAGCCCTCCTTTGGACCCTCTCTGACAGCTTTGTATCCTCCTTTTTTTGTGCCACCAATCCCCGAGAGGTGGCTGCAGTTTGTCTGGACGTGTCCACCCCAGCACACTGCAGCAGCTGCTGCCCACAGCTTTGTCCTGGCAGTGGAACGACCGAGGCATTCCACAGTCTGGAAGTGCACAAAGGCATTCAGACTGTCTGCAGTGAGCAGGCAAATCCCAGGCTCCGAGCAGAGCCCTCCGGAGCCACGCTCACGATTTACGAGCTCAGGGCTGCGTTGTCACACACTGTCACCAAGTGTCTGGCACTCGGCCACTCTCTGCCTCCCTCTTCTCCTGACTGCTGTGTTAACAGACCGCTGATGATGCTCAAAGGGTTGGAAATGTGAAGCTGAGAGTGGAAAAGAAGCTGGAAAAGTGGCTCCAAATAAGGCAGCTTTCCTCATCGCCCAGAGTTAATTTTCACCACCTTGAGCAAGTGCTGGGAGTTTCCAGCTACCCCCTAGCAGAGCACACGCTGCGGCCTGTGAAGATTTCGCTTTTTTTAATTGCTAGAGCAGCTCTTTGCCGAGCTGTGCAGCAGCAGAGCCCGGCTGCCGCTGTCCAAGGTCCGTGCGCTCGGCGGGAGGAGCAGGAAAACGCCCGGCGCGTCTTGGCTGCCCGGATCCCAGCCTGGAAATAGTCTGGGATGCGGCTGCCTTGGAGGGGCAGGCTCAGGGTTTGGATTCAGCACTTTGATGCTGGAACACAGCAGCGTGAGCACAGAAATCCTGGGAGCTTCTCTGGGTGTGGTGCTGTGAACATCTCCTGACTCTGACAGGGACCATCTCCAGGATGGCTTTTCCTGCCCACCCGGGTGATGTTTTGGTCCGGCAGTCAGAGGACGTGGAGCTCACCTGTGTTTGTGTCATCCTCCCTCAGGCTGGATGTCAGGCCCTGGTGGGAGTTTAGGCTGCATTCAGAGCTCCTGTCCCACCTCGCTGGGACACCAAGCCATGAAGAAGAGAATCCCAGAAGGGTTTGGGTGGGAAGGGACCTTAAAGCTCACCCAGTTCCACACTTGTTTGCAAGGGACGTTCAGGTCGTCACAGATTAAGACGTTTGTATTATATCATCTTTCAACTCCTGCTTTCTTCCGAAACTGTGTGTTCTACCTGGAAAATTTTGTCATTAAAAAAAAAAAGGGGAATTGCCAGAGCAGAGCAGTCTGCTTCCTTCCCTGGGTGCCAGTGCTGAGGAAAGGCTGGAAAAATTCCTTGGAAGTGCTCAAGGCCAGGTTGGACAGGGCTTGGAGCAACGTGGGATAGTGGAAGGTGTCCCCCATGACAGGGGGTGGAACTGGGGGATATTTAAGGTCCTTCCAACATAAATCATTCTGTGATTCTATGAAATATCCACTTTTTGCCTTAATATGACAATTTTAAAGCAGTGACCTGGCCACTCATCTGGTGGTGTCGGGGTTTTGCTTAAGCTCCATCTCAGAGTAATGCACAAGATAGAGAAAAGGAATAGTCAGGCTACTAAAGATCTTGCAGAGTAAACGTGAAACATTTCCAGATTAAAATGGCAATTAAAAAAAACCCCAAACCAACCCATTTCTTACCTAAAGACACAGGTGGAAAGTGTCTTGTGGCTGCCTTTCAGTTTTATTGACGTGAGACTCAAAATAGCAGGAGCTTTTTTCACGTGGCAGGCAGGAGATCTGTAAATCATCTTGCCAAAAAAAAAAAAAAACAAAACGGATGATAAATCAAGTGGGAAATTAGACAAATCATCCCAATCCTAAAATACTGAAGTTGGAAGGGCAGCCTGGAGGCTTCTGAACTTGTGTCATGCTCAGAGCAAAGCCAGATTCAGAAGCAGGTCAGGTTCCTGAAGCTGAGGTTTGAGGTTAGCCAAAGAAAGAGATTTCCCCCACTCCCCCCAAAATTCCCCTCAGTTGCCACCATCAGCCTGAGCACCAGGTCCTGCCCATCCAGGGCTCTGACGTGGGGTTATCCAATCCCAGGTAAAAGATTGGGCATTCCCTGTGGAAAACCAGGGGATCATGCTGAGCCTCGCACAGAAACCGTGGAGAAACAGGGAACTTCCTGAACTAAAGATGGTTGGATGCCTTGAACATAGCAAAGAGTGGGAAGGCACTTGATCCAGGCCATCCTTGTCCTGATATTTTTCCCGAAGTATCTCCCAGTGTTGGAAAAGGAATTACGAGTTGATCAGATTTTTATTTCAAAAGGAAGAACATGGCAAAGGGCTGCAAGATCATAAATGGCCTGGAGAGGGTGAACAGGGGGGATCCCTCATTCTCCTTCCTAAGGCAGGGATCAGCCAGAGCCTAAAGAGCTCAGCAGGTGGTTTAAAAGAGGGAAGGGAGGCACTTCTTCTCCTAAAATGTAATTAAATTGTGGAACTTGTTACCTCGGGATGGCAGAGTGGGAAAAACTTAAATAGAGGGGAAGGAGAGCATCGATTGGAGGTTATGAAATATCCCAAGACCACTTCTGGCTCAACAAGTTGCTGAACCTTTAATTGGTGGGTCAGGGAAGGATTCCACAACATTTTTGTTGGTCTGTCTCTGTAAGAATCCAGCACTGGTCTGTGCTCCAGGCTGGATCATCTTCCAGTCTGACGTGGCTGACATTCTTTGGTCATCCAGAGATGGTGGCAGGACTCCCATGGAGATGAGGAACAGGGTGGGTTTGCTGAGCTGTCCCTGCAAATCTCCAGCTCTGCCTGTCAGTCAAACCTGTCCATGAAGTGCTGAGCTCAGAGTGGTGAAAAGCAGGATTTTTGGGGAGAAACACAGGATTTTACTGCTTAGACTTTCCATCTCCAATTGATCTTGCCTGGCTTTGCTCAGAGTCATTATCAAAACCCTACAAACCCCCGTGGGGGGTTTCTCTAAACTGCCTTTGCTCCCCAGATCTCCCTGCCTGTGTTCCTGTATTTCCCCTGCACAGGGAGTGGAATAAAAAGCTGGCTTGAGACCTACTCATTTAATGCCTGAATTAGTTCAATTTTCTCTGCCCGAGGCTCCTCGTTCTTTTCCACTGTCTTGCTGTTGCCCTGCTGGGAATCTCTCATTGTCCACAAAAGTTTCTCTCGTCCTCTTAAATTGATGATTTTCTCCCTGAGCTCAGATTTTTGCCTAAACATGGACTCTTTCAGAGCTAATTTCTCTTCATAGTTTGCTTAGGCGCACGTGTGTGTGCGCTAAAATCAGTTTCAAAATGGCTCAGATTTATTTTTAAGCCGGGTTTTGTTTGCAGATGCCAAACGTATTGATTCCTGCCTGATAAATAAATAAATAAATAAATAAAGCCCACGGAGTATTTTCAGCATGATTTAGCGGCTCATCTACAAGGATCTTGACTGGCTTAACTAAAATGGTTGGTGCTCACTCGTGTGTGGAAAAGGCCCTGGTGTCTTTGGATGCCCATTATTTTATTTAACCCAAACACAATTTAATCCTGGGGAGTTAAAAAGCCAGAGTTTAGGCTGATGTCTCCAAGCTTGAGTCAATCACTGCCGGGAAAAGCAGCCTAGCTCATTATTTTTTGGGGCAAAATATTTTGTTTTAGTGGAGCTGTCATCTTTAAATATTTTGGGATGCAGACTTCCAGAATTGTTTCCGGGAAGAAAGCTTTTCTTTTAAATTTTTTCCCTTATATTTTCCTTTTAAGCAGTAGAAGCATTTATCAAGTAAGCCGTGAGTGCCACGAAACATTCCATTCCAAGTCAAGGCAATGGGGGTTTTTTAAAGACAAATAAACTGTTTTTCTTGATCCCTTGTTTAGAAGAAGTTTGGGGTTTGGATCATCCAGAATCCTCTTCTTTCCCCTACTCTGTTAATTCTGGAAGAACCATCAAATCAGAAAAAACAGTGTTCGTATGATTCCATTTAAAAAGCTCAAACACTGTTTCGTAGCTCTTCTGCAAAATACTTTTAAGCAGTGCTAGAAATGCCATCAGAATAGGGATATTTAGAGGAATTAAACAAAAGAATGCTTTTTAAAGGCAGTTTAAAAACCCCAAACACAGAAAATAAGTAAAGCAATGACCTCAGGCACGGCAATAAATAATACACTGCAGCAGCACAACCAGATTCTGTTACGTGCTGGATGTGAAACGGGCTGTCTTGGGGCTCTCCACCCTGCCAAGACAGCCTGAATTAGCAGCTGGTCAGTTGTAATGCAGACAGCACTGTCAGAAGGGCAGACAAGGAGCTGGAGGAGCCCAGGGAGGAAATGGGACCCTGCAGGAGCTTCATGGCCCTGTGGCAGGACAGAAGCACTGACAGCTGCTGCTGAGATGTTGTGGCAGAGGAGATGCTGGCCTGGAGTGTTTTCTGGGAGGAAAGGGGGTTGGTTTTGTGAAGCAGGTCCTGAGATGGGCAGTCAGTCCGTGCCCTGCAGCTGTGGTGTGTGGGACTGCAGTTAAATCCTTTAGGATCACTCCTGATTAGGTTCTCCTTCAAATCTCTGCTCTGTCTTAAAACATCTCCCTCTGGAGACAGCAGCTACATTTCCCCTGCTTCTCTGTGCAATTCTGACTCCATGAGGACACAAGCTGGGGGAACATTGGGGCACATTGTTGTGTCCAACCTCTCAGTCCCTCAGGATGTTCCCAGTGGGCTCAAGTTGTTTTCCCTGCTGTGACCCACCAGTCCAAACTGGGAATCTCATTGGGCATCTTTAGAAAAGGCAGGTCTAAAATGAGACAGGATAGAAATGGCTGCTGAGAAGAGGCAAAATGAGAACACAAAACACATCGCAGGACAAATATTGGTTGCTAAGTCAAACCATGCCAGAAGTGAGCCAGGATATCCAACACCCAGCTCGGATATGGGTGAAGGCATCCCACTTCCTGATGGTTCCAGAGGTGGGACTACACCACTCGTGCTGGATAAAGCAAATCTGGAGTGAAAAGAGGGCTACAAACAACTTTCCCTGGGCCTCTGAGCAGTCTGCCTTTGAAAAACCCAGAGATGTTCAGCAAGAACTGGAGCAGACATCAACTACCCTGGAAGTGTCCAAGTTGGACGGGGCTTGGAGCAACCTGGGATGGTGGAAGGTGTCCCTGCCCATGGTTTTTAAGATGGTTTTTAAGGTTCCTTCCAACCCAAACCATGCTGGGATTTTACGATTCTCTGATCAAACAGGCAAAGGTTCGTGGGGCTGCAAGTTTGACACAAAAATGCTGATCATGAGGAAAGACAGCTGCAGGAAAACGAGTCCCACCACCACAAAAATGTGAAGAGACGCTTCGAAGTCAGAGAGACCAAAGATTCTGCACCAAAATAAGGAAACCAAACCTTTCTTTTTCTTTTTTTTTTTTTTTTAGAAAAAGATAACATCACTCAGTGTATTTTTTCAAGCTTGCTGGACATCATACTGAACCACTGTAAAGCTGTCAGAGAAATTATATGCTTTTTTTCTGTTGTCAACCAAAGCGTGCTTTTATGGAGTCAATTAGCCACAAATGATGAACACACGTCACTTGTCTGGGAATGAATTACAGTACAACCCAATAAACACAACCGGCTTCGCGCTCTGCTCATCATTGCCCCGATGAGGAGGAGGCGTCAAACTTCCCTATCCAACCAGAAAGGAAACTCCATGTTCGTTTGTGTTTCATCCTGCAAATTCATCTCGTTCAAGTGCTGCAGTGCTACAGTGTAGGGGGGAAATGGGGTCATTGGTATTTCTGCTCTGACGTGCAAACCTGGACATGAGCCCGGGGTGTGAAATGCAATTACATCGGGGCAAAGGGTTCGGATAAGCTGGGATGGCACGGGGGCCTGGATGTACAACGGAGCTGCTGTCAGATTCCACAGAGAAGTGCAGCCAATGTCATCTTTACACAGGGTTTTGTGTGCCCTCCACAGACCTTAGAGCCCTTTTTGAAGGTGGAGAGCCACAGTCTTCTCAAGTTTTTAGGGTTTATTTTTGTTTGGTTGGTTGGCTGGGAAGGTTTCTTTTCCTTTTTTTTAAGATTTTAATAACAGATGGGTAAACCGAGGCACAGAAAGGTGGTGTGACTTGCCCACAGTCGTTGGTAGACTTTGAACCCCCCAGATCTTGCTCCCATCTGGGACAGAGCGAGAAGGAAGGGCTGTTCCCAAAGCTCCCTCCACTTGTTCCCAGGGTGTCTCCTCACGGGGCGAGGGGAAGGGCCGTCACTCTCAGCGGCGATGTCTGGCGGGGCGGGAACAGTTCCTGCCAGCCCCTGGGAGGCCAGGGAAGCCAGGAACCCGGCATGGAGAGGCAGGAGCCGGTGGGTCAGGCACTACAGGATGCACTCGTGCCTCTCCGTGGCTTTCAGGGCCTCGTGCATGCTGGCGGCTGAGAGCCTCCTGTTGATGTTCCTGTACCTGCAGCGCAGCAGGTTCCAGAAAGTAGTCCTCAAATCCCGGTTGAAGAAGGCATAGATGAGGGGGTTGATGAGGGAGTTGGTGTAGCCCAGCCAGAGCAGAGTCCTCTCCAGCCGCAGCGGGATGCAGCTGCAGCGGATGCCGCAGATGAACGGCCGCGCCGTGGACATCAGGAAGAAGGGCAGCCAGCAAAACGTGAAGGCCCCCACGATGATGCCGAGGGTCCTGGCGGCTTTTTGCTCCCGCTTGAAGATGGAAATGTTCTTGCGGTCTTGCCGGAGCAGCTTGGAGAGCGTGGCGCATTCCTCCACGGCTTTGGTGCGCCGGGAGCTGTGGTGGGCACGGCTGGAGGCCTCGAGGCAGTAGACGCCCTCCTCCTCGTAGTGCTTGGGGAAGTTCATGAAGCGGTGCTTCTCGGCACTGACCTTGGCCGCCTTGTAGATGCGGCTGTACATCACCAGCATGACGGCCATGGGGATGTAGAAGGCCACCCCCGTGGAGTACACGGTGTAGCCGAAGTCCTGGCTGATGAGGCACACCCGCTCCACCGTCACGTTCTGGGCCCAGCCGAACAGCGGAGGGAGGGTGATGGAGGCCGACAGCAGCCACACGATGAAGACCATCTTGGCCATCAGCTTCCCGTTCTGCCGCACCGGGTAGGTCAGCGGCCGCGTGATGCCCAGGTACCTGCGGGAAGGAGGAGTTGTCAGGGGTTAGGAGTGGGTGCTGTTGGGGGTGGTTTTCGCTCCTCATCAGCTTTTGGTCCTCACGGGAAAATTTTGGGCCTCAGAGGGGATAAGGAATTAATTCACCTAATGAAGATCTCCCCAGGGATGTGCTCACTTGGCTGAACACCCCAATTTAACTATTTCCCACCGCTTTCTTGCGACCACGCCGTGCATGGAATCACAGAATGGTTTGGGTTGGAAGGGACCTGAAAGCCCCTCTCATTCCATGGGCAGGGACACCTTCCACTATCCCAGGTTGCTGCAAGCCCCATCCAGCCTGGCCTTGGACACTTGCAGGGTTGGGGAGTTCATGACACGAGGTGTCATCGAACTGCTGAGTGCAGCCTGAACTCTGCATGGTCTCCTGGGGAATAAAAATGCTTTTAAAAGCTTCATTTTCAGGAATAAAAAACGCTTTAAGAAGCTGATATTTCCACCAGAACTATACTGTACAGAAAACATGCAACAGCTTCCAGCCGTGGCACATCACTCACTCCAGAGTGTTGCCCTTCCCAAGGAAACACCCAGCAGTGGGGTGGGTGATGCACAGAGGGATGTGCCACAGGACTGACTCCAGATGAAAGGAGTAACTCCTAGCAGTGTTTAATGGGAAGTAGGAAGCCCAACACCCTTCTCTTATTTGTTGGTGAAGAAATACAGCCTGCAGCTGAGATGGCCCTGGGAGAGCAAGAAGTAATCTTGCTTTTGAGAAGACTTAAAGATGTGTCTGGATGAGCCCTGCAAGCAAAGCTGGAGATTGGATGAAGCTGTTTGGGGACAGTTTTTGGGCCCCTCATGACAAGAAAGACACTGAGGGGCTGAAGGGAGGGGAATGGAGTTGGGGAAGGGGCTGGGGCACCAGGAGTGGCTGAGGGAGCTGGGAAAGGGGCTCAGCCTGGAGCAAAGGAGGCTCAAGGGGGACCCTGTGGCTCTGCACAAGTCCCTGAAAGTTGTTGACCTCTGGAAACTAAAATAGGAATGACCCAAGCAGCTGGAGCCATCTGCTCGCTTGCACAGCCTGTAGCTGCCAAAGTGATGGAGTCCAGCCCTTCATCAAGAGGAAAATTAGTGGAGTTCGGAGTAAGAGATCCCCAAAACACCTGGTGACCCACAGATTCCCCAATCCTGACACGTGGGGTTAGGAGTTGCCTTATTTTGCCTGAAAGGAGCTGGAGGCTGCACCAACGATCAGCTCCTGGTTGTGCCATGGGGTGTAAATGTGAACCATCCTCAGTCTTTTATTGGGAGGGTTTGTGTGATTAAGAAATTGTGCCAATGTTGGTAAATTGGAATTGTAGAGCAATAAATCAGGGGGGAGCTGGCCGCTGTCAGCCAGTGTTCCCCCTGGAAAACATCTGCCAGCTCCTCGGCTCCAATCCATCCAGCAAGAACCTCAAGCCACTCAATATGGATTTCTGTTACATTACAGCCTTTTGGATTCCAATCTCCTGCTGCCAGGAATTTTTAGGCAGGATCACCTCACCTCTTAATTGTTCTTGGATAAATGGTGTCACACCAGAGGGGCAGTGAGAGCAGCAGCTCTGTGAGTATTTTCTGCTGAAAGCTGAACAAAAAAGAGAAAATATCTGTGGAGAATTTTACCTCTGCTGCATCATTTTTTTTCTGGCAGTCAGCCTCATTGTAAGTGTTAGGAGATTTTCTCTTCCCTGATTATTTCCCTTTTCCAGATCCTCCCCCAAGATTAGAAGATGGAAATAAAATATATTAAAAAAATCTAATTTCTCCTCCCCTTCTGACTGCTAAATCAATTGAGAGACTAAAGTCTTCTCCCCTGCCTCCCTGATAAAATGATTTTGAATTCATTCACTGAGTTATTCTTTCCTGGTTTTCCTCTGTGTTTTTTTCGAGCTGGCGTTAGTCACAAAACCCAACCAAAACTCTCTGGGACCATTTATGTCCAGAGAATCCCAGGATGGTTTGGGTTGGATGGGACCTTAAAGATCATCCAATTCCAACCCCTGCCATGGGCAGGGACACCTTCCACTATCCCAGGCTGCTCCAAACCCCGTCCAACCTGGCCTTGGACACTTCAGGGATGGAGCATCCACGGCTTCTCTGGGCAACCCATTCCTTCCTGATGGTCCTTGATGCAACTAGACTGGGAGAAAACCCCGCTCTGCTGCTGCAATTCCCAAATGAACACCCCAAAATCACCCCTCTGTAGATCCAAGCCAAGAACTTTGCCAATAAATCCGTGCTGTGTGGTGTGCTATCCTCTCTTATGCTGTTACTGGGTTTCTTTGGAAGCCGATCCGCCCAGGATTTGCTGAAACTTCAAGGAATTTATGCGCTAGCCAAGGAAAACGAGGTTTAACAAGCAGGCAAAGCAGGCAAAGCTGACACATTTCATCTGCGGGTGCCTCGTGAAGCTGCTGCTGGAGGAAATGGGGCCGTTTTGAGGTCTTTGTAATAATTTTGATACGAGCAGGAAGCCCTCAAAATAGGGCAGCGTTTGCAGGAGGCGAGGTAGCACTGACAGGCGGTGGAATTTGAGTGGAATTCTCTCCCTTTGAATTTTTTTTTACTTTTTCTCTGTGTGTGTCATGCTGCTGATCAAGTTTAGGGGTAATCGGGTAACAAAAGGCAATTCCCAGAGCAGCGATTTACGGGCACTTGGTGTGGATTTGTAGGGACCCCGCTGTGCTGAGCTGATGGTGCAGCCACTCATCCCAGGTGCAATAAACTCCTGCCACATCCCTGATCCTGCAGATCCCAGCCCTTGGTTGTGGGGTGGGAGATCTGCCCCAGGCAGGGCTGCACCTGCAATCCCATGGGTGAGACAATTCAGAGCGTTTATTCTACACTCAACGGGAAGCATGGAATGGGTTGGGTTGGGAGGGACTTTAAATCCCATCCAGTACCACCCCCGGGGCCAGGACACCTTCCACTATCCCAGGTTGCTCCAATCCCATCAAACCTGGCCGTGGGCACTTCCAGGGATCCAGGGGCAGCTACAGCCCTGCCAGGGCCTCACCACCCTCACAGGGAAGAATTCCTTCCCAATATCCCATCTAACCCTGCCCTTGTCCTGGCTTTACATTTCCTGATGAAAGGTCCCTCTGTGGCTTCCCTGTAGGCCCCCTTCAATTGCTGGATCATTATCTCAGGGATTCAATAGTAAAAACAACCCAAACCTCTCTGAGGTGTCCCTTTCTCCACCCTGCAGCTGGTGAACTGGGAAAAGATGGATCTCCACTCACACAGGAAGACAAATGAGCCCACAATTAGGGTTTCCTTGACCCCACAGTTCTACCACAATTCCATGCCTCCTCTGCAGCCCAGTTAAGCTCCTTCCCTGATTTCCAAGCTGATGCTTTTCCTTCCCCATCCCACTGAAGGAGAGGGGGATTCAAAAGGCAGCTGGAGGCTGCCACACCTGCCCATGCCCCTCAGTCAGAGCTGGTGGAGCATCCCAGGGCTCCATCCCAGATACAGAGCAGGGATCCACCTGGCCTGGGAAACATTTGGATGAAGAACATGGGAAAGGCAATCCAGCAAAATGCTGTGCAGGTTTCATCCCCGTGACTTTCGGGAGGTGTCCTTTTACTGAGGATGACCCCAGTTTGGAGCATGTAATCTGATTTTGGGTGGAAAATACTTGCCAGGGAGATGGGAGAGCCCCAGCAGAGCTGCCTGGGTAATGGATGGAGAGTTTTTTCTCTGCAAGGAAAGCCAAAAATGATGTGTGGGCTTTGGGGAGCTCCTTTTGTCAGCTCCTTGGCATTTTTAGGGAGAGATTCATCAAAGCTGAGCAGCCAAAGGAGGGGATTTTTTTGTTGTTGTTGTTGGTTTGTTTTTGGCTTGTGACATTAAAAAATCTGCAACATTGGCAGGCTTTTACATAAGGAAAATATAAGAGGATGATGGATGTTTCCAGCATTTTTCTTTTCTGATTTCAAAGGAAATCAATCAAATCTCGCTTCAGACAAGATTAGTTCTACCAGCTTCAATCGAGAGGCTTTTAGGAAGCGCTCTGCATTAATAATCAATAACAACAGACTACATTTTAATAGTCCTCATCATCCTGGGCAAACCAAGTTGCTTTTCCATCTAAGCTAAGCAAAAATATGAGGACACTTCAGCCATCAATAAAAACAGAGCCTCCTCCTTGGCAGGAGCAGGCCTGACAGTGCTGACCAAGTTGGATCCAGGACAGAAGCGGAGGAAATATTTCTATTTCCGAGAAGCACCAGGGCTCTTCCTCTTCTTCCTTGCAGGGCAGGAGGAAGAGCTGGTCCCCACCACTGGGAGAGGTTTGGGTTGATGCCTCACTGAGATAACAATTTAATCTCTTTCAGAGCAGGTTTTTCAGGGACTCAGCGAGCTCAGCTCTCCCTGTGTTTTCGCTTTGTGGCTGTGTCAGCACAGAAATTGAGAATTGTGCTTTTGGAGATGTTCCTGTCAAGAGTTCAACCAAAAATCCTGCTCGTGCCAGGCTCAGGGGGGAAGTGGAGATCCAGGCATGATCCTGGATCCTCAGTCCACCTCCATGCACTGCCTGAGGGTGCTGGGTGGATGTGGAGCAGTGATGCTGCACGGGATGCTTGAGACACTGCCCTGGGACGACTCACACGACTCCCAGCCCATTCCCGGGGATCCTTGAGGGGGAAAGCAGCAGGACAGTGCCCGGATCACCTCTTCCTCTAATGTGCACCAGAGGACATCTCAATAATTCCCGTTCTCCCCTCAAGCCCCAGCACAGACTGACCCCACAAGCCCTCTGCACTGTCAGGTTGTCCTTCCTCCCACCCAGAGCCCGGTGCACACAGTTGGGGGGGGACTGTCCAGTCCCTTCCCTCTGCTCAGTCCTTGCTGTTTTCTCCTTTCCCAGCTGGAAATACATTCCAGGAAACTGCCCTGCAACCACTCAACTTCCCCACCAGGCCTTTGGTGAGGGGAGGATGAAGTTCTGGGGGCAAACTGATCATGGTGCAGTTCCTGTGCCAGCACATGAGGGATGAGCCCATGCCAGAAAATTCAGGTGCTGTGGCAGCCCCTTGGGACACAGCTTTTCCCTCCCTCCTACCTTCCCAGGAAAGACAAACTCAGGATCTGCCTGCACGGTGTTCTTGGATATGGATCTGCCCCCCGGAGGGACATAATGGATGAGTGGAATCAATGGCAAGGATTTCTGGGGAAAGGTCTGTCCTATTTTTCTCTGTGTTTGGAAAAGCCTTGCTCCAAGGGGTGGGATGAGATGGGATGGGGTTGGTTGGCTGGGAAAGGAGGGGAAGGAAATGGGAAGAGAAAGGGAAGAGGAAGGAAAGGGGAAGGGAAGAAGGAGGAAAGGAAAAGGAAAGGAAAAAGAAAGGGAAAGGAATTGCATATATTGGGGTTTTGGGGACTTGGGATGGGGTGGGAGGGGTTGTTGACATTCTTGGCTAAGGAAAAATGAAAGGAGAAAGGGGAAAGGGGGAAGGGGAAAGGCAAAAAGGGAAAGAGGGAAAGAGGGAAAGAGGGAAAGAGGGAAAGAGGGAAAGAGGGAAAGGGAAGGCAAGGCAAGGAAAAAGGAAAAGAAAAGAAAAAAGAAAGAAAAGGAGGAGAAGGAGAAGGAGAAGGAGAAGGAGAAGGAGAAGGAGAAGGAGAAGGAGAAGGAGAAGGAGAAGGAGAAGGAGAAGGAGAAGGAGAAGGAGAAGGAGAAGGAGAAGGAGAAGGAGAAGGAGAAGGAGAAGGAGAAGGAGAAGGAGAAGGAAATTTTAAAGCAGAGCCAGTCTGGTCAGTGTGTAGCCACTTCCCTGCTCCTCACCCACCGGGAAGAAGCACTGACACATTTCATTCCTGCATTTCATCCCTTCCCTCTCACAGAGTCAGCCTCCTGCCAGCTCTGAGCACACCTGCTCTTTTTTTCCAACAGGAAGATTATTAAAATAAAGCAAGTTCAGCAGAAGAGCTGGACTCTCTCTAACAGCAGCTCTGAGCTGCCCGGGGCTGTGGATCTGCAGCTCCCAGGGGAGCAGTGGCTGGTGGGGATGAAGGCTTCGGAGCAGGACTCGCTGCTGGCGTGCCCTGGGGGGGATGTCAAGCAGCAGCACGGTTTTCTCTGCCCTTTCTGCTTCTCTGTCACCTGCTGTCACACCTGCAGAGGTGACCGGGGAGGTGGCACAGCTGAAAGGGCACATGTCACGTGTGGGATGTGTCCTTTCCCTGAGCTGCTGCCCAGCCCAGCAGTGCCAGCTCAGCCCAAAGCGACCCCCCGAGAAGCCAGCACACGTCAGCCCCGGCCACCGGCTCGTCAGCGCGATGGCCCCGATGACGCAGCTGCTAAAATTAGAGCCACCAAGGTGCTGACTTGTCCAAGCCTGGCCACTTTGCCAGGCAGGCTTAGCCTTTCCCTCCCAGCCCCAGGTGTGGGAGGTGAAGCCAGCGAATTCTCACAAATGCGCTCACGGGGCTAAACCAGGGGAGTTGGGATCTTGGGATGGGGTGTGGGGAGCTGCTGATATCTTTAGCCAAGGCATGAGTCCAGGCAGCAGCAGAGAATCCCGCAGGACTGGCTCCAGAAGCCCTGGAACCTGGATTTCCAAAGTGCAGCTGGGGTTTTTTTTTGCTTCTTGGACATGGCCCAGGCACCTTCCACGGAGCAGGCCAGGTGCTGTTCCTCAAGAACAATGTGAAGCAGCTGCCAAAAGGGGGAAGACTGAGGAAGTAACTTGGGGAAGTTACTTGAGAAAGCACCCTGAGCCCAGCTCTTCCAAAGGCACTGAATTCCCACAGAAAACCCTCATCCCCTGGGAAAAAGCACACGCAGAAGCACTGATCCAACCAGGAACACGATTCCAGCGGCTGCCAACCTCCCGACACACCCTGATAGCAGAGCCCACCCGAGCGCAGGGCAGCAGCCCAGCCCTGCCTTACCTGTCCACGCTGATGATGCACAAGGTCATGATGGAGGCGGTGCAGCACATCACGTCCATGGCGATGAACACGTTGCAAAACACCTTCCCAAAGAGCCACTCGCCCCCCACCAGGTCCGTGATGGTGACAAAGGGCATGACGGCGAAGGCCACCGACAGGTCGGCGGCGGCCAGGGACACCACCAGGTAGTTGGAGGGCTGCCGGAGCTTCTTGACGATGCACACGGAGATGATGACCAGCCCGTTGCCGGCGATGGTCATGAGGATGATGATGGAGAGCACGGCCCCGATGACGACCTTCTCGGTGTCCCCATAGAGCAGGATCTCCTCGCCGCAGTCCGTGGCGTTGGTGAGGTTGGAGGGCGGCAGCTCGGGCTCGGCTGGGGCGGGGGGTTCCTCAGTCATGAATGGATTCGGGAGCGGTTCCCGAGCCGGCCGCTGCTGCTCCGCGCTCTCCACCAAGAGAAGGTGCTGCTCCAGAAACCTCCTGGGGCTGGCCCTCAGCAGCATGCTCCGAGCTCGGCACGAGCGCTCCCCCAGCAGTGACACCTCCAGCGACAAACCAGAGCATCTTGTCACAAACAGGGCGAAGAAAATCAAATATCCTCTCATCCTCTCCCCCACCGTCACCACCCCCCTCCACCCCTCTCAGCTCTTGCCTCCCCGAAGCTGCGGCTGGATCTCACGTGCTCGGCAGGAAGCCGCTTCCCAAGTCTCCTTAAGGACACGCATTTTGCCGGGGGATGCTTGGAGGAAGCCGCTCTCCACTTGGGAAGGAGCAGGGACCGCCTGCAGCATCTCCCTGATCATCCATGTGCTTTTCCAGGAGAGGGAACGGGTTGTGGACTGTGTTTTCCTGCCGAGCTGTGCCTGCTGGGTTTGCACTTCTCCTCTGCATCCATACATTTAATCCCATGCGGAGCCTCCGCTGTGGATACGGGAGCGGATGCGACAACAGGAGCCACAGCACCAGTGCGGGCAAAGCCCCCGCCGGCTGCGTCCCCTGCCCGTGGCACGCACAAACTTCAAAGCCGGGACTGCAAACCCTGCTCCTGGCATGCAGTGGCCACGCACGGGCTGTCAGTAGCCACGGGATGGCAGCGGGAGCGCACCCATCGCATGCAGCACTCCCAGGGTACCACGCACAGCCCAGGCATCCCGGCTCGTTCCCGGAGCCTGAGCATTCCCACCACGCACAGCAGAGAGGCTCGGAGAGCCGCGGCCGCGCTCCCACCCCCGGGATTCCGCCCCTGCAAGTATTTCCCCGCCATCCACACGGAAACTTCAGGGCAGGGCTCACCCCTGGGTGCTCCGAGCATCAGGCACAACCTGCATCCTCTTTTTTGTTGTTGTTGTTGTTTTGTTTCAAACCCCGTTTTCCCCTTGAAGTTTTGTTTCAATCCAAGGCGGATTGCAGCCCCATCCTCCCCTTTACAGCATCCCCCGGCTGGGGCCATGGGGGTCCCGGAGTTACCTGTGCCGAGGGGGTGAGACATCCTCCAGGCGAGCCCCTGCGAGCTCCGGGCAGGCGAGGAAGCAAAGAGCCACCCCCGGAGCATCCTTCTCCCCTCCCCGCCTCGCCGGTCCCTCCTACCGCCCTCCCCTCTCCTCTGCCGGGCAGGGACCCAGATGGTCCCCGGCTCCCTCGGAGCCCCAGGGAGGAGCAAAGAGCGGGGCGGGGGGGTCCAGGCTGGATCCTGCAGCGGTGGGAGGGAGCGGGGAGCGTGTGAGGATCTGGAGGGAAAGGCTGGAAGTTGAGGAGATGCCTTGGAGCGCTGAGAGGGAGGAGAAGCAGCCTGGAACCCAGGGCAGGCTCAGGGCAGGGCACAGGGAAAGGCGCCCTTCCCCATGGTTATTTTTAAAGATTATTTTACAGGAGAGGGTTTCTCTCCTCGTTCCGTGCATTTTTCCAGCCTTCCTGCTTGTCGCGGGTCTCGTATTCCTTCAGCTCCGCGCCGAGGACCAGTAAACAGCCAGGGAGAGGCAGATCCCTGAAGATGAGCCTTCCCTAATCCTAGGAAAACCGAAATAGAGACTATAAAAAGAACTGGAAAGAACATGGAGAGATCCACATCCAATTCCCTCTCCACCAAATGTTCCACGGGGACTTTGGAGCTGGGATCACTGATATTTCAGCCCCGGGCATCAGACGGCAGTCACAGTTTGCTGCTCCTGGGGTGGAAGATGCGGAGCAGAGCCATCTCCTGCACTGGTTGTTCCCAAGGGCGCTTCCCTCGGGAATTCAGCCCCTCCGCTGCCTTCCCGGGGGGATGGACAGTGCGGGGCCCATCCCGCATCCCTCGGGGTGGGGGAGTTCAGAGGGGAGAGGTGCGGGGGTGTGACTGGAGCTGTTTGCCGGCTCGGGAAGCGATTCCCGACGCTCTGCCCCGTGCTCGGCGCCTCGGGAGCGAGGTGGGAATCTCATCCCAGCACTGTGCGAACACCCAGGTGACAGCACCCTGGGAGGCCGGGAAGAACACTTTTAAATCTCAGCCATGGCAAGCTCTGCATTACCTCCGGTCAGAGCCGGCACCGACCCCCGGGGATTTTTGGGGCAGATATTCCCGGGGGAAAAGAAGGGTGTATCTACAAGGAAAGCGCGGGTGGGCTAAACCAGAGCTGGTAAAGCTGTGCTTAGCGCTGGGGTTCCTCCTTTGCTGCTCGAGCATCGCAGCGTGTGTGGGAGGCTGGTGAAAATAGCTTCCTCTCCAGGCCAGGACGTGCTGGAGGAGCTCCGGGAATTTTTTTCCTTGTTTTTGCCATGACAGGTGGGTTTTTTTCCCGGCCCCTCCAGAGCAGTGACGAGCCAGGGTGGGATGGGGCTGATGCACAAACCCTGCACGGCCTGGGGAGTGGGAGCTGCCTCGGGGGCCAGGCTGGACTCGCCGAGATTTGCTAAATACACCCGGAATTTCCAAGGAGAAAAAGGGGATCTGCAGAACTCCCTGCTGCGGGAACCGCCGGATTCTGCAGTCTCCAAAGCCAGACAAATTCAGCCGAGGAGAAAAACACCCCCTAAGGACCGGCTCAGGCAGTCTGTGGCCAGATGCCTGGAGAATTCCAGGGAATCAATCTGTGCTCGAGGCACAGATCTGCTCCCACCCCTGGGAGAGGGGGTAGAGGAAGGATACGGGGTGGGGGACAGGCTGGAGGGGTTTTTCCAGGCTGGAGGGGTTTTTCCAGCTTCCCTGGAAGCTGCCTTGGGGAGAACAACGCGGCAAGGAGTTCCTGTGCATGGAGAGACAGGGATGGATTTTTTCCTCTCAAGGCAAGGGAAGCAGCCGGTTCATGCACAGAGGTCGAGTTCATGTCCTGGCAGAGAGGAAGGGAGGTGAAAAGGTGATTTTAGAGGTGAGGAACTTCCTGGGCCCTTTGCTGTGGCCTTCTGGGACTTTTGGCAGAGCCTCAAAATACAGCAAGAGCTCCAGGGAGCAGAATTTCCCCCCCACCTCTGTCTCATCCCAGCCCTGTTTCTGCAGGACACAACCTGCAGCTTTTCCCTTTCCGACCTCCTGCAGGTCTGGGCACTCCAGAGGAGAGATTTCCCCCGCTTTTCCAGGGGAATGAGCTGCTCTCATAACCTGGGACGCAATGAAATTCCTGCAAAAACAGGGGCAGAAAGTCACTCCCAGCTCGTGGGGCACTCACCAAGCCAGAGGACTCATTCTCTGCGTGGGCTGATTTTGGGGAGGACAGAAGTGAAAATGCCAGTTTTCATGTGAAGCAATGATTAAAATAATTGTTATTCTTCTGCCTTAAACTCCTGGTGCAGCGTTTCTCCAGCCCCAGGCCACGCTGACCTTGCTGAGACACCGCTCCTGGGGCGAGCTGGGAAGCATTAATTGCATTTAATGGCAATTAGGGGAGGAAATGGCCAGCGTGCCTCAGCTCAGCACTCACTGGAGCTCTCTGCCTTTGGCCGAGAGGACAGCACAGGTTTGGAGGAGCAGGGATGTTGCTGGAGCGAGGTGGATGAACCCCAAGGAAAATTATCCGTGCAAAACAAAGCTGGGAAGGGGAAAACCAAAATATCCCAAAGTTTCCCACTCCACCCGCAGCAGGGGAGAGGTGACCAAAGTCCTCCCAGCACTTCAGCAAGGCAGTGCCCAGATCTATTATCCCATTTCCGTGTACAAATGGCCGTGAAGGGGCTACTTTATTAACAATTAATTGTTAATATTACGCCCTATTAAGTCCAATGGCGAGGTAATAGGCGCGGCTATTAATATGCAAATTTGGAGACATCTCATTAACTCCAAGGTCCTCAACCTCCCGGTGTTGCCCGGAGCAGCATCCCGAGGCAATCCTCCCCGCAGCACAGATGTTGACATTTCTCCCTCCCAGCAGGCAGAGCCTGCCCAGATGGATAAAAGGAATCCCTTGGGACTCTCAGCTTTTAGGGCGGATTTTACCTCCATGGGAAATTCGGGATGAGCTGGTCTGGGGTATCCAAACCTCTGCAGGTGCCTCTCGCGTGGCTGTGGTCAGGAATAACAAAAACTGAGGTGTGACCACTACAATGATCCCAGATTCCATCACCTGCTCTCCATGGGCATCTCCTGCTTTCCCTCTGAGGCTCCCCCACTTCCAAAAGCAGCCCCTGATGAGCATCAAGGAGCATCTCCCCAGCATCTCCCAGCAAACAAAAAGAAAGTGGTGGGAATGTGGTACCCGAGAGAGGGGTTGGAGCTCCCAGACATGAATCCCTTGAGTCGGGGTCCAATCCCAAACCCTTGAGGGGTAATTTGACGATTTACCTGTGATTTAAAACTCTGAGATAGAATTTTGGGTCGTTTTTTTCTTAGTGGACCTGCCTAAAATAGAAAAAAAAAAAGTAATAAAATTAACCTTTTCGGTTGCTGTTAAAGGCTCCCAAATGCATTTCGCTGTTTGAGCAGGTGGGGAACAACTGGAAATGTCACGGGAAAACGCCATCCAGAGGAGACATCCTAATAATTCATCTCCAAAAGGTGGATTTGCTGAAGAGAAAAGGGTTTTAATCCCGTTCCGTGCAGCCACGCTCCCTCTGCTGGAGTCTGCTCACACAACAGGCAGCTTTTAGTGCTAAAATCACCAAGATTTACAAATTTTGGTTACCTGGGAGGGCTCTCAAGGAGTTGCCCCTGTTCTCCGTCGGGGCAAGACGTGCCCACAGCCTCATGCCGATGTCCTGCACAGCTGGGACTGCCCCGAGGAGGACGGGGATGAGCTGGAGGGGACATTTGGGGATGAGGTGGAGGGAGAGAAGCCCCTGACAGCAAACTTTGGCTGCAGCCCCTCCTGTCCACTCTGAAGCTGCCCACGGTGGGTGCCAGAAGGATTTCCAGGGGGGCTGATGAAGTTAGGAAAAACCCCAAAAACCTGGAATAGGAAAGAGTGGGGAAAAAAGGGATTTAGGTGAAGTTTCAACACAAAGCCCTCGGCCCTGCAGCTCTGACTCGAGGCTGTACTCACCCATTTGTCAGATTTTATTGCTGATTTATTATCCTTAGTGCTGGTTATTTATTCAAAGGGATGGAAGTGCAACTTTTCCAGCCACTGCTCTCCCATCCACCTTTTCCAAAGGTTTGGGAAGAGCCTGGGTTTAGGAATAGGCAGTAAGATGACAGATTGCGTTTTGGAGGCTCAGCTAGAGTTATGGAGCATGGAAACACCCTCCTTTTGGTCCTGGTGAAAAACCTGGAGCAAAGGAGGCTCAGGGGGGACCTTGTGGCTCTGCACAAGTCCCTGACAGGAGGGGGCAGCCGGGGGGGTCGGGCTCTGCTCGCAGGGAACAGGGACAGGAGGAGAGGGAACGGCCTCAGGCTGGGCCAGGGGACAGTCAGGTTGGATATCAAGGAAAATTTCTTCATGGAAAGGGCTGTCCAGCCCTGGCACAGCTGCCCAGGGCAGTGGTGGAGTCCCCATCCCTGGAGGGATTTAAAAGCCATGTGGATGTGGCACTTGGGGACAGGGGTCAGTGGTGGCCTGGGCAGTGCTGGGGGAATGGTTGGACTGGATGATCTTGGAGAGTTTTTCCACCCTAAATGATTCTGTGACCCTGTTACACCTCTGGACCATCCGGATTCCAGAGAGAGACAAGCAGGGATGCAGAGCAAACCCTCCTGGCCAAACCTTTTCCACCAGACAGCAGGACAGGTCCCTGCAGAGAGCAGCAGGAGCAGGGGATGTCACTGCAGGACATCAGGGCCAACCTGGAGCTGGGAGAGGGAGCTGTGCCTGCGGGAGGGAGCTCACAGGGCTCTGTCCCACCTGGAGCAAACCACTCAAGGAAAACCTTTTCTGCCAACTTTTTTTGGTCCCTGGCTTTGGGCAGAAGGTGCTGCTTGAAGGCAACGCCCTGGAAGTGTCCAAGGCCAGGCTGGACGGGGCTTGGAGCAACCTGGGATAGTGGAAAGTGTCCCTGCCCATGGAATGAGAGGGGCTTTAAGGTCCCTTCCAACCCAAACCATTCCATGATTTCCCCTTTCCACGCAGGGTTTGGGGCTGGCTGAGCTTGAATCGAGCCCTGCACCCACCAATTTCCCATTCTGAGCCCGGGGTTCTCCGTGCTCGGTGCCCAAGTGATGGGGGGGGGGGGGGTTGGGCTGAGGCTCTCCGGAGGCTGGAGCAGATGTTGGAGGTTTGGAAGTGAAAGCCGTGCCGGCGTTCTGCTCCCTGTCCCTGTTCTCCTCTCTGTCCCCTAGATGGCACCGGCTCTCAGCACATCAAATCCCCGATGGAAACCAGCAGGTTTTCGGTGCCTGGGAAGGCTCAGGGCCAGAAACGAACACGAAATCCACCCCGACTGTTTAAAAGGAAGAAAAAACAAAGCTACAATTAATTGGGGTTTTGGCTCGTACACCGAAAAATTCAGATTTCTGACGCTTGGCTGGCTGCGGCGTTTCTGCTGCTCTCTCTCTTCTGGTCCATCTCTGGGTCCTGCATCCCCCCAAAATCCAGGGGACAGGGAATAACTCCTTCCTCCTCCCCAGCTTTGCTGCAGTGGCCCGTGGATATCTGGGGGCTGGGACAGACCCCTGGCTCACTCCAGGCAGACATTTCAGTCCTTTATAGGGCTGGGAAGTGCAGGGAGGAATATTCCAACTCCCTGTTTAATTTAAACCGAAGCAGGAGGTTGAGGAGGGAGAAGTACTGACAAAACCATCGGTTTGAAGATGCAGCCACCCTAAATAATCCCTTTTTCTGAGCCCTCCACGCCAAGCCATGGCACAG
The DNA here is from genome assembly GCF_965178545.1 of Coloeus monedula. Taxonomy (NCBI): domain Eukaryota; kingdom Metazoa; phylum Chordata; class Aves; order Passeriformes; family Corvidae; genus Coloeus; species Coloeus monedula. The sequence continues at coordinate 72,827,910 of NC_138785.1, forward strand.
GGCAAACCCACACATCACATCCCCCAGGCCTGGCTCTTCTTCGGACAGTTTATCCATGAAAATTTTTGGCCAACTCACATTTCAACCCTCCTGCCAAGCTCCTGGCAGAGCAGCGCGTGTGTCCTGGTGGGGAAGGAAGGACAATGTGAGGGAAACACCTCCCCACCTGACCCTGACCCTCCCCAGCTCTGCACCAACTGCCACCAACATCTAAACCAAAATCCTTACAAAATCTGCTCTGAGCAGGGGCACTTGGCACGCCCTCGGAGAGGCTCATCCCAAAGAAAACCATGCAGGGACATCCAGGAGGTGCCAAACGTGTCCTTCCCACCCCCTCCCTGCTGCTCAGCATCCACCCCCAGGGATCTGCTGGTGGCCCCACCCCTCCCAGAGGGCTCTGTTTGGGCACAACCACTTCTTACCCGTTTTTCTGTCCTGTTTTGGGGCTCTCCAGCCTGTGCAGGAGGGAACAGCCCTGGGTAGGGACAGGTTCCTGGTGGCACATCCCAACAGTCCCCGTGGCAGAGCAGGGAGCAGCTCCCAGCCCAAAAATCAGAGGCAACCCCCACATTCTACAGCCCCCCAAATTACCACCACCCAGACCACTCTGCCTTTTCCGGGGATTCTGTCCATTTAGGGTTTGTTTTTTTAATATATGGATTTATATGAGGGTCACCAGCGCTGCTTTAGGGCAGCTCACGCTGACGAAAGCCAGAGCTGGAGCAGGAATCCCACAGAACCTGGGGAGATGCAGTGGCTGCAGACCAGGGTCAGGTCTGCAGGCTCTGGATTGTCGCAGGTGCTGCTCTGAGCCCCACACAGCCATTCCCAGCCTCACCTCAACCTCACCTTCTGTCCTCATGAGCTGCTCCAGGATCCTGCAGTTAAAGGAGGTTGGAGGGCAACTGGATGCTGGATCCAAGCCTGGATCCTGTGGTAGGTAACAAATTCACTCCTTGGAGAAATGGGTCATCCCCAGGCTCCCCTAGGACAATATTCACCAGGATTTGGGCTCATCTCTGGCTTGGGTGATGCCAAGGAAGTCAGAGCCAGCTCCAGATGCTCCCAGCGCACCAAACCAGGTCAAAGGTGCAGTTATTCCTTAGGCTTCCCCATTAAATGCTGAAATAATCCAATTTTTGGCTCCCCAGACCCCCAGGAGTCAGACACATGTTCTCACAGTCACAGATGAGATGCTCGAATGCTCCAAGTGCTGGGGACTCCACAAATATCCCCAGTCCCCAAAACACACCCTCAGCACTGGGAGAGAAACCAGGGCTTTGGATTAAATCCTGGGAATTTTGGATTAAAGAAAAGACACGGATTGGGCAAAAAAGTAGAAATATATAAACAGCATATTTCTTTTTTATTCCATTTCAAATACAGAGCTTCCTTATACAAGCAAGGAATTCTCTCTCCCTTCCCCCCCCAACCCCAAGCAACTCTTATCAAAAGGAATCCTTCGCTGGAAAATCAACACCAGATCAGGGACAGGCGCTGGGAGAGGCTCTTTAGCAAGTGCAATATCCATGGGCCTGAAATCCCTGAACAGGAGCTTTTTCCTCACTGAAAATCCTTTCCCAGCATCCCAGGACAAACCTCCTGGTCTCCCAATGCAGAAGGATTTAAGCAGTTACAAGTCCTGGGGGAAAATAAACCCAGCACTGCTACACATCACTGGAAAATCCACCCCGGGGGATGCAGGGTTGGAGATGAGCTGGATCTGCCCCTGGAAGGTTTCTCCTCTTAAGCAGGGCTTATCCTGCACTTACACCCCCTCCAGGGAAAGCAGGAGGGGAAAACGAGGGAATATTTCAGATGTTTAAGTATTTGGGATACACCTTTCTCAGGTGGGATCATGGGGAAGGGGTTGGTTTGCATTAACTCGTGCTTTGGATAAAGTTTGGGGGGTTTTAGCAGCTGAACTGTTGCAGTTTTTAGTAAGAGAATTTCTGTTTTCTGGGGTAACATCTCATGGAATCACAGAACATCCTGAGCTGGAAGGGACCCACAAGGATCATTGAGTCCAGTCTTTCCTGTTTTGGGACAAGGTACAAACTCACACCAACAAAGAGGACAGGGAAAGGAGGGGATAAACACCTCCAAAAATAGCAGAGCCCTGAGTCACTGATTAAATCAGCACGGCCCCACCAGACACCACAGGCCAAACCCTCCCGGGGTCAATCATCAGCTCCTCACTGCCCAGGGGCTGCTGTGCTTTGCAGCTGGATCATTCTTTCTCCCATGGGAATAGATCCACTTGGATCTGCTGGGCACCCCGGAGCACAGCCCAGCTCCAAGATGGACACATCCAACACATCCCAGTGGCTGCAGCTTCCAGACCTGGGCACCTAATCCTGAGTACACTTTGGCATCAGAAGTGGTGGAGGTGGGAGGGAGCTGCCAACACCTGGGCAGGCAAGGGAAGCTCTGCAATGAAGGGCCTGGAGGGACAGGACACAGGGAATGGCTTCCCAGTGCCAGAGGGCAGGGATGGATGGGATATTGGGAAGGAATTGTTCCCTAGGAGGGTGGGCAGGCCCTGGCACAGGGTGCCCAGAGAAACTGTGGCTGCCCCTGGATCCCTGGCAGTGTCCAAGGCCAGGCTGGACATTGGGGCTTGGAGCAGCCTGGGACAGTGGAAGGTGTCCCTGCCATGGCAGGGGGTGGGATGAGATGAGCTTTAAGGTCCCTTCCAATGCAAACCATTCCATGATTCCCTGAAGAGGTGAATCCCATAAAATCCTGCTCGAGCAGGCTGGCACTGCCCTGGAGGTGCCGTTTGAAATCAGTGGCACTGGTCCCAAATCTGAGAAATGTGATGCTTTAAACACCAGAGAGGTGCCAGCAGAGCTGCCAGGGCAAGCAGCTCCAGCCAGGAGGGGACACAGCCCGAGCTGTGTCACTCCCATCAGAGAGCTCACCCCCAGCACTGGGGATGCTCAGGGCACCCAGGGCTGCACCTTCTGCTCCAGCCACCTCTGGCCTCACTCCCATGGACACTGCAGAACCACCCAAAGCCATCCAGGCATGAAAAACTTACCCAAAAAAGCCTTCTAAGACACCCAACTGTTGCTGCTGGGCAGATGAGAACTGATCCCAGCCCTCCCAAAAGCCTCCCCAGCACTGAAATCAATCCCCCACGTGCTGAATTTGATAGGAGGACTTCCTGCAGCCCCCTGATCACACCACAAACACCTCACTGCACAGAGTTCCCCGTTCTCCCCACGTGCTCAGAAGTCACTCAGATCAGGAGGGAGAGGCTTTATTTGCAAGCTGTTTCCCCCAACTCTCTGCATCCTGCTCCCCTTGTGTGGCTGAGTAAGGGGCACTGCTCCTGCAGCAGCAGGACTTTGCCACATGGGCGAGGCACAGACTCGCCAAGAGAGCAGCTCCTGCAGGAGATGCAGATGGGGAGCAGAAGGCAGCAGCTCCCCCAGGACAGGCTCTTCAATATTGAATGTGACATCAGAGCAGAGCCAGGGGAGGGGAGGGGGAAGGAGAAGGAGAAGGAGAAGGAGAAGGAGAAGGAGAAGGAGAAGGAGAAGGAGAAGGAGAAGGAGAAGGAGAAGGAGAAGGAGAAGGAGAAGGAGAAGGAGAAGGAGAAGGAGAAGGAGAAGGAGAAGGAGAAGGAGAAGGAGAAGGAGAAGGAGAAGGAGAAGGAGAAGGAGAAGGAGAAGGAGAAGGAGAAGGAGAAGGAGAAGGAGAAGGAGAAGGAGAAGGAGAAGGAGAAGGAGAAGGAGAAGGAGAAGGAGAAGGAGAAGGAGAAGGAGAAGGAGAAGGAGAAGGAGAAGGAGAAGGAGAAGGAGAAGGAGAAGGAGAAGGAGAAGGGAGGAGAGGAGAGGAGAGGAGAGGAGAGGAGAGGAGAGGAGAGGAGAGGAGAGGAGAGGAGAGGAGAGGAGAGGAGAGGAGAGGAGAGGAGAGGAGAGGAGAGGAGAGGAGAGGAGAGGAGAGGAGAGGAGAGGAGAGGAGAGGAGAGGAGAGGAGAGGAGAGGAGAGGAGAGGAGAGGAGAGGAGAGGAGAGGAGAGGAGAGGAGAGGAGAGGAGAAGAGAGAAGAGAGGAGAGGAGAAGAGAGGAGAGGAGAGGAGAGGAGAAGAGAGAAGAGAAGAGAGGAGAAGAGAGAAGAGAAGAGAGGAGAAGAGAAGGAGAAGAGGAGAAGAGGAGAAGAGGAGAGGAGAAGAGGAGAAGAGGAGAAGAAGAGAAGAGGAGAAGAGAAGAAGAAGAGAAGAGAAGAAGAGAAGAGAAGAAGAAGAGAAGAGAAGAAGAAGAGAAGAGAAGAAGAAGAGAAGAGAAGAAGAGAAGAGAAGAGAAGAAGAAGAGAAGAGAAGAAGAAGAGAAGAGAGAAGAGAAGAGAGAAGAGAAGAGAGAAGAGAAGAGAGAAGAAGAAGAGAGAAGAAGAGAGAAGAAGAGAGAAAAAAGACACAGCCAGGGAAGTGCGAAAGGAAAACACCCAAAAAGCCAAAGAGGAAAGCTCTAATTTGTGATTCCAAAGCTTGTACTCCCAACAACTCCCTTCCCACAACATCAATGGTTTGCTCCTTGCAAGCAGCGCTGCAGCCAGGAGGGGAATGCCCAGGGTTTGGTCCTTCAATGCCTTAATTAGACAGGAAAACAATTAGGGAAGATGATTCTCTTCTAACATCCACAGGCCTCAATACAGAAAACGGCCCAACCCCATCCCATTAAGTCTATTTAGGTTGTTTGGGAGGCTTGGCAGATGAAGGGAGGATGTCCCAGCTGCAGTGGGGCCAGAAAGGAGATTTCTGAAGAGATGGGGAAGTGCAGGTGTTGGACAGTTATGAATCCTTCATCACTGCTTATCTGGCAAAGGGAGCCCCAAGAAGCAGCCACTGTCAGACACAGGTTTAGGTTCTCCAGGGAAAAATTCCCACTTGGCACCTGGGTAGCATTTCCACAGTGGAAATTCCAAAGCCAACTTCCAGAATGGGCTGGGGAAGCGGGAGCTGGGTCAGGAGATGGCAGAAACCAGCTTGCACTGAGTTTTGGGGGAACAGACACAACAGAGGTGCTTGAGCCACCCCTGGCTCTGCCCATCAACCTCCTGGGCAGGTAAAAACCCTGCAAAGGGCAGAAGCAGAATGCAACAAACAATAAAAAAAGCTTGAAAAGGAGTAACATGAAGGTGTGACAACGATGGTGGAGATGCCTGGTGGGACACACTGGAAAACAGGAGGTGCTTTTGGTGATGTGACATCTCAGGTCCCTTTCTTGTTGCTGAGAATTCCACAAAAAACCCCCAAATCCCTTCCCTCCCACCGCCCAACATTCTCCAGCTTTGGGGGAACTTCCTGTTCCTCCCAAGAGTGTCCACAGAGCACAGTCCAACAGCAGCTCCTAAAGCAGCCTAACATCAGAAGCACAAGTTTGCAAAGTCTTGGTCTTTGGGTGCAGCCGGGTATGTGGAGTTTTGGGGAAGAACCTACACTGTACATGAGTGTGACCATCTACCCTGTTTCCTTCCAGAGCCTCCCAGCTCCCTGGATCATCAGGAAGCTCGTGTTGTGTCCCACAGTTCTGGGGCTTATCTTGGAACAGCTCTGAGCCAAACCAGCTGAATTCCTTTACTCCATCCCCATCCTTTTGCAGCACTGATGCACATCCAAGTGGAGCTTGACATTTATTAACTAACTTTAAATGTTGATGCCAGGGAGTCTGGGGTTGTTGCAGTGGAGTTGTCAGCTTTGCTTCCTAAGCAATCCCCAAAGTGCTGCACTGCTTGTTCAGCAAGTTCCACCTTTTCACCACCTTCCCTTCATTTACATGGACGAACACATCAATTTCCACACACAGCATGTCAAGAACGTCTTCAAAAAATAAAGTCTCAGACCAACGAAACCAGTCAGGTACAAATCCAATTTTAATTGTCAAGCTCACTTCTAGCTCCTACATTCAACGCAAGGATCAAAAACTACAGGTTTGAGAGTAGAACTTTATTCTATCTCCAGTTTCTGATCGTTTTGGCAGCTGTCAAAACGGCAACTTCCAAAATCCACTCGTTCCAGAAGCTTTTCCCTACCTTGCAGTGCCAGGTGAACCCCACGGACTCTCCCAACAGCTCTTGACACCTTTCAGACTCAGTTCTTTGGCAACAGTTATACAGAGCATTGTGCGTATATAAAGAGCTTATAATAAAACTTCTTTTACATTCTAATTGTCTTAAACCTTCACAGAAGTATTAAAGTGCTCAATCAACTCCGAACAAACCCTCCTTCCCTACTCAGCTACTTCCTGGAAACGCCTGCACTTAAGTCAGCAAAACCAGAAGCAAACAAGAAGAGAAAAGGCATGGAAAAATAAAATAAATCCTCTGCAGGATCATGAAAACCCCTTTGGAGACAAGAGGCCTCGAGTCTCACATCTCCCTTCTACCCAAATATTGAGACACAGGCCCAAATGTTCAACCAGTCCAAGCCAGCACAGCTTTCCCTGCCCCCCCCCCCCCCCCCAAGCTGTGCTGATTTCCCATCAGTTGATTCTTTGGCCCCTGACTTCTGTAAGAACAAAAACCCCGCAGAACAGAATCCTACTGATGCTACAGAGAAAATGCAAACACTGAAGTCACACTGGTGAAGGAAAAGAAAAGATATGAACAAGAGTTGTGGTGGATATTTAACCCTCCGTGCTGCCTGGATTTTAAATTCTCTCTGCAACATTTGACACGATCTGAACTTGATCTTTCAAAAGGGCTTTACATGGGGACATTTTTGGTCCTTAAGTGGGGGACAGAGGATGCATCTCAAACCTATTTCCTCTGGCAAGACCAACAGGCCAGTCCACCCCACTATGGCTCTGTGCCCGAGGAAATCCCACCCAGAGCCCCAAAGCCACGTTCCCTTGGGCACATCCTCTCCTTCCTCCAGCCACAGCACCCAAAACACCACGTAAACCACCCCACAAGGTGACTTTTTCCTGCGGAGACACCAGGAACTCACCCGCAGGCCACGTGTGTGTTACAGCTTTACACAGCCAGAGGATGACACCTCTGATTGCAGCTTGGCTTCAATCTTTTGACATCTGTGGGAAGAACATGTTATTTCAGCCTCAGCAGGCTTCTGCCCTCCCTGGCTTCCAGCAGGTCCTGAACTGTTGGCTGTCACCTGCCCTTTTGCTGTTGACTGAAGATCAGACAGAGTTGTGCCACCTCTGAAATCCTGTCTGCCCCTGTTCCTACACGCAGCCCTTGCTAACAGCTCTGAGTGATCTCGGCACAGAAATGACTCAAAAGCCAGGGAATCTTGGGGAAAGTGGTCAGAAACCACACAGAGGTTTGTACCTGCTCGTATCAAACGTGGCAGGAGCTGTCCTCAAGGCTGCTGAAAGCCAAATTCCCTGCCTTGATGTGCTGGGGGGGTCACCCTGACCCTGGGACCTCTCAGATCAGCTTGGTGCCACGTGAAGGTTGGTTTTTTACTATCTATGACATTGTTTTGCTTGCTAAGCTGAGGGGTTTCCCCTACAATTCCCTCAGGGATATACAAACCCATGGATATTACAAACTCTCACTCCTCCCTCAAGTCTCAGTACAAAGGGTTTCGTAAGAAAATGAAAAAATGAGTTCTGCACACGTGTTTGAGCGCCGTAGGCAGCTCCACAGAGATTAAATACCTTCTGATCTTTAGTGCAAATACACCAAATCTGCGGCGGCTTGAGCCTGGCTTAGCATCAGCAGAGGAGCTTTGCACCCAAAGCCTTCCTCCCTCACGACTGGGTTGGTCTCCCTCACCATGCAGAGGATGGGGTGGGAGGAAAACAACTCTGCACCATTTACTGGGCAAACAACTGGTAAGAAACACTTCTCTGTGCTGATAAATTCGTATTTTACATTCCTCTTCTTCCCTCATTTCTACTCTTTTGAAAGTTCATCACTGAGATCCACAATTTTCTGAACACTTTTCGCTGTGACCTGTGATGTGCAGCAAGGGCCAAGCACTGAAACTAAAGGGCAGCTTGTTTCACAGTACTCCAAATAAGAAAACTGACCATAGTACAAGCAAAATTAAATAAACTGAAATATAAAAGACAGCAGAAGTTAAGATTCATCCAGAAATATAATATAACGTCCGGGAGTGGGGGAAAACTGGGAATCCGCCACACAACAGAAACAATGAAATGACCAACGAGGACTGATTAGGTGAAAGGAGGAAAACTTTCATTGCATTCTGTACATCAAAATTAAATGGAAAGTTCACACGTTGGAGCCTCGAGACAGAATGATGAAGGTCTCAAGCCACAGGAAGAAGAAAGCAAAGAAACACCTTGAATAAAGCAACACGTGAACAAAACCAGTAACTGAGCAGCTTCCAAAGGAATAAAAGTGACCCTATCTCAACTGAGAAAAAGCAGCACTGAAGCAGAGAACAAGTAATATGGTCAGGACATGGTGGGTAACACTGACTGCACAAAACACTTGTGATATTTGGAAAGAACCAGGCCTATTTGTATATCTATGCAAAATATATACACAACTCCATATGTATATATGTACACATAGGCACTACTGTACATATGTATATGCAACCTGGACACAACTGCCCTCTGGGTGCAAGCAAAAACTGCTGCAGTTGTGCAAAAACTACAATTCTGTGTTTGATTACCCAGGAGAAATGGGAGAAAGAGCCAAACTAATTCCCAACCAGCTCAAAACCCAGATGGGGTTTCATCCACAGGGCCGTGCGAGCCCAGCCTCTGGATGTTCCCAGCTCGTTTGTAGGAATTAACAATTCATCCAAAGCTGTGGATTGTAGCAGTACACATTGCAACTGCTTCCAAACCCACTAATCTGAGAAAACAGCCACCATCTCTCCTGACATCAGTGGTTTAGCACGAGGCCATCCCACCCAGAACACCAGTTTGGGAATACTGGGTGCACAGGGAATTGGATTAAAAGGCCAGGGCAGGGCTGTCATTCTACAAAACAAGGGTCAGTTGCTGTTCTTAGTGTTGGGGAAGAAAAGGATGTGGTGCATTAAAAAAGCCCCCTCCACCCCCAAACAAGGGAACACAGGACAACTGTGGATGTTCCAACCATGCAGCCAGGCTGGTCTTTGGGGTTTGTGGGGTTGGGGATGAGGAAAGTTGCATTTTCCATAAAGCTTGTTCGCCTCACAGCTCCAGAGAGCATTGTCCTCCCAAGTCCAAGGCTCCCTTGGTCTGGCACAGGCCCCGTGGAGCTGTGACAGGAGGGCATTACCAATGTCAGAGCACGAAGGAAGTGGTGAAAGAAAACTGCAGGAGATGGTCCCACGCCTTTTCCAGCCCCAAAGGAGTTGTCTTTGCTGCTCTGCGTGCCAGGGACCCTTCAGTACTCTGCATCCATGGCATCCAAGTACTTGGCCTCGATGATCCTTGGGAGCAGGTTATACCTAAGGCAGAGCCAGAGAGATGCAGTCAGTCCTTGTTTATGCCAGGCAGCACTTTCCTCTCTGTCCCAAGGCTCCCAGGTGAGTTTGTCCCTGACATTCACCCAGCTGAGGGAGGACACAAAGTGGGGCACAGCAAAACCAACCAATCCTGGAAGCAAACGCAGTGTTTATAGGAACAGCAGTGCCAAGGTCCTGCTGGAAGGAGCCCCCTCCTTTCAGCTGGGAAGGAAAGAGAACAATCCTCATCCTCAGAGGAGGAAAGTCGCTTTCCTTGAGCTCTGTCACCACCAAGTCCTCACTCAGGGTGACAAAAATACAGAGCCATGACTCCAACCAAGACTCCATCCCAACCTGGTGTCTGGCTTCTCCACATGGAGATTCTCCACAGTGATTCCCTTACTTTTTAAAAATTTTTTAATTTGATTTTTTTGCAAGAACATCCTCATAAATTAATATATTCGGGTGAGAAAGGCACTATGAAGTTGCTTTTGCATATTTATGCGGCATTTTCCCTTGTTTAACAAGGAAGCAACTCTGCAGCTGTTAAAGTAACTCATAAAACACCAAAAAAACAGTTTCAGATTTCAACAGCTGTGCAAGAGATCCCAAACATCACTTATCAGTGAGAAGTACCAGGATCTCCTTAAACAGCCCCATCGTAGAATAAAATGCTTGAGAGCCACGGGAGCCCAGTAAGAGACAACTTGAAGAGAACATTCTTCTCTGAGCCACCAAAACCTCATCATCCCAAAGTTCTGAATCGAAACCAGGAACTGGGGATACCCAAGGAGATCAGGTTTTCTTCCAACAGGCTCTTTTCCACTGCACTAATGGATTTCAGTGGCTTCTCAGCATCTAGCTAAGACCACACCAGTGATCCCTCACTAATAACAGCACAAATCATGTTTCTAAAGCTGTTGGACAGATGGAAATGTGGCTTTGGGACGTGGCTGGTGCTCTGGATGGGACATCAAGCCATGCCTCACTCATTTGTGTTCAATTCTTGATTTTACCCCCTGGCTACTGTCCCATCTCCTCCTTCTCCCTTCACTTCTTAAAAAGAAAAAAAGAGAGAAGATATTAAATTTTTTCTACTGCCTCATCTATTTAGAGTGCCAAATCTTTGGGAAAAAGTCATTAACTACAGAGCTCATGGATCATGGTGCTGCCTTCTTGGCTGGAGGCCACAGAAACTACATGAAGGCAAAAGAAATCAGAGGAAGGAAAGCCAAGGGCAAATTCTTGTGCTGTGCCAGGCAGCAGCATCTTCCTCTTGGCAGCAGGGCTGATTATCCAGCTGCTGGGAAAAAACTGCCCTGGAAAGAGAAATGAGTTAGCAACACAGAGGGTATAAACTGACAGCATCTTATTTACTGAAAAGAAGATATATTTGCATATTAGTATCTAGCTCTTAGTACAAAATCAGGTTTTTTGACTGCATTCTCTCCACACTAATTTAGGTTTTTATACCATGTCCAATACCTGAATTTGACTGTGTCCCACGTTTTCTGTTCTGCACTGAGCTGCCCTGTGTGAAAAGCTGCAATTCCCACAAGAGCTGCTCATCCAGCACTGCTCACAGTGGGAATATTCACCAGCCACTTACCCAGGCACTCCAAGTGCCACCAGTGCGAAGGGCAGGTGAGACATTACTACCAGAGGGAACAATAATTTCAGTGTTTTCCAAGCCTGTTTATCTTTTAAAACCCAGCCCAAGTGGCTCTGCCATGATCCTGTTGAAAGCCACGGTAGCTCTGACATTTGCTTTTGTTTCAGAAAGGACTGGACCCATCTTTATCAGCCAAGGAAAACACCACAGCAGGTGCCTCTGCAGATCAGCACACTGGCAGCCTGAACTTTGGGATCAGAGGGAAGATCTCTGGGACTGCAAGCTCAGAGTCAAGCAGATATCACTTGGTACCATGCTGGCCTAAAAATAATCAAGTGGACTGGAAACTTGATCTATTCCTTCCAAGATCTTATTATGGCCTCCCATTATATCCAAAGGATTGAGAGCATGGATGATTTAACTGAAGAATGATGGGCAGTGACTGCTAATGAACCCCAAGGAAGAAATGAGTTCAATTTCTCAACAATTCTCTCTTAAGACTGTAGGATATTGTGGGGTTCTCCCAGTTTTAAATATCTATTTTAAGACGAAATGTTGCCAGTTTCACCCAACTGATCACTGACAGTGGCACTCAGCAGTGCAGGAGGTCTGTGAGGTCACCACAGCATTGGGTAAGAGATAAGGATTCCTCTTAGGAAAAGTTTCCAGCTCTGCTGTGAGCACTGGCCTGAGGAAATCAAATTGCAAAATGATAAGGAACATTATCAAGTACCAGCTAGAGGCTCGGACTACGGCTTCTCAGGAAGATCAGGCATCTCACAGGCACTAAATAGGAGAGGTTTTGCCTCCTGGGAAGCTGGAAGAAGAGAGCCTGCCAGCCCAGAACCCTTTGCACAACTCCAGCAGCAGTGAAATCCCAATTCCTCCTCAGGCCTGAGCAGCTGGTGAAAAAACCCTCACCATTACCCACTTCCAGGAGCTGGTTAGTCTGGAAAATGCAGGAACCACTCACATTTCATGGAATAGTTGGGATTGGAAGGGACCTCTGCAGATCACCCAGTCCAGTCCCCCTGGAGCAGATGACTCTCAAGAATGTGCCCAGGTAGGTTTGGAAATGTCTCCAGAGAGGGAGACTCCATGGTCTCCCCAGGCAGCTGTTCCAGTGCTCACCCTCAACACAAAGAAGTTCTTCCTCATGTTGAGGTGGAACTTTTTGTGGTTTAGTTTATGGCCATTAGTCCTCGTCCTGTCGCTGGGCACCACTGGAAAGAGTCTGGCACCATCCTGTGACACCATCCTGGAGATATTTATACGGATTGATGAGATCCCCTCTCACTCTTTTCTCCAGACTAAACCAGCCCAGCTCCCACAGTCTCTCCTCTCCTCACACTTCCATCCAAGCCTGAAGAAACAAGGCACGGGAAACAGGGAAAAAAGACAGCCAAGCTTCCTACCTGATGGGGATCATCCCTATCATGATGAGGGGGAAGATCATCTTCATGTAGGGCAGGGGTGACATTCCAAACCCACAGAGGATGAGGAGCTGCAGGACCTGCAGGCCTGTGAAGTAGTGGATCTTCCTCTGGGGAACTCTGCGGATGTAGTGGGTCGGAGGATAAGCAGTCTGGGAAGAGAAGAGCCACATGTTAGACATGCAGGGATCTGCTCTTGTGGCAGCAGAATGGGGCTTTGGAACACCAGGGTTCAAGGGAAGGCATCAATTTGTACAAGCAATGCATCAACATCAGGGTCCTTAACAGGTTCAGCAGCTGAACACGGGATTTGTAGGGTTAATTCCAGTGCCTGACACCCCAGTATTGGCAGCAAGGATGACTGGGCACTGGGAGCCTGGAGAGAAGACAGGACACACTTTAGGGCCAGGATTGCCTCTGGGAGCATCTGCAGTGCAATGTGATATCTTGGGAAGTGCACTAATGAGATTCCCTGAGGAGCATTGGGATCGTCAGGGCTCCCCAGCCAGAGGGGGTGTGCAGGGAGAAGGAGAGCAGATGCATCCAGGTGGTGTCACTGTGGGTGGTTCCTCCACCTGAAACCCAGCTCCTCGTTATTTTATCACCTTCTAAGGCTCCAAGCTTGCCCCTGGTGCTCCCATCTTTTGGCTGAACCCCGTTAGGGGAAGCCCAGGAGATCAGGGAGGTGCAGGAAGAGGCTGTGCTCAGACTGCAGGGATTTTCTCAGCTTCTATAAGCCACCCATTTTTGAGAAATAAGGGGGGGAAGATGACATTAATGGGCTACATATGGTGGTTTCTTTTGACAGCTCCTTGCTCACATCTGAGCACAGGCTTTGACTCACTGTCTATACATCAATGAAGAGGATGAGCGACTGTCTGCTGGCACCAGTACAGCCTCAGTGGGTTTCAGATTGTGCCATGACTCATTAAAAGGTTTCCACAAAAGGGAGTTTTCCATATTTGAGAATACTTTTTAATTATCCACGCCAAAGTCTGGAAAATTCCACACATAATTCGTACTAAAGCCAGAATAAGTCACATACATCAGTAGCTGCTCAACCCTTGTTCAAAAATTGACATGACAAATGTAATCTTTACCCGAATTTCACAGTTTTAACCTCTGGGATGTAATACTGGAGATCAAGATAGATTAGCAGAGATGCAGAGCCAAATGTTGGGCTTATTAAGCCCTTGACCCTTGTTACACAAGAGAAGGTGAGCTGGAGATTGCTCCAGGTACCACCTACACTGCAAACTAACAGCTTTTTAGTACCTGGAACAGAGACAGATTGAAAATACATCTCCCAGGTTTGTTTTCAACCCACATCACAGAGGTTTCAATAATGCAAGTAATTTCATTTAGAGTTTAAAATCCCATCTTGTGGTATTTCACACAAAATGAAAGTGTAAAACTGCACAAAAAAATTACCTGCCTGAAGCTTTGCTGGGGAAATCAAAAATCATAATTTCATGATGTTGTGCTTTTGAATATTTTATATTAATGGCTTTTTAAATGCATGTCCTCTGCAGATGACACATCATGGGGGAGAGGCGTTAAATCTCCCCCAAAAAAACCCCTCACACAAAAAAAACAAACCCACCTCACAAAAAATCCCACATTGAGAGAGCAATAGTTTGAACACAACTCCAGATACCTGTTCCTTGAGCAGCAGAGCCACCCTTTCAAAGAGCTGGTTCCCATCAATGGAGGTCAGGGCGATGTAGAGGAAAAGGCCAAAAAGGACGGGCTTTGGGATCCACTGGAGAGGGAAAGGGAGGAGCAGCAGCGAGAGCCCCACCAGGAAATTTGCCATCAGACTCGTCAGCCGGGTCTCCTTCACACTCACGATCCTGGAAGCAGGAAAAGAGGGGTCAGGAGATAGGATAACACCCCAGGATCCATGAGCGTTTATCCCAGGGCTGGCTGCTCCATGAGGGAGCAGGACACGTGCCACCAGGGAAAGGGAAACTCATCCCCACCACACTGGAATCAGCACTTGCGGCCTCGTGCTGACACTGAGGAGGCAGAGCCTGCCTGGAGCCAGGCCAGGCACTTAATCCACAGCTCAAACAGAGCAGCTGGAAAAGGGCCAAATTCCCCTTCTGCAAAGCTCCACAGATCCTATCCTGAACTAAATTGCCCTCGAAACTGATTCTGTTTAGCACAATGCACAAAGAAAAAAAAAAGGCCAAAAAAAAGGCAAAAAAAAAAGGCAAAAAACCAAAAGGCAAAAAAACAAACCAGGCAAGAATCCTCTTTCTGGGCAGTAATCCTTCCCTTGATTTACCCAAGGCACATGCAACTGGCTTCTGTCCCAAAGAAAACTCATTGACTTCTCCAGGAACTAAGGAACGTCTTGGGGAAAAAAAAAAACAACAGAAAGTCAGCAGTCTCCTGACAGCGAGTCAGCATTTTTGATGGATACGAGGATCTCCCTGTTTACATGGAAGGCAACGCTGACAGCACCACACAGGGATTCAATCCTGCTGTGGGCAATTGCCTATTACCATGCAAAACATGTAATTAATTAATGCAAATTTTCCAGAGCTGACAGGACACAGATTGAGCTTTTCTGAGGAGAAGACTGACAGGGAAGCAGCAGCTTTAGCAACCTACTTGAGGGGAGGCTGCTCTGTTTTCTTTTCACTTCAGCTAAACCTGTGAGTATCTCCTCCCAGTTTGAAAAAAAAAATCACCAGAAACAATAGGAGGAAAGAAAACCCGTATCTGTCAAGACTACTTATAAAGAGAGAAAAATAGGATTCTTAACATTTTTTTTAGGAGGTAAATACAACAATTCAGAGGATAAGCCAGTGAATAAAACCTTCTATTATGAGGGAAACATTTTGTCCATAGGGTGTTTTGGTGTCATTTAGTGACCTCATTCCCTAGATGAGACCCCTCAAATTCTGAATTAACCCTGTACACAAACTATTCCGGGGATTAACACCAAAGATTTATCAAAACACACTTCCCTCCTTTGCATATCCACTGCTGGGACTTGATAATCTCTTCTGTCCTAAAGAAGATTGAATTATTTCAACATTAAGTTGGAGAGTTTTGCTTAGAAGTAAGGTCAGGTTAAACTTCGAATCTGTTTATACCTTCACGGAGCAAAATGAAACTGAGGGGATGGAGGAGCCTTCCACACCCGTATTTGGAGAGGGAGGGAAAGGATAACAGCCCAAAGCTTGCTCTGAGGATTTGAACAACGAGGCAGAATTAACAGCAGCAATCATAAGACCTAAGGAACAACAGGTGCCACAAACAGCACACAAAGCCCTGAGGACAGCACTGGAATTCTTTTGTGAGTAGAGGGGCAGGGCATACCCATCATCCAGGATTACCAGGACAGGGTGCACAGAGGTGTTTAAGTAACCTCCCAACAGGTTTAAACCACAGCTTTCCTCCTTCCAAACAGATTTTGTTGGATCCTCTTGCAAATCTCCTACGTCCAAGGGGTCCCTGCCAGTGCCTAGAGAAGCTGAGGGAGAGCACTTCACTCTTGCCAGCTCTGGTAGAACTGGGACATCACCTAAATGGATAGAGTTTGACATCCTTCCCACTGCCTCCAGGTTTGGATCACCACAGAAGTCTTGGAGATGAACACAGCCAAGCAGCCTAAAGTACAACTGGAAGTGCTGTGCCAGGGTAATTCCATAGTCTGGCCACTCCAGAGCTGTCAGCACCACGATGAGCCTCTGTGGTGGCTCAGAGAAGCAGGAGTGGAAGGATGCACTGATTTAGCCTCATCCAGGTACAGCAAGAGTTCCTTCAGCACCAGGTCAGCCAGAGAGGAAGAATTTCTGCTGTTTCAGACAGAGATCTCACCTCCTGCTGGGGAGGCTCCTGCCCTGCAAGCACACACAAGCCTGCAAGGGAAGTCATGCAAATGGCAGAGCTCAGGAACAAAACGAGCTACAAACCCACATTTCCATCAGATGCAAGGCTGCAAGAACAAGCTCAGAGTGGCAGCCCAGGGCTAAGAGATCTCTGAAGTTCATGGAATTTTCTACAGCCATCTCTTAGGGATGCAGCAATCACAGAGCTGTGTTTGATCCCAGAGAAGCTGTGCTGCAATTACTGCCAGCTCCTGCTAATGCCACTTATTAGTTTGGAAGATTTTATCAGAACATAGCTAAAATTGCTCATAATTGGCCAAACATGATATTTTTAAAACTGATGTTCCCAGCCTTAGATGGATCTTCTGTGAATTCCAGCACCTCATTTCCAGAGTAAGAGCATCACAGTCACATTAAGTCAACAGAGGAATCCTTGATTTCCATGTGTTCAGAATCTGGTTTGGCCCTTGAGGAAACAGCTCCAGAAAGTCTGTGCTGTGATGGAAATAAAGTAATTAAGGGAGATTAAAGAGCATAATCCAGGCTCATTTCCCCAAAATCCTCTAAATATGGCTAGCATGGGATTAGCTATTCCTGAAGTTCTCCATGTAAGCAACAAGAGCCTGTTAGCAGATTGCCACAGGAAACCTGAATCGTTTCTTTACAGGGGAGAAGGAAATTTTGCTTTCACTGTGACAGATCTTTATCCTTGTTTATATCATCATCCCGTGGGAGCTTTGATTTGAGTGCAGGGAAGGAGCCTGCCAAGGGAGACAGAGCTGATTTTCTAATTGAGCTTCATTTCTTTTTCAGCAGAGCTGGCTAAGAGGGGAAAAAAAAAAAAGAAAATGGAAAAGAAAAGATGACTACATTGCTTGGAGCCTCCTGTGATAGCCCCAGTGCTTTGCAGAGAACAAAAAGCTTTGGTCTGAAAGGGAGTTCAAAGCACTAGGAAACCCTCATTCCCTTTTTCACTCCCAATATCCAGTTCCCAGCACCAATTTGCCTCCAGCAGAGCAGAGCTGTGCCATGAGGGAACACACTCAGGGAGATCGGGGCATCCCTCAGCCCTTCCAGGATAATCACTGGAGCTGTATCTAGGTCAGAGTGGCCAAAGAGGCCTCTCTGATGCTTTTCTTTTTGGGCAGCTGGGTGAAGGAGAAGAGGACAAGGGCAGGAGTTAGTCCTCAGTTCAGGCAGGGGACTTGACTTTGTCAAGGAGAAGCCAGAATACAGAATCATGACAGTGGAAAAACGGGAAAAAGAGGCACTTGGATATTAAAAGTGACAACAGGAGACACAGGAGGGAGGCTTGGAACAAGGGTTTCAATGTGTGAATTCTGCATCTCTCAAAGAAACAGAGAGTGGAGGTACCCCAGAGCAGATCATGCACATGAGGAGCAAGGGCATGGATTAAAACCCTACAGAACTCAAATGTCAAAGATTTTTTTCTTTAAATAGGATTTAGCTTTTATTCAAGCGAGATATAGTTGTGGAAACAACTGACAGCAACATATCCTAATGGGAATACAAACCCAAGGAACTGATTTCCCAGGAAAAGACCTGTAAAAGAGTGACAGGGAGCAGCAGGACTCAGCAATTTCCCGATGTGGAAGGTGAAATCTGCCCATTCCTGACCCAAAAATCAGCTGTACCTGGTTGGGCTGGGCCATTTGGCACCAAAACAAGCATGAAGGCAAGACAGACCCACTCCATCCCCCAAAGTCAATGACCATTTAGCCTCACTTCTGCTAAGTGGCAACTCAAAAAATGGAAACCAAGGCAGGATAATTAAAACTAATGGTACGTGAGTGGAAATTACCACTCCTGTGGTAAAAGCACTCAATTGCAACAGACTGAGATCAAACAGGCCAGATCTGCTCCAGAGCAGAGATTGTTTCATGAGAAAAAGGTTTTTAAATTTTTTTAATAGGTCTGTGATAAGAATGTGTTGCTCAACTCAGAACAGCAAAAGAGTTTGTCTTAAATAGAAACCCATGACCCAGCCATGGCTTCACACTTGTTTTTGTTTAAAACCCAGAGAATTTAAGCATCTCCTTCCCAAAATGTGGTGGGAGATGTTACGGGAGCTCTGAAATAATGGTGCATTTTTCCTCCCCTTCGTAATAACCACCAGACAGGTTTCAGGCAGTGAATCAGCTTTGGATTCCTTCTGGGGAAAGCATCCGGAGAGATCCAGCCAAAGCATCTCCTCAGCTTTCCACAAGGATGAAACTGAAAATGGCCTTGGCTGACTTTTCCAGAGGAGAATTTGCAACGGACTGGGTGGGATCCCTGTAGGATGCATGAATTTGAGCACTTGAGTGAAGGGGACGAAGTCAAATCAAAGCTCATTGGGGGCATCTCTCCACCACCATCCTATCTCACACATCTCGGAGACAACAGCAGCTCCCCAACCCTGCAACCCACTGTTCCCAAAGGATTGGGAAGCCACAAATGAATCCAAAGAGATCACTTACGTCTCATAGATGTGTCCACTCTCCACCCTCTCCTCCACATAGGCCAGGGCCCGGACGTGCATGGGGGAATGCGGGAAGGCCGCGTGGATCCAGGGCAGGCCGAAGACCGACAGCCCCGTGTTGATCAGCGCCACGAGCAGCAGGTCCCAGTGATAGGCTGTGCCCTTCACCAGCCTGGAACAAGGGGTTGGGGACAGCAGTTACACCTGGTGCAAACCCTACAGGCTGCTCTTGTTGAACACTCAAGTGTTCTCACTCACACACAGAGATTTCACACCTCTGGATTTACCGTCGGAACACTAAAGGTAGTGAAATGTGATGGTTTGCTCCCAAAGCTGTTGTCATCTGGAAAAAACAACTCTGAGTAGAAAGGCAGCCCACTAAAATAACAGCCCATAAAAACTTCATCAGCATTTTTCTCCTACATTTATTGCAGGGTCTACACAAAATCCACATGTGGGAGCCCACAGAGAGAGCAGATAAAATCCTGAGCATTTGTTGTCAAAGTACTGACACTGAAGTTTCTCATCTCTCTTGTTTGTAACCCTGATGTCTCTCCCTCCCCATGAGCAGAACACGTGCTCGGTATGCTGCAGTAATCCCCTAATTACGTAATTGCTACTGCATGATAAGAAAATGGGACAGGAATTCATTAAACTTCAGCTCCTCCTTGGTAGTCACAGAATCACGGAATGAATCACAGAATGGTTTGGGTTGGAAGGGACCTTGAAGATCATCCAGTTCCAACACCTTCCACTATCCCGGGTTGCTCCAAACCCCATCCTACCTGTCCTTGGACACTTCCAGGGATGGGACAGCCACAGCTTCTCTGGGCAACCCATTCCAAAGGGTTGGTAGCCAGCCAAGGAGATTTGCTCCTAAGTTCATTAAATGCTGCAGAGCCTCCCTGTTTCATTTTTTAGGGGATGGGGAATCTGACAGCCTTCACTGAGGAAGCTGAGCACACCCACTCTGCCAGGAGTGTGCAGAAAGCAGCACTGAGACTGAACTCACATCTACATTAACCTTGCCAATTTTTGCAAGGTCTGCCCCTTTCCTGAATATTCCCATCTGGTATCAACTGCTGACATGTCATGAGTAAAGTTTAGAAAAAAGGCTGGGGAAGGATTCAGCTCTCAGACTTTAAACCCTCACTGAAAGGTCTAAGGCTGTACTTCTGCCACTGCAGCACTTGACAGCTGAATCCTCTCTGGGCACCCATCAGCTGAAAGGGAGCACCATTTAGATTTGTCAGTGCCACCCAAACAGACTCCATTCAACACCTCAGTACAGATCTGGAGCCAACCAAGATGCTCATGGACACGAGGCACATGGAGCTGGGAGAGCTGAGCAAGCACATGAAGATCAAAGCCATTGTTTGGGCAGCAGAAACGCTGGGTGGGGCTCAGTTTTGGGACAAAAAGCCTGGTCCCACTGGGAGTGCCCCCCTCCACTGACTGAGGAGGCCGTGGGGTGACCAGGTCAGGTAGGTGTCTACCCTACAAAGCCTCTGGAAGGTGCTGCCAGGAAGGGTGGGATTGCAAACGTGTTTCCTGCATTGGCTCATGCTTTGGAAACACGGCCCCTGCTCACGTGCTGCTTTCTCTGAGCAAAGGCACCTTCAGCACCCTCAGGGTCATTGTTTGTTGTCCTGCCCATTCTTTTCAGAAGGTTTAAAGGACATCAACCTGTTGGAATGAATCCAGAGAAGGCACTGAGATGATCAGAGGGTTGGAGCACCTCTGCTGTGAGGAAAGGCTGAGAGAATCAAGATTGTTCAGCCTGGAGAGGAGAAGGCTTTGGGGTGACCTAATTGCAGCCTTCCAGGACCTGAAGGGAGCTACAAGAAAGATGGAGAGAAACTTTACAAGGGCCTGGAGAGACAGGACAAGGGGGAATGGACTCAAACTGACAGAGTAGGTTTAGATGAGATATTAGAAAATAATTCCTTCCTGGGAGGGTGGGGAGGCCCTGGCACAGGGTGCTCAGAGAAGCTGTGGCTGCCTCTGGATCCCTGGAAGTGTCCAAGGCCAGCTTGGATGGGGATTGGAGCCACCTGGGATAGTGGAAGGTGTTGTGATGGCATCACAAACAGATGATGTCAAGCCCTAGTTTTTCCACCTCTAAAAATCCCTGCCCCACTACCTGATCAGCATCAGCTCAGCCCTGTACCAAGGCGCTGTGAAAAACACCCTGAAAAACTCCAAAGAATATTTTATATTCCTTAAAGACATTCTAGTGGAAAATACCAAAAGTTTAGAAGAAATTCATATTGGCCAAGAGATGACCCACTTACATACAGATTTATGCAACACTTAAAGGGATATAATAGAGATAAGAGGTGGTCAAGGAAACTAAATTAGTGTAGCTGAATTTGAGCTTGTCTCCTCTCTCCTAATGCTGTGTCACTCCAGCTACAACATGGAGAATGCTAATGGATATTATGCAAGGAGAGAACCCTCCCACGCATCACATTAGCAAAAAATCCTCGGAGACATGGTAGTTTCCCTGGAAAAAAGTCATCCACGTTTGTTCTTGACATCACATCTGATTGCAGTTGGCACAAAACCATCAGGGGGAATATTTTAATAGTGCCACATCTCAAGTTTGCACATAAGTGAGCCTTATCAGACGTTGGACATATTGGTTTATTGCACTTCCACCTTTTTTCAGTTGGAATTTACTCCAAACACTCCTGATGCTCAGCTGCAGCACAATGTGCTACAACATTTATGTAGGTCATTGACTCCTCATTTTCAACAAATTCTCTGTACTGCCAGCGCAGCGCAAGTGTCCACACGTCTCAGACACTCCCTAAATATCTTGAGGTGCATCCAAAGACCTCAAACCATACAAAATATCCACTTCACATTCACTAGGCCACTTTTTGGCTCCCAAAACTCTTCCTGAAAAACGCTTTGGGAGTTTTAGGGGACAGATGATGGCGTTGAACAGAGGGTAAAGAAGAAACAGGTTGAGGTGATTGAGTTTGTTGAGGGTTTGTGGTTGTGGATCGCTGCCACAAAACTGACAGGAGTTAAGCAGCAGAGTTACATCCATCTGTGGCAACAGGAATTCCTAGAAACACATCCTGAATACATTTTCTGATGCTCAGACGAGCTTTGGACAAGCAGTGGTGGTGACAAACCCAGGGACATCCCTCCAACAGGGCGAAAAGCAGCACCAAAGGCCTTACCTGTTCTCTGGGGCATTGGTGAGGGACGCAACAATGTTCTGCTCGATGAAGAAGAGCATGGAGAGGAGAAATCCCAGTCCCATGGCACTCATCACTGACCCGATGGACAGGGACTGCACGGGGGCCAGCACAAACAAGCTGTCAGAGGCATTGTAGTTAAATTTGGACACTGCAAAGAGGAGGAGAAGGATGTTAGGAGGCACCTTCGTGTCCAACCATCAACGTTTTACCCACACCACGAACTACTGGGAAGCAAGCAGGAAAGCAGGCGTGATGTTCTGGCATGTGGGAGCCTGGAGGCCATGAAAGATGGGTCCATCTGGCTGGTTTGATTTATTTTTTTCCTCCATCCACTTAGGACTTGGCTGCCATCCTGATGGGACAGATCACTGCTAGTCCTAGCAAGGCATTACAGATATTTGAGGAAAACAAAAGAGGGAAACTTGTTTTCCACAGATGCGAGGTGTTTTTAGATGAGGAAACCTTATTTCTAACCAGCACCATAATGCTCAGCTCATCAGCCCACAGAGGCATTTGAAAACCTCCTCATGTCCAACAAGCTGTGCGAGGCATTTTAGTATAAAATCTAAATCAAACCTCTGCTGCCACTGGAAGCAATCCATGGCTAGGGATAAATCACACATGGCCACGCATCATTTTGCAATCCAACTGGATGGAATGGCCATCCCAATTAAAAAAAAAAGCCATTTCTTATTTGTTTCCATACATTTCCTCACATCACCCGCTCACGTCACTGCAGGACAATGCAATTCCTGTCCCCATGATCGCTTCCTGATATGGAAAAGTTGATCTATCTGGCCAATGAATGGTGTCTCGTTTTTAGATTTCCTTGTGTAACTTAGAGCTGCCCAGATGCTCTGCACCATTTCACCTAAATTAGGAAAACAAACTGGACACAAAGAGGATAAACTGGGATGACCAACTCCATGTTGATATGACTGGCAACAACCCTTCCTGCCTGCTGATTACTCTGCCCTTTGTTCATCGCCAGGAATTGTTCATCTCCCCTATTGTGACACACACCTCAAACTCATTGAAAAGGCACATCTGGATAATTTTTCTTGCCCCAGCCTCATTTGATCAGGGTTTTGAATGACACAAGTCTAATGGTGAGGAAATCTGAGCTCTTGGTGGGAGGCACATGCAGTATTTGTGAAATTATATGGAAGAACTTCATTTTTTAGCAAAACCCTTCTAGGATTTCACTTCTCTCTTTCATAAGCCCTAGTACTCCAGAGAACAAAAACAGAACTTACTTTCAATTTCCTTGAAGATATAGGAACCCACAACAGAGAAGGTCAGGACTGAAATGGGTAAGGCACAGTCGGACAGGATTTCGCGTACCCTCGCATGCAAATATGGGCTGCAAAAAAGACAAAAAATTCCCATCAACACCCCACTGTCAGGACAACCACTCAATCCAGACAACATTAATGCTTGAAGAAGGGAAAATTCAGTCCCATCTTGCACTGCTAAGGAGATACTTGGAGTGAAGAATTAGTCTTTCATTCAGCTTTAAATCTTCTGGAACCTACGGCCTTTGAAGGGTGATGAATGCATAAGCAAAACGCAAAGAAACAAGAAAATAAGATGCAAACTAGAAAAAAAAAAGGCCTTCAAGCACCAATTTGTTCTCATTTCCACTTTAATTGCTTCCTGCATTTCAAAGGAAGAGTTTTAAGAGCAATAGGAGCAAACCCCAAATTACAGCTGGTGTTTGACTCCCAAGAGCACACTGAAGGTACATTCCCCTTAGACCTTCCTGCACCATCAGGAATTTCTGCCCAGCAAAGCAGTTCAATGCCTGTTTGGAGGGAGTTACAGGGGTCCCAACGTGAATTGGGAACCCAAAGCTTTTTTGGGAAGTCATTTGTGAGGCCAAACCTCACAAGAGGGAAGGGCATCATCCACTGAGCGAACATTTTGTCCTGCTGGGAATATTTCCAGGTGGCTCTGCCAAGTTCATCTCTGCCTTTGGCTTCCATCTGATTTTCCTGGGTTGTAGAATTAAGATCTGAGCTGTTAATGATTCCCTCACAGGGAACATGAAATAATCAGCAGTCTGAGCTCCAAAGAACTCACCTTTTCTTAAACTGATAGAGCGTGTGGCCGAGCCAAAGGGTTCCCAACATCAGCATGAGGCTGAGGACGGCGGTCTCACGCCCATAGTGCCCATCATGAGGGCAGGTCTGGTTCTCGCTCACTGAGGAGTTCATCAAGAAGGTGGTGTTGATGCTGAGGCCTGGGATAGCATCAGCCCGTGTTTTTCCCGAGTAACTGTCTCCTGTGTGCCCGTGGTGGTAATATTTCTTAAAAACTGCACAAACAACCAACAGGCAAGCGTTAGCAGAGGAGTGTGACAATCAAAGCAAGTAAAACAAAGTGGGTTTTTTGCTTGATCATGCAGCATTAATGTTATGCTTCACCTGGTTTCTAACTCTGCTTCTCAACCCAGCAGAAAGAAATCAGAGCTGTCGCTCTCAGGAAGCCAGCGCTTTATAAATTGATTTTTTCACTTATTTTAACAGCTAAGAGTTAAATGAATCCATAAAGCAACACTGTAAGGACTTCCAGGGCTAATTATGTGGTTTTGTTCCCAACACTGGAAGCACTGCTCTTAGATATACATATAAATATTTCTATATAGACACCTGCTTTCAGCAGCCTGGCAAACAAATTCCTTCGGGATTCTCTGGAAACACTGAGAGCAGCCAGGCT
Organism: Coloeus monedula; assembly: GCF_965178545.1. Lineage (NCBI taxonomy): Eukaryota > Metazoa > Chordata > Aves > Passeriformes > Corvidae > Coloeus > Coloeus monedula. The sequence goes on from NC_138785.1 coordinate 72,852,596, forward strand.
GCACAGATCCTTAAGTGGATTACACAGTGTACAGTAATTACTTTTGTTCCAAGGCTAGTCCAGATTTTAGAGATAAGTGTTGCTGATGTGCAAAACCTGGCAGAACATTTGAATTTACAATGCAAATTAGAGTTACAGGGCACCAGAAGTAAACCTGCACGAGCAAAACACCCCGTGAAGCCCCTGGGACTGTCCATAAATGTTTTAGATCAGCTTAAAGGCATTGATATAAGGAATGGACAGCTGTAAAGACCCTCTTGCTCTTGAGCATTTACTGTGTTCCCATTTCTATGGCACTGGCTGGCTCCAAGTGTATAAATACAGTTTTGGGATCATTTAACCTCTTTGGGGAACAACAGCCTGAGGAGTCACAAGGAGGAAGTAAAACGAGGAGATGGGCATTGGGCTTTCCCACAGTATCTGCTCAGATGGCAACATGCAGCATCCACAATTTCCCTGGGAAATACAGGAGGATGGAAACCACCACGCCAGAGCTTTGCAGTCCCTCTACCTTCCTTCATTTCAGTCAAAATACCCCTTCAAACTTTACACAGAGAACTTCAGGGCAAGACCACCCTCTCTAGACAGAAACACAGCCACCTGCAGCTTAGGTTCTGCTGCACCTCCTAACATTTCCCCCACCCTCAAATAATAATCCAGGTTCTGAAAGCCTCAAACATTTCAGCTTTTCCATCTGCAGCGGCCACAGGGAAAGCAGGGAAGACAAATTAATTCTAAATATTTGAAAACAAACTTTGTACATCCTTGTGCAGCCCAACTGGTATTTGCAACCACCTTGAGTGGCTGAAGCCCAGTTTGTGTTACTGCTGGTTTGGAGCTCACCTCAGTGTAAAATGTCCTGAGTTCAGCCATGAAGCCATTTTAAATGCAGTAATGATCTTTCTTATATCACCTTTAAAAGGATTTAAAGGTGATTTAAAAGAAGTCTGGGCATTCCACAAGTGGATGAGGGCAGCGTGGCACGTAGGCCACAAGAGACAAGACTGCCTCACATTCAGCACATCTGTACATAAATTTAGCCATCACAGAAGGTTTACAGCTCAAAATTTAACCTCTCAAACTGCACCAAGAGCAGCCAGGAGTGAGGAGATCCCCTTAAAGCAGCAGAAAGGTTCCCCCAGCGAGGAGCAATCCCACCCTGACCCCGGTTAGCGCCACGTGCTCCCTATGGCATGCTACGGAAGAGGCTCTGCTCTCCTTTATTTCCTCCCTCCGTGCTCCAGCTGCCTCAGCCCTGGCAGGACACACACACCTGCTCTGCAAACAGGTAAATGGGGCCCAGGGCACTGCCAGGACCCACAGCCTGGCATAGAACAGGCTGTGGGAGGATTTGCACTTTCCAGCTCTGAACGCCAAAGGACGCTTTTGTCCTGACAAAAATGATTCTGGCAGCATTTCCTGGGAATCCACAGCTGGCCAGGGGGAAAAGCCTGCTCACCTTAAGTGCTACTGAGTCCTAGAGACACAGCTGTGAAACCAGCAGCACAAACCACCTGGGAACTGTGCAGAATGTATTTGCATTCCTCTGGATTAAGATCTGCACTGCAATGAGTAAGAAACAAGTGACTTTGTTTTGTGTCTCGCAGATTTTCTCAAGCTCCCACACATGGTTGTATCACAGTAACGTATTTAGGGCTGGATTATATTGCAATAATGTATTTAGGGCTGATCTTTGGTGCCCTGTGCTCAGCTTGACTACATCGCTGCACGCTCCATCTCTGAGGCTGCAATTCAATTTATATGCACCAAACCAGGCAGGATTGCTCCAGCCCCTCCTGGATAGAGGAAAAAACCTTGCTTTACTCTTGTATTTTAATAAAAGTAATGAGAATACGCCAAGATGGAGAGTGGAGACCTTTATCCCATACCACCTTGCTGGGAAGGATTTGATTCCTGAGCATTTAGAGTTTGTTTTCACACCAGAGCTCAGTGAACCTCACTGCCAACATTCAGAGAGAGCAGTGGAGCTGGCGGTGCCCTGGCTGAGGCTGAGCCCTTCTCCAGCCTCCAACAACACGAGCTGGCTTTGTTTTCCTCTGCCTAGCTCACCACTATTTCCTGCCCAGTGCAGATGTCAAGATCAAACAAACACAGCCTCGGTGGCCAGGCCAGGCAGCAAAAACAAAGTGTCACCGGGACAGCGCGAACGCTCAGGGTTTTGGTTCCTCTGCAGGGCAGGTCCCTCCCCCTCCTTTCCTGCATGTGTACCTTGCAAAAAATCAAGGCTATGAACAGGCTGGGAAAACATCTGGGCAGAGGTGGCATTGTCCCCTGGCACTCAGGAAGGCCAGAGTTGCTGCCAGCTGGATAAGGCATTACCAGGAGGCTTTTAAACAGCATGGAGAAAAAAACAGCTTTCACTTCCTCCTGAACTGCTCAACCGAAATTTTGAGTGGGAGGAGGAGGTGGCAGCAGCAAACCATCACCTCCTCGAAAACAGGAGGGGAGGAACAAAGATGAGCCTGTGGCCATGAGTTGCACTGGTGTCGTGTTTTTAAATATGGGCTCTAAGAGAGTTTAGGATAAAGGCTGTGCCTGCCAGCACCGGTGCCCTCCTGCATCTGGAAACAGCTTTGGTCCCATCTGTGGATGCCCTGAATGCTCCCAAATGCAGCTGAACTAACATGAGCTGGCAAAGGAGTGTTGGTGTGACTTTATTACCATCATTCCTATAAATTCATCCCTTCACAGTACAAAGAGAACTCAGCTGGTTCTCTAATCACACCTAAAATCACAGAATGGTTTGGGTTGAAGGGACCTTAAAGATCATCTCATTCCACGCCCTGCCATGGGCAGGGACACCTTCCACTATCCCACGTTGCTCCAAGCTCTGTCCAAGCTGGCCTTGGACACTTCCAGGGATCCAGGGGCAGCCACAGCTTCTCTGGGCACGCTGTGCCAGGGCCTCCCCACCCTCTGAGGGAAGAATTTCTCCCTAATATCCAATTGAAACCTGGTTTCTGTCAGTAAGGCCACTGCCCCTTGTCTTACAGGATCTTCTCCTGTTCCCACTGCAATACTCCAAGGATTTACTGCCATATTCCTGAAACTCTGGCAGACATGGATGCTTCCTGCACTTTTGACTTGCACCCCACACCCCTGCTATGGGAGATCAGCTCTGGGCTACAAAAAATTTGTGAATATTTGCTGATTTTTACAGAGCAGCTGAATGTTCTGTTGAGGATCACCTGAGTGCCACAAGGAGACTGTCCCATGCCCCCAGGACAGGGCACTGAGCAAAGCTCACAGCCACAGAGTCAATGACTATCCCAGAACAGCTTCTCCCTCACCAAGCTCTAAGCAGGATATTTAAAAGATGCAGGTGTTCTGCAGAGGGAAAAACCCCTCTGATTGCACAATCAAAGCACAGAAGGCAAATCAAGGATTCCCAGTGAAGTGAGAAAGTGTCTCACTTCAAATTGCTCTGCAGTGTCAAATCTCTTGGAAAGCATTCCCCTGCAAACTTGAGTGTCTGAAAAACAGGGAGTGTGCTTGGGTATATCCTGAAGGATTTCAAAGGATGGCCCAAACTTTGGGATGTTGGACAACAGGTCATAAAAATCAAGGAATGGGGTATTGGCCAATTCCTCACTGGGATGAACAGAAAGGCTGTCACTCACAAGGTATTTCTGCTACCATGATTCACCTTCTCAAACACCTCCTACCAGTCCTGGTGGGGAGGGAGAGAAGTGTCAGAGGAATTTGTAAACCCCAAGGCTCTTCACTGAGATTTAGAGTTTAACCCAGAAATAGGAAAACCAAGTGGCTGGAAAGGGCAGAGGAGCTTCAGGAACGTGCTGGAGGCACTGCAGTCCTTGTACTGCCATTAAAGAAATGTCTCAGAGCTCAGGGAAAACCAGGAAATCTCAACCCACCTTTCAACTCCCCTCCACAGAGTTTGGACAATATGTCAAGGAAAAAGGACTACATACACTGCATTTAAATTGGACTCTTTTTTTTGCCAGGACCATGAAAAGCAGCCTGGTATCAGGAGAAGGCTCTCACATCAATAACGTCATGGTTTGCCCATCTGGTGAAAATTTAGAAACCAATTCTGTCTCAACCAACTGAAATTAGAGCTGCTGAAAATTCCGCACACCCAGGTAAACTGCTGACAAAGGGCTGCTTCCATCTCACACACTGATTTTCTTTTTTCTCCTGGGGACTTTGAACGAACACCGAACAAGCAAACATCACACGTTTTTGCAGCCCTGTGCTTGCCTTTGACAAGGCAGCAAAGCAGAGATCTGCTCTGAAAAACACTGTTGCAAGACTTACCTTTAATAATGCCTTTGATGGCATCGAGCACAAATGTGATGGATATAAAAAGTGCAATTATTTCTTCTGTTGACCTGTGGAAAAAGCCCAGGAATTAACAGCGCTGCATTCAACTCTGTTCAAAGAAAAAGCAGCATGTTCATCAATTTACATGAAAATATACCAATTTGAGTTAGGCTCCAACTTAGAAACAAAACCCAGCCAATCAGAGAACTTCTTTCAAGCTGGAACAATAAACCAAAATGATACTTGCCTCATCTCACAAAACACATTTTGCAGCAAGTTTGTAATTAAGGAGCTTGTGGAACGTGTAATTTTTTCATTTGAAGAACAATCAGATCAAAATACGACTTCTTGCAAATAGCTACCTTTTAAAGAGCTTCATCAGAAGGCTGAAATTAAAGAGGGAGTAGATCACAAGGAAAAAGCTGTTCCACAGCCCAATCCAGGCATAGAAAGCGCTGAAATCCAAGTTGTAGTCGTCACAGATTCCTCGGATGACTGCAAAAGTGAAGCATTCACGTGTCACAATCAACTCCTGTCACTGCCACCCAGGGATTCCCAGCTGCTCCGTGCCAAAAAGAACCCACTTCAAGACTTCACCCCAAGGCATTTATTGCAGATACCATTAAATCCATATTCCTGCACTTCCAGAGGGACACAGGATCAACACAAACTGTTCTCCCCTTCCATCACTAGAAATGGGGAGAGACACTTGGAAAAATATTCTCCCCCCCTGCTCAAAGCATTTTTCCTATGGATTGAGGTCACAAAAACTGTTGGAATTTGCTCTTGCTGATACTTTGAGATTCTGTTGAGCAAGGGGTCTCCTAGCTGCTCTTTCCAGCTGGTCATAGCCCATCCTCTGATTATCCCTACACTGAGCTTGTTCCCTTTCTTGACTCTCTTTCACTAAGACCAGCTTGTAGTACCTGAAAAGCTGCTGATCACACTTTAAAACATCAATTTAAAAAAAAAACCCTCAACAAACTAACCCAAAAAAAAACTTAGTCACAAGCTGGTTAAGTGCAGCCACATGAGAAAACCAAGATTTTCTCACTGAAGCTGAAGAAATGCTTATTTTCATGAAGTTTTTTCGCTGCAAAATGATTTCTTTAGAAAAACAACTTGAAGTAAACCAGGGGTTGATCTCGATGATCCCTGTGGGTCCCTTCTAACTCAGGATATTTTGATTCTGATGGTGATGGAAAGGGGAGGAATTTGATTCAGGTTTTGGAGAATCCCAGAACATCCCGAACTGGAAGGGCCCCACCAGGATCATCGATCCAACTCCTGGCCCTGCACAGGACACCTCAACAATCCCATGATGTGTCTGAGAGCCTTGTCCAAGCGTTTCTTGGCTTTGTGCCCTGCCACTTCCCTGGGGAGCCTGTTCCAGCACCCCACCACTCTCTGGGGGGAGAACCGTTCCCTGATAGCAGCCCTGAAATATCCATTTATCTAACAAATACAACTCAAGCTCTACCAGGACTGCAAAGCTGTCACAAGAAGTTGCAACCCCTCAATCCCCTGGTGCAAACCTGTAGCAGACTCACCATTGATGTAGAGGGCCAAGGGAGCTGTGGTCAGGAGCACAACGAGGGGCTGCCCCGAGAAGAGGGCGTAGAGCAGCCCTCCAATGCACTGCCCGAAGATTGTCTTCCGCACATCTGGAATTGGGGAGGATGGAAACAAAACCAGGGATTTGGGTCAATCCCTCCCTGCTCCAGGAGCTTTCACAGGGCAGAGAAACCAACCACTTAGGAGTAAGAGAAATGTTTTCAAGGGTACAGAGGTAACACACTGTGAAATCAAAAAGTGAGCCTTTATTTGTACCTACAGTTTAGGCTTCCAGATGCTCAGCTAATTGGTGGACTCTGGGATTTTTTCTGTGTATTGTTATGTTTTATATATACATTTTAAATATATTTGTTTTATTTTAAACAGCTATAAGACATAACCAGTGTTTGTGGAGGCCTTCAGGGCAGGATTTGAACAGTGACAGCAGCATGAACTACTTCTACAGCTGGGAGAAAGGATGATGTTTAGCTCTGTCCTGGGGGTTTGAATATAGGCAATCAAATCCAGGTCAAAAGCACAGGAGTTTGTACCAGGAAAAATGTGCAAATAATTACATTAAGTCAGCATAATTCAAAAATACAGTAGCATACATCAGTCAGTCCAAGTCAGGTGACACAACCCAAAGCAGTGTTCATTTTTTTCTGGTTTTCTATAAAAGTCATGAACTTAATTAGAAAAAACATCTTTCAGTCGTGGTTTTGGGTTTGTTTTCCCCCCATAAATAAAAACTATCAGAATTTTCTGTGCCCAGAACTACATTTGGAATACATGGAATCAAATGCACAAAATCAGATGCACAAGGTAAATTTAAGAAGCACAGAAGAGATGAACTCACCAATAGCTCCTCGGGTATTTTCATCATTGAGGGACCCGAAGGCAATGGATGGAAGGAGGCAGGCAAAGTACAGAAAGATCATAGTTGTGATGTATTTTCCTATCGCTTTGTTGTTCCCAATAATACCTGGGGCAAACCACAACACAAATCATGTTGGTAAAGCACTGAAAGCCTCCTCACATCAGCCACAGGCACCATCAGTTCTTTTCACGTTGAGAAAAAGTAGAAATTCAGTCCCCACTTCGAACATGTAACGGAATTGTTAACATCTGATTTCTCACAGCCACGCTTTTGTTCATCTGGGACCAGAAGTAGCACCAAAACTGCCACCAGACATTTCTGACATCATCAAAACAGGAAACACAAGAAGCCTTTTGCTCAGTTTTGCCATCCCCCAAAGCTTGGAAGAGGATCAAGGCAGAAACTGTAAGTTTAGGGTTCACAAATGCCCACCCCCTGCCTTTTTCATATCAACTTCAGAGATATTCTGCACTGTCCCCCGAATGAGCTTCATGATGATCTCGTCTTGGGCAGGAAAAGGTGAAGCACTTCATTTTTCCCTAGACAGAAGCCTAAGGCTGTAGGTTTGAATCCATAATATGCCACCCTGAGCCAAAAAGTGGCAGCAGGACACAAAAACAAACAGCCCCAGAGGTCAGGAATGGCTACACTGAGATTTGCTTTAACAGGCCCTGCTGGAAGAACAGCCTCTCTCTTTCCATCCACTCACCCCTCTCGTCTCCATCGGAAAAAACACACCAGGCCAAAACACAAAGCAGCCAGAAAGAGAATTAAAGTGTCAGAATATGAATTTAAGAGCCTCTGAAGTAGCTTCCCTTCCCTTTCCTGTTTTCAGGCTGATGTGTGATATGAGCTCACTGGGGATGCACAGCAGAAAGGATGAGATGACAACAGCTGATATTGCTCCAGGAGAACACAAGTTTTTCCACAGAACAGAAAGGACGCACTGGAGAAAGTCTCCTCAGCCTTCAGCCTGCCTGTGCCACCATCCTTGATGGTGCTCTTCCTCTCAGACAGCTGGAAGAGCTTGGAGCTGCCCAATTCCCCTTCTGGAAGGCTCCAGAGCAGAGAATTCCCACACAGGCATCTGCCCCGAGTTCCCAAACACCCACCTAAGCTTTTGCAGCATCAGTCCCTTGCTGAGAGAGGTAAAATCCAATGAGTTGGATCAGATAAGGGAGGGCTTGGCTTTAGAGGTTATTGGTGCCACACTGAAAATCTCTATCACTACAATGAAAAGAACAAAAATCTCTCAATGACTTTGGGATCTTATCTAACATCTGCTTTCTGCACCATTTGCAGGGCAGAGATAAGGATGGGAGGAGGATGTAAAAACCCAGAAATCAAAGGTGATGTGTAATGGACAGGCAGCCACGCGAATAAAGGACACCTTGTGAGGTGCCTGCTTGCAGACAGGAGAGGAACAGACACAAACAGCACTTCTGAGGCTCAGCATCCTCAAACTCCAGGCTAAAACCCGACAAGAGACATCTCAAGCATGCAAATATGAGCTTGACCTTTCGGGAGTCATCGGATCAGCTGTTCCCAGGCAAATTCCTTTAAATTTATTGGGAAGATTCAGAAACCACAGGTCACATTCCTGACCACTCCTGGCAACCCAAAGGGCCTGGAATTTAATTCTCACAGATGAAGACTTCCCATGATCCCGAGTCCAATAGCTGCAGGCTCCTACCTCACACTCCAAACTGCCTGAGACCTTTAGAGAAAAGGAAGGATTTGGCAGGACAAACAGGACTGAGGGGTGGTTCCATAAATAGACACAGTCACACCCTGGTTCAGAGGATTCTCTGTCACTCCAAAATACTGCTTTTTGGGCAAGGGAGTCCTTCCAATATGAAATGTCAGGGGCAAAAATGCCTGGAAGCTTTGAAATCATTTCTGAAAGATCAACCAGGTCCAGAGAAGCAAATAATACCTGTTTTTAAAAAGGTTCAGGTAGTTAAACAGTAGGATGAGAGGGCAGAAGGAGGAAGCCTTGAAGGGCATCACAAAAGCTCATTTTCAGTCTCAGTCCTGGCAAAGGAGCCCTTGCTGGTCATGGAGCTCCTTATGCCACGTAAAGACTTGGCCTCAAGCTGTACCAGGGGAGGTTCAGTAGGACATCAGGAGGAATTTCCTCATGGAAAGGGTTGTTAAACACTGGAATGGGCTGCCCAGGGAGGCAGTGAGTGCCCATCTCTGGAGATGTCCAAGGAAGGACTGGAGGTGACACTCAGTGCTCTGGGCTGGGTGACAAGGTGGGGATTGGGCACAGCTTGGACTCAATCTTGGAGGTTTTTTCCAGCTTCAATGATTCTGTGATTCATAATGGCTGGGTCCAAGACTTCCAGCACTTTCTTTAATTCATAATCATCCAGGTAAGATTCTAGGATCAAGAATCCTTCTGGTGGGCAGCAAAATTCACTTTGTAATGGAGACAATAATTACGCCAGATGAAACACACTCCCTCCCCAAGCTGATTGCTCACTCTTTAATTGCAGTCATGACCAAACACTGCCTCTCCTTGTACAGATCTGCCTGCCACAGACACTGAAATCCAGCATTAACCACGATTTACCTTTCTGCCTTTTTAAAGCCAACATCTGGCGAGCATTTTCAGGATGTTTTGCAGCCCATGGCTTCATTCAGAAGAAGGTGGGCTGCTTTATGATGGCATTTCATCTGTGACAGGCTCATAAAGCCACTGACAAAGGTGTCACTCCACCTGCACCATGTAAATTCATAGCAGCAAATCAACTCTCGGTCCAGCTGTGGAATGTGAGTAGCTGACTGTTCCAGGAGCAATCCCCTGAAATTGAGGCACAGCCACACGCTGGAATGGGAAGCAATTATGTTCATCAGCATGACAGTTCCATTTTACCTGTCTGGATTTCTGAGAAGGCACAGTTTGTACAGACAAGGTTACAGTTTCAGGGGAAACAGCAGCAATTCTGGCCTCACTTTGCTTGGGATTCCACAGCAGTAAGCTAACAACCAGCAGCGCCACAAACTGGGTTTACAGCTCCTTAAGTGAACTAATTGTACATTTACTAAATCAAAATCACAAATGATGGACATTCTCTGAACTGGCTGTTAATGTTCCTTCCCAATTCTCTGAAATATCCCACGCAAAGAAAGTTTAATTACACTGACCTGGAGCTCAGCAGCAAGGATGAGTCTATGAAAGCCCTAATTTAAAAAAAAAAAAATTGCTTTTTAATACTAAAAACACTGTAAAACCCAGAATTACAAGCTTCTCCTAATGCCCTCAAGCTGGGCTTTCCTTTATGGGATGGCTGCTGGACTCTGCCCAATGTTGTGAAGATGAAGCTTCCTTGAAGTCCTGTGAAGAGCAAATCATGGAACGAGCGGGACTAAGAACTTAACTGGAAAAGGAAATCCACTCCAGGAGTTTGGAGCAGAAGCCAAGCATATGCAGAGAGCTGAGAGGCACGAAAAATCAGATCAAGGCTCAGGCCTTTCCCTTCCCATCCCACTTCCTTCAGCCCACTTCCCAGAAAATCCTGGGTCTCTTGGAAGGAAACATCCACAGACAAAACATGATGCTTTTCTGCATTTTTAGAACATTCCCATCCACCACTGACACAAAGAGACCCCAAAGCAACCCAGGCTGGATGTTTCGGGGAATCATGACAAGTTCAGGATGTTAAACTTTGGTACCCAGGTGATATTTAGGGATGAAGGCTGCAGAGTGATGCAGAAGCTCCCTCATATCTGATCTAGGGAGGGAGAGGCATGGAAAAGAACGGGAAAAGCCTCTCTGCAACCCCTGTATTCCCCCTCCTTCCTCAGGAATGCAATCCTGCCAGACAAGGTGGCCAAGGCAGGAAAGCTGATGAGAATTTGGCCCATGTCAAAGCCAATCCATGGTCAACGTTTCAGCTCTGGGTTCAGATCAAGGTTTAAGCTCTGAGCTCCCTTAAACAGCCAGTGAGACAGAAGCTCCCTTTCAAATCCCGTTTTTCCAATGTTTTCAAGCCTTCCATCCAAGCATGCCCACACTGCAGGGAGCTTTGGGGATCTCCCCTCCTGCAAAACACCACAGCAAATCCCAAGGATGCTGCCAGCAGACCTCAGGAGCTGGTTAGGGACCCTCTGCAGGACCAAGGACAGGGAGAAATCCACACTTCCAGCTGAACTACCCACCTACCACAGCCATGTACCAAAGACAAAGGCCCAGAAAAACAGGGAGAAAGAGAATAAGCCTCAGTCCTCTGCTTTTGCCTTTGTTTTCCCTCCCCAGGAGGTGAAGGGATATGGATTATGGAAGAACACAGCATCAAAGCTCACCATAAAAATCTCAGGCACCTCAAATTTCCCACTGGGCACTTCAGGCACTGCATTTGTGTTTGTTCTCTGGCTTGTACCAGAAAATAACGCTGAAGAATGAGGACAGCAATTTTAGGAGCTTCAGAAATCTTGTATCTGAGTCCAGGCAGAATCCCCTCCTTCATTCAAACCAGCCTCAATATAAATTTCTCGAAGCTCCTACAGTTTGAGTATTACAGGGTAATAAAAATGACACACAAGTGCTTTGAGCCTATTTGACAGGATCAGGATGAAGTTGAGTCACTCTGTTTTTTAAGATAGAGTCCTACACACAAAGGTGACAGTCACATGCCAAATGGAGTAAATTCCAGTTTAAAGGAAAACTACAGGTGTTCTCAGGCTCAGCATAACCCAGTTATTCATCTTCAGATGCTCCTGCTGGAAGACATCTATTACAAGCCATCTTTATCACTAAAATCCTGAAGCAAAAGTTCAGAAAACTCTTCCTTGATCCTTGGACATTCAGGAAAATGCACAAGACTTTGCCACAAAACAAAGTCGACAAGTTCCTAATCTGAAGTAAAAGGGGGAAAAAAAATAACAGAGAAAGACTATTCCTTTAAGGATAATTTGTGCAGTGTGTGAAGAAGACCAATCCCACAAAACTTCAACTGGCCCAAGATTTGCTGGTCCTACAAAAACCTCATTATTTATCACCCTGCCCTGGATGGGTTTATCTGTCTAACCCCAAACCCCGGGATGCTTCTCAGATTGAGGATTTAGAGACTCCAACCACTCAAAACCCAGAATCTTTGTAATTCAGAGCTCTTTGATGGTGCCCATGTGGCTGTCTGGAGCACAGATACTTGGATAGTTCAAATCCCTCATGCTCTGATGCACCACTGCTCTGAGATGCTCCAGGAATTCCACATTCCTGATCACCTTTGGTCTCAGTGGTTTATGGCAGATGCTTCATGCTCCATCTGCTTTTCATTTCAAGCAGTTCCTTAAAGAATTCATCCTCATTTCTGGTTTCTGGGAAGAAATGGCCATACAAATTCACAGTGTTTTTTGGAAAAACCCCTTTTCCCCATATCCTATTGAAAGGGCTCAACTGTTCCTAAGGTGAGAACCTCCCATTTGGGCTGAAGTAGTTCTGGAGTTTCACTGGGCTCTTTTCTGCTCTTTTTCACTCTCCAGAAGTTGTGTAACAAAACACTGACACTTTTTAATCTGTAGGTGCATTTTATCCCAATTTTATGCCCATTCTCTACATCATTGTATGCAAAGTTCGCAGAGCTTACAGCCCTGAGCCTAGGGCTGAAGCAGCACCCACGGGGTCATCTGGATGCAGTCAGAGCCACAACATGGCCCCTGCAGTGGGTTCCCAAATCTGCTGATGGCTGGAATTGGCTGCAGGACCAAAATCTGATGGTTTTGTGCCTGCTGTGCTCAGACAGGCACAGCAGACACTGCTCTGTCTTGAGGCGAACGGGTCCCCACAAGGTGCTACTGCAGCAGTTCCCAAGGGCTTCAATATCCCTTTATCATGAAAATGAGCCCTTGACAGCTCTAGAAAGCAACAGCCAAAGGTATGAAGTGTCCATATTTCGAGCTGAAGTCCCCTGCCAGAGCTGATGCCAGTGATGCACATGCCAAAAATTAATGTTTCTGTTTTATCAGATTCCTTGCTGCTCCCCTGAAAATCATTTTATATCCCCCTTCCTCCTCAACACACCCTCAAATCCCCAGAGAAATCAGCATTAGCCCTCCCATCACACTGAGGCTCCTGGAAATAGTTTCATCCCTGCAGTGACAAAGCACCTGGAGAAAGCAGCCAGCCCTCAGCACCTGTGCTAAGCCAGCATCTCATCCATGTTCCTCTGCTGCTGGTGACCACGCTCGTGGGAAGGGAGTGAGGACACACATCCACAGCCTTGGCCATGCTTCTCTGGAGCTTAAGCTGCCTGTGAAAGGTGGCTTTGCAACAGGAGACTGAAAATTGGGGGTTTGGGTGGGAATCTTGGTTTTTTAATGCCTCATCCAAGGAAGATCACCCTCATCTCATGAGCCCTCACAGCACTCATGCACTGAGGAAGGCTGGGACACAGGCTTGAGCTAAGGTGGATTTAACAGCAGGAAGGCATAAATTCCTGACTTATCTGATAAATCTCCAAGATTCTCCCTGCCTACACTTTAATTCTCTATTTTATCCAAACTTCCTGCGTATTATATTGAATATATTAACCAGCTCCCCAACAAGCTGCGAGAAACACGTTTTGATGTCAGCCTGGGGCTCTGTAATCCTGCTTTGCCCTGAAGATTCCTCCCAGCCTTCGTGAAAGTGAAAGTCTGCAAGTGAAAAAGGGAGAAAACAACTCTTAAAACCCTCCAAGGCCACCGTGGGAGCTGCATCGAGCCTGAAAGCTGAGGCTCACTATAAACACTGTGTGCTGCTCCTGTGATCTGGCGGCAGCGGACGAGCCGTATCCTGTTTTTCACAACACCGGGCTGAAGTTGCTGCAGCTCACATTTTGTTTAAGCATTCCCAACTCCCACAGCATCACTATAATTAGTGTTGAGCCGGCTTGCAGAGGCAGCAGAAAGGGCCTATCAGGCCAGTGCTGACTAATTAGATTGCAAGGAGTTGATCTGAGTCTACGCACGGCAATAATCGATCCATTTAATCACTGCTTAATAAAAATTAAAACCCTCACCCACGCACAGCCAGCACCTTCATTAAGGAAATGCTGCAGGAGCCTCATCTCTAGTGCTCCACGATTCCCATTCACAGGCTTTTGTCCAAAGGCTTTTTAAACAAGGGACAGGAGAGCTGTTACACATATCAAAGCACACACTGAATGCACACTGTAAACAGGACATCACATCACAAAAAAAAAATCCCAAATCGGGGCAGTGCTTCCATAAACAGTGGCCAACGTACCATCGGTGAAGTCCAGCGCGTACACTGGGAATCTTCGTGCAATGTCATCAGAAATCCCCTTGCCAATATTGAGAAAGTCGTGCAGCTGAAGAAAGGAAGGAAGTGCTGTGTCAGTGTAAAGGCTCATGCATTGTTAAAGAGATTAAGCTCCTTATTCAACCCTGATAGGAGCGAGAGGGCTCGTTTTGAATAGGGCATTCAAATCCCATCTTGTCATGATAATAAAAATAAACTCACCGTGATTCAGTTGATATCCTCATAGCATTGTAAAAGAGAAAATCCCCCAGACCACCCTGTTTTCCTCCCTTCCTTCCCTTTTCCCCCTCCCATTCCTATCTGCATCCCTGGTTTTGCAGGTGAGGGAGCTGAAGATCCACTGGGAAGGATCAGACCTTGGGTGCCCTGGGGTTAAACACATCAGAGGTGCCTTTCCCACCCCTCCACACAACTTCTCCTTTAGATGTCAGCCCAAAAATTCCCATGAATCCACATAAAGCCTCTGAAAAAAGATCCCCAGCAAGTGCTTCTTCCTTGGCATTGCCACGGCAAAGGGAGACCTCAAAGAGACTGAGGGAATTCAGGCTGTCTGCATCTCAAGCTCCATCAACACGGAAAAAGCTTCAATAAATCCACATAACCCAGCCATAATTTCTGCCCGTTAAAAGACAACAAAAACTCTGGGAAAGGGTTCCAAAAATCCAACATTTTGCCTTTTATTCCTAGTTCAGGGGCCTGCAAGGTGCAGTGGAATTGCTGATAGGATCTGCTGCTCACCACAGGCAATGAGGAGCTTGTCAGGAATATGTGACAGCTGCTATTCCCTCTCAGCCTCCCATTCCTCGCAACTCCTTCCTTATGGAAAGCACATGGACAGCATGAGGGTACACAACACTTACAAATGAGGCACCTGTCATCTTTTTCCCTATTATTCTCAGAGCACACAAGCCACTCTGAAAATCAAATGCACCTTTATGCAGTGATAACAACCCCAGCTGCCTGAACTAAAACATTTCATGTATTTGTTGCAGAACCAGACACAGAAGACTTATAACCTCTGCTAGGGAGTGTGAGGGGGAAATAAAAATCAGAGACACAAAATTTACACCAACAGATCATCTCAGAGCAGCAGGGAGCTCTTCCTTCAGCTGGTTTATGTGGAAACTGATAAAAAGGCTTGCTTTAGAAAGGACTTGACACTACAGGGCTCATTTAATAGACTACACACAGCTTTGCCTTCTCTCCTGGGACTCACCTGTTTGCAGCACCTGGAAGATCAGAACCACAAACAAAATAATGAAGGGAATCTTTTCCTTTAGAAGGAATACACTGGGCACAGCAAGCACTGGGGCTTGGGGTGCAAAAGAGGATCAGCTCCTTTATCAGTGACTGCATCATCTCATATTTCAGCTATTTAAGTCAATTCTGTTGCAATTTGTCAATACACCTGTAGGACTTTTTGAACTTTAGGACAGTTTCAACTCCAACCTGAACAATCAGGATGAGCAGACAGATATTTTGCCAGCAGACACCAGCAAAACATCTGCATTTTAAGCATTTACGAAAAATCTCTGCGCTTCAACCATATTTGGTGGCAGAGTTGGACATCAAAGCCAGATGCACTCGAAAAGCAATTTAGTTTTTCCCCCCAGAAAGAGATTCCTGAAGGCATGAGTCAGCCAGAGAATCACAATAGCCTCAGACTGGGATGTTTACTTATCATGCTGCAGTGAGCAGGGGAGAAGGATGCTCGGGGTGTCTCATCTTCCAGGGAAGGAGGAGCGCGGCAGCTCCTGGCCCGGGGCAGGAGGGAGGGGACTCTGGGGCACAAAGGCTGTTCCAAGCAGCTGGAAGTGTGCAGAGGAGGAAAGCACTGCCTAACTCGTCCCACAAGGCACGAGGGTTATGTTTGAGACCCCCCCGATTCCTTCATGCACTTCTTTCTTGTGTGCGTGAGTGTTAAAAAGAGGGTAAAGGTATGGAGATGTCAGTGAAACCTCATCAGTGGGGAACTGTGGGGAAAGCTGCTCCTTCTGTAGGGCTGATCCTCCTCTGCGCTTTCCTCTCTGCTCTCCTACTCTCAGACTCAGCCTGAGCTGCACCAGAGATACCACAGAATCCCAGAATGGTTTGGTTTGGAAGGGACCTTAAAGCTCATCCAGAGCCACCCCCTGCCACAGTCAGGGACACCTTCCCACTATCCCAGGTGGCTCCAAGCCCCATCCAAGCTGGCCTTGGACACTTCCAGGGATCCAGGGGCAGCCACAGCTTCTCTGGGCACCCTGTGTCAGGGCCTGCCCACCCTCACAGGAAGAATTTGTTCCCAGTATCTAAATCTACCTCCTTCAGCTTAATGCCATTCCACCTTCTCCTGCCACTCCACGCCCCTGCAAAAAGTCCCTCCCCAGCCCTCCTGTCAGTACTGGAAGGCTGCTTAAGACTGAGTTACAGAAGATTAAAAAATTAAAAATATAAAAGACTAAGTTTACTGGCCTCCAAAGTTACAGCCCTTTTTGGTTCTGCTTTTATCCCCCAATTTATCCAAATAGATGAAGTTCATGAGTTTTCCCACTTTCCATTCTACAGATCCCTCCAAGCTTCTTGCCATTATTTGGGTTAGAGGAAGAGGCTAAGCAAGCACTTAGCAGCTACAAAGGCAAACAGAAAATATCTGCTCCAACAACTCTGACCCTTCCTCAGCCCTCCCCAAAAGTGCTGGGGGGGCTGCATGAGTATTTTCCAGAGATCAGAGACACGAGTCTGTGCAAAGATACTATATCCTCTGTATCCTCCCTCCTGCTGATGCTGAGCACACACAGCCCCCTCAGCAAGTCCACACAGGACACAAAATCACAGCCAGAAAAACATCACAGCTGTTAGGGGCTCCTCCACGAACAAAATCACAATTAGATGCCTCAGTAAACAAGAGGATTTCAGGCTGACTTAATTATGATTGAGTACGTAGCCTTGCCTAAATAATCCCCTGAGATGAGCCAAGGCGAAGTGACGGTGCTGTAGGCACAGCAGGGAATGTGACTGTCACATCCCCCTCAGTATTTCAGCAGAGGTAAAAACAAGCACTTGAAAAAAATCCCACTCACACAGAATTTAAGGCCCATTTCCTCTCCCATTACAGCAGGACCCAGGAGGCCAGATTTTCATGTCACCCAGAGATTTTACACCTTCCTGAGAGCTCACTTGTCATAGTCCAGGGGCTCCACGGAGGGTATTTATTTCTCTGGGGGTGGCTGAAAGGTTGAAATTGCACTCCTGGTCTCACATGGGTTTGTGCTTGTATTAAATGCTTCCTCTCCACAAGGGGAGGAGATGCTGGAGATGGCTCTCAGGAGCTGAGGAATCCAGCCTAGGGGCTCAAATCAACCTCACTTCTCCAGGCAAAGCTTGGCTTGCCAGGAAATCTCCTTCCCAACTCTTTGTGCTGGCAGGGTGAGGTAAGGATAGAGAGGCTGCATCTCCCAAGAGCTCAAGGATAAAATAGTTTAAAAACAAGAGTTCAGCAAATCCAGGCCCACAACTGTCAATGCCAAAAGCAAGAGGTGAAGGAAGAAGTGCCACTCTCTACTGCACTGGCTTGGAGAAATCAGGATTCTGCCTGGCCAAAGCTGCTTTTCCAAGCAGGCCAGCAGGAATCACCAGTCTCAGGGCCAACAGCTCAGTGTCTCATCCAGCCCTCCTCACCAAACCACAGAGCAGAAAACCCTCTGGAGACTTTTTTTTTGCTATTTTTAGCAAAAGACAGAGCCAGACACTTCAAGTGCTGTTACAAAAACCCCTCTGAAAGGCAAGGTGTAAAGGGTTAAACCTACTTTACCTAAATTACTACTCCAAATATCCCTACCTTGCATGACCTGGGTCTAAAGAGGGCTTCAGGACTTGTTCTGCAAAGTTAAGAGCAGGTATGGGATCTAGCAAAGTTCAAAGCACTACCTATAAGCAAGGGGATTCTGCAGGAAAAACATGAGCTTTGCTCATTTCCAGATGTGCAGATCAAACCCCTTAAATCTATTCCAGGGGGGGAAAAAAATACAAGTGGTAAGTGAAGCAGCTCCTGCACTATAGGCAATCCAAAGCTTTGGGGTTATTTGTAATGCAGGGACTGGAGCAGCATGCTGGAGATGGCAGTTTGTTTTTCAGGTAAGCTGTCTGGTTAAAGAATGGATTTCTGAACGGAAAAACAAAGCAATGACCAACACACAGGAAATTCCAGAAAAGAAAGCTGAGTTACAGCATTTCCCTCGAACTTTAAAGTACAAAGCAAGTAATGTTTTACAGAGCTACAGATCAAACAGGGAGAGAATTCAGGCCAAATACTGACAGGCAACTTTTAAATGAAATTACCGTGCAGAGATGGCCAAGAAGTCTTTTGGCTGCAGGAAAGACAAGCAGCAGCTTCCTTCAGAACCTTCTGATTGTAAGGATTAAGTACCTTGGACTGACAAGGAGCAGTGATCCATTAATCCCACCCTCGACTAAGCATCTGGAATCAAAGTCCTGTAACCATTTCAACCCCCAACTGCTCTGCATCCCTTCAGCACCTGCCTCTTTGAAGTGGTTTTTTGGAGATTTACAGCAGAATCTGAGGAAGGTGGATGTGCACACAGCAGCCGTTCGGGGAAACCTCGGTGCTGGGAGCTTGCTGGGAATGCTGCTGCATCCACTGGCCTCAAGTGTTCACCTCCTCACCCCAAATCCCCTTGGATTGATGCATTTGGACACCAGGGAGGCAGAGGCACTGGCCAAGCCTTACCTTGAGTGGTTTGTTACCGTGTGACTTGTGCCCATCGCTCTTCCCTGAGGGTCTCTGATTCGCCACCGTCAGCAAGTGGCGTTGGTGCACTAAGGCCTCCTTGAACTCCTCCTCAGTTTTGGTTTCCAGGAGTTTCTGCCGGAAGGTTATGTCTGAAAACATCGTGGCAAAGGTCCTGCCCACTTCTGTGGCTGTTTTGGTGCTTTTCTGAGCAGAAAAAAAAAAAAAAAAAAGACAGAAAAAGGGCTTTTAAACTGATTTTACTTCACTTCTGAAAGGTAAACCCCATAATTTACCCCTCTGAAGAGGAACCTGCCTGGTTCCTAGGATCCCAGAGAGACCTGAGGGAGGAGGGCACATCTGGAAGCTGTTGCAGATGAACACACAAGCACAGCAGAATCCTATGGAGGCACCAACACAGGTTCTGAAGCCCTGATCGATCTTTACTTGATCAACTTCCCAGAAGTCAATCCAAAGCTGAATCATGCTGAGCATGCATTTTATCCCTGGTTTCCCTTCAAGACTAGACAAACAAAATCTTTGCTACCTTCCAGCACCTCAGCATTGCTGCTCCTGGGGTGGAAAGATGCTGGAGTCATGGTCCCTGCAGGTATTGATGTCTTATCTGACAGACTGAGATTGTTGTGCTCATCTGATTCCTATTTTCTGGGCATTAAAACTCAATTCCCTTGGCCACTCTGGGGCAATTCTGGCAGCACAAGTGGAAGTTGGGAGCTCTCAGCTCAAGTAACCACTGGCACAGAGGGGAAAGGATGGGAAAAAACAGCTGAGCACACAGCAAGCAGCTCTTGTTTGTCTTCACTAAATGTTTGGAAGGGACAGGAGACTTGCAGACATGAAAAAAGTGCTTATTTTCAGGATTTAATATTTCTGTGAGACACAGGCCTGATCTTTGCTTCCAGCAGAATCCAAGCCTGCTTTTCTAGTGCTCTTGGCAGCATGGAAATTGGATACAAAGGGAAGAGTAAAGGAGGCTGAGCTCCCCATCCCTACACAAACCCACCAAATCCAAGCTCTCCAGGCCCTGACCTGCTCACCTGCTCCTGCTGTGGCCAGGACAGGTAAAATACCTGCCAAGTTACACAGAACCACAGCTCATTAAAAGCTCCTTCTAATGCCAAGTTTTAACCCACCCACCTCTCCTACACTCCACACTCATCATGCAGCAACTATCAGAGACACCCAAACACTCCCCTCCCAGCCCTGGAGAGCCTCCAAGCTCCTCACACTGCCAGGAAGAGAAGAGTGAGCATCTGTGATTGATCCCAATTGCTTCTCATGATTCACAACTGAACAGCTGAACAATTTCTCCATGAACACAACCAAATAATTCAGCGTGGGTGACGCAGAGGGGCAGCCGTGGGTGGCACTGAGCTGGTCCCAGAGTCATTGCTAACATTGTGCTTCCTCCATCACTCACATCACCCTCCTCTCTCTCGTTTGCCCAGAGCAGCTGTGGCTGCCCCATCCCTGGAAGTGTCCAAGGTCAGGTTGGACAGGGCTTGGAGCAACCTGGGATAGTGGAAGGTGTCCCTGCCCATGGCAGGGAGTTGGAATGAGATAGTCTTAAACATCCCTCCCAACCCAAACCATTCTGGGATTCCATCACCAGGAATGTCCCTTCAAACACTTACTAGGGCACATTCAGTTGAAGTTTCTAGGGAGAAGTTTGGATTTAAGTGAAGGATTTTCCCTGGGACTTGCTTTTAGAGTTTGTGAACCAGCCTGGATTTGCCACCACAGGAGAGGCTTCACCTTTCACCTCTAAGCAGCAACAATCCTTGGGCTGGATGCTGCAAGGATTGCTTCAACATTCCCAACACTCTTCCCATTCTCCTTTCCCAGGAGATGAACAATTTAGAGAAGACAGATATCTGCAAGAAAACTCAAGTTTTTTTCCATCCTCCATATTAGCAAGGTCAAGGATCTGGATTCCCTGCACGACAAATGCCCGTTTTGTGGACTTTTTTTCCCCTCCCCAGCCAGGCCCGTTTAATGTGTTGCTGTCAGCAGGTTAATTATTTTAACTGCTGCACCAGAAATGCGCACTCAGGGCTGGCTCCACCAACCCATTTAAAATAAAACAGCACATTGGCAAGTGCAAGCTCTGTTGGCCTCCACTCCCTTCCCTTAATTTGATGCTGACCATTGGAATTGCAAACTCTCGGAATCGGAGCGGATGCGGAGCCGTTTGCCGGGTGCTTTGCACGTAGCTGGCCCGAGATAACAATGAGGGAGAGATCCATGGAACTGCACACAGCTCCAGCTGTTCTCCCTCCTGCTTTTCACAAGGAACATCAATATGTTTTCAGCCTGTTGGCTTCAAGGTCGATGCCAAAAGCATCAGTTGGGAAAGACCTGCCAGAAATCCTGGGAAAGAAGGAAACACCAGTATTCCCATTTGAACGAGGGTGGTGGGGAAGGGGGAAGGGAGACAGACCAGACCAGCAGGTCCCAAGGTCACACAGATAGCATTGGAGAGCAGGAAATTGAATCAGGACATATCCTCTCCCAGAAAAGGTCCTCAGCCTCTCCAGCACCTCCCAGGAGCACAGACCCAGCAGCCCCAAGGTGTAAACAGCCAGCTGGAGTGTGAAAAGGTCTTGAGCTTTGAACCATTCAGCCATCAGCTGGAAGAACCACCTTGGTCAGGCCAGTGCTTTCTAGGAAGACAGGATGGTGATCCCCAATTAACCTTGATGCACCCCATGATATCGGAGTCGGACTTGGATGATCTTTGTGGGTCCCTTCCAGCTCAGGATATTCTGATTGCAGTAAATGTGTTCTACTGTGCCATTCTTGTCCACACCAAAGAACCAGAACCTGAGCGAGCTTTAACCTTGCTGTTTCAAGTGCTAAAAGCTCTGAAAACACATCCCAAAGGGCCTCAGGGACAGCCTGACCTTAAAAGCACCGCAGCTCCCAGCAAGTCTCACCCTTACTGCAACAGAGCTTAAAAAAGAATCATCTTCCTCTTGGCTACATCACCTCCAGCTGCTGCAGCCACACGTGCAGGGTAAATGTCAGCCCCATCAAGGAAGTCTGTTGGGAAGCAACCCAGACCCCTTTGCTGTAGACTCACAAGGGCCTCTCAAAAGCTTGGCTTTAGCAAGGAACTGCACTTCTTACCTCTAAAAATGGCAGCTAAAGCTGGAGAGGGGAATCCATGGAGTGTTAGGTGCATCCCAGGTGTGTATGGGGACTACACAGTGCTCTCCTCCCCATCAGGATACAGGCCATGAGACAAGGACAGAGCCCACTAATCCACCCCTCACCAACAGGATAAGTCACCTCGACAGCTGCTGAGAAGACCTCAGGCCTTTTCACATCCCCTTGTGTTTTAAAAATAACATTGATTAAACTTAGGAGGAGACCAAGGCGAAGTAAACTCAGGAGAAACCCCCGAAGTTCTGGAGCAAGAAGACAAAACTCACCATCTTGGGAGGAGCCAGGACCAATATCACAAATCTGACCTCACAGGAGTTCTCCCCCCAGTTCTGAGGCCTCTCCAGGCGGCTGATGCAAACGTGACGTCGCTGAAGGGACTTGATAGTGCAACTGTCAGGGAAAATGGGATCGTTAGGCTGGGCCCCACAACACAAGGCATGATCTCCCCTGGTGCACAAGGTATAAAAACACATTTCAGCTTTGGGAAACACATGATGTTGTTGGTCTATGACTTCTGAAGTCTTAAATAGTGACTTTTAGTTACTATTAGCCCAAATCTGCTCTCTTTTGTACAATGGGACACCCAAGTTTTTATGGGAAATACCTTTCAAGATTTCGCTGCTTCTGAACAGCCAAGAAAACAAATGATAGAGAGCCCAACACACTGAGTGCTTGCAGAGCTACAGAAGCTTCCACAAAAAAAAAAAAAAAAAAAAAAAAAGTCTCTTATTAAAAACCACCTGCATTATTGGAAAGCAGATTACACTTCATTTCACCTGATCTCCCAAAGTGCTTCTGGAAACATTAAGGCAAAGTGCCAAGCCAGTACATCCCCACTCCTGCCTCAGGCAGACCTCTCTGTTGTAATGGCTTTCCCCATTTGCTCCCAGCTGCTGTTTTCCCTTTTCTGGCTCATGAGCGTTACAGAAACCAGGCTGATCTCCCTGCTCGAGATCCACAGAGGCAGGATTAGTGCTGGGAGGGAACTCCTTGGCTGCGATCCAGGGGATGGGATGGATGTTTGACTCCCAGAACCAAGAGTAGCAAAAAAAGTTGTGTGAAATAAACAAAGGGATCATCTCCAGAGGCTGTGGAAGACCAGGTCTGTCTCCACCCTGGGGTATTTAAACAGAGCTGGGACCTGGTTAGCTGTCACTTTTCCTGCTGGGAAACTCTGGGGCTTGGTGCAGTGGCAGCAGGTGGGTAATGCCAGCCTGGAATGCAGCTCTCCTGTTCCCTTTAAAGCCACCAAACACTTTCCAACCCTTCTGTAAATCACTGCTGAAAAATGCACACAAGGTTTGCCTACAGACACCTGGAAGAGGTGTGGAAGTGTTTTCTGACCTCAGAGTGGTTTTTCCCCTCCTTTTACCTGGTTCAAAGTTATTTCAGCTGCTTGCTCCCTTTTATTCATCTAACAAGCACCTATCACAGTCCTCCAACAGGAGGATTTATTTCTCCAACTTCTCTTCCATAATCCCAGCCCACTTCTTTCCTTTTAAGATGTATTCTCATCCCCAAGCACCCTGAAGGCTGCTTCCTTAACAAGATCTTTGGCTGGAGGTGTCCTAGTCAGGAGCACGTTGTATTTTCTATCAAGTTCCTCACAATTTGCATTAAAAAAAATTTTAAAATCACACCATCAAGTATTTTCTTACTGAGTTTGACTTCCTGATCCCAGACTGGAAGCAGCCTGCTTCTGTAAATTAATCTCACAGAGGCACTTGTTTGAGAGCAACCAAACAGCTTAATTAGAACAATACAGGGCATGAGAAAGATGACACTATTTCATTTATTTCCTAATTCCCCTCCACCACAGCCTCTTGTGCTTTTTGTACTTGAATCAGCTTTGGAAGAAAGAAAGATCAAGGCAGGTCCTAAGGTGAGGAATAAATATCTTTTGAAGTAACTGAAAATAGAGTGCAAGCTACACTTGTTTTCACAACCAAAGCCAAGCCCCTGGTTGCAATCCAGCTGTGGCTGGACAGCAGACAAGTCTCCTTGTGTTACAGCTCAACAAACCAGTGGGGACACGAACTCTGGGCTTTGGACCAGCTGGAGAACCTTCAAGTGGCCCAACACCTTCAGTTCTCTCACCTTCACCCACCTGGTCACCAGCAGTGAATGATTACTGCACCACTGGCATTAATTCTGAGCTCGGCTCTCAGCACTTCCATACCTCAGCTGCTGAGCTCATCATTTAATCTGTTTTGAAAAGAAGGTTTGCTGGGCATTTTGAACATCATTTCTACTCCAGGCATGGTCAGAAGCAGGCATCAACTACCTGTGGCTCACCAGCACTCCCCAGACATCACCCCTTCCCTACCACGTGCACCAGGCAGGACCTGACCAAGCAAGAAACCACTGAAGTACAAAATGATTTGGAAGAGCCTATTACAAAGTGCAATAATTAAGCAAGCCATGTGTTCTGGAGTTTTCTTTCTCCCTGAAGTGACAGGGTTATGTTTCAGCTCCAGGAATTGTCTCCAGGGCTGTGTTTTCCAGAGACAACAGTGCCACAATCCCACTTCAGCTCAAGAGCTTTTTGGGTACGGAGGGGAAAACTGGACTGTAAAAACCTGAGCTTTGCTACTGGGTCTCTTCCACAAACAAGGTCATTTTCCTGGCAGCCACCAAAACTTTGTGTTTCTCTTAGTCAGGAGTTCACTGTCTTCTTAAGCTGAGGGACTGGGCAAGAAGAGGATCTCACAGCACTGAATCATTTCACACTGAGCACATTTACAAGACGCCAAGAAACTCACCATTATTAACCATTTTTATCTGAAATAGTTTTATCCACAGTGCTGGAGTTTGAGAGCTTCCTCTAACTCTTCTGAGCTCTATGGACACTGACACATGGATCTAAATCCCAACAGTAAAACTGCAAATTTCCAACACTTGGGTCAATGTACAAATAATTTAGATCAATGACACCTTTCCAAATCAGGCTGGAGTTGATTTAGTGAGGACAAAGCTGATTAAAACCAGATTTAAACAGGTGCCACAGAGAAGGTGGGATATACCTGAGCCTGGCTTCATGAAGGGGAAGAACAGTGCAGAATACAGCCTCATCTGAGTCTGCTCTCCCTCTGTTATATCCATTTATTTGGGGGAAAAATGGTGTCTCAATACTTCCAGTGCAAGGCCAAGTCACTCCTGCTCATGCATCATTCAGCAGCTCGAGCATTTCTTCAAATTTAAACCATTATTTAGCTGACTCAAATCCTATTCCCTAGTGTAGCACTTAGAGCTCCCACTTTTGTTTTAATTCCAGAATCCAGATACAAATACAATACAAACCAAAACTGCAGTGCCAACTAGATTTGTGCAAATATTTGTAAAGGATACAGAAAATAAGTTCCTCGGTTCACATGGAGAAATCCCAAGTCAAGCAAGACTGCAGGTAAAAGTCAGCACAGCTCAGGCCAAGAAGAGTCACTTTCAAAATGAAACAACTTTTTTAAAAGTAGCACTTAAATAAATTCCCACAAAGAAAAAAAAGCTGGAGGGTAAATAGCCAAAGCCCCAAAAAACTGAGAACTAGCAAGACATTTTCAGCTGACTCTAAATCAAGTCTGGTTTGGCCAAAGCCTCCAAGTTCCTTTTTGGTTTGAGTTGAGCTACATTTGATTCTCCCTTGGTTTGGCCAGAAAGCTGAAAAATCTATTTTCACCCAGTATCAGTCACACCAGGAAATGCTGGACTATGATTTAATGAGATGCCAGGTTGTGTTCTCAGCAGTTTTATCTTGATCCCCCTATAACTGAGCTCATAAAAAGGGCATTTAAATTATAGCACAAATTCTGCTTCCCTGTCCTCCTCTCTGCCTCTGGTGGTGCTGAGGGTGGCACTGGCATGGTGAGAACTGGCAGTGCTCCACCAAAATCCCACATCCACAGAGTCCCACGTGCCCCAGGTCTGCCCCACACCCAAGATGTTATCAGAGTAATAACACATTGCTCAACCAAATCATAAAAAGGGTCAAACTATGGAGACCTAAGAGAAACAGAAACCCTCATTTAAAAGGGCAAGAAAGGAAGTTAATTCAGAAACAAATTATCCCTTGCAGTAAGAAAAAGTACCCAGCAGAGGTAATCAGCCAGCCAGCCTTTTCCTGTCCCCACACAGAACAACAATGACACTTCTTGTTCCCATCCACTGCCAATAAATCTTCCTCTGCCGAGCAGCTCCAGGCACAAGCTTTGGGAAACCAGGATCTGCAAGTGAGGAATGAAGCTGTGGCCAGGCCAGGCAGCTCACCCACAGCTTGGCACGGGCTGGGCTCAGCCACAACGTCCTCACTCCAGGCTGGAAGTGTTTTTGGCCTGGGAAATACACCTTGCTGGGCTCCAGGAAGACTCATCCTCTCCAGGGGGAAGGATTTCCTCCAGGGCAATGCGTATTGAGAACTCCTTTCCATCACACAGCACCTACAGGAGCTCTCCAGCACCATCTGGGATGGGCCAGCACGAGGGGGAGAGGCCCTTAAAAGAAAATTTATTGGTTCTCTGAACTCAAAGAACATTTGCCAGATGTTGGCTGTGGCATTTGGGACATGGTTTAGAGGTGAACACGGTGCTGGGTTAATGGCTGGACTTTTCCAGCCTCCATGATTCTGTAAGGAGACATCTCAGACCCTGCAGGTACCAAAACAAGCCATTTTTCTTCTTCAGAACCCAAATTCCTAATGCAGACTTTGAATCTGAGATTTTCTTTTCATGAAACAGCACCTGCAAGAGCTTTAGGTCTCCAGCATAATCTGGGAAAACCAAAAAAAGGGTGGAGAAGCCCTTAAAAAAATTATATGGTTCTTTGAGGCCAAAGAACACTTGAGAGATGAGGATTGTAAATCTTGGAGAAGAGGCTCTTGCTTACAAGGCTCCAAATCTTGTAATCATTCCTCTAAATGAAAATATTTGTTTTAAGCAGTCCAACTGTTTTAATTTCCCATTTTGCCCTTTAAAAGAATAATCTGAGGAAGAGACAGCAATGAAGCTTCTCTATCTGAAATCTGTTCAACAGCTGAATCAGAGACAATGGGACTTTTCTGGAGACCCACAGACCTCTGGGTCAGGAAAAATCCTTCAACATGCAAAATGGACTTTGCACCACTTCTGTTGAGAGAGACACCAGTCACATCTTTCACACAGTTACACATTAAATTTGAGATCTTACTCCTCAAATTTGATTATCTGAACAGCAGCCTTGCTGCTTATCCAACGTATTCTCACAATACCTATTTTTGAAAGGCTACCTGGGTTGTCCTGAGTTAAACTCCTCCCCAGGAGTCACTGCCACGACAGGCTACATCAAAGCCAGAAATTCTATAGCAACACCGAGCACACAAACCACTGAACCACTCTTTGCTTGCAGAGAGGCTTTTTTCCCCTCTGCTCTGCCTGTTAAAACAGCTTTAGGAAATCAGTTTAATGCACAGTCCACGTGCCTTAGCAATCCAGCCAGAAGAAAAGGCTCTACAACTGCTCCATCCAGACTATGGAGCAGCTCGATTTCATGTTTTTTCCAAGGATTCAGCTCTGGAAATCAGCAGTTACACCTCTCTGCTGGCAAGGAGAATACAGCCTGGAAGCTGGGATGCCTGGGGAGCTCCATCAGCTCAGGGACATTTGTTCCATAACCCACCCAGCTGGTGTTTCTCCTAGCAGGACAGCAGAGAGAAAAATTCACCAGCACCCAGTTAAGCCATTTTTAATTCATATATCCTTCACTCCAAGAGGAAAAAATTAAAAATCAGGTATTTTCATCTTCATTTTTCAGCCAGTGAAAGAAGGAATGGGGTGTGATAGGACTTGGCTTGTGATAGAGTCACTTCTTCACATGTCTTTCACTGGATTAGGAGGGGTTTCTTGGGCTTTCTGAGGCACAAAACTGCAACACCAAACCCAGCAGCTCCCACTGGAGCTTCTTGCCCATTTTTCCCAGTCCAGACATGCAAAGCATCCAGTTTACCCCTCTGTTCTGGCATCATGGCAGGTCTGGGTGGTCCATGAGCTGTTCCAAGCACCCTCCTGGCAGCACCTCTGCCTGCTTCAGTCATTCCATGCTGGAGGAGCCCCAAAACACCTCCTGAGGTCCCACCAGCAGCTGAGCTTCCCCACTTAAATAACTGAGGAAAACTCCCCATTCTGGGACAGGATTATCCCTCATCCCAGGTTCTCCAAGGAAAACAACCACCAGCAGCTTCCCAGGGAAGCAGCAAGAGATCTCTGTGCCACTTTGCATCTTCCTGTTCTGGCAAATGCTGGAATAGGAGGAAAAAAGAGTTGTGTCCATAGTTTCAAAGGTATGAGATCATAGTCTGGACTGGTGAAATTCATCTGAAACTCTCAAGATTTGCTTTCTAGTTAGGAAATGACCAGGTACACAAATAGAAATCTTCGTTCTTCCAGAGCTGGATCCTGCTGGTCACTGGGGCATGCAAGGTTTTGCTGCTCTCAGCTCTCATTTTAATGGAAGAATCCCAAGTTTTCCATAAACTGATGTATCCTGGGATGGCTTCAGCAAGATCAGGTTTTGGTCATTCTTGACAAACCCAGCCCTAAAGCCTGTTGTGAATCAGAATTCAGTTGTTTTCTTGGACTTCACTGGAACATTCAGACCTTGAGATCTTCAGTTCCTCAAGCGCTTCTTCTGCCCTGTGGCTGAAGCCCAGATCCATATGGAATGTCTGGCTTTGCTGGAGCTTCCCTAGACCTGAAACCATCAGGAAAGCACCAAATCCAACAGAAGCAGAAGGGCTGTTTCAACCCCAGGTTCTCTCCACTGCTCTTCCCACTGAGCATAAGTCAGATACGAAACAAAGCCCAAAAGAGAGGGAAACACATTTTTGTCTCTATTAGGAATGTTCTTCTGCAGCCAGGCTCTGCACAACTCAGTGAAAATCCTACAAAAATCCTTCCTTTCTCACCCCAAACTAACTTCAGCTGTTAATATTTCTCCTCATAATCCATGCAGAAGCAACACCACCAAAACCTTATCTCTGAGCTCCTCTTCCTCATTAATATAATCTTATCATGATACTCAATTCTATCTCATCCACCAGGAATTAAAAGTTGGTTAAGATGCACCAACCCAGCAGCACTAATTTAAAATTTAGCAAAGAGTATAGACCAAATGCAAGGATAAAGAATAGCAGATATCTTAAAGGTTCTTCCCACTCATATGGAAAATTTTTTCATCAACAAATTCCTTTTACTTCAGAGGTTTGGAAGCTGTTTTGCAATCTGACTTCAAGAAAAATGTAAGATCTAAAAATATGGCTCACAATCTGTTGCACAATAACTCCAGCAGAAATACAGCGCAATAATTAGATAATTATAGTTAATAACTCATCATTGCTTTCCCACCACTTTCTTCTCCTTCTTCAGAGCAACAAAAGGAAGAAACAAGGAAAATTTTGCACAAGACACCTTCAGGCTGTGAGCTTATTTTTCAAATCATCTCTTGTCATAGAAGCCAGGATTACTCACATGGATGCACTTAAAGCTCTGGCTCACTTTCCTAAGAGGCTGAACCCACCCTTTTCAGTCTCATGTATGTAATCACAGCATTTGTATCATGACCTTTCAAATGCTTTGGCGTTAAGGCAACACTCCCCAAAACCCCTCCACAGAGATGTCTCATCCCACAGGAGAAACTTCCATCCTCTGCATCAGCAGGACCTACATATCCTTACTGCTGTTACACTTCCTATGGCATCCAAAGTGGAAAAAAATTGCCCCAAAAGTCCTCTTGGTTGAGACCATTTTACTTTATAAACTCATTTTCTTCTTCGTGTTCCTGCTTTGTACGTGCCAGGTGTAAAAAAAAGCAGCACACGAAGCACAAAGTATCATCCAGCTCACTTCTTTCTCAGGACACAGCCCTGATATGCAATCACTTCTTTTTCACACTGAGATCACATCCTTCTCTTTCGTAAGAGACCAAAAACAAGCGGGAGATTTTTCCTTGTTTGTTGATGGTGTTGTCTCCTTTTTGAATTTTTTTTAAAAATCCTCTATTTCTCTCCATTTTCCCCAGCCATAAGCAGAGGGCAGGAGAAGAAGTGCCAGCAGAAGGAAAGCTATTGTGACAGTTGTCCCAGCAAACTGGCTGTGAAGGCTAAAATATGTGCATGCCTTTAGGCACCTATCCCACATATCCCAGTAATTTCTCTGGGAATTAACATATTTCTTGACAACTTGACTTCAAGACTGCACAGGAATAAAGCAACAGAGTCAAAAAGGCACTGCTTTGGTTGGCTCAGGAACTCAGGCTCTGGCCTGTCCCCTGTGAAGGGACAGCCTGGCTCACCCCACAGGCCTGACTTGGAGACAGTAACTTCAATCCCCAGTTCTGGTCAAGTGCAGGCTGGGGTGAAGCCACCACGTCTCATAAATCCCAGGTGACAGAGTCCTTACTGTCTTAAGGGCCTGCTCCAATGTTTAACAGTGTTGACAATTAATCAGCATCCAAATTAATTGTCCAAGTAATCAGTGTCTAAATAGTGTGGAATGTCTGACTTCAATTTTCAGCTACAAAGTTTGGATGTTTCCATCAAAGGACCTAAGAAATCTTTTGGTATAGGCTCCCAGACTTTGGCAGGCAAAGCAGTCCATGAACCAGTTTGCTTGTCCCTTTGAGAAGTTCGTTTATTAGCATTTCTCAGTAATTAGCATTTTCTGGCTCATTTTTTTCAGCATTCTTAGCTCGTTAACAGCAGATTTCTATAACATCCAAGAGCTGAATGCCCTGCAGGGACTGTGGTCACCTGCTGCATGTGTTTGCAAAGAGGAGAAGCCCAGAGAGAGACTGAGGATGGATGGAACAGGCACCATGATCTCAACCCAAAAGGACACATTCTGAACCTCTGTTCTTCCCAGCAGCAGGAAAAGCTTTGGAAGGCAGTGGATTTTGCTCATCCAGCCCAGGTACTTACATGATACAGAGCCAGGACTGCTGATACTGCACCCCCGTGACTGTGGCTGTGACCCCTTGAATTGTGTCTGATAAGAGGTGAACTGGGAAAAGAAGAGAGGGAAACATCACAGGCTGTCCTCGTTTATTCTGCAGCTGTAAATAGCATTTCCTTCTAAATGGAAGCTGACTACTAATCCCAAGCATTCCCATCTGCCCAGTGGACTGATGCAGGGGTGGGGGCTGACAGAGAGAGATGGAAACATTTGTCCTGCTGCTTTTGACTTGTGTCCTTAAACTATTCACAGCTTAGAACGGCAGCTGCTTTCTCCTCCCAACATCATCCTACTGCAGTACTGGGTTATTAGATTAGCATTATCCACCACACACACACAGACAGGACTGGGAGGGGTGTCACCTTCCCAATCCCCTGCCCTCTCTCCCCCTCTTCCCAGCTACTGCTCTCACACTATTTTATGGCACTACTTACTTTTCGTTCCTTATTGGCAGAAAGCCTAAATTAAAGGGGTTATAAATGCGAAGCTCTAAGACAGGTAGCAAGAAGTAACCAAAGCATGAACATGCTTACTACATGCTCAGGACTTGACATATCTGTTAAACAAATTCACTCAGGCTGTGACAGTTACATTTGAGGTGCGATGGACATGTTTGTCTATTCATTCCTGTTGACTCTGAAACATCAGGGGTGCCTACAGAGAAACAATGCTCAGTTAAGCTTCTTTGCATCTTGGGCTAAAAGGCGGCGTTTTTAGACTACACTACGACATTTGTTGATAGCTTAAGGTGACATCAGAGCCAACAACCTTGGCTAGGGCTGCCCTGGTTGAGCTTCTGGAGGAAAACCAAGTGACTCCCATCTCCTCCAGTGGGCTGGGAGTGACACAAAGGCTCAACCCTCCCCAGTTACTCATTCAAAGCAGGCAAAATTCCCCAGCCTGTGTGAATTCAGGTGGAGAATCACAAGGCAAAGGAGCCATTGCTGACAAGACACCAGCAAGAGTCTCTTGGCTGAACAGTGTTGTCGGAGGACAAGCAAACCAAAAGGGTCCACGCAGACAAGACACCCCAGTGCTGTGGACTCCTCACCCCAGAGAGCACCACAATGGGTGACCTTAACGAAACAGGGGCAAGACTCCACCAAAACACAAAAACCCTGGAGAAATGAGATCCTTCAGTCTGAATGACATGGAAAAAATCAACCCAAGGTGTCACATGCAACGTGCAAGCCTGGGGACCATACAGTGCGTGTCCAGCACCCCACCATGGCAGGGATGGCAAATGAACAGCAGCCCACCAGCCAAAGCAAACCAAGAGCTGATTACCGTTCCCTTCCCGTGGCGTCCCTGAATCTGTGAATAAAGTGTTCATGATTTTTTCAAAGTTGCAGCTCGGCTCCATGTTCTCAGGATCCTCTGCGAAGTGTTTCAGCATCTCCCGAAGAACATCGTCCAAGGACGTGGCTGTTTCATCCAGGATGATGCTGGCTCTGGCCAAGAACCCATCCAAGTCTCGCTGGGCTCTGACCTCCTCCTCAAAGTTCTTTAATTTCAGGTACTGTGTTGAGAAAAGGTCAGAGCATGAGACAGCTGTACACAGTAACAGCAAAGTAGAATTCACAAGCAGTTTTGCTGAGGTTACCACCTAACCAAAGATTCTATTGGCCATCCAGATCACAGGAGAAAAGGAATTTAATGCATTAATGCATTGAAGGTTTGCATTTTCAAGGCTTATCCTAGTAGTGTGCCCATAGGTGAATGCCCAGGTACCTTTTATACACTTAAAAAGAAAGCAGAATTTAAAAAAAAAAAAAAAAAAAAAAAGGATTTTTTTTTTTTTAGCCTAGAATAAAGTAGAATAAGTTGGCCTAAAAGCAAAAATGTTTAAGGTAGCATTTAAAATCCTCTTTAGGTTCAAGTAATTCAAGAAGTTTAAAAAAATGTGGGAAAGTTATTTGGGAGAAAGGGACCCTGAGCTCAGCAGCATGAAAAATTACCAGTAAGAATCTCAGTGCCAAGTCAACTCAGCTGTCCTCAAACTGGAAACCAGCTGTCCCCAGTGCTCCCAGTTAGGGATCCTAAAGTGGAAGGTGGGGAATGCCATCCAGCCCATCACCTTTTCTGACACTTGCTGAATTTTACTTCTTTCCACTTCCATGGAAGTTTTCTTCCTTTGTGGATTTAGCTTTCAAGCAATAATGAAAAAAAGACAGCAGAGGCTGAAACTATCCCAGCTCTCTGCTGGTTCCTTCTGCTGTCCCACACTTACTGGCCCCGGTGTATTCCAGAACCTCAACTTCTTTCTGTACCTGTCATCTGTGAAGGTGATTAATCGAGTGATCAAACTACAAGTGCCTCGTTCCCATTGCACAGTCCTTGGAAATCCACATACAGAGCACTGGACAAGGAGGGCTGGCAGTCCTGCCCCTCTCCTTCAACAGCCTAAGACTGAGTAGAGGAAATGGAACTGTGCTGTTATGTGGATCTTCCTTCCGGTGGGAAGGCTGCCAGGCTGGAATTCATGGTGCTGAGAACCAGATTGTCAGGAGATATTTAAACCCTCAATTCCCCTCAAGCTCAGTAAGAACCAAGCTCTGAATTGCTTTCACAAATCTGATCCCCAGCTGTCTCCACAGCCAGGACCATGCCACGTTCCCCCCAGGGTACAGGGCCATCCCAGAGCCTGACTCATGGGTGCCCTCCTTCCATGCACACTCTCTCTTACCTTTTCCATTTATAGACACAGGCGAAAAAATGCTAACATCTCCCTAATTACTGTAATTATCACAGCAACTATCAAGTTGTCAGTACACATCCATTGCAATTAGCACTGTTTTACTTTGCATCAATCACTTTTTCCACAGCATCCTTGAGAGGGAGGATTCTCTGAAGCATTTCAGCTCCCACCCGGAAGGCTTTGGAACCATCTGCTCGTAGGAGAGGAGACGGTGACAGAGCTACAGCTCCACCTCAGAAGTGCAAGCAGTGAGTCTGCCTCACATTGAGGGCAGATTATCACACACCTGTAACAGGAGTTTTCAAAATAGCAGAGGTGGCTTTGTGTCACCCACTTCTCCCCCGCCTGAGAGAAGCAATCAGAAGCAGAACAACAGAAGGAGAAAGTTGAGGGACAGCAAAAAATTAATCAAAAGCGTTCGTGTGGCTTATTAGCCCAGATCACAGAATGATGGAACGGTTTGGGTTGAAGGGACCTTAAAGATCATCCAATTCCAACTCCCTGCCATGGACAGGGACACCTTCTACTATCCCAGCTGGCTCCAAGTCCTGTTCAGCCTAGCCTTGGATACTTCCGGGGATGCAGGGGCAGCCACAGCTTCTCTGGGCCGAGGCCTGCCTCACCATCTTCACAATAAAGATTTTTTTCCTAATATCCAACCTAAACCTACTCTCTTTCAGTCTGAAGCCATTTTCCCTTGTCCTGTCACTCCAGACTATTGTAAATAATCTCTCCCCATCCTTCTTGGAGCTCCCTTCAGGTACTGGAAGGCCCCAATCCATCTCAATCAACACTGATCCTGCAGTGGGTTGTGCATGACAGCACCAGCAGCAGCTCATTGCAAGGCAGAAGGATTCAGCTCCAGCTGAGCCACAAGCTTCAAGCAATGCCTTGGGAAAATAACTTTCCATGCCTCAGTGCTGTTTGATTTCCCTGCTGCTGGTCCTTTAGAGGAAATAGGGGAAAGATCCATGTTTATCACCCATTTATCACTCCCCTGACATTAGGGAAGATATTATAGAGTCATGGAATGGGCTGGGTTGGAAGGAACCTCAAAGCTCATCCAGTTCCATCCCTTTCATGGGCAGGGACACCTTCCACTATCCCAGGTGCTCCAAGCCCTGTCCAGCCTGGCCTTGGACACTTCCAGGGATCCAGGGGCAGCCACAGCTTCTCTGGGCACCCTGTGCCAGGGCCTCCCCAGCCTCACAGGGAAGCATCTCTTTGTAACACCCAACCTGAATCTACTCTCTGAGCTTAAAGAGGCTTTATGCACATTAAACATCACAAGGCAACCAGCCACCATGAAAGGAGAAAAATCCATCACTCCCTGAGACACACTAAAATCAAATTACTGGAAGCACTGGCACAGCAACAGCTCAGGCACAACTGTTGCAGCCAGGACCCCCGCTGGGTTCAGGGGAGATTAATGAATGCTCCCTCACTAATATTTTTAGCTGGATAGTCAAGTCACACCAGGAAATTTGATGCTGGAAACTCGATGCTGGAAACTGCTCAGGAAGAAACCCAAGCCAGCTGCCCAACAGTCATTTGAACAGCTCTGGGTATCCTTGATTGCAAAGCTCCACGTTGCACCGTGACAGGAACAGAGGCTGTTGTGCCAAAAAAGGGGGAAATACTGAAACAGCCTCTCCTGACTCCAGGCAGGCCAAAATCACACATTTTAACTCATCAACAAGGCTCAAAATGCAAGATCTCTCCTGGCTGGCTGCTCGGGAGACACCTTCACTTAGAGCCACTGGCAATTTTTTTATGGTGTCCAAAAAATCCCATTCTCCTGAGCAGAGCTGTGCCTTGGGCCAATTCCCTCAGAACCACTCTGTGATGGTGATTAAATAGTTCAATCTGTGTGAAGAAGCCCTTATTTCTGCCCACTGAGTGCCCTGCTAGATAGCAACTTCCCTGAGACACTGCCCTTCCAGAACCACAGGCTACCACCAGAGACAGAGACAACCTACAGGGAAACTTCTCCAGACAAAGCTTCTCACTTCTCTGCTGGTGATTCCCCCTTCCCAGACACTTGGAGCCATCATCTCCATGAGTCAGGTCCCAGTTTCCTTTGCATTTGAAGCACAAAATTTCCACTGATCCTCCCTGAAGGGAAAAACTGGCAAAAGAATCTTTTTCTCAAGCCCTGCTAAAGCGCTCTGGTATTTGTGGCTCCACAGCACACTAAAATGCTCAAGCATGAACTGTAGGCCAGAAAAAGCAGGAATCCTACAGCTCTGAAAAGGAAAAACAAAATAGAAGAGACACTTATGAGTTAGCAGTTTCCAACTATTTCTTATCAGAGGCAGATCCTGCATTTGGGCTTAGAATTTGCACTTTTAAGCGATTAAGTTCTCGGGTTACTTTCAGTCAAGTGTGTATGACTGAGAACCTTGGCACTGGGATTAGACAAGACAAATTAGGGAGGAAGACATTTTCATTCCTGAGCAAGGAATAGCTTCTTTTAACTTCCATGATTCTATACCAAACAATGTTTTAATATTTATTCTTTGGTGCTGGTGGCTTTGTTTTGGGCAGTGCTTTCTTTGGTATTTATTTGCTTTGGGGTTTTTTTGTTAACTTGGGGAAAAGGTTTCTAAAGCTATCACACATTTTTCTCCCACTACTAATTCAGCCTTCTGGAATATCTTTTCAGGATTTGGGCTGTCTTAGAGGCCTAAAGCAAAGCAGAATTAAAAAGCTCTCTGGGATTCCCTAAAAAGCCCCCAAAGCTTACAAGGCTACACAGACTAAAACCTCAAGTTACAACCTGCAATGAAGGCTGAAATACAAGACCTCAGGCACTGGCCCAGCTGCCCAGGGCAGTGGTGGAGCCCCCATCCCTGGAGGGATTTAAAAGCCGTGTGGATGTGGCACTTGGGGACGTGGGTCAGTGGTGGCCTGGGCAGTGCTGGGGGAATGGGTGGATTTGGTGATCTTAGAGGGTTTTTCCAATCTAAATGATTCTGTGATTTACCAGGATCAGTGATGCTCCAAGCTCCCATGACAACAACCCCTCCCTCCAACCATCAGGCAAGAAGTCAAGACAACTTAAAGCACCCTGAGCCTCACAACCCTAAAGAGAAAACTTCACATGGTATTAAATATAGAATCAGAGAATTAAAGAATGGGTTGGGTTGGAAGGGACCTTAAAGATCACCCAGTTCCACGCCCCTGCCATGGGCAGGGACACCTTCCACTATCCCAGGTTGCTCCAAGCCCCGTCCAGCCTGGCCTTGGACACTTCCAGGGATCCAGGGGCAGCCACAGCTTCTCTGGGCACCCTGTGCCAGGGCCTCCCCACCCTCACAGGGAACTTATCAAAATACCAACTCTATTCCTCCCTGAGTATTTTCTGTGCATTTCCACAGCCAAAGGCTTGGAATAACACAGCCTACACAAAGTTTTTTTGCACTTTCACCTTATCATTAGTGAGTTACAGTCTCAGGAGCAAGTGTAAACTAAGAGTGGGCTCCTAATCCTCCTCCTAGCCTGCTTGTTTCCAGGCATTTCACTCCTGCTGAACCTTGTGAAGGACGACTGATTAGCTGGAATAAACAAGGAACCAAATCCCAGCCATGTCTACTGGGTGTCTCTGCTCCCAGCTCCACAGCGCACACTTGGATCCCTGTGGAGGCAGCTGCAGAAGAGAGAACGATGAATTAACATGTCAAGGAATTGTCTGGGACAAAAAGCAGTGGAACAATCAGAATTACAGAGAGATTGTTCGGAGAATGAGCAGCATGTGGCTTTTTAGGTTTAAAGAAAGGGAGAGGAATTCAAGAGAAGAAGCATTTTAAATGCCTTTTGCTTAAGCCAGTGACAAACAGCCCCTCAGTGTGATCCTTTTCTGTACTTCTGGGTGATGAAAAAACCAAACTGGTCACACAGCACCTCTACTTACCTTCCTCGATGTGTGCAGTAACACGCAGCCAGCACCTTCACTTTCAGCTGCAAAGATGGGAAAAAAAAACCCACATCAGAAGAGTGTTACTATCAGAGGTACCTGACAGGCAGCAGGAGCCAAGCAGGAGGCTCAGGAGGAGGTGAAGCATCACTCTCTTGGCAGGGGATGATCTCTAGAGAAAAGCAGAGATTCAATTTTTACAACATCTCCCATTTTGGAAACGTGAACCAAGCACAGGATTGGCATTATCTGGTCACTTGGGGATTGTGTCTTGCAGCTTTTTTTGGCTGGATTTTTATAACTCTGATGTATTTTTACTCTTTCTTTCTCTCCCCCCTGCTCCACTCCCCAAAAATCTAACTCCTAATCCTTTAAGTAATCATTTAATCCAATGCATCATTGTTTGATAGATTGAGGCTATGATTTCATGAGTCACCCTCATTTGGAAACCCTCCTTGTCCTCGTTAAAAGAGTCAACAATAACAGCCAGGCACTTCCAAGGGATTGCAGGCAGTGACTCCAAGATGAGCACATTAATGTCCTGTCAACTCACCATGCTGCCTCCATAAATCTGAGGAGAAAGCAACACAGCTCTTGGGAAAGAAAACTGCTGTTTAGGGACTAGTAAATGTCATTTAATACACAGGATGGGGGAACCCGGGAAATTCCCACTTCAAACTTCCAAGCGCCAACAATAACATTTTCTTAAGAGTATCTACGAAGCCCTTTTTGGGTATCAGCTACAAAACAAAACCAAACCAAGCTGTACTTGCCAAAAGCCCACTCCTTGCATCCAAGGCAGCCTCTCTGTGGCATTATTTGTCCCACAGGCACTTTTTGTGCAGAGAATCATGGAATGGTTTGGGTTGGGTTGGAAGGGACCTTAAAGACCATCGAGGTCATCTTCCACTTGACCAGGCTGCTCCAAGCCCCATCCAACCTGGCCTTGAACACTTCCAGCCTGGCATCCTTCTCCTTAAGTTCTCCAAAATACCCCCAAGCCTGAGCTGCTACCAAAATGAAACACATGAACAGCTTTAATTCAAATGAGCGCAGCAGCAGCATGGAAAAAACCCACTGAAGACCAAAACCTTTCCAGAGGCCAAGCTGTGGAAAACTACAGAGATGTAACACGGAGTTACAGCTACTCAGATGAGTGATTTGCTTCTTTTGTAGATCTCTACTTCCTACCCTGTAAGAGCTGCTGCAATCCCATGACTTGGCCACACACCTTCAAGCCAAGCCCTGCTAACTCTCCAAAAACTAAGCTGAGGGTGCAACTCACGCTGAAACTCCAGAAAAAAAGCAATTGTTTTTTGCAAGCAGAAAGCTGCTTTAATCAAAATCATCGCTGATCAAACAGAGATTTGAGTCTTGCCC
Organism: Coloeus monedula; assembly: GCF_965178545.1. Classification (NCBI taxonomy): domain Eukaryota; kingdom Metazoa; phylum Chordata; class Aves; order Passeriformes; family Corvidae; genus Coloeus; species Coloeus monedula. Next base: position 72,891,486 of record NC_138785.1, read on the forward strand.
TCGATGAGGTTCAAAGGCTCCAGCTCAAAATGGGAGCAGAGCAGTGGAGAAGAGGGAAAGGACTGACTTCATCTTCCCCTAAACAAAATGAGGTGGTTCAGAGGCTTTGGTTACATCACCCAGCTTCTCCCAAATTTCACTTGGATGCTGCACATGTGACTAAAAGCATCACTTAACCAGACAAGTCTGCTGCTACAACAGCCCCAATTATTCCTGCTTTTGACACGCCTTTTGGAAAACATAAGCTGTTTCATCTAAAAAAGTGCTATTTATTATTAAAAAGCAAGCACCCAAATAAACCAGAAACATCAAGCATTTTCCCCAGGCTCTCACATTTGTAGTTCTCCAACGCTCACTTACCCAACTTCCAGCCTAATTACACATGCAGAAGTATGTGGGGAGATTCGGAAGTCCATAAATATTCATTGAGGAGAAAACATGTTTTGGTTTATCTGCTTTTGCAAGGAATAGTTCGGGAAAGACAAAAAAAACCCACAAGCCCGAACAATAGCAGGCACATGCTGAAGAGAGAGCTGCAGCCTGTCCTCATGGATACATGGAAATGCAACAGAAATTCAGGTTGTGCTTTTATCAGGCAGCAGCTCTTGGTTCCTCTTATCATTTTTGAGGCGTATCAATCTTTGCTGACAGCTCTCTCACGTACCCAGCTGGAGGAGCACCAAGTGCTGCTTTATCAACACAAGCAAAAACATCTAATTACATCTGTTGGAGCAGGATCTTTCAAACTTCTCAAAAAAGCTGTTCTGGGTATGGAGGTGGCACTTTGGAAAGCCCAGAGCCTCATTCATCATTCATCCCAACAACACCGCTCGGATTTAATCCAGGCGGGAAGACGGATGGATACGGCCATCCCAGTTCTGGGCTGGTATCTTAAATGCTCACTGGAGTGCTACAACATCACTCAGGGATAGCAGCAAATCCACTGGAACATGACAAAGGGGAGGGAAAAATACACAGAGACTTCTCAAGTGCTCTTCTGCCTTGCTCACATGAAATATCCATTTATTTCCTGCTGGGCAATGCGGGATCAAACCCTGCAGGAGGTTGCCCATGACACATCCAAAGCTCAAGTCCAACCACCACCAGCTTACCATCCATTTCCTCCTCTTCCACAGCACCATCCCTGCCTCCCTCCAGCCAAGGAGGGGGTAAAAAGATCCAACACCCTTGGCCCTTGCACCTCCACAGAGGAGCCCTTCACGGGAATGACATGGATACAGAAAACCCTGGATCCATCTTACAAGAAACTCCCCATCAATCTCCTCGGCAATGTCGCACTGTCAAGAGCAGTAACTTGAAAATCTCAATATTTGAGATTTCACACCTGAATGCCACAATTAAGCACAATGAAACACCACGAGGAGGTCAGGACCACATGAAATTTTCATGTCGATTTTTGTGGCCCTCCTTGCCGGACAGAGCGAGCAGCAAAAGCCTATTTTAGGCAAGAGAGTGAGCGAGGGGCATTATTGTGTGTCCTCACAGCTGAGGGAGAGCTGCCAGGGGTGGCTGAGCTTATCTGTTGGGCTCTGTGCCAGGTCCTGCCCAGGGGAAAGCCAAAAAGTCAGCAACGCATCTCCAACATCCCCTGGCAGCCACATCAAGGCGCCACGCGCATCCCGAATTTCTGGGATGCGTGCATGCAGGCACGGAGCCTTACTGGGAATGCCACGAGTGACTCCCGGGGAGTTCAGTTCTGACAACGCTGAGGAATTGTCAACATCAGAACTCGTGGCACACTCAGGGCCCTGCCTCTCCTTTTTATTTCCCACCATTCTGCAAACAGGCCCCATCCAACTTCAACACAAACGAGGAGATTTAATACTTGGAAGTTTATTTGCTCAGTTTCATCCCAGCTGCCCTAATAACATCCCTGAGAGCAACCCAGAGAAACAAAATCCCCTCCTTGCTTCACCTCCACCCCCTCCTTAGGTAACAACATCTACCACGCAAGCCTGAAAACAAACCCCTGAAAGTCAAATACCGAAGTTTAAGGCTTTTCACCTTTTGTCTTGAGAGATCTCCTTTCACCCAAGATCCCTTTCCCTTATCCAGGTGTCCAGTGCTGCCCTTAACACCTGAGAAGATCCAAAAGCCTTTGGAGCAGAGCCACCACTGGATGCCTGCAGCATCTTAAGACTGTATTTTATTTTGGGATAAAAGGAGTGGAAATTAGAGTAAAAGAGCTTTTTGGCTGTGCACATTTCTTTAGATCTACAAACACTCCCTGGTGCATCTTCATGGTAAATATATATGCACAGTAAAATAAATCAGAGCAGAATACTACATTAGCACTTCCACCTTTTTCTCTGAAAAATATCAAGGATCTGGTGTGAGTGGAAGTATTTAAGGTTTGGAGGGCTTATAATTTGAAAAAAAACCCCTATTTTATCTTTGTTTTTTATCAGGGGTCTGCCCAAATCTAAGACTCAGCCATTTGTGCTGAACCACACTGCGAGCATTTGTTCTGCTTTTCAAATCTGCCTTAAAAATACATAAATACAACCACATCACCGCATGGCATGACAGGAGTTTGTGAGGAGCAGTGGTGACACCTCTAACACACCACTGGCACTGAGGGATTGCACAAGCAGGATCTCAGAGGGATTCTTTGCTTCGCTGTGCTCAGCCTGGGCTAATCACCATCAGATTTGAGTAATTTTGGTTAAATACTGTTAGATAAATAACTGTGCCTTTATTATCCCATATTCCCACAACAGGTGATGGGCTGAGCTCAGGAGACGTCCTAAAGTCAGTGTTCATCCCACAAATTCCCAGGTTAAAAGCAGGTGGGAATAAGGATTCTGGAACAGCAAAACCAGCTGGGCATGTGAAGGCCCATCCCTCATACTCCTGGGTGGGGAATGGGGAAGAGAGGGGACAGCACAGAGACTGAGCAGGGACAAGGTAAGCGCGCCGAGTGTGGTGTCACTTGTCACACCCACGTGCTATAAAAGCCAAATATTTCATGAAAAACCCCACCTGTAGTAGGTTTTGTTGATCCATTTGGGGCAGGGGGAACATGTGCATTTTTTTCATGCACTCTAAATCCCACGGGAAGCCGCTCCAAAGGACCAAGGTGAAGCACGGAGAAGGGAGGCCGCTGCCTCCGTGCAGAACCACCCGCGCTCCCCCCACACCTCCCTCGGCTTCCTAAGCAGCGCTTTGAAAACACCCTCGTCAGGAAATTCGGAGGGAGGCCGTCCCCCCCCCCCCCCGGCACACAATTGGTATATCCACTTTCCATTAGAGGGTAGGAAGCCTCGGGAGCCCAACATCCCACTCTGACATCAAACTGCTAAAACAGGAGTTATCAGATGGAACGCGTGGGTCAGCATTGTGCCTCGAGACATAAAAAGGACCTTGGTATTAATGTGAGGAAATGTGACTATTGTGTGCAGAGTGATACCCATTCAAGCCCAGACCACTTGTCTCTGGACGCTACTCTCCCTGGAATATCCTTGGCGCCAGCATCCAGCTTTTCTCCTCGTCCCCTTGAAGAAAAAAGTCATCTGGGCAGGGCCTGGGCCAGGACTTGGATCCAGTGTTTTGCCAGGAGCAGCGGCGGCGGGCGTGCACGTGTGTGCCTCTGGAGCGGGATACAGGAAACTGTTGATTCTCTGTATCTAGGAATGATCAATTGTCCGCAGGGTGGAACAGCCTTTAATTTCTCCTGAAGCGTAATTCGTGTTCCGCTCCTTCCCCCCACCCCCCCCCCCCCACCCCGGCAGAGCCACATCCTGCTCTCCAATTGGCTTTTTGCTGCCGTCAGGAGTTTGCTTTGTTCTCCCCAAAACTGCTGCAAGCACCTCTAAAATCACCGGTCTGAGCATCAGCTGCAAGTGGGAAAAGTTAAGCAGCTATAGCTCCACAAGTCCTTGATAAATTGTGCCTAAATTGAAGCAAACCCTGTGCAAACCCCCCTTGTAATGTGGGTAAGGAGAAGGTGAATTATTTCAGAACCTCAAACTACAAAAACGACATCCGAAGAGCTGTTTTAAAACTCCAAACTACAAGAACAAGATCCAAATCATTGTTTTAAGACCTAACACTGAGAAAAAGCCAAGGTCCAAATGATGAAAGTATGTGCCTGGCTAATTTAAGGGAGCTGCCAAGGAGATCAGAACCCTGTGACTGATGGCAAAGATGTGTCCCCACGTATTCCAAAGACTCACTTGCATCACCTCTCCATTAAATTTAAGGCCCAGCCTAAACCAAGCTGCTGTATTTATTTGCAGGGATTTAATTCCAGGCGTGCTGCAGGTAAAGCTTTCCTGGACAAGGGCCTGGAGTGCCAGGACAAGGGGGACATTTAGATTAGACCTGAAAAAGAAGTTTTTTTACAATGAGAGTGGTGAGGCCCTGACCCAGGTTGCTCAGAGAAGCTGTGGCTGCCCCTGGATCCCTGGAAGTGTCCAAGGCCAGGCTGGACAGGGCTTGGAGCACCCTGGTTTAGTGGAAAACATTCCTGCTCACTGCAGGGGGGTTGGGCTTGATGACCTTTAAAGGTCACTTCCCACCCAAACAATTCTGTGATTTTACTTGCCAACATTTGTTGTGACTTCAGAAAAAGCCTCAGCCTAAAAACCACCCTGATCTTCCCCCAAAAATGCAGATCCCACGTCCAAAAGCCTCCAGCTTCAGACACATACCCACCTTCCTGTTAGAGCTCCTAACATTTGCTGGAAACAAATGTTACCACCAAAATCGAAGTTACAAGCATGAAAAGCAGAAGAGAATTAAAAAACTTCATCAGTTAATGCAAGGAAGCACTGAAACACCCAGGAGAAATGACCCAAATGTCACTGCTGAGCAGCATTTTAGTGCTCAGGCATCTGCACTGCTTTGGGCTCATTATTCCCTGCAAAGGCAGCCAGTATTCATTAAAAGTAAGACAGGCCATACCTTAAACCTCAGATTTCTTCAAGCCATCCTGTTTTTCACACACCTGTGCACAAAACCCAGCATTTTAGGCCAATGGTCAATTGTTGGGAGTTTTATGGCTCGTGCTGTGTTGGTTCAAAGCTGAGTCCAACACGGTGATCTTTTAAAACCAGAATTATAGTGGAGAGCATCCAGTTATGCTCATGGAGAGCTGCACACACATCACAGAGACCAACAGCTCGATAGGATGATGCAGAGCTGTCACTGCATCTGTAATTCCACCTTCATTGCCTGCCAGCACCAGGACCCCAGGGTTCCAACTCAGCCCCTCTCCAAATGGGAATTTTGGATCTTTTAGCCCTGTATTAAGGTGGGCAGCAACCTCACACCAGCTGACCCAAAAAAAAGTCTCCAGCAAGAGAGAGTCTGGGGAGCACATTCAGCCAAGAGACCACATTTTGGCTCAAACATTTCACCCAGAATGCAGGAAAATGAGATGAGGATGCAAAGATGTCATTCCCACACTTGGTTTTCCTCTGTGTTTACAGAGCAGCAGAGGATTTTGTAGGATCCTGGTGCAGCAGCTCCCTTGGGGTAGGAAATGAAGCGTTTGGGGCACCTGGCATTGCCTGGAGAAACCCTACTTTTATTTCCTCCCTCCTTCCCAGCTTGTCTTGCTCTGGACAATCCATGCAAAGGATCATCTCCACAGTTTTGTTCCAGGAAATCAAAGCCTGAGTATTACAAAAAACCTCCCAAAGCTTCCCAAGAATGGCAGCAATGGAAGGGAATTTCTGAACAGGGAACAATTCACTCCCAGACACACCTCAGCTCTGGCATAATTAAACCTCAGTTTGGTAATTGGGTGGTTTTTCTCAGAAGTTCAGGGTTATTTTTCTTAGAAGAGCTTAAGGGGCTCATCTCAGCCACCTTCAGCCACCCAAAAAGTCACCCCTCCAGGAGGATCAGCTGCAGCCTCAGCAGCCACAGACTGATTTATTTGTATAAAATCCACCCTGGAAGAAACTTCAGTAAAACCACCTCTGAAAAAGGAACTGATAGCCCAGATGACTCCAATGCCTGGACTCTGACAAATTCTGTGCCTAACAGTGAAAAAGCTGGATTTTGGCTACTTTGATGTCGTAATGAGGGGAAAAAGAAAAGAAAAAAATACCTCTTTTCACACATGTCCATATTGAAAGTCTGGACTTTTGCTCTGCCTGAAGCTCATTTTAAAAATCATCATCCTTCCATTTCAAACAGGACCCCAGCACACCAGAAGCCCATTTTTCCTTAAAAATCCTAAACAACTCAGCTGAAAAAAAAAAAAAAGGATAAGACTAATAGCACCAGCACAAACAGCAGTGCTTCAGGGAAATAAGGAAGCCTTTTTTGTCCTGTTTTGAACGGAAGGGAAAACACAAAAAGCCCAGGAGGACACACAAGGAAAGTGAACTTCTTCAGATGCAGAAGAATCCACAGCATTCACATTCCTCATCCCCAAACAATGCACCCCACGGCATTAAGTCCACACTTGTCATAGCAGAGCACAGCTCCCTTAAATCTTTCAATTAAGATGGCATTTGTAAAATTGCAGGCTTGGAAATTGCTGGATATTATTCCTAAGTTCAAGTCATCGCTCATAGCCAAAAAGCAGACTCCGAGATGGTCAAACAGGGCTCCAGGCCGTGCCTAATCTGCATCACCATTCCCAATAACTGCCCGCTGCAGATCAACTGGGATTTGCACGTAATCTAAAAATAACTTTTAACAAACTTCAAGGACTGTCTGACACTGTGACACTGACAATAATCCAGAGCATGTGCATTTAACCTCTAAAATAGCCAGTGCCCACACAGGAAGGTGCCAGCTGCTGGGACAAACCCAGGCTGCTGCTGTGTCCAAGAGCTGCGTTTTCCCAGGCACATCCCACAAAATCCAGCTTCCACAAAATGGGTGGGAAAGGACCTTAAAGATCATCCAGTTCCACCCCCTTTCCATGGGCAGGGACGCCTTCCACCAGACCAGGTTGCTCCAAGCCTCATCCTACCTGGCCTTGAACAATTCCAGGGAATAAAGAAGGCTAAGTTATGTCTAATTTCAGAACTATTTATCTTATAATTGAAAACATTTTCTAGAAAAACAAAGTTGCTACCTCTAAGCAAGATTGTCACAGCCACCAGCCCCAGAAGAAAACACTTCAGCTGTATGACTTGATTTCTGTCCTCTCCTAAAAAAACCCCTCTGTTTCTCAGACTTGGCCTGGCACTTTATGGGATGTCAGTTCAGATCTGGATTCCCTATCTCTTCCAGCTTCACTTTTCAAAGGATTCACTAAATATCAGCACTGGATTTTACGGGAAATTAAGCGAACAGGATTTTGTTTGATTTTCTGCAGAAAAAGAAGTTCAGAGTTGCATATGAACTGAAACAAAATGACGGGAGGTTTTGGTGAAGGGCTTGGCTGTCTTCCTCCCTCACCATTTATCACAGGCAATACTGAAGATATGAAAACACTGAGCCACAAGCAAAGTTCAAGGATGGGTTGGATGGGGCCTAGAGCAACCTGGCCTAGTGGAAGGTGTCCCTACCCTTAAAGAGATAAGTTTTAAGGTCCCTTCCAACCCAAACTGCCCTGATCCCATGAAATCCCACGACCAGGAACAACCTCCCTCCCACCCCCGTTTTTGGGGGTCACTCACCGGTGGCGCTGGGAGTGCCCTCGAGGTTGACGTTGACGAAGAAGCGGATGCTGTCCCCGGACACAATGGTGGAGTTGACGCCGTCAAAGAGCTCCTCGCCCGCCCCTTCCTCCTTCGCATCGTCCGTGTCGCACTTGAGGTACCCTGACAACGAGATGGGGGTGCCATGAGAGGGCCGCAGGCTGTCCTTGGGCCCATCCTTGGACACCGGGGGGGACGAAGAGTCCGAGTCCGACTCCGAGTCCAAGTCCATGGCTGGCAAGGCCTCTGCCGCCGCTGGGGCCTGGGGAGGGGCCGCTCTGAGGGCCTGTGAGGGCCGGAGGGTTCAAGAAATGACCCCAGTATGTTTTGGGGTGGCCTCAGGGGCTCGTCCCTCTGGCCTCACACCAACGGTGTGGGCAGCAAGGCCCAGCCCCAACACCTCGTGCCCCTCAGGTAAAAAACACCATAAGGATGAAAATGTTGACCGGGAACCATAAAAACATCGCCAAAAGCAAGAGCTGTGCCCCAGCCCACCCTGAATCAAACACCTCCACCAGCCCAAGGCCACGCTGCTGTCTTGCAATGCAGCAACTTGAAACTACAGGTGGAAAAATTGAAAAAAAAAATTTTTAAAAAAAAGAAGTTTCCAAAGAGACACCTGATATGGACAGAGAGACCCACAGCTCCCCAGGGCGCAGAGTAGAAGGTCACTGGGGGTGGCACCACAGAGAATGTGAGATAAGTTTCTTAATTACACCAAACAACTCCTTAGCCTTTTGCAAGGCTTTAATTAGAGTTTAACCCAGCCTCATCCAACAGCAAACTGGCCCCTGCAACATCTCGTTATGGAGCAGCTGGAGGACTCTTGTAGCACACTCATGTATCATGTTTAATTGGGAGAATTAGGGACATTACAGAATGTCGATTTTTACATTACCAGGATTATTCAGCAGCTTCTTCTCATCTTCTGACAAGTCTTTTATGCCTAATTTGAAGCAGGAGGGAGGTATTTCATTAGCTGGCTCTAGGCACTACAGTGAAATGAAAAGGGGGAGCTTCAAGGCAGAGGCTCGAATGGAAACTAAAATATTGATGCCTTTTTTTAAAGCCTCATATAAGCAAATGTGGAGGCAGCAGCTGAAAGCAGCACATGCTGCCTCTGAGAGATCGAGCCGACAGTTCTCCACCACAAAACACAAACCCAGAGGAGTGAGGCCACAAACAGGAACTCAGTGACACAGGACAGGGGCTGCAGCATTTCCTGCCACGAGCTGATGGAGCTCAGCATCTCCCCAGAGGGCTCAGAGGGTGCAGTGGGGCTGCAGGAGCTTCAAGCCTCCAGATGAGACTTCTAATTGCTTATGAAAGGTGTGGGAAACCTGATAAAGCCCCTCAGATTAAACCCCCTCCTGATCTTTGCCTCCTTCACCTTACAGCTTGACAGGAATAAATGTGAATGAGCCCTTTCAAAACTGAAGACTTCAAAAAGCATCCAAGGTGCTGCTGTCCCCATCCAGCAAAGCACACCGAGGGTATCACCCTCTGCTGCTGGCACAGTTTACGGTGTTTGCATCCCTGCACGATGGAAACTTGTCCAGACAGAAAAAAGTGAGGTGAGGAAAGTACAGGAAACACCTGAACACCGTGGGCACCACCAGATATGAAACCTCTGCTGGCAGGTGTGGCAGGTTGAGGGGCAGCCTGTGTCCTGGAGGGATGGACAGCAGTCAGACAAGGTGCCTGCTGCCATCAGAAGTACTACAAAGTCCCACAGAAGAATCTCGATCCCAAACTAAGTCCCAAAGTTGGGGTTTGGCTCCTCCAAAATGCATGACGGACACCGTAATCTCTCCTCAAAGCTGAGCACCCACAGTGCTGACATTCCCCCCCGTGCCAGGAGAGTCTGGGCAACCCTGCAAAGGAAAAGAATCAGCCTGGGGACATCTTTTTCCACCTCAACCACATCCAGAATTGCAGCCTCAGGGAAGTTTTGAGCTTCTTCTCCAACCTTCCCACTCACTGGGTCAGATGGGACACACATAAGATGGTTCGAGCACCCAGCTCTGAGAACAGGGGTGAGCTTTTCCTTCCTGTCCTAATGGAATTAGACGGATAAACAAGGAAAAGCCAAGCAGGGAAAAGTATTTATTCCCCTCCCCACCCACTGAAACTTGTTTGATAAGAGGGTGGCAGTGGTGGCCCCTGAAAACAGAGAGGGCTGGAGACAGGACAGAAGCAGCCCAGGAGCTGGAAGAAGGGCAAGGGTGGAGTAGGATCAGAGGGTTGGGCAGAGGTCAGCGAGGACTCTGGCAAGGAAAGCATCCTCTGTTCCTCCCTCTTTAGGGGAGGAAAGAGCAGAACAAAAGGCAGCTGAGCCTCGAGTCCCTTGGGCAAGGGACGGACAAAACACTCGGGTTGCAAATAATCCCCAACCTGGGCTGGACAGGAACTGCACTCCCAGACAGGTGTCTGCTTTGTCACTGAACCACCTCCAGGCTTCAGACCACTCCTGTTTGGAATCCCTCAGCCTATTTAGTCTGCCCAGAGTTTGAAACTACGAGCAGTTTACGGCTGTCAAAGGCAGGGTGACCTCGAGGTGACACGGGCTGTGTGCGTGGCAGATGCACCTTCCCTCTGAGCTCCAGCCCTGCCTCCAGCCCTGGCAGCTGCTTCCTTCCCCATTCCCTGATGCTCACCGAGTGCCACCCCCGCTGCTTGAAGGGCAGCAGATGCCACAAGCGACAGCAGAAGCTGTTCAGCTCCTCTGGAAGTTTGATGGGTGTTTTGCAGAAGTTCAGAGCAGGATCTCATGTGGCTGTTGCAGAATTTGTGCAGATACCAATCACGTTTCCATATGGAAGTCCCAGTAACTCTTCACAGGCTTTGTCAGGAGCAGTTGCTTTGGAGGCAGAGGGCAGAGTTAAATACCTTTCCATTGGCATCAGATTTCCTGGGGGAGAGTTTAAGATCTCCAAATTGGTGTTCCCCCCATTTTTATCACTGCAAGTTGGCACCTTCAGATGAAGGCAGCATTTGCTGAAGTGCCACGAGCCACAAGACGGCCAGTCAGAGCTCTGAGCACAGGAGTGCCACTTCAGCCTGAAATATGGTCTGAAGGCACTGGAGGAAAGAGGTTTGGCTGAGGAGGAGCTGGGAATACAGTTAAAGCTGGCAGAGATCAGTGCAGCCCTCCTGCACCATAAAGAACACATTGTGGTCGGGATAATCCCTCTCAGCCCACCCTGCAGGATTCATTTTATGACAAAGAAATGGAAAATATGGGAAGTGCATGAGACCAAGGAGAGCAAGCAGCATCCTTCAGTGCTGCAGGAACAAAACCCCCTCCTCACCCTCTGCAGCCAGAAGCAGCAGATGCTTTCACCTTAAATCCTCTTCTGCCTTAAGGGCTTTCCTCAGCCCATCCTATGCCACATGAAAATAAACCAGCCCCCCATTTTATGCAGGTGCTGGGAAGAAAAAAAAAAGGAATAATTATGATTTCTCTGGTGATTCCCCTCCAAAGCATGAATTACAGAGGAAAGAATCATCCTTTCCTCTGTAATTCATCCCTGGCCCAGACCCACTGTGCTCTAATATCCCAATATCCACCCAAGAGCAGGCTGGATGAGGCTTGGAGCAGCCTGGTCTAATGGAAGCTGCTCTGCCCATGGCAAGAGGGCGGAACTGGATGATCTTTAAGGTTCCTTCCAACTCAAACCATTCCAGGATTCTATGGTTCCATCCCCAGCCTTCTCTCTTCACTCTCCTCACATTTGCAGCTCCATCTCCTGGCTCCTGCTGCTCTCATCCTCCTCACAGCTCTGACAAGGTGCCTGCCCTGCAGCTATTTTGCTTTGGAGCTGAGTTTTAGCACCCAGGGCTCTGTAGGGAGCAGCAGTGACTGCACCTGCTGCCATCAGAGGTGGCATTATGTGTCCCACCGCTGCTCTGGTGGCACCTGGCAGCTGCAGTTGGGGCAATAAAATCAGCAGAGTCGCAGTGAGCAGGAAGCTCACTGAATATATCTGAGCACAGAAGTGCTCAGCCACTTCAGATATATTCCCTGGAAAAGCTGAAGTGGGAGCGGCACTCCCAGCCCAAGGGCTGCAGGCCTCTCCAGGAAAGCCAAAAATCTTAATCAAGCTCAATTTCCTGGGAGAAAAGCAGTTTTATTACTAAAAACATCCTCTCACACCCCAGGGGATGGGAATTATTCCAGCCACAGCCCCTGCACGACCTCTCGGGGTGTCTCAGGTGACAAAGCCAACTGTGGAGCTTTAACCAACATGTGCGGGCACGAGCCACTCACGGACTCAGAGCAGTTTTCCGGAAGCAACTGGTTTTTACCCTCAATTACCAAGGCAATCTCCTCTCCAAGCCTGGAAAACTGTTCTCATTTACAGCAGTGCCTATTCCCTCCTTCAAATCCAAGCCCCAGCTTTCAGGATCATGGAATTGCATCGCCTCCTCTTCATGAGTGGTAGTTAACTCCTCCAAAAAAATCTCCTCAGAAAGCCAGGAACCTCAAACTACATTAAAAGAGGCTTTTTGAGCTATGATTGGCAATCCCACACTACCAGCTTGTCATGTTAAAAGCCCTTTTGGATTTCTCAGATGAGTGTTTAGGCCCAAAAGGCAGCAAATTGTTTTGAAAGAGCCCAAAACCCATTTTTGCATCCATTTTCTCAGAGGAATTACAGGTCAAGTACAGAAGGTCAACTGAATCAATGATAATAATATATATTCAATAGCTTTTAAAGGTAAAGGAGCATCAACTGGGACATGGGCATTACCCTAAAATCCAGCCTGGTTCTTTTGAGCATCCCAAATGCTCAGCTGTAATGGAGTATTAGGGAACTCAAGAGAGATTTAAGCCCTATATCTGCCTAAAAACTGGCAATAATACTGGCATTAGGTTAAAAAAAGTCACCTTCACCTAAGCTTTTTCCTCGTGGATTTTCAACTTGCTCTAGCCAAGAACAGACACTAATTTTCAAGAAAGGCGTGAAGTTTTAATTAACCTGAGCTCTCAGCTCTCAGAGGGTTTGCTTCTCTCCCTGCAGGCTCCGATTCACTGCGCCACTCGGAAAACACCCAAATCCCCAACTTTGGGTGAGAAAGGAAACTCAATTAATAATGGAGCCTCCACCTCCATCCTGACCTTTACACTCTGCACAGAAAGCACAGATTCCTGGTGCCTCCGTAGGTTAGGTAACCTTCCAGCCAGTTGACTCTGGCAGGGAGAGAGCAATTGGAGGATTCAGGAGAGACCTGGAAGAACTTTATACAAGTGTTATCAGTTCTCCAGTCTCCAGATCATTCTAGAAAAACAGGGTTTAAACAGCACCCTACTCACACATGAACCAAAGCAAGTTTGTGGGCACATCTCATAGGCTGATTCCAGCATAATCACCTACTCACCAAAATAATTCTCTTTTTTTTTTTTCCCCCAGATCAAATGAGAGCAATTACATTGATGTAACAACACGTTTTAGGTAAACGTGCGCCTAAATTTTACACATCTCTGCTGAGGTTAAACTGCACAGTTTGGGGCTCACTTCTTGTTCTGAATGATAAGAATCACAAAAAATCCCTTCCCTCCTAACAAATTACTGCATTTCAGAGACAAGAACAACTGCAGGGCTGCAGCCAGCCAGCAGCACCCAAAGCTGTCTCCCACCCAATGAAAACTGTAAGCCACAATGATTAAATAAAGCTGGATGCTCGCTAGGATTTTAAGGTTTTCCTTTGGTTCACAGCTGAAAGAATCCCTGGCAAGGCTCACTGGTTTTGTCCTGAGGAGATTTAGCCCTGGCAACCACAGGGACACTGTGCCAGCCCAAGAGACAGCTGGGGGGCTGGGAGTGTCCCCAGAGCAGACCTCATGGTTGGACTGCTGAGGGTCTGCTGCTGAATGCATGCCTTGGTTAGAAAAACTCCTTTATTGATTCCTAGGGAAGCTGTGGTTGCCTCCTCCCTGGAAGTGTCTAAGGCCAGGCTGGACAGGGCTTGGAGCAACCTGGTCAAGTGGAAGGTGTCCTTTTCCATGGCAAGGGGTGGAACAGATGGTCTTTAGGGTCCCAATTCAAATAAACCACTTATGATTAAGCCAAATAATTTGGGTTGGCACAGGCAGATCTTCAGATCATGTAAACAGGATTTAAAGAAGCATCCCCTAATGCCAGACCTTCCATGGGTACCTTAAGAGCCAGAAGTGTTGGGTGATGCTTCCTGGCTCTCCAGCAGTCCCTGGGAGCCCATCAGATAGAGATTTTCTAGAGCAATGACCACCTGCTACGATGATGTCAATCCATTACCTAAGCTCAAGAGCACAGATAAAACCACAACCTCCTCTTGGAAAGGAAAAAAAAAACCAAACCAGAGGTAGAAAGTGCAGAGCAGGTGAGTCACCAAGAGCAGAGCTGCAACCTCTCCCAGATCCCTGCACTGCTGGCCGACCATAACCTCAGCTGCATCTTCCCAACCCTACTTGAGTCTTTTGTCATGAAGAGCCAGATGAAAACATCAAGCTTCCCCTGCCACTTCAGTGATAATTCATAACAGAACTTCAAGAGCTGATCTGCTGCAAAAAAAAAAAAAAAAACCAAAACCAACTCCAAAACAAAACCAAAAAAAAAAAAAAAAAAAACAAACAACACCCAGGCACTTTTGAATTAATTCCAGTATTGTATTTTGCAGCCAGATTTCTAGGAAATGTTGTGAATAATCCAAGTAATTCAGTGGAGTGTTGTTGGGGTTTTTTGTTTTGTTTTTACAGAACACGGGAGCACGTGGAGTTTCAGTTTTGCAGCAGAACCCTCAGAAATCAGGGGTGTTCCTTCTATCATTTTATTAGAGACCTCCTGATAATTCCAGAAACAAAAATCTGCAAGAGACCTGTGAGCCACCCCCTGGTGCTCTCCCACAGGTAGCAGCAGTTCACCTCCTGCTGGCAAACTGGGCATCACACGGAGGAAAAAGCCACTGTGAAAGGATTTGTTTCACAAAAACATTTAAATTAATCTCCTAGTTAAGCAAACAATTCCAAGATAAACAAAGTCAAATATAAAAAAAGAAAAAAAAAAAAAAAAAGAGAAAAGAAAGAAAATCCACTCCCCCCCTACCACACATACCAAGCCGAACTGCAAACTGAAAAACAAAAACAAGCAGATAAAATATATCCAAACATCCCAAGCCAGACAGGGGCCTTGGGGCCCTTCAACACAACTGTGATTTATTGTGCCAGCAAAACCAATTAATAAGTCAGAGGAGACCAAGCAGTGAGGGATTTGCTCTGGAAGACCAGAAAAAAAAAAAAAAAAAAAAATTTAAGCTGCAGGATGTTGAGCCAGCTTTAAAACAAGGCAACAATTCAGATATCCCCAGCACTGCACTGGGATTCCTTCCCTTGGATGTTGCAAGAGGAACCCGAAAACTTCTGGGTTTGTGTCTTATCAGGGAAAGTCCTTGGCTCAGATAAAAACCTCATCGTAATTTAGGCAGAATTTAATCACTTGCAGGTAATTCCGGGGCCTTTAGAGCTCATCCACCTCCACGAGGAGAGTGCAGGATGCTCACAAGAGACAATGGGGGGCTTGATGAGTCAATTCTGAGCCCTGATTGCCGAGCTGCATTTCATCAGGACTCCAATTATCCCCGGGTTTGGACTGGGGCTACACAATCATCTCACTGCTCACTTAAATTCACCAGAAAGAAAACTCATTTGTCAAAACAACCTTAACAGAAGATTTAAGTGACTTTAAGACACAGGGAGGGGGACACCAATTATCATCAGGCCCTGCCAGGTTTGTTTGTGCAAGAGGCTTCTTCCACAGGCTCAAAAAATGAGTAAAACCATGGATTTTCATCAGCAAGGTGGCAGAGGATTATAAAAAATGACAATAAACATGGGTTGGAAACAGCATGGCCAACAGCTGCCATCAAATCTGCTGCCACCACACTCAAATCAGAAATCTCCAACTGGGCAGATACAAATATAATTCCTTCTTTTTCCTCTTAATATTGCTTGTACAGAACAAACTACTCACCACATTTTTTTCCCAGCTACATTTTAAGTCTTTACCTCATGCAAGGCACTAAAAGCCACAAAAGTGGCTTTCAAGTTCTTCCAGAAAAAGGGAGAAATTTGAACTTAAAGCTGAAGACATGGTCTCCTTGATAAACTTTCCAGATGTTTAGCTAGTTAGGCTGGGAGATAGTCTGGACTACAACAACCCACTGAACTTCCCAAACAGCCACATATTAATTCACTAGAAAATCCTTCCAGGGCTTTCCCCAGCTCCTCAGTAATTAACAGAGCTACAAATTATTAAACACTTGAAGTTTTCATGGATGTAAACATCCAGGAGGTTCTTCCAAAGCTCTGCTTCGGTGCCGCAGCCAAGATCACCCTCACCACAACCCTTTCAACTAAAAATGAGGTTTCAGCTTTTAAATTTTAACATCGCTGCAGCTGCTGTTGAGAACACAAGGAGGGTAAAGAAAAGTTAGCTGGCAAAAGACAGACCCAGGCTCTGAACAGAGCCTCAGATATGCTCAGAAACAAAAACATCCTAATTACTAAGAATACAGAAAACCCTATGTATATGCAAGATCCCAGAAGGAGATAAGGGAAAAGCGCTACTCTACGCAGAGCAGGAGTATCAAAAGATGTTCTCTGCTGAGAAAGGAGGAGGGGAGGGAAGTGTCCAAAAAAAACCAGAATTAAAGAGGTTTATTTTTTTCTTTGCTCTCTCCCAACACAGCATTAGGAGATTGGGGATTTTTATTATTTCAGAGGTGGGGCAAGGGCATCTCTTGCCTGGCAGATCCCCACAAGTGGTGCCACAAAGCAGCTCGGTGATTTTGTAGCTCCGTTTCAAAACAAGCTGTTTTGAAACCCTGTGAAAAGGTAACGTCTTTGTCTGTGGTTTCCTTCAGCCCCGATGATGTTTTGGGGTGAAGGATTTGAGAATCTGAGAGCACGAAACTCCTGCAGAGAGATCACCAAAGCAGCGCCTCGCAGCAGGGTGGGAACATTCACACCGGCAGCCTCCAAGATGTGCTGTCCATACGCTCCAAGGCCTCGGCTCAATCAAGCAGCAGAAGGTGACTCATGACTCCACAGCAGCTGAACTCTTCCAAAAGGTCAGTTTGTAATGAGGAGTAAGAGTGACAGCAGATTTAAGCGTGACATAACCAAGAAATCCACTGTACTTCCAATCGTGAATAACACAACGCTCAGCGCTGCGTGCGGGCTGAGGAGGAACTCACAAGCAACATCCTCTCCTTCCCCAAACCACACAGAAGCACAACAGGAAAGCACCAAACAGCTTCTTGAAGCCCTCAGAGGCGGCTCCAAGGTGCTGTCTCCTTAAGACAAAGGAGGAAGATGAGTAATAACACAAATATAGGGCAGAAATGCCCATTGCCATGGCACCAAGTCGACAAAAAAAGAAGCCTCTCTCAGAGATTTGCACAGAGGATGCCACAACTACAAAAAAAAAACATTCAGAGATCTGCTTTGGGGGTTTTTTTGTTGTTTGTGGCGATAGTTTGAGGAAGGCAAGACGGTGAGTCCTGGAAGGGGACATGTAGAGCCGCCTAAGATGTTAGGACAGACAGCTGGGCTTGTGTTCCCTGTGGCAGAAATGTTTGGGATGAAGTAGGGTTCTGTCCTGCCTCCAAAAGCAGCAGTGTTTCTCCCCAAGCCCTTACACTGCTCTCAACCAGAAGCTGGTGGCTCAGTCACCTCTCCAGGTCCCAATCTGGGTCATCTTCTCACATTCCCAGTCCTCAGAAAAGCACCGACCACATCCCAAGAGCCCACAAGTGAGGTGGGAAGGAAGGAAGGAGCAGGGCTACCCAGACCTCGTGCCCCACAGACCCTCAGAAAACCTCCCTGAGGTCAGGCATTACTTTTTGCCCCTCTGCAACTCGACCCAGCCTCCAGAAAACACCTCTGACTAGAGATGAGAGGATTGGCTCCCAGTTTCATCCTTTGACTCCCCAAAATTGGTTCTTTGTACGAGGAGAGGAGAGCCAGTGCCAAAGGAAGTGCTGCCACCAGCGGTGCTGGATCAGCTGACACCTGGCAGACATTCAGCTTCCCCTTCCAGATGTCAACCTAAGGCTCGACCCCTTGGAACAAGAAAGATGAGCCTTGTGGCAGCTGCAAGCATCTAAGGGCCTAAATAAGCAGAGAATTTTAGTCTTTTCCTCACACCTTTTGGAAGTCCTGAATACTCCCAGCACTCCCAAGGGCAGGAAGCCCCAAGCCCTCAGGGACTACTTCCTGAAGAGGCTGGAACTCTCCAGAAGGTCTCTCCCTAATACCCTACACACATGCTATTTTAGGGGAAAACACAGGGCAGGGAGTTGGAACTCGATTATCTTTAAAGTATTTTCCAACTAAAATTATTCCATTATTCTATTTCTCCCAAATCAGCAGAGAAGCTGGGACTTCACTGCCCTTCAACTGTCCCTTTGTCAGTGCAGTATCTCCAAGATCTCGATCACCTTTGAGGCAGATGATCCAAGTTGAGGCAGATGATCCAAGTTTCCAAATGCCACCATTTAATCTTGCTTCAAATGAAAAAAAAACCCAATCTTTGCACTAAAAGATGTGTCTGCCAGAGCCATCCAACATTTGCCTGATGCTCCTTGGCTGGATGTCTCCAAAGGGATCCAACACCCACGCACGATCCCCACTCCAGAAAAAGACAAGCAAATACACCTGCCAGGCTGTATGACAGGAAAACATCGTGAAAGAACTTGAAAAACAAGGAGCCACCCAGAACAGTCACTGATGACAATGTGGAGTTGATTATTTACTGCCTGACTATCTCAAACATCTACAGGATTTAAAAACACGGAGCCTGCTCCCAGGACAAGATTACACAACCACCACACCAGATTGTTTTTACATCACACTTCAGCTACATGGATTTTGTATCACCCATGTCAGGTTTTCAGCCACCCCTGCACTGCAGCTCTCCCTCCAATAAGGTGTGTGCACAAAAAAGTCAAACGATACTTGCCACTCTCTTCAAAGAAGTATCCATTTCTTGACATCGCTGCTGGTGGAGACTCTGGAGAAGACAGAAAAAACGAAACATGAGAATCATCAAGATGCTGAATGTCTTCACTTTCCAGCAGAAAACCAGGCCCAAAATACTGCATGCATCAGATTCTCCTGAATGTGGTAAATGTAACCTTTTGCTTATTGATGTCATAATATTTACCAGAACTTTCCTTTACAGCCACAGGCAGTACTTGAATAAAAGCCTCAGACATCCTGGGCTGGGACCACAAAAGAAAAAGACTAAAGATCAGGATGAGTCTGATCATTTCAGGGATTTACCAAACTTGAACAAGTATGTCAGCAATAATACATGCTGAGCATCTGAAAGGTTTTTGTAAAAATACAAGCCATAATGAAGCCCAATTGTACCTTGTGCTCAGATAAAAAGAACCAGTCTGATGTAGAAAAAACAACTCAATTTCAATGAAAATGGGGATTCACTTCTCATCCTGCTCCTCCTAATCATTAGGATAACCCCCAAACAGTGCTTGGCACTTGAAGATAAGCCCCAGAACACTCCAGCCTTCCTTGGCCCACTTCCTGAGCTGGGGTCCTGCAGCCAGCACCATCTGCACCAACAGGGGCTGGTGAGGAAGCCACAAACGGGAAATGATGCTGAGCAAGAGCGAATCCACCAACACAACAGCAGCAGGGATGTATCCCCATCATTTATCAGGGAACAAGGGGTTTGGTAGCGAGTCAGTTCTGCAATTCACTGCTGGCAAAGTGGGTACTGAACATTTCTTTGTGAGATAACAGAGCACAGCAGCACCTGCTCTCAGGTGCAATCAAAGCCTGGTGCCCAAACCCAGCCTGGCTGTTCTGAACACTGACAAAAGGTGACAGCTCAGCCTGCATGGACACAGGCAGCAGCTCCCCTGTACAGGTGCATGGCCCATTTTACAGTGAGTAACAGAGCTCTTGATTTCAAGCCCTGAGCAGGAGTCACCCAAGCAGCCCTTTGGAAACCTGGTGCTCAATGCTGCTGCCTCTTCACACACTTCTTCCCAGCCAAAATGCAATCAGAAAGAGGAATAGGTTTGCTCTGTCTTTCCCCACTTCATTAGGCTAATCAAACATTACCTACGCAAGCCTGGGATGAATTTGGGCCAACAAGGAAAGAGGTTTTGCCTGCCTTATTGTTCTACAGATTAGGCTTCCTGCTTTTCCTTTGAGGTATGACACTGTTTCCCAAAGACCCTTTCTCTGCCCCCTAACTTTCGGCTTCCAGGTTGCAGGCTCTTTATTCCCTTGTACAGTGTGCCATGTTTGCAGGCCTCGCAATTCCTCCTGCTCCCCCGGGAGCCTTTTGTGCACATGACGGATGCAAAGTCACGCCACTGACAGCAGCACCTCCCAGCCCTGTCACTTGTCACCACCCAGACCTTCCAGTGCAGACAGGTTCCTGAAGGGATACCCTGATGGCCATTAAAAAAAAAGGAGCCAACACATAAACCAGAGGGCAATCCAAGTGTCTGGTCCAAGGGAGAAACACAATGTTCCAAAGTTCATCCCAGAACAATGGGCCGGAGGAACAAACGGCACCGAACTGTGGCCAAGGGGCACCCATTACACGAGTCAATTGTTTCCCTCCACCTGGAAGGGAAGGAGAAGATCCATCCCGACTGATTAGCATGTTAATGATCAAAGGAAAGTTTTTAAAGAGGCTCTTATTGTGCAATGATTGCATTTACGTATTTCAGGGAAACAAACAAAATACGCCTCAGCAGGCGGATTACCCAAGGAACCCACATTCCCACCAGGATGGTTTATCCATTTCTCACTCCTCTTATGGCTTTCTGAGGGAGCCTGCAGCAACATGTTCATCCTTCACTGGGCTAAATGAGACACTCTGCTTTTCCTTCAACTGAACACAGCTACTTCTGTGGGTTGATGCTGTCTAATGATGGGGAATTGGTTGGTTTCTTCCAACTGCACCATTGCCTGGGTTGGCATCACCTCTTTATGGGAGACTGGTTTGGTCCCTGCTTGGACCAGGCATGAAAAGGGCAAGGCTGGGGTGTTACAGCAGGCAGTGCCATTTCATTAGGTGCTACTGGTTCCTCTGAGTCACTAATGAGCCACAATCCCCCCGGCAATATGCTCGGGTAATTACGGTGAAGGTGCTGTTTTTTTCAGATGAGTCATAAACCAGAGGTCTTAACCTTGTAATTAAAGATGCAATGGCACGTTTGGGGGGGGAAAAAAAGTCAGGCGTTCACCCTACTATGTCCTGGCGAAAATCCAGCCCTGGTAATTTGTCTTCTCCCAACATAATGCTGTCCCACAGCACCAACCCAATTCAGACTTCCAAACAGCCTTGTTGGCGCCTTTGGAAAAGCTGTTACATCCCCCACGGAAGGGGCACATTGACGTCAGGAACCTGTGTGTGGCGTGCCCAGGAGGTAAAAGGTGATGGGTGTTTACACAGGTCCAGACACAGGCAGGGAGCCATGGGAGAAGCTGAAAGGTCAGGGATCAGCAGCACAAGTGGAGGTAGGAAGGGTAAGTTGGGAGCTACGGCATCTGCACCTCTGAGGCACTAAAGAATACAACATTCATCCGATTTTTCGTACAATAATTTGGGTTGAAAGGGATTTCTGAAGGTCTTCTCCACATTCCCTGCCATGGGCAGGGATATCTGTAACTAGATCAGGCTGCTCAGCACCCCATCCAGCCTGATCTTGAGTATTTCCTGCCCTGGGGTGTCCACCAAATCTCTGGGTAACTTGGTCCAGTATTTCACTACCATCATTGCAAAGAGTTTCTTCCTTGTATCTAATCTAAACCTCTTTTCATTTAAAACCATCACCCCTTGTCTTATCCCAACAAGCCCTTCTAAAAAGTCAGTCCTCATCTTTCTTAAAGGCCACCTTTAAGCATAAAATGTCACAGGGAGGTCACCCTAGAACCTCCTCTTCTCCAGGCTGAACAACCCCAAGTTTTTAACTGTGCAGAACAAACCAGACAGATCTTAGGGGCAATCCAATTAATCTCTTCCCTCCTTACACCCCAGTCCCTTTCTCCCTGTATTCCCCCAGTCAGGAGCAAGCATTCCTTACGCTGAGGGATGCTACCTAAGGACAAGGCCAGCTGGCTCGTGTGGAAGTGCAGGCTCAGGAGCAGCCAGCAACACAAACACATCAGCAGGCTCCACCTGCTCCCCTCTCCCAGCGCTTACGGGATTTCACATGCAAGGTCTCGGCTCCTTGGCCGGGTTTCGCTGCGGATGGGAGCGATGGGTTTGGGTTGTGCAGAACTGACAGCAAGGCTGAGCCCTGTCTGCTCCAGCAGCCGCTGCCTGACGCACACACCAACCTTGCATTTCCTCTCCCCACCTCACCTCCACTCCTGAAATTAAAAAGAGTTCAACCAAGGGCCAGTTATGAAACACCGCAGTGATCGATGCAATTGTTGGGCTTAGGGAAGCCTGGGCAGGAGTACAAGTCTCCAAATTCATTAGGTATCAACATGATAATGCTCCAGGGTTTGCCTGAAGTTGCAGAAGTGTTTCCATGAAGGATAAATCTTCCTCCAGCCTGCAAAGTGCAGGGGCTCAGGGGTTCCCCCTCTCCACAGCCTCGGATCCACCAAACCCATGCTGCCCGTTCTTTCACCCAGGTTTTCTTACAAAGACTTCAACAATTAAAGAAAAAATCCAAGCAAAGAAATTGTAGCAAGACAAAGTCTTCTAGAGACAAAGCTGGAAAGCACTACCCCAAGGAGCAAAGATGCACAGCGCAACAACTCATTCCTGTGCCTCTGGTATCTCTCAGAGAGGTCCTGCCCTCACTCTCCAGACACTTTCTCACCCATCATCTACAAGGACAACCAGACTCTCCAATTGCTGTCCCTATCCAAAGGCAGAACAAGGTGACACCTTCCACTACGTGCCCAAAAGCACATGGTACAGCTCTTAAGCAGCACTCTTCTTTTCTAAAAGTTAATTTACTCCAGAAAGTAACTTCCTACTGCCACCCCACCTTATTCCCTGCAGGGATGTCTGTTCGATGAGACTAAATTGGAGAGGCACATGGTGTTACCACTTCCTTCCTTTCTCAAAAGGAAAATGTCTGAGCTTTCTGAGAGCTGAATTCAGAGGTGAAGAGCTGAAGTGCTGCAAAAGAGAAAACAAAGCTGCTTTTTCTAGACTCAAGGATACAACTGAAGATTTCATGGCTAAGCCGAGCTGAGGCAAATGCAGTGACCCCAAGAGCCACCAAGGCAGAGGAATATCAGAGAATCACAGAATGGTTTGAGCTGGGAGCTCAAAGACCATCCAGTTCAACGCTCTGCCATGGCCAGGGACACCTTCCACCAGACCTAGATATGACATTTATTTTTTAAGTGGTAGCAGAGTCAAGTTTGCTGTTCTTGTCTAAAGTGCTTGGTTTTAGGACTGGGATGAAAACAGCTGATCCGCCAAGGGAAGCACCAGGCAAGAAGTGGGTATATTTCCTGATTTCTTACATTCTTATCATTTTTACATTTACATTGAACAACAAAGCCCTGCCATGCCATCCTCCATTATTAAATTCCTGTGGGCACCATGTCTCCAATCTAATAACCCATTTTGACTCCCTTGCTTTAAAGTTAGCAATAAGTTCTCTTGAGCCTTGCAATACTGGAGGATTATGAATAAAAACACATTCTCGGGATACTTGGGTAACTCAATTACAAATGTTCTGTGCTGGCATCTTCCAAGTAAACAGCCCTTTGCAGCACAAGCCTTATGTTGAAGTGAAACACAGCTCTGCAAAAGCTTTCTACAAGTACTACCACAGCCTTCAGCTTCTATGATTCCTCTCTCGTAAATCTCTTAACAGTTCTGGTGCCTTGATATTTAATTGGAGTTTACTTTGAGACAACACCAGTTTGAAAGAGGTACTGGGGAAACACTTTTTTATTTACAGGCCCTTTCATATTGGCAGTTCCTGGGTTGTCTCTGAACATGAGCAGCTCATACACCTGGAGAATTCAGTTGCTCCAGAAGTTCTGGTGAGAAAAACATCGGCATTTTCATTATCTTTTACTCACGGTGTGCTTCAATATCCCAATTTCATAGAACAGTTTGGGTCAGCAGGGACTTAGTCCATCTTGTTCCAACCCCATCTAGTTCCAACCCCATATTCCAACACCTTCCACTATCCCAGGCTGCTCCAAGCCCCATCCAACCTCCAGGGATGGGACAGCCACAGCTTCTTCAACAACCTCAATTTCCACCATTTTTTGCTGGAGCTCTGAGGACATTTCTCAGATTCATCAGCACATGCAATGTCTTGCCTCGAAGCTGATAAAACAAAACACGTCAGACTCCAAGCAGGAAGTTACCACAAAAATCACTTGTTTGTGCTGAGAAAGCCTTTAGACTTTCCCCATTTCCTTCCAGGAAGAATTAGTAATTACTGCAACAGACTGAACTGCCCAGTCAGACAACTGGGCAGAAATGGGATGGGTAACTGGAAAAAAATCCACCTCCCAGAAGACATGCAGGGCTTTAGCTTTGCAGCAAGGACTTGGCCACTTCCAGCTGGCTCCAGGAGTTTGCTAGTCAATGTCCACCACCACCACCATTAAATGTAAAATGGGGAATGTTACACTTAAGTTGCATCCCCTCAAACAGATCCAGGGACAGTTCCAGCTTGGACAAATTTATGGTCTCATCCAAGGCTTCAAACTGGGGGAAGATGATGCAGCTTCCCCTATCCAAGGCTGCACCAGACCTGGTGTTAAATACTAAACCCAGATCTCTTCTTATTCTTTGCTCTCTCCACCCCAGCATGAATTAACATCCCAGGACAAAGGGATTCCTGCGCAAGGGATCTGGAAGCTGCACTCAGGTTCCTGCAGTTTGGGGCAATGGCAGAGTCACCATTTATGTGCTTTAAATACCCCACAGCTAAATGGTGCTGCTCCCCTTCTCCACCCAAAGTCAGCAGAAGCAGAGACTTAAGAGAAAATCCCACACACAAGAAACAATACCTCAGGGGAAACCTGTAGGAGAGGAGGAATTTTTTAATTATATGGAGCATTGATTGAAATTGGGTTTAAAAATCTCTGTGTGCAGCAAGAGCTCAACTGTAGGAGGACAAGGAAGCCTCCAACTCCTTTGATAATACAACAGCATCACAGCAGAATAGGACAGGAGCTTGACAGGCAGCAAATCTGATCACAGACGAGACAATCAGCTCCAAATATGCCAGTATTACAGTTTTTCTCCCACAGAGCCTCTCCTGTGCCCATAAAACAAGAGATTCTGGGAGTTTTCAGGAAGAACCAAGCAGCGCAGGCTGTTGGTGGAGACATTCCCTGCAAATCGTTTAAAACCACCCAAGTCAGCAAGAATTAACAGACAGCAGCAAGCAAAAAGCTATTCTGCATCAAGTTGCCACTTCTCATTTCTATCTACACTTTCAGCAGCTGATTCCTTCCCGCAGCTTCACCTAATTCAGCTGGAAAAGCCTGGTGAAAGCCCAGCTCCTGCTGGCACAGAGATTGGAATATGCCCCCGTGCTGCTGTTCTGGGCAATCACAATTGACAGACAGGACAAGAGCTGGAGATTTGACTTGTTTTTCTCCATGCCTAGAGAGATGTGACCAAAAAAAAAAAAAAAAGGAAAGAAAATAACCACAGAAGTCAGGGTTTCCAAACTGATCACTGTAATTCGAGGAGGTGTAGGATGAGTAAGGGATACTTGTTAATACCTGGGCAGGAAAGTGCCTGGTAAATGGTGTCTGATGCTGCCAAGCCCAAACACAGACCTCTCCCCAAAAAAGCATCCATAAAGGCAAAGGAAAACATCAAAGACAAAATTCAAGAGGGGCAAAAAGACCTTTTGTAAGTCATTAAATGAAGAATATCATCACTGGAAGTCCCAGGGAGTTTTTTCTTGAAGGGCTGAGTCAAGATCAACGAAAGGACTCTTCTTGGGCACAGCTTTACAGCCTTTCCCTTTGTCAGCGCAGACACATCCACCCCCAGGAGAGCCTGAGGGGGATCATCCCTCCCTTCCCAAGGCACAGCAGAGCCCTGTCCCTCCCCAGCTCATCCCTTCTCCAGCTCAGTGCCAAGGCTGCAGGGAAGGGCTCTGGAAGGCCAGACAGGCACCAGCTGAGGTCCTGCTCCCCCTGGTTCCAGCCACGACAGATGTCAAAATATCTTCCCAATACTGTTCCCTACACCAGGAGAGAGTGGGCAGTGCCCCACAGTGCCAGCTCAGGGCATGCTGCAGCTGGTACCCACAGGGAGGGCAGCTCCCCTCTGCCTGCACCTGCTGCCCCTCACCTTCCTCACCTCATCCTCCTCCTGATGAGCTTGAAAAACACAGCCCCTGAAGGAAAAAAGCACAGCACACCTGGAGATTTAACACAGGCAGCACAAGGGTGCACCAGCAGGGGCTGGCATCATCACTGGGCAATAAACCAGGGATATTTACTGCAGGCTTTTACCTAAATGGGTTGATTAAAACATCGTCTGCATGCAAATATCTACAAGAAATCAACTCAGGAGGTCTTGAAAACAGTTTAGGAGATAGCCATGCCCCAGAAAGATTTACATCTACTCTGAAGCTCTTCACCTCAGGAAACTTTTAGAAGATGAAGTGTTGCTCAGAGCAGACATCGAGGAGGAAGGTGCTTTTAAGCAACCCAATTTGATGGCAAATTATTGCTCTAGTCCAGAGACTCAGCCCTATGTATAAACACCTCCTCTAGCAAACCTTACGGGAGAGAATGTTTCTGTGAAGTAATTCATTAAAACTGCCTTTATATTTAACACGCCCCTCTTGCCACAGAACTGCATTGATGTGTTGCTTATTCCCCTATGCCCCTACCAGAAGTATCCCCAAAGGATTTTCACCCTTTGCTTCCCACAAGGGTTTCACTCCCCCAAATCCCCGTTTTTAGGACTCAGAGGTCTGGATTATCCAAACTAAACATCACACCCCTTGGACGTGTCCCATTCCTGTGATTTTTGGAGAACACAAACCAGCTCTCTGTCATTCCTAGAGCTATCCCAACTCACTTGGATGTAAGCTTTGCTCCATGGGTCTGTCTAAACAGTGTCCTCCATCACTGTGGGATGACATCCCAGTCCTGGTCCAGGCAGGAAAACACAACTTTATGTCTTTGAGGCTCATCAGGCACTCAAGGCTCAAATCATGGATTGTATGCAAGGAGCTGGATATTCTTCTGAGGATGGAAATGGTGTGGGGAGGTCTCAGGTTATGCCACGGGTCACTGTGGTAAATGAAACCCCAGAACTAATTTTCCCAGTGGCTGGTTGGGAAAATAAAGCATCATATTGAAGGGATAAAGCAGGAAGCATCCTCCTGCCTGCTCCCTCCCAGGCAAACACACACCCACACACAGGCTCAGGGATCAGACGTGGCTGTTTTCAAAGCCTTTTCCTCACTGCCTTGAACAATTCCCCTCCTCAGCTTCCTCCTGAACACCCACTGCAATAAAACCAGCTAATAAAGAGTCACTGAGCAGTGACAGCTCCCAGAGACTTCCCCCCCACCCCAAAAAAGAAAGGTGTCTGGATTTAGCAGGAGCACCACGTTACCCAGGTTGACTCATCACAATTGAGCCCACCCAAGCAATTAATATCCGAGGCTGCCTCCCAGAGGTGAGCTGCAAGAGGAAGCGACCCTGCACACCCAGAGTCAGGCAGATGCTTTCCCAACGGGATCTCCACTCCTCATCCACTGGATTTCTTGGCCAGCATTTCGCAGGTGAGCAGGACAATTTCAGCAGCAAGGGAAAAACAACACTTTGGGATTTGGCTGTTGGACTATTTGGGCTATTTTCCCTTTTTTTTTACAGGTTGAAGGGAGAGGTTTTGTTTTGTTGGACCCTCTAAAAAAGTGATTTAAGACTTGCAAGGGTTTCTTGCGTAAGTGCTACACGGGGAGGAGAGACAGCAAATACCTCCAGAGATCCCACAAGCTGGCAAAGGCCCAAGATCAGGCCAGTTGAGGCTCTTCAGTAGACTCTTCCTGATACATTTAAATAATTTAGAAAGCATTAACTCTTACTGACAGCTTCTCAGGCAGCTCTTTCCCTTGCAGGGCCCTATCAGAAGCCTCATCACTCTTAATCCAAAAGAAAATGAGATACTGCAACAGCCCCAAACCTTGGTCAGGGTTGAAGATGGATTTTAAAAGATGCCTGAGGGATTTTTCTCTGCTGAAATGCCTTCCTTGTACAGGCAGGTCTTCCAGGGGCCATCACCTGCCACTCATCTGCAGTGGCACTGTGTAAACCGTTCAAAAATGGTTAAGAGACAGTCTGACAACATTTCACTGACTTGGGGCTGCTCAGAGGGTGGGAGCTGCTCCCTGCAGGGGTTTAAATGTGCAAATACTGTAAAAATTAAGCAGCAGGGTGGGTATAAGCCCTTCTTGGGGGTTTAGAAGAGATGCTGCAGCACCACCAGTCTCACACTGGAACATCCCTCCCTCCTCCAGGGTACCAGGGTCATGTTTTGGAACAAAGTGAATTTCTAGAAAGTTTTTTCCCCCTCTATCTTATCACCACCAGAAATGAAAACAGCTGCTGAGAAGGCAGCAGTGGCTGAGCCAAGCTTTTACAGCAAAGTTGTTCCTGCACCCCTTCCCACCCCCCACCCCCCCAAAAAAAAAGCACTGGATGGAACAGATCTAACCCACAAAAAAGCAGAAGTCAGGCCAAACCCAAGGTCTATACTGGAAACAGAAGCAGAGCAGTGAACCCAGCCACCTGATCACCAAACACGTTTTCAGTTGTGCTTCTAATCAAGAGTCAGAAAGAAAAACCTCCCTCTGCCACGAAAAGCAAGAGCAGCCCAAAGGGTACCCAAATGGCCACAGAGCTGCACTCTGCAGCCTCATCCATCCCCCCACAAATAGGGTCTGCAATTCCCACCAGGCTCAGCAGGATAACACAAACCACCCCATGCAGTTTCCCATGTTTAGGAGCCATAAAACAACACCAGTGACAACAACAACAACAACACAGGTGGGGGGAGAGGCAGCAGCACCAGATCCCATTTTGCTGTCCATCATCAATCCAAAATTAAAATGCCCCAGTCCAGTGATGAAATAATTGCAGACTGACACTCCATGAGATAATGTTATTCATTAGGATGATGTTTATGGTTCATCTACAAGGCTTCCATGGCTACAGCACCAGGGATGATGTTTGGGAGCATTTCAGACACACTACATCCATGATTTTGTCTTCACTCAGCACTGCACTTCCCCCAAGTGAAACAGCTCTATGTAAAGCTCACTGACAGGCTGGGAGGATGTTTTGCCATTAATTAAGAGAAAAACCAGAACAGGGAAGCTCTTCTGTGCTCATCTCCCCATGCATACCTTGAAACTAAATTCAAGCCCCGGCAGCCAGCAGCACTCTGGTTAATTTAAATGGAATTCAAAAGGCATTCTCCATCCTTAAACACAGAGACATCCAGCACAGGCAATAGATATCATCACTAAGCAGAGCAAAGCCCATAGAAAATACATCAAGCCCTGCCTTACTTTAGTGAATTAAATAATTCAAGAGCTGGCAGAGCTGCTTTTTTAGATTTCCTGACCAAATGCATCACCCAGCAACAGCACTGCTTCAGTTTGGGGGGGGGGGGGTTTAAGACCACAACTTACCTGCACTACTTCTTCAAGAGAGAGATGCCTCTGCTCCCCTCAGGGCTGCTCCCCCCGAGCCACCAGCACTTGTCCCCAAAGGCCACTCGCTCAGGTGGCCAAGGCAGCGCCGGCTCCTGCTTTTTCACTGGCTCCAATATTAATCCATCCAGAGCATCTTTGTCCCTCACTTCCAATTGGCGAGCGGCGGATGGGTGGAGTGAGAGTGCGACCCATTAGCTCCCAGATGGACACCTCCAGCCCAGCTCTGCCAACCCCACACCTGGGCAGCACCTCTGCACATGACACCACTGCCCCAGCCAAGGATTTGGGCTGCCTCCTCCTCCAGCCACCCAGATCCCACCACCTCTCGGAGCTGTTTGCCTCTAAGAGCAAAAACAGAGTAGTTAAAGCGACCCAGCGCTCCGGAGCCGGAGAGTTTTGCTGGATGCCAGATGGAGAAAGCTCCTGTGCCTCCTTAAAAAAGAAAAAAAGCTCTGTGCCAGCCAGGCTCAACTGAAGTGAGAAGATGCTGTACCTTACAGAGAGAAGTACAGGGAAAGCCAGAGGATGAAAAAAAGGAGGGAGGGAAAAAAAACCTGCTGCTGAGAGGGAGATAGAGCAAATTCCTTAAAGATACAGCTGCCGTGCCTGCCGGGCTCTGGTGTTTCATCCAGCTCAGCTACACAGCAGCAGCAGTGCAAGGGTTAATGCATGCATGCAGTGGAATGAGAAACAGGGCAGCAAGTCTGTGCTCCAGCAGCAAGTTGCAGAATTTAGAGCTGAAAGACCTCACCTCATCCGAGGGGACTTAAATCCGAGCCCGTGTGCCCAGAGCTGGACCATGCGGTGCCTAAGAAGCTTTGGAGGGAAGATGCCACATTCTCTGCTCCAGCCTATTCTACTGCTTCACTTTCCTTACAATTCAAGATTTTCATCACAATAAGCCAAGTCTCCCCCAGCTGGATATTTAAAGCCCAGAGGAATGGTCTACACCGGCCAAAAAAAAAAAAGAAGGGAAACAAGAAAAAAAAAAAAACCAAACTCCCCACAGCAACATCAACTCAGCCTTAGAAAAGGCAGAACCCTAAAAGAATAAGACACCAATAAAGAGCGAATTATCCAAATGCTGGCAAGGCTGGGTCACTCCCCTACAGTAACTCTGACAATTGCTGTGACTTCAGTAAAAAAAACTCCCAGTGATGATATTTACCAGGAGGCAGCAAACGCTTCCCAGAGCAAGGCAAAGGGAGGCAGCACACGGCTGGGGAAGGGGCATCCCTTCAGCAGAGGGAGCCTCGTGCCCCCATCCCCAGCCCCTGCCTCGGACGCGTTTCCGCTGCACAGACCCACAGGCGACGCGTGTTATTAAACACCTCCCACGCGTTTTCTCTGCCGAGACTGCTCAGCCAGTCTCCTCCATGTTTTGTTGGTTTTTTTTTTTCTCCCATGCCACCTGACGAGCTTTTCCAGGTAAGGCACATCACAGACTGGCAATAAGATGCCAAGGAAGTAGAACGTGGTTCAGAAAGTGTTTGAGGGTGGAAGAGACCCCTGGAGGTCTCCAGCCCCACTCCTTGCTCCAGGCAGGACCACCTTTAAAGAGAAATCAGGACAGCACCTCATCTTCCCCAAAAAAAGTTTTATAGGAAGTTGAGACTCCCATCCTTAGGATCAGCACTTAGAGAGCTCGGCTCCTAAACCAGCGGGATTCCCCAAGCTCCCCACATTACATTAAAGCAAGATTTGAACCAAGCTGGATTTTCAAGGTAATTCCTTGTAGTGAGACAAACCTGCATTAGAGCATCTCCAAACCTTTCTCTATCCCCACACCTGATACCTTCACTAACAGTTTAGAGGACACCTGACAGCATCACAACCCTAAAGCTGACCCGAGCCTGCTGAGCCTCCAGCAGGTATTTCAGGTTTCACACGGTGCCGGATTCATTTCAGCAAGTGAACAAGCTTAGGAAACAAAAGACTGGCTCAGATCAGTTTCTATTTTTAATTTTTTTCCACGCTGAGGCTGTTTATCAGCTCTCCCTGGGTGCAGCAGGGACGAGAGCTGCTCCTTGGTGGAGATGCCAGTGGCCAAGCTGTGGGACCAGGAGAGGTCCAACAGCATCACCACAACCACCTCCAAGTCCCACCTGCGCCACCTCCCTCTTTACCACCATCTCCAAAACCTCCTCAAACCCCACTGGAATTCTCTGCTGCCCTGTCCCAACCCTTCCAGCCCTGGTCACGCACCGTCCACTGGCCTGCTCCACCTCTGCGGCACCAAACGCTGCGGCCACGGGGCCAAATCCTGGGAAGAGCCGGCACTGGCCCCGAACTGGCCATAGGGCGAGCGGAGGAAGGTGAGCTGGGGGTAGCAGAAGGACGCCGGCTCCATCAGGACGGAGAAGAGAGGAGAGCCAGGTACGAAGCAAACCGCGTCTCCCTTCGCCTCCTGCAGCGCGTACTGTTGGGACATGCAGTCTCAGAGCGTTCTCCCAAAGAAGTTCCTTTTCCCCCAAAGGATTGAGTGCAAAAAAAAAGAGTAATAAAAGAAACCCCAAGGGCGCCAGAGCAGCCCCGCTGCTGCTGTCAGAGCCCAGCAGAGCACACTGGCAAGGCAGCGTCTCCAGCCTGTATTTAAACGCCCCTCTCAGAAAGCAGAGATGCAGCACAGGAAGAGACAAATTCCAGCTCTGCGTCGGGCTGATAAGCCAGGTTTATAATATTCAAGAAGTATTGGCATTACTACAGTTCCTCCCCCCCACGTCCTCCCGCAACGAATATCTTGTGCAGGAGCTTGTTGTGCACAATAAGCAAAAAAAAAAAAAAAAAAAAGAAGCCCAATCCCTTAAAAAAAAAAAAAAATCAAAAAAATCAGCCTGTTCCGGTGGGAACAGCCAACACGTTGAATAAAACAAACACACGCGTGTTAAACCCTGGGGACGCAATTAGGCTCCAAGCAGGGGGAAGAGGCATTTAACTCCTGGAAAAGGAGATGGCAGCGGGCAAGAGGAAAAGGAGAATAAACCTGGTGCCTCACACCGCATCCCATGGGGTGGCTTGTCCCAGGGGGTGAGCCCAGCTGGCTGCTGCAGGGTGCCAGCACCTGCACCAACACCAGGAGGAGAGGAAGGTCATCTCATCCTCCTCCCAAGTTGCCCTGTCCTCCTAATTTCCACTCCTGAATTCCCCTCAGTAGGTAGCACCCAGCAACAACTCACTCCACCTGCGCTCTTCGCCCACCTGAACACCTTGAGACAAAGGTTGCCCAGTTCTGAGCGTGGACCAGCTGAGATCTTCTCTCCAGCAGCTTCAAATCTCACCACAGTGCCCATCAGCACTGCTGGCATCCATCCCACCATGGCACAGCTGCAGGGCAGCCACAGCCCCACCAGTGTTTCTCCTGCCACTTCCATCAGGTCCTTCAAACCTGGAGAGCCGCAAAGCACATGTGGGGAAGAAAAGTCCTCACCCAACACCAGCATAAAGTGTTACCCACTCCTGTGGCTGGGTTTTCCTGGTTTTCTCCCCACATTCTCTCAGCAAATCTCTGAGGATTGAAACTGCTCTTGCCTCTGTTCCCTACCCAAATCACAGCCCCACTGGCTCATCAGAGTTTGCAGAACCTCCTTCAGCAGCAGAGGTAGAGTGAAGCCCTCAGTCCCGCTGGTTTTAATTGCGAGTCAGAGCCAGGGATGAATTTAGAAAGAGGGAGTAGAAAAACCCATGGAGTTATGAGTGACAGCAAAGCCCTTTGATACCAAAGCCAGCACTGACAGATGCAGGAGCCCGCAGTGCTCTGCTCTGGGCCAGCATGTCACCGTGCTCTGCAGAGAGCCTTTGTGGGGAACTCAGCCCAGATCAGAGTCAGAAAGTTGTATTTCCAGTAAAAAAGAGGAAAAAAATCTAAAAGACTTTCAGCATCGCCAGGTCCAAGCACAAACTCCTGAAGGAGCTGCTCTGCAAACTTCCCGATCCCAAAACATTGCTCAGACTCAAGTAAGGATGAACTTTGGGGAATTGTCTGGGCATTCCCAGTTTTTAACCACACCGAATCCTTCCCAGCAGACTCCCCACCCAGCTTGGATGGTAACAGCAAAGGTAGCTGGGATTTAACCTGTGCTGGATGTCTTGGCAGGGATTTGCGTATTTAGAGAGCAGATAACAGCTTCATGATGATCAGGAGTCATTAAAGCGTCCTGAGCTTTGTTTACTCCCAGGGAAATCCTACACAAGGAATCAGGACTTCTCCAGAAGTGGGTTCAGATAAGGAGGAGATAACTCAAGTGTCACCCAACCTACCACAAGAGAAAGGTTCTGGGAACCCTGTGGCTTCCCAGAGACACCTGAATCACAGCACAGTATGAGAATTACTTAAAAAAACCCCAAACAAGCAGCTTTCCCCAGATAATGCGATTTACCTCTTGTCCTTAGGCATAAAGTACCTACACAGAGCATCAGTGCAGTTCTGTGAGGACAGAATCGGAGGTTTTGGTCTTACACAGGCAAATAAAACAGCACCAGGTTAAGCTGGGTAACTCTGGACTGAAATCCAACTTTGCAACTAAAACCTGACCTTGAGCCTAACTCTTACCTCAGCTGCCTCCTGCAAGGAGGATCAAACCAAACAACAAACAGGCAAATTGAACAGCACCAGGCTAAGTCTGATAATTCTGGATTAAATTCGAACTTTTGCAGCTAAAATCTGACCCTAACTCTTACCTCAGCTCCCTTCTGCTGAACTATCCAGCTTCTCACTGACACTTTCCTTTAAGCCAACGCAGAAAGCTTCCATTGCGGATCCTTTCCCTTTGAAACCCAAGACATCTTTGTTTTCACACTGACTCAACACAAAATTAAAGCTTGTTTTAATAAATGTTTACAGCCTCAAATGATTTACTACAGCTTTACTAGAAGTCAAGCCACTCGGAGCTTACACACAGCTATCTTTTGCCACCGGGTGGGTCAAGCGAGGGCTCCAGTTAAAACCCCAACCACTCTTTTTATCTGCATTTATTTAAACAAGCTGAAGCATTCAAATTGCCAAGGAACAACAGGAGAGCCGGAGGGGAACTTCCTCTGCGGTCCATCATTCTTACGGAGCACCAAGTGTACAAAAGCCACAGATATTTCAAAACTGGAGGGCTCTGGCTGAGATGGATTAGACAACAAATCCCGATTATAGCCGGGAAGCAGCGACGCACGGCTCACAGGGGGGGTAGCAATGACTGAGGTTGCTGTGCAGACAGGACTCAAGTGTTGCCTCGCTGTTCCAGCCTCACAAAAAACCCCAAAAAGCAGCCACAAACCCAACAACAGCAACCCAGGTGAGACACAGCTGGATTTACTCAACCCTGGGTCAAGCGGTTTATCCCACTCAAGGGGCAGGAACTTGGTGGAGGAGGGTCAAGGCTGAGCTCACACCTAGAGACAATCCCCAGGAGAAATCCTGCAAACACTGAGACAACCTGGGAGGGGAAAAGGAAAATTCCCTGTGGATTCTCCACGTGCCTATCTGCCCAGAGAAGCTGTGGCTGCCCCTGGATCCCTGGAAGTGTCCAAGGCCAGGTTGGATGGGGCTTGGAGCAGCCTGGGGTGGCGGAAGGTGTCCCTGCCCACGGAAAGGAGTGGGATAAGATGGTCTTGAAGGTCCTTCCAACCCCTAAACCATTCCATGATTTTCTATTCCTGCAGGACAGCCCGCGGCACAGCCAGGTCTCAAGAATGACAACACGGACACGAAAAAGCAGCAGAGCAAAGCTCCAAGGCAGAACATCAGCTCTAAATGAAAACCTTTCCATTAAACTGGAGCGGGGAAAGCTCCAGAGGCACAAATCCTCCCCCAGCACTGATCCTCACGAGAGCTTCGGGGACAGCACGGGTGACAAAGCTGCTGTGCCACCTACAGTCACTTCTGCTCCAACACAAAACCTCCCCTGCACCAAGCGCGGTCCCCGTCCCTTCAGCGAGTGTCACCCAGCGCTGCCGCGGCCATGCCGCTGAAGGAAGCGCTTCCTCTGCAAGGCAGGGGGGACACAGCGCACAAAATAACTTTCAAAGTTCACCGTGAATCAGAAAGAGAATTCCCAAGTGCATCTAAACCCCTCCCCCCCGCATTTCAAATAAACTCCTTGCTGGGGGTCTTTCCCAGCACGCACAACTGCCCAAACTCTTCGCATTAAAGTTTCACTTTTTCTGCTTTTTTTTCGCCTTTTTATTGCGGTTTTTACACCGACGCGGAGTCAGGCAACCTCATCCGCAAGCAGCAGAGCGGAGCTGAGCACCGCACCGTGCCCTCCGCCCCACGCTGGGTGCAAACAAGTAAAAGTGGGGGATAAAACACCCCCAGAACAGCCAGACCCGGAGTTTCCATCGCTCCTTTTCCCCCCGGTCCTCCTGTCCCACCGCATCCCCGGAGCTGCAACACCCCGCTCTGCCCAAGCAGCCCCTCTGTGGGGGTGTCACCACCTCCCCGCAGATACCAACAGGAAAAAAAAAAAAACCTTCAGCAGCGATGCAAAGCCAAGATTCTTCTTCCCCCCCCCTCCCCCGATCCCAAGAGGGGAAATCAGGACACATCCCCTCCCAGCCCACCTTCCCCACCGCATCCCGCCGCGACCCCTGCGCTGATGCAACAGGCAACAGCTGGGGTGCATGGCGGGGTGACACGGGGACACCGCGGTCCCCCCGAGCCCCCCGAGCCCCGTCCCTCACCGCAGGGCTGGAGGTGGAAGAGCCGCCGGGCTGCCATGGCCGCGCCGCTCATCCCGTCCGCACCATCGCCGCGCCTTCGCCCTTCCCCGCGCCTGCCACCGACGGGGGAGGGGGGATTTCTTTATTTATTTACCCCCGCCGAAAATAAATAAATAAAAATTGGAGGGGGGAAAAAAAAAAAAAAAAGAGACAACTCGGGTTTCGCCCCCCCTCCTCCCCCCTCCCCGCCCCCCGCACACGCGCCAATTAAAGAAAAAAATTAAATAAATAAAATAATAATAAAACAAGCTGGAGAAAGTCCCGAGCGAGGAGCGCGGCTGGAAGGGGAAGGGACAGGCGGTGTCACACCCGGTCGGGTCCTAAAGCCCGCCCGCGGCCCCGGCGGGGACAGCGACACATTAAAGTCAGTTCTTCCCCCCCCCAGACCCCTCCTGGGGGAGTCTATAGAATTTTTTATATAATATATTGTGTTGGAAGGGACCTGAAAGGTCATCTCATTCCAGCCCCTGCCATGGCAGGGACACCTTCCATTATCCCCCGTTGCTCCAAGCCCCATCCAGCCTGGCCTTGGACACTTCCAGGGATCCAGGGGCAGCCACAGCTGCTCTGGGAATCTGTGCCAGGGCCTCAGCACCCTCTTTCTTATCACAAGAAACTCTTCCTAATACTAATTTCTATCTATATGGATATGTATCCTTAAGGTTAAAACCATCCCCCCTTGTTCCAGCACATGGATTGAGGCTCTTCCCTTCAATGAAAAATTAAACCTGTTTTCACTTTTTCAGGGACCCAGGCTGCTGGAAGCACTAGGAGGTGAGGTGATGTTCATAACTTCAAAGCAGGGGAAAACCACAGCACTGACAAATCTTGCTTCTCCCATCAAGTGTGCTCATGGACACCATGGGGTCCCATCATCCAGACTGGGATTTTTTTCTCTGCCACTTCAAAATTCCTCTGAAATAAGCTGGCACAGGCACTTTTGAGTCCAAACCAACCAGCTGGGGGTCAAAATAAATCCCTGGGGCACAGCACATGGAGGGAGCTTGAGGTTCTTTACTAAACCAAGCAGCAACAACAGATTTGAAAAGCAGGTGCAGAACAATGGTCCCAAGCTGCAGCCTTTGCTTTAGGAAAAACCAGGCACATTTAAGTTCTTATACCATAAAGATTGGACTGGGACTGTTTTGTTTCTCCATGTCTTTATTTTTCTTTCCTCCAGAAGGGTCTGAGCTGATCCAGCTGCAGGAATTTGGGAATCTTGGAATGGTTTGGGTTGGAAGGGTCCTTAAAGACCATCCGGTCCCACCCCACCTGCCACAGGCAGGGACACCTTCCACTTATCCCATGTCGCTCCAAGTCCCGTCCAACCTGGCCTTGGACACTTCCAGGGATGGAGCAGCCACAAAATTTGGATATTTGGAAATGAGGGATGAGGAAGGTTTAAAGAAATTTTACAGAACATCTTGGCTTTTGATTGCTAGATCTTGGTATAGAGGCAGCAGATCCTGAGTGAACCTTCCCAATCTTCTAAACCAACAAACCACATCCAAGGAGAAAACCCCAAACCACCCAGGAAAGCATCTGACAGCATTTGAACTGAGGTGGAAAGCTCCCTGCCAAAAGTTGAAGGCTTAAGCTATTACTCCAACATTATTCTCATACTAAATCCAAAACACAGCACTTTACCAGCTCCTGAGGAAAAAAAATCACGACCTTTATCCCAGCTAAAGCAAGGAAACCACCCAAAAAAGAGAAAAAAAGTGGGGGGACTTGGTTTTAATCCAGTTATATTGGCTTGGAAGATGCAGTTATTGCAGAAGTGAATCCTTGTTTGAATAAACAGTACATGCTGAATACAACATTTAACTCCTGGCACACCTTGAACATGTGGCAGCTGCACCAGCTGAGCAGGAGCCCAGTGTCCCCAGTGGTCACCTTGCCAGCTCCTCCTGGAAGAGGACAACCAGGAATGACTATGGAATACGTAAGAGAGCGTGCAAGGATGATTTTGCAGGTCCGTGTTTTATGCCAGTCTCTTCCAGGAGTTTTGAGATCCCTTCCAGTCCTGCATCCTATGGGCTCTCAGTTAATGGCAGAAGACTTGGCTCCGTATTAACTCCCTTTTTATGCACCAAACCATATTTCCCATCATGATAAATTATCATTATGGCAGTGGCTGTCCCATGCTAGAAATCTTAGCCCCCCCACCAGTACCATTTTCTGGAGGGTATCAGCTTATCTGACACGATGCCAGGCACCAGAGGGGACATCAGATACTTCTGTGTCTGGCGCTCTCTGGTCTATCCCAGCGTCTCCAGACCTGATCTTTGCAAACATTCTCCACTGTCACAGCCAAGCACAGTCACGCAGGGGCAGCTGGATCCAAGGAGCAGGAGTTACACCCTTCCCCGAGCCCATCAGCTTCTGAGGAGCCTCATCCCAACATTCCCCTCCAGCAGGTTCTTAACTTTATGCACAAAGCCAAGCTCCCTCCCAGGCAGAAGTTCATTTTCCTCTCTCATCGACTGACTGGTTGGCATTAAGCAGCTCTTTGTAGCCAGGCTGGTTTGTGGCTGGAAACCAGCGGGAAGTGGATTTTTGCTTCACAACCAGATCATACAGGACCTGCTTGCCTGGTCCAGCAGGATCAGCCGAGTATCCCAGCAGAAGATACTTGGGTTCCCTCCAAGCCAGGGACAGATGCCAGGTATATTTGCTTTTTAGCAGGATGCTTTTCCAAGACTCTGGTTGATTTTTTTTTCTTTCTGGTGGCCTCACGTTGGAGGCTGCAAGAGCCTGGACCCGGAAAGTAACACTAGGTGGACCCAAGCATTGCAGAGAAACCCTTATCCCATCCTCACGAAGCAGCGTGGGACTCCCAAGCTGTGACAGAGCCAAGACTTGAATCAAGAGCAGAGAAGTTGCTCAGGGGATCCAAATCAAAAATTCAAGTACTACCATACCTGCAGCCTGGGTTGTTTTATTCTGTTTGAATCATGAACTCCTTAAATCCCACCCCACCTCCTGCTGCTTTGACTGCAACTCAAGGGAAACCTGAGTTCTCTTCCCAGCTCCTGCTGTACATCCTGTTCCGTGCCATCACCTGCAGGACACTGCAGTAAAAGGCACAGCAGAGGGAGCAGCGACCTGCTGGGAACTCCCAGGTAACTCCTGCCTTGGAATCCTTGTCATTTGGGGTGGGTTTTAAGTGTTTATCCCACCACTGTTTGCTTCGGTGCTCTCTGGCTTCACCCCTGGAGCTGAATCCCACAAGTGCAGCGCTGGGGATCCCATTTCAGGACACACATTTCAGGCTGTTCTAGGGAGAGCCAGGCTGGTTTGAGGCACCAGGTTTGTTTTCAGGAATCAAGGAAATTAAGTTTAGAGGCCAAGGGAACCAGTAACCTGCAATTTGAGCAGGTTTCGAGAATCTGAGGTGAGTTTAGCAACTGCCACCTTCTTTTGGTGCCTTTTCAGCTCACAAAAGCACAAATAAATATTAGACTGAACAGCATCAGTTCACTCAGATGAAAGGGAGCACATCAAGTCCTTCAAGAGTCAAATATTTTAGGGTTGTCCCCACCTGAGAAACTCATCCAAATAAGAGAGAGAAGACCGCGAAATTCACAAAACAACTCCAGGAAAAGGCGCAGCAGTCCCTTTAGCACAAGGGGGATTAGGGGAGTTTTAGGAGGCAGCTGCACAAGGAGCAGACCCAGAAATGTGAAGCTTTAAGGCAAAGGCAATATTCTGCTGCTCCTTACTCATGCTCCCAGCCAGAAGGTGAAAGTCATCTCCCACAAAAGAAGAAATGAGCTATATTTGATGACAATGTGCATAAACATTCCTTTGTCTCCCTCCTGTACAATCTCTTTCCCTAGCAAGGAAAGGAGCCCAGTGAGGGCCAGAGCTGGTGCTCAACCAAGAGCTGCTGGGAAGGTGAGACTCCTTGAGCTGCAGATTGCACCCAGATGGTGATTTCCTTCTGGCAGTGGCAGGAGCTGGGGAAGGCAGCCAGTCTCCAGCAGGATCTGCCAGAGCTGGAGGCAGAAACTCCCCGGTCAGAGCCATGCCAACATGCAGATCTTATTAGGCCAGGCCCTGCAACTTGTGCTGCGCCCGGCTACAATGGGGAGATGAGAGCAGGGCTGAGAGCTCAGACATCACCGCTGTGGTCACTGCACAGTCCATGCCCCAAACACAGCCCCTTCTCGTGCCCCAAAACAGGATTCATCTATTGTAACAAAGATCTCCAACCTCCAGGAGGTGTTTAAGGAAAGAAAAAGGGAGCAACTCCCACTCAAGTATTGCCTCCTTCGAAAGGAGCCACAGGAAGGAACTGCAGCTTGGAGAGAATCATGGAAGGGTTGGGGTTGGAAAGGACCTGAAAGCCCATCTCATTCCACCCCCTGCCACGGGCAGGGACACCTTCCACTATCCCACGTTACTCCAAGCCCTGAGCAGCCTGGCCTTGGGCACTTCCAGGGATCCAGGGGCAGCCACAGCTTCCCTGGGCCTCAGGACCCTCATAGGGAAGAATTCCTTCCCAGTATCCCATCTAACCCTGCCCTCTGGCAGTGGGAAGCCATTCCCTGTGTCCTGTCTCTCCATGCCTTGGCCCCAGTCCCTCTCCAGCTCTCCTGGAGCCCCTTTAGGCCCTGCAAGGGGCTCACAGCTCTCCCTGAATCCTTCCCTTCTCCAGGTGAACACCTCCAGCTCTCCCAGCCTGATCCAGAGGGGCTCCAGCCCTTGGAGCAGCTCCGTGGCCTCCTCCGGACTCACTCCAGCAGTTCCACATCCTTCTGCTGTTGAGGGAGAGAGGAGCAACAGCGCTTGGACGTGGTTGCTCTTACAGCCCCAGTCTGTCCTGAGGCTCCTGAGCACAGCCAGTCCACCCCAGGGCAAACTTTGAACCAGAGTTTGAAGCAACAATGATTGTGGTCAATGTTGGTATAAAGGCAAAAGTTATTCCTAGCAAGAGTGGGATTGAAATCCATCTCCCAAGCAGCATCTTAAGCTCTGCTCTGGCCCTTCAGTACCTGGGTGTCAGTTTTCCCTTCTGTAGCAATCAGAGATCTCCCCATGGAGCTCATCAGAGCACGTCCCCATTTCATGGCTGGTTGACAACAGGACTCAGGGTCTCTGTGTCACACAGGGGCTGTCACACTCATGCCTGGCCCCTGCAGAGAGCCCAGGCTCCATCTCCCTGCTGCCGGAGAACCAACACATCCTTACAGAACACAGCAAACACAGGTAGAATATGGAATATCCTGAGTCAGAAGGGACCCACAAGGATCATCCAGTCCCACCCTTGGCCCTGCACAGACACCCCAACAGTCCCACCCTGGGCATCACTGGGAGCGGTGTCCAAACCCTCCTGGAGCTCCAGCAGCCTCAGGGCCGGGACCATTCCCTGGGGAGCC
The DNA here is from genome assembly GCF_965178545.1 of Coloeus monedula. Lineage (NCBI taxonomy): Eukaryota > Metazoa > Chordata > Aves > Passeriformes > Corvidae > Coloeus > Coloeus monedula. Next base: position 72,932,920 of record NC_138785.1, read on the forward strand.
TGGGCAGTGCCCAGCACCCTCTGGGGGAAGAACCTTTCCCTGATATCCGACCTAAGCCTCCCCTGGCCCAGCTCCAGCCATTCCCTTGGGTCCTGTCGCTGCCCCTCCTCCCCAGCACAGTGGGATTGCTGAAGCTCAGCCGTGCCACTGAAGCCACTGAAGAAGAGGGGACATTCAGCAGAAGATGGTTTTCCACTGCTCTGGCTTCTTTGTGGGGAAAATCTTGGGAAAATCCTACCCTTAAACGATGTTGCAGCTACACAAAGAGCCCTGCTGCCTAATGAGTACGTCTCGGGCAGAGATAAACACAATAGATTTGCACAGAGCCACAGCTGAATAGCTGACTTCAGCCTTAGTTTAGCCTCAGAGCATTAAGAGATTGTGTTGATTCCAGTAGAGAACACACTTGCCAACCTTTTTTATTTTGTGCAAGAGCACAGTTTAAAGGAAAAAGCCCTCGGTCACTCCAGGCACTGGCAACCCCAGCCCCTCTCGGGCAGTCGGCGGCGACTCAGTGTGAATATTTTCACTGCTGCTGGAGGCAACGTGCTGGTGATAAGGAATTCAGCATGGTGTTTATTTATTTTCAGAACTCTAATGGGCTTAGTAATAAATTCTGCCCCTTGCCCAAGACTCAGCTGAACATGTTATGAAGCCCAAAGCACAGAGCAGCAGACCCAGATGATGTCATGTAACAGCGCAATAAAGAATTACACAACGGAGAGCAGCAGATAAAAAACAGGGACAATCAGCAGCTTCTCAAGATGTAACGAGGAATAACCTTGAATCCCAGCTATGCCAGAGCCCCCTGACTAATTCATCCAATTAAATCACACATATCCGCAGGTGTAAATATTTACCTGAAACCTTCATGACGAGGAAGAGGAGGGCATCAGGCAGCAGTGCAGCTTCACACGGGCAAAACCACACAGGAAGCAGCAGACACAAAGACAAGCCTAAGGAAGACCATTTTCTAGGCAAAAATCAGATTTTAAGTGACTCAGCAACAGGTTCATGAGGACTTGCAGGACAGAGAAATTGGGAGCAACTGGAACAGCTTCCAGACAAGCTAAAACTCCCACTTTTAACACAAAAAGGGATGAGATTCTGGGATGCGGTTGTGAAGATTCTTCACACTTGGGCATGGTGGCTTTCATCTCGCTGAGCACATACAATTGCTGGCAGCAAACTCATAAGAACGGGGGGGAAAAAAAAAAAAGCCCCTTAAGTTCCACAAGCAGCTTCAAAGCCCAATGGGGTTTTCCTCGCTGCTAAAGTGGGTTCGGAGTTCACTGTGCTCGTGGAACTCAAGCTGGGCTGCAGGGAAAGCCTCCTGCTTCTCTCTCCTTGAGGTGCCACCCTCCCCCAGCAATGGGACAGAGGGGATGAGCGGCAGGGATGCACAGAGCACCCCAATAAAGCCATTACAGCTTCACACCTCGAGCTTCCACACACCAGCGTGGGATCAGGACGGGATGTTCGGTGAGAGGATGCAGCAGAGGAGGCTTTTCAAGGGATGTGTCGAGCACAGGTATCAGCAAAGGGCCGAGTGGGAGGAATGCAGCAGCCCTGGGCAGGTCCTCCTGGAGAAGGAGGATTCACCATGTCCTCCATGGATTCATCAGGAGCACAGAGTCCCCACAGACACAGAGTCTCGGGTGTGAGAGCCCAGCCCTTCAAACCAACAGCAGTTTAAAGGAATTTTTTACTCTGAAATGAGTAAAACAACAATTGATGAAAACCAACGCACCAGCACAAGCCAACAGTGGGACTGAGTTACTCTCCCTACTGCCACATTGACCAAGCTCTTTTAATGTTAATAGCCCAGCACATGTCCTTAAAATTAATTTGGATCAGCAGCATTCCCAGCACCTGGAGAAGGGGATAAATAAAGCCCTCAATGCCTTTAGGAAGCAGCTCAGTATCTTTATAATGACATTTTTGCATTAAATGCCACAGACTCTTGATGCCGGCAGGGATTTAGTGACTCCCCCTGAAAAGTGACAAAGGAAGGAGTCTGAAAGCAAAGGGTTTTTTTCCTCCAGCCAAACATCTCCCTTTTCCATGGGAGGGAAGAGGGAATAACCAGCTGGATAAACCATTTCTGAGGGATTTCCAGTCAAAAGGGACCTACAGTGATCATCTAGTCCAGCTGAGAGATTAGATCTGCCTTGTGCAACCCTTTCTAGACAGGAAAAACTGTTCAAGAGGGATCTGGAGGTCTGTAGCTTCCTCTTCAGTCTTTACAAGGCAGAAAGGGAAACTTTGAAGCATTTGATACCCAAGAGAGAAGCTTGAAATCACCTGCCAGTTCACAAAGAAAACCATTCCATGAAAAAAATCCAAGGAGACCACGAGTTTTTGCCATGTTTTACTGCCGTGAGGCAGAGGAACAGGAAAGGACCAGCGCAAGGTAATTTTGACTCACTAGCAGGGAACTTTTCCAACATTAAGCCAGTTAAATACCAGTCTGGCCATCATCTCCTAGGAGATTATTCTTCCTGCACAAAGCAGAAAACCCCAAATGTTGCCATGTAAAAAACAAGGCGGGGTTTGATGAGTTTTACTCCTTTTTAATGGAGTTGGAAGAAAAACAAGTGATTCTTATCTCTGAATTCAGTGTTTCACTAGCAATCCTGTGCCAGAATATTAAATTATTTCCTTGCCACAGGAGAGATCCCTACATGCAAAGGGATGCAAGACTCCATCACTTAATTTTTATTTATATTCTATTTATTTTTATTTCTTTTTAGGTAGCCCATCCATACCCCCCCTTCCCTCATTCTCCACCTGAGGCTGCAGAACTATAGGAAATATCTTCTAATCTTGTTGTTGTCTCTTGTCCCAGGGAGCAGAAACAACTTTTACACACCAAAGTGGCCAAACCCAACCATTATTTGCCACTTTGAGAGCTGCAGTTCAGAGCTGCCCACCACGACAGACTGGTGTCTGCCAGGCTGCAGATCCTGTTCCTGCAGAATTCAGCTGGAATTACAACTCCTGCTCCCTGTCCTTCTCTTCCAGGCTCTGTTTTGGGGTGTCCTGGCTGAAGAGAATGAGAAGACTTCAAAGAGCCACCTACAACAGTGCTGAGGCACCTTCTCATCCATTCAGATGGTTCCTCTCACAGACAGGCTGGCTCCTGGCTGGAAATACTGCAAAAATAGGTAGAAATGACTGAAATTCAAGCAGAGAGTGACTTGAGAGTCATTTCCTTCTCAGGGGAGCTCCCACATGCCCTGCCCTTTCACCAGCCTCAAGTCCCAGGATGTGGCAAGAGATTGCACCCAAGGACCGAACAGAGCACGTCAGGAGCACAATTCCTTTATCACAACATCATGTCCTTCCTTTTTTTGGGATGGTCCACACCCCCAAGAGCTCAATCAGCTTGGAATATCCCCAAGGATGGGTTTGTGGAAGGAGCCTCGAAATCATTTCTGAGCTTTCAGCACCCAAGAACCACCCAAACAAGGGGTTTTCTGAGAAAGGGAATAAAAGCAGTGCATCCCCTTGCACTGCTGTGACACCCACCACAGAGCAGCCTCTGAACGAAACCAAACATTCGTGGTAGTCCAAGGTCTTTGCTGCCTCCCCCCAGGAAGAAAACAGATGAGAAAAAGAATGCATTTCAAACCCTCTGCAGACCTCCTGTGTCTGAGAAACGCCAGGAGGCTGATACGAAGAGAGGCAGCAAGATTCAGCTCAGACTGGCCTGTGATTCCTGTTCCCACAGGAGGACGTGTTTACACCCTGATAAGCTGGGCAGCAGCTTGATTTCGGAAATGTTTGAGTTCCAGAGCGAGGAACAACTCCTCTCTTCGCAGCGTTTGCTTCCCCCAAGGCAGCACCAGCCTCGGATCATTTTGTCTCTGAGCACTGAAGCCTGCTGGGAACCAGATAAGCAGCCAAAATCGGGGTCAGAGTTGATATTATTCCACCAACTAATGCATGATGCTGCTGAGAGGAGGATCCTTAAGTGATCGAGTTTACTGTAACTCCACACAGCTCTAAGCTTTGGGAAGGAGAGGTCCAATGATGCCTTTTCCAGAGCAGCCAAGGGCTGACTTTCACCCCCTCTCAGGGAGCAAACACACTGATCCCCAACAGGCACCTTTCCAAAAACTCCTACAGTTGTCAGGGAGTCATGGTTTGGGTTGGAAGGGGTGTTAAAGCCCATCTCCCACTATCCCAGGTTGCTCCAAGCCCATGTATCCCCAGTCCAACCTGGCCTGGAACATTTGGTATTTTTGTCTTTATACACAAACAGGCCAAGCCCTCATTCAGCAGCTGCAACGTTCTTCCCTAATAAAACACAAAAACATTCAGGTGAGAGGCTGCATTCACATCTGCTTCATCTCCATGTCCATGCAGACCACTTCAGGCTGGCTGAAGACTCTCCCAGCTCATGGGTGACATGAACTCCCTCCCCTCAGCTCCTTCTCTGCCCATCACACTGAGGCACCCCCTGAAGCGCTGCCAAAAACAGGGGAGCAAATGAAGGCAGCATTTGGAAGGAGCAAATCAGGGAGGCTGCTGCCCTGGCACGGTTGTTTTCAGCCTGGAGGCACAAAGCAGACACTCTCAAAGCTTTTTAATAGAGGGTTTGTCTGCCATAACAGGTATTTATTGATTATAGACTCAAACACCACAGCAGTTCATTGCCAGCCACCTTCTGGCTCCAGGACTCCCCTCCAGTTTAGCCAGGCTGTTCTCCTGCTTGCTGCACCTGAACTCACACAGTCAGAATGCTTTTTGCAGTCTGAAATGATGCTACAAACACCACTAAGTACCAAAAATTGGTTGTGGTGAGTGATACAAATCCCCCCAGGGCTTCTCTCACCTCCCTGGGATCCAGGCATTCCGTGCCCAACGGCTTGGGATGGGGTTATTCCATCCTGGTCCACACTGATGAATTAGGTGCTCATGATAATTTTTCAGGAAATCCTCACTGAAGGTCTGAGCTGAGTTTGTGACCCAGCTTTGTGTGATTTCACCACAAGCAGCTCTCCCTGGTTTCCTTGTCCCCAGCAGAAGAAAGGAGAAGGGAATTCTGTCCTATCAGAGATAGGCTGGTTCTGTCCCAAAACCAATTCCAAAACCAATTCAGGCACAGCCTGAGAGAGTTCCAGAAGTGTTTGGACAACGCCCGCAGGCACAGGGTGGGATTCTTGGGCCAGGAGTTGGACTTTGATGATCCTTGTGGGCCCCTTCCAACTCAGAATATTCTACAATTCAATGATTTAAATTCTACCCCAAGCAAGGTGAGATCTGACCGCTCCGGAGAAATAAATCCAAAGTCTTACCCCTTCTTGCCCAAGGAACATCCTTTAGCTCAGGAAAGTCTGGCCCAATTTGTGGTTGATTCCAGCCCATATCCAGCTCATCCCTGCCTGGATCTGGTGTGGGTTGGGACACCAGGCTGCATCCAGCCTCACTCATTAAAAGGGTTGAAATCACGGAGTGGCAGTGTCCCCATCACACACAACACCCTGAAGTGCTGACAGCACCATCCTGCCTGGATTCAAGGTCATTCCCTGACTTTCTGGAACACTAAAAGGTTCACCTGGCACATTTCCTCTGTCATGATCACCGACAAGAAACACAAACTCTGAGGGAAGAGTTGAGCAAGCCCTGTGAAAACCGTGAGGAGCAGCTCAGTAAGAACAGGATGCAGACAGCCAAAGGCTCAGCCCCTCTCCTTGCAACATCCACCCAGGGTGAGTGTTCCTGGCCACAATTCCCAAACAAACATCCCATTGAGTTCTGGTTCCGCAGAGAAAGCAAAAGCCTGGAGCACTGCTGCTGCCAGCCTTTGAACACAATGGAAGTTACTGGTGATGGGTATGGAGGGGGGAAAGGGCATCTCAAGAGCTTAAGAACAGCTCCTTCCACTGGTCCATAAACCTGCTCCAGCCCAGAATCCTGGATTGGATAATAGCTACCAACAAATATCCACTGAAGAGCTTTAGCAACTTCCCAGCCTACGGAGAGGCTCCCTAAGGTATCCTCCCAGTTTGGATCTTGAGAGTTAAAGGGGCAGCACATGTGCCCCTCACAGAAGGGCTCACTCATCCTCTGAGGATTTCAGCTTCTCCAACAATCCTGCAGCAGGGAGACCTACAGTTCTTGTGTCACAAGAACAGTTGCCTTTTGTTAGTTTTTTAAGCAAAAAATCTCTCTGATATTTCTTTTTTCCCACCTTTGACCGTGCTCTTCAGCCTCCTCCCTTGTGCCCCTCTGCAGGCTGGAGATTTTTATTATTCCTTTTACAGAAGCCATGGGTTGTCTGGGTAAGGCAGAAACTTCTCCCTGCGCTCGCAGTAACCAAGAGAACCCTAAATCAAAGGGAGATCAGATCACACAGAGCCCTTCAGATCTGCAGCAGCACAAACAGGATCAGCTGTGGCCTGGGGGAACACAACCTTCACAGGCTATTTTAGGGAGGTTAAGCAAATTTGGCTCAATTTTATGAGTTTATGCCCCGCTCCTCCCTGTAAATCATGCCCCAGTCATGACACTGGAGCACAGATTAAAAGAAGACAGGGTTGATCAGCACCACAGAATTCATCAGAGGTTAAATAATTATCCAGTCATTATCCCAACAGAATACTTGTGGCTAGCACACACACACAAAAAAAGAATTCCCAAAGTTTGGTGCTCGATGAAGCAACAGCACCTCTGCTCCAAAGAGAGGTGATTTGCAGTGATTTCAACCATCTGGAAGAGGTTTTTGGGGGGGGAGGCACAAAGCAGAGCAGCCCAGAAGAACAGAACAGGGAGCTCTGGGGAAAGCAGCTGAGGTGCTTTGAAGCAGGTGAAGGCTTCCCTGTCAGAGGGAGAGATGCACAGGCATAATTCCAGTAAATCATCCCTGAGAACAGGCTGGTTGTGGGATGGGATCAGGGCAGCAGGAGCAAAAATCCCCTCCAGGCTGTACAATTCCTACCCTTCCCAGCCAGGACTTCCATGTGCCCTCAGGGTGGCATTTCCCTTCCCAGGGTGAGATGAGAGTCCTGGGAATGGGATGGGGACACCCCATCTGGGATGATCCCAAGATCCAAGAGACCCCAAGGGTGTCAGAACTCCCCTCCTAACAATGTTACAATCCTGGAACGTGGTTTGTTGGCACGGGACAAGGGGAAAGCAAACCTCCTCTACCTGCATCCCTCAGAGCTGGAAGCTCTCCACAAGTTCAAGACCAGCAATTTTTGGATGGATTCCAAGCACTTTTCATGCACAGCTCCTGGCCAGTCCAAATTTCTGAGGGCTGGGGATCCCAGGCATGGCCAGCTTGGGCTGCTGCCTGTGTACCTGAACCAGGAGCATGGAGGATGCAGTGAGCTCTGGAGTATCCAGAGTATCCCCAAATCCCTCCACCTCCTCCTTCAGCCACCCTGGAGCTCTGCAGGGCAGAGTGATCTCTGTCCCAGCTGCACTCCCCACCCCACAGCCCTCATCTGACCCACAGGGCACTCACCACTGTGACAAAATAGAAAATGAGATGTATCCCCATCCCACCAATCGTGACTTTTCGAGGCACCAAGAGCCAACCCACCCTGGGACAAGGCCTCCATCTGCTCCATAGGACCTCCCATCCCAACAGGGAAGCAGAAAAGGTCAAGCTGAGCAGATTTCCCATGGCAATCCTTGTCTGCAGCCTCACCATCCCAAATCAATGCTCATTATCAGCCCTGCCATCACCACCTCACCTGGGAGAGGCTGACCGTGGCCATGGGACACTCCACCACCTTATCCTAATCCAGAAGTGATTTTTCCTGCTCCACCACAGCAGCCCAAGGCTGGACTGACCTATAGGAGTTTTATGGGGCTGTGGGGCACAGATCCTCCAAATATATCCAGGAAAGGGCCACCATCCCTTTGCAGGAAGGTCCCCAGCCTCTGGAAGGAGCTCCAAGGGGAACTCAGCAGCTGTTTGTGCTGGCAGCCCCAGCTGGGGACACCACTGCACTTCATCCCAGCCTCTGGCAATTCCCCACACCCCAGGACAGCCCCAGGGCTGTGCGTGGGCAGCGGGAACAAAGCCACAAGGGCAGATGGGAGCATCCCAAAAGCAGCTCATCCCTTCAGCATCTCCTGGGGAGACATCCCAGGACTTCCCCCAGCTCCCAAGCCTCAAAGAGAAGAGGGTTGAAGGAGATCAGGACAAAGATAAAGCCAAGTTCAAGAGGGGAATAGAACAACAGGAGCAAAACTTATTTCTCTGCACCGCCAGCAATGCATTTGGATGATTCTTCCTCCTCTTCCCAATGCCCTGTGGCTCCTTCCTTGCTTGGACAAGCCCAAAACCCCCAGTCCTATTCCTTTTTCCCCACAGACAGGCTGTTGATTGGACAGGGGCTATCCCTACCAGGAGCATCAGGGAAGAAACCTGAGAACAGCACATTCCCATTAATCTTCCTGGCTCACGGGGATAGAGGGGAAAAGAATAATAAAAATAAAAAGAAGTGAAGAACCGTGCACAAGAAACGCTGTCATTTACCACAAAGCAAGTTTGTCTATAAGGCAGATCCCAGTGAAGGGTGTCAGTTTGGAGAGTCACAATATTCCCAACACAAACACGTTCTGCTCACGTGTAATTCTTGGAAATACTCAAGCAGCTGGCAGGGGGAGCAGGCAGCAGGTCCTCAGAGCCTGCTCTCGAGGCTTTGGGCTGAGGTGAGGCCCAGGCACGAAGTAAATGCATCTGCTGCTTTTAAACACGGATATTACAGAATCATGGAATTAATTGGGTTGGAAGGGACCTTAGAGAGCATCCAGTGCCACCCACGGGCACCTTCCACTATCCCAGGTGGATCTAAACCCCATCCAGCCTGGCCTTGGACACTCCCAGGGATGCGGCAGCCACAGCTGCTCTGGGCACCCTGTGCCAGGGCCTCACCACCCTCACAGTCAATAATTTTTTTTTGCAAATTTCTGCTCTAAAGCTGCTCTCTTGCAGAAATTCTATCCATAATAGACTTTAAGGTGCCCAAAAAAAAAGCAGTCTGGCCAATCTTTGCCCAAGTATTTCCTAGATCCAAAGAAACCTAAGCAGGTGCAGAGAGAAAGAAGCACTCTGCAGAAAAGCCTCTGCAGCTAATTCATCTTCAGTTAAAAATCGCTCTCCACATTTCCCCCAATTTCTTCAGCCTCTATCCCAAAATCCCAGTACTGAGCTGGCCTTGGAGGAGGTATTTGGGCTTGTGGTGGGGCTGACCCTGACTGGGTGCCAAAGCAGATCTGTCACCGCCCTCCCCAGCTGGCCAAGGCAGAGAAAACACAACAAAAGGCTCAAGGTCGAGACCAGGGCAGGCAGAGATCCCTCACTGGTCAAATGAAGGGTGAAGCAGCCTAGTTCAGGGCAGTTCGTTTTATTTGTTGCCAATCAAATCAAAGCAGGGCAAGGAGAAGCAAACCGAAATCTTAAAACACCTTCCCCACACCTCTCCCTTCTTCCTGGGCTCAGCTGGGTCCAGCTTGGAGCCAGCTGGCCTTGGCTCCATGGGACATGGGGAGAATTCCAGCAGCTTCTCATGGAAGCCACCCCTGTAGCCCTGGACTGCCCCAATCCCAGTGCAGATCTTTCCTTCTTCTCCTCAAGAGTGACGGACACCAGGGCCACAGCACCACCCCTGGAGACAGCCTCGCCTCTGGATGGGTCCTCACCCCCCTTCCCTGGCATTTCACTTCTCCAGATGGAGCCAAATAAGCCACCTGGGTATCTTCCTCTTGGTATGGTCCTCCAAGGGAAACCAGAAGGCTCTTGGGCAACCCAAGAGTGGGTTTTTTGTAGCAGTAGGAACCAACGCTGAGCCTGCTTTGCTCCCTCACCTCATTAGTGACAATGTCTATTATCCTGGGACCCTCGGCACGAGGGGCCCCCAGGCACAGCTGGAATAAGGACACAGGGACCCCAGGCAGGTGGGACCACGGTGGGACCCCCAGGGAGCTCAGGGGGCAGGGGCACAGCTGGCCTGAGACAGGAGTGGGGCACTGGACATGTCGGACACCCAGGATTTCCTGGGACCCTCAGGCAGAGCTGGCCTGGAAGGGGACAGGGACCCTGGGCATGAGGGACCCCTGGGATCCCCCCAGGAGTCCTGAGGAAGCCCAACATCCAGGGCCACTGGTGCCCATCAGCAGCAAACACAGGGCACAGAGGTGGCCTGAGGGGACAGGGAGCCTGGGCACATTTCACATCCCACTGCCCCCTCCATGCTGGCACACAAATCCTCCTTCCTGGTGTGGCCGACACCAAGACAGAGACCAAGGTCACTTCAGGAGGTAGCTGCACTTCGATGCACTTTGCAGCAAGGTCACACTCTGTAAACATCTTGAATTTGTCAGAATGGGCTTTGCTTCATCAAAGAGACCTCCAGGGAGGGACAAGAGTTTCTCTTCAGGGAGGGGCACTCTGTGAAACCACTGAGAAAGCCACCACTTAGCAAACGGGTTTATGGTGCACTGAGGGCACTCGTTCTGCTCAGCCAGACTGGGTTTGTGCTGCAGACTTAACTCTTCCACACAAAGGAGGGAGCACCAGGAGGGCACAACTTCCTTGTGTGAGGCCACTTCACAAGAAAGGGAGCCCAGCAGGACACACAGCACAGCAGGGCCTGCTTTGTCCCACACCGTGGGACTCCTGTTCCACACATCTTGAGTTTGATGGGGCTGTAGGGTTCTGCTTTTCCTCCTGAAAGAGCTTTTTGGAGAGCTGACATCTCCCAGCATGGGCACCTCTGCATGTCAGAGGCGTTTCTGGAGGCAGAGTGTCGGTACAGCCACAAGAGGAGGAACCTCGACCACCACACAACCACCAGGCCAACAAAACAACATCCAGAACAGGTCCAGAAAATCAGTTCCTTTGGAAAAGACTTCCCAGACCATCAAGTGCAACCTTTGTCTGTATGGTTCCTACGGTTTTGCTCCTCTTGGCTCTGCCAGCACTCCCTCGGCTTGCCCTGTCATCTTTTGTTTCACAGCAAAGCCTCCTGTGAGGTGACACACACATGATTTAAGCCCCTGCAACCTCCCCAGCCTCACACATCATTGTCACAGCCCTTTCCCGTGCCACCCCTACACCACCTCAGCCTCTCAGGGCCACTTGGCCACCAATCCCCCAGCCAGGATTGCTGGGCTAAAAGCCCTCTGGAGGGGTCCTGACCTCCTGCCTGGTTGGATTGTGGAGAGATAAGCCTGAGATTGTTCTCACACAGCCCCAGTTAAAAGCCTGTCAGATGTGAAACCGGACTTTTAGCCAGAGAAGAGTTGCCTAAGTTTAAAAACCTCTTGGATCTGCTATAAATTGCCAAGATATGTCACAAGGGAGAGAGGCTGCAGGGATTAAAACACTCAGTGCCTCAGAAAAAGATGAATTTGTTCTCCAGTTGTAACAGGGGGTGTTATCCCAGGGGTTAATTTTAGATTTTTAATAGGCAGAAATTGCTCCCATGGGAGCATTCCTAAAGGGGGGTTGCAGATACAGACCTGTCTTGCAAATCCAGCATGGCTTTTGCAGTGCTTTAAACTTAAGAAGCTTTAATTTCAAAGAGTTGTTTTGCATTTCAGCTCCAAGTTCATTTGACTGGAGAGAAGATGGAAGGAATGTTTGAGGCCAGAACATCCAAGGGCATTAATTAATTAATTAACTGAAGGCCCATCAGGATGTGGCAACCACAGACACCTTATCCCTGTTAAAGCCATGAAGGGGAGGCCCTGCTATGGAAAATTCATACATCTTTTAAATCCCTCCAGGACTGGTGACTCCAACACTGTCCTGGACAACCCTTTCAGTGAGGAAATTTTCCTTAATATCCAACCTGAACCTCCCCTGGCACAGCTCGAGGCAGTTCCCTCTCATCCTATCCCTTGTTCCCTGGGAGCAGAGCCCAACCCCCACCTGGCTCCACTCTCCTGTCAGAAATCCATGTGTATTATCCAAAAAGAAAGCCACAAATGGCAAATGGGACCTTCCCTCAGTGTCACTCAAGTGGATCAGGCTGGTTTTGCCCAGCAGATTCTTGCTGTGAAGGCTCGGCTCCCCACATGGAATTTCAGATACCTGGGAGAGGTTATTTTGAGGGCTATGTAATAGAAATATGACCTTACCCTGAGGGAGTCCTTCAGTAAAATTAAATTTTAAGTGCTCAGATGACACCAGTGTGGCTGTATCAAGGTAATGCCTGGTAACACAAGCAGGTATTAAATTGCTGTTAGGCCTTACTAACACCACTGTTCCCTAATAATTGAACCTCAGGAGCAGGCTTAATTCCTGATTTTGGAAGCATTACCTCAGACATGAATGACCAGAGCAATGATTTTACCTTCACACTCCTAAACCCAACTTTATGGAGAGCTTGGAGACACCTCCAGGGAGTCACAGAGCTTGTTTTAGGCAGACAGAAGAGCTGGTGGACATCAATATTTTCATTTTAAGGGTAACCATGGACCTGCACCTGAGTGCTCCAGGTTATCCACAGTTTGTGCAGGAGTCAACAAGACACCAGAGGTATTAATCATGTTTTTTCTTCCCATCCAACTCCCATCAGCAGTGAAAAGTAGACCTGTAAATAGTTCGGTCTATCATGCAGCACTGTTTATTTTCTAGGAGGTTTTCAGGCAAAACAGGGTGGGTGTTCACTTTTTTTTAATCCCCTGCTCTGCTTTTGCTAACACTTGGATGGAGAAGACTGTTTATGTTTATTCATAGTAAGACAGCATACACACACACACACCAAAAAAAAAAAAAAAAATCCCACCACAGATTAATTTTGAAGCTGTCAGTTCCAGACTGGCTCTTGGTTGGACTCCAGATGCAGCTAAAAATCACATGTATGCAGAATATTTTATCTGAAGTCATGTTGCAGATGTATTTGATGTATTTTGTCCAGCCTCGTGTCAGGCAGAGCAAACCCTGTCACCTCACCCCTGAAGTGACTCTCCAGGAGGAGCTGCAAGGTTGTTCCTTCTCACACTGTGGAGGTAAAACAAAACCAAATAATCTTGGTTTTTAGTCACTCAAGAAGCAGCTCATGCTTCAAAATGCCCCCCCCCCCCCCCAAACCCCCTCAGAAGCGAAAAGCAAGGCCCAACTCTCAGTGGTGCTCTCCGGGACACCTTTTTCAAGATTCCCCTTGGTTCTTTCACACCAACCTTCTGAGTACAAGCAAAAGCTGCAGTTAAATAGGAGTTCAGCAGCCAAGTACCCTGCGAGGGTCACAGGGGGGTGTGCAGGCAGAGCTGGGTTCCTGTGTTGAACATTTAAATACAGAGCTCATTAAATAAGCATCAGCCCCACCCCACATCTGCCCGCAGTCACTGGAGCCGTTCGAAGAGCTGCTCTCCAAATTCACATTTCATGCTACGAGTGGTGGCCGAGCACTCATCCAAGCAAATAAACTCCCATTCTCCTCCAAGACACACAACTCAGCCGCCTCCCCGGATGCAGATTTAAATATCTAAACTGGCCTGTCCTTTCAGACTCCTCCAAAAACATGTCACTGGCACATTCCCTCATCTGCAGAGCTGGAGAGACCCTGGTGTGCTCGTGACATCTGAACGCTCTCCAGTTCGTTTTTATCTGCTTGTGAACTCGGAGTCAAGGTCAGGGCTGCACTCACAGACCTCTTCTCCTCCAAGAATCCCCTCACTGCTCCGGGCAGTGCCTGCATCACACCTTCCCTCAGCCCTGACAGGAGGCAGCGGTCCAGCATCAACACATCAGGGTCCACCAAGCTGCTCGTGGGGCTTAGGATGACAACCACAGTGCTGGAGGAGGCTCCAGGGAGAACTTACTGCAGCCTTCCAGTGCCTAGAGGGGCTCCAGGAGAGCTGGAGAGGGACTTGGGACAAGGGCCTGGAATGATAGGACAAGGGGGATTGGCCTTATACTGAAGGAGGAAAAGTTTAGATTGGATTTCAGAAAGGAATTCTTCCCTGTGAGGGTGGTGAGGCCCTGGCACAGGGTGCCCAGAGAAGCTGTGGCTGTCCCTGGATCCCTGGAAGTGTCCAAGGCCAGGTTGGGTGGGATTGGAGCACCCTGGGCTAGTGGAAGGTGTCAGGGGCAGGCACTGGATGGGCTTTAAGGTCCCTCCCAACGCAAACCAACTTGTGGCAGGATCAAGGCATTTGGTTTCTTGCTGCTCTATGCACAGACTGTTGGATTTGCAGAGCTCTCGCCTGTTGCATTTTTCAGGTGAAAGCAAAGCTACTCCTATTTCTAAGGAATTGGGTTTTCCTATGAGCCTCAGCTTCCAAGTGCTCTGTTTTCAGGGCCAGGTATTCCTGACAAACACTATCCCAGCTCCTAAAGCAGCTGGATTACATCAGGGACATCATTAATTAAGCAGCCTCTCAGATGAGGTGTTGTACAGCCAGAGGAAGACACCATAAAGAGATGACTGTAGATTTAAAAAAAAAAAAAATCTAGATAAATAAACAATCCACCCCCTACCCGGTGGAAACTGTAGAGGGCAGAAGGATCTCTTAGGAAGAAAAATATGGGAAATTCATGGCCCACAGGGCACCCTGGAATAGCTGAACAGGAGGGTTGGGGGGCATTTGGTGATACAGAGTGCTCCAGGTTAAGATTAAACCACACCAAGCTCAGGTTGAAAGTCAGCTCCACACTTGAGAGGCAGATTTTTAGCTCTGCAGGGAAGTGACAACTTACTGATGTGTCTGTCAGCATGAAAAGAGCTGAAATCCCACTTCCAGCTAATAGCAACTGGAGGAAAAAGCAGAGGGACTCGCAGGGCTGAAGAACCTCCACAAAAGTCAGCCGTGGGAATGAGGAGCACTTGAGAGGGGTAAAGCATCCACACAAGGAATTAATGATGGACCTGGTTCTCAGCTTGCTAGAGCAGCTGAAAAATCCAGTGTTTTCAAAGAGGGAAAGGGATTAACCAAGCTAACAAGACACCAGGATCAGCTGAGGAAAGGGGGTAAAGTCGTGGCAATGAAGACAAAACAAACACAAGATGTGCAACCACAGAATTAATACTCAGACTTTAGCTCAGGAGAAAGGAGCTGTCACCCACAAACACACAGTGCTGAGGATGGAATTTAAAGAAATCTCTTTTTCCTCCTCTACCAAAGCAGGTTAGCTTAAAAAAAACAAAAAAAAAAACAAAAAACCACCACCCTTTTTGCTTGTTTAAAACCGACTCGAGGAAGAGTGGTATCACCCTCACAGAACTTGTATCTATCTTTGTATTTTGCTAATTCTGGCTACAAACTGGTCTGCTGGGGGAATGATCCACACATCCCTTCCCTACGAATCATCTCTCAGCCTCTGGTACTCCATGTACTGTTTAATATACCCACAGAGATGAGTGAGGCAAAAGCTCCAGCTGAAAATTACTCAAGGAACAGTGGTGTTAATAGAAACCTGCCTGGGGGAATTAGTGCTCATCATCCTCCCCTTCCTGTGCCTGCCTGGATTGGTCTCCTTCCTCCATATCTGTGTCACACTTGGGCTGCATAACTCCTTGCCAGACCCCCCACCATTTTGTACTATTTTAGGTAAGAAATGACTCAAATACCAAAAAGCATCACATTCATTTGCTGCCAGTAGCCAGAAGTCTTTATTTCCTAATAGTTACAGCAGGATTTAATGCACACTTAGTGCTTTTGAGATATAGTGTTATTTAAGTGTCATCATAAAGTACTCATGGGAAAAAAAAGCCAGTTTGAAAAAAAAAAAAAAAAATCAAAGATAATTCAGCAGGGAAAAGAATTTAAGCTTTTCATAAAGGAAGGGTCTCACTTGCAATTGCTTTTCCAGCAGAGGTTCCTTCTCTGGGCCGTTTTCATTCCCTGATCATCAAGATGGGAGTCACACATATTTAAATAAGATATGGTGGGGAGCACTGCTAGGGCTTGTCAGAGCTCTTCAGTGAGCCTAGGAGATCCTCATTACCAGAAACAAACCAAAAAATACCTTAAATTGTCAGAAACAAGTCTTTGTTGCTTCAGAGTTACCCCCATTCAGGTTCACTGTTTTTCTGCTCTGCATGAACAAAATTATTAAATAAATATCAGCAACTGAATTCTGTTGTTGCTGACAGAAATTCAGTGCTCCAAATTTCTCTGAAATCTGTGATTTAAAGGTAATTCTTGCTCTGTCTAATCAGCTACAGTCCTGGCCAGTTTCTAGGCACTGGAGAGCATTTTCAATAGACAAGAACTGGTCTCCTCCCCTTCATGTGGAGTCTGTAAGGGAAGTACTCAACTCTTCCAGCACAGAAGTTAAAGCCTTTCTAGGTTTTTGGTGGTAGCAGTAAAAAAAAAAAAAACCTGGAAAACCAACCAGCTTCGAGAGTACAGGATGTCCTGTCAGCCTTTGAAAGTCAGAGGAGATTTAAAAAAAATAAATTAAAAATAAATCTGACCAACCCTTGCCAGCTATCACCAGTCTCTAATGAGAAATGGAAATATTGTGGCTGTGAGGAAATACCATTTCCTTCTCTCTTGTCCTGCTGGCTCCTCCATCCCACACTAACAGCAGCCCCTTGAGAGATGGTCATGATGAAATCCAAATCAAAAAGAGAGGGGTTTTTTTTAGAAATTCCAGTCCCAAAGGCATGAGGGATACCTGGAGCAGCCGTGACATGGATGTGTTCTCCTTCTCAGTGCCTTTCCAAACTCTCTCTGGAAACCCTGCAGAGCAAATCTCATTCAGCAGGGAATTAGGGAAGACCAAAACTTGGGATTTAGGGAAGACCAAAGCGGTCTGAGTGGCTGCTCCAGCCTGAACCTGTGTCACACCTGAGCCAGGCACGTGCTCCTCCAGATGCAGGGCTATTTTACAAGAGTGACTGAGCAGAACTGGCTATTTTTCTTATTAATGCCATTTCTGGTTACCATGGAGCTCTGCTGGGAGTTCAGAGCTGCTCGCCCACGCCAGGCACTGAGGCGCATTATTACAGGCAGGACCCTTCAAGGACTTTTCAGGGAGATAATTCAGCCCACCCAAAATGCCAAGAGCAATTTAAAGTTTCCAGCAACCAGCATAGCTTGAATTTGAAGTGACCACTGGTGGGGTGGAGGGAGTGGGAGGAAGCTGGTGGTCAGCTGGGTTCATCTCAAACTTGGCACCCACGTTCATCCCAGGCTGAATATTAAACACTCAACTGATTTTAAGGCTCAGAGAATGAGGAATTTGGACAGTAGAGGAAGGCAAAATACTTAATGGTGGCCTGTGCAGGGCCAGGAGTGGGACTGGATGATCCTTCTGGGTCCCTTCCAACTCAGAATATTCTGTGAGTCCATGATCAGCCAGCAAAATCCAGGCAAAGTTGTCCAGAGGTGCTGTTCAGAAAGGATTATTCACAGGGCAGCACCTCCCAGTGAGGAAGCAAGAGGGCAAAAACCCTGGCAGAGAAGAGAACTTGGGCAGGGGTTCCTCATATTCCAATATTAGAGATGTGGCATTAAAAGGGCAGCAAGGGAAGAAGAGGACCCCATGGCTGAGCATCACAATTCTTATTTCTTCCTTCTTTCCCATCCAGGATGAAGGATGGCAAGGATCCTCCAGTGCCTGTGGGGCTTTTGGACTGCAGAAACTACAAAAATTCTACAGCCCTTACACCAATCATGGCCAAACCTGTGAGAAAAACACAGTCACAGAATGGTTTGGGTTGGAAGGGACCTGTTTGGGCAGGGACACCTCTCACCAGCCCAGGTTACCCTGTCCAGCCTGGTCTTGAACACTTCCAGGGATGGGGAGTCCACAACCTCTGGGCACAGCCTCATAGCAAAGCATTTCTCCTAGTATCTAAAATATCCAATCTAAACCTACTCTCCTTCAGTTAAAGCCATTCCCCCTTGTCCTGTCACTCCGTGACCTTGTAAAAGTCCTTCCACAGCTCTCTTGGAGCCCCTTGGAGGCTGCTAACACCTTGTGGAACACTTCAAAGACTACCAAAACCCACTAGGAAGCCTCAAGCAACAGACTACAACCCAAGCAGCCAGGCAGGAAAAAAAAAAAAAAAAAAAAAAAATCCCAAAACACTCTGCATTCTCTTTTTCTACTCCAAAGCGCCAAAACTGGGAGAACACAGCTCTCTTCCAGCAGGCTAATTCACACACAAGCACTCGTGCTGGCTGTGCCAGAGCCCACACACCCCTGCCAGACTGGAAAATCACCACTGACCTCTCACAGGAAACATCTCCATGGCAAGGCACTCGCTGGAGTGGGGCAGAGGGACACTCTGAGACTGCTGGTGACAAAGAGGCCAAGGAGCAAGTCTGGAGAGCCCAGCCACTGGTGTAGCATCGATAAAACCTCGTTCGAAACACCAAACTCAGCCAACTCCAGCCTTCCATTTAAAGAATCACCAGATCAGCACCAGGCTTATTCCTTACCATACAGACAGGAGGAGATGAAGTCTTTAAAAAGTTGTTGAATCACACGCCTTCTTAAAAATAAATCAA
Organism: Coloeus monedula; assembly: GCF_965178545.1. Classification (NCBI taxonomy): domain Eukaryota; kingdom Metazoa; phylum Chordata; class Aves; order Passeriformes; family Corvidae; genus Coloeus; species Coloeus monedula. Next base: position 72,951,355 of record NC_138785.1, read on the forward strand.
CTGTTAAGAGGCATGCTGCTTTGGAGATACGTATTCCTCATTGTCCTAATTACAGAGTTGGCTGAGGGCAGCCCTTTGGAAACTGAAAGGGGGCTGCTGTCGTGCTGTTTCAGCAGGGTGGCGTGGCAGAGGGAGTTCTCCAGCAGACAATGTTCTCTCGGGGTCTGATTGTGGATCTGAGTCAGGGCCACATGGCCCGTGACCCCTGAAACACACCCGTGACCCCAACAGCACAGAATCGCTTCCATTCCTCCTTTGTGCTGTTGTGGTGGAGTCAAGAACAACTGGGATGTTTAAATGGGATTTTGTAGGGTCTGGGGGGGTCTGGAGCGTGGCAAGCCTGAATTCAATCCTTCACATCCTCATGGGAGCTCAGCAGGACTTGAATTATTTTTTAAGACTATTTTAAAAGAGATAACCTTCCTTCCAAGAGTGCATCTCCAGGCAGGGTTATCAAGGCTGCCTGACTCCCCCTGGTTCTGCTTTCAGTTGGTTATAAATTCATCAAGCCCTGGCTGTTCAGGGTAGGAGTTTGCATGCTAGGCTGGGTCTGCCCGGGGCACAGCTCTCTTGGAACATGTGAATCCAACTGCTTCTCAGAAAGCAGCATGGGAATAAACACATTGTTTTCTTCAATTTCTGGTGGCTTTTTCTTTTTTTTTTCCTTAAAGCCTTGGACCCATGATTTAGAACATGGGCTTTAATGAGTGAGGCACAAGCTTTTTGTGTCAAATTTCATTTTTGTCATCACCAAAAATCCGGGCAAATTATAAGCCTTTTGAGAGGAGGAGAAAAAGCAACTAAATTGCATATGCTCAACAGCCCTCAGAGTTCAGGATTTAAGACTCAAGGGTTTTGGCTTTGCTGAGAAAAATTGGAAGCAGGTATGGGGGGCAAGCAGGAGGTAATGAACAGGAGGCAGTGAAAAAGTCAAGGAAATGTGCAACAGCAGGGGGTACACCTGGAAAACTGGTGACTGAAGGAGGTTCAAAATCCAAGTTTGAAGTGGGGAGGGCCAGAGCAGCAAGTTGGGAAGACAAGGAGTTGTTATAAGGGACAACATCAAGACAAAGGTGGCAAGAAATCCTTTAGTGGCTCCAACACAGCATCGTGGAGTGGATTGGATAGGAAGGGACCTTAAAGATCATTTGTTTCCAACCCCCTGCCATCATCAGGGACACCTTCCACTAAACCAGGCTTCTCAAGCCCCATCCAACGTTCTACAGGATGTGTGGATCCTCATTTCACCCTTTCTCCGACAGTCAAGAGCTGTTTGCCAAAGTCTATTTTGTGTGGCTCGTTCTGCTCTGGCAAAGCCCTTTGCTGCCAGAGGCTGTTCTAAGGATCTGCCCAGCAGCCCTGCAAACACAAACCTGCTGCTGGGCAGCCCCGACACCAGAGGCATAGAGAAGCACTTTCCCAGTAGCAGGCAAGAATTAGCAAGTTTTTCTGATTTGGGGAGTGAAAGGGCACCAGTCAGTGTTTAATTATTGCACCATAAAACATACAGCTTTAGTTCCATTCTTCTGGGCTTCCCAGTGCTGCTTTGGTGGCCTTCAACCATCTGGCACCAAGTTGGGTGTTGGGCCTTGTGCTTGAGGGAAAGGGATCCAAAAACTGTGGCATTTGTGAAGGCTTGCACAAGGCTTGTCTAACCTTGGATCAGGGGATTATCCCATTTTCCTTTATGCTTTGGGACAGGGGTGGAAAATCACGGGGGTCCAGTCAACAGCAGATGTTCTACCACCACAGGAATAAAATGCTCCAGAGATTTCCTCTTGGAGTAGGTCCAGAGGAGCCACCGAGATGATCAGAGGGATGGAGCATCTCTGCTGTGAGGGAAGGCTGAGAGAATCGGGATTGTCCAGCCTGGAGAAGGGAAGGCTTTGGGGTGACCTAACTGTGGCCTTCCAGTACCTGAAGGGGCTCCAAGAAAGATGGAGAAAGACTATTTACAAGAGCCTGGAGTGACAGGAGAAGGGGGAATGGATTCCCACTGCCAGAGGGCAGGGAGAGATGGGATATTGGGAAGAAATCCTTCCCTGTGAGGGTGGTGAGGCCCTGGCACAGGGTTGCCCAGAGAAGCAACCTGGAAGTGTTCCCATCCCTGGAAGTGTCCAAGGCCAGGTTGGATGGGGCTTGGAGCAACCTGGTCCATGGAAAGTGTCCCTGCCCATGGCAGGGGGTGGAATGGGATGATCTTCAAGGTCCCTTCCCATCCAAACCATTCCACAATTCCACGATTTCCAGCTCTAGCGAGTACCAGAACTTAAATCAGTTGTGCACCAGCAGGGGGTGAAAAGGTTACAAATACAAATACCCAGTTAAATCTGATGTCCAGAACCTGCAGATGGAGGATGCACCTCCTGCTCTAAGCTTACATCAATGACACAGGCACAAGTTAAAGGCAGTTTAGCACTTGAGGCTGTAGGAGAAGTCAAAACTCTGATCTCATCCCTCTTCCTTCACAGGAGCTTCAAACAGAATCCAGAAACACTCAGCTCATTCCATGCTTCAAATGAGCCTCTGCTAATGCAGCTGCAGGGGCTGGGTTGGAGCATTTGAGACCTTCACCATTTGCTGGTGGAAGCCAAGGGTTCCTGCTCCTAATCACGGGCAGAGCAAAGCTCTAAAGCCCAAAAATCTCCTCAGGACCAAGACTTACCACCTCTTTTCCTTCAGTTTATTCACTCTCACTTTTGAGCTGCACACAAAAGACTTTTGTCAAGTGTTTCGAGGTTTGTTAGAAGGGTGAGCAACTGGAAGTATACATTATGGAAAAGTTAACTTCAGATCTGACCCCAGCAGCCTTTCCTTCCCCTTTTGTCAGCCCACACTCTTGAGAAGGTCAGTTTTATATGCCTTTGTCTTGTTTTTCTAGCCCCTGCCAGCTTTCCATCCACGCTAAGTTTTTCATACCTTGTTCAGGGTACAATAAAAGCATATGAGAGCATCTAAAAATGAGGCAGAAATGGATCTATTACACTGCTTTATTCAATTTATGGCTTGCAGGGAAAGGTAATGAAGCCTGAACAGGAACAGACAGAACAGGAGTCTACCCCTAAAAGTTAGGCCTCTCAGTTCAGTTTCACATTTGCAATTCCATAGCACTTGGTGTCTATTTACCAAGACAAAAAAAAAAAAAAAAACACCACCAAACTTGTTTACAATAGGATTGGTTTCATAAATGAGATTTTTTGGATCCCCAGCCTGGGTAGACTCCTCATTAGCAATTCCACAGTCCTGCTGTGCTGAAGACAGCTGTACTTTTAGCACAAGGCAGGTTGAACAGCCTTTCTCCCAGTCACTGTCAAGCCAAGTGCTTGTTAGTGGTCTCAGCTCTGTCCCAAATATGTCAAACAACTTCCACTTGCTCTGCCACATCATCCCTACAACAACTGCTGGGCACAGCAAATCCCTTTAAAAACAGTTCTTGTAGGTTTAAAGGTAACAGCAAGACCAGCAGAAAGGTGAAAAGGACACGCTCTGAAGCTGACAGTAACAAGCCAGGGAATGTGTCTCATCCAGTTAGGGTGATCCCTGGGCCTTTCCAACCAAAAACAAGTTGAGGAACAACACCAATATTGGAGGAGGTTCAACCCACAGCTCAGCCTGTCCCTGGATTTACACTTGTCTCTGTCTGGGGCCCATCTCTCAGCTCTTACACAATCTGGATGCAGCCTGTTTCCCTGAAGCAACAGAAAGAGGGCTGCGTGTCCACCAAAACATCCTTTTTCCCTGTAACTCCATATCCTTGAATGCACATACACAACTGGTTTGCACACTCCAAGGTCAGGGTGAACAAGTTTAGGGATTGCATTCCCATCTCACATCAACCATGCCACGCTGTGGACAGTTCTGCTCTTCTGTCATAGAATCCCAGACTGGTTTGGGTTGGAAGGGACCTGAAAGCCCATCTCATTCCACCCCCTGCCATGGGCAGGGACACCTTCCACTGTCCCAGGTTACTCCAAGCCCCGTCCAGCCTGGCCTTGGACGCTTCCAGGGATCCAGGGGCAGCCACAGCTTCTCTGGGGAACCTGTGCCAGGGCCTCCCCACCCTCACAGGGAAGGATTTTTTTTTTCCTCTTATCTCATCTAAACCTCAGCTTGAATCCATTGCCCCTCGTCCTGTCATGTGCCATCATTCATCAGGAAATGCTCCAGCCAAAGGATAAAGGCTCAACTGTACAGAATTAAGGATTTTGTCAGAGTAGAAATTTAATAAAACCACACTCCCTCCAGCAAACATTATCTAGCAACACCACAACACTCTGAACATGGAAAGGGTGACTTCCAATCCCCCCTGATTCCAAGGAACTGGGGAAGGGAGATTCGTTAGAAGTGGTTTCACAATCCAAGTTGGACAGTCTGGTATTTGAGACTGGTATTGGATAAACAAGTATTTTCCTGAGAAGAGAGGTTGTAGAGTCCCCATCCCTGGAAGAGACACGTTGGATAGGGCTTGGAACAATCTGGGATAGAGGAAGGTGTCCCTGCCCATGGCAGGAAGTTGGAACAAAATGATCTTTAAGGTCCCTCCCAACCCAAACCATTCCCTGATTCTATGACTTAAATTTATCCCTAGATTCCAAGCCCCAGGTAGATTCCTCAGCATCCACCAGACTGCAAGGAAACTCCTTTAGCAGGAATGCAGATCAGCAATCCCCCTTTCCTTCAGCCTTGTACAAGGCTTTGGGATCACCTGTCAGCGCTGGGTTGCTGCAGGAAGGACTCACATGGCACCATTACATAAAACCTGCCTTCCTCCAGGGGGAAAAGCAGCTGGGAACACCTCCTACATCCTGATTATCCTACTTCAAACACCCAGTGCAGAGACCACGGGAGATCTCAGAGTGACAAGATCTGGGTGCACGCAGTGCTGGGGGCTCCATCAGCTTTGATTCTCCCAGCTCCTGGCACACACAAACCCAGGGATGAAGGATGAAGCACCTCGTTCAGTCACAACAGCAGCTTGGGAAGACTTTGACATTTGTTTTCATTTCTGTTCCAAGGGAAAGGCATCCCCAGGCTGAGCGAGCTGTCAGCCCCAAGCCTGCAGTGCACACAGAGCAGCCAGCCCAGCTCTGCTGCACAGGGCATCCCTGAGCTGGTTTGGGATTAAAAACTCATTCCTTAATTCCCTTATCTTGGGAGAGGCTGCCAGGGGGGCTGAAAGGGCCTTAACAGCCAAGCCCTCCTGTTTAAAGGAAGAATGGCTCATTTGAACAGCAAGAACCCAGGAATCCAGAGATTAATAAACCAACAGTCTGCAGTGTTAGTCTGAGCATCATTTTGCACAAGCAGACATGAAAAGATATCAATTTCAAGCACGTTTGTGTTGACGTGTGGAGGCTCTGACTAGTCCAGATTCTAACCCAAAACCTTACTGCAAATACATCTCACCAGCAACACCAGCAGACTCAGATGTGTTGGCAGTGGTGGGACTGGACCAGCAGCAGTGCTCTGGGGCAGAGGGAAACTGCAGCTGAGCCCATGGCCCATGATGGGCACAAAAAGGAGGTTTGGGGACTGTAGCAGTATGGACAAACACCGGGAGCAACTCTGCAACACTAAAAGGAACAACCCAGCACTCATTTCTTGACCTTCAGCTGATTTAGCCAGGTGATTCAGCCACATAGCTAGGTTAGAAAAAAAAAAAAAAAAACAACTCAAAGCAGTCTTGAGGACAGTTTGAGCAGACACAGAGCCTTATCCAGCTATTCTGACCCAAGGTGTGTCCTTCAGCATGCAAGAAACCCCCTTAGACAGACTCACTTTGGATCACCTTTGAATATAAGCAGACAGATCCAATTTGGGATGCAAACACATCCATGCCTGCTCCCATCAGAGCAGAGCTGGGCCCGGAGCAAGGCTACTTACTTGACTTCCTAACAAAAAATAAGCGCAGGCAAACCCTAACAGAAATGGGTTCAAACTTCTCGTTAGGACTAGAAGAAAACTTTTGCATAACACTGTTGAAACCCTAATGAGACATCAGATGCAGACACTTCTCCTTGAAATCAGTGCCTGTCACGCCAGAGTCACCACCAGATTAGGAAACAAGGCAGGGCCAGGGCAGAGTTGCCACATTAACGAGCCTGACCACATACAAAGGAATCCGGGAAATCACCCGAGGACTCCTCTGGCCTCACTGTCTGTGCAGGTGAAAGCCTTCAAAGCCAGCAGGGTAATTGCCTGGAGAAGCTCATTGTTTTAGTGCTAAAGCAGCAGCTGGTGCATAAAAGTTTTAAGCCTTTCAATTATGAGTAATCTGAGCTCTCATAGCAAGCTCCAGGCTGTTTGCTATAGACTTAAACCTTCTGTTTATCACCTTAAAGCAAGACAAGAATGAGCCTGAGCATCAGCTCACCTCCCTCACAAGCAAGTGCGTCATCTCTCCTACAGCAGAGGAGGAAGAGTGTTATTTGGGGAAATGTCAATATTTAAATCTATTGAAAGAATGTTCTGAGGAGTGGGATTGGGTATTGTTATTCTTGAGGTGTCTTCGAGGAGGTCATCAGACCCTTCTGATCCAGCAAGTTACAGAATCACCAGGTTGGAAGAGACCTCTAACATCATCAAGTCCAACCCATGTCCTAACACCTCAACTAAACCATGGCACCGAGTGCCACGTCCAATCTTTTTTTAAACATATCTAGGGATGGTGATTCCACCACCTGCCCAGGCAGACAATTCCAGTGCTTCACCACTCTTTCTGTGAAAAACTTTTTCCTAATATCCAACCTATATTTCCCTTGGCACAGCTTAAGGCTGTGTCCTCTCGTTCTGTCAGTGGCTGCCTGGAGACAGAGCCCGACCCCCACCTGGCTCCAGCCACCTTTCAGGGAGTTGTGGAGAGTGATAAGGTCACCTCTGAGTCTCCTTTTCTCCCGACTAAACAACCCCAGCTCCCTCAGTCATTCCTCACAGGGCTTGTGTTCCAAGCCCCTCACCAGCCTCGTTGCCCTTCTCTGAAGGTGCTCAAGCATCTCAATGTCCTTCCTGAACTGAGGGGAGAGAAGCAGCCAGAGCTGTGGGTTTGCTCATCATGGATCCTTTCAATCACAGGATGGTTTGGGTGGAAAGGACCTTAAAGATCATCCCAATACAACCCCCTGGATGGGCAGGGACACCTTCCACTATCCCAGGTTATTCCAAGCCCCATCCAACCTGCCTTGGATACTTTCCAGGGATCCAGGGGCACCCACAGCTTCTCTGTGCCTCCCCACCCTCCCAGGGAACAATTCCTTCCCAATATCCCATCTAACCCTGCCCTCTGGCAGTGGGAAGCCATTCCCCTTTGTCCTCAATCCTTTAAGAGCCCAGAGCTTTGAAGACAAGGCCCAGTAGCATCAGCACCATTCCTCTGTAGGTTCACAGCAACTTTGAAATTTAAACCCTTTTTTGACTGGTCTTCTGCTATTTTGGGTTCTGCTTTATCTAGAGCAGGAAGAACTTCTGAAGAGAGAAACTGTGCTCTCCTCATCAGAGCCACAAGATTTTTAACCTTAAAGCAAGCAGCTCTGAGAGGCATTAGAGGTCAAAAATGGAAATGCCAACACCATCATCATGTGGGGGTTTTCTTTCTTTCTTTCTGACCATGTCTAAGCACTGGATCAGGGTCCCAGTGAGGTGGGAGCATCTCCCATCCTTCACACTTAGGAACCTGACCTCTCTTTAAAAGCCACCTTGGAGGAGAACCAGAGACCTCCAGACCTCCCTTGCACTGTAATTTATTCCACGATTCACATTTAAATGTTGACTAATGGGAGATTTCAATCTCCTTGCCCAAGGAATTAAAGGCACTTTCCCTTCAGTGCAGCAGCCACATGGACAAGGCACAGCTCCACTCCAGACTCCTCCATCCTGCACAAATTAGGAATAATCACATTGGAAGAAATGCTGCCCATTTCTGCCATTGTTGCTGCTGAAAGCACCAGTGACTCACGGCTCCAAGCGGGCCCAAACAACAGGTCCTGGCCCCGAGAAAAAAACTTAAAAACAGGCCTGAAAATTCACCTGGAGTGACCCCAAAGCAGGCACTTCTGGGTAGAAAAAGGCCAAAGCAATGCTGCTGCTGTGATTTCGTCTTTCAAGATGGCCAAGGCAAAGATCTCAAAGACTTCTTCCCATTTTTTCTGCCACAACTTCTGTTAACAACCCACTCCCAGCCTTTTAGCAGCAGCTGGTCCCACAGGGAAAACAGATCTATAGAAATATATATTCCTTTCCACCATTGTAGCACAAGATAAAACAGAGGGGCTTGGCAAGGCTTTAGTAGAAATTTTTATATATATATAAATAAAATAAAAAATAGATAAATTTTATAGATATAAAAAATCTGCTGCCAAACCCCTCTGTTTTATCTCACTTATGCATTTTAACCTCTCTCTTAGGAGGGCTGCAGACAGTCCCAGCACACACACACCTTCCATGGCAGATTCCCTGCCTCCAAGCACTGGTATTCGGAGCAGGTGGCATTTCTGACAGCTGCAGATCACAAGCTTTCCTTTCAGATTTTGCTTCTAAATACTGTCAAATCAAAGGAAATGCTGCCTTGCCTGCCAGGAGATAGAGATCAGAAGCAGACAATACAAAATCTGCCAGGAGAGCTGAGGGAAAAAAAAAATCCAGTCCATTTGCAGAGAATGTGGCAAAGTTATGAAGTAGTTTCTTGGGATTTGAGTTTGTGGTTTGAGTTGTGGTTTTTGTTTGGTTTGGGGGTTTTTTTTATTATTATTATTATTATTTTTGTTTGGTTTGGACTGGTTTTTTTCACTCCAGGATGCAAATTCTGTTTACAGGAGACACTGCAAGACAGGAGACTCCAAGAAGTGCTGGTTAGTCTGGCAAAGCATAGAATCAACCATTTCAGTTGGAAGGGACCTTAAAGATCATCTCATTCCACCCCTCTGCTGTGGGTAGGGACACCTTCCACTAGCCCAGGCTGCTCCAAGCCCCATCCAAGCTGGCCTTGGACACTTCCAGGGATCCAGGGGCAGCCACAGCTTCTCTGGGCACCCTGTGCCAGGGCCTCACCTCCCTCACAGCCAGGAATTCTTTCCCAATATCCCATCCATCCCTGCCCTCTGGCAGTTTGAAGCCATTCCCTGTCTCCTGTCCCTCCAGGCCTTGTCCCCAGTCCCTCTCCAGCTCTCCTTGAGCCCCTTTTAGGCCCTGCAAGGGCCTCAGAGCTCTCCCTGAATCCTTCCCTTCTCCAAGTGAACATTCCCAGCTCTCCCAGCCTGGCTCCAGAGCAGAGGGGCTCCAGCCCTTGGAGCATCTCCATGGCCTCCTCCGGATTTGCTCCAGCAGCTCCTTGTCCTCTGATGTTGGGGATCCCAGAGCTGGACACAGCACCCCAGGTTATTTTGGGGATAGGTGGGCACCACTCAGGAGGAAACACTGATACAAAACAGTGGTGTTTGCCCACCCAAGTGCCTGAACCAAGGCAGACAGGCTGACTGCACCAGAGGGGCTTCCTGAAAAGGCTCAACAAGGATTTGAACAGCTCTCCCCACCCCATTCCATGTGTTATCCAAGGCACTTCGCAGAACATTTGATACCTGAGGTGGCCACCTAAAACCAGAGACTGGACAAGAATAACAGAATAAAAGTAGGTATTTATTTGAAGGGCCTTCAAAGGCTCACCCTGGGCAGTCAAAAGACCACACCCAAGATGGACCTTGGGTCACGGGTTCTTCACACTTTTATAAGTTTGGTCCATTTGCATACCAGGGTTAATTCTCCAATTATAACCTCAGTTCATGATGTCATTACCCCAAGTTCGCCCCTCCTCTAGGTTTTAGTTTACACATTTTGGGGCCTGGGACAATCAAGGTGTCCTTGAAGAGCAAAGCTAGAGAGGTTTGTTATGTCTACCCAGCATGGGAGAACAGCAGCTGACGGGCCACACGAAACTTCAGAGCTACACACTGGGCAGTGCAGGGTTTGAAAAATATCGAAGTTAAAACCTAAGGCATCACATTCACTCTCCTGCTGCTCTCATGACCATGGTTTTCCAACCAAGAGCCCTCCACCTCACCTCAGGGCTTTTAACAAGCAACAGGATTTCAACCAGAGCCCCCAAAATGCCTGATGAAAACCAGACAGGTCTTTCAAAGACCGAGCAACACCCCAGTTCCATTTCCCTTTGTGCTGTGTCTCGGTGAGCTGCATTTCACAGAGCTCACAGCCACTGAGCTTGGCAGCTCTGACAAGGTAACAGCAGCCCTCCCCAAAAGCAAAAACGTCCAGCTGAGATTTCAGCAGCCTTCCAGGCAGGAGCAGAGCTGCTCCCTGAGGATGGGCATGGTCACCCCTGGGAGCATCGTGGCTTCACATCAAAGCTCCCACACATCAGCCCGATTGCTGAACACAGACATGAAACACAAAAAGTGTTAACCAAGGCTAGACTGTGGCTTGCTTTCTGTCCTGGAGCCACTCTCAGCTGCTCTCTGGGGCATTAAGTTTAGAGCACTGCAATTGGGAAGCAGGATGCCAGCAGGAACAGCGAGCTGGGACTGGCTGCAGGGCTCCTGGAGCCTCCCTAAAAGATCTTATCACCTGCAGGCATCAGGGGAGAGGGCTCCCCAGCCAGACAAACCATGAGGAACATCAGCTCGAGTCCCTCTTCCAGGTGGGAAAGGGACCAAGACGTTTCTCCACTGTCACACAAGTGGTTTCCAAAAGCATCAGCAGATTGTATCTGCCCCAGAGCCACCCAAACACAGCCAGTCCCCTCCAGGCTCCAGTGATCACATCCCAGCTCCTTCAGACGGGGAGGGATGCAATGGCAGCTGTGAAATGAGGTGTCTCTGCTGTCACTGCGACCTCACCACGTCCAAGGGGGTGTCAGATCCTATTTTTTCGGCCTCACCGTGGCTCCACACAACCACCTTGATTGTGGTTCAACCGTGCCAAGGGCTGGATGCTGTCAACACCTCCTGTCCCCAGCCTCCCTTCATGGGCACTTCACAGCCAGGGAACCATCTCCACTGACCTGGGAGGCAGGATATCGAGCAGATACCCTGTGAAATGAGAGATCCCAGCCTGATCCGAGTCCAGGTGTGCACAAGGCAGCAAACAGCCGTGGGCACACAGCAGCAGCATCCCCACAGCTCCATCTCCAAGAGCTTTGCTGCCTCTCTATTCACAGCTTGCTCCCTTTTGTAAAACACAACTGATCCAGAGCCTGTCCTTAATCTGAGGTCTGTCCTTTAATTCCAACAATAAGGGCACAAAAAGGCTTTAAAGCAATAAAACAGCACCTGTGCCAAGGGCTCCTTGTTAAACTCATCTCCACTCAGTCTCTCCTGCGTGGGGCAAAACACAAAGGTCACTCATTACCTGTGAGTTCTCATCACAGCAATCATTGTCATGGAACAGCAGGGGCTCTCCTGAAAGGGAAAAGTCATGTCCAAAGCACTTGGCTACTGGAGGAGCAGTCAGGAAAAAAATAAAGATCAGAGAATAAGGTTTTGCCCTAACTGAACTTCTCAAGCAAAACTCCTTCAGCAGTCCAAGCTGGTGAAGGAGCACAGGAGGTTTGGTGGCAGTTTCCAAGCTTGAGATGGAGAAAGGAAAAGAATCTGGGGGAAAAATAACCCTGATTTTTAAAGTTACTAAACTCGTGACTGGAATCTGGGCTACAGGCAGCTGTAAAGCTGTTTTATGTGAAAATGCAAATGAAGTTAAAATCACTCAATTGCAGAGCAGAGACAGCCCCTGGTGCAGCAGCCCTGGAAATCAGAACTGAGGCTGCCCAGAACAAGAGCAGCTGCACCAGGTACAGGCAGGAAAATCTCCCTGTTTCCAAACTCCTTCCTTCCACCAGACACCTTTAGCACAGAGTTCAGGTGTTCAGTGTCTGCACAGCTCTGTGTGTCACCTACTCGAGGGCTCCCAAAGCTCAGCCAGTCCCTTGCTAACAAAAACTTCTCAGATTACATTTTATTCTACCAAAACAATTCAGATTTGAGCTGTTCCACACCAGAGATCCTGCTATTTGCAATCAGGGCTAAGCCACTTCTCAGAAAAAAAAAAAAAAAAAAGAAGAAAAAGCAGAGAAACTTCTTCCTTTTTCTCTGGAAACTGATGCTTCCTTCAGCCCCACATGGGTCTGATGAGCAGCTCATCTGCAGCTCAGTGTTTTTCCTCCTGCTGAAGACTAAGGAGGAACAAACCAGCTACTGCACTATTCATGTCAGGAAACTTCTTCCAGAGGATCAGGCAGTTTGAAAATAATCCCAGTCTTGTTAAGATACGATTTAGACACACACAGAGCCATAAAAGAAAATAAAATCAGTGTTTGCCCTCACCAAGTCATTTTCCTTACATCACAGGCTGTTAGCTGCACTCTTCAGGTGATGTTTCACCTGATGGAACCGAGCAGGAGTTTCAATAACATCTCCCACAGGGGCTGTTCCCCTCACTGAAGGAAAGCAACACAGAGATGTAGGAACGAGAGGAAACAAAAATATATGTACAAATAAGAGCAAAACAATGCAGTACCTGCCAGCGTAGGAGGAGCAAAGACAAGGTTAGAGCTGCATCACATCAGTCCCTTTTAGCTTTTATCTGCACCCACCTTTGGCCTAGGACTGCCTTGGCCAAGCCCAAGCAGATGCTGGCAGCACCAAGTTTTGCCCACCTCAGCCTTGCCAACCACGAGCCCGTGCCCAATTTGACCATGCCAGCTGCAACTTTGCAAAGTCATGCAAACCCATGCAAACCCAGGGACCTGCCTGCCTTTTATTATATCATAGAAATGCCTGTGCCAGCCACAGGGTTAGGATTCCAGCCACGATCAACGTGAGTCAACAGCGGCAGCAGAGCAAAGCCGAAGAGTGCACATTTCTCAGCCCTCTCAGATTCAACAACTGCTCTCAGTTTACACAGCAATTATTCAAATTTCATTTGTCACACTGAAAAAAAAAAAAAAAAGGCAGCAAGAAAACACCAAGCTGGGTGCTCGGTACAGGCCAGCTTTCCCCATGAGCCTTCCCATCAGGATTTGAAGCTCAGCTGGCTCCAAAATCCAATTTCCGAGCAATTTCAATATGCTGTGTTACTGCATAATCAGTGCAGCATCATTAGGAGGAAGACACGAGCTTATTTTCTTTTTAAAGCAGGATTTTTTTTCTCCCTCCTAGATGAGTTTTGGTATCATGCTTAGCAGGGAACCAGAGATAAGCCCCGTGCCGGCTGAGAGCTCTGATGTTTTTATAAAGCATCTTTCATAAGGCAGCGAGGCAGACGTTAAACAGGAAGCGTTTATTGACTTTAAACTCACTTCATAGAACATTTACACGGACAGGAGGAGAAACAGGAGCTCCCAACAACCCAGTAAAAACAAAGATGAGTCCATGCATTGTTCTAGATCTCAAACACTCCAGGCTTTAGCGCTGCAGCACTTCTGAAAATAGTGAAACAAATGGAGCCATCCCAGCCAGGGCTTCTTAATCCTCAGCTATTAAGGTCTCAGTTATCTCCCACTGTTCTTTAAATAATGGGTGGGGAAAAATCACTTTAATACGGAGAAAATGGCCATGGAAATGTTACAAAAAGAGCAGGTGGAGGGGAAAGAGGAGCTGCTGTTGCAGCCCTTGCTGTGGCAGAGCCATCCACTTACTGCAGGGTTTCAAAGACTTCAGAGGGAAGATGAAGACTCAGTTTTCCAGGAAAACCAGGAAGGCAGCGGGAGCCAGTTTGGTGCTAGAGCAGCACCTTGTTCAACCAGCAGAAATTGGATCCTCCACAGGCATTTCCCACCTGGTTCTGATTCCAGTCAACACCTCGCCTCAAAGAGATCCTTAAAATGTTGGTGGTATCCTTGAGCTACGACCTCTGGGGATCTTTTCATTACCAACTACAAACACAGAAAGCCTGTCTAGGTAATGGTTTTTTTTTTTTTTTTTCAATTTTTAAACTTTTTTTGTTTATGAAGTTGACAAATGACATGTTCTTTACTGGCATCCAGCAGTGCAACCCACTTCTAGTGCAGCAAGGAAATCCCTAGAACCAATAAAAAGCATTTCCCAAGAAACATGACATTGGAAGAAATATTTCAGATACTCTTTGCTGTGGCAGTGCAAGTGGTTGTAACCACTCTGATCCCTGAGGATCCAACACACCCACCCCTCTGGTGGTCAGACCCCAAGGTTTAATGCCTCACTCGTAGTTAGGGTGAGAGCCCATAATCCCCCCCATTCAGTTATCTGCATACCTTTATATGATTGGTTCATGTTTTCCCCTCCCGGTTTTATGTATAAGTTTGTTAATATTCATTTCCCAGAAATTAATATGTATAAGCTCTAGAAAGTTCTGTTGTACTCAACACCCCACTGTCTCCTTCCCTAAGTCCCTCCTTGGTGTTATTCCCATTGGTCTGCAGGCTCACACATGTTATTAATCCACCCCTTGCCTCGATGGATGCAGCCCCAAGCCCTCACACCCCCACACCAGCAGGCGTCACGTTGTTCCAAACGCATCCATTTCTCTCTAACCCAGTGCAGATTTCTGTGTTTTGTTCTATTCATTAGCTGCAAATGAAGGAAGAGCTCCTATAGTCACACAAAGATTTAAAAAAAAAAACAAAACCAAAACCAAAAAACCACCAATGCCTGACATCTGGAGGCTTTGGACTTAATTCTGTTGATGGGAACAACTGATGTCATTTTCTTTTTTCTTCTGGGAACATCCATCCATGAGTTCCAACTGCACAGAACTTTTTAGGAAGAGCCACAGGAAGAGATGAGAAAACCCCAGGCACGAGACAGACTCGGCTCCTTGCCAGGGCTTAGGGGGAGATGCCTGGAGGGATCTCCAAGCTGTTCTACCATAGAATTCCCACAGCAGATCCAATTCCCATCTTGTCTACACACCAGGTGTGTGGTTGGAGACTCCCAGACCCTCACTGAAAAAAAAAAAAAATCCCCACAGCACTGGAGCTGCTGAGCCATCATTCCCAATCCCTCCATTCCCACTCTGGTGCTGGTTGCAGCCTTCCTCTCACAGGAAAAGCAGCTCCCTCCTTGGGAATTCCCCACTTTAATAAATAAAACAAGAATGGAAAAGATTTGTGAACTCACTTTTAATAATAAACAGGAGAATGCGGCTTGTTTTTACAAAGGACCGACAGTCTGGTCTCATGAGAACACCTCCCTCCACTTTTACCCAGACAGGCCACACACAGCCCAGAGCCAGAGGTTAAAAAGTGTTTCTCACTCTTATTCCATAAAACAAAACATCCTGTCCCAGTTTCCCCCAAACCAGAGTCAAGGTACCTCACACCATCCAAGGGTGTGACACCAGAGGTGTCAAGCGAGCACCAGGAAATAAATAAGGATAGTCCCAGGCACAGCTTTCACGTGATGGGATTCCCTCCTGTCCTCTGTATTACACAGTTCTGTCCCCTTTCCAGACCCAGGAGAAGCCTTTGGCTAAGCTGGAGCTCATCCCATCCCATTCCCACTCGTTTGGTAACGCAGATAAGGAGGTTTCCAACACCCACCCTTGGTTTTGCCAGGGAAAAATCCTTCCCTGGTTTTACAATCCAGAAAATCATTGAGAATCCAGCTTCACTTTCCTCCCTGCCTCCACTTTGCTGATGGGGCTTGGGATTAAAGATTCCCACTTTCCCAGAAATGTTATTTACAGAAGTAATTGGAGTGAATCAAGTGGGTATGGTGGAACCCAAATGCCTTTGGGCCACCTACTCCCATTAAATACAGCTATGATTGGCCAGAGGGTTAAATGGGGGAAGACTTGGGGTTTGGCTGTTTGGGTATGGGTGATAGAGGCCGATCAGGAGTGGAAGCTGAAGAAAAAGCAGGGGATGCACAGGCCTCGTATCACCAAGAGATTATTTTAAGGCAAGGGTCAGTTTTGATCTGTTTTTAAGGAAAACCTTTGCAGCAGAGTGGGGTTCTACCCATGGTCACCCTCCAATACCAGAGGATTGTGAAGTTCAGGGTTCAAAGCCACCCTTTATCCCAGGCTTTTGCAGGAAAGGGAGCCCAGCTGGGCACATTGAATTTGAAGATTCCCAACCACAACTTCCTTGAAGGGAGCTCCTCCCTCACAACTGATTTATGGAAGGGAGAACAGTCTTTTCTGCTCCCTTGGGGACCCCACCTGGGTTCCATCTTCCCAAAATGTGGGGACAGGCACAGGAGATGTTCATGGGGAGGGAACAAGGCCCTCAGCAGGGAGACTGTTCAGTATTCTGGGTCAATTCCACAGCTCACAGCTGCTCAGCAAATTAATTACTGCTTTGAAGATCACACTGCAGGCAACTTCAGGGCCCCATTTTCTCCCAGGCCGTGCAGAGAGAGGGTTTGCAGCTCCTGGGAGGAGGACAAGGGCACTTTGCTCCCATGTAGCTTTTCCCCAGCCAGAGCAGAGGACACAGGGATAAGTCAAGATCCCTGGGAAGGAGTTCAGGTGCCTCTTTTCAAGAATAAAGTCCTAAGCAGCAAAAAAACCACTGCAAAAAAGCATCCAAAACTGAGTTTTGAATGGGTGGTTTGCAGAATAAATCTGAGCTCCGGAGCAAGAGAGGCACACAGGTGGGTGCAGGGATAACTGAACACCTTCTGCTTGATAAAACACACCTGAGCCTCTCCCAGAGAGCGCCCCTCACCTCTTTTTATGTGGGAAAGCACCCACATATGAGCAGCCTCAGGAACTGGGGGTATTTTCCTAGACATGCTAGGGAATTTTTTCCGTAGAGCTCATCTAAATCTCTACCCCAGACTGAACACATTGATTGAAAAAAGGACCAGATATTCAACCCCCTTCTACTTTAAAAGTTCCCACCTGGTGGTTTCCCACATCCCTCATTCTTTTGCTTCAGAGGAAACAGGGTCCACCGAGATCTGTGCAGGAGAAACAGCACACAGAGAAGAAAAATCACTCCTAAACCAACAAATTTCCCCATTTCTCACCACCAGCACTCATTCAAAGGGGCTCTTCAGCCAGAGGCAACAGGCACAGGCCAAAGTGAGTGGATGGAGGAATAACCATCACACAGGGTCCATCCCCATCCTTCCTTTGTCTCCTGCAAGCTGCTCCAAGTCCCTCAGTGAGGTTTCCACAGGTTGTGGCCTCATCCCTGGTGATGAGGGGCTCACAGCTCCCTTCACGCCTGGTTTATTCCATCCCTTCCCAGCCCAGACTCCCATTAGGAATTCCGTGAAATCCGTACACTTGGCTTCTCCTGGGGAGGGAAATCTTCCTCCCTTAGCTCATCCATCACCCTGCCCACAAACTTCTGCTCCCACAGCAGGCACGAGGAGCTCTCTTGGCCATTCCTCCCAAGAACGGCACAAAAACTTCTTCCCAGAAGCTCCTGGCAGCAGCTTCCTTTTCTCCCAAGGAGCACAGCTGGAGATGCCACAGCTCCAGGAGGAAGGGACGCAACCTTTCACCACCTTGGCTTCCCCCCTGCCCCAGCTGTGCTGGAGCCTCTCTGCCAGTGGTGTTTCATTAATTAAAAATACACTGAGGCTATGTTGCAATTAAAAATAGTGGTGTCTTATTAATAAAAGTTGGCTGTGGGATACACAATAGGGTGGGGTGGTTTTTTTAGCAGCAGCTTGATACTGGAAGAGCTTTCAAGAAATCCACACCCCCTACCTCAGCCTCTGGGTTCCAGGGGGATAAATTTGTGTCTCACCTCTGTCCCTTTCATTGTTTCACACCATCCCACAGCTTTGCTTGTTCACCCTCCTCCCTTTACAGCAAGGTCTCCATAGTCAGCACCCCTGAGTGTTGCTTTTACTTAGAAAAGGCAACCAGGACTCCTCAAGAAGACATTTTAAAAAACCCTCAATCCTTAAACATCAAAATAAATTAATAAAACCCAAACAGAAGCCTCTAACCAAGCTGCTCAACAGTTTCCAGCTTCTCTTGCATCATCTCCCTTGACTTCAAACAGCCACAAAGAGACAAAAACAATCAGCAAAAGGACAAAAATCAGAACTTACCTTGCTGGTCACAGAGCCCCTTTCCATTAGGCAGAACCTCCTTTGACTCAGCTTTCATCTTCCCAGGGCTCAGGGGAAGGATGCAGCCCTCACCCTCTCCTCCTTTTCTACTGGCTCCCACAAGGGTCACCCTACTCATCACCACAAACCCTGGAAAAACATCTCCTCTCCACCCCGGAGAAGAGAAGAGAGCACACAAGAAGGAGGTCAGGGCCTCTAACGAGGGTGGGGAGGAAAACAAGCTCTCCACCCACCCTCCCCTTTACCCTCAGCCATTTCCTATAAACTCATTTACACTTTGGGGTGGGGGAAGCTCCTCAGCTGCCTGGCTTGAAGCTCAGTGGTCCAACAGCCCAGGAATGACCAGCCTGGGGAGGTTAATATTCAATTCTTTAGTATTTAGGCAGTATTCCCCCTCCAGACAGGGAGAAGAGTCCAGGAGGAGCAGCTGGAGATGTTCAGTTTGATGCTCTAGGGGTGAAGTTCAGCTGCTACTTCCTGAAATCCTCCTGGGGTTTGAAAACACCCCCTGGAGCAGGGTGGGGCAGGGCACTGGGGGTGGGAAGGGGTTGCACAGGTGGTGCTGGGCAGCCTGATGGGGAAAATGGGTTCACTTGGGCAGAAAAAGGGCTCTTTCTGCCAGAAATTCCTCCTGTAGGGATTGGAGATGCTGAGAAAAACCACTGGGAGTGGTAACTGAGGTGAACAACCTCCAAAAGGACTGGGAGTTGTGTCTGGGAGGTGTTTTGGGGACTCCCTAATAGGGAGAGCTTAAAACATATGTTTAGGTTTGCTTTTAGTCCTTATTTTCCTATTTCTTTTTCAGTGTTATCCCCAAGGGATGCTCTTGTGGGCTGTAATGAGGATGTCTGGTCCAGGCCCACACTGCTGATACTTCCCAAGAATAAATTCTTGCCCTGATATTCTTTATCCATTGTCTCCTGTTAAATAAAATGGGAAATTTCAAGGAATCATTTTAAAAATAACTGGTCATTATCATTACAAACTCCATATCTCAGGCAGAAGCTTTAATCTCATATTTTGAGGGGGGAAATGCACACCCAAGCACCTATTTGGGTGGCATTAAATGACACAGGATCCCATTCTTTTGTGTTATGGGTCCTAAGGATGTGTTACAGATGCAAATGTTCGTCACCTGCTCCTTATCCTGGGGCTGAAAAAATAGTCAAAACACTTCCTTGGGAGTTGCAAAGCTTTGCCACAGCTGTGTTTTAACCTCTCTTCACTTCCATCAGCCCAGTTACAGGAATCAGAGCCTTCCACTAGAAGGAAAGTTGTTTTTTTCTTTATATCCTGGGTGTGAAGGTTTTTATCATTCCAATTTTGCTTCCTGCAGGTGATTCCATGTTCCTGCAGGAGCTGATCCCTGCACTGGCACCTCCCTGGCTGCACATCTGTGCCCAGGGACGGGGAGGGCACATCCTCCGACCCCTTGGCTTGGCAGAACAACTCCTAATTACCGAAATGCAAGAATTCTACCGTGAAAATAGTTCCCACCCAGCATGGAAATGAGCTCAGCCCTGGAGCACGCTGGCCCTGACAGCTGGGGCTGTGCTGCTCATTTGCAGAGGGGTGGTTGGGTTCCAATCAGAGATCAGGTCACCCATCAAGGGGGATTTCCTCTGGCTGCTCTCACTTTCAGTGCCTGTTTGGGGTCTGTCTTGGTGTTTCCAATGGTAATGTTGATAACCTCACAGGAGTGTTGTCAGTGGGAAAGGTGGAACACCTTTCTTTCTAGAGACTCTCTGATGATGCCACCACACATCTCAGCAGCTCTTCTGGGACCACCTAAATCCAGAGGAGAATTCTGGCCTACTTGAGACCTCTCACATAAAAGCAGGTTGAAAATCAAACAGCTCTGCCAATCGCTGCACGAGCATGTCTGCTTTCCTATAGGTTTGGGGTCGGGTGTTGCTGTCCCGATGGGCATCCCACAGGATGTATAGGAGATTTCTGAGGTCTCTCACCTCTGCTCAGGTGTCTGTTCTTGTGAAACTTGAGAAAATCAGTAGTTTTGTGACCCTGGAACTGGAGAAAGGGGTAAAAGGTTACACCAGGGAGGAGTGGGACAGGAATAACATCTACATCCACACATCACACCCCGTTGTGTTAGAAAAGTACTCCGATGTTTCCTGTCTTCTCTTTTTTCCACCACCACCACCATTCCTTCCTGCTGGAGATGCCTGGAAACTGCTATTATTTGCCCCTGTAATGAAGAGAATAAACATTTTTGCAGCAGAGAAATGAGAATTGGGTGAAGGCACTTTTAGCACCTTCAGCAGGACAGAGGGGAACCACAGCCCCAGTCCCGCCCTGCTCTCTGCAGGCACATGAAACACATTCTGCTGAAGCTGAAATCCGCAGTGATTTCATCCCAAAGTACAGCAGACTTCATCTTTATTATTGTTTTTATTTGGGGGACTCCAACGAATTCATTTGGTTCATCTCAACTCTGTGATCAGGAAAATAATTCACTGATTTTTTTATTACCAAGGCATGAGGGAAGCAGGTAGAGGACTTTTATTTTTTTTCCCCTAGAAGCCAGTTTCCTAAGGAAATGAGCCCTATTCCATCAAGCTGTGTGGAGGGGGAGGTCAAACAGCCACACTCTCAGGGAGTGCTGCCTGCTGAACGTGCCACATTTTTGAGGTGAGGTCTGGGGATGCGCGGTCGCAATCCGAGGATGGGAACAGACAGCAGCTCCTTTTCTCTCCTCTGCAGCTGAGCACTTGTGAGACAGAGCCTGAGGATATGGAGACAACGCTGGCTGAACCTTGGAGGCTTCAAAAATATACCTTTTCTTACAGACAGTTGGGAATGACCACATTACTGAGGGCATCAAGCATTTTATAAACCCTCGGGAAGCCACATGGAGCGATGTCATTGTCAATCATACAGAGAATTTCCTGTGTAGCTGAGCATGAGAACTCAGCCATGAGACTCTTACCTGTATGATAAGGACAAGAGTTAAGCTTTCTGTTATCCCCTGAACTCCTCATTTTCTTCTTCAGTTTCACCACGTTGCCCTGGAGCGGATAAATCCTGGGAGCTCTCTGAAGGACAGGCACTCAAGCACTTAAGAGCGATGCACATTTACAAAAACTGGATCCTGTAATAGCTCCCCGTGCATGCAGGGCCATCATCTCAAATGGCAACAGCACAAGACAAGTTAATAATAGTTATTGTTCCAAGATTAAATTAGGTAGACAGGAATGATTTTTACAAGATTCATAATGGTTTTAATGATACTATTTAGTTACCAAGAACAATATATCTTCTCTATTCATGAGTTCCTGGAAATCAAGGATGGTGGGCTTGTAAAATACGTTTTTAAAGGCAGAGTTGTGAGCTGCAGCCTCTCTGAAAGCTGGTTGTATTTTGTCTTGAATTGTCTTTATCCAGTAAGCAGGAGCACAACTTGGATGGGAACAGTGGGTCTGTGCATGGCATCGTGGGGAAATTTGGCTTTTGAGCCAGGAGCCAGACTCTGGAGGGGTTTCAGGCTGGGTCCACTTGCAGCCACCTTGCTCTCATTGCTTTAGAGGAAGTGGTGCCATCATGACACACTGATATCGAGGTATGGCTGCAGCATATCCTGGACCATTCCAGCAGCTGGCCAGCCCCACTTGGGTCTCCAAGTGTAGCCCTCAGGACACCCTGAGGGTGATGTTTCACCTCGCCAGATGTGGTGGCAAGATGGGCCCAAGGCTGGAAGTGAGAGAGGATCTCTCAAACTGGGCTTGCTTTGGGCCATGAAAACTGGGGCATGCTGAGCACCCCGCACCAGAGGAAACATTTCTTTCTTGTGAATTGTCAACAGAGGCATTTTCCTAGAAATTCTGCAGCGTTTTGTGCTGTGCATTCTCTCTGAACCCATAAAACACCAGAAGATCTCCAGCTGCAGTGACGCCGCTCGGTCACAGCGCTGACGTTTGCCAGCATCCTCACTCTGCTGGGAATTATTTCACAAGGCAGCTTGCCATGGAAAGGCACGCTGGGGTGGCCTGCAGCAACAACAGATGGACGTGGAGTCACACCAAACCAAGCCTGAGGGCTTTCTCCTCACGCTGGTCCCAGTTAGAGCCACCTGGATTCACAGCTGGGTGAACCAGCAGACACACAGTGGGTTGGTTGCTCCACCAGTACGAGCCCAGCTGGGTGAGAGCTGAGTAGAAATATTGGGGAAGAAGCACAGAATGTCTGGAAGAGCAGCTCACCGTGTCCCCACAACGTCAGATCAGTCTGTCCCTTGATAGGACAACCAGGCCAACGCTGAGATCCAGCTTTACCAATGTCAAGGGACCACGATGACGTCTGTGCTGAAAGGCTGGGATTGTGCAGGTGGATTTGCCAAGGCTGGTGTTTTTAGGGAACTGAGTATCCATCCTTGGCAAAAAAGCAGCAGGAGGGAAGGAAAAGCGACGAGGCTGAGACTGGTGAGGAGCACGGGAGACACGAGCCCTGACTTTGGAGTAGGGAAACAATCTCCGTGTGGTTTGGAGACTCGAGGAATGACAGAGAAACATTTGCGACTCCCAAAGTCTTCCTTTCATCACCTTTCAGCACATTTGGCAAGATTGTGACAACTTTTGTCCGAGTTCACAGCCTGGTCAGGGCTGTGAGTGAAGACACCCAGCTTTCAGCTCCTTATGGGAACTCACACCTTCTCTCAAGAGCAAAACCAACTTGTTTGTGTTCTAGGAACCCAAATAAACATTTTCGTGGAAGGCTGCTGGCTGAATGTGTCAGAGGAGACATCTCCTCATACCACCCTTCCCTGGCAGAATCGGAGGATGTTGTATAGGGCTGTGTGTAGATTTGTCAGCTGCTTTTAATGAGGATAACCCCTTTTCTGATTTCATGATTAGATTTAAGCATATCATTCCAAAGCTGCTTACAATAGGAAAAAAAGAATTACAGAGAGGAAGTCACAATAAAAATGTTCCTGACAACATGCACAGGAGGGTGTAACCCTCTCGTGGTGGGGAGTTTTGAGGTTGCAGGGCCAGGATTTGGACTTTATGATCCTTGCAGGTCCCTTCCAACTCAGAATATTTAATGATTCTACAAAAAATTTTACTTTTTCTCCACAGCTAAGAATTATTTGTTTTCTGCAATAGAGAAGTTGCTTCAGCCATCAGCTGCTGAGCCCTTCCAGCAGAGTCCAAACTGAGCAATTTCAGCTGTTTCTTTTTGACTGAATACCATTGCTTGTGGATTTTAAGATCTTCCCCTTTTCCCAGTAAGGGCTAAGCCCAAATTTCAGCAGATAATACGGATTTCATTTCAGAGAAGACAAGGAGGCAACAGTCAGTAAGTGCTGGTGGGAGCAGCCCTGTGCCAACTTTGTCTCCAGATTTCCCAGGGATGCAGAAGGCACTGGAAAGGTGAAGGATCTCATCCCAGGGAGTGCTCACAGGGTAGATTTGCAGGCAAAAATGGGGAAAATTTTCCTAAAAGTCATCTTGTCCCACCACACCTGCCCCTCTGCTGGAGTGGAACTTCCAACCCCAGCTCTGCAGCTCTGACCTCTGCATGCCTGCATGCCTCTCCGTGCTGTATGAATGTTATCCTGCAATGGGTTGATTAAACGTTATTAAAAGAAACCACTTATCCCTAAGAGGTGAGGAAAAAAACAAGCAGAATAAAGAGGAATTTGTCAAACCTATTTGAATATGCCACTGCAGTCCCTACTTGAGAAAAGTTGGAGGAGGCAGCTGGAAATCCCTCAGGTGTTGATGGTGGCAAGAGCTCGTTTGTGATGTCGCAGAGAGCAGAGACCATGAAAAGTGTTGCAGAAGGTTTAGGAACCCACAGCGTCTCTGTTTGATGGTGCATTAATCTTCTTGTGAACAATAATCACATTCCATTTCTCCCCATTGCTTTTTGGTTCGTATTGGCTCCCTCTGTGATCTTATCTTTCCTATCGATTTGTGAATTCATATGTACCAACCTGATAAGCAAATAAAGCAAGTGTTGATCTGGCAGGGGTAGGAGAAAGCAGGGAACAATTCCAAGACGTGCTCCAGTGACCTCTCAGCAGTTTGGCACAGCCAGGTCTAACATCTCCTGGCCCTCACAGACTTTGGTGAGCTGTGGATGAGGCTCTGCCCTTGAGAGATTGGAATTTCCCTGCTCAGTGATACGAGGGTCACTCAGGGGCACCGAGGCAGAGGAGTGAAAGCATTTTCTTAGGGAAAAAAATCCACAAGAACTAAGTTTTTCTTTGTTTTACACAATCAATCAACGTGGCAGTAAATGCTGTGCTGCCTTTTGGGTTGGGTTTTAAACCCCCCATCCGAACGGGAGCAACAAGGCCTGGTGACCTGCTCTCCATCCAGCCTGTATCCATGTTCAGGACGGCCCTGAGTGTGGAAGTTTTTGGGAATGCCACCAGCACAGAACAGCATCATCACGTCATGTGTCTTCACACAGGAAACCTCTGTGCAAGCAAGCCCAAGCTCGATCTGCAGCTGGAGCAGCAGCTCTGGAGCTCCCAGTTAAACAAAGCTGGGAGTATCGGGAGCAGGATTTCGGGAACAACACTCAGTTCACCCTGGTGACCAGACTAATTACCAGGCAGTGGAGCCTGCCTCCGCTGCGAGGTTTCCTCAGCCCCGGGGTTATTCCTGATGGCATTTGTGTTTTTCCGTCTGAAGTGGCCTCGGGATAGGGGGGTGGGGATGTTTCCCAGGTACAGCGTGATTCCTGCTGTGCTGCAGAGGCAGCGGGAAGGGGACAGCAGCAGACACTGTGACCTCCAGCTACAGCTACAGAAATTATTGTCCTGTCTCCAGGGCAGGGCTTGGCCCTGCACAGAAGAGGGCCAAGCTCCCGAGGGCCATGGAGCAGCTTGTGAAGAGGTGGGGAGGCACAAGGGGATGTTTTTGTGGGTTGGTGTTGAACAACAACTTGTTCTGGGCTCTTCTTGAATGCCAGAAGGAGGAGATGCATCTACAGACAGCAGGGGAGCCCCAGTCAGAGGGAACAGCAAAGTAAAGCAGTTTTCTCACAACTTTAGTTGCCTCTGGTTTTCTCAAACACGGTTACTGGCAGGGAAGGGAATTCCCTCTTTTCTCCTGGGTGTTTCCTACCAGAGCTGCCAGAGATCAAGTTGGTAAAGGGACTGGGGCACCTCTCCTGGGGAGATGGGCTGAGAGAGCTGGGACTGTTCAGCCTGGAGAGGAGAAGGTTGTGGGAAGACCTCACAGCACATTCCAGGATCTGAAGGGACCAGGAATCCAAAGAGTGACTCTTCATCAGGAACTGAGTGACAGGACAAGGGGGAGTGGGTTCAAACTGAAAGAGGGGAAATCTAGGTTAGAAATATGGAAGAGATTCTTTCCTCAGAGGGTGGTGAGGCCCTGGCACAGCGTGCCCAGAGAAGCTGTGGCTGCCCCTGGATCCCTGGAAGTGTCCAAGGCCAGGCTGGACAGGGCTTGGAGCAACCTGGGCTAGTGGAAGGTGTCCCTGCCCACAGCAGGGGCTGGAATGAGATGTCTTTAAGGTTCCTTCCAGCCCAAGCCATTCCATGATTCTGATTTTTCTGCTCATCTCCAGCGAGGCTGGCAAGAGCCAGCACAGCAGAGACATCAGCACAGGGCATCCTCAGCTGAGCAAGAAAAACAGAGCAAGGGGGGTTTTCTGGATTATAGGGGGCACTTTGGTGTTCTCGCCACAGTAATTCAAGCCAGATAAAGTGGAATGAAAAATGAAGTCCCTTTTTTTTCCACAGTGGAAGTGAAACCCTCTGAGGGCAGTGGAGTTCTCTCTTGCTTCACTTCTGGAGTACAACACTAAATGTCTTTCTGCAAGAGATTACCTGGACAAACACAAGCTCTGAGTCTCCTTACAGGGCTAACAGGGTGAAATGAAAAGGTCTCTTCCATACAAGAGTTCAGGTCTTCTTAATTTAATACTCTTGTCCAGCCTTGACAATTACCATTTTATTGATTTAAGGCAAGTAGCAAAGAACATTTGGGCAGCTTGTGTGTTTCCTGATAGTGTCTCACAAATTAAGCAAAAGGTTAATTTTCATTCCGGAAAAAATGGCATCTTTAAAGTGAAGCAAAATATTTTAAAAAGGAAAAGAAAATCAGGGACAGGATAAAAGCAGGGAAGGCTCCTTTTTTTTTTTTTTTTTTTTTTTTTGCATTAAAGCTCACGATACTTGTTGCCTTTCAGATCTTATTTGTAAAGATTTGGACAGGGTTTCATGGTGACCACAGAACTCAGGGCTAAGGCTGTAGGCATGAGGTTCTGGAAAACAAAGTAATGCACCAAAGTTCTGTCAAGAGGTACCTGACCTCTCCCAAAATCCCAAAGGCTCCACTAAGATGTTGGAGCTGCAATTCCTCCCAAGGTGAACATCAGATGGGAGAAAGGATGACAAAAGCTGCCCTCAGGCTCCGAGGGGAGAGTTTGAAAAGCAGTTTTTCCTACATTGTTTGATGATTTCCTCCACCACAGAGGAACAGAGTGACCTGCAAAGGTCAGCAGGGCAGGACTGATGAAGAGACACAAAGTTTAGGGTCTGTGTGGTGATTCTGCAATTTTGTGACTCAACATGAAGAAACCAGCCTGGACTCAGAGCAGCCCAGTTTTCCATCCCAAAGCTCCCACCAGGAGCTCCAATAATGGGCTCAGCTCCCTGGCATGGCCGTGCTGGGTCTGGGTCTGTGAGCAGCAAACTCAGGAGCCTCAGCACCTCTGGGAACTCGTGTCTGGAGGACGTGTGGCAGCCCTGTGTCCGTGTCCTTGGTTCTGGGGCCAGCAGGCACTGCCAGGCAGAGCTCCACACTCCAGTGTAGGATTGCACTGTCCTCTACACCTATGAGTTCCAAAATTCCCAGGGGAATTCCCAGAGGGGTCCTGCCTTTGAGCTTGGAGCTGTGAGCTCAGAGCACAAGAAAGGGAACTGTCTGTAAGGCATTTCTCCCTTGCACAAATCATCCCAGGGCTCTTCCAGCCATTTCCAGCTGCCAGCGCTTCCCACAAGCTGTGTCTCCCTGAACTTCCAAACCACCCTCCAGTGCTGGTTTCAGGACTGAGCCCGGTCCTCCCATCCCTACTTGAGGTTCCCATACCATGTTCACATCCATCCTTTGGTCCCCAAGCAGTGGTGGGAGCCCAGATCCAGCTGGTTCCCACCACACCCCCAAATTCCCAACGCCCTTGCCCATGGATTGCTGCTGTCCTCCCTCATACTTGGCCACATCCAGCTTCATCCTCATCGCGTGTCAGCGAATGAAAAAACATTTTTCTGCATTGCATAATTCCTTCCTCGGTCATTTATGACTTCCCTGATCTCTGGGTCACCTGGAAGGCTTTATCAGCAGCCAATGTCTGTTGTCTTCAGGTCATTAATTCAGATGTTAAAGAGCATGGAAATGCCTTCTGCCCTACCCTAGTGGGAACATGATCGCTACTTTAATTACTGCCTTTACAATTACACTTTGAATCCCATTAATTAGCTGCTTTGAGGGTTATTTAATGTCTTCCGCATGCATTGCTCACCATTGTTACTCAAACTAAACCCAGGACTAACTTAAAGCACCGGTTTCTGTAAATTTTTGACAAGATCTTTAAGATCTGTTACAATTCTGTAAAACTTTGTAATCTTATTTTTATCAGGTCCCAAATTCACTTGACAGCATTACTACTTTGTCTTACTTTTGTTACCCTCCTTTAATTTCCTTCCTCTATTTATTATTTTCCTTTAATTTATTGCGTCCTGTGTGAGATTCTGGATTTTTTAGCCTGGGATTAATGCCAGGACAAGGGACGTACACTTTCCTAGGATATCCCATTTACCTTTTGGAAAACACAGTTACGACTTTAGCCCGGCTCTCATCATTCAGAACCACCCAAATCAAGTGAAAAAAAACGTCATTTCTGTTCCACAGACCTCCTCAGGCAGCTCTTTAAAAACTCTTGGGTGCAGTTAGACCTGTGTGAGTCAAGAATTAATGGTTGCTGCCCCCACTTCACCATCCAGGCTGGGATTCCATCATCTGGTTGTTCCCAGTGACAGGGCACAAATATTTAGGGAATTTTTCTGTCTTCATCATTATCAACACTTCCCCCCCCCTCCCCCCCCCCCCCAGTTTTGGTCTGGCAGTGGCTCAATACCATTGTGAAAAAAATTCTTTTTTTCAGTGTCATTTGGTGTCTCCCCATTGTCCTCAGTCCTCCTGGATGCCAATCTCTCCTCAAATCCTTTCCCTCTGTGGCCACGGGGCTTCCTCAGTTTATCTGGAATTTTTCAACCATGATGAAGATGTGCAAGTGGCACCAGGTGTCCCCTGGGGCTGTGCTGGGCTCTGTGACAGAGGATGTCACTCAAAAGCTGAGTCTTCTACCTCTGCACCCTGGATTGGCTCTCACTCACACTCGGTTCCACCCTTAGGTGTGCTACAAGTAAACAAAAAGACCAGAGGAGGAGTTGATATGTGTTCAAGTAACGTTTGACCAAGCCAGAAATTTACTTCAAAGATACTGAAAGTATTTAAAATAAAAAATCTTTTCTGTATGTGGACACTGTCCTTAAAGAATAACCGCTGAGAATAAATAACTGCTTTGTTTTAGTCCATCTCTTTTTATTTTTAATAGTGAAATAGTTCAAGTAAAAATGTGAAAAGTCCAATTCTTCATTTATATCAGAACTCCTTCAAACTCTCACAGTATTGTTGCAAGGCAGAAAAGGACTACAGGCTCTGGTTTCAAATCCTCTTTCATCTTTGTGGGTTTTTCTGAGCCCTTTAATGCTCAGGTAGAGCTGCCTCACCTCTTGCTCAACCCTCAGCCTGCTACTCCCCTCTCTGGCTTGAATTTAAGCCTCCTCTTGCATCTTTGCTCACCCAAAGCTTTTGCTGATATAAAGGAAAGAAATGTTGAATAAAAGGAGAAGAAAACAATGGCCAAAGTCGTGGCATCCCACTGAGAGCTCTGGAGAGGTCACCTACCTCTGCCAAAATATTCTCTACATCCCTGGATGTAAAACTTCATCTGGGTGAGAAAACAACCCTACACACTCGGGGGGAAAAATAAGTGTAGGTGGTTTTTAATTCCCTTAATTCCTTTTCTAATTAACTTGGATGTATATAATTTATTTTAGGTTTTTATAAGATTTTCTATATTTTGTTGCATTGTTGCTCTTGCTATTACTGATATGCAACTCAGGGTTTTCGGCCTCCTTTTTTTTTTGCCATACATTCTTACAACAATGACAGCTTCAGGACTAAAGCAGGGGTGAAGTTGTGCTGAAAACAAATGAGAAACAATTACCATTCATAATATTCATAAAACCATGCTTCAGCTAATTCTTCATTTGTTTGGGAGACACTCCTTTAGGAGAAAGAAGAGGTTTTTGGTAGCATCATGTGGTTATTTCACCTTAGTGACTGGAAAACTTTTAGTTCAAGTGAAAGGCAGATAATGGGATTGGAAATGTACCTGCTCCTGTTCCTAATCCTAAGCAAGAGAAAAAGGGCAAAGAGGTGCACGATGCAAAACCAACAGAGAACATCAATCACAGCACCAATACAGCAGAAACACAGAACAATACGAAATGCAAAATGTTGGTCTTTGATAAATAAACAGCAGGGAAAGCATGGAAGGGGAGGGAAGGGCTCAGCTCACCTCTCTCTGGGTCTTTTCAAGCTACTTGTAAGGTATTTGGAGAAGCACAGCCCTGCACACAACAGCAGCCAGAGCAGCTCCTGTCCAAGGTCAGGGAATCATCGGGGACTCACAGAGTGTGTGCCACCAGCACATCTGCTGAGGGCTGTGTGGGAGTCTCCCTCTGCTTTCACTCCCTGGCACAGCATGAGGATGCCTTGCAGGCTCAGAAGGAGAACGGGAAGGTTCCCCCTGTGCTTATTTTCCTGGCTCTCCTGAAAGGACATGGGTCACAGAATCATTTAGGGTGAAAAAGACCTCTGAGGTCGTCGAGTCCAAGCTGCCACCTGAGCACTTCTGTAGTGGGCAAAACTAAACCAAGTCCAGTGACTGTGAGAAAAAGGAGGTCTCAGGCAGGTGGGTGAAGATGCAGCACTCGAAGGGCACAAGTTCTGTCCACAAAGCTTTTGTCCTGTGAAAATAAATCCCAGGCTGGTGAGAAACCCGGTGTGCAGAGCAAGCTCTTCCTCCTTTTCACCTTCCCACTGGAGATGCTCAAAGAGTGAGGCAAAATGCCAGCCCTGCAGGTGTTTGTTGCTTTTTTTAGCATCCAAAGAGGAAGGAGAATGGTGAGGTTGGAAACACAGAAATGAGGTGGTTGCTTGGAACAATGTGCAAACCCAGAGACCTCACACACATGTGGCTACCAGCCCCAAGAGCTGAAAAAAAACCCAGGTAAAATACAAATGCAGATAAAATACAACCTCAGGAAACGGAGAGATGATGTGCTGGGAGGTGTTTTCCACGGATATATCCCTCACCCACTCCCTGCAAAGGGACAGCTGGGCATGAAAGGAGTGGAAAGGAAATAAATGGTCAAAACCTTTGAAGTCTTTCACTGCCACCATCCAAACTTTGTCATGGATTGGACTCTGAGAACCCATCAAGACAAGCAACTCTTAAACTGCGCCAGTTATGTGTCTACAACTCCCTGACAGGAGGCTGCAGCCAGGGGGGAGTCAGGCTCTGCTCCCAGGGAACAGGGACAGGAGGAGAGGAAATGGCCTCAGGTTGTGCCAGGGGATGTTTAGATTGGATATTAGGGGAAATTTCTTCATGGAAAGGGTTGCCCAGCCCTGGAAATGGCTGTCGAGGGAAGTCATTGAGTCACAATCCCTGGAGGGATTTAAAAGCTGTGTGGATGTGGCACTTGGGGATGTGGGTCAGTGGTGGCCTTGGCAGTGCTGGGGGAATGGATGGACTCCATGATCCTACAGGTCTTTTCTAACCTGAAGGATTCTATGATTCTATGACAAGAAACTCAAAAGACCTCCATTGTCTCACACCGTGAGGATCACTGGCAGGGCTGGAGCTCATTCCACCCCAGTTGAAGGGAGAGGGATGGACGGCAGGGAATTCCTTTGCCTCCACTGAGACTCTGAATCTTGGTTTAACAGCGCCGTCCTCTCTGGATTTGAAACCCCCTGCTTTTATGGATGTTCTGGGAAAGTGGCAAAAGACATCTATTCACAATAGGATTGCTGGAGACAGCTGAGGGACTGTTTCCTGGAATGATGGAAAAGGCTTCTTTGTGGATATCTGGCTGGACTGTTTCTACTTGAGTGATGACTTGATTGCTCCTGGGGTTTGCTGAAATCCTGGTTATATATTAAGCCATGCTGACCCTTGGATGAGCATGTTTTTGGTATTATTTGAATAGAAAGAAGCTGGTAAGCATTTGGGCTCAATAAAGGCAGCAGTATGTGGCTGAAGGGAGTCTATTGGATTGGGAAAGGGCCTGGGTCAGAGGTATCCAACCATTCCTCTTAACAGCTGAGTTTTGAAGCTACAGCCCAGGCTGTTCCTACAGTGCTTTGTGTTAGAGATGCTTTTTCTGGGGTGAGATGGAAAATGCATCCCAGTTTTCCCACAGGACAAACCCCCAGGCAGGTGCTCTGCATGTGTAGGCACTGCTGTTCTTTGGGAATGGGGATTTCTCTCATCCTGCAGAGTTTCCAGCAGGCTGCTCAAAGAGGTAAAGGGAAAGCCTTGCTGTGTCTGAAATTGGGGAATTTTCCTGCTTGCAGGGAAGAGAGGAGGCTCAAGTGCTGGCTTGTAGATTTTCCTGTGCCACCTGCATCCCTTCCGTTATCTTCCCTCCTTCCCTCACCCCAGCTCTTGCCCTTTTCCTCTTCGTGCACAAGGGCATCCCATCTTCCCTCCCTGCTGCAGGAGCCTTGTGGAATCGCAGAATTATTTAGGGTGGAAAAGCCCACTGAGATCATCCAGTACCAACCATTCCCCCAGCACTGCCCAGGCCACCACTGACCCACGTCCCCAAGTGCCACATCCACACAGCTTTTAAATCCCTCCAGGGATGGGGAGTCCAATACTGCCCTGGCTGGACAGCCCTTTCCATGAAGAAATTTTTCCGAATATCCAACCTAAACCTCCCCTGGCCCAGCCTGAGGCCGCTCCCTCTCCTCCTGTCCCTGTTCCCTGCGAGCAGAGCCCGACCCCCCCGGCTGCCCCCTCCTGTCAGGGACTTGTGCAGAGCCACAAGGTCCCCCCTGAGCCTCCTTTGCTCCAGCCTGAGCCCCTTTCCCAGCTCCCTCAACTGCTCCTGGTGCTCCAGCCCCTTCCCTATCTCCATTCCCTTCTCTGGACACTCTCCAGCCTCTCAATGTCTTGTTGTGAGGCTCCCATGGTTCTTGCACTGTCCCATTCTCCACTTCAATTCTCACTGAGCTTTTCACCTCCCAGGCCAGGCCCAGCAAAGCCAAACCCAGTAAGGTCAGTCCCCTCTGCCACCTGTGGTCACCACCCCAGCACTGCCCTAGAGCCAATCCAGTTCCCCGAACAGGCTCTGTCCAAATCTCATCATTCCACTCTTTGCTACTTAAAAAAATTTAAAATAAAAAACAATCAGACTCCTCATTCTGTTTGTTTGAGGAAGCAAAGGCCTTTTTTTCATCCTACACCTCAGTTGTTGGCAGCTGACACCTTGAAGGCAACATCCTGCTCCTCTCCTGCCGATGTTTCCAGGAATATCCCTTTTGGCTCAACCCTACTAATCCTTGTTTAGGGCCTTCCATGGACATCCTAAGCTCACCCTCTTTGCCTGGGATGACAGAACCACTCCTGTCCGTGTCAGCTTGGCCAAGCTTCACACTGCCCATCTATTTTCTGATCTTTTTTGGAAGATTTGGGCACCATCCCCTCACTTGACCATCTCTGTGCTCCCCACATCCCACACCTCCTTTCTTCCCGCCCCTCCAGCCCCAAGCAAACAGACAAACAACCAGTTTATGAAAGGAAAGAGGGAAAGCCAACAGCAGCTGCTTTAAATCTGCTGTAATGCTGCTGGCAATTGCATAAGGCAGAGGTTTTGCTGATGTCCCCACCCCATTCCTGAGAAATATTTGACTTATTTTGGTGTCACTGTGCCCGCTGCCCATGCCCTCAGCACATTGGCAGCACAGGATCCAAGAGCAGCATCAAAGAGCATCTCTGGATTCGCTTCTGCCCCGATGCAATCCCACAAGAAAAAGGGCAAGATTCAAAACAGCCTCCTGAGCCCGGCCCAGCCGAGTTCCTTGGCATGGCCTGGACGTGCAGAGCTCAGGAAACAGAGGGGTCTCACCACCCCCAGGGGGTCGGTGGCCCTGGGCCCTGACAGAGCAGCAAGTTTCAAATTAAATGACCCTTGAGTGAGAGGGAACAGCCCCAGCCCTCATCTGCAGGCAGGAGACATTGCTCAGCCCACAGCAGGGCCCTGTCCCACAGCTCTGCTTTGCATTACACAGCTGGAGGCAGAGAATCCTGGAATGGCAGAGTGGCCTGGGGGGGAAGGGACCTGAAAGCCCATCTCATTCCACCCCCTGCCATGGGCAGGGACACCTTCCACCAGACCAGGTTACTCCAAGCCCCATCCAGCCTGGGCTTGGACACTTCCAGGGATCCAGGGGAAGCCACAGCTGCTCTGGGCAACCTGTGCCAGGGCCTCCCCACCCTCACAGCCAGGAATTCCTTCCCAATATCCCATCTATCCCTGCCCTCTGGCAGTTTGAAGCCATTCCCTGGCTCCTGTCCCTCCATCCCTTGTCCCCAGTCTCTCTCCAGCTCTCCTGGATCCCCTTTAGGCCCTGCAAGGGGCTCTGAGCTCTCCCTGGAGCCTTCTCCTCTCCAGGTGAGCACCCCCAGCTCTCCCAGCCTGGCTCCAGAGCAGAGGGGCTCCAGCCCTTGGAGCATCTCCATGGCCTCCTCTGGATTTGCTCCAGCAGCTCCACGTCCTTCTGCTGTTGGGGATCCCAGAGCTGGACACAGCACTCCAGGACACAGCGCTCTTTCGGAAGAAATATTCCCTGATTCCAAAGTTCTGCCTCGACCATCAAGTCAGGTCTCAACCTCCAACCTCCAGCTGAGATCCAGTGCCTGAAAATTGAACGTTGGTTTGCTCTTGGCGGGTGGGATAAGGGTTGAGACGCTCTCGCAGATGTGGCACCTGGTCCTGGCCATGACAAACCTCCATGGGAGCGGGAAAGAGCCGCGTCACAGTGGGAGAGCAGTTTGATTTTCCTTTGCTGCCCAACTTTATGGGTCATCTTTGTGCCCAAGGATGCTCTTCCAGTATGAAAAATCCATCAGCACAAAACAGTTGTGGCAGTATTTAAAGCCCACCTGCAATTTCTGCAGCATGAGCTGCAGGGCTGATGTTGTGTTCGTCATGTAACTGAGCACAACCTCCCCTCTGGTCTGCAAAGCATCTGAGGAGAGGTGGGATCCATATTCCTGCTGCTTCAGTGCACAGAAAATCCTGCAGCTGGACAGGAAAGAATGGTTTTTCATGTTTTCAGCTGGAAGTTGTCCTCCAAGCCCTGAGAGGAGCTGTGGCTGCCCCTGGATCCCTGGAATTCCCAAGGCCAGGTTGGATGGGACTTGGAGCCAGCTGGGATAGTGGAAGGTGTCCCTGCCCATGGCAGGGGGTGGAACTGGATGATCTTTAAGGTCCCCTCCAAGCCAGACCACAATGATTCCATGATTTTACCTGCAGGAATCACAGACAGAACTCAACAAAGACCCAATAAATAAAAACCACATTAATCTAAAGCAAAGAGACCCCTGAGATTTCTTGTATCACAACCTCTTCCCCCCTAAAAAATCTCTCCCAGCCTCTCAAATCTCTCCCTTTTTTGCTGCCTTGTGTCGTGAGGAGACTGGAAGGGTGAGATTTTTCAGGAAAGGGTTGAAGAAGGAATGTTGAATGAGAAAATCTGCTAGACTTCAAATCTGCTGTTCCCATATGGATGTTTTCCCTGGCCCACATTCCCTTCTCTCTGGGAATTCAGTCCCATGCAGGCAGTAAACACCTCAAAAAAGGGTAATGAAGCGCTCAGGACTGGGATGTTTAAATCCCTGCTAAGATTTATTTCCCAGTGGCTTGTTCAGAGCTACTGAGGGTATTTGTAACCCTGACAGGAAATAAATCCACGTTCCCTGAGCCCCAATAAGTTTTCTCAACCACCACATAATTCATCCTATCTCCTGATAGGAATATTTGGTGTTTTTAGCCTGGGCTTCCTGAGTGACAGGATATTTGTTCCTCCGGATATTTAAAATCTCTATAAAAATAAAATTAATTTTAAGGTGGATGTTTGAAAACTGTCTCCTTTTTTGATCTCATCAACTGTTGGGATTTTTTTTTTAATCATTATTTTATCTTCA
The DNA here is from genome assembly GCF_965178545.1 of Coloeus monedula. Lineage (NCBI taxonomy): Eukaryota > Metazoa > Chordata > Aves > Passeriformes > Corvidae > Coloeus > Coloeus monedula. The sequence continues at coordinate 72,986,712 of NC_138785.1, forward strand.
CAGCATCTTGCTTCATCTTGTTTTGACTCAATTTAGCCCAGAAGTCAAAATAAAATGGGATGATTAAGTCTGAATGCAGTTTCCCTCTCTCTCCTCCTTCTTTCAAAGGAAAAAGCTGGAAGAAAAGGGTTTATCTTCCTCTGTGGAGAAAGGTGGATTTTTCTTCCCATGTTTTGAAAGGATTTTAGATCAGGACATAGGGAAAGGCTTTTCCCTGCCTTGGGGGTTGCACAGAGCAGAAAGAGAGAAGAGGTGACATGCAGAAGACACAAAATGATGGATGAGCAGGCTGGGAATCCCGTTCTCCACTGTTTTCATCATGTCTAGAAAAAAACCCAAACCCATCCAACTCGGTTCAAAGGCAACCAGAGCACCTCATCAATTTAAACTGTGTGATTACAATGCCTAATTAAGCTGTGGAACTCATCACCAAGAGCAATTATGCAAGCTCAGAGGTTAGAAAGATTGCAAAAAATATTAAAAAAAAAAAAAAGAGAGAAAGAAAATGGCATTTATCTCTGTTTTGGAGAATCTACAGCTCTGCTAGATTGGTCTGAAAAGGGATATCAATTCTCATGCTGCAGAGCACAAACAAGCTACCAACAGCCCATTAGAATGAAACTTCTCCTGTGGGAAAATTGCATAATTTATCAAGTGGAGCGTTTCTTCCATCTTTCTTTGAAGCAGCTGGGAATGATTAATGTCCAAAGCAGGGTCTGGAGTAAGGCTGGCCACTGGTTCTGGGACACTCTGGCCTTTCCCATGTCACTGACGAATTAAAGCTCAGAGAACTCCGGCGGAGTTAAATCATTCTATAAATTAAGGTCTTCCCATCTGAGTGCAGAAATTTGCCTTTTCCAAACACTCGTGCCTGGAAAAAGTAGATTGGAGGTAGCTTTAGGAAGTGTTTCAGAGCCAGAAGACAAAGCCATGTGTGTCCAGATTCCCGGAGTGAATGCTGAGATTGCCTTGGCAACACAGGGACATGCATGTGGCGATTGCAGCTCCAGAGGGTTTTAACCCACGGGATCAATCTGCCAGCAGGAGAGAGAGGCTGCTCTTGGCTGTAAATATGAGGCACTGCCATGGTCTTTGTGTTTTCCAGCCCTATAAATTGGATGAAAAACCTGTGACACCCACCAGCAAAGGTGTCTGGTTATCAGTGGAAGCAGTCAGGAACCTTCCTGAAAAACCATTTGAGAGTCTCTTGTCTGGCACATCAATTGTAGGGCAATTTGGGACAGGGACTGTCCTTCCATCCCATAAATTACCACAGGTCTGCCTGGGTCCTCCACTGGTGCTTTTGAGTTTCTACAATAATACAAAGAACAAAACCAGACTAAAGACATTGACAAATCTTTTATTTTTTCCCGTTTCCTGGAAAAAGTGTTTTACTTCTCACTGGAAGGTTTTTAGCTGGGCAAAAGATTCCCTGAGGTACCACAGCTGCAGAAAATCATCATCTGCCCTCAGGGGACCTGGCATGGGATGGGAAAAGCCGTAAGCCCTTGCTGCTGAACGGTGCAGAAAGCTCAGAAAGGAACAACTTTTAGTGCTATTTGCAAAATTCAATTAATTTTCACCCTGATTGTGTTACAGGACAGCAGTAAACCTCCTTAAATGACAGGTTGTCACCTGAGCCACTCAGCCAAGATGTGAGTCCATGGCAACGTGGGAGGGTGCTGGTTTAATTTAACTCCCAGATACAAAAGGTGCAGCACTGAGCAGACAGACACACGTGAGCACTGTTCTCACATGGAGTGGGATCTGCTGGAACTCAGTGTCTTGCATATCGAGGAGGACATGATTATCATGGAATCCTGGAACGGTTCTGGCTTGGAAGGGACCTTGTTCCATCTTGTTCCAACCCCCTGCCAGGCCCAGGTTGCTCCACGCCCCGTCCAACCTGGCCTTGGACTCTTCCAGCGATGGAGTGGCCACAGCTTCTCTGGGCAACCTGTGCCAGGGCCTCACCCCCCTCACAGGGAACCTTTTCCACAGGCTTTTGGGGTGGTGATGAAATTTCTGGAGGATAACTCTTCCACTGGCAATAAATTTCATGTTTGAGCTGTCATGTCTGGCCCTGGAGCTCTAACCTGCTGATTGCCGCAGGGATGGACCACTGTGCTTATCATCTTTTTTTCCTCTATTTATCTCATCATCCCCTCCTTTCCTCTTGGGGACAAGGCACTCACTGTACTCAGTGGACCATGGGACAACAAAGTTTTGACATCCTTTTATCCCTGGGCTCTCTGTTTGGTGCTAGCCAAGAATTTCTGAGGTGTAGGAAATGCTTTATTCACACCAGGTCAGGGTCTGTTTGCTTTTTGTCCTTGTTGTCCCTCAGGCCCTGTATGATTCCTTCCATTTCCTTTGTGAAACTTTGATGGGAATCCAAGTGTCACAAACCTGCTGAAACCCCTGTCCTCTTCTGTTCCCCTTCAGCTTCCCAGAGATGGCAGAGCTCCTTGAGTGAGAAGGTGAAGCCACGTGAAACCCTGTGGTGCCCGCGTGGAATTCTGGATTCCTCAACAAGGAGAGAATCCCTCCGAGGGATCCAGAGCCCCCGTGCTCAGGAATATCAACTGCAGCTGCCTGCACTAATAACATTAGCATGGGCACTTACTCCAGCTAAATAGGACACTTAATTCCCATTAATGCTGGACTAATTAGAGCACGGTGAACAACAAAAGAGAAAACACCGTCTTTGTGTCTGTGCAAAACTATTCGTGATCTCCCACACAAAATATAGGCCACCCTTCCCTTCCTCGAGCTCTAAGGGGAGTCTCTGTTCCTTGACGAGAACAACCATCAGCAATTCTCAAGATTTCATCTTTCATCTCTCATTCTGGGATACATTTATCTACAAAGAAAAAATCTGTAGATATTCATGAGTGCAGGCAGAGACAACCACATTAGTCAAAAAAAGCCTGCACTGCTAAATGCAGTGTGTGCACTGAGAGTGACCTAAATATGATTAAATTACCCTGCCGAATTTCAAGCAAGAAAAAGCTACCCAGAATTACTTTAATTAGCAGAAAGCGATGCTGTCAGCCACTTTCTGGAAGCAAATTTAATGTTCTGTGTTACTCGTTGTACCCATGGCATCCTGTGGTAGGAAAACAAAATGCTTGTCTCCTCCTCAATGCTAATATCCCCATCATTTATTCCTATCCAGGTCTCCTTAGAAAATGCAGTTTGTGCTCTGTGGTGTTCTCCATCTGTTTGTCCCCCAAGGTGTTTCAAAGCCTCTTGGCAGTTCCAAGAAACTGGAGGAGAGCTGCCACTGACTGAATCCCACGTTCTCTTCCAGAAAAATCTGGATCCTTCCGACTGCCCAGCACCATGGTGGGTTAGACCTCAGCATCCCAAGCTGGAGGGCAGGAATCTTTCCTGGTGACTTGGAAGCATCACTGAGGTAACCTGGGGCGAGGTAGGGGCAGAATTTGGGTCTCCAGATAAGTATCCGTGCCTTGCATGTGTTCCAATAGTGATGGGAGAATTCGGGGAAGAAGAATGCGACTGAGGATATCAAACACATGAACTCTGGTTTGGGAAGACCCTAAACAAATGGTTAGAGGCTGGGAGAGCCTCATAGAAACATGGAATGGTTTGGGTTGAAGGGACCTTAAATATCTCAATCCATCCCAATTCCAGTGAAAGGGACACCTCCCACTAGCCCAGGTTGCTCCAAGCCCCGTCCAACCTGGCCTTGGACACTTCCAGGGATCCAGGGGCAGCCACAGCTTCTCTGGGCACCCTGTGCCAGGGCCTCACCTCCCTCACAGGGAAGAAGTCCTTCCCAATATCCCATCTATCCCTGCCCTCATTCAGCTTAAGGCCAATCCCCCTTGTCCTGTCACTCCATCCCTTGTCCAGACTCCCCCTCCAGTCTTCTTGTAAGCCCCCTTTAGGTACTGGAAGGTGCTGGAAGGTCTTCCCGGAGCCTTCTTTTCTCCAGCTGAACAGCCCCAACTCTTTCAGCCTGTATTTAGGAAAGCATCACAACAATATTCCTGTATTTTCCCTATTGTCCCATGGCAGAGAATGGGCAAGGTGACATTTCAGTCCAGGACAAATGACTATTTTAATGTCCTTATTTGCAAACAGCTACTTTTTCACGTATTAATCACACTGCACTGGGCTAGAGCTGGACCTCAGTGGGATGCCAACCATTTGAGCAAGATGGATTTCTGGTATCAAACCCAGCATCTCTTCCTCAGAGAAATCCCTCAAGGAGCTGGCAGGGGTTTCAGCAGCTCCCAGCCCATGGTCTGCAGCCACAATGGCCATGAAGCTCTTGATGGCTGTGGGCAAACAGGGGAACCTCGATAACCACCCGTGCGGTGCCATTCCGAGTCCCAGGGTGCAACAGCTCAGTTAGGAGCATTTTCTTGCCTGAGTTTTGAGAGGAGAAGGGATGACATGTTCTGCTCTCCCCTCTGGCTACGGAAAGGATCAGAGAAATTCCTGAAGTGCGTTTGGTAGGGGAGAAGGGATGTCACACAGATCAACAGCAAACTGGAAAAGGCTGGAAAAACAAGGCAGCTTCAAAGGGAAACGGAGCCTTCAGCACTGCCGAGATTCGGAGCATCCTTCCTATCCCGGCTCTGCTTCCTGAAGCACAACACGGTGAGAAAGGCGGGGGAAAGGGACTTGGAGCGTGGGAGGCAGCGGAGAGGCTGAGAAAACAGCTGAAGTGATGGAGCCAGAGCCTTCCTCTGCGTCACGGGAGCTGCGTTCGAGGCGGGAGAACAAGAGAAAACCCCGAGCACAGCCCGGACAGCGCCGCGGGAGCGGCGGGGAAAGGAGGAGAACCGAGCCTCGTTAATCATTCCCGACTGGGAGGGACGGGCTGAGGGCAGGCACCCCGCCAGGGCACCGCCGGCTTTCCCAACCTGATCCTCTTGTCCCCGCTCTTTGCTCCCTGGCAGCTCCCTCCTGCCTTGGGATCAGCCACAGCGATGCCCGAATGAATAGCGGCAGCTTTGGATCCTCGGGAAAATCCAAGCCAGAGGCTTTCCAGGTCAGGAATGGAGCTAACATGTCCCACAGGCTTTCTGAAGATGCTCACTGGCAACCCAACCTGTCCCAGAGCTGGCGTTAGGGGTGCATAATCCATGAAGTGCTGGGGCTCCCTGGTCATGGTGAGGAGATGGGAGCGATGCCAGAGGGTCACCAAGTGGATTTGAAGGCCGGAGCACCTCTGCTCTGGAGCCAGGCTGGGAGAGCTGGGGGTGGCCAGCCTGGAGAAGAGAAGGCTCCAGGGAGATCTTAGAGCCCCTTCCAGTGCCTAAAGGGGATCCAAGAGAGCTGGAGAGGGACTGGGGACAAGGCCTGGAGGGACAGGACAATGGGGAGTGGCTTCCCATTGCCAGAGGGGAGGGATGGATGGGATATTGGGAAGGAATTCCTGGCTGTGAGGGTGGGGAGGCCCTGGCACAGGGTGCCCAGAGAAGCTGTGGCTGCCCCTGGATCCCTGGAAGTGTCCAAGGCCAGGCTGGACAGGGCTTGGAGCAACCTGGGATAGTGGAAGGTGTCCCTGCCTGTGGTAGTGGGATTGGAACAGGATGATCTTTCAGGTCCCTACCAATCCAAACCATTCTGTGATTCATTCTGTAATAATATGATTCATTAAGCTGCACAGGGAGAGAAGAGAGAGCCCCATGTCTCAGTCCAGCCATAAATAAATGAAATATCAAGTTTCCAAGCCCTGACTGGAAGGGTGAGGGACTCCCATCTTTGTAAAACACCAAGCTTCTGCTTTCCTATGATGCTTTAAGGACTGGAGTGCAATTAGATAGGAAATAATCAATTTATGTGGCCAAGGACACTGCTGCAATGCGGGGTGACTTCAAACATTTCATGTCCCCATCACCTGTTGAGCTCCAGAGCTGGCTCAGTTCCTCTGCCATTCCCCAAATTTAGCTGTTTAGGACATGGGAGAGGATCTGTGAAATGCAAGCAGGACCAGAGCCCAACAGAGCCTTCCCAAATCTGATAAGGGCTCCTCACAGCAAAATAAGATTCATAAGTAAAAAAATCCCACTTGCAAATCAAAGCATTTCCCTCACCAAGACCAACAAATGTTTTTCCTCTCACACCTGGACCCTCAAAGATCCCCTTCACAGGAGCATCCAGCAGAGCTGAAGAACCAACAGTGTCTGGAATATTTCACCCTTTTCGAAACCCAGTTTTGTGCCATAACTCAGTGGCACAATGGCTCTCCCAAGGGTTTTGGGGAATGACCTAGAACTGCAGAATTTTTAAGCTGGAAAAGAGCTCCAAGATCACCAGGTCCCCCCAGGCAGACCCAGTTTGCCACCAGACCCCTTCACCCTTTGCTTTGTCTGTGATGCCTCCTGCTCGCTCTAGAATTAGGAAACCCTCCAGATGGAAATGTAAGGAACGTAAATTGATGTCTCCTCTCCAACATGAATTATCTGACTCCTGCGGCCGTCTCTGCGAGATTACTTGAGCTGAACTTGACTGTTGCAGTAATTAATTTCCAATCAAGCAAATTTGCGTAAATCTTCCCTTTAGAAATCTGCCTTAAATCAAGGGTTTAGGCACCACATTCCAGCTTGGATTCATTAAAAATAGATTGCTATTGAAAGCTGCCAGCACTGTAAATATAGGCACCACGCCACCCTGCAGGACGGCTTGGATACACGCTTTCCACATAATGAAAACCTGCCCTAAAAACCATCCCCACTGCAAATGTCCCTTGGAACTGGGGGTGCTGGGCTCTTATCAGCAGCCCTGACAGCCTTATCTTGTTGACAGATCTGGCCTGGTGGGGATGGTTTTGAAGCAGTCAGGATAAGGGATACAAAGGCTCCAGGGGAATGAGAGAAGGTCTTGGCAACTTGAGAAATCTTCTTGGGGATGTTTTGAGTGCAGCCCACAAGTCCGAGAGGAGTTTCTGCTTCTCTCAGAGAGGAAGAATCATGGAATGGTTTGGGTTGGAAAGGGATATTGAAAGTCCTGGAATCCAACCCCCCTGCCATGGGCAGGGACACATTCCACTATCCCAGCAGTGCTCCAACCTGGCCTCGGACACTTCCAGGGATGGGACAGCCACAGTTTCTCAGGGCAACAACTCCTTGTCCTGTCACAGCAGGCACTACTGAGAAGTCTGTCCTCATCTTTTTTATAAATCACCTTTAAGGAAGGGAGGGAGGGAAGCCCCTCTCTGCAGGATGTGAACATCCTGAAGGCCAATCAAACACGTTGTCAGTGATGACAGACAGAGAGGAGACACAAGGAAGGGTGAAAGTACAGCTCTCCATCTCCAAATCTGTGTGAAATCCCTCTCCTCCGCAAATCCGGGATTTGCCAAGGATATGGAGTCATGGCTGCCTGGTGTTGGGAGGAAAGGGGTGAAAACAGCACTCCTGGGGCCTGTGCTGAGCTTGCAGCAGCCTCCACCTCAGCAGGATGCAGGTGGGAGATGCCCTTGAGAAGGGATCATAGAATCGTGGAACAGCTTAGGTTGGAAAAGATCTTTAAGGTCATCGAGTGCAATGAATGAGCGGAAATTTTTTCTTTGCTCCCTATTCCTTGCCCTTCCTATCCCAAATGCTCAGCTCTATCTCAATGCCCTGCTTGGAGCATCTCCCTAGAGGGAAGGGTACCACAGCCCAGCTCTGATGGGCACTCACATCACAGAAAACCATCCTAGAACATGGAGAATCCATCCCAGCTGCCTCTGGAGACAGAGGCTTGACTCACTGGAAGACCAACCCCATGATGTGCCAAGCAAGGCCAGTTTTAAGAGTGCTGAATCTTCATAGGACCAGGCTGTGATTGAGAAAAATTCAGCAAAATGCCCTGAAAAATAAAAGTTTGTTCTCTTATTGCTGTCCAAGCCATCACCCAATTTTAGAGACAAGGTCCAAGTGCTCCAGCCACCACCAAGGTTTGTCTTGCCCACCTCTGGTTTGTCTCCAGGCAGCTCTGAAGCCCTGAAGAAAGGCTGTTGTCTCCAATTGGCAGTGGTGCTCTGTTAAAAGGAGATACTTGTGTGGGAAAAGAGCAGGATGATGTGGAGCTGGGCAGAGGAATATCGAGTAATCCCGATTTCCAGCTTCCTCCGCCACCAAAACCACAGGGAGGAATGAAAACTTGACAGCACAAGCCTGCCCAGTGGTTGAAGCACACCATGTATTCCGGGCCTGTGAATGAATCAGAAACCTCCTGGAGGAACTGGTGTCTCAACATGCTGTTCTGAGACCTACCACTGGTGTTTTGTCAGGGCAAGGGACCTGTCATCTTTGCTCAGCACCGGCATGCAGGAGAGGATACAGCTTGTTTCTAGAGGAGATATTTTCTTTTTTTTCCTATTTTCTCTCTCTCTCTCTTTTTTTTTTTTTTTTTTTTTTTTTTGAGCTATTTGTGCACAACTTTTCGTTACTTTTTTAAACACAACATTCAGTTGCTTCTGTTTTGTTGGTTTGGGGTTTTTTTTAAGGAAGGAAAAATGAAATCAAATATACTTCCACCCCTTGCTCACCACAGCCTTCCACACTTCTCAGACCCTCAGGAGACAAAAATCCAGCACCTGCTAATCCTTTCTCTTGTTGCGAGCTGCTGATGTCAGCAATAGAGCAAGACACTGAATAAATTCCAGATGCACAGGGCTTTGGGGCTGGTACCTCTTCAGTGCCCCAAATTAAAAACTGTGAGGTCTTATTCAGTGATTGTATTTCTCTTTTCTCAGTGAATGTGTAAAACCCACAATCCACCACTTCAGGCAGCCCTTTGGCTGATCAATATCTTGGATAAAGACCAAATACCAAAATCAGTATCTTGGATAAAGGCAAACGACATTCCTTTCAGGGCATTTAGGGTCCCCCACTTACTCCAGGATAGAGCTTAAGGTTCTGACTAATGCTGGAGTCACCCACAGCATAGAGAGTGACAGGATCAGGCTTCAGTCCAGCTGCCCTGTGACTCCATGATAAAAAAACCTGCTGCTCTGAGAAGTTTGGCAGAACCTCTGAGGGGCTGCTGCAAGGTCACCTCAGCCTGTTCCAACTCCATGTATTTGGGGGAGGCGGCAAACCCAGTGAGGAACAGCATCTCTGGATTTGGGATGAGTTCCTCACCCAAAACAGCTGACACAGAGAGGTATCCCCTGACCAAGGAGAAACAGGAGCAGTGGCAGAGTCCAGCCCTGCTGAGTCTTTGTTCAGCAAAGTCTGCTGAGCTCTTCCTCTTCTCCATTGCAATTTAATCATGGAGCATCTCCCCTGGGAAGACGCCTGGGCAAGCATGGACTGACGGCTCACCAGGCAAGGATCAAGTTATGGGAGTGTGAAGTTGTGTTCTGCCCTGCCACAGAGAGGATAATTTATGCTCTCCAGTCACCACAGCTGCTGAGAGAGGGCAATGGTGGAGAAATCTGGGAGAAAGCATCAGGGAAGGGAAGAGGGTCCTGGATTGGTTTGTTTTTCCAAAGCTCCCCACCACATTCAGCACTTCCCCTGAAGCTGCACTGCTCCTAAGAGCTATTTAAAACCCTGTGCTGGAGAACTGGGACTTCTCCTCTGCCATGTGCTGCTCTAAAGCCACTGTCACTACTCAATAAATAACAGGGATGTACACTGAAGGCATTCCTGCCATTCAGCACCACCAAACCCACAACCCCACCACGTGCATTGATAGCACATCTACCACCCAATTGCTGTTTCAAGATTCTTTAAAAAACTCAGACTATAAGGTTTCTTATTTTTCTGGCCTCTGCCTGCCTGGCTGTGTTAAGAGACCACTGCAAAATTACTTTCATCAGCTACCGTTCAGTTGGTCTCAGAATCTATTTTCCAGACGCTAAAGCAAAATTACAGCCATTCAATATTAAACTATTTGCAGAGTGGCATTAAGCAGGGGTGCTGCTCTATTATTTACCATGGCAACTCAGGTTGCTAATTTCTCTTTTTCCTGAATGTGGAAGAGCTAAAACACTCGGAAATGCTCTGCCCCTGATGTGACAAAATGCATTTGTGTTGCACAAAGCATTTCCCACACCAGAGAAGCCTCCCTGTCACACCAGGACAGGCAGAGCTGGGAGGGGAAAGGTGTTTTTCAGCTGATTGGATGACACGGGATTGCCTGGAGGAATCAGGCCACAGCATCCATTATCCTCCCTCTAGGAGAGGCAGGAGGATCTGGATTATCTTCTGCAGAGCAGCAGCATGGGTCACTTCTCCAGGGAATCTCTCCCTGGCTTTTGCTTCAAAATGGGTCATTTTGAGTATTTCACAGTGGGGGTTTTTATCCTCATGATTTTTCCATGAGTGCTCCTCAGCTCAGGTATGTCCTGAAACAACTCTGATGCCTAAACATGCTTTCGTTTGATTTAGCTGTGACACCTTCCAGCTGCATCCAGGGATTTGCTGCTTTCCACGGCTGCTGTCACCACTTGTGGTGCACAGCAGGACACACAGAAATGCTGACAGCCTTGCAGAAGAAGCCTGCAACATCCCTGTTCTGCTGAGGTGACATGAGGTGAACCAATTTATTCAAGTTTGGAAGAGCCTCTGAGTCCCAGCCTGGTGGGTAAACCGGTCTTGTAGTGCCTAAATGTAATTTACTGGTGGTTTAGACCCAAAAAACCTCCCATTTCTTCTTCATCCTAAGCAGTCTTGGTATCTCCAGCATCTTCCCATGATGACTTTTTTCCTGCTCATTGTGGCTGTGTCTATGGTACAGACATGTCCCAAGCGTCCTTTGCAGTACACCCTAAGTCCTTCCCCTAATAAACCCCTCTGGAGGCTGAACTGCAGTGCACTGCATCTCATCCCATTCCTGCACACCCAGATCTCCCTTAGGAACTCACCTGGACAAGACCCTGGCTCATGACACGGAGTCAAATCATGGCCAAGGCGGACTGAGGAGCCTGGGGAATTTCATGGATTGCTGCTGCCCCAGAGTCAGTTCAGTTTCTCCTCCCAAGGAAGGAGGCCAGGACAGGCTGTTCTGGGGAAAGAAACACATTTTGCAACAATGGCATGATAGTGTCTGATTGTTAGCAGAGACCTCGTTCACTCTGAATTTCTGCTGTGGTTTGTGTGGTGTTCCTCTTCCCATGGCCATTGGTGTCTGAGGATTGGGCTGACAGGCTATTCTTAGCCTACTTCAACATTTCCCTTGGATTTCCAAGGCATAGGGAGATGTGTCCACAGCCCAACAGTTCAAACTGTGAATATCCCTGTGCCCATTTCTCATCCCTCCCTTGCTGGTCCAGCCCAGAACCGCGTGGTCCAACCACCACAATCATCTTGCAGCCTCCTGACCAGAAACAAGACAGGCAGGAGTTGTCAAATCACATCAGCTTCATCAAATCCTGGATTTTCCCTTTCGGTCAGGGACAATCACAGATCCCTGACTGAAAGGTGGTCCCACTCCTGCAATCTGTCGCTTTGACACCTCAACAGCCTCTCTCAAACCCTTCTCCTCTCACCCCCTCCAGATCTTGACTCAGCTCCCTCACTCAGTCCTCGTCATTTAATAATTAAACTTCTACTCTGCTTTTCACCAGTCTTCAAGAGTTCCTCCCCTTTCCCTGTCCTGCCATCTCCACCACATTTGTCCCTCCTGGTCACCCCAGGCACATCAGTGACATCTCCCACCACACTCCTGAACCCTTGGCCACTTTGCCAAGCTCAGGCACCACAATCATCTGCCCAATAGGCCCTGACTCGCACCCCATATCCAATTCAGGAAGAATTTCTTCATGGAAAGGGTTGTCAGGCATTGGAATGGGAGGTTCCTGTGCTCAGGGAGGTGGTGGAGTCCCATCCCTGGTGGTGTCCTAGGAACACCTGGACATGGCACTCAGTGCTCTGGGATGGGTGACAAGGTGGGGATTTGGCACAGGTTGGACTCGATGACCTTGGAGGGATTTTCCAACTTTAATGATTCTGGGATTCTGGGATTCCATGATCTCTCTGCGACTGCCGTCAATCCCCCCATGTGGCCTTAATCCTGCCAATCCAGCCTCCTTCCTCCCACTTTTCCACCTTCCTCAGCAGACCACTGCACTTCCAAAAATCTCTTTATCACAAGTAACACCCCATTCCCACCTTTCTCCACCCACCTTTGCTCCACTCCTCCTCTCCTGCCTCATCCCTACTGTGCACCCACCTCGTCCGTGCCATTCCCAGTCCCAGCTGGAGCCTTCCTGCTGACAAGCCACACAAAGCCCTTTTACATTGCTCCCTGTGGTGGTGGCCAGGAGGGACTTGCTTGGGAGACAGGCAACAAAATCCTTCTTTTTGGGCTCTCCATCGCCGTGGCCCTGAGAGCACGGCCAAGGGAGTGCTGTGAATGGAGCTGCCCTCTCTGGGCTCCAGCAGCACCCCCAGCCCCAGCCCACAATGTGTAATGCAGGATGAATGCCCCGGGCCCTGCAGAATGAAAGGCTCCTTGCCAGCCCGCACACAGCCCGGCCCTGCACAATAAAGACATAATTATGGCTTCAGCGGCTTGGCTTTGCTTTGAGGTCTGCACCAGTGGTGAAATGTTGTTCCATGCTGACCTCGGGGAAGCAGATGATCTCATGAGCTCAGACTGCCCGGGCCACGCTTACCAGGGAGCTGATGGAAATGGGAGAGCTCATAGTTCCAATCCTCTTCCACTGACTGGAGGAAGGCAGCCTCTGATGTGCTGTGAGGGTGGGGAGGCCCTGGCACAGGGTGCCCAGAGAAGCTGTGGCTGCCCCTGGATCCCTGGAAGTGTCCAAGGCCAGGCTGGATGGGGCTTGGAGCAACCTGGGATAGAGGAGTGTGTCCCTGCCCATGGCAGAGGGTTGGAAGTAGATGGTCTTTAAGTTCCCTTTAAACCCAAACCAGTCCATGATTCTTTGCCTTGACCTCTGGAGCGTCCCTCTTATTCCTGGGATTATGTGCTAAGGTGCAGACTTCTGCTGTGATTTTAATTTTCCTCTAAGCTGGGAAGTCATGGAAGTCGACTTCCCCTCTGCACAGGGATAAAACCAGGGCATGGCTGCAGTTCCCCAGCAGTGCCATTGCAAGATATCACCTCGACCCCGTGTGCATTCCCATAACATCCCATAAGTCCCCTGAGCACCACAGCACCGTGTTCCATCAGAGGATGTCTCCACTAAGGAACAGGTCCCTTCTCAGCACCCAGTTCTTGTCTCCAGCTGCCCACCCACCCCTCAGATCAGCAGCCTCTTCACCACCTCACAGCTATGGTGTTAAACAGCCACCTTCTAAACCTCACCCAGAATTTATTCCTCCCCAGTTCACACCACAAGTGTTGGTGCAGACAGTCTGTTATCTTCCATAACTCTCCTCCTTCCCTGTTATTCACACCAAACACGCCCTCTCAGTTCAACCAGGCTCTATAAAAACAACACATTAGGCAGGGCCAAGTGTTGAGTAGCAAATTAAACAGGGCCAAGGCCTCCCCTCTGGCCCTGGAGACATGTGGAGCAGCATGGCCTGTGACCACAGTCTGCCCCTTACTGCAAAATATAGGACATTTTTTTCCATATTCCCTACAGGTGACAGCCCCTGACTCTTGCTGTCTCCTGCAAGGCTTCCAGACTTTGTTAGGGAGAGCAGAACGTGGCACAGACCAGACCAAAACGTACTGAGGAGATGAAACCTCATCTGAAAGACTTTTAACCCATTTTCCATCCTATTTTTTTATGGCATTATGTCTATTTAGTGGAATCTGAATTTCTGTTGGCCAGCAAAGACTCTTGGTTTTGGGGTTTTTTTTTGGTGGGGATTGGGGTTTTTTTGTAGAATAGATGTCCTCTAATATCATCCTATTACTTCCTCTCTGTCCCTCCTCTTTAGGTTTCAGTTCATCTTCCTCGACCATGGAGAGGAGGAAGAAAACAGAGGAAGCCAAAGATGATGACTCTGGATGAAATTCCTCCAGGGCCAGGTCTTGGCCTGGTCAGCCACCATTATCACTTACTTGATGGTGGTTATTTATGATGAATTCCAACTTCCTGCAGATCATTCAGTGAGTCTTAATCTTTTTTTCCTTGTTGGATCCTGAAGTATTGCATGGAGACCGGGATTTGAGTTCAGCTTCCTCTCCTGTGGAAGGATCCTGAAAAGCAGGATGGTGAATGCACTGCATTACAAGAATCAAAGTTTACTAATCCAGACCAGGCAACCCCAGTCTGTTTCTAGGCTCTACATTCATTTACAACTCTGCCCTGAGAGGCATGTTTGTTGTAAAGTTGTTTTTTTTTCTTTATATGACATTCAGAGATTTTAAGAGACTACAATTAAACCCAGCTTTTACCAACAACAAACCATTTCCAACAGTGCGTTCAGATACTCCAGCAAACATTCCTCAGCTCCAGTCCTCCTCTCTGGCAGCTTAAATTGACTCTGAAAACAATGCATTTGTCATGGTAGACCATTCACAAGCTCCTCCCTTTCCATGGATTTTGGTACCCAAAGAACCCCCCACAATACACCATCATACCCTCAAACACAAAGTGGACTGAACACAAAATTTTAAGCCCATCAGCCCAATGAGCACATTTCCTAACAAGGAAACACTTTTTCTTTTCCACAAGCTTCACATCTGAACTCCCCAGGTTGGTGAGGAGGAAACCATGGTAACTGGACAGTTTAATCGGATGTGTGTTGGCTGAAGAGAATGGGAAAGATTGCAAAATTGGTGCTTGGGAGTCTACATAAACATGGCATGGTTTGGAGAGCCCACGGATTCTGCTGAAGGGGAATGTGATGCAGCACATCTGGCACGGGGGTGTCTCCTTTATGTAACACGGAACCAGAGGGGGTCAGGAGCTCTGTAGCAAACACAAGTCAGCCACTGCTCACTGCTCCACCAGCGACCTGCACCTGGGACCAGAGTGGGAAGCAAAAATTAGTGATTTCTCCCAGGTTTTCCAAGCCCTGCTCGCTTCCCAGCAAGGAGGAACAGAGCACTGGGCAGCCCCAGCAGCCCAAACACAGCTCCATGGGATCCCAGTGTGGCCAACAGGCAGCAATCCTTCTGTGATGTGTTTTGTTTGGCTCAAACATGAAAAAATGCAGAATAAATCTGTTTAAAAGTGCTCTCTGCTCTGAAAAAGGGAGATTTTTAACTTTCCCTGTGAAGTAGCACTGGCATTCTTGAAAGCAGCTCCTGACATGGTCTAGAACAGGAGTGGAAATCCCTTTGAGCAAATTTGGTGAATGAGGTTTCCCCTGAGCATTGAGGGGGTTACTGGAAACATGGGGCTGATCTTTCTCTTCTTTAGATTTAAGGGCTTACAGTGGTGCCAGAGTGGCCAGCATGTTCGGTTCACCTGAATTTTTTTTGTCTATTTGACCACCAGACAACCTGGGATAGTGGAAGGTGTCCCTGCCCATGGCAAGAGGTTGGAACGAGATGGTCTTTAAGGACTCTTCCAACCAAAACCATCCTGTGATTCTGTGACCTCAAATTTCCCACCACTACAGGATGAACTGACAAGCTTTGGGCTGACTTACTGCTCTGCCCTTCCTTCTTCTAAATTTCTTCTTTTCCTTCTCTTTCCTTCTGCTCAAAGCACGGTTTCAGCCACTCTTTCTCAAACCTTCTCACTGAATAATATCTTATTGCCCACTTGGCTGAAATTCAGCATTTACCAATCACTTGACTGCTTCTGCTACAATTTTTTGTGGTTTTGGATGCTGTGTCCCTTCTTCCCATGGCTGAAAACAAACCCACAAAGAGGGATGAGAGTGGTTGCACAGGACAAGAGGAGATGGCCTCAAGCTGTGCCAGGGGAGGCTCAGGTTGGATATCAGGAGGAATCTCCTCACGGAAAGGGTGGTCAGGCATTGGAGCTGCCCAGGGAGGTGGTGGAGTCCTCATGACTGGAGGTGTCCAAGGAACAACTGGATGTGGCACTCAGTGCTCTGGGCTGGGCGACAAAGTTGACACGGTCAAGTTGGTCAGTCAAAGGTTGGACTTGATGACCTTGGAGGTCTTTTCCGACCTCAATCATTCGATGATTCTATAGAATCATTTCAGTTGGAAAAGACCTCCAAGCTCATCAAGCCCAGCTGTCAAGCCAGCCCCCAAAAAAAGATGGGATGAAAAGGGACCTGGCCTCACCAGGAAGATGAACCACAGCACACCCCTGACCTTGACATGAGAATCAAGGCCACCCTTGTTCCAGGATATCCCAGAGGTGCTCAGCCACCCTTTATCCCTCCCGTGCCTCTCCCACGGCGCCTGGGGAGCCGGTGGGAAGGAGCCGGCGCGCTCGGAGCCAAGCCCTGCGTGTTTGGGCAGTGAGCAAACCCCGCTAAGTGGAATCTGGCTGTGCTGTTTGTGTTGCTAAAGAGCAGCACATGGGGCACGGATCCGCTCGGCTCCGCCGGTGGGTGAGGAAAGGCTGGAACCCAGCTGCATTTCGAAACACGAGACGTAAACAATGATTTGCCAACGAGAGTAAAAGTAAGAGGCTCTCAGCAGAGGCTGTAAACAGCCTTGCACATTGTATCAGGAACCAGAGGGCCATTAGCCCTGTTATTGATACCCCAATAATGAGAACCAGGGGGGAATCACTGCCAAATTGCTCTGCTCCACGGCTGTCCTTGCACATCCTCGTCTGGTAAAGGCTGCTCTTCCCTTCTGTGCCATCGGCAGAAATTGCCATTTTCTGCTCTCTGGTGCCTGGGTTGGCTTCTCCAGAGCAGTTTAAAACTCACTGCAAGATTTTATTAGATACAGAGTGAATCTGAACCAAGTGGAGGCACCTGATATCCGTCAGGGAGGATCTGTCCCGTGTCGGAGCGGGACGAGCCCTTCCACAGTGCAGCAGCTTTGGAGACAAACACAGGCCTCACAAGCATTTTCAGGTGCCTCCTGACTGAAATCCCGGCACCGCGGCCTTATTTATCCTTGCCCTTGGCTGTGCAGGACAGATGGGCTTCCCAAGACTCGGTAGTCTGTCAATGAGGGTGACAAGGAAGATGAGATTCCACAACCAGGATTCACAGCTGAGGATAACCCTGGACTACGGGGAGCTGCTGACCAGCTCTGAATCATTATAACTCCCCTTTTGTTGGCTTATTCTCCATGTTTAAACCCCAGATATTTCCACCCAAGTGTGGAAACATCCTCCCTGCCCCTCACCTCTCCCTCCCTGCCGGTCTTTCTGCTTAATTTCCTGATTTCCTCTTGGCCCTGTGCTTTGGGAGGTGCTGACAGCCATGGAATGGGAGCAAAGAGGCAAAGGCTGGTGACAGGGCGATGTTCAGCTGATGGAAGGCCACCAGCATGGTGCACCTCAAGGGATGCTGCTGTCCTTCTGCAGGTTCTCCATCAGAGCTGGTGCATTTCCAAACCTGGCAGAGAGCACAGGGAAGTGGAGGGATGCAGATGCAGGCAAACGAGCAAAGACCAAATTTTAATTAAAGCCAAAGAGTACAGAAGGGCACAGACCAGGAAATCCCAGAGCTCGGAGCAGTGGGGAAAGCTCGCACAGATTTACTCGGGACCTTTTACAGAATAGTTTGCTTTTAATCCTTTACAGCGAGGCTTCAATTAAAGAAGAAGGAAAAGTAAACAACAAACCATGAATAGCTGAGGATTATAATCTAAGAAGAGGGAGACCTGCACAAATGTTTCTCTTCACCACAAGATGAGATGTTTTCTTTTCTCTGCCTTAGAGGGCAAAAGGGATTAAAGAGAAGCCACCTTTCCCGTGAGAATAAGGCACACACTCACCCTGTGCTGAAATCCCAAGGGTTTGGTTCTCTCAGTCCCCTTGGAGCTCCTTTGTGAGAAATGAGACAACTCTTAAAAAGATTAATTTATTGAAAACAGAAAAAATTGAAAAATTACAGAAATCAGAAAAATATAAAAATTTGGGATCCTATGGCTCGGTAGATGGTATGCCCCAGGAGCGCAGGGATTTGAGATCTTCTGGCTGAGACAGCACTAGACCTCAGGTAGAGAAAAAAACTTGCAGTGCTGGGTTGACTTAAAAAAATTACTAAAAGCCCCTTAAAAGGGGTAAGGCTTTTAATGCCCAGCACCGACGTCTCCCACAGCTAGTCTGGAGAGAGCAAGAGGGGAAGAGAGAAGAGAGAAGAGGGCCCGCCTCTCGGCTTCGTCCTTTTTAGAGTTTTTGCTCCGCCCCCAGCCCGCCCCTTCGGTCCAAGGCGATTGGTGCTTTCCCTTTGATGGATCATCTCTGTCCACCAATGGCTCATCGTTGTCAAGGGGGGTGGTATCAGTTAGAGATAAGGGAATACAATACCTTCATTAAAATTCAGGTATTCAGGTTGCCATGGAACTTGCCTGCAGAGTAATGGCTCTGTAGCTAAAAATAGCTGCTGGCTATTAAGACTGGGTGGGGGGGTTTTGGCCTTGGAATCAAAATGCAAGTGAAACACCTACAAAAAGTATTAAAATACATCCAACACACCTCAGAACACTTGTAAAAGTATACAGTAAACACAGGAAAGGTAACTCTTATGGTGTACGAGTGGTTTGTAGCTTGAAAAGGGGCAAGTTTGTGATTTTTAACTGGGAAAATTTTAACTGGGAAGGGTGCAACTCTATTAATAAACTTTAAACAAATAGGAACACTGATAATGGAACTGGATTTTTGTACCTGGGCTGATGGGTTAATTGTAACATTCAATTTAAAAATAATTAACTCAAAATTAATTATTTAAAGCACTTAATATGCAAAGACCAAGCACAAATAGGGATTTCATGTATGACATCCTTTAAAGTCCTGTTTAGCAACACCATGTGAATGTTGCATCAACAATGAAAGTATAGACCCTGCACTTCCTTGGAATTTGTAACTCCCAGTTAATACAACACAACTCACAGCTCCAGGGAGATCTGGGCTGCATCTGCACAGGGTGAAAAAACGGCCTTGAAGGCCATTTCTGTGACGAATCAGGAGGAACCTTGTTTTAAAAAACGATGCTGTACTCAAAAATGGTATTTTCAGACCTCCACTTCTTGAAGTGAGGTTGAGTTACCTGAAGTCACCAACCTGACCCCCCCCTCCTGACCTGAGCTGCCTCACATTGCACACAGAGAGAGCCCTGACAGCTTTTTTGGTCACAGCATCAAACTGGGAATCAGGACTCAACAGGCCAATCCCCAAATCCTTCCAGTCGCTTCTTCCCAGGCAGCATTCCCCACTGTCCAAACATGGCTCACCTGATGTTTTTCTGGATTGATGGTGTGGAAATAAACACGTTTAAGCCATGAGTTTGTGTTTCAGGGGCTTTTCTGAGATGCCTGAGGCCAATCTTCTGCACGACATCGTGGGAGGCTCTGTAGAACACCAAAACTGAAGAAATTTCTCCCATTCCCTTTGATAAATCTTCTCAGGCACCTTCTCACGCTGCCACTGGAAGTTCTCAGGAATAGTTGGACCACTCTGCAGATGTCATGGAAGTCACAGAAGCAGGGAATGGTGTGGGTTGGAATGACCCTAAAGCCCACCCAGTTCCACCCCCTGCCATGGGCAGGGACACCTTCCACTATCCCACGTTGCTCCAAGCCCCGTCCAACCTGGCCTTGGGCACTTCCAGGGATGGGGACTTCCCAGCCTCTCTGAATAACTAAATATTTCCAAAGTCCAAAATGTCTCATGATTGTTATTTTTTTTTTCTGCTTCTTTCCTTCTAGACTAGAAGTAAAGGAGGGAGAACAAGACAAAAAGATGTTTGTTGAGTGGAAGGATTTGAAGAATTAGAGTTGGTTAAAAACCCACAAACAGTTACTTGCTTATTTTCATACCTGAGCTCAGATTGTTCTCTGTACATCCAGAGAATGTGCTCACACTTCCTTCCCCTGCCATGTGTTTTCTCTTCACTCATCCCTCAGCAGATGCACCCCTGCCCAGAAAAGGGTTTTCAGTCCCCAAAACGTGCAGCAGAAGGGATTTTCCCCAAAGCCACCTCTGCCCTGCATCTCCTGCTGACAGCAGCCTTGCACTGCCAAACCCTGGGAGATGCTGCCCGTTTTCAGTGAAACCCACCCTGACCCCTGGGCTGAGCTGGCTTTGGCACCCCAGAAGGGTGAAAGGATTATGCAAGGGATGGGGGGGATCGGGGAAAATCTTTCCATTTATTTCTCCATCCTGAAGGATTCCAGCCCCTGTGGCAGGCGGGGTTGCAGGACCTCACAGGAAAGGGAGAACCTCAAGCTGCACTTGCTGGAATTTTTTATCATTTGTTCACAGAAAAATATTAACAAAAAGTGTGATTTTCTTGCACGTGTTCAGCCTGAATGGGGGTGTGCACAACATGGAGGCCATGGGAGCACCCTGCCCTGGATTTTCTTGTTTTAATTTAGAGGATAATTTAATTTAGGGGATATCAGGGAGTAGCACCAGTGCTCAGCCTTGGAGGGGGTCACAGACCCCAGGGGCCCCTTGTTCTGCATCACAGATGTCACAGAACTCTCTGTCCTCCACCCCCAGTGTTCAGCAGGTGCCCAGGAGGGTGAGAACACCCTGCAGAGAGTGGCACAAATTCATCAGTGGCCTGTTAATGAACTGACAGCCAGCCAAATTCACTCCCTTATCTCACAGCGCACAAATGAGGCTGGTGAGACAATTCTGCCTGGGAGTGGGCTTCATTAATGCCCAGTTCCAGAAGGAAAGTATCCAAGGAAATAGCAAATATAAATTCATGGTCGTGTCTCCATCGTTTCCACCTGGGGTGACAAAATAAACCCCAGCTTGTGCCTGAAAGATTTTAAAATAAAAAAAAAAAACAAAGATGGTTATTCCGTCCTGGGGACTGTCACAAACAGGTCAGCATGAAGAAAATAGCAATTAAAGAAAATTCAGTGCTCTGAAAAATTCAGCAATTCTTTCCTAACTCTCACCTCACCTCTAACAAGGGCTTTCTGACCCTATGAATGGGTTTGTTCCCCACTGAACATTTTACTTGCATCTGACACACGCACATTTAGTATTTTCTTCTCTTTCTGGGGTGGCTTGTGGGAAAATTTATCTTTTAGAGGGGTCTTAGTGTAAGTCTGGAGTTGGTCTAGAAAGACAAGAGCAACATTTGGCTTTGTAACACCAAGATGCAAATAAAAGAGGAGAGATTTAGATGAGATATTGGGAAGGAATTCCTCCCTGTGAGGGTGGGGAGGCCATGGCACAGGGTGCCCAGAGAAGCTGTGGCTGCCCCTGGATCCCTGCAAGTGTCCAAGGCCAGGTTGGATGGGGCTTGGAGCAACCTGGGCTAGTGGGAGGTGTCCCTGCATGGGATGGAGTGAGATGATCTTAGGAGTCCCTTCCAACCCAAACCATTCCATGTTTCTATCATTCTATTTAGAATTCCTTCCCAACATCCCATCCATCCCTGCCCTCTGGCAGTTTGAAGCCATTCCCTGTGTCCTGTCCCTCCAGGCCTTGGCCCCAGTCCCTCTCCAGCTCTCCTGGAGCCCCTTTAGGCCCTGCAAGGGGCTCGCAGCTCTCCCTGGCTCCTTCCCTTCTCCAGGGGAACATTCCCAGCTCTCTCAGCCTGATCCAGAGCAGAGGGGCTCCTGTGGGATTCATCCCCACCTCACTCCCTGTGCTGCCCATCTCCCATCTCATCTCCTGCCAACACACAGTTTGGGGATTGAGTTTTTTCCCATTATTAAGCCATGTTTAAAGTGTTCCCATGCCAAGGAGCCGTCCAGCGCTCAGCCTGGAGCAGTTCTTCCAGCAGTAGCAGCTTTTTTGGTTACACTGCAGGGAACAGACAAACCTGTGGCATCACATCCATAAAATCAGCAAGAGGCACAGAGGGGACAGCCCTGCACCTGTTCTTCCTCCTGAGCACGAGGGATTCAAAGTGGATCTTGTGCCTGGGACATCAAAATCCAGGTGGGATGAACCCCAGTTGTCGTGGTAGGAAATCAGCTGCAGCTCAAGACAATCGTTCCTGACAGCAGGAGCTGCCTCAGTGCCTTTTCTCCTTTGCCTCCTTCCCTGATTTATTGACAAAAGCCAGAGTTTTCCTAGAAAAGTGAATTATGAGAGGTCTCCTGTCTGAGAGCCTCACTGATCTATTTGCTGGCCTCATGCCTGGCACCTTATTTATCCAGTAATGTCCCAAGAAAAGAGGATTTCTTGGGAATCTGTGAAGACAAGGGGGCCCAAGGGGGTGGACAACACCAGGTTTTGACAGGAGGGGAAGAAATGGATGGGAATTAAGTTCCTGATGGAGTTGAGGTGTGAAACTTTGGGCATCTTTCTTCAAAAATATATATTTTCACTAATAGCTGGGACTGAAGGAAGAGCAGGAAGCTGATGATTGCTGTGGGTGGGGAGATAAAGATCCTGCAGAGGAAAGAATTGGAAATTATCATAAAAGACAAAATACCTGAGAGCTAAAAAGGGTGGAATTTGAATTTAATAAAGTATGAGAGCGTGTGCTGAGGGGATCAAACAAAAACTTAGATTAAAAGGGGGAAATTACAGTTTGGAAATGGTGGAAGAGGAGAAAATACAGAGATGGGGGATATTTATCTTTAAGAAACTGAGGCAAAAAGTGTCATCCTGGGATGTGGGATGCTCCAGGGCTGGTCAGGAATCTTTGATGCCACTGTGAGACCACAACTGCAGCATCCTGAGTAGTTCTGATAAGATTTATTTTGATAAGAGGCTGAACCCAAACTGTTGTTCTTGGAGGAAAGAGATGCTGGAGTGGTGCAAGGGTGAGCAGGAAAGGAAAAATCGAAGTTTTCAGCCAAACTGGGGGATTTGGGGAGTTGAAACAAGTCCTGCTTCTCTTCCATTGTGCCTGGCATCCAGGTGTGTGGGAAAGGCTGCAAGGCACCCAGGCTCCCAGCATAGATGGCCATGGGTCATCCTAAATATCCAAGACTCAGAAAGGACTTTTTTCCCCCAAAAATCATACAGAGAAGCAGATCTGTGCCAACTGGGGTGAAGGCTTGTTCGTGAGGGAGCAGGAGGGAGCACAGACACAGCAGGGAATCTACTCAAGAGGAGAATATAGGCAGGGATTTAATTGGCAGGGATTTAATTAGGAGCTTTCATTGACAGGAGTGAGGATCCTCAGCTGCCCTCCAAAGCTCAGTGACCATGGCACGACCTGAGGTCCCTTTAGGAACAGAGCTGGGGAAGGAGCTGGGAAAGGGGCTCAGCCTGGAGAAAAGGAGACTCAGGGGGGACCTTCTGGCTTGGAAGGGTCAGCAATTATCAGAGCATCAAGAAGTGGTGGCACTGCACAGGCTGAGCTTTGGCAGGAGAGCAGCTGCCAGAGCATCCCACCTCACAGCTCAGACAGAAACTGGAGATCCCTCCACTTTGCCTCCTGCCAGGAAAGACAGATGTGCAAAAGGGGAACTCTGTGAAAAAAAAAAAACCCTGAGAAGAACTGCTCTAAGCTTGAATAATCCGTTTGGGAAGCAGTTCCCACAGGCAGAACCAGAGCAGAGGACTCCACAGGAAAGGCCACGAGATAGCTCCCTAGGAGTGGCAGGGAAGAGAGATTACAGATATTTCCTCTGTTTGTTACTCAAACAATATGAGGAGACTCGGTTTCACTCGGAGCAGCAGCACAACTGCCCTCTCTTTATGTGCTGTGTGCTCCCTGCTGTCCCCGTGTCCCTGACAGTCCCATGGGACAGCAGGGAGCCGAGATGAGGATGGAGATGGACTGCAGTGGCTTCAGGATGACTTGTGGCCACTGCTGACTCAGCAGAGGGACACAGAGCCCGCCCAGGGTGACAACGATCCCACAGCACTGTGGGATGAGCATCCTACAGCAAACTCCAATCCCTGCACTCTGTGAGGGACAGAACCCGAGGGAATGGCTGGAGATGGGTCAGGGGAGGTTTAGGTCGGATCTCAGGGAAAGGTTCTTCCCCCAGAGGGTGCTGGGCACTGCCCAGGCTCCCCAGGGAATGGGCACAGCCCCGAGGCTGCCAGAGCTCCAGGAGCATTCGGACACTGCTCCCAGGGATGCCCAGGCTGGGATTGTTGGGGTGTCTGTGCAGGGCCAGGAGCTGGGCTGGATGATCCTGGTGGGTCCAGTCCAGCTCAGGATAATGTGTGTCACACCTGGGGGAGCTGTAAAAACACCACCTGAGAGAGGGAGGGAGGAAAACTCTTCACCTCCCACAGGGAGAGCTCTCCAAAAGCCTTCCCAGCTTCTCCCACAACTTCCAGCCAAGTCAGACATGTCTGTGAAGCTTCATCCTACCTTTCTTTTCACCCCATCTGTGGTGCCAACCCCTCTCTGACCCTTGCTGCCCACACGCCCTGCACAAGCAGCTACAAACGATCCCAGGCTGGAGTAGAGCAGGAATCCCTCTAAAAATTCTGTCAGAAAGCCTCAAGGAAAAAAGAAACTAGCAGAAAGGGGGGTCAGGCTGTGGGAGAGCTTCTGACCCCTACCAAAGGTCCACACTCGCTCTCCCGACTCAACCCACGGCCACAGCTGGTGGCTGGAGCCATCACTGGACACCAAGGGTCAGAAGCAGAGCAGAAGTTCAGATCCAGCTTAGCAAAAAAAAAATCCCTGGAAGGGTTTAAATTCTGTGTGGATGTGGCATTTGGGGACATGGGTCAGCAGTGGCCTTGGCAGTGCTGGAGGATGGTAGGATGGGATGGTCTCAAAGGGTTTTTCCAACCTAAACAAATCTGTAATTCTGTATTTCACAAGTTATATTCCACGAGTTTGACACCCTGGTTCTTACCTCAAGGACTGCATGCAAGGCTTGGAGATCAGTGATGTGCCTAATTCAGGAATATCTTGGAGTCTCCACTCATTTGCTTGTCCACAGACAACATTTATACATTCATACATTTATACATTTATAGAATCCAAGAATGGTTTGGGTTGGAAGGGAACTGAAATCCCATCCAGTTCCACCCCTGCCATGGGCAGGGACACCTTCCACTATCCCACGTTGCTCCAAGCCCTGTCCAACCTGGCCTTGGGCACTTCCAGGGATCCAGGGGCAGCCACAGCTGCTCTGGGAAAGCTGTACCAGGGCCTCACCACCCTCACAGTCAGGAATTTCTTCCTATTTCTTCCCTTTTCCTACATTTATTGCTCTCATTTTCATCCCTGACAATGATTTTATGAACTTAAGCTGAGATTTTTTTTCAGGTAGGGGGCGTCCTCTGGATATTTACAAAGCACAGGAGGAGCTGCAGTTCCTACAAGCCAGTGATTAAACATGGATTAATCACAGAATCATGGAATGGTTTGGCTTGGAAGGGACCTTAAAGACCAGCCTGTAGCTCCAACCGCCTGAATAAGGGACTCAGTCACACCTGGGCTGTTTCTTTGGCTGTAAAATGGGAAGAAAATGGATTTTCTGATCTCCTGGGGGTGTGCATGAACCTCACAGCAGAGGTTCCAGGGGTGCTGCAGGTTTTATCAGGTCTGCAGCTTCTCAGGAAAGAGAAGTTTTGGCAGGACTGAAAATTTCTCTTGGAAATCAATCAATTTCCCAGGAAAAAAAAAAAAAAAAAGGCAGAATAAAAAGAGGGGAAAAAATGCACTTAATGATCTGCCTGGGACAACAGCTGGGTGCCAGCTTCACCTGGGATTTCTCCTGCCTGCCTCCCACTCCAGCTCCTCAATTTTCTGCTCTTCTTTTCGCCTGCCATCAGTTTTCCACAATATTGCAAGCAGCTCCTGCTCTAATGAAACATCTTATCTGCTTGTTTGAGGTGTGTCTCGCTGCTGGGAGTTGTTTGACATTTTGAATTAGATGGTTAAAGAAGCTGTTTCGCTCGATGTTAATTAGAGCAGCAGCTGGTTGTGGTGGGGTTTTTTAATACAACACAGAGAGTAAACTAAAAGAGAAAGAGTCTGGTCTCCCTTAGAGCAGCCTAACGTGCAGCTTTTGAAATAGCTGAGGAAAGGTTTTCTGGTGTTTTATTTCAGTATTGCTGTTTTCTTAAGATTTGGTAGTTCTGAATCGCTGTTTTCCAGAGAATTGAACTTTCCAGCAGAAGGGAATGTCCGAGTTTTGCCTGGTGGTAATTGCGATGCACAGGCACTGCTATTAATTTTCTCATCCTCCAGGGATCCTGCAGATTACAATGGGGTTTAATGGGTCTGTGGAGATCCATGAAGAATAAGGGTTGTGATTACAGAGCTGCTGGTTACACCAGCAAGGATAATCAATCCAGTAAAATAGTCCTGGGGTGAGAACATTGGATCCACAGCTGATGCCAGCTGGAATCAGACCTTTGAATTATCCAGTACTCACACAGTCCCTCTAAAGGGGGCAAAACCCTTGGAAAACAGCATCCATGGGTGCCCACAAATCCTGCATGACCCAGCATTAGATGTTAGAAAGAAATTCTTCTTTGGACAAGGGCCTGGAGTGACAGGACAAGGGGGAATGGCTTCCCACTGCCAGAGGGAAGGGCTAGATGGGATATTGGGAAGGAATTCTTCCCTGTGAGGCTGGGGAGGCCCTGGCACAGGGTGCCCAGAGAAGCTGTGGCTGCCCCTGGATCCCTGGAAGTGTTCAAGGCCAGGTTGGACGGGGCTTGGAGCACCCTGGGCTGGTGGAAGGTGTCCCTGCCCATAGCAGCTTTAAGGTCCCTTCCAACCCAAACCATTCCATGATTCTGTGATGATTCCATGCTTACAGTCCAAGCACAGCCAGTGCCTGCTATGCTGATGGCCAAGCTCCTGTGGAAGAGGATCCTTCCTCTCGGCCCTTGCAGAAGGCCTGGCTATTCTCTTAGAGCTTTTACCTGCCTGGCTTTCTCTTTTCCTGGTTGTTCTGTGGACCAAAACTGCCCATTTTCCTTGTAAAGTCACCTCTGAGCCCAATCATGGTTTAAAATCCAGGCTTGCTGTTTTCAAGCCCAATCTTGCCTTGAAATCCTGTTTATTTCTTCCCTCCCTTCCAATCTGCAAGGACAGATCATTTGTTCTTCCCACACACTCCATCCTTGCGAAGCAGGGATGTGTAAAAAGAAACAGCAGCACATTTCTGTGCTGACAGCCTGTCCTGGCAGCTCTGAGCCAGGGAGGATGAAAAGGAGACAGGAACCAGTGTAAAACCAGCAGACAAAACACAGTGACATGGCCAGTGCAAGCTGGGAGGTGCCTTTGTCATCACACTCCTGGTGGCACCATGTGGCCTCTTCTGCTGGTGGTGGTCACAGCCCAGCTCCATGTCTGGGAAACTGCTGTGGGATCCACACGGATCCCGTGGACTCTTTGGCAAGCACACCTCAAGGAATTGAAGGTTTGGCCAACACTTTTTTCCTACCTTCACCCCAAAAATTGCATTTGGAAATTTTCCCAGCACTAAGAGCCTTACTGGATATCCAGCACATCGCATTTCTTTTGGGATACAGCGTATGAAGACGTTAATGGCTTTAAATTAAATTAGATATTAGATGTTTAGATTAGAAATTAGGAAGGAATTCCTCCCTGTGAGGGTGGGGAGGCCCTGGCACAGGGTGCCCAGAGAAGCTGTGGCTGCCCCTGGATCCCTGGAAGTGTCCAAGGCCAGGTTGGACAGGCCTTGGAGCAGCCTGGGTCAGTGGAAGGTGTCCCTGCCCAGAAGGTGATCTTTAGAATCCCTTCTATACTTCATGCCACAGGGCAGAAAATCATGGAAAAGCCCCAGGAATCCCATTTTCTCCAATTCTTGGCTGTTCTTCCCACTACTCCAACATCCTCTAAACAAAAAGGTCACTTCCATTGTTCCTCCACTTTGTTCTAACAGCTCCAGCACGGTGACACCGGGCCAGCTCGGTGATGTCAATTAAATACTTGTCCAGGCTTCAAAGCCTCCAGTGTCACACTGGAGCCAGGAGCAGGGGACAGCTCTTTGCAGCGTCATTAGGAGCTCGTCAAACACATCCTCGTCATTGTGTGGTGCCAACACTGAGTTCAGAAAGCAGAATGTGCCCGGTCTCTGCGGGACATTCTGTGCTTTTGATCAAAATTAAAAAAAAAAAAAAAAAGAAGTTGATTCATTTCTGGTTCAAGAATTCACCTGAAAGAAATGGCAAAACAAAGCAAAGACAAACAAAGGAAACGATGACTGAAGGGAAGTGTCAGAAGCACTGTGTCCCTCCTCGGTTGGCAAAAAATAACTGTTCATTAAGAGAAAGCTCTTCAAAAAGGTCATCAAAGACAGTGATGCATAAGATGAGGCAACCTGGTGACAGAGGTGTCTGATGTGTTATTTCCTCTGTTGTTCTTTAAGTTCTTGGCACCACAGCAGCTCCTGGTGAAGAGGGGCGAGCTGGATCCGCCGGAGCCCACGTTTGGTTGAGAGTGGCCAAACCTCTGTGATTTGTCTCTGGGGTGACTTTACTGTGGCCTTCCAGGGCCTAAAAGGGCTCCAGGAGAGCTGGAGGGGGACTTGGGACAAGGGATGGAGTGACAGGGCAAGGGGGAATGGCTTCTCACTGGAGAAGGAGAGATTTAGATGGGATATTGG
This sequence comes from Coloeus monedula, assembly GCF_965178545.1. Classification (NCBI taxonomy): domain Eukaryota; kingdom Metazoa; phylum Chordata; class Aves; order Passeriformes; family Corvidae; genus Coloeus; species Coloeus monedula. Next base: position 73,015,143 of record NC_138785.1, read on the forward strand.
GAAGGAATTCGTCCCTGTGAGGGAGGTGAGGCCCTGGCACAGGGTGCCCAGAGCAGCTGTGGCTGCCCCTGGATCCCTGGAAGTGTCCAAGGCCAGGTTGGACGGGGCTTGGAGCACCCTGGGCTAGGGGAAGGTGTCCCTGCCCATGGCAGGGGGTGGAATTAGAGCTCTTTAAGGTCCCTTCCAACCCAACCCATTCCATGAGTCTGTGATCCAGTATGACCTTACAGCCTCAGGTGGGAAAGCAGAAATCCCAGTTTTCAACTTCTTTTTTCTTGTCTGCTACTTTCTTATCTTTATGAACACTATAAAAAAACCCCTTTAAAATACAGCGTTCCCCAGACCTCCAAATTAATACATGGTGAAGCATCACTTACTCGTCCCTATTTTTCTTGCTGTTGTTGGTTTTTTTTACATTTCATGCTTCCAAATACAGCCCCAGGACACAAATCCTTCCCCAGCTGGAATTGCTGGAAACACAGACATGAGCAGCATCCCTCAGACCCTGACCCCAGCCTGGCATGTGTGGTACAAGCAGCACAACGAGGTGACCCTGACTCATAAAAAGTGCACATTTTCATAGAATCAGTCATTCAAGCACAGCCCAGTGCTGGTTTTCCAGCTCTGGATTTCCCTGCCTGCTCTGGGCTTGGATCTGCCAGGTGAGGAAGGCTGCTGGCTTGAAAAGCCATCCCACACCTACTTTAGGTGAAGGTGTTTATCTGAAGGGTTTAAAAGCACCAGTTTTGATTTATTTCCATGTATTCATGCTCTCTTTCCAAGGAAATACACTGGAAAAGTGGCTTGCTGCCAATATCTGAAGGGTGAGCAATTCTCTCTTGTCTCTTAAATTCTGGATTCCTGCTGAGCTCTTTATATAAAAAAAGACCCAAAAAACAGCTCCCAGCTTTTAAGCCAAGAGATTCCCTGAGTTTGGAAGGTTGCAAAAGTAAAAGAAAAGATTACAATGAAAATGACTGTGCGTGTGGAGGCTGCAGGACCACGATCCACAGGAGCCTTGGTTGGGAGCCCACAGCTGGTTCTTCTTGGAGACACCTGAAATCCCAAGGTTTTCATGGCTCTGCAGAGTTTGTCTGTCTGAAATTCCTCCTTGCTCTGCAGGATGAGCAAAGCTGTGGCTCAGGGATGGGGATATCCAACCCAACGGGGCATTTTTATCCTATTCCATGCCCTGGAACCAAGGTGGGCTCAGCACAGCTCTGTTTATCCTGGCCTGATCTTCACCCACCTACAGCTCTACCTGAATGTAGAAATTCCCTTTCCTGTGGGTAACGAGGATCAAATCCACAGCAGCCTCTGCTGGTGTGGGCAGGTTTTCTTCCATCCCTGGAGCCTTCATCATCACCCCTGGAATTTCAAGGCTCTACCCTCCCTGCACGGGGTCACTGCCACAGCCTCTCATCTGAGCTCCTCTGATGCAAATTTGCCTTCACTGCACTTCCAAAACACCTCCTCGCAGTGGTCAGGTCAAGGCTTTCTGTATCCTGACCCTCTGCACTGCTCCCACCATGAGAGGAAGGAAGAAGGGACTGGCTTTTGTCATCTAAAGCCTCTGTGCCCCCTCCTGTCTCACCTCAGGTCCCACCTCCATCTCCAAGCTCCTGGTTCATCCTCTACAAGCTGCTGGATCTCCAAGCAAGGAACTCTGTGCTACTTCCCTGTCTGGCTGCATGCTGAGGAAAGCCCCAAAATACAACCACAGCAACAACTTCTCCCTCTGTTTTAAACCCTCCTTGCACATTCCAAACCCCCTTTGCCTCTCTTGGATGGTCAATAGAGCTGCCCAGCCTGAGCAGCTCATGTTGGCTCATCACTTTTTTGGTGAATTCCTTGGTCAGTCTCGTGGGTTTTTCCTTCAATTTCAATTGCAAAAGCTTTAATTCACCCTTCAGACACCATGGAATCATGGAATGGGTTGGGTTGGAAGGGCACCTTAAAGATCATCCCATTCCATCCCCTGCCATGGCAGGGACACCTTGCACTACCCCAAGTTGCTCCAAGCCCTGTCCAGCCTGACCTTGGACACTTCCAGGGATCCAGGGGCAGCCACAGCTTCTCTGGGCACCCTGTGCCAGGGCTTCACCACCCTCACAGGGAAGGATTTCTATCTAATTTCTAATCTAAATCTCTCTTCTTTTAGTCACCTGGTAAAAGAGCTGCTCAACAAGGACAGAGACAACTTCCCGTGTACCAAAATTCATCCTCAGTTGGTTCTTTGGTGAGCATGGATAAACAAATCATGGAATCACAGAGTTGTTTAGGCTGGAAAAAACCCTCTAAAATCATCCAGTCCAACCACTCCCCCATCACTGCCCAGGCCACCACTGACCCACATCCCCAGGTGCCACATCCACACGGCTTTTAAATCCCTCCAGGCATGGGGACTCCACCACTGCCCTGGGCAGCTGGGCCAGGGCTGGACAGCCCTTTCCATGAAGAAATTTCTCCAAATATCCAACCAAACCCTCTCCTAGTGCAATTTGAAGCTGTTTCCTCTTTTCCTTTCCTCTTGCCCTTGGCTCCAAGACCAAGCCCATCAACCAGGGGGTGATGCCTGACAGAACCTCCTGCAGTGTCTCCATGGATCTCTGGACTGGGCAGAGACCAGCACAGGGTCACCAATTTCAAACCAAACCCATCAGTGGCCACACATAACTGGAGACATCTTGGAGCTGTGGAATCTCATTCCCTCTCCCCGAAGGCCTGAGCTCTCCCTCGGCCAGCCTCCCGCTGCCAAAACCCACTCACTGTGAAAATTTCATTTTGAAACCATTTTCTGCAAATTAGAAAGGTCTCAGTGCAGGGACCTGAATGACACAGTGGCTGCTAAATCCAGAACACAGCCAACCCTGCACTGGGAGGGGTTGAGGAGAACCTGAAGGATCAGGAGCCTGTGCGTTCCAAACCCCAGGCAAAGGCAGCGAGCTTGGAGAGGAGTTTAAATGAAATGTTGCTCTTTTTTCCAAAGCAAATTTTTCTCCTTTTTTCAGCCAGAAACTGGGAAAAAAAATCTTCCAAAAATACATTTCCCTTCAGTTGGCAAACAGTTTTCCTCCCTTATTATTTCCTGTCTGGTTGATAAAGAAAATTCTCAATATTTGGAGACAGAGTTAAGACGAGGGAACAGAAACAAGGGATATGATGCCACTTAGTGGAACATGGATAATAATAAAGAACAATATTCCAACATCCATGGTGCAAATTTTTGGTCACCGCTATGAGACCATGCTCTTAATCCTGATGTGCAGGGCTTTCAAAGCAGACTGAGCTGTCAAAAACCAGAATAAGGAGTTTCCCTTCCAATCCTGCAGATGCAAGGATTGCAAATTCCCAGATGGCACTGGGAATTCTGTGGAAGACTGGGGAAATCAGGGATGCAATGAGTTCAGGGAGATGATTGCAAAGGTGAGTCGTTCCATGAGCATCTCGCAAGACATCAAGATCTTTCCAAGCAGTGCTAATGAGAGGGAGAAAGGACAATCACACCAGCTTATGGCTTTCCCCAAATCCCTACCAGGGCAAAGCCAGGATGGTGAAACTCGAATCACTGTAGGAACACAGTGAAAGATGCCCAGAAATGAAACCAAGGCAGGAGGAAGCCTGCAGAAATACCCAAAGTGCTTAGGCAGCTGCCCTCCCCAGGCAGGGGGCATGGACGTGAGCCAGCCATGCTGCCCTGCCAAAACCTGGCCACTGATAAGGGAAAACCTCTTACCTCCCCCCAGTCCCACTGCAAATACAGCCCTGTGCTCAGCAGAAGTGCCAGGGCTGCGGAGGCTCTGCTTGGCAGCAGCACTGTTGGCACATTTCTCGATGCTTCACAGCATTTTTAGCCCTCCTGACATAAGCGAGACACAAAGAAAGGAAGACAGTCTTGGTTTGGCACCTGTATAAAAGGGACAGGGGCTGGCAGGAGTCTCCTGCCTTCTGCTACAGCCAGGGAGCCGTGGCTGTGTGGGGAGCAGGGTGAGTAGGAGTGGGGTGAGTAGGAGCAGGGTGAGTAGGAACATCCCCCTTTCCCAAAGGCTCTGCCAGCTCTGCCTTAGCCCCGTGCCTGCCACCCTGGATCTCCCCCGGGACCCCTGCCACCTCACAGACCCACTGGGGATCATTTCCCAGGCGTTTGTCACCCCTCTGCAGTTATCCCCTTGCCTCCATCCACTTCACTCCCTGTGCCACAGCAGGGAAATCCTCCTCCACATCCCCATGAGGAGTGGGATCCAGCCTGGCTCTGCTTTGGTGGCTTCTTTATCACAGAATCACAGCATGGTTTGGGTTGGAAGGGAACTTTAACATCATCTCCTTCCCATCCCCTGCCACGGGAGTCTTTCCCCTGACTCCTGACCACCTCCAAACCCCTCTGCAGCCCAACAGGGTTTTTTTGCCAGCTCAGCCCTTCCCAAGCCTTCCCTCTTTCCCCTTTCCACCTCCTTGCAGGCTGGTTGCCACGGCAGGGCTGCTACAGGGATGTCAGATGGCCTCTTCCTCTTCATCCTGTGGAGGTTTTCCACTTGATCCATTTTACCTCTGAGCTGCTGCAATTACAGCCCACAAAGGCAAAGCAGCTCCTGCGCTCCCGACACTGCCACTGCACAGAGCTGCCAGAATTAATGCTGCCCTGGGTGCTTTAAAATTGCATTTATCTGCTCTGAGCAGACTGGAATGCCTGTCTGGGAATGTGAGTCAAGAGCCTGCTGATAGCACAAGTGTCCCTGACATGGCACCCGTCCTCTCCAGCCACGGATTAAATTTGTGGGAAAAGTAAGGAAGCAGCAGTTCCCCGTTATCCTCTGCTCTGACTGTTGGCAAGCAGGGATTTAGGCATTTCTCAGTCAGAGGCTGTGTGTGAAGCATCGTGTTTGAGGCATCAGGGGAGAGAGTTTAGGCTGATATCAAAGTGGTGCTTTTGCCTAAATTCCTTTTGGAGCCACAGATGTAGAAGCAATGTGGAAATGAATTAAAATATTAGTTCAAACCCAAGGAAAAGTGCTCAGATTTAAGAATAAAATCGGGCAAAAAAGTGAGGATTTTCACATTTTCACTTCAGCAGACAAAACACACCTTTTCCAGTATTTCTGAGATGGACTAAGTACTGTGGGAGCATCTTCTACCCTGGTCCCAAACTATTTATCCCAAATGCCATCTGGGAAAGCAGGACAGAATCTTGTGCTCAGAAAGTGCAGCTGTGAAAAAAAATTGGTCTTAAAACCCCTCAATTCCTCAAACACGGAGTAACACCTTGCAGAAGCCAGACCTGCTGAAGCAAGTGGAGAAAAGTTGGGGCTCTGGCATCTGCTGGGATTTGGGTTTTTGGGTTGCCATGGCTGGGTTTATGTCAGGTGATGACCATGAAGGATTCAAAAGTGGCCTCTTGTTATTGATGGAGAAAGTGAGAGGTGAAATTCCTCTCAGGCTGTGACGGAGGGATGGGACAACAGCCCAGGAGCCACCTCAGCTCCCAGGGACAAGGACAACTTGAACGTGTCAACAGCTGGGCACAAACAATCTGACCCTTCAGGCTCAGATGAGGTCTGGGAATAAACAGAGGTTGTGCAAAACCCCCATGGGTTGTGCTTTGGTGTGATTGTCCTGTGAAAAAAACCATCCCGTGCACTCAGGACAGATCCAGGGGACATCCTGCCCTTGGGGCACCCTCTGGGTGTAGAAACATGGAATCATAAAGCTTGGAAAAGACCTCCAAGAGCATCAAGTCCAACCTTTGACCGGACACCACTATGTCAGGAAGTGAATCTGAGCATCCAGCATGGATTAACCCTTTGGAGCTGTTGGAACCCTCTCAATGTTCAAATGTTTGTGTGTGCCTTAATAAGAAAAAAAAAAAAATTGGGCAAGCCTGGAGCGGCCACAACCTCTTATCCCTCCTGGGCAAAGCTGTCCTGCCTCTGGAAGCCTCAATCCCGAGCAAGGAGGGGACAGGCAGGGTGGTGGCGAGAGGGATGAGTGGCATCGCGCTTTCCTGGAAGAGCGCGGCCGGCGCCCCAGCGCAGCTGTTGAAAACCCAGCATGGGAGAGGCTGGATGAATGCGTGGAGTGACATTTCTGGGCTCTGCTAAGTGGCTCACAGCAGGCTCTGCTATTTGCATTGCACAAATAGTCATTTTATGATTAAAAACAACAACAGCAAATAGAAGCGAAACCGAGATAAAACTGGCGAGCGCCGTGCGGAGGTTGAGGGGGTGCAAGGGCTGGCTCTACCCACAGTTTAACCCCTAAACCTCACTGATCCTGGATTGAACCTTCCCTTCTACTTTTTCACGTATTTTCTCCTGCTAGCTTCTCACCCAACACACCCACATTTCAAGGGTGAAGAAATAATGCCAAAAATGATGGGGTTTTTCTGCCTGAGTGGCAGAAGTGGATCTGAGCAAAACAAAAACGTAGTGGGGTGAGGTGGGCTTCCTCCTGAGGGAAAGATTTCTATAGAATCACAGAATCCCAGAATCACTGAGGTTGGAAAAGGCCTCCAAGATTATCAAGTCCAACCTGTGACCAATCCCCACTTTGTCACCCAGCCCAGAGCATTGACTGCCATGTCCAGTAATTCCTTGGACATCTCCGGGGATGGGGACTCCACCATCTCCCTGGGCAGAAGTTGCCCGTGACTGTGGGAAGTTTCTCTCAAGCCCTCCCTGATGAGGAAGGGCTTGGCATCTTGGAGGAAGAGAAACAGGCTAAAAATTCCCAGAGGAAGACCAGGAGGGATTTCTTCTCTGATTGAAGTTTTTGAGCTGTGTAGACACCCCTATCTTACACATGAGCCTGAAGGGAGGTCCTGGTGTCACTCAGGAGGGACAGAGACGGTGTCATCAGCACGTACAATCACTGAATCATTAAAGTTGGAAAAACCCCCTAAGATCATCCAGTACCAACCATTCCCCAGCACTGCCAAGGCCACCACTGACCCACATCCCCAAGCGCCACATCCACACGGCTTTTAAATCCTTCCAAGGATGGGGACTCCAACACGTGACCACTGGTTCCATGAAGAAATTTTCCCAATATCCCACCTGGCCCAGCCTGAGGACGTTCCCTCTCCTCCTGTCCCTGTTCCCTGGGAGCAGAGCCCGACCCCCCCTGGCTGCCCCCTCCTTTCAGGGAGTTGTGCAGAGCCAGAAATTCCCCCTGAGCTTCCTTTTCTCCAGGCTGAGCCCCCCCAGTTCAGATGGAGAGCTGGTTTCATCATGGGACAGGAATTTTTCAGGGTCCCAGACAGGATTGCTGTGGGCTGGAGGTATTCTGGAAAACCTTCTAGATAAGGTGCAAGAAAGAGAGGAAATGAAGATATTCAGAGCACAGGATGCCCCAAGGCACCACGGGCTGTGTTTATCCAGTGTTCTTCCTCCATAAAAACCCCATGGATCCAGCAACAACCATGCAGCCTGGCCGTGTCCACCAACTCCTCCGTATTTGTGCAGCCCAAATCCTGCTTTTCCTCGAGGAGGAAGCATTGATCATGTCCTCCTTCCGCGCTCTCTGTCCTTATATGATGCTCCCACTTTCTGGATGCTCTGGAGCCCGGAGGGAGTCGAATCCTGTAATTCCTCCCCGTTCCCTGACCCAGGCTCTGTCCGTGTCATCTCTGCCCCAGGGTCAGCGCGATCTCCTGAGCAGCCAAAGCTGAACCATTGCAGCGTTCGCAGCTCCGGTGTCAGCTCATTAGCGGCAGCCGAGAGGCACAAGGGATAATTGTGCTCTCCCTTATTGTTGAAACCTGTAATTTGTACCTCGCCCGAGGCCAATCTCCCTCGGGAAGAAGGATGCTTGAGGATTTCAGGGTCTACGCAGTCTATTAAAAAGAGAAGAGAGAGGAGGAGGGAGTTGGAAGATAGGAATAAGAAGGTAATAAACAACCAAAATTACCTCCAAGGCAGTGGGGAGTCACGGGAATAAGTTGTTTCCCTGTTTATTCAGAGCTCCAGCTGCACTGAAACCTGGTGTACTTTGTCTCTTCCTCTGAGCCAGGAATTATTGGAGCCAAGAGCAGCAGTAGAGGACCACCCACGAGTGGGGTATTGCACCTCTGCTGCCTGGCCAGTGGTGCTGTGGGGCACGGGATTGTCCCCTGTCCCTGCTGCCAGTCCCTAGGGAGAGGGTGCTTGAGGGGGAAGCCCCAGGCAGAGCAGGTGCAAAGCTGAACCTGTTTCTTGGCCGTTTAGGATCTGTTCCCAGACTGTTTACACCCATCCATCCATCCTGGCCATGTGCAAGAGTCTTGGCAGGATCATTTCCTGGGTGGTTGTGGAGGAAACAGCTCCATCCTTCAAACGCTGGCTCAGCAGCTACTGCAACACAAAATGCTGTGACCCTTTTCTTCAGGACCTTCAAAGTCCACCTTGTAATGGAAGAAGTCCCTGCCCATGGCAAGGCAGTGGACCTGGATGACCTTTAAGGTCCCTTCTATGATTCCATGATAGTCAGGACTGGGATTACTTGGGAACAGTGCAACTCTTACCTAGGACCTACTTCTTCCCATCTCTGCCTGAAACAAAGGACAACCCAGACTTGGGATGAATTTGAGATGTTCAGACAGGGAAGCAGGTAGATATTGGATGGCTGAGTAATACTTCTTTTCCTTGGGAATAAATATTATTATTTGTTTGCCTCACAGCTGCAGACTCGTAAGAGCCTTGTGACAGAAACACGGATGAGCAGCAGGAGCACCATCATTCAGACACAGGTGCTCTCCTGGCTGCATTACCCTTTAAAAACCCACATCCCAAGGAAAATGTTCAGCCATTACAACACCAACATTTCCCACAAGCGAAAAAGAAAGGAATTTCCATCTGTGTGAAACTATCTTGCAGATGGTTGAGATAGGAAAGTCTTTGAGGAATGAAATAGCAGGGGCAGGACGTTGGAGGAATGAGCTGGACTAAATTTAACCCAGGGAAAGAAAAGCCTGCTGCTAAAAATGTTCATGCTATCACAAAGGAGGGAAGAGCCCAGAAATGGGAATGTTTGAATGGGAGGAAGGGGCAGGAAGGCTTTCTTTGGGGTCAGGTGGGGATTTTAAAAGTGAAATTTTAGTAGTAGGGCAAAAAAAAAACCCCTTTCCACTCAGTTTGGTGCATGGGTTTGAGTGGGGGTTCACAGCCTCAAAAAAGCATCTGAGCCACAGGCCTGGTTCTGTTCTGCATAAATCCAGGAAGATGCTAATTGGGGAAGGGCTGGAAATGTGCTGGCACTGCTTGAGTGCTGCAAAGTAGCACCACTGGAGAGATCCATCTCTAGGACAAGGTATTCTGGGCCAGAGGACACGTTGAAGTGACAGAGAGGGCACCAGAGCAATGACACTGCCCATCCCAACCAGCTGCTCCAAAGGAATGCGAAATACCACCTTCATTTCCTCCAGCCTGCAACTCCAGCCCTCAGGCTTTTATAAAACATGGGGGAACACCCCATTCTACAACAAGTTGTATTTTTGCATTTTAAATTTGAAGTGTGGGAGGAAAAAATGCAGCTCTGGGGTTTTTGTGGTGGTGTTTTTCCAGCCAACCCAACACATGGAGTCGTCACCCACTCACCCAGTTCCCTTTGACTCACCCATCCTCCCCATTTCAGGTGAAATCTGGGTGTTCCAGGTTGTCCATCCAGGCCATCATCCCACTGATCCCAAATCCCAGAGGGGATGGTGGTGTGGGCAATATGGTTCTAAGGCTGGTCCCATGGTTTTGTGGACACAGAAAAGTCCTTTTTATCACAAGCCACCTCCTGGATACAGGCTCCTCGTGTCTTGCATGGAATCATTAAGGTTGGAAAAGACTTTTAAGATCAAATCCAAGCAGGGAGAGCAGCACAGACTCCACAGTATCCCTGCTGCAGATGTGAATTGAAATGTCCCGCTCCTGAATTCAGGAAAATGCCTGGAGCAGGAATTGTTTCCCACCACGGGAAATGACACCAGCACTCAGGTGAGCTCAGACCCCCAGAGACACCAGGAAAGCCCCCGTGGTTCCCTCAGCTTCCACACACTGGGGGTTGTTTCCTTGATAATGGGAATGCAGCAGGGCTGGCAGCAGTCATCTGGGGACATGGGAATGACAACACAATGCGTGGCTTCGTGTCCTTCACCCTATGACATCCATGTGTGGCAGACAATGCGAGCGTCCTGTGCTCCCCTGAATGGGGCAGTGCCTGTTTACATGGGAACTCAGCAGCCCCAGGGCCTTGGCAGCTCTTTGCTCCTTGAGTTATGATGGATAGAAGAGCTGTCATGGCTTCCAGGGTGGGTAGGCACAGAAATAGGGTTGGGCAGAAGGAATGGGATCGTTTTGGGAATAATGGGCCTTTTTGTTGGCCTGAAATTGCGTGGTGTTTTCCTTTTCTTAGAATATGATGTGGACGGATTCTCGGGTCTCTTTCAGAAGATCCACACACCAGAACAGGTTCTGCAAACATCCGTGTTCTGGTTATGTTCATTTTTGCCAGGAGATGTGTGGGTAAAACTCACCCTGGGCTTTCTTCTCGTGCCCCTTGAAGATCTGAGGAGGAGACACACATCTGGCCTGGGATTTGCCACACTACCACAACCATTTCAGCTGGCAGAGGACAGGTTTGGGGTTAGATATTGGGAAGGAATTGTTCCCTGTGAGGGTGGGGAGGCCCTGGCACAGGTTGCCCAGAGCAGCTGTGGCTGCCCCTGGATCCCTGGCAGTGTCCAAGGCCAGGTTGGATGGGGCTTGGAGACACCTGGGCTAGTGGAAGGTGTCCCTGCCCACGGCAAAGGGTGGCACTGGAGGAACTTCAGAGTCCCTTCAACCCAAACCATTCTGTGATTCCATGGACCCACCATGTCCTTGGGCAAAGCAGCTGCCTCCCCCCTCCTCCTCCTCCTCTTCTTGGATGGAGGAGCACATCTGGCTTTGACAGATTATCAGAACCGGGGATATGAGGGATGAGGGTTGGGAGTCCCTGTGGGGACACAAGGGAGCTGGATAAAAGCTGAACTTGCCCAGCAGCACAAGTGGGGTTGTGGCTCTAAGAAGAAGGAGCTGTACTCACCATGAAGGTTGGGTTGCTCTCCAAGAAAGCAAGAACAGGGCAGGGTTTGGTCTGCATTTATCTCCCCTGCTGACTCTGATGGAGCTGCGTGGAGATCCCAGGGTTTGGCTGGAGCCCAGGCTCCCATGGAGGCGAGTGGTGCCAGCAGCAGGAGAGCAGCAACATCTGGAACATCACGGAGATGGAAGGACAGCAGTGCCTCCTGGACTCTGGCTGGGGGCAGGGACTGGGGGTGCAGGCAGCAGGTTGGTCATGCCCAGGTGAGACCCCTGCAGGGACAAGGGATGGACAAGGGACAAGGGGTGGACAAGGGATGGACAAGGGATGAACAAGGCTCCTCCTGACTTTGGATATATCCAAGAATGGCCATCCCAACCCTTCCAACACACTCCTAAAAGCCTGGACTCACCTTGAGCCCCTGTTTTCAGGGACACCCCCAAGAACTTCTTGCAGAAGATCCATGGAGTTATTCTGCTCATCCTCAGCTATGGTGGAGACTCAGGGATCTCATGGAAACATGGGCCATCTCCATGGAAACATCGCCATTCCTGGGGCAGGAACTTTCCAGATGATGACCTTCCCTCTGCAGCTTGTTTTTAATCTGTGGTGAGTGTCACTTACAAAGTGACAAATCCTCATTTTCACAGCAGCTTTGCTCTGATGTGGCTCCCTATGTAATTGCCTGGGATTCCTCAGCCCATGCTCAGCAAATAATGACTCTCATGGAAGTTATTTGTAGAACTTAATAATTTCCATTAACTGCATTATGGGATTGCATTTTTAATTTTTTTTTTCTGTAATAATGCGTAATGAAATAATTGTGGAATTTCTAATAGGCAATTATCTTGCTGAGAACAGTTTAAAACACCAGTAAGTGTGGGTTGGTTTTAGCTGGGCACGGGGAAAGAGAAGGGGAATGAAACATCATCTAGAACAAGAGGCAGAGAGAACAGCTTTTCGTGGATCCAACAGCGTCCTCAAAACTTTAGGTCAACAGGACTGCACAGGATGAATCCCAGAATCACTGGGGTTGGAAAAGGCCTCCAAGATCACAGAGTCCAACCCGTGAGCGATCCCCAGCTTGCCACCCAGCCCAGAGCCATGTCCAGGCATTCCTTGGACACCTCCAGGGATGGGGACTCCAGCACCTCCCTGGGCAGTTCCAAGGCCTGACCGCCCTTTCCATGAGGAAATTCCTCCTGTGTCCGACCTGAACCTCCCCTGGCCCAGCCTGAGGCCGTTCCCTCTCCTCCTGTCCCTGTTCCCTGCGAGCAGAGCCCGACCCCCCCGGCTGCCCCCTCCTGTCAGGGACTTGTGCAGAGCCACAAGGTCCCCCCTGAGCCTCCTTTGCTCCAGGCTGACCACGGATCTTCAGGCTGATCCACATGACAAACACCCAAGCAGGGGTGATGTTTGGAAAGTCAGGGTAGGCACAAATTGGATCCAAGAAGCCTTTTGATTATTAAATCACACATAAGTTCTTGGAAGAGCTTTAAACTGGGATCAGATGGAGTATCGGAGTATGTCCTCAAGTAACAGGCCTGGTCGGGGGAATCACTCCATAAAATTATCTCCTCTGCAGGTCATCCCAACAGGCTGCTGGAGAGAGCTGGGAACTGCAGTCTCTGGGCATGTCTACAAGAAAAACAGAGATGAGTAAGAACAGGAGACAATGAAATGCCAAAAGCTAGCTCAGTCCTCCTTTGCTGACGCTGGTGAAGCTCTGATGGTGTGGAGGAAGTTCCCTTCCCTTTCCGTTCATCCCATCGTGACCACTCGGGATGCTGAGGGTTTTCCTGCTCCTTCCACTGTGTCTTCTCCTCTCACTTTGCAGGAATGATGAGTTTCTCTTCCTTTCTGACCCTGAACACTTCATTGAGACCCCGTGTCCCCGAGGGCCCTCACAGGCAGCTCCTCCAGCCCCTTGTGTCACGGGAAGACTTTGAGCAGAGAGTTTTTAAAACATCAGAGTCCTTCCGACTTCAGCTCTCCCTCCTTTCTCCAAACTCTCCCCTCCTCAAAACAGGAAGATGCAACATGAGGGCCAAATTTTAGTGATGTAAAATCTCATTTGATATAAGCAATAAGTTTGGGTTGAGGAAAACATTTCTCCTTCCAAAAGGGCCCATCTGCCTATTTTTATGCACATGTTTAACATCGACCAGAGCGGAGGCACATATTTAAGCAATTTCTGAAATCAGGGCCATTGTGTGATACTCTGATTAGTAAACTGGGAATTAGGGTTCATAAATTATAGTTAATTGAGCCAAATCACTTAAGCCCTTTTGTGCCTGACTTTTCCCATCTAAATTCGCCAACAGTAGCAAAATAGCTCTGACATACCTGGGACACAATCCTCATTGTGTTCCCAAGCTGGGCTGGGAGACTCCCAGATAAAACGTGGCCTGAAACATTCATGCTCCAGTTTTTTTAAATGCACTGAGGGGGATGGAGTTGGTTTTCTGTGACTGCAGTTTTATAGTGATTTTTCAGATGGAATTGACACAGTATTTATTTTAACTGGGCATCGTTTGTACATCCATTCCCCTGGATGGTCCTAGGAGTATATGGATTTTTCCTGCAATTTATTTCAGCGAGAGAGCAAAGTGGGAGATAAAGCAATCTCAGGTTGATGGGAGTTATCTGCCTTATAGAAAATAAATGGGCAGCAGACAAAGCACCCTGGAAAGCTTTTGACTGAGGGACATTATTACTTACCCAGAAATCAAACTGCTCCAGTATTTCCAGGATGCCAAGATGGGCTGTGACAGAGCTTTTGAGCAGAGAGTGGCCTGTGCAAATCAAATTAAATTGGGAATAGCTGAGAAGTCAATGCTGCCTTTTGTGTAAAGCTCTCGTGGTGCTTCTCCACTGCAGAACCTCAGAGCAGCCTGGGGAGGGGACTTTACCTCACCCAAGGTCACTTCTGTGGCAAAAGCCACAGACCTGGAGAAACTCCTTCCAGGTCCAGGTTTCCAAGGAGGATCCCAGGCAAAAAAAAACAGGCAGCACAATGTCTGTGATCTCAGAGGGAAAAGAGGAGATCAGGAGTTCAGCCAGTCCCTTCATCCGGGTGCCAAAGTGATAAATTGCAAAACACAGACTCTCACCCACTGTCATTAGTGGTGGCTCGAAAGCCTGAGGGGAAAATAAGTGTTTTGTTATTCTGTCCCCTCCCTCCCGTGGTTTTGATAGTCAAAGGACACTGAGATGGAGCCCAGAGGCAGCTCAGGGCTTAGGGTCCTTGCTGGCTACAAGAGATGCAGAGGAGCAAACCTGCCTGGCACATCCCAGCCTCATCATTCCTTCAAACCCCTTTGGCTGGAGGAGTTCTTGTCCCTCAACTACAAAATTCACCTGGTGACAGGCACAGTTTCCTTTCCCCCCCCCCCCCCAGAACTGAGGTGAAAGGAGATTATTCCATTAGAACCAGGAGGAAAAAAAAATCCAAGTTTTCTCTGTTTTTCTTTGTGGATTTTTCACTGTGTGGAGGGAAAGAACCATAATTCCTGGACCTAACCTGAGCAGCTTAACCACTGCAAATCCCAGGTCAGAAGAGTGCTGTAAACAAAAGATTGCAAACTCTTGAGTGGGGTCTAGACCAAACCAGTTGTTGATCCAAAAATTATGGTTATATTGATCTAGGCTGATGGGAGCAAGGTATCACCTCACTGGGTACACTTGAAAAATCTCAGTCCAAAAACACTTGAGGTCTTCAGTGCAAAATCAGCCTATTTTTCCTCTTTGACTTCTGTGGATCAATTCCTGCTCTATTGAATTTGAGCAGCTCCCATTTGCTTCAAGTGCTTCCAAACTATCAGCCAAGATTCCTCCCACAAATCACTCTCTGATGGGATCTGGAGCTGGGACACCTTGCAAAGGGACCTGATTTTCAGGAAATACCTGGCACCCACCCCCTGGACACTCGAACCTTTTAATTTTTAACATGGCCTGGGCCATTAGGGTTGGGAACTGCAGCAATGAAGTCATTCAGTCATGGACTTAAGGCTTTATAAGATATTTATTTTGTATAGAAAGGCTGTCATTGGTGGCATGCTGTCCATACAATAGCTGGGATGGGAAAAGGGAAGAGTTTAAACAAGGCTCTGAGAAATTAGAAACATGCCTCTGCTTTAATGGTGGTTTTTTTCCCCCCAGACAATTATACATTGACATACATTGACCTCCCACAGCCCTGAGCGTGCTGACATGGGAACACATGCCCAGCTTCACCTGGAAACCAGGAATCTCCAAGGCATGGCTTGAATTAACTCAATAAGCCAAACAAATGTTTGTTTTAAACGTAGCAATTAATTATCTCCTTGGGTCTCCTTCCCCAGTACTGGCTTCCCTATCACCTCATCGCTGGCTCTGCTGCATACAATGTTCTGTTCCTTTCTTTCTTCCTAAAGATCCTAATAGGATGCAGCCAGCCAGGCCAGCAGCTTCGGAAACAAGCACAGAGCGAATTTAATAACAAGCAAACCTGCACTTAATAAAGTCTGTCATCAGTAATGTCTCCACTGAACACTTGCCAGGAGAGAATTGTTTGCACTTACTGTGTGAGCCAAGTCACAGCTTTAACAGGCAAGGCACAAATAAAACCCAGCCTTTCCCATTCTTTTCGCATCTCTGTTTCAACCTACCAACAAAAACTCCCGGGCAAACAATGAAAAAATCCAGATTCAAACAGGGAAAAAAAAAAGAGAAGCCAGTGTCCCCCCCATTATTCATTACATTATGAAACACATTTCATAATCTAATAATTAGCAAGGGGACAATTTTGTTCAGCATGAATCTGGAGTCTTTTGTCATTCCATGTTAGCACCCAGAACAAATGGACATTGTGCAGAGCACGGGTGCCGAGACCGGCTGAGGGCTCCCGCTGTGCCGGGGCTCTCTCCTTCCCTCTCTCCAACAAAATCGTGGTGAGGATGGGAGGATGCAGAGCAGCCACACGCTGGATGTGAGACAATCCATCCCTGGGCACTCGGGGAGCCTGGGGAACGCAGGACAGGCTTCATTTGCACAGCCCTCGAGGGCGCGGGGTTGAGGCACGCAGCTCATCTGTGTGCCAGTGCCAGGCTCTGCAAAGCCAAAAGGACTCCAAGTCTTGCTCTCTGTGGCCATTTTCCCCATGTTTTCAGCTATACCTGGAGAAAAAAAAAGGTGGAAAATATCCTTAAACAAGGGTTTTCTAGCCAGGCTGCCCCATACCTGTGGCTTCACGTGGGATGATGGAGCTCATGAGGTGCTGAGGTCAGACAGCCCCAAATTCTCCAGGGCTTGCAGAACCTTTCCCTGTCCCCGTTGCAAAATCAGCCAGACATCCTTTCTGCCCAGGAGCAGATGGGAATCCCTTGAGAAGGCTCTCTGCACCAAAAACTGCTCCCTTGTACTGCAGAGTGGCTTTGTGAAGAGCAGGACATGCACATGGAGGGTTGGACTGAAACCAACGCCACCACGACGCTTCCCCTCCACAGTGACCTCCCCAGAGGAGCTTCATTTCTGCTGGGAAGGTGGGTCCAGGTTGGTTTTAAAGCCTGGAGGAGCAGGTTGAGCTGCTGGTGGTGACCACTGAGTGGTGTGTGGTGATCCCAAGCAGGAGGTTGACTATGTCCACCCAAGCAGCAAAATCTTTGGGAAAGAGCCCCAGAACTGCTTCACCACCAGCACCTTTCCTTTGGACCTCCTGCTCTCCCCTCCTCCCTGATCAGCACACACTCTGAGCCAGAAGCTTGTGGGTTTCTGTGATTTGGGGAGGCCGAAATTTAGAAAAAATTATTTTAATAATACTACTAATGATAGTAATGGGAAAATTAAATTAATTCCTAAAACATGGTAGTGATTTGGGATCTCCTACAAGCAAGCTGGGATATTTTGATCCTCACAATTTCTGTGTTTGTTTGACACCACAGGGGAATGACTCCAGCTCAGGAAGCCATGGGACATCTTTAGCTAAGTTCTGGGTGGCTCGGGGCCCAAAGGGTAATTATTTGTGCCTGTCCCCTTCACCCTAATGATCTACTGATATCATTATTCCTCTTTCAACAAAGGGAGAAAAATGATAAGAGGTGAAGGAGGGTCTTGCTGAGGCCCTTCAGCAGACTGAGGCCAAAAGAGGAGGAGAATCAGGTCTGTCTCCCATGCAGATGATTGGGTTCCTCACTGCAAAAGTGAACGTGTCCCACTGCTGATGAAGGGGTGTGAAGGGAGCTTTGTTCACCCTTCTGCAGCCCCTGGGGAGGTGTCAGTGACACTGGGAGGATTCACCCATCAGGGTTCACCTCCAGCTCTCCAAAGTCTGGGGCACCAAGGAGAGGATGTTCAGGGGATGAGGACGATGTCCAAGAACAAGTGGCCATCGAGGTGACTCCCCCAACCAAAGGCCTGTTTGACCACACTGACTCCCAGGACAACAACTGGCTGTGCTTCTACCAGATCCAATGCCTGGAACCACACAACAGAGAAAAATTACCCAAAAGCCCTTTTAACTTCTGGGGTCTTCACCAAAAGGTGAGAGATTTTGCCATCAAGGAGAGCAGCCCCAAAGAGGAACTTTGCTCCTGACTTTCTACACATCCTGACCTTTGCTGGCCATTTCCAAACCGGTTAATAAAGATTTAGATGCTGCTCTGCCCTCTCCAGGGTTACTCCCGGCTCTCTGTGTTTGCGAAGGATTTGGGAGGCACCACATCCAGGAACGCAGCCAATTTCCTCATTCGTTGTTTGGGATGTGTCAACCAGACCTGGCTCTTCCCTTGGGGACCGAGCCTGGACTGCGGGAGTGGGAGCAGCTCCAGGAGCCGTGGCCTTTCCAACCCCAGCTACTCTGCCCCCACCATCACCTTCCACATGTCCCCAGCGTTGAGGTGGCCACCAGCTCAAGCAAGGACAAAGCCATCAGCGCCAGGTTCACCTGGAGAGGCCCATCCTGGTCACCAGCTGAGGAGTAAAGTCAGCATGAGAGTTGTGCTCCCACATTCGGGCATCTAAAAATTGGGAGAAGCAAGGAAAACAAGGAGTTTGTCCATATCTGTGACTGTTACCTGCTGCTTCTCCGATCCCAGCTGGGATCCCTTCCCTGAGGAATACAGCCCATGGAGGAGAGGGGGTGTTTCTGGAGCAAAAATGGGAAGGGGAGGTGTTCACCAGGGCTGCAGAGACACAGATCAAACTGGTCAAACTGGCAGCCGGCACTGCTCCTCCCTGGAAGCCATCCTGGAGCTGGAGGTGAGGGATGGCTCACCTGCCTCCCTGGAGTGTTCAGGGCGAGCCTGGATGTGCTGGGAAGGATCAAAAATCCCAGGGAAGGAAGCAAACTCTCTCAAAACTGGAGGATGTTGAGGAGACATGGACAAAACTCCCAGAATTTTGTCGGGGGGAGTCAGGGTGTTACCCACAGAGCTTTTCTTCCCACAGGATATCCAGATACTCACTGGGGCCTCCGATCCCTCTTGGAGATGCTGCCGCCGTTTAAATCAGCACCAACATATGGAAGGCTCCTAATATTGTGCTTCTGTCAGAGGAAACCATTGTTCAGCTTCTCTACAGGAAGGATGTCTCACTGCTTATTACCAGCCTGAATAATTGTTTGGAATGCTTTATTTGACATTTATTCAAGGAACTTGGAAACCCGCTCAGTTTCTTTCTCTCGAGAGGGTAACAACAACAAAAAAACGAATTTTAAAAAAATACCACCCAAGAAAGCCCAAACTGGAGCCAACAGCTTCAAGATTTTTAAAATGTAAATAGATAGTAAAGCAAGTGAGGCCTCCTTGCTTGGGCAGAGGAAAGGGGAAAGAAAGTAAAGAGATGCAGTATTTTATCGTCTGTATCTTTAAAATATCTTCCAGGCTTTCATTATCAAGGATGGTGCATAAATACTGAGGATTGATGTAAAAAGGACTGAAACAAAGAGAGGGAACAGGCAAGGAAGGAAAATACCTCATCACTGGACAGAAAGCACAGGCAGCCCTGCCCTTAAACTCTGACACAGGCTGGCAAAGCACCACAAACGCCAAATTCCTGAAATACACGGGGTAGGAACCCCATGTTCCTACTTAAGTGGGTTAAAAGATGCACAGAGGAAATACTGCTCCATACCTGCCCTGGACTGATGCTTCAAAGGGGGATTCTCGTTGCAATAATGAAGAAAAAAACATTGGGTTGTTTTTTTGGATGCTGCACCAAAGGTAGTGGACGAACATGGTTTGCCTTCTTCAGGTCTGACAATTTAAATTTGAGTTGTAGCAGAAATTCAAGCAGGTTTGAACCTTTTCTGGGCCAGGAAATAATTACTGGAGGTAAAATACCAGGATCCACATTGGACATGAAACCTGCTGGGGCCACGCTGGTGTCTTGGAAGATTCCCCTGAGCAACGAAGTACAAGGACCACTTTCAAGCAGGGGAAGAGCTTGTACTAGTCAAGATCAGCTGGACTCCTGCCTGTGGTGCTGCAGAACAATTGAAGAAGAAAAGATCCCCAAATCTTTCTCTTCTCAACCATGTTCTCAATATTCCATATCGGGCCATCCACTTGGAAGGAGTAGGGAAAGAGAAGCTCAGTGGGAATCCAGCCCCTTGTGTGTCCTTCAGAATCAGACTCACAGAATCATTTAGGTTGGAAAAGACCTTCCCAGATCACTGAGTCCATCCATTCCCCCAGCACTGCCAAGGCCACCACTGACCCACATCCCCAAGTGCCGCATCCACACGGCTTTTAAATCCCTCCAGGCACGGGGACTCCAACACTGCCCTGGGCAGCTGTGCCAGGGCTGGGAATAAACATAGACCAAAAATCCTCTGCTCCCTGCAAGGCTGAGCAGACAATCCAGAGCCCAGCCCTAAAACTCAGAGGCTGGGAAACTGCTCTTGTGGCTGTTGTTCTCTAAACTCCCCCACCAGCTGAGTACCTGGGTATGAGCCTTCGTTTCCAAGGAGCAAGGGAATGCTGCTGCTGCTCCACTATCCAGAGCTCCTCGGTGCTTCCCAGCTGTTCATTGTCCACAGGCAGCTCTGGAAAGGAAGTTGTACCTGCAGACCCAGCAGCTCCCAAAAACTGTAATTTCTCTTGTGTTTTGTGGAAGAATTTGTCTGGGACAACAAAAATGACTGGCACAGGGTGCCCAGAGAAGCTGTGGCTGCCCCTGGATCCCAGGAAGTGTCCAAAGCCAGGCTGAACAGGGCTTGGAGCAGTGTGGGATGGTGGAAGGTGTCCCTGCCCATGGCAGGGGGTGGAACTGGATGGGCTTTGAGGTCTTTTCCAACCCAATTCCATGACTCTCAGTTCCCAATTCCATCTCCCTCTCCATGTCTTTTCCTTCCCAGTTTTCCTGTTAACTTTTGCCCAGCCCTCTTGAGCCACTCTCTGTATCTGTGTTTACACACACAATTTTAGCTAAAACTGTCCCATCTTTGCCTAAATTTCAGCAGGCAGGCCGCGATCACATGCCTCCAGGGAACAATCCTGCTTCCAGCTCAGTGATTAATTCCTCTTTATCCCTCATGAGGGCCAGATTAGAGTTACCTTGAATTGTGGTCCAAACAACTTATGTCAGAATATAATTACCTGGAGGTGCTGAGAACTTCAACGACACTCCCACGGGGGATTTTTCACTTGAAGGATCTGAAGTCAGTCTACTCATATTTCCTCTCTGCACACTCAGGGAGAGCATGTAACCTATTTTAAATGTCATCCTTATTTAGATTTACGCACCTCAAATCCCCAGAACTCGAGGAGCCTCTGCAATAAACACGAGCACCAAACTCTCCAAAAATAACAGCCCTGGGCTGAGCGTCACTCGTGAAACAACAATGAGAAGAAACCCACACATCTCAGCTCCTCTTGCCCCCTCTGCCCAGCAGGATTAAATCAGAGAGAGAGAGATTACAGCACATACCTACAGCTTTAAAACACACCTTGTTCTGAGCAAACTCGGTTCAAAAAGTCAGGAGAAGGCCTCCAGGCAGGCACCGAGCTGTGCACGGCCAAAAACTGAACAGGCATCACTCACCAGTTACTGCCATGGGTAAAACAGACTCAGCTGGGGGAAATTAATTGAATTTGTTCCAGCAGCTTCCCAAAAGCCAGCCCTGTAGCCCCTGACTACCAAAATCTGGCCACACAAAGCAATATGAGGAGGTTTCACCCAATTCTGTGGTCCATCTTGGATGGGAGACTCCCCTGTGCTGCTCCCACAGCTTGGGGGTCATGGAATTACAGAATCCTTAAGGCTGGAAAGACCTCCAAGGTCATCAAGGCCAATCATCAAGTGTAGGATACAACAGCAACAATATTTGTGCTGGGGTAGGACCCACAGCTTTGAAAGACCAGACCGAATAAAAGCCTGCCTGTCATCAAAAAAGTTCCAAAATTAGTACAAGAACAGCACAAAAACTTTGGTCAATCAGGTCAGAGAACGCGCCAGGAAAAACAGTCCTAACATCCCCCAAAGGACTTCAAAATAGAGAAAGATGAAAGAAATGTTTTAAAAAAATCATCTACTTCAAGTTAAAATTCAAGTAGGCTTCATACTTCCCCTTGTTGGCCTGACAACTGGGATTTCATGCAAAAATGCAAGGAAAAAAACTGGGTATAGACAAGAAAAATACATCTAAGAAGTTTATTTCTTTCACTGTGTAAGTGAGAACGATCTTGTTCAGCAAGTTCCCAGGGGATCTGCCTGGGAAGACAAGTGGGAGGGAGGAAGGGTTAAAAATATTTTGCAGAGAAAGCTTGGCTGCAGGATGTGTCTCCAGAGGGCCTGGAGCACAGGAGGGACTGGAGATAAACAGACATCTGGAGGTGCCATCCTCCTCTCCAGGCTGGCGACACAATATTGATAACACAGGGAAGGAGGAATCTGGAAATTCCTGAGGAGCACGAGGATACAGCACAAGTCACAGCTCTGGCTGTGGAGGAAAAAGGGAGGAAATGATGAGCAGGCATTTCTGCATGGGGCAGGAGAGACCTTCCAGAGCCAAAGAATGGGGGGAAAGCCACAGAGGGCATTTCTAGAAGAGAACCCAGGCGTTGTCCTGGGTAGGCTGAACATTGGGCAAAAATACCTCCCAAATCCAACATTATTAAGGATTTAAGCCACAACCCCCTTTTTACAAAGCCATCCGACCACGGACACCTCGTTAGCATTTTCAGCCAGAGGTTCTCTCATCAAGAAACAAGAGCAACAAGAACAAATCTCCACGGGACTTAAGTTGGGCAAGAGCAAAGGGGAGAAGGAACAACTTCTCGTTGTATCAAAGAGTGGAATTCCTCAGGAGGGACTTGCCAAGAGCACTGGAGTGATGAGAACCCTGTGACACCACACTGACAGCACTTTTCTTGCCTCGCCAAAGCCCTCCTTGCCCTGGCTGTGCTGTTCCCCATCCGTGGGTACACGGAGTGCTCGGTGCATCCGTACGGAAAGGACTTCTCCTATCAGCCTTTCTGCTCACCACAAATGAAACGTGGTGACCAAGGTTACTGGGGTTCTGCTCCTGTGAGTTTTGTTCCCAGAGAAAGCAAAGTTCCCCCTTCCTCTTTTGGCGCTGCACTGATGGGATGGAACAGGGCTCTGTTGTACCAAACCGTGAGCACAGGAAAACAGGTCCCACCCCCCCAAACAGAGCAGTCAAGAAGACAAAGAATCATGGAATGGTTTTGGTTGAGTTGGAAGGGACATTAAAGACCATCTTCCAACTCCCTGCCACAGCCAGGGACACCTTCCACTAGCCCAGGCTGCTCCAAGCCCCGTCCAACCTGGCCTTGGACACTTCCAGGGATCCAGGGGCAGCCACAGCTTCTCTGGGCACCCTGTGCCAGGGCCTGCCCACCCTCACAGCCAGGAATTCTTTCCCCATATCCCATCTAGCCCTGTCCCCCCTCAGCTAAAGCCATTCCCCTTTGTCCTGTCATTCCATGTCCCTATCCAAAGTCCCTCTCCAGTCTTCCTGTAAGCCCCCTTTAGGTACTGGAAGCCCTCCCCAAATCCTTCTCTTCACAACCAGAGCTTCACCTCTCCTTACCCTTCCAGTTTCCGGCATCCTTCATCCTCACCCTGGCACACACCAAATTTCCCTTTCCGTTTTCCTTGCTGCCTCCTGAAGGAGCATTTCTTCTGCAATTCTTTTGCAACACAGCAAGAATTCCTGGTATGAATTGCAGGTTGCTCCCAAGAGACCCCCAAGGGACCCTGGTAGCTCAATGCAGCCCTGCTGGGAAATACCGAGGTGCTTGATGCAGGTTTTTTTATCTCAGGGCAGTTCCTGCTGCAAGGAATGGGTAAGAACTGACCCAGCCCTCGCATGCAATGATGGGTTGATGGCATTCCTGATTATCCAGCTGGAGGAGAGGATGTTGTACTCCTGTTTCTGGGAATGGCCGTGAGCCAAGTGAGGATCAAGCACCCCTGAGGCTCCTGGGAAGAGGCTGCAGATCTCGAGCAGCAACAAGGGAACCAGTGATCAACAAACTCCCTCATTTTACCGTTTCTAGCCTCAGACTCCAAGGATGTGTTCGGTTTCCACTTTCCAAGGGCTGAGAGAGAACCTGAGGGAACATCCAGCTGCTGTACCCAGACATTTTGTTCACCTGTGCTTTATAAACACAACAGAATGGATTTTTTTTTTTTTTTTTTTAGCTCTTTTAGGGGTTTTTGTCTTCAGAAATTCCCCTTTCCTTGGAGAACTTGGTCATCTGTGGTCGAGGTGGCATCACAAGGTGGGGCAGCCAGGCTTGGGGTCCATTTCCAGGTCCTGTTATTTATTAATATTTAAATCCAGGTTTTACTTCAGTAACTTTGCTAGAAATGTGCTGAATCCATTCTTTTTTTTTTCCCCTAAGCCTTCCCTTGAGACATTCTGAACTGAACATTTCAGGTATCTCAAAAAGGGAACAAAACATGGCTCAGATCCCAAAATAACCATTGTCAGAGGCAACACAGGAGCAGGGAAACAGCTCTGCTCTTGGTTTTCTTTCTCCCAGCCTCTTTTTATCTTCACTTGGGAGCAGAACAGAGGAACTTCTGCTCCTTGCTCTGCTGATTTGGGGCAAGGGCTCCATGCAGGGGTCTGCAGCCCCACAGGAAATTCAGGCTGGGGTCTTTTAAGCACTTTGACCTGGATTTATCCAGATGAATCAAGGCTGTCTCTGTCCTTACATCCACAGGAGGATTTTGGTGTTCAGAGCCTTCTTTAGCTGAGCTTTTCCTCCCAAGCCTGAGAGGGGATTCACTCTGCATCTTTTTCACATTATTTTGCTTTTTTTCCCACTTTCCTCCTACAAGAGGCAGCTCTATAACAGCACTGAGGCTGAGAGTGGATTTTTAACACAACAGGAAAGTTCAAAGCCCCCTCTGTGGATCAAGTGACACCTCCATGGAAAGAAGGATGAGTCTCCCTGGAAGGAGGAATCCAGAGGGTTCATTCCATGCAAATCAGGGGTGATACAGCAGCAAAAAGGCACTGGTGAGGCAAAGACACAAACAACTCAGCACCGGGGCTGGGCTTTAAACCAGAAACCACCATTTCCCCCAAACCCCTGCAGCTTTTCTTTCTGGACAGGGTTCACCAACACCCTTTTCTTCCCCTGGAAATGAAAGGAAATCTGGCTTCATATGATATGTAAATAACTGAAAGTTTCTGACTTAGAGACAAAAGAAAGGGGGAAAAAAAGAAAAAAAAGGCAATTCAATTAAGTCACAATAATTTATTGGGTGTGATGCCCTGGACTGGTTGAGACAGGTTTTCCCTAAACTTTAGCCTTATGCAGGTGTCAGTGAACTCATCAAGGGCTGACTGACAGCCTTGAGGATGTTTCCAACCCTTTAAGGGATGAATTCCTCAGGAAAAGCTAAAAGCATCTTTCACCTTTTGCCTTGGAATCATGGAATCCCAGAAGGGGTTGGCTGGGAGGGACCTTAAGGACCATCTCATTCCACCCCATCCATGGGCAGGGACACCTTCTACTATCCCAGGGTGCTCCAAACCCCATCCACCCTCGCTGCAGACACTTCCAGGGATCCAGGGGCAGCCACAGCTTCTCTGGGAACCTGTGCCCACACTTTGGGGGGAACAGGGAGGAAAACCTAAGTCTGGGTGAGGTTGCATAGACAACTGCACACCCAGAGCAGAAAAACTGGGATTTAAATTATCACAAAACCTCTCCAATGTCTAGCTCACAAAGAAAATGCTGATTTGCTCCTCGCTGTCCTGTTAGTAGGATGGGAATGTGGATTGCTGGCCTGGACAGCAATGGGAAAACTGCTGGGAGAAGGCCTGACTCCCAAAGCAGTGTCTTCATGGCTGAGCCTTTGAAGGCTCTCTGCACCAGTGCACAAACTGTGCTGGAAGTGTCGGATGGGCAGGACTCCCAAAGGCACAAAAGGGATGAGAACACCTCTGTGGAGAGCAAGAGACGCTCGGCCACAGCAGGCTGGCTGCAGACAGTCAGAAACCTTCACTTGCAACAAAAGGTTGACCCAGGACATGGTGGAAAATGCCTCCCTGGCCCACTCCAGCAGCCGTCTTCCCCCGCCACGGGCTGTGCCAGAGGAATCCTCGGGGCTCTTTGTGCACACATTAGGCTTGGATTGAAAATGACTGTTGTTCCTCCCCACTGCTGCTGCCAAGACAGAGCAGATGGGTGAGCTCAGCACTGTCTGGGAGCCAGAGGCAGCAGGAGCTTCCCAGGAACTGAATTCTCCTGCATCCCAGAGGGACCGGCGAGTGCAGGACGGAGTTTAACAGATCCTGGATGATGCTGAGCTGTCCCTGCTCATGTCCCACAGCACCAGGTAGAGGGGCTGGCTTCTAGAACTGGTGTTAGGAAGAAACTCTTTGCTCTAAAGGTGGTGAGGCCCTGGGACAGGTTTCCCAGAGAGGCTGTGGCTGCCCCATCCCTGGAAGTATCCAAGGCCAGGTGGGACAGGGCTTGGAGCAACCTGGCCTGACCTGACATTGGGATTTCTTTCTCCCTGTTTCAACCAGGCTCAAACTGCAAGTTTCCTTCCTTAAATTACAATCATGGAATCATGGAATGGTTGGGTTGGAAGGGACCTTGAAGCTCATGCAGTTTCACCTCCCTGCCACGGGCAGGGACACCTTGCACTATCCCAGCTTGCTCCAAGCCCCATCCAACCTGGCCTTGGACACTTCCAAGGATCCAGAGAGATCCATAACCACCCTGCATCCCTTCTCCTCTCACTCCACACTGATTTAATCCCTTTAATGACTTACCTTGGCAGAAGGGGCTGAAAGGACACAGTGTCCATCTCTCCCTGTGAGGTGGATGAGACAGACACACACGGGAAGGAGCACATCCCAACTCTTTCTGTGCCCACTCCCTCCTCCCACATTCCCCAAAGGATCCCATCCCATGCCAGGTGCTGGTTTGTGCTTTTTCTCTGACCTCTCCAAGAGCCATCACGTTCCCAGGAGTTTATTGTTAAAACTTGCACCCACCTCACCTATGCAAACAAACAGCAGCCAGCGGAAGGGACACCCTTCCCAAACCCAGCCAAGCCCAAAATATTTGTGTTTCATTTGCTCTGCAGCAGTGATTTTAATCTGCAGCACGCACCAAGTGAGCCCAGGCCTTGGCTTTGAGAAGAGAAATCTCTTATCAGCCCTGCTCTGTCATGAGCACATCCCACAGGCAGAGAGCAGGCCCTAGGGCAGGGGACAGCAGGGCCTTTTAGAGTTCAGGGGGAAAATGGCATCATTCAAGATTTTTAACCCCATCTTCAGAAGAAAGAAAGTTGCAGGGAATGCAGGGAATCATGGAATGGGTTGGGTTGGAAAGGACATTAAAGATCATCTCATTCCACCCCTGGAGTAGGGACACATTCCACCAGCCCAGGTTGCTCTAAGCCCCATCCAGGCCTTGGACACTTCCAGGGATCCAGGGGCAGCCACCATTCCTTGGGCACCCTGTGCCAGGGCCTCCCCACCCTCCCAGGGCACAATTCCTTCCCAATATCCCATCTAACCCTGCCCTCTGGCACTGGGAAGCCATTCCCCCTTGTGCTACGATCCCAATGGTCCATTCAGGATGGAATACAGTGAATGGGCAGGTCAGCTCTGACAGCTCAAGGCATTGAAGAGGCACCACAATTTGCAATTCTGTCTTTGTGCTCTTCTTTGTGCCAGCAAAGGGAGTCTTCTTTGTGTCTGCTGGGACAGGATGAGCTTCAGCACTTACCTCAAGAAGTTCCACAGGGAAATACGACAAAATTCCCTATTGTTGCACAGGAAACACATCTTTCAGCAGGCTTCAGCATCCACCCTGCCTCTGAGACCTTCCCTGAGTGCTGCTGACATCCCTCCTGACCTGGAGCAGAGAACTTCCTCCTCATTTCCCTGGGATGGGCAAGTGCTGCAAAGAACCCCAGAGCATGGGGAGGGCAGCAATCCCAACCCAGCACCAGAGGTAGGAGGGGACGGGAAGCCTCCAGATCCTGGAGAAGGGAAGGCTTTGGGGACACCTTCAAACACCTTCCAGGGCCTAAAGGGGCTCCAGGAGAGCTGGAGAGGGACTTGGGACAAGGGATGGAGGGACAGGACACAGGGAATGGCTTCCCAATGTCAGAGGGCAGGGTTAGATGGGATATTGGGAAGGAATTATTCCCTGTGAGGGTGCTGAGGCCCTGGCACAGGGTGCCCAGAGCAGCTGTGGCTGCCCCTGGGATCCCTGGAAATGTCCAAAGCCAGGTTGAAGCACCCTGGGATAGTGGAAGATGTCCCTGCCCAGGGCAGGGGTGGAACTGGAAGGGCTTTAAGGTCCCAACTTCTGGCTTGACGCATTCGAGCACTTTGGATATTCCACATCTCTCTCCCGAAAATCCCGTGACCCATCCTTACAGCTCCTCTTTTCCAGCTCCTCTGTTACCCTTTCTCCAGGGCTTCCCAAGCAGAGGCCCATGGAAAGGCCATGGCCAGACCCAGCTCTGAGGCTGACAAGATAAAGAGTTAAAGCAGGCCAAGCCAAACCTTTGGAAGAAAAAGGCTTCTGCAATAAATCAGATATTAGAAGGCAGGAAGGTGCTGTATAGAGGAATCAAAGTCCGGAACAGGATGTATATAAAGCAAATATTGAACTAACTTTGATAAGACAGAAAAATGGAAGATTTTTGGTGGGGTTGAGCGAAGGCTCAATTTGAACCATTAGAAGTTTCCTGTTTCGCTCGTGCGGGGCGGCTTTGCAGTGATCTATACAATGCATTGTGTGCCTGCTGATTTCCTAGCTGTGAATGGGTCACCCAACATTTTACTTTCCATGCTTTTTTTGTTGTTGTTTTTTTGGTATTTTTGTCTGTCCTGGAGCACTAAAGCTATTGAAATCCTCCAGGCCTTGCCCATTGGGTGTTTTCTTTCCTACCAAGACATCAAACTGCCCTGAAGGTTTATTTTAAGCCAATTCAATAGGAGGGATCACAGGAGCACCTTGTGGAACGTGTACAATGGGAGCCGAACCCAGGGCTATTCAATTAACAAGTGTTCCATTTCCATGCAATTCCTGTCGGGAATTCTTTAATTAGGCTGGTAATTTATGAAGCTAAAGAGGCACCATTTGTCGGCAGACACGTAAGCAAAGAAATTCCAGATGAGTTCACATGGAAGGAAGAGGAGCTCGTGAAAAGCCAAGGAGAGCTGGAAACCTGTCCAGATACAACCAGACTCACCAAAATGAGGTAATCGAAAGCAAGAAACAGGACTAAAACCCCTGACCTGGGATATGTTCAGGAAAATCTACCTCGTCACTCTTAGGAAATGAAACTCAGGTAGTTCCCCATCACCTAAACCCTTTCAAAGCATTTTAAACTTCCCATTTTTTTCATGGAAAGGGCTGTCCAGCCCTGGCACAGCTGCCCAGGGCAGTGGTGGAGTCCCCATCCCTGGAGGGATTTAAAAGCCATGTGGATGTGGCACTTGGGGATGTGGGTCAGTGGTGGCCTTGGCAGTGCTGGGGGAATGGTTGGACTGGATGGTCTTGGAGAGCTTTTGAGCAATGTGCAAGAACCCTTCCCCTGAAAAATTTTCCCTCATATCCACTCTAAACCTCCCCTGGCCCAGCCTGAGGCCGTTCCCTCTCTCCTGTCCCTGTTCCCTGCGAGCAGAGCCCGACCCCCCCAGCTGCCCCCTCCTGTCAGGGACTTGTGCAGAGCCACAAGGTCCCCCCTGAGCTCCTTTGCTCCAGGCTGAGCCCCTTTCCCAGCTCCCTCAACTGCTCCAGACCCTTCCCCAGCTTCGTTCCCTTCTCTGGACATGCTCAATGTCTTGTCCTGTACCTGGAGAAGCCAAAACCACCCCCAGGACTGGAGGTGCCCCAGCAGTGCCAGCACCACCCCAGTGCTGACACAGAAATTCCTGATTTACAGGTGGGAGCTGCTTTCCAAACCCAGCTGCACAGCAAGGGAAAATTCCTGGATTTCAGTCCAGAGTCCATGCCCCAGAAGCTGCTGGTTTATGTGCACACCTGGAATAAGCAAAGCAGGCTGGATTTAACAGGCTGGTTTTACATAACGCCTTCATAAAAACCGAATAGAGCATAAAACCTCCCCCCAACGAATGCAAAAGTGATGGAAAACAGAGCCAGAAAATCAGCTGCAGGCTCAGTTGAACCAGCAAGAATCTGATTCACGCTCAGCTCCTCAGGGAAAGAAGGGTAAGGTGGGATTGCCCTCCCCACGGCAGCCGGATTTTAGATCCATGGATCTTGAAGCTGCATCCTCATTTGTGTGAGCACAAGGAGGAAGGTTTAGCCCCCTGTATTTGTAAATCTGCAAATAGCAACTTACGCTCACACACAGCTGCTGAAAAACAGAGACAGCAGCACAAGACAGATGAATCTTCTTCTAGTTTGAATTTTATCCAATTAAAAGCCAGAGCAAGAAGGTCTAAACCTAAAATAGCGGCCAAAAAAACCCACAAAACCTTAAATTTTTGTATTTTAATTTGAATACAAACTACTCATCTTTCTACCAGTTTAAAGATTTTAAATACAAACCACTCAACGTTTAAAAACTCCAGTTTAGGAACCTGTGAGTTCATTAAAGGAGTCAAAGCCAGGCAGTGGATGGATACTGTTTATTGGTTCTTTCCATCACATCTGGAGTTACAGGTGTAAAAGTCACATAAACTGCAGGTATAAACATGTAAAACAATACAAAAATAAATGGAAAGGTAATTTTATATTTACTGAGTCAAGTTGTGTAATAAATACGAGAGGCAAAAAGCTTCAATCACACCATTCAGCTGAACTGAAGTTACAGTAGTGTTTGTAAAGAACACGTTTTTAACTTAAAGTTGCAAATATTAAAGCGTTGAGAACTAGTATAAAAGTGAATTTTGGCACATTGTAAAGTGAGAAGTGTTACGTCAGGATCTGGCTGTTGTGTAAAAATGAAGCGATTTCTCACGAGCTCTCTGAGGTACATTTTTAACAACCTAAGATTAGCTGAACCTTGTGATTCTAACAACTCACAGTTTACAATTCACTATACTAGTCACAATTTTTTTTCCCTTTTCAAGAATACCAAAGTATTCCAGAGCTTAAATCTGTGCAAATTCAGACAAGTTTCAATTAAAAAATAACAATAATTTAAAAAAACCCCAACTTATTAGGGAACCCTTACATGCAACTTAACTCCTCCCTGCAAGCCGGTGTGTTAATTGCAAAGTGTAAAACTGGATTAATCCCAAATTGCACAGCTTAATAGGAAATACTCCCAGATTGCAGAGCAGCTCAAGTTGCAAAGGTTCCCCTGCTAAGTTTGTCACATTTGAACCCCTATAACTTCAGTAACTTCTGATCACACTCATTCTCGGTGAGGAGAAAGAAAAAAAACACCACCACAAGCTGCTAACAAAGGTCAGCAAAGCGTGGAAACCCCTTGAGGACTCTTTAGCACTTCCCAAGCTCAGGAATGCCTGGACACAAATTTTCCAAGTACAGTAAAAAAGAAAAGGAACAGTGTAATGGCACTTTTGCTGTATCCAAACATCAGTGGGTTAGAAATGGTGCTTTTTTTTGTTGTTGTTGTTTTTTAATTATACAGTAGCAGTAAAACGTTCAAACCTCGATCCTTCGGAGTAGCTCCGTCCTCACCTCGACTTCCAAGGAGTGAGGACAGCAAATCCCCTGGGATGGGGGTTCCATACAGTACAAACAGCTCTGACCAGAGTACAAAAGTTACACTCTTCTTAAAAAAAAAAAAAAAAAAAACACATCAAAAAGCACTGCTGATCGTTAGAATTGACTCCCAAAAAATCAGCAACTGCTCTTCAACAGCAGCAGCATCAGGCATTTACATATTTCAGTCCTCAAAGAGTTTTCTTTTCAACAGTTTAACCATTTGTGCTAATATTTGTCACTAGGTTAAAGTTTTAAGTCCTTTCACCAAAACTGTTTTTCTTTTTTCCTTTAAAAAAAAGGGGGGATGCAACCCCCGACATCCATTTATTTTGGGGAATAAATGGTGTCATCTGCAAGGCACTACTACATTTCAAGGATACCATTGTCACAGTTTCACTATTTCAGTATTTTTTCTTTTTCTGCTTGAAAGTCACAGTTCAAAAAATAAACAATAAAAATTGAGGTAATCAATTTCTTTCAATACCAAAATACATGAATTGAGCCAGTACCAGTCTGGTGAAAGGTCTTTGTAATACACAGCTAAGACCATAGAGCACATGCAGCACAGGAGAGGAGGGTTCTAGGCCTTTGTTCCGAGCTCTTCTGCTCCAGTTTTTAAGGAACAGCTCAATTTGCACAGTCACACACCAATTATTTCCTTTTTTTTTGTTCACAGGGCTTGGGAATTCCAGCTGCATCAGCCCCATCCATATTGATCTGAGAGCTGCACAAATTGGAGTTCTTAAAAAGAGTTCAGCAGAGCAAAAATCAGCTACAGCATCTTCATCTATTTTCAATCAATTGCACTTAAATCTACTCTTTTATTGACTCACAAGTTGAGACAAAGCCTCCACCACGTGCCTGCTGTCCCAACCACTGATTTTCTTCCCACATCACATCCCACTAACTCTAGAAATATGGCTTTGCAGATGAGACAACTGGGACTGGAAAAGCTGGGGTTACACTGAGTTAATTGGCAAAGCAGTAAGAATT
The DNA here is from genome assembly GCF_965178545.1 of Coloeus monedula. NCBI lineage: Eukaryota > Metazoa > Chordata > Aves > Passeriformes > Corvidae > Coloeus > Coloeus monedula. The sequence goes on from NC_138785.1 coordinate 73,047,314, forward strand.
GGGATTTCAATTTCCTAATGCTCCTTTTTATTGCAGTGCTACCACCAGAATTTCGGGGACTCCTAAAAATTCTGGGCTGTGAAATAATTTCATGCAACCAACTGGACTTAGTTGTAAACCCCTGCCAGCCCCCCCAAACCCACTGCTAGCTACCTTTGCTCTACAGGCACTACAGGATATTAAGACTAAGATTTAGCCATGCATAGATAAAACTCACGAGCTTTATCAGGATGCTCCACACTTGTGATCCAGGGAATACCCCAGGAAAGCCTAAAAACACAAACTAATTGCTGGCTTTTACTGGCCTCTAACAGGATACAAGTAGGGGGGTTTTTTATATAAAGTCTCGTGGTGTGCAAAAAAAAAAACCCAACATAAAATAAGATATTGAAGTCTTCAACTCAGCTTTTGAAATCTAGGAGGAAAGCAAGGAATGAAACCTTATCAATATTTCTATCCCAGCCTGCAGCACCTGGAATTCCACCTCTGCACTGTGGAACACCCACAGCACAAGCACCCAGCAATGAAGACCAAAACCACCTAAAATGTACTTCAGGTCGTTGAAATTTCACTCATTTCATATTCCAAAGGTAAAAAATACATCTCTTAAGTAAAGCATAAACTCTAATTTAGCCTCAGGTTTGATGGCAGGGGTTAAATCTCATTTTCCTGCCACGGGATGAGGCTGTGCAGACACATTTGAAGTATTTTAAGTGTCCTGCAAGAGATTTTTCATTCCATTTCTTTGCTGTATCACAAACATCTGGTCAGAAAGAAAAGCTGCAGTTGTATTAAAAGACTGAGCTGTCCCTAAGGCAAAGGAATATGAAAACAAAGAATTCCTGCTGGGCTGTTCTCACCTCAATTCTGAACACATGCATGCTACAATAATCTGCTTATTCAAATAAACTCCAATAATTACCTGTAGGTAGCTGCTAAGGTACTTTATAACCCTTCAGTCAGTGATTTATAAAGTCTCCTCTTAAATTACACTGAATTAAGTCAGGACAGGCTGCCAGCATTCCTGTTCTATCACTCAGGAACTATAAAAATTCTGTTGCAAGTACTTAAAAGCTGATTTCTCATCAGCACAGTGAAATGTTCCGGTGTGCAAACTCTTCTGGAAGCTCCACAAACAAGTTCCTGCCTCTTTCAAGTAACATCATTTGCTGTTTTTTACCTTTGGAAATCACTCATCTTCATGGAAAGGGAATTCTTCAGCTGAAGAATCTCCCCCTTCCCTTGCCTTGCTTAGTTTTTTAGGATTTCAATAGGAATCCTCCAGGGATAATCTAAGCAACAGCAAGGTGCACATTGCAGCCAGTCAGGAAATATTTTCCAGAATCCCAATGAGAGCACCGGGAAGAAAATAAGATTTCTCCACTGATTTCACCCTGAAATGTATAAATATCTTTTCTTTTAAAAAAAGTCAGAATTTCAAGTGCAGACTCAAACTGTGCTGAGGTTTTCAGATGGGCTGTGCCCCTGGCAAATGTGGGGGTGGGAGTGTTCCCTCATCCCTCACTTTGGGAACATCCTGACAGCTCTGGGATTAGGGACTCTTCTGAGTTTTTCCCGCTGTTTCCAAAATTTTCACTTTGGGAACATCCTAGAAACTGTGGGATTAGGGACTCTGAGAAAGCGTTCCCCCATTTCTCGCTTCGGGAACACACCCAACAGCTCTGGGATTAGGGACTCAGAATGAGTTCTTCCCATTGTTCCCCCATTTCTCGTTTTGGGAACATCCGGACAGCTGTGGGATTAGGGACTCGTCTGAATTTTTCCCACTGTTGCCACATTTTTCACTTTGGGAATGTCCTAGCAGCTGTGGGATTAGGTGCTCATCCGAGTTTCTCTCATTGTTCCCCCATTTCTCACTTTGGGAACATCCCAACAGCTCTGGGATGAGGTGCCCATCTGACCTTTTCCTACTGTTATCCCATTTCTTGCTTTGAGAACATCCTGACAGCTCTGGGATTAGGGACTCTGAGAAAGTGTTCCCCCATTTCTCGCTTTGGGAACACGCCAACAGCTCTGGGATTATGGATTCTTCAGAGTTTTCCCCACTGTTTCCCCATTTCTCACTTTGGGAACATCCTAACAGCTGTAGACTCAGGGATTCTAAGTTTGTGAATCACTCCCCCATGTCTTGCTTTGGGAACACCCCAACAGCTCTGGATGAGGTACTCAGTTCTAAACTTTTCCCACTGTTCCCCCATTTCTCGCTTTGGGAACACCCCAAGAGCTGTGGGATTAGGTGCTCATCTGATCTTTTCCCACTGTTCCCCCATTTCTCGCTTTGGAAACACCCTACCAGCTGTAGATTCAGGGATTCTAAGTTTTTTAATAATTTCCCCATTTCTTGCTCTGGGAACACCACGACATATGAGAGATATGGGACTTTTCAGAGTTTTTCCCATTGTTCCCCCATTTCTCACTTGGGGACCACTCCAAGAGCTGTGGGATTAGGTGCTCATCCGAGCTTTTCCCACTGTTCCCCCATTTCTCGCTTTGGGAACACCATGACAGCTCTGGGATTAAGGTCTCTGAGGAAGTGTTCCCCCTTTTCTCACTTTGAGGACAACCTAAAATCTGTGGGATTAGAGATTCTTTTGGATTTTCCCCATTGTTCCCCCATTTCTCGCTTTGGGAACACCCCAACCAACAGCTGTGGGATTAGGGATTCATCTACATTTTTTCATTATTCCCTTATTTCTTGCTTCAGGAATATCCCAACAGCTCTGGGATTAGGGACTCTTCAGAGTTTTTCCCACTGTTCCCCCATTTCTCGCTTTGGGAACACACCAGCAGCTCTGGGATTAGGGACTCTTCAGAGTTTTTCCCACTGTTCCCCCATTTCTCGCTTTGGGAACACACCAGCAGCTCTGGGATTAGGGACTCTTCTAGTTTTTTAATTATCCCCCCCCCATTTCTCACTTTGGGAACACCCAAACAGCTGTGGGATTGGGGACTCTTCCAAGTCAAATGTTCCCCCATTTCTCGCTTTGGGAACACCCCCAATCCCACATCCTGAAATCCCCCACTGTTCAGCAACCATTTCCAAGGGACGCCCAGGGATTGTTTGATATCTGCACCACGGCCCAATTCCACAATTACATTCCAACCTTTTAGGAAATAAATCCAGTTTTGCTGCTTCTTCTCCTTCTTCTTCTTCCCACGTTTCCACCACAAGCCAGAGATTCCAGGTGATGCTTTGTACAGTCTGGAATTAAGGTGAAGTGGAAGCAAACCTGACAGTACAAACAGCTAAGCAGTTACCGTGTTAAATGCCAACCTTAGGGGAATGATCCCTTCGTTTGGGAAGGAGTGCTGAAAACAGATATTTCACTCAATTTCTCGTGACCCAGAAGGACAAAACAACATTTTTGGTTCCTGCCACAAGGACAGAACCACCCAGGACCCACGTGCTTAAGTCTTCTGCTCAAAGAGATCGTGGTACTCCTGCTCCTCCAGCTCTCTGTTGTACTTCTCGATTTCCCTGTTGGCTTCTTCCAAGTAATCGTTCATGAACTGGTCCATTACTGGTTGGGAAAGGTGAAGGAAGAATATTTGTGCAAATGGAATTTAGGAGAAAAGAACACCCAGGTTTGAAGGAAGTGCCAATCCTGGGACGCCCAGTGAAAGCAGAAATTCAATGTATCACCCTCTGGGAGCCTGCAAGCAGAGCTACCACAGCTCAGTGTTCCCAAGGAATAAAGGAGCTGCACAAGGGATATTTCCCAGCCAGGAGGATGGATGTAAGAACAGCAGAACCATAGCAGGGTTAGATCAGATCTTAGGAAGAAATTCTTCCCTTTGAAGGTGGTGATTGCCCAAAGAAGTTTTTGGACTCCCCATCCCTGGAAGGTGTTGGAACAAGATCAGCTTTAAGGTCCCTTCCAGCCCAGCCTATTCTGTGGCTCTGTGAACACATTTACAGCGGTTCTGCTCAAGCAGAAGTCTAAAACTCCACCCAAAATTCAAATCCCCCAGAAAGGGTTAAGCAGGGCCTGCAGCTTTCACTGTAAACCACCAAGGGAGAGGTGAAGAATCCTGGAATGGCTTGGGTTGGAAGGACCTTAAAATCTATCTCATTCCACCCCCTGCCATGGACCAGGGACACCTCCCACTATTCCAAGTTGCTCCAAGCCCCATCCAGCCTGGCCTTGGACACTTCCAGGGATCCAGGGGCATCAATAACTTCTCCAGTGAATATTGAAGGCCAAGTTTGCTGTAGGGTTTTGTACCCTGCAGAGAGGAATTTTCTGGTTTAAAATTTTAAAGCTATCCCACAGGGCATAGAAAATAACTGTCCTTATTCCAAAGCAGCATCACAGAACCCACCTGGATTTTTGTCAAGTTTGGTTATGGTGAAAAATAAACCGGGAATATAAAACCAATTTGGAAGTTGGTGACCAAACCAAGAGAAAAAGCAACAGAAAGTTATGAAAATGAGAGAATCACCGAATGATTAAGGCTGGAAAAGCCCTGTGAGACCATCAAGTCCAGCTGTTAATCCAGCACTGCCACAACCACCACTAACCTGTGTCCCCAGGTGGTGAGCAAGGACAACAGGAATACGCTGGAACCTTGGCAAGAAGTGCCAGGGCAATACTAAGAACAAAAATATGATTGTTTCCACTTGAGTGTGTGCACACATAAAATTACATTCATTTGGAAGTTTTATCAGTCGTGCCCAGGCATTCAGTGCTATTACAGCACTATTTGGTTTGAAAAATATTTCTTTGACAAGCTGTGGTCCAAAAATTATTCCCTGTGTGAGCTCATGGGCAGTTTGGGGTTTGTTTTGTTGGTTCCATTCTGCTGCTGAGATCTTATCTCTCAGAAAGGGTTTTAACACTAAGCTTTAGCTGGCAAGGAACTGGTTCTTTATCATATCTCCTTTGGCACTTTACATTTCAGAGCTGCAATTTGTTGCCTACTTAAAACCTCCCCCAAAACCCCCAATTTTAAAGGATACATGGATGATAATCCATTTTGTCACCAAAAAAATTCACAAATTGAGTCCCATTGTAGAAATAACCAGCTGGAAGTGGATCCAAGTGGCGTTTCACCTGCAGTACAAAAGAATTGAAATTAAACATCTGTAGGGACAATCCTTACAAACTTAAATAGATAAAAGAAAATGGAAGGGCCATTACAGCAACCAAAGATGTCCAATTTTACACCTCCTGCTTTCCAGAGCAAACCTGGAGCTCTGAGATCAGATTTATATCTCAAATCCCTCCTGGACAGCTTCAGTTGTGCTCCAAGTACCTCTAAAGACAGTAAGTGCTGCAATAATTTAGTGCTCAGCACACTTGTTGTGGCAGGTGTGGCAGGTGCTCTGTCATCCAGATGGATATTTTAAGGGAAATCAGCCAAAAGAAAGGGGTTTAAGTTATTGCTTTTACTCACGTGAATGTTTTTTATTTCCTGAAGGGTTAACATTCCTCTGGTTTTCAGGGCTTTCCTCTGAGGTTTCTGTATGAAGAATGAGACTCCAGTTATGTGACTACAGAGTGACAATGTGATACCATACCTTAGTTAGCTTAAAAATAAATTCAAGTTAAAAAAAAAAAAACCACCCAAACCACCAAATAGAAACATGTATTTCAAAAATTATTTTCTGACGTTATTCAATTCTGTGAAGGCACTCACAACTATGTTCTGAAAACAAAAGTAAAAATTCACTGATCTTACAGAAAACACTTAGAAATTAAAAATTCCTTAAGTATTTTAAACAAGACAATTTAAATACAGCTTTCCTGTAAGAAAACTGGCACAGGAACAGAAAAACAACTTAATTTTGAGTCTGAGAAATTCTGTAATCCCTTTCTTTCCTGCAGCATGTGGTAACTCTCAGAGCCATCTGAAACCCTCAATTAGCCATGACTGTACAAAAAGTGTTTATAGTCTTGAATTGCTCAAAGAGGAAACACTTCACACTTGAGATAAGTATTTGAAGTTCCAAGTTTTCATAAAATTTAAGTAGTGTTCCATAGAGAGCTTTTTTACATGGAAAAGCATTTGTCTCCATATATTACCCCCGTGGTAAGTACAGAGCATGAGATAATCAGCACAGAAAATGGATTTATTCCCTGAATTAATACAGGGAAACAAGAGATGAGAACCTGAGCATCTCAGAAACTCAGAAACCTCAGAAACTTTAGAACCTTAGCAACTGCTCCAGCCACTGCTCCAGCCACAGTCTGCAGGAAACACTTTTCCCTTCCTACACAAATTCTTGGAGATACTGTACAAATCCTAAACTATAAAGAAGTAATCTGGAGCATTTTCAACTAACAGATGTTCCAAAAAGTTCCACTGGCACAGGTTTCCCAGAGCAGCTGTGGCTGCCCCTGGATCCCTGGAAGTGCCCAAGGCCAGGTTGGACAGGGCTTGGAGCAGCCTGGGATAGTGGAAGGTGTCCCTGCCCATGGCAGAGGGTGGGACTGGATGGGATTTAAGGTCCCTTCTAACCCAAACCATTCCAGGATTCTATGATCTATGATTCTATCCATCAGCTGTGGCAGTCCCTGTGTGCAAATTGTGCCTTCTGAGCTTCCTACAACAGCCACATTCCGTGTTCCCTACTCCAGCTCTACTGCATGGATACACCAGCCATGCAGAAGTACACTTGATTAATTAAGGATGACAAAATGAACAGGGCTCTACCCTCCATTTCAGTGGATTACTTCCAAGGAGGTTTAATTCAGTGAATCAAAACAGATTTTCAGCTTTGCCAGTGTTCAGGTACTTCGAGATTTATTTCATAGCACACTTCAGCCCTTGGCAATCACAGCTCAGCTAAATCATCCTGTGTTTATCCTGGACATAATCCATTTGCTCAAGCATTCAAGAGCAGATCAATCCATGAATAAACTGTAGCAAGCACTAAAACAATACAGAGATTACAACACACATCTGTAAACTCTTGGTCCCCTTTCTGAAATACATTTGCACCCTTGAATGTCAATACCTTGGTAGGAAGAAAAAAGAGATGAAGAAACCCAAATGCTTCATGGAGACACTTGGATTTTTCCTTTGGTTGTTAAGAAATGCCAAGCACTGAACAAAAGGAAACCTGCCCACAAACCTGTTTTGCAGTTTCTCTGAGCCAATCTTTGATATCCTCTTCCTTCAGGGAGCAGCCAATGAACACAAGGAAGTATTCCTGTTGACTGCTGCAGTCTCTGGGATCACTTCTGGAATCAGGAGGAGTTGGCCCCTCCGGAACAGGCACCAGGCTTAGGGAATTTGCTGATGTGTTGTGACAGACTTCAATGACTTTATCAGCATCTACCAAGGAGAAGACAGAAAGAAGGGCCTGATAATTGCTAATCTAATCTAACATCAACACTGGTGCAGACAGAATCCAGCACAGAAATACATTTTTGAATACCTATAACATGCAGTGTGATCACAACACCTCAGGAGTAATTTGCCCTTACCTGAAAACTTCACTTTGCCCATGATGTGATAGATGTTTCCAGAAAAAGGACTTGGCTTGAGCAATGACTTAATTGCTGTTTGAAACAGAAGACAAACAGATTATCTCAACTTATTTTTCTCCTCCTTGCTGCAGCTTCTGGTAAAACCTGTGCAACTGAGCTCTAATCCACATCCCAGTGCTTCCAAGCGAAAAGCTGCCATGTCCCTTGGAGTCCCACTATGTAACACTTCTTTATTTTCTCATTCTTTGCTCTGGGGTTTGGGAAATAACATGTGTTTGGCATAAGGAACTCCTACAGTGTGAGTGGAAAGGAAAATCCTCCTCTCTGACACTGCTTGGCTAAGGAAAAGAGGAGAGGCTTGATAATGTATCTACTCTAGAGCTGAGCCTGTTTTCTAGTAGCTACAAAGAATGATTTGGCATAAAAAGCAGAAGCTGATGGTCACTTATAAAACTGTATTTCAACACTATCAAATACAATTAAACATAAAATAAAAAGCAAACATAGGAAGTTGTCTCAGTCCTAGAAACCAAAAATTCAGTTAGATTTTCATCTGAACAAAAAGCACGGGACAATTCTCCAGAGCAGACACTGAGGAACAGAATTTACTGTACTTTTAGGAAGGAAAGCTGAGTTTTCAATTAAAAGTTCACTTCAGCAGTGATTAAATAATTGTGTTACGTCAGTGCCTTCCTTCCCCTCTATCCCTCAGCATCCCAAACTTGGATTTCAATCAAGTCAGGCAAAGTTCATTGGTACCTTTACACTTGGTGACAAATCGTGTTTTCTCCAGAGGGCGACTGAACCACACACAGATCTGAACCATGGGAGGGAACACAGGCCCAGCCCCGTATGTGCCCTCGTACCTGGAGACAAAAACAAACACCTTCAGTGGACAGAAATCACAGGAGCTTGTGCTTCTCATCCAACAAACAACATCTGTTCTTTCATCACAGCTGAGCCTTGCTCTTAAGATGGAAAATACTGAGCTTTCTTCTCCGTGAAAATGCTACCAACAGCATTAGGTTGGTCAAAACACTCAGGATTCCTTTTTATAGAACCATGGAATGGTCTGGGTTTGAAGGGACCTTAAAGATCATCCAGTCCCACCCTCTGCCATGGGCAGGGACACCTTCCACCAGCCCACGCTGCTCCAAGCCCCGTCCAACCTGGCCTTGAACACTTCCAGGGATCCAGGGGCAGCCACAGCTTCTCTGGGCACCCTGTGCCAGGGCCTCCCCACCCTCACAGGGAATTTTCCCTAATATCTAATCTAAACCTCTCTTCTTTTAGCTTAAAACCCTTCTCTCAGCTTAAAACCCTTCTCTCCCTTGTCCTGTCACCATCTACCCGTGTACGAACTCACTCTACTCCTTTCTTATGAGCCCTCTGTAGGTACTGGAAGGCTGCAATAAGATCTCCCTGGGTGCTTTTGATGCTCTTCCTGCTGCTCTTTTTCTTCCACACTACCCAGATACAATTCTTGCATACCATCACCAAATAAATTAACAGCTGTCCAAAAGTTTGAAATATTTTCTTTTCCTGCTCTCTCTCTTTGGCTCCATGCAATCCACAAGCAGCTCTGACATCCCAAGCTGCTGGTTTACTCCAGCAGCTTTACTTGGCTACTTGCATCCAATTTAGAAGCAGATTTATGAATAAAGAGATATATACCCATAGAGGACTGCAAGGTATGATAAATAAATGATGTTTCCAGCACAGAGACCGGTCAGCCAGGAGTTATGATGGCTGACAGCTTCAGATTTCTGCCAAAAAGGTGCAGCACAGATAACTACAACAAGATGTGTGAAGAGCCCTGAGCCAGGAGAAATGTCTCGGTGTTCAGGGGAAAGTCTGGTGCCACGTGGGTTTGTGCCTCAGCCTGTGCCAAGGCTGTCAGTGAGGTTCCTGGGTTTTATGAATAATTGTTCTGCTAATGGCCAGACTGACAGAGCAAGTTCATTCCAGTAATGCTGAATAGCTGTCAGGATGAAATTACTCCAGTCATTATTGACCTCACCCATCCCAATCCTTCCCAGTTTATTCCCAGAGGGTTCTTGCCTATTCTTCTGGAAAGCAACAGTAATCTTGCCATTGATTTAAGTGGTGGCCAGAAAGGAGCCTTTTCCCCCATAAAAGGGCAGCAATCGTGTATCCACTAAGAATAATCATCAGCTCTCTTAAAAATGATTTACAAAGCTGCTGCCTGTTCCAAATGAGTAGTCTTGGAAAAAAAAATATAAACGAAGTCAGTGAAACATTTTAATCTTCAAGTTAATTAGAAAAATAGTTTTAATACTTCTCAGTCTAGATACTTGCCAGCCAGGGTACATTAAATATCGAGCTCTCATCATGTGAGGATTTGAAAAACTGCTTTCTGCGAGAATCAATTCAATATCCTCATTCCTGTAAAGAGATAAAAATGAAGATTTTTAATTTTCTAAGTTAAATAAAATGGCCACTATCTACTGACATAAAACATAATGTGCTAGTGACAGTAAAATTAAGAGCACTTTTCCTTTAGTATGGCAGTAACAGTAACATAAATCACACTCTGCAAACAAAACGCATTTCCTAATCCCCATATTTATATGCCCATAAATGTAAAGGGAAAATCCCTTTTGCACAAGAAGCAATTAAGAAAAATCTGCATTTCCTTCCTATAAATCACCAGAGTAAAAGCAAGAGAACAGAAGTTTCTGAGTGCTCGTGGCCCACGTGCCAAAAGCGATAAATCCTGATTAACGTTACCTCGTTACAATTCCATTTTCTGCCAGGATGAAGGAAACTCCAGGATTTGCTGCTCGGATCAGGCTCTGCAGCTGCACGAGGAGTGGGTGCCTCTGCTCTGTGGCATGACTTGTGAAAACCACGTTACTCACCAGTCCTGTAGAAGGAAATCAGGGGATAATTTACACAGCTCAGGCTGTGAACAGTGACTAATAAACCATCCAGTGATATTCCAACCATTTTTCTCTTATTTTCCTTCCCTCTCACTACATTCTTTCATTAAAGACAAAAAGAAAAAAAATACACTACAACAAAAAAAACCAAGCAGGGAATCTTTCATCTAACAGAAGCCATTTAGACTCAACCCAAAGAATCAATTAATTAAAATAATAAATCCATACAAGAATCAATTTGAGCAGGACTAGCTTCAAAAAAAAAAAAGAACACTAAACTGTAAAGTCTCTTGGCAAATTCAACATGCAATAAGAGACAGCTAAAAATCACTATTTTGGACACTCAGTTGCCACTTCCAAAAATAGGAGAAGGGTCTAGAGTTATTTTTTGTCTTTAAAAGACTTCAAAAGGGTATTCAGACAGCAAAACTGAACCCATGAGGCATCAAAAAGATAACAGAAAATCATCCAATTAATTTCAGTTATAGGATCCCTGCTTTCCAATTTTACATGATTTGAGTTTCAGCCCAGTTCCTCAAAGAAATTGCAGTGCCAGCACTGAGTGACTCCCTAGGATGGCTGTATTGTCCTGAATGTGTGAGGGATGGAGAGCAAATGGAAAGGAAATGGCCTCAAGTTGTGCCAAGGAAGGTTTAGATGCGATATTAGGAAACATTGTTTCATGGAAAGGGTTGTAAAGTCCTGGCACAGCCACCCAGGGCAGTGGTGGAGTCCCCATCCCTGGAAGTATTCAAAAAACACGTGGATGTGGCTCTTGACACGGTGTCATGGGGAACTGGGCAGTGGTGCTGGTTCCTGACTGGACTTGATGATCTTAGAGGTCTTTTCCAACCTAAAGAATTCTCTAATTTTACAATAAATGTTATTTCTTTGCTCAAGGTGTGCAGCCCTGTTCTGACACTCTCCTGTGACTGTAAGCAGAGTGGAAGGAAGAACAGAAAAACTCCAATATCCATGAACAACTGAGCCAGGATGCATTTCCTCTGCCTCCAACTATTTAAAGCAAAGATGTAACAACTGATCCCACCTGATCTGCTGCCTGAAGTAATTCCTGGTCTTTACACAAGTCTTAAATCACACAAATCCATGCAGAGGCTGCTCTACACACAAATTCCTGCACCAAATATTTCTGGGGCACTTCCATCATACCACACACTCCCAGTCACTGCTCTTTGCACTGACCCTTCCAAGCCAGAACTTTATTAACAGCACAAATCTCCATAATTGTATTTCTCTTCTTTTTTAACCTTGCACAGAAGTTTCCACTCCAATTTCAGCAACATCTATGTCTTCTCCAAAACACAGCTGCTCTTGGAGAAGAGGGAAAAGGGAAGGAGAACACCAAGCACCCTTTGAAATTTAAGCCACGTGCAGGCTTGAAATTATATCAAATTTGGGGACATTAATCATGAAATTAAAAGCATGAATAAGATAATCATGCCATGAATAAGCTAATAATTCCATCCCTGGAAATGTTCCAGGCCAGGTTGGACAGAGCTTGCAGCAGCCTGGGATAGTGGAAGGTGTCCCTGCCCATGGCAGGAGGGTGGAATGAGACAAGCTTTGAGGTCCCTTCCAACCCAAACCATTCTGGGATTCCTGAATCACCCACACCACCACCCTGTGGTTGTGCTACAGAGATGCCACCAAGTCCATGTGACAATTGCCAGCATCATGCCTGGGAAAGAATCCGTAATTGTCAAAGATTAAGCCGGAAAAGCTTAAGTTAAAAAAAGATTCAGGAAAAAGCGTACCTATCAAGTCCCACACCTCTGCATCTCATCTCCTCCTCACCACCTCTGCTCCTTCTCCATCAATCTCCCCTCCCTTCGTGCCTGGCCCAGGGCACTACCTGTCATTCCTGACTGGAAACTCCCACACAACCTTGGAAGCAGGAGAAGCCTGCTCAGAGCCCAGGAACCTGCGAGCTCTGGCTCTGCTCACACCCAGGTATAAATCCTGGAGGTGTTGGTACCACACAAACATTGCCCTGTGCGAGCAAGCACCAGTTCATGACCTTGAGCTGAGGGACAGGGAGCGTAATCCAACAGAAAAGGAACTTCCTGAGAACTGAAAGGTGCCTACACAGCTTTAGGAATGAACCAATTTGACCTCTTCCATTTGAACCATCACTGCCATCTCTGTTTCTAAGAGGTGCATTTTGAAGACCACCCAGTTTTGTTCAATTCTTTATTTAGACACTCCTCTGAAGAAAAGAACCCTTGCAGCCTGGGGAATAGTGTGTTCAATGGGAAGCAGGAAAGGAACAGGAGGGATGGATTAAAAATACACATGCTTGATGAAAATAATGGCTCCTCTTTGCTCCTAAACTTACAATGGGCATATTTTTAACAATGGTGATGTCCTAATTTGCATTCTATATGAAATTGTTTCACAAGGGATGCCAGGGTGCCCCTAGACTAGGAAGGTATCATCTTACAGCTTCTGTGCAAGAACAAAAGAAAGGAAAAAGAGACCAAAAAGAAAAGAGAGACAAAAGGAAATTACAGCACAGAGATGGTGGCAGGATTTTTTGGAGTTTAAGCAAGTATGCACGGGATACTCGTGTTGGTCACTCTGCTCAAGGCTTTGTCAGCTCTCCCCCATCCCCAGCTGTCTCTGTGAGTCTTGGGGCTCTCCCAACAGAAATGTTAGAAAATGTTACGTTGATAACATGCCCAGGGACCCCTTTGTTAGAGAGAAAGGCAGTGACAGAAGAGCCCTGGAAAGCAGCAGCAAAAGACAAACCCAAGTTGCTCCCCAAATCTGGAAGACAGTTGTGGGGAGAAGGTCCAGATCCAAAGTCTAATTAATTCCTACTTGCCTATGGCTGCACTTGGCTTTTTTTATATCCACAAGGTTCTGTTTTCAGATCTATACAATGCCCAGTACAACACAGTCTTGGCCCACTGGTGACACAGCAACACAAACAACAATGTTGGGGTGCACAGCATTCCAAAAACGTGAACCAGTATCTCTTAAAGTGAATGTCTCATTAAATCTTGCTGTTGTTGCACCAAAAATGAATTCTCAGGTGTGTGAAACCATCATGAATTCCCTCTCAATTGTCCAGAGAATCTGTAGCTGTCCCATCCCTGGAAGCATCCCAGGCCAGGTTGGACAGGGCTCGGAGCACCCTGGGACAGTGGAAGATGTCCCTGCCTGTGGAGAGGGTGGCACTGAAAGGTCTTTAAGGTCCCTTCCAACCCAAACCAGTCTGTGATTCTACGAATTAGGCAGATGTAAATTTTCTATTACACACATGACACAATTCTGCATTTGTCTGGAAAGTTTAAATGTGCCACATCTCACTTCAAAGCACACTTCTCCTCCTGAACCTTTGAAACAAAAATTGCCCCTATTTATGTGAAACAATTTCTTTACACGAAGGGACCTCTCGGCCATCTGATTTCACATTCTGTATCAGAAAACTGGATGACAACACTTTGCAATGTGCAGAAATTATTCCCTGCCAGAAGAACAATCCTCTAATCTCCAGTATTTGTAATTCTTGCAGTATTTTGACTGTAAGAAAATTAGCTACTCTTGTCCTGGGCATTTTGCAGTTTCTCCTTCAACAACGACCAATTCTCACCCAATAAGGTCTGTACAAATTCACTTTAAGAAAACCAAAGCTTTGAGTATTTATTTATTCTTTCATAAAACAAAGAGGCATTTTTGCATTTCGAACTTCTCTGTAGTTATTGATAACTCATTATATTCTTAACATTCTCCTGCTCTCTTCAAATTAACCCGTGGCTGTACACATGATAAGTTTCCCAATTTGGAGCACCAACATTTTTCTCCAGATAAAATACTGATCTATATAACAGCACCTACTTTCTGTCCAGCTTGCTCACAACTTCATTCTTTTGGGCTCCCTTCACACACGAAAAAGAGGTGGCACAACTCTGGCAGCCAAGCAGAGCACTCAGAGTTTAAGCAGCCACAAGAAGAGCACAACATCCTACTCTGATTTTCCTCCGAACACAAAATACATCCAACCTGGCCTTGAACACTTGCAAGGATGGGGCAGGGATTTGAGGGCAGGTGAGGAAGGATCATATCTCACTTATGCCAACACCTGCTCTAATTTCCAAGCCTGACAAGGAGGACAATGCAGCCAATGACCCTCCAGGCCACACTATGAGGAGGACTTGGGGAACAAGGTCACCCCCTCATTTTTCCCTTTCTAATACACCAGAAATGTAAAGAATTCCATTTCCTCACACCTCACCAAAGGAGGGTGGAACTCAAATCCAATCCATTTCACTCCCAGTTACAACAGTTCAAGGTGAGCAGTTAAACTCAAGGTCTTAGGAAACCAATCCTGCAGATGAGGACTTCAAAATGGATCATGCTCCAGAATTTTCCATCCTCTGCCTGTGATGTTTGATAGTGTAGGCAGAGATTGTTCTTACCTCCAAGAGTTTATCATGACCCTTTGGCTATGTGTATTAAGAGCACAAAATAATAAACACAGGTATTTATTTGGCCACATGGCTCAGTTATTGTTCTGTAGAGCTCCGAGTCAAGAAAAGTGACACATACCTTGTGAACACTGGTCCAAGAACTTGGGAAAAAGAAGCCTAAAAAACCAAAAAGTTCACATATCAAGAACGGATATTATTATTTAAGTAAAACATTTACATTCACTTGGATGCTGACAGAGTCTCACGAACCAAACCATTTTCTTGCTTCTTTTCCTCAATCCACATAACTGCAACATCCTCACAAGTTATGTCCTTCAGCACTTTTCCCCCAAAAATCAGTTTTGCAGATGGTTTTAATTCTCCAACAGATTTAAGAGCTAATTCCCACCATGCAATTTATTCTGTGTTCTAAGGAGTCAGAAATGCTTCAATGTCATTTTAATTCTTATATAAACAATAGGAATTTCAAGTTTGCCTTAAAGAATTGTGCCTTTCACAGAGTGGGAACTTTCCATAGAAAGACTGGATGTACAGAATGTCAATTGCTGCTGCTGTGTCAGACAAGTGACCATTATTTCCATGAGCTTTATCATGGACACAAAAGCTCCAGAGAGTATTTTACCTGTTCCCTTCAACTCCCTCTCCCCTACCCTAACTCAGAATGGGGAAAAGCTTCATCCCATGCTCATGGAAGAGCTGGATCTCTACAGTGATGGACTCTGAGGCAGGAAAGGGGTTTGATTTTCTTGAGTGCAAGTTTCAAGCCAGACATTAAATCCACTCTTCTTCATTCTCACAGTGAAATCACCAAAGCTTCCCAACTGCAAGGTTTGCCACTGGCACTATGTGGCTACTTGGTAAATTCTTATCAGAACAAACTCCAAAGCAAAACATAAATAATCTACAGCACAGGCTGAGCCTCTTCCTTCAATTGCTTCTGCACTTCAGGAGACAAACAGTGTTAAAGGACTGCAGGCTGCTGCTGCTGCTAGAAACACTACTCAGTACCATGACTAGTAACACGTTAGTAAGTTAAAAATAAAACAGAAATGGAACTTGTCTTTCCTATAATTATGGAAAGAACAAGTTTGAACAGCACTCCAGCACCAATTCACCAATATTTTATGTCGTTTTTATTATGTATTTGGAATCTTTGTCACGGAGATAAGAAGAAGCAGCAAGGTAAGGTCTATTTATTGACTACTGCAAAGCACAAGCAGCACACTGGTTAGTGTTTAAGAACAGCCAGGAAATTTCAGGAATGCACTTTTAGAAACTGCTTGGGCAGTTCACCTCTAAGCTGTGATGCACGGTTTGATCACAAACAGAAGCAGTGCTACCAACTCCAAAAACTCTAACTGCTGGAACTTACTTTGATCAAATCAGCTGCAAGGCATAATTAAAAAATTGGAGTGTTACAATATTACAGATAGGTCTAAGAAGTTATTTCCATGTTTGTTGAAGTCTGGAGCACACACATTTACTATGAAACAGCAACCAAACCACACTATTTCGAAAGGTCAGTGACTTGGCTCTGCGACCATTTCCTCCCCACCCTGGCTCTGCAGTAACCCAGGATATCAGATTTTAACACTTGCAATGCTTTGGCTTCCGTTCTTTGTCATTCTCTTCCCCATTTAAGGGATTGTTTCCCTTAAATTTCATATTTTAAACCTGCAAAGTCTTTTTTAACATCCAAAAGTAGTGGCAGAATCAATAACCCAAACTGAGATGCACGTCTCAATTTTTAATCTGGCTTACAAAAAGATTGTAAGAAAGAGAATTATTCAGAGGACAACTGACTGTACAATTGTTACAAACTCCTTAGCAGGAGGATTTGTATTTAAGCAATCTTTGTTTAATCTTCGAGGAGCTGAACTTTAATTGATATTCTATACAATTATATATCCAGTGGAAACCAAGTGCCACGCTGATAAACCAAACAGCACTTCCAAGTTCCTCCAAGATGGATTATTAAGCAGTTTTATGGGACTTAAGTCATTCAGCAGCCTTTAACCATTATATATCACTAACTATTATAAAAGTGAATCAAAAATCTGTGTTTTCAAACTTGAAGAAATATTCCAAAGCACACCTGTGTTCCATGTAGCAGCTCAGAGGTTCCACACAGGTATTGACTGCTCCAATGATGAAAGAAGACTTCACATCTGGGTCAGGGTGAGTCTGCAGAGCTTGCACAACATCAATGACATCAGTGTATCTGCAGGAAACCGAAATGAAAAATGGGTTCAGAGAACCAGAACGACACAGTTCCCCATCCAGGAGGAAATCGATCACTTGGAGGAAGGTTGGATCTCTTAAAGAGCTACCAAAACAGATGGAGAGCAGCTCAGAACTTGGCAAATCCAGACAAATTAAGCAAACCCAGATAAATCAAGATGATTGGAAGCTGAATTAAAAATAAATTGTTAACAACTCAGAGAAAAACCGTGCAAACTTTGCACTGAACAACTGACAAGTCCTGCTTGCAGGAAGCAAAAAAAGCACAATATAACAAAAACATTTTATGCCTAATGCCAAGCATATTAAGCACAATTTGAGTTTTAAAAAAAAGGAATAAAATAACAGCATCCCTCACTTCTCAGCATCCCAATTTAATCATGTTTCTATCACTAATGTACCCATTTTTTATCAGGACCTCAACCACTGTTTTATTTTATTTCTGTATGACATCAAGGCTTAGGTGAACCTGAGTTTTAATTTCAGGGGTTTATTTCTCAGCCAGTTACAAACTTTTCTCTACTGCCAGTTATCAGCTGGATGGGATATTTAGAGAACTCCAGCTACTCTAAAGCTGTCTATACCAATATCCAACTATCCAGAAAGAATGGAAAACCTCCAATTATCTGTTCCTGAACGCAGTGCTGCTACCAGAGTATCAGTTATTCTGCCCATCGTTGGACTTTACACCATTCATACTAATTACACAGAAAATAAATCAATCTGGCTCTAACATGGAAAAAATGATGGTTTTTAGCACTATTAGAATGGACCATAATGAAGAAAATGCTGAGCTCCATGTGTATGTCCTCAGCGAAAGGATGAACTGGAAATCATGGCAGCCAGGTCAGGGTGGTGCCTCCCTCACACCAGTTTGTGTCACCTTCTAATGACTCAGAACCAGAGGGGGGAAACATCCTGCAGATGATTCTGGTTCTCAATTGCTACACTGGAGATGGAAATGTCAAATGGAGGTGGCTCAGAGCCTTCACCTTTATTCCACAAGGAAACTGGCATTTATCAGAAACATGTTACTAAGCCTTACTCTGGTACCACCTGCTCTATCAGGCAATAGATCTTCGACAGCCTGATTTCTGCCCACAGTTCTGGAGTCAGAATCACAGAATAGTTGGGGTTGGAAGGCACCTTTAAAGGTCATCTTAGTCCCTTGCAACGAGGAGGGACACCTTCCACTATCCCAGGTTACTCCAAGCCCCATTCAGCCTGGCCTTGGACACTTCCAGGGACCCAGGGGCAGCCACAGCTTCTCTGGGCACCCTGTGCCAGGGCCTCATCACCCTCACAGGTAAAAAACTTCTCCCTTACATCTAGTCTAAATCAAGCCTCTCGCAGTTTAAAACCATCATGCCCAGACTTGTCCCTCCATCCCTTGTCCCAAGCCTCTCTCCAGCTCTCCTGGAGCCCCTTTAGGCCCTGAGAGGGGCTCTGAGCTCTCCCTGGATCCTTCCCTTCTCCAGGTGAACATTCCCAGCTCTCCCAGCCTGGCTCCAGAGCAGAGGGGCTCCAGCCCTCAGAGCACCTCCATGGCCTCCTCCAGACTCATTCCAGCAGCTCCACATGCTTCTGATGTTGGGATCCAAGAGCTGGAGGAGGCAGCTCTGCAGGTGGGGTCTCACCAAAATCAGAATCCCCCCTCCCCTGCTGCCCACGCGGGGGGATCAGCCCAGCACAGGAGGGTTCTGGGCTGTGAGGCCACATTGCTTCCACAACATGCAAGGAAGGCTACAGACACCTTTTTTTGCAAAGGAGCAACAAAAATCAACAGGTACAGAAAAGCTGAGTTTGGTCCATATGTAAACCAGAATTCCCTTATTCTACACAACAGTTCTCAGAGTTTCAAGCCTTTACCCTTGCAGGACCACCAGGAGCCTCTTGCTCTTCCCAGCATACGCAGCCTGACGGACCCCGAGGTTCTGCTGGGCCTCCAGGAGCCCGGCCAGGTAACGCTGGAAATGGGAGGCACTGAAACACTCGGGGCTGTCCATGGTCTGCCGATAAACCATCCACCTAAACCACAGACAACGAGGAAAGGAGTTCATGTGCTGTGACAGAACACTTCTGTCTTCTTCCTATTTTGAACCAACAGACCAAAATGAAGTTTGACAGCCCAAAGATTTCACATCTCTCATCATGATCTCGTTGCACTTAACCACGTGGGAAGGGGGAATTTACTCGGCTTTCTATCATTTCCAGCGTAAGCACGTTCTTTACACGACTGCCAAAGGGGTTTGTGAATGTTTTTTGTTGTTCTTCAGTAAAACAATGAACAGCAGCTTTTTCAGAGCTGTACATCGTATGAGTAATTCTGATCACTGGCAGTGATGCAGTAAACAGAAATTAGACAAATCCAATTCAAGACTCTGGGCATGAAAATATTTCACTGCAAAAATGGAAAGTAACAATGACATTTGCAGGAAAACAAGAGGAGATGTGTTATTACACAACCTTCAAAAGTCACCTTACGTGTTTGCCCTAAAACAGAACCACAAAACTGTTCTGAATCAACTTGATAAAATCAAGACATTGAGTTAAAAGTAAAAAAACAGTGCAGAACATGGCTAAGATTAAATGCTAAGGTGTTTGGCTTTGAGAATTAAAAGGCTAAGTTTATTTTATTATTTTTCAGAAGCTCTATTAACACACAGAGTGGCAAATTCCTCCAACAGATTTATCTTTTTGCCACACAACAGATGTCCTAAATGTACCTCCTGCTCCTGCTGAATAGAAATCGGGCTAAATTAAAAACAATGCTGTGGCAAGGACTGTTAGTACAGTGTTTTCTCATAAGAAAAATGCATTTTAGAATCACTACAAGTCAATAAATGGAAGCTCTTCACCACATGGAATGACAACAAAGAAATCTCCCGGTGCTGTTTTTCTGTCTAAATGTATAAATTCAAGGGCAAATCTACCTGGCAGTCTGAAATTAGGTTTAAAAAACCACCAAATGAAAGAGTGATAATTTTTTTTTCCTTCATGCCAAGCTGTTTTTTGGTGATCAGTGTAAGCAGAGCTGCACCAACCTCCCGTGCTCCTTGGTGAAAGCGACAAGGAAAGCACACAGGTCGCTGGAACGGCATCCTGGAAGCCCAGTGATGATGGTGATGATCACCTGCAACACAAGGAACAGGGAAAAAGGGAAATCTAAACACAAAATAACCACAGAAACACTGGTGCAGACATCAAAAAGGCTGTTTTCTATGATTCATATAGATTTTCCTTTCCTTTAAACCAACCTTAAAATCAGATTTAAAAACGTTCGTAAGAGCTTATTAATTGTCACTATGGTCTCTGAACCAGACCCCAGCAATATTCCAAGAGAAAGATTATATTCCTGCTGCTTTGGCTTTGTTTTCAGCAGATTTCAAATGCTGGGAAGCTCCAAGGAAATATTTTCTCTGAAAATGCTATTTAAAGCACGCCTTAAGTTGGACAATTGTTATTGCCCCTATAGAGAAAGGAGTGTTGTACAGATAATATCAGCAAATGTTAAATATCATGTGCTACCTCTATGCTATTTAAAGGACTTTTATGTTCCAGAGAACAATTCAGTTAAATTATTCAGCAATTCAGAAAAACAAGCTGCTGCTTTAGGGCTAAGTCTCTCTGGACATTAGAGAAAACAGTTCACTTAAAGATCTACACCTCATTTTCTGCCTCTATTCCATCAGGCTGAAAGGCCATTTGCACTTCCAAAATATTGTTTAAATGGAAAAGAATTAAGTATATAACCAGGAAAACAAGGCAAGAAACTGGTGGTAGTGGAGGAGGAGGCAGAGCATGGCTGAACATGATCCGTTTTATTTAGTGTAATTTCATTACACTACAACAGAACTACTGACAGAGTCTTCTAAATATTATATATGAGGGCTAGGAATTATTGTGGAGTTGTTTCCTTACCTTATCACCTTCTGCTTTGCTATCAGGAATGGTTTCTGACTGTTGCAGAAGGACAGGAAGATGTGCTCTCATCACTGGCTTGGTACTGACGCTGCTGACCGTGAAGTGCTGCACAAACCTTCCAAAAATAAAAAGTTTATTTCCTTACAATTGACAGCAAAAGATTTCATTCATATAAATAGCTGGGAAATTACTAAAACGAGTATTAAAAGGTCAAGCTAGAGAGGAAATAATTCATCTCAGAATAAAAACATCCTAGTGTAAAGGCAGAACAATTTAATAAACAATTTTTAGATGGGTATCACATCTACCAAAATATTTTTCTATCTTTTTTACAGAATGGATCCCTTGAGCACAGAAGTAATTCCTCACCTCTCCAATTCTGGAATGGCAGCAGACAGTTTCAGCTCCCTGCATCTTTCCCCAGAAGAAAAAGACAAGGCATTGAAGAGCTTCTGAACACTGGAATGCCTAAAAGAAGGAAAATCATTAATTAGTTAAAGGAGAAACCTAAACATTTATCTTCTTTAAACCACATGGCTACATAATAAATGGTACCAAAAAAAATTAAAATAAAGTGACTGTTGCACTAAGAATGCAACAATTCCTTATTAATTATTATCAAAAACAATAAATAACAGCATTTTTGTGATTACGGCACTGCACTGGCAGGAACTTACAGCCTCTTCTGTTCCTCAGACAGGAATTCCTCCTGGACAACCCTTAAAGATAATCCTGAGTTTGTCTGGTTTTGCCATGAAGAGAAAACCTGGAATAAACCAGATCTGTGCATGAGTGTCACTGTTTTCCCAAATTTGCTTCGGATTTGTTTAGGAATTGGTTTTGCTCACCTAAAAAAGAGACACATTTTCACAAGCCATTAAATATTGCACAATACTGGGTTTGCTGCAAGAGAAGCTGTGGCTGCCCTATCCCTCGGAAGTGTCCAGCTGCTGGATGGGGCTTGGAGCAACCTGGGGTAGTGGAAGGTTCCCTGCCCATGGCAGGGGGTTGGAATGAGATGTGCCTTTAGGTCTCTTCCAACCCAAACTATTTAAGAATTCAATCCACAGATCAGATTTTGTAACCTTTTCTTTGGCTAGACTGGAACTGCTTTAGGAATTTACTGAAATGGCCTCGTTTTCCCTGATAAAAATGTAGGTGTTTATAGCCCAAGTGCCCTACAGCAGGAACTGAATTAATCCAAGTCTCTTTGAAGCACTACTGTAATTTTCATGAGGTGAGATTGCAGCAATCATTACTCAAAATTTAAGAAAAACTCTACTCCTTCCCAAAAGAAAAGGAAACCTTTCGTTTCTCCAGGGAATATTTTGGCTCACATCCTATTGCTCCAGCCAAGACACATTAATCTGAATGGCACTGTGAACCTAGAAATCAGATTCAGATGAATCACAAAGTCCTGTCAGTGTTTGGTATTTCCCTCCTTTTCAGAAGTAAAGGCAACAGCCATTGTTGTTTCTCACAATAACTGTCTGCAAGACAAAACAACTGGGGGGGGACACGACTGCTTTCCATTAAAAACTCAGCATCCAAAACACAAGGGTAGGAGATAAAAACCATCAAAATAAAATATACTTTTGATATTAACAAAGGCAATATTGCTCATGCAGAAGGATCCACACAACTGAAGAAATAACCACTTCAAAACACACAGAAAGGACTCAAAGAAATGCCTGGAAGGGATGGAAAAAAGGAATGGTCAAGGGGAAATTGTGTTCTGTAGGAGTCAAAGGGTTGGGAATAAAGTGAAAACACAGGTCAGGCTAAGAAGTGGAAATACATCCTTTTTGTACAACTTAATGAAAGTTTGAAAAAGAGCTGCTATGGCATTGAAGAAAAAAAAAAAATGAGACAAATCAACACATCCCAAAGCCTAAACAAATCCTCCTCCTGTACCCATCAGAGTGAAGATGTGGAAGGCATCACCCCATCCTCACAGGGTCTGCACACCAGATTTCAGCTCTGTGGGATCAACATCTCAGTTTTTACTAAACCCAGATCTGGGTAAGAAGGCAGCTGCCATTCCCTATTTCCAGGAGGCTTGGAATAATCAAAGCATAGGTGCAGTGAGTGAGGTATCAAGTCAGATAATTTAGAAGAGTAGAAGGAGCACCTAAATTTTAGTGACTCTTTGCAACCTGTGAGGCACACAGACTTTTAGAAAGAACTCTGGAGGGAATCAATATACCTGAAGGTAAACACTGACAAAACACAGTAATATATTTCCATGGCTTACACAACCACATACACTCAATTTGCTGAAGAGTTTTGTTCATGAGAGAACATCCTGAAGTCAAAAGATTTGTTTTATCAACTTGAGCAAAGCAACTGGTGTGGTGCCAGATGAGAAACTTAAACTGCCCTAACTGAACCTCAGTGTGGAACTGTTCAGCAAAAAAAAAAAAAAAATTAAATCAAAGGAGGACAGGAATAAATAGCCCTGAGAAAAAGCAGCAGAGGAAACAAATACCCTCATCTCAGATACTTGGATATCTACAGCCAAAAACCAGATCAAAAGAAAAGCATTGCAACTATCAGAAGAAAAAAGAACTTTTTATAGGCATAGATGAAAAAGGATCTGGTTTTCTTTTATTAGGCCAAATAAAGCAGAAAGAACAGGTCTGACATTTGTGAGTATCTCAAGGATGTGTTCTGGTAGAGAAAAGAAAAATAAAACAGATATAAAAGTAGAATTAATAAAATAGGCTGAAAATTCAAATACAAACAAACAACAGATTCCCAACCATTCACAGAGTGGAACAGTGGGAGGAATTTAAACACTTAAGATAAAAGGAGGAGGCATTTTATGGTACCATTAATACAGCCATTGGGGACTACTCACTGAGCTAGGTGGTCTTTTCCAACCCAGTGTGATGAGCACATCCTAAACCCTTGTGAAGTCCTAAAATCTCCAGGCTCATTTCCTCAAAAGCACTATTGTTATAAAGTTTGCTTTATTAAAAGCCTCTGGAGCACAATGCACGAAGCCAATCTACTTAGGGAATAATACAATGCCATATGGGATACTTAAAAACTTTAACTCCACTTCCCTAAGGATCACGATCCAAATGTGTCTGACCACAAAAACACACAATGGAACCTCTGCCACTCTGTACAATCCCTGTAGCCAATTACACACCAGGGCTACAATGAAATGCAGCTCAGAAAAGGAGCTTTTAGAGCCCTCGCTGCCTTCAGAAGGCAAAGTGAAAGCACATGGGGAGCATTAAACTCAACAAGCACCACCATCACTGGAAATTCATACAGAAATTCAAGTTTCTCACACATCTTTCAACACACAGAGCAATTATGTGGTTTTTCCCGACCAAACTTTTTTTTTTTTTACTTTACCTGTGAATAAAAAGCTTTATAAATCTTTCTTTTGGGGAAAAGTGCAATCATCAGGAAATTGTTCTGGGTATGGAATTCAACAGGTAGATGAGGAAGCAGGGAACTTTTGAAGTCTATGAAGAGTGCGGCAACAACACTGTTGGAATCCTGGAAAAGGAAGAAACAGGACAAGTTGTAATTAACATTTTCTACTTTGCAAGGCACAGGGGTGGAGCAGGAGGAGTGGAGCACCCCTCAGTTTCTACTCTGCAGCTACTGGAGATACCACAAGCTTAAAATAAAGGATCTGAGATTGATCTAAGCATCTACGTTTTGTCCTGAAAACAAAAGCTTGCATTTTAATATCTTCCCTTGTTCCCGCCAAAATCTAGACCCTTCCTCTGCTACTGCTTCAAACAACAAACTCTTCAACTACACCCACATCTCCAACACAGACACAACATGAAAAATGAATTAAATGCCAGCTAAGAAGGTGACAAGGATGGCAAGGTGCTCTTGCAAAACTCTTTGTACCGTGCTCTGGGGTTTCTGACCTGAAAGGATCTGTTCTGCAACAAGACACGAGTCTAAGGCCTGTAATTTAAAGTGCAGGTCCCATGCATGTTGGAAGTGTCCTGTTTCTCTCAGATTCTTTCCTGAGCACAAATTCTAACAAATTTCTTTCTTTTTCACCTGAATTGTCTTTACCAACAGGAGGCTGAAGCCCTCAGGTTGTGTTTCCCTCAGGAGCACTGAACTCAGGCTGTCCAATTTTCATTCTAAGCAAACACAGATTTGTTTTCATTGGGTTGTTTTTTAGTTTGTTTTGGGTTTTTTCCCAGAATGGTGGGAAATGCCCCATCCCTGGAAGGGTCCAAGGCCAGGCTGGATGGGGCTTGGTGCAACCCGGGAGAGTGAAAGTTGCCCCTGCACATGTCTGGGGGTGGAACAAGATGAGTTTTAAGGTCCTTTCCAACCCAAACCATTCCATGATTCTGGATTATCAGGCGTTTATGTGCATCTCTGAAGGACTCTGAAGTGCTTTATGTTCCAGCTTTGACTTGTAACTCTTTTCATACCCAAGTCTGACAAAATCAGAACAATTCAGAAGCATGAAACATTTCTGGGAAATCAGAATTCAATTATTTAGGGCTCAAATCAGAATTTTAGTGGCATCCACTTCACTTTCAATAGAAATAGGCAAAGAACTCACTGTACTCATTCTTGAGAAGAAAAAGCTCAAGTTTGGGAACTGTTACATAAGAATTGGGATCAACTCTGAGACATTTGCAAACAGAATCCCTCTGCTTTGCTGACTGAGGGATTAATTATAAAAATAATCCTCTCAAAGTCACTGAGGTTACTGAAGAACATACAAAATAGTCTCCTAAGACAGAACAATTTCTTTTAAGAGAAAATGGCTTTTGGAACAGAACCCACAGATCCTGGATTCTGCAGGATGGCTCAGAGATTTCCTGAGAAGTGACTCCAAAGCCAACTCATCCATGCTGCAGTCAGCATGAGAAGCATCCAACAAATCTGCTCCTGGAAAACATTTTGGGCTCCACAAATCTAAAAAAGCTGAAAAGCAGCAGCAATAATCCCCACAGACACGAAGTTGAAAGGCGCCAGCTCCCAAGTTTTACAAGATGTTAATGTCATTGTGAAATCTAAATATTGCTTGGTAGTATTTGTTCACTTGATGAATGGCCAGAATCTCCCCTGCCCTCCACGTCCATGAGCCCCAGGGATTTCAGGAGCTCAGGAGCAGCTCAGTTCCTCACAGCACAGGAGTCTGCAGCACGTGCTGGAGCAAAAGTGTAGATATTTTCAAGTGAAAAAGAAGAATACCTCACAGGCATCGTGAAAAAGCTGCTGAACACTGCACATCACTTCGAGGCTTGGTATCTTTTATTTTAATCTGAGCATTAAATTACCCTTTTTCTTTTCCATCCATATTGCTGCAATAACTTTTGCAAAGAGCAACCAACAATTACCCTGCTTCTCCTGTCACTTCTTAACAGTTCAAACCCTCCACCCTTGTATTCTGCCAAGTCAGTAGAACAATAATACACTCCCTGTCAAGGCTTAGCTTCACACAGAAATCTGGCATCAGTTCAAGAATGATGGCCAGGTCCCAAAAATAGCAACTGCTATGAAAGTGAGTGTCTTGACTCAAACAATAAAAGGAAGGTCAGTGTTAAAATAGCTTCTTAAACTACCAAGGGGCAATCAATATGATGTCCAAGAAAAGGCAGCTAAGGTAAGAGTCTCTGAGCTGCTGTGTTTTCATCTCAATTGAATCACACATTTTTATTGTATTTTCCTGGTTTCCTGTATTGTGTGATGAAATCACCCCGCACAATGTTGCAGGAGGCCACT
Source organism: Coloeus monedula (assembly GCF_965178545.1). Lineage (NCBI taxonomy): Eukaryota > Metazoa > Chordata > Aves > Passeriformes > Corvidae > Coloeus > Coloeus monedula. The sequence goes on from NC_138785.1 coordinate 73,074,023, forward strand.
GAACAAATGGGGAATACTGTACCTGAACAAAAGGGAAACTAAAGGAAACTGATTTTTTTTTTCCAGTGTTTAGGAAACAGTAACCAACACAAATAATCTCTTTTCCACCCTGAAGAAGTGATGGTTAACTCAATGTCTCTGCCTTGAGGAGGAGAGAGCTGAGCTGCCATCATTAACCTTTCAATTCCCACTGAGCCTGAACACTGCTCCGGTGGCAAAGTCATAGATTCCAATATATTTTTAATAAAAGGCAGCATTTTCACCCTCCAAACACCCTAGGACTTCACCATACCTTGACTGTTCTCTATCCATCACTTCACACTGTGAGATGTTTGAGGAATGTTTTTAATAAAAAGCAGTTTTCACACTATTAACACCACATTGCTAACTTCCAATACAAAATTCTCTCCTCCTTACTCACTAATTTTAGTTAATCAACACCAAAAGTGCCGAGATTTGCATCAGTTATTACAGTTGTACAGACACTTAAAACTGAAGCTAAAATCTAAATTTTGTACCAGAACTCAACAGAATTATTGTTAAAAATTGATAAAAACTTATGACAGTAGGAACAGAAAAAATACTCACCCCATCATAGAGAGAAATGGAACTCATGTGGTTCTTGGAAATGGAAATGCTGCCGTGGTGGGGATCAAAGAAGAGAATGCCATCGGAAAAGAAATACAGTTTGCCTAGAATTTGAAGGAAAAAGGATTCTATGAGGTATAAATCAACATTTCAGCTTCTCATGATGACTGTCTCTTCTTCCTGAGGAAGAAATCTATGTTCTTGCAGGTTTTTGTTGTATTTAACAAGGAGTAAATTTGATTTGGGACAGTATTTAGTGAGCACAACCAAGGGCAGGAAGCATGACTACGACTGCATTTGACTTCCTCTGACCCCACAAAACCACTTACCATAAATATTCTGAGGCACTTTTTTAAATTTAAAAGCAAAAAAAATTCCATCCTGTCAAATTTCAAACTTCCAGAAATGCAAAATTGACAATACAAGACCTTGAGTAAAGATTGCATCCAAAATACTTGAAAATGTAAACATTGGAACAAACTGAACAGTATAAAAATGTTTGAGTGGAAAATTGAAGCATTGTCTAAATTTAGTTTAAATTTTTAAAAATTAACATAAAATTTACCTTTTAAAATTATTATTTAACTAGACACTTAAATTTCAAATGTAATAGTGTTTAACTGATCCATTTAACCATTATAACAATGTTTAACTTGTCCACTTAACCATTATAACAATGTTTAACTTGTCCACTTAACCATTATAACATTTACATTTTGGTTCTTAACAAACCTGCATGAAAGAAAGCAGCTGAAAAAAAGAGAAGCAGCAAGGCTGGGTGATACCATGAAAAAAGAAAATTCCACTGAAGTGGAATAGAAACTGGTATCAGCAAAGAGCTGATTTCTGACAGGAACAAGAAAGAAAATGCCCAGAGAGCTGGACCTCTGCTACCAGTGCTGGACCAGGCACTAAAAGCAAGATCACATTCCATACTGGGAAGTTTATGAGTCAAGGGAAAGGTTCAATATTTTCTGTAAGGAAAAAAAAAAGCAAAGGAATGAAAATATCCAGCTAAAACTGCTTGCACAGGTAGCATAAACAGTGCTGGGAGGAAATAATACAGAAACAAAGATGCTTTACTCTTGAAATGGCAACTTGGAATAAAATCTTCAAAAATTGTTCAGTACTAAGGCTTTGTTTTAATAAAAATGGCTTTAAGCTGAAGGAGAGCAGGGTTAGATGGGATACTGGGAAGGATTTTCTGGCTGTGAGAGTGCTGAGGCCCTCGCAGAGACTGCCCAGAGAAGCTGTGGCTGCCCCTGGATCCCTGGAATTGTCCAAGGCCAGGCTGGATGGGGCTTGGAGCAACCTGGCATCATCCCATGGCAGGGAGTGGGATGGGATGGGATGATCCTTAAACTATTCCATGATTCCATTCACCTTTTGCACCTCACACTGCCAGACTACAGGGCTGCAGCCTCAGCAGAGCCCAGATTTGAGCACAACAAACTGGGGAACAAGATCAACTTCACAGTCACCTGACACCTAAGAAAATCTCATCCTCCTTGCAGTGTTTCATAATGGCCCTTCCACCAGCTACTTGTAACTCTCCAGCCCAAGAGTTAGCAAAACACTGAACTCCACAAATCTCCCAAAAAAAAAAAAAAAAAAAAAAGGAAAAAGTAAATTGCTCTTTTGGGTCACTTTTAACAAAGCCCAAAAAAAATCCAGCATTCTCCAGTTATTTACTGAGTGAACAAGTGCCCACAGCACTGCATTGCAAAAGAGCTGAATATCACAGTCTGCATTAACCTCTTCTCTTTGAAATCTGATCAGTTAGAGCAAAAGCAGCTTCCCTTATGTGAGGGTTGCTGTTTAATTGCCTTGCACATCATTATTTATCCTCGACACCACAGGGCAAAGACAATAAAGCCGAAGGTTCTCCTCTAAACTCTGTCAGCACCAAGCACTTAATGTCAGATAATTCATTACCTTCTGCTGCACATCAGCACTGTGACAGCAACACCTTCTCTGTACATCAGAATATAAAAGTATTGTGCCTTAAAAAGTATCTATTGATTCAAGGCCCAAGGAAGAGAGGGAAATCCAACAGTGCCATTAAACTGCCTTCAGTCTTATTCCTGGGATATTCATGTTATTTAAGTTCCTGAAGCAAAAGGCACCAAAAGAGGAGGAATAATCCAAGACTGCTGCCAGTGATCTTGTGCCAAAAAGCTGTAACTGGGTTGGATCTGAGAAGAACCAAGACCAGGCATTTTTCTGTAACACAGTGAGCACCTGTGCTGACAAGCTCTGAATTCCTGAGAGAAAATGACAATGGAAGAAAACTGGAACGCATCAGCTCCAGGAGCAGGCTTTGATAGGAATATTTGCTTTCTCCCCCTGAGCTGGGAGCCCATGGCACTTCTGCAACACCCAATCTTTCCAACCCCACGTTCGTATAGATACAGAAAAGGCAGAAAACATCTGGCACCTCATCTGTCAAGGACAGGAAGAGCCAGTCTGTGCATGTTCTGAAGGTGAGCTATGGAGAAAAGCCACCTCCCAGGTCTGCAAAGCCTCAGTGACCATCATGGAAGAAAGAGTGCCATGTGCCTCCAAAGCCTGCAGCTCAGCAGGAATCCTCCTTCCAGGACCAGGAGTTTCAGGCAGAGGTTGGGGACAAAACAACCAGACATGGAATTTAACACAAGAGACTTGTAAAGGCAAATTGAAACCTTAAGATGATGGCATAGTTTGGCTCACCAGAGTGTGATCCCAAATCCTGTCTCTCTCTCTCTGTTTAAAAACCAAACCAGAAAAGAACAAAACAAGAAAAAAACAAGCAAAAAAAAACCAAACCAACTACATCTCACCTTCTGCAGGCACAGCCTGTGGATTGCTGGAATAGACATACACTCCATCACCCCCAGTGAGTAAAGTGCCCAGGAAAGATTTGTCTTCCTAAACAGGAAAAAAACAACAGCAGCATCACAGACTGGATCAAGGACTAATCCAGGCAGGAACATTTTCTCCTGCTTTTGCTCCAAGAGAAAATACTTTCTTTTCAAACAGCATCTGTCAGAACTTTAAAAGAGTTTTATCCCGCTTGGATACAGAAGGACCAGGGAAAGAGAGCAAGGCAAGAGGAGAATTTTTAAAAGCCTTCCCCCCATTTTGGTTTTGCCAGCAGCTATGAAGTTACAAGTTATTGTCACAACCACAAGGCTGAGCTTTTTGTTTTTAGTTTGTCAATCCACTGAGCTAAAAGTATATTACATGAAAATAAATCTACTTATAATGAACATTCCTGAGAACCACAAATTACACCACAAATGTGAAACTCATGTAATCTAATGTGTTCCCAGATTCCAAACTCTTTTTTTTCCCTAGTGCTTAAAGTGTTTTCCTTTAGACATTAGCATGCTAATTAAGTTAAAAGAAAGTTGCATCGAGTTTTGGGGGCTTTTGGAATCATACGAGCTCCATGAGTAATGTTTAGTGAGACTTCCATGAAATCATGGTTTTATTAGAACTCTTTTTGCTCTTGGGTTTTGTGATTCTTTGAAATAAAGGAACCCTCAAACTTTTACACACAATATAATATTTTGTATGTCAAAGTTTGAAAAAGGCAGGGCAGAACAGGCAAGTCTTGGAGAAGAGAAGTAACACACGAAAATAAAGGAGGGTTTGGTAGGAGTTCAAGTTTTTCAAATACTGCTTCATCAAAGTGTAACTTCTTAAGTTTAAAAAAATATTTCATTTTACCTTCAATACTTCTTGTGCCTTTTCAGACAGTTTCACATCACTGTCTTCAACCTGCAGCCAGAAACAGCTTCCATTTGAATGGTGATTTATATAAATAAAGGAAGGCTAACGTTAAATAAAAACCACTAAAGGAGTTTTGAGGCAAACAAGAACCTCAGGTACCACAGACAGAAAAAGCCCTGAGCCCAGAGTGCTTTAAAGACAGTTTTGTCCTCTTAACACTCTGTTACCATGGGACCAGAATAATTTCTTGCACTACATCCTCCTCATTAAATTGTTTTATAGACTTAAATAATATTATATAGACAGAAAGTGTATCCCATCCAGTCCTATCTTTTATTACTGTTCAAGCATGCACTGCCAAAGAGCAATGCCCAGCTTTGTTACAAGCTTTGGAATTCTCCCTCTAAACTGTGTAGTGCATTAGAGCCCTGCAATCAGACCTTGCTTTCTTTTGGGGTAATCTAAAGTGCCCCACAATAAACAGATTTTTCAAAGGTCGAACTGTGCACTTCAAAAACACCCAGACTTTCAAACAGCTAAAAACCTGACATGGTGAAAATGAAATAATTTAAAACTTGTGCTATGGATGGAACCAGCTTGTTTCCACTTAGTTTTTCACTTATTCCCCCTATTTAAAAAATCAGAATATGTGAATATTACAGCATTCTGTTCCAGTGCCCAAGGTCCATATTTTCCCCCAGACATCCCCACTCCCACAGCAAGTTTTGCTTTGTGGATGTGTGCGTGGATGAGCTGAGCTGAGGCTGTGTGCCCTCACTCACCAGCCAGGAAGCAAATCTCGGGATAGCTGCGGTCAGGATAACGTGCCTGGAGTCTGGACTGATGCTGCCATCTGCAGGGAAGCCACGGGAAGCAAAGCAGTGGAATCAGGGAATTATTAAGGTTGGAAAAGACCTCCAAGGTCACTAAATCCAACCTTTGACCTCGTATCACCATGGCCACTAAACTAATAGCACCCATATAGTTCAGAACGCCCAGTGAGTTACTTTTAAGACTTGAAGTTTCTTTAGTAAATCTGAAAATCTTGTTATTTTAAGGATTTCTGAGTGTCTAAATGAAGCTTTCACAGCAGATTAACTCCCAGTCCTCTTGTGCTCTGACACACCCAGAGCTGGCTACAAAGTTCCAAAGAAATCCTGATTTATTCTGGTCTTTCTATGGCTTCTTCCTTTGCTCTTCTCCCCACCAAAAGGGTTCCAAACCCATCCAGGTAACAGCAAAAACATCCATTGGAATTCCTCTGGCTTTCCCATCACAGCAAAGCCAGCAGAAGGACAAGAGTGGTGGCAGAATTTAAAACACTCACCTTTTTCTTTGACCTGTATCTGTGATGTCAGAAAGGACTCCGAAAACACAACGGATCCCAAGCATCCTCTTCCCGTGAGCAGGTCTGGAATGTCAAACACCATCATAGATGCCTGCAGCAATCCAGCAGTTGGAGGGAAAGGGAAGAGAAAGCAGAATTTGAAATATTTCAATTGAAACAGTAAAATCTGTATTTTTCAAACATCCTAAACCACCATTCCTATATCGTGGTGAAAACCCAAGAGCATCAATCCGCGGTAATGTTTTATTCTGAATTCTGACTTCTCGTTAAATTTGTTCCAGCATCTGAAATCTCTCTCATCTCTCCTCTTACACTTGTATTCCCATAAAAATCTCAGCATGCCCCACAAAAACAGGCACTTGAGCTCTATTTTCTAATTAAATAAATATTATTATAACTTACCGTTTTGATCAAACTCAGACTATCCTCGTTATCTAACGGAGTAATTCTAGAACAACAATGACAATTAAATATTTAAATGTTAGATCATTTTTCTGTGACTCCCCAGCAGCCAAAAATACTGTTTTATTTTAAAATACACTCTTATTTGTGCAGGTCATTTCAGTCAATTAGTGTGGGGATTAAATAAGTACAAATTTGTGATATCTACTAAGTTAAAAGCATTTTTAAAATGAAACTCTTAATGAGCTCATGCTGCTTCTACTCATTAACAGTTAATAAAATTAGTCTGCCCAACTGCTTTTTATTCCTTTTAATGTTTTTAAGATTCCACAGAATTACAGATATGTAATCACTGAACTATCTCATACTCAAAAGCATTTAGCACATCTCATATGAAATAATCAAACATGAGGTTTCCAAGAAGAGAAAAATTCATTTATTACTGTATGAGAAGCACTAATTAATAACAAGAAGTTGTAAGACAGTGATACAAACCTGCCATGGTTGTTCACAGCCTGAATTTGAAAAGCAATTTTGGAGCTGTAGAACAGAAATTGTACAGGTGAGATGTGTGGTTTGTACTTTTAAATGTAAAAAATAAGCAGGAATAGACTTAAAGGAAAATAAGTGATTAAGAAAGCAGGAAAATTGAATAATTATAATGATTTTTAAAGTCTGAATGCATTATGAAGTCTTGGAATTTGGCAGCCAGGCAAGTTCAGTTTAAAATTAATATTTCTCAGTTTATAATGAATATTTTTTCCCCCAAAGAAACCAATCCAGTGGGACAATGAGCAATCAGTAACTATGGAAATACACACCGTAAAGCAGATTTCAGCTGTGCTAAGCCAACGGTGTCTAACACAGACAGGAGCACCTGCTCTGCCACCTCCTTTGCCTGAAAAAAGGAAATAAAGAATAAAATATCATTTTCCCATCCTTCCAAATCCCAGCAGCTCCAGGAGCACTCATGACATCAACAAGAGACACTAAACAGTAACACACTGATGCACCAGGCTAAAATTTGTTCTTTCACAGATCTCATTTTCCTTACTATGAGGTCAGGAAAATTCACCAGAAGCTGGAAAAACCAACTGGAGATGGGTAAAATTAAGGCACACTCTGAAATCTCTCTTTTTTCTTAAACAGAATTCAGAGACTGGTTGGAGGCCACGGTACGAACTCGACTCACGTCATAACATTGGAATTATTTTGGTTTTCATTTTGGTTTGCACGTAAATCTCAAACTGCAAGCAATCCAAATCAACAATTACAGAGAGAGAACAATTACAGGGGGCTTCATTTACCTTGGATTCAGTGGAAGTTTTAGCATAGCACTCAATGCCAGCAAGCACAGCCTCTACAACAGCAGAATATATTTGCGACAACAGCGTACTGAAGAGAAATACAAACACAACATTTACTGGACAGGTAGAGTTTTCTTCCTCCTCTCTTTAAAGGAGCAGTTTTTTCCTCTCATTGCACAACTCCCTTAATAATAAGGAAGGGGTCCTTGGTGAAATAAGTGGAGAAGTAGCTTTACAGTTAAGCTTCTTGTGTAAGAAAATTCAATTAGAGCAAGGAAATTGCTCAAATTACAGGATATTTTAGGAAAATACCTCTTGACACAAATGTATCCGGTGCTTTTGTTAGTCAAGAATAAAAAATATGTTTTACTGTTGACTTTTGCTGCAGTTGGGTTTAGAACCACATCCTAAATCCAGGGCCTGGAGTGCCAGGACATGGGGAATGGCTTCACATTGACAGAGAGCAGGGATAGATGGGATATTAGGAAGGAATTGTTCCCTGTGAAGGTTGTGAAGCCCTGGAATGGATTTCCCAGAGAAGCTGTGGCTGCCCCTGGATCCCTGGAGGTGTCCAAGGCCAGGCTGGATGGGGCTTGGAGCAGCCTGGGATAGTGGGAGGTATCCCTGCCCATGGATGAGGGTGGAATGAGATGATCTTTAAAGATCTCTTCCAACCCAAACCATTCCACAATTCCATGAAATCTCAAACTCAGCTTAGTCCAATTCCCTTCTTAAAAGGGGACTGAAAAAATTGTACAGAAACAAACCAAAGTCAGGCGAAGCCAGGAATGACTTTCAGTTATTTTGTAGCTCCAGAACCACTGGGAAAAACCCACATGTGCCCAACCAAGCAACATCAGCCCCTGTTTTCTTGCTAAATTATAACAAAAAGATGAGCAGATCAACAAAATTACTGCTTCCCTAAATTTTAAGTCCTCTCATTTACTCCTCTGCCACTGCCAATATTGAGGGAGGGAAGAGGGGGCAGGAAAGAGAAGGATACAGCATTTAAGCCATATGCAAAGCATTCCTGAAGGATGGAAAAAAAGCATCTGAAGATCCCAGATGTGGAGGAACCTCAAAATGCACCAAAGCTTGTCTTTGATCATCCCCAACAGCAGCAAGTGATTTTAAAATTCAGCCTTCTCCCTGCTTTTTCAGGTTTCTTGATTGCAATTTCCTGTGCTTTCATATGCACTTAGCATGTTTTCACTGCACCCAGTAAAGGAATGTAATTCCTTCATATTCTAATTCTTCCAGACTTTGTAACCATTCCTATTTTCCCTCAAATTCACCTATCTATTTGTAGGAAAACACCTCAGTGAGGTGTCCTTTACCTTACTCTTCTTCCCACTTTAACATTTTAAAGCTAGGAGTGCAAAATGTAAAACAACATAGTTGCTTTTGAAGCATTTTCTTAAAAAAAACAGAATCACAAAATTCACCCCAGTTTATCCTTCAATTTGCAGAGTTGGTTTATGCACTCCAGCCAATCAATACAGCCAAACTTGGACTGAATGGTGTTCATGAAATACTTTCATTTCATTTTTTATAAAATATTGACAACTGTAAGAAAATATTGACAACTGTAAGTTACAGGACTCAATGCAAACTAAGCCAAAAATCATGAGTTCAGGTTTGTCAGAAAAGCCAATTATGCTGCTGTTGTTGAAATTAGATTATTTGAACCAATACAGGGATGCTTCCAAGAAAATTATATTCTTTTAAAATTACTGCCTTTATCAACCCCTGCTTTGTTCAGAGCTTCTCTATTCACCTTGATTAAAAATGTACTTAGTACAAATGATTTTTGAAGAAGGACAAGAAGTGTTTGAGGAGAACATACAGGCAAGAAAAATACCTGCTGGAGTTTAGTTGTCTATGAAAAAAGGGGAAATCTGCTGCTCAGTGCAGTTACTCTGTTTTTATGTCTCACAATTACCAAGAGCCAACAGTATTTCGTGTGAGAGTACTGACACATCTTTAATATCTTGCTACCAGGTCACACAGCTTTGCAGAAGCAAAGACAGGCTCCTAAAATGATCCCAACTGACAAGGAGGACAAAATCTCTAAGGAAAGGTCTGGTTTATCAAGAGAGAGAGCAGGACCAAAGCAGATTATCTACTGTGTTCTCAGCTGGACAGGGAACTACAACAAGCAGAGGAAGTGGAAATCAACATGGATAAACAAAGTCTGATTTTGAGAAGGTTAAAATGAGCAGAAGCTTTGCAGCTTCCCAACTAAAAAAATTAACTTTGATCTAACTTTAACACAGTGAAATTCTTCACAAGTTTTGAGTGTTCCCTGTTGGCATTCTCACTAAGCATCATAAATCTTACACATTGTTCATTAAACTGGTCTAAAAATTACTTTTCCTTCTATCTGTGCAAGATGCTACAGTGCAAGATACTTTTCCCCTTGGTATATATGAAGTATCTTGTAAAATATTTAAGTGACTGTTAAGATTATTACTTTTTTTACTACAATTTGAGCAAAATTTACTATTATTTCCTTTCCTACTCTGCTGCTGCCACACTAACAACTCCTAACTGCACCCACTGAAACTCTCCATGAGCATTTTGCCTTTGAAACCCTGTCCCAGGCACATTATTCTGAATAAAAATGTGTCTGCAAATGCCAACAGCCACTAAAAGCATGTTTCACCTACTGCCACGAGGTAGAAAGAGAGAAGAGTAAGGAATAACATAAAAAGTTGGCAGCTTACACTTGGTCAGTTTGCTTGTGCATCTCATTGTCATTTCCTGTATTAATAAAAAAAAGGTTTGGTTTAACCACTTTAAGAACATTTCTGCTGCACATCCTACATGAAATTTATCCAGTATTTTATGTTACTAGGACAAACACAGGCTGTAATTCCAATCCTCCAACCGTCTTCCCTTCAGCTTTTCTGAGCTCAGTATGATTTCAAGATAACCCTAAGGACTGACTTTATCTATGGACTCTTCCAGCCATTTGAAATACCTAAGAAAATGGTTTTTAAAAATTTTACATGGCTTGTTTTTATTTGGGAATACAGCTATTGTAACTCATTATACTGGGCCCAAACCAGAGGATAAAAGATAAGAGTGAAAGAATTTTCTTTATCCTTTTAAAAGTCCTCAGTTACTTGACAACTACCCATTTGAATTACTGTGTTTTTGGAGACTGTTTTTTATAAACCCATATGGAACATGGACTTAAATATTTGCTTAGTACTTAAAAAAGGGTCTGCACTCTCAGATCTGACAGATTTTACCCAAAAAATCTGCTATGATTTCATGCACTGGCTACAGAATCTACCACTCTGTGGCCTGATGCTCATACAGGAAGCAAAGCTTTAATTGCTGCAATTTTTCATGGAATCAGAGGTAATAACTTCCTTGGTATGTTTAATGTACTTACCCAGGAAAGGAATGTGAGTGGCTCCAAAAAAATAGGTCCTTGAACAAGCCAGAGGTCCCTTTGGAGATACACACTGCACTACCTAGCAGTCAGTATTAATGAGATACAAAAAGCCATCAGTAAAACAAATTGGTGCAATAATTAACAATTAACTACATTCCCCTTAAGTCTTCTAAGCACTGACAGACTACAGAAGTTTACGACACAGACGGAACTGGATTGTGAAAAAGCAACTTACGTTTTCAAAGGTCTATTTCACTTTTGACTTGACCTGAATGGTTGAAAGACTTTGGAAAGGAGATGAGCTCTGACTTGTGTTTTCAATTTCCTATGTCAACTGCTCTTTTCATGAAGAGGAAAGTGTGTCAGGTTCCCATAACTATGCTGGCACTTGGTCTTATTTACTATTTTCATGACACCCTATTAAAACAGTATCACCTGTACCTGTAAATAAACCACCTTTTTAAAAACAGCATCAGAATCTGAGGACAACAGATGGAGCAAGTACATCAGAATAACACTGTACTTGCACTTTCAAAGGTATCAAATGGTATCTTACTGTTAACAAGGGAAGAAAAGACAGAACTGAAAGTGTTTTTACAGAAATAGGGTTAGAGCAGCAAATGGAGGATGAGATTTCACCAGGATGCAAAAACATTCCTTTCTCAGGCTCTGGACACACGATTTGTGCCCAGAACTCCCACATCCATCCATCCCTGAGGCAGCTCCACATGAAATGTTGACAAGCTCATGAACTCATGGCCTCACTCATGCGCTCACTCCACCAAGACCTGCTCTCAGCCACATCCACCTGCTCAGGGCTCACACCACTGCCACTCCCAGAGCCCCTGGAGGCAGCAGGGAGTTCTCTCCACACTCTACCTCTCTCCTCCTTCGCTGCCAGTTGCCTTCTGGAGCCACCCAGGCCCTCCAGCCAGAGGATCCCAATTCCCTGGGGTCGCTTGCCCAGGCACGGCCCCTGCGCCGCAGTGCAACGAGCCACGGACCTCAGCAAATGTTTAACAACCAAGCTTTCACTTGGAAATGGAAACAAGTTCATCTTTACAACTTCATCAGAACAGTCCTGGAACTATGAAAGACTTTTCAGAGTTTCATCAACAGTTGCTGAGCACACACTGGAATTTGGACATACGTCAGGATCCCAGGTTTATTCATAAAGGTATTATCAAAAAAAAAAAAAGGGTCTTTTCATTTTCTTTTTTAAGAAATGGCTAAACAAATGTGATTAAAATAAAATCTGTGTGTCACATTAAGTGTATCATAGAAGATTTTCACTTTGTGGCCAGGACACAGATCTTCACAAACAGCATTTCCCTCTCCCCCACCCACTTACAGCACCAGTTGTCTTTTTACAGAGAACAAATTATTTAAACTCATTCAGCAGTCCCCTGATTAAGAATCCAGTATGGTTTAACATGGAAGGAGAAAGAAAAAGCAAATTTGTTCCTTAAACTGATGGATTGCTAAGCTGCTTTATGTTAAGAAGAATGAAGTATTTAACTTATGGAAGATAACCACAAAAAATATACGAAGAAAAAGAGCATCTACAATGCTTTAAAATCTCAGATAAGTTCTCCAGAGGCTTACCATATGCTTGGCAGTGCTTCCACCAAGGCCAGTGTTTCGAACCAGATGTCCTTCAGATGGAAAATTAAAGTTCCCAGAGTTCAAGTTTTCCTTCGTGGAGTGGCTGCCAAACAGGACAAAGGGCTGCCGGCTCGGGCTTAGGAGGAGAGAGGGAATCACCACTAAAACATCACAGGAAGTTTACAAACAACAAGTGAAATCAAAGCTTTCAAGTGTAATGGATCAACTGCTGAATTTCTCACTACAAGAGTGGGATCAAAAAAAATTACTAAAGCTGCACGAAACTTCCCACTGAAAAGACCAAACTCCAAAGAAAAAACCCACTTGCATTAAAAAGATGATCAATTCTTTAAAATACAATAACATATCTCAAGGCTGTTCCCCAATGCTCTTGGAAGATTCTTTTATCTTAAACTGCCTTGAAAAGCTGCTTAGTTTAAAATTCACCATCTTGAAAAACCCTGAAAAGACCGTGTTGGAAACAAACAAAACTATTTTGGGTTCAGTTCTGGCTTTGGGCCCAAGACTCAGCTGGAGAGGTCAAGGATTTTCTTTTCAGTATTGCAATGCAAACAACAGAGGATGCTGCCAACAACGAAGGGCATTGAATTCCACTGGTTTGTTCCACATACTGAAGAATGTGCAGAGAGATTCAAGAAGATAAACAAACCTCAATTTAGCTCAAAACAGCACAACGTGGATTTTGCAACACAACCTTCAGCTAAACAACAGCTTTCAGTTAAAACTCTGCCATAGAGGATGGTTTGGGTTGGAAGGGACCTTAAAGATCATCTCAGTCCACCCCCTGCCATGGGCAGGGACACCTTCCACTAGCCCAGGCTGCTCCAAGCCCTGTCCAACCCAGCTGGGGTTTCCAGGGATGGAACAGGAAAGGAACTGATCATGATGCACAAAATTTCATGGTACATGTAAGAACTACAGCATTAAATCCTGTGAAAATTCAGCTTATCCTTCCAGGAACTGCCTTTGCATGGATTTTTTTTCCAGTATGAAATGGGTTATATTGAGATGATCCCACAAGGAATTTTAAGCATTATGGCATCAGGGATATGGAAATAAAATATTGAGGAACTATTGACACCCCAGGGAATAATGGGTAATAATTACCTGTTATCTGTTATATGGCTTGAAATCATGCCATGGCTGAAATAACTTCTGAAGGGCTGTGAAGAATTGAAAAAAAAAAAAAAATTATCAAGAAGTACATGAACAGAAGTGTGAAATATCCTATCATTAAGAAAAAACCTGAATTGTCCTTCTCAAAGAAAACTCCTGAACCCCCAAAAATAGTTCCAACCTCCACAAACAAACAAACATCACTAAGTCTCTCATATTTTAAATCATTGAATGGTTTAGGTTGGGAGGGACCTTAAAGCCCATTTAGTTCCAACCCCCTTCCACGGGCAGGGACACCTTCCACTATCCCAGAGGAAGTAAAAAAAGGCTTTAAAAAAGCACTAAAATGCTTCAAAATGCATCCAGAAAAGCATCAAAATGCTTCAAAATGCATCAAAAAAGCAACAAAATGCTTCAAAAGCAACAGCCACCCCCAGAAATCCTGTGCTATTTTCTCCCATGCTCTGTGCTCCCCTCAGTTATGTTCGAGGCTTGATATGTGCAAATTCAACTGGTTAAGCCCTGCACATACCAGATTTCATCCAAATGAAAGTTAATCTACCTACAAATATCTCTTGTGCATATATAAATCACCTAAATTGAATTATCAGCAAGCAAACACTTGACTGAATTACCCCAGCAGTCCTAAGCCATCATACCATGGATTTTTAAGGTGGGTGGTGACTTAAAAAAAACCCAAACCATGCATTTTTACTCCTCAAACATGAAAGGTGAGATAGGGAAAAAAAAAAAAACAAAATAATGCTGAATAATTATTCCTTCTGCATGGATAACAGCAGGATTTTCAAGGATTGCTGAAGCAGGCCTACCTCCCCCGCCTGAGATTCTGAAAGTTCCAGAATGAAGGGAATTTCAGTGTCAAAATTAGCAAAAAAGTTGGTCCACTGGTGTTCAAAAATCATTAAATCCTAGAAGGAAAATATCTGACATTACTTCCGAAGGCAAGTGTTAAGAGAAGAGAAAGGAAGGCAAAGGTGATATTTCACTGGAATACAGACTGCCCAATGAAACAACAAACTCAAGAAAATAAATATGTTTTAAAAGATAAGGACATTCTGCTGGCTTTCAGGGTGTCTTTTTGTGGGTGTGTGGTTTATGCTTATTTTTTTCAGAAAATTTAAATCAATTTAACAACAACTTTCAGGCTGAAAACTTCGAATTATGATAAATAGGTCTGCTCAGAGTAGACTTAACAGGTGTAGGGTAAATCCCAAACATTAATCTCACTTCCACACAGAGAGGGAGAGGTGAAATATCAGAGAGCAATTACTTAAACTGAGAGCCTCATAAAAACTTTATGATATTTTAATTTTCATTACAGCAGTTGATTAAACAACCAAATTGGTGTGAACTACTAATATTTTATTAATAAAGAATAATTCCTGCTGAATTTGCTACATATTAAATTGCTGTCAAGCTAAAATATTAATATATAGCACTAATTATAACAGATATATACTATTAAATTATAAATACTATTATTTATACAATGCTTTCTCCTCTAGCACTGAGACCAGAGCATGGCATTAATGTGAGAATCCCTTCCCACTGTTTGTATTTCCCAAAGCATCAGGGCAGCCACTGAGTGTCACTGTTCCCCACTTAAAGGGGTTACAAAGCATCCCAAAAAGTGCTTTTTTTCTCCTGGAAGAATGGCTGTGTGTTAAAGGGGATTTTTTTAACCCCCCTAGCTGCAAAAGGAGGATAAACACACAAAAACACAGCAGCTTCATGTACTTTGTACATGGTTTAATGACATGAAGAAAAACTTCCAGGAGAATTTCACACAAACTAAAATTCAAGGAAACCAAGACAAGTTATTTTGGTGTTTTGCTGAGTTTTTGGTAGACTTAAGGAATGGAAGGAGATTCTGCACGCAACAGCAGGCAGAGCCTGTAGATTGAGTCCATAAACGTAATTAAACCAAACAAAATCACAACACTTTTACTCTGTGGTTACACCAAGCAAGAGCTGATGCAGAACATTTCACCTGCGTTACCTCAAAGAGCAAATCCTCCAAGGACACAGGATCCATTTTGCTGTAGGTCTTCCACAAATCAACACTGACATCCATTAACTGAAAGAGATTTTAAACACATTTCTGTGAAAAACACCACAAAGAAGGCCACAGATTCAGGTTTAAGCTGCACTGAGGCAGCCTTTAACACACTGTCCTGTCTAACAGTGCTTCTTAACTCTGATTCCACAAATATTTTTACCCTGTTACAAAAGAACTGACCAGATCCAAGTGCAGAGACTCATCTCCTCCAGTGAGGGTTTGAACTCTGTGCAAATCTTTCTTTGCATCCTCCAAACAAATCATTTCACAAAGTTTTTCAGTTTAATAGCAAAGAGCAGCATGAGCTGGTGCAGGCAGAAGGGCAAGATGAGTTTTCTGAGTTAAGACAGCCAAGAAGCAGATTCCAGGGTTACTCATCCTGAGCACCAGCGAGTTCTTGCTCCAAGCTGATTTCAATTTAGGCTAAGACAGTTTAACTTTGCAATACTTTCTTCCAAGTAGTAGGACGATGCATATGAGAGTGATATTTAAAAATATATTCTTAAGGGATGCTTCCATCTGAATGATTTCTGCATTTACAGGGTTCCCCACCACTCACTCAGTTAAAAATGCAACACTGGCTGGAATTTTCTTAACCCACTGCTTTAGAGTTTTTCCAGGTACTCATGTAATCAGGTAGGTTAATAATGACTTCCAGAGCTCACTTCCATCCAGCTATCAGTAAATTCTCTGTATTACAGCATCTTGAGCAACTCTGACTTCTGCAGTAAGAGAGCAATTGCCTTTAAAAAACTGGGAAAAATCCTAAATTATCATCCTTCAATTATATTCAAATCTTAGAGAACACACACCCGAGGAAAAATCTCAGAGGGAAAGTCTGAGCTAAAAATGCAGCTAAAAACTCCCCTTTTAATAATGGCAGAAGTATTAATTCATAGATTATTTACAGTGATCCCAAATGCACTTCCCTCCCAGACTGGCTTCCTCCCCCATGAGTGACACAGAGCAGCTGCCTGACAGAGAACCACACAAACACTCACGTAAGAAGTCAAGAATGTCACTTCCCACTTGAAATCCCCTCATGATTTTCAAGGAGGAAGCAAGCAAGAACTCCAGCTGGAGCTGGCTGGACTGCCAGAGCCAACGTGATTGCTCTTAAAAAAGGAGTCCAAGAATTTTCCCTGCTCCTTTTTAAGTATTCAGGAGTGCCTGGAGACAGGATCAACTCCCTGGATCACACAGGAGAGGTTCTGTCTGTGCCACAGTGTCTCAACATTTTTGCAGAGCCTCCACAGATTTATGAAATGAACTGGGGTAATTAAAGGGCAATTAAAGACCCAAACAGCTCCTGAACTGCCGGTCAAATTTTCATTGACTCATTTCAGACATCAAGAAGGACTATTGATTGTTCTCCCCAAAGGTGCTCATCTGTTTGCACTCTGTATTTAATGATTTGGCCAGGTTCACACCACAAGGTGTTACAGGACCAGTGATGGAATGAAAAAAAAAGCCTGAAGAAAGGAACCAGTGGAAAGAGAACAGTGCTCAGAAAATGAACATGAACTCACAGAACAGATTTCTGAGCAAGCATGTACAATTCTAGATATGATGAGACTTTAACAATGGCACTATTAGTTCTCTGGGGGTTTTCCAGCTATCAGGAGTCAGACAAAAGCCCACTGTGGCTGTAAAAATGGAAGAGTGATAAGAAAAATGGGACATCTGCATTGCTGTGGCAGAGGTTCAAAAAATGAAATCAAAGAAGCTTTAAACAAGTACAGAAATGCAAAACTGTCATCTGAAAATGCTGTTCAGAGCATAATTAATAAATGGGCAAATCAATGACAGAAGCTGCTCAGAGTGGAACAGCAAATCATTATCAAATATAGGAGCAAACAAATCCTGACTGATGCCCTATTCAGCAGGGTATGATGAGCCATGAATATAAAATGTCAGTGAGAGAAGGAGATGCATCTCTTCAGTCAAAACCAGTGACCCAAGAAATACAGTCACTTCTTATTTCCTGAGCTCATCTCAGGGTGTTTGTGACTAACCAGCTCCTCCTGCTCAGCTCTTGAAGATCTATAACCCCTCTAAAAAATTAGGGGTAAAAAAAAAAAATCCATGTAGGGGTAAAAACATTGCTTATTGGTAGAGGAGGCTCTAGAAGGAAAGGAAAGAAGTTCTAAATCACGGCAGAGGCCTGGGGAGAATGTCCAAATAATGGTTTATCCAGGACAAAGTGCTGTGTAGCTCAAAACAGAATCTCAGCAACACCATGGGGTCTCCATCCTGGCACAGTTAAAACTCAGTTTTACAAGATCCCAAAAAACTTTATCCAATTTAGCAGCTCACTCGAGCAATGAGTCAGGACTAGATCACTTCAAAAAGTACTTTCCAAACAAAATAACTTCATGAGTAACTCCTGCTTCGGAAAGCAAACGAGCAAGGAAAACACTCACTTCGTATTTCATGGTGAAGAAGCCGTCGCCGCCGATGCCCTCCAGCGCGAAGGCCTGGACGATCGGCCACTTCTCCACGATGAACATGTCAAATATCTGCAGGTGGCCTGCAAAGCAAGCACAGCAACATTCCCTCACACATCCTGGCACTTCAGTCAAATATCTGCAGGTGGCCTGCAAAGCGAGCACAGCAACATTCCCTCCCAAATCCTGGCACTTCAGCTCTCTCTGAGGCCTTGAGATTCACAGAGGGTCTCATTTATCCCATCTTTGTACAACTGAAAATCTTTAAGTGAAAAATATTTTTTGTGTAGATGGCAGCTTTTAGAAGCTCCTCTACACCCCAAATTTTGTCCCTTTTTCTCAGGATATTCCACATCTCCTTGCAAGCTTCATTACAAGCTGATTAACGAAGCTGCCTATTAAAATTCAAGATAATAAACAGGGAGCTTTGCTTACTCCAGTTCCTCAAATACTTGGCCTTAAGCAAATACTGTCAACATCCCAGAATCCCAGACCGGTTTGGGTGGGAAGGGACCTTAAAGCCCATCCCATTCCACCCCCCTGCCACAGGCAGGGACACCTTGCACTTTTCCAGGTTGCTCCAAGCCCCGTCCAACCTGACCTGGGACACTTCCAGGGACCCACAGCTTCTCTGGGCACCCTGTGCCATGGCCTCACCATCCTCACAGGGAGGAATTTCTTCCAACATCCCCATTTAATCAGAATTTTAAGTTGGGGGAGAGGAAAACTTTTCCTCTTGCCACTCCCTGGTGTAGCTGCAAATCATCTGAAGTGTTGTTATCAGCCTCAAGCTACACAACTTCTTCTCATCCTTCCTAACACAGAACCCGTGTCCTTCCCCCATGAGCCATTAATGACTTTCCAGGCAGTCAGAGCGTATCACCCTTCCCTAAGGGAAGCAATAAAGAAATAGGAATAAAAAAAAGAATGCAAGATTACATTGCTGAGGCTCAAGGCTGGCTCCAGATCCCAACAGGAAGCCGTGCAGGGCAGTTTTTTTCAGTACTAAAAAAAGGAAACTTGCATAAAGAAATGTTTATTCTTCCCTTGCATAAAGAAGGATTTATCTGGAGCTCCCATGGGAACAGAGAACTTCTGTAGCAGCTCAAGACACGTCTCTGAATGCAAATCATTTCTCTGCCTCATGCTGGGGGCATTCATTCCTCAGATGAACTCTGAGGGCTTCCAGTGCTCAGAAAGAAATTCAACTCTTAAGGAAAAAGAGGCTAAAAGGAAACTAATGACTTACTAATCCTTATTTCTCTCCTAAGGCAAGGAAATCTTCATTCCCTGAAGTTGCAGGGTGCAAAAACACTTTCACCCTGAGCATAAACCACCCTACCTTGGCAGCTGTAGGGGATTCCGATGCGGCTGCAATCCCGGACCATGTCCACAAAGCTGGAAATCTTGAATTCCTCTGCAGCTTCTTCATCTTCATACTGAAAGAAGTCATTTCAAATCAAATTGGATTAGGCATGCCCTAATTTGATTGGTAATAAAGAGAAGATGCAGCATGTACACCACTAAAATATCGCCTACAGCCTCCAGAAGCTCAAGAGCCTCTTTATTCTCTGTATTTTGGAAATCCCATCATGGCAAGGATGCACTCAAGCCAATGGAAATTGGAAAAAAAATCCAACTTCAGAGCAAGGCTTTTAATCATGACAGATGAAGGCATAATTATAAACTTTATTTTTGGCTTTCAGTGAAGTCTTTTAACATCTAGATTTGAAAGATAAAAGTTACTTTGAGACCAACTGATGTGCCAACATGCCATTGAGGGAAGAAAAACTGAAATAAGATACTGTTTTACCAGCTAAACAACACTAAGCAAGGAAAATCAATGACAGAACAAGCCTCAGGTCACAGATTAGGCAATGAGAACCAGTTTTGGTCTGAGGGAGAGGTGAACTGCAGGAAAAGGAGGAGGCAAGAAGAAGAGAAACCCTCATGCAACACTGCCTGAACTGGGGACTTCAGCAGACTGAAGAGCAAATATCCTAACTCAGAAAAGCATCAAAACCAGACTGAAGAGACAAACCACACTCAAATCACCTTTATAACAGCACACAAACCTGAAAACACACTGACTTTGACGTGAAAAGGCTCAGTTTAGCAGCAAGTCTGGAACCAACAGGTCGAGCCCTGCTGGCTTCTCCAAGAGCCACTTGTTTTATGGAGCAAGATCAGAAGGCAGAGGTGTTTTGCCTATTTTATTTTTATGTGCAGTGGTCTGAGCTTCTCATCAAGGCAAATCATATGATTATGAACTTTTTGTGAGCTTCAGGGTACACCCAACACATTTATTTTGAGAACAAGTTCTTTTAAGCCAAGCCTGAATTTAAGATGCAGCCCCAGCTCCTCTGTGGCGTGTTCCTTCTTCAATCCCAGGAAGCCAAATCAAAGCTGCAGTTCAAAGCCAAGCCCCAAACAACTGCCAGTTTCTCAGGACTTAAAAATGTCATTGGAATAAGAACTTGGGTTTTGGCAGGGTGCTAAAGGCTTGCTCACAATCTGCTGTTGCAGGAATAAATACAGCCACTTCAACTTTACTACATCAAATTTCAGTATTTTATCCTATTTGGCCACTTAAAACAAGGGCATTTCCTAAAAAAAAATTGGTTTTTTTTTTCCAGTAACTAGGATATTCACTTAAATTCCTGTGGTTTAGTTAAAGCAAGTAGGAAGGGAAAAAAGGAAGGAGGAGCTCTAGGTTTTGCCAGAGCCAGGTACAGCACTGTTTTATTTATTTCTAAAATTCTTGCACTTTTTTGGTTTCATTTTTAGGAAGTTATTTCTATCACTAAAAAAAGTACTTAAAAGCCACTGCAGGCAATTCTCCTGTAAACAGGATGCACTTAAAGCCTGACACAGCAACGTTTGGTTTGTCTTTCAGCAGTAATCTAGGAAATGGGCAATTCTTATACATTGGGAATGGGACTGGAAGTGCTCAGCTCATTCACACCAAGCAGCAGTGAAGTAAAACTGCATCTTCACCTTAAAAAAACGAAACCTTTCCCCTCTTTTTCATAAAGAACGAGGCACATGGCTTACCTTGCCAGTTACATCATTATTTCAAGCCAACACTGTGTGATTAAGGTTCCTACTTACCACGATAAATCATATCAAAGCCCCTAAGCAGATGAAGCTTAAAATACAAGAGCTGAGATTGCAGTTGCACTGGCAACTGTGTGGTAAGAACTACTCTGTTCCTGATTCCAAAGTGCATGTGTTTTCTCAGCATCAGATTTGCCCTTTCAGCAGGGATTTTGGCAACAGAAAAGCCTTATGAAGCCAGGCTTTAGGTTTTGATAGGGCATGTTGTAACCTGGAGCTCAGCTGTTTTATCCTAACAAAAATTATCCCTCTCTCTGCTGCACTCCTGGAACTGTATCCACAACAAGTTTTGGGACCCGTGGACAAGGTATTTATAAAGTGGAGCAAGTTCAGTGGAGAGCCACCACAATCAGAGGGATGGATCACTTGCCCCAGAAGGAGAGATCCAGGCTTGCTCAATATGTGCACCTCAAACCCACCAAAATATTACTGAGACGGTGAAGCCAGGTTCTCCATAGTGGTCATGACAAAAGGCATGATTTAAAACAAGAAAGGCTTGGGTTTGACAAAAGGAAATACTTTTTCAAGAGGAGGACAGTGGGGAAATGGAGTAGACAGCCAACAGAAGTTCTGCAGTCATCGTCTTTGGATGCTTTCTGCATCCAGCTGCAAAAAGACCTTGAGCAACCTGATCTGATCTCACCACTGAAGCAGGAGGTTGGACAAGACGATCTCCAGAAGTCCCTTGTAACCTGAATTATTTCCTAATTCTGTGATCTAAGCTATTAACCAGCCACATAAAAACACAATCAGTCTATTATAAACCCCATCACTTTCAGGCTGGAAACTCAACAGAACAAAAGGTTTCTCTCCCTGACTTTCCCATTCATTTCTCCACTGGCTTCACCCACCAACATCACAGGCTACAAACCCACTCCCTGCAGAATTCTGTGTAATTCTAACTTAGAAAAGGAACTACACAGAACTCAATGTAGGAAGAAGCATTTCCAGTCTCAACTGGAATGAAAAGGTCCTTATTCTACACCCAAAGAGTATTTTCAATTTTTACTCCTCTAAAAATACTTCACAACAATAAATTGAGTTTTTCTAGAATACTTTGACCTTTAAATTCAAGATGAAACTCACATCAGTCACGGGATGTAGTGGAAATGAGGTTAATAGTTCTTGAAAGGAAGATTTCATAGTTAAAATGAAAATACATAATGAAGATTCTTGATTTTAAATTACTTACTAAGCCCATCTTTTCTAATATTCTAAAACTACTGGCAACCAAAGCAAACACTGCTTTGGCAGCAAACAAGGCTGTTGTTGGAAATCTCACTGTTGACTGGGATATTTGATTCAGATTCTGCATTTCTCACAACCCACGTTTTTTCCCTCATTAGAAGATCACTGACTCATTTCAAAACAAAAGCAATTGCTGGGAGAGAGGAGCAATTTGTCTTCACGCTCCAACAAATAGAAGTATTGACAATATATTCTTCTTGCACACTTTAGCAAATGATTAATACCCACATACACACACAGATCACTCCCCTGCTGAGGATGAAAGTGAAAAAAGGCTTCTGGAAAGAATGTTAAAAAAAAGTTTCATTTCAAGGATCAGTTCATTAACAAGTTCATTAACAAATCTTGTCTGCATTCATTTTTCACTTACCTCATTTTCAGTCAGACAGTGGAAATGCAAGTTCCTCCAGTGTGCCACATAGGGCAAAAGATGATTGTAATTCACAGGGTTGCAGTACAGATGAACACTGTCAGGTTTTATTAATATGATTATATCTGCAACAAGCAGAACAAATATTCCAGCATCAGGACTCCACACACAAAAGAAACTGAACAGAAAGCATTTTTTCTATCATGTACCTCATTAAAAAGGAAAATTGTTCAACTATCTGAATGCAGTGGAATTCCTTATTTCTTTTAAACAAGAAGAAGAAACAGTTGGCAGCCACATGCAGCTCCAAGTACAAGAGCACTTGTTACTGTTCCAGACAACTGTGGGGTCATTCCCAAGTCTTGCACAGAACTTGCATCAGCCTGTCCTTTGTGCAGCCAAGAGGGTCAGGATGAGTCCTCCCAGAGCACTTCCAGAAGTCTAAACTCCAGCTGCTCTTGCCTGAAATTACATCAGAGCTGCTCCAACTAAAAACTAACACCACCACAGCCTGCGGGGGAGATATCCAAAAGTTTCATGCAAATAAGGGAATAATAAGCTGTGATCACAGTGATTGGCCACCTTCCAAATATGACAAAGGTGAGTGAATGTGCTGAAGTGAAAAAGAGCTCAAGTACTTTAGAACCACAGAGGTGTGATCACACAATGATTAATAACATGTACATACACACATCGACTGAACTAATGGGCTGGAATTGTGTAAGTTTACAACATTTGAGGTTAACTTGTGGAGCATAAAACATATGAAATATATTCTTTAATCATTTAAAGAATGAGTTCTTCAGCAGTGTTTCTAAGAAGATATTTTCAGGCACAGATAGACAACTTGAGATTTAATGACTTTTTTTTTGTGTGTGTGTCCCTTTTTCTGCTCATCTTCCATCCAGAACAGGTAAAACATGCTGAGAACATTACTCACCATCCAGAACTTCCTCAGGAAAGCCTGTCCTTTCGAAGTCATTGTTGTTCTGGTTGTACAAACCAAAGAGCAGATAATTTGCCAGCTCCCTGCACCCTTCATTGTATCGACTGTCTATCCCTGCAAAAGCAAAACCACAGGGGAATTGTTGTGTGTCCTAACACTGTACACCTGAAAAGTTTGTTTTCTTCCCCAATTTATTAAACTTTAAAGCAGGAGTATGAACTCAACTCCCCAGTTGAACACACTGGGAGAACAGGAGAGGGAAAAAGGAGTTTTTGCAAGATCGCTGCCACATGCTGACATCCCAATTTCAACCTAAATCCACAAGTATTCCTTCAAAAATTTAAATGTCTTGGTTTTTGCAGTGCTCTGCATCAAAAATTCCATTTTGTCTAGTAATTCACACATCTGTCTGGATGCAGGATGCATTCTAATTAATATGTTCTTGATTGAAGCTTCCTAACAAACTAATCCCGTGACCCAAATCTCCTGCTTTAGAATACATGATTAAACATTATCTTATCAGTGTTACAGTGCAATCCCTGAGTCACCAGAGAGCCAGTGCAGGCTTCTGACAAACTGTGAAAAGATGTTCTGACAAAACATATGGGGCACAAAGAGTTTCCAAGGAAACCTTTCTTGGTCCTTGGGAAAATTAAATGAAAACAACTGAAGATCTGGAGCATATCTGGAGACAGAAGATAAATACAAGAAGAAAGGAATGAGGTCACAGATTTAGAAAGTATTTTCATCTCTCTGGATGACAGTCACAGTCACAATTCATAATTCTACTGTAATAAATCCAGTTTTCTCAAACAAGTAAAACTGCACATTAAGCAGCATCCTTGCCATCCACATTTCACAGAGGTCACCAGTCTTCACTGCCAAAAAAATCCTCTAATGGCAAGTTTTCCTACCAAGTTTTATTAGGATTCAGTGGAATGGCTGCCAACCAGTTAAAATTTGTTACATTAGGATACAGTGGAATGGCTGCCAAGAAATTAGGATTTGTTACCACTGCTAAAGGAGAGATCAGGACTTTGATAATGTAATAACATGGCCTGGACATCTGAATCTCAGGACTTAAATTGGAACCAAACTAGTCAAGAGTCACCTGAACTTGGCAAAAATTGGAACAAACCTCAGGTTCTTCTACTTACGCTCCTTTTTCATGTTATGTTTCAGCTAACCAGATGCTGTGTCTGCATCCAGCTACTGAATCCCACGTCTTATAAACTCCTTGTTCATTCAGTAGCTTTGGGTAGCTCACAGGTATTCCAGGGTATCTGGTATTTGGTGTAAAACCATGGAACAGACAAATTCAATTCCTTCAAATCCACACACTGCACCACTGCACTCCTTGGACGTACTCTGAGAGGTTTGGGACTCACCATCCCTGGAAGTGCCCAAGGCCAGGTTGGACAGGGCTTGGAGCAACCCAGGATAGTGGAAGGTGCCCCTGCCCATGGCAGGGGGTGGACTGAAATGATCTTTAACGTCCCTTCCAACCCAAAACATTCTGTGATTCCTTGACTGTGTTGGGAAATGGAGAAGCTGCCTCACATCTGTCCCAGCTTTCTCAGCCCTCAAAAAGTCTTTCCTTCCATAATCTTTGAATCCTCATTCTCCTGCTGTTTCTGACCTCTCATTCATATGTGTCCCTCTATTTTATTTACATTTTCAGCCCCATGAAAGCAGGCACACCAATGTCATCCGGAATTTAATGGGACTCAACATCCAATTATTGCTGCCAAAGCCCTTGTGTCTAGGTGGGATTTTAGTTACAAACAAGTGGAGACTCCCTTCTTTCAGGAAGAAACTGTCCCATTGTTTTAGCGAACTCTATTTAAATGTAATCCGTCTCCTTAGAATCAGCTGCAACCTTGGAAAGTGAGCACACACAATGTCCTGAAGATAATCTGTTTTACTGATTACTTCCCTAACTGAGGCACCTTCTGAAGGCTGTCAGAGGAGCAATAATCTGGCACACACAGGCTGGAAGAGCTGGGGGTGTTCAGCCTGGGGAAGAGGCTCCAGAAAGATCTCAGAGACCCTCCCAGTGACTAAAGGGGCTCCAGCAGAGCTGGAGGGGGACTTGGGACAAGAGCATGAAGTGACAGGACAAGGGGGAATGACTTCCCAGTACCAGAGGGCAGGGTTAGATGGAATACTGGGAAGGAATTGCTCCCTGTGAGGGTGGGGAATGCCCACAGAAGCTGTGGCTGCCCTATCCCTGGAAGTGTCGAAACCATTCTGTGATCCTGTGATTGCAATTTCTGGAAGATCAGAAGAAAAATGAGAACCTGCCCTCATTAAAAAAAAAAAAAAAAAAAAAAAAAACCAAAAACCAGTTATGATGTCACCCTCACTTGAAGAGTTTGAGATTTTATCTGGATGCACCAGCTTCAAGCAGGGAAGATCTTCCAAGCCAAACACCAAACCCCTGCTTTTTCAGTTAATGACAAAAGGAGGGGAAGAGAAAACAAAAAGATGTTAAGGGGGGACAGCTGACACATTTAACTCTTGTAACAGAGGATGTGGGTGAATTTACTGCTTTCAGAGCACTGACAGGCATGCAGGGAAGGCATCAGTCTAACAGAAAACCATGAACTCTGCAGCATATTTGGGATTTGTGGTCTGCTTGGGTCTTTCAAGTATCTCATCCAGACAGAAGCTTTCACACAGAGGCTTTAGTGCTATTCTAAAGAAACTTATGGAGTTAAAGGAACAGATATAGTTAGCAGAAAACAAACAGGAAATGAAACAATGACCAAGATAAGATACCTCCGAGAGCATATCAGGAGTCCTCCCCAGAACAATGGGCAAGGCCATTAATTAGGAAACCCCGACGCCTGTCTCCAGCTGAGCTTGGAGTTTGGTAACTCCCCCGCCTGTTCCCAGCTCATCGCCAGGGTGTGGGCAGACAATGACTCAGTCTGAGCCCCGAGGAGCCGTTCCTGCTCCTGCTCCTGCAGCCAGGGCTCAGCTGCCCCTCAGCGAGCCCATTCAGTTTGCTAAATCGGCAGAAAACATCCTGGCCAAATCCAGCGGGAAAAATCTGTCTGCTCGGTAAGATGAAGTGGGTGCAAGATACCGAACAGCACCAGCACCGATGCAAAATGCACGTGGGGACATCACGGAGGGAGCAGGGAGGTGAGGCTGGAGGCGATGGACACATCACCTTCAGACATTGGCCCAAAACCAACACACAATTGTGGAACTGCTGGCAGAATAATCCTTAAAATAGTCTCTGTTTGGAAAGGGAATGTGATGCACTGTCAGTGCAATGTACTAAATGTTCTTAGAATGTGGGAGAAACCCCAGCAGGAAGAGCTCTGTGTAAGATGGATATAACAGAGAAAAAATAATCTACAGAAGTAGCAACGTGTGAACTAAACCAAGGTAAAATAAAGATTTACTGGAACAGCCCTGAAAGTATCCCCACACTCTTAGAAGAGAATAAAAAGTAAGTATCAATGTTTGCAAAAATTCAGCTCAAGCTGTGCTGAATAGTGAAACAGTTTGATCCACAATCAGAGCAGCTACAACTACAGTCAGGTACAGACACACCCTGCTAACAGTAAATGCACATTCCTAGAAATCAGAGCAACTGAACCACGAGCTGAAAATCTCTGCTGAAAGCTGCAAGAAACACCACTATCATAAACAATAGTTTACAGTATAATTTAAGTAGACCAGCCTTAACAGCAACACACTCCAGCTGAGACATCACAGCTTTTTAAAGACATCTGACATGCCAACGTCCAAATTCCTTTTTCCCGTCAGTTGTGAGGCTTTTTCTCCCCAGCAGAAAATGCAGGAATGTTACCATGCAACCACTTCAAACTCAGATCAGAGGATTCTTTTTTAAAAATCAGCTGGAACTACATTTAAATACTTGTATCAACAGTGGGTCAGTTCTCATCTCTCTTTGGGATATCACAATGCTGGGTTTAATTTCAGTACAAATATTAATGAACTTGAAGCAAAGCTCTGGAAGTTTATGTTGTTTTTATCTCACAGGCCAGTATGAAACTGAAGTTGAGGTGAGGCAACTGCATTTACTCCAGGCCATTAAAAGCAGCCAAGTGAAACAGAACATGCACAGACTGTAAAAAAGCAGAGTTATGAGCATCCACTTTCCACACAAGTCAACAGGACTCAGGATGTAAAACTACATGTTTTTTGTCATCTGAAGCTTGTATTTGATGACAGATTTAATGCATTTATAACAGTGACATGCCTGTTTAATGGAAGTTATGCCAGAAATTCTGCAGGCTACAGGAGCCAGGTCAGAGCAAACAAGAGCCCCATTGTGGGTGCTGAGAGATCAGTGCAAAGCACAAGACTCCCAACAAAATGCACCTCCTATATTTCCATACCACAAGTGCTTATCTACTAAGAGGTATGGTCTTATGAATAGAATTAAATCCTCCACATGACACTGAGAATTACACAAAGCAATTCCTTTGCTTTCCTTAAAGCTGGGGCCATGCTCTCAGTGACTGTTCTTTACCTGGGACTTTCTGCAGTCTCAGAGTTAACAATAATTAAATACTGCAGTGTCATCGGTGAGATGGCACAACTTGTAATGTTTTATGAAATTAAATTAGCAGCAAAGACAAAACCCAAGGAGTTTATCCTGTATGATTAAGTTTCACTGGAAGGCTGACACAGTGACCTCACAGACCTTTTGGCTGTACAGTTACTACTTAGCCAGAGATTTAACCTCTTACCCCAGAGAATGTAGTGTATCAAGGGGCATGTTGTACAGCTTGCATTGACTCCAAGAGAATGAGGTTATATATATATTTATAAATTTTACTTTGTGGGCCAGTAAATGAATTTTAAGTTCTTTTGCTACATCATTAAAAATGGAATTTAAAAATCCTAAACAAATCAGACTGTTGTATCACTCCCTACACAGAGCTTCTTTAGGGCTACATCAGACTTCTTCTCTTTAACTGCAATATATTATTTAAACAATCACTCCTCAGTCCTTTTCTCTAAGGACTCAAGTTTTCAATCATAATGTCTGATTTTTCCTTTAATATCTTGACACCGATTATATAATATGAACCAAGAGTCAGTGAAATCGTAGTAAAGCAGTACAAAACCCCTGTTGTTTTTCTATAGCACACTTGCACATGCACCTTTATTTCCTCCTGCCCTTTTCTCCCAATTCCAGAAGAAATAAAACACTGAAACCACATGCTGTTTATGTGCCAACATTTAACTCCTACCTGCCTCCCAGGTTTCTCATGCCACTCTTTAAACTTTTTTGCCCAAAATCAGTAAATAGGCTGAGGAATTGTTTAGGGACAAGAAAGTGTAGCAATCAACTGTTCATTCCCTGAGAAACGAGGCTGGGGCTTGAAGCAGCAAGGAGATGACTGACTTCTTTCTGAAACTCGTGGTATCTTTGTCAAGATAATGAGAACAGAAAAATGTAACACTAACCTAAAATGCAGAGGATTCCATCAGGTTGAGATTTGCTGCTCTGTGTCAGGATGCTCTGAATATTTCGGAGGCGGCTGCAGCTGCAAAAGAAAGAGAATTTGTTCTCAAGGTCGCTGTTGTGAAATGTCAGTTTGGGAGACTGAAGAGCTGACCCAGCTTTGTTTTCTTTATTATATAAACTGAATGGACACACTTCAATTTGGGTATTTTTTCTTGAGACATGGACCTTAAATCAAACCATTCCCGATGATTTTTGCCCACTAAAAGATGAAGTCCACAGCATTGTGAGAAGACTGGAACCTGTAACTATCCCTTCTATCCACATGCTTTGTTAATCTCCAACCTGGCAAAAATTGCTGCTCAGGTTTGCCCTCACCAGGCCAGCAGCAATTCCCTTCTCTGTCAAAGAATCAAAAAGCAAAACAACATCAGAAGGGACCACAGGAGTACCTATATCCCAACAGGAGTTTGGGAAAGAGGAGTTTCAGCACCTCCAGCATCATCAGGAGAATCATTAAGGTTGCAAAAGACCTCCAAGATCATCAATTCAAACATTAAAGAGAAATGAAACAATGCCAAGTCTTGCTGAGATTTTTTACACACAAAATGAATGGCTTATTATATAAATTTTAATTCAGCTGTCCAATATTTGTCTTTAAACGAGGCAAAAATTCCATCTGCAACAACCAGATTTTTTATAATCAAAGTGAATAGTTTATTATATAAATTTTAATTTAGTTGCCCAATATGCATCTTTCAGCTACAACAGCCATACAGAGAGCAACACAATTTATGCTTCCAGGCAACGTTCTGTGAGTTTGTTTAAATACAGATTAAAGACAAGAAATTTCACTGTTGATATTACTGAATGGGATTTCTTGTTTATAGACTTGTTTATAGAACCATGAGCTGTTCAGCTCCAGGAAACAAATGTCTCTCACAGAAACACTCAAACAGAGCTAAATTTATGATCAGTTCAAACAAACAATAAAGTAAGGTCAAATATTTCTATTTTCAGCACTACTTTAACCAAGTAAAAAAGCAAATAGGTCTTTTCAGCAATACTACAATTATTGTGCTCTACTTTCTCTGAAAGAATGAAGATGAAAGGTTTCCATTATGGCTAATCTAAGTGAAATTCAAACATCAGTGATAAAGGACAGACAACACTTCATTTAGAGATGTTTTCATGGGAAGCACAAAGTCAGTGCAAACCACTCCAGAATTAATTTTTCCCATTTTTAAGACATATGTTTCAGTTCTGAATCCCTCAATTACTCTTTTGACCTGAAACTTTCCAGTTTATATTATATACTCTGCTGGATCATGGATGGATGGATGGATGGATGGATATTTTGATCCAGTCTTAGATATGGAAATGGAAATTAAAGCCACTGGTGACAGCAAAGACACTTCATCAGGTACTATCAGATGTTTGCCTACATGGGTGATGCCAGGAAATTCATGAAAACCACATTGACCTTTATGCTGCACACTTCAGCAACTACTAATTATTCATTCCTTCAAACCTCACCTAAAACTGAATCTCAGAGCTAGACAAAATTAAGATTTTGTATCTTATTCTGGAAGATTTTCATCCCATCATTAAACAGGAGCCCAGACCAGCCGGGTGAGAGATGATTCATTACAAGCTATGCAGTGCTCATCTTTTCATACTTCCCATATCACGAGATAGAGAGCAGGAAAAAAATCCCCAGACTTTTCACTGTGGGCACAAACAAATTGGACTTGTTTCATTTGTTGGTATGGAAACAGCAGCACAAGTTGCACAAGCCCACAGTTATTTGAGGAGCAGCTGCAGGATCGCTGGAGCCTCTGTGAAAAAAACAAGAACGTGGAAACAACTTTTTGTACAAAGCTGCCCATAAATGAAATCCTCCTCAAAATGCTCTTGACCTGCCTGCAAAGGAATCGTTTCCATGATTTCTTAGAGGATCTGAAGGACAAAATGGAGAAAAAGCATGTCCAAGGACTTCAGCAAGCAGCTCCCAGAGTGACTTTTTAATCATTTTCCTTATCAGAGGATGCATCTTCCTGTTTCTGCTCAGAGTGAGGAAAGAAACAGTCAACAGAAAAAATGCTGAGGGCACAAGAGGGAGATTTCCCTTCAGCTCCTCAGAAACAAGATGCAATAATCCCTCTGATACTCATGGTCAACTCTGAAGGCAAATTTAAGTAATTCTCCAGCCAAAACCAGGTTTTTCAGGACTGTGTAACATTTTTAAAACTTCTTGTCCATTATAAACACAGCAGGAATACATAGCTTGATTTTGCTGTCATTTTCCCCCTATACTGATCACTTATAGAAGAATGGAATAGTTAGAACTCAATTTGACAAAGAACAAGTACGGAAACTCAAGGGGAAAGATTTTTCCATTTATTAAAAAACATTACCATATGAAACAAGGTAAGCTGTTCCTAAGATCGTTAAATTTTAATTTCAAAGGCTTCCACACAAGAGTGATCCACTAACACACATTTATCATTTAAAAGAAGTAGTGTTATGAGTCTGTGCAAGAAGACCAGAGCAGAGAAAAGCAAAATAAATGGGATTTAAGCTTCTTGAGTTCTGGGAAAGTACTTTCTCATCAGTTCAAGTGGTGGGTAGAAAAGAGGAAGAAGAATTGGGGGAGGAGAGTTCTTGCAGGTTGGGTATTTTTTTCCTTCCGTAAGTTTTCAGGTTACGAGTTTTACTCTCCTAGAATTACTTCCATTATTTTTCAAATAAATTATAACTTTGGTACAGCCCTTAAAAATATTTAAAGTTCTCAGATGAAGCTGCTAAGACATTTCTGGCAAGTAAATCTGCATGTCAGTGCTATGTGTCCTGACACAAAACGTGAAAGCAAAGAGCAAATTATATGTTCATTATTTCACAGCAACATGCATGACCAATAAAGATATTTATTTCATTCTTAATATTAAACAGACCATTAGCAGAATATTTTTCCTTGCCTCATTTAAGAAGTGGTTTCTAAGAGAGAATTCTTTGAAAAAGCTCCTTCACAGAAAAATTTTCAATGTCATTTCAAGTGTGGATAAATCATTACATTCAAAGGCTGACACTAAACACAGAAGACTTGTGTGCCCGAAGAAAGATGCCATTCAGAAACAGGGAAGAGAATAATTAGAATTCTTACAACATGGTTCTAAACAATACAGGCTAAACTGTGTATAAAGTCAGAGGGGGGGAAATAAAGGCATTTTCTTGGATTTCACATTAAACAGTCATCTGACAAAAACAAAGAGACTGTCCTGGGAACAAAAATCCGTGACTTTTCCCGTCTCCAAAACAAGCACTGACTTTTTTACTCCTTTTCATTTTACCCCAGCAGCACAAATTCAAACGGAAACAACAACCTCCACTGAAACCTGTGGGCCTTGGGATGCTTCCCTGGAAGATCTGGATCCACCATCTACATAACCACAGCTAAACCTACAGTAACCTGCTGCTGAAAAATCACCATTAGGTATATTTGGAAACACAGTCCCAAGGAAGCTCCAAAATGCTGGATTTCCATGAGATTTGGGCAAGACAAGAGCTGGAAGCTACTTATCCACCCATATCCCATGAGACAACCTTCTGAAGTGGGTAAGAAGTGGAAACAGGTCAAGAGGGAATTTTTGCACCACTTTTGAGCAGAAGATGGGGTTTCTGTGTCACTTTAAGCCAGGATAAAATCTCCCGGTGCTGCAAGGGACAGTCTTGCCCTCCTCGCTGCCTTTGTGTCTGCACTAACGATCTTGAAGCCATGTGTCAGGTCGGATCAGCTTATGGATCCAAACAACCTCCAGCCCAGGAATTAAAAAGAAAACAACGCTTTCAAACCACAGCAAGCTGACCTGACTGCTGATGAAGGCAGGTCAAAAGGCAAAGCCACGTTTTGGGGTGACATCTGGCAATAAAGTCTACTTGGGCCAATTAAGGAACTGTACCTTGAGGTACTTGATATTCCGATAATCTTGGACTAGATCCAGAAAAAAAGGGGAAGATAATTGACAATCATTAACTTCTAAGAATTAGTGCTCATCTGTTCACGTCTTCACACTAATTATGCAAAGTACCTCGCTTTACAACAGCCAGCCTGTCACAGCTTGGTAACAGACACGGCGCTGCAAGGCACGTCTGTTGGCAAATAAAGAGAATATTAACAACTGTGCTTTTCTCAATCACAAAGAACAAATACATTTCCTCAAGAAAGCCACGCGGTGCTTGAATTTCCATTTGATTGCGTTTGTTTTCCCACAATGCGGTGCTTTTTCTCCCGCATCCCTGGTTGCTGGCTGGATTTCGCCTGCGTGCAAATTGCCTTTTCTTGACGTGGTAATCTAGCGGCACCGAGGCAGCACCAATATTAGCATTGATCCCTGCCCGATTCCCGGTGGATTCCCACAGCCGGGCTCGCCATACGCCTATAGCAGGGCTGCAGCTGTGCTTAACACCCAATTCAGCTGACAAAGGCTGGGATTTTGCCGTGTTCAGTGTGTTTCGCCTTATATTGGCAGATGTTTCGCTCCTCCCCCACAAAGGCTTGGCAGCTCTGAAAAACCGCACGTGGCCGAGGTTTGATGGATGGCAGGGAACGAGGGGGAAAATCGGAGATATCCCTGGCAAGCTGGGGCGAATCCTCAAATGAGCAGGGAATAACTTGAATAGATTCGCGCTGTCTACCTAAGACAATGGTTTCAACATTAACTGCCCGATTTACCATAAATAAATAAACAAAATAGAATGATAAATCACGGGGTTTTTCTTCCCCCAGATCTCACGTCTTATTAACTTGCTGTTATTACCATCTGTTTCCACTTTACTCCCCGAAAAATCAAGTTTAGTTTTCTGGGGTCTTTTGTTGACCTCACGATTTCTATCAGAAACATTGTCAGCTTGTATTTAGAGTCGAGGATTTCCCTGGATTTCCCACAGTCTGACATTATCCCCACCTCACTGTAGCTGTGAAAACAGACACCAGAAGTCAGGCCAAGCTAAAGACTCTCAGAATTTCATGGATTTCAAAATAACTCTTTCACTGCTTGGCACTCACAAAAGACAACATTCACCCACCTTAACATATATGACAATTTTCCAGCTATTTTCCAAATTAATCTGCAATAAGCATAGGGATCTATAAATAGGAGATAGAGTCATTTTTTAGAAACAGTGAGAAGTAAATATTAAAACTGGACATAGATAAATACACTAAGACTCTGGGTGCGTTTTCAGGACCAAACTCCTTACTTCTTGACCTTAAGTGGACAGGAGTATTCAATTCTGTAATCCAGAGACCTCAAAGCACACAGGAACAAGCCTGAATCACTCCTTACTAGACATCTGGAACTGCCTGATGCCATTTGCACATCACAAACTTGTTGAAAATCTTTATCAAATGATGGGTTGCCCATCACTTACACACCAGTCAGACCCTCAGCCTTGATCTCTCTCCTTACCAGGCTGATCTACAAAAACCCTGAGTGTATTTACACTTTCTTAAGCTGCAGCAGGTTATGAAGAGCACCAGCTATTCCCCCTCAGAAAACATTATCAGCTGAGAAAATGACAATAATTGAAGAAACAGCAAAGACCAGCAGCTTGAGGGTGATTATTCTGCTCGAGGGTGATTATTCTGCCATGGCTCACTCTGATTAAAAGGACAGGGCACTGCCTGGCACCGGAGCAGGAATCAGAAGTTAAGCTACGGTGCCTCAAGACTAAATTCACCTTCAGGGCCCATTCCTGGGCCACAACCTCTGCAGCCACGTGGCCACAAAGCTCCAAATCAGATGCTCTGCCCTCAGTTCAAGCTGGATGATCACAAAGGGAGAACTCCACCTGAAGGTCCACGAGCAGCTGAGTCAATGCCGTAGCTCTGCTCCTTACCTTGGCAAATTTCCCTTTTACCTCTCCACCAATCATATGGTTCTACATCCCTCAATTTTCACTGTAGCGGACCCTAAGCATTCTTATTTCCCTAACGTAGCAGAAAACCATCCATATTCAAGGAATGGGGGTTATTACTCTTTTTTTCCTCCTGTACTTCAGCAAGTTAAATCAGCTCTCTCTTTGCATTGCTAAAATACAGTGCATTCCTTAAAAAAAAAAAAAAAAAAAGTCCAGTGAAACTGTGCTCTTACAAAATGCTGAACCTCGGCATAATTACATAAGGAACACATGGGCACAGACAATCTTTCATCACAGACAAGTCCCCTACAAAAACTGGTTGGGAAACCACAACAACTCTTTGGTCCCGTGCTCCCAAATACCCCATCCATGGAAAAAAAGCCACATATTTAACCACGATGTGATTAACAACAGAACAGTTTAGAGCAGGAGAATGTTAAGCACAGAGGAAGAGACAACAGAAAAATTAACCCAAGGACTCATTTTGCATTTCCCCACACGGACACATGGTGAGAACTCATCTGTATTATGTTACCAACACGGACAATGAATCATGAGGATTTGCTTACTCTGTTTTACATAAAGGTAATTCAGATTGGGCGGGTGCAGAGCGCTCTGAAATAGAACAAATCTGCACTGATCTTCTGATGGAGATATTTAAAACAAGCACTTAACAGAAATTTTGTTCAGAAGTGCCTGTATTCACAAGGAAAACACTCATTCACCACTAAACACAGGCACATGAAAGATGACATCACCTCCCAAAGAGACTTCCCCTTTTTTGGGCAGCACTCCTCTCTTACTTAAGGGATTTTTTTCTTTCTGTTTCCAAACCTATTCTTTACTTGTTACAATGTCGAGGGTCGCCAGGCTCAAGGTGCCACATGGCAGACAAAAACTCTGAAGTATGTGGAAGAACTCCAAGAATTATCTCTGGCCCTTTCTCTGGTCTTTATATAGTCTGAAGAATTTTTCCATTCCTGTTTGGGAACTTGGGGGCGGGGGGGGAGGGTAACGGATTGTTTTGTTTTAAGTTATTTTTATTAACTGCCTGCTATCTGCTGACTGCCTGGGAAATTTATGGCAAACACTGGCCTCCATCTGGCCTGACAATAAAAAATAAAAAAGAACTGCACAAGACTGAATGTTGAGGAGGAAAAAAAAAATTAACAGATGACATGGCTCCTACAAATGCACCAAATTACAGTTGCTGGCTGCATCTCCCAGTGGAGCTCAAAAGCTTGCAGATGTTCAGAGACTCTTAATGTTCTCATGACAACTCTAAAATAGGGTCTCAGATTACAAAAATCACTCAGGAAGAGGAAGGCTGGAGTGGAAACCATTTTCTCTTTCAGCATTTTTTTTTTTTACCATCTTCGCATTTCATTACCCATCATGAATTTTTAGATACTTTACAGCTCTAAAGAAGTAACAAGCTCTTTCTAAGCAATTAAGATAAATTTATTCAGTGAAAAAATTATTTGAAAAGGTCACTTTTCATTCTGTCTTATTATCAATTCAATTTCTAACTGCAGCCAGAGAGGGAACATAACCAGCACAGAACAGCCATATTCACGTGTTTCAGGCAAGCAGAACAACCTCCATTTCTCTCTTTCTCACTGCAAAATTCCTCATTTCACTGGCAAATTATCCAAAAAGTGAAAATGCCTTTGTTCTCTCCTTGTACGAAACATAAAAAGCTATTTGGTTTTGGTGTTTGTTTGTGTTTTATTTGAAAATCTACAGCAAACACAGACTCAGGTAGCTTGGCCAAGTGTTTGTCTGCGATTCACGTGCAACATTCCCATTCCCTTATTATCTGGCTTCCCACTGGTGAATACTTCCATGTATTGTGCTGTAACTATTGAAAGCATCAAGCACTTCAGTTCCTGGGTTGTCCTTTGTGGTACCATAAAACAGAATCATGGAATCATTTCAGTTGGAAAAGCTCTCTAAGACCATCGAGTCGAACCGTTACCCCACCACTGCCAAGGCCACCACTAAACCTCTCGTCCCTAAGCACCACAAAAATGTCTTTTAAATGCCTTTTAAATACCTGGCGACTCCACCACTGCCCTGGGCAGCCTGTTCCAGTGCTGGGCAATCCTTCCTGCAGAGAAACGTTACCTAATATTCAACCTAAACCTCTCCTGGCACAACTTGAGGCTGTTTCCTCTATTCAAACCCTTCAGATAATGGGCTGCAGCTTCATACATATGGGTGCACCGTAAGTCTCCAAAAGGAAACAGCTCTGGCAACCTACAGCTACCTGAGCTGACACCTGAGCCAATGCCACCATCTCAGATGTCCCCATGACCCAGCTCCTGTCAAGCCCTATCCCACATACTTCTGAAGCTCAGGACATGTCATTACCTTTGTATCCACATGCCCCCCAGCAAGTGCCCACATAAATACAACGTCTTCTTTCTCTTCATAATCCCTCAGCCCCTCCCAAACCTCGGCCATCCCTACCCTAATTCACCTTTCCTACCTTTCACAAGCCTTTTTATTCCCTATTGCCAAGGCAGCCTGTGCCTATCCCCTCCCAAATCAGTCCCAGGTTTATCCCCACAGAAACACGACCCCAAGCCCATTCTCTGCACACCAGCCCTGCTCCAAGCCCCCCTTGATGTCCTCCTGCTCCTCATCCATCGCAGCCTCCCACACATCCTCCTTCAGCAGGATTCCGGCTTTGCCAATCCCTACATCCACAAGGTCACATCAGGCCCCTGTCTGCCGTCCTGTCAAGGCCACCAACACCTCCCTCCTGGCAGCCACCTGCCAAATCTACCTGTCCCCATCAATCCTTTCCCTTCCGTTCCCAGCCCCCCACATGCTGCTCCCGCTGCTCCAGCCCCCCAAAACCCCTTTAATGACCTCAAATCCGACCGCAACACCCCCCACAACTCTGTGCCCCGGCACGCCAGAAATCCTCTCCATAATGCCCCATCGTTTCTGTCCCACCCCCAAAGCCGTGCACCCCCATCCTTCCCACCCCAACGCCTTCAATCAGGTGTTAATCCCTATTTTATCCCCAATCAGCACCGTCAGCTCCGTGAACACCCCACTTTCTCCCCCAGCAAACCCCTTAACACCGCATCCTACCGCTTACAACTCCTCCCCAACCCCTCTATCCCAGCGCACCTCAGCGCCTCCAAAGCCCTGCGCCCCCATCCCTTCCACTCCAACGCCCCCAAACAGGCGTTTAACCTTATTTCCTTCACAATCAGCGCCACAGCTGTGAAAACCTCAGCTTCTCGGACACAAACCCCTCCTCACTTCATCGAAACCCTCCATATCCCTCCCCCCTTCAGCGCGCCCCCCAATATACCCCCACGCCCCATACCCCCTCTCCACCCCACAGCTCCCCTCAGCGCAGCCCTGCCGCTCGCTGTCATCCCCCTCCTCGCCTTCCCCGCTGTCCCCTCCGGTACCTGACGAAGGGCCCCGGGGCTCGGGGCCGGGGCCGGTGCCGCGGGGGCGGCGGGAGGAGCGCGGAGCGGCCGCACAGCGCCATGGCGACCGCGATGCGCCGGAGGGACGGGGCGGCTCCGCCACTGCGGCCCTGCGCCCCGCCCCGCCCCGCGCCGCGCGCGCCACTCGGCCCGGGGGGGAGCGACGTGGCACACCCGCACCGCTCCCCCCGCTCCCTGCCTTTCTGCCCTCGCAGGATTCATCCCGAATTTTTCTGTCGTCTCGCAGGAAGTGCGGCCGGGAATTCTTGGACAGCTGCCGGTAGCTGGGAGTAAACATAGCGGGGATGCGGATGGTCACCCCTCCGGCAGGAATGGGCTCGTCCAACTCCTGCCCCCTGCTCACACACCCCTCACGCCCCCCCGCTCACTCATGGGCGCGTCCAGCCCCTACCGTTGCTGTCGTCCCCCCCCCCCCCCCCCGCGACGGGGCGTGGGCTCGTCCGATCCCGGGGAGGGGGAACAAGGGACTCTCGGGGACCCCCGGCAGGGGTGACACGGAGTCCCCTGGAACCCCCTGAAACCCTCGGGCAGGGGTGACACGGAGTCCCCTGGAACCCCCTGAAACCCTCGGGCAGGGGTGGCACGGATTCCCCCGAGAAGGGGTGACACAGAGCCCTCGGGGGAAGGGTGACACAGAGCCGCGAGGAGCGGGGGGACACGGAGACCTCCGACATCCCTCAGGGCGCCGAGGGACGGTGTGTCCGGGATCCCTCCCAGAACGCCAAGGGATGATGTGTCCTGGAGCTCCGCGGAGTGATGTACCCTGGCCTGCCCAAAGTATTGTCCCCCCAAACACCGTACAGCACACGGACGTGCCCTGGTTTCCCATGTCCCCCCAGCACTGCACCCCCACATGACCCCTACCTGGTTGTCATTCCCTACCCCAAAACCACCACAGCCCCATCTGGGCACCCTCTGGGGTGTCACCAGCACCCCACATGGTCCTTTTCTTGTTATCCCCCAAAAATAACTCTCCTTTCCAGCCAGCACCCCTCTGTGCTGGCTGTGTCCTGGTACCAGCACAACCATCCTTACGGACACCTGTTATTCTGTTTACACCAGAAATTCAGGGTGTTTTGCCTGCTCCATCCTGCCCTATCCTGCCCAGCCCGGAGATTCCAGGCTTGCCACGGGGCTTGGCCTCTGACACCCTTTCCCCAGTCTTCCCCGTCTTTTCCCATTTCACTGATGTTGCACCATTGCCAAAAAACTGAGCCAGCACCCCCAGCTTCCAAGGAAGCAGGAGCAGAGATTTTGGGTCCCACACAGAAAACCTCCAAGGATCTATAATTAAAAGACTAAGGTCATCACAACGCAGGGCAGGATCTGGAGCCAGGATTTAATGAACTGTGAGTGGCACATGGCTGGAAACCCGTTAATCACACATCCCTCAGCTGAGGGGAATGCATCCTGCTCTTCCTGCATCCTCCTGCCTCACCACCAAACCCCGGGCGGAGGAAAAGCTGCCCCATGGCATGACAAGAGGTTGAGTAAGCAGTAAGGAAAACTGAATTTGCTGTGGAGGCTCTCATTCCCCCCCAGAATGTTAATCCCCCCGCCCAGTGCTAATCTGTGACGAGCTCCCTGCATTGTGTCCATCCCCGTTAATCACCCCGGCTCCTCATCCCTGGTGGAGAGTGGGATAAGACCCCTTGTCTGCATCTTATTTTAATTACACCAGTATTTGCCAAGAGCAGCGTAAAGCTGTAAATCTGCAGCTTTTGGGTGTGATGGAGACACGGGGCTGCTTGCAGCAAACTCCTTTTCCCTTCCCACAGGACCCCAATGCACACAAGAGCACTCAGGGGCTCTCACTCCCACCTCGCTTTTAACCCGGTGCAGGTGAGACTACATTCCAAAGTGTTCTTTCCTTTTTTTCCCAAAAACCACATTGGACTTTGCTCACTGCCACAGAGCAAAGACAAGATAAATAAATATGCTGGGCTGTAACCCAGCTACTCTGCAGCCGCTGGGAAGCATTTTAGCTGGCCTTGATAAAGTTCTGATGGTTCCATGTACAGACACGTCCTCGCAGCATGGGTTGTGCTGACAAGGAGTTGGCACCATCCCAATTCCAAGCTCTCCCTATTTTTTGAGCCCCTGGACACACTTTGAGCTTGCCAACGCAGCATCAGCAATGGGAGCTGAAGGTCTGGAAGGAAAAGTGGATACCATTGCTAAAAACCTTATGGCTTCCCTCTAGAAGGCTCCTAAAATGCATCCCTCCAGCTTCTCTTGTCATTTGCTCAGTGGGACACGTTCCTGCAGAGCTCCTGCTGGTTGTCCCCATCCCAGTCCATGGACCACCAGCTTCCAAAAGGCTTTCCCAAGGGCCCTCTGCATCCGACACTCATGTAAGAAAGGAGACAGCGCATCCTTTCCCTGCAACAAGAACCATCCTTAACATCTGGGTGCTGTGTTGGCTCCTTCCATTTCCTCTCTTCCATCTCCTCTTCATCTCCGTGTGCCTGCTCAGGGACTCCAAAGCCCCAGGAACACAGCAAGGCTATGGTGAGAGAGGGGAGGGGAAAGGGATCTTCCCAGGATGGGATTTAGGGGCATTTTGCCCCCAAGACTCTTTTGGCCAACAAGAGGAGACATTTCACACTGGTGCATCGCACCGGGCTGTGATCTGCAGCATTTTATTTCCCTTGGGATGCAAAAGCAGGTCAACAACCTGGAAAACACCCAACAGAGAGGTCAGGCTTCCTGGAGAAGGAGTGATGTGGAAGGGGAAAGAACACGACGTCAACTATTGTTCCTGCTCTCCAACATCCTGAGCTTCACCTTCCCACTATTGTTGCATGTTTTGAGGGCTGCAAAAGCTGAATGAAATCCACAACAATTCCCAAAGAGAGGAAGAGGAGAGCAGAGTGGTTTGGAAAGAGGGGGAAAGCTGCTGATGTTGCTCCTTGTTGGGTCCTCCTGACCTAGATCTTGTCCAAAAGCAAACACCAGATCTGGGTTAAGTCTGCTCATGTGACCTGTTCCTCATTGTGTTTTCAGCTTGGATACCTCCACGTTGGTATCTGCCCATGGAAACAACTGCCTTTGCACCCTCTTCCCTGGATACCTGATTATTTTTAGCAAATCCCTGCTGGAGAAAACAATGTTGTACCCAGAGAGGCCAAAATTAGCTGTTCACCCTGAGATGTGCACTTGGTGAGGTCCTTCGTTCCCCTATCCATGAGGAATGCCTAAACTTCTCCACCCTGGGCTGATGGTTGCTCAATGAAGCTGGAGGCTGGATTTGATTTAAAATTTGATGGATACATGCCATGCCAGTGGCACCTGCACCACTCTTCCCCATGGAAAACATTGGCTGCTGGGCCTCTTGGCTGTGGGATGGCTTTGATGTCCTGGTGCATGCCAAGGAACCATCCATGCGCCATCCTGCAGGACTTTCCAGGATGGTGGAACCCCAGGAAGACCTGTCTCCATCCCTGGCATTCGACTGGACAGAGGCAACCCCAGAAATAAACCTGGAGGTGGCAGCTCCAGCCCTGGCTCCAGTGGGAACTGGAACCAATGACAGCGCAAGGACTCCAAATAAAACCAAACAGAAAAGCTTTATGGCTCACAAATCCCACTTTCAGCATCCTAAGAGCCAAGGATCCATCCTCTAGGGGTTTCAATTTGCTTTTTCCTTATCCCTCAGTAGCATCAAGGAGCTATTTTCCTACTGGAACAGCACTTTTAAGGAAACAATTCCAATTTCTTGGAGAGAAAACATGAAGTGTGCTGTGCTTGCATGTAAACAAACAAGGTAGTCCCTTGCTGTGCTTCATAAGAATTGTTTTTCCTCCTTTTTGTTCAGATTTATGGGATCCTGTTGTGTTTATGGGATCCCATAAATGTTTCAGAGGACTCCACCCTCCAGGCAATGGATGTTCATTCAGAGAACAAACTTGCTGCCTTACAGAGCTCTTACTGAAAAATTTATGAATAGCATAAGAAAGGGATAAAACGAGACTGATAGAAAAGTTTCCAACTTTTACCTGGGGAGGGAAAATTAAGTAATAAATGATGATGGCGATAAAAACCCTCCTATTCCATTTATCCCAGTTCTTCAGGCTAAAAGATCTTCATTCTTCTCTATTGCTATTTTGGGAGGAGAGATATTAAAATTTCCTCTGCCCTGAAATTATTGTTTTATTCTTACTGCAAAAAAGCAGCCCCAGGTCAAAGAAAATAAAAGGGTGAGTTACTTCAACAAGCTGAGATCTGCTTGTTTATACCACCCTGAATCTGGCACTGCACGCCCATCAAACACAGGGTGGAGATGCAGGAGGTGATGGAGACACAACACACCAAGATCCTGAAAGCACAGGAAGCGTGTCAAAAAATAGCATTGCTGACCCCAAGTCACCCAGACTTGTTTTGTTATAGCCACTGCTCTTCGTAAATGAAGACTTTGGCTAAGGGAGAGACAGGGCTGAGGGTGACCAGGAGCTGGAAAGGGTTTTTTAGATGTTCTGTTAGCAAACTGGCTCCATGCAAAGAGGGAATTTGGTGCAGGTGGTCATTGCTGAAGTTGGCTTTGGCTTTTCCAACGGTGGATGGAGCAAAGAGATGTTTGCTGCCAGATGGGGAAACTAACCACTGTCCCCGAGAATAATTTATTGCCATGGTTTCTTCATCCCAACGTGTTCTGGGACATCTCCAGGTGCTATAGGATCATGAAATAGCCTGGATTGGAAGGGACTTGAAGACTGTCTTGTTTGGCCATATCAGATTTACCAGCGTGGGATTTGGTCTGCAAAAAATCAGGAAATTGCTGTCTGGAGTGGTGTGCTGACTTCTCTTCCCTAACACTCTGGATGCTCTGGAAAGGTTCTGCAAAAGAGGGGACAGTCTGGCTATGTCTTAGGATCATTGGGAAATTAAGGTTGGAAGGGACCTCAGGATGTCTCTACTCCAACCTCCTGCTCAAAGCAGGGTCACCCATGAGGTCAGACCAGGTTGCTCTGGGCTGTCTTCAGTTGGCTCCTGAAAACCTCCCAGGATGGAGACACTGCAGCCTCCCCTGGGAACCTTCCTGGTACCCCAAACATCAAAGATATCCCTGGGATCTGCTCCTCTCCCACTGCTTGCCCACAGCCACCACCTATCCACCCTCAGCACTCCAGGTGAGTGGCCACCACCTCTTGGAGGCAACCAGCCCTACACTCATCTTTTTTCCCAGTTTTTGAGCCTCAGATGAGCAGAGGAAGCCAGGCCTCCTGGCGTTTGCTGTGTGGCCTCCCCTGCATCTCGTTATCTCCAAGAACAACTTCCCACCTCTCCCATCCCGCTTCCTCCGGAGCTCAAATCCCTCCCTTCATTGTGCTTCGCCCTTCCAGGAGCCTCCTCTCAACACTGCCTGAGGATACACTGCTTAAAACCTAATTTAAGCCAGCACCATCTGATTTTGCAGCTCCCCAGCTCGCTCTCAAGTCTCTGCCTGTTGGCCTTGAGCATTGGGCTGGGGAGAGGCTGTGACTTCAGGCAGTGCAGTGTCTTCAAAGGCTGGATGTGCGAGAGAAGAGCATCTCCAAGCCTCTCCATCTTGGCAGAGCTCCTCAGCTGGTGGTCCTGGAGAGCTCTGGGTTCCTCCTACGGCATCCACAGGAGATGATTAAGAAAGTAAATTGGCCAGGGTGCTTCTATTCACTGTAAATTCACTGCATCATCAAGATATGGATCATAAAATTCCAGAATGGTTTGGGTTGGAAGAAACATTAAAGATGATCTCGTTCCACCTCCCTGCTATGAGCAGAGCTACAGCTTCTCTGGGCAACCTGAGCCAGGGCCTCACCACCCTCACAGCAAGGAATTTCTTCCCAGTATCCCATCTAACTGTCCCCTCTGTCAGTGTGAAGCCATTCCTGCTGCTCCAGGCCCTTGTAATGAACGAGCCTTGAAAACCTCTCCTGGTTTTTCTCTTCCAAACAGACCCCCAGAAGCTCTTTCTCTCTCTCTAAGACCACTTCCCTTCATCC
This sequence comes from Coloeus monedula, assembly GCF_965178545.1. Lineage (NCBI taxonomy): Eukaryota > Metazoa > Chordata > Aves > Passeriformes > Corvidae > Coloeus > Coloeus monedula. Next base: position 73,118,569 of record NC_138785.1, read on the forward strand.
TTCACCCACCACTTCTCCCAGAAATCAGCCAGAATTTCTCCTTAGCAGGAATTTTGCATTCCTGGACTCCCCGTTTTCAGCTTGCAATGGTTTCTGTCTCAGAAATGTGAGCTGAGGAGGATGGGGATGTCAAGAAGGGAAAATCCATCTAAACTTTTCATCTCCTTTTGCCAACGTTTCATTTAAGTAGGATTTTCACGTTGCTGATTCATCTCCAACAGCTTCCCACCCACCTCCATGTTCATTCCAGTGCTGCCCACGTCCTTTGCTAGAGGAGGAAACCACCAGCGGTGCAGTGGGAACAGGGACCTAAATCCTCTGAATCCCTCCTTTTTCTGCAAAGAACATTTATGTCCTCAGGCTCCATCACTAATTTCTACCCTGCAGAGTCACCACTGCCTCTCAATCTCTTTTTGAGCCTCGTTCATGGCAAAGTGCAGCTCCTGAGCAGGTTCCCTGCAGCGTTTCCCGGATATCCGATGGAGCGGTACCTTGCTGACCACTTCACTGTGCACTCTGTTTGTTGGCTCCAGGGGAAGGAAACAACAATGAGATCACTTGGAAAGATGTTTTTTTTCCTTCAGATTTGGCTTGCCCAGTGGAAATCCAGGAGTGTGGTCAACAAGCATCGAGCAGAGATTCCCTTCACCATCTGCGGAAACTGAAATTAAACTCATTTTCACTCATCCATGAAAACAAAGGTGATGATAATTGCAACCAGCAGCACTCCATCCTCCTCTTCCATCCTGCCTCGCTCCGGAGGGAGGAAGGCTGAGCTCACAGTTTGGTGGAAGGGCTGTGGGAACCAGCAGGGACAAAACTGGGACAAAGCCAGCAGCCGGAGCACCATGCCAGGCTCAGCTCCCAGGTTTTGTTCAGTGATGGATGGGGATGAACGCATTGTGTCCCCTGGAGCTATTTAATCACGGATTTGATGCTCGGCATGGATCCTGGAGCTCTACCCGAGGCAGACTGCGATGTGCTCAGCACGGCCTCTCTGTGCGGCAGCATTCCGGGCTCGCGAGCCGCCGCATCCCTCTGCTACCAAGACAAATTAGAGGAACGCGGCTCATTTTATGGCTTCCTCCGGGCAGGTCAGCCTGGAGGCCCCCACAAAAGGATCCTCTGCAAATCAAATATGCAGCTACAGAGATCTGGAAGGGAATGCCCATGGAAAAACGTTGCATTTGGCCGATTTGCCGCCTCTTGGCGCGCGGCGTTTTCGCAGCTGCAGGCAAGAAAAACAGAGCCGCTCATTTAATGAAGCCTTGGGAAGGAAAGCTGCGGAGAGCTTCCCCCTCCCCAATTATTCTTGTGAAATACATAGCCTGGAAAAGCACACAGGCGCAACCAGCCGTAAATTTGGGGTTAGTAATAAAATCTTCTCTCCCTGTCTAGGACAGCTGGAAAGGGAAATGCTCCAACTTGTTGCTTAACATGCTGGGGAAGTCGCCACTAAAAAGGAGAGCTGGCAACAGGATCCAAGAGAACTCCATTCCAGCATTGGCCAGCAGCCTTTGCTGTGTTTCATGAGCTAAAAAATCTTCAGAGAACTTAAAGGAAGCATTTAGAAGTAAGACCCCACTGTGAGGAGCTTCCTGCAAAGCCATAGCAGGGGCACAGACAACTGCAGAGGCTCCTGTGAGCTCTGTTTTGGCCCCACATCTTAGGAAATGAGAGCCCAAGATCTGCTTTTTGGCTGCTCTCTGCTGTGGAACTGAGTGCTGAGTGTTGGAGGGGTCAGGCTTTGCTGGAGCTACTTCTCCATGACTCAAGAAACTTCAGATCTTGCATCACCTCAGCCCCTTTCAGTGACTCCCAACTGTTTTTTCCCCAAATTACTGCAGGGAGAGCCACTGGTGTGTGCTGTGGGACAAGCAGGAAGCTCTTGTGCAGGGGATGATTTCATAGAACTACAGAATCACTGAGATTGGAAAAGACCTCTAAAATCACCAAGTCCAACCATTAACCCACCACTGTGTTCACCACTAAATCATGTCCTCAAATGCCCCATCCATATGGCTTTTAAATCCCTCCAGGAATGGTGATTCCACCACTGCCCTGGGCAGCTGTGCCAGGGCTGGACAACCCTTTCCATGAAGAAATTTTCCCTAATATCCAATCTAATCCACCCTGGAGCAACCTGAGGCTGTTTCCTCTTGTCCTGTCACTTGTTACCTGGAACATTTCAGATCATTTCCCCTTTGCCAACCTCACTGTGTTGTTGCACACACTATGAGCCAAATTCAAACATCTTGGGCTCTTCATAAGAAAAAATCCTGATTTGATAAGGACAGGATCGCTGACTTCTCATCCCTTGGGCATGGGCAGGAACTGTGTCACTCCAACCCACAGCACAAAAGCCTTTGTGGGCTCTTTATCCTTCACACTAAACCAGCACCAGCCTCTACAAGACCGTGATTTACAACTCTCTATCTCCCCCAGGGCTATCCCAGCCAGCTCCACAGCGATTCCAGCAGGAATGGCTTTCCCAGCGGGTGTTTGCAAAGTGCTAGACTCAGCAGAGCCATATCTCAGTGGGTAATCCCATAGCCCTTAATTTATCGATTACCATGAGCAGTGATAATACTAATAACAGCAGCAGAGATTAAAATATTCTCTGCACAGGCACAGAGAGCTTCCCAGAGCTCTGCCAGTTGGGAAAAGGCTGCCACGGTGATGGTCTTTTTGGATTTCACCCCAAATCCACCTCATCACGCACAGTCCCAGAGGGGCAGCAAAATCCCACAGAGCCACAGGCTTGTGGCTGTCACCTGAGGTCACTTGCTGTGACTGTGACAGGCAGCGTGGGATGGAGGCGGCCAGTTTTCCTGTTCCCTGAGAAACTCAGCCCTGAGCCAGCCGGGCAGCCTCTTCCCAAGGGGTTTTCCCACCGCTGAGGTCCACACTTGCCAGCTTTCCTCGGGGAGAGAGCATTGTCAGCCCTTTCCTGGAAGTCCTGTGTGACACCCGGTGGCAGCAGCTGGGTTATTTATGCGGCTCCGCTCGCCGCCGGCGAGTACAATGCACAAAGTGGTGCCTGGTAGCTGCTCACAGAGGGATGCAGGGCACACAAGCCAAACTGCAATCACGGCTTTCATTGAAGTAAAAGCTCTGCGTGCCTGTGAGTGCCAGGAGAGGAGGGGGAAAAAAGCCCTCTTTAAATAAATCACAGGCTTTTCTTCCCAGCGTTTTATGAACTTCCCTCAATGGGAGAGCGCAATGTGTCAACTGAGGCTGTTAAAATTTTTCTCATGTAAAAAAAAATGTCCTTCCTGCAGATATTTTAAATGAAAACACAAAATTAATGTGCCAGTCTCTCTTTACCCATCATCCAATGCAGCTGTATCTGATGTGCAACTTGCCAGTGTGTCTGTACCAGCTGAAGTCCCCTAAAACAGGGAATGTGGCTTTTATTACCTATTTTAGGCTTGGAGCTGCCAATGCACATACTGAACATGGCAGGGAGATTTGTGGGGTCAGATGGTCAAGCTGTACAGAGAGGTTGTGGATTCCCCAACCCTGGAAGTGTCCAAGGCCGGGCTGGATGTGGCTTGGAGCACCCTGGGATAGTGGAAGGTGTCCTTGCCCATGGCAGGGGGTGGGATGGGATGGGGTAGTCCAGTGTGCCAGGGCCTCACCACCCTCACAGGGAAGAATTTCTCCCTACTATCAATCTAACCCTGCCCTCTGGCAGTGGGAAGCCATTCCCTGGGTCCTGTCCCTCCAGCCCTTGTCCCCAGTCCCTTTCCAGCTCTCCTGGAGCCCCTTTAGGCCCTGAGAGGGGCTCTGAGCTCTCGCTGGATCCTTCCCTTCTCCAGGGGAACATTCCCAGCTCTCCCAGCCTGGCTGCAGAGCAGAGGGGCTCCAGCCCTTGGAGCATCTCCATGGCCTCCTCTGGATTTGCTCCAGCAGCTCCACGTCCTCTGATGCTGGACCTGGGGCTGGAGGCAGCTCTGCAGGTGGGGTCTCACCTGAGCAGGGCACAGGGGCAGAATCCCCCTCCCCTGCTGCCCACACTGGGGGATCAGCCCAACACACAGGGGGGTTCTGGGGGCATGTCCAGCCAAAAAGTCTCATGTTTGGCTTTCCCAAGAACCAAATCACCCACCTAGAAGCCCCGAGAGAGACGTGGGTTCCCAACAGATGGACAAATACCTGTGTAAATCACCGTAGGTGTGAGGATGCTGCTCCCTGCATCCCCAGCTATGACCACGATGAGGCTCAGCCACACTGGGAACTTTTAAAGGCAGGAACTGGGGAGCAGGGAGGTGATTTGGGACAAAACTTTGGCAAATCCTTGAAAAAAGGAATGAAATTGTACAAGCTGATGTCCAGGTCCCTGATTCTCGTGAACCCCCGGCGAGCCACGAGCGTGTGGCACCAGCATGGATGGAAAGGCATCCTCCAGTGTCATTAACTGGGAAATAAATCCCCAGTGCGTGTCACAGATGGAAAGGCAACCTCCAGCGTCCTTAACTGGGAAATAAATCCCCAGTGGGTGTCTCGCCTCTGCTGCCCGGTTTTATATCTGGAACTAATTTCGTCGTCATTCGATGAGTGACGAGATAATTGCTGCAGCTGGGCTATTCAGCCTGCTCCAAAGAACCCCCTTTTTTCCATTAATTCAGGCAGTGATTGCAGACTCCCGGCCAAATTTATTTCTGCTGCGCGTAAAACCCCATTAAAGGCAGCGCCTTCACCCTGGGGATGGGCTCAGCCCATCACAGCCCTCGCTGTTTAAATGGTGTGTTCACGTTTCTTTGTTCTGTGGGAGACAAAGGAAAAGCTATTTTCCTAGATCAAAATAAATAAATAAGGAAATCTGCCGTCTCCCTGCGCAAAAATGGACACTTACGTCCCAATCCCAGATAATTAGAAATGATCCATTCTTGCGCCAGAGTCAAGAAAATGCCCAAATTGCTGCCTGCAAAATATCTGTGAAATGCTCTCTGTTCTCTGAGGAGCGCTGGGCGAGGAGCGTGGCGCTCGCCTGGCACGGCCGCGATGCTGACAGAGCTGGGGACAATGATCACAAACTCTTCCCCGACCAGCTGGGAGAGATTTGGAGTCGAGGAGGGCTTTGTGCAGAGGAGGGCACTGCATAAAAGCGAGAGAAGAGTTAAAAAAGGAGGAGGGGAGAAGCTGCCCGGGATAATCGCTGGGAGAGCATCTGCAGGAACGTCCACAAAGCCTCCTCGTGTTGAAGCTCTCTTCATTTTTTTTCCTGCTCCTCTGTGTTGTGCTGGCAACACAATAAAACAAGGGAAGGTCTGAGGATACGAAATAAGATTTGATTGCTGCTGGTTTTCCCAAGTGTAAAAATAATAACGTGAGGCACAGGGACTGTACATCGGATTGAAAGTATCTGCAGGGGGGGTTGTGTGAATGCAATTCCTATTCTTGCCAGCGCCGTAATATTCCCTGTTCACCAGCTAAAAGGAAGCTAAAATTAGGATATAAAAGTGTCTTCCACGGAGGGAACAGAAATAAATTGCCCTATTGTCAAGAGAAGGGCGTGGGGAATCTCCCGTCTCTGACCTTGACTTTGACCCCGTCTGCCTTTCTCCCTTGTGTCACCCCGAGCTTCTCATCTCGTCCTTTACCTTGCTCGATCTTTACACGGGGAACAATGGGAGAGGAGCTGTCAAGTTAAATGGCAATTTACAGCCGAAACAAAGGGGCCGGGGTTTTACACCACGGCCTCTGGCAGCCCATTAAATGAAAACAAACCACTGATCTCATTAGCGAGCGCTCCCAAGGCGGCTCCTGCCGCCGCCTCCCGGCCCTGAGCCGCTCTGAAGGCAGAGGATACAAAATCTTGGAAAGGAAATAGAGGAAATATCCTATTTTTCTTTTGTCACAAGGGGTGTTTTTACAATCAGAATCGCAGAATCGTGGAATGGTTTGAAGAGACCGTAAAAAAAACCCCATCTATTCCCACCCCCTGCCATGGGCAGGGACACCTTCCACTATCCCAGCTTGCTCCAAGCCCCATCCAACCTGGCCTTGGACACTTCCAGGGATGTGGCAGCCACAGCTTCTCTGGGAATGCCGGTCCCAGGGCCTCACCACTCTCATCACAAAATATTTCTTCCTTATATCTGTTCTTTCTAGTTTTCTGTTGGAAGATCTCGCTGGTAGGGAGCTCAGGCAGAGGAGTGAGGTGGAGAGGTTTGTGTTTCACTCCTGATAACCCACTTCACTTATCCCATCATAAAATGCAAAGAAGACCCATCAGCCCTTTTTAAGATGTTGATGCCGATGAGTTAAAACTGTCCAAGAGCAGGTTGGTAGAGCTGCAATTGCAACGTAAACCTTCCTGCAATCAAACAGCCCCAAAGAGCATCACCCTGTTCCTCCTGCAATTCAAAAGCAGTCAGAAAACTCTCACTGGATTAAAAAAATTTGAAAAAAGAAACCCAAACAGGAAAAATTATGTCCAAGAATGAACATAAATATCAAGTACAAGCCTCACACCACGGGGGGATGCACCTTTGAGATATCAGGAGGTTTAGAGCTGGTGATCAGTCATCTCTTGACCACATTTATGATCCGAAGAGGATTCAGCCAAAGCACAGGAAAGGGCAGATGAGAAGCCAGCAGGGTGAGAGTCGAGTGCCCATTGCATGTGCAAAACCTTCACTTGACCTGGGTCTATTTTCTCCCTAAATGATCTACAGAAGGCTTCTGGAATTAACATTCCTGCGGGAAAAGCTGGAGCTGTGTCAGGTTTAGGTCGGATATCAGGGAGAAATTCTTCCCCCAGAGGGTGCTGGGGCACATTCCCGAGGCTGCCAGAGCTCCAGGAGCGTTTGGACAATGCTCCCAGGGATACACAGGGTGGGATTGTTGGGGTGTCTGTGCAGGGCCAGGGGTTGGACTGGATGATCCTGGGAGGTCCCTTCCAACTCAGGATATTCCATGATTAAATAAATCACATCATTATTAGCTTAAATGACACTCAGAAATACTTGCACACGTGAGAAAAGTCTGCTCTACAGGAAACTCTCTGCCCAGGAAGGTTTTTATCTCTCACTCTGAATTTTTTAAAAAATCCTTTCTCTGCAGAGGTGTGCAGAGGTGGGCAAGCTCCTGGTTTCTAAAAGCATCAATGTCCAAAATTTGCTATCAAATAACATAAAATATTCCAGGCTGGATGTGTGATGGGTCATGAGCTGATGCTTCCATCTCTCATGCCTTTGTTGTCAGAGCTGTGCTGCTCCAGCTCCTTGCTCCACTGGCACCAGGAGGCAGCAAATCCATAAAAAAGGTGGAAAGCCAAAGCAAAAAAAACATCCTGGATGTTGCTTTGCCTCCTGTGGCTGTTGCTGAGCTGGGGAAGCACTAATATTTACTACCCTGGTCCTGGTTTTAATTGCAGCAGGTTCTTCCTCTGGGTCTGCAGGGCTTTGCTGGCTCCTGCTGTCCCTTTCCTCTACATCCAGGTAAAACCTGGAATTTGCTTTCACCTGCAGCAGGAGATGCAGCCAGAGGCAGAAGGGAGCCCTGTGACCAGAGCTGAGGGGGCTCTCTGTCCTGGAAGGGCCATATATGGATGCCTCATGCCTGCAACAGGAATTCCCATATTCCAGGTCCAGGTATTATCCCAGGATCTCTGGGAGTAACCACAACATTTGTAACAGGAGTCTCCAGCTGAGTGAAAACTGCAGGAGAAATGGCATTTCTGACCAAAATGGGGGCCACAAACCTGGAGGAGAAGCTTTAATTAAGTGCAGAGTTAAGTGACAAGGAGCCATTGATCCATCCCAGCCTGTGGGGTTGTTCCTTCCCCCAGCTCTCAGCACCAGCAGGAAGGGATAAAAACAACACTGCTGATCCAAAAGAATCAACCTTGGGGTTTATTTGACCTGCAGGAGGCCCTTGCTCAGGTCCTTTCTCTGAAACACACACAGAAAACTCCAGGGATGCCTCATCCCTGGAAGTGCTCAAGGCCAGGTTGGATGGGGCTTGGAGCAGCCTGGGAAGGGAGGTTTGGTGCCTGCTGGACACACAGAGAAGAGATTCACAGAGCTGCTTCCTCCTGCAGGCTCAGACAGTTTTGCTGCTTGGTTTTTGTCATGTGTCCATGCATTTCCCCCCTCCTCAGCTGCCAGGATCTGCACACCAATTACACCCAGACTGCTGCAGGCTGTGATCACCTCTGCCAACAGCAGTGCAGGCCTCCTGCAGGAAAACAGAAGTCATTAAAATTAATAACAACCTGCCAGGCACTCAAGACGCAGTGAATCAGCATTTAAACTCAGACCTAAAGGCTGGGCCTCGTGGGGCTTGGAAGCTGAAGAAACAAGTTTCAAGTAATTGTGTGTTCATGCTTGGATTTTAATTACATCCACGTGGAGACACCATTTGTTATTTTATGAGCATTGCTCTTAAAGGCATGAATTTGGGATAATCACAAAAGCCCAGGGAGGCAGTGAGTGAATCCATCCATCCATCCCTCCATCCATCCATCCATTATGTTTGACTGTGATTTCAAGAACCTGTGCCCCTCTATTAGAGCCAGCTCACCCCAGCTTGGTAAATTCTGTGTGAAGGCAACAGGAGGGAAACCAGGCCTGAACTGCAGGGTCTGTAAGGAGCTCCCAGACAGACGCTCAGTAAATCAGGGGACGTGCATGATCCCATAAATCAGGATCCTGATTAGGGTCAGAGGCTGCACGTGCTGCACAGAGCACTGCCCAGGAACTGCTGGGCTCCTCCCGTGGGAGGAGAGCCAGAGTTTCTCTCCATGGCAAATTACAAATTACTGGAGTGTGCAAAGTCCTTGTCTCAGGGGAGTCCAGCAGCGAACAAAACTAATCCTGCTCTTTTAGGGATTCTGCTCTCACCTGGAAGTTTGTCTCTAGGGGAGGGAGGGAAGAAATCACTGCTTCTCCAATCACATCCATGAATGTCACCCATTGGAGGGCACAGGGTGGGCACCAGGCACAGCCCAGGCCACCCATGGATGTTGATATTCCAGTGGAAAAGGGAATTTGGGATTTATTTGCACGAACACTGATCTGGCACGGGGGTGTTTCTGACTATATTCATCCACAGGGTTACCCTTAAGCCAGGCTCTGTCAGGAATGTGCTGCCTGCTTAATATCTTTATTTTCCTGTTTGTTTTCTTGTTCGTTTCCTGGTTCCTCTAACAGGAAGAGCTGCAATTCCCAGTGTTTAATCCTGAGCAGGTTAAATCCCCGTGGTGTAGTTTCATTATCTTCTCCAGGTATGTGGAGCATGAAGTTAATGGGATCAGAGCTGTTCTGGGTTAGCCAGGCACAAAAACAAGGGGAAAATCAATCCATAAAGGTGAATTCTCTGTGGCTGAACACAAACTGACACTAACAGCCTCTTAATTAGCGACAGGGATAATGAAATCACTCGGGCAGGGAAGCATGAACGCATGCACACATCAGAGAATCAGGGAATGGTTTGGGTTGGAAGGGACCCTAAATCCCAACAATCCCACCCCTGCCATGGCAGGGACACCTTCTGCTATCCCAGGCTGCTCCAAGCCCCATCCAGCCTGGCCTTGGGCACTGCCAGGGATCCAGGGGCAGCCACAGCTGCTCTGGGCACCCTGTGCCAGGGCCCCACCACCTTCACAGGGAACAATTCCTTCCCAATATCCCATCTAACTCTGCCCTCTGGCAGTTTAAACCCAGCTTTAAACTGAAAGTTTAAACTCCGCCCTCGCCTTCAGGCAGAAGCCCCATTTCGAAATTTTATTCCATTCCATAAAATTTCAGTTCACTTCATTTTGTTCCAAAAAATTTCATTTCATTCCATGAAATTCTGTTTTGCTCCCCCTCATTCCATGCAATTTCATTCCATTTCATGAACTAAAATGACACTTAAAATTTTATTTTATTTCATTTTACTTCATTCCATAAAATTCCATTTAATTTCATAAAATTGTTTTTATTTAATTTAATTCCATGAAATGAAATTTCCTTTCATAGAAGAATGTTTTGAAATTTCATTTCATGTCATTTCACAAAATTTCCTTGTATTTCATTTAATTCCATGAAGTGAAATGAAATTTCCTTTCATGAAACGAAATTTTGAAATTTCATTGCATTGCACTGCACAAAGTTTCATTTCATATAATTCCTTCAAATTTCAGTTTAATTCATTTCATTCCATTCCATGAAATTTCCCGTGCCCTCCAACACTGTTCCTTCAACAACACCCACACAATTTTGAAGGAAAAGGAAAGGAATTCTCCAAAAAAGTCACAGCTAAGAGGAGCTTCCAAGGAAACAAAAAGAGATGGTTCCAAACCGAGCTGAGTCACTTTGACCAAAGCATTAAAAAAAGTTCTTTTCACCTGTGCAGGGGACAAGCTCCCATCACCTAAAGCTAAACCAGAGGTGCCCAAATCCAGGAGCGACCAATCCCTCCAGCACGGCCACTTTCCAGCAGAAATGCAGATTTCTCTTAAAAATAAGGGTGTTTTGTGGGTTTTTTTTTTTTCAATACTCAGCGTTTAAACCAATTTGTTCATGAAAGGGCAGCAATTTGTGCTTCCTCGTCAAACCTTGTCCCATACTCTTCGTGGAGTCAGGTTTCAAGGATGCCCCATCTAAAATCTTTATTTTAAAATCATCTTCAAAACATCTGCAAGTGCTGAGGAACCATAATTACTTCAGAGTAAGTAACAAGAATAAGATGCTTTGTTTATATATATATATATAATTAATATCAGCATATTTCTAGATTTCAACACCTGGAAAATGACAAATTTTGGACAAAACAAGCCATTGCTAACAGCATTTCAAACCTTGATCAGAGTCAGCACTGTTGAAATCCAGGTGTATCTTTAGTGTCTTTTTTTTTACACTCCATTTAAAAGAATCAGCTCTCAATGCCACTCGTTTCCTTTCCTGTCATTCATAAAGAGGCTAATTTAAAAAGCAAAACTATGACGGGTTTGAGTAATTTGAGCTCGTGTGCTCACAGGGCTCTTGCAATGCAGAGCCCCTCGTTAATTATTTTTCTGCTGGGCACTTGTAAAGCAAAGACTTTTCCTCAGCGCCAACCCTGCGTGGGTCTTGGAGGAGCTGAAAATCAGATTTGGCTCTGCACAATTTCAGCTGTTCTGAGAGGATGGCTGGGATTAGGAGCAGAAGTTTGTCTTTCCCGAGGTAGCTGAGTTCAGAGTTCAGCTGGAGATCCAAGGTAGGGAACATCTTCCAAACAATTTTTTCACGGAATGCCTTTGGACGATGACAAATAAACGCTATTTACAATTTCCTTTAGCGAGTTTGCCGTGAGAAATCACTAAGGATGGAGCCCAAAGTTTCTTCCTCTGAATTATAAAAAGAAGTTTTGCCCTTTTTCGAGTGCTTCAAGAACTCAAATGTGGGATCTGACATGACAAGGACACAGCACAAGAGCAGAGCAGGGAGCCCAACATGTCACAGACACGCCTCAGAGCAGCAAGGAAAGGAAACAAAGGGGGAAAATTACCCCAAAAAATCTTTGGGATTTTAAAAGTTATAAAAGCGAACTCCTCCTGCCCTCCCATAGAGCCAGAAACACCTCCTGGATCCCCTCGTGGTTGGAGGGGCTCTGCCTGACCCAGGAGTGACGCCGGCTGGAAAACCTGGAAATTGCAGAAATTTCCTTGCTCGGAAAACCGCGGCCAGAGAGGGAACTGCGGGAGTCAGGGGCTGGAATTCCCAGGGGTTATTTGTGCTTTTTTCAGAGCTAAACCATCACAGGACTGTTCCATCCTGTCTCGTTTCTGTCATCCATTTAACCTTTCGCGTTGTATTTCCCCCCAAATATTCCAGCGCAGTTCCCAGGATTTTTGTCAGGCAGCAGAAACCACGAGCTGCTTGAAGCTCACAAAAAACCTCGCTCGAATCTGTTCTGGGACCACACTCCAGGCAGCATTTCCCTCTGCAAATTCCAGAGGCTAATTAGTCAGCCATAAAAGAATAAATACTGACCCTGGAATTATGGAAGGATGCTTTTACTTCAATCAGGAGAGACGGAGGATATAAAAAATTCATCAGTTTACACCTGAGCCATTTCCTAACTGCAGAACCGGGAAATAAAGTCACAATCACTCCTGACTTCCAGAGCACCCAGGTTTCGTAGACTTCTGTGGAGTGTTTTCAGATGCTTTGCTTATATATATATATATATAAAATTAATATCAGCATATTTCTAGATTTCAATCTCTGTCCGAAATGCCAGCCCTGCCTCCCCGACCAGTTCGCTGATGCCTTTCGCTCCAACGTGTTCTCTGTCCCCTATACATGAGCTCAGATTTTAAACCCAAAATATTCACTCTGTCCCCTATAGTTTACCTCACATTCGCCCCCACAAAAAAGTTCATTCCATCCCTGACAGGTTTTATCCCTCCAATTTTCCCTACCTGTCCCTTAGTGATAAGCTCAATTTTACCCCCAAAATATCACCCATTCATCGCCTCAATTTTACATCAAAATTTCCATTTTCTTCAGCACAGATTAACTCAGTTTTTACCCTCAAAATAGTCATTTTATCCCCTAAAAAAAGGGCGAGAAACGGGAGAAGACGCCGACTTGCAGTACCGGGCGTTCCCCACACGGCGGCAGCACTGAGCGGAGAAAGCCACTGCGCATGCGCCGCTCGCTTTGTTCCATCCCGCCCTTAATTACGGCCGAAGCGGGGATTCACTCGAGTCACTGCGCGTGCGGCTTTTTTGGGGTGATTGTCGTGGATTTTCGGTTTGGTTTGGGTCGTTTTTCGTTTGGTTTGGAGGATTTTTGTGGGGGGTTGGGGTTTTTTTCCCCTTGCAGTACCGCCGAGTCATGGGAGGGCTGCAGTTCCTGGTGTTGGCCACCCGGTGGCAGCAGCGATTCAAGCCAAGCCGCGATCCCGGGCTCGCTCTTTTCTGACCGTTTCAAGCCTTTTATTCTTTTAATTTATAAATTCAGAAGTTAAATTTGCCCTTTCAAACACTGCGGTTCTATAGCCAAAGCTTTCTTATATCTTAAAATCCTGTATATAAGACAACAGACACGTAGGGTTGTTTTGAAATCAATTTTTATCTATATTCATTTTGTCAATATGTATAAAAATGAGGAGCTTGAAAGGGTTTAGTATTTACACACACGCACGCTCCCTGTGAGTTTTCAGGCATTTTTGGGGCTGTGACCTCCTTTTTCGTGAGGGCCCAGCTGCTCTCCTTGATTCCCTACTCATCCCTTCCCTCGTGCCACTACAGAGCTGGAAGTCAAGAGTAAAAATGCAAAGAGTAAAGCGGAAAACCAACCCCAAATCTTAATAACTCGCTTTATAGTAAAAAGATGTATCTTTGTTTACATACCTCCAGTAAAAATATTCCCTCTAGGGAAGTCCTGGATTTCCTTTTGCATTCAGTAAACTGGCACAGCTGCGAGCTGATTCCATTAAATTCTTTTCTCCAAAATACACAGTTATCCTTCAAGGAGGGATTTTTGGGCTGTCACACAGTTAGGAGGGACCTCTGGCCAGCTGCACTGGCCCCACTGATGCCCACTGGTTCTAAGCCACGTAATTCTCTTCATTAATTAGCATTCTATCCCTATTAGTTAATGATTTCTCGCCCTCATCTGGCCCACATTCTTTAGCCCTTTAATCACCTTTCCAGCCCTTAATCCCCTCTGCATCTTCTGATTCCTCCAACATCCTTGAAGGGCCATAAATTTACAATCCCAGATGTCCAATCTTCCAACTCCCTTTGGCTTTGTTAATTGAGGCTTGCCAGGGTTAATTTGGGAAAAATTAATGTTTAGGTGATTGAACGATCAAAGTAACAATAATTTAAGCGGTGCTGCATGCGATGGGAAGGCCACAAAGCGCAGGTTTTGGGAAGCAGAGCGATTCCCGTTTTCCCGAGCATCCCAACCTCGGGATTGCGGGAAGCTCTCGCTGCGCATGCGCGGCGGCCCCGCCCGGCCGGGATCCACCCGGGATCCGCCCGGGATTCGGGACAGGACGGGAAAACCGGCCCCGCCCAGGTGGGTCCGGGCCTGGATCGCGGCATTCCCACGGGAGCAGCTCCGGGGTGAGCCGGGATCGGGAAGCGCCGCCGGCTGCGGGGGGAGCGGCACCGGGCAGGGCCCGGCCCCAACCGCGGACACGGCAGCGGGAAAAGGAGCTTTCTTCCCAAATTCCTTAGGGAGGGCCTTCTCCAGGGTATTTGGGAGTTGGGAGGTGAAAAACATGAACCTGTGCTTCCGTGGGAAGTTAATAATTAGTCCTGACTTCCCGCGTTAAATGCAGTTGAGGTATCCAAGGATTGCAGCCTCGGGCAGTGCTGCCGTGGGGCAAACGTGAAGGAAAACGTGGGGGAAAAACCCCATTCAGGGATGGAAGGTGCCCCTGAAAAAAACAGAGATGGGCCAGAGGGGTTTAGTCGTGGTTTTGCTCTAATTGCAGCACCAAAATGCTCCATCAAGGCCCCAGGTTGGGGGAACAAAGCTGGAGCCCTGTGTCCCTCCCCATCCTTCCGTGCTACAGCAGGGAAAAATGCCATGGCAGCAAGGAATAATGTCTGGAAAACACAAATGGGATGTGAGGGAGTGCAGCAAAGCTGCTGGTTTACCTGACACCCCTTGGTGGCATGGCCACCCTTCAGGCACACATGGCTGTCACAGTCCCAGTACAGCCCAGTACAGGTGTCCCAGTCCCTGTCCAGCTGTCACAGTCCCAGTACAGCCCAGTACAGGTGTCCCAGTCCCTGTCCAGCTGTCACAGTCCCAGTACAGCCCAGTACAGATGTCCCAATCCCTGTCCAGCTGTCCCAGTCCCAGTACAGCCCAGTACAGGTGTCCCAGTCCCTGTCCAGCTGTCCCAGTACAGCCCAGTAGAGCTCTCCAGTCCCTGCAGAGACCTCAACAGCCAGAGCCACCTCGGCACATCCTGGTGTTCCAGGTGGGACGTGCCACAGGATTTCCTGTGGGACCAGTGCTGCCATCCCTTGCTCCCAGGATCCAGCCACCAGTGAGGGGGTGTTGCTGCCTTAAGCTTTTAAAAAAAAACCTCAAAACAGTACAGGAAATATGAATATGAAAATGTCACAGTAAGACTGAAACTCTAGACTCGGAGGTCACATCCAGGGTAGAAGGGGTTCAGGTTGTAGGAGCCATCGGAATGCAGGGACCTGGAGGACAATTCCAGTCTGCTCCAGCACGTGGCTGTATCCCAGGATTTTCCATGCAGCCTCAGGGGCGATTCCCTGCCTGCAGCACGTTCTGGGCCCATGAATTATTTGTGTTTCTGTCAGGTTAGTGTGTGTGTGTTGACATGGTGTCATCCCGGGTTCTTAATCAAGATGCCAGGGAAGATGGAGCACCTGCCCCCTGAGGCTTCATTAGCCGTGCCCATAATCTCATCACAGAGTTATTACAATTCCTATAAAGTTTAATTCTGAGAATTCCAGCCTGTCACTCAAGCACAAGGTCCCCCTGATAGCACAGCTCTCGTGGTGGGCTTTGAGTTGGCTGTTGTTCCACAGGAGCACCTGGGAATTCTGCAGGAGCTTGTCCTTGCTCTGCTGCTCTGTCCACACACTGGTGGTTAAGGTTTTATTATTTTTACTCATTTTTAGTGATTCAGAATTTAAAAATGCCTTTTTCTAAACTCCTACAATGTTATAGTTCCTCTTCTTTTGAGAAAAAACAAAAACCCTATAAAGGTTATAATGAGTGATTTTAACACTAATATAAAGTGACGATTCTTACTAAGATTTGATGATTTTTCTGTCAGTAAAAGCACAAGTCTAAAGCCATTTATTTATGATTGATTAGAGCACTGATGAATAGAGTAACACATAATATCTTCTATTATATAGGGTCTGGAATAATCTTGTTTTCAGTAGCTTGATTTTATGCGAGCTCTTTCGCTTTTTTGTCTTTATTCTTCTGTTGATCCCAACCTTTTAGATAAATCCTTTCCTTTCTAGGCTAGGTGGACAAAAGGATTCACACCAGAGTTAATCCACACTGCACAGCCAGTTTATTTTCTAGTAAACCCACTTATTTCTACAGCTTGATCTGTTTTGCACATGACAATATTCCTTTTTCCCAGGGTTTTGAAGCTTACTCTGAAAATGGCACCTTTTTAAACCAATTATCTTTAATCCTCTTTAACCAGTGGCTTTGTTGCTACACCTTTTTAGACTTGGATATTATTTAATAATGGGTTTTTATAAAAAAACTAAGCATGTAGGATGATGTGCAATTGCAGAATGTCCTCAGCAGCCACAAATCACTCATTATAAAGAAGTTTTCTTTCTGTCCCTTTCTAGTTCTGCAGAATTTGTGTCTCCTTGCGTTGGGCAAAATGCACATCACCAGCCCTGACACCTGGAGAGTTCTGTTTTATTGAGCAATCACTTAATGTCAAATCAGCTGCCAGGACTTGCAGTTTACACAATTCTCGTGGAACTGTGGTGGAATCCCATGGGATGGGCTCTGTCAGTCCACCCAATGCCTAAATGAGGATGTCATTTTACCACAGCAACCACTGACACAGAATTCCTCCGTTCTCCAGCCTCACCAGAGCCCAGGGAGGGCTATAAAAGAGGTCAAATATTGTACAGAGTGCTGCGTATAAATCATGTTAATATTGCTAAGCAGAGATTAATTAAGACACCACAATTATGAAGAAATGAAATTCAGTTGGTAAAGAGTTGATGAGGGGCTTATTTTACAAAACCAATTTAAAAGAAGCATAGTCCTGTAGAGCGCCAAAAATGAGAGAATTCATTCAAAATTGGGAAAACTGTGTCTTGCTTCAGCATCAAAGCTCATTTTCCTCTCTGAAACCCATGCTAAGGCCCAACTCTGGTGGATTTCTGACAGGGTGGGTTTTGTTTCCTTCTTTGAGAAAGCTCTGGGGGGTTGCAGAGTTCAGTAGCATTGAAGCCTCATCAGAAAAAATTCAGACAGACAAGTCCTTTCCCAGATTCAGTCATGTAATTGAGTAAACTCTGCTGTAAATTGAAAAGCTCCAGGAGAGACACTGATTAAAGTGGTATCTGGCAGTTTTTCATTTGACAATCTAATTCTATCAGAGGACTAATCAAAGCAAGATACCTACATGATCTGTATCTGTATTTATAATATTTTCACCAGCTCTGAAGTGTTCACCCCAGTTTTGAAATTCAGGCTGTGATCACTCTGTTTTGCCTGCACTGACAGGCATCCTGAGGAATCCTAGAAATTCAGATTTTTCTCTGATGATTCTTCAGCCAGATAGAAACTAATTTCTTGCTCTTCCCAAGCCTTGCAGAAATTCTTACTCCAAAGTGCTGGAGGCTGTAGGAAATGTAGTATCTTGTCTCCTTGGTGACCATAAAAGAGCTGTTTGTGTGAGCTGAGCATACCACACAAGTGACAGGCCTGGATTCTGACCAGAGCCTGACTATGTGAATCCAGGGCTGCTTCAAACTTTGACTGATTCTGCTGGGAAGGAAGCTGTAGGAAGAAAAAATGATCCTCGTTCATACAGAGAAGGTGCATGCAGTCATACCAACACTTTTCTTTTTTGAAGCATTTCCTGTATCTTTAGAAACAGCACTGAATGTTTTGCATGGATTTAGTGAAGGTAGGATTTTAGAAAGGCTCTTTGCTCACGAAGTAAAAAAGAGAATTTTTTTAACAGGGAAATGCTCTTGTGCTTAAGATTGAAGGGAGATTGGGGGGGGTGGGGAACAAATGTCATATTCAAGGAGCTCATCCCAGGTGTTTGATGCTCTGAAGAACAAGGGTTGGCTCTCCACACCCACAAAGTAAAATTCATGGATATGCAGGATTTTCTTGCTGTGTCCTGCTGGCCTTTTTTAGCTACAACAGCTGGGGATGAAGGAGCAGGGACTGTTCTCCCCAGGGTTTGGGTGCAACCTCCTGGCCAGTGCAGAATTAGGAGGTGGAGTTCCCAGTCTTGTTTTCCAGCAGCTGATGGATGCACCAGAGCCAGGCTGGGGGATCACCTCACAGCTCCATGCTGCCAACATTTGAAACTGCTCCAGCTGCACCTGTAAGAGCCTCTCTGCCACATTTTTCTTTAGTGAAAACATTCTGTTTCCTGACCACATGCATCTTCCCTTTTCTTCCTGTGGGTTTATGAGAGTATGGACAGCAGTTGCTTTGGAGAAGGATTAGGAATCTAAATTATTGGTGAGCTGTGATTTCAAGCAAATGGGAAAGGGAGAGCCTCCCTCATTGCAGTTCTTTCTTTATTTCTCCCGTTCAGATGCATCACCAGGCACGTAACACCCACAGAAGCCATGAATTCCAGAAGATTACCCTCAGAAACACGGAGAATTTTTCCTGCTGCTAAAGCCCCCAGCCAGCAGCCCTCCCGCATCCTGGTGGTGGATGTCACCTCTCCTTCCTGGGCCAACACTTGCTCCGTGCTCTCCGAGGCTCTGGAAAACGTCCTGTGCCTGGCATGTGGCCTGGCAGGGCCCTGCCGTGTGCCCCTGCTCAGCCTCTACACGGTACAGCCTCAGCAGGAGTGTCTGCTGCCCTTCACGGTATGCCCCAGGCTGTGCTGCTGCTCAGGAAAAAAAAAAAGTTATTATTTATATCTAAATTTATCTCTAAAAATCTGTATTTATCTAAATATCAACCCTTGTCAGAGCGATCGTTTCACGGACCTCACGGAAGAGGTGAATTTTCTGAAAGGATGAAGTTTAAAAGGAGGAGTGTCATTTTTTATCTGGTGTGCATAAATTAGGTTTTGTGCTCTTCCTTGCTAAAACATCTGGTTTGGAGCATCTGTTGCACCTTTCATGTGCTGCTCTGTGCTGTACTGCTTCTCTGTCAGAATTTGCACACATAACTCGAGCTGTAATAATTTGGACACTGAATAAATACTACCAATGTGTGAGAGGTTCTAGATGTTGAAGGGGAAAGGTGCAGAGTTAAAATAACTGTGCTGAATTTGAGAAATATCCTGAAATCATAGAATCACAGAATTACCTGGAAGAGTCCTCTAAGACTAAATCCAACCCAAAGCTCAGCACTGCCAAGCCCACCACTAAACCATGTTCCTAAAGTGCCACATCCACACAGATTTTAAATATAGAGATCTAAATCACTAAGAACAAGTATTGCTCTCATTTAGGGCTCTGCAGAGGAATAAATGTAGCTGCAGAATGAGTAGCAGCTCTGCAGTAATAGTTTGGGAATACAAATATGCATCTCAAAGTTCACAAAAATTTTTGAAGATTGTTAGAAGCCATCACACTGAGCACTCTCATTTACACATCAGTGTGAACACACAGGATTAACCCTTCCACTTTATCCAGCACTGGTGGAAACGTTCTGAAAGGTTTTGTCGAGTCTTCACCTGGGGAAAAGAAAAAATCAGAGGTCAAGAGTAAATTAGCAAATGGGATCAGCAAGAAGACTCTGGCTAATGGTGGTGTTTATTTTGTAGAAAAGGTTATAGGTGATGTGACAAGGATAATCTTATGACTGCTGCTCCTGATCAGGTGACTTTTTTATTTAAACAACAATTCCTCATTTTGATGGCCACGGTTTTTAAAGACAGAGGAGCCCTTAGATCACAGTTTGGCTTTCTTCATATCACAGGCTATTCTGTTTCACTGAAGTACGCCTATCTCATTAAAGCTTCCTTCCAGAAAGCCATCTAGTTTTGATCTGAAGATAAAACAAGAGGGGTAATCAAGTACTTCTCTTGATAGTTTCATCCAGTGGTCAATAATTGTCATTTTGAAACTTGCACCTGGTCTCTAATTTTCATTTATTTGCTTTGTCTTCCAGGGATTTCTTAATATATTTACCCTTCTGTCTAGATTGAAAAACCCACTTGTATTTTATCCTTTGTTCCTCTAAATAGAAGCAGGTTCCTTCTCTGTTCTGGCTGGTAAATCAAGAACAATTTATAAGTTTAACTGCAAAACATTTTTTACAATAATTTTAATAATTTCCAAGCCATTCTTTGTATTCCCTCTGCTGGTTTTTTGGGGGCAGCATTCCAGTAGTAGACATCAGCTGCTGTACTGAAGCTGTTTTTCAGAGCTGTGTTAAAGGGTGCTTGTTAGACAAATCACATGAAGTCAGGAAAGCCCCAGAGCTGAAAATAGAGGTGGGGAGAGTACATGGGGAAGTGTCACACACAGTTACCCTGGTTTTAATCTCTCCTTGGTGCTTGTTTATGGTCTCTGTTCCCACTGGTCTCGCCAATAGGAGAGCCCATGAAGCTTCCCTGGAAAGGGCAGGGAGGGGAAAGACAGAGATATCAGAAAGAAAGTAGATAACTGTGGGGGAGAGCAAATGGTGACAGGATAAGGAATCAGCATTTAAGCATCAAAAAATTTAATGTGGGAGTGAATAACAACTGAGCAGAGCCCTTCCACTGTTCCCACTCAGTCCCACTGAAAGCTCACCCTGCAAACCACGGCTCAGGTGTGCTTCAGTGACTCGGGGGGCTCCACACACCTGAAGCAAACGAGTCAAATGTTCACCTGCTGCCTCTTCAGTGAGGAAGGTGACTTCTGGCAGTAATGCCTTGTATTGTTTTAAATAAATTTTGTAGAGTTCACTCAATATCTTTCCTGAGCCCACCATGGACCAGTTTAGCTGGTGGGTCTGTCTCAACTCTGAGTTCTTGCTGAGGAAGGTGCACCTGAAGGTGAGCTGACATCTCTGTGACCAGCAGCCTTTTTCCACATTATGGAGAGGTATTTCACATTGTTTACCAGCCTTTCCTGCTCCTTGAACTCTGTTTTACAGCAAGTGAAAGAAAACTTTGCCCGAATTCAAGCCTGCATTTCCGAGCTCCGCTCGCTCCCGGCTGAAGGCTGCTTCCCCCAGGGGGGGAATGGAGTGGTGCAAGCTGTGCAGGATGGATTGCAACAATTCAAGCAGTACAGCAGGCACACGGCAGCAGGAGGCTCAACAAATAGTTCTGTTGAGGTAAGAAAATGCTGGGAAGGGAGTGGGAGCCAGCCCACATCATTGTGCTTTAAAAATGTGTATCTCATGTGCAGTGAACATGCTGAAAAATTTCAGTATTCAGCATTCTGGTTGTTTCAGAGATCCACTGTCCAGAAATTCTGAAGGAAGATAGCAAGTGTTTAAATCCCTCTGGACAGATTCCTGTGGAAAAGGGGACATATCTAGGGAAAGCTGCATGTACAGCAGTCCTGGCCCAGGATGTGATAGATTTTGGTGGCTGTGTTCTCAGCTCTGAATGTGTGTTTTTGCATAAAGGGGAGGGAAGCTGCTAATGACACATGAGAACAGACGTGTGAGTGCAGAAAGCAGAGCACGGTTCACAGGAGGAAGTATTTCTTTTTAAGCAGTATCAACTGACATGAAAGAACAGGGGAAAGGACTCACACAGAAATGGTGTTTTCCCCTGGACATAAGAAAATATCAGCTCCAAGCAGTTTTGCATTTCAGACTTCCCAGGCCCAGGGTCCACCTGCCAGTCTTAAAAAAAACAGTCTTAAAAAACAAAATGAGATTTCCCACAAGTGAAACTTCCCAAGTCTTTCTGCTTTGTTTAGGTCCTTAAACCCTTCCAGAGTCTCACAGAGTCACGCTGTGATCAGGCTGTAGTTGAGGCTCACCCCCAGTGTCTGTCCAGGAAACCTTTCTCCTGATTTTCTGCTTTTCTTAGGGCTTTGAGGTATTTTTCCTGACCATTTGAAAGGTGATTTGTGCTTTACCTCTAAAGCTGGGGGTTGGAATGAACAGAGCACACTTTGGACACAAGACCTTTCTTGTCACACAACAAAATCCAGGATATTTTCTGGTGTACTTGAATGAACAAGCTACCTTCAAAATTAAGTTAATCCACGGATGTAGGGAGTTTTTACTCTGCTAAGCAATCCTTGTTCCTCTAGATTATGCAATTTTATTGTACTTCTCTTTGCAAGGGGATGTAAGACATGCTGCAGGGACAGGCTCTGATCACTGACAGGCAGGAGGGAGTTTAACCCTTACAAAAGGCCAAAAAAAGTTTCAGTTAAAGGCCTCTTTCTGCTTCAGATACTTAAGTGATTGCAGTTCCCCCCCCCCCCATCACAAGCATCTTTTTATGCAGAGTAAGCTGAATTTTTGTTTCCTTTTCTCTGTATCAGACCAAAACTGGGCAGTGGGAATCACACCTACTGCTGCTCTCTTGGGAAATATCTTTAGGATAGACTGAATATGTAAAAAAAAAAAATAAAATTCCCATTCAGCTTTTGAGGGAGAAGACCAAGTTTAGTCTGTTTGAACTATAATTAATGTGGAAGTCCCTTCTTACACACAGAGACTTGCTGATCACAAGTGCAAAGCAGAGAGCACAAAACCTGTAGATGTTCCTCCAGTGAACCCTCTCAATCCATTTCAAATTGGCTTAAATGTGAGCCAAAACTCAAAGAAATTCCTTATAAATCTTCTTTAGAATAGATCAGCTATTTCAGCAAGATTTCTCCTCTCTCCATGGTTAAGACCAGTGCTACTCAACATCATCACCTCTCAAGAGAAAATTCGGGTACAGGCATCTCCTACATGCTCTGATTTATGTTCCAGATCATGATTTTGACCAGCCAGCCCAGCAGAGAAATGGTAAAGCAGCTGGAAAAGAAGCTACAAGACATAGACCTGGTGAGTCTGCGAAGAATACAGGTCATTGAGGTTCTGAAGAGAGATTTCCTGGAGCCCGAGGACGTGGAGCAGTGTGTGCTAGCAGAGGAGCCCAGCAGTGGTGAGTGGAAGGCAGTTTTAGGGAAGTTATGGCTTTGGGCAGCACGACAGCCACTGGTTCTTGCTCTGGTCCAGCCTCTGCCACTTCCCTTTGGGCCATTTAATGTCCCTTAGGTCAGTGGGAACTGCTGTGCCTGGAGGAAGTCTGTAGCACAGCACTTCTCTGGGCCTTAGAGAACTTACAGACCTCATGTATTACTTCAGCTCTGGGTATTATTTAAAATTCAGGTGTGATACAGCTTTACTGGGGAGGGGAGGTTAAAGAGTAAAAGGCATCGAGTTATGGGGATTACACACTAAGCATGGAGAAAAGCAGCAGCAGGTAAGCAAGAACAGTATCAAAGACAAAAAACCAGCTGATTAAGAGGCTTGGTCAGTGAAAGTAACTCTTCCCAGCACTGTGCAATGTGCAGCCTGGGAGAGAGGATTAGAAGGGGTTATTTCTGTTTGTCCTGAGGGACAGGCAGTGTTGTCCCTTGCTGTTCATCTTCTATTGTGGTTGCAGTAGCAAATTTCTGGTCAATTGTCACAGTAGGGACTGGGAATCCTGCAGGGAAGCCCTGGAAGACTCAACTCCACAGAGGAAGAGATGTTCTGTGCCTCTCTGTCACAGGGATGCTTTAGGGAATGCGAAACCCCACCATATTATTTTTAAAAGTGGAGTTTTGTGTAGCCCTTTCACCCAGTAAATGGAATGAAAACATAAATGTGGACATCAAGGCCACTGAAATGTCATGTGCTGAAATTCTAATTTTCTGAGTAGAAGAGTCAGATGAACTACTTGCTAAGAAAAGCAACAGGGGATGAATAGGTCAAATAATTTGAAAAATGAGCCCACCTGGTTTATGATATCCATTGGAGCTCCCTTCTTCTGTTTCAGAAAAAAAAAATCCATTTTACTATAAAAAAATTGCAGTAAAGAGCATTGAATTTGCAAGATCCAGTGTGCAGGAAGTGCAAGGTTAGTGCTGTGTGGAAGTACAAAATAAATATTGTGGTGCAGCACTTCATCAAGAGCTTCATTTCACTGAGGAGATTTCTTCCATTAGTTTATTTAGGGGCTCTTTGAACCTACTTCTATTTTTAGTATCCAGAGCAGCATCAGGATATCCCCTCCACAAGCTCATTCCCAGGGTAGTGCAGCTGGGGAAGGCTTCAATATTTTGAAACTCCCACACTGGCAAAACTTAGAACGGCTTTGAACATGCTGAGATTTCGGAATCAGAACAAACTGATTTAACTAAACCCCATGCAGAGCAGGACATTGGAGGTGGGAATAATCTGGGGGAGTAACCAACAGGCTGCCTGGCCTTTGGATGGGCTGGTCTCTAAATTGTAACCTATTATTATTATTTCTCTTCCCCTACCCCATTACACTCCCTGAAAGCAGCTCTGCCAGACCTTTTGCTAACAAAGGTTAATATTTGCATGTGCTGGAGATAACGGGTCCCAGCTATTTCTGTTTGGGAAAAACAAAAAACAAGCCCTGCAGATAAAGCACTAATGCATTTTTTGTGACCACAGCCCAACTTCTGCAAGTCCCAGGGCTCCTTTCTCTACATGGGCTCTGCTCTCCAGGAAATTTGATTCCCATTGCACAGGAGATGTTGGCATCCCAACCTGTTTTTCCTAAGCAATGGATGCAGTGAATTTCTTTGGAATTGTCATGTCTTGTGCCAGCTGCAGATGTGTAAGTGATTAAATATCTATTACAGAGGAGAAAGTAAAAAAAAAAAAAAAAAAAAGGAAAATATTTACTGAGGGAAGATCTGAAGCATTTACCAGCCCCAAAACACAAATAATCCCCCTTGTCAGCTGTGTTTTGCTGTTTGTGAAAGTCAATTACATGGATTTCCTGGTGCTTTGTCTTCTGAGCTGTTAATGCCCTCTTCAGTGCACATCCCTGAGAGAAGCCCAAGTCCAAAATCCATAGGGAATGCCTCCAAAACAGGAGGGTGCATTCTGCAGGGAAATGGGAGCAAGGCTCAGTGTCAGGGCAAGGGGCTGGCAGTGGAACAACTCCATTCATGAAGAGTGGCCTCCAACTTAAAAAAAAAAAAAAAAAGAAGTAAAGAACAGAAAAAAATGGAATGAAAGGTCCTGGCAGCCAGGGACAGTCAAAGAGGATGATAAGGAAAGGTTTTTAGTAGCAAGGGCAGTGGGAAAGATCTGCTGTTGTGAGTGGGAGTCAAGTCTGCTTTGCTGCAGAGGCACAACCGATGTGCTCCGAGTGCCTTCCTCAGGGCTGGGAGGTGGGGACAGTCCAAAAGTGTGTCCTGCAGAGCATTTGAAGAATGACAGTCATTACAGTAGTCCTGGATTATTTGCCAGGTAGAAATGAATGAATTTCCATGATTTTTTTTCTTTGGTTTGGGTTTTTTTTTTAAATGCACAGTGACGTTTTTGCCAACTAGAAGTACTGCATAAAGAAAAGATTTCTCAGTGTAGATGGATGTAGCACTGTTTTTTAATCCCCCTACTGGCCTGGTAAACACAAGGGGGGGAAAAAAAGGCTATTTCAGCTATTTATTCATCTTCTCAGAAAGCCTTTTCCACATCCTGGTATATGGTAAAGCTATTTGTGCTACCAGACTGTACCTTCTGTCTTTACAAGTGGCTATTTTGCATGTCTTATGCAATTTGCAAATTGATTTTTTTCTTCCTTCATTTTATTTTATTTTTCCTGTTTTATTTCTCTGCTGGACTTCAAGCTAGCTTCTTATTTAGATGCACCTCTGAGGTATTATTTTTGGGTGGGTTTGGGTTTGGTTTTTTTTGCGAGGGTTTCTATTGTTCATACCCTGCCTAACTCTGCTGTCCAGCCTACATTTCTCCGTGCCTAAAAGCTGGTGCTACATCACACCACATTTGTCTGCACCTCCAGCACAGGAGTTTAAGAATTGCTGGGTATGAGAAACCAGCAAAATCTTTTCGATGGCTGAAAATATTGGTGCCTTTTCACCTATTTTTTTCTTTTTCCTGCAGATATGGCAATCCTGGGAATGGACATCGAGGTGCAAACTGTAGAGGACAATGTCATCAGCCTGGAGATGCTGTTTAAAACGTGGCTCCATGACCAAGGCACAGAGAGGGAACAGCTCCATCTCCTCCTTCCCTCAGGAGGCTTCAGCCACGCTGCTGCACCCAGGAACACCTTAAGTATTTCATTTTCTTTCCCCTCTGCTCCCCTTCAGGGAGCTCCTGAATCCCTCAACCTTAAAGGTTACCCAGGATTTTCCTATGGGCATTTTCCCTCCCATTTAGAGACCTGAGTGGGATCTGTGGGTAACTGGGAAAGTCATCAGGCTTAGAAAGTTGCTGCTTTGCTACCATGGCTGCTAAGGCTGCAATAATTTCCATTCTGCAGCAAAAATGTGCCTGGAGGGGCATGTGAATTTATAGCAACGTGGTCAAGCTAAAAAGGAGCCTTTTAGAGCTTGAATAGCCCTGAAAATTGTGTTCAAAACTGCACTTAAATAAAGGCTGTCTCACAGAGGGACTTGGGGACACGTTGATGCTTGGTGTCAGGCTTTAGTGTTGTCCCTCCCTCAATAACTGCTAGAAAACATTAATTTTTAAGTGCTTTGAGCATGTCATGTGCTAAACATTACCAATTCCAGCAAGCTAAACCATTCTCCTTCTCCCAGTGTGCCTGAAGTGCGATTTGCAGGAGAGGCTGCTGGACCCAGCCCTGCTTTCAAGGCCAGCTGATGGCCCTGGGAGAGCAGCAGATCCCAGTTCTCCCTGGCACGTGGCAGCCTGGCCATCCACAGTGCTGCACAAACTCCGGGTGCTAAAGTAAGCAGTGCTCCTTACCTTCCACTGGGTAACTGGGAGAGGGTGTAAGAAAAGCTTCACCTTCCTGTGCAATATCACCCTGGGGCCTGGTGACATCACCAGGAGGCTCTGGGGTGCTGGTGAGCCAAATTGTGGTGTGAAAAAACCCCAATTCCATAAGTCTTCCTCTCATGGAACAGCACAGCCCACACGCAGACCACGGTCACACCTGGTGTCACCACAGCACACAGTGAGTGTGACACCATAGGTGTCATTCATGCAACAGTTCTTTCCCCCCAGTGAAATGTTTTATTGCAATAATTCTGCTCTCTCATTACCTAGTGAGGCCACAGCAATTAATTAGATGCCAGAGCCTGAGCTAATTAGTTGGAGTAGTAGTAAAAAGCAAGCAAAGCCTCACCGTGCTGTGATTTCACCTAAGAATTTGCTTTCCTGGCAGCAGTTCATGGCACAGGGCAGAGCACAGAGATGCTCTCCAGTGTCTTTTCTGAGATTTATTTATAGGAAAAACCAGTGTAATTTCTGAGCTATGCAGTTGTTCTTAAAATCATGAGCACTAACACGAGCTGTGTCCCTGCAGGGCTCTGAAGTCTGAAGGGGTCTGTGAGTCTGTACTCTATGGGCTGCCCTTCATCATCAAGCCCACAAGCTGCTGGCAGCTGGACTGGGATGAACTGGAGACAAACCAGCACAGCTTCCATGCTTTGTGTCACAGTCTCCTGGTGAGTGTGTGAAAATTGCAGTGTGATGGGGAAAGGAACAGTCAGTGCACACCTTGTAACATCTGTCTGGCCTGCACCAGGAAACATTTTAAAAGCTGCAGCTTCATCTCATGGGCCAGAATTGGGCTTGGAAATCCTTCCATCTACTGGAAAGATGCTACAGCTCATCAGACCTTACAGAAGACCTTCACACCTACCAGAAATGAGTGTTTGGGGGTGTGAAGTGCAAACATCAGGCTGGAGTTAAGACTTGCGGCTTTAATTGCAAAAATAATTAACCAAGGCTTGGAGTGTGGAGAACTGGCCGTTACTGACAAGCTGTAAAGCAAAACTGGGTGTTTTTCTTAAGAATTGACTTGCTAAAAGAACAAAACAAATGCCATACTGTCCTCAGCCCTACTGCAGAATAGTTTCCCTTCCCTGGTGTGTGGGCGTGCCTGCCCTGAGCCCCACAGCTCCCACGGTGGCAGTGCTGAAGGAAGTGGCTGTTGCCTGTTGTTCACACCTGGATTTTGCCCTTTAGAAAAGGAAGTGGATGCTCTTGGCCAGGCGTGAGCCCCAGAACACTGGACCAAACTGGAACGTGGTGGTGCATCCCTATTATGTCATTGTCCCCTCTGACTCTGCCACTCTCCTGGTGAAAGCAGTGGCCACCAGAGAGCTCCTGCTGCCATCAGCCTTCCCAGCCCTCCTGGCTGAGCACCCTGATCGAGTCCAGGGCCCCATCGAGGTGAGTCACTCATTATCAGTTCTCATTATCATCTCAGCAGATACCGAGAGAAGGAAATGGCTGTGACAATGTCTAGTGACAGCTGGGATGTGATGGGAGCACTCCAAAACTCCTTCCCAGCAGACAGCTCTCTTCATGGACAGCAAATACCTGTCCTTTGGAGCAATTTTCATGTCTGTTGGGGGGAAGAGGCCTTGTGAAGCACAGTTGAGGGTGACAGTGCCCAGAAAGGGTGCTCCAGCTTGTTGGCTGGTTCTGGGCATAGGGAAGGACAGGACTGCATCCTGAAAAGGAATGTTTAAATCCATTAAGATCTGTTTGCAGATGCCTCTTGCTCTATACACGGCTAAGAGTGCTCCTTGTGGGTAGCAGCACAGCCACAGATCCCTTTTACCCTTCACTGTAGGGTGGCTTAGAGTGTCTACAACTCTGTCCCTGAAAAGGAAACCCAAAAAACCACAAACAGGCAAACCCCACAGCCTCTACCTGTCACATCCCGTAGCAAACTCAAGTTCTTTCTTCCAAGAGCAGAGTGCCCTGAACAACTTGGAAGTGGAAGTTGCTTACAACCCCTTGCACCTGAAGAGCAACCTCTACAAATATCTGAAGAGTTCCTTGTACAAACCTCCACACCGGCAGCAGCCCCAGCCCCGGGAGCACCGCCCGGAGCGGCACCAGCCCAGGCAGGTGAGTCCCTGTGTATGTGAGCAGCTGGGACAGGGTCTGATGTTGCCTCCTGGTCAAATTCCTGCAGGAGGGCTGCAGGCAGCTCCCTGTGCCCAGCAGGGCTGGGTGTAGCACCGGCAAGGCGAGGCACAGCCAGCACCTCCTCCCACAAGATGCATTTGTGTTTTGTTTCTGTCTTGCAGCCTCAGAGCAGAGCCAAAGCTGCAGTGGCTCCCCTGCTGATGGCTCCCTCTCCTCTCCAAACGTTCAGACCAGCAGCAGCCAGGAGAGGCTCCTGTGAGGGTTCCCTGCTCCCCAAGGAGTACGAGGAGTTCCTGCAGTGAGCAGCAGGACCTGCCCCTGGGCAGCCACAGGTCCTGGCTCAGCAGCTGGCCGGATGTGGTCAGGCAAGACACGGAGCTTGGCCTTGGTCAGACAGGCACTTCCCATCGTTTGTTCCTCCTTGTTGTTGTTTCACGGTTGTGTTCGTCACTGAGCCAGTTCTGCAGGAAGTTTGCTGCTCGGGGACCCTCTGTCCAGAGATCCAGCTGTCCCCTGCAGCAGCAGCACCACGTATTTCCTGTTCTTGCCAGCACACGTCACCAGCCTGCCTCAAATTTGGGTTTCTGAGACTGGGCGAGCACAGGCCACAGATCACAGATTTGTGGGAGCAGAAGAGCTGCAGGCAGGGCAGGGAGGAAATCAGACAGACAAGGCAGGCAGTCGTGCTGAGCTGCCCTCATCCCACAGCAGCAGGTTCGGTGGGGTGTTTGAATAGGGGATGAAACAGGGCTCTTGAATTTAATCTTAAAGCCTGGAGTTCTGCTCTCCCAGATGATTTGGTTGCTTCCGAGATTGGCCTCGCTGTCCAATGCCCCAGCTCATGAAGGGGGTTGTAGCAAGTGCCAAGCCAGGGCAATTCCAGAGAATTCCTGCCCAGATGCCAGCCTGTTTTTCAGTGCAGGTGCAGGGCAGCTGCCCCTGGCACAGCAGGAGCCGAGGGCAGCTCGACCAAGCCAAGGTGGGGTGGTCTCACCAAGCCCCTGCTGCTGAGCACCAGCACAGTTTGTGTTCTACTTACTTGGTTCTGAAAGCTGTTTCAAAATAAAGTTATCCTCCATTAAGTTCATTTTGTGCCTGTGGTTTCTGACATGTCCAGCATTGCTATCCCAACACTGACCTGTGCTTCCTGGGAAACAGCTGCAGGTGAGCAAGGGCACGAGGCAAACACCACGATCCCATCGGAGCCATCTCTTCTCCCGGGGATGCAAGCTCTGACAGGCCCTGCTATCCAACCAAAGGCATGGGCTGGCTCTTCTGTGCCCTGGCATCTCATCAGGCAGCTGCTCGCAGCAAGATATCAAGGACAGGTATCTTGGAAGACAGGGCAGACACCCAGGCAGGCCACAAGGATTGTTGGGTGCAGGAAGGAGCCAAGGGCAGGCATGAACACACAAATGGCCCAGCCTGGGGCCTGCAAACCAGTCAACATAAAAATGATAAAATCAGGTCCAGGGAGGGGGCAGCAGGGAGGCAACAAAGTTTCTGGAACCACCTCAGCCTCCCTCAGATATCCCAAAACCCATTAGACTTTTCCCCTGCTACTGCAGCAAAACTCCAGTGGAGAAGAGGACCCAGCAGAGGGGAAGAGCCACAAGTTGGTCCTGGCCACAGCTAAGCTGTATTTTTACAGGACTGAGGCTTTCCTCCTGCAACTTGGGCATCAGATAAATGCCCAGAGCTCATCCCCTTACCACCATCTCACCAGCCTGGGGACCTGAACCTGAACCTCCAGCCTTCCCCAATGGTTTGGTTGAGCTGGGGCTGCAGAAGTCCTGCTTAGCCCTCTGCACAGGAACAGCAGAGTGCTGCCTGTCACACTGGTATCACAGGCTGCTAAACCTGCAGAAGTCACCAGCAGCCCCATCCAGACGTGGGGGCAGCCAATGCCAGGGTGCCTGGTCTGGCACCACACAAAAAGGACATGAAATCTCTCAAAACCATTACCAGCACCAAAAGGACAACCTGTTTTTCCCCTGGGTAGGCTTCTGCCCAAGGCTGGCCACACAGCAATCACCCAAACCAAACAGCAGGGATCACAGATTTTGCCATTAAAGTCAATGGGATCCAGACTGAGCCATTCCAGGCCTTTCAAAGCAGCTGGGAACGGGGTGGGGGGGGATCAGCATTGGGATCAAGCTGGAGAAGGACAGCTACATTGAGCCACAGCACAGCAGCTGAGCTAGCACTTGTCCCTGCCCAGCCTTATGCCTGGAGGCCATCAACATATCTGAGCCTGACTCCCGTTTCCCTTAATCCCCTGGCATCAGGGCATCCCAGCCACAGCTCAACCTGGCAGGCACTTTTCTTTGAGGCTCCCTCTTAACTCAGTAGCTTTGGCACAGGCACAAATGTGCACCTGCAACTCCCCATCCATGCCACAGGCAAACGTGTCGTTCTGAGACATGCAGACTTTAATACTAAAATAACTTTGTATAAAAATACTTTTGGAGACTGATGGCAAGCAGCCTTCCACACCCCACAAAGGCACCAGAGCTCTGCAGCCTGGTCTGACAGGAAGCCAGAGCAGAGTCGGAGCAGCAGTACAGGGCAACACAGCCAGCCCTCCTGCAGATCAGAAGGCACAGTGGAGCCAGCTCCAGAGCTGGAGAAACACACTGGCACTTGCACCAGCCACAGCTCTCCTGCTCTTGCTGTTTCCCTCCAGGAAAACACAGCCCCTCAGCACTGGTGAGCAAAAGGGGCTCTGCCTGAGCCCGAACAACCCCAAGCCACCCCCCAGAGGAGGAGCCCAGCTGGCACTGGGATGCCCAGTCCCTCCTGAGATACAGATACAGAGCAGCAGCACCTCATATCTCCCCTAAGTCCTCATAGAGAGGTGACAAGCTGTACTCATCCACAGACTGCTCCTTCTTCTGCAGCTGCTGCGGCTTCACCACCTGGCTGTACAGCACCTCCACGTTGTTGTTGTTGCTGCTGTTGAGGCTGGGTTTGGTGAGCACCTTCTCAGGGGCAGCACTGCCCCACCGCCTGCCAGGGTCCTCCACCCTGTCTGCCCCTTTGGGGATAAAGGCTGCCTGGGGCTTGGGGGCTGGGACTGGCTTGGGGTTCTTGGCCTTGGCCGGGAAGGCGGGTACCGAGTAATCGTCAGTGCTGGGGTTGTAGGGGTACTCGTAGCCACCCTTGCCATCATGGCCCTGGGTGCGCCAGGCCTCGCTCGTGGGCCGCGCCTCATCGTAGATGTAGGTGAGGGGGTGCAGGGGGCGGGGAGCGCGGCCCTCGGGCTCGTCGTAGATGTGCTCCTTGTGCCCAGGGGGAGCCTGGCCACGACCCTCGGCCCGGCCCTGCCCCTCGGCCCGGACCTGCTCGTACGGGCCCGAGTACAGCAGCACCGGCAGCCGCAGCTTTGGCTCCTCCACAGCCCCACCGGGCGCCTTGGCCCCGCTCACGGCCTTGCTGTCCACAGGGTCCGAGTACAGCGGGTCCGGCCATGGCCGCAGGCCCTTCACTGAGTCCAGGGGCTCTGAGTACACACTGGATGGGTCCTCGGCCGGCGGCACAGCACGGAGCACCTTGGGCAGAGGGGAGCGCGGCGGGGTGCTGGACACCGCGGGCTTGGCCGGTGGCACGGGCAGCTCTGGCAGAGTCCGGCTCTTCAGCAGAGACGTGGCGTCTCGATCCTCTGCTGCTGCACCGGCCCTGGGTGCCAGCCCCGCTTTGGGTGCCGGGGTGTCATCCCCCTCGGCGGGCAGCTCCAGGTTCAGGTTGTCAGCCAGGGCCTGGCGGATCTGCACCATGCCAGGGCTGTCGGCTTCCAGCGAGTCACAGCTCTGACGGTTCTCCTCCACCTGCGCCTTCTGCTCCTGGATGGAGGCTTCCACCAGGCGGAAGATCTCGTTGCCCTGCTTGGTCTCGAAGGTGAAGTTTCCAGGTCCTGAGTCACAGCGCCTGCCAGCCTCAAAGGAGAACATCACCTGAAGAGGAAGCAGAAGGGTCACATCCTGCTCAGCACCCGCTGACCCAGCGCATCGTGCAGGCTGTGCTTCCCACCAAAGGGCGTGTGGCTGCAGCACTGATCCTGTACATCCTGCAGGAGAGACTGCCCTGAAATCCTGCTCCTTCCACTCCCACACTGAGGGCCACCCTGTGCCCAGCAGCTGGGCAGGGAAAGGCCACACTGGCCAGCAGCCCAGAACAAGCTGTGGAACCGGAACTGGAGCACACCTGAGGGGACATCACTGCTGGAGCCCTGCTGCCTTATGTGAGCAGTTCCAGCAGTTTCAACCACTGGCACCAAATAGTCCAGGAAATAACACTGAGGAGGGAGTGGGGTGAGAAGGTGAGTTACAGTTCAGCAGGGGAAACTAGCATGGAATGTTAGGTAACAAGGGAGCAATCTGGAAGCAAGAGATACAAAAGGAAGGACACGGCTTGGGAGCTCGGATACCAAGAGTAAGCAAAGCATTGACCTACCAGCATTAATCTGTTCACAGTAAAGGTCCTCTAAAGAGAAGTCTCGTACCAGGGCTCTGCTTCCTCTGGTCTGAACACACTCTGGTGAGCAGGTTCCCACCAGCTGACACGCCCACCCTTCCTGAGCCTCATTCCCTTAACCAGGGGGGATTTTCTGCCTCTTTCACAGGCAGCAGCAGCCCCTGTGATTGCTACGAAGGTCTCTGGGGACAAACTTCTTCTCGTGGGTCAGTGCTGCTGAACAGAAGCACAGTCAACCCCTCTCTGCTCAGGTCACTGTGGGTGCAGCTCCCCACATCCTGCAACTCTCTTCCCACCACCAGCACAGACTCTGCACATGAGCTGGACATCCCCACAGGGGCAGCTCGGTTTCCACCTCTGTTTTGGGAATGTGCCACAGAAAGCACCACCAGCAGAGTGCGGCCGACACGGTCACCGCTATAAACAGCCTCAGGGACACCACTAAACAGCCCCAGGGCCACCACTTCCTCCCTGTCCAGCGTGCCCCAGACCTCCTGCACTCAGGGTAGCAGCAAGGCAGATTGGGGACTCACTGCAGGAGGAGTCTGGAGAGGGACTCTGGAGAGGTCAGTGAGAACAGGAGCAGTTCGCCCCACAAAGTGAACAAATCCAGAGCAACTGGTGCCTCAAAGCCCCTCTGCTCTAGCCACCATCCTTAGGAGGGAGAGACTGAGCCCAGGGCAGAGCCAGGACTGCCAGGAGCCAAGATCCCTGGATGCTGGGGAGAGCTTGTGTGCAGCACTGAGGAACGTCCCTGCTCACGGCACAAGCTGGGAAGCGCTGGGATGGAGAAAGGGAGCAGCAGAGGCTGCAATGGCCTCAGCAAAAGTGGGACAACCACAGAGGGGATGAGTGTGCTGCCAGCCCATGCCCCAGCATGGTGACACAGGCGGGAACTGAGGACAGTCAGGGTGACATGTCCCTGGCGACTCTGCCATGGTCACAAGGGGCTGCAGCAGTCCTGGCATTTGGCAGGGCTGGCTGCAGGACATCAGCTCAGCCTTCCACAAGGGAACAGCTACGGGGGAGCACCTGCAGCACACGGGGCTCCCTATTCCCCACCTTGTCCCGGCCATATCTCCGGAGCAGCCGGTAGGGCCAGACATAGAGGATCCTGTCCGTCCGTGGGTCCTTCAGGACGAGGCTGTCACGCTCGGCCTTGAGCACGTAGGTGCCACGCAGCTCACACCGCTCCGCGGCCTCGGTCCGCTGCACCGTCACCCAGAAGGCGTTCACTGCGGGGACAGAGCTGCTCAGGGCAGGGCAGGGGCACACAGGCAATGCCCAGCGTGGCCCCAGCGATGGGGCAGCAGCAGGACAAGGCTCCATGGAAGGTGGCCCCAAGTCGGGGCAGCAGGAGGTCCCACCTTCGTCTCTGGAGTAGTAGATGGAGTTCACGGCCATCTCCAGGGCCGGCGCCTCCCCGCTGCCCTCTCTGCCATACTGTGACACCACGCCATCGCTGGGGCCATTTCCCTGGCAAAGGAGAGCAGATCAGACCCAGAGTCCCCTTCCCACATTAGCCCCGGGCTCCCTTGCATGGCCTGGGCCCTGCTGCCCTCCCTGGCCCTACACAGCCTGGCTGTCCTGCACCCTGCTCACCCTACAGCCAGTGACAGCCCCCCCTGAGCCCACATGAACATGGATGAACAGGGCCAGGATGCACAGGAGGGACTTCCTTGAGCTCCTGGCAGCACCTTGTCCCAAGCTGGGCTCTGCACTGACAGGGTGCAGGGAAGCACAACCCACAGAGCTGCCCCCAAATCACGGCACAACCCCAACACACCCTCCTGGCCATACCAGCATAAGCTCAGGGGGCTGATGGCCTGGTAACAGGGGGTCTGTGTCCTGCCCAGAAGGAGGGGTGGCCCGCAGAGGGGAAGTGAGCAGTTCTATTTTAGCACATGCAGAACTGAAAGTGCAACACACACTGTCAGCAACCGTGTGCCAGCACGGTCCCAAAGGGCCTGGGGAGGGACACAGACCCTTGGTGCTTTCAGAGATCTTCCTCCAGAAAAGCCCCTCACAAATTACAGGCTCACAGAGCCCTGTGCAGCTGGCACAAGGGAGGGTCAGTGTGTGGCCAGGAGCTGGAGTTGTTCCGTGGGGCTGCAGCAGAGGGTACATCTTGCAGGAGGCGAGTGCCACAGTTTCAGTTTAAAACCCACAAACACGAGCTTCTTACCAACAAGCCCAAACGAGGCCCAAAAAAGGGCCATCCAGCCCTTGTGTTTGGGTCCTAAAACCTCATGTCCTGACAGCTGATAGCAGCAGCTCCTCCTCAGCTAAAGCATCCAGTGCAGCAGGGCTCCAGCCTGGGATTGGAAAGCCAAGGGCCACCTAATCTTCCACAGCCTTCTAAGGCTCCATTTGACTGCACTTTTCTTCATCTTCAAAAGGAAAAGAAAATTCTGTTCTGAACTCCAAATGAACTCGGGCTC
Organism: Coloeus monedula; assembly: GCF_965178545.1. Taxonomy (NCBI): domain Eukaryota; kingdom Metazoa; phylum Chordata; class Aves; order Passeriformes; family Corvidae; genus Coloeus; species Coloeus monedula. The sequence goes on from NC_138785.1 coordinate 73,154,162, forward strand.
CAGCTTCCAAGCTGCTGGACCCTGCTTACCCTCTGGGCAGCAACATGACACAAAATCACATTGATCAGCACTCCCAGCTGAGGATTCTCTGTGCAGAGAGGCCACGTGCAGCTCTTGTGCCTCCTGCTCCAGGTCAGGCCTTTCTAAAACACATGCCAGCCTTGAAGCCTTTTGCTTACAACTTCCTAAACTGTCAGCTTGCTTCTGGACCTCGGGCACACAAATAATGGCTCCCCTGAGAGGAATGGCAGGAGCACAGCCCTGCTCCAAGCAGGTGCTCCCTGGCCTGGCCACTACCCTGCCCCACTCCAAGGGTTTGTTGTGTCCCCAGCTCAGCCCCATAAGCCACTTCCAGGGCAAAGGCTGCAACCCCAACTGCATCAGGAGACACAGAGTCATTTTCACCAGTGCCTCCCGGCCCCGTGAGCCCTGGCATTTGCTGCACAGACACACTTGGCCTGGCAGGAGACTGCAGGGAGACGCACGAGGGACAAAGGTAAATCACACTCGGCAAACACCTGTCCAGGGGAGATCCTGGGATCACCAGCTGTGCAGCCAGTCCTCCTGCCAGGCAGCCCTGCCCAGCACTTCAAGCCTGGAATCGGCTGGAGCCCAACCAGGGGCTCTCCAAACACCTCCCAGGAGGGAGAGCCAGGACTGTGGGGCCGGGCAGGCATAGGCTGCTCTCCCAGAGGGCATGGAAAACCACACTCTCAGGGCACCCACTGCCCAAACAGCCTTGGGTGGTCATGCTGGCTGACCACCAGCCCCAGGGCCTGCAGAGCTAGAGGACCAGCACAGATAGGATGTTCCCAGCAGCGAGCCCCAAGGCTGGGCAAGGGGGTTCCAGGCCCTGGAACCAGATGGGTCCTGGAACCAGGCACCACAACACTCTCGAAGCTCTGCTTCCGCCGCTGCTGCTGTGGCAGGAAAGGCAGCAGTGGTTGGGCCAAGAGGAAACACTCCTCGGCCATCACCTGGCCTCCGGCCAGCTCTCTACAGGGGCGAGCACGAGCTCTGCACCGGGCAAGAAGAGCCCGAATTGAAATTTGGAGCCACACCCACGAATTACTGACAGCACGCCGAGGAGTCCCGCAACCCACAGCAGGAGCCAGCAAGAGGCAACCGGAGTGCCAGGGCCGGGTGCTTTAAACCTGGGACCACTGGCGCTGCCTCAGGGTGTCCTTCCCTATGCCGCCAGCTGGGAAGGGGTCACCCCCACACACACTGATGTCCGTGTCCCGTCCCATCCCCTCCACCCACCCCGGGGCTCACCGGGAAGGCGATCTGGCACAGCTTCGCCACCCATTCCTCGCTCTGCTGCTTCTCGGCCGCGAAGAGGAAGCTGCGGTCGCGGGTCTCCAGGCGGAAGGTGGCGGTGCCCGCGCGGGGGCCGCCCTCGCCCACCGGGGCCACGCTGGTGCAGTCGCTGAGCCGCACCACGGTGCGGGCGAGCCGCCGGGTGCCCGCCCGCCCGGCCGCCGACGGCTCCTTGCAGTCGAACACCTCGAGCCGGGCCACGCCGTGCTGGCTGGCGGGGTAGAGCGCGGACCAGCCGCGCTTCCAGCGCTGCGGGGAGCGGGGTCACACCGCGCCGGGGCCGCTCCCCACCCGGGCCGGCCGCTCGCCGGGAGCGGCCCCCGGAGCGCCTCCGCTCCGGCACCCGGCCGGCCCGAGGGCAGGGAGAAGGGGAAGAAGGGAAGAAGAAAGAAAGGAGAGAAGGGAAGGAGGGAAGGACCCACCTTGGTGCCGAACTTGTGGCTGTGCTGCACCAGGAGCGGCCCCTCCATGGCCGGCGGCTCCATCCCCGCGCGCCGCGCGCTTCCGCCCGCGCCACTGGGGCGGGGACGGGGCGGGGACCGGGCGGGGACGGGGACGCGCGTGTCAGGGGCGGGGCGCGCTCGCGTGTGCACGTGTGCGCGTGCGTGAGTGTGAACCCCTATGTGCACACCTGTGCGTGTGCGTGAGTGTGAACACGTGTGCATGCGTGAGTGTGAACCCCTATGTGCACACCTGTGCGTGTGCGTGAGTGTGAACACGTGTGCATGCATGAGTGTGAACCCCTATGTGCACACCTGTGCATGTGCGTGAGTGCGAACACGTGTGTGCATGCATGAGTGTGAACGCCTATGTGCACACCTGTGCATGTGCGTGAGTGCGAACACGTGTGTGCATGCATGAGTGTGAACCCCTATGTGCACACCTGTGCGTGTGCGTGAGTGCGAACACGTGTGCATGCATGAGTGTGAACCCCTATGTGCACACCTGTGCATGTGCGTGAGTGCGAACACGTGTGCATGCATGAGTGTGAACGCCTATGTGCACACCTGTGCGTGAGTGCGAACACGTGTGCATGCATGAGTGTGAACCCCTATGTGCACACCTGTGCGTGAGTGTGAACACGTGTGTGCGTGTGCGTGAGTGTGAACTGGTGCACACACGTGTGACACAGGCGCGTGCTATCACTGGAGATGGGAAAACCTGCTCGGATGGGCTAAGTGAGGGCCATGTGGGCAGTGGACAGGGGATAGGTGAGGTTTCACAGGACGGGAAAAAGGAATGATGTCTTTGCTAGGAGGAAAAAGCAAGTGGAGAACTCGAGGCTGCTTAGCTCAAGTTCATAGTCCAAGAAAACCGTGGAATAAATAGCTAGGCGCTCCCAGAGAAAGCAGAGGAAGGAAGGAATCACAGCAAACACCTGTGTATGCACAGCCCTGCACAACTTCATTCTCTGACTGTCTATGTGGATGGGGTAATGCCATCCATATCTCTCTGCCTCCAACTACGCCATGTCCCCAGGCCCCGAAGCCACTCCAGGGGCACTGGGCTGCTCCCAGTACTGTCCCTTCCATGGCTGGCCACTGCAGCCTGCCCCAGCACCCTTCTGCAGGCTCAGGTTTGAGTCCAGCATTCCCAGCAGCAGGTGGGACAGATGCTGGCTGTGAGGCAAAGAACAAGGACGAGCACAGCCAGGTGCTCCCTGCACCTGGATGGCCCAGCCTAGTGGCACTCTGATGGCACTGTGACCCTGCCAGATCACTGCTGGTCAGTCACTCTCAGGCTTCTTGCTGCTTTGATGGCCCAGGCACCATGACTCAGTTTCCTGACACAACATAAACCTGCAAAGGGAAGAGGGAGAAGCCACAGATCTTGGTTTTCCAGGCCCTGATGCCCATTTCTCCACCCGTGGTTTTGATGAAACAGCTGCAGGTGGGGACAGCTGCTGGGAGAGACTTGGCAGTGCCTGGCTGCAGGGGTGACCCTCTGCACTCTCTTAGCTCCATCCCTCACACTTGCGTGGTAACAAAATTGTGCTGGTGCCCTGGTTTAGGAATGCTATTCCCCAATTTAGTGTTCCCATTGAAACATCCCAGGCCACCTGCTCATGCCCTATCCTCCCCCCGAGGCAGGACGGAGAGGAGAGTTGGAGGCACAAAAAGTGAAGGTCACACAGGGTGAGATAAGAGCCATTTACTAGCAACAGCAATAGGATGTAACCACAGCAGTACCAATAACAGAGTGTACGAGACAGGCGAACGATCAGACCGCAAACCCTGGCAAAACAGTGGCGTCAACAAACAGGGACAGTGGTCTGAAAAAGGGCAAAATGATTTGGTGGTGTCAAACACCTCGGCTCGCGTGTAGGCAGGGCCCCGTGATGTGCAGCTGCAGGACAGGGAACTCATGACGTGGCAGCACGTCTGCAAACCACAGCCTGTGGGACGGAGACAACCACGAGCCAGACGAGCGTCAGCAGCTCAGAGCAGGGTGGCACAAGGCAAACAGCCTGACACAGGCAGGCAGGTGAGTCACCTGCAAGGCACATGGACCGGCCTGATGGCACGGACCAGGAGAGGGAACGCACCGTAGGCCTGGCACGAGGGTGTGGCCAGGGCAGGTGCCAGCTCAGTGGTGAACACAAGGGGATAATGACACTCGACCCCTCGGGAACAACTCTGGGGCTGTGGGGTCCCGGGAAGCTTCAAAGGCAGGAGAAGGAAGTGTCCTCGGGCTGCACCGGGAGAACCCCCGCAGCTGGGGACGCGGGGGAGCCGGGGCTGGCACGGGCACAGTGCCCGGGAGCGGCGGCGGCTGCAGCGCCGGGGGCTCCGGGCCGGGGGCTCCGAGACTGCGGCTCCGAGCATCGCCTCCCAGGGGCTCCGCACAGATTTCGGGCAGCCCCCGCTCCGCCCCCGCCCCGGCCCCACCCGCGGGGCCGCCCCCTGCGCTGCGGCGAGCGCGTCCCCGCGGGGGGGGCGGGCGGTGGAGCCGCCCCTGCGCGAAGCCCTCCGCGCACCCTCCATCCCCTCCCGCGAACGCTCCATCCCCCCGCAGACATTCCACCCCTCTGCGCATCCTTCCATCCCCTCCCGCCAACACTTCATCCCTCCCCGCGCACCCTCCGCCCCCTGCGCACCTTCCATCCCTCCCCGCGCACCCTCCACCTCTGCGCGCCCCCCATCCTTCCGCGCACTCCTTCAACCCCCGCTCCCCCTCCATCCCCCCGCGCACTCGTCCGCCCCTCCGCGCATCTCTCCACGCATTCCTCCGTCCCCCCGCGCACTCCTCCGCCCCTCCGCGCATCGCTCCGTCCCCCCTCCGCGCACCCTGCGCCTGCCCCCGCGCCGGCAGGGCCGCTCCTGCGCGGGGATGGCGGAGCGGCCGCGCTTCCTCTGCGGCGTGGTGGAAGGTAGGTGCCTTCGGGGCCGCGGCTGGGGCCGGCGCCCGACCCGCTCGGGCATTACAGGGGCTGGTCCCATCCACCCGAAGTGAGCCGGGCCGGGAAGGGCCCCAGGCTGTGGGGGAGGCGGGAGTGGGGCTCTTGCACGGCGCCCCATCTCTGCCGGGGGTCTGGAGCAGCACCCCTGGGATGCTCCCAGCTCTCCCCAGAGCCCCGCTGAGCCCCGCAGCCACACCAGCAGAGCTGACCTCCCCAGAGGGGCACAGGGACCCTCTGCTCGGGCTCCAGAGCTCTACACGAGGTTCTCGGCTGCCCTGGACTCAGGGGCAGCTTCCCGGTGTGCCCCACCTGCCCACCCTGCCCATGGGCAGCAGTGCAGGACCCGTGCCCAGAGCTGGCTCTGTGCTTCTCCCTCCCCACATCCCCAGCTCCTTTTGGAGCTGAGCCAGGCCTGGCAAAATCATCTGCCCTTCTCCTGGCAGCACAGTACCCCCCTGAGGGCCACTGCCCACTGCCTCACCTGAGAGGAAGCAGGGGCACCATGCAAATAAATGTAAAATAAACAGGAAATGCAGGGGTGGAGAAGCTGACATGAGTCAGACAAGAATCATCGATATAGCAGAGCTGACCTGGGAAAGAGGACAGGGATGCTGCTGGCAAAGCCATTCCAGGAGAACACTGCTGGCAGGGCGTGTGCAGGACTGAGTGTCCTCCTTGCCAGCCCACATCTGTTCACAGCAACATGTGCTGTGAAAGTGTCACTTGCAGGTGCCATACAGGGACTCTGGGGACCTCGCTGTGATCTCGAAATAGCAAATTATTTACCACAGAAATAACTTTGAAATGTTTGCTGGGATTCTCAAGTGGCCACAAATTTGGCCCCATGTATGGTGGGCGATGGATAGCAAGGTGACTATAAATTATTTCAAAGTGTATGGAATAACCATGTAGGTGTTCAAGCAGGTAGAAGATCTGTCTGCAGAGAGAAGACAGATGGAGAGTGGGTGTTGCTGTGGTGCAACCCACCTCACCACTGCCCAGGGCTGGTGCTGGGGGTTGCAGGGTGGGCTCCTGCCAAAGGGAGCCAAGGGAATGAGGGCAGATGAGCTCTGGGACACTCAGGTGCTTTGGGAAATGCAGGTGCTTTCCTGGGTGACCCTGGCCTCGTGCCAGACACCGAGAGCTGATCCCGTCTCCCAGCTTAATGGAGTCAGTGCAGCCTGCGCCTGTGCACCGCCCAGTTTTGGGAATGCCGTCACTTCCCAAGTATCTGCTCCCCTTGGCCTTGGCTGCTGGAAGGTGCAGTGATTGACTCAAAAGTTGCCCGTGATGCAGAGAGAAAGCAGGAAGATGCCTTGATGGCCTGTTGCCATCACCGTCCAAGATGTAATGGATTTTCCATGAGACTTCACGGTGCAGCTGCCAGATCTTCCAGAGACTTGAAGTGGCTGAAAGTTCTTCTCTTGCTAAATCTCCCATCTGTGCTGGGACACTGACGGGTTCCCCTTAACCTCTGCTTTGAGGAGCTGTCAAATCTGCATCTCTCCAAACCCATTTATCTGCCTGTCCCCAAGGGAAAGGGCTTGTGTTCCACTGGATATCCTTTCTCCCTGGCCTTGCAGACAACTCTGCACCTCCCAGGGCTTCCTACACACAGAAATATGAAGGGTTCTTCCTTGGAAGTGGTCCCAATGGCGGAATGGGTGCTGCATGTCCAGCAGAGCATCTCTGCATTCAGGGATAGCACAGACAGAGACTGTTTTAAGGCACTAACAACTACATTTTGCCCTTTTCCCCCCTCCCTTTTACAGGTTTCTATGGGAGACCTTGGTCAATGGATCAGAGAAAACTTCTTTTTCAATGGCAAGTACCCCGAATTTTCCTCTCTGAAGGGGCGGTGGTATCGAAGGGGGCTCATGCTTCTTCAGTGTCCCCCTGTCCCAGCACTCGGGAAGGATCCGCGCTTGGCTGGGCCGTGGGTGCGGCGGGACAGACGGACGGACGGACGCGGGGCTGCCCCGTGCCGGCAGATGGTGCTGGGGCTCCACTCATCCTGGTGCAGCCCTGTGTGGGTACGCTGGCCGCATCCCCGCTGCCACCAGCAGCGAGCGAAGACACCAGGCGGGCAATTCCAGCCTGCCCGGGCTCGCTGGAGCTGGGCTGAACCCTGTGGGAACGAGGGCATCACTCCATCCTGAGCACAGGTGGCTGCTGTGTCCTGAGGCTGCCACCCCTGCCTGGTGTGGGTGGCCCTGCTGTGTCCCTGTGAGTCCCCATGCCTGTCTGAGCGTCACCCCATGTCCCAGTGATGGAAGGATGTGCGCAGGATCCGTCACTGGGATGGGAGTTGATCCATGCAGCTCCTCTCCAAGCAGCTGGTGCCCGTGCACAGGCGATCCCTGCACAGGGATGAGCTGCACTGACAGGACCTGCCACCAATGAACTGGGGCTTTGCAGGGCCTCCCGTGGGCAGTGCAGTGGTGACAGTGTGGGCAGTGCCCTGGTGACTGCATGGGCAGTGCAGTGGTGACAGTGTGGGCAGTCACAAGTGTAATTAAGGACCAGAGTGCAGGGACCAGAGATGTGGGTACAGAAAAATGGAAGGAAAACAAGCTGTGATGTTTTAAAGTACCTCAGGAATGAGAAGGTCTAATTGGGGCTTTGTCTGGTGCTGGACTGGGATGTTTTCACATGGTGGCACATGAGAGTGACGTGTCCATCGGTGTTTTTCTTATCTGGAAAGAGACAAGACAAGGGACTTTTATCACGAGATACCTGAAGTGCTTCCTACTCTGTTGACCATGGGAAAATGTAAAATAGTTTCTGCTGAGGAGGATAAATAAAACCAAATGAATATATCAGATGGCTTCCATACAGGAGTGCCAAAAGAAGGAGGTGTCTGCCCTCCCGGGGGGCACGTCCTGCTGCTCTCTGACACAAACCTTAGAGCTCAGCTGGCTGAGATTTCTGTCTCCATGTGGCCATGCAAAGAGCCTGTGTGGAACCTGCGTGACCCCTTGTTCTCCCTGCACAGGCTGCAACGCCAGGGGCTGAACTGCTACATGTATGCGCCCAAGGATGAGCTGAAGCACCGGCTGCTCTGGAGAGAGCCCTACACAGAGCATGAGGCAGGTAGCGGCTCTGCTGGGCCCCACGGGGGGCTGCAAGCATCCCGGGTCCCTGAGAGGGTAGCATGGGCTGTGCCCCAGCTATTTCCATCCTGCCAGGACCCTGCCCATTGCATGGAGGCCCCCAGATCTTGCCAAGCGCAAGAAGATTCCCAGACCGTACCCATTATATGGAATTGCCTAAGGAACCACCCAGCATGGGGAACTCCCCATGTGGGTCTCTGGCAATGTGATCTCTGGCCCGTACACCCTTGTCAAAAGTCCTCTGTGTCCTGAGGGAGTGGAAATGGTCTTCCTGGAGCCTCTCCCCTCCCAATGACCTCAGCTTCTTCCTTTCAGGCTGCTGGGGTTCTCCCTCCATCCCTTGTCTTGCTCCATCCCCTGTCCTGCTCTACCCCGTCCCCCTTCACACCTTGTCCCCCTTCACACCTTATCCTGCTCCATCCTTTGTCCCCCTCCATCCCTTATCCCCCTCCATCCCTTGTCCCCCTCCATCCCGTGCCTCCCAGTTCTCACAGACCCCCTGTGCTCTGTCCCCAGCCCGCATGCAGTCTCTCATCGAAGCTGCCCAAGAGCAGGGTGTGGAGTTTATTTTCGCCATTTCTGCTGGCCAGGACATGGTGTTTTCCAGCGCCGGGGATCGGCTCCTGCTGCAGCAAAAACTCAGGCAGGTACCGTGGGCCATTCCTTCATCCCACTGCTCCCAGGCAAGGGGCACATGTGTGGTTCCTGTGCCCACCCCATGGGCTGGTGTGGGGGTGTAAACCTCTCCTGCTGCTGCACAGAGGGAGCAGCTCTGGGGTGCCTGGTGGCCAATGTGCTGTCCCTGTCATGGTGACAGAGAGCTGAAGGCTCCATGGATGCCTGACAGGGGCAGGAGATGGACCAGCCAAGCCCCAGAACTTCCTGGGCAGCACTGAGCCCTGGCACAGGCTGGAGCTGAGCCCCGGGTCCCCAGGGAGGGCAAAGAGCCACTGGCATGGTGGGGTTGCTCCATGGGCAGCTGCTACTCCCGTGGCACAGCCCAGGCAGGAACTGCCCCATCTGTGCTATGCCCAGATGCCTCTCTCCAGCCCCTTGGGGCTCTCTGGTGCCCAGGGATCCCAGCAGCCCCTCTGTGCCCACAGGTGGCTGCCATGGGGTGCTGCTCCTTCGCGCTGCTCTTTGACGACATCGACCCCTGCATGTGCCAAGCTGACAGAGATGTCTTCCCCTCCCTGGCACAGGCTCAGGCCTCTGTGGCCAACGAGGTCTACCAGGAGCTGGGCCAACCCTCCGTCTTCCTCTTCTGTCCTACAGGTACTGCCCGCAGCCCTGCAATCCCAGCCCCCCAAACCAGGGAGTCCCCTCACACTGGGATGACCTTTGGCTGCACCCAGCCCCTGTCCCTGCTGAGAGCTGAGTGCCCTGGCTGTTCCCACAGCTCTCCCTGGACTCCTCACGCTCCTGGGGGAGCTATGGATATTTTGGGACTAAGACAGGACCAGGCTGCAGCAGGGCCCCAGCCCCTGTCCATGATCCCGGCAGCCTTTCCTCCTGTTCCCCCAGCCCTCAGGGGATGCTCTGTGCTCTCTCCCAGAATACTGCAGCTCGCTCTGCTCTCCCAGCCCCAGCCAGTCCTGCTACCTGCAGACCATCGGCCAAGAGCTGCTCCCAGGGATCGGTGTCATCTGGACAGGTGAGCACCAGGACCGGCTCTGGGTGCGTGGCCACGTGCAGTGTCTGCAAACCCTGTGGCCACGGGCTGTCCTGGGAGAGCCACCAGCAAGTGACCCCACTGTGGTGCCTCATATTGGGGTGTGCAGCCCCAGCCAGGCAGGAGTTTGAGCTGAGGGTCTGCTCTCCTGGCTTGGGAGTGTGGGTGGGGAGACCCAACCCACATCTTTGCCCGTGTCCCTGCTGTGTGTCCGATGGACCCTGTGCCCCACGTGTGTTCCCACCCTGATGCTGCAGGCCCAAAGGTGGTGTCACAGGAGCTCTCAGCAGTGCTGCTGGAGGAGGTGGAGGCTGTCCTGAGGCGCTGTCCCGTCATCTGGGACAACCTCTACGCCAACGACTATGACTGCAGACGTGTCTTCCTGGGCCCTTACATGGGGCGTGCTCCTGGCCTCATGGCCAGGCTCCATGGGCTGCTCCTCAACCCCAACTGTGAGCTCCAGGCCAACTTCATCCCCATACACACACTGGGCACCTGGTTTCGGAGCGAGCTGGGGAGCTGTGCCCACCCTGACCATGCAGGTACCTGGTCCCAGTGCCCATTGCTGCCCATCCTTGCCCAGCCCTGCAGCTTTCCTGCATGGAACCAGGGCTGCCCAGGCTGATGAGCTGCAGTTCCTTAGGAATGGAGGCAGTGGCAGCCCTGGGGGACAGCCAAGGTGCTCAGGATAGGAGCTACAGCCCCCAGGAAGCCTTGGAGCTGGCGCTGTGTGACTGGGTGGCCGAGATAAACCAGCAGGCCTTGGAGCCAGGTAGGCAATGGATCTGCACATGCAGCATCCCTCAATCCCTGGAGCACTGGATTGGCTCTGCCAGGAGCTTGGTGGGCGCGGGGTGAGGGAGCCCCAGCCTTGCCCATCTGGAGGGGTCTCTGGGGCTGGTGTGGCAGCAGGGCCATGCATGCCGTGGTGGGCAGGTATGAGTGTCCACCCTGCCATGCTGCCCCATGGGTGCTCCTGCCATGGCCACAACCTGGAGAGGGTTTTCTTGGCTGGCAGCACTGAAGCCTGCGCCAGCTCTGGAAGAGGGGGTCAGCCAGGGGTGAGCTCGGTGTTTTGCAGTGTTTGCCTCTGCAAAGCCACAGCCTCACCAGCTCCAGGGGCCTGAACTCGAGCCCAGGGTTCTGGCAACTCATCTCCTGCCAGCTCGGGGATGGTGCTCCCCAGCACTGTCCTGCTCCATGGGCAGAAGTTTCCATGCAGCTGCCAAAGGGGCTTCCCTCTTGTTCTGTTCTGCCAGGAGGAAGGACCCCAGGACACCCCAGTGTCAGCCTCAAGGGAGGACCAAGGCTGCAGCCTGGCACAGAGCGAGGACAGGAGGTCACTCCCGACCCTCAGCCCCAGGACTCTGCTCCCAGTGGGGCAGATCAGCACAGCCCCAAGCCCTGTGGAGTGGCACCAGAGGAGGGGTGCAAGGAGGTGACCTCGGAGCCTGAAAAGGACAGCGGGAGCAGGACACCCACTGGCAGTCAGCAGGGCCCTACAAGGGCTGGGGACCAGCTCGCCACGGAGCGTGGGGAGAGCTGTGAGCCCTCCTCTGCTCTGCCCAGTGTGGCTGGGAGTGCCCAGTCTGCAGGAATCCCAATGGCCACCGAGAACCCCCCCAGTCCAGGCCCCACCACGAGCTCCAGCAACGGGGCCACCACCAGTCAGAACATTTCCTCACCCACCAGTGATGCCAGGACAGGGAGTGCCAGCCCCGCCCAGTCTCCGAGCAGCACCCAGCCTGAGGCCATCAGGACTGATGTGCCCCAGACACCCCCAGGGCCTGAGGCTGGTGACAGCCCTGCCCTCCCAGCCCCACTGACTGATGAGGTTGGTGCTAGCCCTGGTCCCATGGCACCAGTGACCCCAGAGGAGGCTGGGTCTGGCCCCATGACACCACTGACCCCAGAGGAGGCCAGGACCAGCCCCACATCACAGATGACCCCAGAGAAGGCCAGGACCAGCCCCATGGCACCAGTGACCCCAGAGGAGGCCAGGACCAGCCCCATGGCACCAGTGACCCCAGAGGAGGCCAGGACCAGCCCCATGGCACCACTGACACCAGAGGAGGCTGGATCCAGCCCCATGGCACCAGTGAGTCCAGAGGAGGCTGGGTCTGGCCCTGTGACCCCCAAGGAGACCAGGACCAGCCCCACATCACAAGTGACCCCAGAGAAGGCCAGGATCAGCCCCATGGCATTGGTGACCCCAGAGGAGGCTGGGCCTGGCCCTACGGCACTGATGACCCCAAAGGAGGCCAGATCCAGCCCCACAGCACCACTGACCCCAGAGGAGGCCGTGTCCAGCCCTACAGCACCATTGACCCTGGAGGAGGTGCGGATGCTGGTGGAGCTCTTCTACCTGCCCTACCACCATGGAGCTCTGGCACAGGATCTCCTGGAGCACTTTCGGTGGCTGCGGGCAAACAGCCTCAGCGTGGGGGTCCCAGCCACGGCACCCGATGCCTGCGGGGTAAGGCTGGTCCTGGTGCTGCTGCAGCAGGGTGGCTGCCATGGCGTGTGTCCCTAGGTGGCTGACACCTGGTGTGTCTCCAGGGCACGCAGTGGCGAGGCCGGGCTCAGTCCTTCCAGCTGCTCTGCGCGCGAACGTGCCGCCTGCACAGCCGCTTCGTCAGCACCGCCGGCCGGGCGCTGCTCTACGACCTGCACCCCTACCTCTGGGACATCCGCAACATGCTGCTGGCCGCCAGTGCCTTTGTCCTCTGGCTGGGTACGTGGCTGATGCCAGCCCTGCCAGCCCCTGCCAGTCCCTGTCACACCTATCCAAACCCAGCTGAGTCGGAGTGCAGGACTCTGTGGCACTGGGGCACATCCAGGGCACCCTGATGCTTGTTCTCTGGGGATCCACTGCTTCCCCACTAAGGAGGTGAAGGTTTCTGGGACCCACCCCAGAGATCTGGGGTTCCAGTGTCCAGCTGGGGGTGCCAGGGTCCCTTCTGGGAGTGCACCTCCCCTTGACCCCTTTTCTGCGGCTGATTTGTGTCCTGTGCTCACCCCTTCACCTCTTTGCAGATGGTCACCTGCTCTGCGACCCCGACCCCAAGGGCACCTGGGGGAACTGCTTTGGCTGTAAGTATGGACACTGCCCTAGCTCACCCCTTACCAGCCCCAGCCCCACAGCAGCAGCCAGCACTCACCATCAGGCTGCCCTTCCCCACACTCTGCCTGCCGAGCTGAGCAGGAATGGCCCTGGGAATGACACAGCGGGGCAGGATGATGCACTGCTGCCAGGGACAGGGCAGTCATTGGAGTAGATCTTCACCATATCTCACAGTCATTTCTAGGATATGGTTCCTCAGCCCTTTTATCCCAAAGACCCCAGAGCCTGTGTGGAAGAAGGGTTCTGGGAGCAGTAATGCCCTTGGTGACAGAGGTGGAGCTGTTTTTTCAATGCCTGTGCATCGCTTTGCACAGTTTTCCTCTGGTTTAGGGCTCCCTGGTTGCTTTGTGGGACTTGTGACCTCTTAAAAACTAAGAACTGTTACCAGGTGATGACCTGAGCAGGTGTCCAGTGTGAGAGGGAGCCGTGTACCTTGAGCCCCTTCCTCGGGGACGCAGCCATGCAGGGCACGTTCCCACTGTCTCAGGCTGCACAGCTGGGGAACACATCCTTGGAGCTGTGACAGCAGGGATCTGCCTGGCAGAGGCCGGCCTCCCTTTGCCTAGCAGGTTTTTGTTCACCTCATGTGTGTCTGTGTCCTGCTGCTTCCAGGGTGCCAGAGTATCACTGCCCCGATCCTGCTGGGGAGGGACGCCGAGCCCTGGGCGCGTCGTGGGGGCCTCTTTGGAGAGCTGCAGGTGAGGGTGTCTCCCTCCCTGTGGGGGCTGAAGGAGCCATTGGGAAGCCAATATCCCAACTCTGCTGTTGAGCTGCTGCAAGCTTGGGAAGGAAGAGCAGCCCCAGGCCTCTGCACCTGGGCTGTGGTTCCTGGGATTTTGGGAGTCTCAGAGCCACCCTCCTGCTGCCTCCAGGATGCCAGGACCAACTGATGGACTGTATCTCTTCCAGGCACTGCTGCCCGTGGGGAACAGCTGTGACCTCTTCTACCATCCACCCCCGCTCTTCCCATCCAGCCAGCTGTACCTCCTGCGCCCGCTGCTGCCCCTGGACAAGGTGGGAGCCGTGGCATGGAGGGGTGTCCTGCCAGAGCCTTTGCATGTCTTGTGCTGCCCTTAAAATGATGAGTTATGGGTTCATCTGCTGCTGACCCCAGGCTGAGCTCCCAGTGTGGGGTGACACAGGTGGGGAGGGACCTCGGGTCCAGCTCTGCTCAGAGCCAGCTGGCCTGGGGCAGCTCTTGGGGCTGTGGTCAGCATGTCGGACCATGGGCTGGAGAATGTGCTGTGGCCTCAGCAAACCCACCTCTCTGTGACAGGGGCCTGGCCAGACCTCATTCCCTCACCCTTGCTCCTCTCCAGCTCAAGGAAAGGCTAACACCACAAATCCAGGCACCACAGACACGAGTGCAGCTCATCTGTTCAGGCTGAACCTTGACAACAACAAAGTCTGTGTCCAGTGAAACCCTGAGAGGAAAATCCAGCTGAGCCCATCGGCCTGTTGCAGGAACAGGCACAGCAGGGCACCGTCCTGCCCCTGTTGTTGGGTTATCAGGGCTTTTATCAGAATGTTTGCAGCAGCAAACTCAACTGTGACCAAGACAGGACATTTGGGGATGTCCTGCTGTGCTCAGGCTCTCTGGAGACCTGAGTTTCAGTGTTGTTTTTGGTGCCGTTCTGGCTGCTCTGAGCATGCTCCGGCCTGGGGCCGTCTCTGCAGCGGCTGCTCTCAGGATGCCTGACCGGAATGGCAATTTCTGGTTTGAAGGCTGGCTGTGCTGTGGTGATGAGCCCGAGGCCAGCAGAAGGTGGTGGCTGGCATTGTGGCACGGCAGGCACAGACAGGGCTGACATGGGTCCGGGTCTTCCAGGGAGAGCTTTACCGCATGTGCCGGGAGAGTTTGGACTGTGATCCCAAAGTGGCAGAGATCCTCGTGGCCCACCCGGATCTCCTCGGTGACAGGTGAGATGTAGCCCCTTTGGACTGTGCTGAGCCTGGACACGTGCTGGGTGATGCAGGGCTGGGGAGTGAGGCAATGGCCTCTCGGCATTCTTTTGGGGACCAGCTTTGCCCCATGGCTGGCAATGGCCTCACTGAGGGGGGCAGGGAGGGACACCCCCATGCTGATGTCCAGCAGGGTCACGGCAGCCACTGTTACAGATGTCCAGCCTGGATGCTGGAGGCTGCAATGGCTCCCGTTGGCTGAGGGTTTCTACCAGGGATCTCAAAGGGGTGGTCAGTGGGTGCTGGGTGCTGTCCAGCTGGGGCATGAAGGACGAAGCTGCTCTGAGGTTTCCCAGGGGCTCCAGGCTCAGCTGAGCCATGCTCCTGCTCTGCCTGGCAGACTTCTGGGCAGCTTCCTCAGCCTGAGTCCCGAGTACACCTTTGTGCTGGAGGATGAGGGTGGCCCGTGTGGCTATGCAGCCGGAGCGCTCCACGCCGAGGGCTTCCTGCAGCAGCGAGACAGCAGCTGGCTGCCGGCCATACGGCACAAGTACCCCCCAGACCTGGGCGCAGGTGGCCCAGCTCTAGGACAGGTGAGGGGACACCTGGAGCAGAGGGGAGCGTGGATGGGAGAGGTGGAGGGGGTTCCCTCACTTGTGCTTGTCTCCTGCAGGATGCCCTGGAGGAAGCAGTGCTCTTCTTCCATGCAGAGCCACTGGCTGTGCCCCAGCCTGTGCTGAGACGTTTCCCCTCCCTGGTACAGCTGGGCACGGCCCCCCGCGTGCTGGACGTGGGGGCCAGTCGCAGCCTGGCCCTCTGCCTGCTGAGCGCACTCAGGGCCAACGGTGAGCATGACCTCCGAGTGCTGGCCCTTCGTCCAGCACAACCCCATCCCAACTGCTCCCTCACCCACCAGAGCTGGGAGCTGGCCCCTCTCTGGTGCAGAGCAGCCCCAGCTCCCAGGCACTGTCCCCTCCCTTTGCACTGGGGGAAATGACTGGGACATGTCTCAGGGCATCACAGGGGCACTCTGTGTCAAAGGGGCAGTGGAGAGACCGATCCCCTTATGGAGGGGATCCCTGTCACTGTGCCCCCAGTCCCAGCACTGGGGTCCTGGTGCCCTGACCTCTCACCTCCCTTCCAGGGTCACGGGGAGTGTTCTGCCAGGTCAGTGACACCGACCGGCAGCAGCTGAGTTTCTACAGCAAACTGGGCTTTGTCGCCCTGCCGGTGGCCTGGGGCAGCTCTCCCGGCACTCAGCTCCTGGGACGTCTCCTCTGATGGGGCACAGGGAGCCAGTGCCCCAGGACAGGCTGGTTCCCCAGGCCAGGCTGACCGCCCATCCCGCACAGCGTCGGCCTGAGCAAGCGGGAACAGAGGGGCACCTCGAGCAGACCAGGTACAAGTGAGAGGGGACACGGTCTGGGGGTGAGCAGGATGTCACTGGGATGTGTGCAGAGCTGTGAGGTACCTGGGTAGCAGAGAGCTGTTTCTGCCACTCAGGGGATTGGGCCACCTCTGTGCCACCCCAACTGGTCCTGTTTGCTGGGTACCCTCCACCTTTGCTGGGGAGCCAGGCTGTCTGCAGGCCCCCAGGCAGTGTCTGGGTTGGTGGTCCCGGAGCACAGCACGGTGCCTTAGTGCTACGGGAGTGTCCCTGTCACACAGGCTGGGCTGCCCAGCTCTCTCCATCCCCTTTGTGGCCTGAGGCTGATGCTGGGGCTGGCTCTCAGCACCGAGGACCTGCTTGTCTGTATGGATTGATCTGGTATGGGATGCGGTGAGGAAGCCTCTATTTTTGTGCCTGGGGGCTGAGGGAAGCGCTGTCCTTGGCAATAAAGCGTTTGCTGGGCTCTCACCATGGCTCGTCTCTTGGGGGAAAGTGTTGGGGTGCCAGCACGTCCCTCTCACACCCTCATGCCCTCTCACACATCCCACACTGGCTGTTGCTACAGTCGGTCTTGTGTCACCTCAAACAAAGCAGCTCCCCACACACCCACTTCCCCAGCTGCTCCCCGGCTTCCCCCTGCTCTGCACTCCGGGAAGGTGCTCCAGCCTCTGGCAGTGTGAGCTCACGGCCCCAGCCCTGTAGGGCTTTCCTGCGGGATGGGACCCCCGGGCTTGGGCCTCCCCATGGGTCTGAGCGCCACAGCCAGCCCAGGACAGGCAGGATGACCAAGGAGGGGGCATCTGTCCAGCCACCCAATTGCAACCCCTGGAAAAGGGCTGCCAAGGACAAACCATTCCTGGCTGTTTCCCTCCCTTGCCCTTCGGAGCTGGCTGCCCCGGCCCCGGGGTGAGCAGAGGGCTGGCTGGAGTCGGGGTGGCCAAACCCCGGGAGTAGGGGCTCGGCCGGCAGCTCCTCGCGGCCCCAGGAGCGGCCGGGCAGCTCCCGCGGCTCCGTCCCGGGGGGCCGGGGCCGGCCCTGGAGCCGAGCCCAGCCGGGGCGGGGGCTGGAGCCGGCCTCATCCCGGGGCGGCGGGCCGGGGGCGCGGGCCCGTCCGGGCCATCCCGGCGGCGGGGCCGGGGCCGCTCGGCGCGGGCCGGGGCGGCGGGGCGGCCCCGGACACGGGCACGGCGCGGGGCGGGCCGGGGCGGAGCGCGGCGGCACGGAGCGAAATTGCTCGGCTCGGCACAGCAGGATACGATACGGCACTGCACGGCTCGGCACGGCTCGGTTCGGCACTGCACAGCTTGGTACGGCTCGGTTCGGCTCGGTTTGGCACACGTTTCTGCTCAGTACGGCTCGGCTCGGTTCGGCACGGCTCGGCACGGCCAGCCGGCACCCCAGAGATACCGCGCGGGGCCCGGGAGCGGCTGTCCCGGGAGCGGCGGGGGCTGCTCCTTGCGGGGCCGGGGCGCCTCGGGGGTGTCGCGGGTGCGGGGTGGGTGCGGCGATGCCGCCCCAAAACCCCGGTGGTCGGAGCGTGTCCGTGCCGTGCCCGTGGGCGCTGCGTGTACCGTGGTGCGGGAGGTGCCGTGGGCCGTGTCCGTGCCCCGCGGGCAGCGTGACCGGGGCGGGCAGTGCGGGTGTCCCGCGGGAACGGGAGCCCGGCGGACCCGGCGGGGTTGTGGGTGCCGCCTCGGGGCTGTACCGCACCCCAAAGCGTGTGGGCTGCGGGCCGAGCTGCGGGTTACAAAGTCCGGTGGAGAGTCAGGATTTCCATGAAGACCGGACTTGCTGTAGCTCATGGAAGAGAGGATGGATGGAGGGATGTGGGGCGGGAGGGCTGGCGGTGATGGAAGGGATGATTCTTCGCTGCTGGCTGTTCGCCTTCCCAGCTGCTCTCAGAGGAGCCCGCAGCTGAGCCGGTCCCGTCTCCAGCAGGTCCAGGAAGGCTGGTTCCCTGCTCCGGGATGCCTGGGACCCCAGCCCTACCAGCAGCCCCCCAGCCCCCCAGCCCGCCCCTCAGCCCGTGGTGATGGCTGATGTTTGCGCATTCCTCCGAGGTCTTTCCCTCCTGCCGGCAGCTGGTTCCTCCCAGGGCTGCCTCTCCCGAGCCCGGGGCAGCTCAGAGCAGAGTGGACAGACCCGAGGGCCCTGCCGTGTCCTGGGGAGGCTGGGTGAGGGTAGGAGCTGTGCTGTAACCTGCCCTGGCTTAGGGGGTGACAGCAGGATATGGGGATATCAGGTAGCCCAAAGGGGCTGGACCCGGAGCTGTCAGGGAAGGGAAGTGCAGCCCCAGCCCCACACAAAGCTCTGCCCCGCTGACACCCCGAGATCCGGAGTGTCCTTTCCGCAGCAGGGTCCCTGTCCCTGCATGGAATGGGGTCACACAGAGGGTGGCAGGGATAGGCACCCTGCCTTCGGACAGCGAGGGGCAGCGAGATCCCAGCCACAGGAGGTTGTGGTTTTGGGAGTGACAGTAAGCCTGCCAGGGAATCCAGATTCCCATGTGACCCTGGGCTGCTTCCTGGTGCTTCTGGGACCAGTTTGTGGAACCCTGTGCCCTTGCAGACCTTGGTGGTGCTTACCCCGGAGCTCTGACCCATGGCAGGTCCCCTCCTGAGCAGGGTGGGGGTATCAGGGCTCCCCTGCTTCGTGCACATGCACTACTGGCACTCCAGGGCTGCCGGGAAGCGGGAAAAGCGGAGCAGGCCCATCCAGGCAGCCGGATTGCGAAAGGGCCAGCGCTGGGCTGCGTGTGATGGGGCCCTGGGGAGAAGGGGAGGGATGGAGCCCTGAAGCCATGGGACTCACCAGACCTTCTCCTGCCCCGACTGCTGGGGATGTGACCCCATGCTCTCAGGGATGTCCTGGCATGGGACATCAACAGAGAGTGACTGTGTCACCCCGTAACCTTCCCAAGGAAGGATAAACAGAGCGAGCTTCCTCTCCCTTATGCTGGCGGGTTTCCCAGGTCCTCAGTCTCTTGTGCTGCTCTTCTCCAAGTCCTCCCAGTTGTCAGTGCCTGGGATGCTCCATGTCCCCGTGGGTGTGTCCAAGGCTGCTGCTGAGTGAGCATGTCCCTGTGAGGCCTCCGTGGCCTGGCCCTTTCCTGCTGCCGTGGTTTGGGATGTCATCCCTGTGCTGCAGGGATGCCCCGTGCTGATCAAATACACGGACTCACCCGAGGACCTGCTTCACCAGGGGCTGCCCCTTCCCGAGGTCTGTTGGATGTTCACCGGGATTTTGGTGGGGCAGACTGAGGTCCCGCTGTGTGCCCAGAGAGTGCTGAAGGACACACCTGATTTGAACAGTCCTGAGCCCCAGGCACCCCCATCAGCACAGCCGAGGAGCTCTGGGAGGGGCAGGCCCCATGCAAGACACTTGGGAGAGCAGAACAATGGTGGGGACAGTGCCTGGCCATCAGGGCTGCAGGCCCTGTCAGGGTGATTCTGTCCAGGGGGACTCAGCATCCCCCATCACCCACTGGGACAAGCAGAGCCAGTGGGCTGGCATGAGAGCAGTTTGAGCAGTGCCATGTGGGGCTGTCCCCTGTCCTGAAGGGTCCTTTCACCCATGCCAACCCCAGCAGCGCAGGACTGAGGCTGAGGACTGGAGAGAGCCCCAAGATTTTGGCTCCGCAGGACTCTCGGACACCCCACCACCAGCGCCAGCTGCACTGAGGGCTGGGATGTGGCTCAGGGCCCCGTGCACACCCGGCTGGGACATTCCTGAGGTTTCCTGGGCAGTGGCAAGAACCTGGGCTGCTTCCCGACTCCCACGCCCAGCGCTCGCTCCAGCCAGCCCGTCCTCCAGAGCCCTTTACCCTTGCAGTGGAGTTCTGCTGAACCTCTGTGCCCTTGTGCCAGGGCAGCACATCCAGAGTGGCACAAGCCCTGGTCCAAGAGGAGACTGTCCCTGACTGGAGCTGACAGCAGGATGGTCGGGATGCTGGAGTGGGCTCCCCATCCAGAGCAGCAGGCAGGGCTGGAGCAGAGCAAAGCAAAGCCTGCCAGTGGAGCGAGCAGTCGGGCAGCAGGAGAGGAGCAAACGCACGGCTTGTGCCTCAGAGAACGGAAAAAGTGATGTGGACAATGAGAGCCCTGTTAGCCTGACTGCCTGGGACACGGACACGGAGCGTGTTCGGAGAGGGAGGTGGTACAGGAACGGGGAAGGAGCCGTGCTGTGCTGCAGGGAGCTCACATGGCAGCTGGCCTGGGAAAGGGCTTTGGCCCCACAGAGCTCAGCAGGGAATGTCACTGGGAAACTCTGAGGTGAGTGGCAGAGCTGAGGTGGCAGGGCAGAGGAAGCGCAGTGGGGATGAGGGATGCTGGAGCGGAGCTGAACCAGGACCTGGGAGCAAGGATTACAGAGCCTGGAGGTCACGCTGCTGAGGCTTGCAGGGGAATCGATGATTTGCTGCACAAAGCCCAAGCACTTTCTCAGATGCCGTGTTCTGGTCTCTGGTCCTATGTGTTTTGTTCCTCAATGCACAGGTTTAAATTTTCCTTGTAGTCAAGGATATAGGCTGCACGATGCTGCTTTACCAGGCTGTCCCTATTCCCATCTCTGTTTCCCCCCATTTCTGTCTCTTCAGTCTGTACTAGGAGGGTACTTTTCTCCTCCTCCTGGCACAGTTTTGCTTTGAAAAGCATGTGATCCTCACCAGAAAGCCCACGGAGTGGTGACTTCCCCATGTAACCACATTTTAGTTCCAGCAGGTGACCGGTTTTAATCCACTTAGCAGAAAGTGCACTGATTTTGTTGAGTGCTAATTATTCATTAAAAGGTGGTGCAAGATGAATCGAATGCCTTCCAGTCTCAGCCTGTTATATCAACACAGTTACTCCAATTAACAGGACCTGTGATCTCATAAAAGGCCATTCCCACTTCCTGACGCGGGCTATTTCTGCCGGACCGTGGAGATTGGCATTAATTGTGCCGATGTCCTTCAGGGTTGTACTGACCCCGTTGCGAAACTGCCCAGTTCCACAGCAGAGCATCCTGCTCGCTCAGGAGTGCTGGGGAAGCTCCAGTCCTTGTGCCCTCCAGCTTTCCCTAAGGAAACACACTCCAAGGTGTGTTACAGTTAGCACTGAGAGGGCTCACATTTGTGTGTCAGGACAGCTCTGAGGGTTTACAGCCCTTCCTCTGGGCAGGGCGATGTCGAATAAGAAGTTTTGTTACTGCTGTGAGATGGCAAACTCATCCCTTCGCTGCTTCCCAGGCGGTGTGGAGGTGAGGATGGAGCATTCCCATCCCAAGCCCAGAGACTTGGTCCCCTTTTCTAAGCCGCTGGCAGGGCTGGGGTGGCCCATGCACCCGCCTTCCCTTCCTGCTGGCTGGGTAAAAGGTTCAGCAGAGCGTTTCTCTGCTGCCTGCCCACAAACATGCATCCTGCTGGGCTCTGCTGTTCTCACAGTGCCAGAGCAGGCAGCTGAGGCACCGGGAGCCCAGAGCTGGCTCCCACCACCCCC
This sequence comes from Coloeus monedula, assembly GCF_965178545.1. Taxonomy (NCBI): domain Eukaryota; kingdom Metazoa; phylum Chordata; class Aves; order Passeriformes; family Corvidae; genus Coloeus; species Coloeus monedula. The sequence goes on from NC_138785.1 coordinate 73,175,557, forward strand.
AGGGCTCCAGGCTGCCTGGGCTATATCCCCACCAGCTCTGTGGTGTCCCCTGTGCCCCAGTTGTGACAGAGGAGAGAGCCAGACCCACACTGACATGATTGCCCCGAGGGATTCGATGTGCTTCATAGAATTATAGGGTTGTAAAAGACCTCCAGGGTCATCAAATCCAGCCTGTGACCAATCCCCACCTTGTCAACCAGACCAGAGCACTGAGTGCCATGTCCAGTCATTCCCACCGCTGTGTCTGGTGTAGAACTGGACCAGCAGTGGTGGTCTTTGTTACTCCTCACTTCCTTGCTGAGCATCTCCGCAGGCACCAGGCTCATCCCGAGGCTCTCACTGCTCCTGGTGGCACCTCCGATGTAATGTGTGCCCAAAGGGGCCGGCAGGCAGCAGGGCTGGGCCCTGTGGGGCTTCTGTTGGTGTGATGGGTGTGGAAAAAGGGCTGGCATTGGGCACGATCCTGGTTCATCCTTGTCTTGGCCCAGGAGACATTCCCAGAGGCTGGAGTGTGGACCAGGTCCTCACCCTCTGGCAAAGTGAACCAAGCAGAGATGGGGCTGATTCCTCTGTGAAAACCCTTCCCTGCAGGCTGGTGGGGAGGTGGAGCAGCTGTGCCACCCCCAGCTCTGCACGGGGTTTGAATTTGTTTCCCTTCCTCTGTGACACTGCAGCTAAACTTGGGAATTTTAAATCACCCCGGGAAAGCCAGACCTTGTTCTTTTTAATGTTTCCTGATGGCGAGCGTGGTCTGTGTGAGTGCAGCGGGCAGGATCTGTGCTCAGGGTGGATGTGGAGCACAGAGATGTCTTGCTGTGGGGCTATCCTGTAGGGCTTTTAGGGTCTGTTTTCCCACCTTGGAAGACAGCAGGGACAGTGGCATGAGGCTGCAGTGGACAGGGAGGTGGGCAGGTGGCTGTGCTGGTGCTCATGCATGAGCATCAGTCAGAACTTGTCAACACCAAGCAGAAATGCTGCTCCTGAGCTCCAGGATCCATGGGAATAGCACACTGAGAAGGGAGGGCGGCTCACAGAGAAGGGTTTTCACTATTGTTTGCCATGGGACTGGTGCAGGAATACCACATCTCCCTCAGGTATTCAGGGAGCCACAAATATCGTCAGAGGAATGGAGGAACGCAGCACAGAGGAATGTGAATGCTCTGGCTGCCTCGCTCCTCACAGAGGGCAGGAGCGTGGGCTGGAATCCCCTCAGCCAGCAGCCATTCCCTGCTCCTGCTGGATCAAGCTCCTGGCCAGTCCAGCAGGGCTTTCCCTGTGCCCTGAGCCTGTTCCAGCTCCCTCGGCTCTGGCAGCAGATCCCCCTCCTTCCCTTCACCTCTCTGGGGGTGACGCACACCCCTGTGCCCGTCTGCCCTCACTGCCCTTCAGATGTGACCGGGCAGCGCAGTGGGGGCTCAGTAGGGGCTGTTGGTAAAGGGGGACAGGGAACAGGGGCACTCTGGGCAGGTCCCTGACAGACCCGAGGGGGCAGGGCTGGTGCAGGGGCTGCGTGTGGGGAAAATTAGGCTGGCTCTGGCCAGAACAAGGCACGTGGCTGTGCTGGTGCTGGGCAGGGGGTTTAACCAGCACAGGGCTGGGCAGGGAGGCTGGATGGGGGGGCTGGTGTTCCAGTCCTGCATGCCCTGACCCTGTCTGCCCCTGCAGAGCCACGCTGCCATGGGAGGCTGCGGCACGTGGGCATGGCCGGAGCTGCTGGTGCTGCTGGGCAGCGCGTGGCTGTGGGTGGGCAGTGCCCAGCCCACTCCCCCGGGCCCCACGCAGGCCCCCGGGCCCCAGCTGAGGTTCCGCCTGGCCGGTTACCCCCGCAAGCACAACGAGGGCCGCGTCGAGGTCTTCTACAACGACGAGTGGGGCACCATCTGCGACGACGACTTCACGCTGGGCAACGCGCACGTGCTGTGCCGGCACCTCGGCTTCGTGGCTGCCACCGGCTGGGCCCACAGCGCCAAGTACGGCAAAGGAGTTGGTAAGAGAGGGGTGGTGGGCACAGCATCCCCCTGGCACAGCCCCCCGCACTGCCGGGACTGGGGTGGGTGCCCTGACAGGTCTGCAAGGGGCAGGTTCTGTGTTTGCAGAGTGTCTGGCAGTGAGTGTGTGCACATGTGGGCACATGTGGGAGCTTTCTGTCTGTCAGAGCAGCCCCCTGGGGAGGTGGAGACCACCCAGGGCTTTACTCTTGGCATTTCACTGGCCTCAGCTTTGTGCTACAGCTCCTGCTGCAACCTGTGTGGTCCCTGGCCATGCTCCGTGGGCGCCTTCCCTGTTCCCAAGGGATGCTTGGCTCCCCCTCACCCCCGGCTGTGTCTGGCAGGGCGGATCTGGCTGGACAATGTGAACTGTGCCGGAAGCGAGAGGAGCATCGGGGACTGCAAACACCGGGGTTGGGGGAACAGCGACTGCAGCCATGAGGAAGATGCGGGAGTCGTCTGCAAGGATGAACGCATTCCAGGCTTCAAGGACTCCAACGTCATCGAGGTGAGGAAGCTGCTGGCCAGCGTGGGCAGCTGGTGATGTCCAGGATCCCACAGAGCACCTTGGGTGTGGGGCAGTGTGGGAATTCTCCCTGGGGGTGCAGGAAAGCAGTAGTGGCTTTCCTGGCTGTGCTCCCCAGAGCTGCACCTGGGGACTAAAGGGGACAAGGGACACTGGGTACACTGGATGGGATTTGGTCCTTGGCTGCCCAGGGCCATCAAATGTGGCCAGCAAGGATGCAGGACTGGCTGTTCTTGTGCCCTGCCTGTGACTAGGGACCCCTCTCCTGCATCCTTGGAGATTCCCTGGGGGTGGGCTGGCAGGAGAAGGGGTGATAGGATGTGATGTGAGCTGGGGCTGACCTGATCCCTGCAGACCGAGCAGAGCCATGTGGAGGAGGTCCGGCTGCGGCCGGTGGTGTCCGGAGGGCGGCGGCAGCTGCCGGTGACAGAGGGCATCGTGGAGGTGCGCTACAAGGACGGCTGGGCACAGATCTGCGACCAGGGCTGGGACAGCCACAACAGCCGCGTCATCTGCGGCATGATGGGCTTCCCGGCAGAGAAGAAGGTCAACAGGAACTTCTACAAGTGAGTGAGGCCGGCAAGGAGCCCACAGGGGTGTCAGAGCAGAGCCAGGGGCACAGGGCTGGGGGTGGTGCCAGGGGCATGAGGTAGTGCTGGGGGGACAGCAGAGGCTGTGCTGTTGGGTGGTGTGGCTCCTAAAATCCCTCCCACCCTACTGCTCACCAGTCCGAGCCCCAGCTGGCTATCTGGACACTCAGTAACCAAGCTGAGGGGCTGTGGGGTGGTTGGGGGGTCTATCCCCCTACCACACACACTACAGCAAATGCCACTCCAAGCAAGCGCTTTTGCTCCCTGGCAGTGGTGCAATGTCATTTCCCTCTGGCTCCCCATCCCAAGGGAGGTTTGCAGCCATCAGGGGATGCTCCAGCCACACCATGGCTTGAGCAAGGGGCTCGGACAGGCCATACCTGGCATTGTGTGTGCCCTGAGCAGGCAGCTCCGGTGTTGCTCCGCAGGCGGCCGAAGCGAGCAGCCAGGATGAAGGGCCGCAGCCCCAGGCCAGGCAGCAGGTAAGGGGCCAGGGCGCCCCATCTGCTGAGCTGTGGCAGAGCTGGGCTGTCCGGCCCAGTCTCTGCCGTCAGAATGGATCCTGCCACAAACGGATCCGGACGGAGCAGACTGAGGGCCTGGGCTGTGCTGGCCCAGTAGGACAAACCCTACCCCAGGGGACCTGCCTGTGCATGCTGGGGTCCCCCATTCCCCACAAGAGATGATCTCTCTCCCAGGCCAGTCATGCTCCAGCCTTGTCCTGCACACCAGGCAGGAGTCCTGGCACCCTGGGAGGGGAGCAGGAGGCCTCGGAGCAGAGCCGTCTCTCCTGGCGGATGGGGAGGGAGGGCTGTGGAAATGGGCTGCTTTCTTCAGAAAGCAGAGATGGGGACACTGGAAAGGCTGTGCACCCCTCCATTCCCTGCAGGATGGGCTGGCATGGGCACCAGAACCCATGCTCAGCAGTGCTGATGGGCACAGCATGGCAGGTCCTGCCCTGAGTGCCACATCTGCGTGGGGTCTCTTGCATCCTCTGCCCACTCACTCTTGCTGCCTTTCTGCCAGACCCAGGGGATGGTCTGGCTGCCTTTTCCCTCCATCTGCTGAATCCTGCTGCTGGATTTGTTGGTGGATACAGTGAGCCAGAGCCCATCCTCTCTGGGCTGTGCCATGGCACCTCTTTCCTGAGCCCGCTGCCCCCAGCACGGGGCCTTGCCCCAGTCCCACCACCTTCCCTGGTGCTGAATGTGCCCTACACCCACTGCGAGCTCTTCATTGTGACACTCACAGGTCTGTGTTCCCAGCAGTCATCCTTGCCAGCTCCTGCAGCTGGCGATGGGAATTCAGGCGGGGTCATCCCCTGGGTTTCCTCAACCCCCACCTGCAGGTCCTGTTTGCTACAATGTGCTGTTTCCTGGCTGGTTTGGTGCTGACTGCCCCTTTCACAGTGAGCAGGTCCTTCCCCTGCTGCACTGGAGGAAATATTTTGTGTCTCCATGAGGCTGCGGTCCTGTCCCTCTGCCCAGAGCAGGAACTGGCTCCTGAGAGCCGCACTCTGTTTTGTAGGGGCTGATCAATTTGGGGCCGCACAGCCACAGTCATATGTGGGCACAATATCCAGTCTGAAAGGGGAGTCATGGTCCAACTCCCTGTGTGGAGCAGAGCCGGCTGTGGGTTAACCCAGGACTTCATCCAGCTGGCTTTTGAAACCTTCCAAGGATGGCAATTCTGCAGCCCCGTGGTCTCTGCTCCAGTATGGAACAGCCCTCACGGGCAAAAGGTTTTCCTTACCCTGAGCCTGAACGTTGTGTTGTCAGTCACGCCTCTTTTCTCTTGTGCTCTTCCCTCCCTGCTGGAAGAGCCAGGATCCTCACAGCTCCCACCTCAGCCCTGGCTGAAGCAGTCCCACACCCCCCTCTCCTCCCACACCGCCATCCTGCTGCTCTCTCTGGGGCTGGCACCACATAAATGACATCTTCTTTTCCTGGGGACCCAGATCCAGATGTTGGATCCAGATGTGGTTTCCTGAGTGGGGATGGTTTAACCAGATGGCACTGATGCCCTCTGGCTGTCTGAATCCCAGCCCCATGCTGTGTCCTGGGGCTTGCTGCACTGTGAGGGCTGATACCAACCTGTGCTGACCTGCAGGACAGTGGCCAAGCTTGGTTTTGCCTGGTCCCTGGGGCTGTCAGTCCCCTGCCCTCCTTTGGGCCACTCTGCTCTTCACTCCTTGCAGGCTCTGGGGTTTTGGCTCTGCTCAGCATCTTCCTCCCCGAGGGAAACAAAGCATTTGAGGATGTTGGGATTGCACCTACGCCTTGTGGGTGCTGAGCCGCAGGCAGCTTTCCTTCACGGCTCAGCCTGTGCCAGGGCTGCTCCGTTTGCTGGCAGTGGGTTCTTGCCAGCCTGCAGCGAGTCCCACCATGCCCCATGGCCCCAGGGCAAGCGCCCCAGGGTCGCCTGTGCTGCTTGCTTGGTGCTGTTTGCTGGGTGTCCTGCTCCTTGGGGACATGGCACAGTGGTGGCATCTGGTGTCTGGATGAGGACACGGACACACCTCACCCACACCTGACTGATCAAATGGTGGCCTCCGGTGTTTGATCTTTTGCTGTGTGACAAGGCAGAGCAGGATGTGGCTGCATCCAGCAGTTTCCTGGTGGGATGCATGCAGGAAACTGCATCATTGCCGAGGAGTGTGGCTGTGTCACACTGCTGGCGGCAGATGATGCTGTTGCACCCCTGTGTGACACGAAGGGGATGCACGTGAGTCTTCCTGGGGGCCAAGGTGCCCAGTTCAGCCTCCAGTGAAGCCAGGGCAGGCTGTGCTCTCTGTGTCACTGCTGCAGGCAGAGGTGACAGCCTGAGGATCTGGGCTCCGTGATGGTTGTTTTCTGTTTTCCAGGCTGGCCTCCAAATCTCAGCCTAAACAAAAGCGCAGGGAGGACGTAGGGCCCAAGAAGAGGTAAATGGCTCCAGTGGCGAGCCAGAGACAGGAGCCTCGTGCAGTCCCACCAGAGCTGTGCGTGTCCCCACGTGCGTCCCCATGCTGCTGGGGGTATGGGACAGGCAGTTGGCGAGGGGTGGACACCTGGCAGGCACCGTGTGTCACCCCAGGGACAGGGCAAGGGGCATGGCCAGCACGTGCAGCCACAGGCAGGGTGGCTGGTGACACCTCCGCTGCCACTGGCCACCCTGGCCTTGGCTCAGGGCTCCTCTCCCCTCACAGGCTCTTCACGGAGCGGCAGCAGCCCAACTACCGCCTGCACTCGGTGTCCTGCGTGGGGACAGAGGTGCACCTGTCCATGTGCTCCTTCGAGTTCTACCAGGGCAACTCCTCTGCCGCCTGCGGGGCCGGCATGCCCGCCGTGGTCAGCTGCGTGCCCGGGCCCCTCTTCGCCACTGGCAATGCCCACAAGAAGAAACAGCGCCAGCAGCAGCAGGGCCAGGTGAGCCCCACAGGGAGGGGGACAAGTCCTGTGGTGCCCCACAGCCGGGTTCTGTCCCCTGGGCTGTGTGAGTGTGTGGGCTGCTGGGTGACTGGCTCTGGAACAGGAGGTGGGGACGGTGTCCTGTGCCTGCACATCCCAGGAGTCGTGACCAGCGCTGCGTTGTGACATTCCACACTGTCCCACGCCTGTCCCCGCTCCCACAGGCCCGGATCCGGCTGAAGGGAGGCGCGAGGGTCGGCGAGGGCCGTGTCGAGGTGCTCAAGAGCAGCGAGTGGGGCACAATCTGTGACGACCGCTGGAACCTGCAGTCGGCCAGCGTCGTGTGCCGCGAGCTGGGCTTCGGCAGCGCCAAGGAGGCCCTCACCGGGGCACGCATGGGCCAAGGTGAGGCTGCCAGGGCACAGGAGCCAGGCATCCCCTCCTGAGGCTGTGGATGAGGCACTTGTCCAGGCTCTGCTGGGCTGGGGTGTCCCGTGGGCACTGGGCTGCTGGATGCACGTGGAGCATCCCAGTGGGACCATGGCTACTCGACCACACTGCCCCAGGCAGCAGCTGTGAAGGCTGGAGTGTCCAGCTCCCTCAGGGCTGCTGAGAAGAGAGAGCAGCCTTAGGGACAGGGTGGTGCTGGGCATCCCTGTGTCACAGAGCCCTGAGTCCTGCTGTCCCCCGGCAGGGACGGGTCCCATCCACCTGAATGAGGTGCAGTGCCGGGGCACCGAGAAGTCGCTCTGGAACTGCCCCTTCAGGAACATCACACAGGAGGACTGTAAACACACGGAGGATGCAGCTGTTCGCTGCAACATCCCCTACATGGGCTACGAGAACCTGGTGCGCACCACGGGGGGCTGCCGGCTCCATGGGGCTCCCAGCAGCGGGGCCTCAGAGTGGGGTGCTGGGGGAGGCCCATGGGATTCATGGGACCCTCATCTTTCCTCCTCTGCACCCCACATATTACCCTCTGCTCTGGGGTAAGGGCTGCCCTGGGAGCTCAGGGCTTTTGTGGGTGGGAGTCCCTTTGAGGAGGGGGTAGAGGGGAGGCTGTGGAGGCTCTGGGTGCTCTGTGGGTGATGCTCTGTAAGGGGAGGGGTGGGGCAGCTGCTCCCTGCTGCTTTTCCTGCCTGTGCCCGCTCCCCATCAGAAACACCAGAAAAAAAATCACTGTGGGCCAACCAAGAGAGATTTTTTTACCTGTGATGAAACAAGCAAATGGAGCAGCTTATTCCTGTTTGCCCTGGCCCAGTGTTTCATCCGCTTTGAGCTTTTTTAATGATCTTTTAACTCTCTCACACCTGTCATTTCTGAAATGACGCCATTTCAAAATGAACTGTTTTCCCTGCGCAGGTGAGGCAATTCCCAAACTCACAAGCAAATTCTTGTCCCCAAATCCACCAGTTTTGGCACGTTCCCTGCTGACTAAAGTTGTGCTTGGCTCTGCTCAGTTCCTGGCTTCCCCTTCCCCCTATGCAGGCACCGCAGCACAGCCCTGGCTGTGCCGGGATGGGGGCTGGGGACAGTCCTGTGGTCCAGGGGGAGCATCACCTGTAATGGTGATGATGCTGCCACTGCCTTTCTCCGCAGATTCGGCTGAGCGGGGGCCGGAGCCGCTTCGAGGGGCGGGTCGAGGTGGCGGTGGGGGCTGGCGACGGGGACCAGCCCCGCTGGGGTCTGGTCTGTGGCGAAGGCTGGGGTACGCTCGAGGCGATGGTGGCCTGTCGCCAGCTGGGTCTGGGATTCGCTAACCACGGCTTACAAGTAGGTGCCAGCACCAGCTTGGCCAGGGCAGCAGCAGCCACCACCACTGCTCACAGGGCTGGGGACAGGGACGGATAGGGCTGGGGATGGGGCAGAAGGTGGCACAGTGTGGGGTGCCCGCTCACGGCCCCAGGGCTTCCCCGCAGATCCGCCTGGCCGGCGGGAGGACGGAGTTTGAGGGCCGCGTGGAGGTGAAGCGAGGCAGTAAGTGGGGCACGGTCTGCAGCGATGGCTGGACCACCAAGGAGGCCATGGTGGCCTGTCGTCAGCTCGGCCTGGGCTACTCCCTGCACGCCGTGACGGTAGGTGCCAGCGGCGAGGGCCCCGATGATGCTCTGGCGAGCACAGGCACCGGCCGGCGCTTCCCAAATGACCATGGGGCTGCATGGGGACAGATGGGGACAGAGGGACATGGCCACTCCATGTCATAGGACAGGACCTTTGTGGGCAGCCAAGAGCATGGGAAGCTGTGGTGGGGGGCTGGCTGCAGCCTGGGCATGAGTGAACCAGGGCAATCCCGCCACCAGCCCTGCCACCCAGCCTGCCTCACCCCCTCCCCAGGAGACGTGGTACTGGGACGCCAGCAACGTGACAGAGATGGTCATGAGTGGCGTGAAGTGCGCTGGCCACGAGATGTCCCTGAGCCACTGCCAGCACCACGGTGCCAGCCTGAGCTGCAGGAACACGGGCACCCGCTTTGCTGCGGGCGTCATCTGCTCCGAGAGTGAGTGGCCACAGGGGCTGCGGGCAACAGGGGCTGCAGGGGGGCTGTCTGTGGGTGGGGGTTCTGCAGGGAGGGGGTCTGTGGGCAGTGGGGTCTGTGGGCAGTGGGGTCTGCAGGCATGGGCTCTGCAACTGGTGGTGTCCATGGGCAGTGGGTTCTGGGCAGTGGGGCCTGTGAGTGGTGGGGTGTGCAGACAACAGTGCTGTGGGGCCAGGGGCTGTGGTCAGTGGGGTTTGCAGATGGAGAAGCCGCAGGGTCAGCCAATGCCCAGCCAATGAGAGGGCACATGTCCCGCCTGCTGGGCGCTGCCCCGTCCCCTCCACTCGCCCCATCCCTGCCAAGCAAAGGGCCTCTCCCTGAGCAGTTGCCTGTCCCCAGCTGCATCCGACCTGCTGCTGCACGCGCCGCTGGTGCAGGAGACGGCGTACATCGAGGACCGGCCGCTGCACATGCTGTACTGCGCCGCCGAGGAGAACTGCCTGGCCAGCTCGGCCCGCCTGGCCAACTGGCCCTACGGGCACCGCCGCCTGCTCCGCTTCTCCTCCCAGATCCACAACCGCGGCCGCGCCGACTTCCGCCCCAAGGCCGGCCGCCACTCCTGGGTCTGGCACGAGTGCCACCGGTGCGTGTGTGGCACAAACAGGGATAGGCATGTGGGCAGGGGACAGATGGGGCTGGGGGTCAGAGTGGGAAGAGGGTGATGGTGCTGCATTGGGCTGGGTGAAGGTGACACTGGGTGAGGAGGGTGCTGGGCAGGGGTGACGTTGAAAGAGGGTGACACTGTGCAAGTATGACACTGAGTGAGCATGACACTGGATAAAGTCACCCCAAGACATTGATGAAGGTGACACCGGGTGAGGGTGACACTGGGTGAGGCAGAATCTGCTGCCGAGGCTCTGACTTTGCCTGGTTTGTCTTAGGGATGAGCAGTGTTGGAGCTGGGGTTTCCAGGAGGGCACGGATGGGGCTGCAAGCCCTCTGCTTGCCTGGGCCATATGACTGGGGACAGTTTTGTCCCCTCCCAGGGCTCTGCCCAACCTCATAGTGCCACGGCCTCAGAGCAGGGGCTGCGGAGACATTCCTGGTGGCGAGGGGCCGGGCAGGTGGCAGGGAGCTGATGCAGGGCAAGACAGTCTGCAGCTGGTGCTGGCTCCCTCCCACAGGCACTACCACAGCATGGACATCTTCACCCACTACGACATCCTGACCCCCAACGGCACCAAGGTGGCTGAGGGACACAAGGCCAGCTTCTGCCTGGAGGACACGGAGTGCGAGGAAGGTGGGCGATGCGGGGCCCCGCAGTACCGGCCCTGCCCGTGTCCCTATCATGGGGCCAGGCTGGGACGAGCTGCGTCTCCTCCTGCCTGCAGACGTGGCCAAGAGGTACGAGTGTGCCAACTTTGGGGAGCAGGGCATCACTGTGGGCTGCTGGGACCTGTACCGGCACGACATCGACTGCCAGTGGATCGACATCACTGACGTCAAGCCAGGCAACTACATCCTGCAGGTGCTGCACCTGACCCTCCCCAGCCCCTCCTGCTGCCCCCCACCCTCTGTCCCTGCACCCCAGTTCTCCATACACCCCAGCCATGCATCCCTCTTTCCCACTGGAGCTTGGTGGGGCTGGTGGGTGTGCTGGCATGGGACAGTGACTGTCCTCATGCCTGCAGACATGCAGGGCTGCTCAGACATGCTGCCACATGGGTTTTCCGGCTCTGCACTGCCCATGGGCACGTGGTGCACAGTGACAAGGCCACTGCACCAAAGAGCCAGCCACTGGCTCCTTGGAGCCCTCTAGCACAGCTGGGGAGACACATCCTGTGGGGCTGGGGAAGGGCTGCAGGCCTCACTGTCAGTGCCTCACAGGTTGTGATCAACCCCAACTTCGAGGTGGCAGAAAGTGACTTCACCAACAATGCCATGAAATGCAACTGCAAGTACGACGGGCACCGCATCTGGGTGCACAGCTGCCACATCGGTAAGTGACAGAGCTGCAGGAAGCCATGGGGATGAGTGAGGATGGGCTGGCGTGGGGTGCTGGGGTCCTGGGGGCAGCTGTGGTGGGAGGTGCTGGCAGGGCAGGGGATGCACAGCACGGGAGCCAACAGCCCCTGCCCTCTGCCCGCAGGAGATGCACTCAGCGAGGAGGCCAACAAGCGGTTTGAGCAGTACCCAGGTCAGCTCAACAACCAGATTTCATAGGGCCCTGGCCCCGGGGAGACAGGCATCTCCCTCCCTCACCCTGTACGGGTGAGAGGAAGCCACTGGGGGACCGGCGGGGAGGCCTCATGTCCAGCGCTGCTGCCATTGTGTCCTGCCGGGGACTGCCCAGGACTCACCACCGGCTGCCCTTCCCCACCTCGGGGGGGCTGGTGCTGGAGGCACCGACACCTGCACCTCCCAGCCTGGGGCTGCCATCCCAACCACTGGCCAGAAGACCGTGCCCACATCCCCTGGGCTGCGGCACACGGGTACGGTCCGGGAGGTCCTGCACCCCCCACCGCTCCATCCCTTCCATCCCAGCTGCACCCCATCTCCCACTTCCCCCTTCAGCCCTAGTTCCTCACCCCACAGCTCATCCCCTCAGCTGGCCCCAGGACCCACCACCCACACAGGCCCTGGGAGCCCCTGGTCCCCTGGGGATGGTGCAGGTGTCTCTGCCCACAAGCGCTGCCCAGGGATGGCTCCTACCCCATCTCTCAGTTGTAATTTTATTTCCTCTATAAAGTTGTAAATTCTATTTCCCACTGGCTGCTGGCACGTCTCTGGCTTGGGATGAGAAGCCTGGAAGGAGCAGGTGGCACAGTTCATGCTGCAGGGCTGGTCACCACGCTCTGGCACAGTGTGGGAGCATCCCCTGGCCCCACACAGCCCTGGCCCCACACCACCCACCAGCAGCAGCCCCGTGGCACCGCGTCACGGGGGTAACTCTGGAGCCAGGATGTGGTGAAGAGCTGGTGCCCCCGCACCAGATCCAGGGCGAATGTTATCGAGCAGAAATCCCATCCTGCGTCTGTGACCCTTGGGGACTGGGGTCCACGCAGCTGTGACCCACAAGAACTGAAGTCACACAGCAGAGAGGGGCTGCCTCGACTCCTGTGGGAGCACAGCCCGGCAGGATCTGGGGCTGAGACTCTGGGCAGGGACACTCGGATGTGACACAAGGGCTGAGAGAGGCACAGCCCAGCCCTCACCCCTCAGCTGGGTGCTCTGACCCCACCAGCCCCTTCCTCATTCCGGGGACCCCGGGCGCTGCCCCCAGCCTGGGAGGAGGAGGGGGCAGGCCTTGGCTCAGCCCTGGAACGCGCTGCGGTCGGCGCAGCCGGAGCAGCTATGCCAGACACGCCGCGATTTCCCCCGAGCCGGCGGCGCTGGCCGGAGCAGCGAATTCCTCCGGCGGGGCCGGGGCTGCTGAAAGGAAGCCTGTTCTCAGGGCAGGGCGAGCGCGGGGGGAGCAGGGGCAGAGCCGCCCCTCACCACAGCACCGCCGAGGAACTGTGCTTCTTTATCTCCCAAAAGCAACAGGCCGGGGCTCGGGAGCTCCGTCACGGGCACGGCCTGGCCCGACAGCCGCATTCCTCTGCCGCGTTGGGCCCGACGCGGCTGCTCCCGGCTGCCCTCGCCTCAGAGCCCCTGCTCCCGCTCCAGCAGCGGCGGCTCTTCCAGGAAGGCAAGGAACAGCCGGAGCTGCTCCTTCCCCGAAGGCCGTCGGCCGCCAGCTGCAGAGCACAGGGACGGCCCCAGCTGTCCCCAGGGGCCGGGTGTGTGTGGGAGCGGAGCTCCAGCAGTGTAAGCGAGCTGGGGGCGGGACAGGCAGAGCCCTGGCCCCGGCCCCGGCTCCGGCTCCGGCTCCCATCCTCAGCCCTCCGGGACATCAGGGGCAGGAGATGCTGCCCCAGACATCACAAGTCCAGCACTGACGCCAATTTCACCACGGCCTGGAAAGCTGCTGCACGGGAGGGGATGTGGACACAGGGCTTGGAGCAGTCGCAGAGCTCACAGCAGAAGGGATGTGACCAGAGGGACACGGCACACCGGCACTGCTGCACTCCAGGGAGGTAATGCTGGTTCCAGACCCGCTCTGGGGCCGCACTCACCCACACAGGCCACACAATCCACAGCTCAACAGCTGCCCACCTGACGCAAACAGCAGAGTCAGATCCCAGCCCATGTGGGTACCAAGCGGGTGGCAGGACACCGCTAACGCTGAGGAGGTCCCTGGAGGCACAGCCAGCTCCTCCCCAGCCGCAGGGTCTCATGTGGGGACTGACACGAGGAGCAGAGTCCCATACAGCCCAGCCTCCACCAGGCAACTGCTGTTGGGGGCCACTAGAAAAGTGCTTTATTCGAGTACAGAGGGGAACGGCTGCACCACGAGTCACCCAAGCGCAGGCCCCTCTCCTGGCCCCTTCCAGCCCTGCATGAACTCTCCGTCCCTGCCTGGTCAGCATGGACACATCTCAGTCCTGCCCTCGGCTCTAAGCCAGCGCCGATTGGTCTCTGCTACTCGGTGACCTCGGGGATGACGCTCACCAGCAGGGTGTCGTAGCCACGCCGCACCAGCAGGGCCAGGTTCTGCTGTGTCCGCACCGCCTCGTACACGTCCTCGGCGCGCCGCGACGCCGTCCCGTTGATCTCCAGCACCACGTCCCCGGCCTTCAGCCCTGCCCTGTGGGGAGAACACGGATGAAGTGCACAGAGGGTGAGGCAGACACTCGGCGTCATCGTCCTCCAAGTGCAGCAGGAGCTGTGCCACCAGGGGGTCTACAGCCACGGCCAGCGGGACACCCAGCCTGGGAAAAGGTCCCCAGGTGGTTTCTGCTGCAGATCCCAAGCCCTGCTACTCTGGAGCAAAACACATCCCACAGCTCCTCCCTCACACACCCCTGAGGCACAGGGCAGCACTTACTGGTGTGCCGGGGAGCCGATGATCACCTTGTGGATCAGCACGCCGTAGGAGATGTCAGGAAAGCTGGGGTCACGCAGCTTCAGCTCTGCCAGGATGCTGCAGAGTGAACGCTGGCATCAGGGATGGAGCTGGAGGCAGAGCAGGGCTCCCAACCCCACACTCTGCAGCTGCACAGGCTCAGAGACCAGGCACAGAATTTCCTCTCGTGTCCCTGCATCCTGCTGAGCACGAGGCACAGCTGCCAGCCCCAAACATCCCCATCCTCCTGTCAAAACGAGAGGACAAGAATCCCAACAGCACCAGCGAGGGCTGGGAACCCCAGAGCAGCTGCCAGCTGGATCAGAGCTGTGGTGATGCACATCCCCACATCACATCACCCTTCCTAGGGATCAGACCTGCCCCTCCCCTGCTGCAGTTTCACTTCTCTACCCTGGATGGGCAGGACACACAACACAAGCTGTGCCCCTCTTCCTGCCAGACGTGTCAGCAGAGCTCTCCTCCCAAGTCTAGAGACTAAACAATCACAGTTTCTCCAAATTTCCCACAGATTTTAGGTTTTCTAAACCAAATTTAAACTCTGCATCTCTCACAGCTCCTCTTTGGACTCTCCCCAACTGCTCCTCACCCGTCTTGAACGAAATCCAGAAGTGGATGCAGCACTCCAGCTGGATGTCTCCAGAGTGACAGCATTCTTCCCTCAAACACTGCATCAGCTCAGATCCCTGCAGATCCAGACACTCAGTCTCTGCCCAGCCCTGCTCCTGTCAGGTCCCTGCTCAGCCAGTCAGGGCTCCCCACATGGCTGAACTCCACTGTGCTGTCCCACAGCCCAGTGCAAGCTGCCATCCCTTGCCAATTTCACACAGCAAAGGTGGGAAGGGGCCTCTCAAGATCATCTCACCTGACCCCCAGCAGGCTCAGTCAGGGCAGGCTGCTCTGGACTGTGTCCAGTGAGGTTTTGATGATCTCCAAGGACCCTGCAGGCAATGTATGCCAGGCTCTGATCACGCTTCTCACAGTATAAAAGGGATTTCTTGAGGACCCTCACATGTCTCTGTGCCCACTGCCTCTTATCTGCTCTGGGCACCACAGACAGAACAACGGGGTCTGTGGCTGAGCCTGTGCCCAACACGGAGCTTCTCTTTCCTGTGCCAGGGAAAGGTTCCGGCCTTTCCGCTGAGCATGTTCAGAGCAGTCACTCGATTCCAAGGCGAGCAATCCCTTGTTGGGAGCCCTTCCTGCTGGGCACAAACAAGCCTGGCAGTCAGGTGGTCTCCCTGGACCAGCTCGAGGGCTGGGCGGAAACTGGACCCGCTTCCCAGGAGCCGTGTCTGAGGAATTTCACGCTGCTTCCTGACAGACCCCGTCCCAGCAAGCGTGGCCAGGGAAGCAGGAGGAGGCTGGGCCAGGCTCCCACATCCCTCGGGTTCTGCCGAGTACCAGCACCATCTGCTGGGCACTGGGGAACTTACCAGACCTTTAGCAGGGCAGAGCACAGCCACAAAAAGTGTTTGCCCAGCGTGGCACAAACACCAGCCCCACGAGGCAGCTGAAGGGCCCTTAAATGTGACTGCAAAAGCCAAAGAACCAGAGCAGGTGTTGTCCTTGAGAACTGCTCCCGGGGGTGAGAGCACAGGTGCTGCTTGCTGACATGGGCACTTCACAGAATCATGGAATTGTTTGCATTGGAAAAGACTTTTAAGATCAAGTCCAACCACTCCCCCAGCACTGCCCAGGCCACCACTGACCATGTCCCCAAGTGCCACATCCACATGGCTGTTAAATCCCCCCAGGGATGGGGACTCCACCACTGCCCTGAGCAGCTGTGCCAGGGCCGGAGAGTCCTTTCCAAGAAGGAATTTTCCCAATATCCAACCTGAACCTCCCCTGGCACAATGTGAGGCAGTTTCTTCTTGTCCTGTCCCTTGTTCCCTGGGACTAGAGCCTGACCCCCAATTGGCTACACCCTCCTATCAGAGAGAGCACTTTTTATCTGCTCATAGAGTCTTCTACAAGTACAGAAACTTGCAAGTTTCCAATTTACCCCATAGCCAGCAGCACCCTCAGTTATTTGGGAAGATCCCATCACATCCCTGCCCACCCTGTCCTGTTGGCCCCTGACATCAGGACAGGTACCTGGGAGTAAGGGTCAGCATCATCACCCCGATGTATCGGCGCTTCGTCTCTGCATTGCCAAACCAAGAGCCTGTGGAAGGAAAGGACATGGAATGTCATGGCTGGAAAACAGACACACGCTCAGAACAGTGCTGGGCTGAGCCCCCACAGCCCTCAGAGTAGGCAGCATCCAGAGCTATTCTAAGTCCCTACAAACAGCTCAGTCCAGTTCCCAGTAGCAGCAGGAGCATTCCAGGTGTTGCATTTTGCACCATGACTTGGCTTCCCTGCGGTTTGTCAGATTTTTGACAGAGAATGTCCCTCTCCAGTGTCACAGGAGAACCAGACAGGGCAGGGCAGCAGCACCACAGCTTTCCTGTGGCACCAGATGAGACCCCAAAGACTTTTCCTACTTTCCTTGCCTTTCTCAGGAAGAAGGGTCCAGAGCCTCCCTCTCTCATCCTCCTCCCCCATCTCCCAAGCAGAGAGGTCCCCACTCACTCTTGCGCTGCTCCTCCTTCTGCAGGAACTTCCGCAGCCGGTCAGAGGGGATGGCAAAGGAGATGCCCGACGTCACCTTCATGGTGTTCACACCAATCACCTCGCCATCCTGCAGGGAAAGGGCACCGGGCTACCCAGCCTGGATCACCGTGCAGAGCAGGGGAACTACTGCACCAGCCTGGGGTCCCACCTGTGCGCCCACCCCGTGCCAGGCTGCTGTCCCTGTGTCCTGCCTGACGTTGCTGAGGCTGGGCAGGACCCAGGAGCTGAGTCTATGGGATGAGTCCATGCAGTCCCTGGCTCTGCCCTGCCAGCACCAGCCAGGCCTTGTCTCCACCAGAGCCCCATCAGCTCCAGCTGCCTCAGACACTGCACAGGGGTCTCATGCCAGGCTTATCCCTCCTCTCCCTCCTCCTTCCAGGAAGCATCCCAGCACCCACAAGTGCTCCCACAGAGGGACAAGGAGCAAGGGCCACACAGCACATCCCTGCCCCAGCCAGCAAGGGGACAAGCAGCAGGACTCACCAGGTTGACGAGGGGACCCCCCGAGTTCCCAAACTGCGGCAGAGGAGAGAGAGTGTGAGCAGCAGACAACGAGAGCCCCATCCTGAGGCCAATCCCAGGGTGACCAGCCAGAACCCCGTGCTCTGTGCAAGCCCCTCCTCCCTCCCAGTGCCCCATGTCCCTTACGTCAATGGCGGCGTCGGTCTGGATGTACTCCATATCGGTGGCGGCCAGGCCCAGCTCGCGGCTGCCGCGCTGCGCCGAGCTGACGATGCCTGAGGTGATGGTGTTCTGCAGAGCGAAGGGGCTGCCCATGGCCACCACGAACTCGCCCTGCCGCACCTCAGCCGAGCGGCCCAGCGGCAGCGTGGGCAGCGGGTGCTGCGGGGAGCGAGACGGTCAGCGGGACAAAGCGGGACAGAGGGAATGTCCCCACGTCTCGGTGTCCCCACGGCTGTGACAGGCACACACCTTGGGTTTGATCTTGATGGTGGCGATGTCCGCCACCTGGTCCACGTCCTGCACCACGGCGTCGTACATCTCGCCGCTCGCCAGCTTCACCCGCACGCGCCGCCGGTTCGCCACCACGTGCGCGTTGGTGACGATCAGCCCATCCGGGGACACCAGGAAGCCTGAACCGTTGGAAATGGGCACCTCCCGGCCCAGGAAGGGGTGCCTGTAAGAAGGGCACAGGTCAGGAGGAGTGGTAGGGACAGGCACAGTGGTAGGGCTGGGAGGCAGCAAGGAACAGCGAGGGTGTGCGGGCAGCAGCACGATGGCAGAATCCTTCCCTCCCTCAACAGTCTGCACAAACAGGGGAATAGACACAAATGCAGTAGGAATCCAGAACTTGTGCACAGCCACAAAGGTACAATCCCACCAGGAATAGAGGCACGTGGGAGCAGGAGGGGCTGTGACCTGTGCAGGGACAAGGCCAGAACACACGGAGCCCAGCCCTGGAGCAAGTAACAAACACCTGAGAGGCAACAGGAACGTCTCCTGCCAGCGGGAGCAGACTCACAACTCCAGGCCCTGGTCGATCACCCCAACCTCCACTGAGAGTCAGGTGAGGTGAATGGAAAATGGGATGGTCCAGCAAGGCCAAAGCCCAGCTGGGGTGAATTATTGCCAGTGTGGGTCAGGAACAGCACCAGCTGATGCCTCTCACGTGAGGCAGAGAGAGTGACACTGTACACGGGTAACACCAAGCTGGAGGCAGCAGTCACCCAGCTGCAGGGCAGAGCTACTGCACAGAGGTGCTCCAAGAGGCCGGAGGCGCTGGATGGTGAGAACATGACAGAGCACAAAGGGAAATGCCAAGTGCTGCTCCCGAGGCAGAGTAACGGGGCAGCCTGGACGGCAGCTTTGCCAGACGGCCCCGGAGGACACGGAGGCGGCTGCGACGTGTGGCAGCCGCGTGTCGGTCCCTCCCGCGGCACTTGCGGGAGCCCTCCGGAACGGTTCAGGAGAGGCCGGCGGAGGTCCCGGAGGGGCCGAGGCCACACTGCACAGGGAGGAGGGAAATCCCTCCCGGGGACCTCCCGGTGCCGGTACCTGCCCACGATCTCCACGTAGACCAGCGCGGGCGCCGTTTTCTCCACCACGTCGGCGATGAAGTTGAAGGCGGCGCGGGGCGAGGTGGGCGGCGGGGCGGGCGGCGGGGCGGGCACGGCGGCGCTCAGCGGGGGCCGGCGGCGCTCCCGGGCCCACAGCAGCACCAGCGCCGCCGCCCCGGCGCCCACCGCCGCCGCCAGAGCCCGGCCCCCGGCGGAGGGCGGCGGAGGATGCGAAGGAGGAGGAGGAGGGGGCGGTGGCGGCTCAGTGGTACCGGTCAGCGCTCGGCACCAGCGCTGTACACCCGGTGGCACCGGGACCCACCGGATCCGCACCTTCCGCGCCGCTGCCGCCATGCTGCTGAGCGGCGACCACACCCCTCCGGGGCGGGGCCGGGCCGCGGAGCGCTCCGGGAGTTGTAGTCATGAGGCGGGGTCTGCCGGAAGCCATCCTCTGCCACGGGGCACGCCGGGAACTGTAGTTCCGAGGCGGGGCCTGGCGGAAGCGCGTTCTGCCGCGGGGTACGCCGGGAGTTGTAGTCCCCCTGGGAGCTACTGTCCTGCCATCAGTGAGATGTGCCGATAACCGGCGCGACGGCGGAGCAGGGCGGCCCCGCGGTCAGAGCCGCTCACCGGGCCCGTCGGGGCCGCCAAGGGCCGTAGCCGAGGCGAGAGTGCTGCGGCGGCGCGGTGCGGACCAGGAAGGCGGCACGCTCCCAGCGTGCCCCGCGCGCGGCCGCGGGCAAGATGGCGGAGGGTGCGGGTGTGGGGCGGCCGTGAGGCACCGGCACGGCGGGGATGGAGCCGCCCGCGGCCCCGGGCCCCGAGCGGCTCTTCGACTCGCACCGGTGAGCGCCCGCCCGGGGCCCGCGCGGTGGGGATTCCCGGGGGAGCCGCGCGAGAACTGCGGGAACCCTGGGCGGGGGTCGCGGGGCCAGCGGAGGGCCGGGGTGTCTCACGGAAGCCGCGTGGGGAAGGTCGGGGTGACCCGTAGGGGGACCAGGGAGGGTCCGGGGTGTGCCTGAAGTGGGTTGGAAGACTTGTTGGGGGGACCACGCGGAGCGGCGGCCTCAGGGCGGGTCCGGGGATCGTTCCGGCCCTTCTCAGGCGGCCCCGGCCGCTCTCTGCCCCTGCAGGTTCCCGACCGATGGGTTCCTGCTCCTGGCCTTGCTGCTCTACGCCCCCGTGGGGCTCTGCCTGCTTGTCCTGCGCGTCTTCATCGGCGTCCACGTGTTCCTGGTCAGCTGCGCCCTGCCCGACAGCGTCGTGCGCCGGTGCGTGGTCTCGGGGGGCTCCGGCTGCTGCCCCGGGCGGCTCTGGGGTGGCTGGGCTGCCCCGGCCCCTGGGTATCACGACCCGCGGGGGCTTGGCTCAGGCAAGGATCTGTGGGGAGCTGTGCCTTCGGGACTCCTTGTCATCAGGAGCCTTGGAGGTGCTTCCTCTGGCAAGCTCGGAGCTGGCAGCCACCTCTGGAGTGCTCAGGCACTGGTCCGGAGCACGCGGATCGGCGTGGTGTGCTGCTCAGGAGTTCTGTGGGCACTTGCTGCCCTCATCCCAGTCCCGGCCCTACAACAATTCCTGCTCCAGATGTGTCATTTCCATTTGGTCCCAGTGTCGTTTGTCCAGCTGCCAGAATTCCCGGGTCCCTTCGTGTTGGATGTGTCAGGCTCGGATGGTGGGACTTGAGGAAGATCCTTGTTCCCCTGGCAGGTTCATTGTCCGTGTGATGTGCTCCGTGCTCGGGTTGCTGGTGCGTCAGAGTGACCCTCGGCTGCGCGGGGCCGGTGCCAGGGTCTTCATTGCCAACCACGTCACCCCCTTCGACCACAACGTTGTCAGCCTGCTCACCTCTTGCAACACGGTGAGGGCACGGCCGGGGCTCCTCCCCCAGGGCGGGGCACGGGCGGCTCTGCCCGATTTGGTCTTGCAGTGGTCACAGTATCACAGAATCTTCAGGGTCAGGAGGCACCTTAAAGCCCAGCCAGTGCCACCCCTTGGCATGGGCAGGGACACCTTCCCCTAGCCCAGGTTGCTCCAAGCGCCATCCAGCCTGGCCTTGGACGCTTCCAGGGATCCAGGGGCAGCCACAGCTTCTCTGGGCGACCTGGGCCTGGGCCTCACCACTCTAACAGCCAAAAATTTCTTCCTAATATCCAGGCTAAATTTCTCCTCTTTCAGTTGTACCCATTACTGCTTGTCCTGTCACTCCAGTTCCTGATGCAGATTCCCTCTCCAGCTTCCCTGTAGGCTCCTTCAGATCCTGGAAGGTTTCACCTCCAGATCTGATTTATTAACTCAGAGTGTTAACCTTGAGGTGTTTTCTGTGGCTCAGTGTCACTCTTGGGCTCTGCCTGAAAAAATGGAACAGGGTGAGGAGCAGTAGGAGCTGTTACAGTGAATGTTGATTTTGGTGAAGCATGGACAGATCCCAGCAGCTTCTTCCTTCTCTGGCCTTCTGGATAAGGGGGCAGGGTGTGGGGTTTCCCACAGCACTGGGTGGGCGGTTTCGGGGGGTGCATGGAGGGTGCTGAGGGAGCTGCATGTTGGTGATGCTTGGGTAGTTCTGGGCTGTCCCTGCTCTCCTGTAAAATCCTTTGTGTGTGGAGTTCCTGAGTCAGCAGACTCTGGGTAGCTCCTGTGTCCTGCACAGCCATGGATTTACCCCTGGCCTGGAGAGGAGGGACTCCTGGGAGCAGTGTGTGTCCTGCCAAGTGTGTCAGGGACTGCTGGAGAGAACACTGGGAACACGGGCAGCTGGGAGTGCCTGTCTCTGGCAGGCAGGGCACAGTCTGAACTGTTTGGAATCCAGTCCCTGTGGAACTGGGGCTGGAGCAGGGGCTGAGGCCTGGCAGTAAGGTGTTCTTGGCCACCAGTGCTGTCAACGCAGGTCACTCTCAGTCCCAGAGGGGTTTTTGCTAACGAAGAGGAACTTTGTCACCTCTGTCAGCTGGGAAGGTGGGCCTGGAGGGGCAGGAGGGCCTGAAAAGGTGGGAAGGGTGGCGTTTCCTCCTCACTCCTGTTCTCCCTGCAGCCTGCATTGAGCGGTGCCCCAGGGTTCATCTGCTGGTCCCGGGGATTCATGGAGCTGGGAGTGACAGGCAGCCGTGCGGAGCTGGTGGATTCGCTGAGGGAGTACTCGGCCCACGAAGGGAATCCCCCACTGCTGCTGTTCCCAGAGGAGGCGGCCACCAACGGCCGGGCTGGGCTGCTCCGCTTCAGGTGCAGGAATGGGAATTCCCACAGCAGGGTGGCACTGGGGAGTGGGAATTCCTGCGGCAGGGTGGCTGAGAATGGCTCTGGGGAACCAGCACTCTGTGACAGAATGGCTCGAGGTGGCTCTGGGATCATTCACTGCAGAATTCCTCCCTTCCAGCTCCTGGCCCTTCTCCATCCTGGATGTGGTCCAGCCCGTTGCCCTGCAGGTCCGGAGGCCGTTGGTGGCCGTGGTGAGTGGTGGGCACAGGGACAGGGTGTGGGGTGGGCTTTGCGCCGGGCTCTGGGTGCTGCTGTTCCTTCTGCTCCTGCTCTGGAGCTTGTGGTATGGCCTGGCCTCGTGTTCTGGCACCCCAGAAACAGCTGCTCGGGGTTAACACTGTTCCTGGTGCCTTTCCTGGGAACTTGGCCCAGTCAGGACTCCCCTGGTTTCATTGGCCAGTCTGACAGATGTTTGGTGGCCTAGCTGGCTGTCACTGTGCCTCTGGGTTCCATGGCCAGTGCTGTCTCCTCTCCTCTTGGTGAATCCCTGCTGTGAAAGACCAGCTGCAGTCAGTCCTTGTGAGAGGGCCCATGTGCCAAAGGTCCTGCCAGGCTCTGGAGGCTCCTGAGCTGGTGCCCCAGGCAGAGACACAGGACATGGTGCAAGAGCAGCCCCACACAAGGGATAAAGTTCACAAGGGCAATGGCAGTGCTGCCAAAGGCAGGGAAACTGCTCTCAGCAAGGCTTTGTTGAATTTCTTATTTCCTGATATTTATGTCTTATGTCTGGTGAGAGTCATGGCTGTCACTCATGGGTCTGGTGTTTCTCTGGGACACAGCAAAGGAACCCCTGGCAGGGTGAGGAGTCAGCTGCATGTGTGCAGGGATGGGAACTGTGGGAATATTTGGCAGAGCTTTGTTAACCCCTGCCAGGCCAGGGAGGCTGAGGCAGAGTTCAGGGAGGGCCACAAGTGTGGGTGAAGATGCACTTTTCTAGCAATGAGGGTAAGTTACATTTTGAATGACTCCTCCAGAGAAGTGGGAGATCTCTCCTGTTCTGGACAGTTTATAAGGAGTTTCTTGTGCTCTTATGGGTTTGGTTCCTCTGAGAAATTCAGAGATGTGACAATTTATATGTCTGTCTGTTTATCCCTTCCCTTGTGCATGTCAGGAGGAACAGTGGGTCTGTGTGGAGGTGCTGGTTACAGTCACTTCTTGGCTCAAATTCTACCTCCAGAGTCTGAGCAGGACTTTGTACTTCGTGCACATTGGCTGAGTAAATCCTGGTGCATTTCAGGTGTGATTTTAAACCATCAGAAACTCGAAGGACTGGAGATGTGATATTTCAAATGGTTCAATTGGTGTTTTATAGAAAATTTTCTTACATACTTGTGTGATATATATCAAGCACTGGGCTTGATAAAAACCACCAAATTTGGGGTTAAGAAAGAATTTTTTCCAGCTCCAGTTGCATGGAATGTTGCAGGAGGGTGTTGTTCTGTGGCACAGGCAGTGTAGCTGAAATCTGGCTGTGGGCATCACTCCAGGCATTTGGGTTTAGGCTTCTGAGGTTCTGTTTGTCCAGGAAATGAGGCTTCTCTGTTCCCATCATGGCTGGGCTTTTGGGGCTTTTCTCATTTACAGCTCTTCTCCCCAGGCCGTGGGATAAACCAGGCATGAGCCTGTCTGAGAATCACAGAATCATTTGGGTTGGAAAATCCTTCTGAGCCTATGGGGTCCAAGCATTCCCCCAGCCCTGCCCAGGCCACCACTGACCATGTCCCCAAGTGCCACATCCACAGGGCTGTTAAATCCCCCCAGAGATGGGCACTCCCCCCTGCCCTGAGCAGCTGTGCCAGGGCTGGACAGCCCTTTCAAGGAGGAATTTTCCCAATATCCAACCTGAACCTCCCCTGGCACAACGTGAGGCAGTTTCCTCTTGTCCTGTTCCCTGGGAGAGCTTGCAGGAGCTGGGACATCAGAGAGGCTGTTCCCACCAGAATGAGGGAGGCATTCTCATGGTTTTGAGGCATTAGTAGGTTTTCAGGCATTTTTGGTGCTTTCTGAAGGCACAGACTAGGAGGGAATGTGGGGATACTGAGGGGAAGTCTTGCTGTTGTCTTAGGGGGAGGAAAAGGTGACTGGGAGCAGTGAAAACTGGTGATGACTAATGAGGGTGAAGCTGCCCTGTGGCTTGCCCTGCTTGCACTGCCTTTGCTGTTCCCACTTTCCCAGTCCTCCAGCCACAGCTCAGGTGTGCTCTGCCCACCTCCATCCCCTGTGGAGCCTGGACCAGCTCCTGTTCCATGGGTGGAATCTCACTGTGCTCTCTTCCCCAGAGCGTGGCTGACTCCTCCTGGATCGCGGAGCTGCTCTGGACTTTCTTCGTTCCCTTCACAGTTTATCAAGTAAGGTACTACGTCTCTCTCTTCCATTTGGGGCAGGGTTGAGGGTGGGCAGGGCCTTGGTGTCACCGTGGCAGTGAGAGCTCCCTCCCTGGGTGCCACAGCAGGGCTGGGCTCAGCACCATCTGAGCCTGGCCATGTCCAGCTGCTGGACCAGCTTCTGAGGTGGAAAGGAGAGGAGTCTCAGTCTTTCCAGGTGTTTAGTTCAAGTTTCCAGGTGTATTTTTGAAGCTGGTCTGCAGTGATTCTCTCCAGGGCTGCTCAGCCTAGCAGTGCTGGCTCCTAGCATCTCTGTCTGTCCCTACAATCCTTTGGGAATGGGGTGGTCCAGGGGGATGGTGCAGTGGTGGTCCAGACCCCTGCCCAGGGCGTGGGTGAGCCCAGGTTGGCTGAGTAGCTTTGCTGTAATGAGGGCAGTGGAAGGGACTGGGAATCAAATGTAGGGCTTGGTGTATTTCAGCACAGGAAAGCCTTTCCCTGGTTCTATCTGCCTGAATTCTGGGTGACCTGTTTTCTACTTCCATGTAAATGTCCACGGATCCTCATTAAGGCCTTTCTGGGAACTGTAGATCCCTCGCGTTACACTTGAGGGCTAACACAGCTCTGATGAGCCAGTTCTGTCTTCTGAGCCAAGCCATGTCCTGGATTTGGGAGTGGGTGTTGGGGTTTGGTGCTCCTGTGGGGAAAGGTGTGGGGGTGAGCAGGGAGCGTGGCGGTGGGGATGGCAGGGTGTCTCCAGGGGCTGCTCCCAGCGGGGCTGGCTCCATGTGCTGTTGTCCCCATTCAGGTGGATGCCGTCTGTCCCCAGACAAGCGGACGAGCGGAGTGAGGACTTTGCGCTCCGAGTTCAGGAGGTAGGAGGGTGGTGTGGGAGAGGGATGTGTAGGGCTGCTGCAGTTTGGGATGGGCACAGAGGAGAGCAGGGTGCAAGCAGAGTTGCAGAGGGCGTTTCTGGATGTGTTTGTGTGATGGGAGCTCTGGTACGTACTTATTGCCCCTTACTCAGTTATTTCATGGCCTGTTTGCCACCCCACATTGAGCCTTTCTGCAGTTGTCAGGGCTCTTCCCATTGAGTTCAAACCTTTCACCCCCTTTCTATAATGCCACGAAGCAATTGTTTCTCCACTCTGCCCATATGTGCTGAGTACTTCACAGCTCCAGACATCTCCTTGTCAGCCTGTTTTGGCAGGATGATACTGCTACTCCTGATCCTTCCTGGTTCTCTGCAACGCTGAAATGCATCCCTGAGGCCCTGGAGAAATCAGTTCCCAGCCCTCTTGTCACCGTGGCTCCATGTACCCCTGACACACTCCCCAGCGTGGAGGGGCTGCCTGGGCCGTGTGTGTTGTCTGTTTTTACGTGTGACTCCTCTGCATTCCACAGCTCTTGGCCATGGAGCTGGGTGTGGTATCCACACGGATCACCGCTGCCGACAGGACCGAGCACATGAAGAGGCTGAGGCACACGTCACGGCTGCCCTTTGCCCCAGGTGGGCATCCTTGGGGGGGGTCTTGGCTATGGAACTTCAGCATGGGCTCTGCTTTTGGGGGGCCTCTGTCTGCTCTCAGCGACAGGCTGCGCACTTTTAGTGCCTCACCCTGTGCCCCCTGTCCTTTCTCCTGCAGCCTCGAGCCAGCGCCCAGCAGCCCGGCCCAGGGTGCCCCCCAGCCTGCCCGGGGGTGCTCCCGAGGACGTGCGGGTCATGGCCATGGCACAGCAGGTCAAGGAGGTGCTGCCTCATGTGCCCCTGGAGGTCATCAGGACAGACCTGGGTGAGTAGGGACTCAGGTGGCAGCAGGGACGTGGGGGCACCTTCTGTGGTCTGAAAGAAGAAACCTTGTCCCCACTGCACTGGAACACAGTGGCAGCCAGGATGGAGTGTCCTGATCTCTCCCTTTGTCCCTGCAGTCCAAACCAACTGTGTAGACACCACCATTGCCAACTTGCTGGAGGGGAGAGTTCCCTTCTTCCCTGAGAGTAAAGAGGCTGGAGACCTGCCTGCCCCGTCTACCTCCCAGGCTGCAGCTGCTTCTGGCATCCAGGGCTCTGTGGCTGCGCCTTCTTCCAAGGTACTTTGGGGTTGTGTCTCCCTGCTCTGGTGGCTCATGTATAGGACTAGCCAGGGGCATGGAGCACTGACCTGGCATGCCAGGTTCTTCCGGAGCCACCAAGGAGCCCCCTGCTTCATCTGTCTGCTGATGGCTCCTGTGCTTTCTCTTCCAGCCAGCTACAAAGCAGTTTGCAAAGTCCCCCGTGGAGCGTCACCTGTCCTTGCAGGAGAGGAAACGAGCCTTGTACGACTATGCCAGGAGGTGAGAGCCCCCCACATGTCCCCCTGCCAGGGCTATCCAACAGATCCCCCTGCTCGAGCCCCCAGATCCCGGCCCCAGCAGCACCCGAGATGTCCTGGGCACTGGGCTCTCCAGTGTGAGTCATGTTTGGCTGATGGGAGCCCCTGTGGGACTGGGTTTCTCAGGGGTTCCACTGGCACTGTGGCACCCTCAGCGTGGGCAGGACATACTTGCTTGGCACCAGGGACAGCGCTGTTAATCCTCCTTGGTGTGAGGGAACAGGGAGTGAGTTTGATCTCTGTGCAGGGTTTCCATGAGGCAAATCATGGGACAAGAGGCCAGTTCTGGTGTGTGGGTCTTGGTTTAGGAAGGTACAGAAAACTGAGGATTGAGTTTGAGGGGAAGTTGAGTGTGCCTGGGCTTGTTGGGCACCGGATCGCTGGGGTGGTGCTGGGGGAACTGTCCTGTTGGGAAACCCTGACTGGGAAACCTGGCTGGGATCTGCTGGGGTGCAGGGACTGCCGTGGGTACCTCCCAGCCTCTTGCAGCCCTCACTCGGTCCATGCTCTGTCGGGCTTGTTGTACCTGTCCCGTGGCTCTCTCAGAGCAGCTCCTGCTGCCTCCACCGGTTTCCATGGGCTCCAGGCGACCTTGGAATGGAACCAGGGTCCGACCAGAGCCAGCGTGCAGCCACAGAGTGCCCAGCCCTGGGGTGCTGCGGTGTTCTCAGGTCCCGGTCCCTCGGGGCTGCTTCCCGGCCGGACGGGTGATCCCCGGGGGGGTTCGCGGTCAGGCCCCTCGGGAGGTCCCAGCCCCGCGGTGTCTGAGGGCGCTCTCTCCTGCAGGCGGTTCGCCGAGAAGCACGGCGCAGCAAGGGCCGGCGGCAGCCCCTGACCGGAGCCCCGGACCGGGCCGGACCGGGCCGGTGGCAATCCCTGACCGGAGCCCCGGACCGGACCGGACCTGGCCGGTGGCAACCCCTGACCGGAGCCCCGGGCCGGATCGGGCCGCACCGGTGGCACCGGGAGCGCGCGGGCCCCGTGCGGACGGGACGGGCGGGGCGGGGGCGCCCCCTGGCGGCGGAAATAAACGGCGGCAGCGTCCGGCGCGGCTCGGGCTGTGCGGGCACCGGGGCGAGGGGCGGGGCCAACGGGGCGAGGGGCGGGGCCAACGGGGAGAGGGGCGGGGCCAACGGGGAGAGGGGCGGGGCCAACGGGGAGAGGGGCGGGGCCAACGGGGGGGCGGGGGCGGCCCGGCTCCGTGCGGGTCTGCACGCGCCGCAGCCGGCGCCTGCTCGCGCGCCGCACGTAGGCGCCGCTTAAAGAGGCAACGCGGCGGGGCCGCCGCCCCCGCGGCCGGGCGGGCTGCGGCTCGCGGGCCCCAGCGGGCGGAGCCGGCGCCCTTTTAAGAGACCGGCGCCCGGTGCCGGTGGTTTTATTTACATGGGGGCTCGCGGGCGTCACGTGACTGTCAGCGGCGGGGGCTGCGCGCGGAGCACCCGCGGGGCCATGGCGGGAGCCG
Organism: Coloeus monedula; assembly: GCF_965178545.1. Taxonomy (NCBI): domain Eukaryota; kingdom Metazoa; phylum Chordata; class Aves; order Passeriformes; family Corvidae; genus Coloeus; species Coloeus monedula. Next base: position 73,203,541 of record NC_138785.1, read on the forward strand.
GCGACGACGGTCCGGGGGGAACTGGGGCACCGGGGCGGGATCGGGGCACTGGGGGAGCCGGGCGGGACGGGGAACCGGGGGCTTCGGGGCACCGAGGGGTTCGGGACAATGGGAGACCCGGGCGGGAAGGGACACCACGGGGTTCGGGACAGTGCGGGAGCCCGGGGGTCAGGGGGCTGACGTGCACATGGAGGGTCTGGGTCACCGGGAGTCCCGGGTGGTTAATGTGCACTGTGGATGGGGGAGCAGGTCTGTAGGGAGCCCAGGCGGGGTTTCTGCGGGGCTGACGTGCGCCGGGGGCTGGGGAGCGCGGGGGTCCCGGACAGGCTGGTGTGCACCGGGGGTTGGGTCAGTGGGGGTCTCGGGGGGGCTGGTGAGCACCGCGGGGATGGGGCAGATGTGGGTCCCAGGAGAACAGCCCTGGGGTGCGTGGGACGTTCCGGGTGGGAGACTGCACTAGGTGCTCCCGCGGTGTATGGGTAGGGGTGCGGGGTGTGCCGGGGAGGGCTCCGGGCCGGGATGGGATGGAGTGCAGGGGTGGGCCCGGGACAGCGCGAGGGCTGACAGCCCCTCCAGGCTCCTGGGTGGAGCTGCGGTGTGGCCCAGGCTGCCCTGAGCCCGAGCCGGCACCCTCGCCGTTCTCCTGCCACGCCGACGTGGAGCGGATGCTGCTGGAGGCCCAACTGGAGACAGAGAGCGGTGACGGGTGAGTTCCGAGGGGGAGCCGAGCTCCGGAGCCCTCCTGAGCCGGGGCTGGCACTGGAGGCGCAGGCTGGGCTCAGTGACTGAGGGTTTCTGTTTGCAGGGCCCTGCTCGTGCTGGGCTCCCCAGCCTGGGATGACGACGGAACCAGCCATGGGAGCGAGCAGCCAGGGGAGAGTGAGGTGCTGCCTGCCCACAGCCAGCCCCCAGCGGGCTGCCCCCACCCCCGGCAGGTGAGGGAGCTGCCCCCACCACACCCTGCTGTGCCCCCGGGCTCTGCTCTGACCTGCCCTGTGTCTCCTTCCAGTGGGATGTGCCAGAGGAAGCCAAGTGGAGGCAGCGACGCCTGACAGCGTCCCTGGGCTGGGCCTGTACCCGCTGCCCTCGGTACCTGTCTCCAAAGTAAGTCCTGTTGTCCCCCTGCCAGCAAATCCTGCTGACCCCCATGCTGCTGTCCCTGTGCCCCTGTTAATCATGCACTTTTCCCAGGGAATTTGCCTTTGTGTGCTCCCCCCAGCCAGTGCTGTGGAGCCTGCAGGGAGGTGCAGTGGGGAGGAAGAAGAGACTTTTCAGTTCAGAGCTGCTGCTGCTCTTCATCCCCTCACTCCTGCTCAGCCACCTGCTGACCCTGGGGCTGGGGTGAGTGTCTGTGGGTCTCACCATGGGCCTGGGGGGAGTGTCTGGAGGGTCTTGTCCTGGGACTGGGGGAGGAGGGAACACTCCTGCGTTTGGACTGCTCATCCACCACTGCTCCCAGCAGCTGCAGTGGTCTGCTGTCATCTCCCCTTGCTCCTGGCTTGCTGGGGCCCAGCACCCTTTGCCAGTGCCTCACAGTCACTCTCTCCAATCCAGGATCTACATCGGGAAGCGCCTGGCAGCCTCCTCAGCCAACCCCCTGTGAGGAGCCGGGCAGGCAGCACCCTCTGCTCCGTTGGGAATGCGGGGAGAGCCCGGCACCAGTGCAGCCTGACCACTCCCAGGCCCCGTGTTCATGGCACAAGGCACCTTCTCCCCGTGTCTCTCCCTCAGCCCTCACCTCAGGAGCCGATCCCACTCTCCCCCGTAGACCAGAACCCACTGATGGCAGCTCCCAGCCACAGGCAGCCCCTGCCCTCCCCATCCCTGGTTACAGGTCCAGGTCCCCCTGTAACACAGACTGTAAATACGACTGAGCCCACCTGAATAAAGAGCCCTGTGCCAGCTCAGGGGCTGAGCAGCGAGTCCCCTCCCTGTGTCTGGCCAGCACAGCCTGGCTTAGGGAGTGACCACTGGGCTCCCTGGGGTCCTTCCCTGCGGCAGGAGGGGTGAGTGCCTGTGCTTTGGGGTGGTGCCAGCTGGGGATGGGCCCCTGGTTGGGCTGTGGGCAAGCAGGGGTGGGTGCTGGGGCTCACACGGGTGCTCAGCCCCCACACAGGTGCCTGGCTGAGGCATTTGCCCTTTATTAGCTGTAGCTGCAGTGCAGAGGCAGGAGCTGAGCGTGGCATGGCCAGTCAGGGCAGTGACACCTGCCTGGTGCAGGTGGCAGGTGTGGGCAGGAGAGGTGGCACTGCAGAGCGTGAGGCTGCCAGCGCCCATGTGCACACCCGTGCAGTCTGGACCAGGAATGTGTCTTGGTGCTGAAGGATGGGGTGGGCAGCCAAGGAGCAGGAGCTGTCCCGTGAGTGGGGAGCAGGAATCGCCCAGAAATGCCACCAGGAGATCACTGGTTCTCTCCCTGTCATGGTGCAGTCCATGGGCAGCTTGGTCCTCATGGCTGGGAGGGGCTGCATGTGTGGGAGCTCAGCACAGCTCCAGTAGCATAGGAAGCATGCAGGGCCAGGTGGGTCCCAGCCCCAGGGGACATCGGGAGGGTGGCAATAGCCAGAGTTGGCGGGACCCAAGGTGGCAGTGCCCAGTGCACAGTGGGAGTCCCGTGGCCATGCAGGATGCTCCAGGTGGCAGTGCTGCAAGAGGTGCTCCAGCAGGTGAGAATCAAGCAGGGCCGTGGGTCCAGCAGCTGGCTGGGCACTCTGGGCAGGGGTGGCCCCTGTGGACACTGCAGCTGCAGGTGGCATCGGGTCAGAGCTGTGACAGTCGCTTGGACTTGGGTGGTGGCAGTGGCGGTGACTTGGGGCTTTTGTTCCCATCCACTGTTGGAGATGTGGATGCCTGCGAGCAGAGAGGGACGTGAGGGGTGGTGGGACTGGGGGCCAGGGCCAGCCAGTGCCTCCCTTCCCGTACCTTCCCTCCTGCTGCAGCATCGCTCTGCTCCAGGAACGTCTCGTACACCGCGGGGCTGAACTTGCGGGGCAGTGGCGGGAGCTTGCTGGCGCTTTTCACACGGCCACCAAAGCCAGTGGGAGACAGGGAGGACCCTGTGCAGGCAGGAGGGGTGGGATGGAGGCTCAGCCAGCCTGGGGGTGCGTAGGGCCCATCAGCGTCCCCAAGGCTGTCGGGGCCAGCGTTCCTGCCTACGGGACTGTGGCAGTGCTGGGCAGAGGGGACAGAGGTGCCATGGAAAGTGAGCCCAGCCAGGAGCAGGGAGCTGGTTCCCACCAGGAACAGCTCTTGGCACCAAGACCCGGTGGCACAAGGTCCAGGATCAATGGCTACAGCCCCACAGGGAGTGTTCAGCAGGGGTGCTCCCACTCTGTGCCACCATGAGGGGCACAGAGGCATATGCTAGGGGTGCTGTGGGAGGGCACAGCCCTGCTCATGGGGCTGTAGGGACTCCCAGGAAGGTGGCTTGGCAGGTTGTACCTGCAGTGCGGGGCTGAGCACCAGCAGCAGCTCGGCTCGGTGGGGGCTGTTTCCCATCAGAGCTCAGGCTGCTCTCACTGATGTTGCAGGAGAGTCTCCACTTCTCGTCCTGTGGCACAGAGGAGAGGCTCAGCACCTCAGGTGCCAGGCAGCCCTGCAGCCCTGGGTCTCCAGCCTTGTGCCCTTCCAGCCCCTGCTCCTGCCCTCCCTGCAGCAGGGGCTGCCACCAGCCCCCCGAGGGGTCCCATCTGGGCAGGGGGCTGGTGCTGTGGGCAGGACCAGGGGCTCTGGGTGCAGCAGGACACCCAGGGGAGTGCAAGCAGGGCACCAGGGAGGCACTAGGGCTGTGCTGAGCATCACCTTGGGCTCTGGCAGCTCCGAGATGGACTGGCGTGGGTCCTGCCGCCGGGGCCCAAAGATGGAGCTTGAGCGGTTCTCCCTGCGCTCATTCCTGTGGTCCTCGCTCTCAGAGGGGTGGGGGGCAGGCTTTGGGGTCGGGGGTGCCTCTGTGCTGTGGGGTGACTGGGATAGGTGAGGGACAGCAGGGGAGGGAGGAGCAGGGCTATGCCATGGACCAGCTGGAGCATCGTTAGGAGCAGCTGCACTCAGCCAGGCACCAGCACTGTCCATGGCAGAGCTCCACAGGGGAGGTTTGGGGGACAAGAGTGGATGGCTCAGGTGACAGCAGTGTCCAGGTGAGCCTGGGAGCTGCACATGGGGTGTCTCCCCTCCATGCCCCCCCATAGGGACAGGGCCACCGTGGTGGCCTGGCGGGATGGACCCCTGAGATGCACTTGGCACAAAGGGAAAGTGGAAGGGCAGAGGACTGGGGAGGTGGGAGGGAAGCACCTGGGGCAGAGGAGAGTGAGGAGGGCTCAGTAGGGAGGGCTGAGGGTGGTGAGAGGGGACAACCAGCACTCTCCACCACAGCACTTGCCTGGCTCCAGTGTGGCTCAGCCGGTCCCAGTCAGGTACCCAGGCTATGGACCGGGGTCGTCCGCTCCGCCGGTCCTCAAAGAACATCTGAGAGACAGCCAGGAGGGATGAGAGGGCAGAGCCTCCTCAGCCCATCCCTGGGCTCCACCAGGGCCAGCAGTGCCCTCTCTGACCGCTTCTGCGTCAGTGCCAGCCACCCCCAGCAGTGCTGTGCCCCCTCCTGGGGCAGGCAGGGACCCCGAGGTCCCCCATGCCCAGTGCCCCTCACCCTGTTCCTGCCCTGGCTGTGGCCTCAGCCAGCTGCTCCCTGCTGCCCCACACCTGCGTTGGCTTGTCCAGTGTCACCCCCATGGTGCCAGGCACTGCCTGTGCCCCCCAGCCGTGCCTGCCCCATGCCCACTGCCGTGGCACTCACCATCTCCCGCATCCCATACTGACTCTCCACCTTGGCCCGCAGCTGCTCGAAGCATTGCTCCATGCGCTCGTGGAACGGCCGCAGGTCCTCTGTCACCTTCTGCCCATGGATCCGAATGCCCTCTGCCAGCAGCGGGATCTGAGGGAGAACAGGGACTTGTGGGGCTCCCTGGGACGGGGGACACCGGGGGAGCTGTTCCTGCCACACGGATGCTGCGCCTGTTACCTGCCAGGCGATCAGGTCCTTCAGCTTCTCGATGTTCACTCCATCCTCAGGGTGCTCCTGGATGTAGGACTCCTGGAAAAAAGCCTGCAACGACCCTCCTCAGCTCCACTGCTGGCCCAGCTCCACAAAGCCTGGGGATGGCAGAGTGGTGCCAGTGCCAGTCCTGGCTGTGCCCAGCCAGCCCCAACACAGCCCCTGGGTGTCCTCACCTTCTCATACTTGACGAAGCCACCCATGACAGCAGGGTCCACGATGCCATTGAGCAGCATGGAGAGAGGGTTAATGGGCAGGCTGGGGTCGTTCTGGTGCCGGTTGATCTCGCTCATGATTTTCTCATTGGTTTTCATCATGGTCTCAATGGCGTTTTGCAGGGGGGAGATGACGATCTGTGCGCAGAGAGGGGTCAGCGTTTGCTGGCACAGCCACCTGCCCCTCCTCGTTAGGGCTGGCAGGGTGGGCTTTCCCCACCCCACTGGAGGGACCTCTGGGGCTTCACATGTCACCCCATGAAGCCCCTCAGACCTGGCAGGGCTGGGGCTGTGCCCACCAGGACCCTGGGAGAGCCCTGCTGCCCCCCAGCCTCCTCCTCACCGTCTCAGTGGAGGTCACAACGAACCAGCGCAGGATGCCGGGCAGGGGATAGGCTGTCCTGAAGGTTGTCCGCTCAATCCACATGTTCTGTGGGAAGAGCAGCAGTCACCCCTCATCCTCTTCCCATCACCCTGGGTCACCCCTGGCTGTCCTGTGGCGTGGGGAGCTCCCACCTCCGTTGGCACAGGACTACCACCTTCGCTATCGCAGGGCCCCCTATCTCTCCTCTGGACCCTGAGCTCCTTGCAGGGCACCCCCAGCTCTCCTGTCCCTCCTTGTGGGGGGGTCCTGGCAGCCCCTCCCAGCACTCACTGCAAATTCGTTGTCCGGGTCGCTCGGGCCCCTCTTGAAGGGCCGTGAGTAGCTGAACCTCTGGATGTGGTTGGCTTTGTAGAAGCTGTGGGGAGGGAAGGGGCAGAGATGGGAGAGGACCTCCACTGTGTCCCACCCACACGGAGCAGAGCAGGGACTCCCTGAGCTGGACACTCACTTGGTGATCTGCTCAGGGATGCTCCGGCCTTTGAGCCGGATCTTGGCTTCCTCTGCCGGCTGCACGGTGAAGCACTGGATGTCTGTGTGAGTGAAGGAACCACGGGCACGCACTGGGGGACAGGGCTGCTGGGGAGAGGGGCTCCAGGGCCCGGAGGGGTGAAACCCAGAGGTACAGAGAGGCACTGCAGGAATTCCTGCATGGAGAGCAATAGGCAGGGACCGAGCCACCCTCCCAGCCCCATCCCTGTACACAGAGGATACACTGCCCTGGGGAGTCGGTGATGTCCTGGCCAGGGGGAGATGTGCTCTTCAGCTTCTCAGCATTGGGGAAGGGGCTCAGCAGCTGCATCTCAAAGTCCTCACGCCGCTCATACTCCTTGCCCCGGTAGATGAAGACCTTGTTCTGCAGGGGAGGAAGGTGACAGCTCATCCCACTGCCACAGAGCAGGGCCGGCGAGGTCCAGAGAACTGGGGTGCTGGTGCTGATGAGGCTGAACCTCCTGCCAAGCAGGAGACACCCCCCCTCTAGAAAAAAATATCCCCCCAAACCCAGGAACTAGAGGAAAAAGGAAGCAGGCACATGGAGAATCAGGACTGGTGCCAGCCAAGCAATGTCACTAAGGACAAATCCTGCCTGACAAATTCAGTGGCTTCTACGAGGACGTGGCAGCATGGAGGGATGCGGGGAGAGTGACTGGACTTGTGCAAACCATCTGACCTTTTCCCCAGGACACACATCTCCAGGACAGACGTGGAGGGGACAGATGCTGAGTAAGGAATGGGCTCGATGATGACACTCAGAGTTGTGGTCCACAGCTCCACACCCAGGTGGACACCAGTGAGGAGTGGGTTTCCTTGGGTGCAGAGGTGGCAGGTGTGGAGCTGCTCCTGGTTCTGCTTACCCGGAGGAAGGTGGGGAAGCCCTGCCCATAGTACCCCACGGCAAAGTAGTCCGGGCTGGGCCGCAGCACCTTCAGGATCTTCTCATAGAACTTGGCTTCTCGTTGCTGCAGGGGAGAGGGGTAGGATGAGGGCAGGATGGGGCCCTGAAGACCCCCCCATTCCCCCCAGATCATCCCTGCCATCCTGCCCTGCCAGCAGCCACCCCAACCCCAGCCAGGCACCCACCAGGATGTCACTCAGCATTTCATAGTCGAACACGTGGCTCTCGTACTGCTCCGCCAGCTCCTTGCAGATGTGGATGGCCTCCTCCCACATCTGGAGAAGAGAGGGGCCAAGACAGGGCCCCCCGGTGCAGGGTGAGCTGGGGAAGGGGGCACCAGGGATTTCCAGCAGAGACCACCCTGCCTGTGGGGGCACCTGCACCCCTGCACGCCATGAGGAGGGGGACAGGGCTCTCCTGTGGGGACTGGTGGTCCAGTGGGCAGCAGCAGGACTTGGCTTCCCACCATCTCCAGCCCTGGAGCCCCCCAGCCCACGCCATCAAGCCTTTGTCCTGAGCTGTCTGAGCTGCCGGCCCCTGGCAGTACAAGGACTGGGCTGGGATGCGATGGGACAGGGTGGGATAGGGAAAAGGGACACAAAGGACAGTGGCTGTGGGGTGAACCATCCAGCCCAGGCTCACTGCAGGGCAGCTCCAGCCCCACTGCAGCAGTGGGGAGAGTGAGGGGCTGTGCTGAGGGTGAGGTCCGGGAGCTTGGAACAGGGGACAGTGGTGGCAAGGGGGCCAGGTTTGCTCTAAGCCAGCCCAGCTCCCTGCAGCTGCGAGGGCTCAGAGGCTGCAGGGTCTGTAGGGGCAGGTGGCCACACTCACCTTGCCCTGGTCGAAGTATTCAATGATCTGGTTGTACAGAGCCTCCTTCAGCTGGCGCTGGGTGTGCAGGTGGGGGCTGTGTGGGCCCGGCACGGGGGCTGCATTCGACTCCTCTGACCACTGCACAAGGGAACGGGGACGTGTCACACCATGCCCACAGGGCTGCCCACCCTCCACAGTCCCCCTGAGTCCCCCGTGCCCACCGTGAGCAGCCGGGCGTGCAGCAGCAGCGTGTAGGCTCCCTCCGTGTAGTTCTCGTAGCTGATGTGCAGATCCTTCAGCTTGTACAGGTACCTGGGAGTGACAGAGCCATGCGTGGGGAGTGACAGTCCCATGTGTGGGGCCCGACAGTTTGGAAGCAGAGCCCCATCACCCTGCCCCTCAGGCTGCTCTGCCACCCCTATCCCATTGGGATTGCTTGGGACACCCCACCCCAGGTGCTGCCGGTGTCCCCAGGGCTATGCTCACCTGATGTACATGGCCTGGCGGTCGATCTCCTTGTAGAAGTTCTGTGGAAGGGCAGACGAGGGCTGTTTGAGTGGCCCTAGGGGTGGCACATGCCACAGCCCCCCACAGTACCACCCTCTGGGTCGTGGTGCTGCCAGGACCATCCCCATGCAGGGATGGGGTTGCCACAGCTCTGGGGAGCTGCACGGTGACTCCCAAGGGACATCGGTTCTGGCACCACGTGCACCCTATCTCTGCTGTGCCAGAGGCGCCATTGGGATTTGGGGGGATGCAAGGACAAGCCCTTCCAGCCCGGGGGACCTGGGGAAGCATGGGAACAAGCCCTGGTTGCCCCAGGGAGCTGGGGACATGGGGATGAGCCCTGCCAGCCTCAGGGAGCTGGAGCAGGGCACAAGTGCCCACCAGGAGGTTGACGGTGCAGCTCATGCTGTAGGTCTTGTTCTCGTCATTCATGACAGCCCGGTAGTCCAAGAGCCGCTCCAGGAGTTCGCTCACCAGCTTCACAAAGTCCTCTCCAGGCTTGGCCAGCTCAGGGTGGCTCTGGCAGCAGCTCAGCAGGCTGGGGAGGACAAGAGGACACGGGTCCCACTGCACAGCCAGCTCTGCAGTGCTCCCACCACTGCCCTGCTCAGCACAAGAGGGCAGGAGCAAAACCTGGGCAGAGCAGGGGCATCACCCGGGGCAGGAGTAATTCCTGGGCCAGGAATGACACCTGGGGCAGTGGCATCACCTGAGGCAGGGGTATCGCTTAAGGCATAGCGTAATTCCTGGGGCAGGACAACGGTAATTCCTAGGGCAGGGGCATCACTGGGGCAGAGGTGGCAGCTAGGGCAGGCAGGGGCTGGCTGGCAGGGCCAGCAGAGGTGTGCAGGGGTCACACGACGGTGCTCAGGCACCAGCCATCCTCCTCGCTGGTCCCTTTCCCCCGTGGCACACTCCGGGCCAGGGCACAGCATGAGGAGGGATGGGAGGGCAGGGAATGGTGATAGCAAAGGGTCACGCCCTGGGGAGAAGGTGGCAGGGATGTCACTGCACACTCACATGCTCTTGAAAAGCTGCATGTACTGCTCGTCCCCCCGGCCGCCCTCCACCTCGCTGTCCAGCCTGCGCAGGATCTCATCCTCAAACTGCGGAGAGGGGATGAGGATGGGCTGAGCTTGGAGCAGCCCCTCCTCAGAGACTGCCCGCAGAAAGGGGCCCCGTTCCCAGGCCACGCCACTCCCCTGGCGTGGGTGGTTCCCACGACATCCCACCCCCTCCTGCTCCCCCAGGAGCAGCCTTGTCCCTCACCCGGCTGAAGCTCCCGGTGAGCCGGTGCTCGCAGAGCATCATGTCAAAGAAGATGGGGATGGTGGACCTGCGCAGCTCCGGCTCCGGCACCAGCGTCATCTCCAGGATGGGGCCCACCATGCCCGGGATGAACTCGATCTTGCGCTGTCCTGGAAGGACAGGGAGGGCTGCGGGGCAGATTCGCACCCACACAGGCTCCCATGCCCACACCAGTAACACCCCACTCCCCACAGCCACTCTGGGGACGGTGCTGATGGACATCAGCCCAAAGAGACCCAAAAATTCCCCATCACTCCACAGCGTGGCTCACCGAGGCTGTACCACATGTCCCGGATGGACGCTCCAATCGTGGCTCTCATGTCCCCATACCTGCCGGGACAAAGGTCAGTCAGCATTGCTCTGCAGCTCCGGGTGCAGCACAGCCCAGCTGGCTCATCCCAAAATCCCTGACCTCGTGCCATGGCGGCAGCCCAGGGCAGGGACCCGAGGTGTGGCCGGCTGGGCAGAGTGGGGACTCACTTGCCCAGGATGCTATTGCGCTTGGCAGGGGAGAAGTTCTCCAGCTGCAGGGAGTCCTGCGTGAGGAAAGCCACGGCCAGGTGGAAATAGTTGTTCCAAAGCTGTGGTGGAAGCACAGGGATGAGTGCCAGCCTGGGTGGCACAGTGGGCTGGGGTCTGGGCTGGGTCCTCTCCTAATTCCCCTGGCCCAAACCAGGACTGAGGCAGTGCCCACCCACCTGCAGCTCGAAGTTGCTGTTGCTCAGGAACATCTCAGTCAAAGTTGTGGCAAAGTGGTTGATGGCACGCAGGAACTCCCTGGGGGTGAGAGGCTGTCGGTGCTGAGGGCAGCACCAGTGTGCCCACTGCCCAGCCTGGTGTGTCCACCATCCACATGCCCACCATCGTCCCACAGAGGGGTGGAGGTGGGAGGTCCTTTGTGCCCACCTCAGTGCAGCCAAACACTGTCCAGTGCACCAGTCCTGCACGTCCAGAGCCACACTCCAAGTGTCCACCTGCCCTGAGGCATCCCAGGTGCTCACACCCAGCCCCAGTGTCCTCCTGCAGGTCCCTCCCCACGCCCTCACCGGTTCTGCACCATGTTCATCACCATCCAGTCACCGGGATACACCGTCTTCCCAATCAGGTCCTTGAAAAGGATAAAAGTCTCCATGAGGAAGTCCTGCAAGGGAGGGAGAGATGTCAGGAGCCGTGCTGGGCTGCAGTGCCCTCTGAGGGGAAGCAGTGAGGGAGGTGCTGGTGCCGGAGGGCGCGGTGTTGCCGAGGGGCAGCACTCACCATCAGCTCAGGCCGGGAGGGGAACGCCTGGATGTAGGTGCTGTAGTGGTCCTTGTCCATCTGGCTCAGGATGGCGGCCATGCAGGCCACGTAGTGGCTCTGGGAGAGATGAACTGGTCAGGCCCTGCTGGGTCCTGCAGCCGGCACCATGGAGCAGGACACTGTTCTTGTTCCTCCAGTCAGCTCATACCCTGGAGCCCCAACTGCCTTGGGGTCTGTTTGCCCCCTGCCCGCCCTGGTCCCTTCTTCCCCAGCTCCCCAGACCTCTTCTCCTGGCCCCTTCATGCCCAGTTCCCAGACTGTGTACCCCACTCCAGGGATGAGATGGCTCCTACACCCACCATGATGCTGGGAGAATGTAGGTACAACTACAGAGTGATGCTCAAGCACCTCTGTCATTTTTGGGGTAATTTAAGACCATCTGTGGATGTAAGGGCATTTTGAAAATAGCAAGCAGGTTCTTCCTGGAGGATCTCTGGTGAAGGGTCCCAAACAGAGCCCTTAGCTCCACTCCAGGAGGCTCCCAGCTTTGTAGCAAGATGAGTGGAGTGTGCACGAGCGGGATGCTGCCCTGAAAGCTGTCCCAGAGGCACATCCGAGGCTGGAAACTGCGGGAAAAGGCAGCTATTTCTGCGGTAAGAGCATTGTCTGGCAGGCTCAGGAACAGTGATGGCCCTGCCGTGCCCTGGCGTCACTGATGGAGCTTTGTGGGTGGCTCCAGGTGCCAGCCCTTCCGGGGATGCTGCCGTGCCGTGAGTCCTGTGAGGGCAGCACCGGGCGCTGGGCACCACTGCCCATCCCGGGTGCCACAGGCACCTTCCAGCCCTCGCAGATCTGGCACTGCCGGAGCTCCCTCCTGGATTCCGGCAGAGACGGAGCCCCACTGCAGCCCCAGGCCAGACCTTGCCAGCTACATGGAGACCAAAGCGGACTGTTCGGGGAAGGATGTGATTGATGCCGGTGACCGAGGGCTCCAGCTTCGCACCATCAGCCCCTGGGCAGCCCCGGGAGCTGCTCGGGATAGGGCGTAGCCCACCGGGGACTGCTGTGGGGAAGAAACGTCCGGCCACGGCCAGCCCTGGCTACGAGCGGCTTTGAAGGGATTTCTCTTGTGGGCAGCAAACGGATCAAACCCCAACAGCTCCCGCGCCTTCGGGAATCCATGTGGTGCCACAGCCCCGCGGCCGCCCCGCCGAGAGCTGCCCGGCGCAGCAGCACCGGCACACCGGGGGCACGCAGCGCCCGTCCGGTGCCGGGACCGAGGTTCCCCCGCTTCTCCTCCGAGCCCCACGGCTCCGAGTCTCGGCTCCCGGGCGCGCTCCCTACCGCGGGGCTCCGCCCCCGGCCCCGCTCCGCCCCCGCCGGCTCCGCCCCGGTACCGGCGAGAGCGCGCCGCCCCGCCCCGCCCCGCTGAGCCCCGCGCCCGCCGCTGCCGGACCCGCGCCGCCGCCGCCGAGCACCAGGTACCGGGCGGGATGGGGAGGAGGCTCGGCCGGGGAGCGGGGCGGCGGCGGGACCGGGCGCTGCGGGCATCGGCCCTGCTGCGCCGGGCCGGTACTGGGACGCCGGGCAGCCCCGCGGCCGGGGCGTGGGAACCCCGGGGCCGGGAGCGGCGACGCGGTGCGGGGAGCTCCGAAACCGGGACTGCGTGGCGATGCGGGGACCCCGGGGGCGCGGGAGCGGTGCGGGTACCCTCGGCCCGCGGGATGCGTGGGGGCCGGCGGGGCTGGGGCTCGGAGCCGAGCTGGGCTGGCGAGGGGGATTCGCGGTGTCCCCGGGTCCCCGGGGGTCGCGGCACTTCCCTGTCCTCCCGTCCCCTGCCAACGCCGAGCAGGAGCTGCCCGGGGAACTGCGGGAGGCACGGGGACGGTGGCACCGTGCACCCAGCATCCTACGGCAGGCACCGTGCGCCGGGCACCCCGCACCGAGCCCCCTACGCCGGGCACCCCGCACCGAGGTGGCCGCCGGCTACCGTGGCGGGGGTCTCTGGGGGACAGAGCCGTGCTGGAACGGTGGCACGGTGTGCTGCCGAGGGAGCTGCATCTGTGGTGGGAGCTGCTGTGTTGGAGGGGTCGAAGACCCCCACGTCGTGCCGCGGTGCCGCAGCCTCGCCCTGTCCGCCGCGGCTCGTGGCCCCGCCGGTCGCCGGGTCGCTGCGTGCGGGAGCCGCTCTGGGGAGCGGCCAGGCGGGCTCATCTCCGCTCCCCCTCGTTAGGAACGCGTCCGTCAGCCGGGGCTGTGCCGGGTGACACACGCACACGCAGATCCAGGGATGTCACTTTCGGTACCGCGCGCCGCGGTGACGCCGGCCGGGGCTGGAGGGATTCAGCCCACGTTGCTCCCGGCAGCTCCCGGCGCCGCGCTCCGCGCCCAAGGCCTTGTGTCCGCCGGCGGGGCTCCGGGATGCGGGAGCGAACCCCAGGCAGTCCCGCGAAATGGGGATGCGCAGCTCCCGGGGTGCGCCCGTCCCTCCCGGGGTGCTCCGGTCCCGATCCTCCCCGCAGGAACGCACACGAACCCCGCTAGAGCTGCGGCTCCCGGCAGCGGTGCGGGAGGGGGGGCCGGAGGTCTCCGCGGAGCCGGTTTTGTGTTGGGAGCACGAGGTGGACACGTATGAGTAACCACCGGGCCCGGCTGTGCCAGCACGGGGACATACGGGGACATCGGTGTCAGCTGCTCGCTCTGAGGGGCACAGCGTGCTCAGTGCCAGCAGCAGCTCGCGGCGATCTCCACACTCGGCCCTTTCCCGGAGGGTACGGGAATGACCCCCTCGGCAGAGCCGCGGCGGCAGGGGACGCGGGGACCGCCGGCTGCGCTCCCTCCCTGCGGTGCTGCCCGAGGAGCGGGGCCGGGGGCCGCGGGGGGGAGACCCCCGGGTAGAGCCGGGCTGAGATTGGCACCTCCAGCCCTTCCCCGTGTCCCTTCTCCGCAGGGAGCGTTTGTCCTTCCGGCGCGCTCGGAGGAGTGGGGTGGATTTCGTCGCAGAAGCTCCTTTGGTCTGAGGTTGTCTTCTCCATAAATGATAATTATTGTAATTACTTAATAGCATGGTGGCATCCAGAGGCCACAGATAATTAGTGGGTCTGTTCCCATCCCTGCTAACAACACTACTCCAGTCCCAAACAGTGCCGTGGGCAGAGCCTGCCTCGCGTGTTTGCCGAGATGCTCCGTGTGCTCCGGGCTGTTTGGTGGTGGGGAAACTGAGGCAGGAGGTGAAGGAAGACATTTGCTAATTCCCAAATTCCCCTGGTAGCCAGCGTTGTCTAAAGCGCATGGAGATAAAGGGGGGCAGGCTGCTCGATGGCATTGGGAATGCACTTAAAGGCAGGAATTTGTATTCTGGAAGGACGTTCTCAGTGCTGGGAGCTGCAGCTGCAGAGGCCATGCTGCTGGCTGCCAGCACCGTGGCCAGTGGGTGGTGGTGGGATGGGGGCTGCCCCAGGGGGTCCCTGCTCAGGGGCCGAGCCCCCCTGAGCCTGGACCAGTGTGTGCAGGAGCAGCACAGGAACTGCTGGGCAGTGAAGCCTTTCCAGCTTTTTCCAGAAGTGTGCCCTGGGGACAGTTGGTGCCTTTCTGATGCCATTTCTGGCCTGTGAGGGAGCCCACAGAACCCTGGTCTGCCAGGGTCCCCTGGCCCAGGCAGCTGCTTTGCATGCTGGGGCAGCTGGGCTCCAGATGGGTGCCTGAGCCCCTTCTCCAGAGGTGAGACATCCTCCCCAGAGAGTGTAGGGCTGTGGGGGTCTGCAGATGAGCTGGGTCTCCTGTGGCCAAAAGTCTCTGGGCTGTGTCCCACTTCCCTTGTCCTGTCACTGCTGCAGGATCAGCCCGTGCCGGAGATGCCGGCAGAGCCCTGGGCTTTGGTGCTGGGCACCAGCCGAGCTCTCTGGGCTGAATCTCCATCATAAGCGTCCTCCCAGGTCCAGGCAGCCACACAAGGCATCTCCAGGGCTCGGAGGAGGATGGTCTTGCCCACACCCCATTCACTGGGAGGCAAGCAGCTGAGCAGGGTGTTCTTCCTCCTAGCGTGGTCTCTCCTGCAGCCCCAGGGGTGGCACTGAACTGCAGTGCCGGCAGCAGCTCCAGGGATGCTCGCCTGCTCCTCCACGGATGCGGCCGAGGGAAGCCGAGGGACGTGGAACAAACTCCTCCTGAGCTGCTCCCGCTCCGCACGTGCTGTCTGCCCCGCTCTGCCCATGTTCCCCCGGGCAGGTCACTCTACCTCTTCATGTCTCATTAAAACAGTGATACCGATGCTCCTCTGCCTGGCAGAGAGGTGGGAACGCCAGCAGGTAGCACAGGGAACAGAGACACCACTGCCATGACAGCCGTATTAGCATCCACGGGAGACAGAGGAATAATTTGGCTTCTGCAGCTTCTGAAGGCTCGTGCAGAGGCTTTGTACTCCCGTCTCCCTGGCCGTGTGCAGCCTCCATCTGCAGCACCAGCACATCCGCAGTCGGAGGGGAGCGATGGAAGCGGAGCTGGTGACCTCCGCGTGCCGGGAGGATGCCGCTCCTCCTTCCCCAGCCGATGGGATCCTTTCCATGGGCATGAGCCATGGCGTGTGCGGCCAGGCCAACCGGGAGCCTCGGTGGCCGCAGAGAGGAGGCCGCAGGCTGGCCACGGGTGCTGGTGCCGTGGGGAGGTGGGTGGCAGGGGCTCCCTGCCCCAGCTGGGTGCCAGAGCCTTCTCCTGGGCCCCGTGGCTGGGAGAGTGACTAATGTTCCCGCAGAGCACTTCAGCCAGTGACCTACATAGGGATGAGCGCGGATCCCTCGGCTCGTGTGAGCCGCCGCTCGCACCAGGACCCGCGTGCCAGTGCCGCTCCCAGAGCCCCCAGGCGATGCTCGATATGGGGCTGGGGGAACTGCGGGGCACAGGCACCCCGGGCATGGCCCTGGTGGCAGGGACAGCACCTGTGTCCTCAGCCAGGCCAGCTCAGGGGTCCTGGGGGAGCCCAAGTGTTGTTCAAGCAGAGCCTTGAGCACTGCCGGGAGGGACGGGGTCAGGCACTACAAGGTCCATCAGGGACATGGGGAGCTGGCCTTGGGGACACGAGCCAAGCTGGACCCATGGAGCGCTGGGAATGTGGCTGGAGAAGGGGCATCTCCTTGCTGGGGACTGCGAGGGCTGAGCGCTGAGGAGGGAGAAGAGCTGCTCGAGCGGAAGCGCTCCGTTGGCACGAGTACAGTCAGATATAAACGGGCCGTGATTAAGTGCCTGCAGGAAATGAGAAGGTCTGTGAGGCTCCCAGAAGCCAGGTTCTGGAAGAGCCTCCAAGAGAAGCGTGAGGGCAGGGCATGAGCTGGCTTTGTGGTGGAGCTTTCTCAGCGAGGAACCAGATTTTGGGTGTGCAAGCTGCCCGAGGAGCTGCTCCAAGTCCTCCATCCTCGAGTCCCACACACACTCTGATCTGAGAACAAACGCCTCAAGTCTTCCCGGAGCCAAGGCGGGATTAGGCTCTGCTGTGGAGTGATGTGTCATGAGCCTGGCTCCTGCCCCTCCAGCACCTCAGCCTCCAGTACTGCCCCACTCCATTGCCAGCAGCACCTCTCTGGAGATCAGGAAAATCAGACAAAGTCACTACCTTGTGAGCGGAGCCGGGTCATTCACTTCTCTCCTCTGCAGTTCCAGGAGAATCTGACTTCCTCTCTCATAAATCTCATCTCCTGGCTTCCTGTGTCCCAAGGAGAAGATTTATGTGTCTGCTCTGGTTTTCCCTCTTCCACAGGCGTTATCAGGAGGGTGAGGGGGAGGACAGGTGGGGAAAGGGCCAAAGCTGGCAGGTAACTCTCCAGACAAGGCAGTGTGAAGCGGGGCTCTGACCTCTGAGGTCAGCCCTGCACCATCAGAGATGAGTCCCATGATGCAAACCCGGCAGGTTTAGTGCCTCTTACTCACAAAATTCACCATCCATCAGCACTGGCCAGAGAAACCCAGTGCTGGGGGTCTCCAAGGGGTGTCCATGAGAAGAGATTCTTGATGATTCCTCAGCTCCTGGGGTCACACAGAAGAGATCACTCCTAGCTGTGTGAGCAACCAGCAGAACCCGCTGCTGCAGAACTCCACTGTGTCACAGTGGCATCACCTGCTTTCACCTGTACACCATCGATGTGACCTGCTGTCTGTCCCACCTTATCCCTGCACCTGGAATTCCCATAGGAACCAGTGGAGAAAAACACTCAGACTTTAAAAAATTGCTGAGATGGAGGATCCACCACTGTGCAAAACCTCTCCTAGCTGTTCCTATGCCAGCTGGCCTCACTTTTTAAGGAAGTTGCCTCTCGGACCTGCCAACACTCATTTCCAGCTGCCGTGAGTGGAGCCTGGAGCTGCCACCCAGAGCCCCATCGTGCGCAGCCTCTGCTCCATGCCCCTCTCTACCTCTCTGCTGGCCTTTTTCCTTCCTCGCTCTTCATTTTCTCCCCTTTCCTCAGTCTCCCTCTGTGGCCAGGGCCGCGGGATGGTTACGAGCAGAGACGTGCTGGTTAGCTGGTTTTGATCCACTTAATGTGTGCCACATTGCTTTGGGATTATCCTGCTTTCTTCGTTGAAATGTCAAATGCCTCGCAGAAATCTGAGTCTGCTCCGCTGAGGCTTTTACCTCCACTGACCAAACTTGGAACCTCATCAAGCCCGGCAGCAAATGGGTTTGATGAGCTGTGTTCTCCGCAGCCCCGCGCTGACTGCGTGGCTGGCTTATGCTGCCGTCCTTCAGAGGGGATTAGTCAAGCTCCAAGCCCATTCCCTGCACGGTTCCAGCCCACCTGCATCCCCCAGACCACCATGTCTGGATCTGTGTCTCCCTGCCCCACCCACTGGGCTCTCTTGGGGTCACTCTCCACTGACCACTCCAAGGAGGACCCCAATGTCCAGCAGGGCACATCGGAGCAGAGCACCGAGGCTCCTCCTTTGGCCTTGGGAGACAGCACAGATCTCTCCTGGAAAGGAGTAACCACCACCCTGGGGTCCTGTTGGACTGGACGCTGGAAGGGGCTGTGGTGGGCTCAGGACCTTGGAGGGGCTCCAGCAGCCCCAGGATGGAGGCACTGAGCACCACTGCCCAGTAAATGTGCTTGAAGAGCGGCTGGGAAGTGCTGGTGTGACTGGGTGCCAGGTGCATCCGAGATGTCCTTTGGACCCATCGGTAGAGTGGGTTCCTCAGGTTCAGGGACAGTCCAGGAGAGTCCATCAGACAGGGCAGCCCCGAGGTTACACCATCCTGATCCCGTCCCACGGCGGGACTCATTATCCACGCTCGGAGATGCCGGTGTGCTGCAAGCAGTGCCTGAGCGCGGCACTAAACCCAACCACAGCACAGAGCAAACGCAGGGATGCGTGGGAGGGTCCTGGCGTGGGTGTTTGACATCCTCAGAGCTGTTCCCAAACGGAGTTGCTCCATGTATAATTTATAGGCTTCCCTTTGTCCTTGTGGCTCGTCTCTGATCTCCCGGCGGTTCGGGAGGCCGAGGGTGCTCCGGCGAGGCCCCGCTGAGTGACAGCGCCGCGTTTGCTGCGTCGGCAGGGGAACGGCCTCGTCCCGCGCTGCGTCAGCCAGGGCTCGGCGAGGTCCCCGTCGCAGCATCACAGGGCTGGTGCTGCTCTTGGGCCGTGCCAGCGGCGCTCCTGCCCCGTGCCCGGCCCTTGGAGCCGTTTCCCAGCACCGTCTGCCGCACGCTCCCATTAAGGACCCCTCCGGAGTAGGCTGGCCACACGCAGGCTCCTCTGGAGGGCTCGGCTCAGCATGGAGTTGTGGCCAGCAGGTCACTCTGCCCTCGGCGTGTTGCCCTCCCTGGCACGACCACATCCAAGGATGCTGCTGGGGATGCGGGCAGAGGGCACCAAGCTCTGGGCACCGGCCATCGCTGTGGCACGACAGAGGTGACCCCACATCTGTGACGGGGCCTCAGGGGGTGGCTGATCCCACGGCCGCGGATATCCCGGCAGGCTCTGCCCAGCCCAGTGTGGGTGCCCCGGGCCAGGAGGGATGTGGTGATGCAGGAAGCGAGGACGGGCGCCGCTGGCTCCAGCCCCAGCCAGCTCGCTCCTCGGCCTGTTGCTGTCCATACTAACGAGGAGCCCCATCCCTCGTCTCGTCCTGCCTCACAGACATCTCCGGGCGTCTGGGCATGGCTCCAAGCTCGGGAAGGGAAGCGCCGGGCGGCTGGGCGGCGCGTGGAGCAGCATCCCGACGAACACGGAACAGGGTGTGCGGAGGCGCCGGGGCGTGCGGGGCCGGGGTGGGTGCAGGGAGGGCTGTGAGAGCTCCCTGCTCCGCTGGGTCAGTGCTCACTGCCGGCGTTGGCAGGCACGGGGCACCGGCACGCAGCGCTTGGAAGTTTGGTTGTTCCGGCACTGGGGACTCCGGGCTGCTGTGCTGAGTCAGCGCTTCGTGCCAGCAGGAACCAGGCAAGACAGGGAGGGGGCCGGGGGGGTGTCTGAGCCTTGTGTCCGTCCGCAGTGAGGGCAGGGGGGCTGCGGAGACAGCGAGGCTCCCGCCTCGGCGTGCGGAGAGAGTGCGAGGGCACTGCGGGAGCAACGGGCTGTGGTCTGGGACGGGGATCACGGGGATGTGAGACACGGGACATGGTGTGGTGCGACAGAGCTGAACCACTGCTCGCCGCGGCTGGAATCTCTTTGGCTGCGTCCCAAAACGAGCCGCCGGCCTCCCCTGCACCCCGGGACATCCCAGCAGGGCTCCCGGTGTGCCCCGTGCTCCTGGTGCCCGGGCAGTGTGATGGGCCAGGGCAACCGCCGGTGGCCCAGTGGGCAGAGGCAGAGCCAAGTGGGCACGGGGGTGGGCGCTGGGGGTACGTCTGGGACGGGGCTGCGGAGCGGTTCGCCTTGCAGGTGTGGGGAGGAGGAGCCCTGCAGAGCTGTGCGGGAAGCATGGCAGGGACGGGGACAAAGGCAGGGACCAGAATGATGGCAGGGATGAGGATATGGCTGGGTGCAATCCTCACTGTGACCCCGGGTCCTGCCCTGTGCCGCCTGTGAAGTGCTGCCGGTGTCAGTGACATCCCCCGGCCTTACTGAAGGTTCTCCCTTCTGCTGGTTCTCATATGCCTGAAGCGGCTCCGTGTCTCCGAGCCACTGCCTCACCACTGCTCACAGAACTGGCCCTCCATGCCTGCAGCGCAGCCAGCACCTCTGGTGCCCAGTCTGGCCACAACCCACACATGACAGGTCCCCTGTGCCCCACACACGTCGGGTCCCTGTGCTCAGTCCAGCCACACCCCATACACACGTCCCTGCGTCCATCCGGCCGTGCCTCACTCGTGATGGGTCCCCTGTGTCACTCTGGCCATGCCCTAGGCAGGATGGATCCCATGCCCACTCCAGCCATGTCCCGTGCTGGGTGGGTGCCCCACGGCCTTGTCCATCCCCCGCAGAGCCGGTGCCCGTGTGCAGCGGGTGTCCCATGTGCGGCAGGTGCCCCGTGTCCGTCCGTCCCTCACGGGAGCCCCTTGCCCTGGCCCCTGCCCTGCCCTCCCGCTGCCCGCGCACGAGGCACCAGCCCCGGCGAGGCAGAGCTATTTTTAACAGCTGCTTCTGCTTGATTTGAGCTGTGAACTCGGAACGTGTTTATGCTAAAGGGGTTTCTTTTCCCTTCTCCCTTTGTGCTGAGGAGGCAGCGCCGCAGATCAAAGCCTGTCTCTTCGCGTTTGGTGATGGTGGGCTGGGAGGGAGCCGAGGCGGGAGAGGCCGGCAGTTCCACGGGGACACTTGTGTCCTCCGGGGCCGCGGTGGCGTGGCCCGGGTCTGACGCACCTCTCTTTGTCCCCGCAGGTCCGGGAGCCATGGGCGGGCACGGCCGGCACCGGGCGGCCCGCAGCGGGCGGCCCTGAGCCCGGGCGGCCGCGGCGGGACGATGGGCTGCGGGCGCCGGCGGGGAGCCGCGGTGCCGGGCAGGGCTGTCGGGGCGGCGTGCCGGGGGCTGTAGGGCCGGGCGGCGGGCAGCATGCCCTGCGGCCCCTCGCCCACCTCCCGCCCAGCATCCCCTGTCCGTGGCGGCGCGGGATGAGGCTGCCCGCCGCCCCAGCAGCTCCGGGGACGGCTGCAGCCCAGGGCTCCGGCCGCCGGCGCTCGGCCCCCCGCGCCCCGCCGCAGCACCCCGGCCCCGCGGCCTTGAGCCATGGTCAGCCGTGAGCCCGTGCCCGGCCCGGCCTCCGCCGGCGAGGGCAGCCAGGAGAAAGCCATGACGGTGCGCTCGGTGCTGCTCAACCGCGACTCGCCCGACATCGAGAGCCGCCTCAAGCGCCGGCGCAACCGCACGCAGCAGGTCCGCTTCAAAGACCTGGTGGAGGCCGGCGCGGGGCGGGCGGACAGCCCCCCGCCCGGGCCCGCGGCCGCCCGCGGCCCCAACACCCCACGTGCCTCGCCGCCCCCCAGGGACCCCCCTGAGCCGGCGGCTCTCCGTGCCTCGCGGCGCAGCTGGCCCCAGGCGCAGCCGGGCTCGCTGACGCTGCCCATGCCCAGGAAGGCGTGCATGAGCACAGCCATCCAGACCTCCCCCAGCCTCCAGAAGCCCTTCCCGGCCCCCCAGCCCCGCAGCAAGAGCGTCTGCGATGTGCCGGGGAATGCGGTACTGCCCGCCGTGGCTAGCGCCCGGTGCCCGGGGGCGGCCGTGCCCACCGCGGCCAGCTGGGCCGTGCCCCCGCGGGCCCCCGGCATCCTCCCCACCCATGACCACACCGCGGCCCTCGCCCAGCACGCCAAGGTGCGCCGCACACCACCACCGCCACCACCCAGGGACCCCCCTCCCCCTTACCAGGGCACGGCCGGGTGCCCCGCTGCCCGCTGCGCCCCTCCGGTGCAAAGCTGCACCCCCGAGCCCTGCCCGCCGCCCCCAGCCTGTGCCCAGCTCCGCGGGAGCCCCCGGGGCAGCCACGGGCTCACCCCGCGCCCGGCCTCCGTGCCCTGCGGCCAGCCCCGGCCGCCCGCCGAGCAGCGGGGGCTTGGCCGCAGCGACTCGGAGCGGACCCTGCCCTGCGGACGCCCAGCTCCCCCGTGCCAGCCCTCGCCGCACCGCCGGCAGCCCGTCCCCGTCACGGACACCCACGGCCTCCACCAGCCACCTCAGGGCAACCCCCCGCGGGACCCCCCGCCACCCCAGCACCAGCTCTGCGCCACGCTGTGGGGGGGGCCCTGCTGCGCCTCGCCAGCCCCCATCCCACCAGCGCCGGGCTGGCACAGCTCGGCCACCGCCGCCGCCGCCCCGCCGGAGAAGACACCAGCTGCCCTCGGCACCTGCAGCCGACTCCGCGCCACCGAGCCTGGGCACGGCTGGGCAGGACCCGAGGGGCCCAAGGAGCCGCTGTCCACAGCCCCACAGGGCCCCAGCGTGGGGACACAAGCGGCCGGGTGGGCACAGGAGGCCCCCCGGCACGGACAGCCCTGCCTCGCCGCTGAGCAGCCGGACACGCTGCACCACGTCCAGGACCTTCTGCAGCTGGTGGTGGTGGCCAAGGGGCCGGTGGGACCACCAGCGAGGGATGAGGATGCCCGGATATCTCAGGGAGAGGGCCCCCGGAGGCCCGGGGAGCAGGGGGACCTGCATTCCCAGCTGCAGTCCCTGGAAGGGGTGCTGGAGACCAGCCAACAAACCATCCGGGTGCTGCTGGATGTCATCCAGGACTTGGAGAAGAAGGAGGCGCAGCGGGACGGGTGAGCAGGCAGGAACAGAGTGGGGGCCTGTGGGGACAATGTCACTGGGGGCTGGGGATGTAGGATGGGGGGCCCTGCCAGAGATTTGGATGCTGCTGCCTCGTGAAGGTGTTTCCCTGTGAGAAACTCGGAGCTGCTGCCAATGTACACGTGGCTCCACGTCTTGGTGCAAGGTCTCACATGCCCACGGTGCCTTCCCCATGCCCAGGGATGGGTGCATGGGGTGCAGGTCTGGGGGATGAGGGGATGCTGGGCTCCCGCCCAGCTCTGGTGCAGTGGATTTATCCATTGGTCACTGGGAGCAGGGATCTAGGTTGTCACATCCCAATGGCTGGCTTAGCCAGGCACCACATCCCTGCCCCATCCATGGAGGTACCTTTGGCAGAAATCCAGCGGCCTGTGCCCGTGTGATGGATGTGTTTGCATCCCAGGGAGGTGCTCAGCACACCCATCCTGCCCAGGACCTGCTCCAAGGGGCAGGGTTTCCCCCAGGCAGCATTCCTTGGCCTCCAAGGCTGATTTGCCAAATGAAGCAAGGTGTTCTAGGTCAGCCCACAATGACCTTAAGCTGAAATGCTCCAAGCTCATCTCACACGAGGGCAACCAACCCCCAAGAGGTGCCAGTCCTGGCATCCTCCTGTAAAACCTCTGGGGCTTGTTCCTGATGCCCAAGATTGCTGTGATCCATCCATGGTTTTGGCTGTGAGCAAAGCACAGGGAACATTGTCCCTGTGCCACCCCTGGAGCGCTGTCAGTGGAGAGGGACCTCTTGGGGGTCTGGGACACCTAAATTAAGACCTCAGCTCCATAAAATGTTACAATCAAGCAAGTAAACAAGATGCCCAGAAACACACCCTGGATTTCCAGGGATAGGAAATCACATCAAACATTATCCCGGTGTCCTTACGCTGCAGAACAGTGCGACCTTGTTTGCCACGGGTCATATCCCAGGTGCCCACTGTGCACCAGAGCAGAGCCACCAGCCCTGACACATCCTGGCACCGACCACCAGCAACATCCCACAAAAATTTATATATATAAGACATGAAAGACCATCCCAGAACGAGCTCTCCCAGCAGAGGGGTGCTGCTGTATAACGCCAGAGCCGCAGGCACACACACATATACGTACCACATATATATATAAAAGGGCTCATGATCTAATTCAGATGCTGGCAGAATAAATCCCCATTGCAATGTGAAATTTGGTGCATTAACAGACCCAGTTTCTGAGGGCTGAGAAACCGTGGTCAAGGTCGAGTGACAGGAGGAAGATTTCAACGGGGAAATGCGATGTCTATGTGGGACATGTGCTCTCAGCTGTGCCCCCAAAATCCACAGCACTGAAGAGGCAATGGAGACAGGGAGATGGGGTCCCAAAGGGACCAATAGCATTCACGGGGCCCCTTTCTGACAGAGTAGAAGGAGCCAGGGACCAGCAGGGAACACCTGCCAGCAGTGCTGGGGTGCAGGAGGACCCCAGTACAGCCCTTGGGATCAGGGTGTCTCAGGGCTGGGGTCTGGCACCAGCAGCAGAGACATGTGGGGTGAAGACCCCTTCTGTGGAGAGGGAGGAGGATGCAGCAGCATGAGCATGAGCTGAGCCAGGGCAGGCATCAGCTTAATCCAAGTCCTGTGCACCTTCCTAGAGGAGGATGCTCTGGTACAAAAGCATCAAAAAGAGATAAATTCTGAGTCTGGCGTAGGCTGGAGATTAGTCTGAAGTATCTCCCTGTGCCCATCTGCCAGGGCACTGCTGTGCCAGAGCACCGCCATGTGCCTTGAGCTCCCTCCGTGGAACCATGTGTGAGGAGATGTGTGGTGACTTGGGGGCTGCAGGTGTGGGGACCCTTGGGATGAGGGTTGGGATGGGGATGGACAGGGGGGACACAGCAGGAAAGGTTTGGGGATGCCTCCGTTCCCGGCTCTGGTTTGCTCCCATCAGAGAAATCTGCAAAGCCGAGAGGCACCTGGCCTGGTGTTAATTGGGATCACGTGGGAGGAGAGGGATTGGGATCCCAGAGAGGAAAAGGGATGGGATCTGGGGAGGAGAGGAGATGGATCTCAGAGAGGAAGAGGAGCTGGGATCCGGGAGGAGACGGGTTGGGATCCCAGAGAGGAAAAGGGATGGGATCTGGGGAGGAGAGGAGATGGATCTCAGAGAGGAAGAGGAGCTGGGACCCAGGAGGAGAAGGGCTGAGATGCAGGGAGACGTGGATCTGAAGCCCAGGGAGGAAAGGAGCTGGGATCCAGGGAGGAGAGTCCTGGCTGCTGGGCTGGAAGCACAGAGGGACAAGGGGCAGCAGGGGACATGGGGCAGACCCAGACCGGGTCTCCAATCTCACGGCACATCTCTGTCACAGGCGACACTCGTACCGGACTGGGCAGGACATCGCCAACTGCGGGACCTGCCGGGACTGTGCCTGCATCATCTACAGGTGAGGGCCAGCCCTGGCTCCATGCATCCCGTGGGTCCTGCTTCCCTGCACTCCCAGACTTCACCGGCTGTGAGGCAGGAGCAGGGGTGGTAGCCGAGCCTGTCCCCATGGGGACCTGGGGGGTTACCATGTACAGACTACTCATGGGTGTCTGGGCTGTCACTTGGCCTGGGTCTGTCCATTCCTCCCTGTGAGGAGCAGCTCCTTCTCCCAGGATCATCCAGGGTGATCTCCATGGAGGAGCAGCAGCTGGAAGGGGGCTGCTCTGGCACAATGGCAGAGCATTTATCTCCTGTAATGGCAATCTATCGGGGAAGCCTCGCTAGCGGCTGGTGCGTGGGCTCACTCCAAATCCAGGCTGCATCCCGTTGTCCCTGTGCCAGCTCCGCACAGATGCTGCAGATGGGTTCCTGCCCCTCGCTATGGTTTGGGAACACAGGGCCTGGGCTCTGCTCCACAGCGTTGGCTTTGGGCCAGGGCATGGAAGCCCCTTCCTCTGCTGCACTCTCTCCTCAGATCCCATTTGGTGTGTGGGAAAAGGCACCTCATGCCCTCCCAGCATCATCTCTGGGGGAAGTGGGAGGGTTGCAGTTTTGCTAAAGTTTTCTGCCCTTCCAGGCACCCCTGGGTGTCCTTCTGTCCCTCTGGCTGTCCCCCCTGCAGTGCAGGTGGCTGGCCAGGTGTGTTCCCATTTTGCTGTTAATTAGGCTGATGCTGTTAGCATGGGGATGCGTAGGACACGGTGAGCTGGTCCCAAGCTGCGCTTCATGGTGCCTGATCACCGTGGTGCACGTGCGTGCCGCTGCCCTGCCGCACTCTGTGAGTGCCGTGCCCCCTCCTCGGGGCACCTCAGGCTGGGGGTGCCCAGCTGGGGGCCCCTCGTGTCCCTGTGCTCGGCGCCGGTGCTGCCTCAGCGCTCCTGCTCCCCACACACTTGCTCCACACTCCCCCGCTGTAGCTCGTGGGGGACTTCAGGCTAATTAGGCCTGACGAGGCTGTCTCCACGGAGCACGGCAGTGGCACAGATGTCACATCTGGGGGAGGTGGCTCCCCAGCATGGCCAAGCTCCTGCTGGGGACTCGCTGTGGGTTTCGCTGCCACCCATGGGATGAGGAGAGGCTCTGGGGGCACACAGGGTGAGGGAGCAGGGGCAGCACCCCCAGCCCCAGACCCCAGGGATGGCCCAAGGAGGAGATCAGACCTGCCTGCCCCTGTCCCATCTCAGGGTCCCACAGCGGTGCCAACCCCTCCCTGTGTCACTGCAGGGGAGCTGAGGTCCCTCCCTGCGCTGCCCCCCCTTATGGTCTGCACCCCTCACCCTTTTTGCTAGAAACGGCTGGGACACTCCTTGTCCTCACAAGGGGAGGTGACAGGAGGTGACAGCGTGCCAGGGGGCTGGCGGGGCGCTCCCCGTGTGCGGGGTGGCTGCACCACGTGCATGTTCCTGGGCACACGCCGCGGCACCTCGCTGATCCGATGGGACATGCCTGGTGTGAGGAGATTGACGTGTTTTCCGTGTGAGGGAACATCGCAGCACGCGGCTGCCAGCAGCCAGCCTGCGCCACAGGGTGCTGCGGGGACACTGGGGGCTGCGGGGACACCAGAGGCTGGAGGGACATTGGGGGCTGCAGGGACACTGGAAGCTGTGGGGACAGCAAGGGCTGGAGGAGACAGCAAGAGCTGCAGGGACCTGGACCTGTGGGGGCACTGAAGGCCTCAGCATTGTCAGGAAGCCTGAGAGCTGCGATGGGGGGCACAGTCCCCCTCACCTACCCAGATCCAAGGCACCCTAATTCCTGCCTCGCCAGCCGCGGGATGGGCAGCAGCAGAGCCTTGCATGCTGTCACCACTTCTCGATGCTGCAGCTGCCCTCGGCCATGGCACCTGGGACACACAACCCCTCTCCAGAGGGTACATTGCTAACAGGGGTCCCACAGACCCCCAGCTCGCTCCCCCACCTCAGCACTGGTCCCTAGCCGGGCCAGTGTCCAGCTCCTGCCGGCCACACACAAAGCCATGGCACTGTCAGTGGGGTTGGATACAGAGGAGGGAGCAGAAGGATGGAGCAAGGGAGGCAGCTGAGAAGGACCCACCCCAAAAGACCCCTGGCCACCAGATCAGGCTGATACTGGTCCATCCCTCCCCAGAAGCGAGCCCTAGATGTCCGGCACAGCCATTTGCCCACATGCCCTGTGGGATGGGGTGGCTCTTTGGGAGGGATCCAGCCCTGGACCACTCCCTCTCACAGCGCACAGGCGGTAGGCAGGGGCTGTCTGAAGGCACGCACAGCAGGATGTCCCCTCGCAGGGGTGCACAGTGACCCCGGGAATTCCGGCCATGTCCCTGTGCCACCCAGGGAGTGCAGCAGGGCTCCGCTCTGGGGGACGTGCCCTGGATGGATGAGCTCCCCGGGGGCTGCGTTTGGGGTGGCGGGGGCACGCAGGCAGCGGGGCAGAGCGCTGTGGCAGGTGGGGGCTGTGACAAGGGGATGCCATGGTACCCCCTGACGCCGTCCCCGCGTGCCGCAGCGTGGAGCACGATTTCCGGCAGCAGGAAGGCCGCTTCCAGCGGGTGCTGAGCCACATCGAGGGCGACGCGGGGCCGAGCTCCCCCCCGACGGCGCCGGGGGCGGCGGGGGTGGCGCTGGGGGCGGCGGGGACCACCTCACCGCCCAGGCAGGAGCCGTCGCCCGTGTCGAGGCTGCCGGCAAAGCTGGACGTGAAGAAATCCCGGCGCAAATGCTTCTGGTTCCTGTGAGCGCGGTGCCCGGTGAGCCCGGAGCGCGGGGGCACCGTCCCAGCACTGGCCCCCTGCCCACCTCTCTTCCCTCCCTCCCACGGTAGGGTTTGGGTAGCACCAGCTTTTCTATTTTTAACCATTCCGTTGAACGCGGGGAGCTCGGGTGTGGAAACGGCGAGGGGAGCAGCGACTGTATTTAAGGAGAATTCAATAAATTCCACGGAGACGCTATTTTTGTTACATCCTCTCCCGCCTGTGCACTTCTGTTCTGGGGGAGGATGAGAAATGAGGAGGGGGCAGCGGCTGTTTCCCTGGATTCCCCTCTGTTCGGGGTTCCCTGAGGTACTCCCGCCCACCCCAGGCTCAAATCAGTGCCCACCTTCACCCCACAGTGGGGGCTGCTCACCCATCCCTCCCATGCAGGTTAACTGGGAACACCAGGATTTCCACTGGTCAGAGACAGTGGAAAATGGTCTCTGTGGGATTCTGGCCTGGAGAGAGGAGACCTGTCCCCAAAACCCCCGGGTGGAAGGGTGGGCTGGGCAGGTGCTCTTATGGGTGGGGAAGATGCACTGGCTGATGACAGGGAGATGGGGAATGAGCAGCACAAATATCCCAGCCTCTGTGGGGCTGCCACGACAGGGAAAATGGCATCAGGGTGCCAGAGTCCCAGAGCAGCACTGGGTGTCTGAGCACACCCTGAGGAGTGCCTGTAGTGAGAGCAGCCACGGCTCTTCCAGCAGGGCCACCAACCTCCGTAAGTGGGACAGCATCCAGCCTCCTCCAAAAGCACTGGCCACCCCCCAGCCATGCCAAGCTGCTGCTGAGGCACAGAGGGGAGGGAGGGGAGGGTGGGCAGGTTTGGCCACAGCTCTCCAGTTGGTGCCCACACTGCAGCACCCCAAAGCAGGAGATGCCCACAGTGTGCCAGGGACCCCCCTGGTGCTCGGGGGCTGCAGCCAGGACAGGGGCCCAGGGGCACAAATCCCTTCCTGCCCAGCAGATGGGATGGATGGATGGATGGATGGATGGATGGATGGATGGATGGACGGACACTGTCCTGGTACAGGCACACGTATTTTTGGTCCTCTCAACCCTTCCCAGCAGCTGGAGCTGCTGACGCAGCCTGGGCTGAGGATCTGGGACCCCCGACAGAGGGCAGGGGCTGCGGCAGCAGCACGGGAACCATGGGCGGTGCTGGGAGAGCTGCCAGACGGCCCCTGTGGAGCCACGAGTGAGCGTCGGGAGTGCGGCAGTCAAAGGATCCTTCCCTGCTCCCGTGGGCTGCGCTGCACCACCGTCATCCCCCCCCCCTCGCGTCCATCGCTGCCCGGCGCTTTCGGCTCCGGCTGCCCCAGGCCCTGAGTCACAGAGCCTGGGAACGAAGGAGAAAGCAGGATGGAGCCCAGTGCGACCCCGCATGCATCTCCTGCCTGAGTCACGGCTGAATCACATCCCGGCGCTGAGATCGCGGCACAGCCCCGGCGGCAGAGCTGCCGCTCCGGCTGCCCACAGCTCCCCGGGCGCGGCACACAGCGTGGCACGGTACGGCACGGCAATTCCCTGCTCCGGCCTTCCCGAGCACAGACCAGCTCCGCTCATCGCCCTCCCCACGACACAGTGCGGCTCTGGGTCTGCCCCTCGAGCCCCGGCTCTGTTGTCTCCCATCGCTGCTCCATGCGGAGCTCTGACCCACCGCCCTTCCCGTGTGTCCAGCGTGCTCCTCACACGTTCTCGGCGTGTAAAACTGTGACGGTTCACTGGGTCCAGTTCCTTGTTTTCCAGAGAATGCAGCCCAAACCCCTCATTGCTCCCAAAACAGCTTTTCCTGCACCTCGGCCCTCCTGCCCACTCCCTGCTACGCTCCCGCTGCTCCAGCCCTGCTCCCGGCACGGCTCCTGCTTTCCTCTGCATCCCACTGGGCACATCCCTGGCATCCAGCCCCATCCTGCTGGGTACCGGCAGCAGGGCCAGAGAGGAGCAGAGCCAGTCACACACACCCAGACCCCCAAACCAGAGACACCTCGTGCCTCTCTCGTGTGGCCCCAAGGGAAGCGGCGCAGCCACGGCGCAGTGGGACTCACCCTCAGCGGGCTCTCCCGGTCCAGGACGATCACCCTGCGATTGACCGTGTGGAGCAGCTGCTCCAGGATCACCTGGATGTGCTTCTTCACCTGTGCCTGCAAGGTAAGAGGTGTCAGGGCCATGGCAGGGCACGTCCCAGCTGTGGGATTTGTCCCAGCATGGTGTGGCACTGCATGGTTCATTCAAGGGCTGGTGGCATCGGGGTGGTGAGATGGAAACGGAGCCTGATCCAGAACGGGAGTCAGCGAGGCAATGTGCTCCAAATATGGGATTTGGGATCTCTGTGCAGCTCAGCCCTGCACACCTCCCTGGCAAAGTGGCCACTTGGGGACAAAGGGGACAGCTGAGGATGGCTGGGGATGATGGGGACGGCTGCACTGGCACTGGGCAGGCAAAGGTGGG
This sequence comes from Coloeus monedula, assembly GCF_965178545.1. NCBI lineage: Eukaryota > Metazoa > Chordata > Aves > Passeriformes > Corvidae > Coloeus > Coloeus monedula. Next base: position 73,233,799 of record NC_138785.1, read on the forward strand.
TTCAACACACATGGGGTTGAAGCAGGAGCAGAATCCTCCCCCAAGAGCGTCCCACCACCCTCTCCATAAAAGCTACTTCAGGTTTAAATGTTAAGCCCAAAATGAGACATTTCACCACAATTTTCAAGCTTTCCCTCCCACTCCTGGGCTTCCTGGTGCTGTGGGGATTAAAGAGCCACCTTACCCTCGCAGGACACAGTGTCCAACTCAGCTCCCACAGTGCCAGTCACTGTACTGCAGGTGCAACACCTGAACCTCCAAATGGCCCCCAAAAGGGACCCCAGAGCAGCCAGGAAGGGCAGGAACAGAGGAAGGCTCCCGAATAGCCAGAGCACAAAGCTCTGTGCATTCCCAAAACTTTGTGTTGCTGCAGGGACACTCACCAGCTCCACGTTCCCACGGTCCTTGTGCCGCGCTCGCAGCTTCTCTGCGTTCTGCAATCACCAGAAACAGGGCTGAGACCCCGGGAATGGCCCCAGCCCACCCCAGACAGGCCACATTTGGGCGGGTGGGTGCCCGCCACGTCTCTGCCTCACGTTTGGAACCATCACTGTTCATTTTGGAGTGTGGCACTGCCCAGGAGCTGGCTGGCAATCGCTGACTATCTGCCTTCCTCCCTGCCCTCACCTTCTTCCTCCCTGCCCTCACCTTCCTCCCAGCTCTGCAGAGCCAGTGATGTATTCCCCCACTCAGGTCAGTGTCACCCCTGAGCCTGGAAGCCCCTTCCCCACTCATGTTGGGGAACCCACCAGAAACTTGCTGAGGTGGAAACCATGAGGTTTTTGCCCCATCCTGGGCAGGTTTCCCCTGGGATGGCAGCACCCACAATTCCCTGGGCAACTATGGTGAACACCAACCATATCCTAGCCAGGAATTGGTGCTTAACCCCACTCAGAGGGGTTTGGTCAGGTCACTGCCCAGATAATTCCTGATTTACCTTCTGGGCCTGGTACAGCACCTCCAGGATGCTGCTGAGCAGCTCGATGCAGGCGTCCTCCTCCTCACCTGCCTGGATCAGCTCCTGCAGGATGGGCAGGGCTGCCTGCAGCACCAGCTCCCGGCACTCTGGGGGGGACAAGGGGGCACAGGGATGAGGGAATTGTCCCCCTCTGTGGAGCCACCCCAGGCATGAGGCAGAGGAGTGGTGCCTGTGCAGGGACTCATCCCCATCCTGTGCCGTGGCCCCTGGGTGAGCTCAGCAAGGGCAGTGCCATCAGGACCCCCCATGTCCCCTCTCACCATGGGACTGGAAGGCTTTGCTGCTGGTGATGTGAGTCAGGGACTGCAACTTCTGCTTCAGCAGGCGCTGGGGCAGCAGGTTCCCCACAAAGTCCCGCAGTACGGCCCTGCCATCAGGAGAGGAGTTAACCCAGGAGCTTTGGGTTTGGTCAGGATGGGGCTGCTGGGTGGGGGGAGCCCCTCGATGGGGCAGAGCCGTGTGGGGCAGGATGGTTCCACAGGGCAGCCGTGCCCACCACAGGCACTCAGCAGACAAACCCCACCTGAATTCCCAAAATGAACCCAGCTGGGGCTGAGGGTTCCCAGGCTCAGCCCATGCCCAAGCACAGGCAGCTGCTAAAACAGAGCAGAACTCTCCCATTTTTGCACTGGGAAGGGGATCAGGAGGTGATTTCAGACCCCCCCTGCCTGCTCTCGCCCTCGACTCTGGGCTGGATGCAAGGACAGAGGTGGCTGTGGCAGGTGCTGAGTGTGACACGGGGCTGGGGTTGGTGGGGGGACAGGGACCCTACCCCAGCGCGGAGGAGTCAAAGATCCCAAACACATCCTCGAGGATGGAGGGCAGGTACTTCAGGGCTGCTCCCTGCAGAGACACCGGAGAGCTGCCTTCAGACAGGGTCCAGCACCCTCTGGAGCTTCCCTCCGTCTGGGACACCGTGGGTGCAGAGCGTAGCCCCATCCCAGACCCATCCCAGACCCATCCCAGACCCATCCAGCCTGCAGCAGCTCTGTTTCCCCAGCTCCCTGTGCCAGCCTGGTCTCGGATGCAGGGAATGCAGCCAGGCCAGCTCCAGGATGGGGACAACCCCCAGGAACCTTCCCCAGATTTCCCTCTGCAGACTTCAGCACACGGGTGGCCAGGACAGCGTCTGCCTGGTGCCACCGAGCTGCTGACCCAACGCCACGCCACAGCCCCAGTGCAGTGAGGGGCTTTGTGGTCTGGGGCCTCAGGGTGCACAAGGGGGGTCCCCAGGGACAGCAAGGGGTGGTGCATGGGGTGGCAGCTCTGTCTGACACCACGGGGGAGGTGTACACACAGGATGGACAGTGTCACCCCAAAACAAACACAGTGTCACCGTGGCATGGGTGCAGGCAATGTCACCCCAGTGCGGGGACAGCCAGCGCCCAGCCTGGGCACCCTCCCTCCCACCACACACCAGAACTGAGCCCTCCCAGCACCGCCCTGTGCCCTACCTGGGAGAGCAGCGTGGGACCCTCCAGCGGGGACTCCATCAGCTGGTTCAGGGCGAGGAAGAATCGCTGCAAGGAGCACTGGAACTCGGCCACCTCCTTCCCCTCGTAGAGCCTGCAATGGCCAAGGTCACTGTGCCGTCACCGCGCTGCCACCATGCCACACGCCTTCCCCGGCATCACAAGCCTCTGCTCGGGGGTCACTTGCTGTCCCAATTAATGACACTGGTCCATGAATGTTTGGATCCGTGGCTGGATCTACTGGTGCGCCCTGGCATTATCACAACCCTGGCACGGCCACAGCCTTGGCGCAGCCACTGCCCCACCATGTCCACAGATCCATGCACAAAATCCCTTTTTTTAAAAAAAAAGCCTCTTTTCCATGATTCCACAGCCCAAACCCCTCCCAGAGCAGTTCAGCACCGTCCCACTTGAGCAAGAACGTCCTGAGCCCTCCAGCCCCTCCTCAGCAGCTGGACCAGAGCAAACTGAATGAGGGAATTTTAGCCTTGGGACGTTCACAGCCCCAGGAAAACTGCAAAGCTGAGGTGTGGTCACAGGAATAAAGTCACTGCAATGGGCCATTTTTGAGGTGATGAGGGAATAACCTCAGGAAAAATCATCCAGCCACCAGCTATGTAAGGAAATCCTGGAATTATGGACTGGTTTTGGCTGGGAGGGACCTCAAAGCTCATCCAGTCCCACCCCCTGCCATGGGTTGCTCCAAGCCCTGTCCAACCTGGCCTCGAAATCCACGTGGACTGTGACAAACCCACCCTGATCACAATTCATTCCGGAAGGGTCCTGTGGTTCCCAGGAAGGGATGTTCTTTTTCCTGGGAAGGGACACCCTGCCCAGGATCCCCTGCAGCCCAGACCATGGTGGGAGCCATGATGAGCAGCTGTGATGGCCTTTGGGGACCCCAGCAATGTCCCCATGGCAGGGGTCTGGGGGGACAATCAGCAGCTGTGGGGTCCCTGGTAGAACCAGTGACTGGTTAGAGGTGGAGGGTAAGTGGCCAGCCCTTGCAGTGGCACTGGGGGACAAGAGAGGGGCCAAGTGGGACTGGCAGAAGCCATGGGCACTGCTGGAGGGGGGTCCAGCTGCAGGAACCGGGGGTCTGTGTGAGGCCAGGCAAGGGGACCACGAGCTGTGATGCTGCAGGTGGCTGTGAGGGGGTGACCCCAGCCCCCCCAGAGGACAGCAGAGCAGACCCCCACACAGAGGGACAATGAGCGCTGGCAGGGAAAGTTTTGCCGCCCTCGGTGATGGTTAAAAAGCAGAAGCAGCCAGAGGAACCAGCAGGGAGGAAGCAGCGAGGGAGAGACATCACCACGGTGCCACTGGGGTGCTGGGGGGGCCCTGAGGGGAAACAGGGTGTCCCAAGGTGGAGGACAGTGCCCTCAATCATCCCTGCAGCAACCTGGGCTTCTCACAGGAGCTGCAGGCGCCGCTTGCCCGGCTCCAGCAGCAGCACAGGCAATCCCAGAGCCGGCAATCTGCCGCAACTGACTCTAATTACAACCCAATTCCTGTCGATTACAGCCTGTACAAATTGCAGCACGTTCAGAGCACTTAGAGGATCTGAGGAGCCCGTGTTATTGCATGTTGAGATTGCTGAGATAAAGGGAAGCTGTATAAAATCGCTAAATGTCCTCGGGGATGTCTCTGTTCCAGGCAAACTCATTCACGGGGCTGTTTGCAAACGCGCCGCGTAATTAATTTCTTCTGCCAGGAGTGCTCTGAGCTGGGAATCTGCTCCGTGTCCTCATGCAGGAGGGAGAGACAGGTGCTGGGTGTGATGTTGTGGAGCACCCCAGAGCTCTGGAGCACCCCGGAGCCATGGATGGGACACTGGGAAGGGATGGAAGTGGCAAGGACAGACAGGGCTCAAATGCCACGGTTAAGACAGAGCGGGGCAAAGTGAGGTGTGACGGTCCCTGGGGGCACAGGGACCCCAGCCCAGCTCCTCACTGCCAGTGGGAGCACCCACAGGGACCCCAACACATCCTGGGCTTGGGGTGGAGGAGGCAAAGCCCTCATTCCCCCAAAAACAGCCGCCCGCCGAACCACGGCGCCTGGGAATGGGGTGATCCCGCTGCTTTCAATGCCAGCCAGTGCCCACCCCATGCCCTTGCCATGTGTGTGTGGGGGTCCCTCGCTGTCCACCATGTGTGGGGCCCCTCACTGCCCGTTGTTCCCTCAGGACACTTCAGCTTTCAGTGCCATGTACGTGGAACGAAAGAGGAACGTCACCGGCTTTTTCTGGTAACACCGATGGTCGTGTTCTGATTTCTGATTTCTTCCTCTCCCACGCCGGCCCAGAGGAGGGTTGTTTGTCCCATCACCCAGACTGGGATGTGAACAAGTGAAACAAGGTCCTGTGGGGACTCTGGAGGTGCCTGGGGGTGCTTTGACCTTTGAGCCATGGAGACTCCCAGCCGCTCGCTCTGCTCATCACAGGATCACAGCAGGGTTTGGCCCGCCAGCTCCACCCTCCTGCTGTGGGCAGGGACACCTCCCACTGACCCTAACTGGGCTCCAGGAAACTTTCCCAGCACAATGCCAGCCACGCAGGGGCACAGATGCTTGGGACATTTTGCCATCTCCATTGTGGGAGGATTTTAAGAGCTCATTGGAAACCCCCGTCAGGAGGGGTGGGGTAGAGGTCACTGTGGTGCAGGTTCACTGTGGGGCATTTGGGGTGGCTGAGAGTGATTTGAGCTCTCCCACCCCTGGGGTGTACAGCACTGCCCACCCCCACAATGCACCACCATTGTCCAGCAGCATCCAGAGGATGGCATGAAGCTGAAAATTGCTAGAATCCTCACAGAGAGGATTCACAGCAATGGAGGAGCCTGCCTGGGGACCAGCCAACACCACAGCATGGCCAGGAGTGGTGGGTGCCACCCTGGCTGTCACAGCAGCCAGCACCAGGTGGGTTGGGCTGCCACTGCCACAACTCTGGGACCGATGGTTGGCACTGACACCGCTCCCACTGCGCAGGGACCCCCACGGGACCTCCCTCCCACAGAGCCCACGGCCAGGAACCAGCACTGGGAGCACTGGGAGCCAGTGCCAGCACTTACCGGGCGAAGAGGCGCCGGGAGCGGACGATGAACTTGAAGATGTACTCCAGGGCCTTGAAAGTGCGTGGGAGGGGCTCGCAGGGCTCCCCCCGGCCCGCCTGCTCCACGTACTGCGTCAGCACCGACAGCAGCTTCCTGCAGGGTGGGATATCCGTGGCCAGGGATCGGCCATGGCTCAGTTCCCACTGGTGCTCCCAGCATTCCAGCCCCATGCCTCCCTGTACCCACTGTCTCAGCCCCATTTCTCCCGTTCCAGCTGTCCCAGCCCGTCCCTCCCCGTGCCACAGCCCCCAGGAACGCACTTGTAGGCGAGCGTGGCGCTGAAGTGCTGGCGGATGTAGGCCTCCAGGACTGTGTTGAAATGCTGGAACTTTCTGTCGGCCACCAGCCCCACGATGAAAACCTGGGGGCAGCGGGCAGGGGCACGGCTTGGCATGGGCAGGGGGAAGCCTGGGGACAGCAACAGCCACCCTGACCCCCACCCTGCCCTGGTCCCATCGCTGGGGTCACTCTTGTCTTAGTGTGCGAGAAACACCTTTGAATCCTGCTGGGATTGTCCCCCAGAGGGACAGTGTCCCTCAGAACTCAGCCCTGCCCTGTGCTGGGTCACTCAGAGCACTGAGCCCCATCGCGCCAGTCCAATCACTGCCCACCCTGCACTGGGGAGGGGGCTCAGACCCACGCAGGTCCTGCTCACCAGGGCGTCAAACACGAGGGTGTCGTAGACATCTGTCTCCGAGTGTTCCATCATGATGGAGAACAGGGCATCCAGCGTGTCCTGGAGGAACTGGGGGGGACATGAGGCTTGTGAGGGCTCAAGTGCTGACCCCAGCATCACCCAAGACCCAGCTCTGGGCATGGGGGTCCCGTGGGTGCAGGAGGCAGGCAGGGAGGTGGGGGAGCAAATCCCAGCTGTACCTTGATGACCTCCCCTCCATCCACGTGCATCAGCTTCTGGAGGTTCCCGGAGAGCAGGCTGGGCTTGGAGCGCCACTTCAGCAGCCCCAGCAGGTTCACTGGGCAGGAGGAGTGGAACAGCACTGACCACTTCACTCACTGCCAGAGCCCCATGTTACTGTCCCCTGGCTCCTCATCCCAGGGCAGCTGGGACCCCCTGAACCCTCCACACAACTACTGCTCAGTGCTGAAATCCCCTGATATCAGGGCCATAAAGCACAAACTTTAAATAGGTCATGGCTGTGGGAGATGAAATTGTGCTGCAAGAAGGGAATTAATGGAGCAGCCTCATCCCCGACCCCTCTGCACTGAACCACAGTGCCCTGGACCCTGCAGCCATGTGTCACCGTGTGTCACATCCCCACGCCACCAGGCCGTGTCCCCTGAGCCCCCTGCACTTAAGCCAGAGCTGGATGAGCCATTCCCATCCTCTGGCCTTGCAGAAGGTGGGAGGAGAGCCTGGCACTCCTATGGGCCCTTCCCCTGGCCAAGGGGGAATGTGTCTGCGCCAAGGGGGAACGAATGTTCTCGGCTGCCCTGACCTGTGCACAGCAGCCCAGGGCTGGAAGCTCCCCTGAGCTAACCCAGGAATGGGGGTCAAACCAGAGAGCCCCAATTCCCACCCCAGTTTCAAAGGAAGGTCATGGAGCCTCCAGCAGCCACATTCAAGTGGGAATTCCACTCGCTGCTGCTCCTCTCCAGAGGATGGCAACCCCCCAAAGTCCCCAGATCGAACTGATCCCCTTAGGAACAGCCTCGGCCATTCTGACCACGGCCAAACAGGAACTGAGCACTCAATGTTCCCGCTGTTTTCAGCTCGCTGTCCCAGCTTGATGGACACTGGAGAGCCAAACATCGGGAAAAACATGGTCCAGCAGGTGGGAACATCACCGGGGAGGGGACACAGCCCCGCTTCCCCCACCGTGGGAACCAGGACTCACCATTCTGGGTCAGCTTGGTGGAGCAGACGAGCGTGGAGATTTGGAAGCTGTCCCGGGTGGACACGGCTAAACCGGACGTGGCCCCGCTCACACGGAAGGAGGAGCCGGAGAGGAGCTTTGACTCCGACAGGTTCCGCTCCGAGGGCAGGGACAGGTACACGCTGGCATCCTCCAGCTTCTTGCTGTCACCCTGCAGGGCACAGCACAGGTCACACCTGGAGCCCCAGGGGACAGGGCTGGGCCCTGTGTGGCCCAGAGGCTCAGTTCTGACCCCATGGCTGGTGGCTCCCACCGTACAGCACCCTCATCCCACCCCTGGTACCCTCTGGCTCCTGGGAGCCATTGGCTCCCCCACATTGACCCCACAAAGCTGCTTCCTGAGGGGATCTGCAGGGACCCTGCTCAGTGGGGACAATCAGCTGGGAGGGACACTGAATCCCAGCCTGTGTCACACAGGGGGGACAGGGGAACAGGCAGGAGAAGAATGATAAAGAGGAGTCTGAGGCTGGAAATTAAACACACCTGAGCACTGCTGCAGGGATGGACACGCAGTGGGACACTGGCACACACCAGGACAGTGACGTGGAGTGGGACACCACCCCGCTGTCCAGCACAGTTGGTCCCACAGCATCACTGTCACCCTACATCTCCCACCTGTATGGGCATGCCCGGGCCTCCACAGCCACAAAGCAGCCTATTTCTGTGTCCTCTACTCTAGGCTGAAAATTTAATCGATGTTCCATCCAGGAGGACTCACTGGGGTGACTCTGAATGACCCTTCCCTGCTCGCTGGCCAGCCTGGCACATGGGGGATGACCAGAGCCGCCTGGCCCGGCTGCAACTCACAGACATCCATCTTTCCCTGCCTGCAGCCTCGCAGGGTGAAACCCCTCATGCTGAAGGTCGGATGGGGGTGACAGAGCTGTTTGCTGTTGGCTTTTTCCCCCTAGGACACAGACAACACACAGGAGCCCTGTGCTCCTTCCCAGGGCTGAGCCTGCACAGGGAAAACCGGCTGGAATTCAGAGTGGCTGGAGATCAAGAGGTCTGAGCAGCTAAAAGCCCATCACTCACATTCCTCTGGCAAGCAGAGATAAAAAGATGAAATAGCTTCTGACTCCCAGAATCCAGCCCGCGGTGTCTGCCGGGAAGAGCCGGAGTCAGCCAGGGAGAGGACGGAGCAGGGTAGGACGTGGTGGTTCAGGAGGGCAGGGACAGCCCTCAGAGGGGAACAGGGACCCAGGAGGGAGGTGTGGGAGGTTTGATCTCACTGCCACAGCCAGCACTGGCACATCCCAAAGGTGCCCAAAGCTCCTGCTGTGGAGGGGACAATCCCCGGAGAGCCAGGGATCAGAGCCAGCGCCGAGGGCCACGGCAGCAGTTAAAGAATTTGGGTCTTTCGCCCAAAAATAAAGTGGGGAGGAGGCACGCAGTAAGGATTTCAAATGTGCAGGAGCCTCGGGGAGGAACAGCGCGGTCTGTCCCTGTCCTGGGCAGCCACAGCAGGCGGGAGCAGGCCAGCTCATCCCAAAGAAAGGCAGGACTCAGGCAGGGACGTGGCTCTGCCTGGAGAAACTGTGGTCACGTTGCCAAAACCAGAGAACACTCCCATACAGCAGCCCAGGAGCAGGGAGGGGCAGGTTACCCCCAGAGACACTGGAGCTCCATGGCCGGGCAGGGACCCCAGAAGGTGCCAACACACAGGGAAGGGCCCTGAGCTCGCCCTGGCAGCAGGGACCAGCTCGTGCTCGTTTTTTCCAAGTGAGCAGTGATTTTCCCTCCACTCTCTTGGAGCAAACCCGAGCAGTGCCAGCGCTGGTGAAATCGGGTGAAGCGCAGCCACACCACGGGGACGTTCCCTCCCCGTCACAAACGCTTAAATCACCTTTTCCCAAACAAAACTTGTCATTCCAAGGGAGCAGCGCAGGGATTGGAGACATTGTGTGCGGGGAGCCCTCACCACCAAGGACAGTGGGAACGGCAGGGAGGCACTGCAAACCCTCAGGGACTTTGGGTACGTGCCACCAGCGCGGTGGCTCAGGCAGGGACTGGGACCCTGGCCCTAGAAATGCTGCTGTCCCACAGCTCCCCCACTTCAGGGGGCTCTGTGGCCCCCCCATACCTTGTACAGCACCAGGTCGTGCTCCCCATCCCGCAGCGTGGTGCCATCGGGGCACATCAGCCTCACAAAGGCCATGGAGAAAATCCGCTCGCTCCGGTCCTTGGCTGGACGGGACACACAAGGGTCAGAGGGGACCGGGGACACAGCAGGCAGGGAGAGGCAATGCTGGGAGGAAGGCCTGGAGCGAGGGACACTCACAGTCGCTGGAGGAGCGATGGCGGAAGGTGAACCTCAGGTGGGTCCTGTGGACGTCCTCGATGGGAACAGCAATCTGGGTGGGAATGTGTGCCAAGGTGAGGGCAGGGGGCATGGGCTGAGTCCCTACCTGGGCAATGTCCCTCTGTGCCCGGATGAGGGCTGTGCTGGACCGTGCAGTGCTGCAAACCAACCCCACACCCTTCCCAGTCAACCAGCGGGGGCTGGACAGGGCTGCAGTGCCCATTCCCAGGACCACCCTCCCCAGTGCTGGTCATCCTGGGTATCCATCCAGCTGTGACACTGGCAGCATCTCCATCGTCCCTGAGAAGGGACCAAGGACTGCCACCCAAAAAGCCAGCCCCGATGGGGACCCCCTGCAGCAGCAGGGTCCTGCAGTGCAGGAGGAATGAGTGCCACAGCCTGGGGGGGCTGCAGCCCCAGCCCACCCCAGCCCCACACCCCGGGGCTCCCCAGACCTTCAGGGTCTCCATCCAGCGCTGGTGCCGCTGCTGGTAGTAGACAACAGAGCAGTAATGGCTGGTAGGGCTGTCCCCTGCTCCTGCGTGGATCACGTTCTGCCAAGAGGAGATACCTCGAGATCAGCCCAAATCACCTTGCTGGGAGGGAGAATTCCCATCTGAGCCACCCCCTGAGCCGCCCCTGCCCACACCTCCCTAAACGCCATCCCCAACCACCTCCTCCAGGCCTGGTGCCACCTCTGAAGGGACACATGACCCTCCCAGGGCACGCCAGGGCTTGGCCCTGTGGATGCAGATGGAGGATACATCCCTGGACCTGCCCAGCTGGACCCTCAGCAATTCCAGCCCGTTCCTCAGGAGCCAGGTAAGAATTGATGTGAGAACACCTATGGAGAGGCAAGAGCCAGCCTGGAGAGGTGACACTTGGGTCTGACCCCTCCCTGCCCTCCTGCCAGCCTCCAGCTCCTTCCCCTCCTGCCTGTCCTAGGAGGTGGCCAGGAGTTCCGGCTGCTCTCAAGGGAGGACGATTTTCTCTCTATCCCTTCACAGCATTTTCCCATATTTTTATTCTATTCCCAGATTTCTATTCCGGGCAGCTCCAGGGGCTCCAGTGGCCAAAGAGGCTCCTCCAACTGGTTTTGCTACTGGAGCTGGTGGCTCTGCCCGAGGTGGGGTGACACAGGGGACACCTGCAATACCCGAGGTGAGGTGACACGGGGGACACCTGCCGTACCTGCACCACATTTCCTGCCTCGTCACAGACACACACAGTCACCTCCACGTTCTTCTGCGTCTTCTTGTTGCCCTTGTCGAACTCACCCTGCACCAGCGTCAGGTAGATGTCGTTCCTGACATCACCTGGGGGGGACAGCCCCGTCAGCCAGGTCCTGGCACTGTGCTGGCACCCCCAGGGACCCCCAGGATTGTCCCCTCCAACACTTGCCTGGCATGATGACCTCTGGGTAGCCCAGCTTGCGAGCCACCGCCGTGCTGCGGTCCACCAGGTGAGGGTGATCCTTCCTCACCTGGCTCAGGTCTCCCCACAGAATCTTCAGGGACACCCAGAGCCCTGCGGGGACCACAGTGATTTTTCAAGGGGTGACAGCAAGAGCTGGGGGGATCCAGGGCCACCAGAGACCACAGCAAGTCCTCGACCCTGCAGGGGCTGCCCCACAGGACAGATGGCCCAGGGAGGAGTCTCATGGCACGGGATGGGCACAGGGGACACGGGGTCTCTACCTTGTCCCTTGTGGTTGATGTCCTTCCCCTCCACCGCCTTCCGGATCATATTGTGAAGGAAATCGCCATCAGCAGCCACCCTGGAAAAGCCACATTTAGGGGAAAAACCTTTTCTCTGATCCTTGCACCTCTTGTCCCCTCGCAGCTGGTGTCCCTGTGCCAGCCAGGCCCTGGAGTGCTGCTCCCTGCCCGCTGCCCCCCCCAGCACTGTCCCTCAGCACTCCCCCTGCCCTTGGGGCTCACAGGTGGACGGGGATGAAGTGCTGCTTGTCCTCGTCGCTGTCACACGTCCCTTTGGTGATGTCGGTGATGTCCATCACTGCAGGGACACAGAGGGGGCACCGTGGCGGGGCTGGCACCCCCAGCCAGTGATCCACACCCAGAACAGGACCGTGGGGGGAGGTGAAGGCAGAGGGGCTTGCGGGGGCAGCCATGCAGAGGTTTGGGGTCTGCAGGCAGGGAAAGGGGACAGTGGGAGCAGCCCAGGGACATCACAGAGCCTGGTGTGGTGGCTGGGGGGAGGTGACAGGTGGTGGCACGGGCGTCCCTGGGGGTCTCCATGGAGCCCACCCCCACCTGAGATGCCGAAGGGCCGGCGCAAGCCCGTGCTGAGCTTGCGGCTGTGGCTGTCCCGCAGGTCCATGCGTCCCACGCGGATGATCTGGCACACCAGGAACAGCCGCTCCCGCTTCAGGTCCGTGCTGCCCAGGTCCTGGGGGACAGGGGCTGTGTGACCCTGGCAGCACCACAGGGGACGTGCCAGCGCCAGCGCCAGATGATCACAGAGTGCCCAGGGCTGCGCAGGGGGAACCAGTGGGCACAGAGCTTCCATGGGTCCCTGTCCCTGTGGGGATAGTGGGCACACAACCCCCGCTGGCCTGGGGGATTCTGTGCATCCCACGAGTCCCACAGCCCAGGAATGGGGACAATGCTGGGTTCGATGGCCCCACAGGTCACCCCAGGCCAGGCAGCCCGGCGAGCGGGGGACAACCTGGCACGGTGTAAGGATGGCAGGGTGGCCCTGCACCCCAGCTCCGGGGACACTGGGGAGAGGACCGTGTCCCGCGGGTGCTGCCCCTGCGCCAAAACCTTCCAGCGGCGCTGAGGGGAAGGGACAGGGACATGCCACAGCGCGTGGGGACACGCGGGGACAACAGCAGCGAGCAGAGCAGGGGGCGGAGATGGGCGAGAGCCGGGGGGCGGCAGCGGGGCCGAAGTGCTGATGCTGCTCATAAACACTGATTTTCCCGGCTCATTTGCGTATCGATGGCTCCGCGCCGTCCCGGGGGTCAGCGCTGCTCTGCAGCCAAAGCGCTGAGTCAGCGGGTGCCGACGGGCGAGGGACGGGCAGGGGGACGGGGCACCCCGAGACCCCCAGCACCGGGAGCGGACTCCGAGAGGCAGCGCCCGGCACGTCCCGGCGCCAGGGCAGGGGTCTGCGAAGAGGCTGGGGGTACGCGAGCAGGGGAACTGGAGGGGGTTCGGCTGCTCGCGAGGGGACACAGGGGACCCGAAATGCTGCGGGTGGGGCAGCTCTGCAGGAGGGGGCGGCGGGCGGCAGCAGCGCGGCTCCCCCGAGGTCTGCGCTCACCGTGAACACGACCTTGAGGTTGTTGAGCAGCTCGATGTCCTGCGGGACCCCGGTGCTGGCCCAGCGGATCACGTAGTTCTCGCTGTGAGGCGGGTGATGGTTGAGGTGGGCACCGGGATGGCAGAGTCCCTGCCAGCTCCCACCGCACAGACCCTTCAGCCCACCAGTGTGCCCAGTCGCGGCACAGGGCCGGCCCAGCCTGGCTGTCCCCAGTCACCCCACTGGTCACCTCGCCAGTGCCTGGGGCAGGACGAGCCACGGGCTGTCCCATGGGACACGGCTGCATGGCTGGCACGCCACAACGAACCCTCCCGCTCTGGAGAAGTTCTTTGGGAAGGGACGTGCCCCTTCCCACTGTGACACCCGCTAGGTCCTGCTGGGCTGGGCAGGATGGGCAGCCTGGGGGATGCCACAGGGAGTAGCGGGACAAGAACCCGGCACAGCAGGGGCAGGGGTCTGCCCTGCGCCCCGGGACCCCACCTGATGATGCGCTGCTCGCCGGGGTCGTACAGGGCCATGAAGAGCTGCGCCTCCTCCCCGATGTGGCAGACGAAGTTGCGGACGCAGAGGTAGAGGTTGTGGGAGGGCGAAGCGGCCCCGTGGGTGCCGTGGCCTGGTGCTCTCTGCTGCGGGCTCTGGGGGGCACGAGGTGGGGGGCACAAGGTGGCTCAGCCCTGGGCACAGCCCCTGGCATGGGGGGCATCAGGCTCTGGGCATGACACGGTGAGGGTGCGGGGCCAGCAGCGACCTCACCGTCTCCTCCTGGATGCGCTGCGTGAGGGTCTGCGCCGCCCTCCTGTGCGCCTGGAAGAGGCTGATGACGCTCGTCCTGTCGGGGTCCAGGATGTTCTCGTCCTCATCCCGCACCACCAGGTCCAGAGCGAGGATCCTGCAGGGGGCGGGATGGGGTGAGGAAGGACCGGGGGGAGCACGGGTCTGTGTGTCCCGCCAGGACTCACTTGTCCTTGCACAGGGTCTGAGGGGGCAGGACAGATCCGACTGGGAAAGCGGACAGGAGCCGGGCAGCACCAGGGACACTCCTGTCCCAGCCACGGCTCGTCGCCCATAGCCCTTGGCCAAGTGGCTTGTGCACCTGGTGGCACATTTACTGTCCCCAGCCATCACGGGACAGCCAGCTGGGATGATGGGGACACAGGGACAGCCAGCCAGAACAGCAGGGACACAGGGTGCCCCAGGGACACGCAGCTGGGATGATGGGGACACAGGCACACCCAGACAGGCTGGCAGGGAGCATCCCTGAGCACTGCACAGCCTGTGCCAGGGGCGGATTTGGGGTCCTTGTGCCCCATCCCCGCCCTCACTTGTTGCCGTAGTCCATCTTGCCGGTCACCTCCTTCCTGAGCCGCAGGAGCTGGTCCTTGGGCAGCGTCCCCGAGAGCAGCTGCGAGCGCTGCTCCATCAGCTCCTGCATCATCCTCTTCACCTGCCCGTACCGCTCCGTCTGCCCGGCCTGTGGCAGCACCAGAGGGTCACTGGGGTCACCAGGTATCCCCCACCGTGCTTCCAGATCCCCCGGACCCCCAGACCCCCGACCCTCACCACATAGAGCTGCTTCCAGATGGTGGCCCACTCCCGCAGCGTGGTGGTGATCTCCTGCACCATGGGCATCTCGGCGGGCACCACGCTCTCCTCTGTCCTGGGGGAGGCACAGGGACCCCTGGAGACCCCGGCTCCACAGGGACCCCGCACAGGGCAGAAGGTGGAGCCCACCACCCCTGCCCGTGCCCCGGACCTACCCCTGCTGCTCCACCACGACGCCCTTGAGCCGGATCAGCGAGGCCGGGAAGATGCCCTGGGAGAGCCAGAGTCATCAGCACCCCCGGGCTGGGAGACGTCCCTCGGGGGGGCACGGCTGGGGGCTCCCAATGCCACAGGGTGCCCAGCCTGCCATGCCCCCTGCACCCCTGAACCCAAACATCCTCCCAGGGACAAAGCAAGCCGCTGTCCATGCCCCCCTGTGCCCCCCCCCAGACACCCAGCAGGGACAGGGAAAGCCACCAGCAGTGCCCCTCCTGCCTCCAGGACCCCGGCATCCCCTCACCTACCTGGGCAGCCCTGTTCCGGAGCGAGTACCCACAGTACCAGCCTGCGAGAGGAGGGGACATCATCAGCCAGGCTGGGGGTCCTTGCCCCCACTGCAGGGACAAAGGAGGGTGCAGGAACCCATGTTGGGGTGCACCCGGGGGTCCCCCTTACCCTCGGAGGCCTGCAGGATGCGCACCATCTCCCCAATCTGCAGCGGGAGGTGATGCTCCTTGGTGCGCGGGAAGTTCCACACGGCTGTGGGGAGAGGAGCTGGGAGATGGGATCCCTGCCCAGAGCCCCTCACCAGGCCCCAGGCCCTGTGCACCTGCACCCCACAGCCAGCCCCCCACAGCACCCCAGCAGGCCCCATTCAGCCCCAAGAGATGGGGCAGACTCCCAGCCCCACAAACAGTGTGAGACCCCCAAGCACCTCGACCCCACACCCCAGAAGAGACACGGCACAGCCTGCACAGGGCTGGGGGCACAACAGAAGCCACCAGCTCCCTCCCCAGCCCTCAGGGGTCTCCTATGGGACCCTTGTGCCTGCCACCCACACCCTGGGTGCCGATGGTCCCAGTCCTGGCACAAGCAAGTGTGGGGAGGCAAGTGCCAGCAGAGCCCCTGTCCAGGGCTGGTGGCTCAGGGACAGGTCTGTCTGCGGACAGTGGAGCTGGTGGCAGGGGAGGGGGGCGGTGGGGACAGGAGCTCTCCGGTGGCCAGCCACTTCCTGCCCAGCAGCACTGTGGTTGTCCCTGTCGCTATTTCTGGCCCCAGGGACAGCTCTGGGGCAGGCAGCCCTGGTTTGGTCCCCAGACTGGGGGACAGTATCCCTGCATACGGGGGTCCCTGCTAGGACCCCACCTGTGCCCACCCTTGAGTCCCAGCCAGGGCCAGTTCATACTGCAGCACCCCCAGACCCTCATGGCTCGTCGGGACCCCTCATGCTGACCCTCACACCTTGGGGCACTGGGAGCCCCGAGGTCCCACGGGACCCTTCCCATCACTCTGCACTCCCCACGAGGACCCTGAGCCAGCTGGGACCAGCAGTAGCTCAGCCCTCACTCAGGTGCTCCCCAAGACCCTGCAGAAGCTCAGCCCTTGCTCCAGCACTGCAGACAGTGCAAGGGAAGGGTGCAGGAAACGGCCCCGCAAGAAACGGGAAGAGGCACAGGGCTGCCAGAGCCAGCACAAGCTGGTGGTGCTGCAGGGAGTGGGGGTGCCCACGGCTGGTACAGGGCACAGGGAGCCCAAGCTGGGGGTGCTGCAAGGAATGGGGGTGCCCAGGGCTTTGCCATCCCCAACACCGAGACAGCTGCAAAGCCCCAGCTGGAACCCGAGGCAAATTATTGGGGTGTCTCAAGGCTCCCCCAGAGCCTCAGCAGCCGGGCTGAGCCCAGACCCACAGCCTGGAGGGAAGCCAAGCCTCCACCCCAGTGCTGTGCCCCAGCGCTTCCCACCCACACCAGCACCAGCTCCGGAGCCTCCTGGCACCTGTCCTGCTTGGTGCCTTTCCCTGAGCCTTCTGTCACCAGCCCTGCAGTCGCCACTACCCCCCTGTTTGTTCCTGCACCCACCAGCCCACCCAGCACCGGGGGGACCTGGCCCCCTCCTCGCATCACCTCACAATGGCACCAGCCCGGCATCATTGCTGCCATCACCCAGCTGCCATCACCTGCCACCACCACAGCCGGGGGTACCATGAGTGTCGCCACACCCTGAACACCCCATCCCGCCAGCCCTGCGCCCCTCCAGGAGAGCGGGAGCCTCCACAGGGCCCAGCGCCCGCAGCCCCCACTCACCCACGCCATACTTGTCCTTGATGGGCAGCCAGGGCGCCATGGCCACCGGGGCACCGGAGCCGTGCCGCGGGGACCGGGGCGCTGCAGGGCCACTGGTGGTTCCTCCTGCTGCACTCGCCGTGTCACGTGTACCCCCAGCTTGTGAAACCTCCGCTTCCTCAGCGCGATCTGAGCACAGGGGTCCCACCCCACCATCCTGCACCGCCACACACCAGGGCAGCGCGGTGGGGATGGAGCCCCTGGGACCCCCACACCACCCATCCAAGAGTCTGGGCTCAGGGGTCACTGGCAAGATGGTTCTGGTCACTGGAGTGGGTCATGTGGTGGCACGGTGACCTCCCTGGCTGAGCACCACGGCCAGAGCCCGCAGCCAGCAGGACATGGGGCTGGACATGGGATCATGGAGTGAGTGCAGCTCCAGACACGCCATGGCACGAGGAGCCACGCGGAGCCGTGTGCCTGTGCCAGCCGTGAGCTCCCAACCGGCACCACCGGGATGAGGCTTCTGCCATCGTGGCTGGGTCTGGCTTGTCCACATCTCCATCCCTGTCCCTTGGTGCCCCAGGCCCAGCTGTGCCAGCGCTGGCTCCGTGCCCCGTCCAGCCCTCTGCAACCACGGCACTGGGAGCAACGGCTCAGCACCAGACACTTCCTTCCTCCTGCTGGCCACACTCGGCTGTCCGGCACTGGTAGCTCCACAGGGATGGAGGCTTGGCCAGGCCCACACTCCTTCATAGCCACACTGCCTGGGACCCTCTGACCCTCCCAAGTCCTGCTGCCACTGCACTGCTGCTCCCACAGATTGAACCATGTCTCTCTCCATCAGCCCCTTGGAGCCAGCACCCGCCTCCTTCCCTGCACCCCCACCCCCTTGCATGTCCCCAAATCCCCTGCAACCTGAGCCTGCTCTGGGGTCACCCCTGGGTGTAGCCCCCCTGCCCCACGGGTCAGCCCCAGGACAGACCCCTGACCAAAAGCCGGCCCTGAGAAGAGCCATGGGGCACGAAGAGCCCCGGAAGAGAGGGAAACCGGGTGGGTTTGGGATCAGCCAAAGCCGGGCATAAAGCGATCCTGCCGCGGCACCGGTACGAGGTGCGAGGTGCGAGGTGCGAGGGCGGGACCGGCCGGAGCTGCAGGAGCCGCCGGAGCCGCCACAACGCACGGCAAAGCTCAGGATGTGCCGCCAGATCCCCGCCACTGCACGGACCCGCCCGCGCCGGGGCTGGCAGCACCGGGGGTGAACAGAAGGAAATGTGGCACGGGCACCGGCGTGCGGGAACTGCCGGGGCTCTCGGAGAGCAGGAGCCGCAGGCGTGGCACTTCCCGCAGCCTCCTAGGCTCCCGGTTCCTGATTCCCGCAGTCCCGGGGCCAGCACACACCGTTCGGCCGCCGGCCAGCGCTGCCCGGTGCGCGGCTCTGTCCCATGGCGCCGGCGGGAGCTCTGGCCGGCCCGGGCCGCCGGGACCGTTCGCCGGTCAGGGAGCTCCACCTGCCGGTCCCGCCGGGAGCCGCCGCGGCCGAGGGTGCTGCTTCGTGTGCGGGGCGCCGGTACGGGATGTCCGGCATCGGGATGTCCGGCATCGGGATGTCCGGCCACGGTACGCCCAGTGCTGGTACGGGGTGCGCCGCTCCGGCAGCAGGATGCCCAGCACCAGTATGACCAGCACCATTACGAGATGCTCCGGTACGGAAGGACCGACACCGTTACGGGATGCCCGGCTCCGGTACACCCGAGAGCAGTACAGGATGTCCCGCATGGGGATGCCCGGCACTGCTACGGGATGCGCCGGTACAGGATGCACGGCTCCGGTACTCCCGGCCCCGCACCGGGATGCCCAGATCCAGTACAGGATGCCCCGCACCAACACCGAGATGTCCGGTACCGGGAAGCCCCGTCCCGATAGGGGCTGCGGGCGGGCTCGGACTGCAGCCACGCCCGGCTCGGAGCCGCACACCGGAGCTGGCAGCGGAGACCATGGGGCGGGGCGGGGCTGCGGTCGGAGCCGGGAGCGCTGCCGGGGGTGCCGGGGAGTCCCGGCGGGGACCGTCCGCTCCCGTCCCGCCGCCACATCCGGGCCCCGCCCGGCGCGGGCGCTGATTGGCTGCCGCGGGCGGGGCACGTGACGGGACGCGGGTCACGTGGCGGTGTCCCCAGGCAGGGCCCGCGGTGGCGCGCGCAGGTGAGCGGCGGGACCGGAACCGGAACCGGGGCCGGAACCGGGCCAGCGGCCCGGGAGGCTGCGGGGGACCCGCCCCTGACCCGCCCCCGACCCTCCCGCTCCGCTGAGGTCCGGCCCGGTGCCGGTGCTCAGGTGCCCGGTCCGGACCGTCCTGTACAGGTGTTCCGCCGACCCGGTCCGGCCCATCCCGTTCGGGACCTGCCCTCCCGAGGTGTCCGCCCTGCCCCGCAACCCCTGTACCCCGCCTCGGTCCGGTCCGCACGCACAGCGCTGTCCGGTCCCCGCACTCCGCTCGATCCTGCGGGGCTCTCCCGGTGATCCATCCCCTTTCTCCGGTTCCCTGCCCGCCCGCCGGTTCCCTGCCCGTTCTCCCGGTCCCCCATACGGCGGCTCAGTTCCTGGTGTTCCCGGCCGTGTCACCCCTCCACACCTGTCCGTGCCCCTCCGCCCGCATCCCGCGCCCGTCCCTGGTACCCGCGGGTCCCCGCACCCCGCGGGACGGGACGTGGCACTGGGCTGCACCGGGCTCCTTCCCGGGACGTAGGCGAGGGTGGGTCAGCGCCGGTCCCGCTCCACCCCCGCCCGCCCTCGCAGCTCCGGTGTCCCCGCCATGGCCGGCTCCGGGGCCCCGGGCCCCCTGCCCGGGCCCAGCGGCCCCGGCTCCGCGCTGGAGGAGGAGGAGGAGGATGAAGACCCGTCCCTGGACTGCGACGGCGACCTGGAGGTGAACCCCTACGATGGGCTGCCCTTCTCCTCCCGCTACTACGAGCTGCTGCGACAGCGCCGGGAGCTGCCGGTCTGGACCACCAAGTACAGCTTCATGGAGCACCTGGAGGGCAACAGCGGCATCGTCCTGGTGTCCGGACCCCCCGGCACCGGCAAGAGCACGCAGGTGAGGGCAAGGGTAGCTGGAATGCCCGGCTTTACCGGGGGCTGCATGTGGATCCTCCCGGACCCCACGGCAGCGCCTGAGCCGTGCGACACACACGGAGGGGGTGCCGGGCCCCCCGGGAACGCTGCACTGAGCCCGGCGGGGTGGGCGGGCACCGGGAAGGGCGGGCACGGGGACGTGCCAGGGCCGGCACTGGGCTCCGGGCGAAGCCGCAGCACGAGTCGGGAAGCGGTGCCACGGGAGCGGCTGGCACGGGAGGTGGCAGAGGGAGGGGAGAACGGCCGCTCCCGGAGCTGGGCCTGATGCAGGGGCAGTGGCAGGGCTGGGGTGCCAGAGCCCTCCCGGCCGCCCTGGGGAGTTGGACGCAGTTGCTGGTGACACTCGGGAACGGCACCTGGCAGACTTTGACCGGGGAAGGGATTGCGGCAAGCGGCGGCACAGCTGTGGCTGCTGCGGGGCCGGATTGGGCTGGGTCACCCACCGCAGGCTGTCGGGGTGTTGGCCTTGGGTTCGAGGTGCTCAACCAAATCGCCTCCCTGGGTGTGACCTGCTGAGTTTCTGGGCTTGGCTGGCGCTGCCGGATTTGGGGAATAAAGCCCCTGTGCGGGCCCCAGGGCTGGCGTTTTTGGGTGCAGCACCCTGCCTTCAGTCCCTGCAGGGCCCTGGGGCGCTGAGACACAGGCACCACTTGTGGGGGGCTTAGAGGTGACAGGAGGGAGCAGGACTCAGGTCCCTGGTGCCCAAGGGCCATCCATGTGGCCTTGGCACTGTCCCACACCACCTGGCCAGGCACTTGGCCAGCAGCTGCTCCCTGGTGATCCCTTCCCTGTCTCTCTCTGGGGTTTCCCAGGCCATTGTCCTGTGTCCCTAATGTGAGATCAGGGCCGTGGTGTCCCGTAGCGGGGCAGGAAGCTGCAGGTGTGGGGCTGTGGAGCTCCTGTTACAGTCTGTGGGGCTCCAAGGTGACAGGAGTGGCGAGGGAAGATCCTGCTTGGGCTGTGAGTGCCTCTGAACAGCCCCTGGCCCCAGAGATCCTGCAGCCAGATCCCTGAGGAAGGTCCCTGTTCCCTTTGGAGGGGTGCAGCGGGGAGGGGACAGTCCTGGGGCCACGCTGACCCACGCCCTGTCCCACAGATCCCGCAGTGGTGCGCCGAGTACGCCCTGTCCATGCAGTTCACCCACGGGCTGGTGGCCTGCACCCAGCCCCACAGCCTGGCCGCCCTCAGCCTCTCGTTGCGCGTGGCCGACGAGATGGACCTGAACCTGGGCCACGAGGTGGGCTACTGTGTGCCCCACGAGGACTGCTGCACCGCCGACACCATCCTCAGGTACGGGAGGGACGGCGGGGCCCACGCCGGGAGCACAGCGCCCTAATCCCACTGAGCTCCGCGTAATCCCTTAATCCAGCCTGGCCTCGCTGGAAAGCGGCGCAGGCTGCTGTGGGGAGGGGGCTGCTGTGGGGAGGGTGCGAGGCGTTCCCCCCAGCCAGGGGTCCGTGCTGATGGGGTGGGGCCGTGGCAGGTTCTGCTCAGATGAGATGCTGCTGCGGGAGATGACGTCGGACCCGCTGCTGCGGCAGTACGGGGTGGTGGTGCTGGACGAGGCGCAGGAGCGCACGGTGCCCACGGACGCGCTGCTGGGGCTGCTCAAGGACGTGCTGCGCCAGCGCCCGGCCCTGCGGCTCGTGGTGGTCACCTCGCCTGCCCTGGAGCCGCGGCTGCGCACCTTCTGCGGGGACCCGCCCGTGGTGCGGGTCCCGGGGCACAGCTCCCCGCCACAGCTGCTCTACCGGGAGCCATCGGCCCACGGGCACGTGGCCGCCGCTTGCCAGGCCGTGCTGGACATCCACCGGCGCCAGGAGCCCGGCCACGTCCTCATCTTCCTGGCCAGCGAGCAGGTGGGCTGAGGGGGGAACAGGACAGGGGAGGTTTGGGGTGTCCCTCCTCTCACTGGGGAGCGCTGAGGATGGCAGGGGCAGCTGGGGTTAAACTGGGGGAGCTGCGGCTCCTTTGCAGAGGGGCCGTGGGCGCTGGGAGGTGGGCACGGAGCACGGCGCAGCACCCTGAGCTGGGGATGGGGACACTGCGGGTGTCAGTGGGTGTCACCTGTGCCCCCTCTCCTTGTCCAGGAGATCTCCGAGTGCTGCGCTGCCATCCAGACGGAGGCCGTGGCACTGAGCCCGGCGCTAGGCCCGCTGCTGGTGCTGCCGCTGCACCCCGGCGTGGGCCGGGCCACGCAGCGACTCTACGAGACACCCGAGGAGAGCCGGGAGCGGCGCGTCATTGTCACCCACTGGCTCGGGGACTCGTCCTTCTCGCTGGCCACCGTGCGCTTCGTCGTCGACTCAGGGCTGGAGCTGCGCAGCGTGAGTGGGACAGGGCACGGGTGGGGGTCTGGCTCTGCTCCGGGGTGCAGTGGGCTGTGGGATCCTCCCTGCTGTGGTGTTCCAGGCTGGGAGGAGGGGTCTGCCCCGGG
The DNA here is from genome assembly GCF_965178545.1 of Coloeus monedula. NCBI lineage: Eukaryota > Metazoa > Chordata > Aves > Passeriformes > Corvidae > Coloeus > Coloeus monedula. Next base: position 73,256,238 of record NC_138785.1, read on the forward strand.
GGAGGTGGCAGCGGTGGCCTTGCGCTGGCAGGTGAGGGGCCTTGGGGAATGGCAGGGGTCCCCTGCGGCGTCCCCCTCACAGCCTCCCGTAGGTGTACAACCCTCGCATCCGTGCTGAGTCCCAGGTGCTGCGGCCCATCAGCCGGAGCCAGGCCGAGTCACGCATGCAGCGAGCAGCCGGCAGCCCCCCAGGTGAGACCTGTGCTGCAGTGTCCCCCCTCGGGGCTGTTGTGCCACCCCACCAGGACCACCGGCAGCCACTGGCCCAGCACCTGTCCCCACCTGCCTGTGCCATTGCCCTGTCCCAGCTCACGGCCCCTCTCCTGCAGGCACCTGCCTGCGCCTGTACTCGGAGGCCTTTGAGCAGCGCCTGCCCCCCAGCCCCGCGCCCCACGTCAGCGAGACCAGCCTGAGCCGCCTCGTGCTGCTGCTGAAGCGCCTGGACATCGCCGACATGGGCCAGTGTGACTTCCTTGACCGCCCAGGTAGAGCCCATTGGGGCCAGGCGTGGTGTGAGGGGCTGGAGCAGAGGGACACGACGGGGCAGCCATATCTGTGGCCATCACTGTGGCCTGGGTGGTCTCTGGAGAGGGACTGCAGGCCTGGCAGGTGCAGGACAGGGTGGGCGAAGCTGCCTGATGTCCCACCCCAGCCCCTGAGTCGCTGATGCAAGCGCTGGAGGACCTGGACTACCTGGCAGCCCTGGATGACGATGGGAATCTGTCAGAGGTGGGGATCATCATGTCGGAGTTCCCACTGGACCCGCAGCTGGCCAAGGCCCTCATCGCCTCCTGCGAGTTCGACTGCGTGGAGGAGATGGTCAGCCTGGCTGCCATGCTCACAGGTACCGTGTGGGGGGCTTGGGGGGCCCTCAGGAGCCAGCACTGCCAGGGAGGTGCTGGGGGCACACAGTGACCCCCACTGCCCACCCCCAGCATCCCCCTGCTTCGTGCCCCTGTCCGCGCACCTGGAGGAGGCCGTGGCACTGCGCCGGCGGGCGCTGCTGCACCCCAGTGGGGACCACTTCACCCTCATCAACATCTTCAATGCCTTCCAGCAGCGTGAGCATGGGCGGGGGCTGGGGGTGGGGGGCTTGCAGCCCTGTGGGCATCCCACAGACTCCTGTGTGTCTCCTGTATCCCCTGCTCCTCCCAGTGTCCCAGACCCCCTCATGTGTCCCCTGCCCTGGAGCTACATTACTGACCCCATCCCAGTGCCCAGCCTGGCTGGGGGAGGTTCTGGGGGGTCCCAGCTCTAGCTTGGGGGCTGTGCCCTCTGCTCGATCCCTGTCACCACTGTGTGAAGGGGTCAGAGACAGGGGGAGCAGCAGTGCTTCTGTGCCCTCCAAGCCCCCAACCCAGCAGGGTCTCTGCTCACCTGTCCCCATCCCCATAGCACCACTGTCCTGTCCCCACATCACTGACCCCACTCTGCTACCCCATCCCCACATCACCAATCCCGCTGTCCCCTGCCCACGTCACTGACCCTACTGTCCCACCCCTGTCCCCATGTCACTAATCCCACTGTCCTATCTCTGTGCCCACGTCCGTGACTCCACTGTCCCATCTCTGTCCCCATACCATTGACCCCACTGTGCCATTCCCATCCCCATGTCGGTGACCCCCCTGTCCCTTCCCCATGTCAGTGACCCCCCCTGTGCCATCCTCATTCCCATGTCACTGACCCCACTATCCCATCCTTGTCCCCACATCGCTGACCCCGCTATCCCATCCCTGCCCCATGGCACTGACCCCACTATCCCATCCCTGTCCCCACATCGCTGACCCCACTATCCCATCCCTGTCCCCACATCACTGCCCTCGCTGTGCCATCCCTGTGGTGCTGACGCCGTTGTCCCTCCTGCAGACGCCGGGGACGAGGGCTGGTGCCGGAAGCACGGGGTGTGCGCCGAGGCTCTGCGCCTGGCGGGCACCGTGCGCGCCGAGCTGCTCGAGGTCATGCGCCGCATCGAGCTCCCGGTCTCGCCACCCGCCTTCGGCTCCGACGCCAACGCCCTCAACATCCAGCGGGCCCTCATCTCCGGGTACTTCCTCAAGGTGGGCCCAGGAGGCTGCGGGGAGTTATGGGGGAGCTGGAGGGGGTGTGCCAACCACCCCACTCCCTCCTGGTCGCTCCCAGGTCGCCCGAGATATCGACGGCTCCGGCAATTACGTGATGCTGACGCACAAGCACGTGGCCCACCTGGCCCCCGCCTGCGGGTACCTGCTGCGGCCACCCCCGCGCCGCCTGCCCCCCTGGGTGCTCTACCACGAGTTCACCATCTCTCAGGACAACTGCCTGCGCGTGGTCTCGGAGATCCAGCCCCAAATGTGAGGGCTTGGGGACGGGGAAGGACAGGTCCTTACAGGGGCTCCCTGTAGCTGGCTGACCCCCCGCTGTCCCCACAGGCTGGTGGAGTTGGCCCCCCAGTACTACCTGAGCAACCTGCCACCCAGCGAGGGCCGGGACCTGCTGATGGAGCTGCGGGAGAAGGTGGTGGTGGCGGCAGAGGACGTGCCGGCAGAGCCGGAGTCGCTGGCAGAGGCGGCCGGACGCGAGGATGAGCAGGGGGACGTGTGCGTCCTGCAGTGAGCCGGAGCACCGGAGCCCCGCGGCGGGGCTGCCTGGGCTTGGCCGTGACCCTGGGGACAGGGGAGCCACGGGGAGGCCCCAGGGAGGCTGTGCGGCTGCAGGGGCTGTCCCAGGTCCCAGGGAGGCGCGGGCACTGCCTCAGCGCTGCGCTGCGGTCAGTCGTGGGCCAGCGGCTGTGGGACAACCCCCGCACCTCAGAGCGTGGATTGGGGAGTGCTGGCCCCGGCCGGGGAAGTTGTGTGGGCCCTCCCCACTGGGCTCCTTCACCCCGTCTTTCCTGGGGTTGCTGCAGGGCTGGAGGCATCGCCTGTCCCACTCCCCCTGCACCCCGGGCCGAGGGGCCATGCAGGGGTCCCTCCTGTATAAAGTTTTGTGACCTTTACTCCTGGCTTTGTGTCCATGACTGCAGCGAGGGGTGGGGTCCATCCTGCCGAGGGACATCGTCACAGAGGGGTCCAGCCAGGGTGGGGTCCATCCTGCCGAGGGACATCGCCACAGAGGGGTCCAGCCAGGGTGGGCTCTATCCCTACTCCTCCTGTTTTCCAAGGGTGGTTTCTGTCTATGAGGCCTCACTGCCCTCCCACCCTTGTTTCGGGTGCCAGGCTGGGATCCCTGGCCTTTGCATCAGGGCTTCCCCTCTGTGGTTGTGGCTCTTCTGCAGAAGCCAAGGGGAAGCTGTGGTTGGCGAGGGGCGCCCAGAACCTGCCATCAGCGTCTGCTTCCCCCAGACAGGACAGGACATGGGTGTGCCCCCGGGCAAGGTGCCCCATCCCTCCCACCCCCGTCGGGGTTCCCTGCAGTGCTACAGCCAAGGGCTGAGCTGCTGCCTGGAAGCCTGGGGGTCCTGGCTCTCCCTCCCCTCCTCGCAGCCCACACAGAGGCTTCGTTCTGCTCAGGGAGGGGCCCGGATGTCCCACTGCCCCCTTATGGCCTCAAAAGGTGAGGACTGGGCTCCCCCAGCCTCCCACAGACCCTACTTCCCCTTTGCTTTCTAGAAACTCCAGAAAGTACGTGAAAGGGTACAGCACTCCCCTGCTGGGGCGGGATCTGCTGTGTGTCCGCAGCATGGGCTGACATCGGTGGGGTGGCAAAGGGACAGCTGGTGACCATGATGATCTCTGTCCCTAGGTCCTCATCTCTGCACAGCATCCCATGGGACATGCAGTGGCCCGAGGAGGGGAGGGAAGGGGTGAGACAACGCGGGGCATCACCCCGAGCCTCTGTGGAAACCCTCCCCTCTCCTCGGGGACCCACTGCAGCCCATCCAGAGGGGCCCAGCCCTGAGCTGCCCCTCTCCAGACCCCCAGGACAGGTGCTGAGAGACCTCGCTGGTCTCCCCCACCCTGTAGCAGGGCACTGCGGGGGCTCTGTGCAGCACACGGTGATGTGCAGACCCTCAGGTGGTGCCAGAGCTCAGCAGGGGAGAGCTGGGACCACCCAGAACCTTGACACCATCCCAGGTGCCCAGCACTGTCCCTTGCCCGGCTGTTCCCATGGTGACCCATCCTCTGGCATTCGAGGGCAGGGCAGGGGTGTCCAGTGCCCCCTGTCCTGGGAAGTACCAGCGGTGAGTCCCAGGGCTGGGTGAGTGGGGGTGGGGGGGGGCGGTGGTGGACTGAGCGTGGATCTCATTCTCCTGTTCTGAGAACTGTGATGCTGCTGTGGCTGCACCTTGGGGCGGCCCCATGGAGTCCAGCCCATATAAGACCACAGCCCCCGGCCCTTCTGAGCCTGCAGGAGTGACACGCCAGAGGTAGGCACAGACCGGGAGGGCTGGGGGGTCTCAGGGGGGATTCTGCTTCAGGGGTGCTGCTCCCAGAGCTGGGGGCTCTGCCCTGGCTGGCCCCACTGGCTGTGCCCCTCTCCTGGGTTATGTCCAGCTGGGACTGCCCTTCCCCTCCCCTTCCCCTTCCAGATGCTGGTGCTGGTGGTACTGGTGCTGTGCCTCGTGCCTGCGGAACCCCTGACTGCCTTCCCCCCAAAGTGTGAGTGCTGCCCCCGGGGCACAGGGGAGGCCTTGGAGGGGGGACCCCCCCAGCTGGGGGAGCTGCAGGGACTGCAGAGGAACTGGAGGGAGTGGGAGGCATCCCAAACCCACATCCCTCTGATACATGTTGGGACAGCTCTGCTGGGAGATTGGGGAGGATGGGCATGAGGGTGATGTGGGGTGGGTATGGGGTGAGGGAGTGCGGGGATGGACGTGGAGTGCAGGAGCAGGGTGAGGACTGTGGGACAGGATGGTTGTGAGGCCGAGGGCCACCCAGCCCCATGGGGGTATGGGGGACAATCTGCCCCCACCACAGCCCGTGTCTGACCACAGGCTCTGCCTCTCACCTCCAGTCCAGGTGGGGAAGCTGAACCAGGACGTGGTGCTACGATGTGACACTTCAGAGCAGCACATCTACTGGACACTAAATGGAGACCAGGAGCCCATGGCCGAACTGGTGCCCGAGGGCCAGAGCCTCACCATCCTCGGCTTGGACCTACCAGCCACGGGCAACTACAGCTGCTGGGCTGGCTCTGTCCTGCTGGACACCACCTACGTGGTGGTCAGCGGCACTGGTACGGAGGGGCATGGCTGGGGCAGCCAGGGGTGATGGGGTGGAGGGCTGAGCACCAGGAGATGTTCATGCCCAACCTGTAGGGCTGCACCAGGCAGGGCTGTGTGGCCAGGGGGAGCCTCACCAGTGCCATGCAGGGAGGGGGCACCACTCCCAGCCCCATGCAGACCCTGACCAGTCACCCCTCGGCCCCCTCAGGCGAGGAGGAGATCAACATGTCCTGCCAGGCTGAGTCCTACAACGGCTCCTTCCACTGCTCCTGGCCCGGGCCCCCCTCTGCTGTCTTCCGTGCCCGTCTCACACGCAGGTGGGTGCCCCAGGACCCCCCAAACCTACCCCAGCTGCACGGCCACCTGCCCCTAAGACCTGCTCACACCTCCCTCCCCACAGCAACGGCTCCGTGGGGCCATGGATGCCAGTGGCCAGTAGCCATGGCCAGTTCAACACCAGTCTGGCAGACCCTTTGTTCTGCCCCTTCGGAGAGGAGCTGCACCCGCTCCAGCTGCACCTGGAGGGGCTCTCGGACACCTCCTACTTCAACCTCTCCAGGCACTTCTTCCTCCGTGACATTGGTGAGCTCAGGGCAGGAGCAGCAGGGTGGGGGTGCCCAAGAGGTACTGGGGGCTCCAGGGAGGGTCTCAGCCCCTGTTCTGAGCCCCCTCTGCCCACAGTGCGTCCTGACCCACCCCAGGAGCTGACCCTGCAGCAGCGGGGGGAGCAGCTCCACCTGGCCTGGGCCCCGCCCGCCTCCTGGCCGCTCCCCAAGTCCTACTTCGCGCTGCTCTACCATCTGCAGTATGAGCTCCACAACGGCACCCAGGTAACAGCAGACTCCCTGCACAGGCTACCCCATGTCCCCACCCTGCCCTGTGCCCACCCTGCCCCATCCCTGACTCTTCCCTGTGCCTGGGAAGATGCTCAGCCACAGCCCCCTCCTCACTCCACTGCTTCCCTTCTTGGGATGGTGAATTGTCACCCCTGCTCTCCCCAGTGCTGCCCAGGTCAGGGGCTGCTGGTGCCCCCCTCCCCGAGGGTCTCCCTAGACCGTGCCCTCCCCCCTTTGCAGGTTGAGCAGTTCATGGAGGGTGCAGAGGAGACGCCGGTGCAGGCGGATGCGCGGCGGGTGCGCATCAGCTGCCGGGACCCCTACACTCCCCCAGCCTGGAGCCCCTGGAGCGCCTGGATGGACCTCAGTGCACCCCAGTAACACAGGCTTCGAGGGTGCTGACCCTACAAACGGGCACCTCCTTTCCCCAGAACCCCCCTCCCTTTACAGCTCAAAAAAGGCTTTTTTTCCCCCTATTAAAACGCTGGGATCAGCTTTGCTACCACAAACCCTGGTCAGTGTCTGTGTGGGAAGGGAGGTGCTGGGCACCCACAGCTCCCCGAGGGGCTCCCAGCTGGCACAAGACTCGGCTGTAGGGTCCATCTGCATGGCTGGGACAGGCTCCACCCGTGCTCCAGCCCAGCTCGGGGACAGGCGGGATAGAGGGTCCCCACAGCCCTGCCCAGCTACACACGGGTTCACTGGACTTCCCTAATCCTCGAAAAACCCTCCCAGCTCCGCCTCCTTTCTGGGGACTGTGGTGTGACAACGTCCCCAGACACAGGGGCAGCACCCAGCGAGCAAGTCTTGGGGGCAACCGCCTGTCCCCACATCCCAGGGAGCAGGATCCCATCCTGACCCCAAGAGCGCCGGTCACAGTGGGGGGTGGGATCCGGGACCAATTGCCACCACTGGGGGGCTCAGCTCCCACTGAAATTGTGGCTGTACCCCACAAAGTTCCCCCCTCTCTGTCCCCGTGGCGTGCCCAGCTCGGGGGTGAGGGGCTGCACCACGCAGGAGAGAACCCACACCCCTCCATGAGCCCCCTTCCCACGGAGCCCCCCACGCCCCTGCCCCACCACAGACCCCTGGAGCACAGCCAGGGGTGCTCCCCGCCCCCCCCTTCCCCCCCGAGACGGGCCGGCTCCGGGTGATGCCACGGGGCTTTATTGAGGTGCTTCCGCACGGGTCTGGTCCGGGACCCCCACCCCGGAGAGGCTGGTGAGTGTGTGTCCCCACGGGCGCTGCCCTCCCGGGGGTCCCGGGGCAGGCGGGCACGCAGAAGTCCGGGGGACCCGTGGAACGCGGGGACAGAAGGACCGGGGTTCCGTGAGTCCAGAGAGGTCCAGAGGGTGCCAGGGAGCCATGGCCCGGGGCGCAGGAGTCGGGGGTCTGGGGTCCGGCGGAGGAACCGGGGTCCGGTGGTGGGGCTGGAGATCCGGTCCCGGGACCGGGGGTCCAGTGGTAACGGTAGGGCCGGGGTCCAGTGATGGGACCGGGACTCCAGGGGTCGGGTCACGGCGGGGCCAGGCCGCCCAGGCGCAGCTCCTCGCTCTCCAGCATCTCCCTGGAAAAGAAGGGCCGGGCTAAGCCCCTCGCCTCCCGCGCCCCCCGCGCCCCCCTCGCGTACCGGTACGCGGCGATCTCCGCCTCCAGCGCCATCCGCAGCCGCAGCAGAGCCGGGTACTCCCGCAGGCACCGGGCCATCTCCGCCTCCGCCGCCCCGATCTCCCGCTCCAGCTCCGCCACCCGCTCCTGAGCCGGGCCGTCAGCAGCGGCGGGGCCGCGGGGCGACCCCCGGGATCCCCGGCAGGGCCCCCGCACACAGGGACCCCCGGCCCGACATCCTCCCCACAGGGAGCCCCGCTCGGACCCCCCCCCGCCCACAGACCCCCGGTCCGACCCCCGCCCCGAACCCCACCTACACGGAGTCCCGGCATCCCTGGCCCGACCTCCGCTCGCACGGACCCCTGGAACTCCGCACCGCCCCCCGCCCCGCACGGATCCCCGGGCAGATCCCCGCCCCACACGGACCCGCGGGATCCCCAACCCCGCACCGACACCCACCCACAGGGACACCCGGTCCCCCGCCCCACACAAACCCCACATCCCAGTCCCACCTGAACTCCCCCATCCCATCCCATCCCGCGCCCGCTCCCGCTCCCTCCCGGGGCCCCCCAGCCCCATCCGGACCCCTGACCCCCGCCCCTCCCCATTCCCCTCCCCCCCTTCTCCCCATCCCTCCGGGCATCCAGCTCCAGCACCGCCCCTCCCTCCAAACATCCACCCCCCCTCCTCACATCCCAGCCCCCATCCCTGCTCCCTCCCAACCCCCAGGCGCCCCCCGGCCCCCCCTATCCCGCACCTGGTACTTGGCCAGCTCCCCGCTCCGCCGGTCCCGCAGCCCCTCCAGCTGCCGGTGTAACGCGCCCACCGCCCCCCGCAACGCCTCCACCTCGGCGGCGCGGGCTCGCAGCAGCCTCCGGTAACCGGCGGCCTCAGCACGGGCACGGAGCACCGCCTCGCCGCCGCCGCCCCACCGGCACCGGGGCCGGCCCTCGGCCGCGCTCATCCCGGTGGTAATGCGGTTCCACCCCTCCGCGTCACGGAACCGCAGCCAATCCCGCCGGTACCGGGTGTCCGACTCCTCCCGGTAGCAACGGAGAGGGGGAGCCGGCAGAAGCCTGTCCCCCAAAAGTGGGGTGAGGGGCTGCAGCATGGTGGATAGCGGCGGGGTGGGGGCCAAGGTCGAGTTCAGGGTCAAGGTCATCGCTGTTACACCCCTTCCCCCTTCATTCCCTCCATCATCATCAACAGAGGCTGGAGTCGGGCTGGATGGTCCTGGCGGGGGGAACCCCCACTTAGGGGGTCACTGGGGAGGGGGTGCAGCGATTTCCCAGAAGGAGGGGAATTCAGCCCCTCTGCACCCCACGAGTGTCCTGTGGGTCACACCAAGGCTCAGGCCACGGGAGGTGATGGCAGTCCCGCAGGGAGTCGGGGACTGGTGCAATCTGTCGGCATGGGGGCACCCCGAGTCCATGGCAGGGGGCTGCGGGGGCACGTCCAGGCCCAGGGAGCTGACAGACCAGTGGGTGGGGGGCCGGGGGCCCAGGCCATCAGTCTGTCCCACCACTGGGGGGCTGGGGTGGCATGGTCCTTCATCCAGCCCGGAGGGCACAGATGGAAGCCGGAGGTGGCAAACTCCGACCGGGATAAGGCAAGTGGTGCGGGTGGTGCAGACCCCGCTGTGAGGGTGGGGGGTTTCCAGCACCAGGAATGGGAGGTCGAAGCCATGCCCTGCTCCAGGTGGGCTGGGGGCTGTGGGGTCCAAGGGGAGCCAGCCTGACCCACGGAGCTGCTGGTGGGGGAGCTGCAGAACCCTGCCAGGTGTGGGGGCCCACTCCTGGCCCCCTCCCAGGGGTTCCGGGCAGGGGGCTGCAGGTGTCCATGGGGTGTAGAGGCCCAGCCCTTGACTCCCACAGGTCTGGGCAGGGGGCTACAGACATCTGTGGGGTGCAGGGGCCCAGCCCTGGGCTCCTGGGGGTCAGGCAGGGGGCTGCAGAGGTCCATAGGGTGTGGGGGTCCATCCCCGGGCTCCTGGGGGTCCAGGCAGGGGGCTGCCCACAGCAGTGCTCCAGGTGAGATTTGGTGAAGCTTTGAGTCCAACCACAGGGGCTCAGCCTCCCTCCTGGGTGGTCCTGGGGGGCTGTCCACAGCAGGGAGGGGGCTGCCAGTGGGGGGCTCCCAGGAAGCTGCAGCCCCTTCCCTGCCATGGTCCAGACTCAGAGCCCACCGGGCTCCCACTGCCACCTCCAGGCACATCAGCAGCACCCAGGGCCCTCACACCACAGAGGCCACCCCCGAGACCGACGTCACCTTGTTGTCCTCGGCCCAGGGCTGGAGGTTCTGCAGGGCGTAGAGCGAGGAGTTGTGCATGCAGAGCGGGTCCTGCGGCAGCGGCTGCGCCAGGCTCTTCTGGAAAGCCTCCTGCTGCAGGTGCAGCATCAGCCGGTTGGCCTGCTGCCTCTCCGCCTCGCGCTCCTCCGCCGTCTGACGCCTGCAGACACCCACCGTTGGCACGGACCGCAGCTGGCACTGCCACGTGCCAGTGGGCCACTGCCCCCCAGCCCTGTCCCTCATCTCCTTACTACTGCCATGTGCCACTGTGGCACATCCCACAACACCAGCAGACCTCACCCAGCCGGGCACAGGGGGTGCCACGGTGATGGGCAGCCCATCCCATCCATTCCTGGTCCATCCCAGTCCCATCCTCTCCCAGAATGTGGGGCTTGGGTGCAGCACAGGGCAGCTGCTGGAAGGATGTGGGGTTTGGGGCTGCCAGAGGGATACTGGGCTGGCTTCCAGAGGGATATTGGGGTGGCTGACAGAGAGATGAGGGGATTGGCGCTGTCAGAGGGATGGGGGGGTCATGGTTGAGGCGGCTACCCCCGGGCCATCCTCGTTACCTCCACTTGGTGCGGCGGTTCTGGAACCAGGTCTTGACCTGGGCGTCCGTCATTTTGAGCGCCTTGGCCAGGGTGGCACGCTCGGCCGAGGCCAGGTACTTCTGCCGGTGAAAGCGCTTCTCCAGCTCGCAGATCTGCACCCGGGAGAAGGATGTCCGCGGCTTCTTGCGCTTGGGCGGCGTCCGGTTCTGGTACGGGTGCCCGATGCGCCGTGTCGCCGCGAAGGGCGACAGCGCGGCTGCGGGGAGAGCGGGGTGATGTGGGCTCAGGGGGACCCCAGCAAAGCACAGCAGAGCAGGACCCTGGGGGGATGTCAGGGGGCTTGGGGCCATGGGGATGGGGAGCTCAAGGGGGGCACGTTGGCATGAGGAGCTCTGGGGAGGCCACGGGGACTTGGAGCTCCAGGGGAGCCACCAGTGCTGCCTGGGAGAGGAGGGGAGGGGGACACCCAGTTTCGTCCCCACCCACTCCCCCAGCTCAGGGACCCGGGGGCAGCTCAAGACACGGCAGGAGGGAGGATCCTTCCCCTTTCCTACCCCACGGCACGATCCCTCCCCAGCCCAGCAGTCGGCACTGGAATGTCGGGGTGAATGGGCTGGCCCCGTCACAGGACTGATGCGGAACCATCAGGCTCCGACCGCACAAAACCACCCTCCCCTCACACCGAGCCCTGCCGCAGCCCCCGAGGAGCCGTCGCGGCACTGCAGGGGCCGCCCAGCCCTGCCAGAGAGGGGATGGGACCGCAGAAGCTGTTGGGAGGCAGACAGTGTCTCTTTCCATGTGCCAGCAGTGCCTGAGCTGGTCACTAGCAGCTGCCCGAGTGCCAGGGGCCGGGGAAGGGGCTGTCCCTGCCCAGCTGAGGTGTGAGCCAGCCCCGGTGAGGCCAACGTGCCACATCCCAGCCCCAGAAGCTGCCAGAGCTTCAGGGAGCATCAGAGTAGTGAAGAGCATGGAGGAAACAGAAGGCTTGGCGGGGTCAGCCCCCAACGCCTGCACCCCTCCTGCTCTGGCAGCGGCCTTGGCCAAGCCATGACCCCATGGCCCCATATCCCCATGGCACCACAGCCGTCACCAGGGCCAGCACCGCATGGGCAGGGCTGCACATGGCCGCGACCATGGGTGGCCATGGTGCCCCAGGCCCCCATGGCACAGGGATGTGGGGCACAGCCCCACAGCAGCCCAGGGACCCCCTGGCGCCCACAGACCCTCCCTCCCACCCGCACCCAGGAGGCCACCTGGCCGCCGGCGGGGGCAGACACGGTTGGCGCAGGTGGAGCCATGCAGTCGGGGGGATGGAGGCCCCCGCGCCCCCTCCCCACACGGGGCGGCCCCTCGCCGGGACCAGATGCCTCCTGCCCGCAGCCCACCCCAAGGCCAGCGGTGCTGAGTGATGGCTGCGGCTGGGAGACCCCGTGCCGGGGAGGGGCCGCCCCGTCCACCCAACGCTGGCGCCAGGCAGGAGACGAGGACGTCACCCGCCACCCCTGCGCGGGGACGGTGCTTCGTCACCGCTGCGATGGCGGGGTGGGCCGGGAGGCGAACACGGTTCTGCTGGCGCCCGGGCGGGACCACCACAGCCCCCAGCCTCCCACCCCACACCGCCCCATCGCCCACACGGCCGGCACTCGGCCCCCAGCCCCGCACGGCCTCCAGCCTTGTCCCCGCGTGTGGCCACACACTGTGGACGTGGCAGTGCCGCCATCTTGGGCGGGAGCAGAGCCGAGCCAGGCCGGGGGTCTCCGGCACCCACACACGGCCCCAGTGCCCGGGACCCCAACCTCAGCACCCGCTCCTGCAGCTCGGGGGTGCAGCAACCAGCACCCTCGCCCCAGCACTGGTGCTAAACCCCCACCACAGCACGCAGCGGCAGCCCCACCGGCAGCACCACAGCCCCTCGCCGCCTCCCCAACACCTGCATCGCCACAGGGCCGCCCTGGCCTCTCCCGCAGCACCGGCATTGAGTGTTCCACACTGATCCCTGCACGTTCAGATCTGGGATCCCATGCCCAGACACCCCACAGATGCCCCCCACCACCGCGCCCATCGTCCGGGGTTCACAAGGCTGGGGCATCTGCTCCGTGCATGGACAGGCTTTGTCCTGCAGTCCCACGGTGAGTCCCCCACCGTGCAATCCTGTCCCCACAGAGCCCCCACACCACATCTCACACCCCGCAGAGCCCCCCACCCTTCCCTGCGTTCCAAGGGAGCCGTCACTCCGCACCCCACAGAGCACCCACCCCACACCCCGGCTCTCCACAGCCTCCAGCAGTTCCCGGTTACAGTGGGACAGGGTCACCACCCGGCGCCTCCGAACCGGGGAAGGGACCAGACACGGAGTGGAGCACGAGACCGGAGCCTGGTGGGACCCCTCAGGCTCCACCCGGAGCTGCCGGACTCTGTCCGGTGCCGCGGTGGAGCCTCCGGTGGCCGCGTCTACCCCGAGCCGCTTTCGCGGGCCCCGACGGCGGCGGGCGAGGACCGGGCGCTGTGGGAACCTGTGGAGCGCACGGTCGCCATCCCAGTCCGGTCCCCGCGTCCGCTCCGACCCGCGCCGCGCCCGCCGCACCGCACCGCACCGCACCGCCCCGACGGAACCCCGGGAGCCGCCGGTGCCGTGTGAGTCCCTGGAGCCGCCAGTAGCCGCCGGTAGCCGCCGGTAGCCGTCCCGCCCGCTCACCTGAGAGCCGGTCTTTGGCGATGCGGCGCGTGGTCTCCATCCAGGGGAAGGTGAGCCCCGGCAGCGCGGGCCCCGGCGGCGGCGCGGCGGGGGCGGCGGGCGGCGGGGCGGGCGCGGGCCGGTGCGCCGGGACGCGGATGACTCCGGCGGGCGGCGCGGCGGGCGCGGGGGTCACGTTCACGCTCACGTTCATGCTCATGTTGAGGTTGTAGGAGCCGAGTGGACCGGCGGGGCCGTACCCGCTGCCGTAGAGCCCGTAGTCGGGTTCTGCCGCCGGCCGGTGCGGCCCCGTGGGCTCCGGGCCGCCCAGGATCTGGTCGATGCCGAAGCTGATGGGCTCGTGGGGCGCGGGGGGCCCCGGGCCGCCGCCCTCCCGCTCCATCCCGGCCGCGCTCAGAGCCGGCGGGGCGCGGGCATGGCCGGGGGGCGGCGGGGGGCGGTGGCGGGGACGAGCGCGGAGCGCCCGGTGCGGGTCAGGATGCGGTGCAAGGTGCGGATGCGGGCCCGGAGCAAGGTGCGGAGCAGGTGCCGGGTGCGGGGCATGGCTCGCAGCCGCTGGCGGCCCCGGGGCGGGAGCGCGGGTGGGCTGCGGGCCCTGGCGGGACGCGCTTTTCTGCCCCGCTCCATCCGGACCGGCCGAACTCCCACCGCCTGCGCCCTGATTGGCGGCCGCGCCCCGTGATTGACATCCCGGGGCCCCGCCCCCGCCCCGGGACCCCCCCGCCCCGCCGCTCCGGGCCCCCGCCCCGGCTCCGGGACGAGCGGACGGGCCCGTCGGGTCCCGAGCGCCTGCGCCCCGCACGGTCCCCGGACGCCCCCCGTGCACCGACGTGCTCCGTACCCGTTCGCCCCGCCGGGGCGTCCGCCGCACCCCCCGCCCCCCACGGTCCACCGGAGCCGCGGCCGCACCGGGCAGCAGCGCGGCGCCTTTCCGCGTCCCCGCTCCGTCTGCAGCCCCGTCGGCGCTTCCAGCCGCCCCTCCCGGGGCGCACGAAGCGGCCCCTGCCCCAGCGCCGTTATCGCGGGGCGCACGGACCGGCTCTTGGGCTGCGCAGGGTTCGCACAGCAGCCCGGTTCCCGCCGAGCCCGTCCATACGGGAGTGAATGGATCTGGCGGCCCCGGAGCCGACGCGCCCGGTGCGGGGTCCCAGGGGGTGTTCCGACCCGCCGTTCCCAGAACACGGACCCATCCCGGGACACGGATCCCGATCTCCTCGAGCCGCCGTTGCCGGTAGCAGGGACCTCGGTTCCCAAGAAACCGCCTTTCCAGGGGCACCGACCCCCACGCCGACCTTCAGTTCCCGGGCCATGAATCCCCGTTCCCTGGGACCTGCCGTTCCCGGTAGCATGGACCCCATTTTCCACGGACCAGACTGTTCAGGGCGATGGAGTCCGACACCCCTGGCCCCGCCATTCCCGGAGATAGACCCCGATTCCCGACCCGCAGTTCCCTGGGATGGACCCCGGTTCCCCGCCCCGCCTTTCCTGGTCACAGAGCCCGGTCACAGAGCCCAGCCCGGCTCCGTCGGCGGGCGGTAACGGCAGCGGAGAGCGGCACGGGCTGGGCCGGGTCTTCCGACGACTATCGCGACAGCGACTCGGCCGCCCCGCGGGTGGGTTCCCGGCGGCTCCCGGGCGGGTCACGGCCCCGGGACAGGGGCTGGCGGGGCGGGGGCGGCTTCCCGGGCACCCTGGCGCCACCGGTCTGGGGCAAATGACATTACCGGGGCCTGCGCCTGTAAATCACGGCGGCACCGGGGGCTGCAGCTGCCGCACCGGGAGCGCGGCACGCCCCGGGGCACCGGGGGCACCGCACACCCCGGGGCACCTCACATCCCAGGGGCACCGCAGGCACCGGGGGGCACCGGGTGGTCCCAGGCTCGCCGCAGTGTGGGGTGCCCGTCCCTGCAGCCGCAGCTCTGCCGGGGTGTGGGGCCGCGGGCGCCAGGGCTGCACGGGCACACGCTTGTGCCACCCTCGGCCGTGCCCGCGTCCCACCACGGCACCGGGCACGGCCGAGCTGCCCCCTTCCACACCAAGGGCACCGACGGAGCCTCGTGTGCCCAGAAGGGAAGGGGGACACAACACCAGGACCCTGCCCTGCAGGCGCCGTGGCTTTCTGGTGTTTCCTGCTCGCAGCCCGGCAGGTGCCGGGACAAATCCCAGCGCTCCCGCTGCGGCTTTTCCACCCGGAAAGAGCCACCGGCTCCGGGCCTGCTGCGGCAAAAGGACCCGCTGTGACCCCGTGGGGTGCAGCCATGGTGGTGGCGGTGGCAGTGACAGCGGTGACAGTGGCGGCAGTGGCGGTGACAGTGGCGGCGGGAGGAAATGGCCGGTGCCGGAGGAGGAGGCGGCAGCAGGTTAATTGAACCCGGAGCAGGAGGCAGATGTTGCCGTGCCCAGGGGCTGGAATCTGCCGGGCCGGGAGATGGATTGGGGGGCTGTGACGGGGCCGGGGGCAATGCGGGCTCACCCGGCGCCTGCTTGCGCCAGGGCCCGCCCCATGCCCACGGGGGTCTGCAGGCGGCACCCCCGGCCGGAGCAGCCCCCCTGCCCTGCACCCTCCAGCACCACGGCCAGGGTTGCCCTGGGAGGGCGCAGGGAAGACCTGAGGGTGCTCAAAGAGTCATGAGCCCCTTCCCACCCTGGTTGTGGGTGCAGGGTGTCCCCCTCCCATGGACCCCGCTGGCCAAGGGCCCCTCACTGTCACCACCTTGTGCGGTTGGCTCTGTCTTCACAGTGACCCTTGGGCCACCGGGAAGGACTCCGTGTCCCTGTGCCTGCCCCAGGGTCCCCTGAGTCACTGCGAGGACCAGGCAGGGTCCCTGCGCCCGGGACCCCCCAGTGTGCCAGTACAAACCCTTCCTCGTTTGTCGGCCACAGCAGGGACCCCCGTGTCCTCGGTGTGTGCCTCCTCCCACCCCAAGGGGCTGGGCCTGGCGGTTCTCATGGGTGGCAGTGACAGCTGGAGGGGATGTGGCAGAAAAAGGAGCATTTGCCCACTTGTAGGAGGGAATCAGCCTTCAGCCAGCGCAGCGCCAGGCCCTGCCACCGCCAGAGCTGAACCAGCATCTCCGTGCCCCGTGCCCTCCATGCCCCTCTGCCCCTCGGCACAGCCGTGCTGGGAGCAGGGGGTCGCACATGGGGTCTATGGGGTCTGTGGGGTCTGGCCCCTGCCCGCCCCACCACGGGAGTGCTGCCCGAAGCTGCTGGGGCTCCTTGCCCCGTCCCCCACCTTTGCCCTGGGGCTGCCGGTGCAGCTGCGCGGCTTCGTGGTGCCACGTCCCCGGTGCCGGCCGTGCCGGTGCCCTCGTCCCCCACGGGGACGCCGCGGGCTCGGGAGCTGCTGCTGGGGCGGGGGTCGCTAGGACGGGTCCCTGCCTGTCCCCGGTGCCGCCGGCGGCCGCCCCGGTGCCCCGGCAATCACGGCGATGGCGCGGAGGGGACCTGGCAGGGCCCCACGTTCCCACCGGCCAGAGGCTGCCGCGCACCCGCTCCCGCCCGCTCCCCCCCGTAATCTCATTACCGCTGGACGTCCCCTTCTTCCTCCCGCTTCCCCCCAAACCCGCTGGCAAACTGGAGGGACAGTCAGCTCCTCTCTGGCTGCTGGGTTAATTCTGGGCTAATTAGATGAACCAGCCCAGATTGGATTACTTTAGCCTGCATTTGGTCCTCCAGTCCTTGGCTTGCGGCTCCCGGGGGAGCTGCTGGCGCCTCCTGCCTCAATCAGACACTTCTTAACCGCATGAAACACTCCCGGTGCCCCCCGCCGCCCGCCCGCCGCGGGCGCCGGCACCCGGACGGGGTGCGCGGGGTGAGGCGGCAGCAGCCGGTGGGCGCGGTGCCCACCCCGACCCGGCTGACACGCCGGGAGGGCTGGCATGAGGATGGATGGGGCCAGAGTGGGGATGGGATGGAGTCGGGATGGAGCCAGGATGGGGCCAGTATGGAGTTGGGATGGGGTTACTGTGGCCGCGGAGGGCCCCCGTGGGCTCCCGGGGACCCGACGGCCGAGTCGCCCGCTCGGACGTCACGGTGGCCCTCGGCGTCTGCGCGGTGTCCTCGGGGAGGAGCCGGGTGCCACATGAGTGCGGGGGCGGTGGCACGGTGACGCCAACTCCCGGCTGCTGGGGGGCTGCTCGCCCCGGGCACACCCAGGCTGCAGCCCCTGGGGCGGGGGACAGTGGGTGCTGGGGGTCCGGTCTGGGGATGTAGCACGGGCCACCCCCGTCAAACCCACCCCGTGGCCCCAGCTCCGTAGTCTGGGAGCAGGGTCAGAGGGGCTGGGGGACACAGTCTGGGCTGGGGGGGCAGCAGCGGTGACGTGGTTGCACCTCCCTGGCGAGGGGGGGGTCCCGGGGAGCCCTGCGGGGAGGGAAGCCGCCATGGCCAGCTCCGATGCCAGCGGGGCGGGAGCTGAGCCCCCAGGCCTGCGGTGGGGTGAGGGCAGTGGGGAGGGGGATGGAGCGGGGGGCTGCTGTGGGAGTGGGGGGCACGCACAGCTCCCACCCCTTGGGCTGCAGGACTGGTCAGTGAGCCAGTGCCCAGGAGCCACGGGACACATGGCTGGACACACCAGTACCCTCTCCCACACCGAGTGCCCTCAGGGTGTCCATCCCCACGTCCCCAGAGTCTGACACCAGCCAGGGGCTGCTGGGGGGGGGGGGGGGGGCTGTGCTGCCCGTCCTGGTGGGCTGGTGACCCGTCGGGGGGCCACAGTGTGCCGGTGGCTGGTAGCCGCTGACAGCCACGTCGCTCAGGGCCTCGTTATCGAAGGTTAATTGGATTCTGCAGATGTACTCGGTGCATTAGGCAGGAGCTCAGTCCATGAGTGCCCAGCCCCCGCTGCCCTATAGGGACCCCTGCCCACCTCAGAGGGACTAATGGGGGACCCCTGCCCATCCTTTGAGGACCCCTACTCCCCCCCGGGAGACCCCTGCCCGCTCTGAAAGGGACCCCTGCCCACCCTGCCAGGGAACCCTCTCTGCCCTGGGGGTCCCCTGCCTTCCTTGGGGGACCCCTATTCACCTGACAGGGACCCCTGCCCACCTTGCCCACCACCCTGGTGGACCCATGCCCACAACATCACAGCCCCTTGCCCACCTTGGCACCTGCTGGCAGACACCCCTTCCAGAGTCACACTGCCCCCAGAGAGCGCCTAACAGGGCCAAAAACCGGCATGTGGGGCCGATGTGGGGCCAGGACAGCAGCTCTGGCCATGGGGATGCCAGGACAGGATCTCAGCTCCGGCCACGGTGCAGTGGGACAGACCGGACGGGGGGGGGGAGGGGGGGAGGGCCGTAACGCTGCCCACTGCGGTCATGAGTGTGTCCAGCCTCAGCCCAGCCTCGCTCAGCCCCAACGAGGAGTCCGGCCGGGAAAGCGCCCGGCAGCACTTCCCAGAAGGAGCCGCCCTGGCCCTGCCGCGGAAATGGAGCTGAATATCTGAGCAGGGCTGAGCTAAAAGCCTCGGCCCCGCAGCCCCGCGCAGCCCCGGCGGCTCCCGCCATCAATTATTAACGCCGAGATGGATCCGCGGCCTCGCGCGTGCCCGGCTGGCGGGGGCGGCTCCGGGAGTACCGGCTGCCGGGACCCCAGCCCCGGGACTCTGCCCTCGGTCCCGCGGGGCCCGTGCCGGAGCCACCCACAGACCCCGCTCCTCGCCCGGCCGGGGCTCGCGGTATCGGTGCCGGGTGCGGTGCCGGTGCCGATTCTCCTCACGGCGGCGGCAGAAAGCGATGCTGCCCCTCCGCGGGGCCGCGCTGGCCCCGCTGTGACCCCCACAGGCCCCCGCCCCTCCCCGGATGGCTCCTGGCAGGTACAGATGAGACCAGACCCTCCCCAGCCGGGGGTCACCGGCCCCCGCCGCGCTCTCGCCTCCCCGGAGGCGCGGGCAGGGGGTGGGCGGGCGACGGGGCGGGGGCTGGTCCGGAGCCTCTGCCCGCCGGCGTACCGGCACCGGGAGGGGCTCGTGCTGCTCCCGGTGGGGTCCCGGGGGTCTCGGGGCCCGGCCACACACCGTGCGCGGCCCGGGACGGGGGGCTAGCACCGGGGTCACCGCGGCTCGGCTGGTGTCGCACGGGGCCAGGCTTAGGGCAGGAGGGACAGCGCGATTGGACTGGGCACACTGAGGCAGCTGAGGTGACGGGGAGGCATAAGTGCTCCGATCCGTATCCGGGACCGGGACCAGAACCTGGACCCGGATCAGGACCGAGATCATGACCGAGGTGCATCCAGGAACCCCAAACACGCACTGTCCCTGGCCGTGGCGGCCGGTGCAGAGCCGGTGCCGGAGCAGGGCTGGCAGCGCGGCTGTGTGCCAGGAGCTCCACGCTAGGGTGGTGGGTGCCAGCTCCTGCTCGGGGGTCCCGCCGTGGTCCTCTGCCCGCTCCCACTCCATGGCAGGCAGCAGCTTTCTCCGCCGTCCGGTCTGGAGTCCGGGGGGTGCACAGCCCGTGAGGGGCCGTGGAAGGCTGTGAGGGGCCGTGGGGAACCTGTCTCGGCTCCGCATTAGCGCGGCCGCTGCTTCCCCTGAGCCAAACCTTCATTAGCGCGGCTCCGGCTGCACTGGGTGGGGCCGTGGGCTGCTCCGCTGGCACCCCAAACTATCGGCACCTCGGCACCCCAACCTGCCAGCACTCCAGCACCCCACACCCCGAACTGCCAGCACTTTAACCCTGCCAGCGCCCCAGCACCGGACACCCCAAACGTCAGCACCAACAGCACCCCGACACCCCAAACTGTCAGCACGACGGTATCCCAGGAACACCGCAGCACCCCAACCCTGCCTGAACCCCGAACTGCGAGCACCCTGGCACCCCAAAGTGCCCCGGCACCCCGAACTGCCAGTGCCATCCCCAATCCTGCAGCACCCGGGTACTGCAGCTCCTCCTGCACCTCGGCACCCCAACGCTGCCAGCACCCCGGTACCCCACCGCTGCCTGTGCCACTGCATCCCTCAGCCCAGCCCGGCACTCGCCGCCGCAGTTCACCCTGTGCCCCAGTCGGGACACCCCCGTGTCCCCTCCCGAATCCTCCGAGACCCCCAAAGACCTCGGAGCCCCCAAAGACCTTGCACACCCCACGGGCCCCTCTAACCCACCATTACTCCCTAAGCCCCCCGCACGGACCCCGCGCCCCACTCAGACTCCCCGCCCCCCTAGTGCCCCCTCGCAGCCCCCAGACCCCCTCAGACCCCCTCAGACCCGCCCTGACCCCTCCCGTCCCCCCGGTTCCCTCCCGTGCCCCCCTCCCCCCCGCACTCCCCCTTGGCCCCCCTCCCCGCCCCTCCCATTCCCCCGCGTTGCTCTGCTGCCCTCTGGCGGCCTTCCGCAGCACCACGCGCACGTAGCGCCCTCTCTGATTGGCGGCCGCTGCTGTCCGTCAAAAGCATGCCCTCTCGCTATTGGTCAGTGCCGGGAACACCCTCCCCTAAACACAGCGGGTCCGGTGGCGGCGGCTCCCGGCGGGTCCCCCGGTCACGGACGAGGTCGGGGGGGTCCCGGAATCCTGGGTCTCTCCCTGTGGGTCGTGGTGAAGGGTCAGCACACGGCCGAGCTTGCGCTGCCCGCCTCGACTCGCAACGCGCGGGGCACGCTAGGAGTTGTAGTCCCGCTGCTCGCCGCGGCCCCGCCCCGAACCCGGAAGTGCGCGAGGCCACAGGCGGAGGCGGCTCTAAGATGGCGTCGCCTCCTCAGGGGGGCCCGATGGCCATCGCCATGCGGCTGCGGAACCAGCTCCAGGCCGTCTACAAGATGGACCCGCTGCGGAACGAGGCAAGCGGCCGTACCGGGAGGGCGGGAGGCACCGGGAGGAGGCGGTGGTGGCGACACCGGGGGCCAGCTCGGGCGGGGAAGGGAGGTGCCGCGGCGGCGCCGCTGGGGGGCGCTGTGAGACCGAGGGGCGGTGCGGGGAGGCGGGGCCAGTGGAAGGGGGCGTGGTCAGGGGTCGGGGCTGGGACCGGATTGGGGGTGTCCCCGGCCCCCCGAAATCCCATTTTCTGACCTAATAAGGCAAACCAGGGTATCTAGCCCTCCACAAATCTCGTTTTCTGGTGCAATAAGGGAATACAGGGGGGTCAGCCCCAGAACATCCTGTTTTCTGGCATGTTAAGGCAAGACAGGGGGTGCAGCACCCCAAAATCCTGTCTTGTGGCAGAATAATGGAAGACAGGAGGCATAGTCCCCCAAAAATCCCATTTTCTGGCATATTAAAGTAAGACAGTGAGGCTAACCTCTCAAAATCCCATTTTCTGGTGTAATAATGGAAGTCAGGGGGCCATCCCTACAGAATCCCGTTTTCTGGCATATTATGGCAAGACAAGGGGGGCAGCCCCTCAGAATCCCGTTTTCTGGCATATTAAAGCAAAGCAAGAGGTGCAACCCTCCCCCAAATCCCATTTTCTGGCATATTAAGGGAACGGCAGGAGAAGCTCCGTGGGCTAAGGGGTTCCACGTGAAGGATGAGAGTGGTCTCGGGGGTCTCCAGGTGACAGGTGAGGGTGGTCTTGGGACGCTCCAGGTGACAGCGAGGTGTCCCCGCAGGAGGAGGTGAAGGTGAAGATGAAGGAGCTGAACGAGCACATCGTGTGTTTCCTGTGTGCCGGGTACTTCATCGACGCCACCACCATCACCGAGTGCCTGCACACCTGTGAGTGTCCCCGCCTGGGTGGGGGGCTTGGGGAGGGCTGTGAGTCCCTTTGGGGTGAGGTCCCAGCCCCCCCACACCTGTCCCTGTCGCCAGTCTGCAAGAGCTGCATCGTGAAGTACCTACAGACCAGCAAGTACTGCCCCATGTGCAACACCAAGATCCACGAGACGCAGCCGCTGCTCAACCTCAAACTGGACCGGGTCATGCAGGACATCGTCTACAAGCTGGTGCCCGGCCTGCAGCACAGTACGGGGGACTCGGGGGGCATGGCCTGCAGCACAGTGTGGGGGGCTTGGGGGAAGAATGGTGGGAGCAGGGATGTGTCTCCGTGGGAACAGGGAGGCAGATGGGGAGCTGGAGAGGGTCAGAAATGGGGATGGGGCCCAGGTGAGGAGCAGAGACTGGAATGGGGATATGGGACAGGGAGAGAGAGAGGGATGGGGACTGGGACAGGGTCTATGGCGGGGGCCTGGTGCAGTGGGAGCAGTGGGGCGGGGGGGGTGCCAAGGACAGGCAGAGACCCCCCTCAGGGGCAGATAAACCCAGGTGTGTCCCTGAGCCACCTCTCCCTTGCAGGTGAGGAGAAGCGGATCCGGGAGTTCTACCAGTCCCGTGGCCTCGACCGGGTGACGCAGCCCAGCGGTGACGGTGGGACAGGGGGGCACGGGGGGCAGCCAGCCGTGGTGCTGGGGTTGCCGGGGGTGCAGGGGGCTGATGGTGCCGCCTGTGTCCCCAGACACGGTGGGGGGTGACCCCATGGGGCTCCCCTACAGCACTTTCGATCACTCGCGCGCCCACTATTTCCGCTACGACGAGCACGTCTCACTCTGCCTGGAGAAGCTGAGGTGAGTCCAGGGGGGCTGCAGCCCCTCAGTGGGGTGTGGAGGGGACACAAGCGACACTGGGCGTGGCCACCACCCCTGAGACCCAGGACACGTGTCCCTTTCTCTTCCCACCACAGCTCCAGCAAGGACAAGAGCAAGGCTGTGCTACAGGTGAGTGGGGGTCCCTGCAGCCCCCACCCCTGACCCGCAGCTCTCACCCTGGCTGTGGTGAGGGTGTGTAGGGTCCTGGGAGGGGTGTGGGGTCTTTGAAGGCCCCCACAATCCCCCAACTCACTCTGCCCCTTGCAGCAGAAGTACGTGAGGTGCTCGGTGCGGGCGCAGATCCGACACCTGCGGAGGGTCCTGTGCCACCGGCTGGGGCTGCCCCTGCAGCACGTGAGTGGGGGTCCAGGGGGGGTTCCCAGCCCCCAGCGGTTTCCTGGCCCCCCTGATGCAGCCTCCCCATGCAGGTGCAGATCCTGTTTGACAACGAGCCCCTCCCCGACCACATGACAATGAAGCAGCTCTGGCTCTCACGCTGGTTTGGCAAGGTGGGCATCAGGGGGGACGACAACCTCTGATTTTGGGGTTCACCCAGTCGGGGAGGTGATGGGGTGACCTTCCGGGTGTGGTTCAGGGCAGTATGGGGTTGGGGGATGGAGGATCTTTAATGTTGGTGGCCACAGTGGTGATCTGGGGAGATCCCCAGCCCCTGTGTGGGTCAGGCAATGGGGGGTCCCCAAAAGGGTTGGCCAAGTTCAGGGTGCAGCCCCGGGAGGGTCCCCGAGCTGGGGTTGGGGGTCCCTGTCCCAGGGCACTTCTGGGCTGGGGTTCAGGGTCTCTGCTCCAAGGGGATCTTGGGCTGGGAGGGAGTCCTGGGCCTGAGGGGTCAGGGGCTGGGATGGGGGGTCCCTGTCTTGGGGGGTACCTGGACTGGGATTTGGGGTCTCTGCCCCAAGGGGCATCCTGGGCTGGAATCCCCCAGCTCTGACCCCTGCCTTGCCCCGCAGCCCGCGCCCCTCGTGCTGCACTACAGCATCAAGGACAAGAGGAGGTAGGGGTGGGGGGTGGGCGCTGCCCCCCCAGTGCAGCCCTGCTCCCGCCCCCCCACCCCCCATAACTTATACCCCCAGTTCGAGTTTATTTTTGGAATAAAATTGTGGAAAAGCCCCCTTGACTCTCTGCTTTGTCTGGGGGGACTGGGGGCTGCTACGGGGGTCTCAGGAGGGTCCCCTCTGCACCAGCAGCTCCAGGAGCTGTGGGGGCTGCATGTGGGGGGCTGAGCCATGGGGAGCTTGGGGGTGCGCTGTGGGCAGTGGGGCTGTGCAGCCCCCTCCATCCCCATTCCCCTGCCGTGCCGGGGGGTCTCGCAGCCCCTCAGCCCCGCACAGCCGTGCGGGCAGGGCACTCCCCAGATCGATCCCGTCACGGCTGCCTGGCGCGTGTCCGGCCCCTCAGGGCCCCCCGCCCCACATAATGAGCCTTAATAAAGTCATCGGCCCTTTGATTGCCGGGGAAGGGGGGGGAACCTCGCAGCCCCCCCGCCCCGCGCGGCCCTAATTAGCCCGGGATAATATTCCGCCATCTGGATCCGCGCGCGGCAGCCACGGGCACAGCTGCGGGCGCGGGGGTCCCGGCGGCGGGGCTGTCCCTGGGGTGGGGCTGCGGGCCCCGGTGCTGCGGGAGGAACAGGTGCCGGATCCCTGTGATCCCGGGGATCCCGGGAACGCGGCTCCAGAGGGGCCCTGGTTGCGGCTCAAAAGGCTCAAAACGCCCCGGTCCTGACCCTGCTCCGTCCCCCCCGCACGGTGGTGGCAGTGCCGGGCTGTGCCGGGCGGCTGTCGGGGATCACACCCCCACCCTCGCTCCCCGAACCGGGTGTCCCATCCTGGGGCGGGCACGGTCTGGGACCCCCCGGCCTCGCGTGGATGTGGCACCGGCTGCCCCGTGCCCACGCCGGGGAGGACGCGCCGTGGCCCATCCTTCACCCCCGGCCCCGCACTGAGGTCTGCTCTTGATCCCCCGCGCCGGAACCCCCGCGCCGCCGCCGCTGCCGCTGCCGGGGGATCCGGTTACGGCCCGGCCCGGCCCAGCTGTCGGCCATCGCTCACCGGGCCCCCACAAGGACGGAGGGAAACGCGGGGGCTGCAGGGCCGTCAGAGCATGGGGACACAGGAAGGGGGATCCCAAGCGGGGCTGGAGGGATGGCAGTGCGGAATGGGGGCTCCAAATGAGGCTGGAGAGTTGGGGTGCAGGATTAGGGTTCCAACTGGAGAGGGAGGGGCGGGCGTGTGGAATAGGTCCCAAATAGGACTGGAGGGCTGGGGGAGCAGGATGGGGGTCTCAGTAGGGCTGAAGGGCTTCAGGTGCAAGGTGGGGGTCCCGAGTAGGGACAGAGGGTTTGGGGCACGGGATGGATGTCCCAGACAGGGCTGGATGGGTCGGGGAGAAGGATGGGCATTCTCAACGGGGCCATAGGGATTGGGATGCAAGATTGGAGTTCCAACCGAAGGGTGGAGGTGCAAGACGGGTGTCCCAGCTGGGGTCAGAAGGATGGGTTGGGGACCCTAAATGGGGATGCAGAGATGGAGGTGTGCAAAGGGGATCCCAGCTGGCACCAGAAGGCTGGGGGTGCAGTATGGGGGTGCCAACCAGGGCTGGAGGAGTGGAGGTGCAGGATGGGAATTCCAAACAGGGCTGGAGGGCTGGGGGTGTAGGACGGGGGTCCAAACCGGGGCTGTCTGTAGGGGAGTGGGCGTGTAGGTGGATGGATGGATGGATGGACGGATGGAGGCGGGGGCTGTCCCCGTGTCTGTCAGCAGCGGCTCTGGCAGCCAGTTACAGACGGCAGAGCAGGAAGCCCCCCGGAGCCCCCCACGCCCCCCCAGCCCTGCACCCCCTCCCTTATCAGCGCCGGCCCCGGAGGAGCCTAATTCAAACCAACTGCGGGGCTGACGTTGGTAAATGAGCCCCCCGCCCACGGCCTGGCCCCAGCGCCCACGGGGGCTGCCCCGGAGAGGGGGGAAGATGAGGGTTGGGGGATCCGACGGGGCAGGGGCAGGTACTGGGGGGATGTTCCTGTACCCCCGAGGCGCAGTCGCGCTGAAGGCACTTTGATGTCCCCCTGCCCCGTCATGCTCTGAGGGGGCTAATGGCCCCCGGCTCCAGCCCGGCAGAGAGGGAAACCTGAGCCCCTCATCCCCCTGTCCTTAACCTGGGGGACAGTCGGGGGTCCCCAGCTCTGCCCGAGAGGATCTGGGCATGGCATGGACCCACATGACCAGGAGGATGGGACCCCTAAGAGCTCCTTGGCTGTGTGGGACCCCCAGGGCTCCCGCTGGGGGTGGTGGCATCCCCAGCCTGGAGGGTCCCAGGGCCCGGATGGGGAGTGAGAGGCGACATCGCACGGATGTGCCAGGGGGCTGCAGGTGCAGTACGGGGGAGGGGGGGAGGGGTCAGTGGGAGGGACCCCACAGAGAGACTCCCCAAGCCCCCCGCCCCCATAGCCCTGCAGCTCCTGTGCCAAAGTGGGGGACAATGGGGGCACAGCACAGCCCGGGGCGGGGGGCACAGCGTCACCCCTCCCTCCTATGCCAGTGTCGCCAGGCACTGCCCCCTCCTACCCCACAACCCCCACCCCGCCCCTCACTGGTGCTCATCCCCAGCCCCCTGCAAAGACCCCACAAAACCCACCAGCCCCATGGACTCTCACTTTGGGTGTCCCACCTGGGGGTGGGCACAGGGGGTGGACCCCGGGCTGCTGAGCCCCCCGGCTGTGCATAGCCCCCCCGGCTGCACCGCCCCTGCCATGCTCCGGCAGCACCGGCTCCACGCAGCCCTGACAGAGACAGATGAGGCGCCGACACCTTCACACCCACCCCATTGCCGGGTGAGGGGCCATGCCCGGCATCCCGGCGCGTGGTGGGCACTGGGATGGTGGGATGGGCCGGGTGGGCACCGTGGGGACACGTGTGACACAGTATTGCCACGCACCCTGATCTCCTCCCACCCCAGAGCACTCACTGGGCCCATGGCAGCACACGGCCATCCCTGTGGTGCCCATCCCATCCCATCCCATCCCATCCCATCCCATCCCATCCCACCCACCCCACTCCATGCCCAGCGGCGCGCGGCACGGGCACGCGGCTGTCACGACGGGAATGAGCCGTCGCGCCAGCGCGGGGACGCTCCCTGTAACGAAGCACCGGGATGAGGCTGATGAGAAAATCCAAACGCAATTTAATTCCTGTCACCGCCTGAGGGGCTCTAAATGACGCCAGGGGGTTCTGACGGGCCCACGCTGAGCCCCCCCCCCCCCCCAGCCCCCACCACACTGTGCCCTCCTCACCTCCGCTGGCCCCCCCGGCCCTGTGCTTCCTGTCCGCTTCCTGAGGATGTGGGCACCGGCGCTGGCACCGGGATGCCCGCCGGCGTGGGAAGGGGGGCGAGGGAGGGGCATCTTCCTGCGGACAGAGGGGTCATGGCAGGGCCTGGGAAAGTGCCGCCCCCAGGACCCCAACACCCGCTGCAGCCCCCCGGGGAACCCCCGGGATTGCTCGGAGCAGCTCGGCTGGTGATGGGAGCAGCGTTGGCACCAAGCCGTGGCACCAAGCCCTGCCACCGGCATCCCCGGACTCGCCGGCTCCCTGAACGCCCAGTCCCAGCTGCTGGGTGGTCACAGGGCGAACGTCCCCAGCAAAAGGGGCACCGAGCACCGCCAGCCTCTCTTGGCACGGGTGCGAGGGGTGGTGGGACCATGGGAGCGGGGCAGCCCCTCACATCTCCCGGTGTATTTTGGCCGCCCGAGTTTCCTCCAAGCCTTTGTCTGATGTCTGCAGGCCCCCCCGCGCCCCCCGGCTTCCTGCGTGTCAGCACGGGCAGGGGGATGCGCTGCGGGACCACCGTCCTGGCACGCCCCACCGGGATCGGCGGGATGGGAATGCGAGGAGGAGGCTCCAATGCCTGCGGTTCTGCCACGTGCACGGGTGGGACAGGGGCTGGGATATGGGATGGGATATGGGACGTGCCATGGAGTGCACAGGGCATGCACACATGGCGTACAGGGGGGCACAGAGGTGTGGGTGCTCTTCGGGGGTGCCAGACGGGTCCCCAAGGCCAGGCTGGTGCAGGTGCTGTGGTTTGTGTGCTGGTGCCCCGGCGTGGCAGGTGGTGCCACGGTGTGGGTGTCACGGCGTGGGTGCCATGGTGCCAGTGCCACAGTGTGGGTCCTGGTGCTGTGGCATGGCTCCCAGTGCTGTGGTGTGATTCCCAGTGCTGTGGCATGGGTCCTGATGCCATGATGTGTGTTCCAACACCATGAGGGTGACAGTGCCGTGAAGTGGATCCCAGTGCCACGATGTGGGTCGTGGTGCCACAAAGCGGGTGTTATTGCCACGGTGTGGGTGTCAGTGCCATGGTGTGGGCCCCAGTGCCACCGTGGGGGTCCCAGTGCCACCGTGGGGATCCCAGTGCTCTGGGGGTCCCAGTGCGGTGGCGCTCACCATCCCGCCATTGTTCCACCCTTTGAAGTCGGTGTTTCCTGATGGGTTTGTCCCGGCCCATCTGCGCCGGTGCTTCCCAGCCATCCCAGTACAGGGGTTTGATGTCCGCGTGCCCACGGCCACAGCCCGACAAGGGGCTCCCACCGAGCCCACCTTCACCTGGGACCTGCCAGGGCAGGACAAAGACTCACCAAAGCGCCATGGTGCTATCAGAATGGACATCACTGTGGTCCCTTCCCTGTGAACCCCCCATTCCCCTGACTCCCGATGGTATAACGGGATGTGGATAACCCCGGGGTTAGGATTTGGGACAAATCACAGCAAGATTGGAAGTGTCCACGACAGCCCAACCAATGTGCCAGGGCTTAGGACGGTCCCTCCACTCCTGTCTGGCTGCCCCCAGCGCCCCGAGGCTTCCGTCCGGGCCCAGCGCTGACGGCACGGCCGTTCCCTCCGCTATTCCCAGCATTTCCTGGGGTTTATTGTCTTCCCCTCCCTGTCCCACCTTCCTCGCAGGAAACCCTTCGTCCCTCGGGGCCAGCGGCTCCATTACCAGCAGGACGGCGCTCCCGGCCCCCTCTCCATGAGCAGGGATACAGCCGGCGCCCCGGGAGCCGCTCAACCCCCCAAACCCTGCTCAGACCCCGGTACGGGGGGTCCCGGCTGCACCACGCGGGTCTGAGCCCCCGCCATGGCTGTGCTGGCATCGATGCCAAGGTCCCATGGCAGAGCAGAGGCCGGGGACTCTCCCCAGAGCCCCTCTCCAACCGGGGGGGGGGCTTGTTCTGCCACGGCTGTCGCCCACCAGTCCCCTGATCCCTAAATCAATTGGGTGGGTTATTGCAATGCCGCGTCTCTGTCTGCCGGATAATTGCATGTGATCCCGGCAGGAAGGGGACCCGCCGCCATCATCCCGGGGCTCTGACGGCGGCACCGGGCTCTCACCGTGGGACAGGGACTGGGGAGAACGGGGGGAACCCGGCACGATGAGGGGGTGCTCTTGGAGGGCTGAACTGCGGTCTGCTCCCTCCCCACCCCCATCCCTGTACCTATCCCATCACCATTGCATCCGGATCCCCATTGCATCCCCATCTCCATTGCATCCCATCCTCATTCCCATCCATCCCCCCACCTCTTCCTACGCCCCCCCGGACCCCCACACCCCCCGGGGCCTCGGGCGGCAAATTCCAAAGGGCACCCGGGAAGATTAATGGCGGGGCCGGGGCCGGGGCCGGGGCTGGGCCGGCCGGTAACCGGATCGCCCCGCGGGAGCAGGAATGCGCCGCTGACCCCGCCGTGCCCGCCTCGCCGCGAGGGTCCCGCCACGCGGGGTCACCACGGGCTCAGTCACCACGGGCACCGCGCAGCCTCTGCCCCAGCCAGGGACATCCCTCAGTCCCCAAACCCGGTGGGGCTCCGTTCCCCGATCCCCAAACCCAGCGACACGTCCCCGCGTCCCAGGGACAGGCAGTGGCCTCGGGGTCTCTGTGATGGGGGTGACACAGTCATCACGGTTCCCGTTCCGAGATGGGTGCCACGTGCCAGCTCCTCTCCCCACATCAAGAGGGGCACCAGGGGCTCCATCTCCCTCTTCTCGCCCCAGCCTCAGGGTAGCAGAGACCCCCCTACAGCCCCCAGGGAATGGGGATATCCAGTGTTGTGCCGTGCCGTGCCGTGCCGTGCCGTGCCGTGCCGTGCCGTGCCGTGCGGGATGTGGCGTAGGGGCCGTGGGGACTGCGGGGGCCGTGGGGGCTGCAGGCGGCCGGCTCGGAGCAGCTGTCGGGTCTAAAGTTACGGTGGCGGCTGGGGGCGGGGAGCGAGGCCCGGAGAGGGACGGGATCCCCATGGTGTTGTCCCCGCTTAGGGTCCCCCCGTTGTCCCACCCCGAAGGTCCCGCGGGGCGCAGGGCCGGACCCCGCCAGGCGGGGAGGATGCAGGACAGACCGGGGCTAAGAATAGCGCTGGGGTGGGAGGAGGAGGAAGGATGGGGCTTCCTCTGCGACGCCTCTTCTTCCTCCTACCAGGCTCTGCCAGGCAGCACGTGTGACACGGGGACACTCCGAGTGCCACCTGCCCCCCCCGCTGTCCCGCACCCCCATTCCCAGTGTCCCCTGGAGCACCCACCGTGCCCGCTGCCCGTACAAGTGCCAACCCCCATCACTCCCGGCCGCTGTCACCCCCACGCTGCTGTCAGGCCCCATCACCGCTGTCACCCCCCGCCGCTGTCACCCCCCGCCGCCGCCGCGTTTCGTTGCACTTCACTTTTTAATTAACCTCGGGGCGCTGCCTCGCCGGGGTTAATGGCAGCGGTGACCCGCGCGGCCATCGATCCCCCGAGCCCTGTGCCGTGCTCGCAGCGACGGACGGTCCCCTCGGGGTCCTGCGGGATGACAGGGGCGTGTGCCGCCCCCCCCACCCCCCCGTCCTACGCATGGCAGAGCCCCGTGGGACCCCCGGAGTGCCCCCACTCTGCTGCCAACACTGTAGCGGCGAGGGACTGTGGGCACACATTGCTCGAGGTGTCCCCAGCCAGGTTTAGGGGTGGCCCTGGTGCCACGTCTCCCCCCCTCACCCCCCCCCCACATTGGGGACCCCCTCCCGGCCATTCAGCGGTCCCGTAGCCGTGCCAAAGGCGGGGTCCCGTCCCCCAGCAGCCGCCCCAGCCCCCTCCCTGCTCAGGTGCCCCTGTCACCCCTCCGCACTTTAATCCGGGGGTCGTTCATCTTGGGCGGGGGCCGGGCTGTCAACGCCCAGACGGGCCATTTCCGAGCCGAGTCCCCCGCGCTCAGCCCTAATTGAATCCTCATGGCCCCGCCGCCGCCTCGGCCCCGCCGCGGCACCCGCCACCGTCCCGCTGCCCACAGCAGGTCTCCCAGGGGTGCCGGTGCCATGGGGAGGCTGGGGGTGCCCCACGCTAGGCACCCGCCGGAGGCACTCGGAGCCCCCCAGCCTCTCCAGCCGCCCCATCCCGCTGCTGCCCCCCCCTCCCCCGGCACAGAAAACCCCGCTCGGTGGGCAGCGGGCACGGCCCTGCCCCACGGCGGGACGGGGATCCCACTCCCCAACACCCCGGCGTGCCCCCGCCGCACCACAGCCGCAGGTCAACTCTGGAGGGACCCCGACCCCATGGGGGTCCCAGCGGGTCCCTCTGCTGGGGCAGGGGACAGGGAGTCCCCGCCATCCCGGCCGTGCCGTGCGGGGGTCAGGGGGCGTGGGCGGGCGATAGCTCGGCGGGGGGGCAGCGGCGTTTGCTGCAGCCGGAGCCTTTGAAATGCAACCCCCCCCCCCCGCCCACGGCCCATTTGGCTGGAGTTTGGCCCAGGCACAAATGGAGGCCCCGGAGCGAGCAGGGGATCCCGGGCGGGGGGGGGGGGTGCGGCAGCTGGGGCTGGGGCTGGCGGGACCCGCTGACCCCGGCCCGTCCCTGGCACTGGCACACGTGGCTCCACGCGTGTGGCGGCTCTGGATGTGTGTCCGTGAGCCTTCCATGCACACCTGGACACGGCTGCGCACACCTGCACGTGCCTCTGCACACCTGCACACGCCTGCACACAGCTGTGCCCGCACACACGGCCGCGGGGAGTCTGCTGGGGTGCTTGTGCCCACACGGACACACGGGTGTGGCAGCAGTCGAGGTACGTGCAGGGCCCCGTGTGTCCCCAGTCCTGCACTGTCCTCCATGTCCATATTCCCGTCCCCATCCCATTCCATCCCACCCCATTCCCCCACGCTCCCCCCGTGCTCAGCGATGCCGCTCGTGTTAATGAATCGATGATTTGCCAACAGCCCCAGGGAGGGATCCCCGTCTCCCCTGGCTCCCCCGACTCCCGACACATCCATCCCCATCCACCGGAGCCAGGTGTAATCCCATTATTCGCGGCTCCACTGAGGTCCCAGCCCACCACAGGGTCAAGATTTATTGCCAGTAATTGCTGGGGTCCCGTCCCCCGGCGCGGGGGGGCTCCCGGCACCCCCCCGGCGCTGCCGCCACTCCTTACACTTTAATTCCGCACCGAGCTGTTCCCTTATTAAAGGAAAATTCATTTGCCAGCGATTTCCATGTGCCGGGGCCGCGCGGGGCCGCGGCCCTAATCGCGTTACAGAGCGCTGCGGCGCAATATTGGGATGGAGCCGATAAATAATGGATCAGGGCGGCGCGGGGCGGGGGAGGCGCGTTACGGGGGCGCCGCACCCCTAATTGTGTTACCCCCGGCACTGCGCTGGCACCCCAACACCCTGCTCCTGACACCCCGCCTCCGGAACCCGGACACCGCGCTCCTGGCACCCCCAGCACCCCGTTCCTGGCACTCCACTCCCGGCAGCTGGCGGAGGTGTGCGGCCCCGGGTGGGGGAACACCCGGAGCTGCCGGTGCTTGGAGCCGCGGCAGCCCCCAAGATGGGCGATGCGGGGTGGGGGGACACGGCAGCCCCAGCCCCATCACGAACACCCCCTCGGTGCCCCCTCACGCATAAACACAACCCCCCTCATATGTGCACACTCGTGTGAACACACACACACACACAAACACGCGTGGGCCCCGCTGCTGCTCATGGCGGGGATGGGGCGCGAGGGGTGGGAGGTGGCCGGGAGCTGAGTTCCCAGACCTCCAGTGGCCTCCCAGAGACCCCCCAGGGACACCCCCGGGGTGGAGGAGTGGGACCAAGGCAGAGGCTGTCAGTGCCACACCAGCTGTAGTGCCCTGGGGTACCCTCAGCTCCACGCCGTGGACGTGCCCATCACCGCCCCCTCGGGCCACGGGCACCCGGCCAGTGCCTGGCAGTCTCCCGGCCCCGCAGGAAGCTCCCATGTTCCTGCAAAACCCCCAAGGGCTCGTTTTGTTCCCACCCTGTGGCCTGGTTTGGGGTGAAAAGCGTTTCCCATCCTGTGTTCCCGGCAGCTGGAGCCGGCACTTCCTACACCGGGGGGAAGCTGGAGGGGTCGGGCAGGGTGTGGGGGGCTCAACCCACCCCGGCAATGTCTC
Organism: Coloeus monedula; assembly: GCF_965178545.1. Taxonomy (NCBI): domain Eukaryota; kingdom Metazoa; phylum Chordata; class Aves; order Passeriformes; family Corvidae; genus Coloeus; species Coloeus monedula. The sequence continues at coordinate 73,289,316 of NC_138785.1, forward strand.
ACCGGCCACCTCGGGGCACGAGTGGGGGCTCACGGAGGGAAGGAGGTGCCAGCACCATGATCTGGGAGCATCCCGGGGCGCAGGGATTCATCACAACTGCTGAGGAGCAATGCGTGGGGATGATGGGGGGTTGATGAGAGGGGACGATGGGGTGGGGGTGACATCCCATCCATCAGGGTGAGCACCACTGCTGGAGATGTGCCGGGTTCCTGCAGATTTCCGTGTCGCAGCCCGGTGGGAGCATTCCCACTTTCCCAGCCCAGGACTCGGCCGCCGAGATCCCGCTGGCCCCGGAGGAGCTGGAGCGTTCCAGAGGGGTTTGCTCAGCGGGTGGGCGGCCGCAATTCCCCATCACCACGAGAACATGGAATCACCCTGAGAAGCGATTTCCCAGTGTGTGTCCCAGAGCGTTAAACCAGGACTGAGATCAGGGCCTCCCCACGGAGCTGGGATCCCCGGGAATGGTTGGGACTCCTGGGAAGGGCTGTGACCCCCCATTCCCTGCTCACCGGGCTCCCAGGGCCTTGTGGCCGGCACGGTGGCCTCATGCCAGCGGTGCTGCTGGAAAGTACTGGGCTCACAGGGGTCCAGCCGAGTCCAGGACCACCGGCAGCTCCCGTGGGGGGGGGTGAGGGTCCCCGTGGGGGTCCCAGCTCGCCTGCATCCCGGGACGGGCTCCATCCCCCGGTGAGAGCCGGCGGCACGTGCGGCCACGGCAGCTCCGCCATCTCCCCGCGCCCTGCGGAGAGGACAAAAGCCGCGTGCGAGGAATCCGTGCAAACGCCGCTGTGCCCGGCACGCCGCCGTGCGAGGGGCCCCGTGTCCCTCTCCCAAACCGAGCCCTCTCCCCACCCCCCCACCCCCCCCCCCCCACCCGCCGGCCTTTAATTGCTCCGGCTGCTGGGAAATTTCAAGGTTGAATTTGTCAAACTCCGATTTCCAGCCGGGAGATCGCGTTCTGCCTTTGTCAGCAAGATTGGAAAAAATCCCCCCCCTCCGCCTTCCCGCCCCCTCCCCACTTCCATAATCCTGGCATCGGCGCTGCCGGATCCCCCTGCACCTGCTCCCCCAACCCGGCTCCGTGTGCTCCCACCGACCCCCCCCGCATCGTCCGCAGGTTCATTACCGCCGTGACCCCCGTGACCTCGCCATGTCCCCGATCCCAGCGACAGATCCATGGGGTCACCCGATGGGATTGGTCCTGGGGGGTGCCGAATCACCTCTCCAGAGGGGCGATTCGGCATCCCCCAGCCCCAAACCCGCCGGATAATCCGGACGCGGCGTCGCCAGCCGGGCCTCACCTGCGTGTGCGGCATCCCGGGATTTTTACGAGCGGCCGAAATCCCGGAGCTATTTGTACCGGGAAAGGGCAGCGGGAATGTGGGGAGGAGGGGGGGGGGAATTTATGGCTCTGAAACCCAAAACCCACCCAAAAGGGCTTAATCACTCCCAGCCGCGGCCCCGATGCTTTTATGGGGCATTTTAGAGCAAAAGAGCCAATAAATTTTTGGGTGAGGGTAAGAGCCACGGTGAGGATGAGGAGGGAGCAGAGGAGGAGGGGGGACCCACTGGGGTGGGTTAAAATGGGGGAGACGACGGGGGGGAGGCGCGGGGCTGCGCCCCGGTAGTGGCGGAGAGGGGTCGGTCCCCCCCCCCTCGACAGGGGGGGCGTCCGTGGCTCCTCCTCCTCCTCCTCCCGGTATCCCGGGGCTTTAAGGCGGTGGAACGGGAATCGCGGGGCTGGGGGGGGGGGCGGCGGCGGCGGGTCCCGGTCCCGGCGCGGGTCCCGCGGTCCCGGCATGACCTCAGCGGGGGAGGCGGCCGGTTCCCCCCCGCTGCCCGCCGCGGTCGGCGGCCACCGGCGGAGCCCCCTGGACCGGCTCCCGCCCCCCGCCAACACCACAAAACCGCTGACCCCCTTCGGCATCGAGGACATCCTGGGGCGCCCCAGCGGCGGGAGCCCCCCCGGGACTGGGACCGGTCCCGCCGCCCCCCCCGCCCCGACAGGGCCCCGCGGCGGCGGCTGCGCCCCGGCCTCACCGCTCTGGGCGCTGGAGGAACTCGCCAGTAAAACCTTCCAGGGGCTGGAGCTGGGAATGCTGCAGGCGGCCGGAGGTACCGGGGCCGGGGGGCTGCTGGGGCGGGGGAGCTCCACCGGGAGCGGGGAGGGCACCGGGCACCGGGCAGGTGGCGGGGACGGAGGGCGGTGGGGAAGCCATGGCGAGGCCGGGGACGCCCGTCGTCCCCCGTCCCGGGAAGTTTCCTCCTTGTCCCGGCGGGGCGAGCGCGGCTGGGAGACCCAAGAAGCCGCCGGTGCTCGGCCGGGACACCGGGGACACGCGGCAGACTCAGTCCGAAGGGAGGGAGAAGTCCCGGGGCCGGACACAGGGAACCGGAGCGAACCCCGGCCCCGTGAGCCGCCACAGGCACCGAGGCACCGGAGCTCCGGGAGAACCGGCCGCGCCGGGACCGGCAGCTTTGCCGGGAGGCGCGGGACCGGGCGCGAATCGGTCCCGCCGAGCCGTGACCGTGACCGTTACCGTGACCGAGCGCGGGGGCCGAGTGGCGGATCGGGCCCGCCGGCAACGGAAACCCGGTACCGGCCCGACCCTCGGCGGGGACGGCGGCTCCGTCCGGGATTGGCCTTCCAGAGCAACCCGGTACTGGCGAGGTCCGACGGCCGCTCACGGATGGGGACTCACGAACTGGTCCCGCAGCTCCCGGGCTCGGCCGAACCGGGAGGACGGGCGGACATCGACAGACAGCACGGCGCCTCCGGGAACGAAAAAATCCGTTACTGGGTTGGAGAGACGGACACGGACGGAACGATCGTGACTCCGGGATTAACGGGAAATCCTTCACACGGATGGACACACGGACAGGCAAAGCACGGCGTCGCCGGGAATGAATAAAACCGTTACCGGGACAGACAGACCGACGCGGACAGACCGAAAAGGCTCCGGTAATTAACGTAGAAAAACAACTCCTTACCGAGAAGGACGGAGAGAGTCTCGGCGATTAACGTGAAAAAAAAAAACCATTACCGGGACGGACAGACCGACAGTCACGGCAGAGCCGCGTGCCGGTAATTAACGGACACGGATGGGCACAACGCGGCTCCCGCCGGTAACGAAAAACCCTTCGGACAGACGGACACGGACGGCCAGATCAGCAGTGAGTAACCGAACCTTCGTTACCGGCCGGACAGATGAACAAGGATGGAGCCGGGCTCCGGTAATTAACGGGGAAAAAAAACCCTAAGGAGAGGCGCTCCAGTAATTGAGGAACCCACCATACCGGGCAGACAGACGGACAGACAGAGCTGTGATTAACGAATAAACCAACCCGTTAACGGGCGGACAGTCGAACAGAACGGGGACGCCACACGCGCCCGGTTTTAAGGTAAAAACCCTCGTTATCTGACGGACGGACACGGCAAAGAACGAAATAAGTGAGCGAAAATATCGCATTACCGGGCGGACAGAGGGACAGGAACGGAGGCGAAAAAATTCCCTTTTCCGGGATGGACAGACGGGTAGAAACGGGGCCGATCTGGGCTCCGGGAATTAAGGCAAAAAGGCCCGGTACCGGACTGACACACCGACAGAAACAGCATCGGAAAAAAATAACGAAAAAAGCCGTTACCGGGTGATCAGACGGAGAGAAATGGGAGAGATAGGGGCTCCCGGGGCGGAGGTAAATTCCCGTTACCGGCCGGACAGGAGGACAGACACGGGACTAATAAAAATGAACGAAAAAAACCGCTGCCGGCCGGCAAGACGCGGGAGCGATCGGGGCTCCCGGAGCGGACGTGAAGCTCCGGTACCGGCCGGACGGTGGATGGACACGGCCGAGCGGGGATCTCAGAATTAACAAAACCCGGTCGCGAATCGGCGGCGGGTAACGGCGGAACGAGCCGGGACTGCCGGACAGAGGGAAGTGCCGGTAACTCAGGTAAAACCTCGTTACCGGGACGGACCCACGGACACAGCCGGGACAGCCCAGGGCTTCCGTGATGAACGAAAATGCCTCTTCGCCGCGACGGAAGGATGGACTGAAAACGGAGCCATCAGGGCTCTCTGAGCAGGGGTAAATCCCCGTTACCGGGATGGACGGATGGACAGAAACGGGGCCGATCGGGGCTCCGAGAGCGAAGGGGGAAGCCCCGTTACTGGACTGACGGACGAACATGGGATCGATCGGGTTTTCGTGACCGCGGTAAAGCCGTGCTACCGGGGCGGATCGACCGACTCGGCCAGGACGGCCCGGGGCTCCTCTACCGAGCGAGGAGTGGAGTCTGCGCTGCGAGAGACCCTGGGAGCCACCGCTGTTACTGGGGGATGCACGGCCCGAGTGGCCTCGGCAAGCCCGTGAGCGGCGTTATCGGCAAGCCCGTGAGCCGTGAGAGGAGGATCGGTGCCGCCGGCAGCGGCGGGGCTGGAACGGACCAGGGGCGGGAGCGGGAAAGAGATCGGGACCGAGACTGGGATCCTGCCGGCGGCGTGGAGCCGTGCCCGGGGTGGAGATCCGCGTCTCGCCGGGGGTTCTCTGCGTTGCTGGCGGCAGCAGCGACTGCACCGGGGCCGAGAGCGGCGACGGGATCGGATCAGGGGACCAGCATGGCCCCGGATCTCCTGGAATCGTGGAGAAGAAGGAGAATCCCGGATCCCTACGGAGGCTCCCGGCTCCGTTCCGGGCTCCCGGAGCAGCCGCCGGCGGGACACGAGTGTCTCAGCCTCGGTCGCAGCGGGGGCGACTCCGACACGACCGAGGCCGCTGTAGAACGATGACTCCCGGCTTCCGGCACCGGCTGCGGTTTGGTTTGCTCGGTTCGGTTGGGCACGACTCGGTTTGGTACGGCTCGGCTGCGTTCGGCTCGATGTGGGCCGGTTCGTCTCCGTTCGACCGGGCGTCGGCGGGGCCGGGCCCCACCCGCAGTGCTCGGCGCGGCTCGGCGGGGCCGGTGCGGGTCCCGGTGCGGCTGCCGTTACCGGTGCCCTGGCACTGCTATGCCTAGAGACCAGGGCCCGCAGTGCTCGGAGTGGGTTCCGGTGCGGGTGCCCGTGGCTTTGACCTGACGCCGCTGCCCCCGCAGGTCGAGGCCCGCAGTGATCTGCGCGGCTCGGCAGTGCCGGTCCGTTCCGGGTCCCGGTGCCGGTGCCCTGCCCCGCAAGCCCTTCCCCGCCAGGCACCTCGGTGCCGGTGCGGGTCCCGGGGCCGTTACCGGTGCGATGCCCTGCTCCCGCTGCCCCTGCAGGCACTTCACCGCCGGGCCGCCCGGGGGCCGTTCCCCGGTGCGGGTCCCGGTGTCGTTCCCCGTTCTCTGTGCCCTGACCCCGCTGTCTTCGCAGGTCCGTCCCCGCCGGGCGCCTCGGGCCCGCGCCCTCCCTGCAGAAAGCGTCGCAAGTCCCGGACAGCGTTCACGGCGCAGCAGCTGCGGGAGCTGGAGCAGCGATTCCGGCGGCAGCGCTACCTCTCCCCGGTGGACCGGGACGCGCTGGCGGCGCGGCTGGCGCTCTCCGCCGCCCAGGTCATCACCTGGTTCCAGAATCGCCGCGCCAAGCTCAAGCGGGACCTGGAGGAGCTGCGGGCGGACGTGGCCTCGCTGCAGGCGCTGCCTCCCGCCGCCCTGCAGCAGCTGGCGGGGCTGCCCGAGCCCCCGGGGGCTCCCGGTACCGGCACCGGGACCACAGAATCCGCCGAGCTCTCGGAGGAGGAGATCGACGTGGCGGACTGAGCCGAGCACGCTCGGCTCCGCTCGGCTCCGGTCGGATCCGCTCGGCTACATTCGGACCGAGACTGCTCCGTTTGGATCCACGAGGGTCCATTCGGGCCGGCTCGCTGAGTTCGGATTCACTCGGGTCCGTTCAGGCCGAGACCGCTCCGTTCGGATCCGCTGGACTCCGTTCGGCTCCGTTCGGGTGCACTCGGGTCCGTTCGGACTCACTCGGCTCCACTGTATCCACTCGGCTCGGTTCCGACCGGAGCCGAGCCCAGCCCCGCCCCCTCGGTGCACCCTGTTTCGGGTTGGTTTTTTTTTGGTTTTTTTTTTGTTCGTCTTTCCATTGTTTTTTTAAAATTTTATTTTCTATCGGCCCCGGTGTAAATATTTGCAATAAAGGCGACACCTTAATATGGACCCCAGAGCCTCCCACCCCCCACTTTTTTCCGGGCGAGCACCTCCCACCGCGGGCATTAATTTGTTTTAACCCGTGATTAATTACCGGCTGCGGCCGCCCCTGCCCCCCTCAATTTGCATATTAATCAAATTGTATTTGATCTCACGCCTGTCACACCCCCCCCCCCGAAGCTCCTGTCACCAGCCAGTGACATTAAGAGGGGGCTGGAGACCCCCCCTTCGCTGTCCCTCGGGGCTGGAGTGACATGGGGGGGTGAGGGGGGACAGAGGGGGGACACGGGGTAGGCAGGGGACATGGGGGGCTGGAGCAGTAAGGGTCCAAGACTGCAATGGGGAGGGGTGGCAGAGAGACTGGGGGACACCAGCTCAAAGGAAGGCGAGAGAGAAAAACAAATCTGTTTTATTAAAAAACTTGTACAAAGGGTACAAATCCCTGAGGGGCCACAGGGCACAGCCCGGGCCCACCCCCCAGCTCAAGGGGCTGCAGGATGGGCCCTGACCCCCAGCACCCCCAAGGCAGAATGGGGAGACATTCCCACCCCCAGCAGTGGGGGACAAGGCACAGGCAGGTACAGGCAGGTGAGGGGGGGCCCTGGCAGCCCCCCAACAGAGCAGGGTCAACTGAGTAGCCCCCTGGGGATGCCCCTTCCCCTGGCACGGGGCAGGGGGGCCGGGGTGGCGTGGGACGGGTGCTTGAGTTGTAGCAACAGCTTGCTGCCCTCCACGGTGGCACCCTGGGGACAGAAGGAGCTGGCAGCTGGCACCAGGACAGGTTCCCTGTGGGGATGGGGTGTCCCAGGGCCACCCCCAGCTCACCTGCATGGCTCTGTAGGCCTCCTCGGCCTCCGCCTTCCGGGAGAAGTTAATGAAGGCACAGTGGCGCCCTTGGAGCAACTGCATGGAGCGGATCTCCCCGAACCTGGGGGGCAACAGTTAGAGATTCCTAAATGGGAAGGAGGAGAGTTAGAGATCCCCAAACCTGCAGGGTGGGAGGGTCAGAGGCCCTCAAACATGCAAAGCAGGTTTAGCAACCCTCAACAGCTTGGGAAGGATGAAATACCTCCAAAGATGGAGAGAGTGAGACACCCCCAATTCTGCAGAATGGGGGAACAGACACGCCCAAACCTGAGGAGGAACAGTTAAAGACACCCCAAGCTGTGGGATAGGGACCCCCAAACCTGGGGGCAGTGTGTGTGTCAGAGGCTCCTCCCCAAGCATCCCTTGCAGGTCAAAACCACCAAAAATGAGGACAGAGACAGAGATGGGGAGCTTGGGGGTCACCAAGGCTATGCCAGGGGCTTGAGAGGGAAAGGTCCTGGGGGTTACTCACCGGCCAAAGGCACGATACAGCACCTTCTCGTTGATGTGGGAGGTGACATTGCCCACCCAGAGCGGGAAGCAGTCCCTGCCAAGAGCCATCCTAGTGTCAACAGAGCCAGCACTGCCCCACAGGCACTCTGGGTGCCCCCCCACATCACCAGACACCCGTACTTGGCAGGGTGGTTCGGTGGCAGTGTCAGGTGGCCACTGGTCACAGCACGTTCTGGGTCTTGTGTGGGGCTCCTGGCTCTGCCTCCCGTCACACTGGTGCCACTTGTGTCCTGGCAGCTCCTGGTCACCCCTCTTGCTGCTGAGGGGCCAGAGGGGTTGAGCACGCACTGGGGACACAGGGATACCCCCGAGGCCCCCTCAACCCACCCACCCCTGTCCCTTACCCGGGAGAAACAGCGGCTCCTTAGCCTTGAGCAGGAAGGGGGACACGAGGACACCCCCGGGGCGGCTGCACTGCTGTGAGGGGACAGGGGTGAGGCATGGGGGGCACAGCGGGACAGGGGGCAGGGGACGGGGGCTTGGGAAAGGGGGTCTTACCTGCAGCAGGGCCCGGCAGGCTTCCAGCTGTGTGGCTACCTCGGCACAGGCCCCATCCTGCAGCAGCAGCTCCTCAAAGGTGCGTGCAGCCTCGGCGTAGCGCTGGGGGCCAGAAGGCACCTACAGCCCCCTGCCTGGCCCCACAGGCACCACACACTCCCCACCCAGCCCAAATGGCACCTCAAAGCCTCACTGACATCCCCCAGTCCAGCCTCACTCCACTAAAACCCTGCAGCATCCCCTCACAGTCCCCTGCCCAGTCCTCCCAGCCGTGGCATCCCACAGCCCCAATTCACACCTAACACAACCCATGCAGCCATAGCACCCCACAGCTCCCCACAGCACCCCTCAACCCCCAATCTGATCCCAACAATAGCCCACAGCACCCTGCAGCCACTCTGAAAGCCCCATACTCACTCCTGACACCCTGCAGCCCCTCACCCAGCCATGGCACCCACCAGGCCCCACCCCAAGATCCCCACCCCCTCCAGCCAGCCCCACAGTCCCTGAAGCCACCCCAGGTACCTGAAGCCCCCGCAGAGCCTTGCCCTTGCGGAAAGAGCCCTTGGGCCAGCCCGGCCGCAGTGCCAGCGCCGCCTCCGCATCCGCCAGCGCCTCCTCGTATCGACCCAGCTTCTCCAGGCAGTACGAGCGGTTCCCCAGGAGCCTGTGGGGATGGGGGTGTCACTGCAGCCTGTCCCTCCCACCCCAGGATTTCCAGGCCACCCCAAGACCCCTCTGCTCACCGGTGTTCCTGGGGGTTCAGCTCCAGGGCGATGGTGAAAGCATAAACAGCCTCAGAGTGTTGGCCCACCTGGGCCGCTGCGATGCCATGGCCTGGGGAGGTGACACAAGGGTGGTTAGTGAGAACACAAATCTCCCCAGGGAGGGACAGTCCCCCTGGCACAGCCCCGCTGAGCTGGGGAGAAGCAGGGAGAGCCCCCAGTGTCCTCCCCTCACCCCTCTGGGGGTACCTGCACTGACCTGCAAGCATCAGGCTCTGCTCTACCGTGCTGGGGCTGGGGGCCCTGGGCTGGAGGGGCTGGGGGGGCACAGGCCTCGCCTCAGGGTCCCCACTCCCCTTCTCTGGCACCTTCCTGCTTGGCTCCATGTTCTGGGTCCCAGGGGACCGGTCACTGCCTGGGGGGGGCAGCCGGACCCCCGCCTTCTCCCGTGCTTTGCAGACGAAGGTGCAGCTCAGGTCCAGCTCCTCCTGGGGAAGCAGGGAGAGATGGGCAGGCAGAGCCTCTGGAGCCCCCACCCCCAGACGGCTCCCCTGGGGTAACCATCCCTCACCTCTGTCACCTCCGTGTCCTCTGGACCAGGCTCCCCTGAAGGGACTGGGGAGTCCCCAGGGCACGGAGAGGGCTTTGGGCAGCATCCCTCCTCCTCAGCACCATTCAGGGGGGGCCCAGTGCCCGCAGGGCCACTCGGGGGGCTCTGCAAGGAGAGGGAGGGGGTAAAGTGCCTGGGGTAGGGGATGCAGCCTGGCCTCATCTCTGGGGACTCCCAGAACAGCACGAGGCGGCCGAACTGGTCACTCACAAGGTCAGTGTTCTCTTTGTTCTTCAGCTCTTGACCCAGTTTCTCCCGCTTCTTTCTGTCTTTTTGTTTCTGGAAAGGGAGAATGTGGACCCATGAGCAGGTGTCAGGCAGAGAAATGCAGTCCCCACAACCCCATCACCCTCAGCTCTCACCCTCAACTCAGATCCCCGAGCGCAGGGACCTGCTGGCAGCACTCTAAGAAGAAGCAGCGACCCAAATCCCCAGGGGCTGGCAGTGCCCCTTCCCAGGGCTCACTCACCTTCTTCTTCAGCTTCTTCTTCTCTGCTTTCCTCTTTGCCCTCTCCTCCTCCGCCACCAGCTCCTGCGCATTCCTCTCGGCCTCCTGCAGGAGGGATACCCCGAGTTAGGATGTCCCCGGGACCACGAGGTGGGACCCCTCCCGTGATGTCAAACCGGGACCCCCCAGCCCCTGGAGAGCAGGAGGGGGGATTCCCCACCTCTGCCGTGAGGCTGGTCCGGCAGGGTGTGGGCAGCCGGTCGAGCAGCGCATCCAGGGCGGTCGGAGAGCTCCGGGGGAGCTGTGGAGGCGGCTCCGAGCACAGGAAGGACTTCCGGAAGCCACAGTATCTGTAGGGAACGGGCCCCTCTGCGACGGGAACATCCCAGAAATCGCCCCGGTCCTCGTAATCTGTGTCGAAGTCGTTCTCATCGTAATCGTCATTTCCATCGCCGTCGTCATCCTGCAGCTGGTAGTAATCCACCCTGGGGCCTGGCAGGAGAACGGGGGATGTGAGGAGCAGTTCCAGGCACCGGACACCAGCAGCCCCCACCCAGTTCCCCCTCCCCTGGCAACTCCCGAGCGTGGGGACCCCCCGGCAGCCCCCGCCCCACTCACCGTCGTCCCAGAGCAGACACAGCTCCCCCGTCTTATACTTGATCACAGTCTGGGAGGGGCCCTGCGACGGCACCGGGAGGCCGCCGAAGCTGGACATACGGTGCCAGGGGCAGAAGGGCGCTGTGGGAAGCGGAAACACCCATGAGCCGGCGGAGGCGGAACCGAAACCGGGCCGCCACCAGGCCCGGCTCCGGGTTCCCACCCCTGCGGCCCCCGGGCCCCGCTACGACCCGTACCGCCGCTCCAGCCAGCGGGCCCGGGCGTGCAGCCCCAGGGGCAGGCAGCGGGGGCAGCCCCGAAGCCGAAGCCGCCTAGTTCGGGCCCGGGCCCGTCGCCATCCCGCGTCCCGGCAGAGCCCCACATCGCCAAGAGCCGCCGCCACCGCCGCTCCTCAGAATCGCATCACGGGGCCTTACCGGAAAAGCGTCACGGCGCCGGTTGAGGCCGCCCGGCCGCCATGTTGGGTGCGGGCAGGACGGCGGCCCGCAGGGCCCGCACAGAGCAGGACCGGGGCTCCACATCTTCTCCCGCCATCCCCGCCTGCCTCAAGGCCGTGGACCCGGCCGCCCCCCGCCGCTCGTCCCGCCCCCCACGCCGGGCCCCTCCTGGCGGCCGGTTTGGCCCAGCCCTCCGGATTAGCGAGGGCGCGGCCTAAGCCTCTTTGCTGCCGCCGCCCCCGGGATGGCCCGGCATGGACGCCGGCGGCGCTGAGCGGCGCGGCGGAGAGCTATGTCTGCAGGTGAGGCCGCTAGGGGCAGGGGGGCTCGGACAGCCCTCACGGGGCAGCGGTGGGGCCGGGCCGGTAACGGGGTGGGCGGGGGGGTACCGGGCCCAGGCAGTGCTTGTCTCCATGGCAACGGCACAGGGGGCGGGGCGGGGCGGGGCCAAAACGGCCGGTCACTGTTGGGGGCGTGGTCCGGGGGCGTGGCCACTGTTGGGGGCGTGGTCAGTGTTGTAATGGGCGGAGTCCGGGGTGGCCCCGCCCCTCGCCCCGGCCCGGGGGTCCTAAGCCCCCCGTCCTCCTCCAGGTGGGCGACGCCGGCCTGGGCGGCCTCATCCTGCTGCTGCTGACGGCCCGGCCGGGACCGGGCGATGGAGCTGCCCGCGGGGAGCCGCCCGAGCCCGGTGAGACCCCCGAGGGCTGTGGGGACCACAACGGGTTCTGGGGGGCTGCGGGGATCCTGATGGGGCGCGTGGTCCTGGGGGAGTGTGGAGGGTCCTAACGGGGTCCAGGGTCCTTGGGGGAGCATTGATGGTGTGTGGCAGGCTATGGGGACCCCAGTGGGCTGCGAGGTCCTGGGGGGCTGCAGGGACACCAGTGGACTATGGAGGTCCTAGGAGGCCTGTGGGGAATGTAACGGGGTCTTGGGGGTCTCAGGGTTAGGCTGGCACTGTGGCAGTAACGGGGAGGTGTGGGCAGGCGCTGCCCCACACTGAGGTTCTGTGCTGCACGTTGGGGTTCCCACCTTACGCCATGGTCCCTGAGGGTCCCGTGCCCCCCAGGCGGGTCGCGGGGCCCTCTGGCACGCTCCCTGCAGCGGGCAGAGGCCATGCTGCGCAGTTGTGTCACCCCGGGACTGCGGCGCCTGCTGTCCCCGCGGTCGTGCCGGCGCGGTGACGGTGATGAGGATGACCACGAGGATGAGGATGAAGCAGCGTCCATCGTGGTCCCACTGGAGCAAAGCTTCCTGGGGCTGCACCGCTGCCTCTGCGTCTGGGAGGACCCTCGCACCGAGACTTTCCTGGGGTACGTGCGGCCCCATCCCAGCGGTGCCGGTGACTTCTCCGAGGACGCCGTGCGGCAGCGCGTGGCGGAGCGGGGAGCAGCCCTGCACGGGCTACTGCAGCACCGTCACCAGCTCCGCCTGGCCCGCGACTTCACCCGACGCCTCAAGGCCTCCTCTGACTTCCTACGGCGGCTGCTGGCGCTGCCGGGGCCCGGAGAGCCTGGGGACCCCGCGCCGGCACTGCGGGAGCTGTGCCTGGAGCTGCGGGCACACGCGGGGCACTGGGCTGCGCTGCTGCGGCGGCTGCGGGCGGATGCGTGGCTGCGGGCGCTGCCAAGGCGCCGGGGCGAGGCCGTGGTGCACATGCGGTGGGCGCTGCTGCTGCCCGCCCTGACGGCCGCACGCCTGGCCAGGCAACACATCGAGGGACGGCTGCAGGAGCTCGGCCGCCCCGGCACCCCCGCCCCGGCCTCTGAGTGCCTGGCTGACCTCTTCCAGGGGCTGGAGATCTACAACCACGTGGTGCAGGGGCTGGCGGAGGAGCTGGGCCCTGAGGTGAAGGCCCCCAGTGCCTTCACAGTGGGTGGGGTGCTGCAGTTGCTGGCGGCCGAGCGTGGCCAGACCGTGGCCCAGAGGCTCCAGCCCCTCCTGTGGCCCCAAGATGGGGACATCAGGGATGGACACATCTGCTGGAAGGACGTGGTGGTGCCGTGGCCACCGGGACGCGACGCTGTGGGGATGTACATGGGAATGGACACAGAACCTTCTGGAGCAGAGGTGCCACCAGTGCTGGCAGCTGAGCTGCAGGCGCTGTGCCAGGAGGACGAGGAGCTGATGGGACACATTTTTGGGGTGCTGGTGGCCTCAGCTGACAGCCTGTGGCAGCCGGTGTTGTCGGAGAGCCCCGAGCCCCCGGGGCTGGTCCCGGGGCTGCGGCCGGGCAGTGCAGGTGGCTGGAAGGCCGTACGGTGGCTGGACGCTGCCCGCGGCCCAGCGGCCACCGCACTGAGTGCCCGGTACCGCGTGCTGCTCTGGGAGGCTGCGGGCGCTGTGCTGGGGGACAGCCCGGGCACTCCTCCTGCCACCCCCAGAGCCACTGTCACCGCAGCGTGGGAGCTGAGCCGTGCACTCACTGTTGGTACGTGGGGATACAGGGGGAGTGCGGGGCTGTCTCAGGGTGTCCCTGCCCTGCCCTGACCCCCCATGTGTGCCCACAGCCCGTGTGCCCCCTGAGTGCCAGGAGGAGCTGGGGGGGCTCTGCCTGCGCCTGCTGTGCCGAAGCGTTCTCTGCAGCTGGGACACGGGTATGGGGGGTTGGGGGAGCACAGGGTGGGGTACAGGGGGTACAGGGTGTGGGCTCTGGGGTACAAGGTGGGGGGCAGGATGTGGGGCACTTGGTGGGTAGGGGGTGAGGAAGTAAGGTACACTACGAAGTGTTGGATGTGGGATATGGGGTGGGTTGTGGGGTGCAAGTGGGGGATGTTAAGGCCTTCTGACTGTTTCTCCTGCAGATTTTACCCGTGCTCTGGGCTCAGGGCTGTCAGACAAGTGCTTGGAGGTCCCAGAAGGGCCCCTGGGGCCAGGGTGCAGCCGCACGGCCCAGCAGCTCCAGTGCCTCTTCCCAGCCGTGGCACTGGCCCTGCGCTGTCTGCGCCTGCTGCCCACCCGCCCGCACGGTGAGAGGGGTCCGGGGAGGACAGGTGGGTCTAGGGGTCCTCTCTATGCTGACCCCCACCCACAGCCCCCCCCGGGGGTCTCTGCCTGCGGCTGCAGGTGCTGGGCCGGTGCCTGGCGGCGGTGGCGGCCGCCCACGCGTGGCTGACTGGCCGGGCCGGGCGGTACCTGGCGGCCTGGGCGCTGCCTCAGTTCCTGCTGCTCACCCAGGGAGACCTGCAGGTATGGGGCACAGGGGTTACGGGGCTCTGGGGGACACAGAGGGGCTGGATTCACTCCACCCTCTCCCTTCCAGGTGCTGAAGGCAGAGGCAGAGCAGCTGATGCTGCAGGTGAGCAGGACCTTCCCGGAGTCAGGGGACATTCATGGGGACAGCCCCCTTGAGCCACTCCCCAGCCCGGGCTCCCCGTGGGAGCTCCAGCTGTGCCAGCAGATCCGTGACATGGCCAACAGCATCCAGGTATGTTGGGTCCGCGGGAGGGGGATCCTGAGCATGAGGATGTCACCCTGTGTCACCCGGTGTCACCCTGTGCCACCCCATGTTCCCCGTGTCCCAGCTCTTCTCCAGGGACGTGCTGCGGATGTTCTCCACCAGCTGCAAGCGGCTCTCGGCTGAGATCTTCGACCAGACCATGCCACTGGGCCGGCACTGGCGGCTCGGGCCGCGTGCCGGTGGGTGTGGGGGATGTGGGGTGCTTGGGGGGGGGCTTTGGGGGGTCACTAAGCGGGGTCCTTGTGCTCCCCAGAGCTGCCCAGTTCCCCCAGCGCGTACGCAGCGGCCGCGGTGCAGGCGGTGCTGGGGCAGGTGCTGCAGGGGGCCCAGGCCCTGCCTCACGATGCCCAGGCGCCCACCCTGGCACGGGTCACCACAGCCTTCCTGGAGGCCTGGATGGATCACATCCTGACCCGCCGGATCAAGTTCAGGTACTGGGGAAGGGGGTCCACAGCCAGAGCCACAGCCGGTGGGCAGTGCCAAGGGTCCCAGTGGGGGTCCTGGGGGTCCCAGTGGCAGTTCCAGGGGTCGCAGTGGCAATGCTGGGGGTGCCAGTGTGGTCTTGGGGTCTTGGTGGCAGAGCAGGGGTCCTAGTGACAGTGCTGGAAGTCCCAGTGGTGTGGCTGGTGGGCCTAGTATCAAGCTGGGGGGTCCCAGTGGGCAGTGCCAGGGATCTCAGTGGCAGCTTCAGGAGTTCCAGTGGCAGTGCTGGGGGTCCCGTGGCAGGGCAGGAGGCCCGATGGCAGGTTGGAGTCCCTGCGACAGCGCCAGGGGTCCCAATGGGGGTCCTAGTGACAGTGCCAGGGGTTCTGGTGGGCAGTTGTGGGGGTCCCGGTGGTGGTCTTGGGGGTCTGATGGCAGTGCCATTGTCTCCGTGGTAGTCCCAGAGCATAGTGGCAGTGCCAGGGGGTCCTGGTGGGGATTCCAGGGGTGCCATGCCCACCCTGACCCCCATCCCAGCCTGCAGGGTGCCCTGCAGCTCCGGCGGGACTTCGAGGCGGTGCGGGAGCTGGTGTGCTCGGAGCGCTCTGGGCTGGCTCCCGAGGCCCGGCAGGCGCTGCAGGCCCTCTGCGTCTTCCAGCACACGGACGCAGCTGTGCGGTGCCTCCTGCAACAGCCGGGGGGGCTGGGGGGCCCCCCTCGGGGCTGGAGCGGCCTCCGGCGCTGCTGTGAGAGCGGGGTGGGCTGAGAATGGGGTGGGATGGGATGAGACAGGGCGGGGATGGGATAGTATGGGGATGAGATGGGAATGGGATGGAGTGGGATGAGGATGAGATAGGGTGGGGATGAAATGGGAGTGGGATGGGATGAGGTGGTGTGGGATTGGGATGAGATGGGGTGGAGAAGGGATGGGACAGCGTGGGATAGGGATGGGGTGCAGGGATGGATGGGGACAGGGAGAGAGAAAAGGATGGGGAGGTGGATGGGGACAAGAACCCCTATTGGGAGCAGGATCTGGTATCCCAGCCTATCCATCCCTTCCCAGGCTCAGACGAAGGTGCCCACCCCTTGGAACCATCCACAGACCCCCTCCCTGGCCAGGACCCTCTGGAGGGGCTGGGACCAATCCCAGGGACCCCCGTACCAGCTCTGCAGGCCGATCTCCTGTCCCGTCCCGAATCCCCTTTCCCAGGCAGCCAGCAGCAGTGGCTGTCCCTGCGGCTGCACCGTGCCCGCCGCTGGCGCGTGCCAGGGCTGCCATGTGTCGGGAACAGCCCCGAGGGCTGACCTGGAATAAACATGGCAACACCATGGCCGTGGCTGTGTCTGTGGGTGGGGTACGGCGGGATGGGGTTCTGGCATCACTGGGGTGTGAGCCTGGGATTCCAGCTGGCACCAGTTGCTGGTGGGAAGGATCTAACTGGAACTCTTGTGGGGAGACTGGTGGGGCTAGGGGGTCCTGGAGGGGCTGGGGGTGAAGGGTGGGATTCCCTTGGGGTTCCTGGGGGACACTGCAGGTGCATAGCAGGGTGGTTCTAGGGAAGGCTGGGAGTCCATGGGAGTCACTTGGGTATTCGCGGAGAGGCTGGGGGGGAGATCAACGGTCATAACAAAACGGACGGGAGGGGCGTGGGCTGGGTGGCAGGGCTGGTGGGGGACACCCTGCGGTGTCGCTGTCCCCTCGGGGCCAGTTTGGGTTCCGCGGGGTCCTTGGGAGGACCGAGCCTGCTCGTGCTCCTCCCGCCCGCCAGGGGGCGCTCGCGGAAGTGGCCTCGCCACACGTCGCGCAGCGCTGGCGTCACGAGCGCGACTGCCCTGATGGCGGGCGAGCGGCGGCGGCGCGGCGGGGATGGACCCCGGGAACGGCCCCGGGAGCGGCTCCGGGAGCGGGACCCGAAGCTGCGGCAACAACAAAAGCCACCTCGAGGCTCCGGTTGGGGTCGGACGGCGGTGGCGCTTACAGCAGCGGCGGCAGCGCTAGCGCTGGGTCTGGCGGCGGCAGCGGCCGAATGGAACCGGTGGAGCGAAGCCTCCCGCCTCGTCACTCCCCACCCCGCGCCTCCCGCCGTCCCCCCTGGCTCCACCGGGCCTCTCGCGTCGCCCACCTACTTTTGGGGCACTTACCGGCCTCACGTCTATTTCGGGATGAAGACGCGGAGCCCGCGCGCTGTCGTGACCGGTGAGGGGCGCGGGGGGCTCTGCCCCGTCCTGGGGCTCGTCCGGCCCCGCTCCCACCACGAGAGCTGCCCCTGACACCTCCCCGCCCCTCCAGGACTGATGTGGCTCCAACACGGCGGCAACTTGCGGCACACGAGCGAGCAGAACGACGGCGTGTCGCGGTATGGGTGGCTGATGCACGACGGGGAGAATTTCGGAGTGCAGGAGATCCGCGATGAGGGACTGGTGCTGAGAACCGAGTTCGTGAAGCAGCCGGGGGGAGACCATGGCGGCGACTGGAGCTGGCGGGTCACAGCAAAGATGGAGGTGAGGGGACGAGGGTGAGAGAGGGGTTGGGATGTCGGGGAGCTTTTGTCATCCTCCTCCTCTTCCTTCTCCCCAGGGCAAGGGTCCAGCCCCTCTCCTGTCCCTCTTTTTCTACGTGGCCACGGATGGGCAGGGGACGCTGCGGCCGGTGCTGGAGAACGGGACACGGCTGGCAGCCGTGGCAGGGACGGCAGAGGAGCTCGGGGACTTCACCCTCACCTTCCTGCCCCCCACTGGGGAGGGTGGGGAGGGGCCCAAGTACGCGAGGTGAGTCCCTGGGCTGCAGCCCCCAAACCCTCTGTGTCCCCTCCATCTGCCCCCATGTCCTGTTTCCCGTATCACCACCATGTCCCCCATCCCTGACTCTCCTGTCCCGCACAGTTACAACTTCCTGGCCGCGAGGGTGCCAGGGCTGCACCGTCTTACCGACCTGGTCCATCAAAGCCTCCACGAGAGCTCCGTGTTCTCCCCACCGGGCCGGCCCCGCCGCCGCTTCTTCGGGGTGTCCAGCACCGGGGGGCTGCCCGGGGAGGCCCCGCGGGGGCAGCTGCTGCTGCACCAGGTGACGCTGGAGCCACCAGCGGTGCTGGAGGTGACGCTGGAGTCGGGCAGCGCCGCGGGGGTGCGGCGCGGGCGGTTGGCGGGGCCAGCGCTGAGCGCAGCGCTGACCTGGCACACAACCACCTTTGAGCAACGCTTCGAGGACACCTTCAGGCTGGGGGCACGTGGGGTGTCCCTCCCGCAACGCCGCTTCGCCCAGGCTGCACTCAGCGAGATGCTGGGCGGGATCGGCTTCTTCCATGGCCGCTCCCTTCTGCGCTCGGAGCGCCGGGAAGAGCCGGTGCCTGGTGCTGAGTCCACGCTGTTCACGGCCGTGCCCTCGCGCTCCTGCTTCCCACGTGGCTTCCTGTGGGATGAGGGCTTCCACCTGCTGCTGCTGGCCCGCTGGGACCCTTCTCTGGCCCGCGACATCCTTGCCCACTGGCTCGACCTCCTGAACACCGACGGCTGGATCCCACGGGAGCAGATCCTGGGGGATGAGGCACGGGCCCGGGTACCCCCTGAGTTTGTGCTGCAGCACAGTGAGACGGCGAACCCCCCGACGCTGCTGCTGGCGCTGGAGCGGCTGCTGCCCGACGCGCCCCTGCCCTACCTGCGTCGCCTCTTCCCGCGCCTGCAAGCCTGGTTCGAGTGGCTGAACCGCACCCAGGCCGGCCCTGAGCCCTTCACCTTCCGCTGGCGCGGCCGCGACACCGACCCCGAGCGCTTCCTGAACCCCAAGACTCTGGCGTCAGGGCTGGACGATTACCCCCGTGCCTCCCACCCGTCCACGCAGGAGCGGCACCTGGACCTGCGCTGCTGGATGGCGCTGGGCGCCCGCGTGCTGGCAGCGCTGGCCGAGCGCCTGGGCGAGCCCCTCGCGCTCTATCGTGACATGGCCGAGGCCCTGAGCGACAATGACCTGCTGGACCGGCTGCACTGGGCACCTGAGCTCGGCACCTTTGCCGACTTCGGCAACCACAGCGCGGCTGTGGCTCTGCGCTGGCACCGCCCGGCCCCTGTGCCCGGCCGGCCCCCCCCAGCCCCGCAGCTGCGGCGGGAGGTGCGGGAGGCGCCGCGGCCGCAGTTTGTGGGTGCTTTGGGCTACGTGAGCCTGTTCCCGCTGCTGCTGCAGCTGCTCCAGGCAGACTCCCCGCGGCTGCCGGCGCTCCTGGGCTCCATGCGCAGCGAGAGGCAGCTCTGGACGCCCTTCGGGCTGCGCTCACTGGCCCGTGACAGCCCCTGGTACCTGCGCCGCAACACCGAGCACGACCCCCCGTACTGGCGCGGCTCCATCTGGGTCAACATCAACTTCCTGGCACTGCGGGCGCTGCACAGCTACGCACAGGCGGCAGGGCCGCACCGGGAGCGCATGGCCGAGCTGTACCGGGAGCTGCACCACAACCTCGTGGCCAACGTGTTCCGGCAGTACGAAGCCACCGGCTTCCTCTGGGAGCACTACCGGGACAGCGATGGCACCGGGCAGGGTTGTCACCCCTTTGCTGGCTGGTCTGCGCTCGTCGTGCTGGCCATGGCTGAGGACTATTAATGTGCGGGGGTCTGCGTGCCCCCGCCTGCCTGGCGTGCTCAGGGCCAGGGGAGGTGTTGGGGGGCTGTGCCAGAGCCCCCCTGCTTCCCCTGCAATAAACCTCTGTGACTGTGGCCTCTTGCCACCCATGTCAGGGTGTCACAATGTCCCCTTCGCTGACCCCAGGTCAGACTGGTGCTCCCTGTGCCACGGGGGGATGTTTTTGCTCCCTCCCTGTGGAGTCATCACAAGGGGCCATGGTACTTCCACATCTCTTTAATGGTGAGAGAATGCGCTGGGACCACCCACCCCCACGGTCTTGGGCACCCACCAGGCAATGGGGCCACCCCAGGCAGCAGCACCGGGATCATGGGGGAGGCCCCAGAAGCAGTTCAGAGGGAAAGGGGCTCCAACAGGACCCCACCACGCTGCAGGGTGGGTGTCAGTCAGAGCGAGGGGCCCCCAGGGGCTCCGTGATGAGTCCAGACCCCAGCTGGGGGGCCTGTGGGGGGCTCAGAAGGGCAGCACAGGTGAGCCAGGCCCCCCACCACCCCCCGGCCCCCCACAGCCCTCAGGCTCGCCCTCCTCCTCCTCCAGGCCCCGGCCCACCTCAATGCCTGAATCCCCTGTGAGCCGTCGGTGCCGCCCAGAGCAACCCCCCAGCGCCGCTCCACCACCCCCATCCTCGCCCCTCTCAGTGTCAGAGCAGGGGCGGCCCTCGGCCTCACAGAAGTCCGGGGGGACTTGTTTGGGAGGGCCCCCGTGGGCCGGCGGCTCCTCGGGCGGGGGCAGGTCCCAGCTGGCACCGGTGCTGCTGGAGCCACCATCACAGCCGCCACTGCCACCTCCCGGGCCCAGGCCCGGCTCCGGGTCCGTCTCGTCGGTGCCCGGTGCCGAGAGCGAGGAGCTGCTGGGGGAGGAGGCGCAGGAGCAGCCGCACGAGCAGGAGCTGCAGCCCCCGGAGGAGCCGGGGGACAGCGAGGGGCTCCCGGGGCTGTAGGGCGGCGGTGGCGTCCCGGGGCGCTGCGCCACTTCCTCGTACGCCGGGAGCTTGAAGGAGGCCAGCAGCCCTGGCGGGGGAAGAGGCAGGGTCAGGGAGACACCCGGGACACGGGCGGGCACCGGGAAACGGCCCCCGAGAGGATAGAGATGGAGATGGAGGGGAAGGGCACAGCATGGCACAGGGCAGAGCTGGGGGGATGTGGGGAATGGAGCTGGAGAGCACAGCCCGGGGCAGGGGTGGGGAGGGGGATGGGGGGGATGCAGGGCCTGGGGGTGCACGTGGGGGACTGTGGGGCAGGGGATCCAGGGATCCCGCACTCACTGAGGTCCATCATGGAGGCAGAGTATTGGGGAGTGACACAGGGGGGTCCTGACTCACTGAGATCCCCCGTGAAGATGGTGGGGTACGAGAGACTGGGGGCGACACATGTGGGGTGCTGCGGGTCCCGATGCACTGAGGTCCCCCGTGGAGGGGGATGGTACTGGCAGGGGCTGGGACTAGGGGGTACAGGGGAAATTCAGAAGCCCTTCACTCACGGAGGTCCCCCACGGACGGGGGGTACTGGCAGGCACCGTGGTAGGCGATGAGGTTGATCTCACGCTGCCGCTGCTGCTGCTGCAGGCGCAGCTTGGCCCGGCGGTGCCGGAAGGCGCAGCAGCAGCTCAGCAGGATCAGGATGGTCCAGAGCAGCCAGAACCCTGCGGGAACGGGGGTGCAGAGCGGGGGGGTCACCCTCACATCGAATCCCCCATTCCCTCGGGGGGGTCCGGCTGCAGCCCCCAGAACCTCCCAGAACCCTCAGTCCCCCCAGAGTCCCAGCTCTTCCTGAGCCTCCAGTGTACCTCGGAGCCCCCAGGCCCCCTGAGCCGCAGGACCGCTCCAGGGGCCCCGATTTTCCTCGGAGCCCGCAGTCCCCGTCCTCCACCCCAGTTCCTGCAGGACTCGCACGGAGGCCCCAGCCCCGACAGAGCCCCTGACCTCCGCGAGTCGCAGGACCCCCACGGAGTCCCGGATCCTCCCGAAGCCATCAGCCCTCCCAGAAGCCCCCGATCCCCTCCGTTCTTCCCGGAGCCCCCCGCACTCACACCACAGCTCGTAGTAGTAGGTGCAGCAGCCGCTCTCCCCGCAGCAGTGCCCGGTCTCGCACACGTAGGGCCGGTTGTTCAACCCCGGGCAGAACTCCCGGGCCTGCGGGCACGGCCGCACCGTCACCGCGGCCCCGCGCGCGGCCCCCCCGCCCCGGCCCGCCCGGTACCTGCGGGTGCTGCCGGCCCAGCAGCGCGGCCCAGGCCCCCTCGGCGCTCCCGGGCCGCTCCATGGCGCCGCCGCCTAAAGCCCGCCGCGGCCCCGCGCCCGCCCGGCCGCGGCCCCCGCCGCCCGCAGCAGCCGCCGCCGCCCCGTCGCCGCCGCCGCCGCCATCGCGGCCCCCGCGGCCGTCGCCGCCCGGGCCGGGGCCGCCGCCGCCGCCATCACGCCCGGCCCGAAATCCCGCCTCCCCGGCCACCGTCAGCCAATCAGCGACCGCGCCGCAGCCGACAGCCAATCGGCGCCGGCGCCGCCGCCCGACTGCAGCCAATGGCGCGCCGTCTGCCTGAGCCTCACGCCCAACAACAGAGACAAAGGGGCCGAGCCCCGCCTCCGCCGTGATTGGCGGTCGCAGCGACCAACCGGAGACGGAGCACCGCCCTCAGGCCCTGACTGACGACGATACTCGCCAATGGTGGCCCAACCCCGAGCCCGACGGGGAACGCGGCCGCCCCCGGCCCGCCCCGGGGCGGGCGCTCGGCACGGCGCTGCCAATGGGCGCGTACGCCGGGCTTCTTCTGTCTGATTGGCGGAGCGACCGACCAATCAGCATCGCCGCTCTCCCCTGGGCAGCGCCCCCGCCAATGGGCGCTGCCGGAGAACGCCCCGCCCACCCGGAGCGGACCATAATGCACCGTAGGGGAGGTTGGCTTGGGCTGTTCCACAGCGCTGCCGGGGGAAGTGGGGTCTGTACCATAGTGGTCCCGGAGGGATGCCGGACTGTACCATAACGCTCCCGGGGGGCGGGCTGTCTCCCCCATCCCAACAGACCCATACACGGCTCCTTCACCAACAGCCTTTAATCAGCCCCGCGACACCGGGACTCGCCCCTCCAACGGCCCTCCTTTATCCCCTCAGGACCACCCCCAGTCCCTGCCGGGGTCCCCAACCCTCTGTGCCTGTGGCAGAGGGGCTGGAGCCCTCTGGAGCTCCACATCCCCGCTGTCCATATCCATTTGGAGGAGCCCCCCCTGTGTCCGTGACGAAGTGCAGCTGTCCAGGTCCCTTGTGTCCATGTGAAGTGGTCAGGATCTCGGTGTCCATGGCACAGGATTTAAAGCCCCCTGTTCTGGCCTTCTAGCTCCACGTGGAAGGTCTGGAGCTCCCCACAGTCCTCCAAGTCCACGGTGGAGGATCTACAGGTTCCTCTTCCAGCCCTCTGTGTCCATGTGGAGAATCCAGACACCCCCCTGGCCCTCCCTATGTCCGTACGGCTCGCTGTTCTGGCCCTTTGTATCCACGGCAAAGGATCCGTAGCCCCTAAGGAGGGTCCGCAGCCCCCGGCGAGGGTCCGTAGCCCCCCGCAGCCCGCTCTGGGGAGCTCACCCCGGCGTCTGCAGCAGCTGCAGGTTGCGCTGGTAGCAGCTCAGGCTGCAGAGCGGGCGCCCGGTGCGGGCGCAGCTGTAGCGCTTGGGGTTGGGGCAGCCGGGCACGGCGCAGGGCTGGGCGGGGGGCACGGGCGGGGCGGTGGCGGGGGGCAGCGGCAGCGGCAGCCCCACGGGGAAGGACACGGTGATGCCGTCGCCAGCGCTGCGGTAGTGCACGACGGGGCAGGGCGCGGGGCGGGCGCGGCGCTCGCGCAGGGCCCTCACCTTGGCCTTGTGCGTGCGCGTGAGGCGCTCGATGGTCTGGTTCTTGCTCTCCTCGGCCTTGCGGGCGGCCTGGAGCCGCCGGCGTCGTGCCCGCTCCTCCCGCTTCTCCCGCATCTCCTCCGTCACCTCCTTGGCCTTGGCGCCCATGGGCAGCTGCAGCAGGGGCTGGCTCTGCTGCTTGTGCAGCAGCGCGCGCTGCAGGGGCACGGGGCGGCAGTCAGGGTGGGGGTGGAGGGGCCTGAGAGACCTCCGGGGGCTCCAAACGGGCTCGCCACCGATTCCAGGGCTCCCCATGGGTTCCAGTCTGGACTCCTGACACCTCCAGCTCAGCCCCACACCAGTTCTGGGGTCCCTGCAGCGCCCCTGGATTCCCTCAGCCGTGACCCAGAAGGTCCATGATGCCCCACAGAACCCCTCAGTCTGCCCCTAGTCTTCCTTCAGCCCTGTCCCAGTGTCCCCGCAGCGCCCCACAGCCCTCCATCCCTGCCAGTTTTGGGGCCCCTGCACCCTCCAGCCCTGTCCCCGTGTCTCCAAACCCCTCCAGCCCCTCCCCAGACCTGTGCCAGCAGCTCTGCAGCCCCCAGAGCCCCCCTCAGCCCTGCCCCCAGCCCCCTGTGCCCCCTGACCTGCCGGGCTGTCAGGAGGGACTCGTCCACCTCCCTCTTGATGTCGCCGTTGTCATCCAGCTCCCCCCTCTCGAGGGCTGCCAGCCAGCGCCGCTCCTCCTCCTCTTCTTCCTCCTCCTCCTCTTCCTCCTCCTCCCCCTCCTCGCGGGGAGGGAAGCAGCTCTCGGGGTCCAGCTCGGGCAGTGGGGAGGGGGCCAGGTTGCTGTCCTCATCTGGGGGGGCCGGGATGGGAACAGTCACGGAGCGTAGGGGTCACCCCACGCCGGGGTCACACTGGTCTGGAGTCATGAGAGGGATCCAGAGCATCCCCCTCCCCACCCAGCCCTCCCTCTGAGCCCCACAATTTCCCCCTCAGGGCTTCTCCTGCCCTCCCCCACAGGCCCCCCTGCTCACCCAGCCAGGCCCGGTACTGCTCGATGGGGACCCCCTCGCTGGGCTCCTCCTCGTCCCCTCCCAGCAGTGGGGAGGGGGACGGCGAGTGCGGCCCTTCGGGGACCACCGTGAACGTGGGGACACTGTGTGGGAAGAGAGAGGAGTTTGGGGAGGCTGGTGAGGCCGGGGAGGGGGGTCCCGGTTAGGGGCGGACATGGAAACACGCCCGGCCCAGCCTCCCACCTCCTCCTCGCACATTTTGGTGCCCAGGATCGGCCCCCCAGACCCCGCCACCCAGGTCTCCCCTCACCTCTTGGTGCCCAGGATCTGCCCTCCCAGCTTGATCCGGAGCCGGAGCCGCAGCCGGGGCTGCCGGGAGGGTTCGGGGCCCGGGGGCGGCCCCGCCTCGTGGTGGTGCCGCTTCTTGTGCTTTTTCTTGTGCTTCTTGTGTTTCTTCTTGTGGCCGCCATGGCCGCCCGCCTCGGCCTCCTGCCCTGTGAGAGGGAACACAGGGTGAGCGAGGGGTCCCTGCGGGCCCTGCCCCGCTGGGGAGTGACTCCGCAGCCCCCCCGGACCACCCCCGGCCCCGCGCCCTCTCACCGTGGCCGCCGGCCTCCATCGCGCCGCGCCGCCAGGCCCTGCGCATCCGGCTGCGGGGGACCCAATTCCGGACGGACCCGCTTCCGCCCGAACTCGCTTCCGCCCGGACTCGCTTCCGCCGTCTTCCCGGGGCCGCTGACGCTGCCGCCGCCATGTTTGAAGTGGGCAAGTGGTGCGCTGTCCCCGGGGGGAAACCGCCACCGCGGTGCTTTTGGGCCGCCCGGGCCAGGTGTGTGAAGGAATTCAGGCGTGAACTCAGGTGTGAACTGTGCAGGTGTGAGCGAAACCACAGGGCGAACACACGGGGTGAACGTGCAGGTGTGTGTTAGTGTGTGAACCCAGGTGGGAACACACCGGTGTGAGCTGCGCAGGTGTGAGCGAAGCCGCAGGGTGAATACCCAGGTGTGATCACAGGTGTGAGCTGTGCGTGTCCTGGCTATCCTGGGAGGCTGTTCCCGCCCAGCCGCGGGTCCCGGCGGTCCTGGGGGCAATGGAATGCCGGGGGACATCGGGAAGGGCAGTGCCAGCAGGTCAGGGGAGGGTCCTGTTCCTCTGGCCTGCCCAGCTGAGGCACATCTGGAGTGCTGTGTCCAGGTCTGGCCTCCTCGGGACCAGAGAGCTCCTGAGCACGTCCAGAGGAGGCCATGGGGGTGCTTTGGGGTCTGGAGCACTTCCCAGGCTGAGGGTGCTGGGTCTGGTTCGTCCGGAGAGAAGACTGAGAGAGAATCTCATCAATCCACACAAATCTCCCAAATACCCACACAAACCCCTCAAACACCCACCCAAATATCTCAAATATTCACACATATCACTCATCTCACAGGGAATCCCACCAATCCGCGCAAAATCCCCACCCAGCCCCACAAATCTCTCCCCGGGGTGTCAGGATGGTGCCCAGGAGGTTCGGCCACGAACCAAACACAAATCCCAGCTCAGCACGAGGCAGAGCTGCTCCCCACGGAGGGGCCAAGCCCTGGGACAGGTCACCCGGCCGTGTGTCACCTCTCCAGATGGCACCGCCTGGGCGGGGGGTAGGACTGGCACGTCTCCAGAGGGTCCTTCCCAACCCCGACCGCTCCGGGATTCCGGGATTCCCTGTGGGCACACCCGCGTGCGCGACAGCTCCGTGCCCTCCCGTGCCCTCCCGTGTCCGCGACACCGGCGCACACGCACGGCGATGTCACACCCGCACGGAGATGTCACACCCCGCCACACACACAGAGACACCCCCGCCCCCCGCCCGCAGCTGCCGCTGCCCCGGGCCATTGTCCCGCCCGTGCCAGGAGCCGCCGGCACCGATCGCCGCCGCTGCCCCCCCCCCCCCTCCCCGCCCCGGCCCCGCCGCGGGATCCCGGAGCTCTGCTGGACCGGGAGAGGCGATCCCGGGATCTCCCCCCCGTGCATCCCGGTGTCTCCCATCTGTCCCAGGTGCTCCGGAGCCCGGGCGAGCTCCGGGGAACGCTTCGGAGCCCGGGACTCCCTTGACCCTCCTCCCCGCTCCCGGAGCACAGGGACCGCCGGGAAGCCCCGGACCACGGGGACCTCGGGAACCCCCGAAAGCTTCAGACCCCGGGACCCCTCGGAGCGCGGGGACCCCGCGAGACTCCGCCGGGATCTCCCGGAAAGCTCCATAGGACCGGCACCACCTGGAACACCGGGAACACCGGGACCCACCCCCCCCCCCCAAGGCTCCGGCGCATTGGGGCCCCCCGAGACTTCCCGGACCCCTCGAAAGGCTCCGGAGCCCGGGATCCCCCAAGACCCCCGGGAGTGCCGGGACCCTCCAGAAACCTCGGACCCTCCGGATCCCCCGGGACCCCCGCCCATGTTCCGGCGGGACGAGCGCAGCCGCGCCACGGTGGCGCGGGGGTCAGCGCTGGACATGGAACTGCGCCGGGGCCGCTGCTGCCCCCCGGCCCCGGCCTCGCAGGTACGGGAGCACCGGGAGCAGCGGGATCAGCCCGGGCACGAGGCCACGGGGGCGGCCGCTCCCTGCCCCCCGGGCCCCCCGGCCCGTCCCGCTGCCCCGGCCCAGCCGGGAATTCCGGTGGGATCCGGCACAGCGGGAAGCGCCCGCGCCCCCGGCACCCGACGGGGAGGGGGACTGGGAGGACTGGGAGAGACTGGGTGGGACTGGGGGTCGGGGAGGGGACAGGGCGGCTGGGGCGGCTCGCGATGCCGGGGAGGGGGCGCGGGCAGGTGGCACAGAGGGACAGGGCGTCCAGGGGACACGGGGCACTTGGGGGGTCCTGGTTCATTTGGGGGCTCCTGGTTCAGCCCAAACCAGCTGCGTTTGGGGGGCCCAGTGCGTATGGGTGGGGTCCTGGCATCTTTCTGGGGGTCCCAGTTCCCGGGAGGATCTTGGTGGATACTGGGGGTCCCAGTTCACCCGGTACCAGCTGCATTTTGGGGGTCCCAGTGCGCTGTGGGGGTCTTGGTGCGTTCGGGGGTTCCAGTTCACCCAGTCCCAGCTGCCCACTGAGGGGTCCTGGTGTACTGGGGGGGTTCCCAGTTCACCTGGTACACCCACACTCGGGGGGTCCCGGTGCAGCTGGGGAGTCCCGATGCATCCTGGGGGATCCCAGTGCATTTGGGGGGGTTCCGGTGCATCCTGGGGTGGATCTGGTGCATTTTGAGGGCTCCCGGTACACTTGGGGGGGGGGGTCCGGTGAATACGGGGGGTCCCGGTCTGTCAGTACCAACCGCACTTGGCGGGTCCGGGCTCGCCTGGGGGGGCTCCCGGGTTACTCGGGGGTGTCTCGGTGCCCTCGGGGGTCGTCCCGGTGCATTTGAGGCCATCCCGGTGCGCTTTGGGGAGGTCCCGGTGTATCTCGAGAAGTCTCGGTTCACTCGGGGGGGGGCATCGTGGGGGGGTCGCAGTCCCCCGGTACCGGCTGCACACGGAGGGTCCCGGTCCAGCTGGGGCAATCCCGGCGCCCCCGGGGGGAGGGTCCCGCCCCACCCGCACCGCGCTTTTCCCCCCAGCAGGGGGCGCCCCCCGCCCACTCCCGGTGTCCCGGAGCCCCGCGGGGGGGGGCGGGGGGGACACGGAGGCGGCTCCTGGGAGAAGCGGGGGGGGACACGGGGAATGGGGGACACGGGGCGGGACATGGGGCGGGGGCGGCCGCCGCTTCCTGTGCGCGATCGCGGCGGAGCGAGAGCGGCCGGAGGTACCGGGAATGGGGGGCAGCGCTGCGCCGGGGGTGGGGGGCGCGGGGGGCGTGGGGGAGGAAGGGGTCCCGGTGCCGGTTCCTACGGGGGCTCCGCTCCCCGTCTCCCCCGCACGGGACCTCGTCTACTCCTCCCACGCCTCCCACCACCCCCTCCCCCAGTGCCGTTCCCCGAGCCCCGTTCCGCACCCCCAGGCCGTTGTGTCCCCCCTTCCCTCACCCCTTTTCCCGTCCCCGGCACCCCCAGGCTCTGCACCCTGACCCCGGCACCCCCCGTCCCGCCCCCGCACCGCGAACCTTGCACCCCGTCCTCTGCCTGCACCCCTTGTCCTGTCTCCCGTCCCCTGCACCCCAAACCCCGCACCCCGTCTTGTGTCCTGCGCCCCAAACCCTGGAACCCTTTGTCCTGCGCCCCGTCCCCTGCACCCCATCCTCTCCCTGCACCCCTTCCCCGCCCCCCAGCTCGTCTCCCCTCCCCCGCATCCCTTATCCCCTCTCTGCACCCCAAACCCTGCACCCCATCTTGCCCCCTGCACCCTCTCCTGCTCCCCTAATCTCTTCCCTGCCCCCCAAAACCCTGCCCCTCCTTTCCCATCCCCACACTCCATCTTGTCTCCCGCACCTCATTTTCTCCACCCCTCCCCTTGTGCCCTGCACCCCAAACCCTGCACTCCCTCCCTGCCCCTAATCCCCCCCCCTGCACCCCAAACCCTGCCCCATTATGTCCCCAAAGCCTGCACCCCATCCTTCCCCCCGTATCCAGTCCCTGCACCCCCTCCTCTCCCCGCACCCCAGATCTCATCCCTGCACCCCTTCCTGACCCCCATCCCCCATCCTTTGCACCCCACCTTGCCCCTGCACCCCTTCCCTGACCCCTTATCCCCCTCCCCTGCACCCCAAACCCTTCCCCCTATCTCTTCCCTTGCCCGCCCGCCATATCCTCTACCCGCACCCCAAAACCTTCCCCTTCTTGCCCCCCAAATTCATCCACCCCTCCCTGCACCCCAAACCCAGCCCACCCCATCCCAACCCCCCCGCCCCTCCCGTCCCCCCCGCCCCCGCTGCCCTTTCCCGCACAGTTCCCCCCTTGTTCCCTGGGAGGGGGCGGCGATTTGGGGAAGCCAAACAACGTGGACGCTCCCCCCCCCTCCCAGATTCCAGGGACGGCCCCCCCAAACACGTGGGGGACCCCCCAAATTCCCACGGGGAAGGCCATAAAACCCCCCTTTTCTCCCCGCAGCCACCTCGGTGTGTGTGTGTGGGTGGGGGGGGTGCCCCCACTACACCCCAGCGCTGGATGCGGCGGGACCCCCTTGGGGGGCTTTGGGGGGACCCCCCAAAATAGCTGGGGGGGTTCCGGGGGTCCCGATGGAGGTGGGGGGGGGCCGCCGGCTGCGGATCCTGGAGGATCTCAACATGCTCTACATCCGCCAGATCGCCGCCAGCATCCAGGTGGGAATTTTGGGGGACCCCCTTCCCCTCCCCCGACTCCAAATCCGCGATCCCCCGGGACCCCCCGGAACACCCGGACCCCGGGTTTCCCGGGGTCCGGGTGTTCCGGGGGGTCCCGGGGGTCCCGGGAAGATGGAGTGCGCTCCTCATCCCATGGGATTCACCCCCTCATGAACCCCCAAAACCACGAGAGGGGGGATTTTGGGGTGGTCCCGCTCCCCCTGTTTCTCGCGGGGGGTTATTTATAGGTGATGACGTCACTGGAGGGGGGTGGGGGGGACGACGGCAGGGGCGGGATCGGGATCGGGATTAGGATCGGGATGGAGGAGCAGGAGGTACCGGGAAGGAGTTGTGGGGTTGAGGGAGGTCGGTGGAGGGAATCGGGTGTTTTGGGGGGGTGCTGAGGGGTTTATGGGGTGCGGGATGTGTTTGTGGGGTGCGCGGTAAATCCGTGGGGCGAGTGGTTCCCCCGTAGGGTTCAGGATGGATCTGTGGGGTGCATGGTTCCCCTAGGGGGTGCTGGATGAGTTTGTGGGGTGCGTGGCCTGCCTTTGGGGTGCACAGCTCCCCCGCGGGGTGCACGATGGATCTGTAGGGCACGTGGTTCCTTTATGGGGTGCACAGTGTGTTTGTGGGGTGCACGGTTCCCCCGTGGGGTGCAGGAATAATTTGTGGGGTGCCTCGTAAACCGATGGGGTGCACGCTGGATCCGTGGGGTGCGTGGCTCTGCAGTGGGGTCCATAAGGTGTTTGTGGGGTGCACGGTCTGCTTTTGGGGTTCACGGATTCCCCGTGGGGTACATGATGTGTCCACGGGGTTCCTGATAAATCTGTGGGGTACACGACGTGTTTGTGGGGTGCCTGGTAAATCTATGGGGTGCACGATGTGTGGGTGCAGCTGGGACCCCTAATGCCACAGGGACCACCAGGGATGCACCATCGGGACCTCGTAAGGGCAGGGCTGAGACCCCCAAACGAGTGTGGGACCCCCCCTCCCGTGTGTGTAGGGCTGGCACCCCTGTGCATGGCCGGGACCCCCGGGGGGACGTGGTTTGTGGGGTGCTTGGGTCCCCTATACCCAGCAGGTGCCTCCAGCCCCCCAATCCCCCCCGGACCCTCCCAAACCCCAAATGTGGGGAGGAGCTGGAGCTGCTGTGGGTATGGGAGGGGTTTTGGGACCCGCCTGACCCCCCAAATGTGCCCTGTTCTCAGGATCCAGAGCTGCTGTGGGAGCGAGAGGGGTTTTGGGGCTCCCCCTGACCCCCCCCAATGTGCCCCGTTCACAGGAGCGGGCTCTGGAGCGGGCGCTGCGGGTGCGGGAGGGGTTTTGGGCTCCCCCGACCCCCCCAAATGTGCCCCGTTCGCAGGAGCCGGAGCTGCAGCGGGCTCTGGAGCGGGCGCTGCGGGTGCGGGAGGGGGCCCGGCGGCTGCTCCCCGCCTGCAGCCGCCCCGAGCAGGCGCTGGAGACCACCAAGACCCTGGTGCTGTGCGATGCCAGGGTGGTCGCGGCGGGGGGGGAGCTGCAGCGGCGCCAGGAGGCTCGGCTGAGGGGGGCCCGGCGGTGAGGGACCCCAAAAATGATGGGGGAGGGCATTGGGTACCCCAAGGGACGCTCAAAGCTGCAGAAGGTGCCCTATGGAGCCCCGAAATTGGAGGGGGAATGGAGGAGCCCACAGGGTGGTGAGGGGCACCCCAAAATGCGGGGGGGGGAAGGAATGGGGGACCCCATGGAGGGTGTGGTGGGGAGGGTCCCCAAAATCTGGGGAGGGGGTTTGAGGACCTCGTGGGGGTTGCGGTGGTGAGGGACACCCCGAAACCTGGGGGGGAACACCGGGGACGTGGCAGTGAGGGGACCCCTAAAACGCAGAGGGTGGGATGAGGGACCCTGTGGGTGAGGGACACCCCGAAATTTGGGGGGAATTGGGGAACGCAGGAGAGCACAGCTGTGGGGGTGAGGTGGCAGGAGCCACCCCAAAGCTGGGGGGAGCACCCCAAAAACCTGGGGGGAGCTTTGCTGACCCCCTGCCGTGCCCCCGCAGCCCCTCGGACGCCGGGCCCGGGGCTGAGCGGGTGCCGTGCCGGGGCACTGTCTGCATCTCAGGTATGGGGGGGCCGGGGGTCCCCGGGGGGGTTCTGGGGAGGGGGGACCCCATCCTCTCTGCCTGCCCGCCCTGGGGCACCGTGTGCATTTTTGGTGGGGGGTCTGGGGGTGTCGCAGGGGGTCTTACCCCCCTCACGCCCCGCCACCCCAGATTTGCGCATCCCGCTGATGTGGAAGGACACCGAGTACTTCAGGAACAAGGGGGGTGAGTGTTGGGGTGCTGGGGGTCCCCCCTTTTCCCTGTGACCCCCTCTGTGACCCCCCCTGATCCCCAGTGCCCCCCCAGAGCTGCACCGCTGCGCCGTGTTCCTGCTGCTGCAGGTGGGGGCCGAGATCCACGACACCCCCACGGTGCTGGTGGACCGAACCCTCACTGACATCTGCTTCGAGGGCGCCGTGCTCTTGTGAGGGGGGGCACGGGACCCCCGACACCCTCACACTCCTCCCTGGGACCCCCCTATGGGACCCTCGACACCCCCACATCCCCCCCTCAGCTTCTCTATGGGGCCCCTGGCCACCCCAATAAGCCCCCATGGGATCCCTGATCCCTCCCATGGGACCCCCAACCCACCCCACAGGACCCCTGAGACCCCCCCCGCACCTTTGGGACCCCTGATCACCTCCACACCCCCCCAGGGACACTGACACCCCCCATGGGACCCCAGATCACTCTGGTTCTCCCCCCCACCAGGGACCTCTGCCACCACCAAACCCCCCTTGGGGAGCCCCACCCTCATCTGCCTCCCTCCAGGGGACCCCTGACCCCACTCTGGGGACCTCTGACCACTTCGGAGGGTGACCCCTGCCCTCCTCTGCCCCTCCCTGGGGACCCCTGCCCACCCTTGGGAGGGACCCCTGCCCCACACCTCCCCTCTGGGACCCCCCCCGTCGGTGACCCCACTGTCCGTGGGGTGTCCGTGGGGGTGTCCCCTGCTCTCGCTGACCCCGCTGTGCCCCCCAGCTCCGAGGCGAGCCCCGATTTCGAGCTGAAGGTGGAGCTGTACAGCGCCGGGCTGCCCGGCGGGGGGGCGCAGGGCAGCACCCCCAAAAAGCTGGCCACGCGCCTCAGCACCTCCCTGGGCCGCTCCTCCGGGCGCCGGGCACGGGCGGCCATGGAGGGGGGGCCCGGCAGCCCCCCGGGCACCGGCGGCACCGGGGCACTGCTGCTGCCACCCCCAGGCGTCCCGTGAGTACCCCCGAGATCCCCCCGGTACACCCCCACCCCCCCCGTGTGTGCCCCATGTCCCCCCTGTGCCCCCAAACCCCCCCATCCTCCCCGACCCCCCACAGACCCCTTCCACCTCCCCATGGCACCCCCCTGACCCCCTCATGGTGTCCCCCGGGTGTCCCCGGTGCACACACCCCCTGTACCCCCCAAGACCCCCCGCAGTGTCCCCCTGACCCCCCCGTTGTCCCCCAGGTGTCCCCAATTCCAGCTCCTGGCCCACGCCGCGCTGTCCCTGGCGCAGGTGCACGACGGGTTCCGCACCCACGACCTCGTCGTCGCCGCCGACGGTCAGTGGGGCCCCACGGCACCCCAAAACACCCCATGGCACCCGTTAACACCCCGTAACCACCCTGTAACACCCCACAGCACCCCATGGTACCCCATAACACGGGGAACGGGGCTGGGACAGATGGAGAAGGGTCTGGGGGTCCTGACAGGGTGGAGAGGGAGATCTTGGGGTCCTGAAAGGGTGTGGGTGGGGTTTGGCGTCTAGGTGAACGGGGCTCCTGGCAAGAGGAGGAGGTGGGTCTGGGCTCCTTTTGGGGTTTGGGGATCCCTCTCAACCCCCAAGACCCTCATGTGTCCCCTTCCCAGAGCAGAGCCACTGCTGGGAGGGCTTGGGGTCGGTGTGGGGGTCCCTCCCAGCCCCTCCATGTCCCCCCCTGTCCCCCCGTGTCCCCCCCCAGAGCAGAGCCCCTGCTGGGTGCCCCTGTATGGGCGCATGTGCTGCCGCCTGGCGGCCAGGCCGAGCTGCATGGACACCGCCGCGGCGACCGGGACCCTGCGGCTGCAGGTGAGGGACGGGAACGGCACCGGGAACGGCACCGGGAACGGCACCGGGAACGGCAGAGAGGGGTGGGATAGAGGGATGGGATGTGTTAACATCCCGGTGGGAACAGGGACCCTGCGGCTGCAGGTGAGGGACGGGAACGGCACCGGGAATGGGATCGGGAATGAGATTGGGAATGAGAGACAGGGGTGGGATGGGGAATGGGGGAGAGGGGTGGGATAGAGGAATGGGATGTAGGGATGGAATATAGGGATGGGATAGAGGGATGGGATATAGGAATGGGATAGAGGGCTGGGAGAGAGAAATGGGATATAGGGATGAGATATAGGGATGGGATAGAGAAGTGGGATAGAGGGATGGGATAGAGAAATGGGATATAGGAATGGGATAGAGGAATAGGACAGAAGGATGGGATATAGGGATGGGATAGAGGGATGGGATAGAGAAATGGGATATGGGAATGGGATAGAGGAATAGGACAGAAGGATGGGATATAGGGATGGGATAGAGGGATGAGCTGCGTAAACATCCCCACAATAACGGGGACCCTGTGGCTACCGGTGAGGGAACGGGATAGAGGGAATGGGATTGGGAATGGGATAGAGGGATGGGACATATCAACACCCCTGTGGTAACTGGGACCCGGTGGCTGCAGTAGGGGAATGGGATTGGGCATGGGAAAGGGGTGGGATAGAAGGATGGATATGGGGACACAGATAAGGGGGAACGGGGGTGGGTAGAGAGATGGGGACAAGGATGAGAACAGGACAGGGATGGGGACAAAGATGGGCATGGAATGTGGTCAGACAGAGAGGAATGGGATGAGGACAGTGACGTGCATGGGAACAAGAACAGGGACAGACACAAGGGTAGGACGGAGATGGGAAGGGACAAGAACAGGGACAGGGGATGGGAATGGGTTGGGATGAGAATGGGGACAGAGCTGGGGACAGGATGGGTGGTGACAGCTCTCGTCCATCCCCACCAGGGGCTCTGGACTGGTGGGGCTGGAGCTGGGGGGATCCCTGTGCTGGGTACAGAATCGGGGGGCACTCTGGTCACCCGCGGGTGCTGACGGCTCCGGGGGTCTCACTGCAGGCGCCAGGGGCTGAGGGGCCGAGCGGGCCCCCCTTGTTCTGCGTCCTGCGGGGCCCGGGGCTGCTCTGCTACGGCAGCGCCGGCGAGGCCGAGGCCGGGCAGGAGCCCAGACTCACCATCGCTGTCACCAAGGTGTGGGGGACACGGGGGGCACGGGGGTGGGGGGCTATGGGGGGCACGGAGGGCTGTGGGGGTTATGGGGACTATGGGGTTATGGGGGGTGGGTATGGGGGATGTGGGGCACATGGAGGGAGTGGGTAGCGGGAGCAAAGGGGGCTGTGGGGGGCTCTGGGTGGTTGGAGGTTTATGGGGTGTTCTGGGGGGGCTGTGGGGCTGCGGGGTCCAAGGTGTCCCGGTGCCGCAGGACACGCGGGTGCGCGCGGTGGAGTCGGGGGGCCGCGGGCAGCCCCCCGGGGTGGCCGTCACCAACCGGCTGGGCGGGGAGGAGGTGACGCACACGCTGGTGGCCGAGAGCGTGGCCGAGGCCCAGCGCTGGCTCGAAGCCTTCGGGCAGCACCTCTACGACTTGGGTGAGCCGGGACCCCAAGGATGCCCCCCAGATCTGCGGGAACGCCCATCATCCCTTTGGGACACCCCCTCCCATCCCTGCGGGATCTCCCAGCCCTGTGGGACCCTCCACCTTGGTGGGACCCTGTCCCAGTGGGATCCCCGTTGTTAAAGGACCCCCAGCCCAGTGGGACCCCCTCATCCTGTGGGATTCCCACCCTGGCAAGACCCCAGACCATCCCTGTGGGACCCATCCCTGCGGGACCCCCCTACAGGACCTCCAACCCCGTGGGACCCCAGTCCTGAGAGCACCCCCATCCCCGTGAGACCCCCATCCCGAGCTGACCCCATGCAACGGAACCCCCATCCCACTGCAATCCCAATCCCAGCTCACTCCCCGTCTCGGGAGCACCTGGATCCCGGGGGGCTCCGTCCCACGGCCCCCCCATTGTCCCCGCTCCCGCAGCCCAGTGGAAGCAGTGCTGTGAGGAGCTGATGCGGATCGAGGAGCCTCCCCCGCGCCGCCCCCCGGCCCCGCTGCCCCCCCAGGGCTCACTCTACCACCAGACGGGTGAGTGGGGTCGGGGGGGGGGTCTCTCTGGGGGGGCTCTGCTCTGTCTCCCCCTCTCTGCTCTCTGCTCGCTCCCTAACGCTGCTCTTCTCGCTGTCCCCCCCGCTCTGTACCCCCCCGCCCCATTTCTTTCCCCCCGCCCCTGCCGCTCTGCCACCCCTCTCCCGCGCCCCCCCCCAGCCCCGCCGGGCCCCCCCGGGACCCCCCCGGGCGAGGGGCTCCTGCTGCAGGAGAACGTCTCGGCCGAGATCCGGGCGCTGCTCAGCTCCTACTACAGCGACAGGTGATGGGGGGGGGGGGGACACGGGGGGGCCCCGAGACAGAGCCACACACAGCCCCCCCCCACTGCCACAGCACCCCCAGGATGGCCGTGAGGACT
The DNA here is from genome assembly GCF_965178545.1 of Coloeus monedula. NCBI lineage: Eukaryota > Metazoa > Chordata > Aves > Passeriformes > Corvidae > Coloeus > Coloeus monedula. The sequence continues at coordinate 73,325,405 of NC_138785.1, forward strand.
GGGGGTGGGGGGGGGGGGAGCAGCGAAGGGACCCCCAAACCCCCACCACTACCTGTGAGGGCTGTGGGGCATCCATGGGGGGCTGGGGTGGCACTGGGTGTAATGGGGGGGCCATTCACAGCCCCCACCCCACGGCACAGCAGCCGGGGGTTTGGGGGGGTCTGGGGATGCCCCTGACCCCCCTGTGACCCCCCCTTTCCCCTTCCCCCCAGCTATTGACCCCTCCGATGACATCGTGGCGGTGACCGACATCCTGACGCGGCACCGGGGGGGTCCCCAAGCGCCGGGCTCGCCCCCGTGGCTGTCGCTGTTCGAGGGGCCCCCCCTGCGCAGCCCCAGCCCCCCCCGCCGGGGCCGCCCCCGCACCCTGTCCCTCGATGCCCGGCTCAGCACCCTGAAGGGCCGGGGGGGCCCCCCCAAGCCCCCCCACTCCAGCTCCTCCAGCAGCGGCAGCAGCAGCCCAGGACCCCCCCAGCGTGACCCCCCCAGACCCCTCCAGTCCCGGGTGTGACCCCCAGCACTTTGGGGAGGGGGAGGGGACAGGGAGGATGGACGCCCCCCCACCCTGCTCGCCACAGGGGTTTGGGGGGGGTGGGGGCTCCCAGCTTCTGTTTCTGGGGAGAAACTGGAATTTCTGCCCCTCCCCATGCTGGGGGGGGCTCAGGGCTAAACTCCAAAAAGGGGGGGGGCTGGTTTCCTTCCCCCCCCCCACAAGGGTGGGTGCTGGGGACCCCCCCCCACTGCAGGGGGGTTCCCCCAGGGTGGGTGCTCAGGGTCTAACCCGGGGAGGGGCACAGGGACCCCCCCCCCCAGCTCTGCTTTCCCTCACCTCTAACCCAGGGGGGACACGACGCCCCTGGCAGCCCCCTCCCCCAATTAATAATGTTCACTAATAATTTGCATTAAAATTTATTTAACAGCTGCTCTGTGTGATTTCGGGGGGGGGGGGGGGGTGGGGGTCCCTGTGCCCGGGTGGGGGGGCCGTGCTCCCCCATCCTGTGCTGCCACCAGAGGGGGGGGGAGGTTTGGGGTGCTGCCCTCTCCCCAAGCTGCTCATTTGGGGTGCAAGTGGGGGGTGGAGGCTGTGCTGGGGGTGTGTGGGGAGGGGGCGTCCATCCTGGGGGCTGTGGTGCCATAGGGGGGACCCTGCCCCAAAAGGGGGTGCTGGCCCCCCCCCACCTACACTGCATGGGGGGAGAGGTCCTCGTCCTCGGTGGGGGGGGTGGGGCCCCCCAAAAGCGGTGGGTGGGGGGCGTCACGGGCCAGCAGCAGCGCGAAGCCTGGGGAGAGAGTGGGGTTGAGATGGGGGGGGGGGCTGGGGGAGGTTTTGGGGGGTTTTGGGTGGGGTTGGGTAGTTTTGGGGGGGTTTACGGGGGAGTTTTGGGGTACCTGGAGTGGCTTTGTGCAGGACGAGGTTCTCGCTGGGCTCGTCCCCCTGCAAAGAGTGGGGGGACTTGAGGGGTCCCTCCACCCCCAGATGTGCCCGCGCCCCTCACCAGGGGACTCCACCCCATCTCCCATCATGCCCCCCACCCCGTTCCCCATCCAGTCCCACCCCAACCCCCAGAACCAGCCCCCAGGGCCGTGTATTGCCCTCTGCCCCCCGCCCCAAAACCTGCAGCCCCCACAGTCCCCGTGCCCCTCCATCACCTCCAGCCCCACATAACCCCAGAGCCCCTTTTGGCCCCCCCACATCTCCCCCAGCCCCACACCGTACCTGCCCCGGGGGGGGTCTCGGCTCCCAGGGGGCCTCCCAGCCCCCCCACTCGTGCCCCCCGATTCCATTGCGCCCCAAATCCTGGGGGTCCTGCACCGGGCGGGGGGGGCCGGGGCTGTGCAGGGGAGGCCCGGCCGGGGGTATTGGGGACCCTTCCCGCGGGCTGGGGACCCCCTCAACCAGCGGCCCCAGAGATTCCCATGCCGGGGGGCTGGGCAGGGGGGGAGTGTCCGGGAGGGGCCCCTCCTCATCCCGGGGGGGCCTGGGGGGAGACCCCAAGCCGGGAGTGCTGGAAGGAGGGAGGGGCTCTACCCCATAAGTGCTTTCAGAACACCCCGACCCAGAGGGGCCAGGGGGGATCCCCATCTGGGGGGGGCTGGGAGGGGGCCCAGACATGGCAGAGGGGGACTCTGACCCGGTGGTGGCAAAACTGGGGGTCCCCAGGGTGGCAGAGGGAGGGGTCCCAGTTCCCATGGGGCTGGAAGGGGTCCCAGTGGTGGTACATTGGGGGGTGCCCGACACCACAGGGCTGGGGGGGCTCCTTGGGGTGGCAGAGGGAGGGGTCCCTGTCCCCCCGGGGCTGGGGAGAGTCCCGGTGGTGGCACTTTGGGGGGTCCCCGTCCCCACAGGACTGGTGGCAAGGGGGGACCCTGCTCGGGCTGGGCTGGGGGGGGTCCCCAGGGTGCCACGTTGTGGGGTCCCTGTCCCCACAGCACTGAGGGGGGTCCTGGTGGTGGCACTTTGGGGGGTCCCCGTCCCCACAGGACTGGTGGCATGGGGGGACCCTGCTCGGGCTGGGCTGGGGGGGGTCCCCAGAGCGGCAGAGGGAGGGGTGCCCCTGCCCGTGGGGCTAGCGGGGGTCCCGCTGGCGGCACATTGGGGGGTCCCTGTCCCCGCGGGGCCGGGGGGCAGAGGCGGCGGCAGCCGGCGGGGGCTGGGGGGCGGTGCCCCCCTGGAGACGCCGGGCGGGGGGGTCTGGGGGGGCTCCGGCCGGCGGAAGATGAAGGCGGATTCCGTCAGGCTGCGCTGGTACCGCAGGAAGGGCCGGCGGGCACCTGGCGGAAGGCGGGAGGTCAGCAGGGACCCCCAGAGCCCTCCGTGCCCCCCAACCCCTCCATGGCACCTACCGGGGGTGCTGCCGGGCAGGGGCGACGTGGACGTGGAGCCCGAGCGCTCCCGCTGCCGAAAGAATTCCCGGGGGTTCTGGGTGCGCTGGGAGACCAGGATGGCGGCTTCCTGCGGGATCGGGGGGTCAGCGGGGGTGTGGCACAGGGCGCAGGGCCGGTGGCCCCGTGACCCGGGGGCAGGGAGGGACCCGGTCCCGACACTCACGGCAGCCGTCCCGCTGACCCCGCTGCGCCCCCCGCGCTCCCGCTCGGCCGCCTCCTGCTCCCGCTGCTGCTGTTCCTGCGGGACACGGCGGCCATGGGAAACATGGATCCCTCAGGATGGAGCCCTCGCATCTCCCCAGGTTAGACCCCCCCACCCCGGATCCCCCTGAAATAAACCTCCTGTATTCCTTGCGATGGACCCGCTCGATCCCTCAGGATGGACATCCCAGATTCCCTGGGATGAACCCCTTCAGATCCCCCAGGATAGACCCCTAGAACCCCTGGATCCCCTGGGATGAACCCCCTGGATCATCTCAGGATGGAACTCCTGGATCACCCGGGATGGATGTCCCAGATCCCGCCCCCTCCCCCCTCCCTAGATCCCGCAGGATGGGACCCACAGATCCCCTAGGATGAACCCCCTGGATCCTGCTGGGATGGAGCCCTCTTATCTCCCTTGATCCCCCTGAGACCCTCCCCATTCCAGCCCCCTTCCCGCTCACCCATCGCTCCTGCTCCTTCCTCCGCTCCTCCGCGTCCAGCCGCGCCTGCTCCTGCCTGCGGGGCCGGGAGTTGGGGCGTCAGGGAGAGATTATAGGGATGGGACACGAGGATGGGACATGGCACACAGATGGGAAACACCAGTGGGGTATGGGAATGGGGACACGGGGATGGAGACATGGGGATGGGACACAGGGATGAGGATGGGACATGGGGATGGGAACATGGATGGAGACACGGGGCTGGGAGAGGGATGGAGCCCAGTGTTGCCCCTCACCGGCGCTCCTCGATGAGCCGCTCCCGCTCCTGCAGCCGCCGCTCCCGCTCCGCCGCCTGCAGCCGCTCCTCCTCCATGCGCTCCCGCTCCCAGCGCCGCCGCTGCTCCCGCTCCCGCTGCCGCTCCTGCTCCTTCCGCTGCTGCTCCTCGCGCTGCGCACGCACCGGGATCAGCGCCGGGATCGGCACTGCGAGCCATCACCGGGACCTGGACCGGGAACTCACCCGCCCCGGCACCAGGAGCGGCACTGGGACCCCTCTGCCATCGGCACCGGCACGGAGAACCGGCACCGGGACTGGGAGACCGCCGCACTTCACATTGGGACTCTCGCAGCCTCGGCACCAGGACCAGGACCGGGACCCCATCGACCTCAACACCAGCACTGGCACCAGAACCCCCCTCGGTCTCGGCACTGGGACCGGGACCCCACTGCACCCCACACCGGGACTGGGATCCCCACCAAGCTCGGCACCGGGACCCCTGGGCTCAGCCCCTGGCAACCCCAGCCCGAGGCAGCAGCCGTGACCCCATTCCTGGGATACCGGGGGACCGTGGGGACCTCCCAGCCCTTCCCCAGCCCCCCGACAACTCACCTCAGCCTGTTCCCAGAAGGAATCGCGCTGGGTGCGCTGGAGCTCCAGCGCCGGGTTGGTCTTGCGGTAGTTGGTTCCCTGGGGAGCACAGGCGGGTCAGGGTGGGACCCCCAGAACTCCCCAACACCCCCTGCCCGGGGACTCCCGGGAAGGGTGACCGAGCACCCATCGCCCCCCAGGTGTCCTCCCCATTCCCGCGGGGACATCGCCCCACCGAGACCCCCACTCACCACCAGCTCCGGGGTGTCTTGGGGGGTCCTCCTGGGGGGGCGAGGGGCGGGGGGCTCCAGCTGTGCCAGCACTCGGCGCAGCCCCTCCAGCGTCACCTCCTCGGAGCGGCGGGCGCTGATCACCGCCGTGGCCTCCTGCCGCCGGGAGGGGACGGGATGGGACCGTGCCACCCCTCCCACGGCCCACCCCCCGCATGGATCCACACTCCCCGGGGAATCCCGGCACAATTCCCTCGGACGTGTCAGGCGTGGGACTGGATCCAGACGTGGGGCCGGATCCAGATCCCGGACCCAGACAGATCACCGGAAGCTGTTCCGGGCGATGGGGAGGGCAGGACCCCCCCCCCCCCCCCTCCGTCAGGACGGGATGGAGGGGGCAGGGATCCCAACCACAGCTCCGGCACGGCGGCCAAGACTGGGAGCACTGGGAAAGCGGCGGCTGAGTCAGCAGCGCCAGGAATGCGCCCGGGCACAGGCAAAGGTCGGGGCGGCGAGGTGGGGGAGACAGGGGCAGGAATGGGGAACACGGGGGGGGCGGGGACCCCAACACACCACCCCAGGACCCCCCGAGGGCTCCGTGCCCCCCACTCACCCTGAAGAAGCTCCGGATGGCCGGCAGGTGTCCGGCACACGCCGCCCTCAGCGGTTCTGGCACCTTTTCCCCCACCTGGCACCGCACCCATTGCTCAGCCCGGGGGGGTCCCATGCGGGGGTCCCCCCGGGATGCCCCCCCGCACTCACCCAGCTGATAAGGACGATCCTGGGGGTGCCAGAACCAGGATCGGGGACCCGGCACAGCCCGTACATGACGCTGCCGACAGAGAATTTCCCAGCGAGCTCATCCGGCCCCCCGGCTGTAAGGAGGGGGGGTCAGAGGGGGTACGGGGGAACTGGGGGGACCCCCCAGTACTCCCCGACAGCTTCGCTCCCGGTACCTCCGGAATCCAGGAGCTTGAGGTCGTGGTGCTTCTCATAGCCAAAGACGGCCCTGGAGGGGGAGAAGGGGGGGGTCAGGGTGGGGGTCAAGGTGGGGGGGTCAGGGTGAGCGTCCCACAAGGTGCGGGACCTGCCGGGCTTGGGCACCACCCGTGTTCCCCCATGCCACCAGCTTGGGATGAATTCATGGAAGTGCCGCCGGCAGCATCCGCCCCCGGGACAATGGGAATGTGGGAAGCGCCGGAGCTGCACGGCCCCCCCCCCAACGACCCCCCTCCCCCCCGTGAGGAGGTGCCGGGACCCCCGCCCGACCCTGGGAAGGCTCCGGGGGCCCCATCTCGGAGGGACCCACACCCCCCCCCCCCGGCATTTCCAGCGGCTCTGCCCCTCTTTGTTCCCGCGTGGCTCCGGTTCCGGGCGCACGCGGGACACGGCTGGGCACGGCTCCGGCAGCACGCGTGGAGCACGGCGCGGCGGGGCACGTCACGCATGTCACGGCATGTCGCGACAGGCTGCGGCGCCACATGGCGGGACAGAGCCCGGCACGCGGCCGGGCGGGCGCCGGGAGGAGCCGGCGCTGGAGCCGGTCCAGCCGCGCTCCGGGGGCAGAGGGCAATGCCCGGGTGGCCGGTGGCCACAGTGACGGGCGGCCCCGTGACGACGGGGGGCTGCGAGGCCGATGAGCCCCGGTGCCGTCGCCCCCCATCCCGGAATGGGGGTTTTGGGGGACACCGGCTCGGGCTCCACGGCACCGGCACCAAAGAGGGGCCAGCCCGGGACCCCCAACCCTGTCTCGTCTCGGGACCGGCGTCTCCCCGGTGCAGCCGGGCAGAACCCCCCTCACCGCACCCCGGGGTGCTCCCCCACTCCCGCAACCCCCCCCGGGCCCGTCCTGCCCCCGCCCCGGGCGGCGGCGCCGCTCCCACCCCGGCGGCACCGGGAGGGACCGGGCGGGACGGGACGAGACCGTGCGGGACTCCCGGTTCCCAGCGAGGCGGCACGTAGGGCTCAGTCCTGGGACCCCCATGGGGACCGGCACCCCCGGCCGAGACCCCGGTGCGCCCCGCAGCCTCCGTCCCGGTGCCGGTAACGGTGCCTCTCGGACCGCCCCCGACGCCCCGGCCCGTGCCGGTGCCTGTTCCTGCTCCCGTTCCCGGTCCTGTGTCCGGTGCCTGTCTCGGTGCCCATTTCCAGTCTCGGTCCCCTCTTCCGTTCGCGGACCCATTCCCCTGTTCCCTCTGCCGGGTCCTCATTGCCGGTGCCCTGTTCCCGGTCGTTTCTTCCGTCCCCCTTCTCGGTCTCCGTTCCCGGCTCCCGTTCCCTCTCCCGGTGTCCCCCGCCCTCCCATTCTCACCAGTCGGTCGCAGCCCGGGGGTTCCCCACGTCCTCCCGCGCCGCCAGCAGCGCCAGCCGGTACCGCTCCAGTCCCGGCCCCGCCATCCCGATCCCGGGGCCGATCCCGATCCCGGGGCCGATGCCGATCCCGGGGCCGCCGCCGCCCTGCGCCCGCCCCTCCCTCCCCCGCCGCCCCCCCCCGACGCTTTCCACCGCCCACGGGCGGCACCGGGCGGGGCGGGGGCGGGAGCGGCCGGGAGGCACCGGGACGGGACGGGCGGCGCTGGGAGCACTGGGAGCACTGGGAGCACTGGGGCGCGGGTGCCGGGCCTGGGTCCCGCACTGGGACAGGGTCCCGCACTGGGATGGGGGTCCTGTAATGGGATGAGGGTCCGGTACTGGGATGAAGGTCCCATACTGGGATGATGGTCCTGCACCGGGATGAGGGTCCCGTACTGGGATGAGGATCCCGTACTGGGATGAGGATCCCGTACTGGGATGAGGCTGCTGTGCCAGATTCCCATTCTGGGACATCGATTCAGGTCCCAGGATCCCACAGCAGGACATGGATCTCACACCAGGATGTGGAGCAGGTCCCAGGGGCCCGCACTGGGACGTGTGCCAGGGTCCAGCATCGGAATGTGGCTGCGGTGCCAGGATCCCACACCAGGATGAGGGTCCCCAGACTGGGATGTGGGTGCAGGTTCCTGGGGGCCCAAACTGGGATGTGGGTGCTGTGCCAGGATCCTGTGCTGGGATGAGGATCCCACACTGGAATGTGGGTGCTGGGCCAGGATCCTGGACTGGGATCAGGGTGCTATGCCAGGATCCAGCACCCAGCCAAGGAGGGGGGTGTGTCCCTCTTCCCTCTTGTGTCCCCCCCATCCCTGGAGCCTCTCCTGACATACCCTTTTTATGCCAGGAAATGGGATTTTGGGGGGCTGGAGGAGTCTCCGGGTCCCCCTCGACCATGAAGGTGCTCGGGGTTGCCCCGGGGACATTCCCAGCTCAGTGTCTGGCCCGCCCCATCCGCACACGGCCCCCGTCCCAAAGCCTCTCCCATCGTTCCCTTATTTGGGCACCGCGACTGGAAAATCCCAAACCCCCAGGGAGGAAAAAAATGCTGGAAAATGGGATCTTGGGCCCAGCAACACGCCCAGCCCCGTGTGTGGCGAGCCGGGTCACCCCCTGTCCCAGTGCCACTGGTGTGACTGGCATTACTGGTGTCACTGGTCTCACTGCTGTTACTGGTGTCGCTAGTGCCATTTGGGTTGTTGGTGTCACTGGTTTTACTGGTGTCACTGGTATTATTGGTTTTGCTGGTACCACTGGTGCCACTGGTTTTATTGGTGTCACTGGTGTTACAGGCTTTGCTGTCACTGCTGATGTCACTGGTTTTACTGGCGTCACTGGTTTTACTGGTGTCACTGGTGTCACTGGTTTTGCTGCACCGCTGGTGTCACTGGTTTTACTGGTGTCACTGGTGTTACTGGTTTTGCTGTCACTGCTGGTGTCACTGGTTTTATTGGTTTCAATGCTGTCATTGCTGTCCCTGTTGTCGCTGCTGTCACTGCTGTCGCTGCTGTCGCTGGTTGTGCTGGTGTAACCGGTGTTGCTGGTTTTACTGGTGCCACTGGGGTTATTGGTGTCGCCGGTTTCACTGGTGTCTGCCACTGCTGTCATTGATGTCACAGGCGTCACAGGCGTCACAGGTGTCACAGGTGTCGCTGCTGTCACTGCTGCCGCTGCTGTCGCTGCTGCCACAGGTGTCGCTACTGTCACTGCTGTCACTGCTGTCGCTGATGTCACAGGTGTCGCTGCTGTCGCTGCTGTCACAGATGTCGCAGATGCCACTGCTGTCACAGATGTCACAAGTGTCGCTGCTGTCACAGATGTCACAAGTGTCGCTGCTGTCACAGATGTCACTGCTGTCACTGCTGTCGCTGCTGTCGCTGCTGTCACAGATGTCACAGATGTCACTGCTGTCACTGCTGTCGCTGCTGTCGCTGCTGTCACAGATGTCGCTGCTGTCGCTGCTGTCGCTGCTGTCACAGATGTCACAGGTGTCGCTGCTGTCGCTGCTGTCGCTGCTGTCGCTGCTGTCACTGCTGTCACTGCTGTCGCTGCTGTCGCTGCTGTCACAGATGTCACAGATGTCGCTGCTGTCGCTGCTGTCGCTGCTGTCGCTGCTGTCACAGATGTCACTGCTGTCACTGCTGTCGCTGCTGTCGCTGCTGTCACAGATGTCACAGATGTCGCTGCTGTCGCCGCTGTCGCCGCTGTCGCGACCCGGCCCCCCCGCCCTCCCCCTTCCGTGGGCGTGTCCCTCTGACCCCGCCCCGTGGGCGTGGCCTTTGCCCGCGGGGGTGGGCGGGGCCCTGAGGGGGCCGGGCCGTCACGTGGCGGCGCGGCGCCCCCTGGCGGCGCTCCTTTGTCCGCGCGCGGGGCGGGGCGGCGGGGGGCGTGGCCTGGCGGGCGGGGCCGCGCGGGATTGGCGGGGCGGGGCGGGGCGGGGCGGGGCGGGGCGGGGCGTGCCGCGGCGGCGCGCGCTGATTGGCTGCGGGGCGGGGCGGGCCGGGCGGGGCGGGGGTCGGTAACGGGCCGGGCCCGGGTTCGGGTCCGGGCGGGGGGCGCTGAGCGGGGCCGCTCCGTTGCCCGGGGCCCCCCCCGCGCCCCCATGGACCCCGACGTGGACTACGAGCGCCCCAACGTCGAGACCATCAAGTGCGTCGTGGTGGGCGACAACGCGGTGGGCAAGACGCGGCTGATCTGCGCCCGCGCCTGCAACGCCACGCTGAGCCAGTACCGGCTGCTGGCCACGCACGTGCCCACCGTGTGGGCCATCGACCAGTACCGCGTCTGCCAGGAGGTGAGGGCGGGGGACACCGCCGGCCACCGCCGGACAGCGGGCGGGGGACAGCGGGAGGGGGGTTACCGGGGGACACCGGGCACCGGACATCGCCAGGCACTGAGGGGCATCGGGGCGGGGGAGGGACAATAGAGGGTACCCGGTACCAGAAGGGACACCGAGGGGGGCCCCGGGAGGGGGTAGCGGGACCACACCAGGGTGGTACTGGTGGTACCGGGCAGGGCGGTCGGTGATGGTGCCGTTCCCGGTGTCACCCCCGGTGCCGGCAGGTGCTGGAGCGCTCCCGGGATGTGGTGGACGAGGTCAGCGTCTCCCTGCGCCTCTGGGACACCTTCGGGGACCACCACAAGGACCGGCGCTTCGCCTATGGCAGGTGGGACCGCGACCCGCTACCGGAACCCCACCCCCTACCACCATCACCCTGACCCCCGCCACCGGCACCCCCGAGACCCCCAAACCCCATCACCGGCAGCCCAGCCCAGCCCCCACCACCAGCACCCAGACCCCAAGCCCTGCCCATCCCGGGACGTGTGGAGCCAAAGGAGCCCCTTGGGCTCCTGCCAGCGCCCAGAGAGCAGCTCTGGCACCCCAAACCCTCGGGGAGGGGCGGGGCTGCCCCCATTCCCGGCCGGGGACGGCTTTGGGGGCACCCTGACACTGCACCCCCCGAAGCCCCCGCCCCGAGCAGGCACCCCGGCTGCTCGTGGCCCCTCCGGAGCTGTCGTGGGGGGCGGCCCCGGGGGGGGGCTGTTGTGGTGCGGGAAACTTCCCCGGGGGCGCTGGCCTGGCCGCAGGAGGGGCCCCCCAGACCTCCCCTGGCCCCCCGGTTGTAAACAGCCGGTCCCCGTGGCCGCCAGCACGTCCGGGCTCTTATCGCCGCCGCCCCGCGCCAGCCCCGCGGCACCTCTAATCTCCCCGCGGCACGGCGGGGGCCCCGCCAGTGGGGACACCCCAGCAATGGGGGGGCAGGGGGGGCCGGATCCCCATGGCCCGCGGTGGCCCCGGGGCTGGCCGGAGGCCCCGGGGGGGCCGGTGGCGGCTATCTTGGTCTGGGACACGGGCCCGGCTCCAGCGGCGCCTCCCGGTCACGTCCCGTCCCGGCACGGACTAAAAACAACCCGGGCCCGGGGCCACGCGGCTGCTCCGGGGACTTGGGGGTGCTGGCACCCACCGTGTGTCCCCTGGCACCCCCACCATGTCCCCTGGCACCTCACACCCCCTGAGCCAGGGCTGGGGTGGCAGTGGCCGCCCCACGGTGGGCGCAGGGGTAGCGGGCATGGTCTGTCCCTGGTGCTGGGGACTGGCACCCGCCCAGCCGACCCCGCCCTGGGTCCATGGGTCACCCTGGCCATGGGCATCCTGGGGGTCTGGGGGGCTCCTGGGAGTCCATGGGGCTCGCATAGTCAGGTGCTTGTGAAGCTCCCCGGGGGTCTCTGGTGCTCCCATGACCGTGGGACTCTGGGAGTTGTGGGGCTCCTGGGGGTCTGGGGGCTCTCAGGGTGTCGTGGGAGGTAGTGACAGGCATCCTGGGACCGGGCTGGGACCCGGGTGCCACCTGAGCAGGGCGTGTTTGGGGACACGGGGTGACAGCGGGGTGGCACCAGGGCAGCGCTGCCCTCCCGCTCCTGCTGCTCCCCCCAGGTCGGACGTGGTGGTGCTCTGCTTCTCGCTGGCGAACCCCAACTCGCTGCGGCACGTGAAGACCATGTGGTACCCCGAGATCAAGCACTTCTGCCCCCGCACCCCCATCGTGCTGGTGGGCTGCCAGCTGGACCTGCGCTACGCCGACCTGGACGCCGTCAACCGTGCGCGCCGGCCGCTGGCCAAGTGAGCCCCCAGAATGTCACCTCCCAGCCCCACAGCGACAGGGACACCCCAATGTGTCATCACCAGGACCACCCCAGTCCCATGAGAATGGGGACCCCTCCCTCTGCTGCTCTGGGGACCCCCAGTTTTGCCACACGAGGTTAGGGTGTGTCATCCCAGCCCCCGTGACCCTGCAGGATGGGGGCCCCTCATGGGTCAGGGTCCTCTGACAGCACTTGTGGGGTAGAGCCTCTGCCCCTCCAGTACTCCTGGGTTGGGGTCTCCCCTCCAGGCCCCCCTGGCACCCCCACAATAAGGAGGGGCCACTCTTGCAGCACCCCCTGGGATGGGGATGAGACCTCCCAGCATCCTTGGAATCAGGAGGGGCTGCCCTGGGCACCCTCCTCAGCCCCTCCCCAGCTCCCCACCCTGTCCATGCCCCCTCAGGCCCATCAAACCCTCGGACATCCTGCCGCCGGAGCGGGGGCACGAGGTGGCCCAGGAGCTGGGGGTGCCGTACTACGAGACCAGCGTGGTGGCCCAGTTCGGGGTCAAGGACGTGTTCGACAACGCCATCCGCGCCGCGCTCGTGTCCCGCCGCCACCTGCAGTTCTGGAAGTCCCACCTGCGCAAGATGCAGCGCCCGCTGCTGCAGGCGCCCTTCCTGCCCCCCAAGCCCCCCCCGCCCCTCATCCAGGTGCCCGACGCTCCCCCCGGCCTGGGGGGGGGCCCGGCTGCGCTGTTCCAGGCCCCGCTCTGTGCCGACGTCGTCTTCCAACTGCAGGGCGGCCACTGCGTCTTTGCCCACCGCGTCTACCTGGCCACCGCCTGCTCCCGTTTCTACGACCTCTTCACGCTGGAGGGGCCACCCGAGACCCTCAGTGAGGGGGACGGGGGAACCCGTGACCTGTCATCGTGGGGCCGCGGCTTCCTGAGCCTGCGCTGGGAGCTGGTGGCCGACCCGGTGGCGGGGCGGGAGCGGCGGATGGCGGTGGTGGCCATGGACCGGGGCGTGCGGCCGGAGCCGCTCCGCGCCGTGCTGGAATATTTGTACACGGGGAAGCTGGAGCGGCCCCACGGGGACCTGCGCCAGGTGGGCGCCGTGGCTGAGCTGCTGGAGGTGTTCGACCTGCGCATGATGGTGGCCAACGAGCTCAACCAGGAGAGCTTCATGAACCAGGAGATCACCAAGGCCTTCCATGTGCGCCGCGCCAACCGCGTCAAGGAGTGCCTGGCCAAGGGCGTCTTCGCAGGTACGGGGGGTGCGGGGATGGGGGGCTGTGGGGATAGGGAGGTCACCACTGTCCCCTCCAGATGGTGTCCCCTTCTCATGGTGCCAGTGTAGGCACAGGGCTACGGTCACCCTGAGGCCCTCCCACCACTGAGGTCTTTGGGGTCTGGGGTCCCGGAGTCAGTCATGGGTGTGCTGCTGGGGTGGAATGACAGTTCTGGGCTGGGGTGGGCAAGGGGTGTCCAAGGGTTGTTTGTCCCTGTGGCAGTGGTGGCCGAGGGGTGGCTGTCCCTGGTCTGCAGTGGCCGAGGGGTGGCTGCCCCTGGGCTGAGGTGGCCGAGGGGTATCTGAGGGGTGGCTGTCCCCCCCTGAGCTGTCTCCTGACCCCAGACGTGGTGTTCCGTGTGGACGACGGGGTGGTGCCGGCACACAAGCCGCTGCTCATCGCCGGCTGCGACTGGATGAGGGCCATGTTCCGGGGGGGCTTCCGTGAGAGCTACGCCGATGAGGTGGGGGCCGGGGGGGACCTGTGGCTCTGTGGGGCAGGGTGGGCATCTTTGGTTGGGGTCTGGGGGCTGCTCGGACCCCCTGGACCAGGGACATGTGGATCTTGCTTCCCTCTTGCTGAGGAGAAAGTGGGGAGCTGTGCTGGGTCGGGGGGCTATTCCAGGGCTGGGCGTGCTGTGCCAGCTCAGGCACTGCCAGGAGGGGTCCCCCCTCCCCTCAACCCCCTCGGGGGGTGGCTCTGAGCCTCCCCCCCCCTAAACCCCCCGATCCCACAGGTGTCCCTGCCCGGCACCAACTGCGCCTGCCTCCGAGCCGTCCTCGACTTCCTCTACACGGGGGTCTTCACCCCCACGCCCGAGCTGGACGCCATGGAGCTGCTCATCCTCACGGACCGGCTGTGCCTGCCGCGGCTGCAGGCGCTCACCGGTGAGACCCCCCCCCACCTCTCCCCGCACCCCCCCCGGTACCGCGGCCCCCCTTCCGTGGCCCCTGACGTCACCTGCCAATATCCTGCCGGTGCCTCGGGGACCGATCGATCGTCCCCGTGTGTCATTCGCTGTCCTTATGTAAGGGCGGTGGGGGGAGGGCGTGCCGGCTCGGTCCCCGCTGTGTGACCCCTCCTGGCCCCCCCGTGTCCCCCCGCCCCATCCCAGAGCAATACGCTGTGGACGAGCTGCTCCGAGCCTTCATGCAGCGCGTGGAGATCGACGAGCAGGTCATCATCTACCTGGAGATGACGCAGGTACGGGGGGAGGGAGGGGTGGAAGGCACGGAGACCCCCGGGGGGGGGGGGGGGGGGAAGGAAACACAGAGACCCCCAGGTGATGGGGTGACACCCTCCCCACCAAATCCCCCTCCCCAAATTCCCCTCCCCAGTTCCACAACGCCCGGCAATTGGCCGCGTGGTGCCTGCACTACATCTGCACCAACTACAACCGCGTGTGCCGCCGCTTCCCTCGAGAGATGAAGTTCATGTCCCCAGGTACGGGGCTGGCGAGGGGCACGGGGGCCACGGGGAGGGCGTCCCCGCTGTGCCGTGACCGCCGGGATGTCCCCGCAGAGAACCAGGCGCACTTCGAGCGGCACCGCTGGCCCCCGGTGTGGTACCTGAAGGAGGAGGATCTGTACCTGCGCTCCAAGAAGGAGCGGGAGCGCGAGGAGCAGCTGCAGCGCAAGCAGCACCCCCGCAGCAAGTGGTGCTTCTGGCGGCCCTCGCCCCCCGTGTCCTGAGCGGGGGGCTCGGGGAGGGGACCCCCGCGTGGGGCTGGGGGGCTCGGGAGGGCTGGGAGTCCCTATGCTGAGCAAGGGGTTCGGCCTCAGGATCCCCACGCTGGGCTGGGGGTCCCTGTGGTGAGTGGGGGGGTTTGGGGCTGGGGGGCTTGGCTGGGCTGGGGGTCCCTGTGCTGGGCTGAAGGTTCCTGTGCTGAGTGGGGGGGCTCAGGCTTGGGGCTCCCATTATGAGCCCTGGGACCCCCACACTTGACCGGGGGGCTCAGCTGGGCTGGGGGTCCTTGTGTTGAGTGAGGGGCTTGGGCCTGGGACTTTTATAAAGGGCTGGGGGGCTCGGCTGGGCTGAGGGTCCCCGTGTTGAGTGGGGGGCTCAGGTCCAGGGCTCCCATACAGGGCTGGGGGTCCATGTGCTGGGCTGAGGGGCTCAGGCTCAGGACCCCCACCCTCAACCCCAGGGATCCCACACTGAAACGGAGGGGGTGGACCCTGCGACCCCCACCCTGGGCTGCTTCACTCGGCCCTGGGACCCCGCCACTATTGAGCCAGGGGGCTTGGCCAGGGTGGGGGTCCCCCAAGGGCTTGTTTACCCCCCACCCCGGCTGTTTACAGGCTCTGCCGTATCGCAGCCCCCCCGTCCCACCGTGCCTTGGACGTGCGGGGGGGCCGTGCTGAGCCCCCTCCCCCCCGGCAGGGCCGCCCCGCCCCGGCCAACGCTGGTGCTACCTCTGACCGAGCAGTATTTGGGGCTGGGGGTGCGCAGGGAGCGGGGGCTCTGCCGCTCCTCCTTTCTTTTTTTGGGGGGGTCCCCACCCCCGTAGGGCTCTCTGGTGCTGTATTTTCTCCCCCCGTGGGGTGGGGGGAGGGCCAAGCTGTGAGCAGGGTGGGGTGGATGGGGGAGTGGGCGCGGGGTGGGTGTCCCTGGGTGCTTGTGTGGCTGCGAGAGCCCCCGGCTCATCTCTGTGCCTTGGACGGGCCCCCCGGCCCCGGGCTGTGTCCTGGGGGGGATCATTGTCCCTGTCCCGGGGGTGTGACAATGCCCCTGTCCCCGGGCTGTGTCCCCCACCCCCTCACCCGGAGTAAGGGGGGGGGCACCGTCCCCGCCCCCGGGCTCAACTGCACAACCGTTTTTACACTTTTTTACCCCAGGAGCACAGCAGCCCCTCCCCTCCCCCGCCCCTCCCCGGCCTCGGGCCCCCCCCCCCCCCCCACTTCAGCAGCGGCTGTTTTAACCTTTAATAAAGCCTTTTGTAACTGAGCCTGACTCTGCTGGGCCCCCCCAACACGTGAGACCTCCCCCCAGGAAGGAGCGACGGGGGGGGGGGGCTTCATTCGGGTGTATTTATTGGGGGGGGTACAGAGCACATGGGGGTGGGGGGACCTCACACACTGGGGGGGACACGAGTGGGACATACAGGGTGGGGGGGTCACTTATGGATGGGGCAGATCCCCGGCACGGCAGGAGGGGCTGGGGGCTTCCCCCCCACTCAGGGCCTGTCCCAGGCTGAGCCCCCGCTGTAGCTCCAGGACTGGGCCCCCCATTTCCTCCCCGCTCCCCCCAGCCTCGCAGGGCCCTGGGAGCAGAGCCTGGGGTCACCTCAGCTCCCACGGGGGGGTTTGGGGGGGTCAGGGGCAGTTGGGGGGGGGCTGGAGGGGACCTGGGGATGTCCCTGGGGTCCCGCTGCAGCTGCTGCTGATGTTTCCAGCCCCAGAGCACAGCTGGGGCCTCAAACATCTGGCCAGTGGCCATGGGACTGCAGCGTCCCACCGGGATTTGGGATCCTGCGGAGGGTTGGGATGCAGGATCCTCAAGGTCCCCGTGTCCCGCCCGGCTTCCCTCCCCCTTTTTCCCCCTTCCCGGTACCCGCGGCCGGCGGGTGTTGCATCCCGGGACGCTGGGCCGGGCCCGGGGCTCTCCCGGCCGGAGCAGCAGGTAGCACAGGTTCCCCGGGATCCTCCCGTCTGAGCCGGGTCTGTTCCCAGCCACGCCGCCCTCCGGGAAGGGTGGGAGGCCACGGGAGGATCCCGGAGCCGGCGGGAGCCATGGGAGGATCCTGGGGGTGGTGGAGCTGGAGCAGCTCCCAGCCCTCGGGAGGGCTTTGGGCAGGGGAGAATCCCGGCCGGGCTCCCCCCGCACATCCCCACGGAGCTCCAGGGGGGGGTCTGTGCTCACCCCTCGCCCACGGCCGCGCTGCCGGAGCATCCCGGCGTTCCCGGTGTTCCCGACATTCCCGGAGCTCCCGGCTCAGGCTGGCCCGTAGCAGAGGATCTCGCTCAGGTCGTAGCCGGTGACAGCGAAGGTGTCCCCGGCGGGGTCACAGAAGCGAGCGCCACAAACCTGCGTGTCTGTCACGCACTCGGCGTGGCAGTGCTGGATCTGCGGCGGGAGCGGATCCGTAGGGAATGCCGAGATTCCTACGGCAGCCACAGCTCCAAGGGCCACATCCCTGGCCCACGTGCCCGGTCCCCACGGAGCAGCCGTGGCTCCGAGTGCCAGGTCCGTGTCCCAAGCCCGGACTCACCTCGATGCCATCAGTGTCCGGGTCCCTGCTGAGCTGCCAGACGTGGACGAAGGAATCCTCTGCGCCCGACAGCAGCTGCCAGGGGAGCAGAGCGACCGTGGGGACACCACGGAGGTGGCAGTGCCGTGGGGCAGGGTGGGACACTGGGGTGGGACATTGGGGTGGGATTTCAGGGTGGGATGTCAGGTGGGATGTCAGGGTGGGATGCAGGTTGGGATATTGGGCAGGATGTCAGCGTGGGATGCTCGGTGTGATTCCAGGTGTGATTCCAGGTGTGACACCGGGTGGGACACCCCGTCCCCTCCGTACCTTTCCGGTGAGCGGTGCCAGGTCCAGCGCGTAGATCCAGCGGGCGTGGGCGCTCACCTGGGCACGGATCTGCCCCGACCCCGCTTCCCACAGCCGGATCTGCCCGTTCCCATAGCCCGCGGCCACGATCCCGTTCCACAGCCTCACCGAGGAGCAGGTGCAGCTGGACACAGGGGAATGTGTCACCTCCTCTAGGGCGTCCCCCCCTCGTGTCCGACACCCTGCGGGACCCCCGGGGCTCACCCAGATCCCGGGATCTTCCCGAGCAGGGTGAACTCCTCCCCAGTGCTCCACAGGCAGAGGGTCCCGGAGTCATCGGCTGTCACCAAGTCCCCAGCCCCATCCTGTGGGGAGAGATGGCTCAGGGGCATCACCGGGCAGTGTCCCCAGCTCTGGGATGGCACCTGGCACTGCCCTGGCTGCGGGGCTGCCCCAAGGGCACCAGGACAAGCTGGAACAGCTCCCGAAGCGCTGACGGATCCCGGCCGGAGCGGGGCCGGGAGTACCCGCGGGCGGCTCCGCCGGAACACGCCCGTGTTTGCCCACGTTGCCACGCCGAGGGTGGATTTCGAGGAAGAATCAGGGCACCCCTCCCTCTGCGAGGATTCCCGGCCGCTCCCAGCCCTGGGAATCTCGCCGGGGCAGCCCTGGGAACCCTCGGCACTCACGGAGCAAAGTCCAGGGGGGTGTGTGAGGGGATGGGGACGGCGGCTGTGGGAGGTGACACAAGAGCTCCGTGTCCCCGCGGTGACACGGCAGCTCGGGAACGGGTTCTGGGGGATGAATTCCTTGGGGATCCCAGAGCAAGGAAAGTTCAGTGACTCATCAGGGAAAGTGCTGAGTGGGAGGAAAGGGCTGGTGAGTCTGCAGGGACCTGCCCTGTGAGCTCCCAGTGCCTCAGGAGGTTCCAGGAGAGATGGGAGGAACTTGGGATAAGGGATGGAGTGACAGGGCAAGGGGGAATGGCTTCTCACTGGAGAAGGGGAGATTTAGATGGGATATTGGGAAGAAATTCGTCCCTGTGAGGGAGGTGAGGCCCTGGCACAGGGTGCCCAGAGCAGCTGTGGCTGCCCCTGGATCCTTGGAAGTGTCCAAGGCCAGGCTGGACGGGGCTTGGAGCAGCCTGGGCTAGTGGGAGGTGTCCCTGCCCATGGCAGGGGGTGGAATCAATGGGATTTAGGGTCCCCCACCCTCCCACCATACCGGGGCCTGGCCCTGCTCGGCCGCGATGTCGGTGATGGGATCCCGGTGCTGCTCCAGCATCTCGCTCAGCGTTACGTTGGTCCCTTTTGGGGGGATGTCAAACACCAGCACGGCCCCGGAGGACGTCCCTGTGGGGTCAGGGGGTCAACAGAGCTGGGCCACCCCAGGGCCACTGCCCTCCCCACGGCCCGGGCCTGGCTCACCCACGCAGACGAAGCGGCCGCCGGCTGCGGCGATGCCTCGGGCGAACACGGAATGTGCTGGAAAGGAATGGGTTTGTGCCACCCATGGGCAGGGACTGACCCCCGTGACAGGAACTGGGGGTCACACCCCAACCCTGGCACAGGTTTGGGCCTGTCATGACAAGATAGCGAGGTGCCGGTGTCCAGGGAACGGAGCTGGGAAGGGGCTGGAGCGGCTGAGGGAGCTGGGAAAGGGTCTGGAGCTGCAGGAAAGGCTGAGGGAGCTGGGAAGGGGCTGGAGCTGCAGGAGAGGCTGAGGGAGCTGGGAAAGGGGCTCAGGCTGGAGCAAAGGAGGCTCAGGGGGGACCTTGTGGCTCTGCACAAGTCCCTGACAGGAGGGGGCAGCCGGGGGGGTCGGGCTCTGCTCGCAGGGAACAGGGACAGGAGGAGAGGGAACGGCCTCAGGCTGGGCCAGGTGTTGGGATATTGGGAAAATTCCTCCTGGGAAGGGCTGTCCAGCCCTGGCAGTGGTGGAATCCCCGTCCCTGCAGGGATTTAACATCCATGTGGATGTGGCACTTGGGGACATGGGTCAGTGGTGGCCTGAGCAGTGCTGGGGGGGGTTCAGGGGTCTCTGGGGGATTCAGGGATTCACCTGCCGGGTGCTCTGGGACATGCAGTGCGTGCCAGAAGACCATGGTGGAGCCGTCAGATTCGTACATCTGGGATGGAGGGACAGGGTGGGACACTCTGGGGGGTGACAGGGGGGCAGCAGGACCCCCAGGAGTCCCCAAGCCCCGCAGGCCTCACCTGGACCCCGCGCTGGGACGTGAGCACCAGCAGCACCCGGGATGGGAGCTCGCACCACGCGGCCTGGGAGGGACGGAGTGGGGCGGGAGTGGGGGGCACGGGCAGGACCCCACAGCCCCCTCCTGGGGCAGGACTCCCAAAACCTTCCTGCTGGAGGCCTCCAACTCCCGCTCCTGTGGCCCACACAAACCCTTCCCCTGAAGCCCCCCCCAAAACCCCCTCGTGAAGCCTCCCAAATCCTCCACCTGGAGCCCTCCCAAAACCTTCCTCCTAGGGCAGGATCCCCCCTCATCCTCCTCCCGGAACAGCCCCCCCAAACCCTCCTCTTGGGGCAGGACCCCCTGCCCCCCCCACCCCAGCCGTGTCTGACGTTCCCACAGGGGGGTCCCCCCTGGCCTCGGGGACCCCCCCAGTGTCCCACAAACCCCTCAGGGGGCTCCTTCGCCCTCCCCACCGTCTGGGCACTGCAGGGTCCCGGGGCTGCCCCCGCCCTGTTTCGGTGACAGGAGGGTGACAGAGCTGTGACACGGCCCCACCAGAGCCAGAGCCGTGCCAGGGCCGTGCCAGGGCCGTGTCCCACCCCCTGCCCGGTGCCAGGAAGAGCCAGACGAAGCTTTCCCTGTGCTCCCTGTCCCTCACCTGGGTGAGCAGGGGGGTGCTGAGGGCCGAGCCCCCTCCCCGGGCCTGCAGCTGCCGGGGTGGCCCCTCGTTGCCCAGCAGGCTGAGGCTGGTGCCGTGCACGGTGCCGAAGGCCGGGGGCCGGGCAGGAGGGCACAACACGGCCAGGTTGTTGTACAGGGCCGAGCTGCTGCTCCGCAGGGCCAGGCTCCGCTCCCGGCGGTACGGCCTGAGGGGGAGCACAGCGAGCCGGGGCTGCCGTGGGTCCAGAGGGGGAGTGGGGCAGATTCAAGAGGGGCCAGGGGCGCTGATGTGGGGCTAGTGATGCATCCAGACGCGGAGGGGTAGATCCAGGGAGCCGGGGGAAGCTCCAAGGCGGTCCGGAGAGCTCCAGGGGGCGGGGGGCAGATCCGCCCCCCTCCTCTCCCAAGGGCCCCCCCGGCCCACGGCCCAAGGTTCTCCCCCAGGGACCCCACTCCAGCCCCACCTCCCCGACCCCTTCCGGAGCCCCCCGGCCTGCCCGCCCCACCCTTCCCGCCCCTTTTTCCCCCCCCCAGTCCCCCCAGTGCCCCCCAATTTCCCCTTTCCCCCTCCCCGCTCACCCGGTGCTCGCCGCCGCCATGGAGACGCGTCGCGGCGTGATGACGTCACGGAGGACGGCGCGCGGTGATTACGTCACGTTGCCGTGGAGTCCGGGACGCCGAAGGGGCGGGATGGCCGAGGTGGGACTGGGAGAACTGGGCGGGACTGGGGGAACTGGGAGGTGGCAGAGCGGGGCCAAGGGGGCCGGTGTTGGCTGGGAGGAGCTGGGTTATACTGGGATATACTGGGGTATACCGGGGTATACTGGAGTGAGCTGGGGGGCCGTTCTGGGGCGGGTTGGGGTGTACTGGGCTATACTGGGGTGTACTGGGATGAGCTGGGGGGCCGTTCTGGGGCGGGTTGGGGTGTACTGGGCTATACTGGGGTGTACTGGGATGAGCTGGGGGGCCGTTCTGGGGCGGGTTGGGATGCACTGGGCTATACTGGGGTGTACTGGGATGAGCTGGGGGGCCGTTCTGGGGCGGGTTGGCGTGTACTGGGGTGTACTGGGATGAGCTGGGGGGCCGTTCTGGGGCGGGTTGGGGTGTACTGGGCTATACTGGGGTGTACTGGGATGAGCTGGGGGGCCGTTCTGGGGCGGGTTGGGGTGTACTGGGCTATACTGGGGTGTACTGGGATGAGCTGGAGGGCCGTTCTGGGGCGGGTTGGGATGCACTGGGCTGTAGTGGAGTGTAGTGGAGTATACTGGGATGTACTGAGATGCACTGGGATGTACTGGGATGAGCTGAGGGGCCACGCTGTGGTGCGTAAGGGTGTACTGGTCTATACTGGGGCGCACTGGGCTGGTCCCGCCCGGGCAGCGGCAGCTGTGGGGGTCTCTGTTCCCGTGCAGAAAGCGAAACCCCGCGGGGCCGGCACCAAGTCGCGACGGGACAAGTCACGAACGCTCGTGCGATCGCAGCCCCGGCAGGGCAAGAAGTCCTCCTCCAAAAGCCCCGGCCGGACCGCGGCCCAGCTCACCCCGCCCCCGGCCGACGATGGCGGGGAGTCCCCGCCCGAACCCTTGGACACCGGGCCCATCCTGGACGATCTCCTGGACCGGGTGATGAGCGAGTGCGCACTGGCGGCGGCGGCACGGCAG
The DNA here is from genome assembly GCF_965178545.1 of Coloeus monedula. Lineage (NCBI taxonomy): Eukaryota > Metazoa > Chordata > Aves > Passeriformes > Corvidae > Coloeus > Coloeus monedula. The sequence continues at coordinate 73,347,293 of NC_138785.1, forward strand.
GTGAGAGACACCCCCCCCCCCCATGATTTGGGGAGGTTGGGGGGGGCTGGGAGTCCCGGGCAGGGGTCTCAGCGCTGTCTCTGCAGCGGGTGTCCTTCACGGTGTCGCGGGCGCGGGACGCCATCCTGTTTGTCGCCGAGTGGCGGTTCCAGGTGCGGGACGACGGGGAACCGGACCCTGAGGGGGACGCGGATCCCGAACGAGACGGAGTCTGGAAGGAGGACGAGGAGCCCGAAACCTGCACCTGGGACTCCTGGATAGCGGGCGTTCCCCCCATCGTGTCCCGGCCCTCGGAACAGGTGAGACGTTCCCCGACCGCCCCGGAACCCGCCCGGGCCGCGGGACGAGCCCTGTCACCCACACCGGGTCCTCTCTGTCCCCCGGCCAGGTGCCGTCCGAGGACGTCCCCGTGATAGCCGAGGCTGAAGGTCCGCCCGAGTGTCCTGGCGAGGTCCCCGACGCTGTTCCCGTCCCGACTGTCCACCCTCTGCCCACGGACCAGGTGAGACGTGCCCCGGCCACCCCTCCCTGAGACCCCCCGGGCTGACCCCCAGCAGCTCCGGGGCCATGGGACACCCGGTGTCACCAACACCGGGTCCCTTTTGTCCCCCGGGCAGGTTTACGATGCGGAGCCGCCGTGCCCGGAGCCCTCCGCAGCCGCCGAAGCTCCTCCCGCTCAGGTCCCCGACGCTGTCGCCGTCCCGCCCGTGTCAGGGCCACCCAGCCCGGAGCCGCCCATCGCTCCCCGGCCCCCCAGGAAGGGCCCCCGCCTCTCCCGGCCCCCGCGACCCCGGCCGGCTCCGCCGAGCCCGCCCCGGCCCCCGGCTCCGCTCCCGGCCAAGCCCCCGAAATCGCCAGCGCAGGGACCGCAGGGGTCCCTGGAGGCCACGGCGGAGGACGGCGGCCAAGTGCCACCGCTGCCATCCTCCTCCCGCACCCGCCTGGCATCGATCCAGCTGCTCAGACCCTCCCGCGGCAGGGGAGTGCCCAGGCTGGGTGCCCGCCGCGTTGCCGCTCGCTGGGTCGTCCCCGAGGTGAGCGTGGTGGACCTGATGACCGAGGCGGATCAGATGCGGCCGGGAGCCTCGCGGGTCCGGCTACCCCCGTCGGGGTCCCGGCAGGTCCTCCCGGGACCCGGGCGGCCGCCCAGGGCCGAGCCGCAGCTGTGTCACCCCTGGCTGGCCTCGGCTCGGCTGGCGCCCGGTGTCACCGTGCGCTGGGGCGGCAGCGAGCGGCGCGGGCCGGCCGTGGAGGGGCGCGACCGTCAGGGGGACGGGGAGCAGAAGGAGGAGGCGGCGGTGAGGAGAGCTGAGCAGCAGCTGAAGCCCATCCTCCCCTACCCGGAGTGCCGGATGTCAGAGCACGAATGAGAGAAGCACCTGGAAAACCCGCTGGGAATGCGGCAGCTCCGGGGGCTGCCGCTCTCGGGGGATGTCTCAGCTCCGGGGGGTTCCTCCTCCACCGGCGCCGGGGCTGGCACCGGGCACGGCACCGCGCGGCGCCCCCGGAGCTCGGGGCTCTTTGCCAGCGCTACTGAAGAAAACAAGCAAATAAAAAACCCTAAAATGAGTTTTCCCCACTCGGCCGGGGAGCCGGCGGTGCCACCGGAGCCGGACCGGGAGCACCGGGCGCTGCACCCGTGGTGCCACCAGCCCCCGAACCCACACGTGGCTCGTCCCCGCAGCGCCTTTGTCTCCAAATGAGGAGTAAGGGGGATGTAACGGGGTGACACGTGTGGCTTCGCCCCGTGAGCTCCGGCGGGACCGGGCGGGCAGAGGCTGCCCGGAGCCTCCTCTGCCTTCCCGGGAGCTCCGGGGTTCCTCGCCTCCGGGACTGTCCCCGCCTGCTGCCCCACTCCTGAAGGTCCCTGCTCCCACAGGGACGTGCTCCAGCTCCGGACCACCCGTGTCCGAGTGTCCCCGCCCTGCAGGACGGGGACTTTGGGGGGCACAGGGGCATAGCCCCTCCTGTAGCCGTGCCGGGGTTGCAGGGAGTCCGCAGCGGCGCGGGCGAGCAGCCCTGGGGTGGCACCGGGGACACCGGAGTGACACAGGGAGCTTTACACGTGCCCCGGTCACTCCCTGAGTTATAGAGTTCCTCATTAGCGTATGAGGAGTGAGCGTGGTTTTCAGCTCATTAGCATGAGCTGTGACAGCGGGCGCGGTTTTCAGTTCCGTTTTAGCGTGAGGCGAGGCCTTAGGCGCGGCTTTCGGTTCTCATTGGCATAAAATGATGGAGTAGGCGTGGTTTTCAGTTCCTAATTAGCGAGAGAGTGTTTTCACCATCGCGCGCTCGGGTCTTAATTCAGCGCTGGTCGAGGGTCTGCTCTGGCGGTCCTACAAGACGAGTGCCCCCAAAATCAACAGCCCTATTTGTGACCCCACTTCTTGCGCTGCTGCAATGACTCCCTTGTTGCTCAACACCACAAGGGAACATTGGGGTGGTGTCTTGGGGTGACTTTGTGATGTGTATCCCATATCGCTGCCCTATGCCCAGAAATTAATTCTTGTGCCTTTCTATGCCTTTCGACTGAGCCTGAGAGGGGGAAGGAAAACTGAGCAAAACTTCCTCAAAGCAGCTTGTGCAAGGTCACATAGAGATAGGGACTTTTTTTCCAGCTGCGGCAGGGGAGCAAGGAAGCACCCGGCTTGCTGCTTCCCAGTCAGCCAGTTGGCCAGTTGTTTCAGTTTCTTTTTCTCCGGAGAGAGACCGAGAGTTGAAATTTTTTTCCCTTCCCTGGAATTTCGGATTTTCTTCCTTTTCCACTGGACTGCTTCAGTATTAGAACACATCAGGAGGACTTTCCACCGGACACAGAGGGCCCTAGCTCCGAGGAGACCAAAGGGAGGACTAACACTTTCCCAGGTTTTTTCTCCACAGAGAGAGATTTTTATTATTTAACATTATTTTCCTTTCCCCATGTGTTTGGTAAATAAATAGTTTTATCTCTTTCACTTTCCTTTGAGGAAAATTTATTTTCCCCGAACCTGGTGGGGGACGGGTAGTGACCCGCGTTCTCTCAGAAGATATCTTTCTAAATTTGGCCAAACTGGCACAGGTGGAAAGTCCCGTTTTCGGTCCACACCCAAGAAGTGGTTCCTTTGTGATTGGTGCAAAGGCACCGGCGTTGGTTTTACACGGCTTAACGTGCAGGGCTTGTTAACAGCACTGCTGCAAACGTCATCGCTGTCGCTAGCTGGCAGGGTGGCACAGGGGACAGTGGGGTGGCATAGGGGGCATGTGGCTCACCCTCCTGCCTGCCCCAGCCACTCTGCTGTCCCTCCTCAGCTCCCAGCAGCTCACGGAGCAAAGGGACTCGTGCCGTGCCTTGCTGCCGGCCGGGCAAAGGTCCTGCTTATGTAACCTTTGTCCGCAGCCACATCCCGCGCCCAGCCATGGAGCTGCTGGGCACCCTGAGCCCCCCGTGGTGGCTCCTGCTGCTCCTGCTCCTGGGGCTGCTGCTCTGGGCCGTGCGCAGAAGCCCCTGGGACCCCCGCAAGTGTCCCACAGACCTGACAGGCAAAACAGTGATCGTCACCGGAGCCAACAGTGGTGAGCAGGGACGGGTGGCAGGGGTGTGTGCGGGTGACAGCGTGACGGCTGTGGGGTGACCTGCAGGGGACATGGGTGTCCCTTTGCCAGCCCTGGACCCCAGTCCCCGCTTTGGGAATGCAAATGGCTGCAGAAGCAGCTGGTGGCCGGTCCCTGGGCACCCACAATGTGCTCCTGGTGCCCCCTGCCCACCTTCTGAGGCCGGATTCTGCCTCGGCCCTATTAATGACTGAGAGACAAGGCCACCGCGCCACTGGCCACCACGGCCACCATGTCACACCAGGGATGGGGGTCACTGCCCACACCCGTGTCCCACTGCCGAGCATGAGGTCGGGCTGGCACCGCGAGGGACGTTGGGACACACAGGCTGGGACTGGGGTGTCCCTGTGTGCCCAGGGACAGAGTGACCCCCCACGTGCTGGGCTCCATTCCACCCCTAGTGCCCATCATGTCCTCCCGGCTGGTTTTGGCTGTGGCAGGGGCTGCCCAAACCCTGGGGACAGTGGCACGGACCCCGAGGGATCCCTCGCCAGGGGGACCTGGCTGGGATCAGCCCACACCCGCTCCGTGTTCCGCAGGCATCGGTAAGTGCGTGGCCATGGACCTGGCGCGCCGGAACGCCCGAACCATCCTGGCGTGCCGGAGCCGGGAGCGGGGCCAGGCGGCCGTGGAGGAGATCCGGGCGGCCACCGGGAACCCGGAGGTGGTGCTGCGGCTGCTGGACACCTCCTCGCTGGCCTCGGTGCGCGCCTTCGCCAGCGCCGTGCTGCGCGAGGAGTCGCGGCTGGACGTGCTGGTGAACAACGCCGGTGTCACCGGTAAGTGCCAGGCCAGGCCCCACAGCCCCAACGGGGCTCCAGCACCGCATCCCGATGCCCCACGGCGCTCCCCGCCCTCTTTTCCAGGGCTGCCCTTCGCCATCACATCGGAGGGGTTGGAGGAAACCTTCGCCACCAACTACCTGGGCCCGTTCCTGCTCACCAACCTGCTCCTGGGTGAGCGGAGCGGCTGGGGGACTTGAGGGAGCTCTCGGGACCCCTCCCTGCTCACCCCTTGTTCCGCACAGACCTCCTGAAGGCCTCAGCGCCCGCCCGGGTGGTCAACGTGTCATCGTTCCGGCACAGCGTGGGCACGGCTGACAGCGGGTACCTGACGGGGCAGCGGCGCCCGGGCCGCCACGACGCTGCCTACGACAGCACGAAGCTGATGAACGTGCTCTTCACCGCCGAGCTGGCACGGCGCCTGCAGGGTACAGGTGGGTGCTGGGCCACGCCAGGCTCAGCCGTGCCATGCGGCACCCTGGGGACATCCCCTGTCCCAACTCCCTGTGCTCCCGTGCCAGATCCCAGGAGCTGCCGGCAGGGCTGGGGGGGCTGACACGGGTTAGAGACTCGCTGGGATCCCCCAAAAGTAGCAGAGCCCCGGTCTGACGTCAGGCTGGGGGCTGCTCCTGCTGCTCCCCGAGGGATTTGGGGTCCCCGGGGTCGCCACCCTGCTAATGGTGGGGCCTGGCAGGGGTGACGACCAACGCGCTGAGCCCCGGCGTGGTGAGCACCAGCATCATGCGCCACTTCGGCAGAACCGTGCGGGTTCTCTTCAGCCTCCTCCGCCCCTTTATGAAGGTGAGCGGGGGCCGGGTCCTGCCCGCCCCGGGGGCAGCGGGGTGGGTGGGGGGGTGACAAACCCGCTCTCACCCCTGTCCCCCTCAGTCGGCCGAGCAGGGCGCTGCCAGCACCATCTTCTGCGCCGTCTCGGAGGAGGCCGAGGGCATCACCGGGAAATACTTCGACAGCAGCTGCCGGCTGGCGCTGCCCTCGGCGGCCGCCCGCGACGCCGCGCTGGCACGGAAGCTCTGGGAGGCATCGGAGCGGCTCACGGGACTCACGGAGCGAGACTGAGCCACCGGGATGTCACCCCTCGGCACGGCGGCAAGGGAGACACGGATGCCGCTCTGCTCCCCCCGTACCCACCCTGTGCCACCCGGCGCTGCCCGGGGGACGACACGGCGCCGGCCAGGTGTGACGGCGACACTTTTATTAAAATGCCCGGCGCCACGCACGCCGCTACTCCCAGGTGATGTCCAGGTCCAGCCGCTGCTTCCTCACGGCCTGCAGGAAGGCGTCGTAGTCGCGCCGGTGGATGTCGGGGCAGCGGGACAGGTCCAGGCGCCGCAGGGGCCCGTCGGAGCCCAGAAGCTGCCACACGGCGCCGGCCGACACGAGGCTCTCGGCCAGCGACAGCTCCCGCAGCTCCCGCAGCGCCGGCCCCGCCAGCGCCGGCTCCAGCACCGAGTCCAGCGGGAAGGGCACGGCCAGCAGGCGCAGGGTCTGCAGCTGCGGGGCCTCGCACAGCAGCGAGGCCAGCGTGGAGCTCAGCGCCGGCCTGTGCGCGGCCGGCACGGGCCCGGCCAGGGTCAGCGAGAAGCTCTGGAGCTGGGGCAGCCCGCGGGGCAGCAGGTCGGTGGCCCAGACTGGTGGTGGGGCCGGGGGCTCCTCGCGGGGCTCGGCCTCGGCGTGGGGGTCTGGTGGCACTTCCAGCTCGGCGCTGAAGCTCTGCAGGCCGGGGCAGCTGGTGAGCAGGGTGGGCAGAGAGAGAGGGTCCCGGCAGATGAAGCCGTGCAGGGTGAGGTTGCGCAGGAAGGTGCCCAGGCCCTGTGCCAGCGGCAGCACCTCTGCCAGTGCCCGGCCGCGCCGCCCGGCGCAGCCCAGCGTCACCCGGGACAGGCACTCCCAGTCCGCCAGCTCCCGGAGCCCTGAGGGGCCGGGACTGTCCCCCAGCCACACGCTGACCTCCTCGGCCTGGGGACACACGGCGTGGACGATGCCCAGGGCGTCCTCCTCCACCTCCTCCAGCTGCCGCAGGGGCAGCGTGAGCGGGGGTCCCTTTGGTGCAGCCCCCCGGCTCCGCACCAGCTCCTCCAGCGAGGGGAAACCCTCGGAGTCCTTGGTGCCATCCAGCTGCTGCGTGTGGAGCAGCCGGAGCGCATCTGGCAGGGCACTGTGTGCCAGCACCTCCAGGTGTGGCAGGGCCAGCAGCAGGAAGGCCACAGCAGCCACCATGTCCCCATCCCCGGAGTGCTCCAGGTCGCGGGCCAGCAGCACACGGAGCGTGAGGCAGCCCGGGCTCCGTGCCAGGAGGTCGTAGCCCAGGTGCCTCAGGGCGCGCGGCGTCACCTTCTTGCAGCCGGACACGTCGAGCTCCCGCAGGTGCCGGCAGCAGGAGCCCACGGCCGAGAGCACCTGGACGTTGGCCTGGGTGTGGGCCAGCCCCAGGCGGCTCAGGCGCGGCAGCCCCTCAGCCAGGTCCACCAGCACAGATGGCGAGAGCCGCCCGCAGCCCCCCAGGTCCAGCACGCTCAGGCCCTGCAGCCACACGGGGAGACACTCAGTGGGGCGGGCAGAGGGGCATGGATGTCCCTCTCATGCCCTGTCCCACAGAGGGTGGGCACCTCAAGACTCAGAGAGGGTGGCCATGGCCTATCTGCTCCTCCTGCCCCAATCCCTCAGCCCATGGACCATGGCACCCCCAGTCCCACTCGCCCCCACCCCACTGATGGTGGGCATCCCCAGCCCCACAGAGGGTGTTCACACCCAGCCTCACTCCCCCTGCCCCACCGACCATGGCACTCCCAGCTCTGCTCCCCCAGAGTGTTGTCACCCCCTGCCTCGCTCCCCCTGCCCCATGACAGGTGGGCACCCGCATCCCCATAGAAGATGACCACCTCTAGCCCTGCTTCCCCAGCCCTAATTCCCCTGCCCCATGGAGGGTGGGCATCCCCAACCCCACTCCCTCTGCCCCACTGACGGTGGGCACCTCCAGCCCCACAGATATTGGCACCCCCCTGCCCACCTGGCAGCGCAGGAGGATGAGGTGGCCCAGGGCATTGTTGGCGAGCGCGGGGCAGGGCCGCAGGCTGAGCTGCTGCAGGTGTGGCAGCAGCAGCAGGTGCAGCGCCGCACGCGACAGCCGCCGGCTCGTCCCCAGCAACCCCAGCAGCTCCTGCACCAGCCCGCAGGCTGGGGGGGAAACAGGGGGTCAGCGGGGCCTGGGACCCCCACCTGCTCCCCCCACGGGGGTCCCGGTGCCCTGGCACATCCCCCACGCCTCACCCAGGTCGTTGAAGGGGCCCACGAGGAAGCGGAACTCGTACTCGTCCAGGTAGTTGTCACTGTAGTCCTTGGCCCAGAGGCTCTGCATGTGCTGGGCCAGGCTCTGCAGGCACAGCGTGGTCAGCGTGGGCACTGCCCGCTGCCGGGGCATCCCTGCAGGGTACAGGGACAGTCAGGGACAGTCAGGGACAGTCAGGGACAGTCAGCATGGGCACTGCCTGCTGCCAGGGCATCCCTGCACGGGGACAGGGATGGACAGGGACAGTCAGGGACAGTCAGGGACAGCCACCATGGGCACTGCCCGCTGCCAGGACATCCCTGCACGGGGACAGGGACACTCAGGGACGATCACCATGGGCACTGCCCGCTGCCAGGGCATCTCTGAGACAGGGACAGTCAGGGACAGCCACCGCGGGCACCGCCACCCGTCAAAGCCCGAGCTCATTTTGGGCTCATTTTCCGCCCGGTGACCTCCCGGCGCCGGTTCCGGTTTCAGTTTCACTCCGTTCCCGGCGGGAATCCCGCCGCGATCCAGGGATGAACCAGCGCCGGGCACGGCGGCTCAGCCCCATGAACTCCCCCGGGGCATCCCAAACCTCACCCGCAGCTCCCGGTGGACACCGGCGGCTCCGGGACGGGATCCTTCGGCTCCGGGAGTTATCCCGGTGTTCACCGGGACAGGGGACGCCTGGGCGGTGGCGCTGCCTGGTGTCCCTGGAATTCAGCAGGAAGCGAGGAGGTGAATCCTGATGGGATAATTAAAGGCCCAGCCCGACACCGAATCCCGGTTCCTGGACCCGTAACCTCGGAAGCCATCCCAGGGCAGCCAGTGGGGTGGGGAAGAGTAACTGGGATGGGGAGAGGCGCTGGAAACTGGAGAAAGGGAACCGGGGATCACGGGGACATGGGGACCGGGAAAAAACCCTCAGGGATTGGGAAAAGACCCCCGGGACCGCGAAAAGACCCTCCGGGATGAGGAAAAGACCCTTTCAGGACCAGGAAGAGGACCTTGGAGACTGGGAAAAGACCCTGGGGACTGGGAAAAGATGCTCTGGGACAAAGAGGAGAGCCCTGGGGACTGGGAAGAGACCCTCTGGAACCGGGAAAATGCTCTTAGGGACTGGGAAAAGACCCCCGGCGACAGGGAAAAGACCCTATAGAAAAGGAGGAGACCCCCGTGGAGTGGGAAAAGACCCCCGGGGATCAGGAAAAGACCCTCTAGGCCAGAAGGAGACCCCCGGGAACTGGGAAAAGTCCCTCCGGGAAGCAGCTCGGGCACCCAGCGGAGGGAAGGAAGCGGCCGGTACGGAAATATCTCTGGAACACAAAGCAACAACCCCTGCGACCACCCCGCTGCTGACAAATCGGCGGCCGTGCCAAGTCGGGAGCACTTACCGGGGGGTTCCCAGCTGCGCCTTGTCCCGACTGATCCCGTTCCGGCCGGCTGCTTCCTCCTCTTCCTCCTCCTCCACCCCACCGTCCTCCTCCTCATCCTCCTCCCCGGGCCTGGCTCCGCCATCACTCGCCCCTCCTTCTTCCCGGCTTCACTCCGCGCATTGCGCATGCGCAGATAGCGAAGCCCCTTCCGCCCTTACTTCCCCCTCGGGCTGCCCCGCGCCGTGCCTGACGCCCAGCGCGGCCGTACGGCCGCGCTGGGCGTCAGGCACGGCGCGGGGCAGCCCGAAGGGGCCCTGATGTCGGGCGGGGTTGGCGGCGCCGGGAGCGGCCGGGCCGGAGGTACCGGGAGAGGCCTGAGGGGGTCGGGGGGTCCCGGGAATGAGGGGAAGTGTGGATTTGGGGTGGGGGAGAGCGAGAGAGAAGTATCGCGGTGGTGGTGGGATGCCGAGCGTCCTTCGTTGTGGTGGTCTGGGGGTCTTGTGTTGGGGGGGGTAAAGCGGTGTGTGTGTGGGGGGGGGGGGTGTGAGGGGGTCTGCGTGAGGGGTTTGGGGGGGTTTCTGGGGGTTTAAAGGGGTGATGGGGTTTGTATGTGGGTCTGGGGTGGTGTGAAGGGGTGTGTGGGGATCTGTGTGAGGGGTTTGTGGGGGTTTGGGGGGGGGTACGAGAAGGTTTCGGGGTTTATGGAGGGCTGTGGGAGCGATCTGAAGGGGTTTGGGGTCTGCGTGAAATATTTATGGGGGTCCGGGGGTGTCTGCGGGGGTGTATGTGTTGCATGGGGGTGGTCGGGGGTCTGCGTGAGGGGTTTGTGGGGGTCTAAAGGGGTTTGTGGGGGGTCTGTGCGTGGGTAAGGAGGTGATTTTGGGGGTGTTTGGGGTGATTTAGGGGTGTATGGGGGGGTCTGTGGGGGTGTTTGGGCTCTGTGAGCAGTTTATGGGGCTGTGGAGGCGTCTGTGGGGGTGTTTGGGGGGATTTAGGGGGGTCTGCAGGGGTATTTAGGGGTGTTTGGGTTCTGTGTGAGGGGTGGTCGGTGATGGGATGAGGGCGGCGCTTCCCCCTCGGGATTGGGAAGGTTTGATCCAGAAGCGAGGTGGGAATGACTCAGCCCGGGGGTAATTACTGGCCGGGATAATTGAGGGGAGCTCATTAAGAATGGCATGGATGAATATTCCCGGTCCTGGATGCAGGGAAAGCGCGGTGGCACCTTCCAGCAGGGGATTGTGTGCGCTGGGAATTCCGTCAGAACACCCTCCCCCCCTCCCGCCCTCATTAGCACAGTATGCGAATAATTAATTAACCGCATCAACTAATGAATGAATAATGATTAATTAAGGGGTGGGATGCGGGCAGGGCCATGTACCTGTGTGAGGTGTGCTGCTCCCAGGGTCACCCGGAGCTGTGTCCCAGTATCCCGCTGGTGCCATCCCTCACTCCAGGCTGCTCAGGGAATTCCGGAATTCCCGAATTCCCGTCAGGAGGGACCTCCCAGCGCCGTTCCTGGGCTGTTGCACTGCGGATGGGCCCCGATCTCATGCAGCATTTTTGGGTTTCCACGTTGGGTTTTTAAAAATTCCGGGTCCGTGCGAGCTCGTCGGGAATTCCGGGAATGCGTGGCTCTCCCAGGGCAGGTTCTGTGCTGGGTGTTTGGTCACCTGGCCAGGTGACCTTGGAGCGATTCCTTCGTGCTTTTCCCAGACGTGGAGCTGGGTGGCTCTGCAGGGCAGCTTTGGGGATAAACACAAGGATTCAATTCCTTTGCTTTGTTTGAAGGAGAAAAGGAGAAATTTTAATGGATTTCAGTGTAGGAAGGTCTGGATGCTGGCGTTGTCCTGGGGGGGTCACGTTGTGCTGATGCTCCAGAGCCCCAAAACCCACCCAGGAACTGCTGAGGCAAAATTTTGGGAGGGTTTTTACACCCATTCCTGAGTTTTCCAGGGGAAAATGCCTAAAGAATGGAAAATCAGGGAAGGGCATGGGTGGTGAGGATGGCAGGGACGTGGGATCAGTGCTCCGGCTGGATTGTCCCCTGCTCCTGGGGTTTCCAGGGACTGGGGTTTTTTGGGGGGATTGGGGTTGGGTTTTTTGGAGGGGTTGGGGTTTTGATGGATTGGGGTTTATGGATTATGGAATGACTTGCAGCCCTGGCTCTTCCCCCCCCTCCACCCCCCCCATGCCCTCATTTACCAGCCCTCAGAGAGGGGGAGCTGGTCAGGAATTCCGTAAGGAATGAGGGAATAAAGTTGAAAGCTGGGAATTGCTCGGCGCAAGATCCGCGGGGGTTTGGCAGGGAGGAAATCCAGGGATTGCCGCTCCGGCGGCAGCCGCGCAAAGTCCCGCATGGAACGAGCAGCTCCCATTCCCCCCCGAGATCCCAGCGGTTAAATCAGCTTTCCTGGGAATGCTCCCACTTGGAATCAGCCGGGAATCCCGCGGGGCGTTGGATGGGGATGAGCTGAAATCCACTGACCTCCCGCCGCATCCTCGGCGTGTCCGGGCGTTGCTGTGGCTACGGAGCATCGATCCCACGCCGGAGCCGGGAATGCGCCGGGATGATCCCGCGGGGTCGGGGCTGGGAGGGGGCTGCGGGGGCTGCGGTGCCGCGGTGCAGCCGTGCAGGGCGCAGGCTCCAGCGCCGGGTCCTAGCGCCGGGATCCGCCTCACCTGGAATGAGGTCCCGAGGGAGCAGCTGGGAAGGAAAACGGCGATTGGGAGGCACCTTCTGGCTCTGCACAATTCCCTGAAGGGAGGGTGGAGCTGGGAGAGGTCGGGGCTCTGCTAGAAGGGAACAGGGATGGGATGAGAGGGAACAGCCTCAGGCTGGGCCAGGTTCAGGTGGGATATTGGGAAAATTCCTTTGTGGAAAGGGTTGTCCGGCCCTGGCAGTGGTGGAGTCTCCATCCCTAGAGGGGTTTACCGGCCCTGTGGATGTGGCACTTGGGGACATGGGTCAGTGGTGGCCTGGGCAGTGCTGGGGGAGTGGTTGGACTCGATGGTCTCTGAGGAATTTTCACCCTAAAGCACTCCATAATTCCATGGAAATTGGTGTGGGATCCCTGCAGCGCTGGCCTGGGTGACACCGTGTCCGCCCTCCAGTTCTTGCTGTTCCCAAGGGACGTGGCTGAGTGGCCTCATTTTGGGTGCTGGATGTCCCTAATTTGGGGGGAACTGGTCAAGCTCTGCAGAGGGGGACTTTGGAGAAGGGCAGGAGGGACAGGACCCAGGGAATGGCTTCCCACTGGGAAAGGGGAGCTTGGGGTGGGATCTTGGGAAGGAATTCCTCCCTGTCAGGGTATGGAGGCCCTGGAATGGAATTCCCAGAGCAGCTGGGGTTGCCCCTGGATCCCTGGCAGTGCCTAAGGCCAGGCTGGACACTGGGGCTTGGATCCACCTGGGATAGTGGGAGGTGTCCCTGCCTGTGGAAAGAAGGTGAAACTGGATGATCTTTGAGGTCCCTTCCAACCCAAACCATTCCATGACTCCAGGATTCCGATTCAGAGCCCAGGCTGACTTCTGGGGTCCCCTGGGAGCGTTCAGGGCTTAGAGGGGAATTTAAAAAGTCTCACACTCACTCAGGATTTGTTTTGCCGCGTTAAAGACCAAACCCCAGATGCTGGTTTAGGATTTCTCTCCTGAACTCACTTTCCTGACAAACTCAGCTGCTCCCTCCCAACCCCAAAATCAGCTTCGTGCAGGAATTTCACTGGGAGATGTGCTTAAAAAACGCGTCAAAACGCAGGAAGGTGGAATTTTGCTCCTGCTGGATAAACAGTGGGAGTTTCTGAAGGGTTTTAACCTTCCTCCTCCTCATGCTCCTTGAGCTGGGGGTGTTCCAGCTGCTCGGCAGGGGCTGGCGTGTATCCCAGATCCCAGGGAAAAGCCTGGAGCTTGAGAGGGGATATTTATGGACTTCTGTTCTCACTGATGATGAGTTAAGACAGGGAGTTTGGGCGGCAGAAAAATCCACGTGGATCCTGCAGAGCGATGGCTGGAGTGGTTTGTGGGGGGATCCATGTCCTGGGAAGTGGAGTGGGTGGCACTGGGAATCCCTGGAAGTGCGGTGGGAGGCACTGGGAATCCCTGGAGCTCTGTGACACCTGGTGCTTCCTCCCAGGAGAGTGAGGATCGCTCCACCCCTGGCTCGGTGTGACCCTGACATGTGAAGGATGCTCTGGGCTGCTCCATCCCAGTGTCCATCCCAGTGTCCATCCCAGTGTCCATCCCAGTACACGGTTCCACAGACTCGCTGAGCAGGAGTGGGAGCACAAGGCAGCGCCTCTGGTACGTGGTGTTCCTGAGAAATCCCAAAATATCTGGGAAGGGGCAGGGATGGGGTCCTGCTTCCCCTGTGCCAGTCCCCTCCCTGCTCATGCACCAGGAAATTTATTTCTGAGGTTTAATCAGATTTTGGGTGTGTTTCCATAGAAAAGGGGATGCTGGAATTCCTGGAAGGCTCAGGAAGGTTTATTTATCCTGGGGATTTTTTCAGCTGGAGCAGCAGTTCATCCTGACACGGCAGTGCCCAGGTTTGGGGGGAAATTGGGATTGTTGCCCTTGGTACAGAGCAGGTTTAGCACCAAATCCATAGGTTATGGTGAGGGTGGAGCAGCCAAAGCCCCGTTGGAGGTTGGGGTGTTCCCAGAGGGCTCTGGATCATCTCACAGGGCTTTAATTACCAAAGCTTCCCACATTCCCATGATTCTGGCACTAATAAAGCTCCTGTCCCACCTCAGCTGCTTGTCTTGGGCTCAGGATCCTTGTGGGTCTCTTCCAGCTCAGGATTTTCCAGGATTCTTTCCCTCAAGGGTTCATTTTCATCCCAAATCCAAGTAGTGAATAAACCAGGAGATGGTGAGTGGTGCCTGTGACTTTGTTGTGTTGAGAAATGGGGTATCCTGGAAGGCGCCAATGGGAACATCCATGAAAACCTGGGGGTCACTGTCCTTTGGGGTCACCAGGGCCTGGTTTGGAATGGGAAATGGGTTTAGGTTTCCATAGCGATGGAGTTGCCGTTCTTGGAGGGATTTAGGTTGGAAAGTGGGAAAATTCCTCCCAGGGCTGGGTGGGAATCACCATTCCTGAAGGGATTTACGGATGTGGCGCTTGGGGACACGCTCAGTGGTGGCCTTGGCAGTGCTGGGGGAGCAGTTGGACTCAATGGGCTCAGAGGGCTTTTCCAGCCTGAAGGATTCCATGATTCTATTCCATGAATCCATGATTTCCAGCACAGGATTCCCAGAGAAGCTGCAGCTGCCCCATCCCTAAAAATGTTCCAGGCCAGGTTGGACGGGGCTTGGAGCAACCTGGGACAGTGGAAGGTGTCTCTGCCCACGGCAGGGGGTGGCACTGGGTGGGCTTTGAGATCCCTCTGAGCCCAAACCGTCCTGTGATCCTACGAAATTGTGTTTGTGTGGAAAAAATTCCCTCGTGCTTTGGTTTAACATGGAAAACTCTGACTGGGCAGGAGTGTGACATTTGTAATTTTCTTTTTAAATTAACAACTCCTCTTCTGCTCCACCTGGGAACGAAGCCTGTCTGGTATTCCCTGGTATTTTCCCAGTTTTGGGGTTTGTCCTGCTATTCCCAGAGCTCTGTGGGAAGAGCAGTGGGGAGTTCCCATCCTCTTGAGGGGTTGCTGTCTCACACCCCTTGCTCCCATCTGAATTCCTGCTGAAATTCCGTGGCTGTTTCCTGGTTTTTCTTGCACTCAGAGGAAGCTTTCTTGAATTTGAGTGCCCTCTTGGCATTCCAGCCTCTCCTTGGAATCCAATCCCCGCCGTCGCTCCGTGGGCTGAGCACCCTCCAAGTGTTTGTATCCATGGCTTTTGTCCTGCTCCCAGCTGCTCCCTGGCTCTGGGGTCAGCCAGGATGCCAGAGGAGGATTCTGCAGGGGAGAGGAATAGCAGAAATCCTTTAGAATTTAGGAATTAGGAAGAAATCCTTCCCTGTGAGGGTGGAGAGGCCCTGGGTGCCCCGAGAAGCTGTGGCTGCCCCTGGATCCCTGGAAGTGTCCAAGGCCAGGCTGGATGGGGCTGGAGCGACCTGGGATAGCAGAAGGTGTCCCTGCCCGTGGCAGGGGGTGGGATTGTTGGGATTTAAGGTCTCTTCCCACCCAAACCATGCCATGATTCCATGGTAGGTATTAAACCAGTTGAGAAGATTTAGAAAATCTGAATGATTTTATCCATAGAAGGAAAAACCTCCTCTGGAATCATGGCATGGTTTGGGTGGGAAGAGACCTTAAATCCCAACAATCCCACCCCCTGCCATGGGCAGGGACACCTTCTGCTATCCCAGGTCACTCCAAGCCCCATCCAGCCTGGTCTTGGACACTTCCAGGGATGAGGAAGATACCAGAGAGGACCCTTTGGATCCTGAGTGGAGCTGGGATCCCCAGCTGAGGGAAGGGGTGTTTATTTTGGGGGTCTCTTTGTCCCACAGCTGTTGGGACACCCCATCCTGCTCTGAATCCACTGCTTTGGGTGGTTTTCACTTGGTTTTTGTTGGGATACTGCAGATTTTGGCACCAAATGTCCTGGTCGTCCCCAGAACTGCCAGATCCGGGGGGAAGGAGAAGGAGCTCGTCCTCTTCGTAGCTTTTTGGAGAATTTTGGGTGGATTTTGTGTGTGCAAAGTTCCCTTTAAACCATCATGGAGAGGGGAAGCAGCTGGAGCTCCGGTGACCAGCAGGTACCTGGGGTGGCTCCGGTTGAGCTCCTGGTGGTCCCAGTGAGAAAATCCCAGTCTCCAGCTGGGTTTTGTGTTGTCTATCCCAGTTGTGCATTGTTAAATCTCCTTCCCCTGAATGCCAGTGATGGCCACCAGCTTCATTCTGTGGGATGTTGTGGCCTTCCTCTTCCTGGATGTGCCATGCTCAGTGACACATCTGGTTTTTTGGGGGCATATCCATGGTTTTGTCACTCTTCTCCCAGTTCCTGAAGCCAGATTCCAGCTCAGGTGCAGGTGTTGGGTCACTTTTCCATCCTGGAGGAGGCTCATTGGGCTCCTCCAGAGGGGCAGCTCCAATCTCTGCTCCCTGTGACCCAAGGGAACAGCTGGAGCTGTGTCAGGGAAGGTTTAGATGGATAAATCAGGAAAAGGTTCCTCATCCAGAGGGTGCTGGGGCACTGGAACAGCTCCCCAGGGAGTGGGCACATTCCCAAGGCTGCCAGAGCTCCAGGAGTGTTCGAACGACGCTCTCAGGGACGAGGTGGGATTGTTGGGATTGTCCTTGTGCAGGGAAGGAGTTGGATCCGTGATCCTGTGGGTCCCTTCCAGCTCGGGATATTCTGTGGTTGGGGGGTGGTTCCATGTGTTGGGGTCCTGCGCTGGGACTGGACAGTGGCCGGTCCTGGTGGCTCCCAAATCCCCTCGTTAGCCTGATTAGCCCCGGGAACAGCGCCCAGAAGAGGGGTGAGGGCGTTAATTTGGGATCCGTCAGCTCAGCCAGGAACAATGGGACACAATGGGACACAATGTCACCTGTCACAGCCAGGCGCAGGGCAATTAATGATCATTAAAGCCGCCCATAATTAACCCCTTGGGCTCCATCCACCCACACGTGCTGCTCACCTGTACCTGGAGACTTGGGACAAACCCTGCTCCAGGGCAGGGCTGTTTTTCCTCAAAATTTCTCCATGAAGGGAAGAGCAAGCGGGACAGGCCTTGTCTGGCGTCACGGCGGGCACAATTTGGGGTGTCCTTGCCCAGTGCCCACCGCAGGGCGAACGGGATGAGGCCCGGAGTGTCGCGGGGTGGCCGTGCCGGTGGCCGCGCCGGTGGCTCCTGCGGGGAGCTTTAGGACCCAGCGAGCCGCCGGCGCGGTGACAAGTCTGGAGCGGCACTGGCGCAGAGTGGCTCCATCGGCAGCGCTGGAATTCTCTGTATCCCTCCCTCGGAGCATCCTCGCCCAGAAAAGGGCTTCCCTCCCTCTCGTACCGCCCGGCAGAGCCTCGGGGGAGGGGGGGGTGGGGGGCGCGGGGATGCTGGGATCGGCCGGGACGCTGGGAAGCGCCGCTGGATGCTGCCGGCCGTGAGCTGGGAGAGCTGCTGGCTGCGAATCGGGAATCTCTGGAGCGCGGCAGCATGGCCCAGGGCAGGAGGCACGCGTCCGGCCGGGTAAGGGCGGGGGTGGGGAGGGGGGCCTGACTCAACAGCTCCTGGCTCTGCCGGGTCCTATCGCGACAGATCGCGACGCTGTCGCAGCGAAAATAGCTGGGTTTTGTAGGGAAATCTCGATTGTGCTCCCTGCGCTCCCGTATCCCTGGAATGTGGCACCTCCCTCGCTGACAATAATGCCGGGAGGGGAGGTGGATGCTCCGGCTTGCACCGGGGCCGGCGCTTTTGGGCGGACTTACCTGCCCGTGTAGGTGATTACCCCAATTCATTACCGCGATTAATTACCCCGGCGGCCGAGCGGCCGCTCCGACTCAGCCCCTTCCCGGGGCTCCGGCGCAGCCTTGCCGGGGCTGCTCAGCACAAAGATCCCGGCGTGTTTTCCTGCCTGCCGCGGGCTCCCCTCCCTCCGGGCCGGTTTTCCAGGCGGCACGGAGCGATCCCGAGCTTCCGCGGGCCTGGCAAGCGCTTCCAGGTTTTTCCGTATTGCAGCTACCCCTGGGCTGTGCGGTGCCAGCGGCCCCCCGGGCCAGGCCTTGCCCGGGACTTTCTCTCCCTGTCGCTGTGTCCCTCTGTGGCCGCCGCCGCGGTGACATTGTGTCCCAGACCCCGCCGGGCACTGCCAGCACGTTTGGGCCTGGCTGTGCCAACTCGGCAGTGACTCTGGCATGGAGCCGGGGTGGGCAGAGCCTTCCCACCGCTCCATGGGACCCCCAGACCCTCCGTGGGCACCGTGTCCTGCCCGCTGTGGGATACGCCAGGCCCGGAGCCGGTGGGATTTGGGCTGTGGCCAAAGGGATTTGGCTGCGGAGGGAGCAGCTCGGGAAAACTGGCCAGCCTGGAGCCTTTTTTGCCCACCCCTGTGGCGTCCGAGTGTGTGTCCATGCAGGTCTGTGGGGGCTGGAGCCCCCTGCCTGCTCCTCAAACCTCCCTGTTTTCCATGGGGAGCTGGATGAAGGGGGTGAAATTCCAACCTGAGTCCTGACAGCCTGGAGGGATTTGGGGGCTCCAAGGGGGCAGGGAAGGAGCCAAACGCTGGCTCCAAGGGCTGATGGAGATGTGGCTTTGGGACTGGTGGCAGGACTGGGGATCCCAGGAATCCTGGGGGTCCCAGGGCAGCGCTGGACACTGCAGGCAGGGTGCTGTGAGCAGGTTATCCCTGTTGGGCTCACGTGGATTTTGGAATGGGCACCGCAGGGACCGTGGCTGTGCCGGCCCTTCCCGGGGCTGTGTCCCTGCCAGGTTTTGGGGACACTGCTCCCGGTGTCCAGAGACACCCAAACCCTTCCATTTGGGCAGCTTGGAGTCCAGTGCCACATCCTGGTGTCACCCAGAGCAGCCACCCTCAGTCCCAGGGCGATCCCTCCTTTCCACAGGGATCTTGTGGCAGCAGCACCATCGACTCGCCACTGACCAGGCTTAAACCCGGAATTCTTCCCAAGTCTTTCCCTTTTCTGGCTTTGTGGGTCACGCCTGGAATTTGTATCTTGTCAGAGTTGGCTGCTCGGGATTCTCCCAAAACTTTTGATCTGAGCTTTGAGTGACAGTTTGAGGCTCCATCAGACTCACCTGCACGGGGGAGGAACACTGAATATTCCCGGGGTGATCCACTGGGATGGAGCGGATCACTGAAGCCCTCGGATGGATCACAGGGGTGACCCAAATCGCTGGGAATTCACCCCCTTTTCAGTAGCTCGGCACCAGGATCTTCACACAGCAGAGCAGTCAGGCTGTGGATGTCTATCATGCTTCAAAAAGGGGGGAAAAAGGGAAAATGCTGGATTTCGGGAAGTTGTGGGGGGCAGAGTCTCCTGTGGTGGTGGCAGTGCATCCATGTGCTTGTCCCTCACCTGGAGCAGGTGTCCCTGGAGTGGGGACAGGCTCCTCCTGGCCTGGTGGCTTCCTCCAGTGACGGCTGCTCCAGAGGCTCAGCATTCCTGGTTGCTCCTCTGGCTGCCCCATTCCCACCACCTGCCCTATGCCCTGGATCTCCCCAGCTGGCCCCCACTGCCTCCACTGTGAATCCCTGCATTTCCCATTTACTGATTTAGGAGTTTATTGCCGCTCCAGACCGAGTGGTGACAGGGCTGTCACTATGAGCGGCCCCCGCCCTTCTCTCTTCCCATGTGGCTTCCCACAGTTCTGCTCCTCCATCCTCTTCCCTCGCTGTCCGTACCCCCCGTTCCCAGAATTCCCGAGTGTGTTCCCCTGGGAATGTCGGTGTGGCAGAGGGGATCCATGAGGAGCTGGCCTGGGAAGCTGAGGGAATTCTGGGCTGTGTCACTGGCTCCTGCCAGGCTGTTGTGCCGTGGCGTTCCCAAAGATGACTGTCCCCATGTTTGTCCCTCCTGTCCACAGCTGGGCAGGGATTGTCACCACGGCCAGGAGGAGTGACCACGGGTGTGTCCATCTCTCCTGGGATGGCCATCGGATCCCCGACCACGGTCACCCGGCTGGGACAATAGCTGGGAATGCCCATCCCACCTGCTTCCAGCTGGGACAGTTTTTCCTCTTGTAAAACCTGGATTAATCACATTGGTTTTATGGGAATTCCAGTCGGGGGTTTATCCTTTGGATTGGAGCTTCCAAGTGTCTCACAGACCAACGTCTGGTTGATTGGAAACAGAAGGTGGAGACCACTTCCTGCTCCTGAGGGATGGGATGTGGTTGAGGAGATTCATTCTGGGCTCTCCTTCTTTTCCCAAGTGCAAAAGACTCGGGAAGAGTTTCCATGAAATCAGTGCTGGTTGGCAAATGTCCGTCAGGGCCAGGCTGGGAGAGCTGGGAATGTTCCCCTGGAGAAGGGAAGGCTCCAAGGAGAGCTCAGAGCCCCTTCCAGTGCCTAAAGGGGCTCCAGGAGAGCTGGAGAGGGACTTGGGACAAGGCATGGAGGGACAGGATGCAGGGAATGGCTTCCCAATGCCAGGACTTGGAATGTGTCACATCCAGTGGATCTTACCGGGCTGCAGGTGCCAAACGGAAATGGGGAGGGATAAAAACTCCTGGTCCAGGAACCCTGCCATTTACTGGGGATTTGGGATTTTCCTTTGGGCTTCTTGTTTCCTTGGAGCTTTGCTCTCATTTTCCATCACACCTGGGACACGATTTTCCATGCACTTGCTGGACATTGCTGCAGCCTTGGCAGCTGGAAGGAGCCAGAACTTTGGGAGATATTTGGGTCTGGAGCGTCGATTTTGCCTTTGAGGTCTTGGGTTTTGTCGTTGGGTGATGGATTTTGGGGTTTAATACGAGATTATTTTGGTTTCTGCCAGTTGTGTTTGGATGAAACCCGGAATTCAGGCTTGTGGGAAAACCTTCATCCCTGGTTTCAGTCACAGAACCCCAAACCCGGTGGGTTTGCTCCACATTCATTCCGGCCTCAGGAAGTGATGTGCAAGAAAAGGGGATGGTTTGGTGGGATTCCAGGAGCTTCCAAAGTCCCCTGGGTTCTTCCAAAAGCTGAGAATTCCCTGAATCTCCCAAACCCCCTGTGGTGTCCAGCTGTGGCTGAGGTTTGTCCGCAGGGCCTTCCTGGCCGTTCCCTGCCGTGCTGGGTGAAAGAGGCTCTGTTTTCCCGGGATAAAGAACGGATTCTTTGGCTGAAGCCGGGCCCAGAGTGACCAAAACTCCACATTTCTGCACAATGACCAGAACCAGTGACACGAGTGGTGGGGGAAATGCCAAACTGATCCCGGTTTGGGGGCTGCTGGGAGTTTAGGATGAGCAGAAAGATGGAGCTGAGCAGGACAGGGAACATCCCTGTCCCCTCCGGGATAGAGGCAGTGGGATTGAAAGGTGTCAGGGTTTGAAGAAGGGGCTCCAAAAGATCTGGAGAGGGGCTTTGGACATGGGCATGAAGGGACAGGATACAGGGAATGGCTTCCTAATGGAAAAGGGGAGATTTGGGTGGGATTTTGGGAAGGAATTGCTCCCCTGGGAGGGTGGGGAGGCCCTGGCACAGGGTGCTCAGAGAAGCTGTGGCTGCCCCTGGATCCCTGGAAGTGTCCAAGGCCAGGTTGGATGGGGCTTGGAGTGACCTGGGCTAGTGGAAGGTGTCCCTGCCCGCATCACGGGGTGGGATTGATGGGATTTAAGGTCTCTTCCCACCCAAACCATTCCAGGATTCCATGGTTAATCTGTTTTACTCAGGCTGATTGCAGAGCAGGAGGTGCTGGGGGTGGATCCCAACAAATTCCCTGTGATTTCAATAATCCCAGGGGTCTCCAGTACCCATGGAATTCCTCGCATCCATCACCTCATTGCTGCTCCAAGAGCATGGATCACCTGGATAACCACGCCTGAACCCAGGTGCATCCCGGGATGTCGTGCTTGGAGTGTCCTGGTGCCCACTGAAATATAAATATGGATGTAATGTTTATGACAGGATCATGGAATCATGGAATTGTCGAGGTTTTAAATCCCTCCAGGGGTGGGGACTCCACCTGTGCCAGGCCTGGAGAGCCCTTCCCAGGAGGAATTTTCCCAATATCCAATCTAAACCTCCCCTGGCACAACCTGAGGCCATTTCCTCTCTCCTGGATCATGACAATCCCACTTGGAAAGCTGCTGGACTTTCCCACCCACATTCCAAGGTGGGATACCCCCAGTCAGGGCACGGGGGAGTGCCAGGAACACCATGGGAACCACCAGATCCCAACAATGTGAGGGGATGGGACAACGACCTGTGTCCCACACAGTCTGTGTGCTCCTGGGCACAGAATTCCCAGGCTGGAAAACCATGGGAACGCTGATATAGCAGGAAAAGATGGAGCACGAGTTGATTAAGGCTGATTGTGCTGCTCTTGGGGTGGTTTTTTTTTTCCCCTCAAGGCTCATAAAAATGTTATAAAAAGGGATTAATCAGGTTTGTGAGGCCGGAGCGACCGCTGATGGCGGCTGTGCCCTGGTTTGTGGAAGGAATCACCCTTGGCTGCCTCCCAGAATAAAACAGGGGGTGGAGGGGGATGAAACATCCCGATATCCCAACGTTCTGCCTGTCCCAGCTTCTCAAGCTGTGCTTTCCCCTGATTCCCCAGGCCTCCAGCACGCCCAGGATGAGCGCGGACGGCGGCAGCAAGCCCCTGAAGGTGGGCTCCCGCGTGGAGGTCATCGGCAAGGGCCACCGCGGCACCGTGGCTTACGTGGGGGCCACGCTGTTCGCCACCGGCAAATGGGTCGGGGTCATCCTGGACGAGGCCAAGGGCAAGAACGATGGCACGGTACAGGGCAGGAAGTATTTCACCTGCGAGGAGAACCACGGCATCTTCGTGCGGCAGTCGCAGGTGGGTGGGATCGATCCCGGCGTTCCTCGGGAGCACGCGGATGGCGGCTCGCTCGTTTAAACAGCACTTCCCACCCAGGTTTTGGGAGAAAATCCAGATCCCTTCGCTCCAGTGCCTGCTGAAATATAGATATGGATGTGATGTTTGTGATAGGATCATGGAATCATGGAATTGTCGAGGTTTTAAATCCCTCCGGGGGTGGGGACTCCACCACTACCCTGGGCGGCCCTTCCCAGGAGGAATTTTCCCAATGTCCATTATTTTTGGGAATCTCCATCTCCCACAAAGCAGGGAACAGCACGCTCCAAACCTGAGCTGAACCTCACCTGGTGTGGCTCCAGGCCCCCTCTGCACAATTCCTTGAGGTCCTGTTCATCCCACAGGGTTATTGCAGAATGTTTTCAGATGGATTGGGTGAATTCCCAGTGGTTTCGTTCTGCTTCCCAATGAAGTGCCCAGCCCTGTGCTGCCCTGTATTTTATCACCTGCAGCAGGTGGAGTTTGGGATCGATCCTGGACGTTTACCTGGAAGCAGAACCAGGGAATTTTAACTAAACCGTGTTTACCCGGAAGGAGATTGTCTTGGTTTGGATAAAACACGCGGTGGGGGTGGAGCTGCTGAGCTTTGCTGCTCGTGTGCTCCCCCAGGAACCAGGAGCTCCCTCCAGAGCAAACATCCTTCAGGTAAATTCCCTGTGTCACCTTCCAAGGGCAGAGAGGTGACACTGGAGGCCCCCAGCTCCTGTCCCCTCCCTGGCACAAAGGGGCTGCTTTGTGTTCCACCCCGTGGCCTCTCCTTGCCGGGGCCTTGGCACTGGGTGACAGAGGAAAGCTGAGCACAAAATGAGGGGATTTGGGTCCTGGGGTCCATCCCAACATCCTCTGTCCCATTGGAAGAGCCTTTGGATCACACATGGTCGGAGGTTGCAGCAAGGGCTCATCCAGGAGAAACTCCAGGAATCACTGAGGTTGGGAAAGGCCTTTAAGATGAGTGCAGCCATTCCCTGCTTCAGTCCCTTTGTCACCAGCTCGAGGCAGGAGGAGGGAAAAGGATCCCCATCCTTTAAATAATGGGATAAACACAGAGAGCGGAGCTCGCCAGAGCTGGAGGCAAACGTGCCAGGAAGCTTTTCATGGTTTTATCCAACCCAAACTCTGTTGGCGTGTAGGAATTGCTGGATGGAGCTCTGCTGCTCTCCTGGGATCACCACGGAGATTTCCCAAATGTAATTCCACCACACTCCCAGTTCCCCACACATTAAAACCGGACACGTGGACCCAGCTCCCTTGTCCGTCCCTCTCGGCCTCTCCTGCCAGCTGGGAGAGGCTTGGAGGGGTTTGCAGGGACAAAGTTGGGTCTGCAGGACCAGGAGGGACCTCAGAGCCCACCCAGTGCCACCCCCTGACAGGCAGGGATACCTCCCACTATCCCAGGTGGCTCCAAGCCCCAGTGTCCAGCCTGGCCTTGGGCACTGCCAGGGATCCAGGGGCAGCCACAGCTTCTCTGGGAATTCCATCCCAGCCCTTCACCACCATCACAGCCAGGAACTGCTTCCCAAAATCCCGTCTGGCAGTGGAAGCCGTCCCCCCGTGGTGTCACCTCGGCCTCTGTGCAGCGAGTGATGCCCAAGCCCTGCCCCGAATTCCAGATCGGGACACAGCTGGAGCAGAGACGGGAAGCAGGACGGATAAACAGCCCCCAAATCGCCCAAATCCTCTGTCCCGGAGCAAAGCCGGGGGGGGGGCAGGGCTGTCCCAGCAGGTCCAGAGCCGATCCTGAGCCACCCTGGGGCACAGGGAAGGTCCCCGGTGTCCCCCAGCTCCCACCTGGCGGGCACAGGGTGGGGACCCCGCCCCTGGCACCGCTGGGCAGGGGCAGGGAGGGGCAGCGGGTGCGGGCACAGGGCTCTGCGTGGGGCTGGATGCGTCCCCCATCCCTGGAAGTGTCCAAGGCCGGCTCGGACGGGGCTTGGAGCAACCTGGGCCAGCGGGAAGTGTCCCTGCCATGGCACAGGGTGGCACTGGGTGGGATTTAAGGTCCTTTCCCACCCAAACCATTCCAGGATTCCCTGCTTCTACCTGGGCTGGCAATTCCAAGCGTGGCTGTTCCTTTTCTGGAGTGTGGAAATCCCTGATTTTGGCATCACCTGGAGCTGCTCCTGCCTGGCAGAGGAGCTCGATGGCCACGACGTGGCCAGTCTGTGGTGGCACTGCCCAGTGTCACCCCGGATCCAGCCCCACTCTGTCCCTGTCCCCAGCCTCTCCAGCAGCTCTGGAATTCCCACCTGGGCTGTACCTGCTGGGAAACCCCCAGACCACTCGGAATTCCCATCCTGCATGGCTGCAGGTGTCATGATTTCCTTGGCATCACCTTTTCCTTGGTCTCCTTGTGGCTTTTAATTCCATTTTCATCATTCCTGGTGCTGGGAATCTTCCCAAAATGGAATCCCTGTCTGACAGCTTCCCAGGTTATTTTGATTTTTAAGCTGAGCTCCCAGGTGGGAGGTGCTGATGGATCAGGCAAATTCCTGCAGGAACAATTTGGGAGGTGCTGATCTGAGGTTCTCTCTCAGGGATCTAATTCCTCCCAGCCTCATTTTCCATGTTTATCCAGCAAAAATGCGTCCAAAAATAGTTCCCAGAGAGAAATGCCTGAATCTGATTTGGATGTTCCAGGCTGTCAAATCCAGAGCTTTGACTTTCCTCATTGCCTGTGTGAATATTCCGTATTCCCGACGGGAATGAGGAGTGTGTGGCTGTTCTCAAGGAGGAGAGTGGTCGATGGCAAAGCTGGAATGATGAAATTAAAAGTCCCTGCCAAAACCATGGGATCTGCTCTGCTGAACCCACTGCCAGAGGGACCTGTTCCCTGCTCTCCCTGTTTGGGAATTTTGGGCAGTGATGGTCGTTGTGCTTTTCCCAGATCCAGGTATTTGAGGATGGAGCGGACACAACGTCCCCAGAAACCCCAGAATCTGCTGCCATGAAGGTCCCCAAGAGAGGTAAGGCCTGGCTGGAAAATCCTTCCCAAAGGCATGGGAAATCCTTCCTGGAGAGGTGGGAAATCCTTCCCAAAGGCGTGGGAAATCCTTCCTGGAGAGGTGGGAAGTTATTCCTGAAGGGGATGGGGAATCCTTCCTGGAGGAGTGTGAATCCTTCCTGAAGAAATGGGAAATCTCTCTTGGAGGGGTGTGAATCCTTCCTGAAGAAATGGGAAATCTCTCTTGGAGGGGTGGGAATCCTTCCTGGAGAAATGGGAAATCCCTCCTGCAGAGGTGGGAAGCCCTTCCCAGATGAGATGGGAAATCCTTCCTGGAGAGGTGGGAAATCCTTCCTGGAGAGGTGGAAATCCTTAGCGGAGGGGATGGGAAATGATTCCTGAAGGGGATGGCGAATCCCTCCTGGAGGAATGGGAATCCTTCCTGGAGAGATGGGAAATCCCTCCTGCAGAGGTGGGAAGCCCTTCCCAGGTGAGATGGGAAATCCCTCCTGGAGAGGTGGGAAATCCTTCCTGGAAGGAAGGGGTAAATCATGGAGTATTTCCCAGTGGGAATGCAGACCCACTGAACCACTCTGAGCCTGTGGAATTGCAGCATCCCTGTGGAATTGCAGTGTCCCCGTCTCCAGCCCCTTGCTGTACCCCATTCCCACCCGGGAGCAGGGATCCCTTCCCGCTCTCCTCTGAGCATTCCTTCCCCCTTTCCCACATCCGTCGGCCCCGCCATCCCTGGCTGTGGGCCCAGGCAGGCTTCCCTGCCTCCCTCTGAGCTCTGCTTTGTCGGGAATGTTTTCCCCACACGCTGCGGGATCCCGGGAGCTGCCGGAAGGGGCTCTGCCAGCTTCCTGCCTTGGCTGCTCCGTCGGCTCTGTGTGCCAAGCCGGGAGCTCCGTGTGGGAAGCGTTTGTGGGATCGGGATTAATGGATCGGGGTGGGCTGGCGGTGGTGGGTGTTGGGTGTGGGTGGGATTTCCCCTCTCCCAGGAAGTAGGAAGTAAAATTAATAGGGAAAATGGAATGAACCCTTCTTTGATCCCTCCTTTGGATCCTGCAGTCGGTATGGAACCATGGAATAGTCGTGGAATTGTTTAGGTTGGAAAAGCCCTCGGACACCCCCAAATCCCCCAGCACTGACCGTGTCCCCAAGTGCCACATCCACGGCTGGTAAATCCCCACAGGGACGGGGACTCCAGCACTGCCAGGGCTGGACAGCCCTTCCCAGGAGGAATTTTCCCGATATCCCAACACCTGGCCCAGCCTGAGGCCGTTCCCTCTCCTCCTGTCCCTGTTCCCTGCGAGCAGAGCCCGACCCCCCCCGGCTGCCCCCTCCTGTCAGGGAGTTGTGCAGAGCCACAAGGTCCCTCCAGATCCCTCTTTTCTCCAGCCTGAACCCCTTTCCCAGCTCCCTCAGCTGCTCCAGCCCCTTCCCAGCTCCTTCCCTGGACACGATGGACGCTGGGTCGGGACAGACGGACACTGATCCCAGCTCACCCCCCATCCTGGGATCCAGGAGGAGCTGGGGCTGCAGTGGGGTGTGGGATGATGCTGCCAGGGATGCAGGGCTGGGATGTGGCTGCCTGCCAAGGGTTTCCATGGAAACAGCAGCTGCTGCAGCAGGACTGCAGTGGGGGGTGCAGGGATGGCTCTGCCATGGATCTGGCACCAGGAGGGGACACCTGGGGGCAGCTGCTGGTGACCCCTGGGCAAGGGTGGGAATCCAGACACACCTGCCTGGGACGGACAGGACACAGGGAATGGCTTCCCACTGGAAAAGGGGAGATTTGGGTGGGGTATTGGGAAGGAATTCCTCCCTGTGTGGGTGGAGAGGCTCTGGCACAGGTTGCCCAGAGAAGCTGTGGCTGCCCCTGGATCCCTGGAAGTGTCCCTGGAGCAGCCTGAGATAGTGGGAGGTGTCCCTGCCCACGGCACGGGGTGGGATTGATGGGATTTAAGGTCCCTTCCCACCACAAAGCATTCCATGATTCTATGTCCCCAAGTGCCACATCCACACGGGTTTAAACCCCTCTAGGGATGATGACTCCGCTGCTCCCTGAGCAGCCTGTGCCAGTGGCTCGAGGAATCCCAGAATTCCAGGGATTCAGCCCAAGGAGAGCGGTGGAACTGCCCCAATTCCCAGGCGTGTCCAAGTGTTTGCCTTCCTCAGCCAGCAGCTCCCATAAGGAATTCCCTGTTCCCCCAAACCCACACCCCCCACTTTGCCACCATTTCCTGCCAGATCCTGACTCTGCTTCACTTCCCAAAATTCTCCTGTTCCCTGCTGGGTGCCCTGTGGCTGCAGGGACACCGGGATGGGGACAGGGGTGTCCCTCAGGCTCATGGCTCCTTTTCTGCTCTCTCCACAGATTCCCTGGATGCTGCCAAGGCCAGCAAACTGGTGAGTGACCCCAGCACTCTGTTGCCTCTGGGAGGTTTTCATCCCACTGGGAAGAGCACATGGACAGACTTTCATGGGATAAAATGCCCATGGAAAAGCGAATTTCTCCCGAAACCCATGGGAAACGAGGTGTGAAAAATGTCATTTTCAGCCACTGGCCAGGAATCTGTCAGTTCCTGAGGGATTATCCAGCACAGTGCCCCATGTTTGGATCCGAGTTCAGCAGCATTCCTGAGCTGCTTCCTTCAAATCCATGGAATCATGGAAGGGACCTCCAAGCCCCCTCAGTTCCTGCCATGGGCAGAGACACCTTCCACTATCCCAGGCTGCTCCAAGTCCCATCCAACCTTGCCTGGAACTCTTCCAGGGATGGGGCAGCTCTAAGGACCCCCCAATCCCATGGGAAGAGTGCATTCCTTGGGATGGGTGACACTGGCTCTCTCTGGCTTTTGTGGGTGAACACCTCTGTCTTCATCCAGGAGCTCCAGTGGCTCCTGGGACGTGCTGTATCCAAATGTGAGGGATATTTCCTAAGGAATGGGAATCTGGTGCGGGTTCCTGTCCTCAGGAATGGCCATAAGAGTGTGGGGTAGTGAGGAATCATGGAATACTGAGGTTGGAAAAGCCCTCTGAGCCCATCAAGTCCAGCACTGCCCAGGTCACCATTCCTGGGAACTGGGTGATCCTGGGGACACGGCAGATGGGTTTGTGTGTTTTGGGGTAGGAACTGGATTTTCCATGGGGATAAACTGGCCCAACTGGGATGTTGGGAAGCAGTGGGAAAGGAAGTGGTGGGGACAAGGCGCTTCTGTGCGAGTGACACCTGCAGGGCTGGGTCAGGGCTCATCGAAGCCCAGCCTCCTGCGCTGCCCTTCCGGATAATTCCCAGCAGTGGGAATTCTGCTCTCCACCCCGCTTTGGGACAGCTGGGATGGGGATGGAGCAGCACCTGGGGATTTGTTGGGCTCAGATCCCAGGGAATGTGAGCTCCAGCCAGCGGAAACAGATTCCCTGTCCTGTATTAGAGAGGTTTGGGAAGGTTTTTGGCTTTTCCTGCTGTGTGGGGTTGGATCCATCAACCCCTGGCACTGCTGGAGCCCCGTGCTCCATGTGCTCCCTGCCTGATCCTCCTGGTTTAATTCCACCCTGGAATTCATTAAAAGACAAAGAGGATATTTAGGAAACCTCAGCCTTCTTGAAATCAGGGAATGGGGATTGTTCCTGGAATTTTTTTTATGCTGCTGGAGAAGGGCTCAGGACAGGAGGTGCTGCTCCATGTGCGTTCCGGGGCATTCCCGGAACCATGGAATGGTTGGGAATGGGAATGGGAGGGACCTTAAAGCCCATCCAGGGGCATTTTCCACTATCCCAGGTTGCACCAAGCCCTGTCCAACCTGGCCCTGGACACTTCCAGGAATGGGGCAGCCACAGCTTCTCTGGGAAATCCATTCTAGGGCCTCCTCACCCTCCCAGCCAGGAATTCCTTCCCAAAATTCCATCTCTCCCTGCCCTCTGGCAGTAGGAACCCATTCCCTGTGTCCTCGCATCCTCTTCCTCCTGCATCCTGGGAGATCCTGGCCACCCCAATCCCTTTAACCTGTCTGATTTGTTCCCCTTTGGATGTGTCCTGACTCCCCAAATTCTCCGTGCTGGGAGGGGCAGGAGGTGGATCCGGAGCGAGGGGGGTCACTCCAGGGCTGTTTTCTCCTTCATTTACTTCCATTTCCTTGATTATCTTTCCCCTCCTGCCTTTCCTGCAGCCCAGGGTAGGGGTGTTCCCAGGGAATGTTTCCCTGGAGCCACGGGGTCTGTCTAACATTCCTTCTGTTCCCTCCTCACGCAGCGCGGAGCCAAGCCCAAAAAGGTGCCGTTTGTCCCTTTTCCGCGCGCGGCCGCATGCCGGGGCCATCGTCATCCTCACTGTGTCCCCATCCCGCTCCATCCCAGCGCTGCATGGCTGTCCTTGCATGTGCTCCCAGCCAGGGAGGGGACATCGCTCCGGGGCGGAACGTGGTGCTGTCACATCGACGTGGAATCGTGGGATGTTTGGGTGGGAAAAGCCTCAGAGGCCAGCGGGTTCCCAAGCCGTGTCCCCAAGTGTCACATCTGCGGGGCTGTGAAATCCGCCCCCCGGGAATGGGGGCTGTCCCCCCTGCCCTGGGCAGTCTCTTCCAATGCTTTCTGACTCTTTCCATGAAGGAATTTTCCCATTGTCCAACCGGAACCTCCCCTGGCACAACCTGAGGCCGTTCCCTCACAGATATTTTTATAAACCCGAAACCCTCCGGTGGCTCGGGGACTTCTCAGGGCTGTCCTGTCCTGTCCTCCTCTTAGGGACACCCAAACCCACCTGGTTTGTGACAATTATTGAAGCCAAAAAGCTTTCGGACAAGGATGAGCTGAAACTCCAAGGAATCCTGGAATGGTTTGGGTTGGGATGGACGTTAACACCCATCTCATTGCATGCCACGGGCAGGGAGACCAAATCATCATTCCCTGCAGGAAATCGGGGGAATTTTTTTTCTTCCCCTTGGGAATTTTGCCAAGAGAAAAGCCAAGGAGGGCACTGGAGACATGGGAGAGGGGAGGGAGGTGGTACCTTGTGTGCCCTCAGCATCCCTTTGGTCCAGCTTTGCTTTCCAGCCACTTCTGTGTCGATTTTTGGGCGGAAAAATGGTCCAAAGAGCTCTGGTTGTCCATGGGAAGTCCGGAGGTGAGGAGCGATGTGGAATCTGCCTGGAGAGAGCCTGTGGAGAGAGGCTGGGAGCACGTGTCCCCAAGTGTCCCCTCCTCGTGTCCCCCCAGATCCAGGTCTCTGCGTGTCCCCAAAGCTCCAGGGTCCCTGTGGATCCCT
This sequence comes from Coloeus monedula, assembly GCF_965178545.1. NCBI lineage: Eukaryota > Metazoa > Chordata > Aves > Passeriformes > Corvidae > Coloeus > Coloeus monedula. Next base: position 73,377,989 of record NC_138785.1, read on the forward strand.
CATCCCGATCCTGCCAGCTCCAAGGGGCTCTGCTGTGGGATGAAATTCCCCTTTGGAATGTTGTGTTCTTCCTTCCCTGTCCCTGTTCTGGCAGGTTTGCAGCTACTCTGTGTCCCCGCTGTCTGCTCGGAGCTGCGGGTGGGATTAGGATCACGGGAGTGTGACCGTCACTGTCCCGAGGATCAGGGATCTGTCACTGCCCCGAGGATCGTGGATTTGTGACTGTCACTGTCCTGGCAATCATGGAGGTTGTGACTGTCACTGTCCCGAGGATCAGGGATCTGTCACTCTCCTGGGGATCTGTCACTGTCACTGCCCTGGGGGTCTGGGGCTGTGACTGTCACTGTCCTGAGGATCGTGGGGATGTGACAGTCACTGTCCTGAGGATCGTGGATCTGTCACTGTCCTGGGAATCCTGGATCTGTCACTGTCACTGCCCTGGGGGTCTGGGGCTGTGACTGTCACTGTCCTGAAGATCGTGGGGGTGTGACAGTCATTGTCCTGAGGATCCTGGATCTGTCACTATCCTCAAGGTCCTGGATCTGTGACAGTGATTGTCCTGAGGATCCTGGATCTGTCACTGTCCTGGGAATCCTGGATCTGTCACTGTCACTGCCCTGGGGGTCTGGGGCTGTGACTGTCACTGTCCTGAGGATCATGGGTCTGTCACTGTCACTGTCCTGAGGATCCTGGGTCTGTCACTGTCCTGGGGATTGTAGTGACAGTTGTTTTCCTGAGGATCATGGGGCTGTGACTGTCACTGTCCTGGGGATCATGGATTTGTGACTGTCACTGTCCTGAGACTCAGGGGGGTGTGACAGTCACTGTCCTGAGGATCCTGGATCTGTCACTGTCCTGGGGGTCATGGATCTGTGACTGTCACTGTCCTGGGGATCCCGGATGTGTGACTGTCCTGGGGATCCTGGATCTGTTGCTGTCACTGCCCTGAGCATCCCGGTGTGTGACTGTCACTGCCCTGAGGGTCCCAGTGTGTGACAGTCACTGTCCTGAGGATCATGGGTCTGTCACTGTCCTGGGGATCTGGATCTGTCACTGTCCTCACCCCCATCCTGGCTGCACAGGCACACCTCACGCAGGGACATCCCCGTTGAGGGACAGCCCTGTGCCAGGCTCTGCTGTCCCCTCAGAATTCAACTTTTTCAGCCATTAATGACCCCGAGAGCCCCCCCTGCCCGCTGGACAGCTCCTGCCCCACACATGGCTGGGGTGGGGGGGGGAATTGGATAATGAGAGTAATTAGCGGGTAAATCCTCGTTCCGGAGATTACAGCAGCTCCTGTGTGTCAAATATAGACTTTAATCGTGTCCAGAGCTGCTGCCAGATGGGCCTTTCCCTTCCCTGCTGTGGTTCTTTGCTGTTTTCCATGGATTTGGGAGTGGTGTGGCCGTTGTGGCCTTTGGGCTGTGCTGTTCCTGCAGGACACTGGGGGTCCTGTCCCTCAGCTGGGACACTGTGTCGGGGTGTCCTTGCTCTTGGAGCAGAAGGATAAGGCTGTCCCTAGGAGGTGCTGGCCTCTGTCCTGGGCCAACGTGGCTGGGAAGGACCCCAAAATTCAGTGAAAGAGCAGGAAAAGGGTGTTTCCCAGGTAATTTTTGGGATGACACAGGTTGTGTCGTCTTCATCCCCATGACAATGTGTCTGTGGTGGTGACAGGCCAGTCCCTTCTCCTGCTGCAGCGCTGGGTGGCACTGGGTCACGGATGTCACCTCCCAGGGACACAGAGGTGCCAGGGCTGTGGTGGGAGCAGGGGACTCCTAGGGATGCAGGGAAAGGCTGGTCCCTGGCTCTTTGGGGGGGTGTCAGGGTGAGCTGCTGGGGTCTGACACACTCCACAATCACGGAATCGTGGAATATTTAGGTTGGAAAAGCCCTCCAAGACCACTCAGTCCAACTGTTCCTCCGGCACTGCCAAGGCCGTGTCCCCAGATGCCACATCCACAGGTGGCACGAGCTGGTGCTGTGACCCTGCTGTTAAGTCCTGTCCCGTCACCTCAGGTCCCCTGCAGCTGCAGCTCTGGCCCCTGGGATTTTCCCTCTGATGGATCAGGTTTGTCCCCCTCCAGTGACATCCCTGTTCCTTTCATCCTCCTGGCTGCATTCCATGTGCCAGGGCTGCATTCCCGTGGCATGTCCTGAGGCTGGACCTCCCCCTCTTGCTCTGATCCCATCCTGGGGTGACCAGTCAGTGGCCGGGTCAGTGTCCAGGTTGTTATCCCGGCGTTATCCCGGTCTCTGTGCAGGAGCAGATGGCCCATTCCAGCCCAGAGCAGGTCCCAGATGGTCTGTGGAACACAGAGAGGCCACCCCAAGCCCTGTTAATCCTTTAAAGGAACGGATAATCTGATCAGCATCCAAACCCCACCTGATCCCAGCTGCCCAAACCGCGCCCCATGGCAGGGCCTGGATGAACCCAGGGCTGATTTTCCAAGCACTGCTGTTCCTTGGGCCAGGTGTCACCCCTGTGAGAGCTCTTTGTGTCCCCAAGGGGGTTTGTGGCGAGGTCTGAGGTGATTATTTTGATGTGATCCTTTGGGGCCGGGATCTGAGCGGCAGCTGGTGCTGCAAACGGATGACCCCATGGAAAAGAGCACCTGGCATCTCCTCTCCAATCCCCCCAAGAGCCAGGAATTGTCCCATCTGTGGTGGTGCCACAAGTTCCTTCTCCCTTCTCATGGATTTTGGATAAAAAACCTCCCTTCCCCTGTCCCTGATGAGTTTCAGGGACAGCCCAAAGCATCCGACACCATTTTGCCGTGGTTAAATTGCGTTTTCTCCCTGCTGCTGCATTTATTGGGTGCTGTGTGTGGGAAGAGTTGATATATTCTGGATGTAGGGAGCGGAGCTGTGTGTCAGGAGAGGAGCTGGTTCATTAGAGCAGCTCTAATACCCATAATTATCTTAAAGTTAAATCTGTGTGAGCCTGCACGTGGCTCCTCTGGAGATGGACATGGCACTCTGATCATTCGGGGGCTTAGAGCAACGGATCCGGGATGATTTCATCTGGAAATGCTTCTTGAGGGGTTCCTTTTCCCTGTGGTTTGGATGAGGGCTGGTGGGAATGGGAGGGAGATTCTGTTGGAGCGTTGGAATGGATTTGGATGACGCCAGAAGCTGGGTCAGTGTCAGCAGCTCTGGTTCCTGGAAGGGTTCGTGGTGCTCAGGCTGATGGAGCTCGGGGCTTCTTTGTTAAGAGATGCAATTACAGCAATTACAACTCCCGAAAATGTCACTTGGGAACTCTCCCCTGCCCCCAGCGCCTGCCAGCAGCAGGAGGGAGCTGTGGGAGAGTGGATCATGGAATGGGTTGGGTTGGAAGAGACCTTAAAGCCCATCCATGGCTTCCTTTCACTGTCCCAGGTGGATCCAAGCCCCATCCAGCCTGGCCTTGGGCACTGCCAGGGATCCAGGGGCAGCCCCAGCTGCTCTGGCAATTCCAGCCCAGCCCCTGCCCACCCTCCCAGCCAGCAATTCCTTCCCAACATCCCAGCCCAAGCTCCCCTTTCCCACTGGGAAGCCATTCCCTGCCTCCTGTCCCTCCAGCCCTTGGCCCCAGTCCCTCTGCAGCTCTCCTGGAGCCCCTTTAGGCCCTGCAAGGGGCTCGCAGCTCTCCCTGGCTCCTTCCCTTCTCCAGGGCAACATTCCCAGCAATCCTGCCTCCAGAGCAGAGGGGCTCCAGAGTTATGGAATGGTTTGGATTGGAACAGACCTTAAATTCCATCTTGTCCCACCCCCTGCCATGTGCAGGGACACCTCCCACTATCCCAGGCTGCTCCAAACTCCATCCAGCCTGGCCTGGGGCACTTCCCCCACAGCTGCTGGATTCCCTGACCCAGGGGTTATTCAGGAATCAGACCCCACCACAGATCAGTTGGAATAGGGTGTCCCTGGCACAACAGCCTGGGGGGCTGCTTCCAGGGAATGCCAACCTTTGGGAAAAAGGGGCCTTTAAAGGCTTTTTCTGGGAGATTGGCAGGATTGTGCCGAGGGTGTGGAAATCCTGGAGGCAAAATTCCCTGTGTGTGTGGGGAGGGTTGGGTGTGCAGGTGAGCCCGGGGGCACCCTGATCCACTTTCCCCTCATAGTGTGGGAATATGGGAAAATGAGAGTTGGAATGGGAGCTGGATGAGGGCCATGCTCAGGTTACACCATGTAACAGATGGGATTTGGGATGCGTGCATGTAAAGGGAGCTGCTGTCCTGGTCTCCAGCTCTCCGTGGGGCAGGACACGGGGATTCATGGAGAGTTTGGAGACGGTGCTTGGTGACATCCTCTGGGTTTCCAGCAGAGTTCTTGTCCAGGGACAACGGGAATGCCAGGCAGGAATTGCGGGAATGCTCCTGGCAGGGCAGCGAGGCTCAGGACGCTACCCTGGGTGGCCGGCGCGCTCCGCAGGGGCATTTTTAGGGCAGGGGTTTTGGGGCAGGGGCTCTCCGAGGCCCGGGGGGATCTCTCCGCACCCTCAGCCGTGCAGGGCTACCCTGAGCTCCCGGGAATCTGCTGGCGCTGGATGGCAGCGCGGCAAGATGGTCCCTCCGTCCATCTGTCCATCCCTCCGGGCTCAGCGCCGTCCATCTGTCCATCCAGCCTCCGCTCCGTCCGTCTGTCCGCTCCCGGGGGGATTCGCCCGGCGCTCGCAGCCGCCGGCGCGGGGCGGGTTCGGCTGCGGGCACCGCGGGGATGCCGAGCGCAGCCACGGAGCCGCCTGCCCCGGGGAACAGCGGGCTCGCACCCGGGGGCTGTCCCGGGGGACGCTGAGCCTCTGAGAACCCCCCCCCGTCCCCTCCCCGAGCGCAGCATCACATCCGCGCCATCCTCATCCCCATCCTCATCCGCACATCGCCCGGCTCGGTGCAGCGCCCGGCGGTGCGGCCCCTCCGCGGTGATGTCATGAGCCGCCGGGGCGGTGGTTGGAGCCACCGGCGGAGCGGGGACGAGCGGCCGCGGCCGGGGGGGGCTGCCCTGGACCCCCTGAGCCCCCGCTGAGCCCCCGCTGAGCCCCCGCCGAGCCCTCGGGCAGCACCTGGCGAGCGGCCGGCGGCGGCCGCGGCCATTTGCCGTGTCCGGCCGTGCTGACTGACCCGCTGCTCCGTCTCCTCCCGCTCCGGCCGTCCCTGCGCGACGATGAGGCAGGCCCCGGCTACACGCAAGGTACGGTTCTCACCCGCATCCCCCGGCATCGCATCCCCGCTTCCCAGCCGCCTCCTCCCTCTTTTTCCCCGTTTTCCCCGTGTTGATGCTGCCGGGCTGTAATTGGGAGCGTGACGGGCTCGGGGAGGAGGGGGGCGGTGGGCGAGCATCGGTTCATGGCTGGCTTTGCCTTCCGAGCTCCCGGAGTCCCCTCTCCGTGTCACCCGGCCGTGCCCGCGGTGATTGCAGCGGCTCTGCGGCTCCGCCGGGGCCCTGTCCCCGCTGCCGGTGCCATCCCTGCTCTGAGGATGCTGATGCCATCCCTGTCCCTGCTGCCGGTGCCACCCCGCTGCCTGGGGGTGTCGGTGCTGTCCCTGCTGCCCGTGTTGTCCCCGCTGCTGGTGCCGTCCCCACTCCAGAGGTGCCGGTGCCATCCCTGCTGCTCTCCCTGTCCCCACAGCTGGTGCCTTCCCCACTGCCTGGCAGTGTCAGTGCTGTTCCCGCTGCCGGTGCCATCCCCGCTTCCAGTGCCACTGGTGCCCACCCTGGGGAAGCTGCATGTCCATAATCCAGGTTTTCCTGCTGGCCACGCTGTTGGGATCAGCCTTTAGCATTCCCAGAGGCCGGTGGTACCCGGGTCCCTGCCAGGCTGCCATTCCCGCAGGTGACAGCACGGGCACTGGCCTATATGTTTATTTTTAGCGTAACCAGGATGTCACTGCTCAGCTTAAAGAGAAATCCTGGGAATTTCTGGCTGATGGCAGGGAACAGAACTGAGCTGGGCCGGCCGTGCCGGTACCTGGCAGTAAATGCTCCTGATTTACACCTGCACCTCCCCGAGCTCAGACACCGACGCTCCTCGTCACGTGTCCCTGTTAATCCTCTTCCCGATGGAAAGTTTCACGGATGCTGCTTTCCCTCTGCCCCATTGGTGCTCAGCCCCACAGCTGGATTCCATCCTGCTTTTCCATCGTTCCTCTCCTTGCCCATGGAATCACATCTGTGAGACTGGGCACCTGCCAGGTGGTGCTGGTTGTTTGAAATGCAGAATTCCTGGCAGTATCCCAGGGAGCCACACCTTGGGGGGCTCATCCTGCTGCTGGGGGCTGAGACTCAGTTCCAGCAGAAGGGAGGTGCCTCCAAGGGGTGAAATTCCCAGGAATTGAATGGGATGGCATCAGCATGGACCAGCAGCGGGTCAGTGCCTGGGCATCACCTCCAGCACTGCCTGCCCTGCTCGGGAGCTGCTGCCAATCGGAATCCTCCTGGAAACTCTGGGAATGCTCCACAGCAGCAGCCACAGTCCGTGAAGTTCAGCTTTTCCTCATCAGAAGCCTTGAAACTTAATCCAGGAGGAGGCTCCAGTGACACCTCCCCTCTCCTGCCCGCTGGAAGGTGACATTCACACATTCCTGCTCATCCATCCAGCGCTCACTGCTCCTGGCTGGATCAGGATTCCCACACCTGGAGCAGAACCAAATCAGGAGGGACCTGTGAGACCCCACATTCAACGGGCAACACCACCCTCACCCCAGTCAGTCGTTGGTATCCAGGAGGATTTTTCCAGAGTTCTGCTGCCAGAAGCCGAGTCCATCTCGGAGCGCGCCGGTTTGGAGCCCCCGACGCTCCCCCGGGAGCAGAGGTTTTATAATTCCATCAAATATTGATGCAGCAGCATTACACAGCAGAGCCTGGAACCTCCAGTGGAACATCCATCCCCAGCGGGGGGGTCGGAGCATCCCGGATCCAGGAGAGTCCAGGTGAGGTTGCTGCCTCTGCTCCCAGTGCTGGCACGATGCTGGACACCGGAAAATCCATGTCCCATCTTGGTCACCAGCTTTTCCAGAGCCCAGGGATGACTGGCTGGTGCCGTGGGGACAGATGGATGGACAGGAAGGTGCCAACACGGAGGGGAACCCGGCCAGCCCCCATTTCTGATGGAAAAAGCAGCTGGAGCATCCCAGAGCATCCCTTTGCCAAGAATCCCGAGGGTCTTGGAGCGCCAACTTTTGGTGGTCTGCAGGTGGCATCCCATGGAGGGGACCAGAGCTCCGGTGGAGGCACAAAGCAGGATTATTCCCTGTCATTCCACATGGCTTTAGGGATGGTTCCCAGGAGGCTTCTCCCTGGTTTTAGGGTTCGGTGTGGTTTGAGTCAGGGTTTGAATTGGTGTCCCCCACCCCATGGCCAGGACAAGGCTCAGTGTCCCCCAGTCCAGGGCTTGGTGTCCCCCAGGACGAGGCTCGTTGTCTCCTGGGACAGGGATCAGCGTCCCCCATTCCCATGGCCCAGGAAAAGGCTCCATGTGCCCCAGGGAAGGAGCTGGTGTCCCCCAGGACATTTCCTCGTGTGGGACTCGGTGGTCAGTGTGGGACCCCCCAGCCCTGCCCCATTTCTGAATCCCCCACGTGTGTGGCAGGGAGTGGGGACGTCTCTGCCTGTGGAATTCCTGAAGAAGGCGTTTTCCCAAGTGTTTCCCAGATTTTTGTTGCTGTTCCATGTTGTGTGGTTGGACTTTGGGAAGATGCCGGAGCGCTCCTGAAGGGCGTCCTGAGCCAGCCCTGGTTTCACCTGAGGGTTTGGAGCTTTTGCTGCTGTCATTCCGTTTTCCCGGCAAATTTGGTGGCGCAGGAGATGTTGTGGAAGTTGGGAATGTCTTCCCTGGGCGTGCAGCCTTTGGGAAAAGGCTGGAAGGGAGCAGAGCAGGATTTAGCTGAAGCAATGCCAGAGGTGACAGGAAGTTTGGAAGTGCAAACGCATCCAGGTTTGTATTGAAAACAGGGAAATAGCGCTCCAAGGCTTCCCGAGGTTTTCCGTGTCGGATATCGGCCGGAGCTGCCGGTCCCTGATGGGCTCCATGTGCCCATCCCGGCCCCATCCTGGACATGGCATCGTGTGGCAGCGCCATTATCCATCTGTTCTGCTCCTGGTTATTCCCAGCTGGGATTAGGTCATGGAATCAGAAATGAGGGAGAGCGTGGAAGTGCTCCAAGGCTGCAGCTGGACAGATGTTCCCAATGCCCGCGCCGGGGGCTCCTGCCCACCCGCGTCCCCCCAGGACCAGCCTGGCCGCTCCTTCTTTTCCATCCATTAGGGATTGTTTTTAATGGGAAAAATACGAATTAATTCCATATTTGTCTCTGTTCCGGGCTGGGCCCTGTGGCCTCCCCTCCCTGAGCTGCTGGGAGCTGCTGCATGTGCATGGAGGGGGGTGTGTGTGTGGGGAGGGGGGGGTCCTGTCCCAAAATCACGGATGATTTAATTCCAGCCACGAAAGGAAAAGTTGGGAGTGTGGGATCAGCTCCCTGGTGTCCCTGGAATTTTTGGTTAAACAAAGCAGAGCCCCGGGGTCTCTGGGGCAGCCGGTCCAGGGTGCTCTGGCCCTTTGGAAAACCAGAGGGATGAGGAGAGGGGAAAAATCATGTGTAGGATGAAATCCTTTCCACCTCCCGCTCCGGAGATCTCTGGGAAAGGCATGGGAAGTTAAACCCCACCGTGCCCATGGAGCACGGAATGCCCGGCCAACCCAAACCAGGCTTTGTCTCTGAAGACCAAAATTCCTTGGAAATACCCGGTGGGTCTGCCCCGGGGTACCTGTGGGGTCGGGAAGGGGGTTCAGGATGTGCCCTCTGTCCCCACACTGGGCTGGAGGGGCGGGGACGGGGCTTGGGGGGAACCAAGGGCTGTGCTGGCTCTGGGCTCTGCTCCTCTGATCCTATGGGATCTGTGCCAGGGGATCCCACAGGAGCCGTGCCAGCAGGTCCATGGGATCTCTGCCCACGTGTCCCACCCGGAGCAGCCCTGGGAGCGGGTTAACGAGCCCCCACACTAACGACGCCGCGCACAGCCGGTGCCACCGGGCACGCTGACGATGCTGGGCACACTAACGATGCCGTGCTGTCTTTTGTCTCCTTTCCCTGCTCTGCCGCTCCGGCCGCCGCCGGCTGCTCTCTGCTCCTCTGTCCCTGTGTGACTGTCTGTCCTCTCTGCTTCCGCTCCCGCTGCCCTCCAGAGCACCGCCCGCCGGCCCAAGGTGAGCAGCACCGAGCGCGGGGGGCACCGGGCACCGACGGCCCCGTGGGTGCCAACGCCTCTCAAACTGTTGGGTGGCAACCCCGTCACAAACACGGGTCACTGGGTGCCAACGCCACCGCAGACAGGGTCTGTTGGGTGCCAACCCCACTCAAACACGATCCACTGGTGGCCAAATCCGCTCAAACACAACCCATTGGGTGCCAACCCCACTCAAACACGATCCGCTGGTGGCCAAATCCGCTCGAACACAACCCATTGGGTGCCAACCCCACTCAAACACGATCCACTGGTGGCCAACCCCACTCAAACACAACTCATTGGGTGCCAACCCCACTCAAACGTGATCCACTGGTGGCCAACCCCACTCAAACACAACTCATTGGGTGCCAACCCCACTCAAACGTGATCAGTTGGGTGCCAGCCCCACTCAAACATGACCCATTGGGTGCCAAAACCACCACAAACCCGATCCATTCGTCGTGAACCCCACTCAAACATGATCCGCTGGTGGCCAACCCCACTCAAACACAACCCATTGGGTGCCAAAACCACCACAAACCTGATTTATTCATTGCCAACCCCACTCAAACCTGATTTATTCATTGCCAACCCCACTCAAACCTGACCCAGTCATTGCCAACCCCACTCAAACATGACCCATTGGTTCCCAACCCCACCCAAACACGACCCATTGGTTCCCAACCCCACCGCGCATTCCCATTCTCCTTCCACCTCTTTGTGAAGAGCCCAGAGGAGCTCACGGGTCTGACAGGCTCCTCTGGAACAGGTCCAGATCCTTCGGGACCCTCTCCCAGGGTGGAATGTCCGTGGAAGAGCGTGAAATCCATGTGGCAGTGCCCAGGCTTTGCCAGGGGGTCCCTGCGGGGGTTGCTCCTCCCTGGCTGTCCCAGTTTGTGCCGGGTGTTTCACAGCGGGATCTGAGCGGGGTCTGGGCGAGCCTGAGGTGTTGGGTGGGCTGTGTGGTCACAGCTAGCCCTCGGGATTCACCTTGGGAAGGGACTCGTGGCTGGAAGAGAGGAAATGTGGGAAGGGAATCCTCAAAGATTGAGTTTGGAATCTGTGCCTGTGCCGGGGGGGCTGCAGGGAGGGCTCTGTCCTCACTGGATGCTTCCAGGACCTCGCCCCAGGCAGAGGCAGAGGTGGATTCTGTCAGCCCCAGGGCACTGGGATCCCATCCCGTTCCCTCGGTTTGAATGGTTCTTGTTCCTGTCTCTGCAGGGATGTCCTGTGGGACCTCCTGCTCCTCACGCCTTTGGCCTCATGCCTGCGCTGGGCAGGGAGGTGGAGGCAGGATCCTGGAATCATGGAATGGGTTGGGTTGGAAGGGACCTAAAGCCCATCCAGTTCCACCCAGGAGCACCTCCTACTATCCCAGGGTGCTCCAAGCCCCAATGTCCAGCCTGGCCTTGGACACTTCTAGGGATCCAGGGGCAGCCACAGCTTCTCTGGGAGTTCCATCCCAGGCCCTCCCCTCCCTCCCCACCCTCACAGGGAAGAATTCCTTCCCAATATCCCACCTAACCCTGCTCTCTGTGTGGGATTTGTGACCCCAAAAGCACCAGGAACAACAAACATCTTTGTTTTGAGTTGTATCTGGGAGAAGGCGCATGAGGCTCTGTGCCACCAAGATATTCCCTGTTTTCTGTGCTCAGGATCATCCCAGGAGGGCAGGCTGGGCCTATCCAAGGGGTGCTGGACTTGCTGCAGTCGAGTTAACTCAGATTTGCCTCCATTTTGGGCAAAATAAGGGCAGAGGGTGGATGTTTCTCCTTCCCAGCTGTGCCCGTGGGTGACACCACACACCTGGCGAACCCTCATGGCACCAAAAAATCCCATTTCCAGGGATACAGTTAAGGCAGGAGATTGAATTTACACAGCCAGAGGTGAGTGCTCCAGAAATAGGGTCAGTGAGGAGACCAGTGGGAGCCTGGGGGGCACCTGGTGCTTCCCTCACCCCTCTTCCCATCGCCTGCCTTCAGACAGGGATTAATTAACAGCCTCATAAGCGTTAACGAAGCAGCTCCAGCCCCTCCAGGCCCCGCTGGACTCTGGGAATTCACTCCTTGTTGATTTTCTTGTTGCTCCTCTTAAACTGAGTTCCCATCTTGGTGGGCTCTGAGGTTTTGCTGTCTCGCCCTCTGGAGCTGGAATGTTTAATCCTGGAATCATGGGATGGTTTGGATCAGGAGGGACCTTGGAGATCATCCAGTGCCACCCCCTGCCACGGGCAGGGACACCTTCCACTATCCCAGGCTGCTCCAAGCCCCAGTGTCCAACCTGGCCTTGGGCACTTCCAAGGATCCAGGGGCAGCCACAGCTGCTCTGGGCACCCTGTGGATTCCTTCCCCAATGGATTATCCATGAATTCCTCCGGAGCAGCATTCCTGGGGGTTCCCACAGTGGCTCGCACACATCAGGATGTCCCCACTGTCCCCACACCCCAGGTTTCCCCTGCTGGAAATGGGAATCTGGGAGCAGCACCTGCTGAGGCATCACGGAGGGAGGCAGTGGCAGCACCATCCCTTGGGATGTTCCCTCCTGACTCCCCCTCGCCTGTGCCGGTGTCTTGCAGCCCACCCGGACCCCCACGTCATCGGCGTCCGGCGGTGCTGCCGGGCCCTCGGGATCGGCCTCGGCGTCCGGCGGGGAGATGAGCAGCAGCGAGCCCGGCACGCCCGCCCAGACCCCGCTGGTGGCCCCCGTCATCCCCACGCCCTCCCTGGGCTCCCCGGGGGCACCCCCGGTCCCCTCGCCCACCAAGGTGAGCTGTGCCCTGCCTTGAGCGCTGCCCAGGTGAGCTCTGAGGGAGGAGAGAGAACCGCCCCCAGCACTGGGAGGAGGAGGAAAAAGGGAGGAAGAGGTGCCCTGGAGGGTCCTGGGGGTGGTCACCGGGCTTGGGACTGCCAGAGCTGGCCAGGACAAAGGCAGAGGCAGCACAGCTGGGAGGACACTTCTAAAGAGAATTCCCAGTGCACTTCCATCTCTTCCCGGGTCCCTGTGGGACACAGGTGGTGTCAGAGTGGTTTGGTGGGTGGGGGTCGAGGCTCTGAGTCAGAGCTTGATCCTGTTAAATCCAGAGGGTCCAGTTGGGAACGTCCACTGGTGTTGGGAGAACTGGGGTGGATGCACTGGAGGCCCTCCCGCCTTGGGATGCAAAGGCCACCTGGAGAAGTCCAGTATTTCCCAAATTTAGGGATTTCTAATCGTTACAGAGTTATTCCAGCTTTGATCTTTAAAACAGTTTTCCATGACTTCCATCCTGCTCTGATTAATGAGTTAATTAGAGCTTGGGAGAGATTTGGGGCACGAGGCCAGGGAGGGAAGAGCGGGAGAGGACAAAGCTCCGGGATTGTGTGTGGAAGGGAGAGCTGGAGAAGGCACCTCGGGGTGGGAACAGGGGCTGTCCCCACCCGTGTCCCCAGTTCCCAGAGCTCTCTGGGAACTGGTTTCTGTGACTGGCTGCAGAAGTGGCTCGTTTGGGGGACATCGGAATGTCCAGGCTGGGAAAGCAGCAGAGGAGGAATCCGTGGGGGGTTCCTGCACTGCGCGCAGGATTTTTCCAAGCCCTGTTCCTTGCTGTCACCTGGCTTTGGGATTTGAAGCTTTAGCCCTGTGGCAGCTGCCAGGGAGGGGCGGTCACATCCCCTCATCCCTGCAGCCCTTCCCTCAGGAATGCTGGCATCGGCCTTTCCCTGCCCTGGGAGCTGAGCTGCTGGAAAAGGACCTGGATCAGTTTTCCCTGAAGGGAGATCACCTGGGAATGATGTGGATGCTGCAGTGGGATCAGGCAGCCACAGCAACAGCCACAGCCACAGCTTCTCCCTGAGCCAGGGCCTCCCCACCCTCACAGCCAGGAATTCCTTCCCAAAATCCCATCTAACCTTGCCCTCTGGCAGTGGGAAGCCGTTCCCCCTTGTCCTGGCTCTCCATCCTTTGTCCCAAGTCCCTCTCTTGTCAAACTGCCCCAGTACCGATGACAAAAGTCAGGCCTGGTTCCGTGGGCTTCCAGGAACATCCCCGGAGCTCTCTCCAAGGGATGTCCCTGCTCCTTCCCTAATTCTTGGCTTGGTGGTGTAGGAGGAGGAGAATCTCCGTGCTCAGGTCCGGGACCTTGAGGAGAAGCTGGAGACGCTGAAAATCAAGCGGAATGAGGACAAGGCCAAGCTCAAGGAGCTGGAGAAGTACAAGATCCAGCTGGAGCAGGTGCAGGAATGGAAGAGCAAAATGCAGGAGCAACAGGCCGAGCTCCAGAAGCGCCTGAAGGAGGCCAAGAAGGTGAGCGAGTGTCCCTGGGAATGGGGCAGTGCCCAGAGAGGTGACTCCAGGGGGAATTCCAGCCCTGACAAACCTTTCTGGAAGGAGATTTTCCCGTTATCCAACCAAACTTCCCCTGGTGCGACTCAAGGTCTTTTCCTCTGCTCCTAATCAACATCAGGTGCATTTGGGAATCGGGGCTGAGCCGAGGTGGGACATGGCTTTCCTTATTCCCTCTCTTTCCAGGTGCTTCCCTCTTTCCAGGTGCTTCCTTCTTCCCTCTTCCTTCTCTCTCCAGGTGCTTCCTTCTTCCTTCTGTCTCTCCAGGTGCTCCCCTCTTCCCTCTCTCTCTTTCCAGGAGTTTCCCTCTCCCCTCCTTGCCCGGGTGCTTCCCTTTCCCCCTCCCCTGTTCCTGCAGCTCCCAGGACTCTATCCAAGCAGCCAAGGAGCGTTTCCTTCTCCCTGCCCTACTTTTCCAGGGTGGATTCCTGGTTTCTTGCCCCAGGGATTTATCTGTCTGCTCCAGTATTCCCTGTCTCCATCCCTTTCTCTTCACCTGCAGATGGTTTTCCTGCCAGGTTTGGAGCAGGGAAGAGGGGAGCGGGACACCCTGGAGCACTGGGCCGCCCCCTCCCATCCCAGATAAATCCATTGGATTTGGGAGAGCCTTGAGGGACAAGAATTTCCTGAGGGCTATTGTGGGGTCTCTCCAGAGTTTTGGGGTCCCCTCACCTGCTGTGTTGTCCTGCAGGAAGCCAAGGATGCCCTGGAAGCCAAGGAAAGGTACATGGAGGAGATGGCGGACACGGCCGACGCCATCGAGATGGCCACGCTGGACAAGGAGATGGCCGAGGAGCGGGCAGAGTCCCTGCAGCAGGAGGTGGATTCCCTCAAGGAGAAGGTGGAATACCTCACCATGGACCTGGAGATCCTCAAGCACGAGATCGAGGAGAAAGGTGGGAAGGGAGAGCAACTTTGGGCTTGGAGAGTGGGGAATGGGGGTGGGGTTTGGCGGGATATTGAGGAGAAATCCGTCCCTATGAGGGTGGGGAGGCACTGGAATGGATTTTTCCAGAGAAGCTGTGGCTGCTCTATCCCTGGAAGTGTCCAAGGCCAGGCTGCAGGGGCTTGGAGCACCTTGGTCTAGTGGAAGGTGTCCTTGCCCACGGAATGAGGTGGGAATGGGTGGGATTTAAGGTCCCTTCCCACCCAAACCAGTCCGGGATTCTGGGATTCTGATCCTTCCCTTCCTCCGCAGGCTCCGACGGAGCAGCATCCAGCTACCAGGTCAAACAGCTGGAGGAGCAGAATGCCAGGCTCAAGGAGGCTCTTGTCAGGTGGGATCCCACCTGTGCTTCCCAAAATTCCTTCCCAGGCCTCTAAGTCCCTAAGTCCGAGAGCACTGATCCCAATCCCTCTCTGGAGCAGCCCATGTCATCCTGCTGATGGATCTTGGATCTTTGCCGAGCTCTTAAAGCATCCACAGGGAAAGACAGAGTGCCTTGTCCCAGGGAATCAGTGGGGATGGGGACAAAATGAGCCACTCCAGACCATTCCCGTGCATAATTCCCTATGGATGTGGTGCTCAGTATCCCAGCAGCGTGATCCAGACCCTGCCCAGCCCTGGGATCTGCCTTGCCCTGCGTGATCCCACCTTCCAGGGCTTGGGGCTCAGTGGCTTTTCCTTTGGGATTCCACAACCAAGAAGTCCCGGTGGGACCCATCCCTCACTGGGGATGAGCTGGATTTGGGAACGTTGCTCATGTCCCCACCAGGGAGGGGCTGATGGGGATGGATGAGCTCCGTTATCCCGGCTGGAGCGGGCAGGGGGTCTTGGCTCTGCTGGTGCCCCCCAGGAGCAGCATCCCGTCAGTGTTCCTGACGGGACCTGTGGCTGTCCCAGGATGCGGGACTTGTCTGCCTCGGAGAAGCAGGAGCACGTGAAGCTCCAGAAGCAGATGGAGAAGAAGAACACGGAGCTGGAGTCGCTGCGGCAGCAGCGGGAGAAGCTGCAGGAGGAGGTGAAGCAGGCGGAGAAGACGGTGGATGAGCTCAAGGAGCAGGTGAGGGGCAGGTGGGACGGGATATTTGGGACCGTTCGTGGCAGTTTGGGGACATTTGGGGCACTGAGACTCCTGGAGAGCCACGTGTGGTGATACCACTGCAGGGACCAACACTCCTGGTCCCATACTCCCTAATCCCACATCCTGTTCCAGCAGTGGGGCTGTGCTGGCCTCTGCCTGGATGTGGGCACAGGGCATGGACGATGCTCTGTGTTCCCAGGGCTGCTCCGTGCCCGCCCATCCCACCTTCCTGGTGGGATGATGAGGATGATCCTTCCTTGGGAAGCTCACAGGAAGGATCCCTGTTCCCTGCAATCCCTCCAAGGTGGATGGATGGATTGGGATTGGTGTCCTGGCACTGGATGGATTGGGATGTGTGTCCTGGCAGTGGATGGATTGGGATGTGTGTCCTGGCACTGGATGGATCGGGATGGGTGTCCTTGCAGGTGGATGCAGCACTGGGTGCTGAGGAGATGGTGGAGACTCTGACGGAGAGAAACCTGGACCTGGAGGAGAAGGTCCGGGAGCTGCGCGAGACCGTCGGGGACCTGGTAAGGCAGAATCCCCTGGGATAACAGCTGCTCCAGGGGGGCAGGATGGGGGGCTGGAGTGATGGAGCTGCCCAGCTGCGGAGCCAGCGGGATTTGGGGAAGCTCCTCACAGGGCTGGGACGCAGGTGACCGTGTCCCCCTGGTGCCGCCTCCCCGCAGGAAGCCATGAACGAGATGAACGACGAGCTGCAGGAGAACGCCCGGGAGACGGAGCTGGAGCTGCGGGAGCAGCTGGACATGGCCACGGCGCGCGTGCGCGAGGCCGAGAAGCGCGTGGAGGCGGCGCAGGAGACCGTGGCCGACTACCAGCAGACCATCAAAAAGTACCGCGAGCTCACGGCTCACCTGCAGGTGCAGCACCCCCAGCTCCTCCTGGAGCTCACCTGGTGATCAGGAGACCCGGTGGGATCATCCCCTGGGATAGTGGACAGGCTGGGGGCTGAGTGGGTTCCTCACGTAGCTTCCCCAGGGACCCCCCCCCCCCAGTGCCTTCTCCTGCAGGGATAGGCTGGGAGAGCTGGGAATGTTCACCTGGAGAAGGGAAGGAGCCAGGGAGAGCTGCGAGCCCCTTGCAGGGCCTAAAGGGGCTCCAGGAGAGCTGCAGAGGGACTGGGGACAAGGGATGGAGGGACAGGATGCAGGGAATGGCTTCATCCTGGAAAAGTGGAGATTTGTGGAGATTTAGGTGGGATACTGGGAATCAATTCTTCCCTGTGGGGGTTATCCCAGCCGTGGGCTCAGGTCTCCTGGCATGGAAAGGAGCTGGGGAATGAGCCTGTGGATATTCCTGGATGGGAACACGCTTGATGCCTCTCCCTCCCCTCCACCTTCACCGGGTGTTGCACAAGGACCCCTCCCAAGGATGGGGCACTGGGAGGTTTGGGGACGGGGTCGCTGAGGGTCTGGGGTTCCTGATCTCCACGTCCCCGTGCCCCATCTCCCCGTGCCCAGGATGTGAACCGGGAGCTGATGAGCCAGCAGGAAGCGTCGGCGGAGAAGCAGCAGCAGCCGCCCCCGGAGATGTTCGACTTCAAGATCAAATTTGCAGAGACGAAAGCCCACGCCAAGGTAGGGCTAGCAGGAAACTCTGGATGGGCTTATCCATGCCCTGGGACCAGCTCCTGAGGCACCAGCACTGGGGTATTCCCAGAGTGGTGGCTGCCCCTGGATCCCTGGCAGTGCCCAAGGCCAGGCTTGGATCCACCTGGGATAGTGGGAGGTGTCCCTGCCCATGGATGGGGTGGGATGGGATGGGATTTAAGGTCCTTTCCCACCCAAACCATTCCCGGATTCTGGAGCCCCTCTGCTCTGGAGGCAGCTGGGAGAGCTGGGAATGTTGCCCTGGAGAAGGGAAGGAGCCAGGGAGAGCTGCGAGCCCCTTGCAGGGCCTAAAGGGGCTCCAGGAGAGCTGCAGAGGGACTGGGGCCAAGGGCTGGAGGGACAGGAGGCAGGGAATGGCTTCCCAGTGGGAAAGGGGAGCTTGGGCTGGGATGTTGGGAAGGAATTGCTGGCTGGGAGGGTGGGGAGGGGCTGGGCTGGAATTGCCAGAGCAGCTGGGGCTGCCCCTGGATCCCTGGCAGTGCCCAAGGCCAGGCTGGAGCCACCTGGTCTATGGAAGGTGTCCCTGCCCATGGCAGGGGGTGGCACTGGGTGGGTTGGGAGACCCCAGGCAGGGGCTGAGGCATTCTCCAAGGAACAGAATTCCCACCCTTCATCCCCCTGAGCTGGGCTGTGCCGGGGAGGCTCCGGAGCAGCCGGGTGACTCGGTGTCCCCGCAGGCCATCGAGATGGAGCTGCGGCAGATGGAAGTGCAGCAGGCCAATCGCCACGTGTCCCTCCTCACCTCCTTCATGCCCGACAGCTTCCTGCGGCACGGCGGCGACCACGACTGCGTCCTGGTGCTCCTGCTCATCCCACGCCTCATCTGCAAGGTGGGAATGGCTTGGGAGAGCCTGGACTGGGAAACGACACCTTTGTTCCCAGGGAATTGGGGGTTTGGAGTGTTTGCTATTGGAGGACTTCCCAAAGTTCTTGTGTGACTGTAGTGGCCATCCCTGGGGGAGGGGGGGATCAGGTAGGATATTGGGAAAATTCCTCCTGGAAAGGGCTGTCCAGCCCTGGCACAGCTGCCCAGGGCAGAGTGGAGTCCCTATCCCTGGGGGGATTTACCAGCCCTGTGGATGTGGCACTTGGGGACACGGTCAGTGGCGGTGCTGGTGGGATGGTTGGACTTGATGATCTTCAGGTACTTTCCCAACCTAAATAATTCCGTGATCCTAAAATGGTCTGGGAGAAGGGAAGGGCAGGAAGCAGGCGGGGGTGGTGGCTCAGCGGTCAGAGCGCTCAGCCAGTGCGGTGCCAGCCGTCACTGTGCAAGCACAGGTCACTTGTTGAGGCTGCAGGGGCTGTTCTCCGTGGCTCAGCGGGACACAGCAGGGAAGCAGGGAATGCCCTGAAGGATTTCCCTGTCCCCGCCAGGCCGAGCTGATCAGCAAACAGGCGCAGGAGAGGTTCGAGCTGAGCGAGAGCTGCGCGGAGCGGGCGGGGCTGCGCGGGGCCCCGGGGGAGCAGCTCAGCTTCGCCGCCGGCCTCGTCTATTCCCTGAGCCTGCTCCAGGCCACGCTGCACAAATACGAGCAGTGAGTACCCGCCCCTTCCCTCCCTCTGCGAGGCGGAATTCCAGGGATTTAGGGAGCTGGGCTGGGAAAGAGTGGTGGGATCGCTTTTATTGCCTTGGGATGGGCTCGTTTCTCTGTGACCCTTCTTTGTGTGTCCTTCCCAAGGGGTGACACGGGAAGGGATTTTGGGAGCCAGGCTGGAAAAAAAGCAGTGGGATCCCTTTCTCTTTGGCATCTGTGTCCTTCCCGAGAGGTGACACAGGAAGGGACTTGGGAGCCAGGCTAGAAGAAGGCAGCAGGATCCCCTTATTCCCTTGTGAGGGGTCACTTCTCCATGACCTCTCTGTGTCCCTGAAGAGATCAAATGGGATTTTGGGAGCCGGGCTAGAAAAAAGCAGTGGGATCCCTTTCTCCATGACCTCTGTGTGTCCTTCCCAAGGGATGACATGGAAAGGGATTTGGGAGCCAGAAAAAAGCAGCAGGATCCCCTCATTCCCTTGTGAGGATCCCCTTCCCTGTGACCCCTCTGTGTCCTTCCCAAGGGGTGACGCAGGAAGGGATTTTGGGAGCTGGGCTAGAAGAAAGCAGCAGGATCCCCTTATTCCCTCGTGAGGGGTCACTTCTCTGTCACCCTCCTCATGTCCCCCTGGGAAGGACCCACCAGCACCAGCCAGGTCTGGGCCGTGTCCCCATCCCCCAGACCAGCAGTGCCTCAGGGCTCCGATTCCCCACCTCCTGTCCCTGTCCCCTCAGGGCCCTGAACCGCTGCAGTGTGGAGGTGTACAAGAAGGTGGGGACCCTGTACCCCGAGATGAGCGTCCACGAGCGCTCCCTGGACTTCCTGATCGAGCTGCTCCACAAGGACCAGCTGGACGAGACCGTCAACGTGGAGCCGCTCACCAAAGCCATCAAGTACTACCAGGTGGGGCTGGGGGTGACACTGGGGGCAGGTGCCACCTCAGCTGTTGGATATCCTGCCTTTGGATCACATGGATCAGCTGGGATTTAGCTCCTTTCCTTTGGGTGTTGTCACCCAGCTGACCTTGGCTGTGTTCCCTGCTCCGTGTCCCCCCAGGGATGTGGTTCTCCCACCCCCACATTCCTTACTCCCACGCTGCTCACCTGTGGAATTAAGAACCACCGGCTCTTTTGGGGCACTGTTGTTACTTCCATTTAAAAATTGGCCCAAACCCGCCAAGTTTGGGGGGTTTTTTGGGGTTTTTTTTTGGGTTTTTCCACATGGATGCTGATCCTGCCGTTCCCACAGCACCTGTACAGCATCCACCTGGCCGACCAGGCTGAGGACTGCACCCTGCAGCTGGCCGACCACATCAAGGTGAGTGGGGACAACCCTTCCCTGATCCCTGTTCTCCACCTTTATGCCCCCCCTGGATCCATGTGGGAGCTGAGGTGCCCCTGCTGCCCCTGCCCAGTGCAGCTGCTCTTCCCCAGTGATGGCACAAGGGCTCCGGGGTCAGGGAATGGGGACAGGGGGATGGGAGGAACAGGAATAGGAGTGTGGAGACCCTCATGTCTCAGGGGGGGAGGTGGGCTGTATCCCGGAATTCCCAAGGGAAGGAGCAGCATCCTGCACCCCATGGAGTAAAACCTAAATAGACCAAAAATTGCCCGACTGCCTCTGAAATTCCTGCAGTGGTGGCAGGGTCCATCCTGGAATTCCTGGGACTGAAGCCCCAGTTTGCCCCAGTGTGCCCTGGGACTCCTCCCTGTCCCTGTCCCTGTCCCTGTCCCTGTGTTGAGGATCCCTGTGCCTGTGCCCACAGTTCACCCAGAGTGCCTTGGACTGCATGGGGGTGGAGGTGTGCCGGCTGCGGGCCTTCCTCCAGGTAGGATCTTCCTCCAGGTAGGATCTTCCTCCAGGTAGGACCTGCCGGCATGGCAGGGCACGTGCCAGCTTCCTGTTGTCCCTGTGTCCCTCTTTCTGAGATCTCTTCTTGTCCCCCTGTCTGAGATCCCTCTCTATCTGTGTGTCCCTCTAAGGTCCCTCTGTGTCCCTTTGTCCTTCTGAGATCTCTCTCTCTCCCCATGTCCCTCTGAGGTCCTTGTGTCCTTCTTTCCCTGTGTCCCTCTGAGCTCCCTCTAAGGTCTCTCTGTGTCCCCATGTCCCTCTAAGGTCCCTCTCTCTCCCCATGACCCTCTGAGGTCCCTGTGTCCCTCTGAGCTCCCTCTGTGACCCCATGTCCCTTTGTGTCCCCACGTTCCTCTAAGGTCCTCTAACCCCATGTCCCTCTGTCCCCTTGTCCCTCTGAGGTCCCTCTGTGTCCCCGTGTCCCTCTGAGGTCTCTCTGTGTCCCCAGGCTGGGCAGGAGGCAGCCGACCTGGCCATCCTGCTCAAGGACCTGGAGACGTCCTGCAGCGACATCCGCCAGTTCTGCAAGAAGATCCGGCGCCGCATGCCGGGCACGGATGCGCCGGGAATTCCCGCGGCCCTGGGCTTCGGAGCGCAGGTGAGCGGGGCAGGGACACCCCTCAGGCACAAACTGGGAGCTGTGGGATGCACTGGGCCGGCAGCAAACGCACTGGGGAAGCTGGGCAGCAGCTCAGGGTGAGCTGAGCTGGGATCATGGAATCAGGGACTGGTTTAGGTTGGAAATTCTCTCGGAGACCCTTGAGTTCCCCCAGCACTGCCAAAGCCAGCACAACCCCATGTCCCCAAGTGCCACATCCACACGGATGCTAAATCCACAGGGATGGGGACTCCACCCTGCCCTGGGCAGCTGTGCCAGGCTGGACAGCCCTTCCCAGGAGGAATTTTCCCGATATCCCAATACCTGGCCCAGCCTGAGGCCGTTCCCTCTCCTCCTGTCCCTGTTCCCTGCGAGCAGAGTCCGATCCCCCCCCGGCTGCCCCCTCCTGTCAGGGACTTGTGCAGAGCCACAAGGTCCCCCCTGAGCCTCCTTTGCTCCAGCCTGAGCCCCTTTCCCAGCTCCCTCAGCAGCTCCCGGGACTCCTTCCCTGGACACGATGGATGTGGCATCTCTGGATTTGTGTTCCCATCTCGGATGGAGACCTGGCTTCACATCCAGGACCCGTTTCCTTCCATCCTTCCCTTATTTTCCCCAATCCCAGCGACGCTCCAGCAGCCGCTGTCACACCGGGGCGTGCGGATTCCAGGAGTCCACGTGCCCGTGCCATTCCCACTCATCCCGCTCTGCCCTGCCAGGTGTCGGACACGCTGCTGGAATGCCGGAAGCACCTGACGTGGGTGGTGGCCGTGCTGCAGGAGGTGGCGGCGGCCGGGGCGCAGCTGATCGCGCCGCTGGCCGAGAACGAGGGGCTGCCGGCCCCGCGCCTCGAGGAGCTGGCCTTCAAAGTCAGCGAGCAGGTGGGACATCCTTCTGGGAATGGCACATCCTTCCCACCGTTCCCAGCTGGGAATGCGGCCGGGGAATGCCGCAGGGATGCGCAGTCCCCTGCCCTGTGCTGTCCCTGCGGCTCCGTGGCCTCGCTGAGGGGGTGTGGTGGGGGATCCCGTCCCTATTCCCGTATTCCACAGAGGGGAATGATCGCGGGGAATTCTTGTAGAGAGGGGGGAAGGTCCCCCCTGAGCCTCCTTTTCTCCAAGCTGAGCCCCCTCAGCCCCCTCAGCTCTTTTGCTGGACACGATGGATGTGGGGTCTCCGGATTTTGTGTTGATTTGAGTGTAATTACTGAAGAGACAAGGGGTGGATTTTGTGTAGATTTTCTGCTTCTGTTCAGTTTTGGGATGACAATCCTTTGATTTTTGTGTCGGGAATTTTTGGGGTTTTGTTGGTTGGATTTGCTGACGGAAGTGAAAAGGTTTTGCGTTGGATGTGGATTTTAAGGATGATTCTTAACCATCAGAGGGACATTTTAACCATCAGAGGGAAACCCCAGCTGTGGGATGTGGGTTGGGGGCTGTGAGCCCAGCCCAGGTCCACCAGCCAGATCCTTCCCATCCTTCCCAGATCTACGGCTCCCAGGGCATCAATCCCTACGAGTGCCTGCGCCAGTCCTGCAGCATCCTCATGGCCACCATGAACAAGATGGCCACGGCCATGCAGGAGGGCGAGTACGACGCCGACCGCCCGCAGAACAAGGTGGGCCGGGCTCTGTTCCGTCACTGTCCGCGGTCACCAGGAGGCTGTGGGTGACACGGGGCAGGGAGCTGGGCAGCTGCTGCTGTCTGGGATTCTTCCTAAAATCCCGGTTCTCCCGCTGGTCCCGGTGCAGCCCACGCCGCCGGCGGAGCTCCGGGCGGCCGCGCTGCGGGCGGAGATCACGGATGCCGAGGGGCTGGGGCTGAAGCTGGAGGACAGGGAGACGGTCATCAAGGAGCTGAAGAAGTCCCTCAAGATCAAGGTAAGGTGTTCCTCACTGATCCCTGCCCATCCCTCACCCATCCCTGCCCATCCCTCATCGATCCCTGCCTGTCCCTCACCCACCCCTGCCTTCCCGGCTGCTGTGGGATTCACCTCCACACTCCTGGTGACTTCCTGCCTATGGAGATGGTGATCCCAAGTCCCATCCAGATCTCCTGGGAATGTTCTTCCCCTGGGTAGGGAGGTGCTGCCATCCAGATCCTGCCCCTACCACGTTCTGGGGTGTGCAGGGCCAGAGCCGGGAGCTGTTCCTGGGTTCCAGTGTGGGAATTGGGTGATTTGGGGGCTCCCTGGAGCTCCCTGATTCCCTCCCTGCTGCTCCAGGGCGAGGAGCTCAGCGAGGCCAACGTGCGGCTCAGCCTCCTGGAGAAGAAGCTGGACAGCGCATCCAAGGACGCGGATGACCGCGTGGAAAAAATCCAGACCAAGCTGGATGAGACCCAGACGCTGCTCAAAAAGAAGGAGAAGTGAGTTTGGAATGGGGCTGGGGGTGTGGAGCTGATGGAGCTCATCCAGAGGAGGCCATGGAGATCCTCTGAGGGCTGGATCCCCTCTGCTCTGGAGGCAGCTGGGAGAGCTGGGAATGTTGCCCTGGAGAAGGGAAGGAGCCAGGGAGAGCTGCGAGCCCCTTGCAGGGCCTAAAGGGGCTCCAGGAGAGCTGCAGAGGGACTGGGGCCAAGGCCTGGAGGGACAGGACGAGGGGTCCAGGACGAGCAGCATCCCTGGCCTCACATGTCCCTCCGTGTGCTCTTCCCAGGGAATTTGAGGAGACCATGGATGCTCTCCAAGCCGACATCGACCAGCTGGAGTCGGAGAAGGTGGAGCTGAAGCAGCGCCTGAACAACCAGTCCAAGCGGACGATTGAGGGGCTGCGGGGGGCCCCGGCCTCAGGCGTGGCCTCCATCGTGTCCGGCATCGCTGGAGGTGAGTGACCGGCATCCCTGGACACGGCTGGAATGGGGCCGGGATGCCCTCCTGGCACAGGAGGTCTGGGCATGATGTGTGCCCGGGAATTTGGGAATGGTGCTCCCACAGCAGCAGCTCCTGGCGCTCGTGGAGCCGCAGCCTCTCCCACATTCCCAGCCCTGGCTCCCAGGAATCCTCCTGGCACATTCTTGTTCCCAAAGGAGCGGGAGCAGCCCAGGAGCTCTGTGCCAAACCCCTGGCTCTGGGGGAGCCATGCATGGGTCCTGCTTGGGTCACTCCCAGCTGCTGGGAATGGGGTCGGTCCCGAATGTGGCCGTGGGAGATGGGAGTTGCTCCAGCCACAGCTCCTCTCCCGCCCAATCCGGGGCTTTAATCCTGCTTTTTCTTGTCTCTCCCGGCCCCTCTCCCTGTGCTGCAGAGGAACAGCAGCGAGGTACGGACACACCCCGCATGCAGCCCCCAGTGCACGGGGGAAACAATATCCCAGGACACCCAAAGCCTGGGACACGGCTCCGTTTGGGAGCAGGGGAAGGATCCGGGTCCTGCTCAGATGCTGCCGGCTCTGGGAGTTCACGGCTGGTGGCTCCAGAGGGTTGGGAAGGGAGGGATGAGCATGGAACCGTGCCGGATGTGGAGTGGGGTGACGCCCACCTGGAGATCCTTGGGAAGGGGCTGGTGGAAGCCAGGACTTCTCCAGGGAGGTGCCACGTGTTGGTGACAGCACGCCGTGTCCCCGTGCCACCGTCACGGGTGGCACCGCTGATGGTCGGTGCCCATCCGCAGGTGTCGGTGCCGGGCAGGTGCCGGGAGGCGGCTCCGGCCCCGTCCAGGTGAAGGATTCACCCCTCCTGCTCCAGCAGATCGATGCCCTCCAGCTCTCCCTGAAACACCTCAAGAATGAGAACAACCTGCTCAAGGTCGGGGGAACGGGGTTTGATCCCTGTGGGATGGGATCCGGGCGCCATGTGGGATGAGCTGGAGAACAGGCTCCGACTGCCCCACGTCTGGTGGGCTGTAGGGGAAGGGGCTGACAGCAGGGTCAGCACTGGGAGCTGGCAATGCTGGTGGAACTGGGGGAACTGGGGGTGCTGGTGATGTCCCTGCCAGCCCTGGTCCCCTCTGTCCAGATGCCACTGACACAACTTGATTGATTGATTGATGGACACCCCATGAGGAATTGGCACGGCAGCAGCTAATCCAATTAACCAGCTATTCTAATGGATATTCATGGCTGTCATGGAGCAGCTCACTGGGCCACAACTCCCAAATCCAACCAGTCCCACTTGCAACCCCCATGTCACCTTCCCATGGGTGCCACTTCCCGGGACTGTCCCTACTCCCACCCCTGCCAGACCCACACCTTGCTGGCTTTAGCTTTTATCCCCCGATTTTCCGCTTCCACCCCATTTTTCCCCCTGCCCTCTTCTCCCCCTTACGTTTTCCCGGTGTTTGCCCCCTTTCCCTGTCCCTAACTGGCGTTTCCCGTGGATCCCAGGGCGCGCAGATGAAGATGGAGCTGGCCAGCCTGGCCCCGCTGCAGGTGCCGCGGGTGGCCGTGCCCCGCGACCGGCCGGGCGAGGCGCTGCCCACGCAGACCCTGTACCGCAAGACCACGCAGCTGCTGGAGACCCTCTACCAGCTCAGCGCCAACGCCAAGGTGGTGGACATGAGGCAGAGCAAATCCAGTAGGTCCTACACAAACATTCTCTGGTGCTGGGGGGGGGGCTTTGTCACCTCTGCGTTGTCCCTCTGCCCGTGGAGGGACCGGCAGCAACGTCTCCAACCGGAGCGGGGCTCGCTGTGGGGTGGGATCCAGGGTGAGGGCGCTGTTCTGGTGGCAGGTTTGTGGGGTGTTTGGGTTGAGGGGGACAATCCTGTGTCCCCACAGTGCTCAGCCCTGTCCCCCTGGCCAGGGCCATTGGTGTGTTGGGGACATGTGGCTCAGCGTCCAGCGGCTGAGCTGCTCTGGGGTGGTCCAGCTTCTCCCTGCTGGGGAGCCCCTCAACACCCAAAACCCCTGAAACCCTCCCTGGTGCTAATCCAAGGAGGTCAAACCCCTCCAAAACCCCACAGATACCAACCTGAGGTGGTCAAAACCCCGTGAAATCCCTTGGTACCAACCCAAGGACATCAAACTCCCCCAAAAGCTCTCAGGTACCAACCTGAGGAGGTCGAAACCCCCTGAAGCCCCCTGGTACCACCATGAGAAGGTCAAACACCTCAGGTCCAAACCCCTCCCAGTATCAACTCCCAAAACACCCCTGGTACCAACCCAAAGAGGTGAAACCCCCCCAAAATCCTCTGGTACCAACCTGAGGAGGTCAAAACATCCCCAAAGCCACCCAGTACCAATTAGGGGAGGTCAAACTCCCCAAAACTCCTCGGTAACAACCTGAGAAGGTAAAAACTCCCAAACTCTCCGGTAACAACCTGAGGAGATCAAAACCCTCCAAAACCCACCCGGTACCAACGTGAGGAGTTCCAAATGCCCCAAACCCCCTGGTACTGACCCGAGGGGGGTCACAGCTGCTCAGCTGTGTCCGTGCCCACCACGGCCCATCCGTCCCTTCCCGTTGCCCGCAGCGAGGAGCTCGTCGGCGCGGCTGCTGGAGCAGACGGCCCGGCTCTGCGCCCTCAAGAACTCCATCGACACCCTGAAGGTGAGCAAGGGCCTTCCCCGGGCTGGGGCACCCGGTGGCATCCCCGGCCCAGCCCCGCAGACCCCCAGGCTGAGGCTGGTGGCACCTGGTGGCACTGAGGGGACAAGGTGCTGCCCGTTCCCATTCTCCTCCCTAAACAGTCGGGTTTGACCCCTCTGCCTTGTCTCCAGGGGTGGGTGAGGGGCTCTGGGGGGTGACAAGGGACACCATGGGGTGGATTTTGGGGTGACCTTGCCGTGGCTCCCCCCCAGGACGACACACTGAGGGAGATGGTCCAGCAGCAGCCGGGCGCTGGCATCTCCACCACCTTCGGCACCTTCCCGTCCTCCTCCTTCCTGAAGGTGAGACCCCGATCCCGAGGAATCCCCCATCCTGAGGGACCCCCAATCCCAAGGAGTCCCCATTCCTGAGGGAACCCTGATCCCAAAGGATCCCCCCAGTCCTGAGGGACCCCCATGCCTGAGGCAACCCCGATTCCAAGGGACGCCACTCACAAGAAACCCCCATTCCTCAGGGCCCCTCAATCCCAAAGGACCCTCTTTCCTGAGGGAACCCCAATTCCGAGGAACCCCAATCCTGACAGACACCAGTCCCCCTATCCTGAGGGACCCCAATCCCAAGGGACCCCTGTTCCTGATCCCCAACCTCCCTCGAGGGCCCCCCTGTTTTGACAAACCCCAATCCCGAGGCACCCCCCATTCCCAAGGGAGCAGGTGGGTGAGGAGCCCCGGCTCCAGCCCGGCACCCCGTGACAGCCACCACATCCCATCCCGGGGGTGCAGGGGGGTGGTGCGGGGGCCCCGTCTGAGCGGGCCCGGCTGTCCCCGCAGGCCAAGCAGGAGCAGGCGCAGGGCCCGGCGCTGTGCGGGCGGGTGACGATCCCGTGCGCGCCGGGCCACGGCCAGGCCCACCGGGTGCTGCTCACCCCCGACCTGCTCCAGCACCTCCGCCAGCACTTCGTCGCCTGAGCCACTCCCGAGGGACCCCCGCCCCCGCTGTCCCCCCCTTTGGGACTCTCCGCTTCCCCCCCCACCCCGGCCCCACTCGCGGGTGGGAGCCGGAGCCGCTTCTCCCGGGGGGATCCGGGCCCCCCGCGCTGCTCTCGGACACTACAGATCCCCCCCTCCCCCCCCTCGGGACCCCCGTGGGGCCGGGGCTGCGGCCCCCCCGTGCTCCTGCCATCCAATAAAACTTCCCTGGACGTGCTTCCTGCGCCTGGAGCTGGCACCGGGGCGGGGACACTGCGGGGGACACGGGAGGGGACCGGGGGGAGCCCCGAGGGACACTGGGGAGCATAGAAAGGGACTGGGAGGGCACTGGGGGGGACCCCGGGCGCCCCGGGAGGGGCCAGGGGGGAGCGCAGGAGGGTCACGGAAGGGGTGCGGGGGTCACAGGAGGGATCCGGGAGGGGCACTGGGAGTCCCGGGAGGAGCGCGGGGGTCACAAGAGAGCCCCGGGATGGAACCACGGGGACATTCGGGGATCCTGGCATGGCGCCGCGGGCTAGAGCTCTGGGGGACATTTGGGGGTCCCGGGTGGGAGCAGGGGGACACTTGGGGGGTGCTGGGGGTCCCAGAGGGGACACGGGGCCGGGCGGGGGCTCCGGGCGGGCACCGGGGGGACCCTCGGGGCGGCGGCTCCCGCCACGTGCGGCCGCGCGCCCATCAAACCGCGCGGGAAGGGGCGGGGCTGGCGCGCGCGCGCGGCTCCCATTGGCTGGTGCGCAGGAAAAGGCGGGAGGAAACGCCCCTTCCCTGTTCTGATTGGTAGGCGCCGCTGAGAGGCGGGGCCAAGCCCTCCTCTGCCTGATTGGCTGCCGGGCGGGTCCTTCATGGGTAGCCCATGCTGATTGGCGGAGGGCGCGGCGCAGTGGGCGCTGATTGGTGGAGGAGGGAGGAGCCGGGGTTCCGGCGGGGACACGGCGTCAGTTCCGGGCGGCGGCGGCGGCGGGAGGACGATGGTGAGTGAGGGACGGGCCGGGGCCGCATCCGACGCCATCGGTACTGGGGGGGGGCCCAGGAGCCCCTTCCGACCGCATCGGGACGGGCCGGGGCCTGAAGGAGGCCGGGGGAGTCGCGTTGAGCCGGGCCGGGCGCGCCGGTGGGGCGGCGGGCGCGGGGATGGGCGGGAGCGCGACCCTGGTGCCGCCCCCGGTGAGCGGAGACCCCGGTGCCGCAGGTGCTGCTGCACGTGCTGTTCGAACATGCGGCCGGATACGCGCTGTTCGCCGTGCGAGAGGTGGAGGAGATCGGCCTCCTGCTGCCGCAGGTACGGGACCGGCAATGGGGGGGCGGAACAGCGGGAGCGGGAACGGGGAGGAGCAGGATCGGGTTGGGGAGGTAGAAGGAGGAGAACGGGGACCGGGGAGGTGCGGGGAGAAGCGGGGGAAACCGGAATGGGAGCGGGGAGCCGGGGGGCGAGGAGACTGGGCTGGGAGGGAAGCGGCGGGGAAGGCCTGGGGGCGCCGGGCGGGGCCGCAGCCGGGGCTGTTCGCAGCGCTCGTTCCCCGTGCCCGGCCGTGACCGGAGCCCCCCGGCTCCACCCCGATTCCCCCGCAGGTGGAGGAGAGCGTCCTGACGCTGGGCAAGTTCCACAACATGGTGAAGCTCGTGGCGTTCTCGCCGTTCCGCTCGGCGCAGAGCGCGCTGGAGAACATGAACGCCGTGTCCGAGGGTGAGTGCGGGGCCGGGGCACCGGGACCCCCCTCCCGCGGGCACCTCCGGGCCGCCCTGACCGCTCCCTCTCCTGCAGGGGTCCTGCACGAGGACCTGCGGCTGCTGCTGGACACGGCGCTGCCCCCCAAGAGGAAGAAGGTGGTGCTGGGGGTGGGCGATGCCAAGATGGGCGCGGCCGTGCTGGAGGAGTTGGGGGTGCAGTGTCAGACCGGGGGCGTCGTGGCCGAGCTCATGCGCGGTGAGTGGGGACAGGGGGGACAGGGGACACCTCGGTGGGGTCCTTGCTTGGTTGGGGTTCCATGGGAGGGGTCAGGAGTTGGGGGACACAGTGCCATTGTTGGTGTCCCTGGGGCTGCACGTGGTGACAGCTTAGTGTCCGTGTGTGTGTCCGTGCGTGTGTGGGCAGCGCTGTCCCCACATGGTGACCCCGTGTCCCTCCCTGCAGGGATCCGGCTGCACTTCCCGGCGCTGGTCCGAGGCCTCACAGCGCAGTCGGCGGCCAAGGCCCAGCTGGGGCTCGGCCACAGCTACTCCCGGGCCAAGGTGAAGTTCAACGTGCACAGGGTGGACAACATGATCATCCAGTCCATCAGCTTGCTGGACCAGCTGGACAAGGACATCAACACCTTCTCCATGCGCGTCCGGTCAGTCGGGACAAATTTGGGGGGGGTTTAGAGGGTTTGGGGGTCTCTCCTCCCCATGCTTACCACAGACAGCCGCCAGCGCTCCGGCCGCCTGTACAGACCGGGGAGGGACAGCAGCTCCCCGAGGGCCACTGGCCAGGCCATGGGGCCATGGCGTGGACCTGGGGGGACACGTGGAACACAGAGGGGTGGCCTGGGGGGACACTCAGAGCTGTGGCTGACACTGTTCTCATCCCCACAGGGAGTGGTACGGGTATCACTTCCCGGAGCTGATCAAGATCGTCCCCGAGAACTCCATGTACTGCCGGGTGGCCAAATTCATCGGGAACCGCCGGGAGCTGAGCGAGGAGAGCCTGGAGGGGCTGGAGGAGATTGTCATGGACAGCGCCAAGGCCCAGGCCATCCTGGAGGCCTCCCGCTCCTCCATGGGTGAGGGGGGCTCTGAGGGGCTCGGGGGGGCCTGGACACGTGGTCAGTGCCACCGCTCATCCCGTGCCACCCCCAGGGATGGACATCTCCCCGCTGGACCTCATCAACATCGAGAGCTTCTCCCGCCGCGTCATCTCGCTGTCCGAGTACCGCAAGGGGCTGCAGGAGTACCTGCGCTCCAAGATGAGCCAGGTGGCCCCCAGCCTGTCAGCCCTCATCGGGGAGGTGGTGAGTGCCCCCGGGGACCCCCCGTCACCTCCCCGGCCGCGGAGATGATGTCAGAGTGAATCTGTCAATCCACTGAGCCGTGCTGCTGACACTTCCACTGCTGATCCCTGGCCTGGGGGGGGAGGCTCTGTGTGCCCTTGGGGACTCCAGGGCCACCTGTGACCCCCACCCCGTGCTGTCCCCCAGGTGGGCGCCCGGCTGATTTCCCACGCCGGCAGCCTGACCAACCTGGCCAAGTACCCGGCGTCGACGGTGCAGATCCTGGGCGCCGAGAAGGCGCTGTTCAGGTACTGTGGCTGTGACGGGGTGGGGAGGGTCTGTCTGTGGGTTGGGGCTGCATTCAGGGGTCCTGACCCCTTTCCCCGGCCCCTCGCAGGGCGCTGAAGACGCGGGGGAACACCCCCAAGTACGGCCTCATCTTCCACTCCACCTTCATCGGGCGCGCGGCCGCCAAGAACAAGGGGCGGATCTCGCGCTACCTGGCCAACAAGTGCACGATCGCCTCACGCATCGACTGCTTCTCAGGTGGGTTTTGGGGGCTCTCAGGGGGGGCTTTTAGGGGGCACAGGCCTGGCCAGCATGGGCACGGTCACCTGGTGCTCAGTTGGGCACGGGGAGGGCGCTCGGGTGCTGTCAGGGCCGCTCTGCCGTGATGGGAACATTTTTCGTCAACAGCATTTCACCCCGTGTGAATGGTGACTCCTCTGGGCTGAGCAGAGCACGGGGGGGACTTGGGGGGTTTGGGGGGTGCAGGGTGGGTTCTGAGCCCCCCCTGTCCCCCTCCCTGCAGAGGTCCCCACCAGCGTGTTCGGGGACAAGCTGCGGGAGCAGGTGGAGGAGCGCTTGGCCTTCTACGAGACTGGGGAGCCGCCCCGCAAGAACCTGGAGGTGATGAAGGAGGCTGTGGTGGAGGTGAGGAGGAAGAGGAGGTGGTGGGGACGCTGAGGGATGAAGAAGAGCGGTGAGGGTGATCAGTGGAGGCAGATGGAGGGGAGGTGTAGGGGGAGATGAAGGTGGTGGCAAGGTGAAGAAGGGGATGGAGGTGAGGTGCTGAGAGAGATGCAAACAATGGAGGTGTTGTGGGGATGAAGATGATGGAGGATGGTGGTGAAGGGGATGAAGATGAGGGTGAGGTGATGAAGGTGCTGATGGTGATGAGGGTGAGGGCCCGTGTCGGAGGTGATGTCACTGTGCCATCCTGACCCATCGTGGAGGCCAAAGACTGATTTAATGAGTCTGATCCGACCGGTGCTGGGGGTGGGGACAGACCCTGGGACCCTCCCCTCGCTCACATCCCCCGTGTGTCCCCCCAGGCCAACGAGGTGGTGGCTGAGGTGAAGAGGAGGCAGGAGAAGAAGGAGAAGAAGAGGAAGAAGCGGGAGAAGCGGCGGCTGGAGGCCCTGGCGGCGGCTGCCGAGGAGGGGACGGAAAACTCGGTGATGGAGACGGAGGTGAGGGGGGGATGGGGGTGAGACCCTCCTGGGGGGTTTTGGGGCTGCCTGGATCCTCCTGGTGCCAGGCGGGGTGTGGGGGGCAGAGCTGATGTGGGGCTCCCCACAGGAGAACGACGTGGGAGCCAAGAAGAAGAAGAAAAAGAAGCAGCAGCAGCCGGAGGAGTCGGAAGCGGAGGCAGAGCCTGAGGAGAACGGGGTGGAGGAAGAGGAGGAGGAGGAGGAGCCATTGCCCAAGAAGAAAAGGAAAATCATGGTGGAGGCCGAGCAGGAGGAGGAGGAGGAGAAGAAGAAGAAAAAGAAGAAGAAGAAGAAGGCAGCGGCCCGGGACTCAGAGGAGGATTAGAGAGCAGGGCTGGGGCGGGAGCTCCCGCACATGGACTGACAGACTGACGGACTGACGGATGGATGGGAGCGGGCAGGGGCCGCTTGCCCGGCACTGCCGTGTCCTAGCGGCCACTCGGAACGTGGCACGGCCCCTTGTGGCCTGGGTGAGTCCCTCTGGCCACCAGCAGCCCCTGGACTGGACTGGACTGTGCCTTACACAGTGGAACTTCCAACGGGGCTGTCCCCTTCCAGGGGATCTTGGCCTGCACGGGGCTGTCCCCAGGCCGTGTCCCCTTCCCAGGGGACCCTGGGCTGCACGGGGCTGTCCCCAGGCCCTGTCCCCAGGCCCTGTCCCCAGGCCGTGCCCCACCCCAGCCTGTGCAGTGCAGGGGAGAGGCCCTGCTCGGGGTGCCCAAACCCCAATAAAGGGCTGAGGTTGTTGCTGATCCCTCCTGTCCTGCTCCGTGGCAGGGGGTGGCCAGGCTGTCCCCACGGGGGTCACCCTGTCACCAGCAGCCTGCCCCGGGGCCCAGGGACACGACGGCAGCGCGGTCACGCCTGAGGCCACTTGAGGCCGCTTTTATTGGAGTCGCCGGGGGGACGGGGTGAGGGACACTACACCTCCAGGGCAGCGATCACGGCCTGGGTGAAATCCATGGAGGTGGAGTAGCCCCCCATGTCCGCCGTGCGCACCTGCAAGGAGACGGGAGGTTAGGGAGCAGGAGGGGACCCTGCAACTGCGGGGTCCCCCCGCCCCAGGGGGGCCGTGGCACTGCGGGATCGGGCTCCCTGGAGCCCTCTGTGCCCCCCAAATGGTCCCTGTGCCTCAGGGAGGGGTTGATGGCCCCCTGTGCCAGCTTAGGGGTGCCCCAGCGTCCTGTTTGGGCTCTGCTTTTAGCGTTGCCCCCCCTCCCCAGTTTAGAGCAGCCCCAGCCCCCCAAAGCCGTGAGTCCCCCCAGGGCAGGGCGGAAGCGTTGGACCCTTTATTAGCAAAGCAGGATACAGAGCACAGCGCGGTCACAGCCCCGGGGGGGCACCAGGCCTGGTCCCACGGGGCCACAGGGTTATGGGGTCACCTCCCAGGTGCAGCTCAGAGCACTGGGAAACCCCAATTCCCCCGGATTGGGGGGCACAGAGTGCAGCTCCCCACCCTGTCCCAGGTCCGGAATGGCCCCAAGGCCACCCGCATGGGGACCCTGTGCCAGCAGCTGCCAAGAGGGTGGAGGGTGGGGGACATGACCCTGCTTATTGCTAAAAGCTGGATGGGATGGGTCCCACGGGAATGGGGGTCCCATGGTCACGATGGTCCCATGGTCATGAGGATCCCACAACCACACTGGTCCCACAGTCACAGGGATCCCACGGGAATGGGGTCCCAGAGTCATAAGGATCCCATAGGAATGGGGTCTGACAGTCACAGGGATCCCATGGGAATGGGGTCCCACGGTCACAGGGATCCCATGGGAATGGGGTCCCAGAGTCATAAGGATCCCATAGGAATGGGGTCCCAGAGTCACAGGGATCCCATGGGAATGGGGTCCCACAGCCACGGTGGTCCCAACAGGAGCTGCCTATGAGTTTGGGGCGCTGCCCCGTTCCCCCCAGGCCACCCCAGTGAACCCCAAAATCCGCACTGGCCCCCTCCATGGAGCAACCCTCGCCGGGAGATGGGGTGGGGGAAGGAAAAGGATTCCTGGGGTTACGGGGCCACCCTCCTCCCTGGGGGCACTGGGGCAGCCGGGGGGGCAGGGAGGGGTTTGGGGAGGGGGCTGAGGCGCTGGGGGAGCTGCCGGGGGTCCTAAGCCCCATAGTGGGGGTGCAGGTTGTCAATGACGGACTTGACGAAGTCAGAAGTGGTGGAGTAACCGCCCAAGTCCCGAGTCCGGACCTGCAAATCCAACACAGGGAGGGGGAGAAACGGGGAAAGGCCGCGGTGAACGGAGGGAATCGGCTGGGAGGGGGACAGGACAGGAGAGAGAGAGAGAGAGAGCGCGGCCACCCTTCATCACCCTGCCAGGACCTGCGGCGGGGATGGGGCTGTGGAACATCCCCTGAGCTCCCTGCCAGGACCTGGGGTGGGTAATGGGGCCATGGAAAGGTCCCTGAATGCCCTGCCAGGACCCAGGTGGGAACAGGGCCATGCCAGAAGTCCCTCCCTCGCCAGGATGTGACCGCAGGGGCTGGATGCAGCTGTGGGCCCGAGATTCCAGCTGGAGAGAGGAGAGGAGCCGGAATCCCGGCTGGAGAGAGGAGAGGAGCCGGAGCCTCGCGAGGACGCGGCACCGGCAGCACCAGCCCTACCCATCGCCCCGCACTCACTTTGCCACCTTTGATCACCTTCTTCACCGCGTCCGAGATCATGTTGGAGTGGTATTCCAGGCTGGAAAAGAGTGGGAAACACAGGATGAGCCCCTCAGAACCCCCTCAAAACTCCCCCTCGCAGCCCAGCACGTACTTGAGGTGCCGCAGCATGTTGGAGGCCGACAGCAGCATGGCCGTGGGGTTGGCGATGTTCCTGCCCACGGCCTGGGCGAAGGGGTGCCGGGCTCCCTGCGGGACAGAGGGCACGGTGACGGGATCATCCCACTCTCCCAGCCTTGGGAATTCCCCGCTGGGATCGCCCTCCTCACCATCTCGAACACGGCGTACTCGGCGCTGTAGCTCTCGCCGGGCACGACGCCGGCGCCGCCCACCAGCCCCGCGGCCAAGTTGTCCACAATGTTCCCGTAGAGGTTGGGCATCACCAGGACATCGAACTGGTAGGGATTCTGCACCAGCTGGGATGGGAATGGGGATGGGGCAGGTGAGGCCGGGAACACCTGGGGGAAGCTCAAGCCCACACCGGGACAGGGGGCAGAGCCCAGGTGTGGTGGGGCTGGATGAGCTCCAAGGTGTTTCCGATCCAAATCGTTCCACGCTTGGCACAACCGCCTGGAGCAGCAGCGATGGGATTAGGGGTTTTTAGGGATGCAAAGGGCAGTTTTTAGGGATATGAACACGCCCAGCCCCAGTGAGGCTGCAGGAAGCCAGGTCACCAAGCCAGGTGAGCAGCAGAACCCGCCGTGGCCAAACCCCCCCAAATTCCCCCCGGGAGGAGCACTGGGAGCAACACTGGGATGGCCCTGGAGCCACAGGGTGTGCAGGGCCAGCTGAGACCGAGCTGGGAATACTGGGAATGCTGGGAATGCTGGGAGGGCTCCTGCCTGGCACAGGCACAACCCTGGCACCAGGTGTGCCCAGCTTTGGAGGTTCCAGCTCCTCAGGGTGGGAAGGGAGCAGGGATGGGGCCACAGCCTCGGGTGTGGCCCAGGGCCGTGGCCTGTCCCGTGGCTCACCTGCATGCAGCAGTTGTCGATGATCATGGTGTCGAATTTGATCTTGGGGTACAGCTCAGCCACCTCCTTGCAGCACTGCAGGAACAGCCCATCCCCCAGCTTCCTGCGGCAGGAACAGCGGGAAGGGTCGGCGGGACAGCAGGGAAATCCTAAAGGCTGCAGGGATCCAGCTGGAACTGGGATCTGGGACATCACTTGGGGCTCTCATCCTGCTTTTCCCCCCCCTCTCCCTGATGAGGAAGGGGTTTGTTCCAGGTGGGAGGAGCAGGAGGAGCTGTCCAGGTGCCCCCATCGGGGCTGACTCCAGAGCTGGGGAGCTCGGGATTCTGCAGGATTGACCCCAAGCCAATGATCCCACAATCCATGGGGAGGGGTGACGGGGCTGTTAGGGAGAGGCTGCACTGGGAATATCTGGACCCTGGGTTATCAATAACTCTGATCAGCAGCAGCCCCAGGGGGGGCAGAGTCCTGCTCACTCCTGGTAGCAGAGAGAGGGAAAACCTCCAGTCCCAGGGAAATCCTGCTCTCCCTCACCCAGCCCGGCACGGAGCAGGATCACAGAGTCATGGAATGGTTCTGCTGGGGAGGGACCTTCAAAGTTTATGGATTCCATGGGCAGGGACACCTCCCACTGTCCCAGGGTGCTCCAGCCTGGCCTTGGACATTCCCAGGGATCCAGGGGCAGCCCCAGCTGCTCTGGCAATTCCAGCCCAGCCCCTGCCCACCCTCCCAGCCAGCAATTCCTTCCCAACATCCCACCCAAGCTGAAGCCATTGCCCCTTCTCCTGCCACTCCAGGCCGTGTCCCAAGTCCCTCCTAGGTGTCCTGGAGCCCCTCTGGGCACTGGCAGGTGCCAGCCCCTCGCTGAGGTCACACCGCTCTCTATAGAAGGCGATGCGGGCAGGGCCGAGGGCCGGTCCCTGAGGGGACGGGGGGTGACAGGGGGGTGACAGGGGGGTGACAGGGGGGTGACAGGGACACTCACATGATGTTGGCCTTGTGCACAGCTGTGACCTTGGCCCGGCCCTTCTTGGTGGCGTAGTCGAAGGCGAACTTGGCGATGCGCTGGGACTTGGCCCTGGTGATGATCTTCAGGCA
Organism: Coloeus monedula; assembly: GCF_965178545.1. Lineage (NCBI taxonomy): Eukaryota > Metazoa > Chordata > Aves > Passeriformes > Corvidae > Coloeus > Coloeus monedula. Next base: position 73,414,817 of record NC_138785.1, read on the forward strand.
CTCGATCACGCCCTTGACGCTCTGGGGGGGGACAGGGGGGGTCACACACCTGGCACGGCCACCCCAGCGTGTCCCCAGCACCTGTCCTGCCTTGGGGTCTGTCTGTCTCCCTGTCCTTAGCACTGGAATTGTATTTATGATCTGCTGTATGTGTAATTCTTCCATGCATTTATAGTTATGGTTAATTATTCTTATCGTCAGTAGTTTTCCAATTAAATACTTCTTATCACTGGAATTTTGTTTCAGTTATTAAATTGTTCTAATCTCAACCCAGGTTTGCCTTTTCTTTCCTGTTCTCCTCCCCACAGGGAAGTGGGAGGACCCCAGGAGAAGGGGGGAGCTGTGGAGTTAATCCAGGACAACATCCATGTCCCTTTGTCCCTTTTTCCAGGCATTATCCCCCCTGCAGCCACCCCAGTCCTCAGTGGAGCTGTGTCCTCATCCCCAAATATTCCCCCAACTCCATTGCTCCAGGCAGGTCCACAGCGTGCTGAGCAGGGAATCAAGGAATCATGGAATGGTTTGGGTTGGAGAGACCTCAGAGCTCATCCCATTCCAGCCAGGGACACCTCCCACCATCCCAGGTGGCTCCAGCCTGGCCTTGGGCACTGCCAGGGATCCAGGGGCAGCCCCAGCTGCTCTGGGAATCCCATTCCCAGCAATTCCTTCCCAACATCCCAGCCCAAGCTCCCCTTTCCCACTGGGAAGCCATTCCCTGCCTCCTGTCCCTCCAGCCCTTGGCCCCAGTCCCTCTGCAGCTCTCCTGGAGCCCCTTGAGGCCCTGCAAGGGGCTCGCAGCTCTCCCTGCCTCCTTCCCTTCTCCAGGGCAACATTCCCAGCTCTCCCAGCTGCCTCCAGAGCAGAGGGGCTCCAGAATCCGGGAATGCTTTGGGTGGGAAAGGACCTTAAATCCCATCCCATCCCATCCCACTCCATCCATGGGCAGGGACACCTCCCACTATCCCAGGTGGATCCAAGCCCCAGTGTCCAGCCTTGCCTTGGACATTCCCAGGGATCCAGGGGCACCCCCAGCTGCTCTGGCAATTCCATTCCCAGCAATTCCTTCCCAACATCCCAGCCCAAGCTTTTCCCTTTCCCACTGGGAAGCCATTCCCTGGCTCCTGTCCCAAATCCCTTCTCCCACATCCCTCTGCAGCTCTCCTGGAGCCCCTTTAAGGACTCTGAGGATCCCCTGGAGTTTTCCCTTCTCCAGGGGAACATTCCCAGCATTCCCAAGCTGCCTCCGTGGCCGAGGGCTGTCCGTACCTCGTGCTCCAGGGAGCTGTACTCGCCTTCCGTCTGCTCCCGGATGATCACCAGGTCCAGGTTGTTGTGCCGGGTCTGGTATCCCGGGAGACTCTTCACGTGCACCACGTTGGCAAACAGGTCCAGCTTCCTCCTGGGAAGGGGCAGCGGGATGGGCTCGCCCGGGGCTGCTCCGGGCTCACCGGACACGGCTGGGGTCACCCTCACCCCCCTCCAGGATCCCACGGTGAGCAGGGGCAGCTCCTGGTCCCTCAGGGAATTCTGCTTCCCAATAACTTATTAATTATTAATTAACGGGGTTTTCCCAGTGACAAATACGGGGGGCAACTCCACCATGTCCAGAATTCCCAGAAAAGCAGGATGGCCCTACAGGGACAGCTCCTGACCATGGATGGTCCCTCAGGAATTTTGTGTTCCAAGCCACACAGAATCCCTCAGGAACTCTGCCTCTCAATAACTCCTTAATTAATAATTAATGGTTTTTTCCCCAGAGACCCTTCCCTACAAGTCCCTGGGACCACCCCCTCTCCAGGATCCCACTGAACAGGGAGACCTCACAATGGTCCCTCGGGAATTTTCTTTCCCAGCCCACGTGCGATCCCTTGGGATTTTCCTCTTCTCCCATAACTCATTAATGATTAATTAATTAATTTTCCCAGCACCTGGCAGGTGAGTGGGGCCCTCCCTCACCTGAGCCTCATGTCATAGGACGCCAGGTCTCCCTTGTACTCCATGGGTGTGTGGATCTTCCCTGCAGGACACAGAACGGGATGAGGACACAGGGGAGTATTCCCAAAATCCCACACCAACCTCCCCTGGCCCAGCCCGAGGCCGTTCCCTCTCCTCCTGTCCCTGTTCCCTGCGAGCAGATCCCGACTCCAACCTGGCTCCAAGATTTCAGGGAGTTGTGCAGAGCCACAAGGTCCCTCCTGATCCCTCTTTTCTCCAGGCTGAGCCCCTTTCCCAGCTCCCTCAGCCTCTCCTGCAGCTCCAGCCCCTTTCCCAGCTCCCTCAGCCTCTCCTGCAGCTCCAGCCCCTTTCCCAGCTCCCTCAGCTTCTCCTGCAGCTCCAGACCCTTTCCCAGCTCCCTCAGCCTCTCCTGCAGCTCCAGCCCCTTTCCCAGCTCCCTCAGCCTCTCCTGCAGCTCCAGCCCCTTTCCCAGCTCCCTCAGCCTCTCCTGCAGCTCCAGCCCCTTTCCCAGCTCCCTCAGCCTCTCCTGCAGCTCCAGACCCTTTCCCAGCTCCCTCAGCCCCTCCTGCAGCTCCAGACCCTTTCCCAGCTCCCTCAGCCCCTCCTGCAGCTCCAGACCCTTTCCCAGCTCCCTCAGCCTCTCCTGCAGCTCCAGCCCCTTTCCCAGCTCCCTCAGCCTCTCCTGCAGCTCCAGCCCCTTTCCCAGCTCCTTCCCCAGGGTTCCAGGTGTGACCTCCTCACAAGGACAAGGCCACACTCCTCAGGCCTCTCCTCACCGATGAGGGCGACCTTGCTCTCCTTCATGGAATCCACGACCCGATCCAGCTTCTCCTCGGACGCCGTGTTCTGCACCTCGCTCAGGTGGTGCTCGTCGAAGACCACGGGGACGCCGCCGGCCTGTGACGGGGACAGAGGCGCCCGGTGTCACCTGGGGAGCCTCGGGGACACCGACGGGGATACGGAGCCCTGCACCGGCCAGGGCCCTGCTCGGGGAGAGGAGGGAACCGGCACGGTTGGACCTCTGGGTCCCTTTGGTCCCAAAGGAACGGTGATAAAATCATGGAATACTGAGGTTGGGAAAGCTCTCCGAGGCCTCGCCAGCACTGCCCAGGCCACCACTGGGGATGTCCCCAAGTGCCACAAACACAGGGCTGCTAAATCCCTCCAGGGATGGAGACTCCTCGTTTTTCCAGGAGGAATTTTCTCCATGTCCAACTTAAATCCCTCCAGGGATGGGGACTCCCCGTTTTTCCAGGAGGAATTTTCTCCATGTCCAACTTAAATCCCTCCAGGAATGGGGACTCCCCCCATCCCTTTCCAGGAGGAATTTTCCCAATATCCAAGACAAATCTCTCCAGGAATGGGGACTACCCCTCTGCCCGTGGGCAGCACCAGTGGGGACAGACGGCACAGGGGCACTCGGGGGCACTCAGGGACACCCAGTGACATTGGGGACACTCGGGGACACTTGGGGGCACTTGGGGACACTCAGGGACACTCGGGGACACTCAGACACTTGGAGACACTCAGGGACACTTGTGGACACTTGGGGACACTCGGGGACACACAGGGACACTCGGGGACACACAGGGACACACAGACACTTGGGGACACTTGGGGACACACAGAGACACTCAGGGACACTCAGGGACACTCAGGGACACTCGGGGACACCCAGGGACACTCGGGGACACTCGGGGACACTCGGGGACACTCGGGGACAGCTGCTGCTCGTGTCCCCAGGACGTGGCCGTACCTTGAAGACCTCCTTGACCGAGTGCATGAGCTCCGGCCCCACACCGTCCCCCGGCAGCATCGTCACCTGGAACGTGCCCTCGGCCTTGGCATTGTGGGACTGCGGAGAGCCGGCGCGGTCAGGGCGGCCTCACCCCAAAAGCCAGCCCCAAACCGGACCCCCCCATCCACCCCGAGCTGGGGGAGGGCGCCTGAGGAACGTCCACACCCACGGGGACAGGGGACTCATCCCCAAGTGCCACATCCATAGGGTGGGGAAATCCCTCCGGGCATGGGGACTCCACCACTGCCCTTCCCAGGAGGAAAATTCCCAATATCCCACCTGGCACAGCTTGAGGCTGTTCCCAACCCCCCCCAGCTGCCCCCTCCTGTCAGGGACTTGTGCAGAGCCACAAGGTCCCCCCTGAGCCTCCTTTGCTCCAGGCTGAGCCCCTTTCCCAGCTCCCTCAGCCTCTCCTGCAGCTCCAGACCCTTTCCCTGGACACGCTCCAGCCCCTCCAAGTCTTGTCCTGAGGGGCCCAAACCCACCCCAGGATTGGGGATGTGACCCCTCCCCCCCTCAGTCCCTGTCCCGAGGCCACCCTGGGGGTGCCCCCGGCCCTGAGCACACCCGACACCACGGAGAGACCTTTCCCTCACTCAGCACCTCCAGAAATAACCTCTCCCTCTGCCCAGCGGAATTCCTGCGAGCTCCCAGCCCAGCCCAGCTTTCCTCAATTCCCTCATTCCTCCTCCCTGCCCTCAGGATCTCAGGGAATTTTGCCAAAGCCCATTTTTGTGGCCCAGACCACCAAAGAGCCTCGCTGATCCTTCCCGGGATGTTCCCTTTTTCCCCCCTTCCATGGCTGCTTCCTACTTCAACACCCTCCTCCCACCGATCCCGCCTTGCTCAGGCTGGAATTCCCTGCTGGGAGCTGGTTCCAGCATGGATCTCACTCATCCAGCCTCGGGGATCCACAGGGAATTCCCCCACAATACCAGGAGCCAGGCAAGACAGACTCCAGAATTCCAGTGGGAAGGGGGAAAGGAAAGCTGAGAATCCTGAATCAGGAGCTTGAATATCCCAGAATCAAATTTCCAGGGCACAAACTGGGGCTCCTGGGCAGTGATTAAATATCAGCAGGCAAAGGCCAGGGAAGGGCAGTGCTAGGCCTGGCTCAAGGTCACGCAGACATTCAGGGCTGAGCCCTTCCCTCAGCATCCTCAGCAATATTCCACATGGAATCAGGGAATCTTCCTGCTGGGAAAAACCTCCGAGACCCCCCAGCACTGCCCAGGCCACCCTTGACCCATGTCCCCAAGTGCCACATCCACATGGATGTTAAATCCCTGCAGGGACGGGGATTGCACCACTGCCAGAGCTGGACAGCCCTTCCCAGGAGGAATTTTCCCGATATCCCAACACCTGGCCCAGCCTGAGGCCGTTCCCTCTCCTCCTGTCCCTGTTCCCTGCGAGCAGAGCCCGACCCCCCCGGCTGCCCCCTCCTGTCAGGGACTTGTGCAGAGCCACAGGGTTCCCCCTGAGCCCCCTTTTTCCCCCCCCAATTCCCCGTTCCTCCCTCAGCCCCTCCTCACCTTGGCCTGCGCTTGCTGCAGGAGGGCGGCCGAGGTTCCCAGACCCCTCCACACCCCGAGGCTCTGGGCGCGGAGGAGGCCCTGGGGGTGTCAGAGGTCAGAAAGCCCCGTCAGGGGGTGCCCCCCCACCCCCAAAATCCTCCCCCTTTCCGCGTTACTCCCAGCCCAAAGTAAACCCCGGGCCAGCCTGGCCCTGCAGCCCTCCCACAGTGTCCCCCCAAAATGACCCCCCTCACACCCAGCCCGAACCGGACACCCCCAAACTGACACTCCGCAGCCCTGACCTCACACCCTGCCCCACACTGACCCCCCCGAGCCTTCCCAGCCCTCACGGACACCACCCCGAGCCCTCACGGACACCCCCAGCCCAGCCCGACCCCTCACGCCTCACTCGGGGTGAGCCGCAGTGAAGGATAAGGTCAGACCCCGTTTGACCACCCCCAGCCCGACCGTTCACCCCTTTGCGATCTCCCCCTTCATTCTGCCCCCTCAGACCCCATCGCTGAGCCCCTTCTCCCCTCACGGCCCCCTCTCCCGCCCCTCCCTCACCGCCGCCGCCGCCCGGCCCGCGCTGAGCGCCGCCATCTTTGCGGCCCCACAATGCACCGCGGCCGCGGCGCGCGCAGGGGCACGTGACGCCAAAGGGGGCGGGGCCGCGCGGCCCCTGCGGCGCCCCCTGGCGGACGGGGGAGGCAGCGCGGGGACGGGACCCCCCCCCCCCCCAAATGCCCCCCCCAAATGTCCCCCCCCAAGTGACCCTTGGGGACACCCAGCGACCTCCAGCCTCCCCAGGGCCTGCTCCAGGCACCCCTCCTGGGCCCCAGTGTCCCCTCTGAGTGTCCCCACCAAGGACTCATTTGAGAGTCCCAGAGACCCCGCAGTGTCCCCCCACTGTCCCCTCAAGTGACCCTTGGGGACACCCAGTGACCTCCCCCTTCCAAACCTCCCCAAGATCTGCTCCAGAAACCCCTCCTAGACCCCTGTGAAGGCCCCCCAGGACCCGTTTTCGGTGTCACAACGTCCCCTCAATGTCCAGCCAACGTCCCTTGGGGCCACCCAGTGACCTCCCCCTTCCAAACCTCCCCAGGACCTGCTCCAGGCCCCTGGAACCGCCCCAGAACCCCCCCTGTGCCCCCTGACTGACCCCTGCCACCCCCTCCCGGTGCCCCCCAAGCCCCCACACCCCTCCCTGGGCACACAGCACATGGAGCTCTTCTCTTTATTGGACCACAAGGGACAGGTCCCCCATGTCCCCCGCGGGGTCCCGGTGCCACCTCCGGCACCCAGCGAGGACAAAGCTGGGCTGGGAGCGGCTTCCAGAGGACACGGACACCCCCTGTCCCCTGCCAGCCGTGTCAGGGTCAGGGTCAGGGTTAGGGAGGGGGGCTGGGGGTGTCCCTGGGGGCTGGACCCCCCCCCGGCATCGGGGTCACTTCTTGAGGAGCTGTGCCCGGGCCCGGTTGAGCTTCTCGGCCACGGCGCCGTCGGTGCCGGCCGAGCACCGCGACAGCACCAGGTTCATCTCGGCCTCGTTCTTGCGCTCGATGGCCGCGTCGGCCGCCTGCTCCAGGTCCCTGCGGAACGCCGGGAAGTGGGGGACAGGACAGGGACAGGGACAGGACAGGGACAGGACAGGGGCAGGGACAGGACAGGGGCAGGGATGGGGATAGGAGAGGGACAGGACACGGACAGGGACAGGACAGGGGCAGGACAGGGACAGGGATAGGACAGGGACAGGGACAGGACAGGGACAGGGAGCACCCCCAGCCCTCCCCCATCACCATCCCAGCGCTTCCCTGGAAGCGCCAATCCCGGTACCCCGGCACCTTCCCGGGGGTCTCCAGCACCCCAAATCCCTGCTCCCGGCGCACGGGGAATTGCAGCCGTGCGTTCCCACATGCCGGCAGCCCCCGAGGGGTCTCTCACCCCACGAGGACGAAGGCCTTGACGCGCTGCTCGGGGGGCACGCGGGGCGCGTACTTCTTGGCCTCGTAGCGGTTGTGGTGCTTCACGGCCACCTCCACGAAGGGCTGGGGGCGGCAGGAGGGGCAGGGGAGAGGTGAGGAAGGGCACGGGAGGAAGGGGAAAGGAGGGCGGGAGGGCTGGAGGATGGGAGAGATGGAGAGGGGAGGAGGAGGAGGGGAGAGATGGAGAGGGGAGGAAGAGGAGGGGAGAGATGGGGAGGGGAGGAGGAGGATGGGAAGGATGGAGAGGGGAGGAAGAGGATGGAAGGGTTGGAGAGGGGAGGAAGAAGATGGGAAGGATGGAGAGGAGAGGAAGAGAATGGGAGAGCTGGAATGGGGAGGAAGAGGATGGAAGGGTTGGAGAGGGGAGGAAGAGGATGGGAAGGCAAGGATGGGACAGCTGGAGAAGGAGGAAGAGGATGGGAGAGATGGAGAGGGGAGGAGGAGGATGGGAAGGATGGAGAGGGGAGGAAGAGGATGGCAGAGCTGGAATGGGGAGGAAGAGGATGGGAGAGTGGGAATGGGGAAGAGGATGGGAGGGTTGGAGAAGGGGAGGAAGAGGATGGGAGGGCTGCAATGGGGAGGAAGAGGAGGGGAGGGCTGCAATGGGGAGGAAGAGGATGGGAGGACGACGAGGGGGAGGCCGATGCCCCCTCAGCAGCACAGCCTCTCACCAGGTACCCGATGGGCGACTTCTTGCTCTTGGAGAACTTCTCCATCTCCTCCCAGTCGCCGCGGGTGGCCAGGGCGCTGATCTTCAGCCACCAGTACCTGGGCACAGCGGTCAGCGGGCTCCCTGGAGCCACCAACACCCCCGGAGCCCAGCCCAGAGCCCGTCCCCACCTCTTGTCCGGGATCCTGAAATCGCGGTAGAGCTGCTCGGCGCGTTTGTGGTGCCCGTCCAGGATGAGGGTGGAGACGGTGTCGTGCAGGGACAGGTCCAGGTAGGGCTTGTCCAGCTCCTCCTGCAGGTGCCGCTGGAGCCGCAGCAGCTTGATCTGCTCCTCCGTGGCCTGGGACATGGCACCGCCTCGGGGGTCCCTGGCCCAGCCTCGATGTCCCCTGGCCCAGCCTCGATGTCCCCAGCCCAGACCCAGGGTCCCCAGCCCAGCCCTGAGGTCCCTGATCCAGCCCCAGGGTCCTCATCCCACCCTTGGGGTCCCTGTCCCAGTCCCAGGGTCCTCATCCCAGCCCTGGGGTCCCTGTGCCAGCCTTGCCCCTGGACAGCCCCACAGCCCCCCAGTGCTGGGGCACGGACAGGTGACCTCGTCACCGGTGTCCCCTGTGCCAGCTGGGCACTCTCACCTTGGCAGCGAAGTCGTTCTTGGCCTTGTAGAACTCATCCAGGGCGTTCTGCAGGGCGGCCACGCGCCCCTCGATCCGCTGGGCACGGACGGGGCACGGACATGGACAGGGTACACGGACAGGGCACGGACAGGGCACGGACAGGGCACGGACAGGGCACATGGACACGTCATTCCCTGAGTGGAATCCTGATCCCCAGTGGGGAGCCCTGACTCCCTGGGCAGGATCCCAACCCCTGGCACACACGGCATGGACAGGGCACGGTCCCCCTCTGCCCTGGGGGCACGCTGGGAGCCCCTTCCCACATCCAGAGCCCCATTCCCACATCCAGAGCCCCATTCCCATACCCAGAGCCCCATTCCCATACCCAGAACCCCATTCCCACCTCCAGAGCTGCATTCCTACATCCAGAGCCCCATTCCCACATTCAGAGCCCCATTCCCATACCCAAAACCCCATTCCCACACTCAGATCCTTCATTCCCAAATCCCAAACCCCATTCCCACACTCAGATCCTTCATTCCCAAATCCCAAACCCCATTCCCACACCCAGATCCCATCCAGGGCGGGAGGACCATGGGACAATCCTGGCTGTGGTGTGTTCCCGGTCCCGTTCCCGGGCAGCTCCCGGCCATTCCCAAATCCCAATCCCCCATTCCCACATCCAGAGCCCCATTCCCCCATCCTGATCCCCCATTCCCAAATCCCAAACCCCATTCCCACATCCCAAACCCCATTCCCAAAATCAGATCCCCATTCCCACATCCCAAACCCCATTCCCAAAATCAGATCCCCCATTCTCAAATCCTGAACCCCATTCCCACACCCAGATCCCCCATTCCCCCATCCCAAAGCCCATTCCCACACCCAGATCCCCCATTCCCAAATCCCAAACCCCATTCCCACACTCAGATCCCCCATTCCCAAATCCCAAACCCCATTCCCACACTCAGATCCCCCATTCCCAACCCCCATCCCGGATCCCCCATTCCCACCCCCCATCCCAATCCCCCATTCCCACACCCAGATCCCCCATTCCCACATCCCAAACCCCATTCCCACATCCCAAACCCCATTCCCACACCCAGATCCCCCATTCCCAAATCCCAAACCCCATTCCCACCCCCCATCCCGATCCCCCATTCCCACACCCAGATCCCCCATTCCCACATCCCAAACCCCATTCCCACACCCAGATCCCCCATTCCCACACCCAGAACCCCATTCCCACATCCCGAACCTCATTCCCACACCCAGATCCCCCATTCCCAAATCCCAAACCCCATTCCCACACTCAGATCCCCCATTCCCACCCCCCATCCCGATCCCCCATTCCCACACCCAGATCCCCCATTCCCACATCCCAAACCCCATTCCCACACCCAGATCCCCCATTCCCACATCCCAAACCCCATTCCCCGACCCCCCCGGACCTTCTCGCGGTAGCCACCGAGCACGTGCAGGTTGCCCAGCTCCTGGTGGTTGTCGTCCTGGTTGTAGAGATCCTTCAGCGTCTCCCGCTCCTGGTGCCGGCAGAACTGCGGGAACGGGAACGCCGGGAATGCTTGGGGTGGGGGCACCCCTGGGGGCAGGGGGAATGGGGTTTGGGATGGGGGAATGGGGATCTGGATTTGGGAATGGGGGATTTGGGATGGGGGAATGGGGTTTGGGATGGGGGAATGGGGATCTGGATTTGGGAATGGGGGATTTGGGATGGGGGAATGGGGGATCTGGGATGCGGAATGGGGCTCTGGGTGTGGGAATGGGGGATCAGGATGTGGGAATGGGGTTTGGAATGTGGGAATGGGGGATTGGGATGTGGGAATGGGGTTTGGGATGTGGGAATGGCGGATCAGGATGTGGGAATGGGGAATCTGAGTGTGGGAATGAGGTTTGGGATTTGGGAATGGGGTTTGGTATTTGGGAATGGGGTCTGGGTGTGGGAATGGGGGCTCTGGGTGTGGGAATGGGGTTTGGTATTTGGGAATGGGGTCTGGGTGTGGGAATGGGGGCTCTGGGTGTGGGAATGGGGTCTGGGATTTGGGAATGGGGATCTGGGTGTGGGAATGGGGTTTGGGATGTGGGAATGGCGGATCAGGATGTGGGAATGGGGGATCTGGGTGTGGGAATGGGGATCTAGGATTTGGGAATGGGGTTTGGTATTTGGGAATGGGGTTTGGGATGTGGGAATGGGGGCTCTGAGTGTGGGAATGGGGCTCTGGGTGTGGGAATGGGGGATCAGGATGTGGGAATGGGGTTTGGGATGTGGGAATGGGGAATCTGAGTGTGGGAATGAGGTCTGGGATTTGGGAGTGGTGTTCAGGATGTGGGAATGGGGGATCCGGGTGTGGGAATGGGGTTTGGGATTTGGGAATGGGGTTTGGGATGTGGGAATGGGGTTCTGGGTGTGGGAATGGGGTTCTGGGATTTGGGAATGGGGTTTGGGATTTGGGAATGGGGTTTGGGATGTGGGAATGGGGTTCTGGGTGTGGGAATGGGGTTCTGGGTGTGGGAATGGAGGTCAGAGGGTTTTTGGGGATCACTACCCCAAAGCCTCCAGGGAGGAACAGGTATTTGGGGTGGGGGTCACTGCCACCCCTGAGGCAGGTTTCAGGGGTTTGGGGGTGCCTCAGGGGGTTTTGGGAGGTCTCAGGGGGTTTTTGGGGTGCCTCAGGGGGTTTTTGGGGTGCCTCAGAAAGTTTGGGATGTCTCAGTGGGTTGTTGGGGTGTCTCAGGGCATTTTTGGGGTGCCCCAGGTCATTTTAGGGGTGTCTCAGGGCATTTTAGGGATGCTTCAGGAGGTTTTGGGGTACTTCAGGGGGTTTTTGGGGTGCCTCAGGGGGTTTTAGGGCTGTCTCAGGGGGGTTTTGGGGTGCCTCAGGGTGTTTTTGGGGTGCCTCAGGGGGTTTTAGGGGTGTCTCAGGGGGTTTTTGGGGTGCCTCAGGGGGTTTTGGTGTGCCCCAGGTCATTTTAGGGGTGTCTCAGGGCATTTTAGGGGTGCTTCAGGGGCTTTTGGGGTGCCTCAGGGCGTTTTTGGGGTGCCCCAGGTCATTTTTAGGGTGCCCCAGGGCATTTTAGGGGTGCCTCAGGAGGTTTTGGGGTACCTCAGGGGGTTTTTGGGGTGTCTCAGTGGGTTTTTGGGATGCCTCAGGAGGTTTTAGGGTGCCCCAGGTCATTTTTGGGGTGCCTCAGGGGGTTTTTGGGGTTCCTCAGGAGGTTTTAGGGTGCCCTAGGTCATTTTTGGGGTGCCTCAGGGGGTTTTGGGGGTGCCTCATGGCATTTTAGGGCTGTCTCAGGGGGGTTTTGGTGTGCCCCAGGTCATTTTTGGGGTGCCTCAGGGGGTTTTTGGGGTGCCTCAGGAGGTTTTGGGGTACCTCAGGGGGTTTTTGGGGTGTCTCAGTGGGTTTTTGGGATGCCTCAGGAGGTTTTAGGGTGCCCCAGGTCATTTTTGGGGTGCCTCAGGGGGTTTTTGGGGTTCCTCAGGAGGTTTTAGGGTGCCCTAGGTCATTTTTGGGGTGCCTCAGGGGGTTTTGGGGGTGCCTCATGGCATTTTAGGGCTGTCTCAGGGGGGTTTTGGTGTGCCCCAGGTCATTTTTGGGGTGCCTCAGGAGGTTTTGGGGTGCCTCAGGAGGTTTTTGGGGTTCCTCAGGAGGCTTTAGGGTGCCCCAGGTCATTTTTGGGGTGCCCAAGGGGGTTTTTGGGGTGCCTGCCCCTCACCTGGCGGTACAGGCTCAGGGCCACGGGCTGGTTCTGTAGGGTCATGAAGAAGGTGCCGCGGTTGAGCTCGTTCTTGAGGTGCAGCACCACCGTGTAAACTGGGGGGACAGCAGGGTTTGGGGTCAGGGGTTTGGGGTCGGGGGGGGTTTGGGGTCAGGGGTTTGGGGTCAGGGGGGGTTTGGGGGGCAGAGGGGTTTGGTTTTGGTTTGGGTTTTTTCTGCACCTCCTGATCCCTTCCGTGCCCCCCACCCCGACCCTCCGTGTGCTCGCCAAGGCCCCAAAATGTTCCCAAGGGGCTTCTCCAGACCCCAAAATGTTCCCAAAGAGGCTCCCCCAGACTCCAAAGGCTCTCAAGGTGTTTCTCCAAACCCCAAAGTGCCCCTAAAGAGGCTCCCCCAGACCCCAAAACGCTCTCAAGGTGCTCCCCCAGACCCCAAAATGCTCTCAAGGTGATCTCCCAAACCCAAAAATGCCCCCAAAAAGGCTCTCGCAGACCCCAAAACCTCCCAAAGAGGCTCCCCCAAACCCCAAAACGCTCTCAAGGTGCTCCCCCAAACACCAAAATGTTCCCAAGAAGCTCCCCCAGACCCCAAAATGTCCCCAAAGAGGCTCCCCCAGACCCCAGAATGTTCCCAAGAGGCTCCCCCAGACCCCAAAATGTCCCCAAAGAGGCTCCCCCAGACCCCAGAATGTTCCCAAGAGGCTCCCCCAGACCCCAAAATGTCCCCAAAGAGGCTCCCCCAGACCCCAGAATGTTCCCAAGAGGCTCCCCCAGACCCCAAAATGTCCCCAAAGAGGCTCCCCCAGACCCCAAAACACTCCTGATGGGCTCTCCCAGACCCCAAATGCTCTCAAGGTGCTGTTCCAAAGCCCAAAACATCCCAAAGAGGCTCTCCCAAAACCCAAAACATCCTAAAGAGGCTCTCCCAAACCCCAAAACGCCCCAAAAGAGGCTCCCCCAGACCCCAAAATGCTCCTGATGGGCTCTCCCAGACCCCAAATGCTCTCAAGGGGCTCTCCCAACCCCAAAACCTCCCAAAGAGGCTCTCCCAGACCCCAAACACTCTCCAGGTACCCTCCCAAACCCCAAAACGCCCCCAAAGAGGCTCCCCGAAACCCCAAAACACCCCCAAAAAGGCTCCCCCAAACCCCAAAACACCCCCAAAAAGGCTCCCCCAAACCCCAAAACGCCCCCAAAGAGGCTCCCCCAGACCCCAAAATGCTCCTGATGGGCTCTCCCAGACCCCAAAACACCCCCAAAAAGGCTCCCCCAAACCCCAAAACACCCCCAAAAAGGCTCCCCCAAACCCCAAAACACCCCCAAAAAGGCTCCCCCAAACCCCAAAACGCCCCCAAAGAGGCTCCCCCACCCCCAAAAAGCCCCCCAAAGCCCTGCCACCCTCACCCAGGTCGGTGTCCCCGCTCTCGATGGCTTTGCCCAGGGCCAGCTTGCTCCGCTTCATCTTGAGCAGCAGCGGCACCTGCTCGCCCGAGCGGGGCTCGTACTCCAGCAGCTGCCCGGGGCACACCTGGCCGTCACCTGGCGCAGGTGCCACCACCCCGCAGGTGCCACCACCCCGCAGGTGCCACCACCACCCACCCTGATGGCCAGCTCGGCGCGGCCGCAGTCGTAGGCGCGCGTGGCGATGTCCGAGTAGGAGATGCCCGCCGCGTCCCCCAGCTTGTGGCTGATGGCCTGGGCCACCTCCTCGTCCGACTTGTCCTTCTGCTGCACCTGTGGGGCCAGCGAGGAGCGTGCCCAGGGTGCCCCGAGGCGCTGCCGGGTGGCCACCCCGGGCACCGCGTGCCCCCCTCACCTTGCAGCAGGCCCAGTGTGCCAGGATGCGGCTGACGCCCTGCGCCGCCGGCAGCCGCAGGAACTCGCAGATGCGGATGGCCAAGGGGTACAGGCGGCGCAGCACCAGCCTGGGGCACAGCGGGGCAGGGTTTGGGGCATGGGGCAGGGTTTGGGGGATGGGGAGGGTTTGGGGGATGGGGGAGGGTTTGGGGCACGGGGAGGGTTTGGGGGATGGGGGAGGGTTTGGGGCACGGGGGAGGGTTTGGGGCACAGGGGAGGGTTTGGGGCACAGGGGAGGGTTTGGGGCACGGGGAGGGTTTGGGGCACGCGGGAGGGTTTGGGGCACGGGGAGGGTTTGGGGGATGGGGGAGGGTTTGGGGCACGGGGAGGGTTTGGGGGATGGGGAGGGTTTGGGGCACGGGGAGGGTTTGGGGGATGGGGAGGGTGTGGGGCATGGGGAGGGTTTGGGGCACGGGGAGGGTTTGGGGGATGGGGAGGGTTTGGGGCATGGGGAGGGTTTGGGGGATGGGGAGGGTTTGGGGCATGGGGAGGGTTTGGGGCACGGGGAGGGTTTGGGGGATGGGGAGGGTTTGGGGGATGGGGAGGGTTTGGGGCACGGGGAGGGTTTGGGGGATGGGGCAGGGTTTGGGGCACGGGGAAGGTTTGGGGCATGGGGAGGGTTTGGGGCACAGCGGGGCAGGGTTTGGGGCACGGGGCAGGGTTTGGGGCACGGGGAGGGTTTGGGGGATGGGGCAGGGTTTGGGGCGTGGGGGAGGGTTTGGGGCGTGGGGGACACATCGGGGACATAGTGGGGGTCAGGGTCAGGGGACCCTTGGGATGGGAACTGCAGGATAGGGCTTGAGGGATGGGAACCTTTGGGATGGGGAATGTGGGATGGGGAATGTGGGATGAGGATTTTGGGATGGGGACTGTGGGATGGGAACCATTGGGATGGGAACTGTGGATGGGGACTGTGGGATGAGGATTTTGGGATGGGGACTGTGGCATGGGGACTGTGGCATGGGGATTTTGGGATGAGGATTTTGGGATGGGGACTGTGGGATAAGGATTTTGGGATGGGGAATGCAGGATGAGGATTTTGGGATGGGGAATGTGGGATGAGGATTTTGGGATGGGGACTGTGGGATGAGGATTTTGGGATGAGGATTTTGGGATGGGGACTGTGGGATAAGGATTTTGGGATGGGGAATGCAGGATGAGGATTTTGGGATGGGGAATGTGGGAAGAGGATTGAAGGACGGGGATTGAGGGATGGGAACCTTGGGATGGGGAATGTGGGATGGGAACCATTGGGATGGGGAATGTGGGATGTGGAATGTGGGATGGGAACCATTGGGATGGGGAATGTGGGATGGTGAATGTGGGATGAGGATTTTGGGATGGGGACTGTGGATGGGGACTGTGGGATGAGGATTTTGGGATGGGGACTGTGGGATGAGGATTTTGGGATGGGGAATGTGGGATGGGGACTGTGGGATGAGGATTTTGGGATGGGGACTGTGGGATGGGGACCTTGGCATGGGGAATGTGGGATGGGAACCATTGGGATGGGGACTGTGGGATGAGGATTTGGGGATGAGGATTTTGGGCTGGGAGCCGTGGGAAGGCTGGGCCCCTCACCTGTCCAGCAGCACCTCGATGGTGAGCTGTTTGTACCTGTAGGGACGGTCAAGGCCCTTTTGGGATCACGGATGCCCCAAGCCCGCTCCCAGCCTGCTCCCAGCCTGCTCCCAGCCCGCTCCCAGCGGGATGGCCCGGTAGGATACTGGGTGAAGGTGAGTGGGATCCCGATCTGGTAGTCCCGGATGGCGTTGAGGACCCGCAGGTCCTGGCACATGCGCACGAACCCCTCCGGGGGGAATTTATCCAGGAAGCACTTCCCGAAGGAAGCTGCCTGCGGGATCGGGGGAGAATCAGGTCACGGAGAGCTGGAGTTAATGGGATCAGGGTCCCCTTGGCCACCCCACTGCCCTTTTGGAATGAGCGGGACCCTCTGGTGTCCCTGCGCCAGATTTGGGGTCCCAGGCACTGGGGTTAATGGGATGAGAGTGCCTTTGGCTCTGTGGGATCCTCTGGTGTCCCTGCTCCAGGTGTGGGGTCCCAGGGACCCGGATTCCCAGGATTGGGATCCCCCTGGCTCTGTGGGACCCTCTGGTGTCCCTGCTCCAGGTGTGGGGCCACAGGGACCTGGATTCACAGGATTGGGATCCCCCTGGCTCTGTGGGACCCTCTGGTGTCCCTGCTCCAGGTGTGGGGCCACAGGGACCTGGATTCACAGGATTGGGATCCCCCTGGCTCTGTGGGACCCTCTGGTGTCCCTGCTCCGGGTGTGGGGTCCCAGGGCCCGGGGTTAATGGGGTTGGGGTCCCCGAGCTGCAGAGAGCCGTGGTGCTGGCCTGGCAGCTGCCTGGTGCTCGCGGGAAGCTGCCTGCGGGATCAGGGGAAAATCCCTCAGGAAAATCCTTTGGGAAAATCCTTCAGCTCCACCCTCCTTCCTCCCCTTCCTCCTCCTCCTCCTCCTCCTCCTGCTGCTGTCGCTCCCAGCTCACCCTCAGCAGGGATTTCTGGGTGTCGGGCTCGTGCTCGTAGCCCGCGGCCTCGATGCACTGGCCCACGGCCTCGGGAAGCAGCTGCTGCTCCCGGATTTCCCGCAGGTACTCGTCGGCCTTCTGGCTCTCCTTCTGCAGGGAAAACGGGAACGGGGTGCCCCGTGGCACACGGAGCCCTCGGGATGCCACCCCAGCGGGTGTCTGGGAAGGGGGAATGGACGGATGTACCTCGTATTCCTTCTGCGCCTCGAGGAGCAGAGCGCCCGGAGCCATGGAGGCGATCCGGAAAATCTCCTGGCTGGCTTCTGCAGGGATTGGGATAGGGCACGGCTGAGGGGCTGCTCCAGCCCAGGGCTGGCACCGGGTGCCACTTCCATGAGCTGGCAGCATCCTCCAGCAGCGGGATCGTGGAATGGGTTGGGTGGGAAGGGATCTGAAATCCCATCCCATTCCAAGCCCAACACCTTCCCCAATTCCAGCTGGATCCAAGCCCCAGTGTCCAGCCTGGCCTTGGACATTCCCAGGGATCCAGGGGCAGCCCCAGCTGCTCTGGCAATTCCAGCCCAGCCCCTGCCCACCCTCCCAGCCAGCAATTCCTTCCCAACATCCCAGCCCAAGCTCCCCTTTCCCACTGGGAAGCCATTCCCTGCCTCCTGTCCCTCCAGCCCTTGGCCCCAGTCCCTCTGCAGCTCTCCTGGAGCCCCTTGAGGCCCTGCAAGGGGCTCGCAGCTCTCCCTGCCTCCTTCCCTTCTCCAGGGGAACATTCCCAGCTCTCCCAGCCTGATCCACAGCAGAGGGGCTCCGGAATACTGGAACGGTTTGGGATGGAAGGACCTTAAAGCTCCTCTAATTCCATGGGCAGGGACACCTCCCACTGTCCCAGGTGGATCCAGCCTGGCCTTGGGCATTCCCAGGGATCCAGGGGCAGCCCCAGCTGCTCTGGCAATTCCATTCCCAGCAATTCCTTCCCAACATCCCAGCCCAAGCTCCCCTTTCCCACTGGGAAGCCATTCCCTGGCTCCTGTCCCAAATCCCTTCTCCCAAATCCCTCTGCAGCTCTCCTGGAGCCCCTTTAGGGACTCTGAGGATTCCCTGGAGTTCTCCCTTCTCCAGGTGAACATTCCCAGCATTCCCAGCCTGGCTCCAGAATCCCAGACTGGTTTGGGTGGGAAGGGACCTGGAATCCCACCCAGCCCCACCAGGGACACCTCCCACTATCCCAGCTTTCTCCAAGCCCCATCCAACCTGCCCTTGGACCCTTCCAGGGATGGAGCATCCACAGCTTCTCTGGGAATTCTCTGGGCCAGGTTTCCTTATCCCAGGTGCCCAGGAGGGCAGGGAAAACTCACCTGGGATCTCGTGCAGGAACTCGTGGGAGGTGCGGGACAGGATCCGGACCCCGTCCAGCTCGGGCACCAGGTGGGAATCCTCATCCAGGACAAAGCTGTGCTCCCGCTAAGGGCTGGGGCACGGCCATGGCTCCAGGGACACCACGGAGGGAAGGGAAGGGAAGGGAAGGGAAGGGAAGGGAAGGGAAGGGAAGGGAAGGGAAGGGAAGGGAAGGGAAGGGAAGGGAAGGGAAGGGAAGGGAAGGGAAGGGAAGGGAAGGGAAGGGAAGGGAAGGGAAGGGAAGGGAAGGGAAGGGAAGGGAAGGGAAGGGAAGGGAAGGGAAGGGAAGGGAAGGGAAGGGAATGCCGTGGGATGGGGAAGGGAAGGGAATGCCGTGGGATGGGGAAGGGACCTGGGAGCATCCCTGGGGACAGGAAAAGGACCTGGGAGCCAGACTGGGAGTTGGGAGCATCCCATGGGACAGGGAAGGACCTGGGAGCATCCCTGGGGACAGGAAAAGGACCTGGGAGCCAGAGTAGGAGTTGGGAGCATCCCA
The DNA here is from genome assembly GCF_965178545.1 of Coloeus monedula. Taxonomy (NCBI): domain Eukaryota; kingdom Metazoa; phylum Chordata; class Aves; order Passeriformes; family Corvidae; genus Coloeus; species Coloeus monedula. The sequence continues at coordinate 73,433,342 of NC_138785.1, forward strand.
CAGGACAGGGAAAGGACCTGTGAGGATCCCATGGGACAGGAAAAGGACCTGGGAGCATCCCAGGGGACAGGAAAAGGACCTGCGAGGGTCCCATGGGATGGGGAAAGGAGCTGGGAGCCAGAGTGGGAGTTGGGAGCATCCCACAGGACAGGAAAAGGACCTGGGAGCATCTCAGGGGACAGGGAAAGGACCTGGGAGTTCCCCATGGGACAGGAAAGGACCTGGGAGCTTCCCATAGGACAGGAAAGGACCTGGGAGCATCCCAGGGGACAGGGAAAGGACATGGGAGCCTTTCAGGGGACAGGAAAGGACCTGGGAGCCAGAGTAGGAGTTGGGAGCATCCCATGGGACAGGGAAAGGACCTGCAAGGATCCCATGGAATGGGAAAAGGACCTGGGAGCATCCCAGGGGACAGGGAAGGACCTGGGAGCCAGAGTGGGAGTTGGGAGCATCCAATGGGACAAGGGAAGGACCTGGGAGCATCCCATGGGACAGGACACCGAGGGGACCCCACAGTGCCAGTGACAGAGGAGGTGGCAGCAGCACGTGGAGGGCCCAGGAATGTCCCCTCTTCCCAAAGGATACCGGATGCACTCCGAGGAATTGCCCACCACCATCAGCTGCCGCTCCCAGGCCAGCACCACGGCGCGCTGCCGGCTGCGGGGCCGCGTGCACCTGGGGGACCCCAACCCCATTAACCCCGGGCCCTGGGACCCCACACCTGGAGCAGGGACACCAGAGGGTCCTACAGATCCCAAGGGGACCCCAATCCCGTTAACCCCAGAACCCTGTGACCCCAAACATGGAGCAGGGACTTTAGAGTGCCACAGATCCCAAGAGGACCCCAGTCCTGGGAATCCCAGTCCCTGGGACCCCATTCCCGGAGCAGGGACACCAGAGGGTCCCACAGAGCCAAGGGGATCCCAATCCTGGGAATCCCAGTCCCTGGGACCCCATTCCCGGAGCAGGGACACCAGAGGGTCCCACAGATCCCAAGAGGACCCTAACTCCATGAATCCAGGTCCCTGTAACCCCAAATCTGTAACAGGGACACCAGAGAGTCCCACAGAGCCAGGGGGATCCCAATCCCATTAACCCCAGATCCCTGTGACCCCAGAGGGTCCCACAGAGCCAGGGGGATCCCAATCCCATTAACTCCAGATCCCTGTGGCCCCAAACCTGGAACAGGGACTTCAGAGAGTCCCACAGAGCCAAGGGGACCCCAATCCCATTAACCCCAGATCCCCGTGGCCCCAGAGGGTCCCGCAGAGCCAAGGGGAGCCCAAGGAAGGCCAGGGGTGCCAGGTGGGCAGTGCCAGCGCTCACCAAACCATCTGCCTGGGCGGGGATCGGACGCCGGTGCTGAACTCACAGAACTTCTCCTGTGGGAGAGGAGAGGGGTCAGGGACGGGCACTGGGAATGTGGGGTGGGCACTGTGCCACCCAGAAGGTCCCACAGATCCCAAATCCCGCCCTGGAAGGAAGCAGGGCTCCGAGCAAGGCGGGAAACATTCCTGAACCTGGGGCTGTGAACGGAAACCAGCTGGATTTGGGGCACAGGGAAGGCAGCGGCACCAGCTCTGGGGTTCTGCCGGGATATGGGGTGGCCTGACCCCCCCAGGGACCCCCCCAGAACCCCTCAGGGACCCCCCCAGGCCGGGTGAGCTCACCTTGAGCGAGGCCATCCCCATCCAGACGGTGCCGGAGTCGCAGAAGAGGGCGAGGTGCCGGTGGGTGAAGGACACGGCCATGTGCAGGAACGGCCCCGCCGAGGGGCTCAGCCCGGGGGGGCTCTGGGCGGGACACGGGGGTCACTGGGGGCCACCAATGGCACCCCCAGAGTGACCCCTGAGCGGCACGGCCAGAGCAGGGGGAGCCCCTCCCGCCCTGCCCCGCTTTCCACATCTGAGCTTGGGAGAGGGGCAGGAAGGGGGTGGGGGAGAGTGGGGGCGGGGCTGGGAGCATCCCATGGGAGAGGGGAAGGACCTGGGAGCATCCCATGGGAGGGGGAAAGGACCTGGGAGCATCCTATGGGATGGAGAAAGCACCTGGGAGTGAGTGTGGGGAGTTGGGAGCATCCCATGGGAGAGGGGAAAGACCTGGGAGCATCCTATGGGAGGGGGAAAGGACATGGGAGCATCCTATGGGAGGGGGAAAGGACATGGGAGCATCCTATGGGAGGGGGAAAAGCACCTGGGAGGATCCTATGGGACAGGGGAAGGACCTGGGAGTGAGTGAGGGGAGTTGGGAGCATCCATGGGAGAGGGGAAGGGTCTGGGAGCATCCTATGGGATGGGGAAAAGCACCTGGGAGGATCCTATGGGATGGGGAAAGGACCTGGGAATATCCCATAGGACAGGGGAAGGACCTGGGAGGATCCTACAGGGTGGGAAAAGCACCTGGGAGGATCCTATGGGACAGGGAAAGGACCTGGGAGGATCCCATGGGATGGGAAAAGCACCTGGGAGCATCCCATGGGCCAAGAGAAGGACCTGGGAGCATCCCATGGGACAGGGAAAGGACCTGGGAGCATCCCATGGGACAGGGGAAGGACCTGGAAGCATCCTACAGGGTGGGAAAAGCACCTGAGAGGATCCTATGGGATGGGAGAAGCACCTGGGAGCATCCCATGGGACAAAGGAAGGACCTGGGAGCATCCCATGGGATGGGGAAAGGACCTGGGAGGATCCTACAGGGTGGGAAAAGGACCTGGGAGGATCCTATGGGATGGAGAAAAGACCTGGGAGCATCCCAGGTGCTGAGAGCATCTCATGGGATGGGAAAAGGACCTGGGAGCATCCCATGGGACAGGGAAAGGACCTGGGAGCATCCTATGAGACAAGGGAAGGACCTGGGAGCATCCTACGGGATGGGGAAAGGACCTGGGAGCATCCCATGGGACAGTGGGGCCCCGGGTGCGCAGCGCCATCCCATAATTGCCTCACCACCACGGAGCAGGAGGTGTTGTCCAGCAGGAAGAGCTCCTGTCCCACGGCCAGGAGCACCATGGTCACCCTGTCCTGGGTCAGCACGGCCCAGCACGGCGGGGGCTTCTGCAGCCCTGCGGGGACAGCGTCAGAGCCCTGGGGACAGGGACGGACAGGGGATGGACAGACGGACAGGGGGATGGACAGGGGGACATGGGGATGGACAGGGGGACACAGGGACAGGGGGGCACCCACCGGGAACCTCGGGCAGGCGGCGCAGCTTGAGGTCGTCGATGTTGGTGGCCAGGGAGAAGCGCAGCGCTCCCGTCAGGATGGCCACGCCCGTCCCGAACTCCGTGTGGAAAACCTGCGCCTCCAGCACGTGGTTCTGCAGCACCTCCTGCGCCAGGACACGGCGGGCATGGGGACCCTGGGGACACTGGGGACACTGGGGCACGCGGGGCTCGGCTCAGGCACGCAGCGAGGAGGGGAATGCTCTGCCCGCCGGGATGGATCCCAGCTCGTTCCCGAGGGATGGGACAGCCCCTGGCTCCCCGCGGTGCCCCAAGGGGTCGGTTCCGCATCCCCCAAACACTGCCCGGGACATCTGACAAGAGGCAGAGCGAGGGGGAAATGGAACAGAGCAAATTCGGGGTGGGAAAGAGGGAAGGAATTCTTGGCTGGGCTGGAATTCCCAGAGAAGCTGTGGCTGCCTCTGGATCCCTGGGAGTGTCCAAGGCCAGGTTGGACATTGAGGCTTGGAGCACCCTGAGATGGTGGAAGTGTCCCAGGGATGGTGGGAGTGTCACAGGGATGGTGGGAGTGTCCCTGGGATGGTGGGAGGTGTCCCTGGGATGGTGGCAGTGTCCCAGGGATGGTGGGAGTGTCACAGGGATGGTGGGAGTGTCACAGGGATGGTGGGAGGTGTCCCTGGGATGGTGGGAGTGTCCCTGGGATGGTGGGAGGTGTCCCTGGGATGGTGGGAGTGTCACAGGGACGGTGGAAGTGTCCCTGGGATGGTGGGAGGTGTCCCTGGGATGGTGGGAGTGTGCCTGGGATGGTAGGAGTGTCCCTGGGATGGTGGGAGTGTCACAGGGATGGTGGGAGGTGTCCCTGGGATGGTGGGAGGTGTCCCTGCCCATGGCAGGGGTGGAACGGGACGGGGCTGGAACGGGACGGGGTGGAACGGGACGGGCTGTGAGGTGGCTGCCCCGTCCCAGCGCCCGTTCCCTCACGTTTCCCATGCTGAAGTGCCGCTTGAACTCGCAGAACAGGTTGTAGACCAGCACGGTGCCGTCCTCCTGGATGCACAGCAGGTCCTCCCCCGCCGTCCAGCCCAGGTGCACCAGGCGGCCGCTCTTCCACTGGGAATGGCACGGGAAAGGGTCAGCTCCGGGGTGCTCCGGACAGCCCCGAGCCAGGGATGTCCCTCCCGTGGGGTCAGCGGGCGTGGCTGAGGTCTGACAGCTTGTCCAGAGGTTGGACACCTTGTCCAGAGGGTTGGACACCTCACCTGGAGGTCCAACACCTCATCCAAAGGTCTGACACATCATCCCAAGGTCCAACACCTCATCCCAAGGTCCGACACATCATCCCAAGGTCCAACACCTCATCCCAAGGTCTGACGCCTCATCCCAAGGTCTCACACCTCATCCCAAAGTCCGACACCTCATCCAAAGGTCCGACACCTCATCCCAAGGTCCGACACCTCATCCCAAGGTCCGACACCTCATCCAGAGGTCCAACAATCCCAAGGTCCAACACCTCACCTGCCCTGGCTCTTCTCCAGGTCCCTGCAGTAGTGGCACCTCTCCCCGTCCCTCCACTGCCCCATGTCTGCCCCAGCCCCAGGCAGGAGAAGGGAGGATGTTCCTGGGGCTCCAAACCCCATCCCATCCTCCTCTCCCATGCCTGGGCACCTCCCTCTCCCCTTTGCTCCCACATCCCTGTCCCCCACAAACGTGGGGGTGTCCGTCCCCTCCCGCCTCACCGGGACACTGGCCAGGAGCAACCCCGAGGCCGAGTAGATCTCCAGGAGCGGGCGGGCGCTGGGGGTCTTCTCCCGCCGGGAATTCCTCAGCAGAGCTGGGGAAGGAACATTCCCTGAGCCGTCCCCGGCACAGCCCCGGCTCGGGGGGCTCGGAGGGGCTGCACCCACCTATGGGACCCCCGTACGGGGCCGCTGCCACCACGCAGTCCCGCAGGTCCTCCCGCAGCCCCCATTCCATGGAGTACAGCTCCAGCTTCCTGCCGGGACACGGACGGAGGGATGGAGGGAGGGAGGGAGGGATGGAGGGATGGAGGGATGGAGGGATGGATGGATGGATGGATGGATGGATGGATGGATGGATGGAGGGATGGATGGATGGATGGATGGATGGATGGAGGGATGGATGGATGGATGGAGGGATGGATGGATGGATGGATGGAGGGATGGATGGATGGATGGATGGATGGATGGATGGATCCATGGAGGGATGGATCCATGGAGGGATGGATCCATGGAGGGATGGATCCATGGAGGGATGGATGGATGGATGGATGGATGGATGGATGGATGGATGGATGGATGGATGGATGGATGGATAGATGGAGGGATGGAGGGATGGATGGATGGAGGGATGGATGGATGGAGCGATGGAGGGAGGGATGGATGGATGGATGGAGGGATGGATGGATGGAGCGATGGAGGGAGGGATGGATGGACAAGTGGCAGGCACAGGGATGGCGGGCCACGGATGGTGCCCACCCCCAGCCGGCCCTGGGACCCCCCTGATAGACCCCAGGAGCCCCGAGATCCACAGACATCCCGGGAACCCCTCAGACCGCGCCGGTGACCCGGGGCCACCGCAGGACCCCCTCCCAGCCAACCCCAAAATCCGTGGGCACCACGAGACCCCTCCCAGCCAACCCCAAGACCATCCCAGGATGCCTCACGACAGCCCTGGGACCCCTCAACCATCCCCGGGACCCCATTCCCAGCCCTGGCATCCCCCCGAGCACTCCCGGGACCCCATTCCCAGCCCTGGCATCCCCCCGAGCACTCCCGGGACCCCTCTCCCAGCCCCAAGACCCCCAAACACACCCGGGACCCCTCTCCCAGAGAGCCCCGGGACCCCCGAGCAGCCTCGGGCCGGTGCCGCCCCTCACCGATAGAAGGTCTCCTCGCCCAGCGGGTTCCAGTTGGCCGTGTAACAATCCATGGCGCGGCCGGGACGGGGGAACGGGGATGGGGCGGGGTGAGGGGGAACCGGGACCGGGAGCGGGACCGGGAGCGGGATTGCGACAGGGCGGTGCCGGCGCTTCCCTCAGCCGCGCCACGCCCCTCACGTCACGCCGTGACGCCACGCCGGCCGCCGCCATCTTGGGTAAGGGCACGGGCAGGTGAATGGGGAACCGCCGCCATCTTGAGTGAGGGCAGCGGGAAAGGGGAACCGCCGCCATCTTGAGTGAGGGCAGCGGGAAAGGGGAACCGCCGCCATCTTGGCTGAGGGCACGGGCCCTGTCCCCCCCGAATGTCGCCTGTCCCCAAAGATTTCCCCTCTCCCCCAAGATCTCCGTTGTCCCCCAGCGTGTCCCCAGCTCCCTCAAGGTGCCCCCTTACCCTCAAAGGTGCCCCCAAGATGTCCCCTGTTCCACCAAGACGTCCCTCAAGGTATCCCTTCTCTCCCAAGGTACTCGCTGTCCCCAAAGGCACCCCTTGTCCCCCGAAGTGTCCCCCAAGCTGTCCTTTACCCCCATGGGGTTTTCCCCGTCCCCCAAGATGTCCCTTGTCACACACAGTGTTCCCACAGGTCTCTCTTTATTTCCCGCTGCTGGAAATCCGGGAAGGGCCGCGGTGCTGGCTCCTGCGCCGGGGTGGGGATCGGGGCTGCCATGGTGGTGCTTCGTGTGCCAGGGCTGGAGTGCTGTGCTGGAGTCCCGGAGTTGTTCAGATGCCAAGGTGCTGCCACACGTCCCGCAGTCGGGGTGCCCCGGCAGCGCCACACGTGCCAGGCTGGGGTGCCGCGGCGGTGCTTCGTGTCCCGGGATCGTGGTGCTGTGCTGGTGCTGCTGTGCCAGGATTGGGGTCGGAGCGCTGGGGTGATGCCTCGTGTCCTGGGGCCGGGTTTGGGGTGCCATAGCAGTGCCCCGCGTGCCAGGGTTCGGGTGCCACGGCAGCGCCACGCGTGCCACGGCAGCGCCTCATGTCCCGGCCTCGCGGTGCCGCGGCGGTGCTGCTGTGCTGGGGCTGGAGCTGGGGTGCCACGGCACTGCCTCGTGTGCCAGGTTCGGGGTGCCGCGCTGTCCCGTGGTGCCGTGGCAGTGCCACCCATTCCAGGCCCCCGGCGCCCCTCGGGCCCTACTTGGTGCCATCGCCCAGGTCGCAGCGGTAGCGGAAGATCTGGAAGTTCAGCACGGTGCCCAGCAGCGAGGGGTAGGACATGCCCACCCTGCGGAAGCCCTGCCCCTCGTAGAGCCGCTGCGCTGCCACCTGCACCATGGAGGTGCTGAGCACCACGGCTCCGTAGCCACGGGCGTGGGCGAAGCCCAGCACCTCCTGGCACAGCGCCCGCGCCAGCCCGCGGCCACGGTGCTCCCGGCTCACCGACATCCTCTTCAGCTCCAGCTCGCCGCGGCCCGCGGGCACCGCCGCCACCATGCCCACCACGGTGCCACCCGCCTCAGCCACCCAGAAGCAGCAGTCGGGCGGGCGCAGGTAAGCACCGGGCACGTCGCACAGGTCGGTGCCCAGCGCGTCGCGCACGTACTCGGCGCTGAGCGAGCGCACCAGCACCCAGAGCAGCACCAGCGCCAGGGCCACGGTGCCCAGCCCCAGCACCCAGGAGCCGGCGGCCGCCCTCGCGGCCACGAACACGGCCAGCAGTGCCAGCCGTACCCGCGCCGAGCGCAGCACGTGCCGGAAGCCGGCCGGAGCGTGCTCCAGGATGCCGCGGGCGAACAGTGCCCGCACCGCCTCGTAGTCCTGCTCCCGGTACTGCCGGATGCGGAACGACGCCATGGGGGCACCTGTGGGGTGGGATAAGGGGTGGTCAGGGAGGTGCCATGGGTGGGGATGCCCGGGGTAAAACTGATGCCATCCCTGGGGTGGTACAGGGGGGTCAGGGCAGTGCCCACCTCCACAGGGACCCCCCAGGGTACCCCCAGACTCATCCCTGGGGTGGTACAGGGGGGTCAGGGTAGTGCCCACCTCCACAGGGACCCCCCAGGGTACCCCCAGACTCATCCCTGGGGTGGTACAGGGGGGTCAGGGCAGTGCCCACCTCCACAGGGACCCCCCAGGGTACCCCCAGAGTCATCCCTGGGGTGGCACAGGGGGGTCAGGGCAGTGCCGGTGCGGCTCCCACCCAAGGATACCCCAAAAGCAGCGGGGAAACAGATGGGGGGGTCCCTTCCCCCCTTTGATGGGCCCCCATCGGGGGGGGTTCACCCCCGAGCCCGGCTGGGCAGGGGGTTTAAGCGGGGCACGCAGGGTGGGCACCAGGGGCTGTGGGGGGCACAGAGGGGAACAGCAGCAGGATCTGGGGGTGCCCCACCCCTCCCCGGGTCCTCAACACTCACCGGGAGCCGCGGCACCACCCGCCCCGGGCAAAGGTGGGCAGCCCGTGGGCACCGTCCTTTGCCCGCCGGGCCGGGCCGGAGCGGGGCGAAGGGACACGGGGCGGGGCACGAGGGGACAGAAGGGGACAGAAGGGGACAGAAGGGGACAGAAGGGGACGGACCCCCCCCCGGGGGCCGCTCGGGGCTGGGGGGGCTGAGCCAGGCTGGGCACAGCAAAGGAGCCGGGGGTCCCCAAACCCCGCACGGCCTCAACCCCACCCCCCCCCACCTCCCTTCCCGGGCTCCCGGCATCCCCTCCCCAAAATAAATCCCAAATCCGCTCCCTCCCTCCCCCCACCTGCTGCTACCGGCGCTGTCGCTCCTCAAATCGGGGCCAGCGGCTGTGCAGCTCCTCGGGGCAAACCGGGGGGTCCCTCACCGGCCGTGGGGGGCTCGGTGACCCCTCCCCAGCACCACGCGGAGGGGATTTTTTTGGGGGGGAGAGAAGGGGATCTCTTTGTTTCCCCAGCCGGCCGCTCCCAGCGCTGGCAGACGCCGGATGCGTTCAGCCCATTGTTGTGCGGCCCTTGGGGTGGGGGAGCTCGGGCAGGTTTGGGGGGGCTCTGGTGATAGCACGGCGGCGAGGGACCCCCAATTTGGGCCGTGCCCAGGCCGGCGGAGGCTCCGGCGGCGCGGCGGGCGCAGGCGCCGAGCGGGAGGTGCTGCCCCTGCCGATGTTGGATGATGCCATAAACCCATCCCGGGAAGGTTATGGGGTCACGGGGAGGGGGGATCTGGGGGCGCAGCAGCAGCAGCATCTGCGCAGGGCACGGGGGGCCCGGGAAGTGACGAGGGGACCCCCTGTTCCCCCCTCCCCGCCCCCCAAATCCCGGTGATGGGGCAGCAATGGATAGCTACGGGCATGGCGGTGAAATGGGGACCACCACTGGCACCCCTTCCCGTGGCCCCAAATCCCCTTCCCACTCCCCGAAAATGGGGTCCCACCACTCCAGCACCCCCAACAGGGGCTCTAAACCTCCCCAAACCCCCTCCCCACTCCCCGCGATGACCCCAACCCCCCGTTTTTAGGGGCTGCGAATTCCAGCACCCCCAGACCTCACTCCCAACACCCCAAAAACTCCCCCAAAATCCCCCAAACCCCAAAAACCCCACTCACCGAGCACCTCGAGCATGAGGTGCTGTACCCCCCGAAGTAGAAACATCCCCCAGCTCGGCGCTCAGGGGGGGCCCCAACTGGACCTGGGGGTGACCCCCCCTGTCCAGGGTCACCCCGAGGGGCTGGGGAGGTCATCACGGTGATGACCACCCCCCCAAACCCGTGCTGGAGCCTCCCCGTGGGGGTCCCGGGGGTGTTGGGGACCCCCGAGGAAGGGCTCAGCCCAGCGTCGAGGACAGGTCTTTATTTCGGGTGGGGGGACGGGCACGGGGGGGATCCCTCGGGCAGCCTGAGACATTGGGGGCACGGTCCCAGCACCCCCGACCCCCTCTCCATGGACACCCCATGGCCCCAGCAGCCCCTGGATCCCCACTCCTGACCCTCTCCCGGTGTCCCCAAAGTCCCAACATCCCCCAGTGCCCCCCACCATGGTCCCAGGACCCCCCCGCACCCTTCCAGTGCCTCCACGGTCCCAGTACTTCCCAGACCCCCACAGTCCAGGCACCCTCTGGACCCCCCATTGTCCCCACGCTCCCCAGAACTTCGCAGACCCACCCCCTCAGCACTCTCATGGCCCAGCAGCCCCCAGACCATCCCAGTGGCCCCAGCACCTTGTGGCCACCGCACGCTGCAGACCCCCACTGTCCCCGTGGTCCAAGAATCCCCCCAGTATCCCCCCAGTGCTCCCAGTATGGCCCCGCTATTCCCGAGCCCCCTCAGCGTCCCCCCAGCCCCGCCCCCTCCGCACCGCCCACACATCTCGCATCCTATTGGTCCCCGACCCCGAAAAGCCCCGCCCCTCATCTCCAGCAGCCAATAGACGCCCAGAGATTCGAGGAGGGGGCGGGACGAGAGCTTCGGGGGGCAGCGGGGCGGGGCCAGAGGCGCCTTCGCCAATGGGCGGGGCTTACGGGGAACGACCATTTATGGGCAAATGGGGCGGGGCCTACGAGGGGCGTGTCTTATCGCGGCGTTTCTATTGGTCACCACGGAATGGGCGGGGTTTGACTGGTCCATTTATATGCACGGAGGGGGCGTGGCCTGTCGGGGGCGTGGCCTCGCCGTGCTCGCGCGCTGGGGGCCGGGGCAGGATCGAGTCCCGGTCCCGCTCCCGGTGGTCCCATTCCTGCCCCAGTTCCCGGTCCCATTCCCAGCCCCCTCCGCCGCCCCAGGCCCGCAGAGTCGCAGCGGCAGCGCAGCCAAACTTTACTGGGAGCCGTCGCGCCCCGCGCCCCCCCCCGGCCGAGCCCGCGGCCCCGGGGCCGGCCCGGTCACTGCCCGCGGCCGTGGGCGCGCAGGCGGCGGAGGCGCAGCCGCTGCAGCCGCAGGGCCGGGTCGGGGCCCGGGCGGCTCCTCCCGGGCCGGTGCCGGCCCCGCGCCCGCGCCAGGCGGAAGCTGCACGGGGTGGGCACGTTCTCGAAGTAGACCCGGCACGGCTGCGTGGCCGCCTCGTAGCCCTCGGCCCGCGCCGTCACCTCGTACTCGCCCGGGTTCAGCAGCCGCCAGTAGTCCCCGTCCGAGGCTGCGGCGGGGCGGGTGTCACACTCCTGTCCCCCATCCCTGTCCTCATCCCCAGCCCCATTGCATTTGCATGCCCAGTCCCGTTCTTGTCTCATCCCTGTTCCTATTCCCATCCCCGATCCCATTCCCGCTCTAATCCTACTTCCATTGCCATCTGCAACCCCCAATCCCATCCCCCTTCCATCCCTGTCCCCAGCCCCATCCCATTCGTATCCACAACCCCATTCCTGTCCCCATCCCTTTTCCCAGTCTATTTCCATCCCCACCTGCAATTCCCAATCCCATCCCCAAATCCCATCTCATTATCTCCTTCCTTTCCCTGTCCCCATTCCCAGCCTCATCCCATTCCTATTCCCATCCCATTCCCATTCTTCTCCCCATCCCACCCCCTTTCCCCCTCTAATCCTATTTCCATCTCCATCTGCAACCCCAATCCCATCCCTAAATCTCATCCCCTTCCCCATTCCCATCCTCACCCCCGCCCCATTCCCACCTCCAGCCCTATCCCTGCTCCCAACCCAGTTACTGCCCTTATCCCATCTTCACTCCCAGCCGGATCCCATTTCCGCCGCCACCCCAAATCCGGCCCCACTCCCCTCCCGGTGCCCCCGTACCGGTGCGGACGTCGTGGTTGATGCCATCCACGGAGATGATGGCGTTGGGGATCCCCTGCTCGGTGTCGCTGTCCCGAACCACGCCCTTGATCCCGCGGTGCACCTGGAGCCGGGGGGTCCCGGGGGGTCGGGCAGGTGCCACAGGGTGTCCCCAGTGTGTCCCCCCCCTCCCCAAGTGTCACAGACACCCCTCCTGGGGGTTCCCTGTCGCTGACCTGCCCAGGACCCCGTGTCCCCATGGTCCCCCAGCACCTCCAGACCTCCCCCAGTGTCCCGATGAACCCAGCACCCCCCAGACCCCCCACCCTGGACCCCATTCCTCAGTGTCCCCATGGTCCCAGACCCCCCAGTGTCCCCACTGCCCCAGAACCACCTGGACACCCCAATTCCCCCATCGCCAGAACACCCCTAAATCCCCCATCCTGAACCCCTCTTCCCCGGTGCCCCCGTGATCCCAGCACCCCCTGAGCCCCCTCAATGCCCCGATGAACCCAGCATACCCCAGGACCCCCATCCTGGACGCCCCTTCTCCAGTGTCCCAATGGCCCAAAGACCCCCAAATCTCCCACTCTGGACACCCCTGGTGTCCCCATGATCCCAGAACCACCTGGATCCCCTCAGTGTCCCCATGATCCCAGCACCCCCCAGGATCCCCCATCCTGGACCCCCTTCCCCAGTGTCCCCATGATCCCAGAACCACCTGGACCCCCCCGGTGTCCCCATGATCCCAGCACCACCTGGATCCCCTCAGTGTCCCCATGATCCCAGAACCACCTGGACCCCCCCCAGTGTCCCCATGGCCCCAGAACCACCTGGATCCCCTCAGTGTCTCCATGACCCCAGAACCACCTGGATCCCCCCGGTGTCCCCATGATCGCAGAACCACCTGGATCCCCCATCCTGGACCCCCTTCCCCGGTGTCCCCATGATCCCAGAACCACCAGATCCCCTATCCTGGACCCTCTTCCCCCCGGTGTCCCCATGGCCTCAGAACCACCTGGATCCCCCCAGTGTCCCCATGATCCCAGAACCACCTGGATCCCCTCAGTGTCCCCATGACCCCAGAACCACCTGGATCCCCCTGGTGTCCCCATGATCGCAGAACCACCACACCCCCCATCCTGGCCCCCCTTCCCAGTTCCCCCATTCCCAGCACTCCCCGGACCCTCCGGACAGACAGACCCGGGGTTGCTTCGCTCACCCTTGAGCCACTCCCTCCCTGCCCAAACCCCAACCCCGCCGGTGCCACCCCACGGCCGCCCCGTGCCCGACCTGCTCCATGAAGAGCAGCAGCGACTCCCGGTTGTTCTCCCACTCCTCGGGCAGCTCGGAGGCGTGCGGGAATTTGTCACAGGACAGCTCCACGGTGATCTCGAAGCAGTTGGTGTGCAGGTAGCTGAAGTCGTTCATACCTGCGCGGGACAGCGGGGCGGTGGCAGAAGGGGACAAAAGGGGCGACAGAAGGGGTGGCCGAGGCTCCTTACTCACTGCCGGCCACCGTGTGCCAGTTGGCACCGTTGATGATGTTGCCGAAGCGCGTGAAGTCGTCGTAGTGGCAACGCCGGCGGTCGCCGCTGGCCATGGCCAGGTTGGCGGTGGCGTAGACGGTGGCCAGCCAGCGGAAGACGCCGTCGTCGGGCGTGGGGGTCAGTTCTTGGGCCTTCCAGTAGGTGCGGGTCATGTCGAAGGGGTAGGTGACCACCAGCTCGCCGCCGTGCAGGTTGGCGCTCAGCACGAACGGGTAGCGCTGCATCCACGCGATCACCGCCCGCGTCTCCGGGGCCACCTGCGCGGTGCCACCCGTGTCACCCGTGTCACCCGTGCCACCCGTGTCACCCGTGCCACCCGTGCCACCCGTGTCACCCGTGTCACCCGTGTCACCCGTGTCATCCGTGTCACCCGTGCCACCCGTGCCACCCGTGTCACCCGTGTCATCCGTGTCACCCGTGCCACCCATGCCACCCGTGTCACCCGTGTCACCCGTGTCACCCGTGTCACCCGTGTCACCCGTGTCATCCGTGTCACCCGTGCCACCCGTGCCACCCATGCCACCCGTGCCACCCGTGTCACCCGTGCAACCCGTGCCACCCGTGTCACCCATGCCACCCGTGTCACCCGTGCCACCCATGCCACCCCTGTCACCCGTGTCACCCATGTCACCCGTGCCACCCGTGCCACCCGTGTCATCCGTGTCATCCGTGTCACCCGTGTCACCCGTGTCACCCGTGCCACCCGTGTCACCCATGCCACCCGTGTCACCCGTGTCACCCATGCCATCCGTGCCACCCGTGCCACCCCTGTCACCCGTGCCATCCGTGTCACCCGTGTCACCCGTGCCACCCGTGCCACCCAGGCTGCTGTTGGCCCCTTGGGATGGGTTGGGGTTCGGCCCCAGTGTGGTCACCCGTGGCGGTGCTGGTGGGGCAGGATTGGGAAGGGTTTTGGGGGTGTTTCAAGGGGATTTGGGGGGATTTTGGGGGATTTAAGGGTCTTTTGGGGGGATTTTGGGGGTCTTACGACAGCATTGCCGTGAGGGATTTTGGGGGGTTTTAAGGGGGTTTTACCACAGCATTGCCATAAGGGATTTTAGGGGTTTAAGGGGGTTTTGGGGGTGTCACCACAGAATTGCCATTTTGGGGGGTTTTAAGGGGGTTTTGGAGGTGTCAGCACAGCATTGCCATGAGGGATTTTGGGGGGTTTTAAGGGGGTTTTGGGGGTGTCAGCACAGCATTGCCATGAGGGATTTTGGGGGGTTCACTGTGGTGCTGGTGGGGGAGAATTGGGAGGGGATTTGGGAGGTTTTGAGGGGTTTTAAGGGATTTTGGTACACCACAGCATTGGTATGAGGGATTTTGGGGGTTTTAAGGGGATTTTGGGGGTTTTAAGGGGGTTTTGAGGGGTTTTAAGGGGGTTTTGGTACACCACAGCATTGGTATGAGGGATTTTGGGGGGTTCACTGCGGTGCTGGTGCAGGAGGATGTGGAGGGGTTTTGAGAGGTTTTTGGGGGGTTTTAAAGGGGTTTTGAGGGGTTCCAAGGGATTTTGGGGGTCTCACCACACCACTGCCATGAGGGATTTTGGGGGTTTCACCGCAGTGCTGGTGAGGGAGGATTGGGAGGGGTTTTGGGGGGGTTGCAGGGGGATTTGGGGGGCTTTGAGGGGTTTTGAAGGGGTTTGGGAGGCCTCACCACCGCACTGGCGCGAGGGATTTTGGGGGATTCACTCTGGTCTGGTGCAGGAGCATGGAGGCCTTTTGGGGGATTTCAGGGGTGTTTTGAGGAGGTTTTGGAGGGTTTTAAGGGGTTTTGGGGGGTCTCACCACAGCACTGACACGAGAGATTTTGGGGGTTTCACTGTGGTGCTGGTGCAGGAGCATGGAGGAGCTTTGGGGGGCTCACCACGTCATTGGGGGTGGGATGATGGGGTGCAGGAGGGAGGGGGTTCAGGGCTGGTTTTTGGGGTCTCACTGTGACACTGGCACAGGACGAGTGGGTTTCGGGGTCTCCCCACGGCCCCATCCCGGGAGGATCGGGGCGTTTCGGGCTCTCACCGTGGCGTTGGCGAAGGTGTAGTACTCGGGGATGGGGATGTAGTGGTTGGGGAACTGGTGGGGCACCAGGTCGTTGTCCTCGGCGTCCCACAGCGCCGTGTTCAGGTCGGCAAAGTTGTGGTTGAGGTCGATGCCCTCGTAGGTCCAGCGGCCCATGGCCCATCCCGCCAGCTCCGAGCCCTGGTGGGGACACCGCGGTCACCGGGACGGTCACCAGGATGGCACCGGCGTGGCACCGGGGTGGCGATCCCGACCCTACCAGCTTGTAGGCGGTCTCGTAGCCGTCGGGGTTCATGGAGGGCAGCAGGTGGATGCGGGTGTCCGTCACCAGCTGCACCACGCGCGGGTTGCCCAGCCGGAATTCTCGGCACAGGAATTCCATCAGGTTCAGCAGCAGCTCCCGGCCCAGCACCTCGTTCCCGTGCATCCCGGCCACGTAGCGGAATTCAGGCTCGCCTGCCCGGGCCGTGGGGACGTGGTTGGGATGATCTTGGTGGCTGTCCCCACCTCCCTGCACCAGCCTGGGCGTCGCTGTGTCCCCATCCCCACCCTACATATCCCCAGTCCCCCCATCCTGCCCCAGTCTGGCTGTCCCAGTACCCCCTGTCCCCATCCTGGCTGTCCCCAGCGACTGTTCCCATCCCCATTCTGCCCCGCTCTGGGTGTCCCCAGCCACGCTGTCCCCACCCTGGCTGTCACTGTCCCCACCCCATCCCTCCCACACACCACCCTGGACATCCCTGGTGACCATCCCCACCCCCCTGAACCATCCAGGGCATCCCCTGTGTCCCCATCCAGATCCTGGGCATCCGCAGCGCTGCTGTCCCCACTCCGTGCCAACCTGGCCACCCCCGGACACTGTCCCCACGCCCACCCTGTCCCCAGCTGTCCCCTGCGGTCCCCCCCGGCACCCACCGACTTCGTGCTGCCCGGGGTTGTCCGAGATCTCCATCACGTAGAGGCGCAGCCCGCGGGAGCTCTGCCCGATGCTGTACACGCGGGTGATGTCGGGGCACTCCTCGCTCACCCTCCTCATCAGCTGCGGGGTGGCGGCGTCAGGGACACCCCGCGGGGACACCCTGAGATGGCACAGACCCGCCCCGGGGTGTCCCGGGGGACACAGAGCCCTGCCCACCCCCGCCGCGGCTCGGGGCTGGCACCTTTCTCATCTCCTTGTAGTTGTGGTGGCGGAAATCCAGCTGCGAGGCGGGCGGGGGCGGCGGGGGCCAGGCGTGGGGGTCTGCGGGGACACCGAGGGGACACCGAGGGGACACCGGGGGGACACGGTCAGAGCCAGCGAACGACCCCGGCCGCCGCTCCGGCCACAGCGCTGGTGCCGTGCGCGCTGCTGGGGCGGCGTGCGGGGACCCGGGGCACGCACCCAGCGGGTCGCCACGGGGCAAGGGACAGCCGCGGCACCCAGCGGGCACCTAGCGGGCACCCACCGGGCACGGGGCAGCCCAGGACCTCGGCCCGCAGGCAGACGGTGCCGTTCGGGAACCAGCTCTGGGGGTTGATGCGCAGGAAGCGCCCCACGAGGGGCGAGGGCAGCAGGTTCAGCACCGGCGTCTCGGGGTCCGTGTTCCCGGGAAACACCTGCAGGGGACACGAGGGGACACGGAGGGGACACGGAGGGGTCACAGGGACGCGGGGGATGCCCCTAAAGCGGAGCAGACGCGGCCGGGGTTGGGGCAGGGAGGGGGGCAGAGCCCAGATGGGGCTGCGGGGCGCTGCTCTGACCCCAAACCCCCGCCCCACAGGGGGAGGGTCCCCAGGGATGGGTATAGGAACCCCCAAATCTGTTCCTGGCATGGGTGAGGCAGGAGGACTCCCAAACCCACCCCTGGTACAGCCCCAGCACGGGCACCCCAAGCCCTCCCCAGCTCCCGGCTGCCGTGGCCGCTCCCGGTGCCCACGCGTGTCCCCACGCCGTGCCAGGGGGGCTGGCAGGTGCCCAGGCCGGGACAAGCCGCCTTTGTGCCGGGAGGAAGCACGGGAGGGTGCCCGGGGCGGGGAGGCCAAGGGCAACAGAGCCCGGGCGCGGGGCCAGCTGGCACCGGGAGCCCGGGATGGGCAACCCGGGCTGGTCACCGCTGCCGGTGTGGTTAACCCGGGGTGGTTAATGCCCTCTCCAGCGCGGTTATCCCACCTGGAATGGTTCACCCTTGGAATGCTCATCCCCCCTGGCACAATTAACCCTTCCTGGCATTGTTACCCTCCCTGGCACAATTAACCCCCCCCACCCTAATTAACCCACCCACCGTGCTCAATCGCCCTCCCATAATTACAGATGGTTACTCCCCCCGTCACCGTCACCCCCGGTGGCCCCGCTCAGTCTGGGGGTGCCATGCCGGGGGTCCCCCTCCCCGTGCCACCCCCCAGGTGGGCACCCACCGCCTCCTCGGTGCCGTTGCGGCTCGGCAGCCACGCGTGGGTGTCATTGCTGACCTGCACCTTGTAGGACGTCACCCAGTCGTACCTGTGGGGCACGGGGGGGGGGTGTCACGGGGTCCCCCGCCATGTCCCCCCTCCCTCGCCCACCCCAAATCCCCCTCGGCCCCGTACGTCCAGATGGAGTTGAGGCCCTGGGTGACCACGCCGGTGAATCGGGTGAGGCGCCGGGCGTCCACCTGCAGCCACTGCTCCGTGTCCTCGTGGCCCGCGCACCAGCCCCCGTCGTAGAAGTCGCCGTCGTAGAGCCCTGACTGCGGGGAGGGGAGGGGACACACACGGGGACACGTCCCCACCGCCCGCGAGGTCCCCGGCGCCGTGGAGGTGGCACCGGGGTGGTGGCACCGGGGTGGTGGCACCGCGATGGCGGGGAGCCCTCGAGGGCCCGCGGTGGAGCCCACGGTGGCCACGCAGGAGGGAGGGGATCGGGCCGGGGAGCGCCCGTGGCAGCCGTGTGCCGTGCGGGGGGGCCGTGAGCTCGCCACAAACGTGTCACAGACGTGCCACGGACGTGCCACACCTACCCCGCGTTTGCCAGGCGCTTGCCACACCCGCATGCCACGTGCCACGCAGGTGACATCGAAACATCCCCGCCAGCCTGGCACACGCCTGGCACACCTCTGGCACGCTCCTGGCACACGCCGGGCACTCCTCGCTCACTTCCGTCACACCCGTGGCACACTCCTCGCACACCCCTGGCACACTCCTGGCACTCCTCGCCCACCCCTGGCACACTCCTCGCACACCCCTGGCACACTCCTGGCACTCCTCGCCCACCCCTGGCACACTCCTGGCACACTCCTGGCACACTCCTGGCACACCCTTGGCACTCCTGGCACACTCCTGGCACAGCCCTGGCACAGCCCTGGCACTCCCGGCCGTACCTGGATGTTGAGGCGGCCGCGGTGCGCGCCCAGCCCGTGCCGCTTGTGGCTGGACGCCCGGAGCTGCGTGTCCAGCACCCGCAGCGACTCCAGCCCCAGGGGGGGGCACGCTGGGGACACAGCGGGGACCGGGGTCACCCAGGGCTCGCCCCCTGCCCCCACGGCTGTCCCCCCCCTGCGGCCCACGGAGCTGCGCCGTGGGAACCCCGCCTCGACGCCCCAAGCCCCAGGTGCCCCCCCTGTACCCCCCAGGTGCCCCCCACGCCAGGGCCGCGTCCGTGTGCGGGTGACGGTGCCCGGTCCCCCCACACCCAGCGCACGTACGGGGCTCCTGCGGAGCGGCCGGAGCCTCCGGCTTCTTCTTCACCACCTTCTTCTTCCTCACCACCTTCTTCCTCACCACCTTCTTCCTCACCACCGCCACCTTCGTCACCTTCGGCGCAGGGGCTGCGAGGGGACGCGGGGATGCCACGGAGGGGCGCTGGGACCACTCACGCAGCACCCCCAGGGTGGGGACACCTCCAGACGCTGGCACCCCATTGCCCCCCCCCATGAGACCCCCTTCTTGCACACTCAGTCCTTCCCCCCCCCCCCCCATCCCAGCCGCCCCCCGAGCCCCCCCAGCTCCTACCTGTGACCGCGGGGTCCCCCTCCCGCAGCCCCCCGCGCTGGGAGGGGCCGGGCCCGGGGGGGGTCCCGCTGGCCCGCACCGGGGGGGCCGTGGTGCCCTTCGGGGGTCCCGTGGTGGTGCCACTCGAGGGAGCAGCCGCGGTGCCCTTCGGGGGGGGTGCCACGCTGGGTTCGGGGGGTCCCGTCGTGGTGTCCTTCGGGGGGGGCGTCTCGCTGCCTTTAGGGGGTCCGCTGGCGATGCCCTTCGGGGGGGGTACCCTGCTGGTTTTGGGGGGTCCCGTCACGGTGTCCTTCATGGGAGACACCCCGCTGGTTTTGGGGGGTCCCGTCACGGTGTCCTTCATGGGAGACACCCCGCTGGCTCTGGGGGGTCCGCTGGCGATGCCCTTCGTTGGGGACACCCCGCTGGTTTTGGGGGGTCCCGCCGTGGTGCCCTTTCTGGGGGACACCCCGCTGGCTTTGTGGGGTGCGCTGGCGATGCCCTTCGGAGGGGACACCCCGCTGGCCGTGCCCACCCCCGAGACGCGGGGCCGGCCGGGCTGGGGGGGGGTCGGCAGCCCGCGGGGCCGGGGGGTGGCGCGGGCGGGGGGCGCGGCGCGGGCGGGGGGCGCCGGGGGGCCCAGCAGGAGCAGCAGCAGCAGCGGAGCGAGGGGCAACCCCGGCATGGCCGCGGCCCCGCCGGTCCCTGCCGGTCCCTGCCGGTCCCTGCCCGCTCCTGCCCGGCCCGCTCCCGGCCCCTCCCCGCCCCCGCCCCCTCCCGCTCGGCCGCGACCCCCGGCCGCTCCCCGCCCGCTTCCTGCCCGGGACCCCAGCCCGCCCCCTGCCCGGGACCCCTGCCTGCCTCTTGCCCGCCTCCCGCCCGGGACCCCCCGCCCGCCCCCGGCACGGCCCCCGCCCGGGACCCCCCGCCTGTCTCCTGCCCGCCCCCCGCCCGGGACCCCCGGCCGTCCCCTGCCCGCCCCGCCCCGTTCAGCGGCCCCGTCCCGCTCCCCGTGTCACCGGACCCCTCGAACGGGGCACATCGGACCCGCCCGCTCACCTGCGGGCCCTGCCCCGTGTCCCCAGCGTGTCCCCAGCGCTGTCCCATCACCGTGTCCCGCTGTCCCCTCAGGGTATCCCCGCTGTCCCCAGCCCCCCGCGGTGTCCCCACTGTGCCATCGCCACTTCGGGGAGGGGCCCGGGGGTCTGGGGGGAGCTCCTCCCGCCGCAGCGGCGGCATCGCCGGCCGAGCCCGGGGACCCGGGAGGTCCCGGAGTCCGCTGCGGGCGGAGCGGGGCCGAACCCCGCGGCGAGGAGCGGCCCCCGGCCCCGACCCCTCGGGAGTGTCCCGGGTGGGGGTCGGGGGTGCGGGTCTGGGTGCCAGGGAAGGGGTCTGGGTCCTGCCTCTCCCCCCACCCTGCGCGGGGGTCTCACACGCGCTCGTTTTCCGCCCCAGAAGAACCTTCCCGGCTCGACTTTTTCCTTCTTTTATTGGGATTTCCTGCCCGCGCGGAGCGGAGCTGGCGCCGGTCTCATCCCTGTCCCTTGTCCCCATCCCTGCTCCCTCTGGGGGTGTCCCAGAGCC
This sequence comes from Coloeus monedula, assembly GCF_965178545.1. Lineage (NCBI taxonomy): Eukaryota > Metazoa > Chordata > Aves > Passeriformes > Corvidae > Coloeus > Coloeus monedula. The sequence goes on from NC_138785.1 coordinate 73,454,201, forward strand.
CCGCTGGGCTGAGAAAGGAGTGGAACAGGGTCCCCCGGCTCCGTGGCACCCCGGGATCCTTTGGATCTGCATCACCCGGGGGTGCTCCTTTGCCATCCCAGGCTGGCAGCAGGGCACAGCGGGGACAACGTGGCTGGCGCGGGGCCCGCCTGGCACAGAGGACGGAGCATTCCCTGCCCGATTCCAAGGGCTGGATGCTGGGAAGGCTTTTGTTCGGGGCTCAGGCAGCTCCTGCCTTCCGTCGAGGCTCTGGAGAGGGCCCAGGAGGGGCGGCCGTGACTCAGCCCCACGGGACGGGCACTTTCGAGGTTTGCAGAAATCCCGGCCCCGCTCCTGGCCCCGTTCCCGGTTTCCCGGGGCCAAAGCACACCCAGCCCCCGATTCGGGCTGCCTCAGCACTTGCCGGGATGTCAGGAATTTCCTGGAGCAGCGCCATGGCTGCGGGGCAGCGTTCCAGCACCGGGGTTGCCAGATGCAGCTTGGAGATGCTTTAAAGGCGCCGTGGCCTTTCCCGGCAGGAATCCCACAGGGAAGAGGCGGGCCCTCAACACCCCACAACCGCAGCGGGGTCGGCAGTGGGGTCAAACCCATTGGCCACTCCCCGGGGCTGCAGCTCCAGAAGGTTCCAGATGGTTCCAGAAGGCCCCGCGGTTGGGGCGTCCCTTTGTGACGCGGGAGCTGCGCCGTGCCCGGATCCCGGCGCGACCCCGAAGGGTTCAGGGCCATTCCCAGTAGAACCCTTCCCTCAGGAGCAGCAGCTCCCGGGATCCCTCTGGAGATGCCCCTGGAGAAGGTGAATCCCGGCTCCCAGCCGGTCCAGGGGCTGCTCTGATCCCGGGAGGGACAGGGGACGTTGGCCATGGAGCAGGAGGAGTGGGAAGCCTCGGGAAGTCCCCGAGGGCTGTGCCAAAGGGGACACGGCCGAGATCCACAGGTACCTCAAGGGCACGGAAAGAGATCCCAAGGGCATGGAAAGAGATCCCAAGGGCTGAGCCGGGGGCACATCCATGGATACAAGGATCTGTCCCGATGGTTGGACCTAATCACTCAAGAGATGTCCCAAATGGAGGAATTCATCAACCAAGAGCTGTCCCAGGGGAAAGCCAGGAGAGACCCGGAACTGTGCCAGGGGCAAGGCGACGGAGACGAGGATCTGTCCCAATGGGAAGAATTCATCAGCCAAGAGCGGTGCCAAGCGGAAGCCAGCGGATCCCAAGAGCGGTGCCAAGGGGAATCCAGTGGATCCCAAGAGCGGTGCCAAGCGGAAGCCAGCGGATCCCAAGAGCAGTGCCAAGGGGAAGCCAGCGGATCCCAAGAGCAGTGCCAAGGGGAAGCCAGCGGATACAAAGACCTGTCCCAGTGGGAAGACTTCATCAGCCACGAGATGTCCCATTGGGAACACCACACGGACCGAGGGAAAGGTGAGACGTCCCCGAAGCAGCGCCAATGGGAAGTTGAAAGAAATCCAGAGCTGTGCCAGGGGGAAGGCAATGGATACAAAAGTGTGTCCCAATGGGAAGCCTTCATCAACCAGGAGATGTCCCAAATGGAGGGATTTATCAACCATGAGATGTCCCAAAGCAAAGATTTCATGGATCAGGACATGTCCCACACGGAAAACTTCATCGAGCAAGAGCCGTGCCAAGGAAAAGCCAGGAGACACCAAGAACGGTGCCAAGGGAATGCCAACGGATACAGAAGTGTGTCCCAATGGGAAGCCTTCATCTGCCAAGAGATGTCCCACATGGAAGAATCCATCCACCAAGAGATGTCCCACCTGGAAGAATCCATCCGCCCAGAGATGTCCCAGTGGGAAGACTTTACCAACCAAGATCTGTGCCAAGGCAAAGCCAAGAGACACCAAGAATGGTGCAAAGGGAAAGCCAAGGGATACAAAAATTGGTCCCAATGGGAAGACTTCATCCGCGAAGAGATGTCCCAGATGGAAGAATCCATTCACCAAGAGATGTCCCACATGGAAGAATCCATCCACCCAGAGATGTCCCACATGGAAGAATTCATCCATCAAGAGATATCCCACATGGAAGAATCCATCCACCCAAAGATGTCCCACATGGAAGAATCCATCCACCCAGAGATGTCCCATGCGGAAGAACTCACCGACCAAGATCGGTGCCAAGAGGAAACCAAGAGACACCAAGAGCAGCGTCAAGGGAATGCCAACGGATACAAAACTCTGTCCCAATGGGAAGCCTTCATCCACCAAGAGATGTCCCAGTGGGAAAGACTTTATGGACCAAGAGCTGTGCCAAGGACCGGCCAACAGAGCAGGGAACACATCCCCGCCCACGCCATCGGTGCCAGGGGGATCAGCGCCCTCCGGCCCTGCCCATCCTGACCTCCTGGGCCTTTCCCACGCCCACGGCTGCTCTCCGGAGCCTGGCACTGATCCCACCTTAGAGAAGTTCAGCATTCCCAAGGAGTTCATCCACGGTTTCCCTTCTGGCCCACCCTGCTGAAGCCCATGGGGAGTAATGGTTGCCACGTGCTCCCCAAAAAGGCACCGGGAGCCCCAAGTCCCGGCCACGGGCAAGGGAATTAAAGGAATTAAAGGAATTCCTGCTGCGGCTCCGTCGGCTGCTAATGAGCCCCAGGAGGGGTTGAGAGCTCCAGAGGGGTCTCCAAGTTTGGAATGTCACCATGGAATTGAGGGCCCTGGGGCAGGTTGGGTGCAGGGCAGGGACTCATGGAATCATGGAATTGTTTGGGTTGGAAAACCCCTCAGAGGCCATCGAGTCCAACTGTCCCCCAGCACTGCCCAGGCCACCACTGAGCGTGTCCCCAAGTGCCACATCTGCAGGAGGTTAAATCCCTCCAGGGATGGGGATTTCACTGCTGCCAGGGCTGGACAGCCCTTCCCAGGAGGAAAATTCCCAATATCCAACTTAAACTTTCCCTGGCCCAGCCTGAGGCCGTTCCCTCTCCTCCTGTCCCTGTTCCCTGCGAGCAGATCCCGACTCCAACCTGGCTCCAAGATTTCAGGGAGTTGTGCAGAGCCACAAGGTCCCTCCTGATCCCTCTTTTCTCCAGGCTGAGCCCCTTTCCCAGCTCCCTCAGCCTCTCCTGCAGCTCCAGCCCCTTTCCCAGCTCCCTCAGCCTCTCCTGCAGCTCCAGCCCCTTTCCCAGCTCCCTCAGCCTCTCCTGCAGTTCCAGCCCCTTTCCCAGCTCCCTCAGCCATTCCCGGAGCTCCACACCCTTCCCAGCTCTCCACTGGATCCATCCACCTCAATCCCCTGGATCTCCAGCAGCATCCAGACTTCCCAAACCCCAAGGAATGGCCCCAAACACGAGCCCCGGGGTAACTATACAGTAAGAACATTTATTTCCTGGGGACACCTGGAACAGCCTCTCCCACGTCGGATGATCGGAGACACAAATCCAACCCTCACCGGCTTTGGCTTTAGTCTGTTCCCAGCTCCACTGTTTTTTTTTTTTACACCACGGATGCTCCTTCCTGACCCCAACGGACAAAGGAAATCCACAGACACAGAACTGAGTGGCCCCGAAGCGTCGTTCCTGGGAAGGTCCTTCCGTGCTCCCATCACCTGGAGCTCGGCTCTTCCCCGCCGTTGTCCTGCTGCTTGGCCATGAATTTCTGTGGAGAAGGGAGAAGAGACGGTGCTGCACGGATATTCCAGGATCATCCCCTAAAACCAGGGCAGGCCCAGGAACACCTGGGAGTTCAGGCAGCTCCTCCCGTGGCCAAGGTGGGATTTGTCCCAAAAAACCCCAAATTTGGCTCCCAGGATGGCATTGACACCGGAAGCTCCTGAAGGGAATGTGGCTGAATCTCAGAGATCAGGATTCCCCCCAATCTGGGCACAGAATTAAAAGATCCCATATTCCCACGGGCCGTGTATTCCCAAACCCCGCGACGCGTGAACTCGCGGGGAATTCTCCACAGCCCCGAATCCAAGGATTTGGGGGGATATTCCCGTTTTCCTGGGCGGTACCTCCATGTTCTGCCGGTGCAGGGGGGTCCTGCAGTGGTTGATCATGGAGGGTTCGTCGGCATAGAAGAGGGAGCAGATCTGGCAGAAGAATCCGGCCTTGGGAACCAGGATATCCAGAGCTGAGGATACACCACAGTCACCACACCCAGCTCCAAGGAATATTCCAACCTCACATTCCTTTAGCCAAACCTGGGGAATCTCTGATTCCTCAGGGGGAAATTACAGTTCTTGAGTGCTCCAAAAATCAGGTTTTTCACCCAAGCTGGTCCCTGCCCTGTTTTGATGCACAGGTCATCTCCATTTCCAATAAACCCACCGTTTTCTGGGAATAGAGCAATCCACCCTATGGGAGCTGGAGCAGCTCCTGAAGGAACGACCCCATGGAAAAAGGGACCAACAATGGAGCAGCTCCTGAAGGAATGACCCCATGGAAAAAGGGATCCATGTTGGAGCAGTTCCTGAAGGACTGACCCCACGGAAGCTGGAGCAGTTCCCGAAGGACTGACCCCATGGAAAAGGGATCCAGGCGGGAGCAGTTCCTGAAGGAATGACCCCATGGAAAAGGGGACCGACAATGGAGCAGTTCCGGAAGGAATGACCCCATGGAAGCTGGAGGAATTCCTGAAGGACTGACCCCATGGAAAAGGGATCCAGGCTGGAGCAGTTCCTGAAGGACTGACCCCATGGAAAAGGGATCCATGTTGGAGCAGTTCCGGAAGGACTGACCCCATGGAAAAGGGATCCATGTTGGAGCAGTTCCCGAAGGAATGACCCCATGGAAGCTGGAGCATTCCTGAAGGACTGACCCCATGGAAAAGGGATCCAGGCTGGAGCATTCCTGAAGGAACGACCCCATGGAAAAGGGATCCATGTTGGAGCAGTTCCTGAAGGACTGACCCCATGGAAGCTGGAGCAGTTCCTGAAGGAATGACCCCATGGAAAAGGGATCCATGTTGGAGCAGTTCTGGAAGAACTGACCCCATGGAAGCTGGAGCAGTTCCTGATGGACTGAGCCCATGGGAAAGGGATTCAGGCTGGAGCATTCCTGAAGGAATGACCCCATCATGGAAGCTGGAGCAGTTTCCGAAGAACTGACCCCATGGAAGCTGGGGCAATTCCTGAACGACCAACTCCATGGAAAAAGGGATCCATGTTGGAGCAGCTCCTGAAGGAATGACCCCATGGAAAAGGGACCCAACACTGGAGCAGTTCCTGAAGGAATGACCCCATGGAAGAGTGACCCACATTGGAGCAGTTCCTGAAGGAAAGACTCCATGGAAAAGTGACTCATGTTGGAGCAGTTCCTGAAGGACTGACCCCATAGAAAAGGGATCCACGTTGGAGCAGTTCCCGAAGGAATGACCCCATGGAAGCTGGAGCATTCCTGAAGGACTAACCCCATGGAAAAATGATCCATGTTGGAGCAATTCCTGAAGGAATGACCCCATGGAAGCTGGAGCAATTCCTGAAGGAATGACCCCATGGAAAAATGATCCATGTTGGAGCAATTCCTGAAGGACTGACCCCATGGAAAAATGATCCATGTTGGAGCAATTCCTGAAGGAATGACCCCATGGAAAAATGATCCATGTTGGAGCAATTCCTGAAGGACTGACCCCATGGAATTCACTCCATCTCTACATTCCCATTTCACAGCCCTGGCAGCAATTCCCTCCTTTCCAGACCCTGAATGTTGGGAATAAAACTCGCCACAGGATGACAGGAGACACCACACTGCAGCGGGCTAATAATCAATAATTCCATCTGGATTTGGGAATTTTAGGAAAAAAAACTTTCCGTGTGAGGTTTCCAAGTTTAACCAACTGGTTAAACATGGATTTGGAGGAGCCAAGAAAAACCACGGATTCTGGGCCCTGACTTGGAGGTTCACTGTGGTTGTGAGGTACGGGAGGAATTTTCAAACGGGCAGGAAAGAAATCTTCCAGCCAGGAAAACCAGGAGCATCCCGGTGGGAGGTTCCTTTGGATTTACCTTTGGGAGTGCTCTGCGTCTTGGAGGCGCCTGGAAAAGTCGTTTTCTTCTGCTGACACTTTGGTTCTGCATCTCCTGATCCCAGCTGAGCTGCTGGGGACAGAAACGCACGTTGGGATGGAATCGTGGGATGATGGGACGCAGCCGTGGAACGGTTTGGGTTGGGAGGGACACCCTAAAGGACCTGAAGGACACGGACAGGGACACCTTCCACCGGCCCAGGTGCAACCTGGCCTTGAGGTTCCTCACCTTTTGGCTTGGAGATTTCAACCATTTCCTCCTCTGGATTCGTATCTCCCAGAATTCCCATTTCTTCTGGTCCTGCAACAGCAACAATATCTTCATCATCTTCATCCTCGGGCGGATTTTTCCCTGGGAAAGCATTTTCTTCTTCCTCATCCCCGACTTCATCGACTGTAACAAAGTTGAGTCCCTCTTTGAGGTGATTGAAGTCCGCCAGGAAATCATCCTCATCCTCGTTAACCTCATCCAGAGTCACCAGAGGGTTGTCCTCATTGTCCTCCTGGATCTCATCCACAGTCACCAAGGCGTTGGGATCGTCGGGCACCTGGGAGGCCGCGCAATCTCCGGGATTGGCTTTTCCCTCCTCGGCGCTCAGCTCCGTGGGCTCGTTCAGGGGCAGCTCCTCCACCTCCCCAATCTCATCCACCGTCACCAAGGGCTCGGCCTTCAGATCCCGCTCCTCGAATTCCGGCCGGGGCCCGGCCCTGTGGGAAGCCGGCTCCTCCTGCTCCGAGATCTCATCCAGCGTCACCAGCGCCTGCGGATCCTTCACCGCTTCCGACAGCTCCTCCTCTTCCACCACCTCATCCACCACCACCAGGCCCTGGGGGTCGGCGCCCGGCAGCGGCACCGGGGCGTCCTCCTCCTCCCCGATCTCATCCAAGGTGACAAAGGACAGCTCACCTTCGGCCGCGCTCGCTCCGGAGCTCTTCCCTTTCCTCTTCTTGGCCGCTGGCTCCGAAGGGTTGGGTTTGGGACCTTCTTTTCTCTTGCCCCTGGGCGGGTTTCGCCGCGGGGTCACGGGGGACTCGACTTCCTCCACCACCTCGTCCACCGTAACAAACTCATCCAGGTTGAACGGGAAGAGCTCTTCCTCCTGGGAAGCGGAAAAACAGGAATGGAACAACGTTGGAATGTCATCCCCAGGAGGAGCATCCGCACCTTGGATCCAAGGGGGGAAAAAAAATTCCCAAACTTTGTTGGAGGGTAGGAAAAAAAGGTTCAGGCCTTAAATCCCAGCATTGTGGTAATTAATTTAATTAAGCTCAGGTTTCGTTCCAGAACCCAAAGCGCTTGGAAAGATCGCAGCGGATCAACGGGATGGAATTCCATGGAGGGAGTTCAGGGGATAAAGCTCAATGGATGAAATTCCATGGATAAAAGTCAGTGGATGTAATTTAATGGGTAAAAGTCAGTGCAGGAAATTCCATGGATAAAATTCCATGGATGAAATCCAGTGGATAAAATTCCATGGATAAAATTCAGTGGATAAAATTCCATGGATAAATTTCAATGGATAAAAACCAGTGGATAAAATTCAATGGACAAAATTAAATGTATAAAATTAAATGGATAAAATTCAGCGGATGAAATTCAATGGATAGAATTCCATGGATAAAATTCCATAGATAAATTTCCTTGGATAAAATTCCATGGATAAAGTTCAATGGGTAAAAATCAGTGGATGAAATTCCATGGATAAAATTCCATGGATGAAATCCAGTGGAGAAAATTCCATGGATAAAATTCAATGGATAAAATCCAATGGATAAAATTCCATGCATAAAGTTCAATGGACAAAATTCAGTGCATGATATTCAATGGATAGAATTCCATGGATGAAATCCAGTGGAGAAAATTCCATGGATAAAGTTCAGTGGGTAAAAATTCAGTGGATAAAATTCAGTGGATGAAATTTCATGGATAAAATTCCATGGATAAAGTTCAGTGGATAGAATCCAGTGGATAAAATTCCATGGATAAAGTTCAATGGGTAAAAATCAGTGGATGAAATTCCATGGATAAAATTCCATGGATGAAATCCAGTGGAGAAAATTCCATGGATAAAGTTCAGTGGGTAAAAATTCAGTGGATAAAATTCAGTGGATGAAATTCCATGGATAAAATTCCATGGATAAACTTCAGTGGATAGAATCCAGTGGATAAAATTCCATGGATAAATTTCAATGGATAAAATTCCATGGATAAAGTTCAACTGAAAAATCAGTGGATAAAATTCCATGGATACAATTCCATGGACGAAATTCAGTGGATAAAATTCCATGGATGAAATTCGAAGGACAGAATTCCACGGATACAATTCAGTGGATGAAATTCCACAGATATGATTCCATGGATAAAATTCCTGCCAATTCAAAGTTCTGGGTCCCAAAGGCCGGGTGCCCCGCCCCAAACGATACCTCTGATTCCTTCCATTGGTAATTCCAAAGTTTTGTGACTTTTTCTCCCAAAATATTCCATCCTACCCTCAAATTTTCATGGATATTTAACACGGCAAGAGGGAAAAAACTCGTGCCCAGCTGAACTCGAAGGCCGAGGCGAGCTGGAAGCAGGAAAACCATCTGGAATTCAAGGGATTTGTGCCTTTTCCTCCTTTTCCTTTTTAAAATCCCAAAGAAAAGCGGGAGTAACGTGGGCCTGTGCTACATTCCCTGCAGGAATATGAGCAATGTGGAATGCCAGGTGGGCATGGTGGAGGGAATGGAAGAGCCTGGTTCCATTTCCATTCCATTCCATGGAATCAAACATCTTGGGAAAAGAGCTTTTGGTTCTTATGTGTGTCATTCCAAAGCCTTTTCCAGAGGGTGCAGAGCTCCCTCCTGGGATTGACTCCCACACCTGGGGAAGTTCCGTCACCATCGTCTTCCTGAACACCCCGGAAAGGTTTGTGTGGATTGGGATGAATAAAAGGATCCAGGCTTCCAACTTGATCCCAGAAATTTCTTTTCCAAGGGTGCATGAACCACCTCATCCCCATCTGGAGCATGGAAAATCCCAAGGATCCACACCCAGAGGGAGCGAGGGGCCCCTCCTGATGGCTCCACACTCGGCCAAGCTGGAAAAGCTGCCTTGGGAAAAGGGATTGGACACCGGGAGCCGGGAAACTGGGATTTGGGGCAGGTTTGGGTGATGGATTTATGGGATCTGATCCCAGCTGGGGCTTCCCAGCTCCATGAACCTGGAAATAGTGACCGAGAGATCCAAAGGGAAACCGATCCCAAAGGGATTCCAGCATCCAAGAGCCCATGGAATCCATGGACACTGCATGGAAAAAGGGCAGGAATTTGATGATCCCACTGTGGGAGGAGGGGAAAGATTCCTGAGAGCAGGAATGTCATGGAATCCTGCAATGGTTTGGGTTGGAAAACACCTGAAATCCCATCCAATCCCAGCCCCTGGAACATCCCAAATCCCCTTTTCCATCCAACCCATCCCTTTAATCCCGTTCCATCCTTACCTCCCTCTGCTTTCCGCCGCTGCCGGCGCCGCTTTTCCAAGCGGCAACACCACCCCCACCAGGAGCCTGCAAAATGAGACCAAAAATTCCCATCAAATCCCAGGAAATCCCAATCCCCACCAAGCACAGCCATGTTTAAGCTCAAGGAGCTGCTCTGGGATGTCCCCATGGCTCCGGAGCTGCTCCAGGGATTTGCCACCAACAGGAGCTGCCTGGCTCAGAAGCCCCTTTTCCATGCAGGGCTTGGCAAAGCAAATTCCAGCTCCCCAAAGGACACTGAGCTCCTTCCTTCCCACTCGGAGCTGCTCCAAGGAATTGAGGTAGGATACAATCAACGCTCGCTTCCGGAATAACTTTTTCCGTAGGATTTTCCAATCAGTTACACCCTGGTGTTGCAGCTAAAAGGCAACTGGTGGCCCAGCAGCTCCTCTGGTGGCCCAGTGATTCATGGAAAAGGGAAAAGGAGCGCGATCCCAGTATCCCAGAGCGGGAGAAGCACAGGGACCAGCGGCATTCCTGCCCTCCTCACCTGATTCCCGCCGGGATCTCCTTTGGTTCCGGATGTTCCGCTCTCTCCCTGCTGGCACTGCTTTGAACCAGCCCGAGATTCCAGCTGGGAATCCTTTTCCTGCTGGGATGAGCTCCTCCCACTGTCTCCCTGTCCATCCGCTCCGGAGTTTCCATTCCCTTTCCATTGGCTGCTCCCAGGTCCCGGCTGAGCCGTGCCTTTGGATGGGATTTTCTTCTCCGGCCCCGTTTGGCCCCGCGGCTCCGGTTTGGGGGGGATTTTCTGCTCCCCAGCTTTCCCCAGGGAAGGTTCATTGATCCTGACTGGAATTCTCTGCTTCAGGATATCCGGGACGGACACCACCGCCTTCAGAAGGGTTTTCCCGATGCAAGATTCCTTGAGGGATGCAGTGGGATTTACCGGAGCTGCTGGGCGGCTTTCGTCGGATTTTGCAGCTCCCATCCCTTTATTTTGTGGGATTTTCACCAAACTTCCCGTGTGGCTGTCGCCACTGGCATTCCCAGAGTTTTCCACGGCAGCCCCACCCTTGGCTGACGATTTTCCAAGTGCTTTCTCTGACTCTGCCCCAGCCTTGACCAAAACCTTCCCGGGATTTTCCCCCGCAGCTTTGAGCACGGATTCCTCCACCTTCCCTCCTCTCTCTGCTCCTGCCACATCCAGTTTTTTCCCTGGAGCATCCATAGTTTTTGGGACAGCTTTCCTCTCTGTGGATGTTTCATGGCTGCTTTTCCCAACCTCAGGAATGGGGTTTTTCTCCGGAGCAGCCGGCTCCGTGCTCGGCTGGGTGACACCGGGTGACACCGTGTCCGCAGGAGCCTCATCTGAGCGCGGGAATGTGGCTCCAGGGATGGCTCCCGGAGGCTCTCCGGCCGCTGGGATCGCCGCTGGCTCCGCCTCAGCCTTGCTGGATGATTCCAGAGGTTCCATGGCGGGAGCAGAGGGCTCCTCAGTCTCCTTTTTCATCTCCAACTCCGGCTCAGGATGAGCCTCTTCCTTCCCCGCTCCGGGTAACACCACCGGCTTCTCTTCCGACCTCGCTCCGGTGCCAGCAGGAACCACGGGAATTCCAATCCCACCCTCCACATCCATCCCTGTGGGCGGTGCCCTCGCTGCTCCTCCCGGGTGGGACTTGGGAACCTCGGGTTGTCCCTCTGGAATCTCCTCCGGGACATTTGGGCCGGGAATGGGCCCTTTCTTGGCCGCCCTGGGCTCTCCCGATGGATTTGCAGCTGCTCTTTGCACCATTCCTGATCCCTCTGGAATTTTTTTCCAGCCAGAGCTAAATGCATTTAAAAGAAACACAAGAAATCAAATCTACAATTCCCAGAAAACTCCCGGTGCCACCGCTGCGGGCTTTTCCTGGAGCATCAGGAAAACGGGATTGGGAATTCTGTGTTCGGAGGCGACAAAGATTGAGGTGAAGAATTCAGGTTTTGGTACTGATCATTCCCTTCAGGAATTCCTCAGGAATTCATCCCCTCGCAGAGCTCAGGCCTCAGAAAAATGGACATCCCCCAGAGGGAAAAAATGGGAATACGCAAGCGAAAGGAGAGCTCTGGAGAAGGGAATGAGCAGAGCTTTGCTCCCTGTGCAGCCGCCGGGGCCGAGAGCTCGGCAGGAGGAGCAGGCTGGGAATTGGGATGGGCCGAGAATCCGCGGAGAAGCGCCGGGATAACGGCGGGCCCAGGATGGAGCTTCCCAGGGAATTGCTGCTCCGAAGGAAAGAATTCCCAAGGGATGAGGTTGTTAAAGGAAGAAAATGATCCCGATAGGATTATTAGAATTGTTAATTTTTTTATTCATTTCAATATTGTATTTCTAGGGTAGAATTGAAATGAGGGATTTTAAATAGGTATTATTAGAATTCTATAGCTCAAATGACGTATTTTATTCTATTAAAAATAATTTATAGTTTATTTATTAATTATTTAAAGAAATAAGAATTTAATTATTATCACTTATTTAAATATGTTTTTATTTAAATAATAATTTTATTTAATAATATTTAAATAATTTTATTTAATAATAATAGAATATTTATTTATTATATAATGAAAGTATAATATAAGTATTATGCAGTAAAATTATTTATTTATTATTGATTTAAATGTTATATTTATGTAATTAAAGTTACATTTTAAAAATATATATTACTATAATGATGTATTTTAAATGACATCTTTTATTATAAAATAATTTCAATTATTACCTATTTAAATATTATATTTATATCTAAATAGTAATTTAAATAAGATAATGATTTTATTTTTCTATATTTATTTACTCTATAATGAAATTATTATATAAATATAAATATTATGTAATGAAAGTATTTATTTGTTTTTATTGAAACATATTTAATTAAAATTATATATTTAAAATATATATTATTGTAGTATCTTAAATTATGTATTTTATTATACAATAATTCATTCTTCATTTAAGAATATATATTTAAAAATAATAATTTAAATAATGATAGAATAATTTAATTATTTATTATATAATAAAGTTATTCTATAAATAGAAATCTTTATTATATAATAAAATTATCTATTTGCTTATTTAAATATATGTAACCTATATTATAAACTTTAAACATATATTATTATAATTACATATTTTAAATTATATCTTTTATTATATAATAATTTATTATTTATTCATTATCTAGTTAAACATCATATTTATATTTAAACAGTAATAATTTAAATAATAAAACATTTTAAAATTCATTACAGAATATAAATATATTTAAACAAATATCTATAACTAATATATAAACGTAAAATATAAATTATATTTTAGAAGTCTAATATTTAAACAAATAAATAAGCAAATAATTTTAATTAAAAGAATACCATAATTTAATTAATTGATTATATAAATATTTATATTGTAATAGAAAGGTTAAGATTTCTATTATTATCCAATATAAAGATTATATTTATGAATTATTAATAAGAAATGTTAATAAAATCAATGGAATTATTAATAAAATAATCATTAGTAGTATTATTTTTAAGGTGTTTTCTGCTTCTTACGAAACCGTAACTGGAAGAATTCTGTGGGAAACGTGTGGAGCAGGGCAAAATGTCCCTTTTCCATCTCCTCAGGAGCTGGGATCCATGGAAAAGTCCCTTTTTCAGGAGGAATTAAAGCCCAGCCCTCCGGAATCAAAGAGCGAGCGATCCATTGCTTCCATTAATTTGGGAATGAACGCTCCCAAAATTCCATGAGCAGCCTCATGGGATAAGGAACGACAACGAAAGCATCGGGATCTGGGAATGGAAAGCTTTTCCCTAATGGAATTCTGTCAAGTTTAGGAAAATGATGACAATTTTGGGGGTTTTATCACCAAAACTCAGCCGGGAATTTGGGCTGGAATTCCAGGAAAAAGGGATTTTTAAGTATTTAATTCAGAAGAACCTTATAAACCTCTAGAATTCCTAAAGCAAAGCAGAAATCCAGAGCGAAACCCACAAGGAAAACCCCAGGGACAGAGAATTCCCGACAAGCAGCGTCCCTAAAACAGTCGGCAATGGCACAAACCCAACGGATTTTGGGATTCTGGGATTAAAGAGCAGCTGAACATTCCCAGGAATCCCCTCAGGACCTGCAGCACCAAGTGAGGGTGGAGTTAAAAAGGGAAACAAGGAATTCTCTGGGAATTCAGCAGCTGGGAAGAGGAATTCCAGAGGAAGGGAGAGAGGGAAGAGCTGCAGGATGGAATTCACGCCCCGGCAGCGCGAGGAGCCCCACGCACCTGCCAGGACCTGAGCAGAGGAGTAAAACATGGGAAACTCCATGGAAATGAGGATTTCTCCCCATTTTTCCGTGGGTTTTTTTAACGAATCCCAAATATTTTGGCTCGGCAGGGACGCAGAGCACAGGGATTGGGAAGGAGGAGCAGCAGGACCCAGCTGGAGGAAGGAGCTCATGGAGCTGGGCCCGAGGGAGGCTCAGCAGCCCCCGATGGTGGATGAACATTCCAAGAGGGAAAGGAACGGATCCAATTCCCAAAAATCCTCGCAGGCCATACCTTCCTTTGCTCCCTTCCTCTCGCTTCACTTCCCTTTTCCCAACTTCAGCCTGGAAAAGAAAAGCCAGGGTCAGGATTTGCCAATTCCACAGGGACCAGCACTGGATTCCCACATCCCACCAACGCCAAAGGGAGGCACCAGGGAGACGAAATTCCAGGAAATTGTTCCAAATCCTATTCCCAGGATGAGAATTCCAACCTTCCATGTTCATCCCCGCCTCAGAACCGCCGGGGTTTGGAGCAGGATGGGTTTGGGATGGTTTGGGATAGAGGGAGGAGGATCAGATGTGGGGCTGGGATGGGTTTGGGATGGTTTGGGATAGATTTGGGACAGAGGGAGGAAGATCAGCAGCGGGGCTGGGATGGATTTGGGATGGATTTGGGATGGATCTGGGATGGATTTGGGACAGAGGGAGCAGGATCAGCTGTGGGGCTGGGATAGTTTGGGATGGATTTGGGACACAGGGAGCAGGATCAGCTGTGGGGCTGAGATGGGTTTGGGATGGTTTGGGATGGATTTGGGATGGTTTGGGATAGAGGGAGCAGGATCAGCTGTGGGGCTGGGATGGGTTTGGGATGGTTTGGGATAGAGGGAGCAGGATCAGCTGTGGGGCTGGGATGGGTTTGGGATGGTTTGGGATGGTTTGGGATGGGTTTGGGATGGGTTTGGGATGGGTTTGGGATGGTTTGGGGCACAGGGATGTGGATTATTTTCCCAGACAGCTCCTCCTTCCCTGTGCTGGGGAGGGTGTGGATGGCTCAGGGCTTGGCACAGAGCTGAGCTCTGGGATCTGCAGCTCCCTCTCCTTCCCCTCCTCTTTTCCTTCTCCATCTCCATCTCCTCCTCCTCTTCCTCCTTCTCCTCTCCTTTTCCTTCTCCTCCTTCCCCTCCTCTTTCTCTTCCTCCTCCACTTCTCTTCCTCCTTTCTCCTCTTATTTCTCCTCTTCCTCCTCCAATTCCTCTTCCTTTCTCCTCCTATTCCTCTTCCTCCTCTTTCTCTTCCTCCTCCTATTTCCCTTCCCTTCTTCCTCTTCCTCCTCATTTCTCTTCCTCCCTTCTCCTTCTGTTTCTCCTCCTGTTTCTCCTCCTCCTCCTCTCTTCCTTCTCCTTTTATTTCTCTTCCTCTTCCGCCTCCATTTATTTTCTCCTCCTCCTCTTATACCTCCTCTTCCTCCTCCTCCTATTCCTTATTCCTCTTCCTCCTCCTCCTCTCCCTCATTACTGCCATAATTAACACCAGCATTAAGAAAACAGCCCCGTGCCCTCCCTAAAACAAATCACATCCCAAACCCCCACTCCCTATCCCTGAAATCCATCAATTCCTTACAAACCCCCCTCCCTCTCCCTGAAATCCATCAATTCCTTACAAACCCCATCCCTATCCCTAAAATCCAACCATTCCCTATAACCCAAATCCCAAAAATCCAACCATTCCCTATAACCCCAATCCCTAAAATCCAACCATTCCCTATAATACCCACTCCCTATTCCTAAAATCCAACCATTCCCTATAACCCCAGTTCCTAAAATCCAACCATTCCCTAAAATCCCCTCTCCCTATCCCTAAAATCCAACCATTCCCTACAGCACCCCCTCCCCGTTTTTCCATGACTTTTATGTGGAACAAACTCATGGAATGAGCGTTAAATGAAAGAATTTCTCCCCAAAAAGGCACCGCAATCCAGAATTCCTAAGAAATTCCATGCTGAGATTTCCATCTCTTTTCCAAAAGCACTTCACATTCATTGGAGAAGGATCAGGATTAGAAACAACGGCAGAATTCCCTTTAAAAAATAAACTCAGGAATTTTAACTCGGAAGCCCAGAGGGAATTTTGGGGAAAAGCTGGGACAGTGGGATGGAATGATCCCAAATTCCTCCTTCCCTGCTCCAGGAATTTTCCTTATTTTTGGCATTTCAGGGCTTTAAATTCAGGTATTTCCAGGAAAATCCCACCAGGAATCAAATCCTGAAGCGATAAAGCAGCACTGGAATTCCTGAATTCCTCACTCCCAGATCCAGGGACAAGCTGAAAAAGTGGATTTGAACCTCAATGCTCCCACCACAAATCCCTGAGGAATATTCCCTCACCAGCAGGAATTTCGGGAATCATCTTTTGAAGGGAGTTTATTCCTTGGAATTTTTAGAGTTGAGGAAAAATCATCAGGATTTGGTTCTTTCCTTCGGCACAAAGTGAGGATAGAAAAGACGGAAAAAGGGGGAAAAGTGGGATTATCCTGAATTTCAGCAAATTTAGGATGGGAAGAGCTGGGAAAGCACTTGGAGCATTTTTTTCCCTGTGGAAGGAAAAGAGCCATTGATTCCCTTGTTGAGCTGACATGGAACCAGCTGGGAATGGGATCCTGAAGTCATGGAGTTGGGAAGGAACAGGGAATGGGAGCTGCCAGGATGGAATTCACACGGAGCCAGCCTGGGAGAGCTGGGAATGTTGCCCTGGAGAAGGGAAGGAGGCAGGGAGAGCTGCGAGCCCCTTGCAGGGCCTCAAGGGGCTCCAGGAGAGCTGCAGAGGGACTGGGGCCAAGGGCTGGAGGGACAGGAGGCAGGGAATGGCTTCCCAGTGGGAAAGGGGAGCTTGGGCTGGGATGTTGGGAAGGAATTGCTGGCTGGGAGGGTGGGCAGGGGCTGGGCTGGAATTGCCAGAGCAGCTGGGGCTGCCCCTGGATCCCTGGGAATGTCCAAGGCCAGGCTGGACACTGGGGCTTGGATCCAGCTGGGATGGTGGGAGCTGTCCCTGCCCATGGATGGGGTGGAATTGTTGGGATTGAAGATCTTTTCCCACCCAACCCATTCCATAATTCCCAAATCCATGATTTATCCCACACCACACTGGAACCCATTTTCCCGCCTCACCCACAGCACCAAATCCTGAGGGAAATCCCAGCCCTGAGGGAAATCCCAGCCCTGAGGGAAATCCCAGCCCTGAGGGAAATCCCATCCCCAAGCTCTTTGCAGGAAGGTTTTCCTACACCTGAAAAAAAAGCTGGATGGCTAAAAATTGGGAATTTTTACCTCAGGAATGTCTCCATTAGGGGACAAGGCCATTTTCCCACCTCACCCACAGCACCAAATCCTGAGGGAAATCCCATCCCTGAGGGAAATCCCAGCCCTGAGGGAAATCCCATCCCCTGAGCTCTTTGCAGGAAGGTTTTCCTATCCCAAAAAAAAGCCGGATGGCTAAAAATCGGGAATTTTTACCTCAGGAATGTCTCCATTAGGGGACAAGGCCATTTTCCCGCCTCATCCACACCAAATCCTGAGGGAAATCCCAGCCCTGAGGGAAATCCTGACCCTGAGGGAAATCCCATCCCCAAGCTCTTTGCAGGAAAGTTTTCCCACCTCCCAAAAAAAAAAGCCGGATGGCTAAAAATCGGGAATTTTTACCTCAGGAATGTCAGGAATGTCTCTGTGAGGGGACAAGGCCATTTTCCCGCCTCATCCACACCAAATCCTGAGGGAAATCCCAACCCCTGAGGGAAATCCCAGCCCTGAGGGAAATCCCAGCCCCAAGCTCTTTGCAGGAAGGTTTTCCTATCCCCAAAAAAACGCTGGATGGCTAAAAATCGGGAATTTTTACCTCAGGAATGTCTCCATTAGGGGACAAGGCCATTTTCCTGCCTCATCCACAGCACCGAATCCTGAGGGAAATCCCAGCCCTGAGGGAAATCCCGACCCTGAGGGAAATCCCAGCCCTGAGCTCTTTGCAGGAAGGTTTTCCTACCTCCCAAATAAAACACTGGATGGCTAAAAATTGGGAATTTTTACCTCAGGAATGTCTCCATTAGGGGACAAGGCCATTTTCCCACCTCACCCACAGCACCAAATCCTGAGGGAAATCCCAGCCCTGAGGGAAATCCCAGCCCTGAGGGAAATCCCAACCCCTGAGGGAAATCCCAGCCCTGAGGGAAATCCCATCCCCGAGCTCTTTACAGGAAGGTTTTCCTATCCCAAAAAAAAGCTGGATGGCTAAAAATTGGGAATTTTTACCTCAGGAATGTCTCCATTAGGGGACAAGGCCATTTTCCCGCCTTACCCACAGCACCAAATCCTGAGGGAAATCCCAGCCCTGAGGGAAATCCTGACCCTGAGGGAAATCCCATCCCCGAGCTCTTTGCAGGAAAGTTTTCCCACCTCCCAAAAAAAAAAGCCGGATGGCTAAAAATCGGGAATTTTTACCTCAGGAATGTCAGGAATGTCTCTGTGAGGGGACAAGGCCATTTTCCCGCCTCATCCACACCAAATCCTGAGGGAAATCCCAACCCCTGAGGGAAATCCTGACCCTGATGGAAATCCCATCCCCGAGCTCTTTGCAGGAAGGTTTTCCTATCCCCAAAAAAACGCTGGATGGCTAAAAATTGGGAATTTTTACCTCGGGAATGTCTCCATTAGGGGACAAGGCCATTTTCCTGCCTCATCCACAGCACCAAATCCTGAGGGAAATCCCAGCCCTGAGGGAAATCCCAACCCTGAGGGAAATCCTGACCCTGAGGGAAATCCCATCCCCAAGCTCTTTGCAGGAAAGTTTTCCCACCTCCCAAAAAAAAAAGCCGGATGGCTAAAAATCGGGAATTTTTACCTCAGGAATGTCAGGAATGTCTCTGTGAGGGGACAAGGCCATTTTCCCGCCTCATCCACACCAAATCCTGAGGGAAATCCCAACCCCTGAGGGAAATCCCAGCCCTGAGGGAAATCCCAGCCCCAAGCTCTTTGCAGGAAGGTTTTCCTATCCCAAAAAAAATGCTGGATGGCTAAAAATTGGGAATTTTTACTTCAGGAATGTCTCTGTGAGGGGACAAGGCCATTTTCCTGCCTCATCCACACCAAATCCTGAGGGAAATCCCAGCCCTGAGGGAAATCCCAGCCCTGAGGGAAATCCCAGCCCCGAGCTCTTTACAGGAAGGTTTTCCTATCCCAAAAAAAAGCTGGATGGCTAAAAATTGGGAATTTTTACCTCAGGAATGTCTCCATTAGGGGACAAGGCCATTTTCCTGCCTCATCCACAGCACCGAATCCTGAGGGAAATCCCAGCCCTGAGGGAAATCCCGACCCTGAGGGAAATCCCGACCCTGAGGGAAATCCCGACCCTGAGGGAAATCCCAGCCCTGAGCTCTTTGCAGGAAGGTTTTCCTACCTCCCAAATAAAACACTGGATGGCTAAAAATTGGGAATTTTTACCTCAGGAATGTCTCCATTAGGGGACAAGGCCATTTTCCTGCCTCATCCACAGCACCAAATCCTGAGGGAAATCCCAGCCCTGAGGGAAATCCCATCCCCCAGCTCTTTGCAGGAAGGTTTTCCTATCCCAAAAAAAATGCTGGATGGCTAAAAATTGGGAATTTTTACTTCAGGAATGTCTCCATTAGGGGACAAGGCCATTTTCCCGCCTCACCCACAGCACCAAATCCTGCGGGAAATCCCATCCCTGAGGGAAATCCCATCCCTGAGGGAAATCCCATCCCCAAGCTCTTTGCAAGAAGGTTTTCCTATCCCAAAAAAAATGCTGGATGGCTAAAAATTGGGAATTTTTACTTCAGGAATGTCTCTGTGAGGGGACAAGTCCATTTTCCTGCCTCATCCACACCAAATCCTGAGGGAAATCCCAGCCCTGAGGGAAATCCCAGCCCTGAGGGAATCCCATCCCTGAGCTCTTTGCAGGAAGGTTTTCCTATCCCAAAAAAAACCCAGATGGCTAAAAATCAGGAATTTTTACCTCAGGAATGTCTCCATTAGGGGACAAGGCCATTTTCCTGCCTCACCCACAGCACCAAATCCTGAGGGAAATCCCATCCCTGAGGGAAATCCCAGCCCTGAGGGAAATCCCATCCATCCCTGAGGGAAATTTCAGCTCTGAGGGAAATCCCAACCCCTAAAGATTTTCCTACTCCAATAAAAAAAGCCGGATGGCTAAAAACCGGGAATTTTTACCTCAGGAATGTCTCCGCAGGGGGACAAGGAGCAGGTGAGGGTGTGCTCCCCCATGGAATAGGGATACTGCTGCAGGAAGCTGTGCATGGAGCGGGCGGCTTTGGGACTGTCCAGATGCAGGATGGCCTGAGGGAAGAAATTCCTGGTAATTCCGTGATTTCTGCATTCCTGGATAAAATCCAGGGAATTCCTAAAGCTGCTGGAATCCCTCACTTATTTCCCATCACCTTTCAGCCATAAAAAGGGTTAAAAATCACCTTAAAATGTCACAGTTTGTTCCCTAAATGTCAATTTTTCCAGGGTTTTTTTGGGATTTAAAAATGTTTTCCTTGTTCTTTTCAGATTTAAAACCCATTTCCCTCTTTTTTTGGGATTTAAAAAACATTTCCTTGGTTTTCGGGATTTAAAAACCACCTCCCTCATTTTTTTAGGATTTAAAAAGCATTTCTCTCTTTTTTCCGAGATTTAAAAAACATTTCCTTGAATTTTGGGACTTAAAAAACATTTCCTCTTTTTTTTTTGATTTTAAAAACATTTTCCATGGTTTCTTTGGGATTTAAAAAGACATTTTCCATGGTTTTTTGGGATTTCAGATCGTTCCAATTTTGAAATCCTCCCATTTCTATGGTTTGGTGGCAAATTATCCCAAAAAATTGGTACCAATCCCAGGAGAATTCCACAAAAATTCCATCAATTCTGACATCTCTGCTCCTTCAAAATTCCCTTTTTCCTCAAATTTCTTCCAGGAAAATTCTGATTTTCTGCATAAGACAGGTGCTTTGGAGCAGAAAAATGGGATTAATTTGGAATTCCATGGATTTAAGTTGGAATTCCATAGATCTAAGTTGGAATTCCATGGATTTAAAACTGAATTAAATGGATTTAATTTGGAATTCCATGGATTTAATTTGGAATTCCATGGGATTAATTTAGAATTCCATGGATTTAATTGGAATTCCATGGATTTGACCTGGAATTCCACGGAATTAAGGCAGAATTCCACGGATTTAAGGGAGAATTCCATGGATCTAAGATGGAATTTCATGGATTTAATTCAGAATTCCATGGATCTAATTTGGAATTTCATGGGATTAATTTGGAATTCCAGCAATTTAAGATGGAATTCCATGGATCTAATTTGGAATTTAATGGGATTAATTTGTAATTCCATGGGATTAATCTGGAATTCCATGGATTTGAGATGGAATTCCACTGATTTAATTCGGAATTCCACGGATCTAAAATGGAATTCCATGGAATTAAACTGGAATTCCATGGATTTAAGGAAGATTCCACAGATCCCAGCCAGAATTGCACAGATTTAAGGTAGAATTCCATGGATCCCAGCTGGAATTGCACAGATCGGAGCCGGAATTCCATGGATTTAAGGTAGATTCCATGGATTAAGGTAGAATTCCATGGATCCGAGCTGGAATTCCATGGATTTAAGGTACCACTCCACAGATCCCAGCCGGAATGGCACAGATCCCAGCTGGAATTGCATGGATTCAAGGTAGAATTCCACGGATTTAACGTAGAATTCCATGGATCCCAGCCAGAATCGCACAGATCGGAGCCAGAATTCCATGGATTTAAGGTAGAATTCCATGGATGTAAGGAAGATTCCACGGATCCCAGCCAGAATTCCATGGATTGAAGGTAGAATTCCACGGATTGAAGGCAGAATTCCATGGATCCCAGCTGGAATTCCATGGATCCCAGCTGGAGTGGCACGGATTTAAGGAAGATTCCACAGGTCCCAGCCGGAATTCCATGGATCCCAGCTGGAATTGCACAGATTTAAGGTAGAATTCCATGGATTTAAGGTAGAATTCCATGGATCCCAGCCGGAATTGCCCGGATCCCAGCTGGAATTGCACGGATCCCAGCCAGAATTCCATGGATCCCAGCCAGAATTCCATGGATCCCAGCTGGAATTCCATGGATCGCAGGCGGAATTGCACAGATTTAAGGAAGATTCCACAGATCCCAGCCGGAATGGCACGGATGCCAGCCGGAATTCCACAGATGCCAGCCAGAATTCCATGGATGCCAGCCAGAATGGCACGGATCAGAGCCAGAATTCCATGGATCCCAGCTGGAATTCCATGGATCCTAGCCAGAATTCCATGGATTCCAGCTGGAATTCCATAGATCCCAGCCAGAATTCCATGGATTTAAGGCAGAATCCCATGGATTTAAGGAAGATTCCACAGATCCCAGCTGGAATCGCACAGATCCCAGCCAGAATTCCATGGATGCCAGCCGGAGTTGCACGGATCGGAGCCGGAATTCCATGGATCCCAGCTGGAATTGCATGGATTTAAGGCAGAATTCCATGGATCCCAGCCAGAATTGCACAGATCCCAGCTGGAATTCCATGGATCCCAGCTGGAATTGCATGGAGTGAAGGTAGAATTCCATGGCTCCCAGGTGGAATGGCCCGGATGCCAGGCGGAATTGCCTGGATGCCAGGCAGAATTCCCCAGATCCCAGCCAGAATGGCACGGATGCCAGGCGGAATTGCCCGGATCCCGGCCGGAATTGCCCACATGCCAGCTGGAATGGCACAGATCCCAGCTGGAATTCCCCAGATCCCAGGCGGAATGGCACGGATCCCAGCCAGAATGGCATGGATGCCAGGCGGAATTGCCCGGATTCCGGCCGGAATTGCCTGGCTCCCAGCCGGAATTGCCCGCATGCCAGCTGGAATGGCACAGATCCCAGCTGGAATGGCACAGATCCCAGCCGGAATGGCATGGATGCCAGCTGGAATTCCCCGGATCCCAACCGGAATTGCCCGCATGCCAGGTTGAACTGCCCGGCTCCCAGGCGGAATTGCCCGGATGCCAGGTGGAATGGCCTGGATGCCGGCCGGAATTGCCCGGTTGCCAGCTGGAATTGCACAGATGCCAGGCGGATGCCCGGCTCCCAGGCGGAATTGCCCGGCTCCCAGGTGGAATTGCCTGGCTCCCAGGTGGAATTGCCCGCATGCCAGGTGGATGCCCGGCTCCCAGGTGGAATTCCCTGGATGCCAGGTGGAACTGCCCGGCTCCCAGGCGGAATTGCCCGGCTCCCAGGCGGAATTGCCCGCATGCCAGGCGGAATTGCTCGGCTCCCAGGCGGAATTGCCCGCATGCCAGGCGGAATTGCCCAGCTCCCAGGCGGAATTGCCCGCATGCCAGCCGGATGCCCGGCTCCCAGGCGGAATTGCCCGGCTCCCAGGCGGAATTGCCCGCATGCCAGGCGGAATTGCCCGGCCCCGCCTTACCCGCCTGCGGCGGCGCAGCACCAGGTAGTGATCCACCTTGCCGAAGCGCAGCCCCACGCACAGCACCTCCAGCTCCCGGTAGCCATCGGCAGGAAGGTTCCCCAGGTGCACAAAGTGCTGCCGGATGCACGCCGGGTCTGCCTGCACAGGGACACACGGGAACGGCCCGGGGTGGGGGAATAAAGGGGGAATAAAGGGGGAAAAGGGGGAAAAAATGGGGAAGAAAAGGGGGAATAAAGGGGAAAAACAAGGGGGGAAAGGGGAAAAAGGGGAAAAAAAGGGGAAGAAAAGGGGAAAAACAAAGGGGGGAAAGGGGGGAAAAGGGGAAGAAAAGGAAACAAAAGGAGGAAAAGTGGGGCAAAAGGGGAAAAAGGGGAGAAAAGGGGGAAAAAGGGGAAGAAAAGGGGAAAAAAAAGGGGAAGGGGGAATAAAGGGGAAAAACAAGGGGGGAAAGGGGGAAAAAGGGGAAAAGGGGAAAAGGGGGGAAAAAGGGGAAGAAAAGAGGGAAAAAAGGGGGAAAACAAGGAGGGAAAATGGGGAAAAAGGGGGAAAAAAAAGGGGGAAAGGGGGCAAAAAGGGGCAAAGGAGGAAAAAGGGGAAAAGGGGGAATAGGGGGGAATGGGGGAAAAAAGGGGAAAAAGGGGAAAAAATGGGGAAGAAAAGGGGGAATAAAGGGGAAAAACAAGGGGGGAAAAGGGGGATAAAGGGGGATAAAGGGAAAAGGGGGGAAAAGGGGGCAAAAGGGAAGGGAAAAAGGGGAAAAAGTGGGAAAAGGGGGGAAAAAGGGGAAAAAAAAGGGGAAGAAAAGGAGGAATAAAGGGGAAAAACAAGGGGGGAAAAGGGGGGAAAAAGGGGAAAAAGGGAAAAGGGGAAAAAGGGGGGAAATGGGGAAAAAAGGAAACAAAAGGAGGAAAAGCGGAGCAAAAGGGGAAAAGGGGGGAAAAGGGGGAAAATGGGGGAAAAAGGGGGAAAAGGGGAAAAAAAAGGGGAAGAAAAGGGGGAATAAAGGGGAAAAACAAGGGGGAAAAGGGGGAAAAGGGGGGAAAAGGGAAGGGAAAAAGGGGAAAAAGCGGGAAAAGGGGGAAATGGGGGGGAAAAGGGGAAAAAAAAGGGGAAGAAAAGGAGGAATAAAGGGGAAAAACAAGGGAGAAGGGGGGAAAAAGGGGGAAAATGGGGAAAAAAGGGAACAAAAGGAGGAAAAGTGGGGCAAAAGGGGAAAAGGGGGAAAAAGGGGAAAAAGGGGGGAAAAAAGGGAGAAAAAGGGGCGGAAGGGGGGAAAAGGGGAAAAACAAAGGGGAAAAGGGGGAAAAGGGGGAAAAGGGGGAAAAGGGGGAAAAAAAGGGGAAGAAAAGAGGGAGTAAAGGGAAAAAACAAGGGAGAAAGGGGGGAAAAAGGGAAAAAAGGGGGAAAAGGGGGAAAAGGGGGAAAAGGGGGGGAAAAGGGGGAAAGAGGAGGGGGAAAAATGGGAAAGAAGGGGGGGAAACGGGGGAAAAGGGGAAGAAAAGGGGAAAACAAGGGGGAAAGAAGGGAAAAAATGGGGAAGAAAAGGGGGAAAAGGAAAGGGGGGGAAGAAAGAAAAGGGGGGAAAAAGAGGGAAAAGGAAAGGGGAAAAAATGGGAAAAGGGGGATCATGGGAAAAAGGGGGAAAAGGGGAAAAAAAGGGGAAAAAAAGGGGAAAAAAAGGGGAAAAAAAGGGGAAAAAAAGGGGAAAAAAAGGGGAAAAAAGGGGAAAAAAAGGGGAAAAAAAGGGGAAAAAAAGGGGAAAAAAAGGGGAAAAAAGGGGAAAAAAAGGGGAAAAAAAGGGGAAAAAAAGGGGAAAAAAAGGGGAAAAAAAGGGGAAAAAAGGGGAAAAAAAGGGGAAAAAAGGGGAAAAAAAGGGGAAAAAAAGGGGAAAAAAAGGGGAAAAAAGGGGAAAAAAGGGGAAAAAAAGGGAAAAAAGGGGAAAAGGCAATCTTGGCCTGCAGCTCACCTTGGGATCGGAGTCCTTAATGAGGGAGGTGAAAACGGCCTCCTGCAATGGGAGCAAAAGGGGATTTCAGCTGGAATTGCAGCCTCTGAGGGCCATTAATGATTAATTGTGTCACTAATAATCACTAATAGTCATTAATCATCATCATAAACGTGTCCCTCGCATCGGGGTCCTTCACTGGGGAGGTGAAAATCCCTTCCTTTAATGAGAAATAAATCTGATTTCAGCTGGAATTGCAGCCTCTGACTCCCTAAATGTTAGTTAATAATTAATAATTGTATAACAAATAATAATTATGAATCGTAATTAATATTAATCATAATTAATGCCTCCCTCACATCGGGATCCTTCACTGGGGAGGCGAAATTCCTTCCTTTAATGAGAAATAAATCGGATTTGAGCTGGAATTGCAGCCACTGAGTCCCTAAATGTCCATTAATGATTAATTGTGTCGCTAATAATTGCTAATAATCATTAATCATCAGCATTAAGGTGTCCCCCACACCAGGATCCCTTTAATTAATAATTAAAATCCCTTCCTTTAATGAGAAATAAAATTGGATTTGAGCTGGAATTGCAGCCACTGACTCCTAAACGTTAATTAATAATTAACAATTGTATAATAAATAATAATTATTAATTAACCATAACTAAAATTAATCATAATTAACGTCTCTCTCCCATTAAGATCTTTCATTGGGGAGGTGAAATTCCTTCCTTTAATGAGAAATAAATCGGATTTCAGCTGGAATTGCAGCCTCTGACGGCTGAAATGTCAATTAATGATTTCCCCACTCCCAAGGAATTCCCGGATTCCCCATTCCCGAGGATTCCCGGATTCCCCATTCCCAAGGAATTCCCAAGGGATTCCCCATTCCCAAGGCATTCCTGGATTCCCCACTCCCCAGACATTCCCAAATTCCCCATTCCCACACATTCCCACAAGGGATTCCCCATTCCCGAGGATTGCCGGGATCCCCATTTCCGAGGATTCCCAGCTTCCCCACTCCCAAGGCATTCCTGGATTCCCCATTCCCAAGGATTCCCAGATTCCCCATTCCCGAGGATTCCTGAATTCCCCACTCCCCAGACATTCCCAAGGGATTCCCCATTCCCACACATTCCCAGGTTCCCCATTCCTGAGGATTCCCGGATTCCCCATTCCCGAGGATTCCCAGATTCCCCATTCCCGAGGATTGCCGGGTTCCCCATTCCCGAGGATTCCCAGATTCCCCATTCCTGAGGATTCCCGGATTCCCCATTCCCGAGGATTCCCGGATTCCCCATTCCCGAGGATTGCCGGGTTCCCCATTCCCCAGACATTCCCAGATTCCCCATTCCCACACATTCCCAGGTTCCCCATTCCCGAGGATTGCCGGGTTCCCCATTCCCGAGGATTCCCAGATTCCCCATTGCCAAGGCATTCCCGGATTCCCCACTCCCAATGGATTCCCAGCTTCCCCACTCCCCAGACATTCCCAAGGGATTCCCCATTCCCACACATTCCCAGGTTCCCCATTCCCGAGGATTGCCGGGTTCCCCATTCCTGAGGAATTCCCAGATTCCCCATTCCCACACATTCCCAGGTTCCCCATTCCCGAGGATTCCCAGATTCCCCATTCCCAATGGATTCCCAGCATTCCCCACTCCCCAGACATTCCCAGCATTCCCCATCCCCGAGGATTCCCGAGGATTCCCCATTCCCAAGGATTCCCGAGGATTCCCCATTCCCGAGGATTCCCAGATTCCCCATTCCCGAGGATTCCCGAGGATTCCCCATTCCCGAGGATTCCCGAGGATTCCCCATTCCCAAGGATTCCCAGATTCCCCATTCCCGAGGATTCCCGAGGATTCCCCATTCCCAAGGATTCCCGAGGATTCCCCATTCCCGAGGATTGCCGGCATCCCGTGCCCGCCCTCACCGGGTCCTGCAGCGAGCGGAGCTGCGGCTGCGGCTGCAGGCGGAGCCGCTTCCCGCCCAGGAACATCGGGAAGCAGCCGTGGAAGCGCAGCAGCGCCTCGGCACCGCTGCGGCTCGTCTCCAGGAACGCCTGCGGAGCACACGGAGCGGGAATGGGAACGGGAACGGGAACGGGGGAATGGGAGAGAGGGAGTGGGAATGGGAATGGGAGAGTGGGAATGGGAGAGAGGGAATGGGAGAGAGGGAATGGGAGAGAGGGAATGGGAATGGGGGAATGGGGCAGTGGGAGAGAGGGAATGGGGGAGTGGGAATGGGAATAGGGGAATGGGAATGGGAGAGAGGGAATGGGAATGGGAATGGGGGAATGGGAATGGGGGAATGGGGGAGTGGGAGTGGGAATGGGAGCCATGGAGAGAGGGAATGGGGACGGGAATGGGAATAGGGGAATGGGAATGGGAGAGTGGGAATGGGAGAGAGGGAATGGGAACGGGAGAGAGGAAGTGGGAATGGGAATGGCATGGGAATGGGAATGGGGGAATGGGAATGGAAATGGGGGAATGGGAATGGGAGAGAGGGAACGGGAATGGGAATGGGGGAGTGGGAATGGGAGTGGGAATGGGAATGGGGGAGTGGGAATGGGAGTGGGAATGGGAATGGGAATGGGGGAATGGAGAGAGGGAATGGGGACGGGAATGGGAATAGGGGAATGGGAATGGGGGAATGGGAATGGGAGAGAGGGAGTGGGAATGGGAGAGAGAGAATGGGAATGGGAGAGAGGGAGTGGGAATGGGAATGGCATGGGAATGGGAGTGGGAATGGGGGAATGGCAGTGGGAATGGGGGAGTGGAAATGGGGGAATGGGAATGGGAGAGAGGGAATGGGAATGGGAATGAGGGAATTGGGAATGGGGGAATAGGGGAGTGGGAGAGAGCGAATGGGAATAGGAATGGAAATGGGAATGGGGGAATGGGAGTGGGAATGGGAGCCATGGAGAGAGGGAATGGGGACGGGAATGGGAACAGGGGAATGGGAATGGGAGAGTGGGAATGGGAGAGAGGGAATGGGAACGGGAGAGAGGAAGTGGGAATGGGAATGGCATGGGAATGGGAGTGGGAATGGGGGAATGGGAATGGGAGAGAGGGAATGGGAGCCATGGAGGGAGGGAATGGGAACAGGAATGGGGGAATGGGAATGGGGGAATGGGAATGGGAGTGGGAATGGGGGAGTGGGAGAGAGGGAATGGGAATGGGAGTGGGAATGGGGCAGTGGGAATGGGAATGGGAGAATGGGAAAGAGGGAATGGGAGAGGGGGAATGGCAGTGGGAATGGGGG
This sequence comes from Coloeus monedula, assembly GCF_965178545.1. NCBI lineage: Eukaryota > Metazoa > Chordata > Aves > Passeriformes > Corvidae > Coloeus > Coloeus monedula. Next base: position 73,482,676 of record NC_138785.1, read on the forward strand.
AGTGGAAATGGGGGAATGGGAATGGGAGAGAGGGAATGGGAATGGGAATGGGAGAGTGGGAGTGGGAGTGGGAATGGGAATGGGAATGGGGGAATGGGGGAGTGGGAGAGAGGGAATGGGGGAGTGGGAATGGGAATGGGAATGGGAGCCATGGAGAGAGGGAATGGGGACGGGAATGGGAATAGGGGAATGGGAATGGGAGAGAGGGAATGGGAATGGGAATGGAAATGGGAATGGGGGAATGGGAGAGAGAATGGGAGTGGGAATGGGAATGGGGGAATGGGAATGGGAGAGTGGGAATGGGAGCCATGGAGAGGGGGCATGGGAGTGGGAATGGGAATGGGAGGAATGGAGGGAAGGAATGGGAACGGGAATGGGAGAAGGAATGGGAATGGGGGAATGGGAATGGGGGAATGGGAATGGAACTGGGAGAGCGGGAACGGGCCCGGATCCCCAGAGAACGGGATTTCTCCATGGGATTGCCCAAGGAAATCGGGATCGAGGGGAGGGATCCCCAGGAAAACGGGATCGAGGGGAGGGATTCCCCAAAAAAATGGGATTTCTCCAGGAGATTCCCCAAGAAAATTGGGATTTATCCAAGGGATTCCTCAAAAAAATGGGATTTCTCCAAGGGATTCCCCAAGAAAATCGGGATTTATCCAGGGGATTCTCAGGAAAATCGGGATCTAGGCAAGGAATTCCCAAGAAAATGGGATTTCTCCAGGGGATTCCCAGGAGAACGGGATCCACGCAAGGGATTCCCAGAAAATTGGGATTTCTCCAAGAGATTCCCTAAGAAAATCAGGAATGATCCAAGGAATTCCCAAGAAATTGGGATTTAGCCAAGGAATTGCTCCAAAAAATGGGATTTATCCAAGGGATTCTCAAGAAAATCAGGAATTTTCCAAGGGTTCCCCCCAAAATTGGGATTTTTTAAAGGAATTCCTCCTCAAAATTGGGAATTTTCCAAGGAATTCCTCCAAAAATTGGGATTTATCCAAGGGATTCCAAAGAAAATCAGGAATTTTCCAAGAAATTCCTCCAAAACCTGGGAATTTTCCAAGGAATTCCCCCCGCAAAATTGGGATTTTTTAAAGGAATTCCCCCTCAAAATTGGGAATTTTCCAAGGAAATCCCCCCAAAACCTGGGAATTTTCCAAGGAATTTCCCCAAAACCCAGGATTTATTCATTGGATTCCCAGAAAATCGAGATTTCTCCATGGGATCTCCTGAAAAACCGGGAATTTTCCAAAGAATTTCCTCCAAAACCTGGGAATTTTCCAAGGAGTTCCCTCCAAAAATTGGGAATTTTCAAAGGAATTCCCTCCAAAACGTGGGAATTTTCCAAGGAAATCCCCCCAAAACCTGGGAATTATTCATGGGATACCCAGAAAACCAGGATTTCTCTACGGGATCTCCTCAAAAATTGGGATTTAGCCAAGGAATCCCTCCAAAACCTGGAATTTTTCAAGGAGTTCCTCCAAAAACTGGGAATTTTCCAAGGAATCCCCCCCAAAACCTGGGAATTTTTCAAGGAATCCCCCCCAAAATCGGGATTCATTCACGGGAAAACCGGGATTTCTCCAAGGAATCTCCTGAAAACCTGGGAATTTTCCAAGGAATTCCCCCCAAACCCAGGAATTTTCCAAAGAATCCCCCCAAAAACCAGGATTCATCCATAGGATTCCCAGAAACCCCGGATTTCTCCGCGGGATCTCCGCGTTCCCCTCTGGATTCCCAGGAATCCCTCCCCTCCCAATTCCCAGGATCCCTCCCCTCAGCATTCCCAGGAATCCCTCAGCATTCCCAGGATCCCTCCCCTCAGCATTCCCAGGCTCCCCCAGCATTCCCAGGCTCCCTCAGCATTCCCAGCATCCCTCCCCCAGCATTCCCAGGAATCCCTCAGCATTCCCAGGATCCCTCCCCCAGCATTCCCAGGTTCCCCCAGCATTCCCAGGATCCCTCAGCATTCCCAGGATCCCTCCCCCAGCATTCCCAGGAATCCCCCAGCATTCCCAGGAATCCCCCAGCATTCCCAGGATCCCTCCCCCAGCATTCCCAGGAATCCCTCAGCATTCCCAGGATCCCTCCCCCAGCATTCCCAGGTTCCCCCAGCATTCCCAGGATCCCTCAGCATTCCCAGGATCCCTCCCCCAGCATTCCCAGGATCCCTCCCCTCAGCATTCCCAGGATCCTCCAGCATTCCCAGGCTCCCCCAGCATTCCCAGGATCCCTCCCCCAGCATTCCCAGGAATCCCTCAGCATTCCCAGGATCCTTCCCCCAGCATTCCCAGGTTCCCCCAGCATTCCCAGGAATCCCTCAGCATTCCCAGGAATCCCTCAGCATTCCCAGGATCCCTCCCCCAGCATTCCCAGGCTCCCCCAGCATTCCCAGGATCCCTCCCCCAGCATTCCCAGGATCCCTCCCCCAGCATTCCCAGGAATCCCCCAGCATTCCCAGGAATCCCTCAGCATTCCCAGGCTCCCCCAGCATTCCCAGGCTCCCTCAGCATTCCCAGCATCCCTCCCCCAGCATTCCCAGGCTCCCTCAGCATTCCCAGCATCCCTCCCCCAGCATTCCCAGGCTCCCTCAGCATTCCCAGCATCCCTCCCCCAGCATTCCCAGGCTCCCCTCAGCATTCCCAGGCTCCCTCAGCATTCCCAGGAATCCCCCAGCATTCCCAGGCTCCCCCAGCATTCCCACATTCCCGCATTCCCGCATTCCCGCATTCCCGGGCCCACCTTGCCGTGCGAGGCCAGCAGCAGCACGTCGCGCAGGCGCCCGAAGGGCCTGGCCAGGCTGCGGATCTCCTCCTCGGAGCAGCCCTTCCCGGGAATGTCGGAGAGCAGCAGCACGGCCGCCTCCTCCTCGTCCTCCTCGTCCTTCCCGTCCTGCCGGAGAATCCCGGCAATCTCAGCTCGGCCCTTTTCTCTTTCCATTCCCCCTTCCCTTTTCCCCCTTTTCCCTCCCCTTCCCTTCCTCTTCCTTTTCCCTTTCCCTTCCTTTCCCTCCCTCTTCCCTTCCCTTTTCCTTTTCCTTCCCCCTTTCCCTTTTCCCTTCCCCCTTTTCCCTCCCCTTCCTTTTCCTTTTCCCTTCCCTTTTCCCTTCCCTTCCCTTCCTTTCCTTTTCTTTCTCTTTCCCTTCTTTTCCCTTTTCCCTCCCCTTCCTTCTCCTTTTCCCTTCTCCCTTTTCCATTTTCCCTTCCCTCCCCTTCTTTCCCTTTCCCTTTTCCCTTCTCTTTTCTCTTCCTTTCCCTCTTTTCCTTTTCCCTTCCCTTCCCTCCCCTTTTCCCTTCCCCCTTTTCCCTTCTTTTCCCTTTTCCATTCCTTCCCTTCCTTTTCCCTTCCCCCTTTCCCTTTTCCCTCCCCTTCCTTCCCCTTTCCCTTTTCCCTTCCCCCTTTCCCTTTCCCCTTCCTTTTCCCCTTTTCCCTTCCCTCTTTTTCCTTCCTTTCCCTCTCCTCCCTTCCCTTCCCTTTTCCCCTCCTTTTCCCTTTCCCTTTTCCCTTCCCCTTTTTCCCTTTTCCTTTCTTTTCCCTTTTCCCTTCCCTTTCCATTCCCATTTCCCTTCCCTTTTCCCTCCCCTTCCTTTCCTTTTCTCTCTTTCCCTTTTCCCTTCTTTTCCCTTTTCCCTCCCCTTCTTCCTCCCTTTCCCTTCCCTTTTCCCTTCTCCCTTTTCCATTTTCCCTTCCCTCCCCTTCCTTCCCTTTCCCTTTTCCCTTCCCTTTTTCCTTCTCCCTTCTCTTTTCCCTTCCTTTCCCTCTTTCCCTTTTCCTTTCCCTTTTCCCTTCCCTCTTCCCTTCTTTTCCCTTTTCCATTCCTTCCCTTGCTCTTCCCTTCCCTTTTCCTTTTCCCTTCCCCCTTTTCCCTTCCCCCTTTTCCCTTCCCTTCCCTTCCCTTCCCTTCCCTTCCCTTCCCTTCCCTTCCCTTCCCTTCCCTTCCCTTCCCTTCCCTTCCCTTCCCTTCCCTTCCCTTCCCTTCCCTTCCCTTCCCTTCCCTTCCCTTCCCCCTTTTCCCTCCCCACCCCCCAGGAATTCCGGGATGAGCCACACTCCCCATCCTGAAGGATCACAGGGCCGTTATTCCCAGGAAAAAGGTCGGGAATTCCCGCAATTCCCACAATTCCCACCAACCTTGGCGGCTGCATCCGGCGCTTCCTCGCTCGCTGTGGGCGTCGGAGGCTCTGGAAAAGCGGGAAAAGGAGGAGGTGAATGCTTGGGAATGGCGGGAGGGGCGGGATCCCGGGGGAATCCCGGAGTTGGGGCGGATCCTGGGAATGGGGCAGGGAGGGGCTGGGGAATGGGAAGGAAGGGAGTGGGGAATTGGGAAAAGGGGGGAAAAATTGGGAAAAGGGGGGAAAATTAGGAAATGGGGGAAAATTGGGAAATGGGGGAAAAATTGGGAAATGGGGGAAAATTGGGAAATGGGGGAAAAATTGGGAAAAGGGGGGAAAATTGGGAAAAAACCATGGGAAAAAAGGGGAAAAAATTGGGAAAAGGGGGGAAAATTGGGAAAAGGGGGGAAAAATTGGGAAATGGGGGAAAAATTGGGAAAAGGGGGGAAAAATTGGGAAAAGGGGGGAAAAATTGGGAAAAGGGGGGAAAATTGGGAAAAAGCCATGGGAAAAAAGGGGAAAAAATTGGGAAAAGGGGGGAAAATTGGGAAAAGGGGGGAAAAATTGGGAAATGGGGGAAAAATTGGGAAATGGGGAAAAATTGGGAAAAGGGGGGAAAAATTGGGAAATGGGGGAAAAATTGGGAAATGGGGGAAAAATTGGGAAAAGGGGGGAAAATTGGGAAAAGGGGGGAAAATTGGGAAAAAACCATGGGAAAAAAGGGGAAAAAATTGGGAAAAGGGGGGAAAATTGGGAAAAGGGGAAAAAATTGGGAAAAGGGGGAAAAATTGGGAAATAGGGGAAAAATTGGGAAAAGGGGGGAAAATTGGGAAAAGAGGGGAAAATTGGGAAAAAACCATGGGAAAAAAGGGGAAAAAATTGGGAAAAGGGGGGAAAATTGGGAAAAAACCATGGGAAAAAAGGGGAAAAAATTGGGAAAAGGGGGGAAAATTGGGAAAAGGGGGAAAAATTGGGAAATGGGGGGAAAATTGGGAAAAAACCATGGGAAAAAAGGGTAAAAAATTGGGAAAAGGGGGAAAAATTGGGAAAAAACCATGGGAAAAAAGGGTAAAAAATTGGGAAAAGGGGGGAAAAACCATGGGAAAAGGGGGAAAAAGGTGGGAAAATGGGAAAAAAAATGGGAAAAGGGGGGGAAAAAACCTTGGGGAAAAAACCATGGGAAAAAGGGGGAAAAAATTGGGAAAATGGGGAAAAAAAAGTGGGGAAATGGGGAAAACCATGGGAAAAAGGGGGAAAATCTTGGGAAAAGGGGGGAAAAACCTTGGGGAAATGGGGAAAAAAGGTGGGAAAATGGGGAAAAAATGGGAAAATGGGGGGAAAATCTTCAGAAAATGGGGAAAAAAATGTGGGAAAATGGGGAAAACCATGGGAAAAAGGGGGGAAAAAAACCTTGGGAAAATGGGGAAAAAATTGGGAAAAGGGGGAAAAAAAAGTTGAGAAAAATGGGGAAAAAATGTGGGAATAAATGGGGAAAAATTTTTGGGAAAATGGAAATTAAAGCCTTGGGAAAATGGGGAAAAAGGTGGGAAAAGGGGGAAGAAAAAGGGAAAATGGAAAAAAACCCTTGGGAAAAGAGGAAAAGAAAAGTTGAGAAAAATGGGAAAAAAATACGGGAAAATGGGGGAAAAATCCTGGGAAAATGGGAAAAAACTTTGGGAAAACAGAAATGAAAACCTTGGGAAAAATGGGAAAAAAAGGTGGGAAAATGGGAAAAAAACCCCTCGGGAATGGGAAAAGAATGTGGAAAAATAGGGAAAAAAATTGGGAAAATGGGAAAAAATTGGGAAAAATACTTGATAAAATGGGAAGAAAACATGGAAAAAAAGGGGAAATGGGAAAAAAGTTGGGAAATTGGGAAAAAAAACAGGAAAAAATGGGGAAAAAATGGGGAAAAAAAGGGAAAAAAATGGGAAAACGGGATAAAAATCTCGGGGAGAAATCCTTGTAAAAGGGGGGAAAAATCCTTGGGAAAATGGGAAAAAAAATTTGGGAAAAGGGGGAAAAAGCTTTGGGAAAAAATCCTTGGGAAAATGGGAAAAAAAGTGCTGAGAAAATGGGAAAAATGTGGGAAAATGGGAAAAAGAGGGAAAAAATCTTGGGAAAATGTGAAAAAACCATTGGGAATGGGAAAAAACCATGGGAAAGAGAGGAAAAAAAATCTCAGGAAGATGGGGGGAAATTTTGGGGAAAATCCTTGGGAAAATGGGGGAAAAATTTGGGAAAATGGGGGGAAAATTGGGGGAAAAATCTTGGGAAAATGGGGGGGAAAAGGTTGAGAAAAACGGGAAAAAAATGCGGGAAAATGGGAAAAGAAATGGGAAAAAACTTCAGGAAAGTGGGAATTAAACCCCTTGGGAAAATGGGGAAAAAACCTTTGGAAAAAGAGGGAAAGAAACTCAGGAAAACAGGGAAAAAATGCAGGAAAACGGGAAAGAACTGCAGGAAGTCGGGAACCCCTTTCCTGGAGTTTTCCCTGATCCACTGATCCCCGGCAGGGCTGGAAGAGCCTCTGGAAAAGGGCGGGAATTTTGGGAATTACCCAAAAGGGCGGGAATTTTGGGAATTACCCGGCCCTGGCGCGGCCTCAGCCGGCGGCTCCGCGCCGCTCCCGGCATCCGGCCCTGTCCCGGTCCCGATCCCGATCCCGGCCGCCTCCGCGCAATTCCCGGCGTCCGACGGCGGCTCCGAGTCCTTCCCGTCCGCGGCCGGAGCTCGGGGATCCCGGGAATCCCGGGAATTGCGGGAATCTTGGGAATTGCGGGAATCTTGGGAAGGCTCGGCCGCACCTTTGGCTGCAGGGACAGACAGCGCTGCCTCGCTTCGGCTCCCCTCGGCTCCTCCCGGTTCCTCCCGGCTCCCCTCGGCTCCTCCCCTCGGCTCCCCTCGGTTCCCCTCGGCTCCCCCCGGTTTCCCTCGGCTCCTCCCGGCTCCCCTCGGCTCCCCCCGGCTCCTCCCGGTTCCCCTCGGCTCCTCCCGGCTCCTCCCGGTTCCCCTCGGCTCCTCCCGGCTCCCCTCGGCTCCTCCCGGCTGCCCCCGGCTCCTCCCGGTTCCCCTCGGCTCCTCCCGGCTCCCCTCGGCTCCTCCCGGTTCCCCTCGGCTCCTCCCGGCTCCCCGAAGCTTTCCCATTATCCCAAATTTCTTCTCCCATTTTCCCAAGGGTTTCTTTCCCGAAATTTTTAATTCCCAGTTTCCCACTTTTTTTCCCCATTTCCCCAAGGGTTTCCCCCAAGTTTTTCCCCATTTCCTGAAGTTTTCCCCATTCTCCCAACTTTCATTTCCCAGTTTCCCATTTTTGTTTCCCTAAGGGTTTTTTCCTGATTTTTTCCCATTTTCCCACTTTTTTTCCCCATTTTCCCGAGGTTCTTTCCCCATTTCCCCCCCCCCCCCATTTTTCCCCCATCTCCCAAGGTTCTCATTCCCATTTTCCCAAGGTTCTTTTCCCATTTTTTCCCATTTTCCCAAGTTTTTCCCCCCATTTTCTCTTTTTTTTCCCCACATTTCCCCAAGGTTCTTTTCCCAGTTTTCCCCCCATTTTCCAGACGTTTTCTCCCCCATTTTTCCCAGTGATATTCTTGAAGTTCTTCTCCCATTTTTTCCCCATTTTTCCCCCATTTTTCCCATTTTTCTCCCATTTTCCCCCCCATCTCCCAAGGTTCCCATTCCCATTTTCCCAAGGTTCTTTTCCCAGTTTTTCCCAATTTTCCCCCCTATTTTTCCCCATTTTTCCCCCCATTTTTCCATGTTTCTTTTCCCGTTTTTCCCCATTTCCCCAAGGTTCCCATTCCCCCTCTCCCCTCCCTTTCCCGTTTTTCCCCACCTGCCGCTCCGGAGCTTTTCCTTCCTTTCCTCTCTCCCGGTGCCGCCGTTTTCTTCCCTTTCTCCTTTTTCCCTGTGAAAATTCCGGGAAAAAAAAAACGGGAATCGGGAAGGGCGCCCCCTAGCGGCTCCGGGCGAGGCCGGAATTGGCGGGAATCGGGAAGGGCGCCCCCTAGCGGCTCCGGGCGAGGCCGGAATTGGCGGGAATCGGGAAGGGCGCCCCCTAGCGGCTCCGGGCGAGGCCGGAATTGGCGGGAATCGGGAAGGGCGCCCCCTAGCGGCTCCGGGCGAGGCCGGAATTGGCGGGAATCGGGAAGGGCGCCCCCTAGCGGCTCCGGGCGAGGCCGGAATTGGCGGGAATCCCAAAGGAGCGCTCGGGAAGGGCCCCAAGCACGGGAGAACAAGGAGTTAATGAGCTAATTAATGAATGGATTAGGCCAATTAATTGATTACTAGAGCCATTAATTGGTTAATAGAGCCGGTTAATTGATTAATACAGCTGATTAATTGCTTAATAGAGCTGGTGAATTGATTAATAGAGCTGGTTAATTGATTAATACACCCAGTTAATTGATTAATAGAGCTCGTTAATTGATTAATAGAGTCGGTTAATTGATTAATACACCCGGTTAATTGACTAATAGAGCCAGTTACTTGGTTAATAGAGCTGGTTAATTGGTTAATAGAACCGGTTAATTGCTTAACAGAGCCAATTAACTGATTAATAGAACCGGTTAATTGACTAATAGAGCCAGTTAATTGGTTAATAGAGCTGGTTAATTGACTAATAGAGCCAGTTAATTGATTAATACAGCCAATTAGTTATTTATTAGAGCCGGTTAATTGGTTAATAGAACCGGTTAATTGATTAATAGAGCTGGTTAATTGATTAATACACCCGGTTAACTGACTAATAGAGCCAGTTAATTGGTTAATAGAGCCGGTTAATTGGTTAATAGAGCTGGTTAACTGACTAATAGAGCCAGTGAATTGACTAATAGAGCCCATTAATTGATTAGCAGAGCCCGTTAATTGTTTAATAGAGCCGGTTAATTGATTAATACAGCCGGTTAATTGATTAATACAGCCGGATAATTATTTATTAGAGCCGGTTAATTGGTTAGTAGAACTGGTTAGTTAATTAATAGAGCCAGTTAATTGATTAATAAAACCAGTTATTTGATTAATAGAGCCACTTAATTGATTAATAGAACCAGTGAATTGACTAATAGAGCCGGTTAATTGGTTAATAGAGCCGGTTAATTATTTATTAGAGCCGGTTAATGGATTAATAGAGCCAGTTAATTGGTTAATAAAAGAAATGAAGCACTCGAGGCAATTAATTTGCTCAGGAAAACAATTAAACCAAGGAATTTTAATGCAAATTATTTCCCATGGAAGGCAAAGAATTGAAACCAATTAAGCCAATTAATGATTTAATAAAGCAGGTTAATTAAATAATTAAGCTGGTTAATTGATTAACGAAGGAAATGAAGCACTAATGGCAATTAATTCGTTCAGGGAAGAATTAACCAAGGAATTTTTATGCAAATTCTTCCCCATCGAAGGCAAGAAACTGGGAACCAATTAGGCCAATTAATTAATTAATTACGCCCATTAATGAGCTCCGGAATGAACCCAATCGGTGCCTTTGGAAAGGCCCAAATTTCCCATTCCAAATCCCAGAGAAGGAAAATTCCCAAAGCCAACGGAACGCAGCATTAATAACGGCTAATTAATAATTAATAACTGATCATTCATCACGACTAACGAGCCCCGGCCTCACCTGACAGCACTTTGGGCGCTTTGGTGCCGCTGCTCGGAGCTTTCCTGCAGGAGCACAACAAATATTCATTAATGAACCCCCATTAATGAATGAACCCCCATTAATGAATCAGCCAGGCCACGCCCCTCCCCTGCAATTAGCGCCCCGGCGTTAATTAACTCTCACTTGCTGCTCGCCGGGGCCTTCTTGGGGGTCGCCACTCGTTTCTTCACCGTTTTCTTCAGCTGCAGAGGGGTTAATGATTAATAACAGCTATTAATTATTAATAACAGCCCTACTTGCAGTTAATTAACGGCCCTTAATTATTGCTACCGCAGCCCAGCGGTAATTAGTGAGAGCCCTTAGAGTCTGTTAATGAATGCGAGTGTGGGTAACCAAGTGCACGGAAATAGGGCTAATAATCACTGATAATAACGGCTAATAATCGCTAATAATGACTGCTAATAATCATCGATAATAACTGCTAATAATCGCTAATAATAACTGCTAATAATCACTAAAAGTAACTCCTAGTAATCGCTAACAATCATTAGTAACTGCTAATAATCACTAATAATAACTAGTAATCGCTAATAATAACTGCTAGTAATTGCTAATAATCATCAACAATAACTGCTAATAATCACTAAAAGTAACTCCTAGTAATCGCTAACAATCATTAGTAACTGCTAATAATCACTAATAATAACTGCTAATAATCATTAATAATGACTGCTAATAATCACTAATAATAACTGCTAATAATCATTAATAATGACTGCTAATAAGCACTAATAATAACTGCTAGTAATCATTAAAAATTGCCAGTAATCGCTAACAATAACTGCTAATAACCGCTAATAGTAACTGCTAATAATTGCTAATAACTGCTAATAATCACTAATAATAACTGTGAATAATTTCTAATAATAACTGCTAATAATCGCTAATAATCATCAATAATAACTGCTAATAATCGCTAATAATCGCTAACAATAACTGCTAATAATCATTAAGAACTGCTAAAAATCATGAATAATAACTATTAATAATCATCAATAATAACGGCTAATAATCATTAACCATAACTGTTAATAATCACTAATAAGAACTGCTAATAATCGCTAATAAGAACTGCTAATAATCATCAATAAGAACTGCTAATAATCGCTAATAATAACTGCTAATAATCGCTAATAATAACTGCTAATGATCACCAATAAGAACTGCTAATAATCGCTAATAATAACTGCTAATGATCACCAATAAGAACTGCTAATAATCGCTAATAATAACTGCTAATGATCACCAATAAGAACTGCTAATAATCGCTAATAATGACTGCTAATGATCACCAATAAGAACTGCTAATAATCGCTAATAATGACTGCTAATAATCGCTAATAAGAACTGCTAATAATCGCTAATAATAACTGCTAATGATCACCAATAAGAACTGCTAATAATCGCTAATAATAACTGCTAATGATCACCAATAAGAACTGCTAATAATCGCTAATAATAACTGCTAATGATCACCAATAAGAACTGCTAATAATCGCTAATAATGACTGCTAATGATCACCAATAAGAACTGCTAATAATCGCTAATAATGACTGCTAATAATCGCTAATAAGAACTGCTAATAATCGCTAATAAGAACTGCTAATAATCATCAATAAGAACTGCTAATAATCGCTAATAATGACTGCTAATGATCACCAATAAGAACTGCTAATAATCGCTAATAATAACTGCTAATGATCACCAATAAGAACTGCTAATAATCGCTAATAAGAACTGCTAATGATCACCAATAAGAACTGCTAATAATCGCTAATAAGAACTCTCCAGGCTGCCAGTCCCCATTCCCAGTTCACATTCCCTAGAAAGCACCCCATTCCTGTTCCTGGTCCCATCCCCAATCCCATCCATCCCACCCCTCCCATCCCCACTCCATCCCATTCCCATTCCACCATCCCATCCCATCCCCATGCCCATTCCCACCCCATTCCCATTCCCATTCCCATTCCCATTCCCACCCCATTCCCATTCCCATCCCCATTCCCATCCCCACCCATCCCATTCCCATCCCCATTCCCACCCCATTCCCACCCCATCCCCATCCCATTCCCATCCCATTCCCACCCCATTCCCATTCCCACCCCACCCCATCCCACCCCATTCCCACCCCATTCCCATCCCATCCCCATCCCATTCCCATCCCACCCCATCCCACCCCACCCCATCCCATCCCCACTCCATCCCATTCCCATTCCCATCCCATTCCCATCCCATTCCCATTCCCATCCCCATCCATCCCAATCCCATCCCACTCCCATCCCCACCCATCCCATTCCCATCCCATCTCCACCCATCCCATCCCCATTCCCATTCCCATCCCATCCC